>NW_027526214.1:20041961-22441961 GCF_048455015.1 Haemaphysalis longicornis
GACTACTCGGGGTGAAGGGGACCTTTTTTTACCCCCGGGTCGTGAATCGAGTGTCTATGACAGGTCGAGAGTAGTCGACCAGCATTGAACAATGTTAAGCTCCCTTTGGCACCAAGACTGCCAGAACAGAGGCCCTCGCTAAGCATGTAGCGAATCAAAAAATGGGAAATGAGGGGCTCCTTGAAATAAGACAGAAAATTAGGGCTGGCAGTCAAGAAAACCTCGGAAGCAAAGGGGAGCTTGTAGTCGGTCATAGAAAGAGATGAAGAATTTTTTGAGTCCAAAAGAAAGTGGTGAAAAAATGCCCGCAGGGGGGTATCTGAACCCACGACCTCCAGAATACTGGTCTGGTGCGATAACAACTACGCTACCGGCGGGGCTGTTTCCCTAGCACTTTCTCGGGTTTTTGTGTTAAGGTATGTTTTTGTTTCCTGCACTTGGGGGTGGGTAGCCAGCGCCACTTGGACTACTCGGGGTGACTTCTTTTTAACTCCCGGGCCGTGACTCGAGTGTCCACGACATGTCGAGAGTGGTCGACCAGCGTTGAACCCCCTTAGGCTCCCTTTGTCGCCAAGATTGCTAGAACAGAGGCATTCGTTAAGCATGTAGCGAATCAGAAAATGGGAAAGGAGGGGCTCTGTGAAATAAGACAGAAAATAAGGGCTGACAGTAAAAAAACCTCGGAAAGCAAAGGGGAGGTTGTAGTGGTTCATAGAAACAGATGAAGAATTTTTTGAGTCGAAAAGAAAGGGGTGAAAAAATGCCCGCCGGGTGGGATCCGAACCCACGTTCTCCAGAATACCGGTCTGGTGCGATAACCACTATGCTACCAGTGGGGCTGTTTCCCCCAGAACTTTCTCGGGTATTTATGTGAAGGTATTTTTTTGTTTCCTGTACTTGGGGGGGGGGTAGCCAGTGCTACTCGGACTACTCGGGGTGAAGGGGACCTATTTTAAACCCCCGGGTCGTGAGTCGAGTTTCTACGACATGTCGAGAGTAGTCGACCAGCGTTGAACCTTCTTAAGCTCCGTTTGGCACCAAGACTGCCAGAACAGAGGCCCTCGCTAAGAATGTAGCCAATCAAAAAATGGGAAATGAGGGGCTCCGTGAAATAAGACAGAAAATAAGGGCTGGCAGTCAAAAAAACCTCGGAAGCAAAGGGGAGCTTGTAGTGGGGTCATAGAAAGAGATGAAGAATTTTTTGAGTCGAAAAGAAACATGTGAAAAAATGCCCGCAGGGTGGGATCTGAACCCACGACCTCCAGAATACTGGTCTGGTGCAATAACCACTATGCTACCAGCGGGGCTGTTTCGCCAGAACTTTCTCGGGTATTTGTGTTAAGGTATTTTTTGTTTCCAGCACTTGGGGGTGGTAGCCAGCGCCACTGGGACTACTCGGGGTGAAGGGGACCTTCTTTTTAATCCCCGGTTCGTGACTCGAGTGTGTACGACATGTCGAGAGTAGTTGACCAGCGTTGAACCCTCTTAAGCTCCCTTTGGCACCAAGTCTGCCAGAACAGAGGCCCTCGCTAAGCATGTATCGAATCAAAAAATGGGAAATGAGGGGCTCCGTGAAATAAGACAGAAAATAAGGGCTGACAGTCAAGAAAACCTCGGAAAGCAAAGGGGAGGTTGTAGTGGGTCATAGAAACAGATGTAGAATTTTTTGAGTCGAAAAGAAAGTGGTGAAAAAATGCCCGCCGGGTGGGATCCGAACCCACGACCTCCAGAATACCAGTGTGGTGCGATAACCACTGCGCTAGCGGCGGAGCTTTTCCCCAGCACTTTCCTCGGGTATTTGTGTTAATGTATTTTTTTTGTTTCCGGCACTTGGGGGTGGTAGCCAGCGCCACTCGGACTACTCGGAGTGAAGGGGACCTTCTTTTTAACCCCCGGGGTCGTGAGTCGAGTCTCTACGAGATGTCGAGAGTAGTCGACCAGCGTTAAACCCTCCCAAGCTCCCTTTGGCACCAAGACTGCCAGAACAGAGGCCCTCGCTAAGCATGTAGCGAATCAGAAAATGGGAAATGAGGGGCTCGGTGAAATAAGACAGAAAATAAGGGCTGGCAGTCAAGAAAACCTCGGAAAGCAAAGGGAGCTTGTAGTGGGTCATAGAAAGAGATGAATTTTTTGAGTCCAAAAGAAATTAGTGAAAAAATGCCCGCCGGGTGGGATCCGAACCCACGACCTCCAGAATACTGGTCTGGTGCGATAACCACTACGCTACCGGCGGGGCTGTTTCCCCCAGCACTTTCTCGGGTATTTATGTTAAGGTATTTTTTGTTTCCTGCACTTGGGGTGGTATCCAGCGCCACTTGGGCTACTCGGGGTGACTTCTTTTTAACTCACGGGGCCGTGACTCGAGTGTCTACGACATGTCGAGAGTTGTCGACCAGCGTTGAACATCCTTAGGCTCCCTTTGGCGCCAAGATTGCTAGAACAGAGGCCTTCGTTAAGCATGTAGCAAATCAAAAAATGGGAAATGAGGGGCTCCGTGAAATAAGACAGAAAATAAGGGCTGACAGTCAAGAAAACCTCGGAAAGAAAGGGGAGGTTGTAGAGGGTCATTAAGAGATGAAGAATTTTTTTAGTCCAAAAGAAAGAGGTGAAAAAATGCCCGCCAGGTGGGATCCGAACCCACGACCTCCAGAATACCGGTCTGGTGCAATAACCACTGCGCTAGCGGCCGGACTGTTTCCCGCAGCACTTTCTCGGGTATTTGTGTTAAGGCATTTTTTTGTCTCCGGCACTTGGGGGTGGTAGCCAGCGCCACTCGGACTACTCGGGGTGAAGGGGACCTTCTCTTTACCCCCGGGTCGTGTCGCGAGTGTCTACGACATGTCGAGAGTAGTCGACCAGCATTGAACAATGTTAAGCCCCTTTGGCACCAAGACTGCCAGAACAGAGGCCCTCGCTAAGCATGTAGGGAATCAGAAAATGGGAAATGAGGGGCTCCGTGAAATGAGACAGAAAATAAGCGCTGGCAGTCAAGAAAACTTCGGAAAGCAAAGGGGAGGTTGTAGTGGGTCATAGAAACAGATGAAGAATTTTTTGAGTGGATAAGAAAGTGGTGAAAAAATGCCCGCCGGGTGGGATACGAACCCACGCTCTCCAGAATCTTGGTCTGGTGCGAAAACCACTACGCTACCGGCGGGGCTGTTTCCCCAGCACTTTCTCGGGTTTTGTTGTAATGTATTTTTTTGTTTCCGGCACTTGGGGGTGGTAGCCAGGGCCACTCGGACTACTCGGAGTGAAAGGGACCTTCTTTTTAACCCCCGGGTCGTGACTCGAGAGTATACGACATGTCGAGAGTAGTCGACCAGCATTGAACAATGTTAAGCTCCCTTTGGCACCAAGACTTCCAGAACAGAGGCCCTCGCTAAGCATGTAGGGAATCAGAAAATGGGAAATGAGGGGCTCCGTGAAATGAGACAGAAACTAAGCGCTGGCAGTCAAGAAAACCTCGGAAAGAAAGGGGAGGTTGTAGTGGGTCATAGAAAGAGATGAAGAATTTTTTCAGTCCAAAAGAAAGAGGTGAAAAAATGCCCGCCGGGTGGGATCCGAACCCACGATCTCCAGAATACCGGTCTGGTGAGATAACCACTGCGCTAGCGGCGGGGCCGTTTCCCCAGCACTTTCTCAGGTATTTGTATTAATGTATTTTTTTGTTTCCGGCACTTGGGGGTGGTAGCCAGCGCCACTCGTACTACTCGGGGTGAAGGGGACCTTCTTTTTAACCCCCGGGTCGTGACTCGAGTGTCTACGACATGTCGAGAGTAGACGACCAGCATTGAACAATGTTAAGCTCCGTTTCGCACCAAGACTGCCAGAACAGAGGCCCTCGCTAAGCATGTAGCGAATCAAAAAATGGGAAATGAGGGGCTCCGTGAAATAAGACAGAAAATAAGGGCTGGCAGTCAAGATAACCTCGGAAGCAAAGGGGAGCTTGTAGTGGGTCATAGAAAGAAAAGAAGAATTTTTTCAGTCGAAAAGAAAGAGGTGAAAAAATGCCCGCCGGCTGGGATCCGAACCCACGACCTCCAGAATACCGGTCTGGTGCGATAACCACTGCGCTTGCGGCGGGGCTGTTTCCCCAGCACTTTCTCGGGTATTTGTTGTAATGTATTTTTTTGTTTCCGGCACTTGGGGGTGGTAGCCAGCGCCACTTGGACTACTCGGCGTGACTTTCACTCCCGGGCCGTGACTCGAGTGTCTACGACATGTCGAGAGTGGTCGACCAGCGTTGAACATCCTTAAGCTCCCTTTGGCACCAAGACTGCCAGAACAGAGGCCCTCGCTAAGCATGTTGCGAATCAGAAATTGGGAAATGACGGGCTCCGTGAAATAACAAAGAAAATAAGGGCTGACAGTCAAGAAAACCTCGGAAAGCAAAGGGGAGGTTGTAGTATATCATAGAAACAGATGAAGAATTTTTTTAGTCGAAAAGAAAGTGGTGAAAAAATGCCCGCCGGGAGGGATCCGAACCCACGTTCCCCAGAACACCGGTCTGGTGCGATAACCACTGCGCCAGCGGCAGGGCTATTTCCGCAGCACTTTCTCGGGTATATGTGTTAAGGTATTTTTTTGTTTCCTGTACTTAGGGAGGGGGGTAGCCAGTGCCACTCGGACAACTTGGGGTGAAAAAAACCTGCTTTTTAACCCCCGGGTCGTGAGTCGAGTCTCTACGACATGTCGAGAGTAGTCGCCCAGCGTTGAACCCTCTCAAGATCCCTTTGGCACCAAGACTTCCAGAAGCGAGGCCCTCGCTAAGCATGTAGCGAATCAGACAATGGGAAAAGAGGGGCTCCGTGAAATAAGACAGAAAATAAGGACTGGCATTCAAGAAAACCTCGGAAAGCAATCGGGAGGTTGTAGTGGGTCAGAGAAAGAAATGAATTTTTTTAGTCCAAAAGAAACTGGTGAAAAAATGCCCGCAGGGTGGGATCTGAACCCACGACCTCCAGAATACTGGTCTGTTGCGATAACCACTACGCTATCGGCGGGGCTGTTTCCCCAGCACTTTCTCGGGTTTTTGTGTTAAGGTATGTTTTTGTTTCCTCCACTTGAGGGTGGTACCCAGCGCCACTCGGACTAATCGGGGTGAAGGGGACATTTTTTTTAACTCCCGGGCCGTGACTCGAGTGTCCACGACATGTCGAGAGTGGTCGACCAGCGTTGAACCCCCTTAGGCTCCCTTTGGCGCCAAGATTGCTAGTACAGAGGCCTTCGTTAAGCATGTAGCGAATCAGAAAATGGGAAATGAGGGGCTCCGAGAAATAAGACAGAAAATAAGGGCTGACAGTCAAGAAAACCTCGGAAAGCAAAGGGGAGGTTGCAGTGGGTCATAAAAACAGATGAAGAATTTTTTGAGTCGAAAAGAAAGTGGTGAAAAAATGCCCGCCGGGTGGGATCCGAACCCACGTTCTCCAGAATACCGGTCTGGTGCGATAACCACTTTGCTAGCAGCGGGGCTGTTTCCCCAGAACTTTCTCGGGTATTTATGTGAAGGTAGTTTTTTGTTTCCTGCACCTGAGGGTGGTAGGCAGCGCCACTCGGACTACTCGGGGTGAAGGGGACATTTTTTGTAACCCCCGGGTCGTGACAAGAGTTTATACGACATGTCGAGAGTAGTCTACCAGCTTTGAACCCTCTTAAGCTCCGTTTGGCACCAAGACTGCCAGAACAGAGGCCCTCGCTAAGCATGTAGCGAATCAAAAAATGGGAAATGAGGGGCTCCGGGAAATAAGACAGAAAATAAGGGCTGGCAGTCAAGAAAACCTTGGAAGCAAAGGGGAGCTTGTAGTGGGTCATAGAAAGAGATGGAGTAGTCTACCAGCGTTGAATCCTCTAAAGCTACGTTTGGAACCAAGACTGCCAGAACAGAGGCCCTCGCTAAGCATGTAGCGAATCAAAAAATGGGAAATGAGGGGCTCCGTGAAATAAGACAGAAAATAAGGGCTGGCAGTCAAGAAAACCTTGGAAGCAAAGGGGAGCTTGTAGTGGGTCATAGAAAGAGATGAAGAATTTTTTGAGTCGGAAAGAAGCAGGTGAAAAAATGCCCACCGGGTGGGATCCGAACCCACGACCTCCAGAATACCGGTCTGGTGCGATAACCACTGCGCTTGCGGCGGGGCTGTTTCCCCAGCACTTTCTCGGGTATTTGTTGTAATGTATTTTTTTGTTTCCGGCACTTGGGGGTGGTAGCCAGCGCCACTTGGACTACTCGGGGTGACTTCTTTTTCACTCCCGGGCCGTGACCCGAGTGTCTACGACATGTCGAGAGTGGTCGACCAGCGTTGAACATCCTTAAGCTCCCTTTGGCACCAAGACTGCCAGAACAGAGGCCCTCGCTAAGCATGTTGCGAATCAGAAATTGGGAAATGACGGGCTCCGTGAAATAACAAAGAAAATAAGGGCTGACAGTCAAGAAAACCTCGGAAAGCAAAGGGGAGGTTTTAGTATGTCATAGAAACAGATGAAGAATTTTTTGAGTCGAAAAGAAAGTGGTGAAAAAATGCCCGCCGGGTGCGATCCGAACCCACGTTCCCCAGAACACCGGTCTGGTGCGATAACCACTGCGCCAGCGGCAGGGCTATTTCCGCAGCACTTTCTCGGGTATATGTGTTAAGGTATTTTTTTGTTTCCTGTACTTAGGGGGGGGGGTAGCCAGTGCCACTCGGACTACTTGGGGTGAAAAAAACCTTCTTTTTAACCCCCGGGTCGTGAGTCGAGTCTCTACGACATGTCGAGAGTAGTCGCCCAGCGTTGAACCCTCTCAAGCTCCCTTTGGCACCAAGACTTCCAGAACCGAGGCCCTCGCTAAGCATGTAGCGAATCAGACAATGGGAAAAGAGGGGCTCCGTGAAATAAGACAGAAAATAAGGACTGGCATTCAAGAAAACCTCGGAAAGCAATCGGGAGGTTGTAGTGTTTCAGAGAAAGAAATGAATTTTTTTAGTCCAAAAGAAACTGGTGAAAAAATGCCCGCAGGGTGGGATCTGAACCCACGACCTCCAGAATACTGGTCTGGTGCGATAACCACTACGCTACCGGCGGGGCTGTTTCCCCAGCACTTTCTCGGGTATTTGTTGTAATGTATTTTTTTGTTTCCGGCACTTGGGGGTGGTAGCCAGCGCCACTTGGACTACTCGGGGTGACTTCTTTTTCACTCCCGGGCCGTGACTCGAGTGTCTACGACATGTCGAGAGTGGTCGACCAGCGTTGAACATCCTTAAGCTCCCTTTGGCACCAAGACTGCCAGAACAGAGGCCCTCGCTAAGCATGTTGCGAATCAGAAATTGGGAAATGACGGGCTCCGTGAAATAAGACAGAAAATAAGGGCTGACAGTCAAGAAAACCTCGGAAAGAAAGGGGAGGTGGTAGAGGGTCATTAAGAGATGAAGAATTTTTTTAGTCCAAAAGAAAGAGGTGAAAAAATGCCCGCCAGGTGGGATCCGAACCCACGACCTCCAGAATACCGGTCTGGTGCAATAACCACTGCGCTAGCGGCCGGACTGTTTCCCCAGCACTTTCTCGGGTATTTGTGTTAAGGCATTTTTTTTGTCTCCGGCACTTGGGGGTGGTAGCCAGCGCCACTCGGACTACTCGGGGTGAAGGGGACCTTCTCTTTACCCCCGGGTCGTGTCGCGAGTGTCTACGACATGTCGAGAGTAGTCGACCAGCATTGAACAATGTTAAGCTCCCTTTGGCACCAAGACTGCCAGAACAGAGGCCCTCGCTAAGCATGTAGGGAATCAGAAAATGGGAAATGAGGGGCTCCGTGAAATGAGACAGAAACTAAGCGCTGGCAGTCAAGAAAACCTCGGAAAGAAAGGGGAGGTTGTAGTGGGTCATAGAAAGAGAAGAAGAATTTTTTGAGTCGAAAAAAAAGTGGTGAAAAATGCCCGCCGGGTGGGATACGAACTCACGCTCTCCAGAATACCGGTCTGGTGCGAAAACCACTACGCTACCGGCGGGGCTGTTTCCCCAGCACTTTCTCGGGTATTTATGTTAAGGTATTTTTTGTTTTTTGCACTTGGGGGTGGTAGCCAGCGCCACTTGGACTACTCGGGGTGACTTCTGTTTAACTCCCGGGCCGTGACTCGAGTGTCTACGACATGTTGAGAGTGGTCGACCAGCGTTGAACATCTTTAAGCTCCCTTTGGTGCCAATATTGCTAGAATAGAGGCCTTCGTTAAGCATGTAGCGAATCAGAAAATGGGAAATGAGGGGCTCCGTGAAATAAGAAAGAAAATAAGGGCTGACAGTCAAGAAAACCTCGGAAGCAAAGGGAAGCTTGAGGTGGGTCATAGAAAGAGATGAAGAATTTTTTCAGTCCAAAAGAAAGAGGTGAAAAAATGCCCGCCGGGCGGGATCCGAACCCACGACCTCCAGAATACCGGTCTGGTGAGATAACCACTGCGCTAGCGGCGGGGCTGTTTCCCCAGCACTTTCTCAGGTATTTGTGTTAATGTATTTTTTTGTTTCCGGCACTTGGGGGTGGTAGCCAGCGCCACTCGTACTACTCGGGGTGAAGGGGACCTTCTTTTTAACCCCCGGGTCGTGACTCGAGTGTCTACGACATGTCGAGAGTAGACGACCAGCATTGAACAATGTTAAGCTCCGTTTCGCACCAAGACTGCCAGAACAGAGGCCCTCGCTAAGCATGTAGCGAATCAGACAATGGGAAAAGAGGGGCTCCGTGAAATAAGACAGAAAATAAGGACTGGCATTCAAGAAAACCTCGGAAAGCAATCGGGAGGTTGTAGTGGGTCAGAGAAAGAAATGAATTTTTTTAGTCCAAAAGAAACTGGTGAAAAAATGCCCGCAGGGTGGGATCTGAACCCACGACCTCCAGAATACTGGTCTGTTGCGATAACCACTACGCTATCGGCGGGGCTGTTTCCCCAGCACTTTCTCGGGTTTTTGTGTTAAGGTATGTTTTTGTTTCCTCCACTTGAGGGTGGTACCCAGCGCCACTCGGACTAATCGGGGTGAAGGGGACATTTTTTTTAACTCCCGGGCCGTGACTCGAGTGTCCACGACATGTCGAGAGTGGTCGACCAGCGTTGAACCCCCTTAGGCTCCCTTTGGCGCCAAGATTGCTAGTACAGAGGCCTTCGTTAAGCATGTAGCGAATCAGAAAATGGGAAATGAGGGGCTCCGAGAAATAAGACAGAAAATAAGGGCTGACAGTCAAGAAAACCTCGGAAAGCAAAGGGGAGGTTGTAGTGGGTCATAAAAACAGATGAAGAATTTTTTGAGTCGAAAAGAAAGTGGTGAAAAAATGCCCGCCGGGTGGGATCCGAACCCACGTTCTCCAGAATACCGGTCTGGTGCGATAACCACTTTGCTAGCAGCGGGGCTGTTTCCCCAGAACTTTCTCGGGTATTTATGTGAAGGTAGTTTTTTGTTTCCTGCACCTGAGGGTGGTAGGCAGCGCCACTCGGACTACTCGGGGTGAAGGGGACATTTTTTGTAACCCCCGGGTCGTGACAAGAGTTTATACGACATGTCGAGAGTAGTCTACCAGCTTTGAACCCTCTTAAGCTCCGTTTGGCACCAAGACTGCCAGAACAGAGGCCCTCGCTAAGCATGTAGCGAATCAAAAAATGGGAAATGAGGGGCTCCGTGAAATAAGACAGAAAATAAGGGCTGGCAGTCAAGAAAACCTTGGAAGCAAAGGGGAGCTTGTAGTGGGTCATAGAAAGAGATGAAGAATTTTTTGAGTCGGAAAGAAGCAGGTGAAAAAATGCCCACCGGGTGGGATCCGAACCCACGACCTCCAGAATACCGGTCTGGTGCGATAACCACTGCGCTTGCGGCGGGGCTGTTTCCCCAGCACTTTCTCGGGTATTTGTTGTAATGTATTTTTTTGTTTCCGGCACTTGGGGGTGGTAGCCAGCGCCACTTGGACTACTCGGGGTGACTTCTTTTTCACTCCCGGGCCGTGACTCGAGTGTCTACGACATGTCGAGAGTGGTCGACCAGCGTTGAACATCCTTAAGCTCCCTTTGGCACCAAGACTGCCAGAACAGAGGCCCTCGCTAAGCATGTTGCGAATCAGAAATTGGGAAATGACGGGCTCCGTGAAATAACAAAGAAAATAAGGGCTGACAGTCAAGAAAACCTCGGAAAGCAAAGGGGAGGTTTTAGTATGTCATAGAAACAGATGAAGAATTTTTTGAGTCGAAAAGAAAGTGGTGAAAAAATGCCCGCCGGGTGCGATCCGAACCCACGTTCCCCAGAACACCGGTCTGGTGCGATAACCACTGCGCCAGCGGCAGGGCTATTTCCGCAGCACTTTCTCGGGTATATGTGTTAAGGTATTTTTTTGTTTCCTGTACTTAGGGGGGGGGTAGCCAGTGCCACTCGGACTACTTGGGGTGAAAAAAACCTTCTTTTTAACCCCCGGGTCGTGAGTCGAGTCTCTACGACATGTCGAGAGTAGTCGCCCAGCGTTGAACCCTCTCAAGCTCCCTTTGGCACCAAGACTTCCAGAACCGAGGCCCTCGCTAAGCATGTAGCGAATCAGACAATGGGAAAAGAGGGGCTCCGTGAAATAAGACAGAAAATAAGGACTGGCATTCAAGAAAACCTCGGAAAGCAATCGGGAGGTTGTAGTGTTTCAGAGAAAGAAATGAATTTTTTTAGTCCAAAAGAAACTGGTGAAAAAATGCCCGCAGGGTGGGATCTGAACCCACGACCTCCAGAATACTGGTCTGGTGCGATAACCACTACGCTACCGGCGGGGCTGTTTCCCCAGCACTTTCTCGGGTATTTGTTGTAATGTATTTTTTTGTTTCCGGCACTTGGGGGTGGTAGCCAGCGCCACTTGGACTACTCGGGGTGACTTCTTTTTCACTCCCGGGCCGTGACTCGAGTGTCTACGACATGTCGAGAGTGGTCGACCAGCGTTGAACATCCTTAAGCTCCCTTTGGCACCAAGACTGCCAGAACAGAGGCCCTCGCTAAGCATGTTGCGAATCAGAAATTGGGAAATGACGGGCTCCGTGAAATAAGACAGAAAATAAGGGCTGACAGTCAAGAAAACCTCGGAAAGAAAGGGGAGGTGGTAGAGGGTCATTAAGAGATGAAGAATTTTTTTAGTCCAAAAGAAAGAGGTGAAAAAATGCCCGCCAGGTGGGATCCGAACCCACGACCTCCAGAATACCGGTCTGGTGCAATAACCACTGCGCTAGCGGCCGGACTGTTTCCCCAGTACTTTCTCGGGTATTTGTGTTAAGGCATTTTTTTTGTCTCCGGCACTTGGGGGTGGTAGCCAGCGCCACTCGGACTACTCGGGGTGAAGGGGACCTTCTCTTTACCCCCGGGTCGTGTCGCGAGTGTCTACGACATGTCGAGAGTAGTCGACCAGCATTGAACAATGTTAAGCTCCCTTTGGCACCAAGACTGCCAGAACAGAGGCCCTCGCTAAGCATGTAGGGAATCAGAAAATGGGAAATGAGGGGCTCCGTGAAATGAGACAGAAACTAAGCGCTGGCAGTCAAGAAAACCTCGGAAAGAAAGGGGAGGTTGTAGTGGGTCATAGAAAGAGAAGAAGAATTTTTTGAGTCGAAAAAAAAGTGGTGAAAAATGCCCGCCGGGTGGGATACGAACTCACGCTCTCCAGAATACCGGTCTGGTGCGAAAACCACTACGCTACCGGCGGGGCTGTTTCCCCAGCACTTTCTCGGGTATTTATGTTAAGGTATTTTTTGTTTTTTGCACTTGGGGGTGGTAGCCAGCGCCACTTGGACTACTCGGGGTGACTTCTGTTTAACTCCCGGGCCGTGACTCGAGTGTCTACGACATGTTGAGAGTGGTCGACCAGCGTTGAACATCTTTAAGCTCCCTTTGGTGCCAATATTGCTAGAATAGAGGCCTTCGTTAAGCATGTAGCGAATCAGAAAATGGGAAATGAGGGGCTCCGTGAAATAAGAAAGAAAATAAGGGCTGACAGTCAAGAAAACCTCGGAAGCAAAGGGAAGCTTGAGGTGGGTCATAGAAAGAGATGAAGAATTTTTTCAGTCCAAAAGAAAGAGGTGAAAAAATGCCCGCCGGGCGGGATCCGAACCCACGACCTCCAGAATACCGGTCTGGTGAGATAACCACTGCGCTAGCGGCGGGGCTGTTTCCCCAGCACTTTCTCAGGTATTTGTGTTAATGTATTTTTTTGTTTCCGGCACTTGGGGGTGGTAGCCAGCGCCACTCCTACTACTCGGGGTGAAGGGGACCTTCTTTTTAACCCCCGGGTCGTGACTCGAGTGTCTACGACATGTCGAGAGTAGACGACCAGCATTGAACAATGTTAAGCTCCGTTTCGCACCAAGACTGCCAGAACAGAGGCCCTCGCTAAGCATGTAGCGAATCAAAAAATGGGAAATGAGGGGCTCCGTGAAATAAGACAGAAAATAAGGGCTGGCAGTCAAGATAACCTCGGAAGCAAAGGGGAGCTTGTAGTGGGTCATAGAAAGAGAAGAAGAATTTTTTCAGTCGAAAAGAAAGAGGTGAAAAAATGCCCGCCGGCTGGGATCCGAACCCACGACCTCCAGAATACCGGTCTGGTGCGATAACCACTGCGCTTGCGGCGGGGCTGTTTCCCCAGCACTTTCTCGGGTATTTGTTGTAATGTATTTTTTTGTTTCCGGCACTTGGGGGTGGTAGCCAGCGCCACTTGGACTACTCGGGGTGACTTCTTTTTCACTCCCGGGCCGTGACTCGAGTGTCTACGACATGTCGAGAGTGGTCGACCAGCGTTGAACATCCTTAAGCTCCCTTTGGCACCAAGACTGCCAGAACAGAGGCCCTCGCTAAGCATGTTGCGAATCAGAAATTGGGAAATGACGGGCTCCGTGAAATAACAAAGAAAATAAGGGCTGACAGTCAAGAAAACCTCGGAAAGCAAAGGGGAGGTTGTAGTATATCATAGAAACAGATGAAGAATTTTTTTAGTCGAAAAGAAAGTGGTGAAAAAATGCCCGCCGGGAGGGATCCGAACCCACGTTCCCCAGAACACCGGTCTGGTGCGATAACCACTGCGCCAGCGGCAGGGCTATTTCCGCAGCACTTTCTCGGGTATATGTGTTAAGGTATTTTTTTGTTTCCTGTACTTAGGGAGGGGGGTAGCCAGTGCCACTCGGACAACTTGGGGTGAAAAAAACCTGCTTTTTAACCCCCGGGTCGTGAGTCGAGTCTCTACGACATGTCGAGAGTAGTCGCCCAGCGTTGAACCCTCTCAAGCTCCCTTTGGCACCAAGACTTCCAGAAGCGAGGCCCTCGCTAAGCATGTAGCGAATCAGACAATGGGAAAAGAGGGGCTCCGTGAAATAAGACAGAAAATAAGGACTGGCATTCAAGAAAACCTCGGAAAGCAATCGGGAGGTTGTAGTGGGTCAGAGAAAGAAATGAATTTTTTTAGTCCAAAAGAAACTGGTGAAAAAATGCCCGCAGGGTGGGATCTGAACCCACGACCTCCAGAATACTGGTCTGGTGCGATAACCACTACGCTATCGGCGGGGCTGTTTCCCCAGCACTTTCTCGGGTTTTTGTGTTAAGGTATGTTTTTGTTTCCTCCACTTTAGGGGGGGTACCCAGCGCCACTCGGACTAATCGGGGTGAAGGGGACATTTTTTTTAACTCCCGGGCCGTGACTCGAGTGTCCACGACATGTCGAGAGTGGTCGACCAGCGTTGAACCCCCTTAGGCTCCCTTTGGCGCCAAGATTGCTAGTACAGAGGCCTTCGTTAAGCATGTAGCGAATCAGAAAATGGGAAATGAGGGGCTCCGAGAAATAAGACAGAAAATAAGGGCTGACAGTCAAGAAAACCTCGGAAAGCAAAGGGGAGGTTGTAGTGGGTCATAAAAACAGATGAAGAATTTTTTGAGTCGAAAAGAAAGTGGTGAAAAAATGCCCGCCGGATGGGATCCGAACCCACGTTCTCCAGAATACCGGTCTGGTGCGATAACCACTTTGCTAGCAGCGGGGCTGTTTCCCCAGAACTTTCTCGGGTATTTATGTGAAGGTAGTTTTTTGTTTCCTGCACCTGAGGGTGGTAGGCAGCGCCACTCGGACTACTCGGGGTGAAGGGGACATTTTTTGTAACCCCCGGGTCGTGACTCGAGTTTATACGACATGTCGAGAGTAGTCTACCAGCTTTGAACCCTCTTAAGCTCCGTTTGGCACCAAGACTGCCAGAACAGAGGCCCTCGCTAAGCATGTAGCGTATCAAAAAATGGGAAATGAGGGGCTCCGGGAAATAAGACAGAAAATAAGGGCTGGCAGTCAAGAAAACCTTGGAAGCAAAGGGGAGCTTGTAGTGGGTCATAGAAAGAGATTGAGTAGTCTACCAGCGTTGAATCCTCTTAAGCTCCGTTTGGAACCAAGACTGCCAGAACAGAGGCCCTCGCTAAGCATGTAGCGAATCAAAAAATGGGAAATGAGGGGCTCCGTGAAATAAGACAGAAAATAAGGGCTGGCAGTCAAGAAAACCTTCGAAGCAAAGGGGAGCTTGTAGTGGGTCATAGAAGGAGATGAAGAATTTTTTGAGTCGGAAAGAAGCAGGTGAAAAAATGCCCACCGGGTGGGATCCGAACCAAACGACCTCCAGAATACCGGTCTGGTGCGATAACCACTGCGCTTGCGGCGGGGCTGTTTCCCCAGCACTTTCTGGGGTATTTGTTGTAATGTATTTTTTTGTTTCCGGCACTTGGGGGTGGTAGCCAGCGCCACTTGGACTACTCGGGGTGACTTCTTTTTCACTCCCGGGCCGTGACTCGAGTGTCTACGACATGTCGAGAGTGGTCGACCAGCGTTGAACATCCTTAAGCTCCCTTTGGCACCAAGACTGCCAGAACCGAGGCCCTCGCTAAGCATGTTGCGAATCAGAAATTGGGAAATGACGGGCTCCGTGAAATAACAAAGAAAATAAGGGCTGACAGTCAAGAAAACCTCGGAAAGCAAAGGGGAGGTTTTAGTATGTCATAGAAACAGATGAAGAATTTTTTGAGTCGAAAAGAAAGTGGTGAAAAAATGCCCGCCGGGTGCGATCCAAACCCACGTTCCCCAGAACACCGGTCTGGTGCGATAACCACTGCGCCAGCGGCAGGGCTATTTCCGCAGCACTTTCTCGGGTATATGTGTTAAGGTATTTTTTTGTTTCCTGTACTTAGGGGGGGGGGGTAGCCAGTGCCACTCGGACTACTTGGGGTGAAAAAAACCTTCTTTTTAACCCCCGGGTCGTGAGTCGAGTCTCTACGACATGTCGAGAGTAGTCGCCCAGCGTTGAACCCTCTCAAGCTCCCTTTGGCACCAAGACTTCCAGAACCGAGGCCCTCGCTAAGCATGTAGCGAATCAGACAATGGGAAAAGAGGGGCTCCGTGAAATAAGACAGAAAATAAGGACTGGCATTCAAGAAAACCTCGGAAAGCAATCGGGAGGTTGTAGTGTTTCAGAGAAAGAAATGAATTTTTTTAGTCCAAAAGAAACTGGTGAAAAAATGCCCGCAGGGTGGGATCTGAACCCACGACCTCCAGAATACTGGTCTGGTGCGATAACCACTACGCTACCGGCGGGGCTGTTTCCCCAGCACTTTCTCGGGTTTTTGTGTTAAGGTATGTTTTTGTTTCCTCCACTTGAGGGTGTACCCAGCGCCACTCGGACTAATCGGGGTGAAGGGGACATTTTTTTTTAACTCCCGGGCCGTGACTCGAGTGTCCACGACATGTCGAGAGTGGTCGACCAGCGTTGAACCCCCTTAGGCTCCCTTTGGCGCCAAGATTGCTAGTACAGAGGCCTTCGTTAAGCATGTAGCGAATCAGAAAATGGGAAATGAGGGGCTCCGAGAAATAAGACAGAAAATAAGGGCTGACAGTCAAGAAAACCTCGGAAAGCAAAGGGGAGGTTGTAGTGGGTCATAAAAACAGATGAAGAATTTTTTGAGTCGAAAAGAAAGTGGTGAAAAAATGCCCGCCGGGTGGGATCCGAACCCACGTTCTCCAGAATACCGGTCTGGTGCGATAACCACTTTGCTAGCAGCGGGGCTGTTTCCCCAGAACTTTCTCGGGTATTTATGTGAAGGTAGTTTTTTGTTTCCTGCACCTGAGGGTGGTAGCCAGCGCCACTTGAACTACTCGGGGTGAAGGGGACATTTTTTGTAACCCCCGGGTCGTGACTCGAGTTTATACGACATGTCGAGAGTAGTCTACCAGCTTTGAACCCTCTTAAGCTCCGTTTGGCACCAAGACTGCCAGAACAGAGGCCCTCGCTAAGCATGTAGCGAATCAAAAAATGGGAAATGAGAGGCTCCGGGAAATAAGACAGAAAATAAGGGCTGGCAGTCAAGAAAACCTTGGAAGCAAAGGGGAGCTTGTAGTGGGTCATAGAAAGAGATGGAGTAGTCTACCAGCGTTGAATCCTCTTAAGCTCCGTTTGGAACCAAGACTGCCAGAACAGAGGCCCTCGCTAAGCATGTAGCGAATCAAAAAATGGGAAATGAGGGGCTCCGTGAAATAAGACAGAAAATAAGGGCTGGCAGTCAAGAAAACCTTGGAAGCAAAGGGGAGCTTGTAGTGAGTCATAGAAAGAGATGAAGAATTTTTTGAGTCGGAAAGAAGCAGGTGAAAAAATGCCCACCGGGTGGGATCCGAACCCACGACCTCCAGAATACTGGTCTGGGGCGATTACCACTACGCTACTGGCGGGGCTGTTTCCCCAGCTCTTTCTCGGGTATTTGTGTTAATGTATGTTTTTGTTTCCGGCACTTGGGGGTGGTAGCCAGCGCCACTCGGACTACTCGGGGTGAAGGGGACCTTCTTTTCAGCCCCCGGGTCGTGACTCGAGTGTCTACGACATGTCGAGAGTAGTCGACCAGCATTGAACAATGTTAAGCTCCCTTTGGCACCAAGACTGCCAAAACAGAGGCCCTCTCTAAGCATGTAGGGAATCAGAAAATGAGAAATGAGGGGCTCCGTGAAATGAGACAGAAAATAAGGGCTGGCAGTCAAGAAAACTTCGGAAAGAAAGGGAAGGTTGTAGTGGGTCATAGAAAGAGAAGAATTTTTTGAGTCCAAAAGAAAGTGGTGAAAAATGCCCGCCGGGTGGGATACGAACCCACGCTCTCCAGAATACCGGTCTGGTGCGATAACCACTACGCTATCGGCGGGGCTGTTTCCCCAGCACTTTCTCGGGTATTTATGTTAAGGTATTTCTTGTTTCCTGTACTTGGGGAGGGGGTAGCCAGTGCCACTCGGACTACTCGGGGTGAAGGGGACCTTCTTTTTAGCCCCCGGGTCGTGACTCGAGTGTCTACGACATGTCGAGAGTAGTCGACCAGCATTGAACAATGTTAAGCTCCCTTTGGCATCAAGACTGCCAAAACAGAGGCCCCCTCTAAGCATGTAGGGAATCAGAAAATGAGAAATGAGGGGCTCCATGAAATGAGACAGAAAATAAACGCTGGCAGTCAAGATAACCTCGGAAGCAAAGGGAAGCTTGTAGTGGGTCTTAGAAAGAGATGAAGAATTTTTTCAGTCGAAAAGAAAGAGGTGAAAAAATGCCCGCCGGGTGGGACCCGAACCCACGACCTCCAGAATACCGGTCTGGTGCGATAACCACTGCGCTAGCGGCGGGGCTGTTTCCCCAGAACTTTCTCGGGTATTTGTGTTAATGTATTTTTTTGTTTCCGGCACATGGGGGTGGTAGCCAGCGCCACTCGGAATACTCGGGGTGAAGGGGACCTTCTTTTGAACCCCCGGGACATGACTCGAGTGTCTACGACATGTCGAGAGTAGTCGACCAGCGTTGAACCCCCTTAGGCTCCCTTTGGCGCCAAGATTGCTAGTACAGAGGCCTTCGTTAAGCATGTAGCGAATGAGAAAATGGGAAATGAGGGGCTCCGAGAAATAAGACAGAAAATAAGGGCTGACAGTCAAGAAAACCTCGGAAAGCAAAGGGGAGGTTGTAGTGGGTCATAAAAACAGATGAAGAATTTTTTGAGTCGAAAAGAAAGTGGTGAAAAAATGCCCGCCGGGTGGGATCCGAACCCACGTTCTCCAGAATACCGGTCTGGTGCGATAACCACTTTGCTAGCAGCGGGGCTGTTTCCCCAGAACTTTCTCGGGTATTTATGTGAAGGTAGTTTTTTGTTTCCTGCACCTGAGGGTGGTAGCCAGCGCCACTCGGACTACTCGGGGTGAAGGGGACATTTTTTGTAACCCCCGGGTCGTGACCCGAGTTTATACGACATGTCGAGAGTAGTCTACCAGCTTTGAACCCTCTTAAGCTACGTTTGGCTCCAACCAAGACTGCCAGAATAGAGGCCCTCGCTAAGCATGTAGCGAATCAAAAAATGGGAAATGAGGGGCTCTGGGAAATAAGACAGAAAATAGGGGTGGCAGTCAAGAAAACCTTGGAAGCAAAGGGGAGCTTGTAGTGGGTCATAGAAAGAGATGGAGTAGTCTACCAGCGTTGAATCCTCTTAAGCTCCGTTTGGAACCAAGACTGCCAGAACAGAGGCCCTCGCTAAGCATGTAGCGAATCAAAAAATGGGAAATGAGGGGCTCCGGGAAATAAGACAGAAAATAAGGGCTGGCAGTCAAGAAAACCTTGGAAGCAAAGGGGAGCTTGTAGTGGGTCATAGAAAGAGATGGAGTAGTCTACCAGCGTTGAATCCTCTTAAGCTCCGTTTCGAACCAAGACTGCCAGAACAGAGGCCCTCGCTAAGCATGTAGCGAATCAAAAAATGGGAAATGAGGGGCTCCGTGAAATAAGACAGAAAATAAGGGCTGGCAGTCAAGAAAACCTTGGAAGCAAAGGGGAGCTTGTAGTGGGTCATAGAAAGAGATGAAGAATTTTTTGAGTCGGAAAGAAGCAGGTGAAAAAATGCCCACCGGGTGGGATCCGAACCCACGACCTCCAGAATACTGGTCTGGGGCGATAACCACTACGCTACTGGCGGGGCTGTTTCCCCAACACTTTCTCGGGAATTTGTGTTAATGTATTTTTTTGTTTCCGGCACTTGGGGGTGGTAGCCAGCGCCACTCGGACTACTCGGGGTGAAGGGGACCTTCTTTTCAGCCCCCGGGTTGTGACTCGAGTGTCTACGACATGTCGAGAGTAGTCGACCAGCATTGAACAATGTTAAGCTCCCTTTGGCACCAAGACTGCCAAAACAGAGGCCCTCTCTAAGCATGTAGGGAATCAGAAAATGAGAAATGAGGGGCTCCGTGAAATGAGACAGAAAATAAGGGCTGGCAGTCAAGAAAACTTCGGAAAGAAAGGGAAGGTTGTAGTGGGTCATAGAAAGAGAAGAATTTTTTGAGTCCAAAAGAAAGTGGTGAAAAATGCCCGCCGGGTGGGATACGAACCCACGCTCTCCAGAATACCGGTCTGGTGCGATAACCACTACGCTATCGGCGGGGCTGTTTCCCCAGCACTTTCTCGGGTATTTATGTTAAGGTAATTTTTGTTTCCTGTACTTGGGGAGGGGGTAGCCAGTGCCACTCGGACTACTCGGGGTGAAGGGGACCTTCTTTTTAGCCCCCGGGTCGTGACTCGAGTGTCTACGACATGTCGAGAGTAGTCGACCAGCATTGAACAATGTTAAGCTCCCTTTGGCATCAAGACTGCCAAAACAGAGGCCCCCTCTAAGCATGTAGGGAATCAGAAAATGAGAAATGAGGGGCTCCATGAAATGAGACAGAAAATAAACGCTGGCAGTCAAGATAACCTCGGAAGCAAAGGGAAGCTTGTAGTGGGTCTTAGAAAGAGATGAAGAATTTTTTCAGTCGAAAAGAAAAAGGTGAAAAAATGCCCGCCGGGTGGGATCCGAACCCACGACCTCCAGAATACCGGTCTGGTGCGATAACCACTGCGCTAGCGGCGGGGCTGTTTCCCCAGAACTTTCTCGGGTATTTGTGTTAATGTATTTTTTTGTTTCCGGCACATGGGGGTGGTAGCCAGCGCCACTCGGACTACTCGGGGTGAAGGGGACCTTCTTTTGAACCCCCGGGACATGACTCGAGTGTCTACGACATGTCGAGAGTAGTCGACCAGCGTTGAACCCCCTTAGGCTCCCTTTGGCGCCAAGATTGCTAGTACAGAGGCCTTCGTTAAGCATGTAGCGAATCAGAAAATGGGAAATGAGGGGCTCCGACAAATAAGACAGAAAATAAGGGCTGACAGTCAAGAAAACCTCGGAAAGCAAAGGGGAGGTTGTAGTGGGTCATAAAAACAGATGAAGAATTTTTTGAGTCGAAAAGAAAGTGGTGAAAAAATGCCCGCCGGGTGGGATCCGAACCCACGTTCTCCAGAATACCGGTCTGGTGCGATAACCACTTTGCTAGCAGCGGGGCTGTTTCCCCAGAACTTTCTCGGGTATTTATGTGAAGGTAGTTTTTTGTTTCCTGCACCTGAGGGTGGTAGCCAGCGCCACTCGGACTACTCGGGGTGAAGGGGACATTTTTTGTAACCCCCGGGTCGTGACCCGAGTTTATACGACATGTCGAGAGTAGTCTACCAGCTTTGAACCCTCTTAAGCTCCGTTTGGCACCAAGACTGCCAGAATAGAGGCCCTCGCTAAGCATGTAGCGAATCAAAAAATGGGAAATGAGGGGCTCTGGGAAATAAGACAGAAAATAGGGGTGGCAGTCAAGAAAACCTTGGAAGCAAAGGGGAGCTTGTAGTGGGTCATAGAAAGAGATGGAGTAGTCTACCAGCGTTGAATCCTCTTAAGCTCCGTTTGGAACCAAGACTGCCAGAACAGAGGCCCTCGCTAAGCATGTAGCGAATCAAAAAATGGGAAATGAGGGGCTCCGGGAAATAAGACAGAAAATAAGGGCTGGCAGTCAAGAAAACCTTGGAAGCAAAGGGGAGCTTGTAGTGGGTCATAGAAAGAGATGGAGTAGTCTACCAGCGTTGAATCCTCTTAAGCTCCGTTTCGAACCAAGACTGCCAGAACAGAGGCCCTCGCTAAGCATGTAGCGAATCAAAAAATGGGAAATGAGGGGCTCCGTGAAATAAGACAGAAAATAAGGGCTGGCAGTCAAGAAAACCTTGGAAGCAAAGGGGAGCTTGTAGTGGGTCATAGAAAGATATGAAGAATTTTTTGAGTCGGAAAGAAGCAGGTGAAAAAATGCCCACCGGGTGGGATCCGAACCCACGACCTCCAGAATACTGGTCTGGGGCGATAACCACTACGCTACTGGCGGGGCTGTTTCCCCAACACTTTCTCGGGAATTTGTGTTAATGTATTTTTTTGTTTCCGGCACTTGGGGGTGGTAGCCAGCGCCACTCGGACTACTCGGGGTGAAGGGGACCTTCTTTTCAGCCCCCGGGTCGTGACTCGAGTGTCTACGACATGTCGAGAGTAGTCGACCAGCATTGAACAATGTTAAGCTCCCTTTGGCACCAAGACTGCCAAAACAGAGGCCCTCTCTAAGCATGTAGGGAATCAGAAAATGAGAAATGAGGGGCTCCGTGAAATGAGACAGAAAATAAGGGCTGGCAGTCAAGAAAACTTCGGAAAGAAAGGGAAGGTTGTAGTGGGTCATAGAAAGAGAAGAATTTTTTGAGTCCAAAAGAAAGTGGTGAAAAATGCCCGCCGGGTGGGATACGAACCCACGCTCTCCAGAATACCGGTCTGGTGCGATAACCACTACGCTATCGGCGGGGCTGTTTCCCCAGCACTTTCTCGGGTATTTATGTTAAGGTATTTTTTGTTTCCTGTACTTGGGGAGGGGGTAGCCAGTGCCACTCGGACTACTCGGGGTGAAGGGGACCTTCTTTTTAGCCCCCGGGTCGTGACTCGAGTGTCTACGACATGTCGAGAGTAGTCGACCAGCATTGAACAATGTTAAGCTCCCTTTGGCATCAAGACTGCCAAAACAGAGGCCCCCTCTAAGCATGTAGGGAATCAGAAAATGAGAAATGAGGGGCTCCATGAAATGAGACAGAAAATAAACGCTGGCAGTCAAGATAACCTCGGAAGCAAAGGGAAGCTTGTAGTGGGTCTTAGAAAGAGATGAAGAATTTTTTCAGTCGAAAAGAAAGAGGTGAAAAAATGCCCGCCGGGTGGGATCCGAACCCACGACCTCCAGAATACCGGTCTGGTGCGATAACCACTGCGCTAGCGGCGGGGCTGTTTCCCCAGAACTTTCTCGGGTATTTGTGTTAATGTATTTTTTTGTTTCCGGCACATGGGGGTGGTAGCCAGCGCCACTCGGACTACTCGGGGTGAAGGGGACCTTCTTTTGAACCCCCGGGACATGACTCGAGTGTCTACGACATGTCGAGAGTAGTCGACCAGCGTTGAACCCCCTTAGGCTCCCTTTGGCGCCAAGATTGCTAGTACAGAGGCCTTCGTTAAGCATGTAGCGAATCAGAAAATGGGAAATGAGGGGCTCCGAGAAATAAGACAGAAAATAAGGGCTGACAGTCAAGAAAACCTCGGAAAGCAAAGGGGAGGTTGTAGTGGGTCATAAAAACAGATGAAGAATTTTTTGAGTCGAAAAGAAAGTGGTGAAAAAATGCCCGCCGGGTGGGATCCGAACCCACGTTCTCCAGAATACCGGTCTGGTGCGATAACCACTTTGCTAGCAGCGGGGCTGTTTCCCCAGAACTTTCTCGGGTATTTATGTGAAGGTAGTTTTTTGTTTCCTGCACCTGAGGGTGGTAGCCAGCGCCACTCGGACTACTCGGGGTGAAGGGGACATTTTTTGTAACCCCCGGGTCGTGACCCGAGTTTATACGACATGTCGAGAGTAGTCTACCAGCTTTGAACCCTCTTAAGCTCCGTTTGGCACCAAGACTGCCAGAATAGAGGCCCTCGCTAAGCATGTAGCGAATCAAAAAATGGGAAATGAGGGGCTCTGGGAAATAAGACAGAAAATAGGGGTGGCAGTCAAGAAAACCTTGGAAGCAAAGGGGAGCTTGTAGTGGGTCATAGAAAGAGATGGAGTAGTCTACCAGCGTTGAATCCTCTTAAGCTCCGTTTGGAACCAAGACTGCCAGAACAGAGGCCCTCGCTAAGCATGTAGCGAATCAAAAAATGGGAAATGAGGGGCTCCGGGAAATAAGACAGAAAATAAGGGCTGGCAGTCAAGAAAACCTTGGAAGCAAAGGGGAGCTTGTAGTGGGTCATAGAAAGAGATGGAGTAGTCTACCAGCGTTGAATCCTCTTAAGCTCCGTTTCGAACCAAGACTGCCAGAACAGAGGCCCTCGCTAAGCATGTAGCGAATCAAAAAATGGGAAATGAGGGGCTCCGTGAAATAAGACAGAAAATAAGGGCTGGCAGTCAAGAAAACCTTGGAAGCAAAGGGGAGCTTGTAGTGGGTCATAGAAAGAGATGAAGAATTTTTTGAGTCGGAAAGAAGCAGGTGAAAAAATGCCCACCGGGTGGGATCCGAACCCACGACCTCCAGAATACTGGTCTGGGGCGATAACCACTACGCTACAGGCGGGGCTGTTTCCCCAACACTTTCTCGGGAATTTGTGTTAATGTATTTTTTTGTTTCCGGCACTTGGGGGTGGTAGCCAGCGCCACTCGGACTACTCGGGGTGAAGGGGACCTTCTTTTCAGCCCCCGGGTCGTGACTCGAGTGTCTACGACATGTCGAGAGTAGTCGACCAGCATTGAACAATGTTAAGCTCCCTTTGGCACCAAGACTGCCAAAACAGAGGCCCTCTCTAAGCATGTAGGGAATCAGAAAATGAGAAATGAGGGGCTCCGTGAAATGAGACAGAAAATAAGGGCTGGCAGTCAAGAAAACTTCGGAAAGAAAGGGAAGGTTGTAGTGGGTCATAGAAAGAGAAGAATTTTTTGAGTCCAAAAGAAAGTGGTGAAAAATGCCCGCCGGGTGGGATACGAACCCACGCTCTCCAGAATACCGGTCTCGTGCGATAACCACTACGCTATCGGCGGGGCTGTTTCCCCAGCACTTTCTCGGGTATTTATGTTAAGGTATTTTTTGTTTCCTGTACTTGGGGAGGGGGTAGCCAGTGCCACTCGGACTACTCGGGGTGAAGGGGACCTTCTTTTTAGCCCCCGGGTCGTGACTCGAGTGTCTACGACATGTCGAGAGTAGTCGACCAGCATTGAACAATGTTAAGCTCCCTTTGGCATCAAGACTGCCAAAACAGAGGCCCCCTCTAAGCATGTAGGGAATCAGAAAATGAGAAATGAGGGGCTCCATGAAATGAGACAGAAAATAAACGCTGGCAGTCAAGATAACCTCGGAAGCAAAGGGAAGCTTGTAGTGGGTCTTAGAAAGAGATGAAGAATTTTTTCAGTCGAAAAGAAAGAGTTGAAAAAATGCCCGCCGGGTGGGATCCGAACCCACGACCTCCAGAATACCGGTCTGGTGCGATAACCACTGCGCTAGCGGCGGGGCTGTTTCCCCAGAACTTTCTCGGGTATTTGTGTTAATGTATTTTTTTGTTTCCGGCACATGGGGGTGGTAGCCAGCGCCACTCGGACTACTCGGGGTGAAGGGGACCTTCTTTTGAACCCCCGGGACATGACTCGAGTGTCTACGACATGTCGAGAGTAGTCGACCAGCGTTGAACCCCCTTAGGCTCCCTTTGGCGCCAAGATTGCTAGTACAGAGGCCTTCGTTAAGCATGTAACGAATCAGAAAATGGGAAATGAGGGGCTCCGAGAAATAAGACAGAAAATAAGGGCTGACAGTCAAGAAAACCTCGGAAAGCAAAGGGGAGGTTGTAGTGGGTCATAAAAACAGATGAAGAATTTTTTGAGTCGAAAAGAAAGTGGTGAAAAAATGCCCGCCGGGTGGGATCCGAACCCACGTTCTCCAGAATACCGGTCTGGTGCGATAACCACTTTGCTAGCAGCGGGGCTGTTTCCCCAGAACTTTCTCGGGTATTTATGTGAAGGTAGTTTTTTGTTTCCTGCACCTGAGGGTGGTAGCCAGCGCCACTCGGACTACTCGGGGTGAAGGGGACATTTTTTGTAACCCCCGGGTCGTGACCCGAGTTTATACGACATGTCGAGAGTAGTCTACCAGCTTTGAACCCTCTTAAGCTCCGTTTGGCACCAAGACTGCCAGAATAGAGGCCCTCGCTAAGCATGTAGCGAATCAAAAAATGGGAAATGAGGGGCTCTGGGAAATAAGACAGAAAATAGGGGTGGCAGTCAAGAAAACCTTGGAAGCAAAGGGGAGCTTGTAGTGGGTCATAGAAAGAGATGGAGTAGTCTACCAGCGTTGAATCCTCTTAAGCTCCGTTTGGAACCAAGACTGCCAGAACAGAGGCCCTCGCTAAGCATGTAGCGAATCAAAAAATGGGAAATGAGGGGCTCCGGGAAATAAGACAGAAAATAAGGGCTGGCAGTCAAGAAAACCTTGGAAGCAAAGGGGAGCTTGTAGTGGGTCATAGAAAGAGATGGAGTAGTCTACCAGCGTTGAATCCTCTTAAGCTCCGTTTCGAACCAAGACTGCCAGAACAGAGGCCCTCGCTAAGCATGTAGCGAATCAAAAAATGGGAAATGAGGGGCTCCGTGAAATAAGACAGAAAATAAGGGCTGGCAGTCAAGAAAACCTTGGAAGCAAAGGGGAGCTTGTAGTGGGTCATAGAAAGAGATGAAGAATTTTTTGAGTCGGAAAGAAGCAGGTGAAAAAATGCCCACCGGGTGGGATCCGAACCCACGACCTCCAGAATACTGGTCTGGGGCGATAACCACTACGCTACAGGCGGGGCTGTTTCCCCAACACTTTCTCGGGAATTTGTGTTAATGTATTTTTTTGTTTCCGGCACTTGGGGGTGGTAGCCAGCGCCACTCGGACTACTCGGGGTGAAGGGGACCTTCTTTTCAGCCCCCGGGTCGTGACTCGAGTGTCTACGACATGTCGAGAGTAGTCGACCAGCATTGAACAATGTTAAGCTCCCTTTGGCACCAAGACTGCCAAAACAGAGGCCCTCTCTAAGCATGTAGGGAATCAGAAAATGAGAAATGAGGGGCTCCGTGAAATGAGACAGAAAATAAGGGCTGGCAGTCAAGAAAACTTCGGAAAGAAAGGGAAGGTTGTAGTGGGTCATAGAAAGAGAAGAATTTTTTGAGTCCAAAAGAAAGTGGTGAAAAATGCCCGCCGGGTGGGATACGAACCCACGCTCTCCAGAATACCGGTCTGGTGCGATAACCACTACGCTATCGGCGGGGCTGTTTCCCCAGCACTTTCTCGGGTATTTATGTTAAGGTATTTTTTGTTTCCTGTACTTGGGGAGGGGGTAGCCAGTGCCACTCGGACTACTCGGGGTGAAGGGGACCTTCTTTTTAGCCCCCGGGTCGTGACTCGAGTGTCTACGACATGTCGAGAGTAGTCGACCAGCATTGAACAATGTTAAGCTCCCTTTGGCATCAAGACTGCCAAAACAGAGGCCCCCTCTAAGCATGTAGGGAATCAGAAAATGAGAAATGAGGGGCTCCATGAAATGAGACAGAAAATAAACGCTGGCAGTCAAGATAACCTCGGAAGCAAAGGGAAGCTTGTAGTGGGTCTTAGAAAGAGATGAAGAATTTTTTCAGTCGAAAAGAAAGAGGTGAAAAAATGCCCGCCGGGTGGGATCCGAACCCACGACCTCCAGAATACCGGTCTGGTGCGATAACCACTGCGCTAGCGGCGGGGCTGTTTCCCCAGAACTTTCTCGGGTATTTGTGTTAATGTATTTTTTTGTTTCCGGCACATGGGGGTGGTAGCCAGCGCCACTCGGACTACTCGGGGTGAAGGGGACCTTCTTTTGAACCCCCGGGACATGACTCGAGTGTCTACGACATGTCGAGAGTAGTCGACCAGCGTTGAACCCCCTTAGGCTCCCTTTGGCGCCAAGATTGCTAGTACAGAGGCCTTCGTTAAGCATGTAGCGAATCAGAAAATGGGAAATGAGGGGCTCCGAGAAATAAGACAGAAAATAAGGCCTGACAGTCAAGAAAACCTCGGAAAGCAAAGGGGAGGTTGTAGTGGGTCATAAAAACAGATGAAGAATTTTTTGAGTCGAAAAGAAAGTGGTGAAAAAATGCCCGCCGGGTGGGATCCGAACCCACGTTCTCCAGAATACCGGTCTGGTGCGATAACCACTTTGCTAGCAGCGGGGCTGTTTCCCCAGAACTTTCTCGGGTATTTATGTGAAGGTAGTTTTTTGTTTCCTGCACCTGAGGGTGGTAGCCAGCGCCACTCGGACTACTCGGGGTGAAGGGGACATTTTTTGTAACCCCCGGGTCGTGACCCGAGTTTATACGACATGTCGAGAGTAGTCTACCAGCTTTGAACCCTCTTAAGCTCCGTTTGGCACCAAGACTGCCAGAATAGAGGCCCTCGCTAAGCATGTAGCGAATCAAAAAATGGGAAATGAGGGGCTCTGGGAAATAAGACAGAAAATAGGGGTGGCAGTCAAGAAAACCTTGGAAGCAAAGGGGAGCTTGTAGTGGGTCATAGAAAGAGATGGAGTAGTCTACCAGCGTTGAATCCTCTTAAGCTCCGTTTGGAACCAAGACTGCCAGAACAGAGGCCCTCGCTAAGCATGTAGCGAATCAAAAAATGGGAAATGAGGGGCTCCGGGAAATAAGACAGAAAATAAGGGCTGGCAGTCAAGAAAACCTTGGAAGCAAAGGGGAGCTTGTAGTGGGTCATAGAAAGAGATGGAGTAGTCTACCAGCGTTGAATCCTCTTAAGCTCCGTTTCGAACCAAGACTGCCAGAACAGAGGCCCTCGCTAAGCATGTAGCGAATCAAAAAATGGGAAATGAGGGGCTCCGTGAAATAAGACAGAAAATAAGGGCTGGCAGTCAAGAAAACCTTGGAAGCAAAGGGGAGCTTGTAGTGGGTCATAGAAAGAGATGAAGAATTTTTTGAGTCGGAAAGAAGCAGGTGAAAAAATGCCCACCGGGTGGGATCCGAACCCACGACCTCCAGAATACTGGTCTGGGGCGATAACCACTACGCTACTGGCGGGGCTGTTTCCCCAACACTTTCTCGGGAATTTGTGTTAATGTATTTTTTTGTTTCCGGCACTTGGGGGTGGTAGCCAGCGCCACTCGGACTACTCGGGGTGAAGGGGACCTTCTTTTCAGCCCCCGGGTCGTGACTCGAGTGTCTACGACATGTCGAGAGTAGTCAACCAGCATTGAACAATGTTAAGCTCCCTTTGGCACCAAGACTGCCAAAACAGAGGCCCTCTCTAAGCATGTAGGGAATCAGAAAATGAGAAATGAGGGGCTCCGTGAAATGAGACAGAAAATAAGGGCTGGCAGTCAAGAAAACTTCGGAAAGAAAGGGGAGGTTGTAGTGGGTCATAGAAAGAGAAGAAGAATTTTTTGAGTCGAAAAGAAAGTGGTGAAAAATGCCCGCCGCGTGGGATACGAACCCACGCTCTCCAGAATACCGGTCTGGTGCGATAACCACTACGCTATCGGCGGGACTGTTTCCCCAGCACTTTCTCGGGTATTTATGTTAAGGTATTTTTTTGTTTCCTGTACTTGGGGGGGGGGGGGGGTAGCCAGAGCCACTCGGACTACTCGGGGTGAAGGGGACCTTCTTTTGAACCCCCGGGTCGTGACTCGAGTGTCTACGACATGTCGAGAGTAGTCGACCAGCGTTTGAACACCCTTAAGCTCCCTTTGGCACCAAGACTGCCAGAACAGAGGCCATCGCTAAGCATGTAGCGAATCAGAAAATAGGAAAAGATGGGCTCTGTGAAATAAGACAGAAAATAAGGGCTGACAGTCAAGAAAACCTCCGTAAGAAAGGGGAGGTTGTAGTGGGTCATAGAAAGAGAAGAAGAATTTTTTGAGTTGAAAAGAAAGTGGTGAAAAATGCCCGCCGAGTGGGATCCGAACCCACGCTCTCCAGAATACCGGTCTGGTGCGATAACCACTACGCTACCTGCGGGGCTGTTTCCCCAGCACTTTCTCGGGTATTTGTGCTAAGGTATTTTTTTATTTCCGGCACTTGGGGGTGGTAGCCAGTGCCACTGGGACAACTCGGGGTGAAGGGGACCTTTTTTTAACCCCCGGGTCGTGACTCGAGTGTCTACGACATGTCGAGAGTAGTCGACCAGAATTGAACAATGTTAAGCTCCCTTTGGCACCAAGACTACCAGAACAGAGGCCCTCTCTAAGCATGTAGGGAATCAGAAAATGGGAAATGAGGGGCTCCGTGAAATGAGACAGAAAATATGCGCTGGCAGTCAAGAAAACTTGGGAAAGAAAGGGGAGGTTGTAGTGGGTCATAGAAAGAGAAGAAGAATTTTTTGAGTCGAAAAGAAAGTGGTGAAAAATGCCCGCCGGGTGGGATACGAACCCACGCTCTCCAGAATACCGGTCTGGTGCGATAACCACTACGCTACCGGCGGGGCTGTTTCCCCAGCACTTTCTCGGGTATTTATGTTAAGGTATTTTTTGGGTTCCTGTACTTGGGGGTGGGGGGGGGGGCTAGCCAGTGCCACTCGGACTACTCGGGTGAAGGGGACCTTTTTTTAAACCCTCGTGTTGTGAGTCGAGTCTCTACGACATGTCGAGTGTAGTCAACCAGCGTTGAACCCTCTCAAGCTTCCTTTGGCACCAAGACTGCCAGAACAGAGGCCCTCGCTAAGCATCTAGCGAATCAGAAAATGGGAAAAGAGGGGCTCTGTGAAATAGGACAGAAAATAAGGACTGGCAGTCAAGAAAACCTCGGAAAGCAATCGGGAGGTTGTAGTGGGTCAGAGAAAGAGATGAAGAATTTTTTGAGTCGAAAAGAAAGTGGTGAAAAAATGCCCGAAGGTTGGGATCTGAACCCACGACCTCCAGAATACTGGTCTGGTGCGATAACCACTACGCTACCGGCGGGGCTGTTTCCCCAGCACTTTCTCGAGTACTTATGTAAGGTATTTTTTTGTTTCCTGCAATTGGGGGTGGTAGCCAGCACCACTCGGACTACTCGGGGTGAAGGGGACCTTCATTTTAACCCCCTGGTCGTGACTCGAGTGTCTACGACATGTCGAGAGTAGTCGACCAGCATTGAACCCCCTTAAGCTCCCTTTGGCGCCAAGATTGCAAGAACAGAGCTTTTCGTTAAGCATGTAGCGAATCAGAAAATGGGAAATGAGAGCTCCGTGAAATAAGACAGAAAATAAGGGCTGACAGTCAAAAAAACCTCGGAAAGCAAAGGGGAGGTTGTAGTGGGTCATAGAAACAAATGAAGAATTTTTTGAGTCGAAAAGAAAGTGGTGAAAAAATGCCCGCCGGGTGGGATCCGAACCCACGTTCTCCAGAATACCGGTCTGGTGCGATAACCACTATGCTACCAGTGGGGCTGTTTCCCCAGAACTTTCTCGGGTATTAATGAGAAGAAAATTTTTTTGTTTCCTGCACTTGAGGGTGGTAACCAGCGCCACTCGGACTACTCGGGGTGAAGGTGACATTTTTTTTAACCCCCGGGTCGTGACTCGAGTGTCTACGACATGTCGAGAGTAGTCGACCAGCATTGAACAATGTTAAGCTCCCTTTGGCACCAAGACTGCCAGAACAGAGGCCCTCGCTAAGCATGTTGAGAATCAGAAATTGGGAAAGAGGGGCTCCATGAAATAAGACAGAAAATAAGGGCTGGCTGTCAAGAAAACCTCGGAAAGCAAAGGGAGCTTGTAGTGGGTCATAGAAAGACATGAAGAATTTTTTGAGTCCAAAAGAAAGTGGTGAAAAAATGCCCGCCGGGTGGGATCCAAACCCACGACCTCCAGAATACTGGTCTGATGCGATAACCACTACGCTACCGGCGGGGCTGTTTCCCCAGCACTTTCTCGGGTATTTATGTTAAGGTATTTTTTGTTTCTTGAACTTGGGGGTGGTAGCCAGCGCCACTCGGCATACTCGTGGTGAAAGGGACGTTCTTTTGAACCCCCGGGTCGTGACTCGAGTGTCTACTACATGTCGAGAGTAGTCGACCAGCGTTGAACCCCCTTAAGCTCCCTTTGGCGCCAAGATTGCTAGAACAGAGGCCTTCGCTAAGCATGTAGCGAATCAGAAAATGGGAAATGAGGGACTCCGTAAAATAGGACAGAAAATAAGCGCTGGCAGTCAAGAAAACTTCGGAAAGAAAGGGGAGGTTGTAGTGGGTCATAGAAAAAGAAGAAGGATTTTTTGAGTCGAAAAGAAAGTGGTGAAAAATGCCCGCCGGGTGGGATACGAACCCAGGCTCTACAGAATACCGGTCTCGTGCGATAACCACTACGCTACCGGCGGGGCTGTTTCCCCAGCACTTTCTCGGGTATTTATGTTAAGGTATTTTTTGTTTCTTGCACTTGGGGTGGTAGCCAGTGCCACTCGGACTACTCGGGGTGAAGGGGGCCTTCTTTTTAATCCCCGGGTCGTGAGTCGAGTCTTTATGACATGTCGAGAGTAGTCGACCAGCGTTGAACCCTCTCAAGCTCCCTTTGGCACCAAGACTGCTAGAACAGAGGCCGTCGCTAAGCATGTAGCGAATCAAAAAATGGGAAATGAGGGGCTCCGTGAAATAAGACAGAAAATAAGGGCTGGCAGTCAAGATAACCTCGGAAGCAAAGGGAAGCTTGTAGTGGGTCATAGAAAGAGATGAAGAATTTTTTCAGTCGAAAAGAAAGAGGTGAAAAAATGCCCGCCGGGTGGGATCCGAACCCAAGTTCTCCAGAATACCGGTCTGGGGCGATAACCACTATGCTACAAGTGGGGCTGTTTCCACAGAACTTTCTCGGGTATTAATGTGAAGGTATTTTTTTGTTTCCTGTACTTAGGGGGGGGGGGGTAGCCAGTGCTACTCGGACTACTCGGGGTGGAGGGAACCTGCTTTTTGACCCCCGGGTCATGAGTCGAGTCTCTACGACATGTAGAGAGTAGTCGACCAGCGTTGAACCCTCTCAAGCTCCCTTTTGGCACCAAGACTTCCAGAACCGAGGCCCTCGCTAAGCATGTAGCGAATCAGACAATGGGAAAAGAGGGGCTCCGTGAAATAAGACAGAAAATAAGGACTGGCATTCAAGAAAACCTTGGAAAGCAATCGGGAGGTTGTAGGGGGTCAGAGAAAGAGATGAATTTTTTGTGTCCAAAAGAAAGTGGTCAAAAAATGCCCGCAGGGTGGGATCTGAACCCACGACCTCCAGAATACTGGTCTGGTGCGATAACCACTATGCTACCGGCAGGGCTGTTTCCCCAGCACTTTCTCGAGTTTTTGTGTTAAGGTATTTTTTGTTTCCTGCACTTGAGGGTGGTACCCAGCGCCACTCGAACTACTCGGGGTGAAGGGGACATTTTTTTAACTCCCGGGCCGTGACTCGAGTGTCCACGACATGTCGAGAGTGGTCGACCAGCGTTGAACCCCCTTAGGCTCCCTTTGCTGCCAAGATTGCTAGAACAGAGGCCTTCGTTAAGCATGTAGCGAATCAGAAAATGGCAAATGAGGGGCTGCGAGAAATAAGACAGAAAATAAGGGCTGACAGTTAAGAAAACCTCGGAAAGCAAAGGGGAGGTTGTAGTGGATCATTGAAACAGATGAAGAATTTTTTGAGTCGAAAGGAAAGTGGTGAAAAAATGCCCGCTGGGTGGGATCAGAACCCAAGTTCTCCAGAATACCGGTCTGGGGCGATAACCACTATGCTACAAGTGGGGCTGTTTGCACAGAACTTTCTCGGGTATTAATGTGAAGGTATTTTTTTGTTTCCTGCACTTGAGGGTGGTACCCAGCGCCACTCGGACTACTTGGGGTGAAGGGGACATTTTTTTAAAATCCCGGGCCGTGACTCGAGTGTCCACGACATGTCGAAAGTGGTCGACCAGCGTTGAACCCCCTAAGGCTCCCTTTGGCGCCAAGATTGCTAGAACAGAGGCCTTCGTTAAGCATGTAGCGAATCAGACCATGGGAAAAGAGGGGCTCCGTGAAATAAGACAGAAAATAAGGACTGGCATTCAAGAAAACCTCGGAAAGCAATCGGGAGGTTGTAGTGGGTCAGAGAAAGAGATGAATTTTTTGAGTCCAAAAGAAAGTGGTCAAAAAATGCCCGCAGGGTGAGATCCGAACCCACGACCTCCAGAATACTGGTCTGGTGCGATAACCACTACGCTACCGGCGGGGCTGTTTCCCCAGCACTTTCTCGAGTTTTTGTGTTAAGGTATGTTTTTGTTTCCTGCACTTGAGGGTGGTACCCAGCGCCACTCGGACTACTCGGGGTGAAGGGGACATTTTTTTTAACTCCCGGGCCGTGACTCGAGTGGCCACGACATGTCGAGAGTGGTCGACCAGCGTTGAACCCCCTTAGGCTCCCTTTGGCGCCAAGATTGCTAGAACAGAGGCCTTCGTTAAGCATGTAGCGAATCAGAAAATGGGAAATGAGGGGCTCCGAGAAATAAGACAGAAAATAAGGGCTGGCAGTCAAGAAAACCTCGGAAGCAAAGGGGAGCTTGTAGAGGGTCATAGAAAGAGATGAAGAATTTTTTGAGTCGAAAAGAAACAGGTGAAAAAATGCCCGCTTGGTGGGATCTCAACCCACGACCTCCAGAATACGGGTCTGGTGCGATAACCACTATGCTACCAGCTGGGCTGTTTCCCCAGAACTTTCTCGGGTATTTGTGTTAAGGTATGTTTTTGTTTCCTGCACTTGGGGGTGGTAGCCAGCGCCACTCGGTCTACTCGGGGTGAAGGGGACCTTCTTTTTATCCCCCGGGTCGTGACTCGAGTGTCTACGACATGTCGAGAGTAGTCGACCAGCATTGAGCCCTCTTAAGCTCCATTTGGCACCAAGACTGCCAGAACAAAGGCCCTCGCTAAGCATGTTGCTAATGAGAAATTGGGAAAAGAGGGGCTCCATGAAATAAGACAGAAAATAAAGGCTGGCAGTCAAGAAAACCTCGGAAAGCAAAGGGAAGCTTGTAGTGGGTCATAGAAAGAGATGAATTTTTTTAGTCTAAAAGAAAGTGGTGATAAAATGCCCGACGGGTGGGATCCGAACCCACGACCTCCAGAATACCGGTCTGGTGCTATCACCACTACGCTACCGGCGGGACGGTTTCCCCAGCACTTTCTCGTGCATTTATTTTAAGGTATTTTTTGTTTCCTGCACTTGGGGGTGGTAGCCAGCGCCACTTGGACTACTCGGGGTGACTTCTTTTTAACTCCCAGGCCGTGACTCGAGTGTCCACGACATGTCGAGAGTGGTTGACCAGCGTTGAACCCCCTTAGGCTCCCTTTGGCGCCAAGACTACTAGAAAAAAGGCTATCGTTAAGCATGTAGGGAATCAGAAAATGGGAAATGAGGGGCTCCGTGAAATAAGACAGAAAATAAGGGCTGACAGTCAAGAAAACCTCGGAAATCAAAGGGGATGTTGTAGTGGGTCATTGAAACAGATGAAGAATTTTTTGAGTCGAAAAGAAAGTGGTGAAAAAATGCCCGCCGGGTGGGATCCGAACCCACGTCCTTCAGAAAACCAGTCTGGTGCGATAACCATTACGCTACCGGCTGGGCTGTTTCCCCAGAACTTTCTCGGGTATTTATGTGAAGGTATTTCTTTGTTTCCTGCACTTGAGGGTAGTAGCCAGCACCACTCGGACTACTCGGGGTGAAGGGGACATTTTTTTTAACCCCCGGGTCGTTACACGAGTTTCTACGACATGTGGAGAGTAGTCGACCAGCGTTGAACCCTCTTAAGCTCCGTTTGGCACCAAGACTGCCAGAACAGAGGCCCTCGCTAAGCATGTAGCGAATCAAAAAATGGGAAATGAGGGGCTCCGTGAAATAAGACAGGAAATAAGGGCTACGAATCAAGAAAACCTCGGAAAGAAAGGGGAGGTTGTAGTGGGTCATAGAAAGAGAAGAAGAATTTTTTGAGTCGAAAAGAAAGTGGTGAAAAACTGCCCGCTGGGTGGGATCCGAACCCACGTTCCCCAGAATACCGGTCTGGTGCGATAACCACTGCGCCAGCGGCGGGGCTGTTTCCGCAGCACTTTCTCGGGTATTTGTGTTAAGGTATTTTTTTGTTTCCGGCACTTGGGGGTGGTAGCCTGCGCCACTGGGACTACTCGGGGTGAAGGGGACCGTCTTTTTAACCCCCGGGTCGTGACTCGAGTGTCTACGACATGTCAAGAGTAGTCGACCAGCATTGAAAAATGTTAAGCTCCCTTTGGCACCAAGACTGCCAGAACAGAGGCCCTCTCTAAGCATGTTGGGAATCAGAAAATGGGAAATGAGGGGCTCCGTGAAATGAGACAGAAAATAGGCGCTGGCAGTCAAGAAAACTTCGGAAAGAAAGGGGAGGTTGTAGTGGGTCATAGAAAGAGAAGAAGAATTTTTTTAGTTGAAAAGAAAGTGGTGAAAAAACGCCCGCCGGGTAGGATGCGAACCCGCGAACTCCAGAATACCGGTCTGGTGCGATAACCACTACGCTACCGGCGGGGCTGCTTCCCCAGCACTTTCTCGGGTATTTATGTTAAGGTATTTTTTTGTTTCCTGTACTTTGGGGGGGGGGGGTAGCCAGTGCCACTCGGACTACTCGGGGTGAAGGGGACCTTCTTTTAAACCCCCGGGTCGTGAGTCGAGTCTCTACGACATGTCGAGAGTAGTCGAACAGCGTTGAATCCTCTCAAGCTCCCTTTGGCACCAAGACTTCCAGAACCGAGGCCCTCGCTAAGCATGTAGCGAATCAGACAATGGGAAAAGAGGGGCTCCGTGAAATAAGACAAGAAAATAAGGACTGGCAGTCAAGGAAACCTCGGAAAGCAATCGGGAGGTTGTAATGGGTCAGAGAAAGAGATGAATTTTTTGAGTCCAAAAGAAAGTGGTGAAAAAATGCCCGCAGGGTGGGATCTGAACCCACGACCTCCAGAATACTGGTCTGGTGTGATAACCACTACGCTACCGGCGGGGCTGTTTCCCTAGCACTTTCTCGGGTTTTTGTGTTAAGGTATGGTTTTGTTTTCTGCATTTGGGGGTGGTAGCCAGCGCCACTCGGCCTACTCGGGGTGAAGGGGACCTTCTTTTTAACCCCCGGGTCGTGACTCGAGTGTCTACGACATTTCCAGAGTAGTCGACCAGCGTTGAGCCCTGTTAAGCTCCCTTTGGCACCAAGACTGCCAGAACAAAGGCCCTCACTAATCATGTTGCTAATGAGAAATTGGGAATAGAGGGGCTCCATGAAATAAGACAGAAAATAAAGGCTGGCAGTCAAGAAAACCTCGGAAAGCAAAGGGAAGCTTGTAGTGGGTCATGGAAAGAGATGAATTTTTTGAGTCCAAAAGAAACAGGTGAAAATATGCCCACCGGGTGGGATCCGAACCCACGACCTCCACAATACTGGTCTGGTGCGATAACCACTGCGCTACCGGCGGGGCTGTTTCCCCAGCACTTTCTCGAGTACTTATGTTAAGGTATTTTTTGTTTCTTGCACTTGGGGGTGGTAGCCAGCGCCACTTGGACAACTCGGGGTGACTTCTTTTTCACTCCCGGGCCGTGACTCGAGTGTCTACGACATGTCAACAGTGGTCGACCAGCGTTGAACCCCCTTAGGCTCCCTTTGGCGCCAAGATTGCTAGAACAGAGGCCCTCTCTAAGCATGTAGGGAATCAGAAAATGGGAAATGAGGGGCTCCGTGAAATAAGACCGAAAATGAGCGCTGGCAGTCAAGAAAACTTCGGAAAGAAAGGGGAGGTTGTAGTGGGTCATAGAAAGAGAAGAAGAATTTGTTGAGTCGAAAAGAAAGTTGTAAAAAATGCCCGCCGGGTGGGATACGAACCCACGCACTCCAGAATACCGGTCTGGTGCGATAACCACTACGCTACCGGCGGGGCTGTTTCCCCAGCACTTTCTCGGGTATTTATGTTAAGGTATTTTTTTGTTTCCTGTACTTGGGGGGGGGTAGCCAGTGCCACTCGGACTACTCGGGGTGAAGGGGACCTTTTTTTTAACCCCCGGGTCGTGAGTCGAGTCTCTATGACATGTCGAGAGTAGTCTACCAGCGTTGAACTCTCTCAAGCTCCCTTTGGCACCAAGACTGCTAGTACACAGGCCCTCGCTAAGCATGTAGCGAATCAAAAAATGGGAAATGAGAGGCTCTGTTAAATAAGACAGAAATTAAGGGCTGGCAGTCAAGATAACCTCGGAAGCAAAGGGAAGCTTGTAGTGGGTCTTAGAAAGAGATGAAGAATTTTTTGAGTCAAAAAGAAAGAGGTGAAAAAGTGCCCGCCGGGTGGGATCCGAACCCACGACCTCCAGAATACCGGTCTGGTGCGATAACCACTACGCTAACAGCGGGGCTGTTTCCCCAGCACTTTCTCGGGTATTTATGTTAAACTATTTTTTGTTTCTTGCACTTGGGGGTGGTAGGCAGCGCCACTTGGACTACTCGGGGTGACTTCTTTTTCACTCCCGGGCCGTGACTCGAGTGTCTACGACATGTCGAGAGCGGTCGACCAGCGTTGAACATCCTTAAGCTTCCTTTGGCGCCAAGATTGCTAGAACAGAGGCCTTCGTTAAGCATGTAGCGAATCAGAAAATGGGAAATGAGGGGCTCCGTGAAATAAGAAAGAAAATAAGGGCTGACAGTCAAGAAAACCTCGGAAAGCAAAGGGGAGGTTGTAGTGGGTCATAGAAGCAGATGAAGAATTTTTTGAGTCGAAAAGAAAGTGGTGAAAAAATGCCCGCCGGGTGGGATCCGAGCCCACGTTCCCCAGAATACCGTATTTGTGTTAAGGTATTTTATTGTTTCCTGTACTTAGGGGGGGGGGGGTAGCCAGTGCCACTCGGACTACTCGGGGTGAAGGGAACCTTCTTTTTAACCCCCGGGTCGTGCCTCGAGTGTCTACGAAATTTTGAGAGTAGTCGACCAGCATTGAACAATGTTAAGCTCCCTTTGGCACCAAGACTGCCAGAACAGAGGCCCTCGCTAAGCATGTAGCGAATCAAAAAATGGGAAATGAGAGGCTCCGTGAAATAAGACAGAAAATAAGGGCTGGCAATCAAGAAAACCTCGGAAGCAAAGGGGAGCTTGTAGTCGGTCATAGAAAGAGATGAAGAATTTTTTGAGTCCAAAAGAAAGTGGTGAAAAAATGCCCGCCGGGTGGGATCCGAACCCATGACCTCCAGAATACTGGTTTGGTGCGATAACCACTACGCTACCAGCGGGCCTGTTTCCCCAGCACTTTCTCGGTTATTTATGTTAAGGTATTTTTTGTTTCTTGCACTTGGGGGTGGTAGCCAGCGCCACTTGGACTACTCGGGGTGACTTCTTTTGAACTCCCGGGCCGTGACTCGAGTGTCTACGACATGTCGAGAGTGGTCGACCAGCGTTGAACATCTGTAAGCTCCCTTTGGCGCCAAGATTGCTAGAACAGACGCCTTCGTTAAGCATGTAGCGAATCAGAAAATGGGAAATGAGGGGCTCCGTGAAATAAGAAAGAAAATAAGGGCTGACAGTCAAGAAAACCTCGGAAAGCAAAGGGGAGGTTGTATTGGGTCATAGAAACAGATGAAGAATTTTTTGAGTCGAAAAGAAACTGGTGAAAAATGCCCACCGGGAGGGATACGAACCCACGCTCTCCAGAATACCGGTCTGGTGCGATAACCACTACGCTACCGGCGGGGCTGTTTCCCCAGCACTTTCTCGGGTATTTATGTTAAGGTATTTTTTTGTTTCCTGTACTTGGGGGGGGGGGGGAGCCAGTGCCACTCGGACTACTCGGGGTGAAGGGGACCATCTTTTTAAAAAAACCCCCGGGTCGTGAGTCGAGTCTCTACGACATGTCGAGAGTAGTCGACCAGCGTTGAACCCTCTCAAGCTCTCTTTGGCATTTGGCACCAAGACTTCCAGAACCGAGGCCCTCGCTAAGCATGTAGCGAATCAGACAATGGGAAAAGAGGGGCTCCGTGAAATAAGACAAGAAAATAAGGACTGGCAGTCAAGAAAACCTCGGAAAGCAATCGGGAGGTTGTAATGGGTCAGAGAAAGAGATGAATTTTTTGAGTCCAAAAGAAAGTGGTGAAAAAATGACCGCAGGGGGGTATCTGAACCCACGACCTTCAGAATACTGGTCTGGTGCGATAACCAATACGCTACTGGCGGGGCTGTTTCCCTAGCACTTTCTCGGGTTTTTGTGTTAAGGTATGTTTTTGTTTCCTGCACTTGGGGGTGGTAGCCAGCGCCACTTGGACTACTCGGGGTGACTTCTTTTTAACTCCCGGGCCGTGACTCGAGTGTCCACGACATGTCGAGAGTGGTCGACCAGCATTGAACCCCCTTAGGCTCCCTTTGTCGCCAAGATTGCTAGAACAGAGGCCTTCGTTAAGCATGTAGCGAATCAGAAAATGGGAAATTAGGGGCTCTGTGAAATAAGACAGAAAATAAGGGCTGACAGTAAAAAAAAACCTCGGAAAGCAAAGGGGAGGTTGTAGTGGGTCATAGAAACAGACGAAGAATTTTTTGAGTCGAAAAGAAAGTGGTGAAAAATGCCCGCCGGGTGGGATACGAACCCACGCTCTCCAGAATACCGGTCTGGTGCGATAACCACTACGCTACCGGCGGGGCTGTTTCCCCACCACTTTCTCGGGTATTTATGTTAAGGTATTTTTTTGTTTCTTGTACTTGGGGGGGGGGGGTAGCCAGTGCCACTCGGACTACTCGGGGTGAAGAAGACCTTCTTTTTAACCCCCGGGTCGTGAGTCGAGTCTCTACGACATGTCGAGAGTAGTCGACCAGCGTTGAACCCTCTCAAGCTCCCTTTGGCACCAAGACTTCCAGAACCGAGGCCCTCTCTAAGCATGTAGCGAATCAGACAATGGGAAAATAGGGGCTCCGTGAAATAAGACAAGAAAATAAGGACTGGCAGTCAAGAAAACCTCGGAAAGCAATCTGGAGGTTGTAATGAGTCAGAGAAAGAGATGAATTTTTTGAGTCGAAAAGAAAGTGGTGAAAAAATGCCCGCAGGGGGGGGATCTGAACCCACGACCTCCAGAATACTGGTCTGCTGCGATAACCACTACGCTACCGGCGAGGCTGTTTCCCTAGCACTTTCTCGGGTTTTTGTGTTAAGGTATGTTTTTGTTTCCTGCACTTGGGGTTGGTAGCAGCGCCACTCGGCCTACTCGGGGTGAAGGGGACCTTCTTTTTAACCCCCGGGTTGTGACTCGAGTCTCTACGACATGTCGAGAGTAGTCGACCAGCGTTGAGCCCTCTTAAGCTCCCTTTGGCACCAAGACTGCCAGAACAAGGGCCCTCGCTAAGCATGTTGCTAATGAGAAATTGTGAAAAGAGGGGCTCCATGAAATAAGACAGAAAATAAAGGCTGGCAGTCAAGAAAACCTCCGAAAGCAAAGGGAAGTTTGTAGTGGGTCATAGAAAGAGATGAATTTTTTGAGTCCAAAAGAAAGTGGTGAAAAAATGCCCGCCGGGTGGGATCCGAACCCACGACCTCCAGAATACCGGTCTGGTGCTATAACCACTACGCTACCGGCGGGACTGTTTCCCCAGCACTTTAGCGTGTATTTATGTTAAGGTATTTTTTGTTTCCTGCACTTGGGGGTGGTAGCCAGCGCCACTTGGACTACTCGGGGTGTCTTCTTTTTAACTCCCGGGCCGTGACTCGAGTGTCCACGACATGTCGAGAGTGGTCGACCAGCGTTGAACCCCCTTAAGCTCCCTTTGTCGCCAAGATTGCTAGAACAGAGGCCTTCGTTAAGCATGTAGCGAATCAGAAAATGGGAAAGGAGGGGCTCTGTGAAGTAAGACAGAAAATAAGGGCAGACAGTAAAAAAACCTCGGAAAGCAAAGGGGAGGTTGTAGTGGGTCAAAGAAACACATGAAGAATTTTTTGAGTCGGAAAGAAAGTGGTGAAAAAAATGCCCGCCGGGTGGGATCCGAACCCACCTTCTCCAGAATACCGGTCTGGTGCGATAACCACTATGCTACCAGCGGGGCTGTTTCCCCAGAACTTTCTCGGGTATTTATGTGAAGGTATTTTTTTGTTTCCTGTACTTGGGGGGGGGGGTAGCCAGTGCCACTCGGACTACTCGGGGTGAAGGGGACATTTTTTTTAACTCCCGGGCCGTGACTCGAGTGTCCACGACATGTCGACAGTGGTCGACCAGCGTTGAACCCCCTTAGGCTCCCTTTGGCGCCAACTCTGCTAGAACACCGGCCTTCGTTAAGCATGTAGGGAATCAGAAAATGGGAAAGGAGGGGCTCCGTGAAATAAGACAGAAAATAAGGGCTGGCAGTCAAGAAAACCTCGGAAGCAAAGGGGAGCTTGTAGTGGATCATAGAAAGAGATGAAGAATTTTTTGAGTCGAAAAGAAACAGGTGAAAAAATGCCCGCAGGGTGGGATCTGAACCCATGACCTCCAGAATACTGGTCTGGTATTCTGTAACCTGGTATTCGCCAGTTCTGGTATTCGCCAGAACTTTCTCGAGTATTTATAAGAAGGTATTTTTTTGTTTCTTGCACTTGAGGGTGGTAGCCAGCGCCACTCGAACTACTCGGGGTGAAGGGGACATTTTTTTACCCCCGGGTCGTGACTCGAGTGTCTACGACATGTCCAGAGTAGTCGACCAGCGTTGAACCCTCTCAAGCTCCCTTTGGCACCAAGACTGCCAGAACAGAGGCCCTCGCTAAGCATCTAGCGAATCAGAAAATGGGAAAAGATGGGCTCCGTGAAATAAGACAGGAAATAAGGGCTACGAGTCAAGAAAACCTCGGAAAGAAAGGGGAGGTTGTAGTGGGTCATAGAAAGAGAAGAAGAATTTTTTGAGTCGAAAAGAAAGTGGTGAAAAACTGCCCGCCGGGTGGGATCCGAACCCACGTTCCCCAGAATACCGGTCTGGTGCGATAACCACTGCGCCAGCGGCGGGGCTGTTTCCGCAGCACTTTCTCGGGTATTTGTGTTTAGGTATTTTTTTGTTTCCGGCACTTGGGGGTGGTAGCCTGCGCCACTGGGACTACTCGGTGTGAAGGGGACCGTCTTTTTAACCCCCGGGTCGTGACTCGAGTGTCTACAACATGTCGAGAGTAGTCGACCAGCATTGAACAATGTTAAGCTCCCTTTGGCACCAAGACTGCCAGAACAGAGGCCCTCTCTAAGCATGTAGGTTATCAGAAAATTGGAAATGAGGGGCTCCGTGAAATGAGACAGAAAATACGCGCTGGCAGTCAAGAAAACTTCGGAAAGAAAGGGGAGGTTGTAGTGGGTCATAGAAACAGAAGAAGAATTTTTTGAGTCGAAAAGAAAGTGGTGAAAAATGCCCGCCGGGTGGGATACGAACCCACGCTCTCCAGAATACCGGTCTCGTGCGATAACCACTACGCTACCGGCGGGGCTGTTTCCCTAGCACTTTCTCGGGTATTTATGTTAAGGTATTTTTTTGTTTCCTGTACTTGGGGGGGGTAGCCAGTGCCACTCGGACTACTCGGGGTGAAGGAGACCTTCTTTTTAACCCCCGGGTCGTGAGTCGAGTCTCTACGACATGTCGAGAGTAGTCGGCCAGCATTGAACCCTCTCAAGCTCCCTTTGGCACCAAGACTTCCAGAACCGAGGCCCTCGGTAAGCATGTAGCGAATCAGACAATGGGAAAAGAGGGGCTCCGTGAAATAAGACAAGAAAATAAGGACTGGCAGTCAAGAAAACCTCGGAAAGCAATCGGGAGGTTGTAATGGGTCAGAGAAAGAGATAAATTTTTTGAGTCCAAAAGAAAGTGGTGAAAAAATGCCCGCAGGGGGGGATCTGAACCCACGACCTCCAGAATACTGGTCTGCTGCGATAACCACTACGCTACCGGCGAGGCTGTTTCCCTAGCACTTTCTCGGGTTTTTGTGTTAAGGTATGTTTTTGTTTCCTGCACTTGGGGTTGGTAGCCAGCGCCACTCGGCCTACTCGGGGTGAAGGGGACATTCTTTTTAACCCCCAGGTCGTGACTCGAGTGTCTACGACATGTCGAGAGTAGTCGACCAGCGTTGAGCCCTCTTAAGCTCCCTTTGTCACCAAAGCTTGCCAGAACAAAGGCCCTCGCTAAGCATGTTGCTAATGAGAAATTGGGAAAAGAGGGGCTCCATTAAATAAGACAGAAAATAAAGGCTGGCAGTCAAGAAAACCTCGGAAAGCAAAGGGAAGCTTGTAGTGGGTCAGAGAAAAAGATGAATTTTTTGAGTCCAAAAGAAAGTGGTGAAAAAATGCCCGCCGGGTGGGATCCGAACCCACGACCTCCAGAATACCGGTCTGGTGCTATAACCACTACGCTACCAGCGGGGCTGTTTCCCCAGCACTTTCTCGGGTACTTGTGTTAAGGTATTTTTTGGTTTCCGGCACTTGGGGGTGGTAGCCAGCGCCACTCGGACTACTCGGGGTGAAGGGGACCTTCTTTTTAACCCCCGGGTCGTGACTCGAGTGTCTACGACATGTCGAGAGTAGTCGACCAGCATTGAACAATGTTAAGCTCCCTTTGGCACCAAGACTGCCAGAACAGAGGCCCTCGCTAAGCATGTAGCGAATCAAAAAATGGGAAATGAGGGGCTCCGTGAAATAAGACAGAAAATAAGGGCTGGCAGTCAAGAAAACCTCGGAAGCAAAGGGTAGCTTGTAGTCGGTCATAGAAAGAGATGAAGAATTTTTTGAGTCGAAAAGAAACAGGTGAAAAAATGCCCGCCGGGTGGGATCCGAACCCATGACCTCCAGAATACTGGTTTGGTGCGATAACCACTACGCTACCGGCGGGCCTGTTTCCCCAGCACTTTCTCGGGTATTTATGTTAAGGTATTTTTTGTTTCTTGCACTTGGGGGTGGTAGCCAGCGCCACTTGGACTACTCGGGGTGACTTCTTTTTAACTCCCGTGCCGTGACTCGAGTGTCTACGACATGTCGAGAGTGGTCGACCAGCGTTGAACATCCTTAAGCTCCCTTTGGCGCCAAGATTGCTAGAACAGAGGCCTTCGTTAAGCATGTAGCGAATCAGAAAATGGGAAATGAGGGGCTCCGTGAAATAAGAAAGAAAATAAGGGCTGACAGTCAAGAAAACCTCGGAAAGCAAAGGGGAGGTTGTATTGGGTCATAGAAACAGATGAAGAATTTTTTGAGTCGAAAAGAAAGTGGTGAAAAATGCCCGCCGGGTGGGATACGAACCCACGCTCTCCAGAATACCGGTCTGGTGCTATAACCACTACGCTACCGGCGGGGCTGTTTCCCCAGCACTTTCTCAAGTATTTATGTTAAGGTATTTTTTTGTTTCCTGTACTTGGGGGGGGGGGGGGGTAGCCAGTGCCACTCGGACTACTCGGGGTGAAGGGGACCTTCTTTTTAACCTCCGGGTCGTGAGTCGAGTCTCTACGACATGTCGAGAGTAGTCGACCAGCGTTGAACCCTCTCAAGCTCTCTTTGGCATTTGGCACCAAGACTTCCAGAACCGAGGCCCTCGCTAAGCATTTAGCGAATCAGACAATGGGAAAAGAGGGGCTCCGTGAAATAAGACAAGAAAATAAGGACTGGCAGTCAAGAAAACCTCGGAAAGCAATCGGGAGGTTGTAATGGGTCAGAGAAAGAGATGAATTTTTTGAGTCCAAAAGAAAGTGGTGAAAAAATGCCCGCAGGGGGGTACTGAACCCACGACCTCCAGAATACTGGTCTGGTGCGATAACCACTACGCTACCGGCGGGGCTGTTTCCCTAGCCCTTTCTCGGGTTTTTTTGTTAAGGTATGTTTTTGTTTCCTGCACTTGTGGGTGGTAGCCAGCGCCACTTGGACTACTCGGGGTGACTTCTCTTTAACTCCCGGGCCGTGACTCGAGTACCACGACATGTCGAGAGTGGTCGACCAGCGTTGAACCCCCTTAGGCTCCCTTTGTCGCCAAGATTGCTAGAACAGAGGCCTTCGTTAAGCATGTAGCGAATCAGAAAATGGGAAAGGTGGGCTCTGTGAAATAAGACAGAAAATAAGGGCTGACAGTAAAAAAACCTCGGAAAGCAAAGGGGAGGTTGTAGTGGGTCATAGAAACAGATGAAGAATTTTTTTAGTCGAAAAGAAATTGGTGAAAAAATGCCCGCCGGGTGAGATCCGAACCCACGTTCTCCAGAATACCGGTCTGGTGCGATAACCACGATGCTACCAGTGGGGCTGTTTCCCCAGAACTTTCTCGGGTATTTATGTGAAGGTATTTTTTTGGTTTCCTGCACTTAAGGGGTTGTGCCCAGCGCCACTCGGACTACTCGGGGTGAAGGGGACATTTTTTTTAACTCCCGGGCCGTGACTCGAGTTTCCAAGACATGTCGAGAGTGGTCGACAAGCGTTGAACCCCCTTAGGCTACCTTTGGCGCCAAGACTGCTGGAACACAGGCCTTCGTTAAGCATGTTCGGAATCAGAAAATGGGAAATGAGGGGCTCCATGAAATAAGACAGAAAATAAGGGCTGACGGTCAAGAAAACCTCGGAAAGCAAAGGGGAGGTTGTAGTGGGTCATTGAAACAGATGAAGAATTTTTTGAGTCGAAAAGAAAGTGGTGAAAAAATGCCCGCCGGGTGGGATCCGAACCCACGACCTCCAGAATACTGGTCTGGTGCGATAACCACTACTCTACCGGCGGGGCTGTTTCCCCAGCACTTTCTTGGGTATTTGTGTTAAGGTATTTTTTGTTTCTTGCACTTGGGGGTGGTAGCCAGCGCCACTTGGACTACTGGGGTGACTTCTCTTTAACTCCCGGGCCGTGACTCGAGTACCACGACATGTCGAGAGTGGTCGACCAGCGTTGAACCCCCTTAGGCTCCCTTTGGCGCCAAGATTGCTAGAACAGAGGCCTTCGTTAAGCATGTAGCGAATCAGAAAATGGGAAATGAGGGGCTCCGTGAAATAAGAAAGAAAATAAGGGCTGACAGTCAAGAAAACCTCGGAAAGCAAAGGGGAGGTTGTAGTGGGTCATAAAAACAGATGAAGAATTTTTTGAGTCGAAAAGAAAGCGGTGAAAAATTGCCCGCCGGGTGGGATCCGAACCCACGTTCTCCAGAATACCGGTCTGGTGTGATAACCACTATGCTACCAGTGGGGCTGTTTCCCCAGAACTTTCTCGGGTAATAATGTGAAGGTATTTTTTTTGTTTCCTGCTCTTGAGGGTGGTACCCAGCGCCACTCGGACTACTCGGGGTGAAGGGGACATTTTTTTTAACTCCCGGGCCGTGACTCGAGTGTCCACGACATGTCGAGAGTGGTCGACAAGGCGTTGAACCCCCTTAGGCTCCCTTTGGCGCCATGACTGCTAGAACACAGGCCTTCGTTAAGCATGTAGCGAATCAGAAAATGGGAAATGAGGGGCTCCGTGAAATAAGAAAGAAAATAAGGGCTGACAGTCAAGAAAACCTCGGAAAGCAAAGGGGAGGTTGTAGTGGGTCATAAAAACAGATGAAGAATTTTTTGAGTCGAAAAGAAAGCGGTGAAAAATTGCCCGCCGGGTGGGATCCGAACCCACGTTCTCCAGAATACCGGTCTGGTGTGATAACCACTATGCAACCAGTGGGGCTGTTTCCCCAGAACTTTCTCGGGTATTTATGTGAAGGTATTTTTTTGTTTCCTGTACTTGGGGTTGGTAGCAGCGCCACTCGGCCTACTCGGGGTGAAGGGGACCTTCTTTTTAACCCCCGGGTTGTGACTCGAGTCTCTACGACATGTCGAGAGTAGTCGACTAGCGTTGAGCCCTCTTAAGCTCCCTTTGGCACCAAGACTGCCAGAACAAAGGCCCTCGCTAAGCATGTTGCTAATGAGAAATTGTGAAAAGAGGGGCTCCATGAAATAAGACAGAAAATAAAGGCTGGCAGTCAAGAAAACCTCCGAAAGCAAAGGGAAGTTTGTAGTGGGTCATAGAAAGAGATGAATTTTTTGAGTCCAAAAGAAAGTGGTGAAAAAATGCCCGCCGGGTGGGATCCGAACCCACGACCTCCAGAATACCGGTCTGGTGCTATAACCACTACGCTACCGGCGGGACTGTTTCCCCAGCACTTTAGCGTGTATTTATGTTAAGGTATTTTTTGTTTCCTGCACTTGGGGGTGGTAGCCAGTGCCACTTGGACTACTCGGGGTGTCTTCTTTTTAACTCCCGGGCCGTGACTCGAGTGTCCACGACATGTCGAGAGTGGTCGACCAGCGTTGAACCCCCTTAAGCTCCCTTTGTCGCCAAGATTGCTAGAACAGAGGCCTTCGTTAAGCATGTAGCGAATCAGAAAATGGGAAAGGAGGGGCTCTGTGAAGTAAGACAGAAAATAAGGGCTGACAGTAAAAAAACCTCGGAAAGCAAAGGGGAGGTTGTAGTGGGTCAAAGAAACACATGAAGAATTTTTTGAGTCGGAAAGAAAGTGGTGAAAAAAATGCCCGCCGGGTGGGATCCGAACCCACGTTCTCCAGAATACCGGTCTGGTGCGATAACCACTATGCTACCAGCGGGGCTGTTTCCCCAGAACTTTCTCGGGTATTTATGTGAAGGTATTTTTTTGTTTCCTGTACTTGGGGGGGGGGTAGCCAGTGCCACTCGGACTAGTCGGGGTGAAGGGGACATTTTTTTTAACTCCCGGGCCGTGACTCGAGTGTCCACGACATGTCGACAGTGGTCGACCAGCGTTGAACCCCCTTAGGCTCCCTTTGGCGCCAACTCTGCTAGAACACCGGCCTTCGTTAAGCATGTAGGGAATCAGAAAATGGGAAAGGAGGGGCTCCGTGAAATAAGACAGAAAATAAGGGCTGGCAGTCAAGAAAACCTCGGAAGCAAAGGGGAGCTTGTAGTGGATCATAGAAAGAGATGAAGAATTTTTTGAGTCGAAAAGAAACAGGTGAAAAAATGCCCGCAGGGTGGGATCTGAACCCATGACCTCCAGAATACTGGTCTGGTATTCTGTAACCTGGTATTCGCCAGTTCTGGTATTCGCCAGAACTTTCTCGGGTATTTATAAGAAGGTATTTTTTTGTTTCTTGCACTTGAGGGTGGTAGCCAGCGCCACTCGAACTACTCGGGGTGAAGGGGACATTTTTTTACCCCCGGGTCGTGACTCGAGTGTCTACAACATGTCCAGAGTAGTCGACCAGCGTTGAACCCTCTCAAGCTCCCTTTGGCACCAAGACTGCCAGAACAGAGGCCCTCGCTAAGCATCTAGCGAATCAGAAAATGGGAAAAGATGGGCTCCGTGAAATAAGACAGGAAATAAGGGCTACGAGTCAAGAAAACCTCGGAAAGAAAGGGGAGGTTGTAGTGGGTCATAGAAAGAGAAGAAGAATTTTTTGAGTCGAAAAGAAAGTGGTGAAAAACTGCCCGCCGGGTGGGATCCGAACCCACGTTCCCCAGAATACCGGTCTGGTGCGATAACCACTGCGCCAGCGGCGGGGCTGTTTCCGCAGCACTTTCTCGGGTATTTGTGTTAAGGTATTTTTTTGTTTCCGGCACTTGGGGGTGGTAGCCTGCGCCACTGGGACTACTCGGTGTGAAGGGGACCGTCTTTTTAACCCCCGGGTCGTGACTCGAGTGTCTACAACATGTCGAGAGTAGTCGACCAGCATTGAACAATGTTAAGCTCCCTTTGGCACCAAGACTGCCAGAACAGAGGCCCTCTCTAAGCATGTAGGTTATCAGAAAATTGGAAATGAGGGGCTCCGTGAAATGAGACAGAAAATACGCGCTGGCAGTCAAGAAAACTTCGGAAAGAAAGGGGAGGTTGTAGGGGGTCATAGAAACAGAAGAAGAATTTTTTGAGTCGAAAAGAAAGTGGTGAAAAATGCCCGCCGGGTGGGATACGAACCCACGCTCTCCAGAATACCGGTCTCGTGCGATAACCACTACGCTACCGGCGGGGCTGTTTCCCTAGCACTTTCTCGGGTATTTATGTTAAGGTATTTTTTTGTTTCCTGTACTTGGGGGGGGTAGCCAGTGCCACTCGGACTACTCGGGGTGAAGGAGACCTTCTTTTTAACCCCCGGGTCGTGAGTCGAGTCTCTACGACATGTCGAGAGTAGTCGACCAGCGTTGAACCCTCTCAAGCTCCCTTTGGCACCAAGACTTCCAGAACCGAGGCCCTCGGTAAGCATGTAGCGAATCAGACAATGGGAAAAGAGGGGCTCCGTGAAATAAGACAAGAAAATAAGGACTGGCAGTCAAGAAAACCTCGGAAAGCAATCGGGAGGTTGTAATGGGTCAGAGAAAGAGATGAATTTTTTGAGTCCAAAAGAAAGTGGTGAAAAAATGCCCGCAGGGGGGGATCTGAACCCACGACCTCCAGAATACTGGTCTGCTGCGATACACCACTACGCTACCGGCGAGGCTGTTTCCCTAGCACTTTCTCGGGTTTTTGTGTTAAGGTATGTTTTTGTTTCCTGCACTTGGGGTTGGTAGCCAGCGCCACTCGGCCTACTCGGGGTGAAGGGGACATTCTTTTTAACCCCCAGGTCGTGACTCGAGTGTCTACGACATGTCGAGAGTAGTCGACCAGCGTTGAGCCCTCTTAAGCTCCCTTTGTCACCAAAGCTTGCCAGAACAAAGGCCCTCGCTAAGCATGTTGCTAATGAGAAATTGGGAAAAGAGGGGCTCCATTAAATAAGACAGAAAATAAAGGCTGGCAGTCAAGAAAACCTCGGAAAGCAAAGGGAAGCTTGTAGTGGGTCATAGAAAAAGGTGAATTTTTTGAGTCCAAAAGAAAGTGGTGAAAAAATGCCCGCCGGGTGGGATCCGAACCCACGACCTCCAGAATACCGGTCTGGTGCTATAACCACTACGCTACCAGCGGGGCTGTTTCCCCAGCACTTTCTCGGGTACTTGTGTTAAGGTATTTTTTGGTTTCCGGCACTTGGGGGTGGTAGCCAGCGCCACTCGGACTACTCGGGGTGAAGGGGACCTTCTTTTTAACCCCCGGGTCGTAACTCGAGTGTCTACGACATGTCGAGAGTAGTCGACCAGCATTGAACAATGTTAAGCTCCCTTTGGCACCAAGACTGCCAGAACAGAGGCCCTCGCTAAGCATGTAGCGAATCAAAAAATGGGAAATGAGGGGCTCCGTGAAATAAGACAGAAAATAAGGGCTGGCAGTCAAGAAAACCTCGGAAAGCAATCGGGAGGTTGTAATGGGCCAGAGAAAGAGATGAATTTTTTGAGTCCAAAAGAAAGTGGTGAAAAAATGCCCGCAGGGGGGTATCTGAACCCACGACCTTCAGAATACTGGTCTGGTGCGATAACCAATACGCTACTGGCGGGGCTGTTTCCCTAGCACTTTCTCGGGTTTTTGTGTTAAGGTATGTTTTTGTTTCCTGCACTTGGGGGTGGTAGCCAGCGCCACTTGGACTACTCGGGGTGACTTCTTTTTAACTCCCGGGCCGTGACTCGAGTGTCCACGACATGTCGAGAGTGGTCGACCAGCGTTGAACCCCCTTAGGCTCCCTTTGTCGCCAAGATTGCTAGAACAGAGGCCTTCGTTAAGCATGTAGCGAATCAGAAAATGGGAAAGGAGGGGCTCTGTGAAATAATACAGAAAATAAGGGCTGACAGTAAAAAAACCTCGGAAAGCAAAGGGGAGGTTGTAGTGGGTCATAGAAACAGATGAAGAATTTTTTGAGTCGAAAAGAAAGTGGTGAAAAAAGGCCCGCCGGGTGGTATCCGAACCCACGTTCTCCAGAATACCGGTCTGGTGCGATAACCGCTATGCTACCAGTGGGGCTGTTTCCCCAGAACTTTCTCGGGTATTTATGTGAAGGTATTTTTTTGTTTCCTGCACTTAAGGGGTTGTGCCCAGCGCCACTCGGACTACTCGGGGTGAAGGGGACATTTTTTTTTAACTCCCGGGCCGTGACTCGCGTGTCCACGACATGTCGAGAGTGGTCGACAAGCGTTGAACCCCCTTAGGCTCCCTTTGGCGCCAAGACTGCTAGAACACAGGCCTTCGTTAAGCATGTACGGAATCAGAAAATGGGAAATGAGGGGCTCCGTGAAATAAGACAGGAAATAAGGGCTACGAGGCAAGAAAACCTCGGAAAGAAAGGGGAGGTTGTAGTGGGTCATAGAAACAGAAGAAGAATTTTTTGAGTCGAAAAGAAAGTGGTGAAAAATGCCCGCCGGGTGGGATACGAACCCACGCTCTCCAGAATACCGGTCTGGTGCGATAACCACTACGCTACCGGCGGGGCTGTTTCCCCAGCACTTTCTCGGGTATTTATGTTAAGGTATTTTTTTGTTTCCTGTACTTGGGGGGGGGAGGGAGCCAGTGCCACTCGGACTACTCGGGGTGAAGAAGACCTTCTTTTTAACCCCCGGGTCGTGAGTCGAGTCTCTACGACATGTCGAGAGTAGTCGACCAGCGTTGAACCCTCTCAAGCTCCCTTTGGCACCAAGACTTCCAGAACCGAGGCCCTCTCTAAGCATGTAGCGAATCAGACAATGGGAAAATAGGGGCTCCGTGAAATAAGACAAGAAAATAAGTACTGGCAGTCAAGAAAACCTCGGAAAGCAATCGGGAGGTTGTAATGAGTCAGAGAAAGAGATGAATTTTTTGAGTCGAAAAGAAAGTGGTGAAAAAATGCCCGCAGGGGGGGATCCGAACCCACGACCTCCAGAATACTGGTCTGCTGCGATAACCACTACGCTACCGGCGAGGCTGTTTCCCTAGCACTTTCTCGGGTTTTTGTGTTAAGGTATGTTTTTGTTTCCTGCACTTGGGGTTGGTAGCCAGCGCCACTCGGCCTACTCGGGGTGAAGGGGACCTTCTTTTTAACCCCCGGGTTGTGACTCGAGTGTCTACGACATGTCGAGAGTAGTCGACCAGCGTTGAGCCCTCTTAAGCTCCCTTTGGCACCAAGACTGCCAGAACAAAGGCCCTCGTTAAGCATGTAGTGAATCAGAAAATGGGAAAGGAGGGGCTCTGTGAAGTAAGACAGAAAATAAGGGCTGACAGTAAAAAAACCTCGGAAAGCAAAGGGGAGGTTGTAGTGGGTCATAGAAACACATGAAGAATTTTTTGAGTCGGAAAGAAAGTGGTGAAAAAAATGCCCGCCGGGTGGGATCCGAACCCACGTTCTCCAGAATACCGGTCTGGTGCGATAACCACTATGCTACCAGCGGGGCTGTTTCCCCAGAACTTTCTCGGGTATTTATGTGAAGGTATTTTTTTGTTTCCTGTACTTGGGGGGGGGGGGGGGTTGCCAGTGCCACTCGGACTACTCGGGGTGAAGGGGACATTTTTTTTAACTCCCGGGCCGTGACTCGAGTGTCCACGACATGTCGACAGTGGTCGACCAGCGTTGAACCCCCTTAGGCTCCCTTTGGCGCCAACTCTGCTAGAACACCGGCCTTCGTTAAGCATGTAGGGAATCAGAAAATGGGAAAGGAGGGGCTCCGTGAAATAAGACAGAAAATAAGGGCTGGCAGTCAAGAAAACCTCGGAAGCAAAGGGGAGCTTGTAGTGGATCATAGAAAGAGATGAAGAATTTTTTGAGTCGAAAAGAAACAGGTGAAAAAATGCCCGCAGGGTGGGATCTGAACCAACGAAATCCAGAATACTGGTCTGGTATTCTGTAACCTGGTATTCGCCAGTTCTGGTATTCGCCAGAACTTTCTCGGGTATTTATGAGACGGTATTTTTTTGTTTCCTGCACTTGAGGGTGGTAGCCAGCGCCACTCGAACTACTCGGGGTGAAGGGGACATTTTTTTACCCCCGGGTCGTGACTCGAGTGTCTACGACATGTCGAGAGTAGTCGACCAGCGTTGAACCCTCTCAAGCTCCCTTTGGCACCAAGACTGCCAGAACAGAGCCCCTCGCTAAGCATCTAGCGAATCAGAAAATGGGAAAAGAGGGGCTCCGTGAAATAAGACAGGAAATAAGGACTGGAAGTCAAGAAAACCTCGGAAAGCAATCGGGAGGTTGTAATGGGTCAGAGAAAGAGATGAATTTTTTGAGTCCAAAAGAAAGTGGTTAAAAAATGCCCGCAGGGGGGATCTGAACCGACGACCTCCAGAATACTGGTCTGCTGCGATAACCACTACGCTACCGGCGAGGCTGTTTCCCTAGCACTTTCTCGGGTTTTTGTGTTAAGGTATGTTTTTGTTTCCTGCACTGGGGTTGGTAGCCAGCGCCACTCGGCCTACTCGGGGTGAAGGGGACATTCTTTTTAACCCCCAGGTCGTGACTCGAGTGTCTACGACATGTCGAGAGTAGTCGACCAGCGTTGAGCCCTCTTAAGCTCCCTTTGTCACCAAAGCTTGCCAGAACAAAGGCCCTCGCTAAGCATGTTGCTAATGAGAAATTGGGAAAAGAGGGGCTCCATGAAATAAGACAGAAAATAAAGGCTGGCAGTCAAGAAAACCTCGGAAAGCAAAGGGAAGCTTGTAGTGGGTCATAGAAAGATATGAATTTTTTGAGTCCAAAAGAAAGTGGTGAAAAAATGCCCGCCGGGTGGGATCCGAACCCACGACCTCCAGAATACCAGTCTGGTGCTATAACCACTACGCTACCAGCGGGGCTGTTTCCCCAGCACTTTCTCGGGTACTTGTGTTAAGGTATTTTTTGGTTTCCGGCACTTGGGGGTGGTAGCCAGCGCCACTCGGACTACTCGGGGTGAAGGGGACCTTCTTTTTAACCCCCGGGTCGTGACTCGAGTGTCTACGACATGTCGAGAGTAGTCGACCAGCATTGAACTATGTTAAGCTCCCTTTGGCACCAAGACTGCCAGAACAGAGGCCCTCGCTAAGCATGTAGCGAATCAAAAAATGGGAAGTGAGGGGCTCCGTGAAATAAGACAGAAAATAAGGGCTGGCAGTCAAGAAAACCTCGGAAGCAAAGGGTAGCTTGTAGTCGGTCATAGAAAGAGATGAAGAATTTTTTGAGTCGAAAAGAAACAGGTGAAAAAATGCCCGCCGGGTGGGATCCGAACCCATGACCTCCAGAATACTGGTTTGGTGCGATAACCACTACGCTACCGGCGGGCCTGTTTCCCCAGCACTTTCTCGGGTATTTATGTTAAGGTATTTTTTGTTTCTTGCACTTGGGGGTGGTAGCCAGCGCCACTTGGACTACTCGGGGTGACTTCTTTTTAACTCCCGTGCCGTGACTCGAGTGTCTACGACATGTCGAGAGTGGTCGACCAGCGTTGAACATCCTTAAGCTCCCTTTGGCGCCAAGATTGCTAGAACAGAGGCCTTCGTTAAGCATGTAGCGAATCAGAAAATGGGAAATGAGGGGCTCCGTGAAATAAGAAAGAAAATAAGGGCTGACAGTCAAGAAAACCTCGGAAAGCAAAGGGGAGGTTGTATTGGGTCATAGAAACAGATGAAGAATTTTTTGAGTCGAAAAGAAAGTGGTGAAAAATGCCCGCCGGGTGGGATACGAACCCACGCTCTCCAGAATACCGGTCTGGTGCTATAACCACTACGCTACCGGCGGGGCTGTTTCCCCAGCACTTTCTCAAGTATTTATGTTAAGGTATTTTTTTGTTTCCTGTACTTGGGGGGGGGGGTAGCCAGTGCCACTCGGACTACTCGGGGTGAAGGGGACCTTCTTTTTAACCTCCGGGTCGTGAGTCGAGTCTCTACGACATGTCGAGAGTAGTCGACCAGCGTTGAACCCTCTCAAGCTCTCTTTGGCATTTGGCACCAAGACTTCCAGAACCGAGGCCCTCGCTAAGCATTTAGCGAATCAGACAATGGGAAAAGAGGGGCTCCGTGAAATAAGACAAGAAAATAAGGACTGGCAGTCAAGAAAACCTCGGAAAGCAATCGGGAGGTTGTAATGGGTCAGAGAAAGAGATGAATTTTTTGAGTCCAAAAGAAAGTGGTGAAAAAATGCCCGCAGGGGGGTACTGAACCCACGACCTCCAGAATACTGGTCTGGTGCGATAACCACTAGGCTACCGGCGGGGCTGTTTCCCTAGCCCTTTCTCGGGTTTTTTTGTTAAGGTATGTTTTTGTTTCCTGCACTTGTGGGTGGTAGCCAGCGCCACTTGGACTACTCGGTGTGACTTCTCTTTAACTCCCGGGCCGTGCCTCGAGTACCACGACATGTCGAGAGTGGTCGACCAGCGTTGAACCCCCTTAGGCTCCCTTTGTCGCCAAGATTGCTAGAACAGAGGCCTTCGTTAAGCATGTAGCGAATCAGAAAATGGAAAAGGTGGGCTCTGTGAAATAAGACAGAAAATAAGGGCTGACAGTAAAAAAACCTCGGAAAGCAAAGGGGAGGTTGTAGTGGGTCATAGAAACAGATGAAGAATTTTTTTAGTCGAAAAGAAATTGGTGAAAAAATGCCCGCCGGGTGAGATCCGAACCCACGTTCTCCAGAATACCGGTCTGGTGCGATAACCACGATGCTACCAGTGGGGCTGTTTCCCCAGAACTTTCTCGGGTATTTATGTGAAGGTATTTTTTTGGTTTCCTGCACTTAAGGGGTTGTGCCCAGCGCCACTCGGACTACTCGGGGTGAAGGGGACATTTTTTTTAACTCCCGGGCCGTGACTCGAGTGTCCAAGACATGTCGAGAGTGGTCGACAAGCGTTGAACCCCCTTAGGCTACCTTTGGCGCCAAGACTGCTGGAACACAGGCCTTCGTTAAGCATGTTCGGAATCAGAAAATGGGAAATGAGGGGCTCCATGAAATAAGACAGAAAATAAGGGCTGACGGTCAAGAAAACCTCGGAAAGCAAAGGGGAGGTTGTAGTGGGTCATTGAAACAGATGAAGAATTTTTTGAGTCGAAAAGAAAGTGGTGAAAAAATGCCCGCCGGGTGGGATCCGAACCCACGACCTCCAGAATACTGGTCTGGTGCGATAACCACTACTCTACCGGCGGGGCTGTTTCCCCAGCACTTTCTTGGGTATTTGTGTTAAGGTATTTTTTGTTTCTTGCACTTGGGGGTGGTAGCCAGCGCCACTTGGACTACTCGGGGTGACTTCTCTTTAACTCCCGGGCCGTGACTCGAGTACCACGACATGTCGAGAGTGGTCGACCAGCGTTGAACCCCCTTAGGCTCCCTTTGGCGCCAAGATTGCTAGAACAGAGGCCTTCGTTAAGCATGTAGCGAATCAGAAAATGGGAAATGAGGGGCTCCGTGAAATAAGAAAGAAAATAAGGGCTGACAGTCAAGAAAACCTCGGAAAGCAAAGGGGAGGTTGTAGTGGGTCATAAAAACAGATGAAGAATTTTTTGAGTCGAAAAGAAAGCGGTGAAAAATTGCCCGCCGGGTGGGATCCGAACCCACGTTCTCCAGAATACCGGTCTGGTGTGATAACCACTATGCTACCAGTGGGGCTGTTTCCCCAGAACTTTCTCGGGTATTAATGTGAAGGTATTTTTTTTGTTTCCTGCTCTTGAGGGTGGTACCCAGCGCCACTCGGACTATTTGGGGTGAAGGGGACATTTTTTTTTAACTCCCGGGCCGTGACTCGAGTGTCCACGACATGTCGAGAGTGGTCGACAAGGCGTTGAACCCCCTTAGGCTCCCTTTGGCGCCATGACTGCTAGAACACAGGCCTTCGTTAAGCATGTAGCGAATCAGAAAATGGGAAATGAGGGGCTCCGTGAAATAAGAAAGAAAATAAGGGCTGACAGTCAAGAAAACCTCGGAAAGCAAAGGGGAGGTTGTAGTGGGTCATAAAAACAGATGAAGAATTTTTTGAGTCGAAAAGAAAGCGGTGAAAAATTGCCCGCCGGGTGGGATCCGAACCCACGTTCTCCAGAATACCGGTCTGGTGTGATAACCACTATGCAACCAGTGGGGCTGTTTCCCCAGAACTTTCTCGGGTATTTATGTGAAGGTATTTTTTTGTTTCCTGTACTTGGGGGGGGGTAGCCATTGCCACTCGGACTACTCGGGGTGAAGGGGACCTTTTTTAAACTCCCGGGTCGTGAGTCGAGTTTCTACGACATGTCGAGAGTAGTCGACCAGCGTTGAACCCTCTTAAGCTCCGTTTTGCACCAAGACTGCCAGAACAGAGGCCCTCGCTAAGAATGCAGCCAATCAAAAAATGGGAAATGAGGGGCTCCGTGAAATAAGACAGAAAAAAAGGGCTGACAGTCAAGAAAACCTCGGAAAGCAAAGGGGAGGTTGTAGTGGGTCATTGAAACAGATGAATTTTTTGAGTCGAAAAGAAACAGGTGAAAAAAATTCCCGCAGGGTGGGATCTGAACCCACGACCTCCAGAATACTGGTCTGGTATTCTGTAACCTGGTATTCGCCAGAACTTTCTCGGGTATTTATGAGAAGGTATTTTTTTGTTTCCTGCACTTGAGGGTGGTAGCCAGCGCCACTTGGACTACTCGGGGTGACTTCTTTTTCACTCCCGGGCCGTGACTCGAGTGTCCACGACATGTCGAGAGTGGTCGACCAGCGTTGAACCCCCTTAGGCTCCCTTTGGCGCCAAGACTGCTAGAACACAGGCCTTCGCTAAGCATGTAGCGAATCAAAAAATGGGAAATGAGGGGCTCCGTGAAATAAGACAGAAAATAAGGGCTGGCAGTCAAGAAAACCTCGGAAAGCAAAGGGAAGGTTGTAGTGGGTCATTGAAACAGATGAAGAATTTTTTGAGTCGAAAAGAAAGTGGTGAAAAAATGCCCGCCGGGTGGGATCCGAACCCACGCTCTCCAGAATACCGGTCTGGTGCGATAACCACTACGCTACCGGCGGGGCTGTTTCCCCAGAACTTTCTCGGGTATTTATGTGAAGGTATTTATTTGTGTCCGGCACTTGGGGGTGGTAGCCTGCGCCACTGGGACTACTCGGGATGAAGGGGACCTTTTTTAAACCCCCGGGTCGTGAGTCGAGTCTCTACATGTCGAGAGTAGTCGACCAGCGTTGAACCCTCTCAAGCTCCCTTTGGCACCAAGACTTCCAGAACCGAGGCCCTCGCTAAGCATGTAGCGAATCAGACAATGGGAAAAGAGGGGCTCCGTGAAATAAGACAAGAAAATAAGTACTGGCAGTCAAGAAAACCTCGGAAAGCAATCGGGAGGTTGTAATGGGTCAGAGAAAGAGATGAATTTTTTGAGTCCAAAAGAAAGTGGTGAAAAAATGCCCGCAGGGGGGGATCTGAACCCACGACCTCCAGAATACTGGTCTGCTGCGATAACCACTACGCTACCGTCGAGGCTGTTTCCCTAGCACTTTCTCGGGTTTTTTTGTTAAGGTATGTTTTTGTTTCCTGCACTTGGGGTTGGTAGCCAGCGCCACTCGGCCTACTCGGGGTGAAGGGGACCTTCTTTTTAACCCCCGGGTCGTGACTCGAGTGTCTACGACATGTCGAGAGTAGTCGACCAGCGTTGAGCCCTCTTAAGCTCCCTTTGTCACGAAAGCTTGCCAGAACAAAGGCCCTCGCTAAGCATGTTGCTAATGAGAAATTGGGAAAAGAGGGGCTGCATGAAATAAGACAGAAAATAAAGGCTGGCAGTCAAGAAAACCTCGGAAAGCAAAGGGAAGCTTGTAGTGGGTCATAGAAAGAGATGAATTTTTTAAGTCCAAAAGAAAGTGGTGAAAAAATGCCCGCCGGGTGGGATCCGAAAGCACGACCTCCAGAATACCGGTCTGGTGCTATAACCACTACGCTACCGGCGGGACTGTTTCCCCAGCACTTTAGCGTGTATTTATGTTAAGGTATTTTTTGTTTTCTGCACTTGGGGGTGGTAGCCAGCGCCACTTGGACTACTCGGGGTGAAGGGGACATTTTTTTTAACCCCCGGGTCGTGACTCGAGTTTCTACGACATGTCGAGAGTAGTCGACCAGCGTTGAACCCTCTTAAGCTCCGTTTGGCACCAAGACTGCCAGAACAAATGCCCTCGCTAAGCATGTAGCGAATCAAAAAATGGGAAATGAGGGGCTCCGTGAAATAAGACACAAAATAAGGGCTGGCAGTCAACAAAACCTCGGAAGCAAAGGGGAGCTTGTAGTCGGTCATAGAAAGAGATGAAGAATTTTTTTAGTCGAAAAGAAACAGGTGAAAAAATGCCCGCCGGGTGGGATCCGAACACACGACCTCCAGAATACTGGTCTGGTGCGATAACCACTACGCTACCGGCGGGGCTGTTTCCCCAGCACTTTCTCGGGTATTGGTGTTAATGTATTTTTTGGTTTCCGGCACTTGGGGGTGGTAGCCAGCGCCACTTGGACTACTCGGGGTGAAGGGACTTTTTTTTAACCCCCGGGTCGTGACTCGAGTGTCTATGACATGTCGAGAGTAGTCGACCAGCATTGAACAATGTTAAGCTCCCTTTGGCACCAAGACTGCCAGAACAGAGACCCTCGCTAAGCATGTAGCGAATCAAAAAATGGGAAATGAGGGGCTCCGTGAAATAAGACAGAAAATAAGGGCTGGCAGTCAAGAAAACCTCGGAAGCAAAGGGGAGCTTGTAGTCGGTCATAGAAAGAGATGAAGAATTTTTTGACTCCAAAAGAAAGTGGTGAAAAAATGCCCGCCGGGTGGGATCCGAACCCATGACCTCCAGAATACTGGTTTGGTGCGATAACCACTACGCTACCGGCGGGCCTGTTTCCCCAGCACTTTCTCGGGTTTTTGTGTTAAGGTATGTTTTTGTTTCCTGCGCTTGTGGGTGGTAGCCAGCGCCACTCGGCCTACTCGGGGTGAAGGGGACCTTCTTTTTAACCCCCGGGTCGTGAGTCGAGTCTCTACGACATGTCGAGAGTAGTCGACCAGCGTTGAACCCTCTCAAGCTCTCTTTGGCATTTGGCACCAAGACTTCCAGAACCGAGGCCCTCGCTAAGCATGTAGTGAATCAGACAAAGGGAAAAGAGGGGCTCCGTGAAATAAGACAAGAAAATAAGGACTGGCAGTCAAGAAAACCTCGGAAAGCAATCGGGAGGTTGTAATGGGTCAGAGAAAGAGATGAATTTTTTGAGTCCAAAAGAAAGTGGTGAAAAAATGCCCGCAGGGGGGTATCTGAACCCACGACCCCCAGAATACTGGTCTGGTGCGATAACCACTACGCTACCGGCGGGGCTGTTTCCCTAGCCCTTTCTCGGGTTTTTGTGTTAAGGTATGTTTTTGTTTCCTGCAGTTGTGGGTGGTAGCCAGCGCCACTTGGACTACTCGGGGTGACTTCTTTTTAACTCCCGGACCGTGACTCGAGTGTCCACGACATGTCGAGAGTGGTCGACCAGCGTTGAACCCCTTTAGGCTCCCTTTGTCGCCAAGATTGCTAGAACAGAGGCCTTCGTTAAGCATGTAGCGAATCAGAAAATGGGAAAGGTGGGCTCCGTGAAATAAGACAGAAAATAAGGGCTGACGGTCAAGAAAACCTCGGAAAGCAAAGGGGAGGTTGTAGTGGGTCATTGAAACAGATGAATTTTTTGAGTCGAAAAGAAAGTGGTGAAAAAATGGCCGCCGGGTGGGATCCGAACCCACGTCCTCCAGAATACCGGTCTGGTGAGATAACCACTATGCTACCAGCGGGGCTGTTTCCCCAGAACTTTCTCGGGTATTTATGTGAAGGTATTTTTTTGTTTCCTGTACTTGGGGGGGGTAGCCATTGCCACTCGGACTACTCGGGGTGAAGGGGACCTTTTTTAAACCCCCGGGTCGTGAGTCGAGTTTCTACGACATATCGAGAGTAGTCGACTAGCGTTGAACCCTCTTAAGCTCCGTTTGGCACCAAGACTGCCAGAACAGAGGCCCTCACTAAGAATGTAGGCAATCAAAAAATGGGAAATGAGGGGCTCCGTGAAATAAGACAGAAAATAAGGGCTGGCAGTCAAGAAAACCTCGGAAGCAAAGGGGAGGTTGTAGTGGGTCATAGAAAGAGATGAAGATTTTTTTGAGTCGAAAAGAAACAGGTGAAAAAATGCCCGCAGGGTGGGATCTGAACCCACGACCTCCAGAATACTGGTCTGGTATTCTGTAACCTGGTATTCGCCAGTTCTGGTATTCGCCAGAACTTTCTAGTTTATTTATGAGAAGGTATTTTTTTGTTTCCTGCACTTGAGGGTGGTAGCCAGCGCCACTCGAACTACTCGGGGTGAAGGGGACATTTTTTTTTACCCTTGGGTAGTGACTAGAGTGTCTACGACATGTCGAGAGTAGTCGACCAGCGTTGAACCCTCTTAAGCTCCGTTTGGCACCAAGACTGCCAGAACAGAGGCCCTCGCTAAGCATGTAGCGAATCAAAAAATGGGAAATGAGGGGCTCCGTGAAATAAGACAGAAAATAAGGGCTGACAGTCAAGAAAACCTCGGAAAGCAAAGGGAAGGTTGTACTGGGTCATTGAAACAGATGAAGAATTTTTTGAGTCGAAAAGAAAGGGGTGAAAAAATGCCCGCCGGGTGGGATCCGAACCCACGCTCTCCAGAATACCGGTCTGGTGCGATAACCACTACGCTACCGGCGGGGCTGTTTCCCCAGAACTTTCTCGGGTATTTATGTGAAGGTATTTTTTTGTTTCCTGAACTTGGGGGGGGGGGGCTAGCCAGTGCCACTCGGACTACTCGGGGTGAAGGGGACCTTTTTTTAAACCCCCGGGTCGTGAGTCGAGTCTCTACGACATGTCGAGAGTAGTCGACCAGCGTTGAACCCTCTCAAGCTCTCTTTGGCATTTGGCACCAAGACTTCCAGAACCGAGGCCCTCGCTAAGCATGTAGTGAATCAGACAATGGGAAAAGAGGGGCTCCGTGAAATAAGACAAGAAAATAAGGACTGGCAGACAAGAAAACCTCGGAAAGCAATCGGGAGGTTGTAATGGGTCAGAGAAAGAGATGAATTTTTTGAGTCCAAAAGAAAGTGGTGAAAAAATGCCCGCAGGGGGGTATCTGAACCCACGACCTCCAGAATACTGGTCTGGTGCGATAACCACTACGCTACCGGCGGGGCTGTTTCCCTAGCCCTTTCTCGGGTTTTTGTGTTAAGGTATGTTTTTGTTTCCTGCACTTGGGGTTGGTAGCCAGCGCCACTCGGCCTACTCGGGGTTAAGGGGACCTTCTTTTTAACCCCCGGGTCGTGACTCGAGTGTCTACGACATGTCGAGAGTAGTCGACCAGCATTGAACAATGTTAAGCTCCCTTTGGCACCAAGACTGCCAGAACAGAGGCCCTCGCTAAGCATGTAGCGAATCAAAAAATGGGAAATGAGGGGCTCCGTGACATAAGACAGAAAATAAGGGCTGGCAGTCAAGAAAACCTCGGAAGCAAAGGGGAGCTTGTATTCGGTCATAGAAAGAGATGAAGAATTTTTTGAGTCCAAAAGAAAGTGGTGAAAAAATGCCCGCCGGGTGGGATCCGAACCCCTGACCTCCAGAATACTGGTTTGGTGCGATAACCACTACGCTACCGGCGGGCCTGTTTCCCCAGCACTTTCTCGGGTTTTTGGGTTAAGGTATGTTTTTGTTTCCTGCACTTGGGGTTGGTAGCCAGCGCCACTCGGCCTACTCGGGGTTAAGGGGACCTTCTTTTTAACCCCCGGGTCGTGAGTCGAGTCTCTACATGTCGAGAGTAGTCGACCAGCGTTGAACCCTCTCAAGCTCCCTTTGGCACCAAGACTTCCAGAACCGAGGCCCTCGCTAAGCAAGTAGCGAATCAGACAATGGGAAAAGAGGGGCTCCGTGAAATAAGACAAGAAAATAATGACTGGCAGTCAAGAAAACCTCGGAAAGCAATCGGGAGGTTGTAATGGGTCAGAGAAAGAGATGAATTTTTTGAGTCCAAAAGAAAGTGGTGAAAAAATGCCCGCAGGGGGGTATCTGAACCCACGACCTCCAGAATACTGGTGTGGTGCGATAACCACTACGCTACCGGCGGGGCTGTTTCCCTAGCCCTTTCTCGGGTTTTTGTGTTAAGGTATGTTTTTGTTTCCTGCACTTGTGAGTGGTAGCCAGCGCCACTTGGACTACTCGGGGTGACTTCTTTTTAACTCCCGGACCGTGACTCGAGTGTCCACGACATGTCGAGAGTGGTCGACCAGCGTTGAACCCCCTTAGGCTCCCTTTGTCGCCAAGATTGCTAGAACAGAGGCCTTCGTTAAGCATGTAGCGAATCAGAAAATGGGAAAGGTGGGCTCCGTGAAATAAGACAGAAAATAAGGGCTGACGGTCAAGAAAACCTCGGAAAGCAAAGGGGAGGTTGTAGTGGGTCATTGAAACAGATGAAGAATTTTTTGAGTCGAAAAGAAAGTGGTGAAAAAATGCCCGCCGGGTGGGATCCGAACCCACGACCTCCAGAATACTGGTCTGGTTCGATAACCACTACTCTACCGGCGGGGCTGTTTCCCCAGCACTTTCTTGGGTATTTATGTTAAGGTATTTTTTGTTTCTTGCACTTGGGGGTGGTAGCCAGCACCACTTGGACTACTCGGGGTGACTTCTTTTTCACTCCCGGGCCGTGACTCGAGTGTCTACGACATGTCGAGAGTGGTCGACCAGCTTTGAACCCCCTTAGGCTCCCTTTGGCGCCAAGATTGCTAGAACAGAGGCCTTCGTTAAGCATGTAGCGAATCAGAAAATGGGAAATGAGGGGCTCCGTGAAATAAGAAAAAAAATAAGGGCTGACAGTCAAGAAAACCTCGGAAAGCAAAGGGGAGGTTTTAGTGGGTCACAGAAAGAGATGAATTTTTTGAGTCCAAAAGAAAGTGGTGAAAAAATGCCCGCAGGGGGGATCTGAACCCACGACCTCCAGAATACTGGTCTGCTGCGATACACCACTACGCTACCGGCGAGGCTGTTTCCCTAGCACTTTCTCGGGTTTTTGTGTTAAGGTGTGTTTTTGATTCCTGCACTTGGGGTTGGTAGCCAGCGCCACTCGGCCTACTCGGGGTAAAGGGGACCTTCTTTTTAACCCCCGGGTCGTGACTCGAGTGTCTACGACATGTCGAGAGTAGTCGACCAGCGTTGAGCCCTCTTAAGCTCCCTTTGTCACCAAGACTGCCAGTACAAAGGCCCTCGCTAAGCATGTTGCTAATGAGAAATTGGGAAAAGAGGGGCTCCATGAAATAAGACAGAAAATAAAGGCTGGCAGTCAAGAAAACCCTGGAAAGCAAAGGGAAGCTTGTAGTGGGTCATAGAAAGAGATGAATTTTTTGAGTCCAAAAGAAAGTGGTGAAAAAATGCCCGCCGGGTGGGATCCGAACCCACGACCTCCAGAATACCGGTCTGGTGGTATAACCACTACGCTACCGGCGGGACTGTTTCCCCAGCACTTTAGCGTGTATTTATGTTAAGGTATTTTTTGTTTCCTGCACTTGGGGGTGGTAGCCAGCACCACTTGGACTACTCGGGGTGACTTCTTTTTAAGTCCCGGGCCGTGACTCGAGTGTCCACGACATGTCGAGAGTGGTCAACCAGCGTTGAACCCCCTTAAGCTCCCCTTGTCGCCAAGATTGCTAGAACAGAGGCCTTTGTTAAGCATGTAGCGAATCAGAAAATGGGAAAGGAGGGGCTCTTTGAAGTAAGACAGAAAATAAGGGCTGACAGTAAAAAAACCTCGGAAAGCAAAGGGGAGGTTGTAGTGGGTCATAGAAACAGATGAAGAATTTTTTGAGTCGGAAAGAAAGTGGTGAAAAAATGCTCGCCGGGTGGGATTCGAACCCACGTTCTCCAGAATACCGGTCTGGTGCGATAACCTATATGCTACCAGTGGGGCTGTTTCCCCAGAACTTTCTCGGGTATTTATGTGAAGGTATTTTTTTGTTTCCTGCACTTAATGGGTTGTGCCCAGCGCCACTCGGACTACTCGGGGTGAAGGAGACGTTTTTTTTTACTCCCGGGCCGTGACTCGAGTGTCCACGACATGTCGACAGTGGTCGACCAGCGTTGAACCTCCTTAGGCTCCCTTTGGCGCCAAGACTGCTAGAACACAGGCCTTCGTTAAGCATGTAGGAAATAAGAAAATGGGAAATGAGGGCTCCGTGAAATAAGACAGAAAATAAGGGCTGACAGTCAAGAAAACCTCGGAAAGCAAAGGGGAGGTTGTAGTGCGTCATTGAAACAGATGAAGAATTTTTTGAGTCGAAAAGAAAGTGGTGAAAAAATGCCCGCCGGGTGGGATCCGAACCCACGTCCTCCAGAATACCGGTCTGGTGCGATAACCACTATGCTACCAGCGGGGCGATTTCCCCAGAACTTTCTCGGGTATTTATGTGAAGGTATTTTTTTGTTTCCTGTACTTGGGGGGGGGTAGCCAGTGCCACTCGGACTACTCGGGGTGAATGGGACCTTTTTTAAACCCCCGGGTCGTGAGTCGAGTTTCTACGACATGTCGAGAGTAGTCGACCAGCGTTGAACCTTCTTAAGCTCCGTTTGGCACCAAGACTGCCAGAACCGAGGCCCTCGCTAAGAATGCAGCCAATCAAAAAATGGGAAATGAGGGGCTCCGTGAAATAAGACAGAAAATAAGGGCTGGCAGTCAAGAAAACCTCGGAAGCAAAGGGGAGCTTGTAGTGGGTCATAGAAAGAGATGAAGAATTTTTTTAGTCGAAAAGAAACAGGTGAAAAAATGCCCGCAGGGTGGGATCTGAACCCACGACCTCCAGAATACTGGTCTGGTGCAATAACCACTATGCTACCAGCGGGGCTGTTTCGCCAGAACTTTCTCGGGTATTTATGTGAAGGTATTTTTTTGTTTCGTGCACTTGAGGGTGGTAGCCAGCGCCACTCGAACTACTCGGGGTGAAGGGGACATTCTTTTACCCCCGGGTCGTGACTCGAGTGTCTACGACATGTCGAGAGTAGTCGACCAGCGTTGAACCCTCTTAAGCTCCGTTTGGCACCAAGACTGCCAGAAAAGAGGCCCTCGCTAACCATGTAGCGAATAAAAAAATGGGAAATGAGGGGCTCCGTGAAATAAGACAGAAAAAGAGGGCTGACAGTCAAGAAAACCTCGGAAAGCAAAGGGGAGGTTGTAGTGGGTCATTGAAACAGATGAAGAACTTTTTGAGTCGAAAAGAAAGTGGTGAAAAAATGCCCGCCGGGTGGGATCCGAACCCACGACCTCCAGAATACTGGTTTGGTGCGATAACCAATACGCTACCGGCGGGGCTGTTTCCCTAGCACTTTCTCGGGTATTTATGTTAAGGTATTTTTTGTTTCTTGCACTTGGGGGTGGTAGCCAGCGCCACTTGGACTACTCGGGGTGACTTCTTTTTAACTCCCGGGCCGTGTCTCGAGTGTCTACGACATGTCGAGAGTGGTCGACCAGCGTTGAACATCCTTAAGCTCCCTTTGGCACCAAGACTGCCAGAACAGAGGCCCTCTCTAAGCATGTAGGTTATCAGAAAATGGGAAATGAGGGGCTCCGTGAATTGAGACAGAAAATAAGCGCTGGCAGTCAAGAAAACTTCGGAAAGAAAGGGGAGGTTGTAGTGGGTCATAGAAACAGAAGTAGAATTTTTTGAGTTGAAAAGAAAGTGGTGAAAAATGCCCGCCGGGTGGGATACGAACCCACGCTCTCCAAAATACCGGCCTGGTGCGATAACCACTACGCTACCGGCGGGGCTGTTTCCCTAGCACTTTCTCGGGTATTTATGTTAAGGTATTTTTTTGTTTCCTGTACTTGGGGGGGGGGGGGTAACCAGTGCCACTCGGACTACTCGGGGTGAAGGAGAGCTTCTTTTTAACCCCCGGGTCGTGAGTCGAGTCTCTACGACATGTCGAGAGTAGTCGACCAGCGTTGAACCCTCTCAAGCTCCCTTTGGCACCAAGACTTCCAGAACCGAGGCCCTCGCTAAGCATGTAGCGAATCAGACAATGGGAAAAGAGGGGCTCCGTGAAATAAGACAAGAAAATAACGACTGGCAGTCAAGAAAACCTCGGAAAGCCATCGGGAGGTTGTAGTGGGTCGTAGAAAGAGATGAAGAATTTTTTGAGTCGAAAAGAAACAGGTGAAAAAATGCCCGCAGGTTGGGATCTGAACCCACGACCTCCAGAATACTGGTATGGTGCCATAACCACTATGCTACCAGCGGGGCTGTTTCGCCAGAACTTTTTCGGGTATTTATGTGAAGGTATTTTTTTGTTTCTAGCACTTGAGGGTGGTATCCAGCGCCACTCGAACTACTCGGGGTGAAGGGGGCATTTTTTTTACCTCCCGGGCCGTGATTCGAGTGTCCACGACATGTCGACAGTGGTCGACCAGCGTTGAACCCCCTTAGGCTTCCTTTGGCGCCAAGACTGCTAGAACACAGGCCTTCGTTAAGCATGCAGGGAATCAGAAAATGGGAAATGAGGGGCTCCGTGAAATAAGACAGAAAATAAGGGCTGACAGTCAAGAAAACCTCGGAAGCAAAGGGGAGGTTGTAGTGGGTTATTGAAACAGATGAAGAATTTTTTGATTCGAAAAGAAAGTGGTGAAAAAATGCCCGCCGAGTGGGATCCGAACCCACGACCTCCAGAATACTGGTTTGGTGCGATAACCAATACGCTACCGGCGGGGCTGTTTCCCCAGCACTTTCTCGGGTGTTTATGTTAAGGTATTTTTTGTTTCTTGCACTTGGGGGTGGTAGCCAGCGCCACTTGGACTACTCGGGGTGACTTCTTTTTCACTCCCGGGCCGTGACTCGAGTGTCTACGACATGTCGAGAGTGGTCGACCAGCGTTGAACATGCTTAAGCTCCCTTTGGCGCCAAGATTGCTAGAACAGAGGCCTTCGTTAAGCATGTAGCGAATCAGAAAATGGGAAATGAGGGGCTCCTTGAAATAAGAAAGAAAATAAGGGCTGACAGTCAAGAAAACCTCGGAAAGCAAAGGGGAGGTTGTAGTGGGTCATAGAAACAGATGAAGAATTTTTTGAGTCGAAAAGAAAGAGGTGAAAAACTGCCCGCCGGGTGGGGTCCGAACCCACGTTCCCCAGAATACCGGTCTGGTGCGATAACCACTGCACCAGCGGCGAGGCTGTTTCCGCAGCACTTTTTCGGGTATTTGTGTTAAGGTATTTTTTTGTTTCCGGCACTTGGGGGTGGTAGCCTGCGCCACTGGGACTACTCGGGGTGAAGGGGGCCGTCTTTTTAACCCCCGGGTTGTGACTCGAGTGTCTAGGACATGTCGAGAGAAGTCGACCAGCATTGAACAATGTTAAGCTCCCTTTGGCACCAAGACTGCCAGAACAGAGGCCCTCTCTAAGCATGTAGGTTATCAGAAAATGGGAAATGAGGGGCTCCGTGAAATGAGACAGAAAATAAGCGCTGGCAGTCAAGAAAACTTCGGAAAGAAAGGGGAAGGTTGTAGTGGGTCATAGAAACAGAAGAAGAATTTTTTGAGTCGAAAAGAAAGTGGTGAAAAATGCCCGCCGGGTGGGATACGAACCCACGCTCTCCAGAATACCGGTCTGGTGCGATAACCACTACGCTACCGGCGGGGCTGTTTCCCTAGCACTTTCTCGGGTATTTATGTTAAGGTATTTTTTTGTTTCCTGTACTTGGGGGGGGGGGTAGCCAGTGCCACTCGGACTACTCGGGGTGAAGGAGACCTTCTTTTTAACCCCCGGGTCGTGAGTCGAGTCTCTAAGACATGTCGAGAGTAGTCGACCAGCGTTGAACCCTCTCAAGCTCCCTTTGGCACCAAGACTTCCAGAACCGAGGCCCTCGCTAAGCATGTAGCGAATCAGACAATGGGAAAAGAGGGGCTCCGTGAAATAAGACAAGAAAATAACGACTGGCAGTCAAGAAAACCTCGGAAAGCAATCGGGAGGTTGTAGTGGGTCATAGAAAGAGATGAAGAATTTTTTAGTCGAAAAGAAACAGGTGAAAAAATGCCCGCATGTTGGGATCTGAACCCACGACCTCCAGAATACTGGTATGGTGCGATAACCACTATGCTACCAGCGGGGCTGTTTCGCCAGAACTTTTTCGGGTATTTATGTGAAGGTATTTTTTGTTTCTAGCACTTGAGGGTGGTATCCAGCGCCACTCGAACTACTCGGGGTGAAGGGGACATTTTTTTTTACCTCCCGGGCCGTGACTCGAGTGTCCACGACATGTCGACAGTGGTCGACCAGCGTTGAACCCCCTTAGGCTCCCTTTGGCGCCAAGACTGCTAGAACACAGGCCTTCGTTAAGCATGCCGGGAATCAGAAAATGGGAAATGAGGGGCTCCGTGAAATAAGACAGAAAATAAGGGCTGACAGTCAAGAAAACCTCGGAAAGCAAAGGGGAGGTTGTAGTGGGTTATTGAAACAGATGAAGAATTTTTTTATTCGAAAAGAAAGTGGTGAAAAAATGCCCGCCGAGTGGGATCCGAACCCACGACCTCCAGAATACTGGTTTGGTGCGATAACCAATACGCTACCGGCGGGGCTGTTTCCCCAGCACTTTCTCGGGTATTTATGTTAAGGTATTTTTTGTTTCTTGCACTTGGGGGTGGTAGCCAGCGCCACTTGGACTACTCGGGGTGACTTCTTTTTCACTCTCGGGCCGTGACTCGAGTGTCTACGACATGTCGAGAGTGGTCGACCAGCGTTGAACATGCTTAAGCTCCCTTTGGCGCCAAGATTGCTAGAACAGAGGCCTTCGTTAAGCATGTAGCGAATCAGAAAAAGGGAAATGAGGGGCTCCGTGAAATAAGAAAGAAAATACGGGCTGACAGTCAAGAAAACCTCGGAAAGCAAAGGGGAGGTTGTAGTGGGTCATAGAAACAGATGAAGAATTTTTTTATTCGAAAAGAAAGTGGTGAAAAAATGCCCGCCGAGTGGGATCCGAACCCACGTTCCCCAGAATACCGGTCTGGTGCGATAACCACTGCGCCAGCGGCGGGGCTGTTTCCGCAGCACTTTCTCGGGTATTTGTGTTAAGGTATTTTTTTGTTTCCGGCACTTGGGGGTGGTAGCCTGCGCCACTGGGACTACTCGGGGTGAAGGGGGCCGTCTTTTTAACCCCCGGGTCGTGACTCGAGTGTCTAGGACATGTCGAGAAAGTCGACCAGCATTGAACAATGTTAAGCTCCCTTTGGCACCAAGACTGCCAGAACAGAGGCCCTCTCTAAGCATGTAGGTTATCAGAAAATGGGAAATGAGGGGCTCCGTGAAATGAGACAGAAAATAAGCGCTGGCAGTCAAGAAAACTTCGGAAAGAAAGGGGAAGGTTGTAGTGGGTCATAGAAACAGAAGAAGAATTTTTTGAGTCGAAAAGAAAGTGGTGAAAAATGCCCGCCGGGTGGGATACGAACCCACGCTCTCCAGAATACTGGTCTGGTGCGATAACCACTACGCTACCGGCGGGGCTGTTTCCCCAGCACTTTCTCGGGTATTTATGTTAAGGTATTTTTTTGTTTCCTGTACTTGGGGGGGCGTAGCCAGTGCCACTCGGACTACTCGGGGTGAAGGGGACCCCCGGGTCGTGAGTCGAGTCTCTACGACATGTCGAGAGTAGTCGACCAGCGTTGAACCCTCTCAAGCTCTCTTTGGCATTTGGCACCAAGACTTCCAGAACCGAGTCCCTCGCTAAGCATGTAGCGAATCAGACAATGGGAAAAGAGGGGCTCCGTGAAATAAGACAGAGAAATAAGGACTGGCAGTCAAGAAAACCTCGGAAAGCAATCGGGAGGTTGTAATGGGTCAGAGAAAGAGATGAATTTTTTTAGTCCAAAGGAAAGTGGTGAAAAAATGCCCGCAGGGGTTATCTGAACCCACGACCTCCAGAATACTGGTCTGGTGCGATAACCAATACGCTACTGGCGGGGCTGTTTCCCTAGCACTTTCTCGGGTTTTTGTGTTAAGGTATGTTTTTGTTTCCTGCACTTGGGGGTGGTAGCCAGCGCCACTTGGACTACTCCAGGTGACTTCTTTTTAACTCCCGGGCCGTGACTCGAGTGTCCACGACATGTCGAGAGTGGTCGACCAGCGTTGAACCCCCTTAGGCTCCCTTTGTCGCCAAGATTGCTAGAACAGAGGCCTTCGTTAAGCATGTAGCGAATCAGAAAATGGGAAAGGAGGGGCTCTGTGAAATAAGACAGAAAATAAGGGCTGACAGTAAAAAAAACCTCGGAAAGCAAAGGGGAGGTTGTAGTGGGTCATAGAAACAGATGAAGAATTTTTTGAGTCGAAAAGAAAGTGGTGAAAAAATGCCCGCCGGGTGGGATCCGAACCCACATTCTAAAGAATACCGGTCTGGTGCGATAACCACTATGATACCAGTGGCTCTGTTTCCCCAGAACTTTCTCGGGTATTTATGTGAAGGTATTTTTTTGTTTCCTGCACTGAAGGGGTTGTGCCCAGCGCCACTCGGACTACTCGGGGTGAAGGGGACATTTTTTTTTAACTCCCGGGCCGTGACTCGAGTGTCCACGACATGTCGAGAGTGGTCGACAAGCGTTGAACCCCCTTAGGCTCCCTTTGGCGCCAAGACTGCTAGAACACAGGCCTTCGTTAAGCATGTACGGAATCAGAAAATGGGAAATGAGGGGCTCCGTGAAATAAGACAGGAAATAAGGGCTACGAGTCAAGAAAACCTCGGAAAGAAAGGGGAGGTTGTAGTGGGTCATAGAAAGAGAAGAATTTTTTTAGTTAAAAAGAAAGTGGTGAAAAACTGCCTGCCGGGTGGGATCCGAACCCACGTTCCCCAGAATACCGGTCTGGTGCGATAACCACTGCGCCAGCGGCGGGGCTGTTTCCGCAGCACTTTCTCGGGTATTTGTGTTAAGGTATTTTTTTGTTTCCGGCACTTGGGGGTGGTAGCCTGCGCCACTGGGACTACTCGGGGTGAAGGGGACCGTCTTTTTAAACCCCAGGTCGTGACTCGAGTGTCTACGACATGTCGAGAGTAGTCGACCAGCATTGAACAATGTTAAGCTCCCTTTGGCACCAAGACTGCCAGAACAGAGGCCCTCTCTAAGCATGTAGGTTATCAGAAAATGAGAAATGAGGGGCTCCGTGAAATGAGACAAAAAATAAGCGCTGGCAGTCAAGAAAACTTCGGAAAGAAAGGGAGGTTGTAGTGGGTCATAGAAACAGAAGAAGAATTTTTTGAGTCGAAAAGAAAGTGGTGAAAAATGCCCGCCGGGTGGGATACGAACCCACGCTCTCCAGAATACCGGTCTGGTGCGATAACCACTACGCTACCGGCGGGGCTGTTTCCATAGCACTTTCTCGGGTAGTTATGTTAAGGTATTTTTTTGTTTCCTGTACTTGGGGGGGGTAGCCAGTGCCACTCGGAGTACTTGGGTTGAAGGAGACCTTCTTTTTAACCCCCAGGTCGTGAGTCGAGTCTCTACGACATGTCGAGAGTAGTCGACCAGCGTTGAACCCTCTCAAGCTCCCTTTGGCACCAAGACTTCCAGAACCGAGGCCCTCGCTAAGCATGTAGCGAATCAGACAATGGGAAAAGAGGGGCTCCGTGAAATAAGACAAGAAAATAAGGACTGGCAGTCAAGAAAACCTCGGAAAGCAATCGGGAGGTTGTAGTGTGTCATAGAAAGAGATGAAGAATTTTTTGAGTCGAAAAGAAACAGGTGAAAAAATGCCCACAGGGTGGGATCTGAACCCACGACCTCCAGAATACTGGTCTGGTGCAATAACCACTATGCTACCAGCGGGGCTGTTTCGCCAGAACTTTCTCGGGTATTTATGTGAAGGTATTTTTTTGTTTCCTGCACTTGAGGGTGGTAGCCAGCGCCACTCGAACTACTCGGGGTGAAGGGGACATTTTTTTTACCCCCGGGTCGTGACTCGAGTGTCTACGACATGTCGAGAGTAGTCGACCAGCGTTGAACCCTCTTAAGCTCCGTTTGGCACCAAGATTGCCAGAAAAGAGGCCCTCGCTAACCATGTAGCGAATAAAAAAATGGGAAATGAGGGGCTCCGTGAAATAAGACAGAAAATAAGGGCTGACAGTCAAGAAAACCTCGGAAAGCAAAGGGGAGGTTGTAGTGGGTCATTGAAACAGATGAAGAACTTTTTGAGTCAAAAAGAAAGTGGTGAAAAAATGCCCGCCGGGTGGGATCCGAACCCACAACCTCCAGAAAACTAGTTCGGTGCGATAACCAATATGCTACCGGCGGTGCTGTTTCCCCAGCACTTTCTCGGGTATTTATGTTAAGGTATTTTTTGTTTCTTGCACTTGGGGGTGGTAGCCAGCGCCACTTGGACTACTCGGGGTGACTTCTTTTTAACTCCCGGGCCGTGACTCGAGTGTCTACGACATGTCGAGAGTGGTCGACCAGCGTTGAACATCCTTAAGCTCCCTTTAGCGCCAAGATTGCTAGAACAGAGGCCTTCGTTAAGCATGTAGCGAATCAGAAAATGGGACATGAGGGGCTCCGTGAAATAAGAAAGAAAATAAGGGCTGACACTCAAGAAAACCTCGGAAAGCAAAGGGGAGGTTGTATTGGGTCATAGAAACAGATGAAGAATTTTTTTAGTCGAAAAGAAAGTGGTGAAAAATGCCCGCCGGGTGGGATACGAACCCACGCTCTCCAGAATACCGGTCTGGTGCAATAACCACTACGCTACCGGCGGGGCTGTTTCCCCAGCACTTTCTCGGGTATATATGTTAAGGTATTTTTTTTGTTTCCTGTACTTGGGGGGGGGGGGTAGCCAGTGTCACTCGGACTACTCGGGGTGAAGGGGACCCCCGGGTCGTGAGTCGAGTCTCTACGACATGTCGAGAGTAGTCGACCAGCGTTAAACCCTCTCAAGCTCTCTTTGGCATTTGGCACCAAGACTTCCAGAACCGAGGCCCTCGCTATGCATGTAGAGAATCAGACAATGGGAAAAGAGGGGCTCCGTGAAATAAGACAAGAAAATAAGGACTGGCAGTCAAGAAAACCTCGGAAAGCAATCGGGAGGTTGTAGTGGGTCATAGAAAGAGATGAAGAATTTTTTGAGTCGAAAACAAACAGGTGAAAAAATGCCCGCAGGTTGGGATCTGAACCCACGACCTCCAGAATACTGGTCTGGTGCGATAACCACTATGCTACCAGCGGGGCTGTTTCGCCAGAACTTTTTCGGGTATTTATGTGAAGGTATTTTTTTGTTTCTAGCACTTGAGGGTGGTATCCAGCGCCACTCGAACTACTCGGGGTGAAGGGGACATTTTTTTTACCTCCCGGGCCGTGACTCGAGTGTCCACGACATGTCGACGGTGGTCGACCAGCGTTGAACCCTCTTAGGCTCCCTTTGGCGCCAAGACTGCTAGAACACAGGCCTTCGTTAAGCATGCAGGGAATCAGAAAATGGGAAATGAGGGGCTCAGTGAAATAAGACAGAAAATAAGGGCTGACAGTCAAGAAAACCTCGGAAAGCAAAGGGGAGGTTGTAGTGGGTCATTGAAACAGATGAAGAATTTTTTGAGTCGAAAAGAAAGTGGTGAAAAAATGCCGGCCGAGTGGGATCCGAACCCACGACCTCCAGAATACTGGTTTGGTGCGATAACCAATACGCTACCGGCGGGGCTGTTTCCCCAGCACTTTCTCGGGTATTTATGTTAAGGTATTTTTTGTTTCTTGCACTTGGGGGTGGTAGCCAGCGCCACTTGGACTACTCGGGGTGACTTCTTTTTCACTCCCGGGCCGTGACTCGAGTGTCTACGACATGTCGAGAGTGGTCGACCAGCGTTGAACATCCTTAAGCTCCCTTTGGCGCCAAGATTGCTAGAACAGAGGCCTTCGTTAAGCATGTAGCGAATCAGAAAATGGGAAATGAGGGGCTCCGTGAAATAAGAAAGAAAATAAGGGCTGACAGTCAAGAAAACCTCGGAAAGCAAAGGGGAGGTTGTAGTGGGTCATAGAAACAGATGAAGAATTTTTTGAGTCGAAAAGAAAGAGGTGAAAAACTGCCCGCCGGGTGGGATCCGAACCCACGTTCCCCAGAATACCGGTCTGGTGCGATAACCACTGCGCCAGCGGCGGGGCTGTTTCCGCAGCACTTTCTCGGGTATTTGTGTTACGGTATTTTTTTGTTTCCAGCACTTGGGGGTGGTAGCCTGCGCCACTGGGACTACTCGGGGTGAAGGGGGCCGTCTTTTTAACCCCCGGGTCGTGACTCGAGTGTCTACGACATGTCGAGAGTAGTCGACCAGCATTGAACAATGTTAAGCTCCCTTTGGCACCAAGACTGCCAGAACAGAGGCCCTCTCTAAGCATGTAGGTTGTCAGAAAATGGGAAATGAGGGGCTCCGTGAAATGAGACAGAAAATAGGCGCTGGCAGTCAAGAAAACTTCGGAAAGAAAGGGGAAGATTGTAGTGGGTCATAGAAACAGAAGAAGAATTTTTTGAGTCGAAAAGAAAGTGTTGAAAAATGCCCGCCGGGTGGGATACGAACCCACGCTCTCCAGAATACTGGTCTGGTGCGATAACCACTACGCTACCGGCGGGGCTGTTTCCCCAGAACTTTCCCGGGTATTTATGTGAAGGTATTTTTTTGTTTCCTGCACTTAAGGGGTTGTGCCCAGCGCCACTCGGACTACTCGGGGTGAAGGGGACCTTCTTTTTAACCCCCGGGTCGTGAGTCGAGTCTCTACGACATGTCGAGAGTAGTCGACCAGCGTTCAACCCTCTCAAGCTCCCTTTGGCACCAAGACTGCCAGAACAGAGGCCCTCGCTAAGCATGTAGCGAATCAGAAAATGGGAAATGAGGGGCTCCGTGAAATAAGACAGAAAATAAGGGCTGACAGTCAAGAAAACCTCGGAAAGCAAAGGGGAGGTTGTAGTGGGTCATTGAAACAGATGAAGAATTTTTTGAGTCGAAAAGAAAGTGGTGAAAAATGCCCGCCGGGTGGGATACGAACCCACGCTCTCCAGAATACTGGTCTGGTGCGATAACCACTACGCTACCGGCGGGGCTGTTTCCCCAGCCCTTTCTCGGGTATTTATGTTAAGGTATTTTTTTGTTTCCTGTACTTGGGGGGGGGGGGGGGGCTAGCCAGTGCCACTCGGACTACTCGGGGTGAAGGGGACCTTTTTTTAAACCCCCGGGTCGTGAGTCCAGTCTCTACGACATGTCGAGTGTAGTCGACCAGCGTTGAACCCTCTAAAGCTCCCTTTGTCACCAAGACTTCCAGAACCGAGGCCCTCGCTAAGCATGTAGCGAATCAGAAAATGGGAAAAGAGGGGCTCCGTGAAATAAGACAAGAAAATAAGGACTGGCAGTCAAGAAAACCTCGGAAAGCAATCGGGAGGTTGTAATGGGTCAGAGAAAGAGATGAATTTTTTGAGCCCAAAAGAAAGTGGTGAAAAAATGCCCGCAGGGGGGGATCTGAACCCACGATCTCCAGAATACTGGTCTGCTGCGATAACCACTACGCTACCGGCGAGGCTGTTTCCCTAGCACTTTCTCGGGTTTTTGTGTTAAGGTATGTTTTTGATTCCTGCACTTAAGGGGTTGTGCCCAGCGCCACTCGGACTACTCGGGGTGAAGGGGACATTTTTTTTAACTCCCGGGCCGTGACTCGAGTGTCCACGACATGTCGACAGTGGTCGACCAGCGTTGAACCCGCTTAGGCGCTCTTTGGCGCCAAGACTGCTAGAACACAGGCCTTCGTTAAGCATGTAGGAAATCAGAAAATGGGAAATGAGGGGCTCCGTGAAATAAGACAGAAAATAAGGGCTGACAGTCAAGAAAACCTCGGAAAGCAAAGGGGAGGTTGTAGTGCGTCACTGAAACAGATGAAGAATTTTTTGAGTCGAAAAGAAAGTGGTGAAAAAACGCCCGCCGGGTGGGATCCGAACCCACGTCCTCCAGAATACCGGTCTGGTGCGATAACCACTATGCTACCAGCGGGGCTGTTTCCCCAGAACTTTCTCGGGTATTTATGTGAAGGTATTTTTTTGTTTCCTGTACTTGGGGGGGGGGGGGGTAGCCAGTGCCACTCGGACTACTCGGGGTGAAGGGGACCTATTTTAAACCCCCGGGTCGTGAGTCGAATTTCTACGACATGTCGAGAGTAGTCGACCAGCGTTGAACCCTCTTAAGCTCCGTTTGGCACCAAGACTGCCAGAAAAGAGGCCCTCGCTAACCATGTAGCAAATAAAAAAATGGGAAATGAGGGGCTCCGTGAAATAAGACAGAAAATAAGGGCTGACAGTCAAGAAAACCTCGGAAAGCAAAGGGGAGGTTGTAGTGGGTCATTGAAACAGATGAAGAACTTTTTGAGTCGAAAAGAAACTGGTGAAAAAATGCCCGCCGGGTGGGATCAGAACCCACGACCTCCAGAATACTGGTTTGGTGCGATAACCAATACGCTACCGGCGGGGCTTTTTCCCCAGCACTTTCTCGGGTATTTATGTTAAGGTATTTTTTGTTTCTTGCACATGGGGGTGGTATCCAGCGCCACTTGGACTACTCGGGGTAACTTCTCTTTAACTCCCGGCCGTGACTCGAGTGTCTACGACATGTCGAGAGTGGTCGACCAGCGTTGAACATCCTTAAGCTCCCTTTGGCGCCAAGATCGCTAGAACAGAGGCCTTCGTTAAGCATGTAGCGAATCAGAAAATGGGAAATGAGGGGCTCCGTGAAATAAGAAAGAAAATAAGGGCTGACAGTCAAGAAAACCTCGGAAAGCAAAGGGGAGGTTGTATTGGGTCATAGAAACAGATGAATTTTTTGAGTCCAAAAGAAAGTGGTGAAAAAATGCCCGCCGGGTGGGATCCGAACCCACGACCTCGAGAATATCGGTATGGTGCGACAACCACTACGCTACCGGCGGGGCTGTTTCCCCAGCACTTTCTCGGGTATTAAATAAAGGTATTTTTTTGTTTCCTGCACTTGGGTGGGGGGGGGGGTGTAGCCAGTGCCAATCGGACTACTCGGTGTGAAGGGGACCTTCTTTTTAACCCCCAAGTCGTGACTCGAGTGTCTACGACATGTCGAGAGTAGTCGACCAGCATTGAACAATGTTAAGCTCGCTTTGGCACCAAGACTGCCAGAACAGAGGCCCTCTCTAAGCATGTAGGGAATCAGAAAATGGGAAATGAGGGGCTCCGTGAAATGAGACCGAAAATGAGCGCTGGCAGTCAAGAAAACTTCGGAAAGAAAGGGGAGGTTGAAGTGGGTCAAAGAAAGAGAAGAAGAATGTTTTGAGTCGAAAAGAAAGTGGTGAAAAACTGCCCGCCGGGTGGGATACGAACCCACGCTCTCCAGAATACCGGTCTGGTGCGATAACCACTACGCTACCGGAGGGGCTGTTTCCACCGCACTTTCTCGGGTATTTATGTTAAGGTATTTTTTGGTTTCCGGCACTTGGGGGTGGTAGCCAGTGCCACTCGGACTACTCGGGGTGAAGGGGACCTTCTTTTTAACCCCCGAGCCGTGACTCGAGTGTCTACGACATGTCGAGAGTAGTCGACCAGCATTGAACAATGTTAAGCTCGCTTTGGCACCAAGACTGCCAGAACAGAGGCCCTCGCTAAGCATGTTGCGAATGAGAAATTGGGAAAAGAGGGGCTCCATGAAACAAGACAGAAAATAAGGGCTGGCAGTCAAGAAAACCTCGGAAAGCAAAGGGTGCTTGTAGTGGTTCACAGAAAGAGATGAAGAATTTTTTGAGTCCAAAAGAAAGTGGTGAAAAAATGTCCGCCGGGTGGGATCCGAACCCACGACCTCCAGAATACTGGTCTGGTGCGATAACCACTACGCTACCGGCGGGGCTGTTTCCCCAGCACTTTCTCGGGTATTTATGTTAAGGTATTTTTTCTTTCTTGCACTTGGGGGTGGTAGCCAGCGCCACTTGGACTACTCGGGGTGACTTCTTTTTAACTCCCCGGCCGTGACTCGAGTGTCTACGACATTTCGAGACTGGTCGACCAGCGTTGAACATCCTTAAGCTCCCTTTGGCGCCAAGATTGCTAGAACAGAGGCCTTCGTTAAGCATATAGCGAATCAGAAAATGGGAATGAGGGGCTCCGTGAAATAAGAAAGAAAATGAGGGCTGACAGTCAAGAAAACCTCGGAAAGCAAAGGGGAGGTTGTATTGGGTCATACAAATAGATGAATTTTTTTAGTCGAAAAGAAAGTGGTGAAAAATGCCCGCCGAGTGGGATACGAACCCACGCTCTCCAGAATACCGGTCTGGTGCGATAACCACTACGCTACCGGCGGGGCTGTTTCCCCAGCACTTTCTCGGGTATTTATGTTAAGGTATTTTTTTGTTTCCTGTACTGGGGGGGGGGGGGGGTAGCCAGTGCCACTCGGACTACACGGGGTGAAGGAGACCTTCTTTTTACCCCCGGGTCGTGAGTCGAGTCTCTACGACATGTCGAGAGTAGTCGACCAGCGTTGAACCCTCTCAAACTCCCTTTGGCACCAAGACTTCCAGAACAGAGGCCCTCGCTAAGCATGTAGCGAATCAGACAATGGGAAAAGAGGGGCTCCGTGAAATAAGACAAGAAAATAAGGTCTGGCAGTCAAGAAAACCTCGGAAAGCAATCGGGAGGTTGTAATGGGTCAGAGAAAGAGATGAATTTTTTGAGTCCAAAAGAAAGTGGTGAAAAAATGCCCGCAGGGGGGATCTGAACCCACGACCTCCAGAATACTGGTCTGGTGCTATAACCACTACGCTACCGGCGGGACTGTTTCCGCAGCACTTTATCGTGTATTTATGTTAAGGTATTTTTTGTTTCCTGCACTTGGGGGTGGTAGCCAGCGCCACTTGGACTACTCGGGGTGACTTCTTTTTAACTCCCGGGCCGTGACTCGAGTGTCCACGACATGTCGAGAGTGGTCGACCAGCATTGAACAATGTTAAGCTCCTTTTGGCACCAAGACTGCCAGAACAGAGGCCCTCTCTAAGCATGTAGGGAATCAGAAAATGGGAAATGAGGGGCTCCGTGAAATGAGACAGAAAATAAGCGTGGCAGTCAAGAAAACTTGGGAAAGAAAGGGGAGGTTGTTGTGGGTCATAGAAAGAGAAGAAGAATTTTTTGAGTCGAAAAGAAAGTGGTGAAAAATGCCCGCCGGGTGAGATACGAACCCACGCTCTCCAGAATACCGGTCTGGTGCGATAACCACTACGCTACCGGCGGGGCTGTTTCCCCAGCACTTTCTCGGGTATTTATGTTAAGGTATTTTTTGGTTTCCTGCAATTGGGGGTGGTAGCCAGCACCACTCGGACTACTCGGGGTGAAGGGGACCTTCTCTTTCACCCCCGGGTCGTGACTCGAGTGTGTACGACATGTCGAGAGTAGTTGACCAGCGTTGAACCCTCTTAAGCTCCCTTTGGCATCAAGTCTGCCAGAACAGAGGCCCTCGCTAAGCATGTAGTGAATCAGAAAATGGGAAAAGAGGGGCTCCGTGAAATAAGACAGGAAATAAGGGCTACGAGTCAAGAAAACCTCGGAAAGAAAGGGGAGTTGTAGTGGGTCATAGAAAGAGATGAATTTTTTGAGTCCAAAAGAAAGTAGTGAAAAAATGCCCGCAGGGTGGGATCTCAACCCATGACCTCCAGAATACTGGTCTGGTGCGATAACCACTATGCTACCAGCGGGGCTGTTTCGCCAGAACTTTCTCGGGTATTTATGTGAAGGAATTTTTTTGTTTCCTGCACTTGAGGGTGGTAGCCAGCGCCACTCGGACTACTCGGGGTGAAGGGGACATTTTTTTTAACTCCCGGGCCGTGACTCGAGTGTCCACGACATGTCGAGAGTGGTCGACCAGCGTTGAACCCCCTTAGGCTCCCTTTGGCGCCAAGATTGCTAGAACAGAGGCCTTCGTTAAGCATGTAGCGAATCAGAAAATGGGAAATGAGGGGCTCCATGAAATAAAACAGAAAATAAGGGCTGGCAGTCAAGAAAACCTCGGAAGCAAAGGGGAGCTTGTAGTGGGTCATAGAAAGAGATGAAGAATTTTTTGAGTCGAAAAGAAACAGGTGAAAAAATGCCCGCCGGGTGGGGTCCGAACCCACGACCTCCAGAATACTGGTCTGGTGCGATAACCACTACGCTACCTGCGGGGCTGTTTCCTCAGCACTTTCTCGAGTATTGGTGTTAATGTATTTTTTGGTTTCCGGCACTTGGGGGTGGTAGCCAGCGCCACTCAGACTACTCGGGTGAAGGGGACCTTCTTTTTAACCCCCGGGTCGTGACTCGAGTGTCTACGACATGTCGAGAGTAGTCGGCCAGCATTGAACAATGTTAAGCTCCCTTTGGCACCAAGACTGCCAGAACAGAGGCCCTCGATAAGCATGTTGCGAATCAGAAATTGGGAAAAGAGGGGCTCCATGAAAGAAGACAGAAAATAAGGGCTGGCAGTCAAGAAAACCTCGGAAAGCAAAGGGTGCTTGTAGTGGGTCACAGAAAGAGATGAAGAATTTTTTGAGTCCAAAAGAAAGTGGTGAAAAAATGCCCGCAGGGGGGTATCTGAACCCACGACCTCCAGAATACTGGTCTGGTGCGATAACAACTACGCTACCGGCGGGGCTGTTTCCCTAGCACTTTCTCGGGTTTTTGTGTTAAGGTATGTTTTTGTTTCCTGCACTTGGGGGTGGTAGCCAGCGCCACTTGGACTACTCGGGGTGACTTCTTTTTAACTCCCGGGCCGTGACTCGAGTGTCCACGACATGTCGAGAGTGGTCGACCAGCGTTGAACCCCCTTAGGCTCCCTTTGTCGCCAAGATTGCTAGAAGAGAGGCCTTCGTTAAGCAAGTAGCGAATCAGAAAATGGGAAAGGAGGGGCTCTGTGAAATAAGACAGAAAATAAGGGCTGACAGTAAAAAAACCTCGGAAAGCAAAGTGGAGGTTGTAGTGGGTCATAGAAACAGATGAGGAATTTTTTGAGTCGAAAAGAAAGTGGTGAAAAAATGCCCGCCGGGTGGGATCCGAACCCACGTTCTCCAGAATACCGGTCTGGTGCGATAACCACTATGCTACCAGTGGGGCTGTTTCCCCAGAACTTTCTCGGGTATTTATCTGAAGGTATTTTTTTGTTTCCTGCACCTAAGGGGTTGTGCCCAGCGCCACTCGGACTACTCGGGGTGAAGGGGACATTTTTTTTTAACTCCCGGGCCGTGACTCGAGTGTCCACGACATGTCGAGAGTGGTCGACCAGCGTTGAACCCCCTTAGGTACCCTTTGTCGCCAAGATTGATAGAAGAGAGGCCTTCGTTAAGCATGTAGCGAATCAGAAAATGGGAAAGGAGGGGCTCTGTGAAATAAGACAGAAAATAAGGGCTACGAGTCAAGAAAACCTAGGAAAGAAAGGGGAGGTTGTAGTGGGTCATAGAAAGAGAAGAAGAATTTTTTGAGTCGAAAAGAAAGTGGTGAAAAACTGCCCGCCGGGTGGGATCCGAACCCACGTTCCCCAGAATACCGGTCTGGTGCGATAACCACTGCGCCAGCGGCGGGGCTGTTTCCGCAGCACTTTCTCGGGTATTTGTGTTAAGGTATTTTTTTGTTTCCGGCACTTGGGGGTTGAAGCCTGCGCCGCTGGGACTACTCGGGGTGAAGGGGACCGTCTTTTTAACCCCCGGGTCGTGACTCGAGTGTCTACGACATGTCGAGAGTAGTCGACCAGCATTGAACAATGTTAAGCTCCCTTTGGCACCAAGACTGCCAGAACAGAGGCCCTCTCTAAGCATGTAGGTTATGAGAAAATGGGAAATGAGGGGCTCCGTGAAATGAGACAGAAAAAAAGCGCTGGCAGTCAAGAAAACTTCGGACAGAAAGGGGAGGTTGTAGTGGGTCATAGAAACAGAAGAATTTTTTGAGTCCAAAAGAAAGTGGTGAAAAAATGCCCGCAGGGGGGATCTGAACGCACGACCTCCAGAATACTGGTCTGCTGCGATAACCACTACGCTACCGGCGAGGCTGTTTCCCTAGCACTTTCTCGGGTTTTTGTGTTAAGGTATGTTTTTGTTTCCTGCACTTGGGGTTGGTAGCCAGTGCCACTCGGCCTACTCGGGGTGAAGGGGACCTTCTTTTTAACCCCCGGGTCATGACTCGAGTGTCTACGACATGTCGAGAGTAGTCGACCAGCGTTGAGCCCTCTTAAGCTCCCTTTGGCACCAAGACTGCCAGAACAAAGGCCTTCGCTAAGCATGTTGCTAATGAGAAATTGGGAAAAGAGGGACTCCATAAAATAAGACAGAAAATAAAGGCTGGCAGTCAAGAAAACCTCGGAAAGCAAAGGGAAGCTTGTAGTGGGTCATAGAAAGAGATGAATTTTTTGAGTCCAAAAGAAAGTGGTAAAAAATGCCCGCCGGGTGGGATCCGAACCCACGACCTCCAGATACCGGTCTGGTGCCATAACCACTACGCTACCGGCGGGACTGTTTCCCCAGCACTTTAGCGTGTATTTATGTTAAGGTATTTTTTGTTTCCTGCACTTGGGGGTGGTAGCCAGCGCCACTTGGACTACTCGGGGTGACTTCTTTTTAACTCCCGGGCCGTGACTCGAGTGTCCACGACATGTCGAGAGTGGTCGACCAGCGTTGAACCCCCTTAAGCTCCCTTTGTCGCCAAGATTGCTAGAACAGAGGCCTTCGTTAAGCATGTAGCGAATCAGAAAATGGGAAAGGAGGGGCTCTGTGAAGTAAGACAGAAAATAAGGGCTGACAGTAAAAAAACCTCGGAAAGCAAAGGGGAGGTTGTAGTGGGTCATAGAAACAGATGAAGAATTTTTTGATTCGGAAAGAAAGTGGTGAAAAAATGCCCGCCGGGTGGGATCCGAACCCACGTTCTCCAGAATACCGGTCTGGTGCGATAACCACTATGCTACCAGTGGGGCTGTTTCCCCAGATCTTTCTCGGGTATTTATGTGAAGGTATTTTTTTTGTTTCCTGCACTTAAGGGGTTGTGCCCAGCGCCACTCGGACTACTCGGGGTGAAGGGGACATTTTTTTTAACTCCCGGGCCGTGACTCGAGTGTCCACGACATGTCGACAGTGGTCGACCAGCGTTGAACCCCCTTAGGCTCCCTTTGGCGCCAAGACTGCTAGAACACAGGCCTTCGTTAAGCATGTAGGGAATCAGAAAATGGGAAATGAGGGGCTCCGTGAAATAAGACAGAAAATAAGGGCTGACAGTCAAGAAAACCTCGGAACGCAAAGGGTAGGTTGTAGTGGGTCATTGAAACAGAGGAAGAATTTTTTGAGTCGAAAAGAAAGTGGTGAAAAAATGCCCGCCGGGTGGGATCCGAACCCACGTCCTCCAGAATACCGGTCTGGTGCGATAACCACTATGCTACCAGCGGGGCTGTTTCCCCAGAACTTTCTCGGGTATTTATGTGAAGGTATTTTTTTGTTTCCTGTACTTGGGGGGGGGGTAGCCAGTGCCACTCGGACTACTCGGGGTGAAGGGGACCTTTTTAAACCCCCGGGTCGTGAGTCGAGTTTCTACGACATGTCGACAGTAGTCGACCAGCGTTGAACCCTCTTAAGCTCCGTTTGGCACCAAGACTGCCAGAACAGAGGCCCTCGCTAAGAATGTTGCCAATCAAAAAATGGGAAATGAGGGGCTCCGTGAAATAAGACAGAAAATAAGGGCTGGCAGTCAAGAAAACCTCGGAAGCAAATGGGAGCTTGTAGTGGGTCATAGAAAGAGATGAAGAATTTTTTGAGTCGAAAAGAAACAGGTGAAAAAATGCCCGCAGGGTGGGATCTGACAAGACGACCTCCAGAATACTGGTCTGGTGCGATAGGCACTATGCTACCAGCGGGGCTGTTTCGCCAGAACTTTCTCGGGTATTTATGAGAAGGTATTTTTTTGTTTCCTGCACTTGAGGGTGATAGCCAGTGCCACTCGAACTACTCGGGGTGAACGGGACATTTTTTTTACCCCCGGGGTCATGACTCAAGTGTCTACGACATGTCGAGAGTAGTCGACTAGCGTTGAACCCTATTAGGCTCCGTTTGGCACCAAGACTGCCAGAAGAGAGGCCCTCGCTAAGCATGTAGCGAATCAAAAAATGGGAAATGAGGGGCTCCGTGAAATAAGACAGAAAATAAGGGCTGACAGTCAAGAAAACCTCGGAAAGCAAAGGGGAGGTTGTAGTGGGTCATTGAAACAGATGAACAATTTTTTGAGTCGAAAAGAAAGTGGTGAAAAATGCCCGCCGGGTGGGATACGAACCCACGCTCTCCAGAATACCGGTCTGGTGCGATAACCACTACGCTACCGGCGGGGCTGCTTCCCCAGCACTTTCTCGGGTATTTATGTTAAGGTATTTTTTTGTTTCCTGTACTTGGGGGGGGGACTAGCCAGTGCCACTCGGACTACTCGGGGTGAAGGGGACCTTTTTTTAAACCCCCGGGTCGTGACTCGAGTGTCTACGACATGCCGAGTGTAGTCGACCAGCGTTGAACCGTCTCAAGCTCCCTTTGGCACCAAGACTGCCAGAACAAAGGCCCTCGCTAAGCATCTAGCGAATCAGAAAATGGGAAAAGAGGGGCTCCGTGAAATAAGACAGGAAATAAGGGCTACGAGTCAAGAAAACCTCGGAAAGAAAGGGGAGGTTGTAGTGGGTCATAGAAACAAAAGAAGAATTTTTTGAGTCGAAAAGAAAGTGGTGAAAAACTGCCCGCCGGGTGGGATTCGAACCCACGTTCCCCAGAAAACCGGTCTGGTGCGATAACCACTGCGCCAGCGGCGGGGCTGTTTCCGCAGCACTTTCTCGGGTATTTGTGTTAAGGTATTTTTTTGTTTCCGGCACTTGGGGGTGGTAGCCTGCGCCACTGGGACTACTCGGGGTGAAGGGGACCGTCTTTTTAACCCCCGGGTCGTGACTCGAGTGTCTACGACATGCCGAGAGTAGTCGACCAGCATTGAACAATGTTAAGCTCCCTTTGGCACCAAGACTGCCAGAACAGAGGCCCTCTCTAAGCATGTAGGTTATCAGAAAATGGGAAATGAGGGGTCCGTGAAATGAGACAGAAAAAAAGCGCTGGCAGTCAAGAAAACTTCGGACAGAAAGGGGAGGTTGTAGTGGGTCATAGAAACAGAAGAATTTTTTGAGTCCAAAAGAAAGTGGTGAAAAAATGCCCGCAGGGGGGATCTGAACGCACGACCTCCAGAATACTGGTCTGCTGCGATAACCACTACGCTACCGGCGAGGCTGTTTCCCTACCACTTTCTCGGGTTTTTGTGTTAAGGTATGTTTTTGTTTCCTGCACTTGGGGTTGGTAGCCAGTGCCACTCGGCCTACTCGGGGTGAAGGGGACCTTCTTTTTAACCCCCGGGTCGTGACTCGAGTGTCTACGACATGTCGAGAGTAGTCGACCAGCGTTGAGCCCTCTTAAGCTCCCTTTGGCACCAAGACTGCCAGAACAAAGGCCTTCACTTAGCATGTTGCTAATGAGAAATTGGGAAAAGAGGGACTCCATAAAATAAGACAGAAAATAAAGGCTGGCAGTCAAGAAAACCTCGGAAAGCAAAGGGAAGCTTGTAGTCGGTCATAGAAAGAGATGAATTTTTTGAGTCCAAAAGAAAGTGGTAAAAAATGCCCGCCGGGTGGGATCCGAACCCACGACCTCCAGATACCGGTCTGGTGCCATAACCACTACGCTACCGGCGGGACTGTTTCCCCTTCACTTTAGCGTGTATTTATGTTAAGGTATTTTTTGTTTCCTGCACTTGGGGGTGGTAGCCAGCGCCACTTGGACTACTCGGGGTGACTTCTTTTTAACTCCCGGGCCGTGACTCGAGTGTCCACGACATGTCGAGAGTGGTCGACCAGCGTTGAACCCCCTTAAGCTCCCTTTGTCGCCAAGATTGCTAGAACAGAGGCCTTCGTTAAGCATGTAGCGAATCAGAAAATGGGAAAGGAGGGGCTCTGTGAAGTAAGACAGAAAATAAGGGCTGACAGTAAAAAAACCTCGGAAAGCAAAGGGGAGGTTGTAGTGGGTCATAGAAACAGATGAAGAATTTTTTGATTCGGAAAGAAAGTGGTGAAAAAAAGCCCGCCGGGTGGGATCCGAACCCACGTTCTCCAGAATACCGGTCTGGTGCGATAACCACTATGCTACCAGTGGGGCTGTTTCCCCAGATCTTTCTCGGGTATTTATGTGAAGGTATTTTTTTTGTTTCCTGCACTTAAGGGGTTGTGCCCAGCGCCACTCGGACTACTCGGGGTGAAGGGGACATTTTTTTTAACTCCCGGGCCGTGTCTCGAGTGTCCACGACATGTCGACAGTGGTCGACCAGCGTTGAACCCCCTTAGGCTCCCTTTGGCGCCAAGACTGCTAGAACACAGGCCTTCGTTAAGCATGTAGGGAATCAGAAAATGGGAAATGAGGGGCTCCGTGAAATAAGACAGAAAATAAGGGCTGACAGTCAAGAAAACCTCGGAACGCAAAGGGTAGGTTGTAGTGGGTCATTGAAACAGAGGAAGAATTTTTTGAGTCGAAAAGAAAGTGGTGAAAAAATGCCCGCCGGGTGGGATCCGAACCCACGCTCTCCAGAATACCGGTATGGTGCGATAACCACTACGCTACCGGCGGGGCTGTTTCCCTAGCCCTTTCTCGGGTTTTTGTGTTAAGGTATGTTTTTGTTTCCTGCACTTGGGGTTGGTAGCCAGCGCCACTCGGCCTACTCGGGGTTAAGGGGACCTTCTTTTTAACCCCCGGGTCGTGACTCGAGTGTCTACGACATTTTGAGAGTAGTCGACCAGCGTTGAACCCTCTTAAGCTCCGTTTGGCACCAAGACTGCCAGAACAAATGCCCTCGCTAAGCATGTAGCGAATCAAAAAATGGGAAATGAGGGGCTCCGTGAAATAAGACAGAAAATAAGGGCCGGCAGTCAAGAAAACCTCGGAAGCAAAGGGGAGCTTGTAGTGGGTCATAGAAAGAGATGAATTTTTGAGTCTAAAAGAAAGTGGTGAAAAAATGCCCGCCGTGTGGGATCCGAACCCACGACCTCCAGAATACCGGTCTGGTGCTATAACCACTACGCTACCGGCGGGGCTGTTTCCCCAGCACTTTCTCGGGTACTTGTGTTAAGGTATTTTTTGGTTTCCGGCACTTGGGGGTGGTAGCCAGCGCCACTCGGACTACTCGGGGTGAAGGGGACCTTCTTTTTAACCCCCGGGTCGTGACTCGAGTGTCTACGACATGTCGAGAGTAGTCGACCAGCATTGAACAATGTTAAGCTCCCTTTGGCACCAAGACTTCCAGAACCGAGGCCCTCGCTAAGCATGTAGCGAATCAGACAATGGGAAAAGAGGGGCTCCGTGAAATAAGACAAGAAAATAATGACTGGCAGTCAAGAAAACCTCGGAAAGCAATCGGGAGGTTGTAATGGGTCAGAGAAAGAGATGAATTTTTTGAGTCCAAAAGAAAGTGGTGAAAAAATGCCCGCAGGGGGGTATCTGAACCCACGACCTCCAGAATACTGGTGTGGTGCGATAACCACTACGCTACCGGCGGGGCTGTTTCCCTAGCCCTTTCTCGGGTTTTTGTGTTAAGGTATGTTTTTGTTTCCTGCACTTGTGGGTGGTAGCCAGCGCCACTTGGACTACTCGGGGTGACTTCTTTTTAACTCCCGGACCGTGACTCGAGTGTCCACGACATGTCGAGAGTGGTCGACCAGCGTTGAACCCCCTTAGGCTCCCTTTGTCGCCAAGATTGCTAGAACAGAGGCCTTCGTTAAGCATGTAGCGAATCAGAAAATGGGAAAGGTGGGCTCCGTGAAATAAGACAGAAAATAAGGGCTGACGGTCAAGAAAACCTCGGAAAGCAAAGGGGAGGTTGTAGTGGGTCATTGAAACAGATGAAGAATTTTTTGAGTCGAAAAGAAAGTGGTGAAAAAATGCCCGCCGGGTGGGATCCGAACCCACGACCTCCAGAATACTGGTCTGCTGCGATAACCACTACGCTACCGGTGAGGCTGTTTCCCTAGCACTTTCTCGGGTTTTTGTGTTAAGGTATGTTTTTGATTACTGCACTTGGGGTTGGTAGCCAGCGCCACTCGGCCTACTCGGGGTAAAGGGGACCTTCTTTTTAACCCCCGGGTCGTGACTCGAGTGTCTACGACATGTCGAGAGTAGTCGACCAGCGTTGAGCCCTCTTAAGCTCCCTTTGTCACCAAGACTGCCAGTACAAAGGCCCTCGCTAAGCATGTTGCTAATGAGAAATTGGGAAAAGAGGGGCTCCATGAAATAAGACAGAAAATAAAGGCTGGCAGTCAAGAAAATCTTGGAAAGCAAAGGGAAGCTTGTAGTGGGTCATAGAAAGAGATGAATTTTTTGAGTCCAAAAGAAAGTGGTGAAAAAATGCCCGCCGGGTGGGATCCGAACCCACGACCTCCAGAATACCGGTCTGGTGCTATAACCACTACGCTACCGGCGGGACTGTTTCCCCAGCACTTTAGCGTGTATTTATGTTAAGGTATTTTTTGTTTCCTGCACTTGGGGGTGGTAGCCAGCACCACTTGGACTACTCGGGGTGACTTCTTTTTAAGTCCCGGGCCGTGACTCGAGTGTCCACGACATGTCGAGAGTGGTCGACCAGCGTTGAACCCCCTTAAGCTCCCTTTGTCGCCAAGATTGCTAGAACAGAGGCCTTCGTTAAGCATGTAGCGAATCAGAAAATGGGAAAGGAGGGGCTCTTTGAAGTAAGACAGAAAATAAGGGCTGACAGTAAAAAAACCTCGGAAAGCAAGGGGGAGGTTGTAGTGGGTCATAGAAACAGATGAAGAATTTTTTGAGTCGGAAAGAAAGTGGTGAAAAAATGCTCGCCGGGTGGGATTCGAACCCACGTTCTCCAGAATACCGGTCTGGTGCGATAACCTATATGCTACCAGTTGGGCTGTTTCCCCAGAACTTTCTCGGGTATTTATGTGAAGGTATTTTTTTGTTTCCTGCACTTAAGGGGTTGTGCCCAGCGCCACTCGGACTACTCGGGGTGAAGGAGACATTTTTTTTACTCCCGGGCCGTGACTCGAGTGTCCACGACATGTCGACAGTGGTCGACCAGCGTTGAACCCCCTTAGGCTCCCTTTGGCGCCAAGACTGCTAGAACACAGGCCTTCGTTAAGCATGTAGGAAATAAGAAAATGGGAAATGAGGGGCTCCGTGAAATAAGACAGAAAATAAGGGCTGACAGTCAAGAAAACCTCGGAAAGCAAAGGGGAGGTTGTAGTGCGTCATTGAAACAGATGAAGAATTTTTTGAGTCGAAAAGAAAGTGGTGAAAAAATGCCCGCCGGGTGGGATCCGAACCCACGTCCTCCAAAATACCGGTCTGGTGCGATAACCACTATGCTACCAGCGGGGCGATTTCCCCAGAACTTTCTCGGGTATTTATGTGAAGGTATTTTTTTGTTTCCTGTACTTGGGGGGGGGGGGTAGCCAGTGCCACTCGGACTACTCGGGGTGAAGGGGACCTTTTTTAAACCCCCGGGTCGTGAGTCGAGTTTCTACGACATGTCGAGAGTAGTCGACCAGCGTTGAACCTTCTTAAGCTCCGTTTGGCACCAAGACTGCCAGAACCGAGGCCCTCGCTAAGAATGCAGCCAATCAAAAAATGGGAAATGAGGGGCTCCGTGAAATAAGACAGAAAATAAGGGCTGGCAGTCAAGAAAACCTCAGAAGCAAAGGGGAGCTTGTAGTGGGTCATAGAAAGAGATGAAGAATTTTTTTAGTCGAAAAGAAACAGGTGAAAAAATGCCCGCAGGGTGGGATCTGAACCCACGACCTCCAGAATACTGGTCTGGTGCAATAACCACTATGCTACCAGCGGGGCTGTTTCGCCAGAACTTTCTCGGGTATTTATGTGAAGGTATTTTTTTGTTTCGTGCACTTGAGGGTGGTAGCCAGCGCCACTCGAACTACTCGGGGTGAAGGGGGCATTCTTTTACCCCCGGGTCGTGACTCGAGTGTCTACGACATGTCGAGAGCAGTCGACCAGCGTTGAACCCTCTTAAGCTCCGTTTGGCACCAAGACTGCCAGAAAAGAGGCCCTCGCTAACCATGTAGCGAATAAAAAAATGGGAAATGAGGGGCTCCGTGAAATAAGACAGAAAAAGAGGGCTGACAGTCAAGAAAACCTCGGAAAGCAAAGGGGAGGTTGTAGTGGGTCATTGAAACAGATGAAGAACTTTTTGAGTCGAAAAGAAAGTGGTGAAAAAATGCCCGCCGGGTGGGATCCGAACCCACGACCTCCAGAATACTGGTTTGGTGCGATAACCAATACGCTACCGGCGGGGCTGTTTCCCCAGCACTTTCTCGGGTATTTATGTTAAGGTATTTTTTGTTTCTTGCACTTGGGGGTGGTAGCCAGCGCCACTTGGACTACTCGGGGTGACTTCTTTTTAACTCCCGGGCCGTGACTCGAGTGTCTACGACATGTCGAGAGTGGTCGACCAGCGTTGAACATCCTTAAGCTCCCTTTGGCACCAAGACTGCCAGAACAGAGGCCCTCTCTAAGCATGTAGGTTATCAGAAAATGGGAAATGAGGGGCTCCGTGAATTGAGACAGAAAATAAGCGGTGGCAGTCAAGAAAACTTCGGAAAGAAAGGGGAGGTTGTAGTGGGTCATAGAAACAGAAGAAGAATTTTTTGAGTTGAAAAGAAAGTGGTGAAAAATGCCCGCCGGGTGGGATACGAACCCACGCTCTCCAGAATACCGGTCTGGTGCGATAACCACTACGCTACCGGCGGGGCTGTTTCCCTAGCACGTTCTCGGGTATTTATGTTAACGTATTTTTTTGTTTCCTGTACTTGGGGGGGGGGGGGTAGCCAGTGCCACTCGGACTACTCGGGGTGAAGGAGACGTTCTTTTTAACCCCCGGGTCGTGAGTCGAGTCTCTACGACATGTCGAGAGTAGTCGACCAGCGTTGAACCCTCTCAAGCTCCCTTTGTCACCAAGACTTCCAGAACCGAGGCCCTCGCTAAGCATGTAGCGAATCAGACAATGGGAAAAGAGGGGCTCTGTGAAATAAGACAAGAAAATAACGACTGGCAGTCAAGAAAACCTCGGAAAGCAATCGGGAGGTTGTAGTGGGTCATAGAAAGAGATGAAGAATTTTTTGAGTCGAAAAGAAACAGGTGAAAAAATGCCCGCAGGTTGGGATCTGAACCCACGACCTCCAGAATACTGGTATGGTGCCATAACCACTATGCTTCCAGCGGGGCTGTTTCGCCAGAACTTTTTCGGGTATTTATGTGAAGGTATTTTTTTGTTTCCTGCACTTGAGGGTGGTATCCAGCGCCACTCGAACTACTCGGGGTGAAGGGGACATTTTTTTTTACCTCCCGGGCCGTGACTCGAGTGTCCACGACATGTCGACAGTGGTCGACCAGCGTTGAACCCCCTTAGGCTCCCTTTGGCGCCAAGACTGCTAGAACACAGGCCTTCGTTAAGCATGCAGGGAATCAGAAAATGGGAAATGAGGGGCTCCGTGAAATAAGACAGAAAATAAGGGCTGACAGCCAAGAAAACCTCGGAAAGCAAAGGGGAGGTTGTAGTGGGTTATTGAAACAGATGAAGAATTTTTTGATTCGAAAAGAAAGTGGTGAAAAAATGCCCGCCGTGTGGGATCCGAACCCACGACCTCCAGAATACTGGTTTGGTGCGATAACCAATACGCTACCGGCGGGGCTGTTTCCCCAGCACTTTCTCGGGTGTTTATGTTAAGGTATTTTTTGTTTCTTGCACTTGGGGGTGGTAGCCAGCGCCACTTGGACTACTCGGGGTGACTCTTTTTCACTCCCGGGCCGTGACTCGAGTGTCTACGACATGTCGAGAGTGGTCGACCAGCGTTGAACATGCTTAAGCTCCCTTTGGCGCCAAGATTGCTAGAACAGAGGCCTTCGTTAAGCAGGTAGCGAATCAGAAAATGGGAAATGAGGGGCTCCTTGAAATAAGAAAGAAAATAAGGGCTGACAGTCAAGAAAACCTCGGAAAGCAAAGGGGAGGTTGTAGTGGGTCATAGAAACAGATGAAGAATTTTTTGAGTCGAAAAGAAAGAGGTGAAAAACTGCCCGCCGGGTGGGGTCCGAACCCACGTTCCCCAGAATACCGGTCTGGTGCGATAACCACTGCGCCAGCGGCGAGGCTGTTTCCGCAGCACTTTCTCGGGTATTTGTGTTAAGGTATTTTTTTGTTTCCGGCACTTGGGGGTTGTAGCCTGCGCCACTGGGACTACTCGGGGTGAAGGGGGCCGTCTTTTTAACCCCCGGGTCGTGACTCGAGTGTCTAGGACATGTCGAGAGAAGTCGACCAGCATTGAACAATGTTAAGCTCCCTTTGGCACCAAGACTGCCAGAAGAGAGGCCCTCTCTAAGCATGTAGGTTATCAGAAAATGGGAAATGAGGGGCTCCGTGAAATGAGACAGAAAATAAGCGCTGGCAGTCAAGAAAACTTCGGAAAGAAAGGGGAAGGTTGTAGTGGGTCATAGAAACAGAAGAAGAATTTTTTGAGTCGAAAAGAAAGTGGTGAAAAATGCCCTCCGGGTGGGATACGAACCCACGCTCTCCAGAATACCGGTCTGGTGCGATAACCACTACGCTACCGGCGGGGCTGTTTCCCTAGCACTTTCTCGGGTATTTATGTTAAGGTATTTTTTTGTTTCCTGTACTTGGGGGGGGGGGTAGCCAGTGCCACTCGGACTACTCGGGGTGAAGGAGACCTTCTTTTTAACCCCCGGGTCGTGAGTCGAGTCTCTACGACATGTCGAGAGTAGTCGACCAGCGTTGAACCCTCTCAAGCTCCCTTTGGCACCAAGACTTCCAGAACCGAGGCCCTCGCTAAGCATGTAGCGAATCAGACAATGGGAAAAGAGGGGCTCCGTGAAATAAGACAAGAAAATAAGGACTGGCAGTCAAGAAAACCTCGGAAAGCAATCGGGAGGTTGTAATGGGTCAGAGAAAGAGATGAATTTTTGTGAGTCGAAAAGAAACAGGTGAAAAAATGCCCGCAGGGTGGGATCTGAACCCACGACCTCCAGAATACTGGTCTGGTGCAATAACCACTATGCTACCAGCGGGGCTGTTTCGCCAGAACTTTCTCGGGTATTTATGTGAAGGTATTTTTTTGTTTCGTGCACTTGAGGGTGGTAGCCAGCGCCACTCGAACTACTCGGGGTGAAGGGGGCATTCTTTTACCCCCGGGTCGTGACTCGAGTGTCTACGACATGTCGAGAGCAGTCGGCCAGCGTTGAACCCTCTTAAGGTCCGTTTGGCACCAAGACTGCCAGAAAAGAGGCCCTCGCTAACCATGTAGCGAATAAAAAAATGGGAAATGAGGGGCTCCGTGAAATAAGACAGAAAAAGAGGGCTGACAGTCAAGAAAACCTCGGAAAGCAAAGGGGAGGTTGTAGTGGGTCATTGAAACAGATGAAGAACTTTTTGAGTCGAAAAGAAAGTGGTGAAAAAATGCCCGCCGGGTGGGATCCGAACCCACGACCTCTAGAATACTGGTTTGGTGCGATAACCAATACGCTACCGGCGGGGCTGTTTCCCCAGCACTTTCTCGGGTATTTATGTTAAGGTATTTTTTGTTTCTTGCACTTGGGGGTGGTAGCCAGCGCCACTTGGACTACTCGGGGTGACTTCTTTTTAACTCCCGGGCCGTGACTCGAGTGTCTACGACATGTCGAGAGTGGTCGACCAGCGTTGAACATCCTTAAGCTCCCTTTGGCACCAAGACTGCCAGAACAGAGGCCCTCTCTAAGCATGTAGGTTATCAGAAAATGGGAAATGAGGGGCTCCGTGAATTGAGACAGAAAATAAGCGCTGGCAGTCAAGAAAACTTCGGAAAGAAAGGGGAGGTTGTAGTGGGTCATAGAAACAGAAGAAGAATTTTTTGAGTTGAAAAGAAAGTGGTGAAAAATGCCCGCCGGGTGGGATACGAACCCACGCTCTCCAGAATACCGGTCTGGTGCGATAACCACTACGCTACCGGCGGGGCTGTTTCCCTAGCACGTTCTCGGGTATTTATGTTAACGTATTTTTTTGTTTCCTGTACTTGGGGGGGGGGGGTAGCCAGTGCCACTCGGACTACTCGGGGTGAAGGAGACGTTCTTTTTAACCCCCGGGTCGTGAGTCGAGTCTCTACGACATGTCGAGAGTAGTCGACCAGCGTTGAACCCTCTCAAGCTCCCTTTGGCACCAAGACTTCCAGAACCGAGGCCCTCGCTAAGCATGTAGCGAATCAGACAATGGGAAAAGAGGGGCTCCGTGAAATAAGACAAGAAAATAACGACTGGCAGTCAAGAAAACCTCGGAAAGCAATCGGGAGGTTGTAGTGGGTCATAGAAAGAGATGAAGAATTTTTTTAGTCGAAAAGAAACAGGTGAAAAAATGCCCGCAGGTTGGGATCTGAACCCACGACCTCCAGAATACTGGTATGGTGCCATAACCACTATGCTTCCAGCGGGGCTGTTTCGCCAGAACTTTTTCGGGTATTTATGTGAAGGTATTTTTTTGTTTCCTGCACTTGAGGGTGGTATCCAGCGCCACTCGAACTACTCGGGGTGAAGGGGACATTTTTTTTTACCTCCCGGGCCGTGACTCGAGTGTCCACGACATGTCGACAGTGGTCGACCAGCGTTGAACCCCCTTAGGCTCCCTTTGGCGCCAAGACTGCTAGAACACAGGCCTTCGTTAAGCATGCAGGGAATCAGAAAATGGGAAATGAGGGGCTCCGTGAAATAAGACAGAAAATAAGGGCTGACAGCCAAGAAAACCTCGGAAAGCAAAGGAGAGGTTGTAGTGGGTTATTGAAACAGATGAAGAATTTTTTGATTCGAAAAGAAAGTGGTGAAAAAATGCCCGCCGTGTGGGATCCGAACCCACGACCTCCAGAATACTGGTTTGGTGCGATAACCAATACGCTACCGGCGGGGCTGTTTCCCCAGCACTTTCTCGGGTGTTTATGTTAAGGTATTTTTTGTTTCTTGCACTTGGGGGTGGTAGCCAGCGCCACTTGGACTACTCGGGGTGACTTCTTTTTCACTCCCGGGCCGTGACTCGAGTGTCTACGACATGTCGAGAGTGGTCGACCAGCGTTGAACATGCTTAAGCTCCCTTTGGCGCCAAGATTGCTAGAACAGAGGCCTTCGTTAAGCAGGTAGCGAATCAGAAAATGGGAAATGAGGGGCTCCTTAAAATAAGAAAGAAAATAAGGGCTGACAGTCAAGAAAACCTCGGAAAGCAAAGGGGAGGTTGTAGTGGGTCATAGAAACAGATGAAGAATTTTTTGAGTCGAAAAGAAAGAGGTGAAAAACTGCCCGCCGGGTGGGGTCCGAACCCACGTTCCCCAGAATACCGGTCTGGTGCGATAACCACTGCGCCAGCGGCGAGGCTGTTTCCGCAGCACTTTCTCGGGTATTTGTGTTAAGGTATTTTTTTGTTTCCGGCACTTGGGGGTTGTAGCCTGCGCCACTGGGACTACTCGGGGTGAAGGGGGCCGTCTTTTTAACCCCCGGGTCGTGACTCGAGTGTCTAGGACATGTCGAGAGAAGTCGACCAGCATTGAACAATGTTAAGCTCCCTTTGGCACCAAGACTGCCAGAACAGAGGCCCTCTCTAAGCATGTAGGTTATCAGAAAATGGGAAATGAGGGGCTCCGTGAAATGAGACAGAAAATAAGCGCTGGCAGTCAAGAAAACTTCGGAAAGAAAGGGGAAGGTTGTAGTGGGTCATAGAAACAGAAGAAGAATTTTTTGAGTCGAAAAGAAAGTGGTGAAAAATGCCCGCCGGGTGGGATACGAACCCACGCTCTCCAGAATACCGGTCTGGTGCGATAACCACTACGCTACCGGCGGGGCTGTTTCCCTAGCACTTTCTCGGGTATTTATGTTAAGGTATTTTTTTGTTTCCTGTACTTGGGGGGGGGGGGGTAGCCAGTGCCACTCGGACTACTCGGGGTGAAGGAGACCTTCTTTTTAACCCCCGGGTCGTGAGTCGAGTCTCTACGACATGTCGAGAGTAGTCGACCAGCGTTGAACCCTCTCAAGCTCCCTTTGGCACCAAGACTTCCAGAACCGAGGCCCTCGCTAAGCATGTAGCGAATCAGACAATGGGAAAAGAGGGGCTCCGTGAAATAAGACAAGAAAATAAGGACTGGCAGTCAAGAAAACCTCGGAAAGCAATCGGGAGGTTGTAATGGGTCAGAGAAAGAGATGAATTTTTGTGAGTCGAAAAGAAACAGGTGAAAAAATGCCCGCAGGGTGGGATCTGAACCCACGACCTCCAGAATACTGGTCTGGTGCAATAACCACTATGCTACCAGCGGGGCTGTTTCGCCAGAACTTTCTCGGGTATTTATGTGAAGGTATTTTTTTGTTTCCTGCACTTGAGGGTGGTAGCCAGCGCCACTCGAACTACTCGGGGTGAAGGGGACATTTTTTTTACCCCCGGGTCGTGACAAGAGTGTCTACAACATGTCGAGAGTAGTCGACCAGCGTTGAACCCTCTTAAGCTCCGTTTGGCACCAAGACTGCCAGAAAAGAGGCCCTCGCTAACCATGTAGCGAATAAAAAAATGGGAAATGAGGGGCTCCGTGAAATAAGACAGAAAATAAGGGCTGACAGTCAAGAAAACCTCGGAAAGCAATGGGGAGGTTGTAGTGGGTCATTGAAACAGATGAAGAACTTTTTGAGTCGAAAAGAAAGTGGTGAAAAAATGCCCGCCGGGTGGGATCCGAACCCACGACCTCCAGAATGCTGGTTTGGTGCGATAACCAATACGCTACCGGCGGGGCTGTTTCCCCAGCACTTTCTCAGGTATTTATGTTAAGGTATTTTTTGTTTCTTGCACTTGGGGGTGGTAGCCAGCGCCACTCGAACTACTCGGGGTGAAGGGGACATTTTTTTAACTCCCGGGCCATGACTCGAGTGTCTACGACATGTCGACAGTGGTCGACCAGCGTTGAACATCCTTAAGCTTCCTTTGGCGCCAAGATTGCTAGAACAGAGGCCCTCGCTAAGCATGTAGCGAATCAAAAAATGGGAAATGAGGGGCTCCGTGAAATAAGACAGAAAATAAGGGCTGGCAGTCAAGAAAACCTCGGAAGCAAAGGGGAGCTTGTAGTGGGTCATAGAAAGAGATGAAGAACTTTTTGAGCCGAAAAGAAACAGGTGAAAAAATGCCCGCCGGGTGGGATCCGAACCCACGACCTCCAGAATACTGGTCTGGTGCGATAACCACTACGCTACCGGCGGGGCTGTTTCCGCAGCACTTTCTCGGGTATTTGTGTTAATGTATTTTTTTGTTTCCGGCACTTGGAGGTGGTAGCCAGCGCCACTCGAACTACTCGGGGTGAAGGAGACCTTCTTTTTAACCCCCGGGTCGTGAGTCGAGTCTCTACGACATGTCGAGATTAGTCGACCAGCGTTGAACCCTCTCAAGCTCCCTTTGGCACCAAGACTTCCAGAACCGAGGCCCTCGCTAAGCATGTAGCGAATCAGACAATGGGAAAAGAGGGGCTCCGTGAAATAAGACAAGAAAATAAGGACTGGCAGTCAAGAAAACCCCGGAAAACAATCGGGAGATTGTAATGGGTCAGAGAAAGAGATGAATTTTTTGAGTCCAAAAGAAAGTGGTGAAAAAATGCCCGCAGGGGGGGATCTGAACGCACGACCTCCAGAATACTGGTCTGCTGCGATAACCACTACGCTACCGGCGAGGCTGTTTCCCTAGCACTTTCTCGGGTTTTTGTGTTAAGGTATGTTTTTGTTTCCTGCACTTGGGGTTGGTAGCCAGCGCCACTCGGCCTACTCGGGGTGAAGGGGACCTTCTTTTTAACCCCCGGGTCGTGACTCGAGTGTCTACGACATGTCGAGAGTAGTCGACCAACGTTGAGCCCTCTTAAGCTCCCTTTGGCACCAAGACTGCCAGAACAAAGGCCCTCGCTAAGCATGTTGCTAATGAGAAATTGGGAAAAGAGGGGCTCCATGAAATAAGACAGAAAATAAAGGCTGGCAGTCAAGAAAACCACGGAAAGCAAAGAGAAGCTTGTAGTGAGTGATAGAAAGAGATGAATTTTTTGAGTCCAAAAGAAAGTGGTAAAAAATGCCCGCCGGGTGGGATCTGAACCCACGACCTCCAGATTACCGGTCTTGTGCCATAACCACTACGCTACCGGCGGGACGGTTTCCCCAGCACTTTAGCGTGTATTTATGTTGAGGTATTTTTTGTTTCCTGCACTTGGGGGTGGTAGCCAGCGCCACTTGGACTACTCGGGGTGACTTCTTTTTAACTCCCGGGCCGTGACTCGAGTGTCCACGACATGTCGAGAGTTGTCTTCCAGCGTTGAACCCCCTTAAGCTTCCTTTGTCGCCAAGATTGCTAGAACAGAGGCCTTCGTTAAGCATGTAGCGAATCAGAAAATGGGAAAGGAGGGGCTCTGTGAAGTAAGACAGAAAATAAGGGCTGACAGTAAAAAAACCTCGGAAAGCAAAGGGGAGGTTGTAGTGGGTCATAGAAACAGATGAAGAATTTTTTGATTCGGAAAGAAAGTGGTGAAAAAATGCCCGCCGGGTGGGATCCGAACCCACGTTCTCCAGAATACCGGTCTGGTGCGATAACCACTATGCTACCAGTGGGGCTGTTTCCCCAGAACTTTCTCGGGTATTTATGTGAAGGTATTTATTGTTTCCTGCACTTAAGGGGTTGTGCCCAGCGCCACTCGGACTACTCGGGGTGAAGGGGACATTTTTTTAACCTCCGGGCCGTGACTCGAGTGTCCACGACATGTCGACAGTGGTCGACCAGCGTTGAACCCCCTAAGGCTCCCTTTGGCGCCAAGACTGCTAGAACACAGGCCTTCGTTAACCATGTAGGGAATCAGAAAATGGGAAATGAGGGGCTCCGTGAAATAAGACAGAAAATAAGGGCTGACAGTAAAGAAAACCTCGGAAAGCAAAGGGTAGGTTGTAGTGGGTCATTGAAACAGAGGAAGAATTTTTTGAGTCGAAAAGAAAGTGGTGAAAAAATGCCCGCCGGGTGGGATCCGAACCCACGTCCTCCAGAATACCGGTCTGGTGCGATAACCACTATGCTACCAGCGGGGCTGTTTCCCCAGAACTTTCTCGGGTATTTATGTGAAGGTATTTTTTTGTTTCCTGTACTTGGGGGGGGGGTAGCCAGTGCCACTCGGACTACTCGGGGTGAAGGGGACCTTTTTTAAACCCCCAGGTCGTGAGTCGAGTTTCTACGACATGTCGAGAGTAGTCGACCATCGTTGAACCCTCTTAAGCTCCGTTGGGCACCAAGACTTCCAGAACAGAGGCCCTCGCTAAGAATGTAGCCAATCAAAAAATGGGAAATGAGGGGCTCCGTGAAATAAGACAGAAAATAAGGGCTGGCAGTCAAGAAAGCCTCGGAAGAAAAGGGGGCTTGTAGTGGGTCATAGAAAGAGATGAAGAATTTTTTGAGTCGAAACTCGAGTGTCTACGACATGTCGAGAGTAGTCGACCAGCGTTGAACCCTTTTAGGCTCCGTTTGGCACCAAGAGTGCCAGAACAGAGGCCCTCGCTATGCATGTAGCGAATCAAAAAATGGGAAATGAGGGGCTCCGTGAAATAAGACAGAAAATAAGGGCTGACAGTCAAGAAAACCTCGGAAAGCAAAGGGGAGGTTGTAGTGGGTCATTGAAACAGATGAAGAATTTTTTGAGTCGAAAAGAAAGTGGTGATAAAATGCCCGCCGCGTGGTATCCGAACCCACGACATCCAGAATACTGGTTTGGTGGGATAACCAATACGCTACCGGCGGGGCTGTTTCCCCAGCACTTTCTCGGGTATTTATGTTAAGGTATTTTTTGTTTCTTGCACTTGGGGGTGGTAGCCAGCGTCACTTGGACTACTCGGGGTGACTTCTTTTTCACTCCCGGGCCGTGACTCGAGTGTCTACGACATGTCGAGAGTGGTCGACCAGCGTTGAACATCCTTAAGCTCCCTTTGGCGCCAAGATTGCTAGAACAGAGGCCTTCGTTAAGCATGTAGCGAATCAGAAAATGGGAAATGAGGGGCTCCGTGAACTAAGAAAGAAAATAAGGGCTGACAGTCAAGAAAACCTCGGAAAGCAAAGGGGAGGTTGTAGTGGGTTATAGAAACAGATGAAGAATTTTTTGAGTCGAAAAGAAAGTGGTGAAAAATGCCCGCGGGTGGGATATGAACCCACGCTCTCCAGAATACCGGTCTGGTGCGATAACCACTACGCTACCGGCGGGGCTGTTTCCCCAGCACTTTCTCGGGTATTTATGTTAAGGTATTTTTTTGTTTCCAGTACTTGGGGGGGGGGGCTAGCCAGTGCCACTCGGACTACTCGGGGTGAAGGGGACCTTTTTTTAAACCCCCGGGTAGTGAGTCGAGTCTCTACGACATGTCGAGTCTAGTCGACCAGCGTTGAACCCTCTCAAGCTCCCTTTGGCACCAAGACTGCCAGAACAGAGGCCCTCGCTAAGCATCTAGCGAATCAGAAAATGGGAAAAGAGGGGCTCCGTGAAATAAGACAGGAAATAAGGGCTACGAGTCAAGAAAACCTCGGAAAGAAAGCGGAGGTTGTAGTGTGTCATAGAAAGAGAAGAAGAATTTTTTGAGTCGAAAAGAAAGTGGTGAAAAACTGCCCGCCGGGTGGGATTCGAACCCACGTTCCCCAGAAAACCGGTCTGGTGCGATAACCACTGCGCCAGCGGCGGGGCTGTTTCCGCAGCACTTTCTCGGGTATTTGTGTTAAGGTATTTTTTTGTTTCCGGCACTTGGGGGTGGTAGCCTGCGCCACTGGGACTACTCGGGGTGAAGGGGACCGTCTTTTTAACCCCCGGGTCGTGACTCGAGTGTCTACGACATGCCGAGAGTAGTCGACCAGCATTAAACAATGTTAAGCTCCCTTTGGCACCAAGACTGCCAGAACAGAGGCCCTCTCTAAGCATGTAGGTTATCAGAAAATGGGAAATGAGGGGCTCCGTGAAATGAGACAGAAAATAAGCGTTGGCAGTCAAGAAAACTTCGGAAAGAAAGGGGAGGTTGTAGTGGGTCATAGAAACAGAAGAAGCATTTTTTGAGTCGAAAAGAAAGTGGTGAAAAATGCCCGACGGGTGGGATACGAACCCACGCTCTCCAGAATACAGGTCTGCTGCGATAACCACTACGCTACCGGCGAGGCTGTTTCCCTAGCACTTTCTCGGGTTTTTGTGTTAAGGTATGTTTTTGTTTCCTGCACTTGGGGTTGGTAGCCAGCGCCACTCGGCCTACTCGGGGTGAAGGGGACCTTCTTTTTAACCCCCGGGTCGTGACTCGAGTGTCTACGACATGTCGAGAGTAGTCGACCAGCGTTGAGCCCTCTTAAGCTCCCTTTGGCACCAAGACTGCCAGAACAAAGGCCCTCGCTAAGCATGTTGCTAATGAGAAATTGGGAAAAGAGGGGCTCCATGAAATAAGACAGAAAATAAAGGCTGGCAGTCAAGAACACCTCGGAAAGCAAAGGGAAGCTTGCAGTGGGTCGTAGAAAGAGATTAATTTTTTGAGTCCAGAAGAAAGTGGTGAAAAAATGCCCGCCGGGTGGGATCCGAACCTGCGACCTCCAGAATACCGGTCTGGTGCTATAACCACTACGTTACCGGCGGGACTGTTTCCCCAGCACTTTAGCGTGTATTTATGTTAAGGTATTTTTTGTTTCCTGCACTTGGGGGTGTTAGCCAGCGCCACTTGGACTACTCGGGGTGACTTCTTTTTAACTCCCGGGGCGTGACTCGAGTGTCCACGACATGTCGAGAGTGGTCGACCAGCGTTGAACCCCCTTCAGCTCCCTTTGTGGCCAAGATTGCTAGAACAGAGGCCTTCGTTAGGCATGTAGCGAATCAGAAAATGGGAAAGGAGGGGCTCTGTGAAGTAAGACAGAAAATAAGGGCTGACAGTAAAAAAACCTCGGAAAGCAAAGGGGAGGTTGTAGTGGGTCATAGAAACAGATGAAGAATTTTTTGAGTCGGAAAGAAAGTGGTGAAAAAATGCCCGCCGGGTGGGATCCGAACTCTCGTTCTCCAGAATACCGGTCTGGTGCGATAACCACTATGCTACCAGTGGGGCTGTTTCCCCAGAACTTTCTCGGGTATTTATGTGAAGGCATTTTTTTGTTTCCTGCACTTAAGGGGTTGTGCCCAGCACCACTCGGACTACTCGGGGTGAAGGGGACCGTCTTTTTAACCCCCGGGTCGTGACTCGAGTGTCTACGACATGTCGAGAGTAGTCGACCAGCGTTGAACCCTTTTAGGCTCCGTTTGGCACCAAGAGTGCCAGAACAGAGGCCCTCGCTATGCATGTAGCGAATCAAAAAATGGGAAATGAGGGGCTCCGTGAAATAAGACAGAAAATAAGGGCTGACAGTCAAGAAAACCTCGGAAAGCAAAGGGGAGGTTGTAGTGGGTCATAGAAACAGATGAAGAATTTTTTGAGTCGAAAAGAAAGTGGTGAAAAAATGCCCGCCGCGTGGTATCCGAACCCACGACCTCCAGAATACTGGTTTGGTGCGATAACCAATACGCTACCGGCGGGGCTGTTTCCCCAGCACTTTCTCGGGTATTTATGTTAAGGTATTTTTTGTTTCTTGCACTTGGGGGTGGTAGCCAGCGCCACTTGGACTACTCGGGGTGACTTCTTTTTCACTCCCGGGCCGTGACTCGAGTGTCTACGACATGTCGAGAGTGGTCGACCAGCGTTGAACATCCTTAAGCTCCCTTTGGCGCCAAGATTGCTAGAACAGTGGCCTTCGTTAAGCATGTAGCGAATCAGAAAATGGGAAATGAGGGGCTCCGTGAACTAAGAAAGAAAATAAGGGCTGACAGTCAAGAAAACCTCGGAAAGCAAAGGGGAGGTTGTAGTGGGTCATAGAATCAGATGAAGAATTTTTTGAGTCGAAAAGAAAGTGGTGAAAAATGCCCGCCGGGTGGGATACGAACCCACGCTCTCCAGAATACCGGTCTGGTGCGATAACCACTACGCTACGGGCGGGGCTGTTTCCCCAGAACTTTCTCGGGTATTTATGTGAAGGTATTTTTTTGTTTCCTGCACTTAAGGGGTTGTGCCCAGCGCCACTCGGACTACTCGGGGTGAAGGGGACCTTCTTTTTAACCCCCGGGTCGTGAGTCGAGTCTCTACGACATGTCGAGAGTAGTCGACCAGCGTTCAACCCTCTCAAGCTCCCTTTGGCACCAAGACTGCCAGAACAGAGGCCCTCGCTAAGCATGTAGCGAATCAGAAAATGGGAAATGAGGGGCTCCGTGAAATAAGACATAAAATAAGGGCTGACAGTCAAGAAAACCTCGGAAAGCAAAGGGGAGGTTATAGTATGTCATTGAAACAGATGAAGAATTTTTTGAGTCGAAAAGAAAGTGGTGAAAAATGCCCGCCGGGTGGGATACGAACCCACGCTCTCCAGAATACCGGTCTGGTGCGATAACCACTATGCTACCGGCGGGGCTGTTTCCTCAGCACTTTCTCGGGTATTTATGTTAAGGTATTTTTTTGTTTCCTGTACCCTGGGGGGTAGGGGGCTAGCCAGTGCCACTCGGACTACTCGGGGTGAAGGAGACCTTTTTTTAAACCCCCGGGTCGTGAGTCGAGTCTCTACGAAATGTCGAGTGTAGTCGACCAGCGTTGAACCCTCTCAAGCTTCCTTTGGCACCAAGACTGCCAGAACAGAGGCCCTCGCTAAGCATCTAGCGAATCAGAAAATGGGAAAAGAGGGGCTCCGTGAAATAAGACAGGAAATAAGGGCTACGAGTCAAGAAAACCTCGGAAAGAAAGGGGAGGTTGTAGTGGGTCATAGAAAGAGAAGAAGAATTTTTTTAGTCGAAAAGAAAGTGGTGAAAAACTGCCCGCCGGGTGGGATCCGAACCCACGTTCCCCAGAATACCGGTCTGGTGCGATAACCACTGCGCCAGCGGCGGGGCTGTTTCCGCAGCACTTTCTCGGGTATTTGTGTTAAGGTATTTTTTTTGTTTCCGGCACTTGGGGGTTTTAGCCTGCGCCACTGGGACTACTCGGGGTGAAGGGGACCGTCTTTTTAACCCCCGGGTCGTGACTCGAGTGTCTACGACATGTCGAGAGTAGTCGACCAGCATTGAACAATGTTAAGCTCCCTTTGGCACCAAGACTGCCAGAACAGAGGCCCTCTCTAAGCATGTAGGTTATCAGAAAATGGGAAATGAGGGGCTCCGTGAAATGAGACAGAAAATAAGCGCTGGCAGTCAAGAAAACTTCGGAAAGAAAGGGGAGGTTGTAGTGGGTCATAGAAACAGAAGAAGAATTTTTTTAGTCGAAAAGGAAGTGGTGAAAAATGCCCGCCGGGTGGGATACGAACCCACGCTCTCCAGAATACCGGTCTGGTGCGATAACCACTACACTACCGGCGGGGCTGTTTCCCTAGCACTTTCTCGGGTATTTATGTTAAGGTATTTTTTTGTTTCCTTTACTTGGGGGGGGGTAGCCAGTGCCACTCGGACTACTCGGGGTGAAGGAGACCTTTTTAACCCCCGGGTCGTGAGTCGAGTCTCTACGACATGTCGAGAGTAGTCGAGAAGCGTTGAACCCTCTCAAGCTCCCTTTGGCACCAAGACTTCCAGAACCGAGGCCCTCGATAAACATGTAGCGAATCAGACAATGGGAAAAAAGGGGCTCCGTGAAATAAGACAAGAAAATAAGGACTGGCAGTCAAGAAAACCTCGGAAAGCAATCGGGAGGTTGTAATGGGTCAGTAAAAGAGATGAATTTTTTGAGTCCAAAAGAAAGTGCTGAAAAAATGCCCGCATGGGGGGATCTGAACCCACGACCTCCAGAATACTGGTCTGCTGCGATAACCACTACGCTAACGGCGAGGCTGTTTCCCTGGCACTTTCTCGGGTTTTTGTGTTAAGGTATGTTTTTGTTTCCTGCACTTGGGGTTGGTAGCCAGCGCCACTCGGCCTACTCGGGGTGAAGGGGACCTTCTTTTTAACCCCCGGGTTGTGACTCGAGTGTCTACGACATGTCGAGAGTAGTCGACCAGCGTTGAGCCCTCTTAAGCTCCCTTTGGCACCAAGACTGCCAGAACAAAGGCCCTCGCTAAGCATGTTGCTAATGAGAAATTGGGAAAAGAGGGGCTCCATGAAATAAGACAGAAAATAAAGGCTGGCAGTCAAGAAAACCTCGGAAAGCAATAGGAAGCTTGTAGTGGGTCATAGAAAGAGATGAATTTTTTGAGTCCAAAAGAAAGTGGTGAAAAAATGCCCGCCGGGTGGGATCCGAACCCACGACCTCCAGAATACCGGTCTGGTGCGATAACCACTACGCTACCGGCGGGGCTGTTTCCCCAGCACTTTCTCGGGTAGTTATGTTAAGGTATTTTTTTTGTTTCCGGCACTTGGGGGTTTTAGCCTTCGCCACTGGGACTACTCGGGGTGAAGGGGACCGTCTTTTTAACCCACGGGTCGTGACTCGAGTGTCTACGACATGTCGAGAGTAGTCGACCAGCATTGAACAATGTTAAGCTCCCTTTGGCACCAAGACTGCCAGAACAGAGGCCCTCTCTAAGCATGTAGGTTATCAGAAAATGGGAAATGAGGGGCTCCGTGAAATAAGACAGAAAATAAGGGCTGACAGTCAAGAAAACCTCGGAAATCAAAGGGGAGGTTGTAGTGGGTCATTGAAACAGATGAAGAATTTTTTGAGTCGAAAAGAAAGTGGTGAAAAAATGCCCGCCGGGTGGGATCGGAACCCACGTCCTCCAGAATACCGGTCTGGTGCGATAACCACTATGCTACCAGCTGGGCTGTTTCCACAGAACTTTCTCGGGTATTTGTGTTAAGGTATGTCTTTGTTTCCTGCACTTGGGGGTGGTAGCCAGCGCCACTCGGTCTACTCGGGGTGAAGGGGACCTTCTTTTTATCCCCCGGGTCGTGACTCGAGTGTCTACGACATGTCGAGAGTAGTCGACCAGCGTTGAGCCCTCTTAAGCTCCCTTTGGCACCAAGACTGCCAGAACAAAGGCCCTCGCTAAGCATGTTGCTAATGAGAAATTGGGAAAAGAGGGGCTCCACGAAATAAGACAGAAAATAAAGGCTGGCAGTCAAGAAAACCTTGGAAAGCAAAGGGAAGCTTGTAGTGGGTCTTAGAAAGAGATGAATTTTTTGAGTCTAAAAGAAAGTGGTGAAAATATGCCCGACGGGTGGGATCCGAACCCACGACCTCCAGAATACCGGTCTGGTGCTATAACCACTACGCTACCGGCGGGACGGTTTCCCCAGCACTTCCTCGTGCATTTGTATTAAGGTATTTTTTGTTTCCTGCCCTTGGGGGTGGTAGCCAGCGCCACTTGGTCTACTCGGGGTGACTTCTTTTTAACTCCCAGGCCGTGACTCGAGTGTCCACGACATGTCGAGAGTGGTCGCCCAGCGTTGAACCCCCTTAGGCTCCCTTTGGCGCCAAGACTGCTAGAACAGAGGCCTTCGTTAAGCATGTAGGGAATCAGAAAATGGGAAATGAGGGGCTCCGTGAAATAAGACAGAAAATAAGGGCTGACAGTCAAGAAAACCTCAGAAATCAAAGGGGATGTTGTAGTGGGTCATTGAAACAGATGAAGAATTTTTTGAATCGAAAAGAAAGTGGTGAAAAAATGCCCGCCGGGTGGGATCCGAACCCACATCCTCCAGAATACCGGTCTGGTGCGATAACCACTATGCTACCAGCTGGGCTGTTTCCCAAGAACTCTTTCGGGTATTTATGTGAAGGTATTTCTTTGTTTCCTGCACTTGAGGGTGGTAGCCAGCGCCACTCGGACTGCTCGGGGTGAAGGGGACATTTTTTTTAACCCCCGAGTCGTGACACGAGTTTCTACGACATGTCCAGAGTAGTCGACCAGCGTTGAATCCTCTTAAGCTCCGTTTGGCACCAAGACTGTCAGAACAGAGGCCCTCGCTAAGCATGTAGCGAATCAAAAAATGGGAAATGAGGGGCTCCGTGAAATAAGACAGAAAATAAGGGCTGGCCATCAAGAAAACCTCAGAAGCAAAGGGGAGCTTGTAGTGGGTCATCGAAAGAGATGAAGAATTTTTTGAGTGGAAAAGAAACAGGTGAAAAAATGCCAGCCGGGTGGGATCCGAACCCACGACCTCCAGAATACTGGTCTGGTGCGATAGCCACTACGCTACCGGCGGGGCTGTTTCCCCAGCACTTTCTCGAGTACTTATGTTAAGGTATTTTTTTGTTTCCTGCAATTGGGGGTGGTAGCTAGCACCACTCGGACTACTCGGGGTGAAGGGGACCTTCTTTTTAACCCCCGGGTCGTGACTCGAGTGTGTACGACATGTCGAGAGTAGTTTACCAGCGTTGAACCCTCTTAAGCTCCCTTTGGCACCAAGACTTCCAGAACCGAGGCCCTCGCTAAGCATGTAGCGAATTATACAATTGGAAAAGAGGGGCTCAGTGAAATAAGACACGAAAATAAGGACTGGCAGTCAAGAAAACCTCGGAAAGCCATCGGGAGGTTGTAATGGGTCAGAGAAAGAGATGAATATTTTGGGTCCAAAAGAAAGTGGTGAAAAAATGCCCGCAGGGTGGGATCTGAACCCACGACCTCCAGAATGCTGGTCTGGTGCGATAACCACTACGCTACCGGCGGGGCTGTTTCCCTAGAACTTTCTCGGGTTTTTGTGTTAAGGTATGTTTTTGTTTCCTGCACTTGGGGGTGGTAGCCAGCGCCACTCGGCCTACTCGGGGTGAAGGGGACCTTCTTTTTAACCCCCGGGTCGTGACTCGAGTGTCTACGACATGTCGAGAGTAGTCGACCAGCGTTGAGCCCTCTTAAGCTCCCTTTGGCACCAAGACTTCCAGAACCGAGGCCATCGCTAAGCATGTAGCGAATCAGACAATGGGAAAAGAGGGGCTCCGTGAAATAAGACAAGAAAATAAGGACTGGCAGTCAAGGAAACCTCGGAAAGCAATAGGAAGGTTGTAATGGGTCAGAGAAAGAGATGAATTTTTTGAGCCAAAAGAAAGTGGTGAAAAAATGCCCGCAGGGTGGGATCTGAACCCACGACCTCCAGAATACTGGTCTGGTGCGATAACCACTACGCTACCGGCGGGGCTGTTTCCCTAGCACTTTCTCGGGTTTTTCTGTTAAGGTATGTTTTTGTTTTCTGCACTTGGGGGTGGTAGCCAGCGCCACTCGGCCTACTCGGGATGAAGGGGACCTTCTTTTTAACCCCCGGGTCGTGACTCGAGTGTCTACGACATGTCCAGAGTAGTCGACCAGCGTTGAGCCCTCTTAAGCTCCCTTTGGCACCAAGACTGACAGAACAAAGGTCCTCACTAAGCATGTTGCTAATGAGAAATTGGGAATAGAGGGGCTCCATGAAATAAGACAGAAAATAAAGGCTGGCAGTCAAGAAAACCTCGGAAAGCAAAGGGAAGCTTGTAGTGGGTCATAGAAAGAGATGAATTTTTTGAGTCCAAAAGAAAGTGGTGAAAAAATGCCCGACGGGTGGGATCCGACCCACGACCTCCAGAATACCGGTCTGGTGCTATAACCACTACGCTACCGGCGGGACTGTTTCCCCAGCACTTTCTCGTGCATTTATGTTAAGGTATTTTTTGTTTCCTGCACTTGGGGGTGGTAGCCAGCGCCACTTGGACTACTCGGGGTGACTTTTTTTTAACTCCCGGGCCGTGACTCGAGTGTCTACGACATGTCGAGAGTGGTCGACCAGCGTTGAACATCCTTAAGCTCCCTTTGGCACCAAGATTGCTAGAACAGAGGCCTTCGTTAAGCATGTAGCGAATCAAAAAATGGGAAATTAGGGGCTCCGTGAAATAAGAAAGAAAATAAGGGCTGACAGTCAAGAAAACCTCGGAAAGCAAAGGGGAGGTTGTATTGGGTCATAGAAACAGATGAATTTTTTCAGTCCGAAAGAAAGTGGTGAAAAAATGCCCGCCGGGTGGGATCCGAACCCACGACCTCCAGAATATCGGTATGGTGCGACAACCACTACGCTACCGGAGGGGCTGTTTCCCCAGCACTTTCTCGGGTATTTATTTTAAGGTATTTTTTTGTTTCCTGCACTTGGGTGGTAGGGGGGGTGTAGCCAGTGCCACTTGGACTACTCGGTGTGAAGGGGACCTTCTTTTTAACCCCCAAGTCATGACTCGAGTGTCTACGACATGTCGAGAGTAGTCGACTAGCATTGAACAATGTTAAGCTCCCTTTGGCACCAAGACTGCCAGAACAGAGGCCCTCGCTAAGCATGTAGCGAATCAAAAAATGGGAAATGAGAGGCTCTGTGAAATAAGACAGAAATTAAGGACTGACAGTCAAGATAACCTCGTAAGCAAAGGGAAGCTTGTAGTGGGTCATAGAAAGAGATGAAGAATTTTTCAGTCGAAAAGAAAGAGGTGAAAAAGTGCCCGCCGGGTGGGATCCGAACCCACGACCTCCAGAATACCGGTCTGGTGCGATAACCACTACGCTACCGGCGGGGCTGTTTCCCCAGCACTTTCTCGGGTATTTATGTTAAGGTATTTTTTGTTTCTTGCACTTGGGGTGGTAGCCAGCGCCACTTGGACTACTCGGGGTGACTTCTTTTTCACTCCCGAGCCGTGACTCGAGTGTCTATGACATGTGGAGAGCGGTCGACCAGCGTTCAACATCCTTAAGCTTCCTTTGGCGCCAAGATTGCTAGAACAGAGGCCTTCGTTAAGCATGTAGCGAATCAGAAAATGGGAAATGAGGGGCTCCGTGAAATAAGAAAGAAAATAAGGGCTGACAGTCAAGAAAACCTCGGAAAGCAAAGGGGGGGTTGTAGTGGGTCTGAGAAACAGATGAAGAATTTTTTGAGACGAAAAGAAAGTGGTGAAAAATGCCCGCCGGGTGGGATCCGAGCCCACGTTCCCCAGAATACCGGTCTGGTGCGATAACCACTGCACTAGCGGCGGGGTTGTTTCCGCAGCACTTTCTCGGGTATTTGTGTTAAGGTATTTTTTTGTTTCCTGTACTTAGGGGGGGGGGGTAGCCAGTGCCACTCGGACTACTCGGGGTGAAGGGAACCTTCTTTTTAACCCCCGGGTCGTGAGTCGAGTCTCTACGACATGTCGAGAGTAGTCGACCAGCGTTGAACCCTCTCAAGCTCCCTTTGGCACCAAGACTTCCAGAACCGAGGTCCTCGCTAAGCCTGTAGCGAATCAGACAATGGGAAAAGACGGGCTCTGTGAAATAAGACAGAAAATAAGGACTGGCATTCAAGAAAACCTCGGAAAGCCATCGGGAGGTTGTAAAGGGTCAGAGAAAGAGATGAATTTTTCGGGTCCAAAAGAAAGTGGTGAAAAAATGCCCGCAGGGTGGGATCTGAACCCATCACCTCCAGAATACTGGTCTGGTGCAATAACCACTACGCTACCGGCGGGGCTGTTTCCCTAGCACTTTCTCGGGTTTTTGTGTTAAGGTATGTTTTTGTTTCCTGCACTTGGGGGTGGTAGCCAGCGCCACTCGGCCTACTCGGGGTGAAGGGGACCTTCCTTTTAACCCCCGGGTCGTGACTCGAGTGTCTACGACATGTCGAGAGTAGTCGACCAGCGTTGAGCCCTCTTAAGCTCCCTTTGGCACCAAGACTGCCAGAACAAAGGCCCTCGCTAAGCATGTTGCTAATGAGAAATTGGGAAAAGAGGGGCTCCATGAAATAAGACAGAAAATAAAGGCTGGCAGTCAAGAAAACCTCGGAAAGAAAAAGGAAGCTTGTAGTGGGTCATAGAAAGAGATGAATTTTTTGAGTCCAAAAGAAAGTGGTGAAAAAATGCCCGACGGGTGGGATCCGAACCCACGACCTCCAGAATACCGGTCTGGTGCTATAACCACTACGCTACCGGCGGGGCTGTTTCCCCAGAACTTTTTCGGGTATTTATGTGAAGGTATTTTTTTGTTTCCTGTACTTGGGGGGGGTAGCCAGTGCCACTCGGACTACTCGGGGTGAAGGGGACCTTTTTTTAAACCCCCGGGTCGTGAGTCGAGTTTCTACGACATGTCGAGAGTAGTCGACCAGCGTTGAGCCCTCTTAAGCTCCGTTTGGCACCAAGTCTGCCAGAACAGAGGCCCTCGCTAAGCATGTAGCGAGTCAAAAATTGGGAAATGAGGGGCTCCGTAAAATAAGACAGAAAATAAGGGCTGGCAGTCAAGAAAACATCGGAAGCAAAGGGGAGCTTGTAGTGGGTCATAGAAAGAGATGAAGAATTTTTGAGTCGAAAAGAAACAGGTGAAAAAATGCCCGCCGGGTGGGATCCGAACCCACGACCTCCAGAATACCGGTCTGGTGCTATAACCACTACGCTACCGGCGGGACTGTTTCCCCAGCACTTTCTCGTGTATTTATGTTAGGCATTTTTTGTTTCTTGCACTTGGGGGTGGTAGCCAGCGCCACTTGGACTACTCGGGGTGACTTCTTTTTAACTCCCTGGCCGTGACTCGAGTGTCCACGACATGTCGAGAGTGGTCGACCAGCGTTGAACCCCCTTAAGCTCCCTTTGTCGCCAAGATTGCTAGAACAGAGGCCTTCGTAAGCATGAAGCGAATCAGAAAATGGGAAAGGAGGGGCTCTGTGAATTAAGACAGAAAAAATTGGCTGACAGTAAAAAAAATCTCGGAAAGCAAAGGGGAGATTGTAGTGGGTCATAGAAACAGATGAAGAATTTTTTGAGTCGAAAAGAAAGTGGTGAAAAAATGCATGCCGGGTGGGATCCGAACCCACGTCCTCCAGAATACCGGTCTGGTGCGATAACCACTATGCTACCAGCGGGGCTGTTTCCCCAGAACTTTTTCGGGTATTTATGTGAAGGTATTTTTTTGTTTCCTGTACTTGGGGGGGGGTAGCCAGTGCCACTCGGACTACTCGGGGTGAAGGGGACCTTTTTTTAAACCCCCGGGTCGTGAGTCGAGTTTCTACGACATGTCGAGAGTAGTCGACCAGCGTTGAGCCCTCTTAAGCTCCGTTTGGCACCAAGTCTGCCAGAACAGAGGCCCTCGCTAAGCATGTAGCGAGTCAAAAATTGGGAAATGAGGGGCTCCGTAAAATAAGACAGAAAATAAGGGCTGGCAGTCAAGAAAACATCGGAAGCAAAGGGGAGCTTGTAGTGGGTCATAGAAAGAGATGAAGAATTTTTGAGTCGAAAAGAAACAGGTGAAAAAATGCCCGCCGGGTGGGATCCGAACCCACGACCTCCAGAATACCGGTCTGGTGCGATAACCACTACGCTACCGGCGGGGCTGTTTCCCCAGCACTTTCTCGGGTATTTATGTTAAGGTATTTTTTGTTTCCTGTACTTGGGGGTGGTAGGCAGCGCCACGCGGACTACTCGGGGTGAAGGGGACCTTCTTTTTAACCCCCGGGTCGTGACTCGAGTGTGTACGACATGTCGAGAGTAGTTGACCAGCGTTGAACCCTCTTAAGCTCCCTTTGGCACCAAGTCTGCCAGAACAGAGGCCCTCGCTAAGCATGTAGTGAATCAGAAAATGGGAAAAGAGGGGCTCCGTGAGATAAGACAGGAAATAACGGCTACGAGTCAAGAAAACCTCGGAAAGAAAAGGGAGGTTGTAGTCGGTCATAGAAAGAGAAGAAGAATTTTTTGAGTCGAAAAGAAAGTGGTGAAAAACTCCCCGCCGGGTGGGATCCGAACCCACGCTCTCCAGTATACCAGTCTGGTGCGATAACCACTACGCTACCGACGGGGCTGTGTCCCCAGCACTTTCTCGGATATTTATGTTAAGGCATTTATTTGTTTCCTGCACTTGGGGGTGGTAGGCAGCGCTACGCGGACTACTCGGGGTGAAGGGGACCTTGTTTTTAACCCCCGGGTCGTGACTCGAGTGTCTACGATATCTCGAGAGTAGTCGACATGCGTTGAACCCTCTTAAGCTCCCTTTGGCACCAATACTGACAGTACAGAGGCCCTCGCTAAACATGTAGCGAATCAGAAATTGGAAAAAGAGCGGCTCCAAGAAATAAGACAGAAAATAAGTGCTGGCAGTCAAGAAAACCTCGGAAAGCAATCGGGAGGTTGTAGTGGGTCAGAGAGAGAGATGAATTTTTTGAGTCCAAAAGAAAGTAGTGAAAAAATGCCCGCAGGGTGGGATCTGAACCCACGACCTCCAGAATACTGGTCTGGTGCGATAACCACTACGCTACCGGCGGGGCTCTTTCCCCAGCACTTTCTCGGGTTTTTGTGTTAAGGTATTTTTTGTTTCCTGCACTTGGGGGTGGTAGCCAACGCCACTTGGACTACTCGGGGTGACTTCTTTTTAACTCCCGGGCCGTGACTCGAGTGTCTACGACATGTCGAGAGTAGTCGACCAGCGTTGAACCCTCTTACGCTCCCTTTGGCACCAAGACTACCAGAACAGAGGCCCTCGCTAAGCATGTAGCGAATCAGAAAATGGGAAAAGAGGGGCTCCGTGAATTAAGACAGAAAATAAGGGCTGGGAGTCAAGAAAGCCTCGGAAAGAAAGGGAGCTTGTAATGGGTCATAGAAAGAGATGAAGAATTTTTTGAGTCGAAAAGAAAGTGGTGAAAAAATGCACGCCGGGTGGGATCCGAACCCACGACATCCAGAATACCTGTCTGGTGCGATTACCACTACGCTACCGGCGAGGCTGTTTCCCCAGCACTTTCTCGGGTATTTATGCTAAGGTAATTTTTTGTTTCCTGCACTTGGGGGTGGTAGCCAGCGCCACTCAGACTACTCGGGGTGAAGGGGACCTTCTTTTTAACCCCCGGGTCGTGACTCGAGTGTCTACGATATCTCGAGAGTAGTCGACATGCGTTGAACCCTCTTAAGCTCCCTTTGGCACCAATACTGACAGTACAGAGGCCCTCGCTAAACATGTAGCGAATCAGAAATTGGAAAAAGAGCGGCTCCAAGAAATAAGACAGAAAATAAGTGCTGGCAGTCAAGAAAACCTCGGAAAGAAAGGGGAGGTTGTAGTAGGTCATAGAAAGAAAAGAAGAATTTTTTGAGTCGGAAAGAAGTGGTGAAAAAATGCCCGCCGGGTGGGATCCGAACCCACGACCTCCAGAATACCGGTATGGTGTGACAACCACTATGCTACCGGCGGGGCTGTTTCCCCAGCACTTTCTCGGGTATTTATATTAGGGTATTTTTTTGTTTCCTGCACTTGGGTGGGGGGGGGTAGCCAGTGCCACTCGGACTACTCGGGGTGAAGGGGACCTTCTTTTTCATCCCCGTGTCGTGAGTCGAGTCTCTGCGACATGTCGAGAGTAGTCGACCAGCGTTGAACCCTCTCAAGCACCCTTTGGCACCAAGACTGCCAGAACAGAGGCCCTCGCTAAGCATGTAGCGAATCAGAAAATGGGACATGAGGGGCTCCGTAAAATAAGACAGAAAATAAGGGCTCACAGTCAAGAAAACCTCGGAAAGCAAAGGGGAGGTTGTAGTGGGTCATAGAAACAGATGAAGAATTTTTTGAGTCGAAAAGTGGTTAAAAAATGCCCGCCGGGTGGGATCCGAACCCACTTTCTCCAGAATACCGGTCTGGTGCGATAACCGCTACGCTACCGGCGGCGCTGTTTCCCCAGAACTTTCTCGGGTATTTATGCTAAGGTATTTTTTTGTTTCCTGCACTTGGGGGTGGTAGAAAGCGCCACTCGGACTACACGGAGTGAAGGGGACCTTCTTTTTAACCCCCGGGTCGTGACTCGAGTGTCTACGACATGTCGAGAGTAGTCGACCAGCGTTGAACCCTCTTAAGCTCCCTTTGGCACCAAGACTGCCAGAACAGAGGCCCTCGCTAAGCATGTAGCGAATCAGAATATGGGATAAGAGGGGCTCCGTTAAATAAGACAGAAAATAAAGCCTGGCAGTCAAGAAAACTTCGGAAAGAAAGGGGAGGTTGTAGTGGGTCATAGAAAGAGAAGAAGATTTTTTGAGTCGAAAAGAATGTGGTGAAAAAATGCCCGCCGGGTGGGATCCGAACCCACGCTTTCCAGAATACCGGTCTGGTGCGATGACCACTACCCTACCGGCGGGGCTGTTTCCCCAGCACTTTCTCGGGTATCTATGTTAAGGCATTTATTTGTTTCCTGCACTTGGGGGTGGTAGCCAGCGCCACTCGGACTACTCGGAGTGAAGGGGACCTTCTTTTTCACCCCCGTGTCGTAATTCGAGTGTCTCCGACATGTCGAGAGTAGTCGACCTGCGTTGAACCCTCTTAAGCTTCCTTTGGCACCAATACTGTCAGTACATAGGCCCTCGCTGAGCATGTAGCTAATCAGAAATTGGAAAAAGAGGGGCCTTATGAAATAAGACAGAAAATAAGGGCTCACAGTCAAGAAAACCTCGGAAAGCAAAGGGGAGGTTGTAGTGGGTCATAGAAACAGATGAAGAATTTTTTGAGTCGAAAAGTGGTTAAAAAATGCCCGCCGGGTGGGATCCGAACCCACTTTCTCCAGAATACCGGTCTGGTGCGATAACCGCTACGCTACCGGCGGCGCTGTTTCCCCAGAACTTTCTCGGGTATTTATGCTAAGGTATTTTTTTGTTTCCTGCACTTGGGGGTGGTAGAAAGCGCCACTCGGACTACACGGAGTGAAGGGGACCTTCTTTTTAACCCCCGGGTCGTGACTCGAGTGTCTACGACATGTCGAGAGTAGTCGACCAGCGTTGAACCCTCTTAAGCTCCCTTTGGCACCAAGACTGCCAGAACAGAGGCCCTCGCTAAGCATGTAGCGAATCAGAATATGGGAAAAGAGGGGCTCCGTTAAATAAGACAGAAAATAAAGCCTGGCAGTCAAGAAAACTTCGGAAAGAAAGGGGAGGTTGTAGTGGGTCATAGAAAGAGAAGAAGATTTTTTGAGTCGAAAAGAATGTGGTGAAAAAATGCCCGCCGGGTGGGATCCGAACCCACGCTTTCCAGAATACCGGTCTGGTGCGATGACCACTACCCTACCGGCGGGGCTGTTTCCCCAGCACTTTCTCGGGTATCTATGTTAAGGCATTTATTTGTTTCCTGCACTTGGGGGTGGTAGCCAGCGCCACTCGGACTACTCGGAGTGAAGGGGACCTTCTTTTTCACCCCCGTGTCGTAATTCGAGTGTCTCCGACATGTCGAGAGTAGTCGACCTGCGTTGAACCCTCTTAAGCTTCCTTTGGCACCAATACTGTCAGTACATAGGCCCTCGCTGAGCATGTAGCTAATCAGAAATTGGAAAAAGAGGGGCCTTATGAAATAAGACAGAAAATAAGGGCTGGCAGTCACGAAAACCTCGAAAAGCAAAGGGGAGCTTGTAGTAGGTCATAAAAAGAGATGAAGAATATTTTGAGTCGAAAAGAAAATGGTGAAAAAATGCTCGCCGGGTGGGATCCGAACCCACGACATCCAGAATACCTGTCTGGTGCGATAACCACTACGCTACCGGCGGGGCTGTTTCCCAAGCACTTTCTCGGGAATTTATGCTAAGGTATTTTTTTGTTTCCTGCACTTGCGGTTGGTAGCCAGCGCAACTCGGACTACTCGGAGTGAAGGGGACCTTCTTTGTAACCCCCGAGTCGTGACTCGAGTGTCTACGACATGTCGAGAGTAGTCGACCAGCGTTGAACCCTCTTAAGCTCCCTTTGGTACCAAGACTGCCAGAACAGAGGCCCTCGCTAAGCATGTTGCGAATCAGAAAATGGGAAATGAGGGGCTCCGTGAAATAAGACAGAAAATAATGGCTTGCAGTCAAGAAAACTTCGGAAAGAAAGGGGAGGTTTTAGTGGGTCATAGAAAGAGAAGAATAATTTTTTGAGTCGAAAAGAAAGTGGTGAAGAAATTCCCGCCCGGTGGGATCCGAACCCATGCTCTCCAGAATACCGGTCTGGAGCGATAACCACTACGCTACCGGTGGGGCTGTGTCCCCAGCACTTTCTCGAGTATTTATGTTAAGGCATTTTTTTGTTTCCTGCAGTTGGGTGTGGTAGCCAGCGCCAGTCGGAGTACTCGGGGTGAGAGTGACATTCTTTTTATCCCCCGGGTCGTGACTCGAGTGTCAACGAGGTGTCCAGAGTAGTCGACCAGCGTTTGAAAACTCTTAAGCTCCATTTGGCACCAAGAATGCCAGAGCAGAGGCCCTCGCTAAGCATGTAGCGAATCAGAAAATGGGAAAAGAGGGGCTCTGTGAAATAAGACAAAAAATAAGGCCTGGGAGTCAAGAAAAACTCGGAAAGAAAGGGGAGGTTGTAGTGGGTCATAGAAAGAGAAGAATAATTTTTTGAGTCGAAAAGAAAGTGGTAAAAAATGCCCCCCGGGTGGGATCCGAACCCACGCTCTCCAGAATACCGGTCTGGTGCGATAACCACTACTCTACCGGCGGGGCTGTGTCCCCAGCACTTTGTCGAGTATTTATGTGAAGATATTTTTTTGTTTCCTTCCCTTGGGGGTAGTAGCCAGCGACACTCGGACTACTCGGGGTGAAGGGGACCTTCTTTTTAACCCCCGGGTCGTGACTCGAGTGTCTACGACATCTCGAGAGTAGTCGACCAGCGTTGAACCCTCTTAAGCTCCCTTTGGCACCAATACTGACAGTACAGAGGCCCTCGCTAAACATGTAGCGAATCAGAAATTGGAAAAAGAGGATCTCCATGAAATATGACAGAAAATAAGGGCTGGCAGTCACGAAAACCTCGGAAAGCAAAGGGGAGCTTGTAGTGGGTCATAGAAAGAGAAGAAGAATTCTTTGAGTCGAAAAGAAAGTGGTGAAAAAATACCCGCCGGATGGGACCCGAACCCACGTTCTCCAGAATACCGGTCTGGTGCGATAACCACTACGCTACCGGCGGGGCTGTTGCCCCAGCACTTTCTCGGGTATTTATGTTCAGACATTTATTTGTTTCCTGCACTTAGGGGTGGTAGCCAGCGCCACTCAGACTACTTGGGGTGAAGGGGACCTTCTTTTAACCACCGGGTCGTGACTCGAGTGTCTACGACATGTCGAGAGTAGTCGACCAGCATTGAACAATGTTAAGCTCCCTTTGGCACCAAGACTGCCTCAACAGAGGCCCTCGCTAAGCATGTAGCGAATCAGAAAATGGGTAAAGAGGGGCTCCGTGAATTAAGACAGAAAATAAGGGCTGGGAGTCAAGAAAACCTCGGAAAGAAAGGGGAGGTTGTAGTGGGTCATAGAAAGAGAAAAGAATTATTTGAGTCGAAAAGAAAGTGGTGAAAAATTGCCCGCCAGGTGGGATCCCAACCTACGACCTCCATAATACCTGTCTGGTGCGATAACCACTACGCTACCGGCGGGGCTGTTTCCCAAGCACTTTCTCGGGTATTTATGCTAAGGTATTTTTTTTTGTTTCCTTCACTTGGGGTTGGTAGCCAGCGCCACTCGGACTACTCGGAGTGAAGGGGACCTTCTTTTTCACCCCCGTAAATTCGAGTAATTCGTAATTCGAGTGTCTACGACATGTCCAGAGTAGTCGACAAGCGTTGAACCCTCTTAAGCTCCCTTTGGCACCAAGACTGCCAGAACAGAGGCCCTCGCTAAGCATTTAGCGAATCAGAAAATTGGAAAAGAGGGGCTCCGAGAAATAAGACAGAAAATAAGGGCTGGGATTCAAGAAAACCTCGGAAAGAAAGGGGATGTTGTAGTGGGTCATAGAAACAGATGAAGAAAATTTTGAGTCGAAAAGAAAGTGGTGAAAAAATGCCCGCCGGGTGGGATCCGAACCAACGTTCTCCAGAATACCGGTCTGGTGCGATGACCACTACGCTACCGGCGGGGCTGTTTCCCCAGCACTTTCTCGGGTATTTATGTTCAGACATTTATTTGTTTCCTGCACTTGGGGGTGGAAGCCAGCGCCATTCAGACTACTTGGAGTGAAGGGGACCTTCTTTTTATTCCCCGGCTCGTGACTCGAGTGTCTACGACATGTCGAGAGTAGTCGACCAGCATGGAACATTGTTACGCTCCTTTTGGCACCAATACTGACAGTACAGAGGCCCTCGCTAAGCATTTAGCGAATCAGAAAATTGGAAAAGAGGGGCTCCGTTAAATAAGACAGAAAATAAAGCCTGGCAGTCAAGAAAACTTCGGAAAGAAAGGGGAGGTTGTAGTAGGTCATAGAAAGAAAAGAAGAATTTTTTGAGTCGGAAAGAAGTGGTGAAAAAATGCCCGCCGGGTGGGGTCCGAACCCACGACCTCCAGAATACCGGTATGGTGTGACAACCACTACGCTACCGGCGGGGCTGTTTCCCCAGCACTTTCTCGGGTATTTATATTAGGGTATTTTTTTGTTTCCTGCACTTGGGTGGGGGGGGGGTAGCCAGTGCCACTCGGACTACTCGGGGTGAAGGGGACCTTCTTTTTCACCCCCGGGTCGTGAGTCGAGTCTCTGCGACATGTCGAGAGTAGTCGACCAGCGTTGAACCCTCTCAAGCACCCTTTGGCACCAAGACTGCCAGAACAGAGGCCCTCGCTAAGCATGTAGCGAATCAGAAAATGGGACATGAGGGGCTCCGTAAAATAAGACAGAAAATAAGGGCTCACAGTCAAGAAAACCTCGGAAAGCAAAGGGGAGGTTGTAGTGGGTCATAGAAACAGATGAAGAATTTTTTGAGTCGAAAAGAAAGTGGTGAAAAAATGCCCGCCGGGTGGGATCCGAACCCACTTTCTCCAGAATACCGGTCTGGTGCGATAACCGCTACGCTACCGGCGGCGCTGTTTTCCCAGAACTTTCTCGGGTATTTATGCTAAGGTATTTTTTTGTTTCCTGCACTTGGGGGTGGTAGAAAGCGCCACTCGGACTACACGGAGTGAAGGGGACCTTCTTTTTAACCCCCGGGTCGTGACTCGAGTGTCTACGACATGTCGAGAGTAGTCGACCAGCGTTGAACCCTCTTAAGCTCCCTTTGGCACCAATGCTGACAGTACAGAGGCCCTCGCTAAACATGTAGCGAATCAGAAATTGGAAAAAGAGCGGCTCTAAAGAAATAAGACCGAAAATAAGGGCTGGCAGTCAAGAAAACCTCGGAGAGAAAGGGGAGGTTGTAGTGGGTCATAGAAAGAGAAGAAGAATTTTTTGAGTCGAATAGAAGTGGTGAAAAAGTGCCCGCCGGGTGGGATCCGAACCCACGCTCTCCAGAATACCGGTCTGGTGCGATAAACACTACGCTACCAGCGGGGCTGTGTCCCCAGCACTTTCTCGAGTATTTATGTTAAGGCAATTTTTTGTTTCCTGCACTTGGGTGTGGTAGCCAGCGCCAGTCGGACTACTCGGGGTGAAAGGGACATTCTTTTTATCCCCCGGGTCGTGACTCGAGTGTCAACGACATGTCGAGAGTAGTGGACCAGCATTGAACAATGTTAAGCTCCCTTTGGCACCAAGACTGCCTCAACAGAGGCCCTCGCTAAGCATGTAGCGAATCAGAAAATGGGTAAAGAGGGGCTCCGTGAATTAAGACAGAAAATAAGGGCTGGGAGTCAAGAAAACCTCGGAAAGAAAGGGGAGGTTGTAGTGGGTCATAGAAAGAGAAAAGAATTATTTGAGTCGAAAAGAAAGTGGTGAAAAATTGCCCGCCGGGTGGGATCCGAACCTACGACCTCCATAATACCTGTCTTGTGCGATAACCACTACGCTACCGGCGGGGCTGTTTCCCAAGCACTTTCTCGGGTATTTATGCTAAGGTATTTTTTTTTTGTTTCCTGCACTTGGGGTTGGTAGCCAGCGCCACTCGGACTACTCGGAGTGAAGGGGACCTTCTTTTTCACCCCCGGGTGGTAATTCGAGTGTCTACGACATGTCGAGAGTAGTCGACAAGCGTTGAACCCTCTTAAGCTCCCTTTGGCACCAAGACTGCCAGAACAGAGGCCCTCGCTAAGCATTTAGCGAATCAGAAAATTGGAAAAGAGGGGCTCCGAGAAATAAGACAGAAAATAAGGGCTGGGATTCAAGAAAACCTCGGAAAGAAAGGGGATGTTGTAGTGGGTCATACAAACAGATGAAGAATCTTTTGAGTCGAAAAGAAAGTGGTGAAAAAATGCCCGCCGGGTGGGATCCGAACCAACGTTCTCCAGAATACCGGTCTGGTGCGATGACCACTACGCTACCGGCGGGGCTGTTTCCCCAGCACTTTCTCGGGTATTTATGTTCAGACATTTATTTGTTTCCTGCACTTGGGGGTGGAAGCCAGCGCCATTCAGACTACTTGGGGTGAAGGGGACCTTCTTTTTATTCCCCGGGTCGTGACTCGAGTGTCTACGACATGTCGAGAGTAGTCGACCAGCATTGAACAATGTTACGCTCCCTTTGGCACCAAGACTGCCTGAACAGAGGCCCTCGCTAAGCATGTAGCGAATCAGAAAATGGCAAATGAAGGGCTCCGTGAAATAAGACAGAAAATAAGGGCTGGCAGTCAAGAAAACTTCGGAAAGAAAGGGGAGGTTGTAGTGGGTCATAGAAAGAGAAGAATAATTTTTTGAGTCGAAAAGAAAGTGGTAAAAAATGCCCCCCGGGTGGGATCCGAACCCACGTTCTCCAGAATACCGGTCTGGTGTGATAACCACTACGCTACCGGCGGGGCTGTTTCCCCAGCACTTTCTCGGGTATTTATGTTCAGACATTTATTTGTTTCCTGCACTTGGGGGTGGAAGCCAGCGCCACTCGGACTACTCGGGGTGAAGGGGACCTTTTTTTAAACCTCCGGGTCGTGAGTCGAGTCTCTACGACACGTCGAGAGTAGTCGACACGCGTTGAACCTTCTTAAGCTCCCTTTGGCACCAAGACTGCCAGAACAGAGGCCCTCGCTAAGCATGTAGCGAATCAGAAAATGGGAAAAGAGGGGCTCCGTGAAATAAGACAGAAAATAAGGGCTGACAGTCAAGAAAACCTCGAAAAGCAATCGGGAGGTTGTAGTGGGTCAGAGAAAGAGAAGAAGAATTTTTTGAGTCGAAAAGAAAGTGGTGAAAAAATGCCCGCCGGGTGGGATCCGAACCCACGCTCTCCAGAATACCGGTCTGTTGCGATGACCACTACGCTACCGGCGGGTCTCTTTCCCCAGCACTTTCTCGGGTATCTATGTTAAAGTATTTTTTTTTGTTTCCTGCAGTTGGGGATGGTAGCCAGTGCCACTGGGACTACTCGCGGTGAAGGGGGCCTTCTTTTTAACCCCCGGGTCGAGACTCGAGTGTCTACGACATGTCGAGAGTAGTCGACCAGCATTGAACAATCTTAAGCTCCTTTTGGCACCAAGACTGCCAGAACAGAGGCCTTCGCTAAGCATGTACCGAATCAGAAAATGGGAAATGAGGGGCTCCGTGAAATAAGACAGAAAAAAAGGGCTGGCAGTCAAGAAATCCTCGGAAAGCAATCGGGAGGTTGTAGTGGGTCAGAGAAAGAGATGAGGAATTTTTTGAGTCCAAAAGAAAGAGATGAAAAAATGCCCGCCGGGTGGGATCCGAACCCACGACCCCCAGAATACCGGTCTGGTGCGATAAATACTGCGCTACCGGCGGGGCTGTTTCCCCAGCACTTTCTCGGGTATTTGTGTTAAGATATTTTAGTGTTTCCTGCACTTAGGGGGGGGGGTAGCCAGCGCCACTCGGACTACTCGGGGTGAAGGGGACATTCTTTTTAACCCCAGGATCGTGACTCGAGTGTCTGCGACATGTCGAGAGTAGTAGACAAGCGTTGAACCCTCTTCAGCTCCGTTTGGCACCAAGACTGCCAGAACAGAGGCCGTCGCTTAGCATGTAGCGAATCAAAAAATGGGAAATGAGGGGCTCCCTGAAATAAGACAGAAAATAAGGGCTGGCAGTCAAGAAAACCTCGGAAAGCAAAGGGGAGGTTGTAGTGGGTCATAGAAAGAGAAGAAGAATTTTTTTAGTTGAAAAGAAAGTGGTGAATAAATGCCCGCCGGCTGGGATCCGAACCCACGCTCTCCAGAATACCGGTCTGGTGCGATAACCACTGCGCTACCGGCTGGGCTGTTTCCCCAGCACATTGTCGGGTATTGGTATTAAGGTATTTTATTTTTTCCTGCACTTAGGAGGGGGGTAGCCAGTGCAACTCGGACTACTCGGGGTGAAGGGGACCTTCTTTTTAACCCCAGGGTCGTGACTCGAGTGTCTACGACATGTCGAAAGTAGTCGACCAGCATTGAAGAATCTTAAGCTCCCTTTGGCACCAAGACTGCCAGAACAGAGGGCCTCGTAAAGCATGTAGCGAATCAGAAAATGGGAAATGAGGGGCTCCGTAAAATAAGACAGAAAATAAGGGCTGGCAGTCAAGAAAACCTCGAAAAGAAATCGGGAGGTTGTAGTGGGTCAGAGAAAGAGAAGAAGAATTTTTTGAGTCGAAAAGAAAGTGGTGAAAAAATGCCAGCCGAGTGGGATCCGAACCCACGCTCTCCAGAATACCAGTCTGGTGCGATTACCACTGCGCTACCGGCGGGGCTCTTTCCCCAGCACTTTCTCGGGTATCTATGTTAAGGAATTTTTTTGTTTCCTGCACTTCGGGGTGGTAGCCAGCGCCACTCGGACTACTCGCGGTGAAGGGGACCTTCTTTTTAACCCACGGGTCGTGACTCGAGTGTCTACGATATGTCGAGAGTAGTCGACCAGCATTGAACAATCTTAAGCTCCTTTTGGCACCAAGACTGCCAGAACAGAGGCCCTCGCTAAGCATGTAGCGAATCAGAAAATGGGAAAGAGGGGCTCCGTGAAATAAGACAGAAAATAAGGGCTGGCGGTCAAGAAAACCTCGGAAAGCAATCGGGAGATTGTAGTGGGTCAGAGAAAGAGATGAAGCATTTTTTGAGTCGAAAAGAAAGTGTTGAAAAAATGCCCGCAGGGTGGGATCTGAACCAACGACCTCCAGAATACTGGTCTGGTGCGATAACCACTACGCTACCGGCGGGGCTGTTTCCCCAACACTTTCTCGGGTATTTATGTTAAGGTATTTTTTTGTTTCCTGCACTTGGGGGTGGTAGCCTGCGCCACTCGGCCTACTCGGGGTGAAGGGGACCTTCTTTTTAACCCCCGGGTCGTGACTCGAGTGTCTACGACATGTCGAGAGTAGTCGACCAGCGTTGAACCCTCTTAACCTCGCTTTGGCACCAAGACTGCCAGAAGAGAGGCCCTCGCTAAGCATGTAGCGAATCAGAAAATGGGAAATGAGGGGCTCCGTGAAATGAGACAGAAAATAAGGGCTGGCAGTCAAGAAAACCTCGGAAAGCAAAGGGGAGTTTGTAGGGGGTCATATAAAGGGAAGAATTTTTTTAGTCGAAAAGAAAGTAATGAAAAAATGCCCGCCGGTTGGGATCCGAACCCACGCTCTCCAGAATACTGGTCTGGTGCGATAACCACTACGCTACCAGCGGGGCTGTTTCCCCAGAACATTCTCGGGTATTTATGTGAAGGTATTTTTTTGTTTCCTGCACTTGGGGGTGGTAGCGAGCGCCACTCGGACTACTCGGGGTGAAGGGGACCTTCTTTTTAACCCCCGGGTCGTGACTCGAGTGTCTGCGACATGTCGAGAGTAGTCGACCAGCATTGAACAATCTTAAGCTCCTTTTGGCACCAAGACTGCCAGAACAGAGGCCCTCGCTAAGCATGTACCGAATCAGAAAATGGGAAATGAGGGGCTCCATGAAATAAGACAGAAAAAAAGGGCTGGCAGTCAAGAAATCCTCGGAAAGCAATCGGGAGGTTGTAGTGGGTCAGAGAAAGAGATGAGGAATTTTTTAAGTCCAAAAGAAAGAGTTGAAAAAATGCCCGCCGGGTGGGATCCGAACCCACGACCTCCAGAATACCGGTCTAGTGCGATAAATACTGCGCTACCGGCGGGGCTGTTTCCCCAGCACTTTCTCGGGTATTTGTGTTAAGATATTTTATTGCTTCCTGCACTTAGGGGGGGGGGGGTAGCCAGCGCCACTCGGACTACTCGGGGTGAAGTAGACCTTCTTTTTAACCCCCCGGGTCGTGACTCGAGTGTCTACGACATGCCGACAGTAGTCGACCAGCGTTGAACCCTCTCAAGCTCCCTTTGGCACCAAGACTGCCAGAACAGAGGCCCTCGCTAAGCATGTAGCGAATCAGAAAATGGGAAAGAGGGGCTCCGTGAAATAAGACAGAAAATAAGGGCTGGGAGTCAAGAAAGCCTCGGAAAGAAAGGGGAGCTTGTAGTGGGTCATAGAAAGAGATGAAGAATACTTTGAGTCGAAAAGAAAGTGGTGAAAAAATGCCCGCCGGGTGGGATCCGAACCCACGACATCCAGAATACCTGTCTGGTCCGATAACCACTACGCTACCCGCGGGGCTGTTTCCCCAGCACTTTCTCGGGTATTTATGCTAAGGTATTTTTTTGGTTTCCTGCACTTGGGGGTGGTAGCCAGCGCCACTCGGACTACTCGGGGTGAAGGGGACCTTCTTTTTATCCCCAGGTCGGGACTCGAGTGTCTACGACATGTCGAGAGTAGTCGACCAGCGTTGAACACTCTTAAGCTACCTTTGGCACCAAGACTGCCAGAACAGAGGCCGTCGCTAAGCATGTAGCGAATCAGAAAATGGGAAAAGAGGGGCTCCGTGAAATAAGACAGAAAACAAGGGCTGACAGTCAAGAAAACCTCGCAAAGCAATCGGGAGGTTGTAGTGGGTCAGAGAAGGAGAAAAATTTTTTGAGTCGAAAAGAAAGTGGTGAAAAAATGCCCGCCAGGTGGGATCCGAACCCACGCTCTCCAGAATACCGGTCTGGTGCGATGACCACTACACTACCGGCGGGGCTCTTTCCCCAGCACTTTCTCGGGTATTTATGCTAAGGTATTTTTTTGTTTCCTGCACTTGGGGGTGGTAGCCAGCGCCACTTGGACTAGTCGGGCTGAAGAACTTTCTTTTTATCTCCCCGGCCGTGACTCGAGTGTCTACGACATGTCGAGAGTGGTCGACCAGCGTTGAACAATCTAAAGCTCGATTTGGCACAAGACTGCCAGAACAGATGCCCTCGCTAATCTTGTAGCTTATCAGAAAATGGGAAATGAGGGGCTCCGTGAATTAAGACACAAAATGAGGGTTGGCAGTCCAGAAAACCTCGGAAAGCAAATGGGAGGTTGTGGTGGGTCAGAGAAAGAGATGAAGAATTTTTTTGAGTCGAAAAGAAACTGGTGAAAAATGCCGGCTGGGTGGGATCCGAACCCACGACCTGCAGAATACCGGTCTGGTGCGATAACCACTACGCTACCAGCGGCGTGTTTCCCCAGAACTTTCTGGGGTATTCCTATTAGGTATTTTTGTTTCCTGCACTTGGGGGTGGTAGCCAGCGCCATTTGGGCTACTCTAGCTGAAGGGAACCTTCTTTTTAACCCCCGGGCCCTGACTCGAGTGTCTACGACATGTCGAGAGTGGTCGACCAGACTTGAGCCCTCTTAAGCTCCATTTGGCGCCAAGACTGCCAGAACACAGGCCCTCGCTAAGCATGTAGCGAATCTCAAAATGGGAAATTAGGGGCTCCATGAAATAATTCAGAAAATAGGGGTTGGCAGTCCAAAAACCTCGGAAAACAAAGGGGAGGTTGTGTTGGGTAATACAAAGAAATGAAGAATTTTTGAGTCGAGAAGAAAGTGGTGAAAAAATGCCCGCCGGGAGGGATCCGAACACACGAACACTAGAATACCGATCTAGTGCAATAAACACTACGCTACCGGCGGGGCTGTTTCCCCATCACTTTCTCGGGTATTTATGGTAAGGTATTTTTATTTCCTTCACTTGGGGGTTGTAGCCAGGGCCACTCAAACTACTCGGGGTGAAGGGGACCTTTTTTACACCCCCGGGACATGACTCGAGTGTCTACAAAATGTCGAGAATGGTCGACCAGCGTTGAACCCTCTTAAGCTCGATTTGGCACAAGACTGCCAGAACAGAGGCCCTCGCTAAGCTTGTAGCGAATCAGAAAATGGGAAATGAGGGGCTCCGTGAAATAAGACAGAAAATAAGGGTTAGCAGTCCAGAAAACCTCGGAAAGCAAATAGGAGGTTGTAATGGGTCAGAGAAAGAGACGAAGAATTTTTTTGAGTCGAAAAAATAATAGTGAAAAAATGCCGGCTGGGTGGGATCCGAGCCCACGACCTGCGGAATACCGATCTGGTGCGATAACCACTACGCTACCAGCGGGATGTTTGCCCAGCACTTTCTGGGGTATTCCTGTTAGGTATTTTTGTTTCCTGCACTTGGGGACGGTAGCCAGTGCCACTCGGACTACTCTGGGCGAAGTGGACCTTCTTTTTAACACTCGGGCCGTGCCTCAAGCGTCTACGACATGTCGAGAGTTGGTAGACCAGCGTTGAACACTCTTAAGCTCCCTTTGGCGCCAAGAATGCGAGAACAGAGGCCCTCGCTAAGCATGTAGCGAATCACAAAATGGGAAACGAGGGGCTCCGTGAAATAATTCAGAAAATAAGCGTTGGTAGTCGAGAAAACCTCGGAAAGCAAAGGGGAGGTTGTGGTGGGTCATAGAAAGAGATGAATTTTTTGAGTAGAAAAGAAAGTGGTTAAAAAATGCCGGCCGGGTGGGATCCGAACCCACGACCTCCAGAATACGGGTCTGGTGCAATAACCACTACGCTACCGGCGGTGCTTTCGGTGCCCCAGCACTTTCTGTGGTATTTCTGTTAGGTATTTTTGTTTCCTACACTTGGGGGCTGTAGCAAGCGCAACTTGGACTACTCGGGCTGAAGAACCTTCTTTTTAACCCCCGGGCCGTGACTCGAGTGTCTACGACATGTCAAGAGTGGTCGACCAGCGTTGAACTCTCTTAGGCTCCCTTTGGCGCCAAGACTGCCAGAACAGAGGCCCTCGCTAAGCATGTAGCGAATCACAAAATGGGAAATAAGGGGCTCCGTGAAATATTTCAGAAAATAGGGGTTGGCAGTCCAAAAACCTCGGAAAACAAACGGGAGGTTGTGTTGGGTAAGAGAAAGAGATGAAGAATTGTTTAGTCGAAAAGAAAGTGGTGAAAAATGCCGGCTGGGTGGGATCCGAACCCACGACCTGCAGAATACTGGTCTGGTGCGATAACCACTACGCTAACAGTGGCGTGTTTCCACAGAACTTTCTGGGGTATTCCTGTTAGGTATTTTTGTTTCCTGCACCTTGGGGGTGGTAGCCAGCGCCATTTGGGCTACTCTAGCTGAAGGGAACATTCTTTTTAACCCCCGGGCCCTGACTCGAGTGTCTACGACATGTCGAGAGTGGTCGACCAGACTTGAGCCCTCTTAAGCTCCCTTTGGCGCCAAGACTGCCAGAACAGAGGCCCTCGCTAATCATGTAGCAAATCAGAAAATGGGAAATGAGGGGCTCTGTGAAATAAGATAGAAAACAAGGGTTGGCAGTCCAGAAAACCTCGGGAAAGCAAAGGGAAGTTGTGGTGGGTCATAGAAACAGATGAAGAATTTTTTGAGTCGAAAAGAAAGTGTGTGAAAAAATGCCCGCCGGTGGGTTCTGACCCCACGACCTCCAGAATGCCGGTTTGGTGCGATAACTACTACGCTACTGGCGGGGCTGTTTCCCCAGCACTTTCTCGGGTATTTATGTTAAGGTATTTTTGTTTCCTTCACTTGGGGGGTGGTAGGCAGGGCTACTCGGACTACTCGGGGGTGAAGGGGACCTTCTTTTTAAACCCGGGCCGTGACTCGAGTGTCTACGAAATGTCGAGAGTGGTCGACCAGCGTTGAACCCTCTTAAGCTCCCTTTGGCACACAAGACTGCCAGAACAGAGGCCCCTCACTAAGCTTGTAGCGAATCTCAAAATGGGAAATTAGGGGCTCCATGAAATAATTCAGAAAATAGGGGTTGGCAGTCCAGAAAACCTCGGAAAGCAAATGGGAGGTTGTGGTGGGTCAGAGAAAGAGATGAAAAATTTTTTTGAGTCGAAAAGTGGTGAAAAAAATATCCACCGAAAGGGATCCGAACCCACGACATCCAGAATGCCGGTCTGGTGCGATAACCACTACGCTACCGGTTTGGCTGTTTCCCCAGCACTTTCTGGGGTGTTTATGTTAAGGGATTTTTTTTTTCTTGCCCTTTGGGGTGGTAGCCAGCGCCACATGGACTACTCGGGGTGAAGGGGACCTTCTTTTTACCCCCCGGGCCGTGACTCGAGTGTCTACGACATGTCGAGAGTGGTCGACCAGAGTTGAACCCTCTTAAGCTCCCTTTGTCTCCAAGACTACGAGAACAGAGGCCCTCGCTAAGCATGTAGCGATTCACAAAATGGGAAATGGGGGCTCCGTGAAATATTTCAGAAAATAAGGGTTTGCAGTGGAGAAAACCTCGGAAAGCCTAGGGGAGGCTGTGATGGGTCATAGAAAGAGATGAAGAATTTTTTGAGTCGAAAAGAAAGTGGTGGAATAAATGCCCGCCGGGTGAGATCCGAACCCACGACCTCCAGAATACCTGTCTGGTGCGATAACCACTACGCTACCGGCGGGGCTGTTTCCCCAGCACTTTTTCAGGTATTTATATTAATGCATTTTTGTTTCCTGCACTTGGGGGTGCTAGCCAGAGCCACTCGAACTACTCGGGGCGAAAGGGCCTTCTTTTTAACACTCGGGCCGTGCCTCGAGCGTCTACGACATGTCGAGAGTGGTCGACCAGCGTTGAACCCTCTTAAGCTCCCTTTGGCACCTAGACTGCCAGAACAGAGGCCCTCGCTAAGCATGTAGAGAATCAGAAAATGGGAAATGAGGGACTAGGTGAAATAAGACAGAAATTAAGGGTTGGCAGTCCAGAAAACCTCGGAAAGCAAATGGGAGGTTGTGGTGGGTCAGAGAAAGAGATGAAGAATTTTTTGAGTCGAAAAGAAAATGGTGAAAAAAACCCGGCTGGGTGGGATCCGAACCCACGACCTCCAGAATAATGGTCTGGTGCAATAAGAACTACGCTACCGGTGGTGCTGTTTCGCCAGCACTTTCTGTGGTATTTCTGTTCGGTAATTTTGTTTCCTGCACTTGGGGGTGGTAGCCAGCGCCACTTGGACTACTCGGGCTGAAGGGAACCTTCTTTTTAACCCCCGGGCCGTGACTCGAGTGTCTACGACATGTCGAGTGTGGTCGAGCAGCGTTGAACCCTCTTAAGCTCCCTTTGGCGCCAAGACTGCCAGAACACAGGCCCTCGCTAAGCATGTAGCGAATCTCAAAATGGGAAATGAAGGGCTCCATGAAATAATTCAGAAAATAGGGGTTGGCAGTCCAAAAACCTCGGAAAACAAAGGGGAGGTTGTGTTGGTTAATACAAAGAAAAGAAGAATTTTTGAGTCGAGAAGAAAATGGTGAAAAAATGCCCCCCGGGAGGGATCCGAACACACGAACTCTAGAATACCGATCTAGTGCAATAAACACTACGCTACCGGCGGAGCTGTTTCCCCAGCACTTTCTCGGGTATTTATGGTAAGGTATTTTTATTTCCTTCACTTGGGGGTTGTAGCCAGGGCCACTCAAACTACTCGGGGTGAAGGGGACCTTTTTTACACCACCGGGACATGACTCGAGTGTCTACAAAATGTCGAGAATGGTCGACCAGCGTTGAACCCTCTTAAGCTCGATTTGGCACAAGACTGCCAGAACAGAGGCCCTCGCTAAGCTTGTAGCGAATCAGAAAATGGAAAATGAGGGGCTCCTTGAAATAAGACAGAAAATAAGGGTTGGCAGTCCAGAAAACCTCGGAAAGCAAATAGGAGGTTGTAATGGGTCAGAGAAAGAGACGAAGAATTTTTTTGAGACGAAAAAAAAATAGTGAAAAAATGCCGGCTGGGTGGGATCCGAGCCCACGACCTGCGGAATACAGGTCTGGTGCGATAACCACTACGCTACCAGCGGGATGTTTGCCCAGCACTTTCTGGGGTATTCCTGTTAGGTATTTTTGTTTCCTGCACTTGGGGACGGTAGCCAGTGCCACTCGGACTACTCGGGACGAAGTGGACCTTCTTTTTAACACTCGGGCCGTGCCTCAAGCGTCTACGACATGTCGAGAGTTGGTCGACCAGCGTTGAACACTCTTAAGCTCCCTTTGGCGCCAAGAATGCGAGAACAGAGGCCCTCGCTAAGCATGTAGCGAATCACAAAATGGGAAACGAGGGGCTCCGTGAAATAATTCAGAAAATAAGCGTTGGTTGTCGAGAAAACCTCGGAAAGCAAAGGGGAGGTTGTGGTGGGTCTTAGAAAGAGATGAATTTTTTGAGTCGAAAAAAAGTGGTTAAAAAATGCCGGCCGGGTGGGATCCGAACCCACGACCTCCAGAATACTGGTCTGGTGCAATAACCACTACGCTAACGGCGGTGCTGTTTCCTCAGCACTTTCTGTGGTATTTCTGTCAGGTATTTTTGTATTCTGCACTTGGGGGTGGAAACCAGCGCCACTTGGACTACTCGGGCTGAAGGGGACCTTCTATTTAACCCCCGGGCCGTGACTCGAGTGTCTACGATATCACGAGAGTGGTCGACACGCGTTGAACCCGCTTAAGCTCCTTTTGGCACCAAGACTGCTAGATCAGAGGCCTTCGTTAAGCATGTAGCGAATCACAAAATGTGAAATGAGGGGCTCCCTTAAAAAAGACAGAAAATAAGGGTTGGCAATCGAGAAAACCTCGGAAAGCAAAGGGGAGATTGTGGTGGGTCATAGAAAGAGATGAAGAATTTTTTGAGTCGACAAGAAAGTGGTGAAAAAAATGCCCGCCGGGTGCAATCTGAACCCACGAGCTCCAGAATAACGGTCTGGGCGATAACCACTACGCTACCGGGGGGGCTGTTTCCCCAGCACTTTATCGGGTATTTATGTTAATGCATTTTTGTTTCCTGCACTGGGGGTGGTAGCCAGCGCCACTCGGACTACTCGGGGCGAAGGGGACCTCCTTTTAACCCCCGGGCCGTGACTAGAGTGTCTACGATATCTCGAGAGTGGTCGACCAGCATTGAACCTTCTTAAGCTCCCTTTGGCGCCAAAACTGCCAGAACAGAGGCCCTCGCTAAGCATGTAGCGAATCACAAAATGGAAATGAGGGGCTCCGGGAAATAATTCAGAAAATAGGGGTTGGCAATCCACAAACCTCGGAAAACAAAAGGGAGGTTGTGTTGGGTGAGAGAAAGAGATGAAGAATTTTTTAGTCGAAAAGAAACTGCTGAAAAAATGCCGGCTGGGTGGGATCCGAACCCAAGACCTCTAGAATACCGGTCTGGTGCAATAAACACTACGCTACGGGCGGGGCTGTTCCCCCAGCACTTTCTCGTGTATGTTAAGGTATTTTTGTTTCTTGCACTTGGGGGTGGTAGCCAGCCCCACTCGGACTACTCGGAGTGAAGGGGACCTTCTTTTTAACACTCGGGCCATGACTCGAGCATCTACGACATGTCGAGAGTGGTCGACCAGCGTTGAACCCTCTTAAGCTCCCTTTGGCACCAAGACTGCTAGAACAGAGGCCTTCGTTAAGCACGCAGCGAATCACAAAAATGCGAAACGAGGTGCTCCTTGAAATAAGACAAAAAATAAGGGTTGGCAGTCCAGAAAACCTCGGAAAGCAGATGGGTGGTTGTGGTGGGTCAGAGAAAGAGATGAAAAATTTTTTAGTCGAAAAGAAAGTGGTGAAAAAATGCCCGCCAGGAGGGATCCGAACCCACGACCTCTAGAATACTGATCTGGTGCAATAAACACTACGCTACCGGCGCGGCTGTTTCCGCAGCACTTTCTCGGGTATTTAAGTTAAGGTATTTTTGTTTCATTCACTTGGGGGTGGTAACCAGGGCCACTCGGACTACACGGGGTGAAGGGGACCTTCTTTTTAACACTCGGGCCGTGCCTCGAGCGTCTACGACATGTCGAGAGTGGTCAACTAGCGTTGAACCCTCTTAAGCTCCCTTTGGCACCAAGACTGCCAGAAGAGAGGCCCTCGCTAAGCTTGTAGCGAATCAGAAAATGGAAAATGAGGGGCTCCTTGAAATATGACAGAAAATAAGGGTTGGCAGTCCAGAAAACCTCGGAAAGCAAATAGGAGGTTGTAATGGGTCAGAGAAAGAGACGAAGAATTTTTTTGAGACGAAAAAAAAATAGTGAAAAAATGCCGGCTGGGTGGGATCCGAGCCCACGACCTGCGGAATACAGGTCTGGTGCGATAACCACTACGCTACCAGCGGGATGTTTGCCCAGCACTTTCTGGGGTATTCCTGTTAGGTATTTTTGTTTCCTGCACTTGGGGACGGTAGCCAGTGCCACTCGGACTACTCGGGACGAAGTGGACCTTCTTTTTAACACTCGGGCCGTGCCTCAAGCGTCTACGACATGTCGAGAGTTTGTCGACCAGCGTTGAACACTCTTAAGCTCCCTTTGGCGCCAAGAATGCGAGAACAGAGGCCCTCGCTAAGCATGTAGCGAATCACAAAATGGGAAACGAGGGGCTCCGTGAAATAATTCAGAAAATAAGCGTTGGTTGTCGAGAAAACCTCGGAAAGCAAAGGGGAGGTTGTGGTGGGTCATAGAAAGAGATGAATTTTTTGAGTCGAAAAAAAGTGGTTAAAAAATGCCGGCCGGGTGGGATCCGAACCCACGACCTCCAGAATACTGGTCTGGTGCAATAACCACTACGCTACCGGCGGTGCTGTTTCCCCAGCACTTTCTGTGGTATTTCTGTTAGGTATTTTTGTTTCCTACACTTGGGGGCTGTAGCAAGCGCAACTTGGACTACTCGGGCTGAAGAACCTTCTATTTAACCCCCGGGCCATGACTCGAGTGTCTACGACATGTCAAGAGTGGTCGACCAGCGTTGAACCCTCTTAGGCTCCCTTTGGCGCCAAGACTGCCAGAACAGAGGCCTCGCTAAGCATGTAGCGAATCACAAAATGGGAAATAAGGGGCTCCGTGAAATATTTCAGAAAATAGGGGTTGGCAGTCCAAAAACCTCGGAAAACAAAGGGGATGTTGTGTTGGGTAAGAGAAAGAGATGAAGAATTTTTTAGTCGAAAAGAAAGTGGTGAAAAAATGCCCGCCGGGAGGGATCCGAACGCACGACCTCTAGAATACCGATCTGGTGCATTATATACTACGCTACCGGCGGGGCTGTTTCCCCAGCACTTTCTCGGGTATTTATGTTAAGGCATTTTTGTTTCCTTCACTTGGGGGTGGTAGCCAGGGCCACTTGGACTACTCGGGGTGAAGGGGACCTTCTTTTTAACCTCCGGGCGGTGACTCGAGTGTCTACGAAATGTCGAGAGTGATCGACCAGAGCTGAACCCTCTTAAGCTCCCTTTGGCACCAAGACCGCCAGAACTGAGACCCTCGCTAAGCATGTAGCGAATCACAAAATAAGAAATGAGGGGCTCTGTGAAATATTACAGAAAATAAGGGTTGGCAGTCCAGAAAACCTCGGAAAGCAAAGGGGAGGTTGTGGTTGGTCATAGAAACAGATGAAGAATTTTTTTTGTCGAAAAGAAAGTGGTGAAAAAATGCCCGCCGGTTGGGATCCGACCCCACGACCTCCAGAATGCCGGTCTGGTGCGATAACCACTACGCTACTGGCGGGGTGTTTCCCCAGCACTTTCTGTGGTATGTCTGTCAGGTATTTTTGTATCCTGCACTTGGGGGTTGTAGCCAGCGCCACTTGGACTACTCGGGGAGAAGGGGACCTTCTTTTTAACCCCCGGGTCGTGACTCGAGTGTCTACGACATGTCGAGAGTGGTCAACTAGCGTTAAACCCTCTTAAGCTCCCTTTGGCACCAAGACTGCCAGAAGAGAGGCCCTCGCTAAGCATGTAGCGAATCAGAAAATGGGAAATGAGGGACTCTATGAAACAAGACAGAAATTAAGGGTTGGCAGTCCAGAAAACCTCGGAAAGCAAATGGGAGGTCCTGGTGGGTCAGAGAAAGAGATAAAAAATTTTTTGAGTCGAAACGAAAGTGGTGAGAAAATGCCGGCCACGTGGGATCCGAACCCACGACCTCCAGAAAACCGGTCTGGTGCAATAACCACTACGCTACCGGCGGTGCTGTTTCCCCAGCACTTTCTGTGGTATTTCTGTTAGGTATTTTGGTATCCTGCACTTGGGGGTGGTAGCCAGCGCCACTTGGACTACTCGGGCTGAAGGGGACCTTCTTTTTAACCCCTGGGCCGTGACTCGAGTGTCTACGACATCACGAGAGTGGTCGACCAGCGTTGAACCCTCTTAAGCTCCTTTTGGCACCAAGACTGCTAGAACAGAGGTCTTCGTTAAGCATGTAGCGAATCAGAAAATGTGAAATGAGGGGCTCCCTTAAATAAGACAGAAAATAAGGGTTGGCAGTCTAGAAAACTTCGGAAAGCAAATGGGATGTTGTGGTGGGTCAGAGAAAGAGATGAAGAATTCTTTGAGTCGAAAAGAAAGTGGTGAAAAAATGCCCGCCGGATGGGACCCGAACCCACGTTCTCCAGAATACCGATCTGGTGCATTAAATACTACGCTACCGGCGGGGCTGTTTCCCAAGAACTTTCTCGGGTATTTATGTTAAGGTATTTTTGTTTCCTTCACTAGGGGGTGGTAGCCAGGGCCACTCGGACTACTCGGGGTGAAGGGGACCTTCTTTTTAAACCGAGGGCGGTGACTTGAGTGTCTACGAAATGTCGAGAGTGGTCGACCAGAGTTCAACCCCCTTAAGCTCCCTTTGGCGCCAAGACAGCCAGAACAGAGGCCCTCGCTAAGCATGTAGCGAATCAGAAATTGGGAAATGAGGGACTCCGTGAAACAAGACAGAAATTAAGGGTTGGCAGTCCAGAAAACCTCTGAAAGCAAATGGGAGGTTCTGGTGGGTCAGAGAAAGAGATGAAGAATTTTTGAGTCCGAAAGAAAGTGGTGTGAAAATGCCGGCCGGGTGGGATCCGAACCTACGTCCTCCAGAATACCGGTCTGGTGCAATAATCACTACGCTAACGGCGGTGCTGTTTCCTCAGCACTTTCTGTGGTATTTCTGTCAGGTATATTTGTATCCTGCAGTTGGGGGTGGAAACCAGCGCCACTTGGACTACTCGGGCTGAAGGGGACCTTCTTTTTAACCCCCGGGCCGTGACTCGAGTGTCTACGATATCACGAGAGTGGTCGACCAGCGTTGAACCCGATTAAGCTCCTTTTGGCACCAAGACTGCTAGATCAGAGGCCTTCGTTAAGCATGTAGCGAATCACAAAATGGAAATGAGGGGCTCCGGGAAATAATTCAGAAAATAGGGGTTGGCAGTCCACAAACCTCGGAAAACAAAAGGGAGGTTGTGTTGGGTGAGAGAAAGAGATGAAGAATTTTTTAGTCGAAAAGAAACTGCTGAAAAAATGCCGGCTGGGTGGGATCCGAACCCAAGACCTATAGAATACCGGTCTGGTGCAATAAACACTACGCTACGGTCGGGGCTGTTCCCCCTGCACTTTCTCGTGTATGTTAAGGTATTTTTGTTTCTTGCACTTGGGGGTGGTAGCCAGCCCCACTCGGACTAGTCGGAGTGAAGGGGACCTTCTTTTTAACACTCGGGCCATGACTCGAGCATCTACGACATGTCGAGAGTGGTCGACCAGCGTTGAACCCTCTTAAGCTCCCTTTGGCACCAAGACTGCTAGAACAGAGGCCTTCGTTAAGCACGCAGCGAATCACAAAAATGCGAAACGAGGTGCTCCTTGAAATAAGACAAAAAATAAGGGTTGGCAGTCCAGAAAACCTCGGAAAGCAGATGGGTGGCTGTGGTGGGTCAGAGAAAGAGATGAAGAATTTTTTAGTCGAAAAGAAAGTGGTGACAAAATGCCCGCCAGGAGGGATCCGAACCCACGACCTCTAGAATACTGATCTGGTGCAATAAACACTACGCTACCGGCGGGGCTGTTTCCGCAGCACTTTCTCGGGTATTTATGTTAAGGTATTTTTGTTTCATTCACTTGGGGGTGGTAGCCAGGGTCACTCGGACTACACGGGGTGAAGGGGACCTTCTTTTTAATACTCGGGCCGTGCCTCGAGCGTCTACGACATGTCGAGAGTGGTCGACTAGCGTTGAACCCTCTTAAGCTCCCTTTGGCACCAAGACTGCCAGAACAGAGGCCCTCGCTAAGCATGTAGCGAATCAGAAAATGGGAAATGAGGGACTCTATGAAACAAGACAGAAATTAAGGGTTGGCAGTCCAGAAAACCTCGGAAAGCAAATGGGAGGTCCTGGTGGGTCAGAGAAAGAGATAAAAAATTTTTTGAGTCGAAACGAAAGTGGTGAGAAAATGCCGGCCACGTGGGATCCGAACCCACGACCTCCAGAAAACCGGTCTGGTGCAATAACCACTACGCTACCGGCGGTGCTGTTTCCCCAGCACTTTCTGTGGTATTTCTGTTAGGTATTTTGGTATCCTGCACTTGGGGGTGGTAGCCAGCGCCACTTGTCTACTCGAACTGAAGAGGACCTTCTTTTTAACCCCCGGGCCGTGACTCGAGTGTCTACGACATCACTTGAGTGGTCGACCAGCGTTGAACCCTCTTAAGCTCCCTTTGGCGCCAAAACTGCCAGAACAGAGGCTCTCGCTAAGTATGTAGCGAATCACAAAATGGGAAACGAGGGGCTCCGGGAAATAATTCAGAAAATAGAGGTTGGCAGTAAAAAAACCTCGGAAAGCAAATGGGAGGTTGTGTTGGGTAAGAGAAAGAGATGAAGAATTTTTGAGTCGAAAAGAAAGTGGTTAAAAAATGCCTGCCAGGAGGGATTCGAACCCTCGCCCTCTAGAAAACCGATCTGGTGCAATAAACACTACGCTACCGGCGGGGCTGTTTCCCCAGCACTTTCTCGGGTATGTTAAGGTATTTTTGTTTAATGCACTTGGGGGTGGTAGCCAGCACCACATGGACAACTCGGGGTGAAGGGGACCTTCTTTTTAACTCCCGCGCCGTGACTCGAGTGTTACGACATGTCGAGAGTGGTCGACCAGCGTTGAACCCTCTTAAGCTCCCTTTGGCGCCAAGACTGCCAGAACAGAGGCCCTCGCTAAGCATGTAGCGATTCAAAAAATGGGAAATGAGGGGCTTCGTGAAATAAGACAGAAAAAAAGGGTTGGCAGTCCAGAATACCTCGGAAAGAAAAGGGGAGGTTGTGGTGGGTCTGAGAAAGAGATGAAGAATTTTTTTAGTCGAAAAGAAAGCGGTGAAAAAAATGCCGGCCGGGTGGGATCCGAACCCACGACATCCAGAATACCGATCTGGTGCAAAAAACACTACGCTACCGGTGGGGCTGTTTGCCCAGCACTTTCTCGGGTATTTATGTTAAGGTATTTTTGTTTCCTTCACTTGGGGGTGGTAGCCAGGGCCACTCGGACTACTCGGGGTGAAGGGGACTTTTTTTTAACCCCCGGGTAGTGACTCGAGTGTCTACAACAGGTCGAGAGTGGTCGACCAGCATTGAACCCTCTTAAGCTCCCTTTGGCGCCAAGACTGCCAGAACAGAGGCCCTCGCTAAGCATGTAGCGAATCAGAAAATGGGAAATGAGGGGCTCCGTTAAATAAGACAGAAAATAAGGGTTGGCTGTCCAGAAAACCTCGGAAAGCAAATGGGAGGTTGTGGTGGGTCAGAGAAAGAGATGAATTTTTTTGAGTCGAAAAGAAACCGGTGAAAAAATGCCAGCTGGGTGGGATCCGAACCCATGACCTCCAGAATACCGGTTTGGTGCGAAAACCACTAGGCTACCGGCGGGGCTGTTTACCCAGCACTTTCTCGGGTATTTATGTTAATGCATTTTTGTTTCCTGTTTTGGGGTGGTAGCCAGCGCCACTCGGACTACTTGGGGCGAAGGGGACTTACTTTTTAACACTCGGGCCGTGACTCGAGTGTCTACGAAATGTCGAGAGTGATCGACCAGCGTTGAACCCTCTTAAGCTTGATTTGGCGCCAAGACTGCCAGAACAAAGGCCCTCGCTAAGCATGTAGCGAATCACAAAATGGGAAATAAGGTGCTCCGTGAAATATTTCAGAAAATAGGGGTTGGCAGTCCAGAAACCTCGGATAACAAAGGGGAGGTTGTGTTGGGTAAGAGAAAGAGATGAAGAATTTTTTAGTCGAAAAGAAAGTGGTGAAAAAATGCCCGCCGGGAGGTATCCGAATCCACGACCTCTAGAATACCGATCTGGTGCATTAAATACTACGCTACCGGCGGGGCTGTTTCCCCAGCACTTTCTCGGGTATTTATGTTAAGGTATTTTTGTTTCCTTCACTTGTGGGTGGTAGCCAGGGCCACTCGGACTACACGGGGTGAAGGGGACCTTCTTTTTAACACTCGGGCCGTGCCTCGAGCGTCTACGACATGTCGAGAGTGGTCGACTAGCGTTGAACCCTCTTAAGGTCCCTTTGGCACCAAGACTGCCAGAACAGAGGCCCTCGCTAAGCATGTAGCGAATCAGAAAATGGGAAATGAGGGACTCTATGAAACAAGACAGAAATTAAGGGTTGGCAGTCCAGAAAACCTCGGAAAGCAAAAGGGAGGTCCTGGTGGGTCAGAGAAAGAGATAAAAAATTTTTTGAGTCGAAACGAAAGTGGTGAGAAAATACCGGCAACGTGGGATCCGAACCCACGACCTCCAGAAAACCGGTCTGGTGCAATAACCACTACGCTACCGGCGGTGCTGTTTCCCCAGCACTTTCTGTGGTATTTCTGTTAGGTATTTTGGTATCCTGCACTTGGGGGTGGTAGCCAGCGCCACTTGGACTACTCGAACTGAAGAGGACCTTCTTTTTAACCCCCGGGCCGTGACTCGAGTGTCTACGACATCACTAGTGTGGTCGACCAGTGTTGAACCCTCTTAAGCTCCCTTTGGCGCCAAAACTGCCAGAACAGAGGCTCTCGCTAAGCATGTAGCGAATCACAAAATAGGAAATGAGGGGTTCCGGGAAATAATTCAGAAAATAGAGGTTGGCAGTAAAAAAACCTCGGAAAGCAAATGGGAGGTTGTGTTGGGTAAGAGAAAGAGATGAAGAATTTTTGAGTTGAAAAGAAAGTGGTTAAAAAATTCCAGCCAGGAGGGATCCGAACCCTCGCCTTCTAGAAAACCGATCTGGTGCAATAAACACTACGCTACCGGCGGGGCTGTTTCCCCAGCACTTTCTCGGGTATGTTAAGGTATTTTTGTTTCCTGCACTTGGGGCTGGTAGCCAGCACCACATGGACAACTCGGGGTGAAGGGGACCTTCTTTTTAAACCCCGGGCGGTGACTCGAGTGTCTACGACATGTCGAGAGTGGTCGACCAGCGTTGAACCCTCTTAAGCTCCCTTTGGCGCCAAGACTGCCAGAACAGAGGCCCTCGCTAAGCATGTAGCGATTCAAAAAATTGGAAATGAGGGGCTTCGTGAAATAAGACAGAAAAAAAGGGCTGGCAGTCCAGAATACCTCGGAAAGAAAAGGGGAGGTTGTGGTGGGTCTGAGAAAGAGATGAATTTTTTTAGTCGAAAAGAAAGCGGTGAAAAAAATGCCGGCCGGGTGGGATCCGAACCCACGACCTCCAGAATACCGATCTGGTGCAATAAACACTACGCTACCGGTGGGGCTGTTTGCCAAGCACTTTCTCGGGTATTTATGTTAAGGTATTTTTGTTTCCTTCACTTGGGGGTGGTAGCCAGGGCCACTCGGACTACTCGGGGTGAAGGGGACTTTTTTTTAACCCCCGGGAAGTGACTCGAGTGTCTACGACAGGTCGAGAGTGGTCGACCAGCATTGAACCCTCTTAAGCTCCCTTTGGCGCCAAGACTGCCAAAACAGAGGCCCTCGCTAAGCATGTAGCGAATCAGAAAATGGGAAATGAGGGGCTCCGTTAAATAAGACAGAAAATAAGGGTTGGCAGTCCAGAAAACCTCGGAAAGCAAATGGGAGGTTGTGGTGGGTCAGAGAAAGAGATGAATTTTTTTTAGTCGAAAAGAAACCGGTGAAAAAATGCCGGCTGGGTGGGATCCGAACCCACGACCTCCCGAATACCGGTTTGGTGCGAAAACCACTACGCTACCGGCGGGGCTGTTTCCCAAGCACTTTCTCGGGTATTTATGCTAAGGTATTTTTTTGTTTCCTGCACTTGGGGTTGGTAGCCAGCGCCACTCGGACTACTCGGAGTGAAGGGGACCTTCTTTTTCACCCCCGGGTCGTAATTCGAGTGTCTACGACATGTCGAGAGTAGTCGACAAGCGTTGAACCCTCTTAAGTTCCCTTTGGCACCAAGACTGCCAGAACAGAGGCCCTCGCTAAGCATTTAGCGAATCCAAAAATTGGAAATGAGGGGCTCCGTGAAATAAGACAGAAAATAAGGGCTGGCCGTCAAGAAAACCTCTCAAAGCAAAGGGGAGGTGTAGTGGGTCATAGAAAGAGATGAAGAATTCTTTGAGTCGAAAAGAAAGTGGTGAAAAAATGCCCGCCGGATGGGACCCGAACCCACGTTCTCCAGAATACCGGTCTGGTGCGATAACCACTACGCTACCGGCGGGGCTGTTGCCCCAGCACTTTCTCGGGTATTTATGTTCAGACATTTATTTGTTTCCTGCACTTGCGGGTGGAAGCCAGCGCCACTCAGACTACTTGGGGTGAAGGGGACCTTCTTTTTATCCCCCGGGTCGTGACTCGAGTGTCTACGACATGTCGAGAGTAGTCGACCAGCATTGAACAATGTTGCGCTCCCTTTGGCACCAAGACTGCCTGAACAGAGGCCCTCGCTAAGCATGTAGCGAATCAGAAAATGGGAAATGAGGGGCTCCGTGAAATAAGACAGAAAATAAGGGCTGGGAGTCAAGAAAGCCTCGGAAAGAAAGGGGAGGTTGTAGTGGGTCATAGAAAGAGAAGAATTTTTTGAGTCGAAAAGAAAGTGGTGAAAAAAAGCCCGCCGGGTGGGATTCGAACCCACGACCTCCAGAATACCGGTCTGGTGCGACAACCACTACGCTACCGGCGGGGCTGTTTCCCCAGCTTTTTTCTCGAGTATTTATGTGAAGATATTTTTTTGTTTCCTGCCCTTGGGGGTGGTAGCCAGCGACACTCGGACTACTCGGGGTGAAGGGGACCTTCTTTTTAACCCCCGGGTCGTGACTCGAGTGTCTACGACATCTCGAGAGTAGTCGACCGGCGTTGAACCCTCTTAAGCTCCGTTTGGCACCAATACTGACAGTACAGAGGCCCTCGCTAAACATGTAGCGAATCAGAAATTGGAAAAAGAGGATCTCCATGAAATAAGACAGAAAATAGGGGCTGGCAGTCACGAAAACCTCGGAAAGCAAAGGGGAGCTTGTAGTGGGTCATAGAAAGAGATGAAGAATTCTTTGAGTCGAAAAGAAAGTGGTGAAAAAATACCCGCCGGATGGGACCCGAACCCACGTTCTCCAGAATACCGGTCTGGTGCGATAACCACTACGCTACCGGCGGGGCTGTTGCCCCAGCACTTTCTCGGGTATTTATGTTCAGACATTTATTTGTTTCCTGCACTTGGGGGTGGTAGCCAGCGCCACTCAGACTACTTGGGGTGAAGGGGATCTTCTTTTAACCACCGGGTCGTGACTCCAGTGTCTACGACATGTCGAGAGTAGTCGACCAGCATTGAACAATGTTAAGCTCCCTTTGGCACCAAGACTGCCTCAACAGAGGCCCTCGCTAAGCATGTAGCGAATCAGAAAATGGGTAAAGAGGGGCTCCGTGAATTAAGACAGAAAATAAGGGCTGGGAGTCAAGAAAACCTCGGAAAGAAAGGGGAGGTTGTAGTGGGTCATAGAACGAGAAAAGAATTATTTGAGTAGAAAAGAAAGTGGTGAAAAATTGCCCGCCGGGTGGGATCCGAACCTACGACCTCCATAATACCTGTCTGGTGCGATAACCACTACGCTACCGGCGGGGCTGTTTCCCAAGCACTTTCTCGGGTATTTATGCTAAGGTATTTTTTTGTTTCCTGCACTTGGGGTTGGTAGCCAGCGCCACTCGGACTACTCGGAGTGAAGGGGACCTTCTTTTTCACCCCCGGGTCGTAATTCGAGTGTCTACGACATGTCGAGAGTAGTCGACAAGCGTTGAACCCTCTTACGCTCCCTTTGGCACCAAGACTGCCAGAACAGAGGCCCTCGCTAAGCATTTAGCGAATCAGAAAATTCGAAAAGAGGGGCTCCGAGAAATAAGACAGAAAATAAGGGCTGGGATTCAAGAAAACCTCGGAAAGAAAGGGGATGTTGTAGTGGGTCATAGAAACAGATGAAGAATCTTTTGAGTCGAAAAGAAAGTGGTGAAAAAATGCCCGCCGGGTGGGATCCGAACCAACGTTCTCCAGAATACCGGTCTGGTGCGATGACCACTACGCTACCGGCGGGGCTGTTTCCCCAGCACTTTCTCGGGTATTTATGTTCAGACATTTATTTGTTTCCTGCACTTGGGGGTGGAAGCCAGCGCCATTCAGACTACTTGGGGTGAAGGGGACCTTCTTTTTATTCCCCGGGTCGTGCCTCGAGTGTCTACGACATGTCGAGAGTAGTCGACCAGCATTGAACAATGTTACGCTCCCTTTGGCACCAAGACTGCCTGAACAGAGGCCCTCGCTAAATAGTAGCGAATCAGAAAATGGGAAATGAAGGGCTCCGTGAAATAAGACAGAAAATAAGGGCTGGCAGTCAAGAAAACTTCGGAAAGAAAGGGGAGGTTGTAGTGGGTCATAGAAAGAGAAGAATAATTTTTTGAGTCGAAAAGAAAGTGGTAAAAAATGCCCCCCGGGTGGGATCCAAACCCACGTTCTCCAGAATACCAGTCTGGTGCGATGACCACTACGCTACCGGCGGGGCTGTTTCCCCAGCACTTTCTCGGGTATTTATGTTCAGACATTTATTTGTTTCCTGCACTTGGGGGTGGAAGCCAGCGCCACTCGGACTACTCGGGGTGAAGGGGACCTTTTTTTAAACCTCCGGGTCGTGAGTCGAGTGTCTACGACATGTCGAGAGTAGTCGACACGCGTTGAACCCTCTTATGCTCCCTTTGGCACCAAGACTGCCAGAACAGAGGCCCTCGCTAAGCATGTAGCGAATCAGAAAATGGGAAAAGAGGGGCTCCGTGAAATAAGACAGAAAATAAGGGCTGGGAGTCAAGAAAGCCTCGGAAAGAAAGGGGAGCTTGTAGTGGGTCATAGAAAGAGATGAAGAATACTTTGAGTCGAAAAGAAAGAGATGAAAAAATGCCCGCCGGGTGGGATCCGAACCCACGACCCCCAGAAAGCCGGTCTGGTGCGATAAATACTGCGCTACCGGCGGGGCTGTTTCCCCAGCACTTTCTCGGGTATTTGTGTTAAGATATTTTAGTGTTTCCTGCACTTAGGGGGGGGGGGGGGTAGCCAGCGCCACTTGGACTACTCGGGTTGAAGGGGACATTCTTTTTAACCCCAGGATCGTGACTCGAGTGTCTGCGACATGTCGAGAGTAGTAGACAAGCGTTGAACCCTCTTAAGCTCCGTTTGGCACCAAGACTGCCAGAACACAGGCCGTCGCTTAGCATGTAGCGAATCAAAAAATGGGAAATGAGGGGCTCCCTGAAATAAGACAGAAAATAAGGGCTGGCAGTCAAGAAAACCTCGGAAAGCAAAGGGGAGGTTGTAGTGGGTCATAGAAAGAGAAGAAGATTTTTTTTAGTCGAAAAGAAAGTGGTGAATAAATGCCCGCCGGCTGGGATCCGAACCCACGCTCTCCAGAATACCAGTCTGGTGCGATAACCACTGCGCTACCGGCGAGGCTGTTTCCCCAGCACATTCTCGGGTATTGATATTAAGGTATTTTATTTTTTCCTGCACTTAGGAGGGGGGGTAGCCAGTGCAACTCGGACTACTCGGGGTGAAGGGGACCTTCTTTTTAACCCCAGGGTCGTGACTCGAGTGTCTACGATATGTCGAGAGTAGTCGACCAGCATTGAACAATCTTAAGCTCCTTTTGGCACCAAGACTGCCAGAACAGAGGCCCTCGCTAAGCATGTAGCGAATCAGAAAATGGGAAAGAGGGGCTCCGTGAAATAAGACAGAAAATAAGGGCTGGCGGTCAAGAAAACCTCGGAAAGCAATCGGGAGGTTGTAGTGGGTCAGAGAAAGAGATGAAGCATTTTTTGAGTCGAAAAGAAAGTGTTGAAAAAATGCCCGCAGGGTGGGATCTGAACCAACGACCTCCAGAATACTGGTCTGGTGCGATAACCACTACGCTACCGGCGGGGCTGTTTCCCCAGAACTTTCTCGGGTATTTATGTGAAGGTATTTTTTTGTTTCCTGCACTTGGGGGTGGTAGCGAGCGCCACTCGGACTACTCGGGGTGAAGGGGACCTTCTTTTTAACCCCCGGGTCGTGACTCGAGTGTCTGCGACATGTCGAGAGTAGTCGACCAGCATTGAACAATCTTAAGCTCCTTTTGGCACCAAGACTGCCAGAACAGAGGCCCTCGCTAAGCATGTACCGAATCAGAAAATGGGAAATGAGGGGCTCCATGAAATAAGACAGAAAAAAAGGGCTGGCAGTCAAGAAATCCTCGGAAAGCAATCGGGAGGTTGTAGTGGGTCAGAGAAAGAGATGAGGAATTTTTTAAGTCCAAAAGAAAGAGATGAAAAAATGCCCGCCGGGTGGGATCCGAATCCACGACCTCCAGAATACCCGTCTGGTGCGATAAATACTGCGCTACCGGCGGGGCTGTTTCCCCAGCACTTTCTCGGGTATTTGTGTTAAGATATTTTATTGCTTCCTGCAATTAGGGGGGGGGGGTAGCCAGCGAAACTCGGACTACTCGGGGTGAAGGAGACCTTCTTTTTAAACCCCCGGGTCGTGACTCGAGTGTCTACGACATGTCGACAGTAGTCGACCAGCGTTGAACCCTCTCAAGCTCCCTTTGGCACCAAGACTGCCAGAACAGAGGCCCTCGCTAAGCATGTAGCGAATCAGAAAATGGGAAAGAGGGGCTCCGTGAAATAAGACAGAAAATAAGGGCTGGCGGTCAAGAAAACCTCGGAAAGCAATCGGGAGGTTGTAGTGGGTCAGAGAAAGAGATGAAGAATTTTTTGAGTCGAAAAGAAAGTGATAAAAAATGCCCCCCGGGTGGGATCCGAACCCACGTTCTCCAGAATACCGGTCTGGTGTGATGACCACTACGCTACCGGCGGGGCTGTTTCCCCAGCACTTTCTCGGGTATTTATGTTCAGACATTTATTTGTTTCCTGCACTTGGGGGTGGAAGCCAGCGCCACTCGGACTACTCGGGGTGAAGGGGACCTTTTTTTAAACCTCCGCGTCGTGAGTCGAGTGTCTACGACATGTCGAGAGTAGTCGACCAGCGTTGAACCCTCTTAAGCTCCCTTTGGCACCAAGACTGCAGGAACAGAGGCCGTCGCTAAGCATGTAGCGAATCACAAAATGGGAAATAAGGGGCTCCGTGAAATATTTCAGAAAATAGGGGTTGGCAGTCCAAAAACCTCGGAAAACAAAGGGGAGGTTGTGTTGGGTAAGAGAAAGAGATGAAGAATTTTTAGTCGAAAAGAAAGTGGTGAACAAATGCCCGCCGGGAGGGATCCGAACTCACGACCTCTAAATACCGATCTGGTGCATTAAATACTACGCTACCGGCGGGGCTGTTTCCCCAGCACTTTCTCGGGTATTTATGGTAAGGTATTTTTATTTCCTTCACTTGGGGGTTGTAGCCAGGGCCACTCAAACTACTCGGGGTGAAGGGGACCTTTTTTACAACCCCGGGACATGATTCGAGCGTCTACAAAATGTCGAGAATGGTCGACCAGCGTTGAACCCTCTTAAGCTCGATTTGGCACAAGACTGCCAGAACAGAGGCCCTCGCTAAGCTTGTAGCGAATCAGAAAATGGGAAATGAGGGGCTCCGTGAAATAAGACAGAAAATAAGGGTTGGCAGTCCAGAAAACCTCGGAAAGCAAATAGGAGGTTGTAATGGGTCAGAGAAAGAGACGAAGAATTTTTTTGAGACGAAAAAAAATAGTGAAAAAATGCCGGCTGGGTGGGATCCGAGCCCACGACCTGCGGAATACAGGTCTGGTGCGATAACCACTACGCTACCAGCGGGATGTTTGCCCAGCACTTTCTGGGGTATTCCTGTTAGGTATTTTTGTTTCCTGCACTTGGGGACGGTAGCCAGTGCCACTCGGACTACTCGGGACGAAGTGGACCTTCTTTTTAACACTCGGGCCGTGCCTCAAGCGTCTACGACATGTCGAGAGTTGGTCGACCAGCGTTGAACACTCTTAAGCTCCCTTTGGCGCCAAGAATGCGAGAACAGAGGCCCTCGCTAAGCATGTAGCGAATCACAAAATGGGAAACGAGGGGCTCCGTGAAATAATTCAGAAAATAAGCGTTGGTTGTCGAGAAAACCTCGGAAAGCAAAGGGGAGGTTGTGGTGGGTCATAGAAAGAGATGAATTTTTTGAGTCGAAAAAAAGTGGTTAAAAAATGCCGGCCGGGTGGGATCCGAACCCACGACCTCCAGAATATGGTCTAGTGCAATAACCACTACGCTACCGGCGGTGCTGTTTCCCCGGCACTTTCTGTGGTATTTCTGTTAGGTATTTTTGTTTCCTACACTTGGGGGCTGTAGCAAGCGCAACTTGGACTACTCGGGCTGAAGAACCTTCTATTTAACCCCCGGGCCGTGACTCGAGTGTCTACGACATGTCAAGAGTGGTCGACCAGCGTTGAACCCTCTTAGGCTCCCTTTGCCGCCAAGACTGCCAGAACAGAGGCCCTCGCTAAGCATGTAGCGAATCACAAAATGGGAAATAAGGGGCTCCGTGAAATATTTCAGAAAATAGGGGTTGGCAGTCCAAAAACCTCGGAAAACAAAGGGGAGGTTGTGTTGGGTAAGAGAAAGAGATGAAGAATTTTTTAGTCGAAAAGAAAGTGGTGAAAAAATGCCCGCCGGGAGGGATCCGAACGCAAGACCTCTAGAATACCGATCTGGTGCATTATATACTACGCTACCGGCGGGGCTGTTTCCCCAGCACTTTCTCGGGTATTTATGTTAAGGTATTTTTGTTTCCTTCACTTGGGGGTGGTAGCCAGGGCCACTTGGACTACTCGGGGTGAAGGGGACCTTCTTTTTAACCTCCGGACGGTGACTCGAGTGTCTACGAAATGTCGAGAGTGATCGACCAGAGCTGAACCTTCTTAAGCTCCCTTTGGCAGCAAGACCGCCAGAACTGAGGCCCTCGCTAAGCATGTAGCGAATCACAAAATAAGAAATGAGGGGCTCTGTGAAATATTACAGAAAATAAGGGTTGGCAGTCCAGAAAACCTCGGAAAGCAAAGGGGAGGTTGTGGTTGGTCATAGAAACAGATGAAGAATTTTTTTTGTCGAAAAGAAAGTGGTGAAAAAATGCCCGCCGGTTGGGATCCGACCCCACGACCTCCAGAATGCCGGTCTGGTGCGATAACCACTACGCTACTGGCGGGGTGTTTCCCCAGCACTTTCTGTAGTATGTCTGTCAGGTATTTTTGTATCCTGCACTTGGGGGTTGTAGCCAGCGCCACTTGGACTGCTCGGGGAGAAGGGGACCTTCTTTTTAACCCCCGGGTCATGACTCGAGTGTCTACGACATGTCGAGAGTAGTCGACCAGCGTTGAGCCCTCTTAAGCTCCCTTTGGCACCAAGACTGCCAGAACAGAGGCCCTCGCTAAGCATGTAGCGAATAACAAATTGGGAAATGAGGGACTCCGTGAAACAAGACAGAAATTAAGGGTTGGCAGTCCAGAAAACCTCGGAAAGCAAATGGGAGGTCTGGTGGGTCAGAGAAAGAGATGGAGAATTTTTGAGTCGGACAGAAAGTGGTGAGAAAATGCCGGCCGGGTGGGATCCGAACCCACGACCTCCAGAATACTGGTCTGGTGCAATAACCACTACGCTACCAGCGGTGCTGTTTCCCCAGCACTTTCTGTGGTATTTCTGTTAGGTATTTTTGTTTCCTACACTTGGGGGCGGTAGCAAGCGCCACTTGGACTACTCGGGCTGAAGAACCTTCTTTTTAACCCCCAGGCCGTGACTCGAGTGTCTACGACATGTCGAGAGTGGTCGACCAGCGTTGGACCCTCTTAGGCTCCCTTTGGTGCCAAGACTGCCAGAACAGAGGCCCTCGCTAAGCATGTATCGAATCTGAAAATGGGAAAAGAGGGACTCCGTGAAATAAGACAGAAAATAGGGGTTGGCAGTCTAGAAAACATCGGAAAGCAAATGGGAGGTTGTGGTGGGTCAGAGAAAGAGATGAAAAATTTTTTGAGTCGGAAAGCAACTGGTGAAAAAATGCCTGGTGAGATCCGAACCCACGAGCTCTAGAATACCGGTCTGGTGCGATAACCACGACGCTACCGGCGGGGCGGTTTCCCAAGCACTTTTTCGTGAATTTATGTTAAAGTATTTTTGTTTCCTGCACTTGGGGTGGTAGCCAGCGCCACTTGGACTACTCGGGCTGAAGGGGACCTTCTTTTTAACCCCCGCGCCGTGACTCGAGTGTCTACGACATGTCGAGAGTGGTCGACCAGCGTTGAACACTCTTAAGCTCCCTTTGGCGCCAAGACTGCGAGAACAGAGGCCCTCGCTAAGCGTGTAGCGAATCACAAAATGGGAAATGAGGGGCTCCATGAAATAATTCAGAAAATTAGGGTTGCCAGTCGAGAAAACCTCGGAAAGCAAAGGGGCGGTTGTGGAGGGTCAGAGAAAGAGATGAAGAATATTTTGAGTCAAAAAGAAACTGGTGAAAAAATGCCGGCTGGGTGGGATCCGAACCCACGACCTCCAGAATACCGGTCTGGTGCGATAACCACTACGTTACGGGCGGGGCTGTTTCCCCAGAACTTTCTCGGGTATGTTAAGGTATTTTTGTTTCTTGCACTTGGGGGTGGTAGCCAGCGCCACTAGGACTACACAGGGTGAAGGGGACCTTCTTTTTAACACTCGGGCCGTGCCTCGAGCGTCTACGACATGTCGAGAGTGGTCGACCAGCGTTGAACCCTCTTAAGCTCCCTTTGGCACCAAGACTGCCAGAACAGAAGCCCTCGCTAAGCATATAGCGAATCAGAAAATGGAAAATGAGGGACTCCATGAAACAAGACAGAAATTAAGGGTTGGCAGTCCAGAAAACCTCGGAAAGCAAATGGGAGGTCCTGGTGGGTCAGAGAAAGAGATAAAAAAATTTTTGAGTCGAAAAGAAAGTGGTGAGAAAATGCCGGCCACGTGGGATCCGAACCCACGACCTCCAGAATAATGGTCTGGGGCAATAACAACTACGCTACCGGTGGTGCTGTTTCGCCAGCACTTTCTGTGGTATTTATATTAATGCATTTTTGTTTCCTGCACTTGGGGGTGGTAGCCACAGCCACTCGGACTACTCGGGGCGAAAGGGACCTTCTTTTTAACACTCGGGCCGTGCCTCGAGCGTGTACGACATGTCGAGAGTGGTCGACCAGCGTTGAACCCTCTTAAGCTCCCTTTGGCGCCAAGACTGCCAGAACACAGGCCCTCGCTAAGCATGTAGCGAATCTCAAAATGGGAAACGAGGGGCTCCATCAAATAATTCAGAAAATAGGAGTTGGCAGTCCAAAAACCTCGGAAAACAAAGGGGAGGTTGTGTTGGGTAATACAAAGAAATGAAGAATTTTTGAGTCGAGAAGAAAGTGGTGAAAAAATGCCCGCCGGGAGGGATCCGAACACACGAACACTAGAATACCGATCTAGTGCAATAAACACTACGCTACCGGCGGGGCTGTTTCCCCATCACTTTCTCGGGTATTTATGGTAAGGTATTTTTATTTCCTTCACTTGGGGGTTGTAGCCAGGGCCACTCAAACTACTCGGGGTGAAGGGGACCTTTTTTACACCCCCGGGACATGACTCGAGTGTCTACAAAATGTCGAGAATGGTCGACCAGCGTTGAACCCTCTTAAGCTCGATTTGGCACAAGACTGCCAGAACAGAGGTCCTCGCTAAGCTTGTAGCGAATCAGAAAATGGGAAATGAGGGGCTCCGTGAAATAAGACAGAAAATAAGGGTTAGCAGTCCAGAAAACCTCGGAAAGCAAAAAGGAGGTTGTAATGGGTAAGAGAAAGAGACGAAGAATTTTTTTGAGTGGAAAAAAAAATAGTGAAAAAATGCCGGCTGGGTGGGATCCGAGCCCACGACCTGCGGAATACCGATCTGGTGCGATAACCACTACGCTACCAGCGGGATGTTTGCCCAGCACTTTCTGGGGTATTCCTGTTAGGTATTTTTGTTTCCTGCACTTGGGGACGGTAGCCAGTGCCACTCGGACTACTCGGGGCGAAGTGGACCTTCTTTTTAACACTCGGGCCGTGCCTCAAGCGTCTACGACATGTCGAGAGTTGGTCGACCAGCGTTGAACACTCTTAAGCTCCCTTTGGCGCCAAGAATGCGAGAACAGAGGCCCTCGCTAAGCATGTAGCGAATCACAAAATGGGAAACGAGGGGCTCCGTGAAATAATTCAGAAAATAAGCGTTGGTAGTCGAGAAAACCTCGGAAAGCAAAGGGGAGGTTGTGGTGGGTCATAGAAAGAGATGAATTTTTTGAGTAGAAAAGAAAGTGGTTAAAAAATGCCGGCCGGGTTGGATCCGAACCCACGACCTCCAGAATACGGGTCTGGTGCAATAACCACTACGCTACCGGCGGTGCTGTTTCCCCAGCACTTTCTGTGGTATTTCTGTTAGGTATTTTTGTTTCCTACACTTGGGGGCTGTAGCAAGCGCAACTTGGACTACTCGGGCTGAAGAACCTTCTTTTTAACCCCCGGGCCGTGACTCGAGTGTCTACGACATGTCAAGAGTGGTCGACCAGCGTTGAACCCTCTTAGGCTCCCTTTGGCGCCAAGACTGCCAGAACAGAGGCCCTCGCTAAGCATGTAGCGAATCACAAAATGGGAAATAAGGGGCTCCGTGAAATATTTCAGAAAATAGGGGTTGGCAGTCCAAAAACCTCGGAAAACAAACGGGAGGTCGTGTTGGGTAAGAGAAAGAGATGAAGAATTATTTAGTCGAAAAGAAAGTGGTGAAAAATGCCGGCTGGGTGGGATCCGAACCCACGACCTGCAGAATACTGGTCTGGTGCGATAACCACTACGCTAACAGCGGCGTGTTTCCACAGAACTTTCTGGGGTATTCCTATTAGGTATTTTTGTTTCCTGCACTTGGGGGTGGTAGCCAGCGCCATTTGGGCTACTCTAGCTGAAGGGAACATTCTTTTTAACCCCCGGGCCCTGACGCGAGTGTCTACGACATGTCGAGAGTGGTCGACCAGACTTGAGCCCTCTTAAGCTCCCTTTGGCGCCAAGATTGCCAGAACAAAGGCCCTCGCTAATCATGCAGCAAATCAGAAAATGGGAAATGAGGGGCTCTGCGAAATAAGATAGAAAACAAGGGTTGGCAGTCCAGAAAACCTCGGAAAGCAAAGGGGAAGTTGTGGTGGGTCATAGAAACAGATGAAGAATTTTTTGAGTCGAAAAGAAAGTGGTGAAAAAATGCCCGCCGGTGGGATCTGACCCCACGACCTCCAGAATGCCGGTTTGGTGCGATAACCACAACTCTACCGGCGGGGCTGTTTCCCCGGTACTTTTTCAGGTATTTATATTAATGCATTTTTGTTTCCTGCACTTGGGGGTGGTAGCCAGAGCCACTCGAACTACTCGGGGCGAAAGGGACCTTCTTTTTAACACTCGGGCCGTGCCTCGAGCGTCTACGACATGTCGAGAGTGGTCGACCAGCGTTGAACCCTCTTAAGCTCCCTTTGGCACCTAGACTGCCAGAACAGAGGCCCTCGCTAAGCATGTAGAGAATCAGAAAATGGGAAATGAGGGACTAGGTGAAATAAGACAGAAATTAAGGGTTGGCAGTCCAGAAAACCTCGGAAAGCAAATGGGAGGTTGTGGTGGGTCAGAGAAAGAGATGAAGAATTTTTTGAGTCGAAAAGAAAATGGTGAAAAAAACCCGGCTGGGTGGGATCCGAACCCACGACCTCCAGAATAATGGTCCGGTGCAATAACAACTACGCTACCGGTGGTGCTGTTTCGCCAGCACTTTCTGTGGTATTTCTGTTCGGTAATTTTGTTTCCTGCACTTGGGGGTGGTAGCCAGCGCCACTTGGACTACTCGGGCTGAAGGGAACCTTCTTTTTAACCCCCGGGCCGTGACTCGAGTGTCTACGACATGTCGAGTGTGGTCGAGCAGCGTTGAACCCTCTTAAGCTCCCTTTGGCGCCAAGACTGCCAGAACACAGGCCCTCGCTAAGCATGTAGCGAATCTCAAAATGGGAAACGAGGGGCTCCATGAAATAATTCAGAAAATAGGGGTTGGCAGTCCAAAAACCTCGGAAAACAAAGGGGCGGTTGTGGAGGGTCAGAGAAAGAGATGAAGAATATTTTGAGTCAAAAAGAAACTGGTGAAAAAATGCCGGCTGGGTGGGATCCGAACCCACGACCTCCAGAATACCGGTCTGGTGCGATAACCACTACGCTACGGGCGGGGCTGTTTCCCCAGAACTTTCTCGGGTATGTTAAGGTATTTTTGTTTCTTGCACTTGGGGGTGGTAGCCAGCGCCACTCGGACTACACAGGGTGAAGGGGACCTTCTTTTTAACACTCGGGCCGTGCCTCGAGCGTCTACGACATGTCGAGAGTGGTCGACCAGCGTTGAACCCTCTTAAGCTCCCTTTGGCACCAAGACTGCCAGAACAGAAGCCCTCGCTAAGCATGTAGCGAATCAGAAAATGGAAAATGAGGGACTCCATGAAACAAGACAGAAATTAAGGGTTGGCAGTCCAGAAAACCTCGGAAAGCAAATGGGAGGTCCTGGTGGGTCAGAGAAAGAGATAAAAAATTTTTTGAGTCGAAAAGAAAGTGGTGAGAAAATGCCGGCCACGTGGGATCCGAACCCACGACCTCCAGAAAAACGGTCTGGTGCAATAACCACTACGCTACCGGCGGTGCTGTTTCCCCAGCACTTTCTGTGGTATTTCTGTTAGGTATTTTGTATCCTGCACTTGGGGGTGGTAGCCAGCGCCACTTGGACTACTCGGGCTGAAGGGGACGTTCTTTTTAACCCCCGGGCCGTGACTCGAGTGTCTACGACATCACTAGAGTGGTCGACCAGCGTTGAACCCTCTTAAGCTCCCTTTGGCGCCAAAACTGCCAGAACAGAGGCTCTGGCTAAGCATGTAGTGAATCACAAAATGGGAAATGAGGGGCTCCGGGAAATAAGACAGAAAATAAGGGTTGGCAGTCCAGAAAACCTCGGAAAGCAAATGGGAGGTTGTGGTGGGTCAGAGAAAGAGATGAATTTTTTTGAGTCGAAAAGAAACCGGTGAAAAAATGCCGGCTGGGTGGGATCCGAACCCACGACCTCCAGAATGCCGGTCTGGTGCTATAACCACTACGCTACTGGCGGGGTGTTTCCCCAGCACTTTCTGGGGTATTCCTGTTAGGTATTTTTGTTTCCTGCACTTGGGAGTTGTAGCCAGCGCCACATGGACTACTCGGGGAGAAGGGGCCCTTCTTTTTAACCCCCGTGCCGTGGCTCGAGTGTCTATGACATGTCGAGAGTGGTCGACCAGTGTTGAACCCCCTTAAGCTCTCTTTGGCACCAAGACTGCTAGAACAGAGGCCTTCGTTAAGCATGTAGCGAATCAGAAAATGTGAAATGAGGGGCTCCCTAAATAAGACGGAAAATAAGGGTTGGCAGTCTAGAAAACTTCGGAAAGCAAATGGGAGGTTGTGGTGGGTCATAGAAACAGATGAAGAATTTTTTGAGTCGGAAAGAAACTGGTGAAAAAATGCCTGGTGGGATCCGAACCCACGACCTCCAGAATACCATTCTGGTGCGATAACCACTACGCTACTTGCGGGGTGTTGCCCCAGCACTTTCTGGGGTATTCCTGTTAGGTATTTTTGTTTCCTGCACTTGGGGGTTGTAGCCAGCGCCACTAGGACTACTCGGGGTGAAGGGGCCCTTCTTTTTAACCCCCGCGCCATGACTCGAGTGTCTACGACATGTCGAGAGTGGTCGACCAGTGTTGAACCCTTTTAAGCTCCCTTTGGCACCAAGACTGCCAGAACAGAGGCCCTCGCTAAGCATGTATCGAATCTGAAAATGCGAAAAGAGGGACTCCGTGAAATAGGACAGAAAATATGGGTTGGCAGTCCAGAAAACCTCGGAAAGCAAATGGGAGGTTGTGGTGGGTCAGAGAAAGAGATGAAGAATATTTTGAGTTGAAAAGAAACTGGTGAAAAAATGCCGGCTGGGTGGGATCTGAACCCACGACCTCCAGAATACCGGTGTGGTGCGATAACCACTACGCTACCGGCGGGGCTGTTTCCCCAGCACTTTCTCGGGTATTTATGTTAATGCATTTTTGTTTCCTGTTTTGGGGTGGTAGCCAGCGCCACTCGGACTACTCGGTGCGAAGGGGACTTTCTTTTTAACACTCGGGCAATGCCACGAGCGTCTACGACATGTCGAGAGTGGTCGACCAGCGTTGAACCCTCTTAAGCTCTCTTTGGCACCAAGACTGCCAGAACAGAGGCCTTCGCTAAGCATGTAGCGAATCAGAAATTGGGAAATGAGGGACTCCATGACACAAGACAGAAATTAATGGTTGGCAGTCCAGAAAACCTCGGAAAGCAAATGGGAGGTTCTGGTGGGTCAGAGAAAGAGATGAAGAATTTTTGAGTCGGAAAGAAAGTGGTGAGAAAATGCCCGCCGGGTGGGATCCGAACCCACGACCTCCAGAATACTGGTCTGGTGCAATAACCACTACGCTACCGGCGGTGCTGTTTCCCCAGCACTTTCTGTGGTATTTCTGTTAGGTATTTTTGTTTCCTACACTTGGGGGCGGTAGCAAGCGCCACTTGGACTACTCGGGCTGAAGAACCTTCTTTTTAACCCCCGGGCCGTGACTCGAGTGTCTACGACATGTCGAGAGTGGTCGACCAGCGTTGAACCCTCTTAGGCTCCCTTTGGCGCCAAGACGGCCAGAACAGAGGCCCTCGCTAAGCATGTAGCGAATCACAAAATGGGAAATAAGGGGCTCCGTGAAATATTTCAGAAAATAGGGGTTGGCTGTCCAAAAACCTCGGAAACAAAGGGGAGGTTGTGTTGGGTAAGAGAAAGAGATGAAAAATTTTTTAGTCGAAAAGAAAGTGGTGAAAAAATTCCCGCCGGGAGGGATCCGAACCCACGACCTCTAGAATACCGATGTAGTGCATTAAATACTACGCTACCGGCGGGGCTGTTTCCCCAGCACTTTCTCGGGTATTTATGTTAAGGTATTTTTGTTTCCTTCACTTGGGGGTGGTAGCCAGGGCCACTTGGACTACTCGGGGTGAAGGGGACCTTCTTTTTAACCCCCGGGCGGTGACTCGAGTGTCTACGAAATGTCTAGAGTGGTCGACCAGAGTTGAACCCTCTTAAGCTCCCTTTGGCGCCAAGACAGCCAGAACAGAGGCCATCGCTAAGCATGTAGCGAATCAGAAAATGTGAAATGAGGGGTTCCCTTAAATAAGACAGAAAATAAGGGTTGGCAGTCTAGAAAACTTCGGAAAGCAAATGGGATGTTGTGGTGCGTCAGAGAAAGAGATGAAAAATTTTTTGAGTCGGAAAGAAACTGGTGAAAAAATGCCTGGTGAGATCCGAACCCACGAGCTCTACAATACCGGTCTGGTGCGATAACCACGACGCTACCGGCGGGGCTGTTTCCCCAGCACTTTCTGTGGTATTTCTGTTAGGTATTTTTGTTTCCTACACTTGGGGGCTGTAGCAAGCGCAACTTGGACTACTCGGGCTGAAGAACCTTCTTTTTAACCCCCGGGCCATGACTCGAGTGTCTACGACATGTCAAGAGTGGTCGACCAGCGTTGAACCCTCTTAGGCTCCCTTTGGCGCCAAGACTGCCAGAACAGAGGCCCTCGCTAAGCATGTAGCGAATCACAAAATGGGAAATAAGGGGCTCCGTGAAATATTTCAGAAAATAGGGGTTGGCAGTCCAAAAACCTCGGAAAACAAACGGGAGGTCGTGTTGGGTAAGAGAAAGAGATGAAGAATTATTTAGTCGAAAAGAAAGTGGTGAAAAATGCCGGCTGGGTGGGATCCGAACCCACGACCTGCAGAATACTGGTCTGGTGCGATAACCACTACGCTAACAGCGGCGTGTTTCCACAGAACTTTCTGGGGTATTCCTATTAGGTATTTTTGTTTCCTGCACTTGGGGGTGGTAGCCAGCGCCATTTGGGCTACTCTAGCTGAAGGGAACATTCTTTTTAACCCCCGGGCCCTGACGCGAGTGTCTACGACATGTCGAGAGTGGTCGACCAGACTTGAGCCCTCTTAAGCTCCCTTTGGCGCCAAGACTGCCAGAACAGAGGCCCTCGCTAATCATGTAGCAAATCAGAAAATGGGAAATGAGGGGCTCTGCGAAATAAGATAGAAAACAAGGGTTGGCAGTCCAGAAAACCTCGGAAAGCAAAGGGGAAGTTGTGGTGGGTCATAGAAACAGATGAAGAATTTTTTGAGTCGAAAAGAAAGTGGTGAAAAAATGCCCGCCGGTGGGATCTGACCCCACGACCTCCAGAATGCCGGTTTGGTGCGATAACCACTACGCTACTGGCGGGGTGTTTGCCCAGCACTTTCTCGGGTATTTATGTTAAGGTATTTTTGTTTCCTTCACTTGGGGGTGGTAGGCAGGGCTACTCGGACTACTCGGGGTGAAGGGGACCTTCTTTTTAAACCCGGGCCGTGACTCGAGTGTCTACGAAATGTCGAGAGTGGTCGACCAGCGTTGAACCCTTTTAAGCTCGATTTGGCACCAAGACTGCCAGAACAGAGGCCCTCGCTAAGCTTGTAGCGAATCAAAAAATGGGAAATGAGGGGCTCCATGAAATAAGACAAAAAATAAGGGTTGGCAGTCCAGAAAACCTCGGAAAGCAAATGGGAGGTTGTGGTGGGTCAGAGAAAGAGATGAAAAATTTTTTTGAGTCGAAAAGTGGTGAAAAAATATCCACCGAAAGGGATCCGAACCCACGACCTACAGAATGCCGGTCTGGTGCGATAACCACTACGCTACCGGTTTGGCTGTTTCCCCAGCACTTTCTGGGGTGTTTATGTTAAGGGATTTTTTTTTCTTGCCCTTTGGGGTGGTAGCCAGCGCCACATGGACTACTCGGGGTGAAGGGGACCTTCTTTTTACCCCCGGGCCGTGACTCGAGTGTCTACGACATGTCGAGAGTGGTCGACCAGAGTTGAACCCTCTTAAGCTCCCTTTGTCTCCAAGACTACGAGAACAGAGGCCCTCGCTAAGCATGTAGCGATTCACAACATGGGAAATGGGGGCTCCGTGAAATATTTCAGAAAATAAGGGTTTGCAGTGGAGAAAACCTCGGAAAGCCTAGGGGAGGCTGTGATGGGTCATAGAAAGAGATGAAGAATTTTTTGAGTCGAAAAGAAAGTGGTGGAATAAATGCCCGCCGGGTGAGATCCGAACCCACGACCTCCAGAATACCTGTCTGGTGCGATAACCACTACGCTACCGGCGGGGCTGTTTCCCCGGTACTTTTTCAGGTATTTATAATAATGCATTTTTGTTTCCTGCACTTGGGGGTGGTAGCCAGAGCCACTCGAACTACTCGGGGCGAAAGGGACCTTCTTTTTAACACTCGGGCCGTGCCTCGAGCGTCTACGACATGTCGAGAGTGGTCGACCAGCGTTGAACCCTCTTAAGCTCCCTTTGGCACCTAGACTGCCAGAACAGAGGCCCTCGCTAAGCATGTAGAGAATCAGAAAATGGGAAATGAGGGACTAGGTGAAATAAGACAGAAATTAAGGGTTGGCAGTCCAGAAAACCTCGGAAAGCAAATGGGAGGTTGTGGTGGGTCAGAGAAAGAGATGAAGAATTTTTTGAGTCGAAAAGAAAATGGTGAAAAAAACCCGGCTGGGTGGGATCCGAACCCACGACCTCCAGAATAATGGTCCGGTGCAATAACAACTACGCTACCGGTGGTGCTGTTTCGCCAGCACTTTCTGTGGTATTTCTGTTCGGTAATTTTGTTTCCTGCACTTGGGGGTGGTAGCCAGCGCCACTTGGACTACTCGGGCTGAAGGGAACCTTCTTTTTAACCCCCGGGCCGTGACTCGAGTGTCTACGACATGTCGAGTGTGGTCGAGCAGCGTTGAACCCTCTTAAGCTCCCTTTGGCGCCAAGACTGCCAGAACACAGGCCCTCGCTAAGCATGTAGCGAATCTCAAAATGGGAAACGAGGGGCTCCATGAAATAATTCAGAAAATAGGGGTTGGCAGTCCAAAAACCTCTGAAAACAAAGGGGCGGTTGTGGAGGGTCAGAGAAAGAGATGAAGAATATTTTGAGTCAAAAAGAAACTGGTGAAAAAATGCCGGCTGGGTGGGATCCGAACCCACGACCTCCAGAATACCGGTCTGGTGCGATAACCACTACGGTACGGGCGGGGCTGTTTCCCCAGAACTTTCTCGGGTATGTTAAGGTATTTTTGTTTCTTGCACTTGGGGGTGGTAGCCAGCGCCACTCGGACTACACAGGGTGAAGGGGACCTTCTTTTTAACACTCGGGCCGTGCCTCGAGCGTCTACGACATGTCGAGAGTGGTCGACCAGCGTTGAACCCTCTTAAGCTCCCTTTGGCACCAAGACTGCCAGAACAGAAGCCCTCGCTAAGCATGTAGCGAATCAGAAAATGGAAAATGAGGGACTCCATGAAACAAGACAGAAATTAAGGGTTGGCAGTCCAGAAAACCTCGGAAAGCAAATGGGAGGTCCTGGTGGGTCAGAGAAAGAGATAAAAAATTTTTTGAGTCGAAAAGAAAGTGGTGAGAAAATGCCGGCCACGTGGGATCCGAACCCACGACCTCCAGAAAAACGGTCTGGTGCAATAACCACTACGCTACCGGCGGTGCTGTTTCCCCAGCACTTTCTGTGGTATTTCTGTTAGGTATTTTGTATCCTGCACTTGGGGGTGGTAGCCAGCGCCACTTGGACTACTCGGGCTGAAGGGGACGTTCTTTTTAACCCCCGGGCCGTGACTCGAGTGTCTACGACATCACTAGAGTGGTCGACCAGCGTTGAACCCTCTTAAGCTCCCTTTGGCGCCAAAACTGCCAGAACAGAGGCTCTGGCTAAGCATGTAGTGAATCACAAAATGGGAAATGAGGGGCTCCGGGAAATAAGACAGAAAATAAGGGTTGGCAGTCCAGAAAACCTCGGAAAGCAAATGGGAGGTTGTGGTGGGTCAGAGAAAGAGATGAATTTTTTTTAGTCGAAAAGAAACCGGTGAAAAAATGCCGGCTGGGTGGGATCCGAACCCACGACCTCCAGAATGCCGGTCTGGTTCTATAACCACTACGCTACTGGCGGGGTGTTTCCCCAGCCCTTTCTGGGGTATTCCTGTTAGGTATTTTTGTTTCCTGCACTTGGGAGTTGTAGCCAGCGCCACATGGACTACTCGGGGAGAAGGGGCCCTTCTTTTTAACCCCCGTGCCGTGGCTCGAGTGTCTACGACATGTCGAGAGTGGTCGACCAGTGTTGAACCCCCTTAAGCTCTCTTTGGCACCAAGACTGCTAGAACAGAGGCCTTCGTTAAGCATGTAGCGAATCAGAAAATGTGAAATGAGGGGCTCCCTTAAATAAGACGGAAAATAAGGGTTGGCAGTCTAGAAAACTTCGGAAAGCAAATGGGAGGTTGTGGTGGGTCATAGAAACAGATGAAGAATTTTTTGAGTCGGAAAGAAACTGGTGAAAAAATGCCTGGTGGGATCCGAACCCACGACCTCCAGAATACCATTCTGGTGCGATAACCACTACGCTACTTGCGGGGTGTTGCCCCAGCCCTTTCTGGGGTATTCCTGTTAGGTATTTTTGTTTCCTGCACTTGGGGGTTGTAGCCAGCGCCACTAGGACTACTCGGGGTGAAGGGGCCCTTCTTTTTAACCCCCGCGCCATGACTCGAGTGTCTACGACATGTCGAGAGTGGTCGACCAGTGTTGAACCCTTTTAAGCTCCCTTTGGCACCAAGACTGCCAGAACAGAGGCCCTCGCTAAGCATGTATCGAATCTGAAAATGCGAAAAGAGGGACTCCGTGAAATAGGACAGAAAATATGGGTTGGCAGTCCAGAAAACCTCGGAAAGCAAATGGGAGGTTGTGGTGGGTCAGAGAAAGAGATGAAGAATATTTTGAGTCGAAAAGAAACTGGTGAAAAAATGCCGGCTGGGTGGGATCTGAACCCACGACCTCCAGAATACCGGTGTGGTGCGATAACCACTACGCTACCGGCGGGGCTGTTTCCCCAGCACTTTCTCGGGTATTTATGTTAATGCATTTTTGTTTCCTGTTTTGGGGTGGTAGCCAGCGCCACTCGGACTACTCGGTGCGAAGGGGACTTTCTTTTTAACACTCGGGCAATGCCTCGAGCGTCTACGACATGTCGAGAGTGGTCGACCAGCGTTGAACCCTCTTAAGCTCTCTTTGGCACCAAGACTGCCAGAACAGAGGCCTTCGCTAAGCATGTAGCGAATCAGAAATTGGGAAATGAGGGACTCCATGACACAAGACAGAAATTAATGGTTGGCAGTCCAGAAAACCTCGGAAAGCAAATGGGAGGTTCTGGTGGGTCAGAGAAAGAGATGAATTTTTGAGTCGGAAAGAAAGTGGTGAGAAAATGCCCGCCGGGTGGGATCCGAACCCACGACCTCCAGAATACTGGTCTGGTGCAATAACCACTACGCTACCGGCGGTGCTGTTTCCCCAGCACTTTCTGTGGTATTTCTGTTAGGTATTTTTGTTTCCTACACTTGGGGGCGGTAGCAAGCGCCACTTGGACTACTCGGGCTGAAGAACCTTCTTTTTAACCCCCGGGCCGTGACTCGAGTGTCTACGACATGTCGAGAGTGGTCGACCAGCGTTGAACCCTCTTAGGCTCCCTTTGGCGCCAAGACGGCCAGAACAGAGGCCCTCGCTAAGCATGTAGCGAATCACAAAATGGGAAATAAGGGGCTCCGTGAAATATTTCAGAAAATAGGGGTTGGCTGTCCAAAAACCTCGGAAACAAAGGGGAGGTTGTGTTGGGTAAGAGAAAGGGATGAAAAATTTTTTAGTCGAAAAGAAAGTGGTGAAAAAATTCCCGCCGGGAGGGATCCGAACCCACGACCTCTAGAATACCGATGTAGTGCATTAAATACTACGCTACCGGCGGGGCTGTTTCCCCAGCACTTTCTCGGGTATTTATGTTAAGGTATTTTTGTTTCCTTCACTTGGGGGTGGTAGCCAGGGCCACTTGGACTACTCGGGGTGAAGGGGACCTTCTTTTTAACCCCCGGGCGGTGACTCGAGTGTCTACGAAATGTCTAGAGTGGTCGACCAGCGTTGAACCCTCTTAGGCTCCCTTTGGCGCCAAGACGGCCAGAACAGAGGCCCTCGCTAAGCATGTAGCGAATCACAAAATGGGAAATAAGGGGCTCCGTGAAATATTTCAGAAAATAGGGGTTGGCTGTCCAAAAACCTCGGAAACAAAGGGGAGGTTGTGTTGGGTAAGAGAAAGGGATGAAAAATTTTTTAGTCGAAAAGAAAGTGGTGAAAAAATTCCCGCCGGGAGGGATCCGAACCCACGACCTCTAGAATACCGATGTAGTGCATTAAATACTACGCTACCGGCGGGGCTGTTTCCCCAGCACTTTCTCGGGTATTTATGTTAAGGTATTTTTGTTTCCTTCACTTGGGGGTGGTAGCCAGGGCCACTTGGACTACTCGGGGTGAAGGGGACCTTCTTTTTAACCCCCGGGCGGTGACTCGAGTGTCTACGAAATGTCTAGAGTGGTCGACCAGAGTTGAACCCTCTTAAGCTCCCTTTGGCGCCAAGACAGCCAGAACAGAGGCCGTCGCTAAGCATGTAGCGAATCAGAAAATGTGAAATGAGGGGTTCCCTTAAATAAGACAGAAAATAAGGGTTGGCAGTCTAGAAAACTTCGGAAAGCAAATGGGATGTTGTGGTGCGTCAGAGAAAGAGATGAAAAATTTTTTGAGTCGGAAAGAAACTGGTGAAAAAATGCCTGGTGAGATCCGAACCCACGAGCTCTACAATACCGGTCTGGTGCGATAACCACGACGCTACCGGCGGGGCTGTTTCCCCAGCACTTTTTCGGGAATTTATGTTAAGGTATTTTTGTTTCCTGCACTTAGGGGTGGTAGCCAGCGCCACTTGGACTACTCGGGCTGAAGGGGACCTTCTTTTTAACCCCCGCGCCGTGACTCGAGTGTCTACGACATGTCGAGAGGGGTCGACCATCGGTGAACACTCTTAAGCTCCCTTTGGCGCCAAGACTGCGAGAACAGAGGCCCTCGCTAAGCATATAGCGAATCACAAAATGGGAAATAAGGGTCTCCGTGAAATATTTCAGAAAATAGGGGTTGGCAGTCCAAAAATATCGGAAAACAAAGGGGAGGTTGTGTTGGGTAAGAGAAAGAGATGAAGAATTTTTTAGTCGAAAAGAAAGTGGTGAACAAATGCCCGCCGGGAGGGATCCGAACTCACGACCTCTAAATACCGATCTGGTGCATTAAATACTACGCTACCGGCGGGGCTGTTTCCCCAGAACTTTCTCGGGTATTTATGTTAAGATATTTTTGTTTCATTCACTAGGGGGTGGTAGCCAGGGCCACTCGGACTACTCGGGGTGAAGGGGACCTTCTTTTTAAACCCTGGGCGGTAACTTGAGTGTCTACGAAATGTCGAGAGTGGTCGACCAGAGTTCAACCCCCTTAAGCTCCCTTTGGCGCCAAGACAGCCAGAACAGAGGCCCTCGCTAAGCATGTAGCGAATCAGAAATTGGGAAATGAGGGACTCCGTGAAACAAGACAGAAATTAGGGGTTGGCAGTCCAGAAAACCTCTGAAAGCAAATGGGAGGTTCTGGTGTGTCAGAGAAAGAGATGAAGAATTTTTGAGTCCGAAAGAAAGTGGTGTGAAAATGCCGGCCGGGTGGGATCCGAACCCACGTCCTCCAGAATACCCGTCTGGTGCAATAATCACTACGCTAACGGCGGTGCTGTTTCCTCAGCACTTTCTGTGGTATTTCTGTCAGGTATTTTTGTATCCTCCACTTGGGGGTGGAAACCAGCGCCACTTGGACTACTCGGGCTGAAGGGGACCTTCTTTTTAACCCCCGGGCCGTGACTCGAGTGTCTACGATATCACGAGAGTGGTCGACACGCGTTGAACCCGCTTAAGCTCCTTTTGGCACCAAGACTGCTAGATCAGAGGCCTTCGTTAAGCATGTAGCGAATCACAAAATGTGAAATGAGGGGCTCCCTTAAAAAAGACAGAAAATAAGTGTTGGCAGTCGAGAAAACCTCGGAAAGCAAAGGGGAGATTGTGGTGGGTCATAGAAAGAGATGAAGAATTTTTTGAGTCGACAAGAATGTGGTGGAAAAAATGCCCGCCGGGTGCAATCTGAACCCACGACCTCCAGAATACCGGTCTGGGCGATAACCACTACGCTACCGGGGGGGCTGTTTCCCCAGCACTTTATCGGGTATTTATGTTAATGCATTTTTGTTTCCTGCACTAGGGGTGGTAGCCAGCGCCACTCGGACTACTCGGGGCGAAGGGGACCTTCTTTTAACCCCCGGGCCGTGACTAGAGTGTCTACGATATCACGAGAGTGGTCGACCAGCATTGAACCCTCTTAAGCTCCCTTTGGCGCCAAAACTGCCAGAACAGAGGCCCTCGCTAAGCATGTAGCGAATCACAAAATGGAAATGAGGGGCTCAGGGAAATAATTCAGAAAATAGGGGTTGGCAGTCCACAAACCTCGGAAAACAAAAGGGAGGTTGTGTTGGGTGAGAGAAAGAGATGAAGAATTTTTTAGTCGAAAAGAAACTGCTGAAAAAATGCCGGCTGGGTGGGATCCGAACCCAAGACCTCTAGAATACCGGTCTGGTGCAATAAACACTACGCTACGGGCGGGGCTGTTCCCCCAGCACTTTCTCGTGTATGTTAAGGTATTTTTGTTTCTTGCACTTGGGGGTGGTAGCCAGCCCCACTCGGACTACTCGGAGTGAAGGGGACCTTCTTTTTAACACTCGGGCCATGACTCGAGCATCTACGACATGTCGAGAGTGGTCGACCAGCGTTGAACCCTCTTAAGCTCCCTTTGGCACCAAGACTGCTAGAACAGAGGCCTTCGTTAAGCACGCAGCGAATCAGAAAATGGGAAATGAGGGGCTCCTTGAAATAAGACAAAAAATAAGGGTTGGCAGTCCAGAAAACCTCGGAAAGCAGATGGGTGGTTGTGGTGGGTCAGAGAAAGAGATGAAGAATTTTTTAGTCGAAAAGAAAGTGGTGAAAAAATGCCCGCCAGGAGGGATCCGAACCCACGACCTCTAGAATACTGATCTGGTGCAATAAACACTACGCTACCGGCGGGGCTGTTTCCGCAGCACTTTCTCGGGTATTTAAGTTAAGGTATTTTTGTTTCATTCACTTGGGGGTGGTAGCCAGGGCCACTCGGACTACACGGGGTGAAGGGGACCTTCTTTTTAACACTCGGGCTGTGCCTCGAGCGTCTACGACATGTCGAGAGTGGTCTACTAGCGTTGAACCCTCTTATGCTCCCTTTGGCACCAAGACTGCCAGAACAGAGGCCCTCGCTAAGCATGTAGCGAATCAGAAAATGGGAAATGAGGGACTCTATGAAACAAGACAGAAATTAACGGTTGGCAGTCCAGAAAACCTCGGAAAGCAAATGGGAGGTCCTGGTGGGTCAGAGAAAGAGATGAAAAATTTTTTGAGTCGGAAAGAAACTGGTGAAAAAATGCCTGGTGAGATCCGAACCCACGAGCTCTAGAATACCGGTCTGGTGCGATAACCACGACGCTACCGGCGGGGCTGTTTCCCCAGCACTTTTTCGGGAATTTATGTTAAGGTATTTTGGTATCCTGCACTTGGGGGTGGTAGCCAGCGCCACTTGGACTACTCGGGCTGAAGGGGACCTTCTTTTTAACCCCCGGGCCGTGACTCGAGTGTCTACGACATCACGAGAGTGGTCGACCAGCGTTGAACCCTCTTAAGCTCCTTTTGGCACCAAGACTGCTAGAACAGAGGTCTTCGTTAAGCATGTAGCGAATCAGAAAATGTGAAATGAGGGGCTCCCTTAAATAAGACAGAAAATAAGGGTTGGCAGTCTAGAAAACTTCGGAAAGCAAATGGGATGTTGTGGTGGGTCAGAGAAAGAGATGAAAAATTTTTTGAGTCGGAAAGAAACTGGTGAAAAAATGCCTGGTGAGATCCGAACCCACGAGCTCTAGAATACCGGTCTGGTGCGATAACCACGACGCTACCGGCGGGGCTGTTTCCCCAGCACTTTTTCGGGAATTTATGTTAAGGTATTTTTGTTTCCTGCACTTGGGGGTGGTAGCCAGCGCCACTTGGACTACTCGGGCTGAAGGGGACCTTCTTTTTAACCCCCGCGCCGTGACTCGAGTGTCTACGACATGTCGAGAGGGGTCGACCATCGTTGAACACTCTTAAGCTCCCTTTGGCGCCAAGACTGCGAGAACAGAGGCCCTCGCTAAGCATATAGCGAATCACAAAATGGGAAATAAGGGGCTCCGTGAAATATTTCAGAAAATAGGGGTTGGCAGTCCAAAAATATCGGAAAACAAAGGGGAGGTAGTGTTGGGTAAGAGAAAGAGATGAATAATTTTTTAGTCGAAAAGAAGGTGGTGAACAAATGCCCGTCGGGAGGGATCCGAACTCACGACCTCTAAATACCGATCTGGTGCATTAAATACTACGCTACCGGCGGGGCTGTTTCCCCAGAACTTTCTGGGGTATTTATGTTAAGGTATTTTTGTTTCCTTCACTAGGGGGTGGTAGCCAGGGCCACTCGGACTACTCGGGGTGAAGGGGACCTTCTTTTTAAACCCCGGGCGGTGACTTGAGTGTCTACGAAATGTCGAGAGTGGTCGACCAGAGTTCAACCCCCTTAAGCTCCCTTTGGCGCCAAGACAGCCAGAACAGAGGCCCTCGCTAAGCATGGAGCGAATCAGAAATTGGGAAATGAGGGACTCCGTGAAACAAGACAGAAATTAAGGGTTGGCAGTCCAGAACACCTCTGAAAGCAAATGGGAGGTTCTGGTGGGTCAGAGAAAGAGATGAAGAATTTTTGAGTCCGAAAGAAAGTGGTGTGAAAATGCCGGCCGGGTGGGATCCGAACCCACGTCCTCCAGAATACCGGTCTGGTGCAATAATCACTACGCTAACGGCGGTGCTGTTTCCTCAGCACTTTCTGTGGTATTTCTGTCAGGTATTTTTGTATCCTGCAGTTGGGGGTGGAAACCAGCGCCACTTGGACTACTCGGGCTGAAGGGGACCTTCTTTTTAACCCCCGGGCCGTGACTCGAGTGTCTACGATATCACGAGAGTGGTCGACCAGCGTTGATCCCGATTAAGCTCCTTTTGGCACCAAGACTGCTAGATCAGAGGCCTTCGTTAAGCATGTAGCGAATCACAAAATGTGAAATGAGGGGCTCCCTTAAAAAAGACAGAAAATAAGGGTTGGCAGTCGAGAAAACCTCGGAAAGCAAAGGGGAGATTGTGGTGGGTCATAGAAAGAGATGAAGAATTCTTTGAGTCGACAAGAAAGTGGTGGAAAAAATGCCCGCCGGGTGCAATCTGTACCCACGACCTCCAGAATACCGGTCTGGGCGATAACCACTACGCTACCGGGGGGGGGGGCTGTTTCCCCAGCACTTTATCGGGTATTTATGTTAATGCATTTTTGTTTCCTGCACTGGGGGTGATAGCCAGCGCCACTCGGACTACTCGGGGCGAAGGGGACCTCCTTTTAACCCCCGGGCCGTGACTAGAGTGTCTACGATATCACGAGAGTGGTCGACCAGCATTGAACCCTCTTAAGCTCCCTTTGGCGCCAAAACTGCCAGAACAGAGGCCCTCGCTAAGCATGTAGCGAATCACAAAATGGAAATGAGGGGCTCCGGGAAATGATTTAAAAATAGGGGTTGGCAGTCCACAAACCTCGGAAAACAAAAGGGAGGTTGTGTTGGGTGAGAGAAAGAGATGAAGAATTTTTTAGTCGAAAAGAAACTGCTGAAAAAATGCCGGCTGGGTGGGATCCGAACCCAAGACCTCTAGAATACCGGTCTGGTGCAATAAACACTACGCTACGGGCGGGGCTGTTCCCCCAGCACTTTCTCGTGTATGTTAAGGTATTTTTGTTTCTTGCACTTGGGGGTGGTAGCCAGCCCCACTCTGACTAGTCGGAGTGAAGGGGACCTTCTTTTTAACACTCGGGCCATGACTCGAGCATCTACGACATGTCGAGAGTGGTCGACCAGCGTTGAACCCTCTTAAGCTCCCTTTGGCACCAAGACTGCTAGAACAGAGGCCTTCGTTAAGCACGCAGCGAATCACAAAAATGCGAAACGAGGTGCTCCTTGAAATAAGACAAAAAATAAGGGTTGGCCGTCCAGAATACCTCGGAAAGAAAAGGGGAGGTTGTGGTGGGTCTGAGAAAGAGATGAAGAATTTTTTTAGTCGAAAAGAAAGCGGTGAAAAAAATGCCGGCCGGGTGGGATCCGAACCCACGACATCCAGAATACCGATCTGGTGCAATAAACACTACGCTCCCGGTGGGGCTGTTTGCCCAGCACTTTCTCGGGTATTCATGTTAAGGTATTTTTGTTTCGTTCACTTGGGGGTGGTAGCCAGGGCCACTCGGACTACTCGGGGTGAAGGGGACTTTTTTTTAACCCCCGGGTAGTGACTCGAGTGTCTACAACAGGTCGAGAGTGGTCGACTAGCATTGAACCCTCTTAAGCTCCCTTTGGCACCAAGACTGCCAGAACAGAGGCCCTCGCTAAGCATGTAGCGAATCAGAAAATGGGAAATGAGGGGCTCCGTTAAATAAGACAGAAAATAAGGGTTGGCTGTCCAGAAAACCTCGGAAAGCAAATGGGAGGTTGTGGTGGGTCAGAGAAAGAGATGAATTTTTTTGAGTCGAAAAGAAACCGGTCAAAAAATGCCAGCTGGGTGGGATCCGAACCCACGACCTCCAGAATACCGGTTTGGTGCGAAAACCACTAGGCTACCGGCGGGGCTGTTTCCCCAGCACTTTCTCGGGTATTTATGTTAATGCATTTTTGTTTCCTGTTTTGGGGTGGTAGCCAGCGCCACTCGGACTACTTGGGGCGAAGGGGACTTACTTTTTAACACTCGGGCCGTGACTCGAGCGTCTACGACATGTCGAGAGTGGTCGACCAGCGTTGAACCCTCTTAAGCTCCCTTTGGCACCAAGACTGCTAGAACAGAGGCCTTCGTTAGGCATGCAGCGAATCAGAAAATGTGAAATGAGGGGCTCCTTGAAATAAGACAGAAAATAAGGGTTGGCAGTCTAGAAAACCTCGGAAAGCAAATGGGAGGTTGTGGTGTGTCTTAGAAACAGATAAAGAATTTTTTGAGTCGAAAAGAAAGTGGTGAAAAAATTCCCGCCGTGTGGGAGTCGACCCCACGACCTCCAGAATGCCGGTCTGGTGCGATAACCACTACGCTACAGGCGGGATGTTTCACCAGCACTTTCTGGGGTATTCCTGTTAGGTATTTTTGTTTCCTGCACTTGGGCGTTGTAGCCAGCGCCACATGGAGTACTCGGGGTGAAGGGGACCTTCCTTTTACCCCCCGCGCCGTGACTCGAATGTCTACATGTCGAGAGTGGTCGACCAGCGTTAAACACTATTAAGCTCCCTTTGGCGCCAAGACTGCTAGAACAGAGGCCTTCGTTAAGCACGCAGCGAATCAGAAAATGCGAAACGAGGTGCTCCTTGAAATAAGACAAAAAATAAGGGTTGGCAGTCGAGAAAACCTCGGAAAGCAGATTGGAGGTTGTGGTGGGTCATAGAAGAGGTAAAGAATTTTTGAGTCAAAAACAAAGTGGTGAAAAAATGCAGGCTTGGTGGGATCCGAACCCACGACCTCCAGAATACCGGTCTGGTGCGATAACCACTACGCTACCGGCGGGGCTGTTTCCCCAGCACTTTATAAGGTATGTTAAGGTATTTTTGTTTCCTGCACTTGGGGGTGGTAGCTAGTGCAACTCGGAATACTCGGGGTGAAGGGGACCTTCTTTTTAACACTCGGGCCGTGACTCGAGCGTCTACGACATGTCGAGAGTGGTCGACCAGCGTTGAACCCTCTTAAGCTCCCTTTGGCACCAAGACTGCTAGAACAGAGGCCTTCGTTAGGCATGCAGCGAATCAGAAAATGTGAAATGAGGGGCTCCTTGAAATAAGACAGAAAATAAGGGTTGGCAGTCCAGAAAACCTCGGAAAGCAAATGGGAGGTTGTGGTGGGTCAAAGAAAGAGATGAAGAATTTTTTGAGTGGACAAGAAAGTGGTCGAAAAAATGCCCGCCGGGTGGGATCCGAACCCACTACCTCCAGAATACCGGTCTGGGGCGATAACCACTACGCTACTGGCGGTGCTGTTTCCCCAGCACTTTCTGTGGTATTTCTGTTAGGTCGACCAGCGTTGAACCCTCGTAAGCTCCCTTTGGCGCCAAGACTACGAGAACAGAGGCCCTCACTAAGCATGTAGCGAATCACAAAATGGGAAATGAGGGGCTCCGTGAAATAATTCAGAAAATAAGGGTTCGCAGTCGAGAAAACCTTGGAAAGCAGATTGGAGGTTGTGGTTGGTCATAGAAAGAGATAAAAAATTTTTTGAGTCGAAAAAAAAGTGGTGGAAAAGTGCCCGCCGGGTGGTATCCGAACCCACGACCTCCAGAATACCGGTCTGGTGTGATAACCATTACGCTACCGGCGGGGCTGTTTCCCCAGCACTTTCTCGGGTATTTATGTTAATGCATTTTTGTTTCCTGTTTTGGGGTGGTAGCCAGCGCCACTCGGACTACTCGGTGCGAAGGGGACTTTCTTTTTAACACTCGGGCAATGCCACGAGCGTCTACGACATGTCGAGAGTGGTCGACCAGCGTTGAACCCTCTTAAGCTCTCTTTGGCACCAAGACTGCCAGAACAGAGGCCTTCGCTAAGCATGTAGCGAATCAGAAATTGGGAAATGAGGGACTCCATGACACAAGACAGAAATTAATGGTTGGCAGTCCAGAAAACCTCGGAAAGCAAATGGGAGGTTCTGGTGGGTCAGAGAAAGAGATGAAGAATTTTTGAGTCGGAAAGAAAGTGGTGAGAAAATGCCCGCCGGGTGGGATCCGAACCCACGACCTCCAGAATACTGGTCTGGTGCAATAACCACTACGCTACCGGCGGTGCTGTTTCCCCAGCACTTTCTGTGGTATTTCTGTTAGGTATTTTTGTTTCCTACACTTGGGGGCGGTAGCAAGCGCCACTTGGACTACTCGGGCTGAAGAACCTTCTTTTTAACCCCCGGGCCGTGACTCGAGTGTCTACGACATGTCGAGAGTGGTCGACCAGCGTTGAACCCTCTTAGGCTCCCTTTGGCGCCAAGACGGCCAGAACAGAGGCCCTCGCTAAGCATGTAGCGAATCACAAAATGGGAAATAAGGGGCTCCGTGAAATATTTCAGAAAATAGGGGTTGGCTGTCCAAAAACCTCGGAAAGCAATAGGGAGATTGTGGTGGGTCAGAGAAAGAGATGAAATTTTTGAGTCGAAAAGAACCTGGTGAAAAAATGCCGGCTGGGTGGGATCCGAACCAACGACCTCCAGAATACCGGTCTGGTGGATAACCACTACGCTACCGGCGGGGCTGTTTTCCCAGCACTTTCTCGGGTATTTATGTTAATGCATTTTGGTTTCCTGCACTTGGGGTGGTAGCCAGCGCCACTCGGACTACTCGGGGCGAAGGGGACCTTCATTTTAACACTCGGGCCGTGCCTGGAGTGTGTACGACATGTCTAGAGTGGTCGACCAGCGTTGAACCCTCTTAAGCTCTCTTTGGCGCCAAGACTATGAGAACAGAGGCCCTCGCTAAGCATGTAGCGAATCACAAATGGGAAATGAGGGGCTCCGTGAAATAATTCAGAAAATAAGGGTTCGCAGTCGAGAAAACCTCGGAAAGCAGATTGGAGGTTGTGGTGGGTCATAGAAGAGAGAAAGAATTTTTGAGTCGAAAAGAAAGTGGTGAAAAAATGCCGGCTTGGTTGGATCCGAACCCACGACCTCCAGAATACCGGTCTGGTGCGATAACCACTACGCTACCGGCGGGGCTGTTTCCCCAGCACTTTATATGGTATGTTAAGGTATTTTTGTTTCCTGCACTTGGGGGTGGTAGTCAGTGCCACTCGGACTACTCGGGGTGAAGGGGACCTTCTTTTTAACACTCGCGCCGTGACTCGAGCGTCTACGACATGTCGAGAGTGGTCGACCAGCGTTGAACCCTCTTAAGCTCCCTTTGGCACCAAGACTACTAGAACAGAGGCCTTCGTTAGGCATGCAGCGAATCAGAAAATGCGAAATGAGGGGCTCCTTGAAATAAGACAAAAAATAAGTGTTGGCAGTCGAGAAAACCTCGGAAAGCAGATTGGAGGTTGTGGTGGGTCATAGAAGAGGTAAAGAATTTTTGAGTCAAAAAGAAAGTGGTGAAAAAATGCAAGCTTGGTGGGATCCGAACCCACGACCTCCAGAATACCGGTCTGGTGCGATAACCACTACGCTACCGGCGAGGCTGTTTCCCCAGCACTTTATATGGTATGTTAAGGTATTTTTGTTTCCTGCACTTGGGGGTGGTAGCCAGTGCAACTTGGACTACTCGGGGTGAAGGGGACCTTCTTTTTAACACTCGGGCCGTAACTCGAGCGTCTACGACATGTCGAGAGTGGTGGACCAGCATTGAACCCTCTTAAGCTCCCTTTGGCACCAAGACTGCTAGAACAGAGGCCTTCGTTAGGCATGCAGCGAATCAGAAAATGTGAAATCAGGGGCTCCTTGAAATAAGACAGAAAATAATGGTTGGCAGTCCAGAAAACCTCGGAAAGCAAATGGGAGGTTGTGGTGGGTCTTAGAAACAGATAAAGAATTTTTTGAGTCGAAAAGAAAGTGGTGAAAAAATTCCCGCCGTGTGGGAGTCGACCCCACGACCTCCAGAATGCCGGTCTGGTGCGATAACCACTACGCTACAGGCGGGCTGTTTCACCAGCACTTTCTGGGGTATTCCTGTTAGGTATTTTTGTTTCCTGCACTTGGGGGTTGTAGCCAGCGCCACATGGAGTACTCGGGGTGAAGGGGACCTTCCTTTTACCCCCTGCGCCGTGACTCGAGTGTCTACATGTCGAGAGTGGTCGACCAGCGTTAAACACTATTAAGCTCCCTTTGGCGCCAAGACTGCGAGAACAAAGGCCCTCGCTAAGCATGTATCGAATCACAAAATAAGAAATGAGGGGCTCCATGAAATAATTCAGAAAAAAAGGGTTGGCAGTCGAGAAAACCTCGGAAAGCAAAGGGGAGGTTGTGGTGGGTCAAAGAAAGAGATAAAAATTTTTTTGAGTCGAAACAAAAGTGGTGGAAAAATGCCCGCCGGGTGGGATCCGAACCCACGACCTCCAGAATACCGGTCTGGTGTGATAACCACTACGCTACCGGCGGGGCTGTGTCCCCGGCACTTTCTCGGGTATTTATGTTAATTATTTTTGTTTCCTGCACTTGGGGGTGGTAGCCAGCGCCACTCGGACTACTCGGGGTGAAGGGGACCTTCTTTTTAACACCCGGGCCGTTTCACGAGTGTCTACGACATGTCGAGAGTGGTCGACCAGCGTTGAACCCTCTTAAGCTCCCTTTGGCACCAAGACTGGCAGAACAGAGGCCCTCGCTAAGCAGCAGCGAATCACAAAATGGGAAATGAGGGGCTCCGTGAAATAATTCAGAAAATAAGGGTTCGCAGTCGAGAAAACCTCGGAAAGCAAAGGGGAGGTTGTGGTGGGTCAAAGAAAGAGATGAAGAAATTTTTGAGTGGACAAGAAAGTGGTGGAAAAAATGCCCGCCGGGTGGGATCCGAACCCACTACCTCCAGAATACCGGTCTGGGGCGATAACCACTACGCTACCGGCGGTGCTGTTTCCCCAGCACTTTCTGTGGTATTTCTGTTAGGTATTTTTGTTTCCTACACTTGGGGGTGGTAGCCAGCGCCACATGGAGTACTCGGGGTGAAGGGGACCTTCCTTTTACCCCCCGCGCCGTGACTCGAGTGTCTACATGTGGAGAGTGGTCGACCAGCGTTAAACACTATTAAGCTCCCTTTGGCGCCAAGACTGCGAGAACAAAGGCCCTCGCTAAGCATGTAGCGAATCACAAAATAAGAAATGAGGGGCTCCATGAAATAATTCAGAAAAAAAGGGTTGGCAGTCGAGAAAACCTCGGAAAGCAAAGGGGAGGTTGTGGTGGGTCAAAGAAAGAGATGAAGAATTTTTTGAGTGGACAAGAAAGTGGTCGAAAAAATGCCCGCCGGGTGGGATCCGAACCCACTACCTCCAGAATACCGGTCTGGGGCGATAACCACTACGCTACCGGCGGTGCTGTTTCCCCAGCACTTTCTGTGGTATTTCTGTTAGGTATTTTTGTTTCCTACACTTGGGGGTGGTGGCCAGCGCCACTTGGACTACTCGGGCTGAAGGGGACCTTTTTTTTACCCCCGGGCGGTTTCACGAGTGTCTACGACATGTCGAGAGTGGTCGACCAGCGTTGAACCCTCGTAAGCTCCCTTTGGCGCCAAGACTACGAGAACAGAGGCCCTCGCTAAGCATGTAGCGAATCACAAAATGGGAAATGAGGGGCTCCGTGAAATAATTCAGAAAATAAGGGTTCGCAGTCGAGAAAACCTTGGAAAGCAGATTGGAGGTTGTGGTGGGTCATAGAAAGAGATAAAAAATTTTTTGAGTCGAAACAAAAGTGGTGGAAAAATGCCCGCCGAGTGGGATCCGAACCCACGACCTCCAGAATACCGGTCTGGTGTGATAACCACTACGCTACCGGCGGGGCTGTGTCCCCGGCACTTTCTCGGGTATTTATGTTAATTATTTTTGTTTCCTGCACTTGGGGGTGGTAGCCAGCGCCACTCGGACTACTCGGGGTGAAGGGGAGCTTCTTTTTAACACCCGGGCCGTTTCACGAGTGTCTACGACATGTCGAGAGTGGTCGACCAGCGTTGAACCCTCTTAAGCTCCCTTTGGCACCAAGACTGGCAGAACAGAGGCCCTCGCTAAGCAGCAGCGAATCACAAAATGGGAAATGAGGGGCTCCGTGAAATAATTCAGAAAATAAGGGTTCGCAGTCGAGAAAACCTCGGAAAGCAAAGGGGAGGTTGTGGTGGGTCAAAGAAAGAGATGAAGAAATTTTTGAGTGGACAAGAAAGTGGTGGAAAAAATGCCCGCCGGGTGGGATCCGAACCCACTACCTCCAGAATACCGGTCTGGGGCGATAACCACTACACTACCGGGGGGGGGGGGATTGTTTCCCCAGCACTTTATCGGGTATTTATGTTAATGCATTTTGGTTTCCTGCACTTGGGGGTGGCAGCCAGCGCCACTCGGACTACTCGGGGCGAAGGGGACCTTCATTTTAACTCCCAATCCGTGACTTGAGTGTCTACGACATGTCAAGAGTGGTCGACCATCGTTGAACCCTCTTAAGCTCCCTTTGGTGCCAAGACTGCCAGAACAGAGGCCCTCGCTAAGCATGTAGCAAACCAGAAAATGGGAAATGAGGGGCTCCGTGAAATAAGACAGAAAATAAGGGTTGGCAGTGCAGAAAACCTCGGAAAGCAAATGGGAGGTTGTGGTGGGTCAGAGAAATAGAGGAAGAATTTTTTTTAGTCGAAAATAAAGTGATGAAAAAATGCCCGCTTGGTGGGATCCGAATATATATATATATATATATATATATATATATATATATATATATATTTATATATATATATATTTATATATATATATATATATATATATATGACGTTACCCTTTTTTAGTATACGAAAGAAACAAAGAAAGAAAAACACGCGCCCAGAGTGGGGACCGAGCCCCCGCCTTTCGATGAGATTTTGAATGCCCTACCAATAGGTCTATCTGGCCGACTGTTTTCTCCTTTTACTTTCAGGGGTATGTATATTTACCAGAACTGTATCTGACGCTTGAGGGTGGTAGCCATTGCCACTCTGACAGCACGGGGAGAAGAAGACTTTCTTCTCAACCCCCGTCGCGTGACTCGAACGACTACAGAGTGTCAAGAGCGGGTAACTCACAGGAAGCCCTCTTATGCTACGTAGGCATCAAGGCTGAGACAATCGAGGCCCTCCCTTGGCTTTCGCAGAATCTTATAATTAGGAAATGAGGGGCTCATTGAGGAATATTAGAAATATAGGTCGGCAGTTTACAACGCCAAAGGAGGCACGGGGGTGTTGTTAAGCTCTTTTTTTACTACCGTAATGACGTTAACATTTTTTTTAATATACGAAAGAATATACTTGAATGTATTTCGCTTAATAAAAATGATAACGTCATTACCCGTAGTGAGACAATGGCACATTTTTTCTCGACTTTAATTTTCAATTATTTATTACTGCATACAAAAAGGCAATCATACCTCATTCGGCACTGTAAAACACTGTTAAAACGCCAAACAGCACTGGCAATAAGGATTGCAACTGTCATATGTGTCCTTACAGAATCCCTCATCCCGTACGTCTCTGTTCTATAATATATATATATATATATATATATATATAGATTGTAATGAAGATATTACAGCAGTTACTTAATGGGTGTGTGCCGCGCGCACGTCACGCCTCAGACGATGTACGTGCTTGGATAAGGGACAATCCATCACAAGTGGGTATGTGCTTGAATCTGGGCTAGGCAACCTCATCGAGAGCGCGGTGCGTGAGACGGGTGCCCCAGACCCGAGAGCTCGCTGCGAAGCGTTTGGACTCCGCGATAGTCCTTGCTACGACGCCCTGCCAATAAACCCCACCATATTTTGGTGGAGGCCCTGCGTCTTACAAGGTCTACAACCTGGAATTACGCAGCAAGCGAGTGTTTCCACCCGCAGCTGGAGAAAACGACGAGGAAATGACGTTGCCGTAGCCCGCAGCCAACATTTGCTTTGGTGTTCTGCCCCTGCGAACCTCCCCACTTCAGCGGCAAGGTTATTACCGACGCACTGTACTCGTGGTCCTCCTACGAAAAAGTGAGCATTCATAATAAATGGGGTGACGCCGTGAAGCTGAACAACGTCGACTTGTACATGCACTAATTAGCACAATTGTGCTTCCGCAACCATACAACCGATGCTCGCACTTGGTCGGATTTTAAGGTCCGATTCTTGGCAGCGTTCGCTCGACCAGCTGTCCACAAGCTTCAGGCTGAGCAACGTCTGCGCACGGGAGCATAGGAATAGAACGAGTCATACACGAGCTATATAGAGGACGTCGTGGACCTGTGTAGGCGAGTAAATCCTGCGATGCCCGTGTGTAATAAAATAAAACACATTCTTAAGGGCATTGAAGGCTATGCATTCTAGATGCTGCTGGGAAAGAACCCGCATACTCTGAGCGAAGTCGCAAATTTATGCCTGAGCTACAACGTGCTGCGAAAGCAGCGCGTTTTTTCATGCCAGCGTCCGTCGCCGAATGATGACTTATCTCGAGGGTCGCTATCGTCCGTAACCTTATCTCCTGACCTTTCGTGCCTTTTACCTCCCATTGAGCAGTTCATACGCGAAGAAGTTACGCGGCAGCTGTCCCTGCTCTCCAGTGCTTCTGAGCCTGCGTGTCCATTGCCCTCGAATGTGCGCCGCCTAGTCCGAGAGCAGGTTGCCGAGACGCTTCCTTCAATAAGCCAGCCGACGCCTGTGCCCGCGCCCGTGACATCCGCCATAGCAGCACCGTTTGCTTCGGCTTCGAAGGTGTCCTTCGCGCCACCCGTAACGGCACCTCTTGAACCCCAAGTGGCACTGCCCCTTGCGCCACCTGTGGCCTCACCTGTTGTCTCCTGGAACGATACCGTTATTTATGCTGCAATCGTCCGACAGCTGCAATCAGACGCTATCCAGCCGTACTACCGAACAACAGACCTGTGGATGATGGCGTATAACCGACTGCCACCTGAAACACCGAACCCCTGGCGCACTCCCGACAACCGCCCCATTTGCTAGGCATGTTGCACTCCAGGACACGTGTGGCCAGGTTGTGCCGCCCTGCAATCGTTTTCTAAAGACGTCCCACAACGACAACCCAACAATGGAACCCAGCAGTACTTCGCCCGAGTTGACACGAGCGCGACACCGAGTTCATACCCTACGGACCAACCGACCTTTTAACGCCACCGCTCCTCGTCTCCGCGTGCCCGTTCCCATTCCAAAATTCGCCCTTGTCAGAATCCCCCCGCCGAGGGAAACTGACGGCTGCAGTTCCCGAGGCAAGAACTGCAACGACATCTAAATGCCGAAGTCCTCGTTACTCGCCCGCCAATGTTATTGAACTGACTGTTGAAGGTCTAGCCGCATTAGCGCTTGTCGATACTGTTGCCGCTGTGTCAGTCTTAACCTCACCCAATTAGTTACAAGCCCAACACGGCGTTCAACCCACTGTTCGAATATTCTTGACTTGGTACTGACTAACAACGCAGATATATGCTCTGATATAACACATCTTAATGGTTTATCCGATCATGACGTGCTAACCGGTCGCATAGTTCCTCCTCTTATCAAGCGGCAAACATTTAGCAAGCTCATTCGATGTTACAAGAAAGCCAATTTTGATCGTATTAACCACGAACTATCACTTTTTGCCATTGACTTTCTAACAGATAACTTGTCGCGGACCGTCGAAGAAAACTGGTTACTACTGAAAAACGCCCTCACTAATCTGATAGATAAGTACATCCCGGTCATCTCTATTAAATCCGATAATACTGCCCCTTGGTTTTCTCAGAAACTTCGCCGCCTAAACAACAAGAAGAAAAGATTATTCAGACAAGCTGACAAAAGTAAATTAGCTGTTTCCTGGCAACGGTATAAGGAATGTGATAGAGAATATCAAAAATTGCTCAAAACCACGCGCTTACAGTTTTTTCAACGTGATTTATCATCCATGCTAACAAATAATCCTCGGCGTTTCTGGCGTGTCATCAATCCCAAGCATAATCCCGACATCGTCTTTACTGATCAGAACGGCGTAATAATAACAGGCAGTGACTGTTCGGAACTACTGAACAAAACATTTTCCTTGGTATTTACAGTCGAATCTTCCCTCCCACAGGCAACCATACGCAGTAGCACTAATGCATTTATGCCTGAAATAACCATAACCGATGCTGGCATATTTTCTCTTCTGACTAATCTCAAGACTTCTTCTTCGACTGACAACACTGGTTTAAATAAAACTATTCTAAAAAATATAGCACAAAGCATATTCCCAATATTATTCGCTCTATTCCAACAGTCTCTAACCACCGGCGTTATACCCCATGACTGGAAGGTGGCGAAGGTTGTTCCGTTTTTCAAATCTGGTGATCGTACCTCACCCCTAAACTATCGCCCTATTTCACTAACCAGTACCATATGCAAACTCATGGAGCATATTATTCACTCCCAGATCATTAACTACCTCGAAAAACATAACCTAATTTTTCGGCATCAGCACGGTTTCCGTAAAGGCTATTCATGTGACACCCAACTAGCTGGCTTCATTCACGAAATACATTCATCCGTAGACGCTGGAATTATAGTCGACGCAATTTTCCTAGACTTTTCAAAAGCATTTGATCGTGTTCCTCACCATCGACTTTTTCACAAGCTTACGCTACTGAACATCGACTCTGCTGTTATAACATGGATAAAAGACTTTCTTTCTAACAGGATGCAATTTACATCAGTTAACAATCACAACTCCTCTCTAGTCCCCGTAACATCTGGTGTTCCTCAGGGAAGTGTACTCGGGCCCTTGCTTTTTCTAGTTTATATTAATGATCTACCAGACTGCGTTAAATCTAACATAAGGTTATTTGCGGATGACTGCGTATTATGCCGTAAAATTCAATCTAACCATGACCACGATATTCTACAATCTGACCTTAATGCTATAAACACATGGTGCTCAACCTGGCTAATGCCTCTAAACCTTGCTAAAACAAAACTAGTGTCCTTTACTAATAACGCCTCCCAAAATTCAGCATCCTACATATTAAGCGACAGCCTCGTGGACAGAACTTCCAGCTATAAATACCTTGGTGTACATCTAACCAGTAACTTGACATGGAATAATCACATTAACCATATCCTCGCGTCTGCTAACCGTTCGCTTGGTTTCCTTAAACGTAACCTCAGACATGCACCCGCCCGTTTACGAAAGTTAGCATATATTACACTAATACGCCCTAAACTGGAATACGCGTCAGCCATTTGGGACCCTCATCAGGCATATCTAATAAATGACTTAGAAGCTTTACAAAACCGTGCTGTTCGCTTCATCTTTTCTGATTACTCACCCTATACCAGCGTAACCGAATTAAAAAATCGTGCTGAACTTGTCACCTTACCGCATCGTCGCAACATATCTCGCTTAACTTTATTTCATAAACTGTACTACCATGCATGCCTTCATAACGAATTTATGTGTGAACCCGCCGCCATTTTTCCGCGTCGAGATCACTCATGCAAAATCAAACGCATCACATGTCATACCGTTGCTTTTGCCGAATCATTTGCTCCTCGTACCACAATAGACTGGAATAATCTACCATCAAACATTGTTACTGAACCTAATACCACGAAATTTACTAATGCTTTGAGCAAAAATATCAATGTATAATATGTATCATTTCATGCGTCATTTCATTCAGTTCTTGCCTTGTCAGATGACATGTTGTAATATACCATGTGGTTATAATCGGTGTAGTTTGTTCTAGTTCCTGTACCAATAGCTGTTCTTATTATTCTACCTAATGTTTGTATTTGTTTTCACTCTAGCAATGTTAATGATTTGTACCATTTTTTAGTTCTTGTGTTTATTTTGTTCTTGTTCTAGTTTATGTGACACCTTTGTAACCCCCCTACCCTATGTAATACCCTCCCCAGAGGGCCTTTAGGGTTTTTTTGAAATAAATAAATAAACTGAACGCCTCTGCCACTCATTGCGAAAAGTGACGACGCCACTCTCCGACCTTAATCTCCGAACCGCAAGCACGCAAGAGGTGAAATCATTAGCCATGTGCACGGCTCGTGTAGTCATCGGAAACATAACATACGTCTTCGAGTTCATTGTCCTTCTCTCGTGTTCTCACGATATCATCCTCGAATGGGAATCGTTATCACGTCATCACGCTACCATTGATTGTGCTCGTACTCAGGTGGAACTATTTCCGTCATGCGAGCCGCCATGGAATGACCTGCCCGTCAGGTTAATTGTGACCGACGACACGTACCTCCCGCCCAATTACTCCGTGCTTGTGCCTGTTTCTTGTGACGTCAATCCTGATTCCCCTGTGGTTTTCACACCATCGAGTGTATTTTTGTCTCAGAAATACCTGCCTTTGCCCGCTGCTGTCTTTGACGTCCAATCTGGGTTCAGTGTGATGCTTGCCAGCAACTCATCGTCTTGCCCTACAACACTATATCATGGGCAATGTCAAGGATATGTGGAAGCTTTCCACCCCATTCTGGTCATGGCCCTGCCACAGGAATAATTGGCGTTTTGGGTGAATGTGCTCAGACCTCATCACAGTAAGGCACCTTCCGATGTTTTTCACCGATCCATCGATGGAGATCTCACCCCTGCACAACACGACCAACTCCTTGCCGTTCTCGATGGCATCCGTGACTCTTTCGACAGTCATGAGACCACCTTGGGCCGCACGTCAGCTGTTGCCCGCGAAATAGATACACGATTCCACGCTTGTCTGCCGCAGCGACCTTATCGGGCGCCACCTTCCGAACAACGCTTGATTGACATTCTCACGCGCAGCGCAATTATACCGTCTTCAAGTTCTTGATTTCGCCACTTGTGCTTGTCACAAGAAAAGATGGGTCCATCTGGTTCTGCGTCGATTATAGGCGTCTGAACAAAATCACCCGCAAAGACGTCTACCCACTACCTCGTATCAATGAAGCTCTTGATTGCTTGCAGGGCGCTGAATTTTTCTCTTCTCTCGTTCTCTGCTCAGCTTACTGGCAAGGACCCAGGGCCGAATCTGATCGCTCAAAAACTGCCCTCGTGACACCTGATAAACTACGAATTTAACGTCAGGCCTTTCAGACTTTACAACGTTCCCGCAGCATTTGAGAGAATGATGGACGGTGTTCTAAGAGGCCTCCAGGGGAAAACATGTCTTTGTTACTTAGACGACATTGTCGTGTTTTCGCCCGATTTCACCACTCACCTAGAGCGCCTAGAACAGGTCTTGGCATGCCTCATGTCTGCTGGGTTACAGCTCAACTTGAAAAAGTGCCGCTTTGCTGCTCGCAAACTGACCATTTTGGGTCATGTCGTATCAACAGATGGGATTCTTCCCGACTCTCAGAATCTTCGCGCAGTCGCCCAATTTTCGAAAACAGACACGATTAAAGACCTCCGAAGTTTCGTCGGATTATGTTCCTATTTTCGGCACTTCGACCGTACCTTCGCCACCATCATCGAACCTTCGACGAATTTCCTCAGTAGATCCAGTAAATAACCTGTCGCCTGGTCGCCTGCGTGAGAACAAGCTTTCTGGTCTTTACGGCGTTTGCTTACGAAGCCCCAATACTGCGACTTGTCGACCCCCTCCTGCCAACTGAGGTACACACTGATGCCAATGGTGTCGGTCTCGGCTCTGTGCTCGCACAACGCAGAGAAGGCGCCCATGAGGATGTAGTTGCTTATGCCAGCCATACTCTCACCAAGGCGAGAGAAATTACTCTGTGAGAGAAAAGGAATTTTTGGCGATCGGTTGGGGGATTCAAAATTTCGTACCTACCTTCATGGACGCCTGTTTAACGTTGTGACTGACGATCACGTGCTGTGTTGCGGTCGTCACTGAAAGACCCGTCCGGCAGACTTCGCTGTTGTGCTCTTTGCATCCAAGACTACAACTTTCGCGTTGTATATATATATATATATATATATATATATATATATATATATTGTTATTTATTTATTTACACATAGGTTGGTCGGGTTTCTCCTTCAATGGGCCAGTTCAGCGTACAGAATACTGAGGGGGACGATATCGTTTCGTCGAGTTTCTAGATGATTTAATAGCAACGGTTTCCAATGGAAGAACAAAGGTCCTCCTTTCAAAACTGTGGGGTATCAAATAATCTAAGAAACAGGACAAAGGCTATCGTCTCCCTCACTCTGATATATATCTAGAAATTTATTTTATTTTTTTTTATTTATTTATTTCATACTGCAGACCATTGAAGTTCCATGCAGGGTGGGTAATTACACAATATTCAAAGCAAGAAATACAATGGAACATAAATACAGTGAAACAAATGTAGCAACGAACGTCACTTCAAATGAGATATAGGGCCTGTCAGAGAACCTTAAGTGAAACAAAACAACAGACATCATTTTGAACGAGGTGCGGGCTCTGTAAGAGAATTCCAATCAGCTATTGTACAAGGAAATAAAGAGAATTTAAATGTGGGTTCTAGCGAAAGAGGGCATTAGTGAATGAGGGTGGTGATGGCGCCTAGGTCGTCTCATTATAGGGGATAGACACGGAGTGGCGTCAATGGCCAATTGTTTGTTGTCGAGTTGCGCGAGAAAATCCAGGCGAAATTGTTGCCTCCGAACTTGGAGGAGAGGGAGATGGTTAGCTTCAATAGGATCAGAGGGGGAATCAAGCGGTGAAAGTTTAAAGAAAACGAATCTAACGGCTTTTCTTTGAATTCTTCCGGGTTTAGTAATGTTAGCATCAGTGAACGGATCCCATACAATGCATGCATATTCAAGTTTAGGGCGAATAAGTGGAAGATAAGCAAGTAATTCACGTTTGGAGGTGTTTTACGGGCTTTCTGCCTCAAGAAGCACAGCTTGCGCACAGCAGAAGAGCAGACATTGTCAATATGGGAACTCCAGTATAGATTGTCGGTACATGTTACACCTAGATACTCGTGGTTGGTAACTTGTCTTTAAAGAGAAGACTTTAGTGTGTATGTGAAAGGATTAGGCGTTTTTTGCGGGTTATGCGAAGACGGACGGAAGTATCATTGTTAAGCAACATTCCCCACTTCCTGCACCACTCATTGATACTTTTTAGGCTTGCTTGGAGGTCACCTTGATCATTGCAACAGGAAATACTTTTGAACAACACACAATCATCCGCGAACAATCGAATGGTAACACCAGGCAACACGACAGACACAATATCATTATTATTCAATAGAAAAAGCAAGGTTCCTAGTACAATTCCTTGAGGTATGCCTGAAGTCACTGGAAGGCTCCCCGATTGCTGCCCACCTACAGTTACGCGTTGTACACGGTTAATCAAGTAATCTGTGATCCAGCTGATTATCATTACAGGAAGGCCTATTGATCTTAATTTTAAAATTAGTTTGTCATGCGCCACCTTGTCGAATGCTTTACTAAAATCTAGAAATATGGTATCAATTTGACCGTTATTATCGAATATTGAAGTGAATGAATGAACTATCGTTACTAGCTGCGTTACTGTCGAACAACCTTTCCTGAATCCATGCTGCCAAGGTGGTAATACAGAACATCCTTTTAAGTAAACCAGTATGTGGTTAGCTATGATGTGTTCAATCAATTTACAACAGGACGATATCAATCAGGTAGGACGGTAGTTTTGGGACAAAGATTGGTCACCTTTCTTAAATATTGCTACAATTCGGGCTGCCCTCCAGTCTTCAGGCAGCACACTGGATATTAGTGAGGCACGCAACAAAATTACTATGAATTTTCCCAAGGATTCGGCGTATCGCCTTAAAAGAATTCGGGATATCATCCGGGCCACAAGACGTTTTGGTTTTTAAGTTTAAAAACATTGAAACTACACCATGATAAGAAATGAAAGATACATCTGAGGGGACAAAAGATACAGCATTGGGTGTACATTGATTTGAGCAGGAGAATACGCCGTGAAAGTAGTTTTTGAACTGTTCTGGAAGTGATGCATGGTCACTAATAAATACTCCATCTATAATTAGCTCTGAGACGGGCTGTTTTCTTTCGCTTATGTAATTCCAAACTTTGTGAGGTTCATTCTTTATAAAGTCAGGCAATGTTGTTTGGAAGTAATGCTCCTTCGCCATCATTATTTCACGTAAAAATTTCTCCCACAAATCCTTTAACAGATGAGACGAAGTGTTTTTTTTTTAAGACGCTTGATCTTTCGCTTAAGGTGAATGATGTTACGAGTAATCCAAGGGGTTTGTTTTGATGTACGTTTAAATGTTTTGGGTATGAAGTTACTGATGCAGAATTGACACATATTCCTAAAACGGCTCCAAAGTGTGTGGGCGTCTTCCTTGCAAAAGCCTTCAAAAGCACTTTCCTTGTATTCAATATTCCTTGCATCATTGGCACGAGAAAATCTTTAAAACACCCAAGCGGTGATTTGTTGTGCCTCTTGAGGCGTACCATGGGCATTGAGACGCTTACGAGGAGGTGGTCAGATACGCCTGTAATAACACCGTTAGGCGGGCTAGTTGGTACTCAGAATTCATGTTGAATTTTTGCGCAGCGTAGAACTAGGACAGATAGAACAAGGGACACGAAGACCAGCGCAGTGCTGGTCTTCGTGTCTCTTGTTCTATCTGTCCTAGTCTTACGCTGCGCAAAAATTCAGCAGGAATTTAGATATGCCTGGTTCAATGGCGACTGTCGTAGTGTCAACGTAAGTTCTGGGAAGGAAAACTAAATCAAGAATAGAACTGCAAGTTCCCTGGACACGTTGTCATGAGTAAGCATTAAATCAAATAAAATAATAACTTGCTTTTTGTTTTGCGAACAATCCTAAAGGCGTTCCCAGTTACATCAGGGAGATTGAAATCACCAACCAAGATTACCTTATTTTTGCTATGTTGTGTCATGTGAGCCTGCAATTTTTCAAGAAAGTCAATCGGTGCATCAGGTGGCCTGTACAGAGCATATAAAATGAACTTGTGGCCCCAACAACTCAGACTGATACACTAGCATTCTAGGTCGGCGACTTCTCCAAGCGATACGGCTCCAATTGGGCTTTTGATAAGCACCGCTACACCACCACCCCTTACAGACTGGTCTTTGCAGAACACTCTGTAGGACGGGGGAAATACATGCTCGTCACAGAGTTCTTCGCGCAACCAGGTTTCAGTTAATATGGCGACGTGTGGATCATTTTCAATGACTGCAACTTCGAGCATATCAGTCTTATTCTCTAGGCTACACGCATTTATGTTCACCAATCGGAGCTGTTTGTCGGCTGATATGACATTCAGGCAAGGTTCTGATAGGGGTGGTTGTTTTGCCTTTTTTCGTCACTTTTACCCGTTCATTTTTGCATTCATTCCAGGTGTACTCGTCCTTGTCTATTTTTTTTGTCATGAACGAAATATACCTTTTTTCGATTATTCTTGTCCGCCTTGGCACTTACCCACAACAGTTTGCACTTGCGCAAGGTTTGCGGGGAGTAGTCATACTGAACAGAATTTTTTTAGCTTTGTGACATTTCCAAATATAGCTTTTTTCAATAAAATCTTGAAGGTAAACGATTACTGGCCTATTACCAGTATTTTTGCAAAGCCGATGAATTCGCCGATAGATTTAAACTCGACTTCTAAAGTTTTCTTGAATACGTCTGTGACAACTTGTTCTTTTAAAGTTTCGCCTGTTTCCTCTGCACTTTCTTCGAGGCCATAGATAATCATTGTTAGAGCGTCTACTTCGATCTTCCAGATCAGTTAATTTTTGGGATTGAAAAGTCATGACATTGGCCATTGAATTAAGGCTTGATTGCACTTGTTCAGTGGTTTTTAGAGACGATGAAGGTTCGGAAATTCTTTTGTCAATTTGGCTGCACATATTCTTTAGATCAGTTAGCATGCTAACGCCGGAGGCCAGTTCTGTCTTTATTCCAGCACTATCTGCCTGGACCATAGCTTGACCAGCAAGCAACCTTTCTAAGACATCTTTGTACGAAGGACCGGGACCAGGGTTTGATTCGGCGTCACCACAAACAAGCATACAAGGAAGCAATCATACGCAATTTTCAGGCACTGATGGGGGCATGGCACGACCACTATACCGCGACTGTCGCTACGAAATGGGGTTGAGTGAAAACTAACTTGCAAGATCAAGTAGGAGCGGCTTAGAATCATGGCACTGCCGAGTCTGTCGTGCCCACAAAAGACAAAATTCTGTGGGGCCTCTTTTACAGTAGTCGCCGAAGATGATGTGACGTCACGGAAGTCATGGGGCACTTGAAGGATCGGGCCACGAGGGGGTGTCCAATCTTTGAAGACGATGAAAGGGAGTTCGCGCTGATCGAAGTCGATGAGTTGTCCTTTCATTCGGTCATGCCGCTGCTGACACGGGTAGCCGTCTGCAGCAAGCGCGGCCATTGCAAGCACGAAGGTCTGCAAGATCAACTAGGAGCGGCTTAGAATCATGGCACTGCCGGGTCTGCTGTGCATATATATATATATATATATATATATATATATATATATATATATATATATATATATATATATATATATATATATATATATATATCGAATCAGAATAGGAAATGAGGGGCTCGTTGAAAATAACACAGAAATAAGGGTTGGCAGTCGAGAAAACCTCGGAAAGCAAAGGGGAGGATGTGGTAGATCATTGAAACAGATTAAGAATTTGGAAAGAAAGAAAGTGAAGAAAAAATGCCCGCCATATATATATACATATATATATATATATGTATATATATATATATATATATATATATATATATATATATATATATATATATATATATATATATATATATATATATATATATATATATATATATATGTATATATATATATATATATGTATTTATTTAAATATACATATATTTATATTTTTGGAACAGCAATAAGGGACAAGATGAGATGAAGTGGCGGTGCAGACGAGGACGAGTAAACCGAGCGCGCAGCTGCAACGAGTGCGTGCAGATAATTGAATCAGGCCGATGGTCAGTGGACGGCTGGGACGCGCTTGGCTTGAGAGCGCGACCCTGTTATCGTTTTGGAATACCCGAAGAGTTACCACTGCTGTTCCCAAGAGCCATCAGCCGGTGATCCCGACAACCCGTGGGCTGGCCATGCCTGGAGCTGTTGACGCGCTGGGCGAGATAGTGCAGGTCAGGATTAACCTGGAAGTGGAACCCTTCAGTAACACCCGCTGCTACGTTTTCGTGCCGTGACTCAGCTGCAAGGTCGACGATGCCTGCCGACGTCCCGTGCCTGGAAGCGACGTGGCCTAGAGCCGTTCATCGAGCCAGCCCCGCCGTGACGACCTCGCCGACCGCGCACGCATCGGGACATCAACACCCCGAGGGGCTGCGACAAAACCCTGTAGGACGTTTCCTTTCTTTATTGCGAACATTTCAGTGTTAGCCTGTTGCCTTTTTTAACGCCTATACCTTTAGTATCGCGTCCTGGCTTCTGTGCGATTTTCTGCTTCTTCTTTCGTCATGCATAAAGCAATGTTTACTCGCGCACGCTCTGGCCACTAACAGGCATACCTCGGCAAAGTTGGCGCGGCTCACTCAAACTCACTCACATTTTTTTTTTCGAATCAGCACTCACTCAAACTCAGACTCAATGCTAAGCAGCACATCCGCGATCACTCAAAGTCAAACTCACGTTCACCGCAAAACTCAGAACTCACTCGGACTCAAACTCAAAAGGTACTCAGAACTACTGAAACTCAAAATGTAATCAACACTCAAAATGTACTCAAACTCATTATGGACTCAAAACTCAAAATGTACTCAAAACTCAAAATGTACTCAAACTCAAAGTGCACCGAAACTCAAAATGGACTCAAAACTCAAAATGTACTCAAACTCAAAATGGACTCAAAGCTCAAAATGGACTCAAAACTCAAAACGTACTCAAACTCAAAATGTACTCAAAACTCAAAATGTACTCAAAACTCACAATGTACTCAAACTCAATATGAACTCCAAACTAGAAATGTACTCAAAACTCAAAACGTACTCAAACTCAAAATGTACTCAAAACTCAAAATGCACTCAAACCTCAAAATGTACTCAAACTCAAAATAGACTCAAAACTCAAAATGTACTCAAAACTCAAAATGAACTCATAACTCAAAATGGCCTGAGAACTCAAAATTATTTCAGAACTCAAATGGCCTCACAACTCTCTCATGCTAGGAATTTACTCGGGAAAAAAAGTGCCTCGTTGTTTGCTGAGGCACTTGTATTAGTTTTTATTAGCATTTGCTAGGTGGGATGAGCTCTCGTAGCTCGGAAAAACACTACGCTGTCGTTGTAAGCAATGACCACCACCGTACCCAGCTGTTAACTTCCAGCATTCACGCGTGTGTGAGTGTGTGTGTGTGTGAGTGAGAGAGTGTGTGTGAGAGAGAGGGAGTGAGAGAGAGTGAGTGAGAGAGTGAGAGAGAATGAGAGTGACAGAGTGAGAGTGACAGAGTGAGAGTAAGCGAGTGAGAGAGTAAGAGAGTGTGAGAGTGAGAGAGGTGAGAGTGAGAGTGTGAGATTGAGAGAGAGTGTGTGAAAGTGAGAGAGTGTGAGAGTGACAGTGTGAGTGAGAGAGAGTGAGAGAGATAGTGACAGTGGGTGAGAGATTGAGAGACTGAGAGTGAGAGTGTGAGTGTGAGTGAGAGTGAGAGTGAGGGTGTGAGTGTGAGTGTGAGTGAGAGTGTGAGTGTGAGTGAGAGTGAGCGTGACAGTGTGTGTGACTGAGAGTGAGAGTGAGAGTGTGAGTGTGACTGAGAGTGAGTGTGCGAGTGAGAGTGTGAGTGAGAGTGTGAGAGTGAGAGTGACAGTGAGAGTGTGAGTGAGAGTGAGAGTAAGAGTAAGAGTGAGAGTGTGTGACTGCGAGTGTGTGAGTGAGAGTGAGAGTGTGAGTGTGAGTGAGAGTGAGAGTGAGAGTGTGAGTGTGAGTGTGAGTGCGTGAGTGAAAGTCAGAGTGTGAGTGAGAGTGTGAATAAGAGTGAGAGTGTGACTGTGAGTGTGAGTAAGAGTGAGAGTGTGAGTGTGAGTGAGAGTGAGAGTGAGAGTGTGAGTGTGAGTGTGAGTGAGAGTGTGAGAGTGAGAGTGTGAGTTTAGTGTGAGTGTAAGTGTGATTGAGAGTATGAGAGTGAGAGTGAGAGTGAGTGTGAGTGTGAGTGTGTGAGAGAGTGAGAGTGTGAGTGAGTGTGAGAGTGTGAGTGTGGGTGAGAGTGTGAGTGTGTGTGAGAGAGAGAGTGTGAGTGAAAGTGAGAGTGTGAGTGTGAGTGTGACTGTGTGTGAGAGTGAGAGTTAGAGTGTGAGTTTGAGTGGGAGTGAGAGTGAGAGTGTGAGTGTGACTGTGCGTGAGAGTGAGAGTGGGAGTGAGAGTGTGAGTGAGAGTTTCAGGGTGAGTGTGAGTTGAGTGTAAGTGGGAGTGAGAGTGAGAGTGAAATGTGAGTTTGAGTGTGAGTACAGTGAGAGTGTGAGTTTGAGTGTGAGTGAGAGTGTGAGTGAGAGTGAAAGTGAGAGTGAGAGTGTGAGTGTGAGTGTGAGTGAGAGTGAGAGTGTGAGTGTGAGTGTGAGTGTGAGTGAGAGTGTGAGTGAGAGTGAGAGTGTGAGTGAGATTGAAAGTGTGAGAGTGAGAGTGAGAGTGTGAGTGAGAGTGAGATTGTGAGTATGAGTGATAGTGAGAGTGAGAGGGAGAGTGTGAGTGTGAGTATGAGTGGAGTGAGAGTGTGAGCGTAAGTGTGAGTGTGAGTGTGTGAGAGTGTGAGAGTGAGTGTAAGATTGTGAGTGTGAGTGAGCATATGAGTGTGAGTGTGAGTGAGTGAGTGAGTGTGAGTGAGTGAGTGAGTTTGAGTGAGTGAGTGAGGGTGTGAGTGTGAGTGTGAGTGTGTACCTTTTGCTAGATACATTTTGCTAAATCCTCATCATTATAACCAGGAAGCATTTTTATATTTGTCCCACGTGATCCCCCTCGGCGAGACCTTTAATATGATACCCCACACACCATAACAGGGTCATATGGAATTCATTCCAGTCAAACTAATTATCACTCTCATGACTGTAACCACGACGAATTATTTAAGTGTCCGACGTGATTCCTCTAACTAGAACCTTCAATTTGACGAGCCTACATGCTTAAGTGGCCTCACCTTGAGTTTAACCTAATCTATGACTCGTAATGACTATCTCATAATTCAAACTACGAAGCCTTTTTTTTAATTTGTACCACATCACTCCCCTCATCAAGACCATAAATTTGATACCCTGCATGCCCTAGCAGGGTCACTGCAAATTTTACTTCAATATAAGGCTCGCCAATCTCATGGTTGTAATATCATGGTTATAATGTCATGGTTGTAACCAAGAAGCATTTTGGTATTTCTCCCACGTGATTCCTCTCATCAAGACCATTAATTTGATACCCATTACGTCCTAGCGGAATCAATTTGAATGTTAAACCAATCAATGACTAACCATGACTATCTCATAATATAGCCCTACCACATTTTTGTCCCACGTGATTTCCCTTATCGGAACCTTCAATTTTATGCCCCAGACACTCAGTGGCATCATTGTGAATTTTAATTTTATTTATGACCCATTTTGACAATGCCATGATAATAATCAGGAAGCACGTGATTACCCTCATTGAGACCTTTAATTTGATACGCCACACGCCCTAGCGTCATGAACTTAAATTTTAACCGAATCTATGACTTACCATGACTACGTCATGATATATCCATACCGCATTTTCGCCCCGAATGATTCCCCAAATGGAGACCTTGAATTTGATTCCCCACATGCCCTCAAAGCGGCATTTTGAATTTTAACCGAATATATGACTCATTATGACTGCCTGATGACTACAATCAGGAAGCAATTTTTTATTTACCCCGCGTGATTGCATTAACCCGGACCTTTCATTTGATACCTTACACGCCTCAGCCTCATCAGTTTCACTTTCACCCAATCTAATGTGGTCATTATTCTGTCTTGAGGGGCGGTGCCCAGACAATTCACCTAATTCATTAGAAACAGCAGAAAGGACAGCACCCGCCCCTATTTCCCCCCGGACCTCACGTCTTCCTTTGTGACCCCTAGTATATCAAGCCGTTAACAGTAGCAGGCGAACAGCCAGCATGCCAGCGCCGCCGTGTGCATTCCCACCACCCTTTCCCACGCTCTTAGTGGATCCGTCAGGAGGAAAAGTTAAGACAACCCTTTTTTTGTGACCTCACCAGTCAAATATCACTCACGCGCCCAGCCGCGAAAATTAGGTATACAGCAAGTGCTTATGGCCATAAAAATTCAAGAAGAAACTAAAAAAATCGGACACCCCCTCCCTCACAACCGATCATGCAGATCGCGATTGGTGCCGTACCCGTTGGTAACCTGAATTCCGAGCCCACAGTGAAGCATAAAACTTAACAGCCAACCACAGCTGCCTGCTAGGCTACTCATATGTACTCAAACTCAAAATGGCCTCAAAACTCATATGTACTCAAAACTCAAAATGTATTCAAAACTCAATATGTACTCAAACTCAAAATGTACTCTAAGTCAAAATGTACGCAGAACTCAAAATGGACTAAAAATCAAAATGTACTCAGAACCCAAAATGCACTCAAAGTCAAAATGGACTCAAACTCAAAATGTACTCAGAACTCGAAATGAACTCACACTCAAATTGTACTCAGACCTCAAAATGAACTCAAACTCAAAATGTACGCAGAACTCAAAATAGACTCAAACTCAAAATGTTCTCAGAACTCAAAATGGACTCAAACTGAAAATGTACTCAGAACTCAAAATGGACTCAGAACTCAAACTCAATCTGACTAAACTCAGTCGAGATCACTCGGCTCAAACTCACTCAAGATCAAACTCACCATGCCACACTAGCCTCGCGCTCACTCAAACTCAAACTCACGCGTAAGTTAGAGTCCAAATGAGTCTGAGTGAGTGGACTCATGAGTGAGTTCGCCGACCTCTGCTAACAGGTGACTTCCCACCAATCCTGGGCCCATTCATTACAAAAAGAGGCGAGCCTGCCAGGATTTTTTAACATCCGGTGAAAGGAGTCAATCAGCCACGAATGTGCCTGTAAAATTAGCTTCCGCAGCATGGGTTTTGAGAAGTTAATGACAATGGGGACTCAGCTTGGACTCTCGGGACAAAATCTTAGGGCGTGGATAGAGAGCGAACATAATGAATATCCTGCCGCTAGAGCCACCGAGAGAAAAGCCAGCCGAGAAAACTCTGAAAGAGAGAAAGAAGCCGCGGAAGAAGCAAAAGATGCTGCAGTAAGGGAGAAGGAGCTGGTACTGCTAAAGATCCAACTCCAAGAGGGTGTTGGTTCCAGCCAAGCAAATGTCGCCGCAGGAGGTAAAGTTTTTGCAACTCCGCCTGCGATTAACGCGCGGAATCTTCTTCCTCTATTCGACGAGAAGCGCGACGACCTGCAGGCGTACCAGCAAAGGTATGAGCGCGTGGCAACCGGACAGCAGTGGCCCCAGGGCAAATGGGCCCTAGCTGTAAGCATGTGCTTGAGTGGGGAGGGTCTTACCATCATAGGCCGTATGACCGCCGATGAGTCTCTAGATTACGTCTTGGTGAAACGATCGTTGCTTCAGCGGTTTCGGTTTAGAGCCCAAGGTTACCAAGAAAAGTTTAGGAAGGCGAGAACTAAGGATGGCGAAACCAGGATAGAACTAGCGGCAAGGCTTATAGGTTATTTTGATTACTGCATCGAGATGGCGAATATGCAAAAAACATTCGAGGCTCTTCAGGATCAAACGACCTCGAGCAATTCATCCTCTGCTGCAATCACCACCTCGTCATCTTCCTGAAGGAGCGAGAGTGTAAGGCGCTGAACGACCTGCCCGAGGCTGCAGAGAGTTTTCTAGAACCACAAAACCTGTCGAACCTTAAAAAGGTTTCCGAAGACGACCACCGTACAACCGAAGTCGTAATCGACTAACGGAAGCAAGTGCCACCGAAATGCTTACTGTGCAACCACCCAGGACACCATGCATAAGAGTGCCGTTCCTCAATGAAAGAACCAGCAAGATGCGCTACTTGTGGACGCCTCGGTTACAAAACCGAAAACTGCTGAACCATCCAATGGCAAAGAGCATGTTGCTGCTTCTGCTGTCGCTGGACCTCGGGAAACTCCAGAGCAGTACAACTTGACGACAAGTGTGATGACAGTCCTGGCGTCAAGTATTGTTATGGCATCGTGAAGCAACATGGATGCCTAGCCAAAGGAATGCCACTAGAGGAAGGGCGATTATCCGGACCGCCTATCACCGTTTTGTGGGACACTGGGAGCAATAACATTCTTTTCCGGTAGGACTTGGTCACAGAAAACCATTTAACGGGAACAGCTACCGAAGTATTCTTCTTGAACAGAACCTTCAAGAAGTTTCCCGAAGCCAAAACCTGCGTGCAAACCTCGTACTTTGTGGGCGAGGTTATCACTGCTTGCCTTGATCAACCGATCTGAAATCTCGTGCTCGGAAATATTCCAGGTGTGAGGAAACCTCACATGCCAGATCCCCACTGGCAACTCAACAGCAAAGGTAGCCCAAATGGAGCACTGGCTGGAACCGTCACCTAGCTATCCGCCGATTTCCCGGTTACGGGTGTCGCAAAGACATGCAAGGCCGAGGTTGACTTTTAAAGAGTGACTCGGATCAGCTGCGCTGATATTGCAAGAGGAGAGCTGGCGGAGGATTAGCCGAGAGATTCGTCTATCCGATCCTTCTGAAAGGAAAAAAAAATATTTGCCAAAGGACACAGGTATTCATTCCTGGAGTCAAGTAACGCGTTGCACCACCAGTACCAGCTTGCTACCGGCACTACATTTACACAAGTCATTGTTCCCCCCTAGAAATGCGGGAGCCGGTCCTTCAAAGTGCCTATGAGAGCATCATGGCGGGGCATTAACGCGTACGAAGGACGACAGACCGCGTTTTGCAAGAGTATTTCTGGAGAGGTCTGAATCGAGGCGCGCGAGAATTTGCAAGAACCTGCAGACCCTATCGGGATAATGTACAGAGACGAAATACGGGGCTTTTGGCACCAGCAGAAGGCGCGCTAGCTTGGTATAACCAAGACAAGGATGCCCCAGACCTACAAGCGTTGAAAAGCAAAACGCCATCGCGCAAATGCAATGAAACATTCATGAAGTCGACGGTACGACGACTAGACTGTCAGCCCGTTTTCGACAAGGAATTCTCTCAGTCGCCGCCGTTTCATAGCAGCTTGCCTTGCTACCAGTCGACAAGCCTAAAAGGCCTAAATGAGGGCCAAAAACGAAACTGCTATGCAAAAGTCAAGCGAAAAGTCAAGCCCCAGCCGAACCAAATGCTTCATCGCCTCAAGAGCAGCGACCGGACACCAATACACACCGTCGGTGCGGCGATGAAACTATCGTGCACACCACAGTCATCATTGGCCAATTAGAGGGTCGCCCGCTGGAAACCACTGGCGAATACAAGAGCACCGAGAATCCTGAGGATGACTACCGGAGTAGAGTTTAAGCCTCGCCCTCTCTTTTGTATATAGTGTGTGCTACTCAGTGGTTTTTAACGCGTAACTGTGGTCATACAATTGTTTAGTGGATTTTTCTATACCCTTCGTGCATGCGCTGTGCGGTGAAGTGTGCTGGTAGGACTGACTGTGCTCTTGTGGACTGTGCGAAAGAACTGTTCCATCGGTGCAGCGAGATTTTCCAAAATCCACCCTGCATTTTAACTCTTAGAACAGTTGTTGCTCCCCAACATCTTTCTTATACTCGGGGTCATTGTGATGAAGTGTAGGTGGACTCCGAGGAAGAGGAGACCAAGCGCGCAGATGCAACGGTTGCGTGCAGAAACTTGAATCAGGCCGATGATCAGTGGACGTCTCTGACGCGCTTGGCTTGACAGTGCGGCCGTGTGATCATTTCGGGGTAGACCCAGAGCGCAACCGCTGCTGTTCCCCAGAGCCGTCCGCCGCTCATCCCGAGAACCCGTAGGCTGGCCATGCCTGGAGCTGGTGACGCACTGGATGAGAGAGCGCGGGTCAGGATTCACCCAGCAGTGGAATCCTCCACTCACACCCACTGCTGCGCTATCTGGCCGTGAGTGGGCTTAAAGGTCGACGATGGCTGCCCGACGTTCCCTGCCTGGATGCGACGTGGCCTAGAGCCGGTCTTCGCACCAGCCCCGCCGTGACGTCCTCGCCGACCCCGCACTTATCGGGACTTCAACACCCCGTAGGACTGCGACAAAACCCAAAAGGACGTTTTCTTTCTTTATTGGGAACATTTCCTTGTTAGCCTCTTGCATCTTTAACTCCTATATCCTTAGTTTCGCGTCCTTGCTTTTGTGCGCTATCTTATGCCTCTTCTTTCGTCATGCATAAAGCATCGTTTACTCGCGCATACTCCTGTGACTGGTTACTTTCTTACTTATTCTGGGCATATTCATTACACAAGAAAACCCCGGAAAGCAAAGATGACGCGTGGGAGGCTATTCAAACCGGTGAAGAATTAAAAAAAGACAGGGAGAAAGTGGAGAAAAACTGCCCATCGGGAGGGATCCGAACCCACGACCTCCAGAATACCAGTCGGGTGCAATGACCACTATTAAACCGGCGGGGCGATTTGTCCCTTCACTTTATGGAGTATTTATGTTAAGGTATTTTTCTTTCCTGGGCGTGGGGGTGTACGCCCGCGCACTCGAAGTGCCTAGGTGAAGGGGACCTTAGTTTTTACCCCAGGTCAATGAGTCGAGGGCTTACGCCATGTCGAGACTGGTCGACTGAACCCTCTTAAGCTCCCTGTGGCACCGAAACTGTCAGAACAGAAGCCTTCGCTCTGCTTGGAGCAAATCAGAATAGGAAACTAGGGTTTTCGAAATGAGATAGAAATAGGTGTTGGCAGTCATGAAAACTTTGGAAAACAAATGGGAGGATGTGGTAAATCATTGAAACAGCTAACAATTATGGAAATGCAGAAAGTCGAGAAAAACCCCCCGCCGGGTGGCATCCGAACCCACTATATATATATATATATATATATATATATATATATTTATATATATATATATATATATATATATATATATATATATATATATATATATATATATATATATATATATATATATATATATATATAGTGGGTCACCACGGACGTCACGTCATTATATACCAATATTCCCCACACTGATGGAATACAAGCGGTCATCCACTCTTACAGTGAATCGCGGGAGCCTAAGCCTGTTTAGAATTGCACATTGCCCTTATTACTGAGAATAATTCTTGAGCTAAACAATTTCGAGTTGAATGGCCAACACAATGCTCAAATCAGTGGTACATCCATGGGCACAAAGATAGGGCCAATTTATGCAAATATTTTCATGGCAGTTCTTGAGGAGCAGTTTCTTGCAAGCGTCGACTTGAAGCCATTTTTTTACAAGCGCTTCAGGAATGATGTCTTTCTGATTTGGCCACACGGAGAATCTAGTCTCCTAAGATTATAGCCGAGTTTAACGCGGGCCACCTTAACATTTTTTTCTCACACAAATTTTCCGCTACCAGCATCAACTTCCTCGACGTGACGGTATCTGTTTCGCAGAACAAATTAGAGACCACCCTTTACCGAAAACCGACGGACTCCCATCAATATTTGCATTTTCACAGTAGTCACATTAAGCACTAGAAAACGGGCATACCCTACAGTCAAGCGCACCACTTCCACCGGATATGCTCCAAGGAAACAGATTTTCTTTCCAACTGTGAGGGACTGAAAAACGATCTGCTCAAACAAAAGTACCCGCTCCTATTATTTGACGATTCCATTCGCCGAGCGGGAGCGCTGAGCCGCAACGAACTCCTTAACTCAAGGAATTCAGCCGACCGACGCCCTTTAAGTAACCTAGTTCTCACTCACTCCGCATCTGTGCCGAATGTTTCTGGCATACTTCAAAAGCATCACAACATATTAAGTCAAAGTCCTCGACTAGCATCTATATTTTCCGAACCACCACGTGGGTTCTACAGGCGAAACAAAAACCTGCGCGACATTCTGACTTCTTCGAGGCTCAGCCATTCACCAGTGACCGGTTGTGGGCCCTGCAACAAGCCTCGTTGTCAGGTATGCCCCCACAGGACGAAAACAAAAACCGCCTCTAGCACCGCCTCGAACTTCTCTGTAAAACTGAAGGGAAATTTTAACTGTGACAGCGCCAACGTAGTTTACCTGCTCGAGTGCAATACCTGCCATCTGCAATATATTGGTCAGACGGCGAACACTTTCAGATTAAGGTTCAACAATCATAGGGCACACGCCAAGTCTCTTCCTAACCTTTCTTTGTCCCGTCACGTCGGAATCACGTGTGCTTCATTTAATAATTTGAAGGTAACAATATTTGAATCCAATTTCAACAGCAACCACGCACGCGAAGTCCGCGAATCATATCTCATATTTAAGATCAAAACCGCATCCTCTGCGTTGAACGAAGGCGTGGGCGCGCTGACATGTTTGCCATAGTTATTACTCGCCTTTCTTCCGTTCGCTTCTTGCGTGACTAATCCTCTTTTTAGCCATACAAGCACCGGCTTTATCTTTCCAGGTTCACTCAGCCTCTTAGCGCCGGCTTAGCCACATAGCGCCGCCTTCACGTGACACATTCCTAAGACGAAAAGCGACGGCGTGCTGACGCGTGCTCCCCAGTTCCTTATCTCGTTCTGACGATTTTCCCTCCCCCCCCCGCTTCTTCTGTTGACACATTCCTCAGCGTGACACATTCCTGAGACTAAAAGCGATGGCGTGCTGACGCGCGTTCCCCAGTTCCTTATCTCGTTCTGCGGCCTTTATTCTCTTCTCTTCACCGCCCCTGCTCCTTTTGTTAATTCCTATGAGGAGAGGCGCCAATTTACCTCCTTCCTAGACGTCCCATTGCATTTTTCTTTTCTCTTTGTGTTGTACCACTTGCCAAAAAAAATTCTCAGGGCGCATTGTAGCGCATCTTTTCTCCCAGAAAAAGAGGGAGGGCAGTGCATTCTCTCTCATGTGTATGTCATGCGTTTATTCTTGTTTTGCTGAATGATGACGTATGATTCATTTTAAAGAGGGCGCACTGTAGCGCAACTTCCTCTCTCTACACGCACCTATAAAAGCGTTCTGCAGTGTACTGTAAATGTTACTCTGATGAAGACTGGACCACCAGTCGAAACGTTAGTAACCATGTTTGTTTTGTGTTTTGAGACTTTCGTCAGACTCTACTTTTTGATATTTTTTTCTGGACCATTGCAAACTTCTTTTCTTCGACTGTACACACACACACACACACACACACACACACACACATATATATATATATATATATATATATATTTATACATATATGTATATATATATATATATATATATATATATATATATATATATATATATATATATATAATAGCGTCGTTGACTATGGGTGGTCAACGAAGCTATATGCAAAGCGGTCAACCTTAATCGCCAAGAGTTGCTGCACCATGAAAAGGAACTAAACCAGAAGGGGAGAGACAACCTAGTTTTGACGTTCTGGGCTAACTTCCCAAACATAAACAAAATCTTGAAAAAGCACTTCAACATGCTACAACAGAGTGAACGGCTTTCGAAAACCTTTCCCAACCCTCCTCGGGTCGTATACAGGCGCCCCAAAAATATTAAAGATTACCTTGTACACGCCAAAACTGAGAGGGCACCCAAGGGTGGGTGTCGACCATGCGGAAAGGCACGGTGCCGCGTATATAAACACATGCAGACAACCACGGTGGCAGAAAGCACCAACTCAAATTTCAAGCATCTAATTCACGCGACACTCGACTGCGACTCTTCTAATGTGGTGTACCTTCTGGAGTGCGGTGTTTATGGCATCGAATACATTGGCCAGACGGACACGGCATTCCGCATGCGCTTCAACAACCATCGCGCACATGTTCGTTCACTCCTGGATCTACCCTTATCACGCCATATTAACTCCGAACACCACCCGTTCGACTCCATCAGGGTCACACTTTTACAGATTGGATTTTCTACTACAAGAGAACGCGAACAACGTGAATCGTACATTATTTACAAATTCAACACCGTAAAGGCAGGAATAAATGTTAGCCCGGGCATTATGTCGTCTATACATGCTGTTGATATTCTGGCTGCAGAATAATCCCCTATCTAAATTGTAAGTCTCTGTGTCGTTTAAACAAATAATCAAGCTATTCTTATTTTATTTATTCCCTTCCTGGGGTGTCCGCACAGGCGGCATATGCCACAAACAACATCGAGGCGCCCTCCCGCCGTTTACTCCAACCAAGGACCCGCGCGACTCCCGCGTGCGGTTAGAGGATTAGTTAAGCTCCTTCTCGCTGGTTCATGGTCAGGGACGACCCTGTCGGCTCACCGGGCAGGGCAGAAGAATAGAGCTAAGAATGATGAATGGCGCTCGCCCGTCCTGCCGGTAGCAAAATCGTGTATGCTTTGAGCCACAGTGCTGAGATCGTACCTACACTCTTAACGAGCCTGCCTCTTTGTTTTGTGGGGTTGGCGTCACTGAGATATGTGTGCGGCTGCGCCCGCTTCCTGTAAACTCTTCCCGTAAGGTCAGGTACCATTAGAATTCTGTGCCTCCCACTGATGGTGTGAGAGCGTCCCTGTTACTGCTTTGCGCTTTCGTTTCTTAAGCAGAGCGGCCATCCTTGAAGCGGGCGCTGCCTGTCACTCGTTCTACAAGCTGACGAACGACGGAGGACAGTGTTTGTGAAAGAGTTGTGTACTCCTCTCTCTGTTCTGCATGTTTGGGTTTGTCTTTGTTTTGCGTTATCTTTCTTTTCCTTTTTTTTCTCTCTCTCTTTTTTGCAAACCTTCAAATCACCTCGCCGAGGGCGTGTTTGTTGCTACCTTTCTCCCCAAATCCCCCCTCTCTCTTTTTTCGGCGTCGTTGGACGACGAGCTTATAAATACGTGCACAGAAATGCGAAATGTTTTCTTGAGAAAGATCGGCATCCGATCGAAACGTCGACCAATAAACAGTTTTGTTAGAAGCTATACCCATTTTTACTATATATATATGTATATATATATGTATATATATATATATATATAAATATATATATATATACGGGACACGCCACGCCAGACGGGACACGCCAGACCCCCCCTGAGACGACTGACGCGGGGGTTCGCAACGACTGACTCCGCCCAAGTAAAGGTACGGCCCGAACGACACGACCCTGGTCGCGCGCCTTCCTCTCTCTTCGCAAAAGCATAGATAAGCGAGTGCGCTACAACTTGCACAGTGCTACTTTAAAATCATATGCAACAGCACGTAAAATACCTAAAGGACTGCGGCTAAGGCTGACACCGGCAATGACCGATCTTAATGCAGATGAAATGGCGCGGTGGAACAATATTCTTGAGGACGCATCCTTGCAGCTAATGCAGGTAATAATAGGACACGGAGAAAGAAAGACATTAGAATTAGAGAAGTTGGAAACCTCCCTTCGGAGCAGCCCGGAGATATCCGAAATGGAAAAAATGGAACTCAAGAGATACGAATCTCAAAAAGAAGGAGGTGTGATGAACCAAAAATTTAAAAAGATGCGGAGAGACAATATCCCCATTCCAGATCACTCCTTTAGGGAGCAGGGAGTTGGATGCTCAGGAAACCAAACCAGAACTGAGAATTCTTCCATTCCGGATAATCCAGCTGCTGTACCCTTGGTTGAGGAGAAAAGCGTATGTCCTGTGAGTCAAACCCCATCTGAAAGTTCGGCGCATCCAGAATCCAACGTTGTCAAACTATCGGACGTACCGCTCATAGAATCTGAACTTAAACTGCTGTCAAAAGGTCTCACATTCTGTCCCTCTACGGGCAAATTTAATGAATTTCAGCTGTACCAGGACTTAGACAATTTTGCGAGGAACTTACGCCTTCGTGAATACTTCTACGACCGGGAAACGAACCCAGACAAAAAAATTCCGGGAGCATCAGACAAATGTTGGACACCGAGCGATGGTCGGGACAAACATCTCGATATGTACATTTCGGCCGTTCAAAAATACGTGTTGAATGCATTAAAGAAAACAAACCCTGTCCGCAACAACCTATCAACTGATGAGCGCAAGGCCCTTTTCTCCCTCCGCCAACGGGATGACATTGTTATAAAGCCGGCGGATTGGCGGAGCAATAGTCGTAATTAACAAAACCGACTACATTAGGGAAGGACTCCGACAACTGAGTGATGAGAATTTTTATGAGGAACTTCCTGCGGACCCAACACAGCAGTTCGTATCGAAAATCACCCTTGAACTCACAAGGCTTCTTGAAAATGGCGATATAACTAAAGACATGTTTAAAGCAATGACGCCCACCCAATCAGCACCGGGACGCTTTTACCTACTCCCTAAAATTCACAAACCTGGCAATCCAGGCCGCCCTATTGTATCTTGCAATGGCACTCCAACAGAATCAATTTCCAGCTTTCTTGATTTTATTTTGAAAAACGCAGTTCCCAAAATTCCGGCCTATATCAAGGACACAAACCATTTTTTGAGAGAGATGTCTGGACTGGTAATCCCCCCTGGCAGCTTCCTGGTTACAATGGATGTCTCATCGCTTTACACCAATATCCCCCATTCAGACGGCATCAGGTATACCGTGGAGGCATGTCAAAACGCTGATATGGCACTAGAGATTAATGAGCACGCCCTTACTACCCTACTTGACCTGGTGCTTCGTTACAATTATTTCCAATTCGAAAACAAACATTACCTTCAAATTAGCGGCACAGCTATGGGCACAAAAATGGCACCTAATTACGCGAACTTGTTCATGGCGGCACTCGAGGGACCCTTCTTGGAAGCTCAACCCGTTCGCCCGCTCATATACAAGCGATTCCTGGATGACATCTTTTTTGTCTGGCCGCATGACGAGGCAAGCTTGCATAAGTTCATTTCGAATTTCAACTTGGTCCACCCTTCTATATCTTTTACGCATAATATCTCAAGGACATCGGTGAAGTTTCTCGACGTCACCATTCAGGTAGAGGGCACGACCACGATCACAGCCCTATATAGAAAACCCACAGATCGCCAGCAGTATCTGCACTTTGAAAGTGACCATCCACGGCATTGCAAGATGAGCATTCCCTATTCCCAGGCCCACAGATATCGCAGAATTTGCTCTGACAACGCCGACTTTGACCACAACTCCCAACTAAAAAATGCCCTCATTCGTCAAAAGTACCCAGCAGCAGTGGTCGATGACTCCATCAACAGAGCTCGTAACCTAAACCGCGAGGAAATTCTACATGGAGGGAATCCCAGGAATGAAGGAAGCCAGACAAATCTTGTCCTCACCCACTCATCTGCGTTGCCCAAACTTAATAACATTCTTTCGAGACATTTTAATATACTGCAACAAAGTAGCCGGCTATCTTCAATTTTCCAAAAGCCCCCCCGAGTTGTTTATCGCCGCGGAAAAAACCTGAAAGATATGTTAGTCAGAGCCAAGACGACTGCCATTGAGGGCACTCAACGGGGATGCCAGCCATGCAAGAAAACACGTTGTAAGGTTTGTTCACACATGACTACCACCACTATTGCTAAAGCCAGCTCCTCAGATTACGTATTCAAAATAAATGCGCATCTAAACTGTGACAGCCAAAATGTCGTCTACATGCTTCACTGTGACATCTGTGGCATGCAGTACATCGGACAAACAGAAACCGCCTTCCGTAAACGCTTTAACAACCACCGTTCTCACGCTAAAACACAACCGAACTTGCCCATTTCAAGACATGTCAGCCTCCCAGGACATTCATTCGACCAAATTAAAGTCACTCTGCTAGAGACCGATTTTCACACTAAACGGGAGCGCGAACAGAAGGAATCGTACCTTATTTATAAGTTCAAAACGCTGACTCATGGTATCAACGATAGCGCTGGCAGCATGTCGTGCCTCCGGATGACCGCGGACGTTGATTGACAACAGGAAGTGGATGCACATTGTTCCACCCCCTTTCTCCTAGCATAAAAGTTTTTTTTTAATATTTTATTTTATTTTTTTTTATTCATTCAAGACCACCCGCCATTAGCTCAGCAGGCAACGGGCGCATACCGAGAGGGAGCGCCGCCCAAAAAAGCCGCCTAAGCCCCGCACTGCACGTGCTGCGCGATAAATGCTGTCCACATTGGGACAACTAAGAAGAGTAAGAAGAGAGAGGGAGGTGACGTTGAACGGCAGAGCCAATCTGGCCGTACCTTGAGATTGTCGTGTTCTGTTGAGACATAGCGGTGTCGTAATTCAGTGGTTTTCTGTGTCGGCCATCCATTGAACTTCACGCTTGTCGCGTCGTATGTGTGCGTTTACATTACTCTACGCTGCGGCCAAGGACGGACGGGGTACTCGTCGCCTTCTCCGAACTCGCCGCGCCCCTGTGTAACTTGATCCCTGTCTTCCGCGCGGTCCGACCGCTATGCGGCTCGCCGCTGGCTGCCGCTAGTGCCTTTCTCTGTCGCCATGTCGCGGCCCTTCAAAGGGCAAACAAAGTAGACTTATCACCGGTTTCTTGGTAAAAGCAATGATTCTCCGTTTAACGGTCTGTTCTGAACCCACGAAACAAATGCCGGGCCAAGACCGCGTCCTTAGTTACTACACCACCGCCCCGCTCTTCCCATCTGTGCTCATGCGTTGTCTGTATTTTGTTTGTCAGTTCTCTTTCATCCCAGCAGCAGCGGGCCGACAGAAACCTTTGGTCCCGCTCCCTTCCCCCACCAGAGCCGTTTTCTCACTAAAACCACCGCCTTTCCTCTTTTTCTTCCTTTTTTTTAATTTAAATCCTCTCCACTCAGCAAGTGCCCTGTTGTTACCCGATTTTTTACGTTCTCTGGCGTATTCCCCTCCTTATGAGGGAGAGAAGGAGAGACTCTCCCTCGCATGCAGTGTGCATAAGGATTCGGTGTTCATTGTAGAATTGTCCCTGAGGAAGGAAGTTCCACTTCCGAAACTGTCGGACTAATTTATAATAAACAAGTTAACCGCAAAGTTGTTCTTATCTTTTACCTGACCGGTTCTTCTGGCCCGTTGCAAAACTCATCGAAATCTTGACCATCAATGGCTGCCAGACACCATACAACGGAGCGGTTGACGTGCCTTTTTCCAAGGCACACCATCCGGAGCGCTATTGTGGGGGACTCTCTCATCCGCCATGTCCACGGCCATTTCCACCCGAGTGAGAGAGGTGCTCCCGGATTTATCTCATACGGCGGCATGAAGTTTGAGGACGTCACCGCCGCCCTGGAATATCTACCCCCAACCGTGGAGACACTGGTGCTTCACGTCGGAACAGCTGATATAGCAGAAAGCGGATCGTCCACATCCCTGGAGAAGTTGAGACGAATGCTTGCGAGGGTTCGCCTCCACCGTCCGGCGTTGAAAAGGATATGCTTAAGCCTGCCCCTTCCCCGCACCCTGAACCGGCGCCGACGAGGTGGAGACTGGCGGTTTGTCAGATCATTCAACTGCGAGGCCTCCCATTTTGTGCGCGAGGTCCGCCGCATGTGCCAGCGGAAGGAGTTGGGAGCAGACGTCCGCTACATCGATCACGCATTCCACGAACTACCGGCACGGAGGGTCTTTGCTGCTGACGGGCTCCACGCGAGTTTTGAGGGCGTTGCGCTGCTGGCGGAGCACTTCCGCAACGCTCTCTCGTTCAGGGCGCTCGGCTGGCAGCGGAGACCCTTTAAACCCCGGGCACCGAACAACCCAACACCAGGTGCAACGCCGGCACAGCGGGAACGTCAGCGGGCTCCCCCTTCTCCGGAGGTCTCTCCCACCACAGCTGTGACCCCGAAGACTTCGCCAGGCCGGCCCAACGGGACACGCCAGACCCCCCCCCCTGAGACGACTGACGCGGGGGTTCGCAACGACTGACTCCGCCCAAGTAAAGGTACGGCCCGAACGACACGACCCTGGTCGCGCGCCTTCCTCTCTCTTCGCAAAAGCATAGATAAGCGAGTGCGCTACAACTTGCACAGTGCTACTTTAAAATCATATGCAACAGCACGTAAAATACCTAAAGGACTGCGGCAAAGGCTGACACCGGCAATGACCGATCTTAATGCAGATGAAATGGCGCGGTGGAACAATATTCTTGAGGACGCATCCTTGCAGCTAATGCAGGTAATAATAGGACACGGAGAAAGAAAGACATTAGAATTAGAGAAGTTGGAAACCTCCCTTCGGAGCAGCCCGGAGATATCCGAAATGGAAAAAATGGAACTCAAGAGATACGAATCTCAAAAAGAAGGAGGTGTGATGAACCAAAAATTTAAAAAGATGCGGAGAGACAATATCCCCATTCCAGATCACTCCTTTAGGGAGCAGGGAGTTGGATGCTCAGGAAACCAAACCAGAACTGAGAATTCTTCCATTCCGGATAATCCAGCTGCTGTACCCTTGGTTGAGGAGAAAAGCGTATGTCCTGTGAGTCAAACCCCATCTGAAAGTTCGGCGCATCCAGAATCCAACGTTGTCAACCTATCGGACGTACCGCTCATAGAATCTGAACTTAAACTGCTGTCAATAGGTCTCACATTCTGTCCCTCTACGGGCAAATTTAATGAATTTCAGCTGTACCAGGACTTAGACAATTTTGCGAAGAACTTACGCCTTCGTGAATACTTCTACGACCGGGAAACGAACCCAGACAAAAAAATTCCGGGAGCATCAGACAAATGTTGGACACCGAGCGATGGTCGGGACAAACATCTCGATATGTACATTTCGGCCGTTCAAAAAGACGTGTTGAATGCATTAAAGAAAACAAACCCTGTCCGCAACAACCTATCAACTTATGAGCGCAAGGCCCTTTTCTCCCTCCGCCAACGGGATGACATTGTTATAAAGCCGGCGGACAAGGGCGGAGCAATAGTCGTAATTAACAAAACCGACTACATTAGGGAAGGACTCCGACAACTGAGTGATGAGAATTTTTATGAGGAACTTCCTGCGGACCCAACACAGCAGTTCGTATCGAAAATCACCCTTGAACTCACAAGGCTTCTTGAAAATGGCGATATAACTAAAGACATGTTTAAAGCAATGACGCCCACCCAATCAGCACCGGGACGCTTTTACCTACTCCCTAAAATTCACAAACCTGGCAATCCAGGCCGCCCTATTGTATCTTGCAATGGCACTCCAACAGAATCAATTTCCAGCTTTCTTGATTTTATTTTGAAAAACGCAGTTCCCAAAATTCCGGCCTATATCAAGGACACAAACCATTTTTTGAGAGAGATGTCTGGACTGGTAATCCCCCCTGGCAGCTTCCTGGTTACAATGGATGTCTCATCGCTTTACACCAATATCCCCCATTCAGACGGCATCAGGTATACCGTGGAGGCATGTCAAAACGCTGATATGGCACTAGAGATTAATGAGCACGCCCTTACTACCCTACTTGACCTGGTGCTTCGTTACAATTATTTCCAATTCGAAAACAAACATTACCTTCAAATTAGCGGCACAGCTATGGGCACAAAAATGGCACCTAATTACGCGAACTTGTTCATGGCGGCACTCGAGGGACCCTTCTTGGAAGCTCAACCCGTTCGCCCGCTCATATACAAGCGATTCCTGGATGACATCTTTTTTGTCTGGCCGCATGACGAGGCAAGCTTGCATAAGTTCATTTCGAATTTCAACTTGGTCCACCCTTCTATATCTTTTACGCATAATATCTCAAGGACACCGGTGAACTTTCTGGACGTCAACATTCAGGTAGAGGGCACGACCACGATCACAGCCCTATATAGAAAACCCACAGATCGCCAGCAGTATCTGCACTTTGAAAGTGACCATCCACGGCATTGCAAGATGAGCATTCCCTATTCCCAGGCCCACAGATATCGCAAAATTTGCTCTGACAACGCCTACTTTGACCACAACTCCCAACAACTAAAAAATGCCCTCATTCGTCAAAAGTACCCAGCAGCAGTGGTCGATGACTCCATCAACAGAGCTCGTAACCTAAACCGCGAGGAAATTCTACATAAAGGGAATCCCAGGAATGAAGGAAGCCCGACAAATCTTGTCCTCACCCACTCATCTGCGTTGCCCAAACTTAATAACATTCTTTCGAGACATTTTAATATACTGCAACAAAGTAGCCGGCTATCTTCAATTTTCCAAAAGCCCCCCCGAGTTGTTTATCGCCGCGGAAAAAACCTGAAAGATATGTTAGTCAGAGCCAAGACGACTGCCATTGAGGGCACTCAACGGGGATGCCAGCCATGCAAGAAAACACGTTGTAAGGTTTGTTCACACATGACTACCACCACTATTGCTAAAGCCAGCTCCTCAGATTACGTATTCAAAATAAATGCGCATCTAAACTGTGACAGCCAAAATGTCGTCTACATGCTTCACTGTGACATCTGTGGCATGCAGTACATCGGACAAACAGAAACCGCCTTCCGTAAACGCTTTAACAACCACCGTTCTCACGCTAAAACACAACCGAACTTGCCCATTTCAAGACATGTCAGCCTCCCAGGACATTCATTCGACCAAATTAAAGTCACTCTGCTAGAGACCGGTTTTCACACTAAACGGGAGCGCGAACAGAAGGAATCGTACCTTATTTATAAGTTCAAAACGCTGACTCATGGTATCAACGAGAGCGCTGGCAGCATGTCGTGCCTCCGGAGGACCGCGGACGTTGATTGACAACAGGAAGTGGATGCACATTGTTCCACCCCCTTTCTCCTAGCATAAAAGTTTTTTTTTTTTTTTAATATTTTATTTTATTTTTTTTTATTCATTCAGGACCACCCGCCATTAGCTCAGCAGGCAACGGGCGCATACCGAGAGGGAGCGCCGCCCAAAAAAGCCGCCTAAGCCCCGCACTGCACGTGCTGCGCGATAAATGCTGTCCACATTGGGACAACTAAGAAGAGTAAGAAGAGAGAGGGAGGTGACGTTGAACGGCAGTGCCAATCTGGCCGTACCTTGAGATTGTCGTGTTCTGTTGAGACATAGCGGTGTCGTAATTCAGTGGTTTTCTGTGTCGGCCATCCATTGAACTTCACGCTTGTCGCGTCGTATGTGTGCCTTTACATTACTCTACGCTGCGGCCAAGGACGGACGGGGTACTCGTCGCCTTCTCCGAACTCGCCGGCCCCTGTGTAACTTGATCCCTGTCTTCCGCGCGGTCCGACCGCTATGCGGCTCGCCGCTGGCTGCCGCTAGTGCCTTTCTCTGTCGCCATGTCGCGGCCCTTCAAAGGGCAAACAAAGTTTCTTGGTAAAAGCTTTCTTGGTTTCTTGGTTTCTTGTTGAGGAAATACAGAAAGATAGGTCAGCAGTCTATAACGCCAAAGGAGGCATAGGGGTGTGGTTAGGCTCTTTTCTTTTTCACTATGGGTAATGAAGTTAACATTTTTTTAAATATACAGAAGAAAGAAAGAAAGAAAAACACGCGCCCAGAGTGGGGACCGAACCCACGCCTTTCGATTACATGTCCAATGCCTTACCAATTCGGCTATCTGGGCGACTGTGTTCTCCTTCACTTTCTGGGCTATTTATATTTACTAGAAGTGTATCTGACGCTTGAGGGTGGTAGCCAGCGCCACTCTGACTACACGGGGAGAAGAGGACCTTCTTTTCAACCCCGGGGCGTGACTCAAACGTCTACAGACTGTCATGAGCGGGCAACTGACGGGAAGCCCTCTTATGCTACCTAGGCATCAAGGCTGCCAGAACCGAGACCCTCGCTAGGCTTTCGCAGAATAATAAAGTAAGGAAATGAGGGGCTCGTTGAGGAAATACAGAAAGATAGGTCAGCAGTCTATAACGCCAAAGGAGGCATAGGGGTGTGGTTAGGCTCTTTTCTTTTTGACTGTGGTTAATGAAGTAAACATTTTTTTAAATATACAGCAGAAAGAAAGAAAGAAAAACACGCGCCCAGAGTGGGGACCGAACCCACGCCTTTCGATTACATGTCGAATGCCTTACCAATTCGGCTATCTGGGCGACTGTGTTCTCCTTCACTTTCTGGGCTATTTATATTTACTAGAAGTGTATCTGACGCTTGAGGGTGGTAGCCAGCGCCACTCTGACTACACGGAGAGAAGGGGACCTTCTTTTCAACCGCCGGGGCGTGACTCAAACGTCTACAGCCTGTCATGAGCGGGCAACTGACGGGAAGCCCTCTTATGCTACCTAGGCATCAAGGCTGCCAGAACCGAGACCCTCGCTAGGCTTTCGCAGAATAATATAGTAAGGAAATGAGGGGCTCGTTGAGGAAATACAGAAAGATAGGTCAGCAGTCCATAACGCCAAAGGAGGCATAGGGGTGTGGTTAGGCTCTTTTCTTTTTCACTATGGTTAATGAAGTAAACATTTTTTTAAATATACAGAAGAAAGAAAGAAAGAAAAACACGCGCCCAGAGTGGGGACCGAACCCACGCCTTTCAATTACATGTCGAATGCCTTACCAATTCGGCTATCTGGGCGACTGTGTTCTCCTTCACTTTCTGGGCTATATATATTTACTAGAAGTGTATCTGACACTTGAGGGTGGTAGCCAGCGCTACTCTGACTACACGGGGAGAAGGGGACCTTCTTTTCAACCCCCGGGGCGTGACTCAAACGTCTACAGCCAGTCATGAGCGGGCAACTGACGGGAAGCCCTCTTATGCTACCTAGGCATCAAGGCTGCCAGAACCGAGACCCTCGCTAGGCTTTCGCAGAATAATATAGTAAGGAAATGAGGGGCTCGTTGAGGAAATACAGAAAGATAGGTCAGCAGTCTATAACGCCAAAGGAGGCATAGGGGTGTGGTTAGGCTCTTTTCTTTTTCACTATGGTTAATGAAGTAAACATTTTTTTAAATATACAGAAGAAAGAAAGAAAGAAAAACACGCGCCCAGAGTGGGGACCGAACCCACGCCTTTCGATTACATGTCGAATGCCTTACAAATTCGGCTATCTGGGCGACTGTTTTCTCCTTCACTTTCTGGGCTATTTATATTTACTAGAAGTGTATCTGACGCTTGAGGGTGGTAGCCAGCGCCACTCTGACTACACGGGGAGAAGAGGACCTTCTTTTCAACCCCGGGGCGTGACTCAAACGTCTACAGCCTGTCATGAGCGGGCAACTGACGGGAAGCCCTCTTATGCTACCTAGGCATCAAGGCTGCCAGAACCGAGACCCTCGCTAGGCTTTCGCAGAATAATATAGTAAGGAAATGAGGGGCTCGTTGAGGAAATACAGAAAGATAGGTCAGCAGTCTATAACGCCAAAGCAGGCATAGGGGTGTGGTTAGGCTCTTTTCTTTTTCACTATGGTTAATGAAGTAAACATTTTTTTAAATATACAGCAGAAAGAAAGAAAGAAAAACACGCGCCCAGAATGGGGACCGAACCCACGCCTTTCGATTACATGTCGAATGCCTTACCAATTCGGCTATCTGGGCGACTGTGTTCTCCTTCACTTTCTGGGCTATTTATATTTACTAGAAGTGTATCTGACGCTTGAGGGTGGTAGCCAGCGCCACTCTGACTACACGGGGAGAAGGGGACCTTCTTTTCAACCGCCGGGGCGTGACTCAAACGTCTACAGCCTGTCATGAGCGGGCAACTGACGGGAAGCCTTCTTATGCTACCTAGGCATCAAGGCTGCCAGAACCGAGACCCTCGCTAGGCTTTCGCAGAATAATATAGTAAGGAAATGAGGGGCTCGTTGAGGAAATACAGAAAGATAGGTCAGCAGTCCATAACGCCAAAGGAGGCATAGGGGTGTGGTTAGGCTCTTTTCTTTTTCACTATGGTTAATGAAGTAAACATTTTTTTAAATATACAGAAGAAAGAAAGAAAGAAAAACACGCGCCCAGAGTGGGGACCGAACCCACGCCTTTCGATTACATGTCGAATGCCTTTCCAATTCGGCTATCTGGGCGACTGTGTTCTCCATCACTTTCTGGGCTATTTATATTTATTAGAAGTGTATCTGACACTTGAGGGTGGTAGCCAGCGCCACTCTGACTACACGGGGAGAAGGGGACCTTCTTTTCAACCCCCGGGGCGTGACTCAAACGTCTACAGCCTGTCATGAGCGGGAAACTGACGGGAAGCCCTCTTATGCTACCTAGGCACCAAGGCTGCCAGAACCGAGACCCTCGCTAGGCTTTCGCAGAATAATATAGTAAGGAAATGAGGGGCTCGTTGAGGAAATACAGAAAGATAGGTCAGCAGTCTTTAACGCCAAAAGAGGCATAGGGGTGTGGTTAGGCTCTTTTCTTTTTCACTATGGTTAATGAAGTAAACATTTTTTTAAATATACAGAAGAAAGAAGGAAAGAAAAACACGCGCCCAGAGTGGGGACCGAACCCACGCCTTTCGATTACATGTCGAATGCCTTACCAATTCGGCTATCTGGGCGACTGTGTTCTCCTCTACTTTCTGGGCTATTTATATTTACTAGAAGTGTATCTGACGCTTGAGGGTGGTAGCCAGCGCCACTCTGACTACACGGGGAGAAGGGGACCTTCTTTTCAACCCCCGGGGCGTGACTCAAACGTCTACAGCCTGTCATGAGCGGGCAACTGACGGGAAGCCCTCTTATGCTACGGTCCCCACTCTGGGCGCGTGTTTTTCTTTCTTTCTTTCTTCGGTATAATTAAAAAAATGTTTACTTCATTAACCATAGTGAAAAAGAAAAGAGCCTAACCACACCCCTATGCCTCCTTTGGCGTTATAGACTGCTGACCTATCTTTCTGTATTTCCTCAACGAGACCCTCATTTCCTTACTATATTATTCTGCGAAAGCCTAGCGAGGGTCTCTGTTCTGGCAGCCTTGATGCCTAGGTAGCATAAGAGGGCTTCCCGTCTGTTGCCCGCTCATGACAGGCTGTAGACGTTTGAGTCACGCCCCGGGGGTTGAAAAGAAGGTCCCCTTCTTCCCGTGTAGTCAGAGTGGCGCTGGCTACCACCCTCAAGCGTCAGATACACTTCTAGTAAATATAAATAGCCCAGAAAGTGAAGGAGAACACAGTCGCACAGATAGCCGAATTGGTAAGGCATTCGACATGTAATCGAAAGGCGTGGGTTCGGTCCCCACTCTGGGCGCGTGTTTTTCTTTCTTTCTTTCTTCTGTATATTTAAAAAAATGTTTACTTCATTAACCATAGTGAAAAAGAAAAGAGCCTAACCACACCCCTATGCCTCCTTTGGCGTTATAGACTGCTGACCTATCTTTCTGTATTTCCTCAACGAGCCCCTCATTTCCTTACTATATTATTCTGCGAAAGCCTAGCGAGGGTCTCGGTTCTGGCAGCCTTGATGCCTAGGTAGCATAAGAGGGCTTCCCGTCAGTTGCCCGCTCATGACAGGCTGTAGACGTTTGAGTCACGCCCCGGGGGTTGAAAAGAAGGTCCCCTTCTCCCCGTGTGGTCAGAGTGGCGCTGGCTACCACCCTCAAGTGTCAGATACACTTCTAGTACATATAAATAGCCAGAAAGTGAAGGAGAACACAGTCGCCCAGATAGCAGAATTGGTAAGGCATTCGACATGTAATCGAAAGGCGTGGGTTCGGTCCCCACTCTGGGCGCGTGTTTTTCTTTCTTTCTTTCTTCTGTATATTTAAAAAAATGTTTACTTCATTAACCATAGTGAAAAAGAAAAGAGCCTAACCACACCCCTATGCCTCCTTTGGCGTTATGGACTGCTGACCTATCTTTCTGTATTTCCTCAACGAGCCCCTCATTTCCTTACTATATTATTCTGCGAAAGCCTAGCGAGGGTCTCGGTTCTGGCAGCCTTGATGCCTAGGTAGCATAAGAGGGCTTCCCGTCAGTTGCCCGCTCATGACAGGCTGTAGACATTTCAGTCACGCCCCGGGGGTTGAAAAGAAGGTCCCCTTCTCCCCGTGTAGTCAGAGTCGCGCTGGCTACCACCCTCAAGCGTCAGATACACTTCTAGTAAATATAAATAGCCCAGAAAGTGAAGGAGAACACAGTCGCCCAGATAGCCGAATTGGTAAGGCATTCGACATGTAATCGAAAGGCGTGGGTTCGGTCCCCACTCTGGGCGCGTGTTTTTCTTTCTTTCTTTCTTCTGTATATTTAAAAAAATGTTTACTTCATTAACCATAGTGAAAAAGAAAAGAGCCTAACCACACCCCTATGCCTCCTTTGGCGTTATAGACTGCTGACCTATCTTTCTGTATTTCCTCAACGAGCCCCTCATTTCCTTACTATATTATTCTGCGAAAGCCTAGCGAGGGTCTCGGTTCTGGCAGCCTTGATGCCTAGGTAGCATAAGAGGGCTTCCCGTCAGTTGCCCGCTCATGACAGGCTGTAGACGTTTGAGTCACGCCCCGGGGGTTGAAAAGAAGGTCCCCTTCTCCCCGTGTAGTCAGAGTGGCGCTGGCTACCACCCTCAAGCGTCAGATACACTTCTAGTAAATATAAATAGCCCAGAAAGTGAAGGAGAACACAGTCGCCCAGATAGCGGAATTGGTAAGGCATTCGACATGTAATCGAAAGGCGTGGGTTCGGTCCCCACTCTGGGCGCGTGTTTTTCTTTCTTTCTTTCTTCTGCATATTTAAAAAAATGTTTACTTCATTAACCATAGTGAAAAAGAAAAGCGCCTAACCACACCCCTATGCCTCCTTTGGCGTTATAGACTGCTGACCTATCTTTCTGTATTTCCTCAACGAGCCCCTCATTTCCTTACTATATATATATATATATATATATATATATATATATATATAGATGAGTTTTGCAACGGGCCAGAAGAAACGGTCAGGTAAAAGGTAAGAACAACTTTGCGGTTAACTTGTTTATTATAAATTAGTCCGACAGTTTCGGAAGTGGAACTTCCTTCCTCAGGGACAATCCCACAATGAACACCGAATCCTTATGCACACTGCATGCGAGGGAGAGTCTCTCCTCGTCTCCCTCATGAGTAGGGGAATACGCCAGAGAACGTAAAAAATCGGGTAACAACAGGGCACTTGCTGAGTGGAGAGGATTTAAATTAAAAAAAAAGAAAGAAAAAGAGGAAAGGCGGTGGTTTTAGTGAGAAAACGGCTCTGGTGGGGGAAGGGAGCGGGACCAAAGGTTTCTGTCGGCCCGCTGCGGCTGGGATGAAAGAGAACTGACAAACAAAATACAAACAACGCATGAGCACAGATGGGAAGAGCGGGGCGGTGGTGTAGTAACTAAGGACGCGGTCTTGGCCCGGCATTTGTTTCGTGGGTTCACCTAGAACAGACCGTTAAATGGAGAATCATTGCTTTTACCAAGAAACCGGTGATAAGTCTACTTTGTTTGCCCTTTGAAGGGCCGCGACATGTCGACAGAGAAAGGCACTAGCGGCAGCCAGCGGCGAGCCGCATAGCGGTCGGACCGCGCGGAAGACAGGGATCAAGTTACACAGGGGCGCGGCGAGTTCGGAGAAGGCGACGAGTACCCCGTCCGTCCTTGGCCGCAGCGTAGAGTAATGTAAAGGCACACATACGACGCGACAAGCGTGAAGTTTAATGCAGGGCCGACACAGAAAACCACTGAATTACGACACCGCTATGTCTCAACAGAACACGGCAATCTCAAGGTACGGCCAGATTGGCACTGCCGTTCAACGTCACCTCCCTCTCTCTTCTTACTCTTCTTAGTTGTCCCAATGTGGACAGCATTTATCGCGCAGCACGTGCAGTGCGGGGCTTAGGCGGCTTTTTTGGGCGGCGCTCCCTCTCGGTATGCGCCCGTTGTCTGCTGAGCTAATGGCGGGTGGTCCTGAATGAATTAAAAAAAAAAGAAACTTTTATGCTAGGAGAAAGGGGGTGGAACAATGTGCATCCACTTCCTGTTGTCAATCAACGTCCGTGGTCCTCCGGAGGCACGACATGCTGCCAGCGCTCTCGTTGATACCATGAGTCAGCGTTTCGAACTTATAAATAAGGTACGATTCCTTCTGTTCTCGCTCCCGTTTAGTGTGAAAACCGGTCTCTAGCAGAGTGACTTTAATTTGGTCGAATGAATGTCCTGGGAGGCTGATATGTCTTGAAATGGGCAAGTTCGGTTGTGTTTTAGCGTGAGAACGGTGGTTGTTAAAGCGTTTACGGAAGGCGGTTTCTCTTTGTCCGATGTACTGCATGCCACAGATGTCACAGTGAAGCATGTAGACGACATTTTGGCTGTCACAGTTTAGATGCGCATTTATTTTGAATACGTAATCTGAGGAGCTGGCTTTAGCAGTAGTGGTGGTAGTCATGTGTGAACAAACCTTACAACGTGTTTTCTTGCATGGCTGGCATCCCCGTTGAGTGCCCTCAATGGCAGTCGTCTTGGCTCTGACTAACATATCTTTCAGGTTTTTTCCGCGGCGATAAACAAATCGGGGGGGCTTTTGGAAAATTGAAGATAGCCGGCTACTTTGTTGCAGTATATTAAAATGTCTCGAAAGAATGTTATTAAGTTTGGGCAACGCAGATGAGTGGGTGAGGACAAGATTTGTCTGGCTTCCTTCATTCCTGGGATTCCCTCCATGTAGAATTTCCTCGCGGTTTATGTTACGAGCTCTGTTGATGGAGTCATCGACCACTGCTGCTGGGTACTTTTGACGAATGAGGGCATTTTTAGTTGTTGGGAGTTGTGGTCAAAGTCGGCGTTGTCAGAGCAAATTCTGCGGTATCTGTGGGCCTGGGAATAGGGAATGCTCATCTTGCAATGCCGTGGATGGTCACTTTCAAAGTGCAGATACTGCTGGCGATCTGTGGGTTTTCTATATAGGGCTGTGATCGTGGTCATGCCCTCTACCTGAATGGTGACGTCGAGAAAGTTCACCGATATCCTTGAGATATTATGCGTAAAAGATATAGAAGGGTGGACCAAGTTGAAATCCGAAATGAACTTATGCAAGCTTGCCTCGTCATGCGGCAAGACAAAAAAGATGTCATCCAGGAATCGCTTGTATATGAGCGGGCGAACGGGTTGAGCTTCCAAGAAGGGTCCCTTGAGTGCCGCCATGAACAAGTTCGCGTAATTAGGTGCCATTTTTGTGCCCATAGCTGTGCCGCTAATTTGAAGGTAATGTTTGTTTTCGAATTGGAAATAATTGTAACGAAGCACCAGGTCAAGTAGGGTAGTAAGGGCGTGCTCATTAATCTCTAGTGCCATATCAGCGTTTTGACATGCCTCCACGGTATACCTGATGCCGTCTGAATGGGGGATATTGGTGTAAAGCGATGAGGCATCCATTGTAACCAGGAAGCTGCCAGGGGGGATTACCAGTCCAGACATCTCTCTCAAAAAATGGTTTGTGTCCTTGATATAGGCCGGAATTTTGGGAACTGCGTTTTTCAAAATAAAATCAAGAAAGCTGGAAATTGATTCTGTTGGAGTGCCATTGCAAGATACTACTGGGCGGCCTGGATTGCCAGGTTTGTGAATTTTAGGGAGTAGGTAAAAGCGTCCCGGTGCTGATTGGGTGGGCGTCATTGCTTTAAACATGTCTTTAGTTATATCGCCATTTTCAAGAAGCCTTGTGAGTTCAAGGGTGATTTTCGATACGAACTGCTGTGTTGGGTCCGCAGGAAGTTACTCATAAAAATTCTCATCACTCAGTTGTCGGAGTCCTTCCCTAATGTAGTCGGTTTTGTTAATTACGACTATTGCTCCGCCCTTGTCCGCCGGCTTTATAACAATGTCATCCCGTTGGCGGAGGGAGAAAAGGGCCTTGCGCTCATCAGTTGATAGGTTGTTGCGGACAGGGTTTGTTTTCTTTAATGCATTCAACACGTCTTTTTGAACGGCCGAAATGTACATATCGAGATGTTTGTCCCGACCATCGCTCGGTGTCCAACATTTGTCTGATGCTCCCGGAATTTTTTTGTCTGGGTTCGTTTCCCGGTCGTAGAAGTATTCACGAAGGCGTAAGTTCCTCGCAAAATTGTCTAAGTCCTGGTACAGCTGAAATTCATTAAATTTACCCGTAGAGGGACAGAATGTGAGACCTTTTGACAGCAGTTTAAGTTCAGATTCTATGAGCGGTACGTCCGATAGGTTGACAACGTTGGATTCTGGATGCGCCGAACTTTCAGATGGGGTTTGACTCACAGGACATACGCTTTTCTCCTCACCCAAGGGTACAGCAGCTGGATTATCCGGAATGCAAGAATTCTCAGTTCTGGTTTGGCTTCCTGAGCATCCAACTCCCTGCTCCCTAAAGGAGTGATCTGGAATGGGGATATTGTCTCTCCGCATCTTTTTAAATTTTTGGTTCATCACACCTCCTTCTTTTTGAGATTCGTATCTCTTGAGTTCCATTCTTTCCATTTCGGATATCTCCGGGCTGCTCCGAAGGGAAGTTTCCAACTTCTCTAAGTCTAATGTCTTTCTTTCTCCGTGACCTATTATTACCTGCATTAGCTGCAAGGATGCGTCCTCAAGAATACTGTTCCACCGCGCCATTTCATCTGCATTAAAATCGGTCATTGCCGGTGTCAGCCTTAGCCGCCGTCCTTTAGGTATTTTACGTGAGGTTGCATATGATTTTAAAGTAGCACTGTGCAAGTTGTAGCGCACTCGCTTATCTATGCTTTTGCGAAGAGAGAGGAAGGCGCGCGATATATATATATATATATATATATATATATATATATATCATCGTCAACCCATTCAGGAGCCCTGCAGGACAAAGGCCTCCCCAATGACCTCCACCTAATGTCCGTTTGTCACATTATATTGCAGGCCAAGTCCATTTTGTTTTGGTAATTGGGACTATGTTATCACAGTTTTCTCTCTATTCCATAAAGCTCGTTTTCAGTCCCAAAACGTTTCTTCTAACAATATTTTCTTTATGGCGCCTTGAACGGGGGTAAGCTTGTTTTGTAACTGCTAATTAGGTCACCAAGTTTACGCTCTGTATGTCGTCTCTGACACGATGCATTGGTGGAATGCCTTCCTTTTTAGGAATAGAGGTATCTTATTTTTACTATTTGCAGTGCTCTCAGAATACACGTCATCCCACTTCTTTTCTTCGCCTGATTTCTTGGCCATGGTTTGGGTTCGCACTAACCATCTGGCAAAGGTAGTTACATTCTTGCAGTTGTTCCAGTGTTTCGTCTCCGATGCTAAAAAAGGCACGATCACCATGTTTATTTAAACTTTTTTTTGTGATGCAGCGGTGGCGTAGATGTGAGGAAGTGTTGGCGCTGATGTTGAGTATCCGGTTAGGGTACAGAAGGACCGCGTTTGGAATCTTTGTTTCGCACAATTCCCACAGGAATAAAAATCAACGTGTTGATGGAATTTCACAATTAAATTGGGGTCCGGACTGACCCCGGTGACCATTCCCGGTAGCCCACTCCCTCAGCAGAGCTGGATGGCCGCCCTGGTTTAGTAATCACCACAACTACCCATGAATACGCCAATTACCCTACGGCCCTCAGTCTCCAGTGGGTGCAAAGCAACTGACCACAGCTGTAGTCCTACCTGTGACGCAGCAGGTGCTAAGAATCACTCGACTCGGAGACGCCGCCATTGTAATCCTAACCTGGCAACTTTTGACGTGAGACCTTTATCTGTCGAGGCGACTCTAGAGGTGTGCGATGAAGTAGAGGGCAATAAATGTGATGTCATAGAGCTTAGTGAGGTTAGGGGAGAGGAGAATCCTTTACGGGGATGAAAAATATACTTGTCCTATTTTATCGTGATCTTTTGAGTAGCAGCGAATGGGGAGTAGGATTTCTAGTCCATAAAAGCATAGCTGGCAGACGGTGCTGTAATTAGGCCTAATAATACTTACAAACTCAAGGTGGTACTGGGCTACGCACCTTCATCCAGCCACGATGAGCAGCTAGTTTACCGCTTCAATGAAGATCTGGAATCAGCAATGGCTAAAGTAAAATACATCATACAGTAGTGATAGGATTGATTGATTGACTGTAGGGTTTAACGCGCCGATGCAACGCAGGCGATGAGGCGCACCGTAGTGGAGGGCTCCGGATTAATTTTGACCACCTGGGGATCTTTACGTGCTCCGAAATCTCGAACACACGGGCGTTTTTGCTTTTCGCCTCCATCAGAAAAGCGGCCGCGACTGCCGGGAATCGAACCCGCGACCTCGTGCTCAGCAGCGCGACGCCTTAGCCACTGAGCCACCGCGGCGGGTCGTAGTGATATGAGATAGTACAGTTAAAGTAGGCAAAAATCAGGCTGGTGACAATGCAGTTGGGAACTATTGTCTGGGCTGTAGAAATAGCAGGCGGGACCAACTAGTCCAGCCTGCAGAATTAAATAATCTACGCATCATGAATACATTCTGTAAACGGAAGAGCCGGATGTGCGCGTGGAGGATCCCGAATCGGGGGCATAAAAGTGAAATGAACTTCATAAGATGCTGTAACCCTGGCGTCGTGTAGAATGTGGAAGTGCTCGGAAGGTGAAGGTGTAGTGACCACCCTATGGTAAGATCTTGAAATAGGCAAGATCTGACGAGAGATCGTACCAAGCTAATACGAAAAGACCAGAGCAATCACCTAACAGTAAGATATATTTGAAGAATTAAGGATCAAGCTGCAGAACCGATACTCAGCTCTCAAAGAGGAGGCAGACTTTACGACACATGATGTCAGCGACAATCTTACACGCATTATCACTCAGTGTGCAATTGAAGCTGGGGGCACGATAGCTAGACAGGTTTCTAGTAAACTTTCCTATGAGACGAAAGATCTAATTACGAAATGGCAAAGCATGACAATATCCACCCCAGCTCACAGAACAGAACTAGCGGTGCTTTCTAAGTTATCCAATGGGCGTAAGACAGCTGACATACGCAAGTAATAAAAGAAGAGGATCAAATATGCTTTAATGAACGGACACAGCCTGAAAGCAAAAAAGAGGCGTCTAGGCATGTGGAGAAATCGGATATAAGCAATTAAAGACAAGCAGAGCAATGTCATAACATACTCAATGTAGCCGAGGAGTTTACAGAGATCTGTAGAGCAGCCGTTACGACCAGGATAATCCCGGAGGAGAAAGTGGTCCGCAGGAATTAAACATTCCTCCACTAACGATAAAAGTCAGAAGGGCTTCGAAAGAAATGAAAGGAGGCAAAGCACCTGTCGAAGATTCCATAGCATCAGACTACTTGAAGGACATGCGCTAAAGTTGCATTAGTAAAACAGACAAACCTGTACAGGTAATGCCTAATGAATGAGAGTGTATCAAAATCTTCGAAGAACGCAAACATCACCCTAATCCATAAAAAGTGCATTGAAGAAGTGAAAAATTACAAGCAGATCAGCTTTTTGTCAGTCGTCTACAAGGTATTTACAAAGGTAGTTGCTAACATACATCTGCCACTTATATTACAATCATCCTAAAGAACAAGCTGGGGTTTGCAAAGGTATTTGAACCATTGAACATATTGACACAATCCATCAGGTGATAGTGAAGTAAGCGTACTGCAGTGAAACTCTAACTGTTTCCTTAATAGGGTGCGCTGTTAGAAGATGTGTGGAGTCGATTCAAGCCAGCAAACCACCCAACTGAAACTCCAGGGCACAGGTGACGAAAGGTGTGGCCGTCTGAAGGGCGGCTTTAGGCGACCAGAGCGGTAATAATGAGTCAGAACCTTGAACGAAAAAAAAACACAAAGAACAGGCAAAAAATGGTGCAAGCCCGAGGACATGTAACGGGAATGAGACGTAATTTACAATCACCAAAAGTGCGAGAAACCGTTCAAAAATACACAAAAAGATGCAATCAAGAGCTTTACAAATGTATATTACAAAGCAGAGCAGTTAACAAAAAAAGGAACAGTTCAGTGCATATGAAAGGCAGATTGCCAGAATATTCACCGACCGGCCCGCATGATGTACCGCTGTCGGATACGATTCGCCTACCTGTGAAGCGTGGCTTCGTCGTAGGCCAGACTGTCGGATACGATTATGGTGATTCCAGGCCTGGGAGTATGTTGAAGTCCTCCACGGCGCGGGTCGGCGATGGTGTGGTGCACAAACTGGCAGAAGCCTTTGTTACATCACGACGTTTAAACGTATTTAATTTGCTTCGGTATGGACTGTCTTTTTATAACTGCGCCGGCGCGGAGAGAGAGAGGGCACAACACCCAACGCGCCCACCGCCATCGACCGCATGACTTCCCTCTTTCTTCCCTCTGGGATGATCGGCGTGCCTTAGCCCTGGCAAACCTACACTTGCCACATCTAAAGAACTCGAACTTTCGTTGAAAGCTGAGTGCCGGAGCTTTTATTTTGGTATTTTTTTCGGGTGAGCCCGCGAGTGGTCGCGTTACCGCCACTTCGTTCAAGACAGTTCAAGTATTTTCTTGGGCCGAAAAGAACCAAACTGAATGAATCGGACGACTGCGACAAGAATTAGGCACTGCACAATAAAATGAAAAATTTATACAATACTTTTACAAGTGTACTCTCGATTTTGTGACACAGCCCCCAAATTTCAGATTATTAAGCAATATGAGTCCCAAAATTCACAATCTAGGCCTTACGCGTCATTTGCATTTAACGAGCAGAACATGCCGTGCGTACGAACTAAAAATCAATTACAGTACAATTGTTCTGAATAACAAATAATGACGCGTACATGGTTTCTACACGCTCAAGGGTTCTGCACACAGACCTCCAAAATGCACAGCCTACGTACAAATGGCAAGATCAAGAACAATACCGTCTTTGTGAGACAACTGAGAATGCCGAAAAAACTATTGCACATTACAAAGTTCTGGACAAATGTCACTGCAAGTGGCGAACTCTCGGAAAATACGAAGTGTAATGTAGTGCAAAATTCCCGTATGCTAACATACAATTCTTCCGATTCAGTACTCATAAACACTTACAACGCTCCAGTACAATAAAACGCATAAGCTTCATAACTAGTACCTTGTTCACAAACAATAGGATGCTACTGGAACGTTCACTAGTGCCGCAACTAGTACGCATATATTACACAGTAAAATTACGTTACCAGTGCTACGGAAAAGTTCACGCAAACGCAAGTAGTACACGAATACATAGCCTATTCACTGTATAGCTAGAATAAAAACATATATAGAAACTTGCCGTGCAGTACAATAGGTAAATAAAGAATATAATGTTGAAGTATACAGTACACGACGTCAAGATTCAACTCGGTGATCAATTCTACCCCTACAAAAGATGCCTGCTTGAATTCGCATTCTTCGCGTTTAGCCCGTGTCTATCGTGCGCTTGCGTAACTGCGCCGGCGGAATTCTTCTCTTCGGTGAGTTCCTTTCCAAATGTGGTGCGAAGTAATAAACTCTTTCGTCTCCGCCGTGATACCGGGACCACGAAAATGCTTCAGTGTCTGGGCCTTCGTCTACCGACCGTTGGAGCGTCTAGTAACAGTTTGGCACTTCTTCCCACCTGCTCGTCGGGACAAATTATAGTAGAGAGGTTACCTCCTACTCTTGAGTCCAAACCTGCACTCCTTCCGGTAGCTCATTTGCTTGCCGAGTTTTGCATGCCCGGTTTTCAATGGCTTGTTCTTGCCGTGCCCTTCGGTTCTCCTCCTGCTCCTAGGCGGCTCCGTCGTAAAAGCCACCGTTTCTTATCGCCGGAAATGTGCTGGCTTCGCATTTGCTAGTGCTCGTGTTACGACGAGCATGGCTTAGCCTCTATCTGAGTCATCGATTCGGGTGCCCCGATAACTGACTCTTCTTTACAGTCGGCGGGTGGTTTCTCTTCCACCGCTACTATCGCTGGATGCGGCGCGCCGTCTATGCGGATTGTGGCCCCGCTTCGCACAGAGACCTCAACCTTGACCGCAGCGTCGCTCTCTTTGCTCCTCGAGCTGTCAGCTACGCGCACGGCGCTAGTTTGCCCAGCGAGTTTACAGTCTCGAACTGGATCTTCCGGCACGACAAGTGCACTTCTACCAGTCTTTTTGAAAAGACAACGTTTCCCGCATCGCTATGTTTGGAATATGAGATACATCTTCATCCAGGGCCCTCGGGAACGACGTCATGATGGCAACCGCAACTGGGATATTATCGCCGTTCACGAAGCTCGCCACGAATTGGGCGTTCGCGAAGCACTCCAACGCCAAATTCGGAGCGAGCTTCGTGAACTGAAAGCTGAGCAACAATCTTTGACTCAGAGCCTCGAGTTTGCTCACGAAATCATTGAAGACCTAACAAAAAAACTGGATGCCGAAACTGCAAAAAATTCAGGGCTTGCATCTGAATACGCAGCGCTGGAAAGAACGCTGCAAGACTTGGAAGGGCGCCTTGTTCACTTGGAGCAATACTCTCGGAAGGCTAACCTAGAGATACAGGGCGTAATCAGGAAAGACGACGAATCCGTCCATGAAATCCTTTCGAAAGTTGGCTCTGCAATAAACGAGCCAATCGCCGACAGTGACATTGAGGCTTGCCACCGTGTGCCTACGCGCAACGCTGGTAGGTCTCATATCATTGTCCAGTTTAAGTCGCGCACAAAACGTGACGCTGTGCTCAAGAAAGCAAAAAAAAACTCGACTCACGAACAATGACCTCGGCCTTGAGAACACGGCACCAGTTTACGTAAACGAACATCTCTGCCCCGCCCTGAAAAAACTACTCGACATGGCCGTCAAAAGAAAACATGAATACCACTGGAAAAGCGTTTGGTCGCACAACGGAAAAATTTTCGCGAAGCAAACTGGTGACTCGCCTATTGTGTCAATAACAAATGAAAATGATATCGGTAAGATCTCTGCTAAGCAGGCTGCCAGTAACAAATGAAGCGTGTGCAGAAGCGCCTGCAGACTGCGTAGAGCAGTGAAGAAGTTAATGCTTCTACATAAAACCGCAATGTACGCCATGACTTACCACGAGTTTTGTTTGCCACACACCGTTAAGCTTTATGATTCCTCCTGTGAATCGTTCCTTCATATTAATATACGTTCTACCAGCAACAAAGAGGATTGTTTTGCTCTCCTTCTCGACCAGTTCTCTTTCAATTTTAGCATAATCATGTTTTCGGAGACCTGGTATCAAAACGATTCCAAAATTATAAATTTGCCGGGTTATAATGCTTTTTACATAAATAGGAATAATACACGGGGTGGTGGAGTTGCCGCCTGTTACAGATCGGAAACACTGTGAAATTGTATCAGAATTTACTAGTGTCACCGATGATTATGAAGTGCTCACTGTGATGTGCAAAAAGCAAGCAATTTGCGTTATCTATCGCCCTCCGACTGGGAATGTACTGCAATTTTTCGATTTCTTAGAAGGGCTATTAGATTACATAAGCAAGAACAACTATTACCTTGTTTGTGGCGGAGATTTTAACTTAAATATCCTGGACCAAGGTTGGTCTATTCGAGAGTTCAACACTCTGCTTTCTTCCTATGGTTTTGCCAACCTAATTTCAACTGCAACCAGAGTCACACAATCTACCTCTTCTGCGCTTGACCTGCTTATTACCGATATTGAAACTACCGTACATAGTGCCGGGACAGTAGCATCGGGTTTAAGCGATCATTGTCCAGTTTTTCTCATTTGCCACACCCAATGCGTGGAAAACGATGCTCGATCTGAGCCTTTGATTGTTCAGCCAGTCACCCAAGACAGGCTACTATCATTTAATCAAGACGTCATGAACCATGACTGCTCATTTGTGCTTAATATAAGCAATGTAAACGATGCGTACACGGAGTTTATGCAGGCTTTTGTGCGCATTTACATGCGACATTTTCTGTTCACTGTGGTGAAGCCATCGAAAAATATACGGAAGCCCTCGGTGACTCAAGGGCACATAAAAATGATAAAAACAAAACTTTCCTCTATCACTCGTTTTTGCAGACACGCTCGGAAACAACGCTAAAGCAGTTTAAAAGATTTAGAAATAACCTGAACACAGAATAGCGACGTTCCAAAATAAACTATTATCAAAACATCTTTGGGCATATCACTCGACAACGCCCTGCTGTTGCTTGGAAGACGATAAATGATGTTCTTGGTCGTAACACCAATAGATCTGGTGAGCAAAAGTTAACCGTAGGCAACCGTGAACTTACAGGAGAAGAACTTGCAGACAACTTTAATACTCACATTGTTAATATAAAAGTGGCTGATAATAATTAACCCGATATGAGCACTCAGTTTAGCAATTCTACCGACAGTATTTTTATTCAAAGCACAGATGAAATTGAAATAAACAATACATTTATGCTATTGCGAAACAGTAAGGCACTGGATATTGAAAACATCCAAATTGAACCGGTTAAGTATGTTTTGCCTTTCATCGCCTCCCCACTTGCCCCTATTTTTAACTTGGCGATTGAGCACGGAATTTTTCCCGATGCCTTGAAAAAAGCAAGGGTATCAGTGATTCACAAAGGGAGAGACAAGAACAATTCATCGAACTATATACCGATTTCTTTTCTACCTGCTTTTTTTAGGGTTAGAAAACTTATATTTTCACGATTAACGAATTTCTTCGACGCAAAAAATGTGCTAATTGAGTCTCAATTTGGCTTCCGAGCGGGAAAATCCACAGAATTGGCTTCATTAAATTTAAAAGAAATCATCTTTGGAAACATTGAACAAAATTTATATACAGTAGGTCTTTTTTTAAATTTTAGTAAGGCCTTTGACTTAATAGACCATGACATTCTCACGATAAAGCTTAAACAATGCGGGATTCGCGGGAGCCCTTTAGCCTTGCTAGGGTCTTACCTGCGCGGCCGACAGCAATGTGTTTTTATTAACAACCACAAATCGTCTCTTTTACCTGTTACTCACGGTGTACCTCATGGTAGCATACTGGGTCCACTGTTATTCAATACCTATATTAATGACATTGTCCTGATTGATCCCGAAGTTAAGTTTATGATCTACGCCGACGATACCACTTTTACAGTCTCTGGTTCTAATTTAGATCGGAAAATTCTAAAGTGCAATGAACTTCTCAATAAGATATCATTGTGGTCCAAAATAAATAAACTCAAAATTAATCCCAATAAAACCAAGGCCATCAAATTCCGTGCTAAAAACAAACAAGTTTCATCGTCTTACCACCTTAGTTATGAACATCAGCCTGCGGAAATTGTCAGTCACCACAAAATTCTAGGGGTATATTTTTCTTCAAACTTGAATTGGGACACTCACATTGATTCTCTTAGTAAAAAGTTATCTGCAGTGACAGGGGTACTGTCGCGCTGCTGTAGTATTCTTCCGCAGCAAGCAAAGCTTCAAATTTACTATGCTTTATTTTACTCACACATAAATTACTGCAACCTGGTTTGGGCTACCACAACTAAAAGAAATATGAATAGGATTGTCACTATACAAAAAAGAATTATACGACAAATATCAAATCTTAAGCGCACCGACCCCGACAAAAGAGGCATTTCTAGTGAATAATGTACTTCGCGCGGTTAAAATGTACGAGTTTCGATTATTACAGATCTTAATTTACTCCTCACCTCAAATCGTTAACTACCTGTCCTCTCTTGCATCATTACAACATTACTCATCGACTGTTAAAACACGCTGCACCGATATATGGGCTATACCACATTTTCGTACAAATTAAAAGTTTCAGTCATTATCTCATAATGTTCCCATGACACTAAATAGACACCAACATACTTCTGGGTACAGTAGAAAACAACTTCGAACATACATCCTGCAATCGTAACTGAACGTAGCTTGTTTTTACTTCTGTATTCCTGGCCTATTGTAACTGAACCTAAGTGGTTTTTAGTTCTGTATTTCTGTCCTATTGTATGTTCACTGTGTGTTTGGAATCGATTATGCACTGTGTTCTGAGTCATGTTTTTTCCTACATATTGCTAGCGTATTATTTTTAATTTTTATTTACAGTGTGCCTAAATCTCCTATCGATAATGTCAACTATTCATTCTGTTCCTGGCCTGTTTCTCTAATCTGTGTTTCCTTCATCTAATTTTGATTATCTTTGATGAAATTTGTAGAACTGTTTTGTTAAATTGAAATCGTGTTTTATTTTTGTTTTTCTGTTACTTATGATTACATCTGTGTTACGTGGTCCGTCCTCCATGCCTTGTAACGGCTTCCTGCGCCTTTGTCAAGCTGCTCGAGCAGCTTTTAGCCAGGAAGTCGTCCAGATGCTTCTGGGAATAAAACTGAACTGACCTGATCTCCAAACTCCGCAGATCCATCTGTAGGGTCATCATTTGATGTCTGAAGGCGTTGGTGTCTGAAGGTGAAGATGAAGGCGAAGGCGTCCCTTTTCTGAACCCGTCCTGTTCCCAGGGTTGTTGGAAGTTTAGGCATGCGATTATGCACCTACCTACTATCTTGGTAAACAGCTTGTATACAGCCGACAGACGGCGCATGGGTCTGTAGTTCTTAGGATATTTATTAGCTCCCTTCTTGTGAAATAAACTTTGAGTTTTTCCTGGGTTTTTGTACTTTTAATCTCCTTAAACGTTCTTTCTATCGTTTAGCAATCTTTTCAACTATTACGTCACCACCCTCTTTTAGATCTAAAGATATTGCGTGGTCGAATGCGGCGTTTCCTGTTTTCATGCCCTCAAGTGCCATTTTTTCTTCCACGTTCGTTACTGTTGAAATATGGCAAGCAACGCTTATATACTCGGTACTTTGCCTCGCTCTAGCGTCGTTGGCATATCGCCTGGTGTATAATCATTCTGCGATTTTTACTATCTCGTCCGCATTGTGCTTAATGTCACCATATTCATCTTCTAGTGCGTACATTATGTATCTTCAAATAGCCAGCTTCCTTCTTGTTGGCTGCAAGATTTCTTTTTTTTATCTTTTTATATGTTCTCTCGTTGTTATCTTTTGTACACCGTGACGGTCATCGAGGGCACGTTAGAAGATATCTATATATGTATACCTTGTTTTATACACACGCATGGCAGCACGCACACACACACAAACACACAAGTATATATATATATATATATATATATATATATACGATGGAAACGGAAGAAACGAAACTTGGAGAGAAGACGACGAAAACGAACTGACCGGCCACGAGTGGTAAAGAAGAGGAAGACGTTGGTGCTGCGCGCTACTCGCTCTGTGCTCACCGCTCCCCGCCTACGAATTCCCTGCGCACTGGCCGCCCCATCTTTAATATAGCCCATCTCATTCCCTACGACCGTGTTAATATATATATATATATATATATAAATATATATATATATATATATATATATATATATATAAATATATATATATATATATATATATATATATAAATATATATATATATATATATATATATATATATATATATAAATATATATATATATATATATATATATATATATATATATATGTTTATTTATTTATATATGTATATATATATATACATATTTATATATATATATATATATTTATACACACATATATGTAAAGAGTCAGCTACCCAGTAAGAACAATAGCAAAAAGGTTTACTTACGCAGTGCCAACGGGATGACTTGCCTTTATAAGGGTACAGTTACATGATTTTGGTCTCACAAACGTTTGGAACACATTTCTGATATAGATTTGCAGATACCTGTGAGCGGAAGATGCTTCGGAAACGGAGAGTATGCAGGCGGCCGCTGGTGATTGCTACGCTACAACAAAAAAAATGACAAAAAAGAGAGGTAGACAGAGAGAAAGCGTACGTATTAAAAAGGCAGTGGTCAATGTTGCACCACGACGGCGCAATGTACGTGGAGCGGTTGGCAAATTCAGATAGCGCGGAAGACTGGACAATCTCGTTTTTAAAACAAAGGGAAAAGTATAGAAAAGGGTATTCAGTGGATGGGAGACTGGTTAGGACGGATTCATATAGGTTTGAACGACAATTGTGTTTTGGGTGTAAGGTGAACAACCCAGCGCTCCCCCTTGTCTGTAGCCCTGGCAGTGTTACGAAAAACATATCGCCATATGTGGATATTCTCATTTGCGACATTACACCCAGCTTTCCGTCCTTCAGTAGGGATACCAATGATTTCGCTCAGACATCCCAAGAATTGAATTTTTTGATAACTGCTTCCCAGTCACCCTCGAGGTTGAGTCACTGTAAATTAACATCCCCACGAAGATGGAATCACCGCTGTATCGGTTGCGTGTGAGCAGTCATGCTGCGAAAAAGCTATCCATTCTTCAACTCTCGAAATCATCCTGGGGTTTATTTTTGAAATTAGCAATTTCGAGTTTGACAGAGTTCGTCAAGTACAAGTCAGCAGAACCTCAATGGGAACTCGAAAGGGACACTACTACGCGAAAAGCTTTATGGCTCACCTCGAATCAAACTTTCTTGATACTGAAAATGTAAAGCCAGTGTACTATAAGAGGTATATTAACGACATATTCATGATCTGGCACCACAGCGATGCAGAGCTCCTCACCTCTATTGAGGCAATTTAACATAGCTCATCATAGCATTTCCCTTGCTCATTCGTATTCGGAACGCAGTGTACACTTTCTGGAAGCCACCGTTACTACTTCCCAAGGTCGGCTTTAAAATAAACTGTATAGAAACCGGCCAGACACGTGGCAGTATTTGCACTTCCGTAGTACCCATGTCAGATATTGCCAGACAGCAATACCGTACAGTCAAGCAGACTGTTTGAGAAGAGTTTCCCCAAACCACGCCGAATTCGACTCCAACTGTCGAGATGTTAAGACCGCCCGCCTAAATAAAAGCACCCCGAACAAGTTATCTACGACGCTATTGTGCGAGCCAAAAACTACACCGTAACAAAATCTGTACGATAAAATTCCCGAATATTAACCCGCAAACAAACCTAGTTTTAAACCACTCAGCCTCCGCTCCAAGAGTGTCAACCGTACTAAGAAAACCTCACAACATCCTAATTCAAAGCGACAGATTAAAAATTGCATTCTCCGAACCACCAGGCGTTGTCTACCGGCGTAATAAGAATTAAGGCTAGCTTCTCACTAACTGTTGTATAAACCGACTGCAAACTACTGGTGGCATGCCCAGTAATAAACGTCGGTGTAAAGTATGCCCACCCATAACCACTACACAGCGTGCCACCAGCACGGCTTTAGACTACTACGTAAATATAAATGGTAACTTTAACTTTAACTCGGCTAATTTTGTATACCTTCTAGAGTGCACTGTTTTTAGGCAATAAAATATCGGCCAAACTGAAGCGCCCTTCTGAATACGGGCCAATAATCACCGCTGTCATGCAAAACGTTGCCCTCATTTGCCCCTGTCAAGAAATGTCAACGCTGCCGGTCATGCATTTCAACATTCTTAAGCAAAAATAAAAGAATCCGCCTAAAAATCCTACTACGACCTCTGAAATCGAGATTCTTGCCTCATTGATATGTTTGGGCCAGCGACGCTTGGTATTAGGGAAAGGTATGAAAAACTAACGTGCTTATTCTTTGAGTAAAATTGTCGACCTCATAATTTTTATCACATTGTTCATTATTCCTACCCTTAGGTTTTCCATCAGAATTCGAAAAATTATGCTAATACAGCAGCTTTATGAGATAAAAGACGGTAAAAAATTCAATTTGCCTTCGAGAAAGAGGCCCCGTTTCTCCCCTTACAAACCCTCAACCCTTTATGATCTATGGACCGTACCTATTTCCTGTTCTGTTGCTCACTCATGTGCAATGCTCTTTTGTGCACTGTATATATTCTTTCCAGCCACAGGGGGTACACCTAACACACAATCTTCGTTCATGGTTGTACGGATTCGTCCGATCCAGTCTCCCACCCACTGAATACCTTATTGTATACTTTTCCCTTCCTTTTAAAACCATGATTGTCCAGTCATCTGCACTGTCTGAACTTGCAGCCGACGCCGTGTATGTTGCGCCGTTGTAGTGCAACCTTGACCGCGGCCTTGTTTTTACTACCTTTTCTCTAGCTCTCTCTCTCTCTCTCCTTTCTCTATTTTGTTGTTGTTGTAACATAGGCATAGCCCGACTGCATCTACGCTCTCCGTTTCCGAAACATCTCCGGCTCCTTCTCAGAGTTTTGTGCATGTCTATATTAAATATGCTTTCCAATTGTTTGTGAGCGCGAAATATTAAACAGTACTCTGATAAAGGCAAGGCCCGTTGCCACTGCGTGAGTAAACCTTCATTGCTATTGTTCTTGCTCTGTATCCGAGTCTTTACTCCTACTATTTATGCGCGAGGCCTATATATATATATATACATATATTGTTACGGTGATGCTCAGGCGTCGAGGGGTGAGCTGAGGGTTTATTTAAAAAAAACCTGGGTGAGGACCGTTGCTGAGCGTCGAGTCCGAGCCCTGGATACGCGAAAAGCACCTCGTTCTTCTCTTCGTCGTCCCGGCATTTTCGCTGGCGGGATTGGCCTGTGCCATAGTCAATGCCATCTACTGTGCACAACATTCAACAAGTTATGTAGCGTTACATTTCCCCCCTCCGCAGACGAAACCCGCCGGGTGAGTCACTCAGCAGCACGAGGGTGATAAGTCTTTAGCCGGGCGACGTGCACAAGTTGGGTCTTGCTGGACCGGCGACCATGTGTTGTGAGGCGCGAAATGACGTAGGTCACGTCGCTTACACGGTCGAGAATAACGAATGGACCAGTGTAACGCGACAAAAACTTGCTACACAGTCCACGTTTCCTAAAGGGAGTCCATAACCACACCAAATCACCTTTACAGAATGATACACTGCGGTGGCGAACGTCATATCTCTGTTTAGACCTGGTCTGTGATGCAAGGGTGCGCAGGCGAGCTAATTGGCGGGACTCTTCGGCCAGGCACAGAGTCTTGGCAACTGAGTCCTCGTCGTGCAACGTGAATGGCAGGATGGTGTCCAGAGGAGTGCGAGGATTGCGTGCGTAGACGAGGTAGAAGGGACTGTAGCCGGTTGTTTCGTGCTTGGCCGTGTTGTACGCGTAAGTTATGAAAGGCAATTTTTCATCCCCGTTTTTGTGGTCTGAGGCCACGTACATTGAAATCATGTTGAGAAGTGTTCGATTTGTGCGTTCAACAAGTCCGTTGGTCTGCGGATGATACGGTGTAGCATGGCGAAACTGTGAGGTGCAAAGGCGAAGTAGCTCCTCTACAACATCCGCAATAAATTGGCGGCCACGATCACTTATAAGCACCCGCGGAGCGCCATGCCTCAGAATCATAAAATTTAGCAGGAACATAGAAACTGAGGCTGCTGAAGCTGTTCGTACAGCCGCAGTTTCTGCGTAACGCGTCAGGTGGTCCACGCAGACGATAACCCAGCGGTTTCCAGCTGGCGTCCGTGGAAGTGGGCCAACGAAATCAATCCCGACTTTCTCAAATGGAGCAGTGGGTGGATTCACAGGATGGAGGAGGCCGGGCGGTGTGGTTGCAGGACGCTTGTAGCGCTGACACTCCACACAACTGGCGACGTATTTTTCAGTCGTGCGCCGCATGTTGGGCCAGTAAAAGCGTTCTTGTACGCGGTTCAATGTGCGAGCGAAGCCAAGGTGCCCAGACGTCATGTCATCATGCATAGCACGAAGCACGCAAGGGCGCAGCCGCTCGGGTACAACGAGAAGGAACCGCGCTCCAGTCGCATTGTAGTTTGCTTTGTAGAGCAGACCATCCCGAATAGAAAAGCGGTTGGGAGGGGTGGAGTCGCGAGCAGTGGCGAAGAAGGACGCTAGCTTGGGGTCACCTTCCTGTTCTCGCCGGAAGGTTTCTATGTCAGGGAATGTCTCAACGACTGCTGCAAGATAGTCGTCGAAATTGTCAGCTTCGCAGGCGGTAGATGAAACTGGGAGCCGGGAAAGGCAGTCAGCGTCGGTGTGTCGGCGGCCGCTTTTGTAGGAAACAACGAAATCATATTCTTGGAGTCTGAGGGCCCAGCGGGCGAGCCGCCCAGATGGATCACGTAGTCCAACGAGCCAACATAAGGAGTGGTGGTCCGTAACAATTGTAAAAGGCCGTCCATAGATGTAAGGGCGAAACTTATGCACAGCGAAGATGACAGCCAAACATTCTTGCTCAGTCACTGTATAATTTTTCTCAGGTTTGCTGAGCGTGCGGCTGGCGTAGGCAATCACATGCTCAGTGCCGCGAAGTCTCTGCACAAGGACTGCTCCGATTCCGATGCCGCTGGCGTCCGTATGCACTTCTGTAGGAGCAGCCGGATCGAAATGGCGTAGTATTGGCCCCGACGTCAGAAGAAATTTCAGTTGAGAAAAGGAGGCTTCGCACTCAGATGTCCAGTAGAAAGGAGCATTTTTGCGTAACAGAGAAGACAGAGGAGAAGCGAGCTCTGCAAAGTTTGGTACAAACCGACGAAAGTAGGAGCATAGCCCCAGGAAACTTCGTAGGTCACGCACAGACTTTGGCTGCTTAAACTGACTCACGGCTTCAATCTTTTGTGGATCAGGTCTAACGCCATCTTTGTCGACTAGATGCCCCAACACTAAGGTCTGGCGCTCGCCGAAGCGGCATTTTTTTGAATTTAGCACAAGGCCGGCTTTTTCTAGGCAGTTCAGGACCATGTCAAGGCGGGTGTTGTGCTCTTCAAAAGTGCGTCCAAAAATTACTACGTCGTCGAGGTAGCACAGACAAATCTCCCACTTTAAACCACGCAAAATTGTGTCCATGAACCTTTCAAATGTAGCTGGGGCATTACAAAGGCCAAACGGCATGACGTTAAATTCAAATAGCCCGTCAGGAGTCACAAAAGCCGTCTTCTCTTTGTCGACCGGATCCATCGGAATTTGCCAGTAACCAGATCTTAAGTCAACTGACGAAAAGTAGGAGGCGGAGTGCAGACAGTCGATAACATCATCTATGCGAGGAAGAGGGTACACGTCCTTCTTTGTAATTGCGTTCAGGCGTCTGTAGTCAACACAGAATCGCCAGGAACCATCCTTCTTCTTCACCAGGATTACCGGCGCTGCCCAAGGGCTAGCTGATTCCTGTACCACTCCCTTCTGTAGCATCTCGTTGATCTGGTCTGCGATGACCTTCCTCTCGCCAGGAGAAACCCGATACGGTTTTTGCCGGAGCGGGCGGGCGGTTCCGGTGTCTATGCTGTGGCGCGTGCGAGAAGGCGGGATTTCGGTCTTGTTGCCGGGGTTGGTGGAAAAGTCAAATACTGTCGCATGTCTTGAAAGGACATGGGCTAACGCCTCCCTCTCGGCAGAAGAAAGACCTTTGTTGATCATCTTCAAAAGCTGTTCGTCACGCGTAGCGCAGTCACCCTCGAAATCGCCAGTTTCGTCACTCACTGTTGCCAGGGGTACTCTGGTATCCTTTTCAAATAGTGCAAGCTTCATCCCTAGCGGTAGAACGGTACTAGCGGCTGAGCAGTTAACTGCGCATATGGAACTGTGCCCACCGTGTACGGAAATCAAACAGTGCGGCAACAAAACATCCTTCTTGACGCAGTTCGGCAGAATGGGCTCAACAATTGCACAAAAGGAAGGCTCCACAGCACCGCATACCATGACAGGTATAAAGGACGCCGATCGGGGAGGTAGAACCATGTCTTGCGAAACAACCAAAGCGTGTTCGCTCGAACGTGAAGGTTCTTCGGCAAGTGCAGAGTAAAGAACACTGCTTACAGAGAGTTCGCCAGTCGCACAATCTAACTTAGCACCACATTCTTGCAAGAAGTCAATACCGAGAATAACTTCGTGTGTAGACTTCTGAAGTACCGCAAATTCTGCTTTGAAGCTTTTGCCCCCTAATGACTAATTCACAGTACAAGTACCAAGGGGCCACAACGGTTCACCACCAACGCCTCGAAATGTGGCACTGCGATCCCGGCTGAACATTACTTTAGTCCCAAGGCTGTCTTTAAATGCCTTACTCATCACAGAAACTGTTGCCCCAGTGTCAACCAAAGCCATCGTGGGCACACCATCAATTAAAACTTCAATCTTATTTTTGACCATGTAAACGGGCAGAGGTATATTTCGTAAAGGCTGTCCGGCGACCTCACCTCCATCGGCCGCGCCGGCTAGTTTCCCGGCGGTGGCGACATTGGACGGCGGCGAGGTGATGGAGACTGGCGCTGGCGTAGAGGCGGTGGAGTTAAACTTCTGTCCGAAGCGGGGGAGCCATTGCGTGGACCGGTCGGCTGGTCGTTACGTGTTGACGACAGTGGTTGATACCATCGAGTGCCAGGGTTGAGTTTATTGGGCCCAGGAAACGTGTACGTGGGATAGTCGTTGGGTCCTTGGCGCCGACGGCGACAAAACCGCGAAATGTGGCCGACTAGTCCACATCGATAGCAGGTGGGTGGTTCGCGACGAGGATACTGCTGACCAGGCGAGAATTGCCTTCTTGGAAAACTCGAGCGATGGTGCTCTTCCGGGTAGTAGACGTGCTGTGTACGATGGGAATCACGATGAAAATCTTCCCGTGGCTGGTAGTGGGGCGCCATAGTGTACACGCCCCTTCGCTGGTAGTCGTCCACGTCGGCAACGTTGACCGACGGCCGTGAGGAGCCAAAATGTGTTGTTGAATGGCAACAAGTAGGTGACGCATCGCGGAGGCAGCTTCCGTCGCGAGAGGGTGTCCAGCAACGAGTTACGTCTCCATGCCGCAGGAGCTCCTCGCGAACGATTTGTCGGATAGTCGCAGAGAGGTCGGCAGACGAGCTTACGTCCACGCTGGCCACCGTTGTGACGTTGGCCAGTCGGCCAAACTTGGGCGTAATTCGACGCGCCTTCATAGTTTCAAACGTACGGCAGTGGCGAATCACATCGGTGACCGTATTCAAGTTGTCCTTGCCGATAAGGAAATTATATACGTCTTCCGCGATCCCCTTGAGGACATGCCCAACTCTGTCATCTTCTGGCATGCTGGCGTCAACGATCCGGCACAGCTTGAGGATTTCCTCAATGTAAGTTGTACATGTTTCCCCGGGCACTTGCGCTCTCTGGAGAAGCGTCTGCTCGGCCCTCCTCTTCTTCGCTATCGAGTCACCAAATCACTTCCTAATTTCTTCAACAAACCGTTCCCATGTGGTCAACGCTGCCTCGTGGTTTTCAAACCACGTCAGTGCTGTCTCGTCCAAGTAGATTTCGACGTTCGCGCGTCGGGCCACAGCGTCCCAGCGGTTATATTTACTCACTCTTTCATAATGAGTGAGCCATTCATCCACGTCTTCTCCGGCCTTCCCTGAAAATGACCGGGGTTCCCGATGGGGCTGCCAGCTGCCCGTCGGGGGTGTCTGGGAACTGCCTGCAGGCGGAGCCATCGTTTCTTGGATGGGCGGGAGGCCAGCAACGCGACGGCTTCGGCGCAGATCCAGGGACTGTGTTGTCCGCGGCGTCGTACCCCGCACCTCTCACCAAAAACTGTTACGGTGATGCTCAGGCGTCGAGGGGTGAGCTGAGGGTTTATTTAAAAAAAACCAGGGTGAGGACCGTTTCTGAGCGTCGAGTCCGAGCCCTGGATACGCGAAAAGCACCTCGTTCTTCTCTTCGTCGTCCCGGAATTTTCGCTGGCGGGATTGGCCTGTGCCATAGTCAATGCCATCTACTTCAATTCAACAAGTTATGTAGCGTTACAATATATATATATATATATATATATATATATATATATATATATATATATATATATATATAAATCAAGAAACCTCGGTAACAGCAGTAGCGGAGGGTTTATTTCCGACGTTTTGTCTTCGAGGCAAGTGTTCTATGGGAATGATGGCTTTGGTCACTTCGGAAGATAGCATACATGCCGAAAGTGGAAAGCGGGTTTACGAATGGTCAACGATACCACACACAAACATACGTGCATAACACAAACAAGAAGCGGGAATCTTCCTTATTAGAAGAATGAACAACAAATGAACAACGAAGAGAGAGCCGTCAATATAGTTGGATGGAAAAAAGGGAAGGAAGGGAAAAGAAAGAGCACTGAACAGGAATTTGAGTGGTTGCGGTAATGGGAAGAGCTAGAAAGCGTCCGAAAGTGGGGTTGTGGAACAAGGGAGAGAAAGCAATACATCTTCCGCCGCTAGCCGTCACTATGCAAACACCCAGACGCTCGAAGGGATCTCGTTTCCGTTGACTGAAAGCGAGTGTCCCAACGTATGTTCGGAAAGTGCGAACAAGGCATTTTACAGCCCGTTTATGGGCGCGTTCCCGGAGCTGAGGCAATTACAGGACGTTTTGTCGTCGTGCAGAAGTAAATGGTCCGCTACCATTCCACCTTTCCCCCGTCGGACGGCCTTCCGAGAACGGGGCACTAGGCAGAATTTTCTGGTCTTTGTTAAGAGCTGCCACTCAGCAGCTCGGCGACAAACCGTGTGTCGCCGGTGTCTCCCCTCCGCTGAGTGGGGAAAGGGGGGTGTGGAGGTGAAACAGCCAAACCAGAACGCAAGCTGTTGAAGAGGATGGAGAGGAAAACGGAGAACATAAACCCCGATGGTTTGGTAGCCGGCTTAGAAGACGACTGTAGGTGCAACCTAGGAAGGAAAAAAAAGATTTGCGAGGCTTCAAGAATGTAAGCAGTCCGCAGGGGCGAATAGTGATAACAGCGGCAAAGATATGTACCCTCCAGTAATAACGCAGACCTGTGAATTGTATTGTTTATTGTACGGGTTATGCATAATATCCAAACGTTCAAATCTCCCAATCAATTTTTAACATGTTTTGGGGAGAAGGTAAACAGAAGTTATTGCTGATACAGCACCGGCAGTAAGCAACACCACTTAATTGTAAGATTGGGACGGAGAACTAGAAATGGTTTCCAAAGTTATGACTCAATATTAAAAAGAGAGAGTGAAAATGAAAAAAAACGAGAAAAAAGATATGAGTGAACATGAAGAACGGAAAAAGGAGAAGGAAGAAAAACGAAAACAAAAACGGAAAGACATCAGCAAAGTGCGAAAAATCCACTCAACAAGCGCTCACGCGCATGTGATTTCGAGAATCCGGTTCGGCTACATACACAGTGCCACTGATACGGTTAGGTAATAAAATGTTTTAATGGCTGCAAGTGTGCCTTGGTCCTCATTTATACCTTTTTTTATTGTGTTGAATCGGTATATGAAATATGATTCACGTTGATCTCGTTCCCGGTTTGACCTGAACCCCATCTCTAAGAGCGTTACACTTAGTTTATCGAAAAAATTATCTGGGAGGCTTAGGTGTCTGGAGAGGGGCAGGGTTGGCCGTGTTTTGACATGCGCTTTGTGAATATTGAACAGGAGCCTCAAAGAGGTCCCCGTCTTCCGTATATATTGCATTCTACACACAGTGCATTCATTCAAATATATCACATTGGAAGTGTCACACGTCATATTCCCGCTAATTTTCAAAGAGTACTCTGCGTTGGAGCTTTCAGCAGTGCTTCTCTGTTGCATTGCCTTGCAGACAATGCACCGCTGTTTCAGGCATGGCCGGCATTCATTATGCGGGGACCATGAATTTGTCCCTGTCGTTCGCGACTGTCTTTTAGGTTCCAGGATCGTCGGTAGACGACGCCTGGAGCAGACGGAAAGCCCGTTTCAGGCGTTCCTTTGTTCGGGGATGTTGTAGTGCCGCTTCAAGATGTTTTTTACGTGAGGAAAGTTGATGCTTTACGTTAAGCATAGGTCTGTTTGTTAGAGGTCACGTTGTGGGGGATGGTTAGCAATTAAGTCCACGTGGTTGAGTGCCTCGGCCTTTTTGATGGCGTCATCAGTTATACGCGCTGGGTACCCCTGCCCCTTCAGCATGGTTTTTAAATTTTTGGCGTTGGTAGTGAAATCTTCCGCTTTTGAGCAGATTCGTTTGAAACGGGGGCCCTGGCCATAAGGAATGCTATTGTTAGAGTGACGTGGGTGGCAGCTTTGGTAATGCAGATATTGCTGTTGATGCGTTGGCTTCCGATACAGATTTGTCGTGAGATCACCTTCTTCAATTTTCACGGTCACATCCAGGACGTTTATGTTCTCTTGAGAGTAGGTGAGACTAAAATATTCTCCGGGTGTGCCGAATTGTAACAGTCGATTATGTGGAGGAGCTCATCCTCGTTGTAGGTCCAAATCAAAAAGATATCGTCAATGTACCTCTTGTACAAGAGGGGTTTTAATTGGGATTCAGATAGGAATGTAGCCTCTAACTTCCCCATAAACCGATTGGCGTAGCTTGTTGCCATCTTTGTTCCCATGGCGGTTCCACTGACTTGCCGAAAGTACTCATTGTTGAGTTCAAATGAATTTAGTTCTAAGACGAGTCTGCTAAGCTCGCAACTACATGGCAGTGTGGGGTTGTGGGGTATCTGTCTGTTTATGGAGCGCATACATGCTGGTTAGTCTGGTTAGTGTGGCTATTCCTTCGTCATGGGGGAGGTTTGTGTAAAGGGAAGGTATTTCAAGAGTTACTAGGTAAGAGCCCTGTGGTACACGAGGATCCGAAATCACTCTGAGGAAATCTGTGGTCTTCTTCACGTACGAGTGCAGTACGCTGGGAATTCGCTTTATTAGCTTGTTCACAAACCCCGTAATGGGTTCGGTGATTGTGCCATTGCGGGATATGATTGGGATCCCTGGGTTGCCAGTTTTATGGATCTTAAGAAGCACGTAAAATCGGCCCCGGACTTGGTTGCACTGGCCGCTTTAAACTGTGCTCACTGGATGTTATTTTTCTGAGTCCAAGAGATCTTTTATTACTGAAGTTACGATTTTGGGGTACTCAATCGTGGGGTCCCCCGCAAGGCGCTCAATAAAGTTTGAATCATTAGGTTGCCGGTGGCCTTCTCGAATGTAATATACAGTGTTCATGATTACAATCGCTCATCCTTTATCGGCAGGCTTAATTGTTATGTCAGTTCTATTTTTCAAACCCTTCAAACACGCTTTCACGCACCTTGTTAAATTATGCCGTTTACTTTTGTGAATTTGATATTCACGCATGACATCTTTTTGCACAGCGGCGATGTACAGATTCAGGCAGTCGTCACGTTGAGTGCTTGGCGTCCAATCCCTGTTTGGTCGTGTGGGCGCATCTTGAACGTTAGGAGGCCTATCTAAAAAGTATTCTATTAGTCTTAAAGGTCTTGCCAAGTTATCTCCAGAATACCGGTGTATTCTGGAGGTCGTAGGTTCGAATCCCACCTGGTGGGCATTTTTTCTCCGCTTTCTTTCTTTCCAAATTCTTTATCTGTTTCAATAACCTACCACAACCTCCCCTTTGCTTTCCGAGGTATTTTTGGCTGCCAACCCTTATTTCTGTGTTATTTCTACGAGCCCCTCAATTCCTATATATATATATATATATATATATATATATATATACATTTTATATATATATGAGAAAAGGTTCCTGGCTCAAAGGTAAATGGACGATAGAGAAGTCGGAGTAGTAAACACAATCTTAGATCCCATCAGCAGTATGCGTTGTGGACGGGTCGCAAACAATACAACGCTGATCGAGTTTACATTGCGCCACATGGCTGCTACAAAAATTTGTGCACTTCTGTCAGTGTGCTTCATAAACCATACGGCTGGAAGGTTTTTTCCAAAATTCGATAAAATAACGCAATGGTAATGGAAGATACTGAATATCTATGTGAAAGTACAATGTTCTCAGGAGGATTGGCGCAAATGAAAATGAACTTTTAACGCCTGCAAACTCACCACATCAGAGATGCCGCTTGTCGCAACTGCATAAAGGCCGAACGCTACGCACATCTTTTAAACAGATCTCAAATATTGATATGGAGTGGTAGAGTTCATGATAATTATACCTCGCAAGTGGCGAGCCGAACATTCAATTATATAATGGCAATCAGACTTCGAAGCAAAGTTATACAAAAGTTCAAACTAAAAAGAAATATATCACAGAAAAAAATCCAAATTTGAGAAAGAATTGGTTACCTCCATTCAAAAATTGTACATCCCTGTCCAAAAGCCTTCACTTTTGCATATTTTCTTAAGCTCACGATAAATGCAAGCATGATCACAGTAGCGAAGATCATGGAGCGTGAAAGATGTATTTCTTCAGACACTGTATTCACCGCTAATTAATGAAAATAGGATTCACTACTTTTCTGGTTTTGCTTCTAAACTTGCCGGTTTGATGAATTTTAGAGCTATCAGGGTAATGAAAACTTATCCCGTGGAATAAGACAAATTGCAAAACTGTTTTCACAAATTTCTATTATTGCGAGGTTTAATGGCGCAGATGGCCATAAAGGACAAAAGGCGCCATATCGTGGTTCGCTAAAACCCACACAAGATAAGTACCAAAATCGGCCAATAAAGATTACAGTGAAATGAATTTTAAGTAAATCTGGAAGGCGGTTGATAGAGTTTGTAATTTTGCATTGGAAACGACCCATAAAATCCCAATTTACAGCAAATTAGTAAAAGCCGTTCAAGAGAGAGTTTGAGATCTTTGTGCAAAAAATTATAAGTGCAGCGGGATTTTTTATAGGTAACTTTTCAATTTTTCTCTCATGAAGGGCATCAAAAGGAAAGAAATGCCAATAATAATAACATACCCTAACGCTGACTGTGTTGTCAATTAAATTCTTGGACCGGTTTCTCCTGTTGATTGGAGTGTTTAAATCCTAGTGAAATGTTAATTACGAATAGGCATTCTCAGCACTGCCTACATGGGGCACTGTAAGGAAAACTGTAAGAAACTGTAAGGAAACTGTATGGCCTATTTGTTACCTAAATAAGAAGACCTTTGTAGATATATTGAACATGCTTGCTATATATTCCCAAGATGGGCTTTATATCGTCACGTAGCCAATGCAACGCACGTTTGTTCAATGAAGCTTGTTTGTTGGTGCGATCTAGCACTCTACTAAACATAGGCAATCTAAAACCCCGGAAGGAGCAGTGAATGAAGTAACGTCAGCCGTCCAGCATTGGCGAAATGTGAACCAAGGTGTCTGCCCTGGAAAGTGTTGTTGGGATCAACAAGGCTGCACGTTGTATCATCAGAGCTCCAGTTGGAAGCAGCGGGCCTGCTGTAGGGAACAACAGTTAGTCTCACGATTTTTTGGTATCCTGAAGACCTCTACTGTAATGGTGCGCAAAAACCGGCAAATCATTTGTAAAAACAAGCTAGCACCAAATACAGCTAAGCTTTGGGAACAGCAACATGAACAAAGCCTGCTGCCAAAACAACAGACAACCATGGATGTGCCCACTTCCCTTCTGTAGTCGTTGTTTTACTGTAAAGCAGTATATGTCTAACCCTCCGAGTTTTCATTATGGTGTCATCGTTTACCCAGCGCTGCTGCGGGGCTCCTCCACACCACTGTTAAAACCTCTTTCAGAACTGATGGTGGTTGGGTTTTTATGGCGCAAGGCCGACTAAGGGCAAAGAGCGCCAGAGGAAAGTTTATTTAATGAAGTGAAGTGGTTACAAAAAGAATGTTAACCGAACATTGTAAAATCAGTTACAGATAATGGTGATGGCTGGTGCATAGGGCCAGATTTGATGATGCATGATAGGAAATGAGGTTTAAAAACTTAACGTCTGACAAATACTCAAACACACGTTTAACAGAAACAATGGCTTCGTCACCTAGAAACTGCGATGGATGTAGTGGGATATGTTGTCTGTAGAGTTCTCTGAAGTGTTTGTGTCGTGTTGTGTGAAGTGCCTTGCATGTGAGTAGTATGTGCACTACGAATAGGGCCTCTCCGCACCTGCTGCACTGGGGTCTAGAAGATCCCGTCAGCAGATACGAGTGCGTTGCATGGGTGTGCCCTATCCGTAATCTGGCAAAGGCGACTTCAGAGTATCTATTGCGTGTGTCGGTGGTGTATGGTCCCAATTGAGGTTTTATTACGTGTAACTTGTTGTCTGTTTGTTCACTCCAGTGTGTTTGCCATGTTTTGCGAAGTTGTTGTCTGATGTGTGGTTTTTTCACGTCGGTGTAGGGTAATGTGGTTATGTCTACTGTATTCGATAGTGTAGCAACAGCAGCCATTCGGTCCGCTGCTTCGTTCCCGGCAATACCATAGTGGCCAGGGACCCAGCAAAGAACCAGTTCAAATTTGCGTACATACACAGACATAATACCCTTGACAATCAGATTGACAACGTGGTTTTTCAAAGGCACTGTTGACGACAGTGCCCGCACAACACTGAGGGAATCTGTATAGATAATGGATTGTGGGATGTGGTTTTGAAGTATATGATTGACAACAAGAAGTACACCGTAAGCCTCTGCCGTAAAGATACTAGTATGACTATTCAGAGTTCGAGTGACACTAAGGCCGGGCCCATGCGATGCGCAGGACACAGAGGTGGCAGATCTAGAAGCGTCCGTATAAAATTCAGAGCATTCATACTTCTGCTGCAAATACAAGAAATGCTGCAGAATTGCACATGTGGGAGCTCGCTTTTTATCTAGATGTGTAAAAGATGTGTCGCAATATACAGGGCGGAGATGCCATGGTGCTATCAAAGTCGTTAGAGAACTTTGGATTCTATCTAAAAAGGAGATAGCAAGCTCTGACGCCTCCTCTCTAACTCTGTAAGAGAAGGGCGCAGAGATCGATGGTCGATTTATAAGGAGTTCAGTCATGGACGTATCATGAAAAACTGATTTAAAAGGATGGTGAGGAATGGATGAAATTTTAAAAGCATAAAGGAGATCTATGTAAGCTCGCTGACGTTGTAGGTTCCATTGGTTGCACTCCACATAGAGGCTTTCGACCGGGCTAGTGCGGAAGGCGCAATACGCCAGGTGGAGCCCGAGATGGAGCACTGGGTCCAGCATTTTGAGGGATGTTTTACTTGCTGACCCCTAAACAACGCTACCATAGTCCAATCGTGAACCTATCAAGCTGGTAAAAACACGTAAGAGAAGTTGTTTGTCAGCACCAAAAGAGGTGTGCGACAGAATCTTCAGGTTATTCATTGTTTTTAAGCATTTAGGTTTTAGTTGTTTTATGTGTGGGTTGAATGTCAGCTTTTCGTCAAAGATAATACCCAAGAACTTGTGTTCCTTTTTTACAGGAATAGAGACACCGTGGAGTTGAATGTCTGGATCCGGCCGGATACCACGCCTCTTGGAAAACAAAATACAAGTGCAGTTCCCGGGAATAAATTTAAAACCATTGCCATCTGCCCAGCCAGCTAGCTTATTAACACCAAGCTGGACCTGGCGCTAACAGATAGACAAGTTACAGGATTAAAAGGAGAGTTGAATGTCGTCTACATAGACTGAGCAGGAAATCGACGGTGGCAGCGCCTTCCTAAGGGAATTCATTTTCACAATAAAAAGGGTGCAACTTGAAACTCCACCTTGTTGCACTCCATTTTCCTGCACATAAACCCTAGAGAGTGCAGTTCCAACTCGCACACGAAAGGTTCTTTGAGACAAGTAGCTGGCAAGTGTGTTTATCATGTTACCTGACATGCCGAAGGACTTGAGGTCGCTTAGGATGCCATACCGCCACGCGGTATCGTATGCTTTTTCCAGATCAAAGAATACCGTCATACAATATTGTTTTTGCAGGAAAGCATCCTTTATATAGGACTCGAGCGCGACGAGTTGGTCGTTCGGGGACCGCCCCGCCCTAAAGCCTGCCTGGCAGCCCTCGATAAGACCATTGTACTCAAGAAAGTACACGAGTCTCCTGTTTATCATCTTCTCCAGGAGCTTGCACAGTCAGCTTGTGAGGGCGATGGGCCGATAGCTAGCAGGAGAGGAAGGGTCCTTTCCTTCCTTCAGGAAAGCCACTACTATGGCTTCCCTCCAAAAGCGAGGAATGTGCCCCGAAAGCCATATGTTGTTGTATAGATTTAGGAGTGTTTCGAGAGTGTCTGGGTGTAGGTGTTGTATCATGGTGTATGTGATTTTGTCTGCACCTGGAGCTGAAGGCTTACATGTGCTCAGAGCAACCTTCAGCTCATGAATAGAAAAAGGAGAATTGTAAGAAGTTTGCGACTTGTTGTTATCACGCAGGGACTTCTTTTCTACAGATGTTTTGTGTTTCATGAAAGTGCTTGTGTATTCTGCTGAACTGGACACGTGTTCGAAGTGTTGTGCAAGTGTGTTAGCCTGGTCTTCCAGTGTGTCCCCTATTGTACTAACCTGGGGCAGGCTGTGTGTCTGTTCTCCTTTTAGTTTTCGGATTCGTGTCCAGACTTTGTGTGCGTCAGTGCATGAGTTGATGGAAGTGAGGAAGGTGCGCCAACTCTCCCATTCCGCCTCACGACGCACTCGCTTCCCAAAAGACTTTGCCCGTTTAAAAGAAATAAGGTTATCTGACGTGGGGTACCGGCGAAGGACACCCCACGCCTGGTTCTGGGCCTCTCGCGCGCGCCTGCAGTCCTCGTTCCACCAGGGCCTCCTTCGGGTGCGGGACCCACTGGAGGCCTGGGGAATGGACTTTTCGGCAGCGTCGAGGATGTGCGCCGTGACGAGTTGGGCGGCGTCCTCCACGTGTAGGTGTTTTATGGATGTGTGGTGTAGTTTAGATGTTTCTGTGAATGTACTCCAGTTTGCTTTCGATTCATTAAACCTGTTATGGGAAGATGGACTGCATGGGCCTTTACCTATGTACGTTAGGGAAGTGGGTAAATGGTCACTACTATATGGGTCTGTGCCCACACCCCACTCAAGACATGGAAAGAGAACTGCGGAACCAATCGCCAAGTCAAGATGCGAGTATGTATTGTGTCCTACGTTATGGTATGTAGGCTGTTTTTTGTTGAAAAGGCATGCTCCGGAGGATGTAATAAACTTCTCTATCAGGCGAACTCGGGCATCCGTGCGAGAAGAGCCCCAAAGAGAGTTGTGAGCATTAAGGTCGCCTATTAATATGTATGGTTCGGGAAGCTGGTCGACCAGCGCCTCGAAATCAGAGCTCGAAAGTGTGAGATCAGGAGGAATGTAGATGGAGCATACCGTTATCCACCTATTAAATAATATTGTTCGCATTGCTACAGCCTCAAGGACAGTTTTGAGAGTGACAGGGTGGCAGGCTAAGGATTTCCGGACAATTATGGCCACACCGCCAGAAGAGTGTGTGCAGCCATCCCTGTCCTTTCTGAAGACCATATAACTATTCAAGAAATTTGTGTGCTTGGAATTCAAATGTGTTTCCTGAACACACATTACACTTGGCTGATTAGCATGCAGTATTTCGTATACATCGTCAAGATTTTTAAGAAGGTCTCTACAGTTTCATTGAATTATGTTTTCTCTTCCCATTATTTAGTGTGAGAGCTACTGGAGTGTGTGTGTTTGTTTATGTGTCGTCTTTCGGGGCTGTGACTCTCGCCTTTTTTGGCTTGTCGGGAGGCTTTGGCGTCGGGACGCGTTCCTTGCGCTGCGTTGCAGGCAGGAACGGCCCGACATCCATCTCTTCGTCGGATGTCCGAGGGGTGCCCGACGGACCGGGCCCCCCGAACTTCGCCCCCCCTCGGGAGCCCTTCATTTGACCTGCCACCACCGAGGGCGTCCGGGGCGCCAGAGGTGGCACGGGTGGTGCGGTGGCGGTGGGAGCCGGTGCGGGGCCCGTGGTGTCCATCACCTCGGTACCCTCCAACACACTGGAGGACGGGGAGACAGAGGCGGGAGCGGCACCGGTCCCGACGGAAGAGGTTGCCCCCACAACCGCTGCTGCCTCAGCAAGCGGCGTGGTGGTGGGTTGGGCTGCCAGAGGCAAGCCAGGGGGGGGGGGGGGCCGGATGAGGGACCAGGTCAGACTCGCTCAACTGGGTCCCTGTGGAAACGAGACGCCGCTCCGCCCCCGGCGAGCTGCGTCGGCGTACCTCCCCAGGGGGAAAGAGGCGAACCTCTTTCGCGCCTCTGGGAAGGTAAGGTTCTCAGTTGCCTCGATGTTAATTATCTTTTTCTCCAGTTGAAACTTTTCACACTTGCGGGAGTACGCTGCATGCGGCCCGCCGCAGTTCACACAAGACAGTGTATCGGATGGACAATTGTCACTTGGATGATCATGCGCCGCGCATTTCGCACACGTCGTTCGGCCACGACAACAGTTTGTACCATGCCCGAACCGGTGGCACCTAAAACAGCGCCGCGGGTTCGGGATGTACGGACGGATGGAGCAACGGATAAAACCTGCATTTATGTGTTGTGGGAGTACTGCGCGGTCAAAAGTCAAGATAATGTGCTTGGTGGGAATCTCCTTGTCGTCTCTGCGGATAGTGATGCCTCTCACGGCAGTAACGCCCTGATCCTTCAAGCCGGCAAGGAGATCCGCATCCGTTTCGTTCAAGAGATCTGTCTCGGATGACACCCTGCGAGCTGTTGAGGCTCCGATGGGGTGTGACCCTGATGTCTAGATCAGCCAGTCTAGCCTGAGCTAGAAGCTTCGTGGACTGCTGCTTGTCATTTATTTCGATTAGGAGTTCACCAGACCTTTGTTTTTTGCACGTATATGATTTCAAGATACTATGGCTTCAAGATACTTGGCGATCAAGAAGACTGACTGAGATGCTAGTGGGTGGGTTGGATTGAGCGATTCCATCACAAGAAATCGAGAAAATTATCCGGTTCAGGAAACGTTGAAGATGGCAATGGGGGAAAAGATACTTCGGTGCGGCCCCTTTTCAGGGACCGATCACGTTTTGGGGGGGTTGAAAATGCCATATAGCATAGTATAAAAGCAGGGTGACTGGGGTACTTTCTTCTTTAACCTTACCCTGGTAGTCAAAGAGGTCCCGGAGCTCCCTGCCTGGTAGACAGGCAGGGAGCCCATCGGCCGGAGCTTGACCAAGGCTCCGACGGGCACCGTTAGAGGTTTCTACCCTTCACCTTAAAAACACATCACCACGGTAGGACACAGCTTATGTTGGGGGGCTCGGGGTCCGCGGTATCGCCAGTACCGTCACGAAGATTACTCAAGGTGCCCCGTGCGAGGCTCTTTCAGAACTGTTTTCCATCACGCCTCCACCGATGCCCCTTGAGGAAGTTGCGCAGTCGGCACCTAACGGGGTTGTGCGGTTATCATATGCTTGCGAAAAATACACAGAACCAAGGATGGGCGTAAAAATTTACCGGGAGTCACTACACTCTTTCATAGGATATTTGTGTGCCGAACTCGCTACTCTTCTCTGCCACGGCGCATTTCTCTTGCGTCTCAGGAAGTCTTCGCGTGATTAGCGAACGTACAGCGGTGTTCGCTTATCTGCTGCTACCTCATTGCGCCGCCGCTGCTGGCCAGCATGTTGCAAATCATCTTTCAACCTCCCACCCAAATTTCAGGTGGTTCAGTTTAGTGCTGCGCGAGGGGACAGTGAGCATGTTGTTATATGTCGCATTTGAAAGTCGCGCGCAAACGTCACGTGTTGTGGCTTCACAGAAAACGGAACAGCTTCTGGGGAAGGGTCATGGGGAGGGCGCTACTTTGTGACGACATATAAAACATGGGTCGATGAAAGACAGTGCCAGAGGTGACGCCGTAGCCGCATAAGTATTACTCCACTTCACCCGTCGCTTGACACTCCTCTCGGTTTTCTTTCTGTGATTGTGCCGAGTTCACTAACACGTGTACGCGGATGTAAACAGACGCCGCTTCCGCGAAGCCACGGTAGCGGCTTCCAAAGGGGTTCCCCGTAAAACGACCGAAATCCGCTGTCGCCGTTTCCACTCAATTTCACTTCGCCAATTTGCTACAATTCCCTCCCGGTAGAAGAGAATCTTCATCAGTTGGAACGCCAGCTTGAACGCATATTTTTTTTTTCTGCTTGGAAGTCCTTCCATGCGGTATTTTCACCGGTGTCTTTCACACCTGCGTATGCTTCATCACCGGTTGCCTGTATATGCGTACATGGCTTGCGAGTAGAATAAGGGGGCGTGCCCACACAGCTAGGCTTCATGCTGCTACCGATGAATTGCTTGTTGTGCTGGTGGGGCATATTGGTGTCGAAAACACCGAATCGGTTAGTCGGCTGTCCTCTCCAATGTAGCGGTTAAGGTGTCGGCTGATGTGTTACAGACATATCTTACCCACACAGTAAGATGCATACGAGCGGCAAGAAAAACGGAAAGCCGCATGTTTTAACGCAAAAATGCAGCTCAAGGCCTTCCACAGTATAAATTGTTGTGGGAAGGATGTATGCCACCCGTTAGGAGGAAGAGAGAGCAAAGAAATTGAAGCTGTGGCAGGAACACAAGCGCGAGGTGTGCAAACAACAACATAAACCTGTTGACACCGCCATCACAACCTCAAGTTCAGCTCGTCGAGAAGCGGCGAGTCCCTCCGTGATAAACAGCAAATAGTCCGCCTGGAGCGCCTGCGTGAACCATTATCACTTCTTCTGAGGGCTTTCAGGGGATATTTTTGACGGTGTATGTCACTTCTAAGCCCACGCGCATGACTGTTTGCCATTTTATGGGTGCGCTGGTTTGTAGTGAGAGAATAGGGGGAGAGAGTAGAGGAGGCGTGCACGCGCAGCACTAGGTTTTATGCTCTTACTAATGAATGACATCTGTGTTCCCTGGCGCAAAATTTAAACGTGCACGTTAATGGACGATGGGAGCTGTCCGAGTCCTTAGTGGTAGAGCAGATGGCGTTTGTGCGTTAGGCTGTGTTCACATTACCGGCGCAGAAGCCGTAACGGGATCTATTGACATCACAAAATGCCGTGTCTTGCAGTTTGGTTGGCTGAGATATGAGGTGACGAACTTCCTTAAAGTTATTACGACATTAGCGGCAACAGTCTAAACCTATGATCACACAAACAGTGGGGTGCGTGCGACGGACAAAGGCAGTTCCACGTTTATCAGCTTGAACAAAGCTTAGATCCGTCAGAGGTTCATTCAACCAATTGGCTAGGAAATATTCTCCATTGCAAATTACAATAAACGTGTTTTGTTTCGTGCACCCCACGAACAGTGTCCAGCTTTGCTGGGCATTATTCTTCAAAGAGTGGAAGGGCACTAATTTTTTAGCTATTTTTCGGCGTGGTGTACAGTATACTCGCGCAATATTTCGTTTTAATCGATACGGGACCCCTTTAGTCACCGGTATATGTCACTAACACGGCAAAATTGGGTAATTTCCTAACCTACACCTTTGCCCTTCAGAAAACGCCCAAGATGGAGTGAACCCAAACACTCTCGATTGTATAATGAATCTTCATTGCAGCTTCAAGCTATAAACCTGGTAATATATTTTTCTACGTGATTACATCAGTAGTTTTCTTCAATTGAACAGAAACATTTTTAGCAAGCCTGCTGCAAATTCGAACTGAAGCCATGGCAAGCTACTTCTTGCATAGCAACCACGGCAGCGATTAGGAATTGCGGTGCGCAGCTGTGTGGTTGTGTGTCGCGGGTGACGAATACGGCGCAAACTCAGCGTAATGTAGCGAAATTCGACATCAACACGGTAACTATTACGTCATAAGGACCTGTTGAAGGCGTTGTTGCGCCGTCCTAAGTTTTCTGAACATACACACAACCGCATGTCGCTTTATCGTTGTTTACATGGCACGTAGGACTCGCCGGTGCGTACATCTCCAGTGAACATGATGTGTTGTTTTACGCCGATTTTGCCTAAAGACGCAAACACACTACCTGCATCGCATGCTGCCAAAAGGTGAATGCCATTTTGATACAACTTTGTAACAGGAATATAAAGGGCATTGTATAAGAACCTTTCGTAGGGAGTTCAAGCTGCAGGAAAAGTCAGCGGCTTTAAAAACGACAAGAGAAGTTTGCATGGCAGTAGCACCAATTGCAGATGAATAAAATGTACTTGAGTGCATAATGTGTTTTTGTATGTCATGCGGTTCTCGTTAAGTGCATACGTTACTGGCGATATACAGTTTACCCGACGAGTGACTAATACCGATTGAAGCAGCATTACATTCGAAGCTGGGACCAACAGCTTGGAGGCCCGTTTTGGAAAACAACAGCCTGCTGGTCCCATGTTGCAATTTGGCCTTTACCCAGTTTTATTAAGAGAATCAGAAACCACCACATTGATTTCATTTGGTTTGGCCAACTTGTTCAAAAAATTATAGGGTCCAATATACCGTTGTAGGAGGTTCTCAGAGCATCCACTTCGCCGAACTGGAATCCAAGCTCACAGAAGGTCACCTAAGTGGTGATATCTATCCCAGCGTCAAAGGCATCCACGTCCGCACCCACCAGCTACTCAGGCGTACGTATGCCTGCAATCAGGGGGGCCTCCTACGCACAATAAACAATTTTCTTTGAGGTTCTTCAAGTCGTCGTCTTCTAGGTATTTCAGAAAAATGTCGGGCATTGTCTTTAGCTCTCGACCGTACGAAAAAAAACGATTTTACTAGTTTCGTGTATGGTTCTGCAGTACGCACACACGACGTCAGAAAGGACTTACTTTCAACGTCGACGTAAATGAACAGCACTTTGGGGATTGTCTTATTCAGACGTTCCATCAGTCCGTTGATATAGCGGTGGTACGCTGTCGTTTTCCGGTAACCCGTACTGCCTTAGCGTAACACTTCTTGCATGACCTCCCTTGTAAAGGCCGTTCCACATTTCGTGATGAAGACGTCATAACTTCCGTGGTGCAGCCAAACTTGATAGATGAAGACCATTACGACTTGTTCAACAGTCCGCTACATAATACCGTCGGTCTTTGCCCAGCGCCTACGGTAGTCTGTCGCTAAAAGAATGAATTTGTTAGATCGTGAATTGGCGTACTGGCATACTGGAGAGGCACTGGCGTACTCTAGAGTGAGGGGAGTGGGCCCTCTCCCAAAAAAATTTTTGATTTTTTGCATGAGTTGGTTTTAAAAATGCAGGACCCACAATACAATTTTCTAATATGCAAACTTGTTGTTCTGCGTTTATAATTTGTCTTCTCTTCTGTCGTCATTGCTCATTTCTTTCATATTATTCTGTGACACAGAAGACAAAATTTACGTGTCAAGCTTGTATGGTCGATCTCCGTCACACGGTCAAATTACTCATAATGTTGTAGCGACACCATCCCCATTGTCTTCATGAGCGACATCATCATCATGATCAAACTGTCACGTGAATTCGGCCTTGCATCAGTTGGAACGGGGCTACGCGACACACTAGTCGCTGATTTTTGGCACTCACTGTCCTCTCCGGGCGTGCGCTTCAATAAACCTATTAGGCCGCTTACGCTCTACGATGTAGACAGCTGCTTTCTAACAGGTGAGCATTTATAACCCCGCCAGCGGCACACCGTTACGGGGACCTGGAGCGCACCGATTCCAGAGTGCCAGCCGCGCTATCCAAGAGGTGGGATTAACCAGCCCAAGACCATCGTCTGGCCCAGCGTCACACAATGCAGCCGATGAAACATACTAACATTTTATATAAGCTGTCCCTTGAGCTTTGCTTTGCCATCGCCGTAACAGCGCACAGCATCAACCCCTCTACGATAACATTCGGGCTGCCAAGATTGCTCATTACAGGTACGGGGACAACCCGCCGCATCCTGCAGAACATATGGTACCCTCATGGCTTGCGCACTCTGCTCCGGCAAAGAAATTACCTTCGCTGCCTCCCAGCATGGCGACGTCCTCTCCCACCGACAATGACACCACCGTATCTATCACCAGCTTGGGAGCCGTACCTTAACCGATGGAGCTCGCAGCCGACGACATCAAGGACGACCACCGCCAGCCTCGCCTGGCAAAAACGCACCATGGTAAGAAATCAGTGCTTCACAGAGCGCAGTGGCGGAGACTTCATTTTTTCTACGGTTGACACCACCGCCATCTATGACCATTGAAGCCGCAACGACAGTATGAATGGAACTGTGACTTCACGGTGTGACCTGCTGTTCAGCCAGAAACCTGGTGCGCTGGAAGACACTGAACGAGCAAAGGCGAACGCACCAGAACCGGCTGAGCGTAAAGATACGTCAGTTACAGTGACTCATAGCTTTGAAGACTTCACTACTGCTTGTAAATATCAACACCAGCCCTCGCCTGCTCTTGGATGAACAACGTCGCGTTCTATGATCGAGACGCTGCCGCTGCAAGCGAAAACCAAAACATCGGTCACCTTGCTACCGATTCGTCGTCCTCCATCAACAAGCCCAATTTAAGACATTGCCGGCCTTGAAAGTTCTGTTGCCCGAACTGTTCGCGCTCTGCCAACAAACGGAGCAGGGCTTCGGCCAAACCATAGACTCCTTTATTTTCTGTGCCTGCGCGTTGCCGGCGTGATCAAAGCGAACCGTCCGTCACGCTCAGTTTCCGCAATTGCCACCAGTCGGCGCTGCCTTTCAGAACCGGCACAGCCTGTTCACTGACTCCCAAGCTACCGGCGGCACTGACGGGTGGGTTCTTCGTTGGGCGTTTGCAAGCGCGGGGAGCTTAAAGGGACACTGAAGTGAATTTGTCAAGCTCCCGTTTTTGCTTGCACTGTGTAGACTGGCTCAAATTAACACACTATTCATTGTTTATCCGGTTGATAAATCGGTAATTATTTTACAAAGCGCGAAAGAAGAAAAACTAGTATGCGCGGTTTGCGGAGGCCGCACCAACTAAAGGCTGTGACGTCCGGAGGGGGGGGGGGGGCACTGTGATTGGACGATTCCCAAGGTTAGCAATCAAAAGTTTCGGTTTCGGTTTTGGTTCTGTAAAACAACATGCTTAAATTAACATCTGATGGCGTTGTTGGATGGGCATTCTCGATTTCTCAATTATCGCCGTACCGCGCTTCTGCCATGTTGTCGGCTGTCAAATGTCTAAGATAAACCTCCCAGGGCGGCTTGGAATCGTAGAAATCATAGACGAGGCCTACGCAGTGGATGAACGCCCTCCGCGTCACAGCAGACTCTCAAATACCATGCGCTTTTCCCGCATATTCGGAGCTTGCCTCACTCATGTCTGTTCGTAAAAAGCTAGTTCGCACCAGGCCAAGGGTGTGCTGATTCAGGCCTGGGCCCACTGCCCGCAAGCAGTCGGTGCTTGTGGCAACAGCACGCCAACGAGAACTCGCTAGCGCGTCATTGTCAGTATGCGCGCGTTCTGCGGTCTCGCTCGTGGAGCAGTGAACGTTACGGTCCTAAAAAGGTGAACTCAGTTCAGAAAAGATCGGCCGCATACGAAAAAATCAACTTACAAAAAAAAATACATGTACCCTCGGGGATTCGAACTTGCGACTTTCAAAACTAATTCCAGCGCCTCAGACCGCTAGGCCACGAGCCGGCGCTGGCCGGATGGGATATATAAGGTTTATAATGTATGACCAGTTTACACTTTTATTTATTTTAAGCATTTTAAGAACTTTATGTGACTATTTGTTGTATAACACTCCTGCAATAAGTGTCCCCCAAACTTCCACACTATCCCACGTCTAGCAATTGCATTTCTTTGACGGAAAAGCGTTCGCAGATGTGCGGTCGTGCTGCTGACCGCTGTGCTTGTTTACCCAGCGCAAAAAGTGCTTCCTGCTCCCTAGTTTTGCGCTGTACGGTAAAAGTTTCAGTTGATTTTATTTTCTTAGTACCTATACTGACTTCACTGACTCTTCTCCCGCCTTCAATTGGCCTCAGATTTTCCTACTAGCGTGAAGTCAGCGAAGCGTCGCATGTGCACTTGTGCAGCGCTTGTGTGGAGCGACCCGGACTCTGAGTTTGACACAGTGTACAAACGAACAAAGTAAGGAAAGGCCCATTCTTTCATTCACAAAGGTGTTGTGGCTTAGTTTCAATTGAGCGAGCGAATAGCGACGACCCGTCGGCGGCCGGCGGACGAAACGCTGGGCCGACTGACTCGATCGGTAGGTCGGCTGGTCGGCGAACCGTGCAGTAGAGCCACAGGGCGCAGCCATTTTCCAGCTCATCTCCTGCTGACGTCACACGAAAACGCCACAGAAAATGGGCGAGCGTAAAGAGAGGAGGACAGCATTTTCGAATTGATTTTTCTACTAAATAAATTCGCGTAAACGCGGCCAGAGTGATCGAAACAATGCCTTCGGACTCCGAACTACAATTTGCGCTAGTAATCCCGCAATGTTTACAAATCACTTCAGTGTCCCTTTAATAAACAAAAGTGTGACGCACAAATATTTAGCAGAGAATATATGCGAGAGAGAAAGAATAGGTACGCAAGATAGCGTATTGAACCGAACACCATACCTTCAAGGTAATGAGAGAAACTTTTTCGTTGCGTGTTAATTCACTCGCAACCTGCGCAAACGAAAAAGAAGGTGCAGATTGAAACGTTTCTCGCACGCACACAGTCTGACGAGCTTTAGTACCCTCGTTGACACTGTTCACAACGAGCAATCACAATTTTAGTACTTTTCGCGAACGTGGATTTACTTCGAATGCCCTCAAAAAGTCATGCTTGTCCGTCACTTTCATTGCAAAATTCGTGAAAATGGGACGGAAGAACTTTGTGAGCAGCACATCCAGGAGCTTTTTATTGTGCCCGGCATTGTACACTCGAGAAGATTGCGCTCGCGAAGTACATTAGCAGTGTTGTCCACGGCCTCTTTAAGCGGGTGCTTCAGGTGTCTTGTGTTCGCCAGCACAACCTCAATGTACTTTCTCAGGCAATGCAGAACGTGTAGCAACTCTCGAGATGGGTAGAGGAGCCCGCCCCTGTCTTGATGTTTGATCAGGGCATCTGACCACTCTGAAGAACCAGGCTTTGTCAGCAGGCTTGAGCAGTTTCGCAGAAGCTCCTCTCACCTAAGGCTCTTGCCAGGTAGCCTCCTACCATAGCTAGAGCAGCGTTTATCTGGCGTCGGAAGTAAATCCTTTCCATCGTTCAGGTTCTCTAATAGCGTTGTTAACGCTTCCCTCGGAAAATGTTGTGCAGCCTACACAGCAATTACTGGCTCATCTTGCAGCATTGTCGACAAAGAATTACTGTTTTCCACAGAGATGACGTTACTGCAGTCAGATTTGAAAGCAATGCCCGTTTTCAACATTTTCTTGATTCCAGACAGAACCGCGCCGGCGTCTGTATTGTCGTTGTTCCCTGCTGACTTCGTAAGCCACCCCAAGAACTACTCAATGTGGTCAGAAGACATTTTCCTTGTCAGCACAAAACGAAAATGACTCTTTGTAAACAGATACCGAACGCACTCGACAATTGAACGTGTGGCCATGACCAGGCCTTGGTATGTATCCTTTGTAAAGAAGTTCTTTACGAGAAATTGGCGTTTCATGGTAGAAAGATAATCTATAAAGGTTGTTTTTTACCACTCCAGGCACTCATCGCTCTCAGAGTCACACTGCCTGCAGTCTGGGTTGTTTTGATGGATGTGTTGGGAGCAGTTGCTCACATCCATGAAAAGAAACCACTGATGGACAGTGTCCATGAACTCAACCGTTTCGTCAACTTCCAAAAAACTTGCATCGCAGTTGTGCCCCGCCTGCAGTAACGGCAGGGGACAGCAGTTCAATGGCTCTTTTTGCAATCATTTTTTTCAGGTTACTCCGAAATACGTGCTTCCTCGTCAAGAATCTCACTGAAATGACAATGCTGCCTTGCTGCACTTTTACGGGTTTTTCATGTGTGCTGACGTGATAGCTCTGTCTTTGCAGAGGTCACGAGCCAAAAACTGTGACCACACATTTTTGATCAAGTGACATTGGGCAAACGCCAAAACACATTGCGGTCAGGATTTTCACGGTGTAGCATGACGGGCGTCAAAGGTCCATTGCAAAGGCGTTTAAATGGCATAACATTATTCCGCTAATCGTCCGTAACGACTCTCACCACAGCAAAGCCTACGGCTTCGACTTCCTTAAGTGCTTGGCGCATGAGCAAGTGTAGCTCCTGGCCTTTGCAATTGTTCCGTCAAAAAAGAAGCCACTGGTATCCTAAAGTGTGTCGACAGGCCACTCAGCATGAAGCACAAACGTGAGTTGGCCAGCACTGGCTCATCCGCTGCTTCCGCAGGGATGCCTTATCCATAGTCCACTTCGCCAATGAACGCACCCCTTTGCATTACATAGAGAAGCCGCTGCTTCACTCTCATTTCATGAATGATCAGCTAACACGTTCTACTCCTGGAAGTAGTGCGGCAAGTCAGGTCAGCTACGCAAACAGCCTCTGCCTAACAAGGTCGGTCACTCCTACTTCTCCACGTGTTGACCCCATAAAACGTTCCAACGTGCTTTGACACAGAAGGCGAAGTATGCGTTCGATTCTCATATTCTCGTACGGTCGCGTTGAGAGATTTCCCAGTACAACTGCGTGGCGTACTGCCAATTTCGATCAAAAAAGTAGGCTTTATCTTCTGAATATTTTGATTTGCTCCAACAAGAATGATGCTTGTACGTCCTTTTTGTTTGCCTTTTCGCGGATATGACGAAAAGCAGGGACGTGACATTCTTCTTTGAGCTTTTCAAGTTCCTGCTTAAATTTGTCTACAGTCTCTCTCAGGCGGCGAATCTGTGCTTTGAGATTGCGCTCTTTCCGTCGCCACTTCATTCGCTCGACGGAAGGGACAAATGTAGTTACCGATACTTGTACAGCTTGGTCGATTTGTTGCCTTGTACCGGAGATGCCGTTCTTACAGGTGACACTGCATGCTAGCGTTGACATATCGCGCCAGTCGCCATTGGTGCAGATGTTATCACCATTTCACAGAGAGTAGTCAGACCTACTACAACGCACGTATAACCTTTTCGTTGCTGTGGGACATTCTGAGACACTGGCTCTTTTTTGATCGCCGCGTCACCTCTAGGGATTTTGTCGAAGGCTGCAAGTAGCAAGGATATTCTTCGAATACGCTATGCCCCACACCTATTATGAGCTTTCGTGTTTTACATCCTTGCTTAAAATCAGAAGCAGGGAAATGACGACTGGACACGGTTGAGTAGCAGGTAGTGGTGTTCGGCGTCCATTTGCCTCGTGAAATGACTTTTATCCACTTTTGCCGACACTCTACGTCGCTTGGAACTTAGTGGCATGAAATACCTACTTCCTTCTTTTGCTTCAGGAGTTAGAGCCAGCACGCAAAAGTAAGCCATCGCAGCTGACGCGGGACATCACAATAATGTTGACCTGATGAACCACGAAGACTTCTGTGCGTAGGCCGCTGCACGAGACAGAAACAAGAGGAACGGTAAACTACCATTCATGATGAGTAGGTAAATGCGCTGATAAGAGCGCGGAAAATTCTCGCCAACAAGAAGCGCGAAAAATGATACCCGCGCATAAAACCGGTCTGCAACACAGGGTGCAAACAACGTTGTTTGTTTATACGCACTCAATTATTGTCGCGTGTCATCTGTTCACGCAACACAATGAAGCAACAGTTACACATTATGCTTGCTGAAAGTACTACGTTCCGCTGATAGGTGCGCGAAAAACTATCGCGATAAAGAAGCGCGAAAAATGGTAGCCGCGCATGAAACTTGCCGTGCAAATGAGGGGTACAAACGACGTTTGTTTACACACTCAATTATAGTCGCGTGTCATCTGTTCACGCAACACAATGAAGCAAGTTACCTATATACTTGCTGAAAGTACTACGGACTGTTTTGGTCGTAAATAATAGGTGTTGCAAACGTATGCGAAACGAACAAAAGTTTCGTTGAAATGCGTCGCCGCGGCTGACTGCGCCGACTCGATTCTGGGATGCGAGCGCCCCTCGGGGAAAACAGCAGATGCAAAAAGAGAGGAGGATGTGGGAGACTGCCGAATGGGCGCGGCGGACTGACTGCGGGGGTACGGAAAATAAACGAAGCTATGGGCAGACACTTCCCAGCCCTCTACGTACTTTGTTTAACTCCTAAGTACAGGAGATTAGTCACCCCGTGACGCAACATCAACGGTCAATGGCGAGCCTGTTTCCACCATTTCGGCGAACACAGACCCAAATGTGTACCTTGCACGACACACGTTTTCGTGCATTTTGCCAACAAAGAGTTGCCTGCTTGACCTTACTGGTAGAGCAGATTCCGTGTGTGTGTTAGGCTGTGTTCACATTATCGATGCAGAAACCGTATCTTAAACTATAGACGTAAAAAATGCCATGTCGCGCAATTTCGGTTGGCGGAGACGTGAGATGTCGTCATTCTTTAAAGTAATAAATAATATAATAAAAAATAAAGAAGAAGTCACCACCCGGTTTCTGGAATTGCGTTGTGGACATGACGATGCACTTGATCTTGGCGAGACGACTTCTATGCTAGTGGGTGCACCTGTCAGCTTTCGAAACAAAAGACTTGCTTTGCTGCCTGCGCCCGATGCGCCACTCCCATGCAAGTCTACGTGAGGGCTACCTAAGCCTTTGGCACTCTCACCGAACTGGCGAGGACTTCTGAATGTCATACATTGAATGCGGACAAATGTTTACATTTGACTGTGCTGTACGTATACCGCAATAAGGTTTAGGTTCTCGCAACACGTATTCGGCATCTGTACTATTACCATCCTTAGCGCTAGGGGAGAAGCCTATTAGCGGTGCGATCGCCATCATCCTCATCAGCAGCATCATCATCAGTGAACTGGCGTAGAGCTTCGCCACGCATCAGATGAAATGGCTCCGCGCGCCTAGGTTGTCGTGGACTTTCCGCAGTCCCAGTTCTTCCCACCCTGCGTTTAATAAATGTAGGAAGCTGCATCCCCTATACTGAGTCGACGACTCCTTTCCTACAATGTGTATGCACTGCTACATCCTTTTACCTTTATCGGCTCCGGCGGTGGTGCAACAGTGGCGACCTCATCCGGCGCCGGTGAAAACACTGAAAAATGAACTTTGCTGTTTTGTTAACTGGCAAGGCGACATCTCACAGCTGCATCGTTATAATAAAACTGTGCAACCGCACGTTTTGAGAAGGATTTCATTAGATGAGAGCTGTTGTGACCTTGCCAACCCTAAAAATTGTGGGCCTCCGACATTGCTGCTTTCGGAGAAAAGAACGAAGCTGAATGGACATTGAGTGCAGCTGCAGATAAGCAACAAGTATTGTAAGCCTGAGTTTGGCCCGTGGTGCTGACAGGTCACTTCCATGAGTGGAGGGATCCACGCTTTAGGGGGTTGTGCTTTTAAACTCCATGAGGCAGATGCATCCCGACATCTCAAAATTCTATGGTGGTGTGATGTATTCTTACCCATTGTTTTTGTTCTGCGAGCACTTTAAGCACTCACACTGGGATGATGCAGGCATCGTTGGAAAGAAAGCGACGCCGCCGCCCTGTTGTGTCTTAGTTGGAACTTAGGCGAGATCGATCCGGTGAGGGACTCTATTGGTCTCCGGCATCCCAGCTGGGCTCGTGTTGTTTTATGAGGGACTTTGTCACACCCAGTGTTTGAGTCCTTTGGTGCCATCTCTTACCTTTCAACAGTCTTTGCATAGGATTGCAGTGCTAGTAGAAAAATTACGTTTTGACCTTACCAGTCGCAATACACGGCTGTACTTCTGCTCTTCAGAGTCTCTGTGTTCTACTGGTGGCCCAGGCGCCTCAAATCCCTGCCCACATTGCCTGATAGAGGAACCACCAGTACCATGCTTGTCGCACCGGAGCCTGTGTTAGCGTGGCAACGTGGCTATTGTGACAGGGAAAATGAAATTTCGTGATGTGTGATTGGGGTGGGGTCGTACGCAAAAAGGTATCCTGAAGCGGGAAAGGAAGCTGTTGAACAGAAAAAGCTTTCGGAAGTGTCCAAAAAGCGGCCTCAATGAATCGGTACTTCATAGTGATCTAGTGCATTTTAAAAAGTATGATTATTTTTTATGCATTTTTGCTTTAAAGTTTTGCATTGTCTTCGCGGAACGGGAGAGAGATTTTTAAAATATTTTCCCCAGGCGTCTTATGCATCCAATCAGAACTACAATTCAGAACTAGCAGCGGACAAATTCTTTGTTAGCTTTTGTCGAAAAATAACTTGTTCAATGACAGCTTGGTTTTTGATCCAGCCTGGGAGAATTTTATAAAGGCTGCGTACTGAACTCAAAATCACCTGGGATCTACTTCTTGAAGAGGTTTTTTGAGTTTAGTTGGAACACAAAAGCTAGCTGGTACAACTTTTCTATGAAATACTTGTTTTAATATACAAACATTTTAAATTTTGTAGAGATTTTACTCTGGTAAAATTTTCTGTGGGCAGAGCAATTTGAAAAGATTTATTAGCAATTGATCTATATCTGTCAATACAGCATGTTCTTCTTTGAAGTAGGACAGTTCATTCACGTGGAGGGTCGCGTCGTTCGTTTTTCCTCCTTTATTGGCATCGCTCAGATCAATGCAACACTCGTGACATTTCGGTACAGTTCAGTTTCGCGGTTCTTGAATACCAAATCGTTACAGCATTTGTCCACTTCTACATTACAATTCATTACAACAGAGAAATGAATGTTGTAAAGTCCATGTCCACCCCCTGTTATCAGGCTGATAAGGAACTTCTGGTGCAAGTTTTTACTGGCTTGCTAGGTTAGCTAATAAATCATGGAAGGATTATATATACACCAGCAAAAGCCACACAGTGCTGCACTTAGTACTACGTTTTTGTTCTTGTGGTTGTGACGTTACCCGTATGGAAAGCTTGAATGTAGAGTGTGATAAATGGTGCCTACATTACCAGCTAATCTATGTCGACGAGTTTTATGGTGTAAACACCTAAAAAAGCTCAACGGAAAAACTTGGGAGAATATTACGAACTACATAGTAAATGTTTTTTGAGGAGACAATCGCATGTTTGTGGAGGACCGCGCAAGGTCTTAAAGGGACACGGGAGCGATTCGTAAACATTGTAAGATTGCTAGCGCAAATTCTAGTCCGGAGTTTCTACGCCATGTTTCGACCACTGTGGTTTCATTTGCGCGATTTTATTTAGTAGAAAAATGAATTCCAATATGCTGTCCTCCTCTCTGCGTCCTCGCCCATTTTTTTGCGTAATTCCTATTACGCCAGAAAAAAATGACTTGGCTTGAGTGCGCTACTGCCTGGCTCGCTAACCTTCCCACAGAGTCAGTCTGCCCAGCGTTTGGTCCGCCCGCCGCCGCCGGGTCGTCACAATTCGTTCGATCAGTTGAAACTAAATCCAGACCAGCTTACGAATGAACTAATATGCTTTTCTTCGGTTTGTTAGTTTGTACACTGTATCAAGTTCAAACTACAGGTCGCTTCACATAAACGCTTCACGAGCGCACATGCCACGCTTCACTGACTGATACGCTAGTAGGAAATTCTAAGGCCAAATAAAGCCGGGAGAGACAGATAAGTGAATAAAGGTACTTACAAAATAAAATCAACAGACACTTTTACCGTAAAGCGTAAAACGAGGGTGCAGGAAGCACGTTTTTGCGCTGGAGGAACAAGCACAGTGGTCAGCAGCAAGACCACACATCTGCGAACGGTTTCCTGTCTAAGAAACGCAATTGTTAAACGGGAGATATTGTTGAAACTTGATAAACGCTTACCACACGAACCTTATACAGTCGAACACGGATATATCGAACTCCAAGGGGATCGCGAAATAGTTCGATATATAAAAAATTCGATATACAAAATACCGGCTCTGAGACCTCACCTATGGCGGACGATCACTTACCGATCGCCACATTCAAGAATGACAACTAATTCCGCACTCATGACGCAACAGGACGCTTTAATTCCGTGAAAAAAAAAATCCCTGATCTTGGCCTGCTTCTTCGTCCTGGAAATGAAATTAAAGACGCTGGTCTCGATCTTCTCGAGGCTGCACAACTAGAAAATTCCAGCAGTACGCTGCGCCTTCGCACACCATGCACAACACGCGCGCAAAAGAAGAACAGCGCGCACGTACCCCAAGAACTTTGAAGGTAACAATTCCAAGGCTCTCTGAACGGACTCCAACAAAGCGCTCGCGATGGTCATCTCCGAGAGAAACAGTGATCTCCGAAAGGTGCGGGACAACTCGCCAAACAGCAGCAACAGCAGCAAAATCCAAAAGAAGGAGGAGGCTGTCAGCGCCTTCGTTCCCTCTTTCCTTTCCCGAGACGATATCGGGGGAAGACAGACCCAGAGAGAGAGAGAAAAAAAAACTCTTTTTTGGCAAGCCAGGGAACTTACGCAGCCGAAAAAAAAAAAAGAACGTGTGCAGTAGGGGCATCCCTACCTCGCACTGTCACATTTTCCGAGCGTTCGGGCTTGGGTGCCTAGAGAGATTTAGCATACCGGGCTCCGTCCGCTAACGCTACGGCGGCCGGTAGCGGGGCCCGACTGGGCAAGCGCAAATTCGTTCCGGTAGGGGGGATTAGTTCCGTGAGCCAGTCTTCGCCATGCCCGCGCATTCCTCCACATCCTCCTCAACCTCAATCGGGGGTGCAGCGACCGCCGAAGAGCACCTTCCAGCTCGCGGCGTTCGATATACCCAATGTAGGGAAAAATAGGGTTCGATATAAACGTACGAATTCCTATACTTTTACACAGAATTTTCAAGGGGATAATTTACGAGTTCGATATAGACAATAATTCGATATACCCGTGTTCGATATATCCGTGTTCGACTGTACAACAAACAGTCATTTAAGGTGCTTGTAATGCTTAAAAATATATAAATGTAAACTGTTTATACTTTATATTTCTTATACTTACACAACTCGCCGCGCTGGCACGTGGCCGGGTGGTCTGAAGCACTAGGTATGTTATTCAGCAAGTTCCAAAATAGAATCCTGGTTCGTGCGTCTTTTTTGTAAGTTTATTGGTTAATTTTTAATTGGTTGATACTGAATTCGCCGTTTTTAAGCGGTAAAGTTCATTACTCCACGAGCGACTTCGCAGAACGGCGCAGACTGGCCCTGACTCGCTAGAGATTACTCGTTGCCGTGCTGTTGCCTTAAGTACTGACTGCTTCCTGTCAGTGGGCACAGGCGCGAATCAGCAGACCCTCGGCCTGGCGCGAACACGCTTTTTATTATACAGGCATGAGAGTGAGGCAAGCTGCAATGATGCGGGTAAAGTGCATGGAGTTTCACAATCTGCAGTAACGCGGAGGGCGTTTTCACTTCGTAAGCCTCGACTAGTGAAAGCTACGATTCCAAGACATCCTGGGAGGCTTATCTGGCGCATTAAACTGCCAAAAAATTGCAGAAGCGCGGTACGCCGATTACCCACATATCGAGAATGCCCTTGACACATTGACGTCGAATTCCAAGCACGTTTTTTTGCAAAACCGAAACCCAACCTTGTTTGAATGCTAATTTTGGACATCGTCCAATCCCTTAGCACCTTTTCCCGACGTCACTGCGGTTATTTGGTGCAGCCGCCACACACCGCGCGTGGTACTTTTTCTTCTTTCAGGCTGTATAAAGTAAATGGCGTCAAATCGTCAGGATGAGCGATGACAAGTGTGTTCATTAGAACCATTCAACACAGTGCCCTATTAACGTGGCTTGACTTTTTGACATCAATATAAACTAGTCTTTGTCTCACTTGGCCTTACCGTCATGTCCTTCCAATCACCATCCATGCAAGGTTCCTCACTTGTGACCCACAAAGGTGTATATACAAATTACACCACTGTAAAAACAATATATTTTTGCGCTCTTTGCCTCTATTCGGTCACAAGCCTTATAAATTCAAGCATGTGTAGGTGTATCAGAATTATGCGTAAAGATGGTTGGGATATTAATTTTTTACTTTCTAGAAGTTAATCAGAAAGGTTTGTATTTTTGACGCCAGGTTTTGTACATGTTCTACGAAGAAAATTCTGTGCTGCTGTAACAAAGGAGTGATACTTACTTGCATCACCTGCAACAAAATACTAGTGTAAGGCCTTTGGCGAAAGGACGTGGTAGTGTCTATGGGTTGCTTTAAACATGCGTATCAATGAGAGGTATTTTGTTTTATATTTTCTATAGAATGAGATGCCTGAAATAATATTGACAAAGCGGGAGATACAATACCTGTTGCAGAAAGAACAGCTGGATATCTATGGTAAATATTGTCGACGTGCTGTATATCTTCTGGGGAACGATAATTATAAGTATGACTAACAACAAGCTTTGCTTGCTGCTGAAGAAGAGAACTTTACAAGAAAAGGGTTCACGTCCTCTTAACGTGTATTGAGAAATCCAAGTAGCAAGAAAACATCGTTGTTTCGTCCGTCCATCATAAACCTGCTGCCCCATTGGGAAAGATATGTAATCTGTATCTTTATACAAGTACTGCGGCGTTAATTCTCACAATCCCTTGTGTTCCGCTCACAAAAAAGATATAGACAACTCTAGCCGTGTCCTCATCTTCTTACTTCGTATGTTTGTACGTGCCTGCTTCTTTGTAAAAGTATATTCTATATTACTTTTGCACAGCCCAACTGGAGCGAAGTTGTGTCTGTAGATAACAACACTTTATTAGCCTTTTTAAAGGTCGTTACTGGATCCTGAATTGTGCCGCGAGGTTTAAGTGTTTTGTCTAGCCATACCAAACATGTGACCAATTGGAGCAGCAGCTCACCTACAAAATCTTTTAAAAAGGCTAGAAATTTATTTAATAGGTGGCCCGAATAAAAATAATAGAAATGAAAAAATTGAAATTTAATAAATTTATGTAAAAATACACTTCACGTACAAAGGTTTGCAAAATCGTCCTCAAATTTCAGACTGTAATTTGTGAAATACTGATGCTTGGTGTTCAGAAGAAATAAGTGACACTGCATGTTGGTGGAACTGGAGAGAACGATGAAGCGGCGGACGATAGAATAAACGTGTCTGCTCGCCCGTTCAGCAAAAACTCTTTATTCACTTATATTGAAAAGGACGTTTTGACGCAATGTTCGGTCTCCGTTCTGAGCACAACAGGAGGATGCCTTTGATATAAACAAGCCGACGCTCTTAGCGGCCTAAGTGGTTTGAACAAAAAAGAAAAAAAAGGTGGCACTTTGCCGGCGGCTCATTCGGCACATAGCTGCACGTGCAGGTGGATGTATTTTTATAAATCTAAATAGGGTTACATTAGGCGAGAGAAAAATGAAAAACAAAAATGAATCAAACACAGAGACTCTGAATGTGCTTTTATTTCTGCCCAGTATTTGAAGCGAAAAAAGTTTCAGTCCGAAAGCGCCAGCCAATGTATATTATATATTCTGCGAGAGGTATGAATGTTGAAAAAATGTTTGATAGAACAATAATGTAAAAGAACATAAAATTGATACGCAGACGAAACACACGTGCACAGTTGGTGTTTCTCTATAATCTGCTGGAATAGGTCTCTGATTTATTTTTGCATTTGTCAGTGGGAAAAGCCATTAGGTACTGTTTACGGGGATGTGATGTTTTTACCAGCGCAGAGGCAAAATGAGATGAAGCTGTTGATAACAAAGGGGGGATGCTGCAAATTGGAGTAAGGTATAGTTAAAAAATCGACACAGAAAAAAAGGACATTTATTTGTGGAGCGGGTACAAATTACGCGTAATGAGCGTTACAATGCTTTTTCTAATGTCTAGTTGGAAACTGTACTCGCATATCGTTAAAAAGACCCGAGATATTGCCCGTGCTGTTTGTAAACAAGAGCATGGGCGGTTGATAACCCATTTGTGACACTGCAGGGTAAAGTAACAGGAAATGTAAAATAGTACGACAAAGAACAGATTGGGTACAATGGTACAGCACAGAAATGTGCCAGAAGAGCATTCTGATTAGCCGCTGGAGACTGCTCATAAAACAAGCGAATATCTTGGTCTGTGTAGTGGCTACTATAAAAGATAACACAGAAAAAGCGCCACACTGGCTTATGCCACACTGAGGTATTTCCGAAGAGCAATGCACTTCTCATTTATTTTTTACACCTAAAAAAGAAGCAGAAACAGTTGTCAACAAGACGTCAGGTTTTGTAGATTTGGTATAGACGCACGCTGGGCCTGCTGACGACAAACAAGTGACTCTCTTATTGTGTAAAACGAGAGAGAAAGTATAATACCCAGACGGGAAGCGCGCTTGACCAGCAGATGTAGGACAGAAACGTGTAGGAACGTTCTCATTTCCTTTTAAATTTCTTACTTGAAAGAAACAGAAGTGATTTGTTACGCGAGACGTAGTTTGGTACGTTTTCTTAAGAACTAACGAAGGGGGTGTTATTAAAAAGAAGCGAAGTTCTGGGTTGGTTTGATGCGTGATAAAAGAAAAACAAAAATAAAGCGTGCGGGTTCTGCTTAAAAAGCACACAAGTATGCATAAAGAGTACAACGATTATTTTTTTATTTGGCACTAAAATGGTATACAGCAGAATATTTTCGGCAAGTTGTCAGGCACAGGCATGGCTGTTGATGACAAATAAGTGACTAAATATGTAGGGGCTGCTGAAGAGAAACACGAGAAGGACAAAATTTTTAGTAGTGATTGGTGCAGCAAATGAGTGCCTGTAAACGGCTTAATTATTCCTATCTTCCTTTGTCACCTCAAAAAGAACTGTACATTTTTTGACCACACGCTAAACCAACAGTATAGGTTGGTGTAAAAGGAATTAAAAAAAGACAAGCTGGCAAAAACGCACTGGGGTACTCGGTGCCAGATATAAATGTCTACGAAGGAGGTGTTGACACCTTTAATACTTGTTCCTCAAAAAAGAAACAGAAAGAATTGGTTAACAAATCTAGAGAATGTGTACGTGTTTTATTTTTACAGGACCTGGTCTCTGTTTCTCAAAAATGTGCTAAAAGCAAAGTTTTTTTACCAGGACATAAAATGCAAGAAGCCCACGAAAAAGGCCCGCCTCAAGCAGGCAATTAACACAAAAGGGTAGGAACTGCGTTCCATTTCGCTCTTTAATTGTCGCCGAAGAGAGAAGCAGAAAATATTTCTTCAACAAGACATATGGTTTCTTATGAGATCTATCTGTACAAGAACTGGGGACTCCTGATGAAAAATAAGCGAAACTATCTGCCTGTGTTATGTGAGAAAAACAACATCGAAAAAAAACCGCACTGGCTGCCAGATGCAGAAAAAACGCGCACAAAAATGTTCCGGTTACCTCGTGTTTTTGTTCTTTCAAATACAAAAAAACTGTCTTGATTAGCATTACTTAAAGTTTTGTAGGTGATCTACAATGTTACAAAACATCACCATCAATTCGGGATCATCATCAAGGAGGGAAGAGGAAGACGACGCTGAAAAGGACGTAAGTGCAGTTCGAGGCCTTGCTTGGACGGCGCTTAGTCAGTCTTACTGCACCTTCTTTAGATACCACACTACCATGTACCATTTAGTAGAGAGTACTGTTTCGCCCCCGTCCTGCCCTACCCCCTTCTTCCCTGTTACGTGAGACCTGGACACGGCTGGCTCACAGGTCCTCACCATGGATCTTCGAAGCTGGCGTCAACTGCAAGGCGCCACCGTGGCACCGCCTTCTGCACAACCTAGTGCCGCTACACCGCTTCTCATCGTGAGCCACCCTCGAGACCCAGGTTTCTTCAACGGCACCAACGATGTCGACGGGGAGGACTCGGTGAGTCATTACGAGCGTTTGAGTGCGCAGAATCGCTGGGATCCCACCCTTACGCTGGCTAACCTTTCGTTCCGCCTGAAAGGTGCAGCTGAGCGTGGTACAATTCCGACGGAGGAGCTCTTACTAGTTCGGAACGCGGCAAGGCAGAGCTGATTAAGCTCTTTGGCAAGTCATCTGGTAGCCAGCTCACTGCTAAAAATAAGCTTGCGTCACGAGCGCACACGTCAACTGAGCCGCACATCGCCTACATTTTAGATGTACTGGCCCTTTGCCACAAAGTTGACGACCACATGTCCGAGCAGGATAAAGTTGACGACATTTTGAAAGGCATAGCAGATGATGCCTTCAATTTGCTCGTCGGCAAAGACTGCTCCACTGTAAGCTCAATTTTGTATCAGTGCAAGCGCCTAGAACAAGCGAAAAACCATCGAATCACTCTTAAATTCATGCGCCTTCCTTATACCGCTGCAACGTCTTCATGTGAGGGCCCAGTTACGCCACCACGCCCACCCCCAGCAGAACCCAGTATAGACACGGTGACCCGTATCGTCCGACGTGAGATGGAGGCTGTGACTCCGGTAACCACCTAACACTCCGTCGCTGACGTTCATCTGGCGACACTCTTTGTTATACAAGCAGTTGTGCGCGACGAAATCGCCAGCATGGGCTTGAAGCCAGCCTGCCCCATGAGCCATCCTGTCGATCGCCAATTTCCCGCCTACGAACCTGCTGCGATCTTTATAGACCAACTCAGTCGTCACCAACCCCTTTCCACCAAGAGTGTGTGCCACGGTCTTACAGGAACCCGGCTGAATGGAGAACACCCGATGATCGCCAATATGCTTTAACTGCAGGCGTGTTGGTTGCCCGGTATTGCCAGAGCCTCTGGTTTTCTCCCGCTCGAAGTACTCGGAACAACTGTTTCCCACAGACTGTGATGGACTTCACTTCTGCCAGCTACCAGCAACGCAGTTCTGCCGATGGCGTCTACTCCGCCCCATCACTTGCCGTTCCCCGTCACCCCAAACCCGACAGTCTCGCTCTCCGCAGCCCGCCGCTCCACATCGCCGGCTCACCACGGACACCTCGACTCAGAAAACTCGCTAGTGCAGCTCCCAGAGGTGCTGCTGCATTTCCGACCCCGACCAAAAATCCCCTTTTGACGCGGCCGATAAGAGACAATTTTCTAGACGTGAAAGTTGATGACGTACCTGTTCGGGCAATAATTGATTCAGGGGCGCACATTTCGTTATGAATGCTAATCTACAGACCCGCTTGCGAGAAGTCCTCACATCTGCCCTTTCGCATGTTCAAGGTGCCGATGGTGGTACACCGTCGATTGCTGGTATGTGTACCTGTCGCGTCACCATCGCCGGCCCCGATGCCACTGTTCTTTTCCCTGTTTTTGAGAAATGTCCTCATAACGTGATCCTTGGCCGGGATTTCTTGACGGAACATGCAGCAATATGCCATTGTACTACGAGCCTCCTTCGTCTTGAGTTGCCACCTACTGCCGATTCCTCCACGCCGCGCCTGTGCTCGTCCAAACACATTCGCTTACCCTATCAAGCCGCCACATTGGACCCCCTCACTACGCCTACCGTCATTCCTGACGACTACTACCTTGCTAATCCAATCGTGGACGTTCTATTGACGAAAAATGTTGCACTGCCCCACACTGTGGTCACCATCAAACCGAACCGCGTTTGCTTTCCTCTCCCCACCTTTTCGCTATATACTCAAGTACTTTCAGAAGGCATAATCGTAGCCGCTCCCACCCATTTAGCGGCAGCTGAAATTTCGGCATATGCTTTAGACCGTGACCCAAAGCAACAACGTCGATCCAGCCATCGACCTGCCTCGCCAGATAAATTTCCAGCCCTGATCAACCCGGACCTATCTAAAGCTCGACCAAACAAACTGCGCTGCATTTTGTCATCATTTGAAGACTTTTTCGCCTTGGGTGACAGACCTTTGGGGCAAAGCACAACTGTGATGCACTGTATCAATAAAGGTGATGCCAGGCCTATCCATCGCCGTCCGTACCGTGTTTCTTTTTCCGAACGAGGGGTCATTCAGCACAAGGTTGAAAAAATGCTCGCAAAGGACATTACTGAACTATCCTGTAGTCCATGGGCATCACCCGTCATCTTGGTGAAAAAGAAACACGGCACCTGGCGCTTCCGTGATGACTACCGCCGCTGGAACTGGGTTACCAAAAAAGATGTCTACCTTTTCCCAGGATCGACGATGCCCTAGATTGCCTTCATGGGGTGAAATACTTCTCCTCCGTAGACTTTCCCTCCGGTTATTGCCAGAATACAGTTGATGAGCTCGACCGAGAAAAGACCACTTTCGTCACTCCCGATGCCCTTATCAGTTCAAGGTTATGCTGTTCGGTTTGTGCAACGCGCCAGCCATTTTTGACCTCATGGTGGACTCTCACCTGCGCAGATTTAAATGGTGAACTTGCTCTGCTATCTCGATGATGTCATCATGTTTTCTCCCTCCTTCGAGACTGATCTCCAACACCTGCGTAAAATCCTAGGTCTTTTCCGTCAGGCCAACCGGCGGCTCACTCAGCGAAGTGCCGCTTCGCGAGTGGTGAACTAACCATTTGGGGTCACCTCGTAGACGCTCAAGGAGTACAGCCAAATCCTGATAAGATTAAAGCAGTCAGTGACTTCTCTGTGCCCAACCTATCGAAAAACGCACGCAGTTTTGTGGGCCTCTGCTCATGATCTGGGTGTGACATGAAGATAGTTTGCTTTCTTTCTGGGGCTGATATTCTTCTTCACGAGGCCAAAGGTTTTCAGGCCAAATGCTGGTAAGTTGCGTTGGAAGGCTCTAGGAACGGAGTTTTGGGGTGGTAGGATTACGTGAGCGTGAGACTGGCAGCGGCGTCGGATTGTTTTCTGATTGATTTATTGGACGATTGTAACGTTGAACACTTGCTCCGGGAAGCTCCACATCCGAAAATGGCCACAGGGGTCTGAAATTGGCGATCCAACACAGCGCATGCTGCTCTGTCATAACCTTGTGTGTTCTACCATAAACATATAGCTGAAATGTTGAAATTGAGCCTATAATATCGAGACACTGTTTCTCAGACGTTGGGTTGTCTTTTTTCTCCTTGGATAGACCAACGGCTGGAATAGGCGATTAGGTTTTGGCTATCGATTCGCTTTTAGACAAGAACGGCATCAAAGCGCATATCAATGGCTTCCGTGTGCATTTCTGTCTCGCCGTTTTCGTCGAAATGAGCGAGCACGGGCGGGTTTTGCAGGCGTTCTTGCAGCTCACCTAAAGCTTTTTCTTGGGTGTTTTTCCAGCTTACACGGGTGCTATCCTTTGTCAAGCGTTCGAGGGGCTCTGGAGTGCGTGCAATGTTTGCGACAAAGTACCCGTATCATGCGCATAGTCTGAGTAATCTTCGAACGGTTTTCTTGCCTTCAGTGTTGGCAAGATCGCTATGGCTGAAGCTTTAAACGGTTCAGGCAGTACTCGCGCGGTGTTGGCGGCATATCACAAAAATATGAGCTCCTGGTACGCTAAGCCACCCTTTTCGGGTTTCACCATTACCCGCGACGTGCGATTACAGATTCTCGACCATAGATATGAACCTTGCAAGGGGTTTGTCGAAAGTTTTGGGTGAATATCACCACGTCGTTGACGCATACGAGACAGGTGCGCGGCTTCAAGACACATAGCACAATGTCCGTGGCTTTTTCATACGTCAATGGTGCCATGCGCAGCATACTCGGCATCACCTGCGACTCCTAATTGGCACCGGGGTTATAAATGTATTCTTCTCTCGGTCTTCTGGCCACTTCTATTTTCCAGAACCCCGTTTTTATATTCATCAATATGATGTACTTTGCGTGGCCGAAGTTGTGGAGGGCGTCGTCAATTCTTGGCAGGAGCTGCGCGTCCTTTTTGTTGATTTTGCGCAGTTGCCCGTGTAACAAAAAAACCTTATTGCACTGTCTTTTTTCTGTAGGCGTACGACCGGCGCAGCCGAGAGGCTTTTCGATGTCTGTATATTGTCGTTGCTGAGCATGTCTTCCACTTGTGTCCAGATTGCTTCCCTTTCGTGTGAATACACATGGTGTGGTGACTGTCAAGTACGTCTGGCTCCATCTTGCTCGTCGGCAAAGACTGCTCCACTGTAAGCTCAATTTTGTATCAGTGCAAGCGCCTAGAACAAGCGAAAAACCATCGAATCACTCTTAAATTCATGCGCCTTCCTAATACCGCTGCAACGTCTTCATGTGAGGGCCCAGTTACGCCACCACGCCCACCCCCAGCAGAACCCAGTATAGACACGGTGACCCGTATCGTCCGAAAAAATTTTGAGTTCGAAAAAAAAACAGTCACTGTATTGACGTAGAAACAGCAAATATTTTTGCCATTTGTGGTGGTAGCGCAGATTCACATCCAGGGGATGCGAAAGCTTGAAAATATCTGCGGGTGCGCGTTCAAACTCGCGACCACAAACACATCGTTTGATTCTCGCATTTCTCTGAGGAACGCAATTGCAGCGTGCTTGTTTATAAGCTGGTACTCGTCGGCGAAATCGGGAACGAAAACATAAAATTTTCTTTACACAAAGTGCACACTGCCTTTACCGATAGAGACACCGCGGTCGAGTAGCAAACTTTGGTCCCTCTCTGCGATAGTGTGGACGTCAGGAACAGCATCTTCCAACTACACGGTGGTCATGAATCTTGCAGGGGTTCGCAGGTTGACATGATCATCGGCGATCCTTACAGCAGTGCGGTGTTGGAATTTCGGTTACGGCGTCATGAAGGGGATTGGAAGAATAATTTATCGACCTGTTCTGCAGATCAATAATCTTGCCGTTGTCCGACAAAAACTACAATCCAACAGTTACAGCACGGTAGCAGTTAGACAAAATGACGAACGTGGCAGGGTACGTGGTGCCGTCTATGGTGACGCGCAATGACAGGATCCACTTGGTGGGCATGTGCGTATGTGCGCATGTGCGGAGTGTCGTGCGCATGTGCGGAGTGTCCCATCTGGCGGTAACTTTCTTCGACTTAAACGAGAATGATCCGCTGTTTACTGAGTATTCGGCTCCGGTATCTCTAAGGGCGACAACGTTAAAGCTGTCGACGGACAACTGGATGTTAGACACCGCTTTTTTGAGTTCTGGGTGAGTAGACGCGTCGTATATTGGCTTGTGCGTGCAGATGTTTGGGCACCATATGTCGCTATTGTCGTCGCTTTCTAAGCGGCAAGATTGGTCATGTGATTACACGTCTGGTCGTGTTAGTGTTGTGTTCTTCGGGAGTAACGTCTCGGTTAGAAAGGATCATCGTGCTGAGGGCATATCTTCGATCATGGTTTGGGAGGAATTGTTGCGTCAATAAAGGGTTTTAATTTTTCAGCCATATCCAGAATTCGCTGCTTTTAGTTACTTCTACGTAGGCTTCGGGATCTCACAGGAGTGAAGTCTTCGTTGCTTCGACGGTGTGGTGATCGGTGTGGGTAAGGCCATGGCGAACGGTTAAAGGGCGCTGAACCTCAGTTGGTGTTGGTCACGCACTACTCGACCTCAGTACGTCGCTGACCGGGTAGGGTCCGTTTTGCGTATATAGACAACGGTTGCAAACCGATGCTCTTGTAAGGGCAGCGACGGTAGATGTGGTCGGCCTCTCCGCAGTAGTATCATAGAAGACGACAATGGAGCGTTCACGACACGACAGTCTTCCCCGGCATCTGGTATCACTCAGGCGGCCGACAGTGTACCGCGGTATGGCGTGGCCTCTTGACGAATTTGAGCCGGGCAGGGTTGACGAGCAACTAGGAAGTAGGTTGCTCGTGGCTCTAGGCTCGTAGTATGTGGCTCATGGGCTACAGTGGATGCAGAACCTCTTCTCGGATGACGTCAGTCATGGCAGTGGCTTTAGGTTTTGGCGTCATTGGAAAACGTTTCTGGAAATACTCTCTGACCACTGCTCCTATTGGCTCACGCAATTTATTGGAACATGCAGTTCAGGTCTCCAGCAACAGCACGTTGACCGGGTGGTCATATTGCCCCGTACCGATTTTGAGCGCTAATTCGGTTTCTGTCTTGGCAGCGGGGAAGTGGACAAGGCAGAAAAAAAGGTCTTGCTTTACTCCTCGCATCGCCGGCCTTAGCCTTTCAGTGATTTCCGGATCCACAAGGCGGAACAATCTCTTCATCTTCGTTCCCCTTCGTTAGGGTGTTGCGTGCGCGTTTTGAGCAAACGTGCTGCATGTTCTTTCCCCATGATGGTTGCTATGGTTTTAAGCAACTCGCCTTTGAAGAGAATCCAGTCGTTTATGGCGTTTTTTTGCTTCTCGAACCATGTTTGGTATGTTTCGTAAAAATAGAACAATACATGTCACAAAGTTTCTTTGTCATCCCACATTTCAAAAATCCGGACCCGCTCCGCATTCTCCGACCACTCCACAGGGTGTACAGTGGGGCATTCGCGAGGAGGAAGTGCAGGAACAACTTTATTTTGTTAATATTTATTGAGTTCGATAATTATGGGCTTTTCTTGACTCCGTGAAGTGGCAAGAAGACCTTGCTTCGTGGGAATGTCCAAAGCCCAGTCCACGGCCTGAATTTGGGTCTCAGGCTTGGAGCTGGTCACCACAGTGTTCCACTCTATTTGGCTAGAGAGATGCCATTCAGTTTAGGTTGGAGCTCAGGGCATTCATATAAGATGTGGGCTAGGTCAGATTTTTTGGGCTAACATATTCTGCACTTTGGGGTGTACAGACCTGCGTACATTAAGGCCAATTTATAAGGGTTTAGAAAGGTATAAGATTGGAGTCGAAACGATGGTGGTTTCCAGGGCTGTTGTAGGACGTGGGGAGGAGTGCCTTCTTGCAACATGTTGTATGTTCTATCGGGCTTATTTTTCTATCTTTCTGGTTGAAGACCAAACTCGGCGTTAAACCTTGCACTCGGCGGCTGGCTCAATTCTGCCTGGCTTGTCAGCTTCCAGAAGCTGTAGAGAGTCTAAAAGGTGGTACCCCGGGCCGGCACCAGATGTAAAAAGCCAATGACGACGGACTTCTCCTCGAGGATAAATAGGGTAATGGAGCGAGCTTGTGCTTCCCAAGAACTCAAAAAAGTAAGCAGGTGGCCCAGCAGCATTCAACAAAGTGACCTTCGTAGTCGTGTGTCGGCGAATCGTGTGCTGCAGCGTCTTCTCTGCGCGCACTTATATTTCGGCACCGATGACTTCAGAACCGTCGATCTGCGCCAAGAACCATGTAGATTAAAGAAGACTAGTCTATGCTAGTGGCATTAGGGCGAAACATTCTCCCCATCAAAAGATATAACCGGTGTGGCTTAGGAATGAAAAATGAAACATGCGCTTCACCTGGGAGACACATACCACTCCCCAGCGCAGCCGGGTGCTAACAGCAAAATTATAAATAAACAAATCCAATGCATATATTGTGACAATACAGTAATGAAAGCATTCCTAAAAATTTATTGTTTTGACCTATGGTGGCCCAGAAACTGTATAAAGTTTTGTCTTACCTGCATGTATTTTTTCTATACACGAAGATATATTTAGGCAACGCCAGAGAATTTTTCAGCGCATCATCATCATCATCATCATCATCATCATCATCATCATCATCATCACCAGCCTATTTATGCCCACTGCAGGGCAAAGGCCTCTCCCATTATTCTCCAATTACCTCGGTTCTGTGCCAACTGTGACAAATTTATCCCCGCAAACACCTTGATCTCATCTGTCCATCTAACTATCTCCCGCCCTCTGCAACGCTTGCCTTCTCTAAGGATCCACTCTGTTACCTTAATGACCAGCGGTTATCTTCCCTTCGCATTACATGCCCTGCCCACGTCCATTTCTTGTTTTTAATTTCTACTAGTATGTCTTTACCACCAGTTTGCTCCCTGACCCACTCCGCACTCTTCTTGTCCCTTAATGTAACACCTATAATTTTCCGCTCCATTGCCCGCTGTGTCGTTCTCAATTTAAGTTAAACCCTCTTAGTGAGCCACCAAGTTTCTGCCCCGTAGGTGAGTACTGGTAAGATTCAGCTGTCATACACTTTCTTCTTCAGCGACAATGGTACGCTGCTATTCATTATCTGAGAATGTCTGCCATATGCACCCCACCCCATTCTGATCCTGGGGTCACAACTTGGCCTAAGTATATACTTTCGCTTACCACTTCCACTGCCTCGCCATCTATCTCAAACTGCTGTGCTGTCCCGAAGTTATTATCATTGCTTTAGTTTTTTGCATATTCATTTTCAGGCCCACGGTTCTACTATGTTCGCCCAGTGCGGAAAGCATGCTTTGCAATTCGTCTCCCGTGTTACTTAGCAAGGCAACGTCATCAGCAAATCTGAGGTTACTGAGGATTTCTCCATTAACCCTTACTCCTACCTGTTCCCAATCCAACGTTCTGAATACTTCTTGTAAGCATGCTGTGAATAACATTGGAGAAATTGTGTCTCCTTGTCTGACACCCTGCTTATAGGTGTTTTACTGCTCTCCCTTTGGAGGATAATGGTAGCTGTAGACCAATTATAGATATACTCTAGTATTCTTACATAATGTTCATCTACCCCCTGGTTCCCTAATGCCTGAATGACTGCTAGGGTTTCGACCGAGTCTAATGCTTTCTCATAATCTATGAAGGCTATATATAGGGGTTCAGTATACTCAGCGCACTTCTCTATCACCTGATTGATCGTGTGAATATGGCCCATTAATGAATAACCTTTACGGAACCCTGCTTGTTCTTTAGGTTGACTGAAATCTAAGGTTGCAGAGATTCGGTTAGCGATTACCTTGGTAAATACCTTGTAGACGACTGACAGTTAGCTGATCGGCCTGTAATTTTTCAATTTCTTCATGTCGCCTTTCTTATGGATTAGGATGATGTTCGCGTTCTTCCAAGATTCCGGTACCTTGCGGTCATAAAGCATTGCGTATACAGCTTTGCCAGTTTTTCAAGTACAATTTCTCCGCCATCCTTCAAGAGGTCTGCTGTTATCTGGTCCTCACCAGGTGCTTTGCCCCATTTCATTTCTTTCAAAGCCTTCGTTACTTCTTCGGTCGTTACTGGTGGGATGTCTATCTCCTCTGAGCTACTGTCTCGTTCGGCATTAACCTGTATGCCCCGGCTACTGTACAGATCCCTATAGAACGCCTCGGCCACTGTGACTATTTTATCCCTATTGTCTAGACATTGCCTTGCTTATCCTTAAGTGCATACATCTGATTTTTCCCCAGGCCAAGACGTCTCTTCACTGCTTTCAGGCTACCTCCGTTCTTTACAGCGTATTCCATTCTCTCCATAATATACTTCCGTATGTCAGCTGTTTACGCTCATTGATTAACTTCGAGAGCTCGGCTAGTTCTATTCTGTCAGCTGCGGTAGAGATTCTAATGGTTTGCCGTTTACTGATTAGATCTTTCGTCTCCTGAGAAAGTTTACAAGTATCTTGTCTAGCCATATTGCCCCCGACTTCTACTGCACACTCCGTGAGAATGCGTGTAAGGTTGTCGCTGGCTTCCTGTGCCGTAAGCTCGGCTTCCTCGTTAAGGGTGGAATATCGGCTCTGCAGCGCGATCCTGAATTATTCTACTTTACGTCTTACTGTTAGCTCATTTATCGGCTTCTTACGTACTAGCTTGTTGCGGTCCCACCTCAAATCTAGCCTAATTCGAGATGTTACCATACGGTGGTCACTACACCTTACCCTTCCGAGTACTTCCACATCCTCCACCACGCCGGGGTTATCGCATAATATGAAGTCTATTTCATTTTTGTGCTCCCCATTCGGGCTCCTCCAGGTCCACTTCCGACTCTGCCGTTTACAAAAGAAGGTATTCATTATGCGTGGGCTATTCCGTTCTGCAAACTCAACTAGTAGGTGCCCCCTGCTATTTCTTCTGCCCAGACCATAGTTCCCAACTGCCTTGTCTCCAGCCTGATTCTTGCCTACTTTAGCATTAAAGTCCCCCATAACTACGGTATACTGCGTTTTTAATTTAGCCATTGCCGATTCCACAACTTCATAGAAGCGTTCCACTACTTGGTCGTCGTGGCTGGATGTGGGCGCGTAGCCCTGCACCACCTTGAGCTTGTACCTCTTATTGAGCCTAATTACAAGACCTGCGGCCCTTTCGTTAATGCTATAGTATTCGTCTATGTTGCCAGCTATGCTTTTATTGACTAGAAATCCCACTCCCAGCTCTCTTCTGTCCTCTAGACTACGGTAACATAGAACGTGTCCATTTTGTAGCACCGTAAAGGCTTCGCCTGCCCTCCTAACCTCGCTAAGCCCTATTACATCCCATTTATGCCATCTAATTTCTCGAACAACAGCTCGAGACTTGCATCGCTAGATAAGGTTCGCACGTTCAACGTTGCCATGTTCAGGTTCAGATTGAGCGCAGATTTGATGCGCAACTAAATTTTCTAGTTATCAAAATACTCTATGTTACTACAACCTAATCGTCTGCAGAAAAAAAAAACATTCTTTGAATATACATCAAATATGTTAAAAATATTGATGCCACTATCACAACTTCACGTATCTAATGATGACGGGGAGTTTTCTGTCGTTAGTCACTCAAAGTTCTAAGGGAAAAATTCCAATCCACTATTCTCAAATCAAGAGCGACAACGATCTGAAGCAAACCAATGTGACTGGGCGTGAACGTCCAAGCATCTTCTATAAACATGAAAATTTCCAAAGAGTGAAATTCCCAACTCAGAATGCAGCAACCTCATCCCTCAAGAAGGCAGTGCACCCTGATTGTAGCATCTATAACGTCGTTGTCGTAAATTGCAAACAGGAGAAGTTTGCAGCCAAGGTTACTTCCATTTAGGAAAATGCTGAAACCAATTAACACCAAAAAAATCCTCAGTGACCAAAATGCTGAAACCAAACAACACCAAGAAAATTTCCAGTGACCCAAATGTAATAATGGTGCAATACGGAAGATTGTTATTAGCGAGAACAAAGGACCAATTACGGTGAAATCGGATTGACTTGGTATTGCTAACAGAAGGCACCAATGCTCCATTGCAACGGTAAGACGTGTTTTGTTTTTATTTTTTGCCCATCATGTATTTATGGTTTCTGTTTTTGGCTTACTGCAGTTGGTATTGGTTACCAGAGCAACAGAATAAAACCAAGAAAACTCCGCTTTATTATTGTCGTATTTAAGAACTTACATCTGCTGCCTGTAATAAAAAGGCACACTTGTAAACAGAGTGGGTAGGGTTATAAAGATTGCTCTTTCGGACTCAATTAGAAATGGTTTTTATTTCAGCGTAACTACGGTTATGTGGTTTGTGCGCGCAATTCCGGGAGCGGTTGCCCTAGATCTTCTGTAGCCGCATAGAGTTTCATACTAATATTATTTAAAAGGGACGTTGGCGCTATTTTCTATGCGAGCCGCCGATTGTCTGCTTCAACCCCCGTTAGAAAATATATGCCTGGAGAATGCCTAATTATCGAACTTAGCTTGGCCCAGCCATCATCCTGACGTGACCTAAAGTACCATTTTTGAAATACAAAGCATTAACATAGGTTTATTACAGTAGAACTTATCAGTCGAGCCCATAACTTGTACTTTATGTTACTTTCAGGTAATGTTTATTGTACTATTTTATATGACGGTATGAGATTTTTAAACTGAATGCACCGTTGAGTTGAACTGAGCTGGCGATTTGGGGTTAAAGCGTTTTTTTTGCGGTCGAATCGCCGATAGTGTACGGAAGAACAAGGGCGCTGTACAAAGTGTAATTTTGGTTCAGAAGACTTACAAGTAGGCTTACAATGTTTTGGTTGATTTCCACTTGTACGTGTAACTGTTATCGACTTAACCTACGCGCGGTCGACATGCTGAGAAAATCCTGGAAGGCCACTTCATTTACGCAGATTAACAGCTGTTTTGTTTTCTTTCGTCCCTGAAATAACCGATTAAAGTAAGCTCTAACATGAGCGCCCCAGCTGCTTGTCGCTTACACCGAAACAATGTTTTATGGTGCGGATGATTATTCGGGTCCTTTGTTTTACTATAGGTGTATACTTGTACGTCTTTACGCTCTGTAGAGCCATGTCTGTGGACAAATGTTAATTTTTATGTTGAGAGAGACAAGCATACAAACAGGGTGTCTTATGCGTCCTTTAAAAAAGTAGTCGTATTTATTCAATGCAAGCTTACAGAAGACCGGCTCTTTTTGCTAAGACAGGCAGATGTACAGGTCGTTAAAACTGAAAAAGCTGACCCCTCTTTTTCAGAGCTCCTTTTTTCTGAAACTTCTCGTGTAGGAACTTTCTATTGGATGACGAATAACGCGTACTCTAAGCTCCATGGGTGTCATTACACGCCCACTCTTCTGGGCTGCAATAACTGAAGGTCGCTTGCTTAAAGACAACGCCAATGAGGTCTCGCACCCAGATGTAGCCAGGTACCCGTGTGAAATTCAAGGCTCACTATTTTTGCCAGTGCCACCCATACAAGCACGCCGAAGCGGAGCAACAGTTTTAAATACGGGAAAACGTGTCAAACAGTGTAAATGTTGCTGGTAAGACGATGATTGCCAAAACAGAAACTAAACAATGCTTCTGCGGTATGGTTTCCATGACGCACAAAGTGCTTTCGTGCATTGGTTTTTCTGAACGAATTGCGCAAAAAGTTCAAAACATTTACGCTTGTTGCGTGGTGCTTGTTCAGTCTTCAATAATGTAACTGCTAAAGTCATGTCTTGTAAAATACAACCCTTCGAAAACATTGCTGGGTTCCTGTGAATTATGTCTTTCATCTAAATAAAGACTTAAACGACAACAAGTTGCAGGCATCTAATCTTACTTTTATGGTGTTGAAGAGAAAGCCGGAGCCCTTGGTTATCATGTTGTTAGAGCCCTTTGTTTAAATAGGCATGTTAGGGTGCCAAATTGTAAGAGAATATATTTCTGCCGTAAAGATCTCTACAAAATACTTGCAAAACTTAAAACAGTGGTTTAATTTTGGTAAAGATAACAGCTTCGTCAACAGTGCAAGGAGTACACCAACAGGCAGACTAAGTAGCTGCACCAGAAATGCACCCAGCTTCTAAGACAGCATTATTGGACGGATGATCAGCAGCGCAATAGAAGGCCGGCATGCCAGCAGCCTGTAACCAACTGCCAAATTCAAGCAATGGCCACCCCCAAAAACGCAAATGTGTTTTGGGATAGGTTGACTGTAGCCTACAATATGTGAATAGTAGAAAACGGTTCTCCACATTCAGCCACACAATAAAGGGAAAAGAACCTGGTGAGGAGAGTTTGCAGTTTCATGAAAGGTGCTCTTTGAATCTTCACCGTTAGGAACTCTTGATTTATATTCATTTAATTGGAAGCTAGAAATTTGGTTGTTCCAGACCACTTACTGTATGTGCAAATGTGGCATAACAGTGGTGTGTCTTCTCGATAGCCTAGGCGGAGCATACCAACCTTATTTACCTACCGGTAGCATGATTAGACATTTGAAGACTTGAGGACCTGCTCATTGAACGAAAGGAATGAAGAGAAAGTATTCGGCGTGGTGGTTTAGCCCACTGTGTTACCCAAATGGTATTCACATGGGCGACCCCACTGGGGAGACATGTGCATGGCGCCAACGGCTGAGAAGCGAGCTGGCACATCCCCGCTTATCGTTTTATTTGCCATTTAAGCCAAGTTCCATAGTGCAACTTCCAGAAGCTGTTTCTTTGACGTCGGAGCTTCGTCCTGCAACATGCGTGAATGCGGGACTTAGGAAATTGGCTTTTATTATTTGAATGTCACTTAGAGCTTACATTATGCAATGGGGCTGCACTGCTTTGTTTTTACACCTGTGGTATCTGCTCATATTCAATTAAAAAAGGTTACGCTGCCCTTTCCCGTCTTTCGCTGGGAAGGAATCGGAGGGAAGGAACATTATATGAGCCCAAACTGGTAGAAGGAAGGGCGTGACAGAAAGGATACTAAGGACCTATTTTACTCGTTGCCTCATGTTGGCATTCTTCGTTGTTTTGAAGATGACAATGACATGTATGGCAATTTTGCCTTCAAAAATGCCTCTTGGATTAGTGTAGCTGGTTTTTTTAGAACTGCTTGATGTCTCTCTTAATAGCACCTACGCGGAATGGCACCATGGAACCTTCCTTCAAAGAAAAGGCATTTGTACAGGTTCTTGTATTGCCTCTGTCATTAGCAATCTGTACCTTGGATTCTGTGGCAACGCCATGTCCAAAGACTTGGGTGATCCTCGCATTGTTCATGTTTTTAGATAAGTCGACGACTTTTTAAAACTGATTGACGCAGCCGACAGGCAAGTTGAAAGATTTTTAATACCATTTTATCAGTTATAGTCAATATCTGAGCCCTCTTTACGCACGAGTTTCCCGAAGAAAACAGTATAAAATTTATAGATCTGGGGATTCGTTTTTACTAAGACCACGTTGGCTGGCTGTACGAACCGCGTGCCAAGAAGGCCCTTTTACCATTTACCTCTGCCCATTCGAAGCTTCTTAAGAGAGTTGTTGTGCAGCTGTGCTTCACCAACGCTCTAGAAAAATCCTGCGCTCACACAATAAAATAAAGTTTTACTAAGCAAGAGGAACGTCTCTCTGCCTCGGGGTATCCAAAACCTTTAGTTATTTCAGTGGGTGAAGGGTTGGCGGCAAAATTTAAGATGACGCTAAACACAAAGGGCACGCGCAAAACGCTGACGAACCACGTATTAAAAGAGTGGCAATACCGGGTTTGCACAGGATATCCCATAACATTAAAAAGATTGGGAAGCGCGCAAAGGTTGACGGTTTGTTTACTGAGCCAAATAAGATATCGCGGCTCTGCAAGCAGACGAATCCAGTTGGCCAAAAACCGAAAGGGTGCTCGATAAAGCACGAAAACCAGTTCGTACCATGCGGAGAAGGCGTGGCGTATTTTTTTCAAACTCGGTGTAACAATCAATACATAGTCCAAACCGGTCGATGCATAAAGTGCAGGTTGAGGGAGCACAACTATAAGGTGCGGCCAAAGCAGCGCCACATTGGGCAGCGCTATCGCGATTGTGGATGCGTGCCTTTGTTTTCAATGTACAAGGTTTTGTTCAAAGGCAAAAACAAAATGACCAGGGAAATAGTGGAAGCGCTGGAAATCCACAAAGCCAGAGACGGGTCCATCAGTCAAGCATCAATTGCTTTATCGGCAAAAAAGTTTGCTTATTTGGAAGTCCGTGTCTCGGGAAGGGGGTGAAAATATTGTGTAGTGGGGTATCAAATTTATTTCTTCTTTTTTCTTTACTTCTTTATTTCTCTTTTTTCTTGTTTTTGATATGTTTCGTGTAGGTTGTCTGTTATCATGTACGCTGTTGTTATAAATGCGTGCTTTTTTAATAAACGAGTAGCTGCAAGTTAGCGCTTCGTCCTCGTACATTCTTTGTCCTTCGTCTTTTGGCGCTATAGATCTGTTAATAGCGAGGAAGTTACCTAGCCTTCCCCGTTAGATGTCGGACGTGAGCCCGTGGATCCTAGCGCCAGCTTCCGCCAGCTGGACGAGTAGTTGTTGTGAGTAGGGGTGCGATCTGAGCAAGGCAGCCTCCCATTGGCCTTGGGTCCTGATGTTTATTACTCGGTTAGGTGAACGATGCTTACGTGGGCATGCCGATATGATGTGCAGTAGGGTGGGTTTTTCTGCACACCACTTGCATCTGTCGGAATATTTGTCGGGGTAATATCGGTTATAGAGAACGGGGTTCGGAAAGGTGTTCGACTGTATTCGCCTCCAGGCAAAAAACTGCCATCTGTGCAGTGTACCTGAGGTGGCTCAACCTGTAGTGCTGTGTAACCTCCCTAAATTTGGCCAGCCTGTCTCTGCTTCCTGTGAACATAGGACCGATGTCTCCTTCAAGGTCAGCCTGGTTGCCGAAATCTCGGGATACCTCGTGAGCCATTTCATTCCCCTGCAGCGACGAGTGCGCTGGTGTCCATACAAGGCGCACATGCCTGCACCTGTCTCCAATAAACGTCGAGAGAATTTTTTGCCGCTGACAGAGATATTCGTCCCCCCAGGAAGTTTCTTATTGCCGTCTTGAAATCACACACAGTAAATGTGGCTTCCCTGCTAGCCATTGCGAGCACAATATTCACTTCTTCCGCCACCTTAGGGTGCGTCGGCGGGAATGTGCCCGAGGTCGCTGCGTTTTCTTGCTGGTCTACCACGGATAGGGCCGCAGCCAGTCGGTCGTGATCATCTGCAGCATCCACATAGGGGACATGTGGGTTCTCGCACAGCTGCCGGTGAAGTGCAGAAGCTGTGCTGTTTTTCTGTCTTGATGATGATCGGGGTGGTTATTATGTGGTATGGGATAACCGTCGATGAATGATCGAGTGCTGTCATCCCGAGACCATTCGATACCCTGTTGAGAGGCGAAGGGGGATGCTCAGGGACCTTAGAGTTGCGTGACCAGTCTCGCTGCACGAGAGAATGCACAGCTGCGCCATCCTTTGTGCTTCTACTAGCTCTTCAAGGGTATTGTGCCCCTTGCCTGGATGCGCTCCGTGAAAGCCATTTCGGGTATTCCTACAGCTTGCTTGTAGGCTTTCCGGATGATGCACTGAAGCTTCTATATTTCTGCACTTTTGATGTTCAGAAAAGGAGCCACGTATATGCAGTGACTTATATTGAAAGCACGAACCAGGCGCACTAGATTTGCTCCTTGAGGTCATGTTGTTTGTTAGCTATGTAGGCTTGATAGCTACGTAGCGATCAGTTTGATAGCTATGTAGGCTATAAGGTGGCTGATTTGCTCCGCACTATGGCTCAGAATATTCTGATCAGTGTTGTAGAAGGACGGCTGTTGTACTTCTTTATGTTATGAAGTTGCAGATTGTATCCACCCGCTGCTGTTCACGGCGGCTGTATATTGTAGCGTACGCTGTTTTGAGACACTTGTTTTGTTCGTTGATCTGATATTGTTGACCTTCGTGTATTGTACTGGCAAATGGAGATTTAAACACTTCAGCTCTACAGCTTTGAGCTTTCCCATGATTCCTTTTATGTAATGTCTTTACCGTAGCCTAGCCTCTCTTGAGTGTACCATTCACAGTAACTAGTTCTTTTTGTTTTTGCATAAATCACCCTTCGGCCATTGGTACGCTTGTTGTGAAAATGGATTGGCAGGTAGGTAGAGAGATAATGAATCCTGGTGCCAATAAACCGGCATCGTTCTTGCATGGAACAAAAAATACATTAAAGCGACTGCTAATTGCTCCACTCATTATCATTGCGTCGTGGGGATATTTGCTTCTGACAAACATGGGAGCTTGTCAGTGGGCATGAGAGCAGTGTCGTCAACATGCTTGTTAATATGCTACTTTATGCATTTCAGGCTCTTTTCACATGTCTGGCTAGCTGGCTGTCTGAATCTCCCTGCGGTTCTGCTTTTCACCCTTTGTCACTGATACCCGATTAGCCGGTCAACTATGGATGCCACTTTCCCATCGTAAATGGTGCGGTGTGTGCCGATTCTGCCCAAGCGCGGATTTACTATATGCCCCCTCGTGCACAAGCCCTCTTCATTGGACTGCCAGTCCCATGGTCCACATCATCACTCTTCGACACCCTTTATTTTAGCAGCACGCATTCAAGCGGTCTCTTCAGTGGGCATGAGAGCAGAGTCGTGAACATGCTTCCTAATCCACTACTTCGCACATTACAGGGGTGTAAACCATATCAACTTTACGCTCAGTGGTGCAAAGACCGATGTTTATTACTGCTCTCTTCCCCACGGGTATCATGCGAGACTGTCCGCGAGTGTTTATCTCTGGCCTATTTTCTTCTCTGCTGTGGAGATGTAGAGGCTAACCCTGGTCCGCCTCGTACCCACCCTAAGTCATTTTTAGACTCCGAATGCTTACCCGCTGATCTCGCTTAGCAAACAAAGATAATGTATAAATTACTAAAAAACGTGCACGAACGCCCGCTGGAGAGTACAAAATTTCAAGCCAGAGTCACCGCTGACATAAATGCTATCAAAGAAGGACCAGAAAGCCTAGACCCTAAAATTACCGCCATCCAGCAATGACTCGATGAGCATGAAAAAACTTCTGAGGTTCTTCTTTTTGAAGAGAAGCTATCGCAAGCGTAACAGTTACTTGCAGGCCTGACCAACCACTCCGACTATCTAACATTCTGTGAAGACTAACTTGAAGATAGATCCGGCTGTAACATCTTAATATATTATGGCATTGCAGACGCTTAAGAAACACAGGAACAGACAGCAGCAAGACCTATATCTGTGTTATCTTCCGTCAATAGAATCTTTCCAACTCGACGCATTAGAGTGTGCACAGCGTTTAGGGTCCCTTTCAACGAAAATATCTCGCCCCGTCATTGCTAAGTTTATAATTGCAAACATAAACAAAAAAGTACTTTGCCTACGCCCTCAACTCAACCTAATGACATCGCTGTAAATGGAGATTTCTATTTTGTCACTCGTATTACAAGAAAACTGATCAACTTCCCTAAAAGTCAGCCTGGTTCCCCTTCTTGATAACTCAGCTACAAAAGTTTATTTATAGACATAAAATGATACATCTTCAACGGTAGCGTTGACTCGGTACAGCACATTAAAACTCCAGACGAACGCTCCAACCACACTAACAACGTCGCTTCTTCTGCCGCATTGTAGGAAAACTAGACGAGTAATATTATTCGTTCATCGTTTTGTTCACCTAAAATTCCTATTTGTTTTCAATGTAAGTGTGCTCAACAAACGTGAGTTGTCAACGGCGATGGACACATATTTCACCCACATTATTGCACCTGCAGAAAGATGGCTTACCACTAATGTACGAGAAATGGAAATTTTTCGCGATGCCTCTCACTTTTCTATTTATGTTGGCGATTGTACATAACATCGAGGCAGAGGAGTTCTTTTAACCTAATCTAAAGATATTCCATCTCAGTGCGTACATATTCACGGACATAATAAAAATAATTTTGGCTCCCATGACGCTTCACCATCAAAATATAGTCTTCTATGTCTGCTATCGATCTCCCTCTTGCTCAATCAATGATTGCGACATAACGCAATCAACTAAACCTATACACGTTATACTTTCTCGTGCCCTTTTCTACAGGGTGACTTCAAATTTCATAACATTTGTTCAAAATCCGCCTCACTTATCGCCCTTTTCGGCTGAAACAAGTAATTTTTTTAAATTTGGGCTGTGTATATTCTTTGGGCAGATTGATAATACAACCCACTAGAACAATAAATAGCACAGCAAGTATTTTGTATTGAGTTGAATTCAATTAGGCTTTATTTTCTGAATTTTGTGAGTACCTTTTTTTAACAAACCAACCTAATTTTTCTAATCTGTCACTTGTTTCCATGGATTGAGTGATCATTTGTTGTTGAAGTTCAACAATAACGAAATCCCTCCAAATGAGCAGAAGTGAAAAAATATAGTCGTGACTACAAAAACTCCAACTTCGAAGCTACTAACAACTGTCACCCTTTACCGACTTATTCTTGCTGCAATTTTATGACCAGTCTTTTCAATGTAATTGGGATTTATTCGCGAGTAAAATTCACAAACTAATGGATAAATACATTCTGAATCATGTAGTTACGTCTTATCCCCACGCACCATCGTTCAACTCGTATCTCAAGCGCTTGTCTAACCATAAGAAGCGTTTTTTTACCGATTAACAAAAAAATTCCCTCTACACCCCGCTTGGGTACCTGTCGCGTCGGCTGTGAAGTTTACGTCCGTGCTATAAAAATGCCAAAAAATCTTTCTTATCTACAGTACTGCCGTCTATGTAAAAAATAACATTAAAAAAAATTTGCGAGCAAATATTCCACCCGAACAAAATGACATTGGTTTCCAGGACGTCATTAGCAATCCTGTGCATTTTAACATGTGTGTGTCTATCTTAATCGACACCTTTGTAAAACCTTTTCTGACACTGCTGTCGATAGGCTTCCGGCTATCCAACATTTCGAATATATTGTCATGTCTTAAGTGATTGTGGATATTCGTATTATTTCCAAACCTTTCATGGTTTGCATAATCATTGATGCCCTGTTTTTGACTTCATTACTGAAAGTTTCTCAAAAATAAAAATGCCTATTGTTCTATACTACAAACAAAAATATTTCAGCAATCACTCGATAGATTTCCGTTAACCGCTGCGTGAAAAATAGAAATGGTGGTTTGCCTGTACAAAACTGGAAATAAGTCTCATCGGTCAAATACCGCCGAATTTCATTCACCAGCACAAGTTTAAAGTGCTCGAACATGTTATTTTTTATTCTCGTTTATTTTCCTGAATTTAACTCATTTTAACGTCAGCAGAGCACGGCTTCCCTAAATGAGACTCCTGTGAAACTCAACTGGTAACATTTACACCAAGTCTTCACCATATTGTTGATCGTTCAGCTAATGCAGATTGTATTTTTCAGACTTTAGAAGGGCCTTTGAGAAGGTCTGTAATAAACTCCTCCTTCATCAACTACGCCAACCTAATATGGGTGATAATCATCCATAATTGATTGAATGTTTTAACTAATCGTTTGCAATTCATTGCAGCAAACGGCTACAACCCTCCCTCCTTCTCCCCGGCGATTCGGACACTCATGTATGCATCAGGGATCAGTGCTAGGGCCGCTGTTATTCTTAATTTACATCAACGATCTCTCCTCTCTGGTAACTTTAAAAATACATCTTTTTGCTGACCATTGTGTTTTTTTCTATAAAATAACACCGACCACGATTGCACAATTATTCAGTCTGATCTTGTTAGTACCGCGAACTGGTGTCATGAATAGTGAATCGAGCTCAACACTAACAAATGCAAAGTCTTGGGTATAATTTATTTTATTTATTTGTTTCATTTATTCAAACTTCAAGGTCCCAGAGGCATTACATAGGGCGGGGGCAAACAATATATGAGGGTCTCATACACAAAAAGTCGAAAAAGAAAGAAGAGACCAAGAAAGCGAAAAAAACATCGCTCAGAAGGAAAACAAGCAAGAAGAAAATAATCAACTTCGTAGACTGCAAAAAAGAGCAATAAACACAAGTAATGAGCATAATGATTCATGGGACACTAGAAATTTGTTACTAACAGAGTTCTACTAGCATGTCATTTTAAAAAAAACCATTAGGGTCCAATGTATTGTTAGTTTCTCGCGAAAAGTCGTGCAGTCGGTGGACGAAAAAAAAACCTGTGTTTTCGCTGCCACCCCTCTCCACGGGGGGCCATTTCCTATCCAAGCCAGGTGAACTTCTTAGGCGTTGTAGTCCCAGACTAGGGCTGAGCGCCAGACCGGGTAGTCGCTTGTACATATTTTACTGGTAGGAGTCCGGCCCCACCAATGCAGACGAATGCACATGGTGCCTTATAGAGCCACAATGGACGCTCAACTCGCAACCGCCTGTGGCAGGTCATGCCGCCAGACTCTTTCACCCCCGGCAATAGTGTGAAACTGCATGATTTGGGGGGCCACCCCAGATTGACAAGTGTCAGCAGCCCCTCGGAAGGGTAAAGGCAGCTTTCGAGGCGTGGACTGCCCTTTCAAGTTTCCGTACTCGACCATGGACGCGTGTACCCGTTTAACAAACCGGTCAGCACACGGCGGTACCAGAATTCGATCCCAGTACCTTCCGAATACAAGCCGAGTTCGGTAATTCTGAGCCATGCTGCGGGCGTAAAACACCACTCCGTCAGTTTCTTTTCTTGATATTTCCGCTTCAGAATTTCTTGTCTCCTATAAGTACGTTGGCGTTCACATCACATCTAACTTGTCCTGAGCCCTTGACTACGAATACGTTATTAACATTGCGAACAGCATGCCGGGGCGAATCTTTTTTATCTTCTCGTCTCAACTTTAACTGTTGCTTTGTACAACACTAGTACGTTCGAAATTAAAGTACGCCACGCCCGTTTGGGACACCACAAACTAAATACTAACAACTGCGCCCGAACTTGTACAGAACCACCCTATTCGCTTCACTTTCGTTAATTATAACCGGGGCAAGTATGACAGCAATAGGTATTACAATTGGCCTAGCTATGTTGTCTTCTCGTCGAAACCGCTTTCGTCTAACCCTGTTCCATCACCACCCGGAAGTGTGTACATTTGTTCCACCACCTCAGTACACTTCCCATCGCAGTCATCACTTTAATATATAGTAATCTTGAATGATGCAACGCCAAAACTTTCTGTCATTCAATTTTCCTCCGTACATCCCGCTAATAGAACCACCTTCTCCGTGACATTGTTGATAACAATTACCAGATTTTTGGCCAGAATTTGACTAATATGGTATAATCACGAGCAAAATAACGTTTTTTGTTCCAATACTTACTCCACTCTTATTTTTTCTGCTTTGTAACCCACTCCTCTTCTATACTGCATTTCGCCCTAAAAGGTAGAATAAATAAATAAAAATAAAAATAAATAAAAATAAATCAAACGTTGTAAACCACTTTCTCAAGGTACGTTTGCACTGTTGCTTTTGTACTACGAAGCAACACTGCATTTATTTAGTGTTACAGTGTGTCACTGTTCTAGCGTTTTTTAGATGAGTGAAATGAAATTCTTGACTTCTGTGTTGGCTCAATAAATTCACACTTTACTCCCGCCAACTCGTGTGTCTCATCAATATTTCTTGTCTCTAGACAGTAAGCCGTGGTTCTAGTAATGCAGAGAGTTGCTAGTCACGCCTGATACTCAAATTGGAAACACTTTAACCAATGTGGACTGACAGCAACTTCATTTAATACCAAGCATGCCAGTGATCGCTTGTTACAGGCATATGTCTTCATCTGTACAGAGCTACAAAGTACAAAGTTTATCGCTCAAAATTATGTACCCGTACGGAAACAAGCAATCATTACCACGTTCTTTTTCGGCAGGTAACGCCACCTTTCTGCTGCATATTGACATTTTTCCCTCTCTGTCTCATGCGGCCTAATGAGATCCTACTGCAGTATATGCAGAATAATCATTTCACTACGTTGTTTTTTCCTATACCTGAAATATCATATGGGTCAGGCACTAAAAGTATTCAACGAGTTTGCATGTTTAGTGAGGTCACAGTGATTTTGCGTGCACCTTGTCCTCGGCTATGAATGCACGTTGCTGATTAGCAACGGAAAGTGGCTGTGTTGTGCTTTCGGGAAGAGCCTAGCAGACGACGGTTGCACTGGCGGTATCATCCCTTGCTTATATCCTACCCCCTCTTGTTTCGCCACTTTCTATCATGATTAGGTGCTGACCCATCCGCAGGTGGACGCTCATGCAATATTGAAAAATCACAGGCCCTGGTCACGTACTTACTGCTGATAAAACCATTTTTATTTTGGTTTAGTGCTGCTGCGCTCGTATTATTATCGCAAGCGTTATCATGAACGGGGCTAGAATGAAACAGCGTGCTCGTACCGTCTATCTGGTGCGGAGTCCAGTTAGCATCCGGTTTAATGGTGAATTACATCAGGGGTTTTGTATTAAAAATTCCTATCGATTCCACTGCTTCTAGCATTCATTCATTTATTCAAGTCGTGAAGTTTTTTTTTGTGCTGGCAATGGAATAGGTCAAGAATCGTAATTCCACACAGGCAGGAGCCGCCAACGCTTTCGACGCCGAAACCGAGTGTTGGCGCGGAAAAGTACGAAGCCTAGTATATGTAACAACTATCAAGCATCATGTTAGGCCAAGTTTGGAAAAATGACCAGGCTACGTCACACAATTAGTTTTTGGTGGTTGCCCGATTGCAGCGCCAGTGTCCTTTTTTGTGTATTAGTATTACCTCTATGAGTAGCCATAGGTGCCAACACCCCCTTAATATGATTATGTGCAGCAATGGGAATATGCAGCACATGCACACCAGCCAGCGCTGACGATCACCCAAATATGAAGTCGAAGCGCTCGTTCACAGAAGACTTAGCTCCCAGGGCTCATTGATCGCATCTTGTGTTTCAGTAAACAATTGGCACACAACTATCAGTGCACGGCATATCCGCCAGGCCGGAATTCAGCGGAAGGATGGATGCTTCAGCGGAATTTTTTTTAAACGTAGGCACTTTTCCTTTCACACTAGTGGCTGTCAGTGTGAATATATTCGTGATTGAAGTAGTAAAGAAGAGAAAACTCTTGGAGTATTACGTAATAACTATAGAGACGTGGAAAATTTTAAAGTAACCAGCATACAAACAGAAAGCCAAAGGAGCGCTGGACAAAAAAAGATCAGATGTACAGGTTTTTCAGGCCTTAGCAAGTCTAAGCGTGGGAACGCCTAAAGTGTTGGCATTGTTTGAGATATAAGGGGGTCGTAAGGTGAAGATGCCTGCCGACAAATATCTGATATCAATTTGCAACCTGCCAAGTCACGAAAGAATATTTAAAACGGCGAGTACTCTCTTGTGCCCCGTACAGCAGTATTACAGCCAAAGTTTACTTTCGGCAGGTTAAGGTACAATTTCGAATAGTCATGGCTATTTTAAGCGGAAATAATGTCTGCATTGAATCGACCCTACTTGTGGTTGCTCCAACAGTCTGTGGGTGATGACCATATACGGTTTTGTGCGAAGAGCCAAACGCTCACCGGAGCAAATCCAGGAAGTTGGGTAGGAAGGTCCGGCCGCAATAGCTAAGGACTACTCCTGTTTTACGAAAAACAACGCCACCCAAAATTCACTGCTTTGTTCATTCCTATAATAAAATTTTCCCTTATATGTTTGTTTTTCGGCGTATTGGAATGGCTCGGATATCTACCAAAAAACAGTACTGATGCTTTGGGATAGTGTTTGTATAATGAACAGTTTTCGTACTCGAATTGCCAATGCTTACGCCAAATAAAGGACGTCTCAAAGAGATGTTCGCGAACAAATCCAGCCACTCGGATACTACTGCGTCGGACGCTCGTATACCCGCTGTTTACTCGATGATGTATGTCCATCTGTTTATCTTGGTGGCGCAGAAAAACGGGGGGGGGAGGCGCTTTTGGGATATTGATAGTGAATTTTAATCGCTCCCAACCAAGGTGGTGCGCCCAACCAAGAAAAGACTGTCCTAAAAAGTTCTCAACGAAGAGCACCACGTCACTGGAAGAGAGATGCCTCGGTGTTTCGTATACAGAAAATCCTACAGAGGTGATTGCGCCGTCCACCTAGGTGCCCTCGCGTTCACCAAATCGAACAGCCGACCGTTTTATAAAGGCGATGCTTTAGTTGAATACATGGCTTTCTCTCACGCAGGAGTTTTCATGTGCGCGTTTTGCCCAAAACAAATAATGTAAAAAAATTGCAAACGAAAATATTATACCGAGCACGGTAACACACTACTACTGCGTAGAAATCAAACCATGTAGTTTATGCATCGCTTCATTAGCCGCTCGCATAAGTCATAATATATTATGTGGACACCACTGCAGAATGTTTCGCCGATATTTAAACATTGTAGAGCATTCACAAATTTATCAGTAACAATGCACAAGAATATCCTCAATTGTAACCTGGCGGTGGACTAATAGGAGTAGCGATGCTTTGTGGTGAATCAATCTATTTGCAAACACAATGGAGCTATTTCCAAAGGGGCGATGACGTGTCCAGCTGAGTCCATGCCATACAATGCTTCAACGCGTTGGTGTGTGTCGCCTGGAGATATGCGCCAGTAGTTACTTCTGGATCGCGTAAGTTTTCCACATCGTCGAACTGTTCCAAGTTGAAAAAACAGTTCATGCAAACGATCAAGTAGCGTGCGCCAGTCCCAGTCGAGGTCCAAGATCTTGGAGAGGTGCAATAGTAATGGCATAAAAAGAGCATATACACTGATCCTCATTTTACTTGAAGCAGAATGTTACACTACATGTTAGAGGATCGAGATGTGGACACTGGCACATAGCTCCAGGGACGCACGCCGGCGTCGATAAAGCACTGGGTGGCAGGGACTCAGCTCGAGCTTTCATACACTCCTTGTACATAAATTTGTGGTCTTTGGAGATAACTGGCCTAATTAAAACCACCTCTCGTCTGATAATCCCTGTCGCCATGTAAAAATATTTTTTTCCGCAAGTCTCGGGAAACAATAAAATGGTTGGAAAGCCCGCAGCTTCGCAGCACCAATCAAATCACACTAAAACATTTGTAAAATTTCGAGGTTCAGGCGCACATTATTCTGCCTGTCGGGCCAGCATAAAACGTAGTCTTGAACACTTTGAATTGTATGAAAAAGCTTATTTATTTTTAAAACTACATTTGAAGTTTCTTTGATTAGGCGAAAAATATCTTTTTTTATCTAGCGGCTACCACAGTGCAAATCGGCGGGTCAGTTCGCTTCACTAGAATTAGAGTTTCCGCGTAGCAGGCTGGAGATGTTGCGGTCAGGCCGTTTGAGAGACAGCATGTTTTGATCGGGTCTGAGGATTCTGCCTCAGCCAAAGTGCGTCTACAAAAAAGGAAGCGAGCACTACCAACGACAACACCACCTCTCCATCATGAGCAAAGGACATGCTTCATTGTCTCAAGCAGGAAACACGGTTACTCGCTGTATGGCTTGTGATGGAAGAATAGTTTTATATCCTCCAAATTTATGCACAATGATTTGAACGTAAATAAGATCTCACGCTGTACCTCTTTAGAAATATACACCAAGAAACGCATCGCAGAGGCATGAGTCAAAGCACCTGAAAAAATTCTGAGATAAATCTTCGGTCATAATATTTGGGTAAATCAGTTTTCTCATTGAAGACGCTCTTTGTCGTGCGACTAGGTAAATAGGCAAGGTAATGCACATCCCCTTGGAAGCCACGAAGATCCAGCGATACACCTATTTGTCTACTACAAACAGCTGCCCTTGCGTAAAATCACACGTCGCGATTTCGGGCTCTCCAAAGCACGTGAGAGCGGAAATGGCTACATTTCCGGGTGGTGCTATTCAGGTGTTTAAACACGTAATTTCTCCAGCGCAATACACATACTTTATCACGTGAGTGAACAATCACATCTCAAATAGAAGAAAAATATAGTAAATTTGTGCCAGAAAGAAAATATCTTGAATTTATGAGACATACAAAAATATGTTGCACCACGGGGTCAAAAGAGCGCTTGAGGGGCGATTGCCATCCTGGCACCGTTAGGCGGTTAGTGTTCAAGACCACTCTTCAGAGAGGTTACCAGTAACCGACTCTTGCACCCATAATGTTTTACGTGGGAAAAAATCAATATGGAAGGTATATACCCAGAAATTCAATATTTCGACTTCAAATGCGGCAACGACTGAGGACCTTTGCCCGGCTACGTTTGTCTGAATGTTCGTAGCGTCGCGGAAGTGGTTTAAAGCGCTTACAACGAATCATGAGCCGACGGCGCACTCCTAAAATTCAGTGCCACCTATCGGCACTTTAGAGATAATCTAGCCAAGTGAAAACTAGCACATAGGAACGACTACCATGTTTACTGCAGAATAAGATAAACACTTTGTTCAGCGATGCCAACTCGCGGCCAGCCGACAAAAGTTGTGGTAGCCGTCTATGTGCACATATTTTTCTCTCACAAAAGGTGGCGCTGCCATCGCAACAAGGGGACCTTACGTGCGCCGTATGAGCTACAAATGAATTCTCTTTCCACACTGAAAGCACTTCGTACCGCAGAAAAGCTGGACAAATTAGGGAAAGTTTGGTGACCCGGTGGGTACCCAAAATACCCACAGGAGACAACTTACGGCTACAGCATTCCCGAACTTTCTACACGAACCTCGACACACCCTGCTAAGAGTGCCCGCTGCGTCATGTACGCGGGAAGCTGCCGCCGGACGGTCGGAGCATTGGTGAATGCGACGAGATATGGTACAGACACGATGAACGCCAATGAAATGCAGTCTTCGCCCACAAATCAACCAGTTTTTGAAGTATATAACAAATCGGTAATGAAGAAGAAAACAAAACGCCAGGAGGAACGTCTTTCACAGAGCTACTGCGCCGAGACGGCATTACCATAAGGGACGCAGTTTGATGGGAACGCACACCGGCTCCGACAGACTCCGCGCCACGCCAACTGGAAGCTCGCGCTCATGAGGGAGCTGGGAATAGAATTTGCCTTTCTCAGAAATAAATCAGGCTACAACATAGAGACTGTTGCTCAATAAGGCACGAACAAACTAAGAGCTGCCATCATCACGGCTACAGGTACTCCTCTAGATTCACATTAACTGACCAACTGGCCTGCCTGCGACTTAAATACCATAATCCTTGGTGTGCCAAATCTATAGTGCATAAGGCAAATGCTTTCCATGAAAGAGCTCATCTTAAAGAACCATCTCAATCTTCGGACCAAGACATCTCAGGAACAAAGGACCATGGACTAAGGCATCTCAGGTTTCCCAAATTCCCCCCGAAACTACGTCTGCAACGTACGAAAACTTGGCCAAACAAATCTAGAGGTTGTATCCTTATAGTGACGTTAAGTGTAGGTCAAGTTTTTTTACTACAGTGAAGCAATTTTTCTGTCTCCCTTTACCAAAAAAAAACGCCAAACTCTCAATGGTGCGAAGCGTGTGGGAAACTGCAGCCGGGACTCAAACACAACTGCACACCCACCTGCCTCTTCTCCGCAGACAGTCACCTCATGGGATAAGCAGACTGGGTCACAACATGAACACTTCGCATGCCAGGGACCATTCACAACACCGCACAAACAACAACACCAGATGAAGAGGCGTGTGTACCAACGAGATTTTAAGCGCTGAATGCCGGCTTCACCATCAACGTGGAGGCGATTTAGTATATCCAATTAAAAAGGGCTGAGTGCATAATAAGGCTAGCAGGATCACGCTAAGGTTGCAGCTTGAGTGGTACCTCTAGATATTTAGTTCTAGTGGTACCAGGAGGATCTTTGATAGAACATTCGGACCATGAAAGTCAATTTTAGCTTAGTCAAACCAGCCCCTCCATACGCAGAAGATGCTGGAAGTACGGAACCTATGTTCTCTACAGAGGAACGTGAATATGTGCAACAGGTAGATAATACACAATCTGTGATCTAGGATGTAGGATGGTCTTTTAGAGTGGCTATAAGGGTATTTTTTTAAAAGCGGTTGCCCTTGCGGGAGAAGAAACTGCGTCCTCGAGAGCATTGTACAAAGAAATCAGAGTGAACCGGAGAGAGCTCCGTCCCTACTTCTTAGCTTCAAAATGTATGCTAACGTGTTTCTTATTGGCCGGCCTCGAGTTTGTCGAAGCACTTCGGACACTTTTAGGCTTTTTTTGCATTGTGCCGCTTAATAACGTGGCTGGGATGTGGTTCCAAAGAGTTAGTGCTTTCGTATAGAGTGGTCTACCATGTGGCGCACTGAATAAAAAAAATCTTACTTGGTTCCTCGCATAATAAATAACTATACGACTATGCTTGTTACCCTGTCTACATGCGCAGCCAGTCAGTCTTCTAAAAACAGTAGGTGCTTTCAAGAGTTGATTTAAACGATTGTGGTTTTTAACGCGCTGAAGGTACACGGGCGATGAGGTGCGCCGTAGTCGAGGGTTCCCGATTACGTTTTACCACCTGTGGATATTTAACGGGCGCCAAAATTTGGACCCACTGGCGTTCTTGCTTTTTGCCTCCGTCAAAAAGTGGCCGCTCCAGCTTGAAGTCCAACCAGCGTTCATGTGTACAGCAGTTAAACGCCAGTGTGATTAGATAAGGTTGCAGCGTATCAGCACTATTTTATCGTTTTGTAAAGTGCCGCAGCCATGGTAGATTATCACGGCATATCACGGGGCATTTGCCTCTACTGGGGCGGTTCATGGGCTACGTTCTTTTGTTATTTATGCGTCTTATTCAGCCAACTCTGGTAGAATTAGCTTGTCATCCCTGTTCTGCGGCTTTCCCGAGCGACATTGTTCCGATCACGATTGAAGGATAACGCATGTAGGAGAATATGAACAGCAGTAGTGTGTACGAAGATGCCGATAACCTGCAAATTCGGCAGTGTTGCTAAAAATTCACCCGGTACAACTTAGTGGTGAGGCCATTCTTACGGCAAACTTTACCGACTTATAAACACCAATACGGCCACCGTTGCTAAGATTCGAGCCTCAGTGCTTGTACTGTTATACCTTATCTTGTGACACTACCCAACGCCATAGCCACTGATTTACCACGGCGGGTTGCTTTGAAGGATGTCGTGGTTAAATATTAAACGACTTCCCAACGTTATTCCACAGTCCCTTCGAAAAACTAACTAGCTTGTGGAGGAGGACTCAACTATGTCAGATAAACCAGAGATCGCTTGGAGATGGCGGTTCTTGTTCTGTCTACATAAGCGGCCTCGCGTTTCCCCAAAAAGGAACCGTAGACGCTATATGGACAACATTACAATTTACTGGCAGTTTCTCTTGCTTGCTGGAATATAAAGTACCTCGTAGAAAATAACTTACGAACAAAATAGAAAAAAGGTGAACAGAGCTGCCTCAGCCGCTCGTACACTGAATACGTATCCAACGGTTCCCTAAGCTGCGTCGATTTAAAAAAAAACTAGTTTCTTTTAGGGGATCGTTTTTATATTATCAGTCATTTTTGCACGTGAAGGCGCAGGGCTTGCAAGAAAATAAATGCCGTTTAAAAAACAATTGTACGAATAAAGAAGGGTGAACCAAGGAGAGCTGAGTCCTTCGCTGTTATTTTGAAAACTTACCCGTCCGTGCTTGTCGTTTTCTCAGTCTGGGCAGCACTGCGTTCTTTTGAGGAAAGCAGAGACCGCTTCTGGGAGATTCTTTGGAAATTATAAGCGTTTACTAACCTTGACAGGGCAGTGCTTCCGGCAAGGTTAATGTATTACAAAGAACACTGTGTGAAATAAGCAGTGTGAAACGAAACCTGCTGTCTTTGTGTAATATATACTATATATTCAGCCGACTGTAATTGTTGATCTGTCCTTGTGGTTGTCCTCGCGTTCTTTCAAAAAAGCAGCGGACGCTTTCGAGCCATTGTGTCTCATATAAGCCGATGGCCAGTGTGAATAGGTCATGATTAAGGGTAAATAAATGCTTTAAATGATAAGTATGCTTGAAACGCTGCAGACCTAACCAAAGTGAAGTGTCTCCGTAGCTCCAAAATTTATTCGTAAGCCAAAAATGCTTTTATTCTGTCTGAATTGCTTCTCTGTAAAAAAAATCAGTCCTTTCTGTCCTTTTTTCTTACCTCCTACAACAAAAAAAGCGGGCACCGAAGCAAGGCAGGCATGCGTTCTGCAATAACCAAGCCGCTGTTTTTGTTGTGCAGCCTTTCCTCTTCGGCGCATGGCTTCTACCACAACATGATGCATTGACTGATCCAGTCCTGCATGTTCAGCTAATGCCTCAGCACCGATTATCGACGAGCCATAATTTTGTCACAAACCGAATCTGGCAACCACCTTCAAGCCATTTCGCGACAAGCAAGCGTCATAGACACGGTCAACAATTGCCACCGACTACTTGAAGGGCAGCCTTCGCACGCCCGCCTTGAGCATGCACAGAAGAGCGGCCGGCATGTGTTCTTCACTGAACAAGCAGCTGCTTTTTGTTTTCCAGGGTAATGAAATACCGTGACTGTATTGTAAGCGTTCTAGTATTGTCTGCCTGCTGCTGTTTGCATGCCCAATTGTTCTTTGCGAGACATTTTGTGGGTGCGTTCGTTTATCAAAACAGTTGCTGCTTTGGGGTGACGTGGAGTTAAATCCGGTGCCTAATACGGAAGTTCTAGCAGCTATCGCCGATCTTCCGCCAAACTAGTGTTGTGTCAGACTGATGTTTCGCAGAACTTTGCTGACCTTTAAATCAATGAAGAAATACTAAGCATACGGTTTTGGACTTGTCAACTAGGACGCACCATCTTGAGTCAGTGTTTGATACTTATGAGAGCGGGCCACGCGCCACAGACATAACAAACATTACTTCTGCCGCAGTAAAAGCGGAAATGCAGAAGTAAAGTCCAGGATGGGTGAGCTTGAAGACAGGTTCAGAAAAGACTACCATATCTCTAACGTTATACCTGACAATAAATAAGCGACATGGGTTCAATCAGAAGCACACGTGTGAAACCTAGCCTCTCGTCTGGTATGCAAAGTTCTGAAATTTATGGCAGTATTTCGGGGGAACATAGGTTGGGTGCTTTTTCAGCCACAAAAAAGCGACCCATCATGGTAAAGTTTTGTTCCAAAATGAAAGTCCGCATTCTTTCACAAAAAAGGCAATCTTAGAAGCATAGGTTTATCAGTGGTAGGGGGGGGGGCGTTTGTCGACATACTCGACAGTCACGAAATAGATAATTCAATTTCCAAATGCAAGCGATCATCGTTTTTTAATGCGTAGCAACAAACTTGCAATCAACAAGAAAAGGTACGTCTGCTGTGCAGCGACCGATGACGTTTGTGATAGTACCCGAAGCCAAGAGACACTTGCATCGAGTGGTAGCGGGTCAGTGTATACTCCCCGCGTAATTCCTCGCTCATAGCTATCTTCAGCGCAGCCACATGTCGAGCACGTGTCCATACTTTTCACAAATACGCGAACCATGATAAAAAAACGGGTGCATTTATCTTCTGCAATGAATTTATGTTAACCAAATATACTCGTTTGTACAATCAAATAGCTGTCAGCTAAAATGAAGAACAGTGAGATAAGAGCATGCCACATTTTTCTTTACGACTGTGACGTACCTTTTAGGGGGAGGTGTACTGATTAGTGTCAGCAGTACTCTGACATCTTTGGTGTTAAGTGTTTCTTCTTGCTTAGAACTTATCTGTGTAGGCATCTGTCTCCCCAGCCAAGATTTCATTATCTGCCCGTGTTACTGGTCGCCTACCGCCCCGCCGTCGTTTTCTGTCGAACAACAGGATGTTTTAGGCAGTGCCATGATTATATACTCCAATTTGCCATACTTCGTTTTGGAGACTATAACCTGCCAAACATTACGTGGCAAAGCGACCTTGTAAATTCTTCCTCAAAATTCGTCCAATTGTACTGACTTCAATGAATGTTTTGACCTCAGTGCAACCCAACTCGCTTACAAGCCCACATGCACCACTCCTACTTATTCTAACACCTTAGCCCCGCACGGGGCACTTTGAGGATTCATGGTGACGGGCAGCACCGACACAACAGACCCCGATCTCCCATACATCAGTTGTGTCCAACTGCGGCGAGGTGTTGAAAAATGAACGGTAGAAGCTGTAAATTGGGGCCGCGGAGCCCTGGTCAAGCTACGGCCGATGGGTCCCTGTCTGTCTACCCGGAATGAAGCACGTGGACCTCATTTACTACTAGGGTAAGTTCAATCAAGAAAGAATCCCCGTCCACGATTTATACTGGGGCGCATGGTATTCTCAAAACCGCTCTCTTCAAAAGGTCGAGGCCCAAAAAGGGCCCGCACTAGATTCATTTTGAAGCCTATTCTAAACTTGCTTTTCCCTAATCTCGACAACTTTCTACGCTTTGTAATAATGCAGACAGCTGATAGGGCAAAGCCCTTTACCAGCATGTCTGTGTTCTTGCTAGAAATGTTTTTAGAAAGTCTCGTCACCAAAAACAACCAAGAGAAAGAACTAAACTCTGGGAACCTTCTTGTCGAAGTGGAAAACAAGGACCAATCGAACACCCATCTGAAGTAAACGAAGTCAGTCGGCTTTTATATTACTGTAACTTCCCACTGCACCCTCAAAAACTGCCAAGGTGTCATTTCCGAAGCAGAACTGATAAATGAAACTGACTTCGACCTCCTTGAAGGTTCCCACGAGCAGGGTGTAACCGCTGTTCGACGCATTACAATGAGACCCGACGGAAAGGAAATAAAGACAAGAAACATCGTAATAAATTTTGATTATTGCACTTTACCAGACTCTGTCAACGCTGGCTTTAACTACTGTAAGACCAGAGTGTACATACCCAACCCGCGCTCATTCTTTACGTGCCAACGGTAAGAAAATGGAAGGACTAGGTGCCGAGGGAAACAAGCGTGTGCTAAGTATGCCGGACACGACCATCTAACTGACGAGTATAAAACAACACAATTCAAGTGCAGCAACTGTGATGGACTCCACGCAGCATATTCCCGCTGTTGCCAGAAATTCAAAAACAAAAAACTGATCATCAATCTCAAAGTGGCCCAAAATCTGTAATTCCCAGAAGCGTGTCAACGTCGACGCAGCCTACCGGGGGTAGCGTGGCGTCTCGTTTCCGCGGGTACTCAAATCTGCGAAAGGGACGTGGTCCCGCCTCCACCCACCGAGGCGCTGCCTGTGGCAGCCCAAAACGGTGTCACAACTCCGGTGGTGTCAGGTTTTGCACCAGAACAAAAATCATTGGAACTGGCGTTTCCGTCACCACTCTATACACTCCCCTATTCCGCAGCCATGCCCACCATATCAAAAAGTGGGGGTGGGATCTCCTGCCATTCTATCAAACACGTACTGGGTTGGGCATCTAAAGACCTCAATATCGTCAACGCCTGAAAACTCTGATGCCGACATTGATTTTACGCAATCTAGGCCTGCATCACAGTCTCAAAAGAGCATCGCACCAGTCTTGGCCGCGGGAACAAACCCGAAGCTCCTCAAGTCACGGGTCCTCATTCGGGGCAGGGACGAAGGTAGCATCACACAAAATACTCAGTCACACCACTGTAAGCCTCCTAGGTTTTCGTGGTAGCCCAAAGAATAATGCAATAGAACTGTAGGGGCCGTACGAAAAACCTCTATGACAACTGTGAAATCCTCAACAAACATGTGCCGAAAAATATGTGCCTACAAAATACACATCTAAAACACACACAAACCAACTTGCTCACAAAATATATAGTATTCATGAAAGAGAGAGACAGCGCCACTCACTACTGAGGTGGTGTAGCGATTTCATGCAATAATCTCTACCCTGCACCTTACACTTTTGAGAAAGTAAGGCAGCGTTTGCGAACTTAAGCAGGACACGGCCCCGGGCAGCGACCGCATCACGGTGACTGTGCTAGCAAACCCCAGCGAAAAATCTTTTCAGGATGTTACGGACTTCATTACTGCAATCTGGAATAGAGCCTCTATTTCCGAATAAGGACAATCAATTTTTGTGCACCTCGTTTCCTAACCTGGTAAAGAGATAAACACAGACAAGGTACTGCCTATTTGTCTAAATTTACGTGTTGGAAAACTCATGGAAAGATGGTCAGCATGCGCCTCCCTGCTTACATCGAAGAACAGCGTTTCTTCTCAACAACTATGTTTGGTTTCTGTGCACACCCGTCAACCCAAAACGTTCTCCTCCAGCTTAAAGGGGGAGATGATTAATCCTCCTCACAGAGAACACGGTGCAATGCCACCCTAAAACCAGACTTGAAAGGTTCATTCGACAACTTTAAGCACAGCCAAATTCTTAGTAGCCTAAATTTCACAAATTGCGGGCATAAAACATTTCGTTATATTCAGGATTTTCTACATGAAAGGAATGCATACGTTAAAATCGATGACGCAAATTATGGGCCCGTACAGATTGGAACTCGTGGCTCACCAAAAGGACCGGTTGTTTCCCCCCATCTATTCAACTTTGCCAATAAACTTCCTGAGACTCTAAAATGGCAGACACGGTCCGCCATGCTCTATACCCGGACTATATTACCTTGTGGGCAACAAGCGGAAGCGCCTGATATATCGAGGAAACCCTCGAGACAGCGGCTAACTTACTGTACACGTCCGCTGAGGAATGCGGACTCAAGTATGCGCCGGCGAAATCCAAGCTGCTTGACATCACCCGGGACAAAGGAGTACCTAAAAGTCACATTACTCTGTGTGACACTCAGATATCCGAAGTGGAGACCATTCACGCGCTGTGCTTGCAAATAATAACAAAGGCAATAATGCCGTTTCCCTCAACAAACTTAGATCCACTAGTCAACCAATCGGCTTTATGATTGTCGAGTTTCCGACAAACACGGGGGCTCCATGAATGTGAGACGCTCCGCCTAGTACAGGCCGTAGTTATCATCTGTATAACATATGCAGTGCCCTATCTCAAGCTACGACCATGCGGTCTTAACAAACTTGACATTGTTATCAGGACACTTGAAAGAGACCCCTTGAACTCCCTTATAATATGTCCGCGGAACGTTAAACACCTCTAGATATGCCCACTACTGTCACTGAGCGCATAGAGGCTAAGTACACGAGCCAAATCATGCGACTGTCAATGACAAATACTGGGACGCAGGTCCTTGATGATCTACGCATCGCACTACCCCCTACCCCTGAAGACAGAGAGGACATCCCTCTCGTCTTGCGTGGTAAACTAATCATTAGGCCTCAGCCCCGTAATATGCACCCTGACCGAAACTTCGGAAGAAGACAAGCCCGAGCCACAGCCATAACAAAACAATAGAGCACCCGCAAAGGCCTGTATTATGTAGACTAAGCGGACCTACACCGGAGGGCATCTGAAGGGTTGCGGTCCTGCATGAGGGAACACAGGTGGATGGACTATCGGGGATAAACAGGAAAATTGCGTTTGCTTAAGAGACGGCTATAGCACTGGCTGCCACTCACTATTAGACCACACGCATATTGTGCGACTCTAAACAAGCTCGCCGAAATTTCATCAGGACTCGGGTAGCCCCCCTAGCTAGAGAAATTCTCTCAAAATGGTAATCCAGAAATATCCGACACTATACAACAACTAGTACTGGTACCTGGCCACCATGGAGTGGACGCAACGAAGCAGCGCACACAGCCGCGCGGGCGTCTTTCGCCCTGCGTTCCTCTGACGTCCCCGGCACTGACCGTACACGCGTACCTCACCCACTAACCACAACACTGAGGTGGCAACATACCTGCATCTAAATGGGCAGGCTTTCCCGGTGCCCCCCAAGGACTGGATAGAACTGAGGAGCGCCATCTTCGCCGGCAGCAGACGCGATCATTCTACATCCTCGCAATGCTCAAACACATCAACCCGACGTCTCGGGTTCGTGTAACTTCTGCGGTCACTGGGCAGTGACGTATAATAGAGTATGGGCCTGCCACTATATTCCAGGGTTAAAAGCCAGTGAAGGCAAGGAGGGAGGGCTTGGAGGCGGCCCTGTCTGGCGGCTCAGAACTGCAGGCTGAGCGGGCTCTCGTCCAGCGGGCGCGGGGGCCGGCCTCGACCTGCGGGGTCTCCTCTCAGGAACACACCCACGCTACAGAGGCTTTAATAGACCACTAACAGTCTGCTGCCTATACCTTCCTTCTGAGAAATTCATATCAAGTTAAAATTCCGCGTCTCTAATATACAAGCTTCCTCCCCATTTTTTGTTAGTAGGCGATCCTAATGCTGATTTGAACTCTAGGGGTCTGAACGTACTGAACCCGGCGCCGGTTGCTGCGAAAGTGTCTTTTATCATCCTGAGCTTGCCTATCAAACCAACAACAACCACTCTAGTGCAGTAAAACAGACCACACATATTCGCACATCGATCTGGCTAATGGGTGTTCCATTCTTTCTGCGTTCGTTGAATGGGAGGTCGACACTTAACCCTGTAAAAGTGACCACTTCCCCGTTACTCTCATATGTACTGAAACAGGCCCCTGCAGTTCCAGCTGATATAAAAAGTTCAGACACCCCGGTGCTGACCCTGCAAAATTTCAGAAAAGATCAAAACACTCTCACTCAACCATCAGTCACTTAGGCATTCATGAGTCTTGTAGTTGTCTTACGTGTCATATCTTTGAGTCTGCCTGAAGGGCCATTTCTCAGGCATCTTCTGGTACATCTAATCTTCGGAGGCTTTGGTGGAATGAAGAATGCAAACTTGCACGACAAACAAAAAAAGGCCTGCTGTGCTGTTCGTAGATACCCCACTGCCCTGAACCTGATTGGTTTTAGGTGCACTAAAGCCATGTGAAAGGGCATCCGCAAAGAAGCCAAAACCACCAGTTGGAGATCTTTTGTAGCACCTAATATTTCTTACACTGACAAAGCCAAAGTATGGAATCGAATAAGGAAACCTAAAGGAACAATACAAACGATTTACCCGTTGTCAACACCACAGGTAACACGCTTGGTCACTGCGCAAGTACGCTTGCAAAACACGTTCAACACGTAGCAAGTTGGTCATGCTACATGAGCACAATTATAAAGTACAAAAACTCAGTTTAGAACAAGCCCACATGGGAGAACAAGCCATTTAAGGGCTCTAACAACTCCCTATTCTCGCTTCAGGAGCTTCAGGCTGTCTTGGCCGCTTGTAAACATAAGCACCTGGCCCAGACGAAATATCATACGAAATGATATGAAACATCCACAAGGACCAAACTGAAGCTCTTCTTTTCCTCTTTAAGAACATTTTGTTTCTTGGACGATTTCCACGGCCGTGAAGAAAATTAATAGTGTAAATTCTGAAGGAAGGCAAGGACCCTTCCTTTCAATCTAGTTATCCTCCCACTGCCCTTAACAGCTGCCTATGCAAGTTTCTTGAAAAGATGAATAATATACCCCTTGTGTACCTAGAATATCACGGAATCCTCAATACCTTGCACGGGGGATTTTGGTCAGGCAGATGCCCGAAAGACCAGTTGGTGGCCTTGGAATCGTACATTATGTATGCATTTGTTGTCCAACTAGCATTCCATGTCTATTTTCTTCGATTTATCAAAAGCGCATGACACTGCTTGGCGTTACGGTATACTGCGCCAGCTGAGCTGAAGTCTTACGGTGTATCAGGAAACATGCTGAACCCACTACAAAGCTACTTGTCTGAGCACATCTTCCTAGTAAAAGTTGGTGCAGCCCTATTGGATTTACACACACACGAACACGGAGTTACGCCGAGCGGGGTACCCAGCTGTACACTATGTAGAAATAAAAAGATCTCTCTTCGAAAGGCACTCTCACAATCTATGTTTTACTCCATATATTTGGATGACATATATAACAGTTTTAAATACAGTAACCTATCCATATGTGAGTGGCAGGTCCTACTGGGTGTGAAGAGGCTTGCCAAGTGGGCTGATGAGAATGGCTTTAGGTTGAACAACGAAAAGAGTATGTTTTGTTTTTGAGGCAGCGTTGGAAAAGCCCCGACCCTGATATTACTCCTAATGGTGCGCTCATTCTGATAAAAAAACAACGGTACATTCTTTGTTGTTTTGATAGACGGCAAGCATACGTTTACTCCGCACATTACACGACTGAAAAATAACACCATCAGGCAAAGAACATACTCAAATTCTTGTTTCACCGGTCATATAGAGCATATAGACCGTGCCTTCTGCGCCTTTTCAACTGCTTGGTGAGGTAGCGCCTGGACTATGGCAGTGTCGTATATACATCCGCCCACAAAGAGCCTTACAAATGTTAGAACCAGTTCTCCACCAAGGGCTCTGGCTTGCGTACGGTGCCCTTCTGACAAGTCCCATCCAAAGCCTATATGTGGAGTGTGACCAATTGTGCTGAACGCACCAGCGCACGTATACAGCAGTAATGTATGCTCTCAAGATAGCATCGTTGACTACACATCAATGTAATTTTATCATCACTGACATGGCGGCTAGCAATCAGTTTTATAACCGTCCATCTACCGGTATGCTGTGGCAGCTGCTCTTTGCACTCGCGTTCATGAACCTATGGTTCCATGTCTGGACATGATACCAGCTATACGACACAGACTTCATGAAATGTGGCCGCAAGAATGAAACAGGTAATCCATGAAAAAAACAGGCTGTTAAACATTACATAGCAAATATTTTACGAGAAACAAGATAGAATGGCAGGGGTATCCATTTGTTGACTGCAAATAGCCCGGACAAACGCCACACACGCGCATGACGCTTGTGTTACGTGAATGGCGCACTTCCACCAGTTTCTGACAACTGTGGGGAACGGCTCTCCATTCTTCACTTGTTAACTGAATGTAAGTCCCTGAATGATGCCTGAAAACGACACTTCACTAAACTGTACGCACACAATATTCGACTAGACCCTTCGCAATTTTTTGAAGACGAACCATTGTTCTCTTACAAATGTCTTTTACGTATCTTGCAGATGTCAATTTCTTAAAACTCACTTCAAACAGGGCGTGACATTACACCTCAGACTCTCTCCTACTTCATGGAGGTTCTGGAGACTGTTTTCAATGCACAGGGAGCATGGCTGCGCAGCGTGCTTTGAGGCTTCACTCGCCTTCATGTATGAACTATTGTTCCTCTCATCAGCAAATATGAGCATTCGGATATTTTATTGTGCGGGCCCTCTACAGCAAAATATAGTTTCTTAGGCAGTGCCATATCCACGCCAATTTCTTAAACACTTTAAGCACAAAGCTGACACAGAAAGACCACCTAATAGAGCCTTGGCGCTCGTTTGTCGCAGTTACCGTTGCCGCGTTAAACCAAAACTAAAAAAACACTTTAGACTTGATCCTAACTAACGCGCCAGACTTGGTTACTTTCTTTACCTTCAACGAATAAGTGATCACTCAATGTTGCACTTTAACTTAAGGGCACTTGTTTCTTATAAAAAATCTGTTAAACCTATGCTTTGTTACAACCTAAGAACGGCACCACCTCATGTAGTGTATCTCTCCTCCGAAGCGCCGGACCCGCGACGTGAGTGCGAGCGCGTTTTGAAAGGGGTTTGCTATGAATCCGTGATATCGTCTGCCTTGTCTCACGCAGTTTGTTTGTCGTCGCTGGAGTCGTTTATAAGCATATTAACTCCACGAAATCACGGGAAGGGCTAACGCCATGTTCAAAATATTCTCAGTAACGCCCTACTTTCGCCATGTGGAGAAACTTCCGGCTACCGTGACACGGCACAGCGGCAACTTCCGTTGCCGTTATTAAGTTGTAATGGAGTATATCCAAGATTACTCTAGAGCAGACATCAGGTCAATAACAAAAAAAATGGAGTGATTCTTTGATCAAATAGCAGTGAACTTTAAATAACGGTCAATATACGAAATCTGGTGTGTTTTTAAAAACAAACTTTCATATTTGGTTGTTCGTTACTTCACACCAAGAAATGTCTGCACTAATCTCCATTCGCCATGGTTCATTGCTACACTTCAACGCATACGCAAAAAAAAGAAACAATTTTTTCGCTCTGTCCAGCGAGTAGACCGACTGCGACCGCTGGTACCACTACCCAAATGCTAATGCTGAATACTTCCTTGAAGTTTCTAACGTATATAAAGTTTAATCTAACGTTACTCTTCTCTGTTATCCACAAAACAATCTTCTAAAACGTTTGTCTCTTGTGTATGGTAACAAAAACAAGTTAGTGCAAATAAAACACTGTCACATACCTGCTCCCAATAGTAAATGCTCAAAGGTTTTTAAATTATTCTATTTGTTCAGTTTTTCTGCAACGTTCACCGTCACCTGTTGCAACAGCCGGCAGCCATTATTTTTCTGTAAATATATTGCAATAGACTGCGTAAGAGTTAGAAAACTGATGATCAACTTGAACGTTATCTTCAGCGGGTCCTGATTGCATAAATTCTAGAATATTGAATTGTACGGAGTTCTGCTCATTTCTAATTTTTTCGAAAACCTTTTATCACTCTTTGCAGTGTTCAAATCTACCTGGCGATTGGAAGCAGGGCAATGTCGATCCCGTTCATAAATCAAGTAATACCCATTCCCCGAGAATTACCGTCTCATTTCATTGACGAGGATTCTATGTAAAATGGTAGAGCACATATTATATCCAGATTTATTTATTTTTCTCGAAGCATATTGCTTTTTCAATACCTGCCAGCACGGCTTCAGGAAGCTGTCATACGAAATCCAGCTCTTGTTTTTTATTAAAAACCTGTTCGTGAACTGTTTACCCACGTCCAGTGTTGTCACGTCTGGCGAACTCGGAAGGTTTGTAGTGGGGCCGTTGCTCTTTATTATTTACACTAACAATATTACCGACTGCACCACCAATTTTTTAACCATTAAACTCTTTGCGGATGATTGTGTATAGTATCTGACGAATTCAACCCCAGCTGAGATCTTCAAGGTTCAAACCCATCTTGACAACCTGTGCGATTGGTGGAATAAATGGCTCATGCGACCTAACGTAACGGAACCCAAACACCTGCCATTTTCTCGTCGTGTTAATACTGCTAACACGTGCACGTATTGTCTTCGCAGCACTCCTTTGTCACACGTTTATTCATACAAAAACGTCGGTCTTCACATCACAAATAATCTTTATTGGCAGGTGCACGTTGAATATAACTAACTATTGCAAGGGCATGCTCGGATATTTACATCGTAATTTTTTATCTCCACTTTCATCGCTGAGACTAACCCTTTACAAAGCGCTAGTACGTTCGAAATAAGAGTACAAGTGCGACATCTGGGATCCTTCAAAACACGCTCTCATCAAATCATACCTACGCAACACCTTTCCTATTTTTGAAGTACTCTCTCCATTTCAGCGTAACAGCAATGTAGAAGTCGCTAAACTTGCCTGACCTATCTTTGCGCCGTAAGTGTTCACGGCTTTCACTAATTTCCTAAAATCTTTCATCACAGCCCCCTTTTAAAGGAACAGCTTTTCACAAACCACTTCTATATTCAGTCTCGTTTGAATCATGGTTTAAAAGTCGGTGTGCATTCTAGTCGAACTAATGCTTATCCTGAATCTTTCCCTGCCCGTACAAGCAGGGACTAGAACCATCTTCCCGCCGCCATCGCCTCCATCAAGGTCGAAAATAACTTCAAGGTCATCAACCATCAAGAAGTGCTTTAAATGTATGTTCTGCACATTTTTACTGGATAAACTCCAGTTGTTTTTAGTAATGTCATCGGGATCTGAAAGTAAATAATTGCCATGAAATGAAATGAACCAGAAATATAGATCACATTTCTTAACAGAAATTCCGGGCGAATATATCAAGGTGGGATGATGACAATCAATTTTGAAGAGGACTACTTTGCGCGGCCTGTAAAGACAACAGAAGTATTACTTAGAGGCTACGGTATTCAAGGAAGTGTTTTTCTAGGAGCCAGCTTCGAAGCACAACTTTGATTATCTGTTGGGAAGGCAATCACGATTCGTTAAAGGGGTACACATAGGAACACGTGACTAGTTCTCTATTTTAACTTGAAAACTCTAATTTGACTAGGTAGAAGTGATTAGGGGTTTTTTGTAATTTGCTGTTAAAAAATTTATTTATGAAACGTTTAGTGTAAACATGCTTCATGTAAACATTTTCCTTACTGGGAGCTCGAAAAAAAAATTCGTTTTTTTAGCAGCACAAAAAAAAGGTGAATTCAGTGGGAAAAGGTTGTTTAGTTGCTCAATGATTATTAAAATGTGGTGCGAAGAATGTAAACAAGGGAGTTCAATTCGCGTACATATTTGTAAACTTAACCAATGGAGCTGAAGGCTGTTTTAATGTGAAGCTTAGTACCTCTTCCTCACCCCTACCCAAGGGTTCTGTCGCGACCACTGGTGTCTAAAGAAAACTACCACGAACCAATAAATAAAGTTACTCGAACCGCCAGGATTTGAACCTGTAACGAATAGGGAAATGGAGGGAGAGCCTATTGTCTTACCAATTGAGCTACGTGCACACCCGGTTGCGGGGGAGAGAGATGGGTGCCTCACCGGGCACATCTGTGGGTTTACCACCAGCGTTTTTGCCGAATGCGACGTGATACCGTTACGCGACCCCTTGGGCCACTGTGCGCTCCGCCCACTTTGCGTGAAGCAGAGGTGTTAGGCGACCTCGGCATGCGCTCGGAGTTATGAAAAATAAAGCAAATTCACCCAGCTGCATGGCTTCTCTCTTCTCCTCCGCCTCTGCCACTGATTTCCTCACATCCATCGGTTGGGGCAGAGACGGAGGAGAAGTAAGATTGTCTCACACCGAGTTTGAACTTCCGTTTATTTATAAAAGGTTTCCTATCATGTGCTTCACCAATACAACTCGACCAACCACGGTCCATCAATCGTGCATTGATTTGCCCTTAGCAAAACAAATATGGGTTTCAAGAAAAAAAGTATGTGGGGAAGTTCACGTCGTGTCTCTGGTTTCACTCTTTGTAGAGTCACATGTGTGATTCTACAGAGTGTGAATTCAACTGACGTTTTACAGGTAAAAGTGTGCGTGTCGTTTACAGCTTCGCTTTTTACTTCTCACAGGGTGGATTGGTGCCCTTTTATACTTATTTCTAGAAAATATTTTTTTGGATTCATAAAGGTGCCAATATTCGCACATGAATAATGATAAATGACCTGGGTAATTTTGCGTCAGAAAGAATCCTCAAAACTGCCTTACAAATGTATTTAAAAGATGCATTTTCCGCCATTTCTGGAACAAAATTGTTTATTGTATTGACGTTTGATGCAATTTTATGTACGAGTTTATATTTATTTTAAAACCTCCTGATCACTCTATAGTGTTACCCTTTATGGGTAATTACATAGGGGCTGTAGGATGCTATCTATTTCTCATATCGACTCATTATTCGGAAAGCGGCGACATAGGTTTTTAAAGAGTAGGAAAAGCATATAAACTTACAAGATAATGCTGCAAGGACAGTACAATAACATCTTTCTCCTAAAAGTTCTTTTTAAAATTAGCTATCCCGATGGGCCGTTGTATTTGTTCTAAACGGTACTGTACACTCTGGATCCAAGGAAACATTATGTCTACCACAGAGGAGAATTTCAATTTTTAAAATGTTTTTGTGTTGTACAAAAAATATTTTTTAAATCCTATCGTGTATACAGCCTGCTCCGTCGAAGATTATCAAAGTTGTCGCGATTAAGGTAATAAAATTGGTGATTGATTTCTACAACAAGACAGAATTATCATCCCACAATAACGTTTGCAAAGCTACATATTATGAACTGGCTGTTCGCGTATTATCTGAATGCGTGCAACAATTTATGAATCCGTTTGGATAAATATATTTCATCTTAATTATCTCTCTCTAGCAGGGGTACTCCCTTTGGCAAATTTAGCATGTAGTACCTTCAGCTTCTTCTTTATTTATTGTCTCTTACAAAATGAACCACAGTCAATAGATCATTCCAATGATGGCGCCACCATCTTGCGTGCGCAGCGTCCTCTCGTAGCTGGCCGATTCACTGGCTTGGGCGTTTGCTCCGCGGCGCATGGGTGCCTTCGGGAGCTCGGTGAATTTTGAGCTTTAGCGCGTTGTACGTTCATTTCCGTAAGATACTTTAAAATAGACAGTTGTTGCATAGGACGACTTTAAACAATCTGGCTTAAATTGGCAGCTTTTTGTTCCGCGGGGGAGCTGAAATTCGCCTCGAGGTAGTGGGGTCCGCGGTTGGTAAGCGATGCCATGTCGAATATATGTCTGCAATACTTCGTCACAATTTTTTTTTTTTTGCGGTTGTGCGCCCCGGATCACGTATAACGGGTATTTTGATCGCTTTACTGCAAAAACTGATGTTTGATAAAACGATCTAACCGTGATACGCTCGCCGCCAATGGGCAACAAGCAGAAGCGCGTGCCATTGTAACAGACTTCAGGCAACATATCGCGGGTGTAGGCTCGTTCGTCACATGGCCTTTCGTCATACGACAGTTCGTAATAGGCCGTTTGGTCACATCGGATCTTTCGTCATAAGCCGTTCCGTCAAATGCCAGTTTGTCATTTAGAAAAGTTTCTCGCACGACCGTAAAAACGAAGTTCCTGGCTTTTTTAGACGTAAGTGGTGATAAGGCAGGATTATAACTACTTTGCACACCTTTTCGCAGTACCGGTCCTCTCAGCAGCCGCCACGGGGATCCTTAACTTGCAGTAGGGCACACCAACAAAAATGTTTGGCTTTCAGGTAACCCGTGCACGCATTATCCTGCTCTTGCAGTGGATACCGCTTCCAGCCCTCTTACTTGCCTTTCACATGAATTTCACGAGAGCAGGCGCACGCTCGCGTGACTAATTTGCAGTGAGCGTAGCACTCCTTTTGTTCGCTTTTTTTTCATTTTCGTTGCTTCCTCACTGGTAGCCAGGTGTCAGAGTGTGGTCATTTTTGCCCCTTTTCCTGGAAAACCGTTTTTGTGAGCACATAAGAACTCACCAGAACTGTCCAAAAAGAGGATATAAAAACGTGCAGCCTTATAGGAGGCATATCTGCTCTCCAAGCAGCTAGCTCCGGGGGCGCCCTTTTGTTTTTTTCGCCCGAGAGCTACTGCCAAGAATGCCGGGCCGGCGCCCTGCGCATGCGCAGATGGCTACTCGGAAAAAGGTCCATGAAAGGCCCGTCTTCCAAGCACTTTTTGGGCTATGTCCCTGTCTCACTTTTCTGTCTTGGGTTGTTGAACGTGTATCAATTATCTTGTCCGAACATGTCACCCTATTTGCCCGCTCTGGCTTGCATTCTTTGCTGAGCTTTGATAGATGTACGGCCAATAGTACAAAAAAAACTTACCAAACGTGTGCCTCGCTTCTCTCTTCCGAGTCGAAAAAACAACACGTGCACATTCATTTTGTGCACCTGTGACGAACTTTCCCAAGTGACAAACCCTCCTATGACGAATGATCCTATGTGACGAAACGACCTATTACGAACCGGCCTATGACGAAACGCCAGGTGACATACGGGTCATATCCCACATATCCCTGTAGGGGTTAACACAGGTAGTTTTGGGTGAACTTCGTAAGTATTTGGAACATTACATCGTTTGTAATAAATCTTACGGATATATAAACACCTCGCCCTCAGCCACCGTGCACTGTCGCCAACTATAAACAAAACTTTCTCGTTCTAGTATTTTGAGCTGCTCTGCAACACAAAATAGCCTTCCACGTAATGTACAACATAACTAAAAAATGACACAGCTCCTGGAGAGCGTCATGTAGGGACATATTAAGCGTCCGCCGCTGGGCAACCAGACAAGCGTTCGCTTTTGCGTTGCTTAAATTGATGTAGCCGACAGAGGCATCACAACTGTGTAACAGAATTAACTCTTGGCTGGAGTGAGTGAGTAAACAACTCTATTTTGCCCGAATCGGGGATGGGGGAAGGAGGGAGGTAGAATCCCCTTCAGTAGCCACCTTCCCCTCAGATTTTCTGGTGAAAGTGACAACCTATGGAGGTGTCACTGTGAAAATCGTCAAGTCCAGCCCACGCAAAACTTGAAGATGGATTTACCGCAATGTGACCGCAGCAACGGCGGAGATGCAAGTTTTAGTGACGTATTTCAGTTTGGAAAGAGGGTAGAATTTTCTGCAACTACTCCAAAGTAGGTGTACAGAAAGAGCTCAGCAGAACAAAATTGCCTAAAATCTCGCCTGTTAAAGCACAGAAGGAACACAAAAGCTCGTAGTCTGGCTCATTTATTAACATTTCTATAAAATAATGCGTAAATTAGTGGTAAACCCGTACGGGCGATGCCGGCTAAGCGCATTCAAGGCAAAGGAGCAGCCGCACCGGGCCCGCCGTGATTGAACGCCCACTCCAGAGAGGAGTAAAGGCGGCCGCGCGCCGTGACCGCTGAGTACGAGAGTACTTTTTCTTTTCGCCCGATGGAACGGTCTACACTAGCCCTCTTTTTGACATTGGTCGCAAGTTTGATCAGTGATGAGCGCATTCAGAATATGAATGTTTCGTTCAGCAGATAAAAAAATGCTTTCCGCCGCAGAAAATCTAGTTAGGTTGATTTTTGCTAATCTATACGAAATGTATACCTATTTTTACAAAGAGCACAGGTTTGGTCTTTTCTGCTACAAATTTTTTACCGAATCATTATACATCTTTACAATTAAGCGGCATTCAATGGGTGAACTTCTAATAGAGAAGACAACGTAGCTCTACAATTTGGACAGGCCTCAGATAATATTACAATATAATAAGCCTACTTGAAGTGAAAAGAACAGGAGGATTTATTGATACTAATAACGAGCATAATTGTGCAACGAGAACCTCTCAAAAACCTTCAGAAGTGTGAAATGTTCTATCTACAGGAAGGTAGGAAAAAACGCGGAGCAATTGTTATATGAAAACAAAACTACTAGATTTAGTATTACTGAACATAATACCGCCTTTTCTCTGGGACTAATGAGGACGAGGGCATTTGACTCCTATTTGGGGTTTGGATAAACAATGGAAAAATAGGCCAAAGACTCCAGCGGCCTTCTTCTGGTTGCTGTTATTGTGCTAGAGCTCCCAATATGAATATTTGCAGAGTCCCCTTTACTGGGACTGGTCCAGAGCTGCCGCTTCCACTATTCGCAGTTTTTACTATACCTATAAACACCTGCAAATGCTTACCTACATCTTATGCTTCGTGGCATTGGGCCCCTGGTGTTATCACCTACGGTCCCCTTGAATACACAATGTGCTCAATGCGGGGATATTACCATGTTTTCCCTGAGCAACTAAACAGCATACTGAATAACCTAGGTATAAATGTTTTACCGTGGTAATCCTATCTTTATAAAACACAAATTTTGCGGTTGTCGATTGCCCGAGCAAAACAATGTTTGACGGTGCTCTGCGAATAGAATCACTGCGCTAATAGGCCAGGGAAAACTCATTCTTGGTGTTTGCCTAGTATAACTGCAACACAGTCATTGTCAAATATACACGTTTTTATCTCTAAAACTACTGGTATTCTGTCAGTCTAATGAACAGCCTATATCGAAGAATACGATTATGTTACCCACCACAAGACATAGGCACACACGGATACAGAGAAAGAAATAGAAAGATTAAACGGAAACAAGCTTTCGCATATTCGAACAGACTGTTTAAACGTGAAACATTTTGAGGTCGTGGTTTATTAGGTTTGCAGAAGCTCAGTCTTCGATTGCCCAATCGTATTGTTGCGGTATCGATTTACGGGGTCACAAGTAGCGGTTTATCGGGCATGCCGTGCTTCGAGGTCCCGCTCGTGTCTCGGACGCAGCTTTCTGCGACACTCCACTGTTCAGCATAACAGCCGCCCAACAATACCGCTGCTGGGCTTCAAGTGCACGGGGCGTCCAGTTTCCACTTGTGGGAGACCATTGAGGTGCGCCACAAGTCTGGGCGTCTGACCGGCATACGTCTCTGTCACATTCCTACATGACCTCCCTATACATCCTTCTCAGGAAGGCCTTTATCGCCCACTGCAGCCAATGGCAGCTTCTTATTGAATGGCGCCTGAAGCGAGCTTCTGCTCTTAACTTGAACACTGGGGGCCATAGCCCGGGTTAATGAACCGTGAACGCGCTTCCTTGTGCCCTTACCCTTCTACTCCATCCTCATCACCGGCATCTTCTTTTGTAGGGCCTTTCTTATTACATGGACTTTAAATGCATTGAGATTTCTTAGCAGCACAATTCAGAACGTGATGCTTGAAAAAAAAAACCTGCTGATGCTGTACCTGTACGTCAAATGCCTTACTATAATTTTCGGTTATGAAGTTATAAACTCTGCCAATGAATTTGTCCAAAAGCTGTAGAGACCACACAGTCACACTGAAACCGCTGTAATACCAGAGGAATACCTACGCAAAAATCAGCGCAAGTGAATCATTCCTATATATAATTTTGAATATTCCTTATTAGATGACAAGATAATACTATTAGGGCTCTTCAAATAAAAATGAATACTTATAATACCAGCAGCAATGATTTTGTTCTTATACACCAGAAGCCATGGTTTTCCAAAGTTAAAGCCGCCGCAAAAGAAGTCCTTTTTGTCCACCGGAAATGGCAGCTACCCTTGGCGCACGAAAACGGTAAAAGTAACCAAGTTTGAGTTTTTTATTAAAAACCTCGAAATCAATATTTGAGTTTTGTTCAAATTTTTGTTGAAAATTTCTACCTTCAGTTCTCCATTCATATTCCAGACGCAAACATATTTTAGTGAATAAGCATAGAAAGTTTTGTAATGTGATTGTGCGCATGGGCCCAGATATTATCACTTACGGCCAGCTAACTTATTATCAATCCACGACGACGCAAATATCAGGTTAAAGATATCATCCACATCACTTCGCATAACCACAGGAATGTTCCCTTTTGGGCCGGGTGCCTACTTGTAAGTAAAAATACGGCTGCTAACACTGAGCATTGAAAGGCCACGCCTGAAGAAATTTAACAAGAAGATCTGCCACTACCACTCAAAGATAGTGCCGTCGATTCCACCCTAAAAATTCTTAGCTTTAATACACCAGCAAAGACGTACTAAGCAAAATAGCACAATTAAAGAGCCAAGAAATATTCCGAAAAAGTTGATGTTTTAGTAATTGAAGTTTGAAACAGTTTCCAGTACCATTCTAGCCATGAAGACGAGGTCCACCTGCCCAAATACCTCAAATTATTTGTGCTATCAGACCCAACGCACCCTTTCTACCTGTGCTCGAGAATATCTGTTTGTAGCCACTGCACCGAATTTAAAAATATGTTCAGAGCGATGTTTTCTTAATAAATCCATGCCACAGTCGCAATCCGATTTGTTTTTTTTCCGCGAGGGCTTACCGGAAAGGTTATAGAGAAGAGGGGTTACATCAAGAGTAGAATACATGGCACTTAAAAAGGGAACTCAAAGTAATAAACCAACAGCAAGAAGCAATGCGCCAAGACACGCGTGTTGCCTTAAAAAAAACAGGTACAAAGTGAATATGATCACCTGAAAATTACAGTGCTAAGCAACAATACAAGTGAACATCAGCAAGAATTTAGAATACAGCGCTTTGGAAAACTTAAGTCAGTATTTGAGTGCGGGCGCTTTCACGTAAACACTATCAAGCAAAAAATAAATACCACAAGCAGATAAGGCTTAGGAGTGTAAGTTTTAAATAAGGTTTGTAAGTGCAAAGCGAAAAGGTTGACTTTCTGTGATAATAACCAATAAGGCAGGCAGATGATTTTAATCAACGCACGTCTGCAGAAGAAATGAGGTACTCTATATTGTAGTGTGCTGGCAGGGAATGCAGCAGATGATTGTTATAACATACTTGTGAAAGAAGTATGGTCGAGAAAGCTTTCTTCTAGAGGAAGGAGAGGGAATCTTGAGTGAGCTTTCACGTTAGTAACGCTACGTGCGCGGTGGTATTTGGAAAGAATGAAGCGGAGAGCGGTTCTCAACAGTTTTTGAACAAGTAATAAGCAATGTGACCGGGGTACCAAACAGAAGAGGCGTATATTAGGTTTGGTCGATAGTAAGTGAAATATAATTTTTTTATTGAATGGGGTGGAAGGTGGAAAGTACGTTTCAGGTTTCAAGCATGCAGCTCGATTTTCGAATTATGAACTCAACATGGCGTTTGCAAAAAAAGATTACCACATATATGTATACCAAAGTACTTGCATAAACGTACGAAGTCAAGGGGACATCATTAAGAAAATAGTCTCGGCAGAATGATCGATTGCGCGAAATCCTGATTAATTTACGTTCGTGGATGTTCAGATTTATTTTGACAGAGCGTACATAAAACAGCGATAGCATCGAGTTAAGTTTGCAGTGCTCCGATATCTAAGTTAGTCGTTTGCTCACGGTACACAACACAATCATCGAGCGGACCGATAGAACGGGATATATTATTCGGAACGCCGTTTATGTGGATTAAGAAGAGCAATGTTGCTAAAACCGAGCCTTCAGGCACACCAGAAGTGACGGGGTTCAAGGTTAGTTTGTTCCATTAGCGAGCTTATACTAGTTCGATTACGTAGGGCGGAAATAATTCATTGCAAGACTTGAGAATCAATGTTTAACCGACTGCGTTTTAGTATTACAAGCTGATAATTACCTTGTCAAAAGATTAAGCTAAACCCAAAAACACACAATTCGTTTAAATTCCAGTTAAGAAAGGATTGAAATTCGTTAGTAAACTTGAGAAGTTGCGTTTGACAGGAACAATTTCTTCGAAATTCATGATGAGATGAATGTAAAAAATTATTGTAAAAAAGAACGTAAACCAGATAAATAAAAATGATGTGTTCAAGAAATTTGCATGGCCAAGATGTGAGTTAGTTGGAACGAGCTAGATGGCTTTTGCTTGTCTTGTGATTTGTGAAGCAGGTGCACATTGCCTGTTTTTCAAGGTGTAGGAAGGCGTCCATCTTTAGGAGATTTGTTAAAGATACAATGCAGTATTATTGAAATGTATTTTAAAGTGCTTTAAGAAAATTTGGAAGTATTTCTATTAATTCCAAAGGATGATGACGGCTAAAGTACCTTAATACCAGTTCTGATCTGAGCATTTTCAAAAACAAAAAATCCATGGGGGGAAAATATGTTGGGGAGGAAAAGGCATACTATAAATTTATGAGGTTGTTTAATTTGCGGGTGCTTGTTTCATTAGGTAGGAATAAGCAGCGCTGATTAGAAACTTGCTTACTTCAGCTGTTAACAAAAGTCTCAGAAAACCGCGTTACATGCTGCAGATATCCAGAATATGTAAGCAATCGACATTGAAGATGTGCAGGAGACGTACGGCTGGGGTCAAATATAGGTATATTCAACTTTGCAACTAAAAAAACTCCATTCAAATGACGCGAAGGATAAAGTAGAAGGGACAACTGATGGTGCTTTTAAACACTGTTTATGGGATATTACCTTCGTAATACAGCTTATGAATATTGCCGTTGTACGTATGCAAGATCTAACTGTATGTCTATTCTACATTATGTGCTGTCTACTGTACAAACATGAATTTGTTATATCCATGTCTAGTGCACATTAGTACACTATTGTTTAGATTAACCTGGATAAATAAATAAACATTCTTTGTACACTACGTGGAGCTTGGTCAGCCTCTTTGTAAGGTTGGCTACGTGTTGTGGGCACCTGTACATCAAAAACATCTCTTGCTAGCTATTCAGAGCACTGTTTGCTGTTCGTTGGTACCTGGGTTCAACGACAATGTGTGCCCATTTTTTATTTGCTACATATTGCATGGGGTTGGTTATGTGAATTGCCAAGCTGACCCAAAGCACTTGCCGATGCACACAAAGCACAGCTCCAAACAATAATTGTCACATCGAAAACAAGAGGTAGTAACAGCAAACCAGCTGTGATCAGCACAAGTCCCTTTGACAATAAGCAACATCACTGGTCTCATTGAATTGGACAATACAGCGCTGCTGACTGCAAATAAACTATCTGAAAAACAAATAAAAATTACACCGATCAAAATGACAGCCTTGCTAAGATAGCTTTAAATAAGTGAAGCGGGGCTGAAACTTTTAAAGTTACGCACAAAACACAAAAGGGTTCAGGTACAGTTTATAGTGACTTCAGAATTATGTAACACGTTTTCACAACTGAACCACTTTAATTTTGACGTCTATATACCTTGGCTGAAAGTGTGTGGATTGTATAGCCCTAAGAATTGCACAAAAATTGATCCCTAGATATAAACCACACAACGCACACATGGTGGCAAGAATATGAAATAGAGAAAACATGAACACCCAGAGGAAAGAGCAAGATAATTAGGCAGCTTGAAATATCTCACATCTACTAAAATTGGTGGATAACAATGGAAGGGAAGTGTAGAAACAGAAATGATTGAATGATACTTAGGAGGACAATGCAGTACTTTCGAACTCTAAATATTTCACACCTAGTGAAAAAATTGGGGAAGAATAAACCACGACTGCCATACAAATACAAGCTGCCCTAAGTAAACCCGCATCTAGGCAAATGAGTATGAACACAAAAAAGATCAGTATATCAAAATGACTGTACGGTGGTTACACGAGCAGTACAAATTTACGTAACTAAATGATGCACACTTAGTGTATTGACAGGACAACAATAGAAAAACAAAAAACTTTAAAAACCTAATTCAAATATGGTTAAGAACACAATACGGAGGTACAATATTTCAATATTTCGAACAATGTAGAATGCTTTAGGAACAACAGAAAAAAAGGCAAAACACAGAAACTATTTGAGAATAGTGACAAGAAGACCAATTTAAACAACTAAGTCACTCCAAGTGATGCAATAAAAAAATAACACAAAAAACAAATTCGTGGAGCACAGAAATGATTCAATGGTGGATCAATGGTGTGTGCCTCCATTACTCAGTTATTAGCGCCATTCTTGAACAGTTTGCGTTCTTCTTTCCGGTTCCACAAACTGTCCCAATGGTTGTAGACCGACTTGGTCCGAATGTGAGCAATAATTTCTTGGTCCAAAGGCTGAAAAAAATGAATTCATCTTGTAGCCATAAAAATAGGTCTCACTTTGTTGACAAAACTGATATTTTCGCAAGCCATCACGGACAAAAAACCTGGGCCCTATATATTGTGTGGTGAAAAAATTTGATCTTTGTAAGCACACCAAGGTATTCAGTTAAACACAGTGCAAGATATCACTCGCAGGTGGCAAAAGCACGGTTTTCTTTTTTCCTACACTAGAACTCCTGTGCCAAGTAGAACATAAACAGTAGCTATAGCAGGTGCCTTGTGAGGACTTTCGCAGTAGCACCTCCCATACCAGCCAGTTCTTCTATCTAGGCGTCGGTACTGGAATATCTGTGGTTCAATACAGCTTTTACACTGGTATAATACCAAATTGCAGCCTCCCCTTCTTCCTTAAAAAGAAAGCGTATGACAGCTGCAGCTTACCGCACTCACCTTTAGGCAGATACTTTGACTCACTGAAAAGGTGTAACTAAAATTAAGGACACAGCAGACAATGCAACAGGAAATGGTGGGTGTAAAACTAAGGCACACGAAGAGAGCGGAGTGGGTGAGGAAAGAAACGCGTGTTAAAAACTTATTACAAATTAAAAAGAAATCGGTGTGAGCAGGGAATGTCATCTGAAGGCGAGATAACGGTTGGGCATTAAGGGGACCGAGTGGGTCCCTAGAGAAGGCAAGCGCGGCAGAAGGCGGCATAAAGTTAAATCATCAGAAGAGATCAAGAAGTGTGTAGGGGGATAAGTTGGTCGCACTTAGCCTGAGAGCAGCGTAATTGAAGGTGTATTATAGTGACATTTGCCCTGTATTGGCGTAGATAGGCGGCTGTTACTGGTTATGATACAGATAGCAAGGGTAATGTTAATTCGAGGTTTCTATAAACTGCACATCAGTGAATTCCATAGTGTCACGAGATATAACACGAGTTTTGTCACAAATGAATCATATGTTGTAGCAATAACTACATCGGTATATTGTTTATTCAAGCCGGTTGTCCTAAATATAATATTACCTGTGAGCACCCAGTGCTTGTGGAGCAAATAAAGTGGCAGTTGATGGATGAAAAAAAAGAGCCGCCATTCGATAGTACACGCGCTCCTCTTCTCAACCTATACCACCGAAAATAAAAACCAAAGCATGCTTTCATTCACACATTTCACTTCATGCCACATCTCACAATAACTGGTTAAAATACGCACTAATTGTCTTCAACGAAACAAAGTAGCGCTGCCCTTCTTGCAGCTGGCAAATGATGTAGCAAGCAAGCAAAACGTGAAATATGGTGTTACAATCATGGTGCCGTATATGATTTCTAGAATTGGCAATGTAGATGCACTGTTTTTATGATCTGTAAAAAAACTCAGGTGGAAAGGGCTAGCGGCTATGTGCATGTGTACGTTACATGTTTTTTGTCTGTTTATATTATGGGCATAAGAACAACATGGTTCCATGCAGTGACAGGTAAAAAAATAAAAATTTTGTGGATCTGGACACGTACGCTTCTTAAAAAAAGACCTTTAAATTGATAGCATGATGCACCATGATGGGAATTTGAAGTCTCGACACACGGCCACTATTGTTTTCGCCCGTAGGTCTGATATGGCTGCCGCTGTCAGGGTCAAACCGCATCTTTTGGGTTCATCAGCGCGACACCTTAGCCACTAAGCTGCCTTGGTAAACTAAAAAAATCTTAGGCACGTTGAAGATAGCCAACAACTAAGAACAAATCCAAAACAATACTTTTCATACGGGACATCTTGAAGGTAGCGCACTTAACCCTTTGAGGGTCGATTTTTTTGAAAAAAACTTTTCCTGGTGGTCAAATTAGTTTATTGCGGATTTGGAATGTACAAAAAGTCTAAAGTCAGGATCACATGGTAAAAATTATCAGGAACAGTATTTTGGGGTCAGCATCACTTAGAACTGAAAAATGTTCAATAGTATTTCAGAGTGTGGTATTCCTTGAAAGACCGGTCTACGCACAGTGCCTTATCGCAGTCTGCAAGCATTAGGCGCATGTCTGAAAATGAGCTGTCTCCTTTCGAAGAAAGACTGTCTTCCGATTCAGACTTGGTGAAAAGAGCAAACTCAGAGTCACAAGAGTCATCGTGGTCGGTGTTATCTGAGCGGGCAGTTGGTTGGGCCATATCGCCGCTTTGCCGTGCATCTGAAGAACTCGAAGGCAACCCAGTAAACGAGGAGAGCGAAAATAACTTTTGCGCGCCGGTGATAAACAAGCTTATAGTAGCGCCAATATAGATAGAAATCAACTTCCGCCGCCCCCGCAACAGAGTCTTCGATTAGGTTACTTCAGTTCCAAGCACGGAGGGCAAGAATACCTAGTGAGCGTGGGAATAAACTAGATAACAGCAGCCCCAATACAGATCGAAATCAACTTCCGCCGCGCTTGATAGCGAGCGCCCATCAAGTTTCGCGCACCTCCGATGCGATCACGTTGCGAAACTGAAACAATGAAACGCGTTGACACGTACAGATGCCGTAACGCGCCGAAGGCAGAGAGTTCTCTTTTTCACCGCAAGAAGGTAGCACAATCAAATTTCAAACACTTCTTGTAAGTCCCAGGAGGTGACAGCACCTCCCAGGAAGCATGCATCGTTAATATGGCGCAAAATATCAAACAGATGCTCGAAATTGTACCCGTACGGCAAAGACCTTGCGGGACGGAAAAGCGCCGCAGTACACGTACGGCAAAAATTACCAACTAACCTAGTTGGCACTTCTAAAATACTTTTATTTTTTATTTACGTTCAACAGGGAATTCGTAATAGCTTTACAGCAAAATGTTTCTGAGTAGGACACATTTCCTGAGGTGTCTAACAAAGAATTTCATCGGTCCACAAATTGCTTGTCAATAAGTTATTCTGCCTAATTTTTTATGCCTTTAGCGCCCCTTCAGCGAAAATGATGGCTTTGGAATAACACACATTGATTAGTTCTCTGGACAACAAATTGCTTGTCACTAAGTTAATCTGCAATTTTTATGACTTTACCGTCCCTTTAGCGAAAATGATGGCTTTGGAATAACACACACTGATTAGTTCTTTGGACAGCATAATCCCTTGGTGACTTCCGCATAAAATATGTCTTCATTTCCACTTACTCTATGGACTCTATTACCATTTCTTTTTTTTCAACTTGACGATTTATGCATGCCCAACATTATAAAAAGATTAGGAGATACTCATGTCGAACTGACGCTTTAAAAATTCGTTGCACCCTGTACCATCTGCGAATAGAATATTCTGGCTGTTGAAATTGTAGAGTGCCACAGTATGTAATAATTTATTTCCTCAATAAAAATACACAAACAGTCCGACATTCTCCCTGTGTCGGTGTAGTGTCTGGGTTCCCCTGTTTGAGCGCTTTCCTTGTCCTGTGGTTTGCAGTTTAATCCAAATATTTTAGCTTTGCCTATTTTTTTGTTGCTTCCCAGTGTACTGTGCATGTTGATTTTGTATTAAACTGAGTAAAAAATTGGCGCCTTTGATGTTCGCCATTTATGCATTCTATATTACTGTATTATTCTCTCATGTGAGCAAAACTGGTTTTTTTTCTTGTTGTATGCGCGTTATCTCCCATAGGTGTCTAGAAATACACCTGTTCCCCTTTTACTATAGATTATACCTATCCGCTTCTGCCTAGTGCTTCTTACGTAAAGCTTTTAGTATCCGGTAAATAAATAAATAAAATAATTTTTGATACCGTACGGTACGGCGATACGGTACGGTGAATATTTTGATACGGTACGGTACTGATCACTTAAGTTTTCTTTTTCCGTACTTTGCTCCCAGAAAACGAGCAGGTAACAGAATGCTGTTACAAGAAGTGTTTGCGATGAATTGTAATGTTTTTGTTATTACAACCTTAATATTCTTTAGAAGAGCTGCCTAAACCTCCGTCGTGTTTCAAAGCGCTTGAAACAAAGTTATTATATTCTGCCGAATAGTTGAAAATTTTTTTCCAACCAACATTAGCAAAAATGCAACATAAAAAACGATGCAACATTTCTTATGGTGTTGCAGCGGGGGTTTTAGCCTTTCACAAATAGTCTCAAAGCTCCCACTAAAGCAAGTCATGTCACGTGAGAGCTTTTCACAAGCATAAGACAGGGTGGCATCGGATCAGTTTTCCCAATGCCGGCCCGAACCGCCCACAACCAACAAACTCTCTACCCTTACAAACTTTCTACTGAAAAGATTTTTGAAAATTCAGTCTTATCTATGGTGGCCCAGCCGCGCGGCCGTACAGAGTGCAATATTTCACCTCAGCAATCGCCCACATTACAGACCAATACAACATCAAGTTCCTCGGATCGTTTTAATTCAACCGCCTTTGGATGGCATCTATTATACCTGAAGAAAACATGCAGCAGTTGGCAGCGCACACGCAGATCACGCTGAATGGAAGACGATGCCTAGTGACAAATGCCAACTGCTGGGTAATAGCGGTGAAGGTTTACTATGTGCTGCCGGAAGTCCCTGAGGAACTCCTGTTCTGCCACTTCTAACAATTCGACCGCGTCTAGAGGGTGGATAGAGAAGGATGGTGAAACCCTCAACTCGCGCACATGACCGGAACCACTAGGGCTTTTCATGTGATCCCGGAGACTCCAACATCCTTTGGAGGGGTCCCCCAACAGACCAATATATATGGCGACCCCATCCTAACTGAAGTTCTGGGGTCGTCCACCAATGTGGCTCCAGTGCTTACACATTGGCCACTACTGGAAAAGATGTGATACATCATGATGTCGTGCATGTCATGCCTACAGGCACCACTTAGAAAACTGCTCGCAGTCTTTTGCTAGCCCGGCGGAGAAGCGAACGCCCGCAAAAAACTCAAGGAAAAGCAGCTTACGCCAGAAATTTCAGGCAAGCGTAGTGAAACGGCCAGGTCGGCCCTCTCTCCACCCCCTTAAACAACTAAGGCCACTCTCCGGAATTCACGTAAGCTGTTCAGAAATAATGTCGTGAGTAACATCTCCATAAAGCGGAAATTTGGGACACTCAACTTGCTTTAGGGCAGAAGTAGTGACGTCACCTTTCTAAAGGAAACCAAAATTGCAAATCAGGCAACCGCAAAGAACTTCGTCCAGTTGTTCAGAAACAAATATTCGAGTTTTGGTATCATGGCGGGCGTCGGAGTGGGAGGTTCAGCCATTCTCATAAAGCAAGAAATAATATCTGCAACCTGGCGAGATATGGCCTTTTTTGCATGATCGATGCGATCCCGGGAAGGAGCTCACCCATTTCCTGTGCACTTATGCCCCCAAGGAATTCCCCCACAGGCTGAGTTGTATTATGTACTCCGCTCTCTCCTGCCATTCCCCAAAAACGTTTCTTGGGACTGGCTTTACCTGCATTCTTAATGCAGGGGACAGGTCCGAGAGGAGAGGCAGGGATGACCCATCGGCGCGAATTTTAAAATCTGTACAATATAGCTGCATTTTTCCAATGCTCCCTAAAGCACGAATTCAATACAGTGCACTATACGGGTTTTACACTACAAGGTCACACGAGTCCCTTTGGCGACATTGTGATCGTTACTTCGGACGCCTACCTCGGGCACACTGTGGCTGCTCTAAAGCCATGTAGGCGTTTGATAATTTTATTTCATTTCATTTATTACACCACTAAAGGCCCGGAGGCATTATATAAGGGCGGGGGGATAACAGGGTTTGTAGGAGTACTATTGAACGAACAGAAAAAGAACAAGAAGGTGAACATGAAATCCTGAAAATACAAACAAAAAATACAACAAATAAAAATTACACAAAAAATGTACAAACTTGAAGTGAAGTCAGCGAACACAATTAAAAATAAAAAGAGCAGTTGAAGCATCAATAAGACCATCAAGCAAGAACTGTACAATTACATCCTTAATGCATCACGCGAACGTCTTTTCAAGCTTATCTCTAAATTGTTTGTTATTGGTGCATGTGGCGATGTCGGCGGGTAAAGTGTTCCATAGAAGAATAGCTTTAGGAAAAAATGACGATACAAATTCTGATGTTCCACCAGTTATCGGAGCTAATTATCAAGTATGATTTAAGCGGGGTGATATTCTGTGAGGCGACTTGAGTACCGTGTCTTGATTGTGGAGGAGGCATATTGCGGAGGAATTGTGGAGGAGGCATAGCCGAACAATAACGCGGCGGGATTCAAAGGTGGGAAGGGAGAGAGATAGTTTAAGGGCAGTGACGCTGACATGACTTGAATATTGCGAGGTGATAAAGCGTGAAGCCCTGTTTTGAATGGATTCAAGTTGATCAGATAGGTATGATTGTGATGGATGCCAGATGGCCAATGCATGTTCCAGTTTTGACCGTAGGAATGTTAGATAGGCTAGTCTTTTTATTTCTTGAGGAGCACGTTTAAGGTTACGGTGAAGGTACCGAGAGTCCGTGAGGCTTCCGAGCAAACTGTGTCCATATGCGTTGATCAAGAAAGCGATGGCGCCATGTGAACAATGATGTTTTATATTGCTGCGAACCATGCATTGAGTTTGTTTATTTGTGTTTTGTTTTCACCGCCCGGCAGTGCCGTTCGTGTTATGTCTGTGCCAAGGGAAGCACGTGTTCCATTCTTTCTTTTTGTGCCGCATGTGTTATCTGTTCTGATAGGGAAAGAATTTGAACCTAACGTGAACAGCCCAGAATAACCTTCTTGGACCTACAATGTTCTAGATGTGAATAGAAGGTTCGAGAAGCACGCGCGCCGAAAGATAAAAAGCCTGCAGAGCAGACGCCGACTCGACTCTACGACGCTCGCCTACGCAAGTCAGTTTTTTAAATGCCGCTTCGCCGCTTGTGTATTCTTTCAGTTGTTAGGGGAGCACAAGTTCGCTCCAATGAAGTCGTTTTCTTTGAAGACAACTGCATAGTCTTTGGGTTTGTAAAAATATGATGCGACTGAGCTGATCGGTATATTGTTGACGTGATAGATGTATTGAGATTTGGCACGTTTCCGAGAAATTGAGTGATTTGCATTTTGTTAGTTGAATAGCATGTGTCATTTTGTACACCGTAATAAAATACCATTGTGCTAAAAATACTTTCTTTATTGACAAAATCTCCAAAGAAATCGAAAATCTCAAATTAGGCCCTGTAGATCCCATTGCCTATGAACAGCTCAAGAAAAAGCTGAAATATGAAGCAATACACATGGGTAGGATGAAGGCTGCTAAAGATAGAGCCAAGGAGCGCGGACTTTTCTAAACCTTTCGGGTGCTCGCCGAGGTCGAAGAGGAACAACCAGGAGAATTTCAGAAGGACATCCAACTGGTTAAATCAGAATAAAGGGGTGAGCAGAAGTGACTTCACTGGGGAGCACCGGTATTCCTGAGGGAAATACAGGTTGAGCCCGAGGAACAACAGTCAAAACTCTCCAAAACCCTCGGCAGAGGACGCACTACTCGAAACAACATTTACGAGGATGAACACAATGGTGTTCTTGTCTCCAGGCGTGAGAAAGTACTTTTGCTTTATCCGAACCTTTCTCCTGACTATCCCGCACCAAACAAGAGCCCGAATCTGTCCCAGAAGAAATACTGCAGCACATCCAAAAAATGTCAGAGGATATTAGAGGAGCAATGAAGATGCCGATCTGCCCATAACATCCTCTGATGTAGTAGACCAGACGATTAAAAAGGTGCTTTTAAACAAGTCCTCAAACCCCGATAGAATCGGTGCAGAGATCATCTCAACTTAAGAGATGCACATGCAAAGAGTAACTCCTGCCGCTATTCATGCAGGGCAGACCTGTGGTGCTTATAGTGAAAACATCATTAACAGAATCCACACAACACGTGAATGAATAAATTATATCCCGTTGATAGCAGAATGCTACAAAATATTCGCAAAGTTCCTGGCCAAGCGACCTGAGGCGGCACTGGGTGCACTGGTACGAAACCATAAGATTTGTGACTCCGATGGCTACTCTATCACTAACTTATACCAGGTGAGGAACGTGTGCGATGCGGCAGCGCTGGGCATTACTCCATTTGCAGCCCTCCATATGGACTTGAGGAAATCTTTTGACAAAGTGAACGGCCACTATGTACTTACGCTTCTGCGTCACTTAGGGATTGGGGAGGTAATGCTCAAATGAAACAACATTTCTCACAACAACATTACTACGAGGCCTGTTTTAAACGGTCAGTGTGGCGTCCCCATTTGAGTGCACATATCACTGTGTCAGGGGTGCCTGATGTCGCCACTGCTCTTCGCCAAGTAACTTGAGCTCCTGTGCCGGATGTTTGCTGCGTAAGGCACAATCAGAAGCCTTGTTCTTGGGTAGCAGAAATTGCGAGCCCTGGATTATGCGGAGAATCTGGCCTTCTGCACATCTTAGGCCCAGGTGGGTGACGTGGTAAAGCGGGGCTGTCGCTTCTGCTGCTTCCCGGGGGAAGAAATACATAAGTCCAAGTCAGAAGAAGCTTGGCTTGGTGAGTGTGTTTTCGAACGTCAAGACCTTCTCGTCATTATTGAAAGGAGAGTGTTTGAAACAACTTTAGTATAAATCTCGACCTGCTGAATGTGTGCATTGCAAGATCGTCGAAGGATCTGGTGGCTGCAAAGAGGAAACTCCCGCCATAATGAACGAGGCACACCGTCATTCACTAAAAGGCTCACCTATGTAATCCCTGCCAGGTTGAACGGAGCACGCATCACTACGATTGACATCAGATCAATAAACAAACTTTAACTAATTTCGGCTGCCTCCTTCTCGCGTTCAAGGTACGACGCCATGTGTTGCCACAACCTGTTTTGGATTTTATATAGAAGTAAGGAGTGAGCCTGATGAACGCAGACCTTAACTGATCATGAGGCGCTTCTACTTCCGCAGCCAGTCAAACCCTTTTCTTCGAGCAGCTTTACCGTGCCTTGGCTCTGCACGCCTAAAACGGTGGCTCACCACATCAGAGTGCCAAAGCCACAAACTGAGTCACACCACTTTCCACAAAGAGCTTGCCACTGCACTCGCACCATTGTAGGAGCATCTTTTCAAAGGAGTACCTTCTCATCACAAAGTCACGAGGGCTTTATTAAAACCTCTTGACGAAAGTCCTTTGGCTGTCTTTGTGTCGGCAACCTTATGAGTGAACGCCAGTCAGGAATGCATTAGCCCTGCCTGTGGCCACGGTTCGGGATATTTCTCTTTTTTTTCATGTCAGAGTTCTGCCAGTTAAGGACCGACAGCCGTCTTTGGGCTTCATTATGCCCTAAGGTGCGAGATAAATCCTGTGCGGTAAAACAAAAACGCATGAGGACGTCTTCCTGGCATCCCACACTGTCCACTAATTTTGAAATGAATTGCTGACTTTATTTGCCATAATATGGCAAACAACCTGGCCTAGTCTAAGTGCGGATCGAAGTGCGGAAGTGGAATATCTGGTCGTATGCGTCTGCACTATCGTCCTAGGGCTTTGCTACCTCGAGAGGCCACTCGTCGACGTAGTTGAGTGCCCCGTATACCTAAAACCTGCCTGGCGTCCCATGGTTGACAAAGTCACCTCTACCACAGGTCCGTTATATGGAGCCGAATCTTAAGAAGAACTGCGTCAGCCATAAGAACAGGTTGGCAAGCGGTAATGTCCTTCAAGACAAAGGAGGACATCTGCGGATTTGGTTATGCTATACAAAAGGGGTACGCGATAAAGGAGTAAACACCATCCCCAAGTCTTACTGTTTTTGGTTATTCATTAATATTGGCTATCTTTGTCAGACTGTTCCCTAGGCTTCCAATAATCAGGATCCGCCCCTTGTTACTCCCCTTTCTCTTCCAGATGCACTGCGAGATATGTCCTCATGCTACACGTTTTTTTGTTTTTGTGTCTTTTATCAGTATAATTTTTAGAGCATATTTATGCGTGAGCAGTTTCACGCGTCAATGACTAATGTAGTCAACCCTTGGCTATGCCCTGATGCCTTTGCATATTATATCATGTCTTGTCAGGTCACTTGTAACCTGATATATTTGTGTAAATAAAGATATTACTGAAAATTCAATATTACAAAAACGTCCATACTATGGCACTAGGGTGTGGGGGAAGCACATAGTTGCTGACTCCGAAAAGCACATAAAAAAGTCAAAACGGAAAATATCTGAGCCGCAATGGTGGAGCAAGTAAGTGGATATATATATTAGAATTAAAAGGCCTATGAAAGCCCAAGGACACTGATTTTTGCCACCACAAAATTTTACCCCTGTAATTTATAATACCCCAAGGCAACTCTTCAGGAACTGAGAGCAAATCGCCTTGGTACCATGGTGAACATGGCCGTTCATAGAACTTGGGAAGTGGCCGAAGCAAGCCCACCTAATGCAGCCAAAGATATATCGAAGATGTGGGCAGCTGCTGGGAGCAGAGAAGAATAATCGGACAAAAAAAATCTGCACAGCAGTAAAAGGCCAACCGCAAGTCTCGGCCTGTAGGGCCCGTCTAAGTCAGTTGCAGATGAAATTTAATATTTTCTGTAATGTAGCATAAAAAGCAGGATACCATTACCTATACAGTTTTTACACAAGAAGTTTTTTAAACTTTATAAAAGAAATCCTTTACAGTTTACCTTTATACCTCTCAAAAAAGGTAAACTGTGCGAACGCAGATTGCACACTATAAATTTTTGTAGCAGAGAAATAAGGAAAGTGCTCTGCTTTATTGCACTTAGTTTCATTCAACTACACCAAGTTCTCAAGATGCACATAATGTTTCGTTTGACTAGATCAAATTCTTAAGCTCAGGGCAAATATTTTTTTTCTATTTGGTTACTAATGCTTTTCAGTTCTACCTAGAATCTTGTGGTCTTTCTCTAATTGTCGTCATCACACTTGTGAGCCAAGCTTTTGTGTCTGCATTTTTTGCAAACCAACCATCAGAAACTATTCAATAGGCAGCATTGGCTTCAAGCCTCCCAAGTATGTACAAATCACCTGATTCCGATCGCACACCAACAGACTCGGAAAAACAGAAAGCAAAGCACCAATGCCACCCTGGCGGTACAGACCAGATATAAATTACTCAAATATGATTGTTTGTCTGCTGCCCCTAATATAGCGGGGCTCACAGATGGTTGTATATTGGAGGGCGTCTTAGCGTTAAAGGATTTGTTCTTTTCACCTTTTTTCGTTGTAGCCAGGTTTGTTTCACCATTCCTACAGTCGACACTACTTAATGTAATTTGGATACTGTGGGTATATACTGCTTACCGGTCTTGTTGGTGCTGCACGTGCATCCGTGAAGGTTCTTTTAAGAAATTCTTCATGCACAGAACACAGGAATAAATTACAAAAAGGGGACATAGACACAGCACCGACCCAGCACTCTGTGAACCTCTCTGTTTTGTTTCTTCCAGAATGACGTGCAGAATAATGTGAAAATAACAAATAACCAACAGTCCGAACGTTGTGCAACCATAACCTGCGTGTCCTATTCAATGGCACCATTGGGTGTTGGGAGTTATGTTGTTTGGACAGAAATGTTTATTTCGGCCAAGTCCTGTTCCTCCCACATAGAGCACACATCCTCTACATCACCTTGACCCGCTTCCATCTCCACATCAAAGTTCTCAACTGACAACATGTAAACGTATAGGTAACTACAGGTGTAGTTAAATCCTCCTCCGAAGTAGTTCCTCCGAAAGGGTGATGAAGCACCGGTTCATGCAGGTCATTCAGGAAAACATGGAGGAAACAGTTGGGCCAAGGTGGTATCAAGGTGGTACCCCTCGGTACCAAATATTAACAAAGCAAAAATAAAACAAAAAGGCACTGCTCAGGCTAGAAGGCTGGACCCCTTTTTAATGTGTTTTTTGTCGATCCGACTGAACATGCACTCAGAAACAGAAAGTAACGTACAAAAAGATACAACAGTTCACATTTATGTTCAACTCAAGTATTGCCATTTTTATTAAAGAGGGCAGCTATTGCAATACGTCTTTAAAGTAGGTGGCGATGCTCTAGCCTCACTGTGGCCAGCAACCTTATGATTTTCGCCAACGTTGAAGTTGAGGCCAGCCAGAAAAAAAAACACGTGATGGATAAACGCTCACCTGTTCCTTAAGCAGGGAGTTTGACTAAGCGTTTCCGGTGTTGCCCTAAGCAATAAGGATCAGGTTTGTCAGGGCGAAACGCATCGACTCCCCATAACATACGATGTACACAACCTGGCCGCATGGAAACCCCTAGATATAAAGGTGTTCAATAACCAAAAAGAAATTCCAGTACCACCAAGAGCTTGTAAACACAACTTGCAGTTTAGTTTTTAAAGTGACTGGGTGCACTCTAATCTACGTTGACGAACATGACACCATCGCAATGGCTTCTACTTGTTCTTCTGACATGCTTATTATTAGACTAATCATTTGGGGACAGCTGGATAGCTGATCACTATTTCGAAAGTTAGCCAACGCATACAGTTATCAGAGGGAGTACATTTGAAAGCATTTGTTTTCAGTTAGCTCTAGAATAAAAGTCGTTAGGGTGTGTTCAGTACTCATAGATACTTGAAATAATAAGAGCCGCTGTCTCCACCAGCATATGATTGTCATTGGTCTATAGAGTATCATATAACAGACCACAAGAATTTGGGACGGGTGTGGTCAAGAGGAAGCATGACAGTTTGATAAGAAGCCTGTATTTCAGGTATTGTGAGTCACCCACGTATGACGGGTTATGGTTTATCACACCTTTTCGTCAAACTCCTATTGGGGGCGCTGCGGTCGCCAGGGGGAGCAAACGTGCCTGGTAGCAGGTCCCGCAAATGTGACGTTTAATGCATAATAATTGCAAGCTACGAAAGTTTATTTGTTACCAAAGTGAGTGGTACGGTACGGGGAACCAGCCGATAATACCATCGACCAAGTGGTATGTGAACTTTCACCCTTTTTTGGAGTTTTATTGTTCGAGTTGTGCAGGGCGAGCTAAGCCTTAGGCCTAGCCCAAGACTTCGACTGCCCCGGGAGCACCCTCCCTGGAGCCAGGCCTAACCACAAGTAGGACCAAGATGGCGTCGTCGCCGGCGATGAAGGTGTGCGACGCCAAGGAACGCGACACCATGCCGGCAACTACCTTCGGCAACTTCGAAGGAAGAACTAGCGTTCAATACAAGGCCGCGACGCCACGCCCGGCGAGTCGCCCCAGAAGGATGGCTGCGAGCAGGAGAATGCGTAAAACCAAGGACCAGCAACGTCAGCCACCAACTCTCGCATCGGAACGACAATACAGACCCAAGGAGAGGGCTAACTTCACCAAGCGGGTTACAAAAAAAACATTAGGAGAGCTGCCCGTATGCCGGCGAGGATACCCAGGGAAGACCACAATATTGTAATTAGAACGAGGGGAGGCCTAGACATGGCCAAGATCGAGAACTCGGTTGTCACGGTGGTGATCATGGTGGCCGCAGGTACATTGAGGGAACACGAAAGGGGAATTAGGTCTCCGTCAACGCGCCGCCCAACATTCTAGTACTTAGCACCCCAAGCCAAGATAGAGCCGAAGTGTACGCTAGGGTCAAGACTATAAAATTCGGAAACAGAGTACGAAGGCAATGTATACCAAACCGCGCCCGAAAGGGACGGTCAAAGCAGTAATTAGAGGCACTTCGATCGACAAAACACCAGAGGACATCAATGAAGCAATTTTGACGAGGTACAATCTGCTAGCACTTGAAGCGCACAGAAAGGGAAACTCAATGGCAGTCATCGTCCTCTTCGAAGGACATACGGTACCCAGATATGTGAAATATAGAGCGGCGTTGATAAAATGCGCACTATAAAAAAAGCACAACGAAGTGTGCCGATGCTGCGGCAAAGTTGAGATCCAAATTATGTTTGCACGACCCCAGAGGCGAGAGTATGTTTCGCGTGTGGAATAGCTAACCCTAATGCGGAACACGAAGGAGTGTGTAAGCCTCGATGCAAGTTATGCGAAGGAGCGCACCCGACGAGAGACAGGGTGTGCAAAAACAAGTTCAAGCTACCCTTCGTTGTTACGAAGCCGCCATGGGAGTTAAAGACAGGGTTAGAACAATAGCTGCAAAAGGCAAAGCCACCAAAGACGTAAGACTTCCCGCAGCGGCAGGCAAGCAAGGAGGGAAAGGAGACAAGCGAGAGTAGACGGTGCAGTACCAGCTGCGGAAAAAACGCTAGCTGACAGGAGCTCCCGCCACCGCCACAACGCGAAGGAAAGCTGGCGTCGTCGGATGCAGTGATGGGAGCCAAAGCTGAGGAAGTGCCTAGGGGAAAAACCAACAACAACGAAGCGGAAAAAACCCCACTACAAAGGTAGTCTGCGACATGATAAGCGAAAGCAGTGAACGGCTGCTGAAAATGATAGAGTTTAAGATGGACAAGCTCATAGAGGCACGGAGGTCCAACATCCAATCGATGGCTCAGACCCAAACGCAAACGAGGAGCAACCCTCCCAAGACATACCAGTTCCAATTAGGAAGGAGGAAACAGCCGTGACCAAAGAAGAAGCCACCAAGAACAACATCGAGAGCGACGGAGAACACGCCACGGAACCCAGCAACAAGAAAAGGATCATCAAAAACACAAAGAAAAAAAGACTCATGGCACATCTCGACCGCATAGACTGCTAGCAAAAACGACGAGAACAGCTAGCAAAAACGACGAGAAAACGTTTATAATATGGAGAAAACGCCGCAGGATCTGCAGAGCGGAGTGATGCAGATGCAAGCCCATTTGCAAACCTTTATGCAGAGCATGAAAAAACCAAAACGCAAGCGTTCATGCAAAACGTGGAGGCCCAGATCAACCTTAAAATGCAACAATTATAGACCCAACAACCCCAAGGACAAGGACCAAGCCGGACCGAAAGAGAGTAACATACCACAAGCCAGACAGGCACCTGCTAATATGGCAATAAAACTGTAATTGTTAGCAAAGTAAAAGAGCAAGGAGAATACAACACCTACAAGGGATAGAAAGGAAACCAGACGTCTCCATGCTTTAAGAAACGCACTGCATAGAAACACCAAAACTTACAAGGTACAGTGCACAAACCAAAGCTGGACAGACGCTGAATGAAAAAAAGACGGGAGCACACAGGTCCATCTGCGGGGTGTGCACGTTCGTCCGGAAAGGCATCGTCTTCGTCGAGCACGAGCTGAACAGCGGCAACTGGACCGACAGCTGCGTTGTAGAGGTGATCATCGGAAGGAGGACAAAGGCAAGTTTACTCGCCAAAACGTGCACAGCAGCCCAATGCACAGCCAACCGAACTTTTGTACGCTCATGCAGAAAGCGCTAAGAGTGATAAAGAAACGGTAGTAATCGGGTGCGCCCATATAGCCCCACAATTAAATTGGGGCTACGAAAAGACAACCGAAAAAGAAACAGACTTTATGCAAGACGCCACGGACGCAGGGTGAAACTGATCACAAACCCTGAGACCCCAACCACAACGGGCGCACTGGTCACCAGAGACATCCTCCCGGACCAGACGTTCGCAAGGGTCGAAGACAGAGGGGACGCGACATGGAGGAACACCAGGACCGATGTCGGCAGCGACCAAAAGATGATAGAGGTACGAGTCCCACTCGGAAACGACAGAAGCCAAGAAAAAACAGAAATACGCGAACTGGGAAGAGTTTCGCCGCTAGCTTTTAACTCAGCACGAGAATACTGAGGACATAGACAGGTGGGCAAAAGCAATCGTGGAAGCAACCGAGGAAACAACGATTGAAATTGAGAAAGACAGAACAGTACACACGATGGATAGCTGACTGGCCCACCTCATCGATACAAAGGAAGACTAAAAAGAATTGGAACCAACAACGTAGGAACAGAAAGCTCAGAAAAAGATCGCCAAAATTATCAGAGATAGAAAAACACCGCAGGGAGCTCGGCAATCAACAGTGGCAACAGGCATGCGGTAGACGGACAGACAACTCCACAGAGATACAACGTGTACACCGCTCCAGCACGTGCTAGGCGGAACCCAAACCAAAGGGAAACAGCAGCATAAACTTGGCTAAGTCATCCACAAGGCGATCGCGAACGACGGCGAGGACGAGGGGAAAAAAACTCGTCTGCAAATACCTCCCGGTTTCTACTAAAAAATAACACCCACAATATCAGGGAGCGGAAAACGCCGAAATGTAACCGGATATAGAAGAATGGGAGGTACGAAACGTCATGCAAGACATCGATAGAAGATCGGCGGCGGGAACCAACCGAGTGAGCAACAAGGCACTAAGAAACCTCAACGACGCTACGTTAGCGGCACTGACGGAATACTTAAAGAAATGTTGGACGGCCTGAAAGCTACCGCGCCGATGCAGGGAAGCGAAAACAACTTTAACACCGAAGCCAGGCTAACCACCCGGCGTCGAGAGCATCAGACCGATATCGCTGACATCGTACGTAGGCTAACTGCTCGAGCACGTACTCGTGAACAGGTGGCAACACTACCTCGAAGAAGCAGAACTATACGCGAACTCGCTCATCGGGTTTCGGGAAAAGCTAGGGACTCAAGACGCTATGCAACAGCTCAAGAGAGAGATCGTAGAGTACGGGAGCGACAACAGAGCAATACTGGACTTGGACCTGCAGACTGCCTTCAATAAAGTTCGGCACTCGGCGCAAAGGTATCGCGCCTGAATCTGGGGAAAAGATCGTACACTACATCAGAGACTTCCTGACCGACCGCAAAACCCGAATCTCCGCGGGAGACGTAAAACTACCAGAGAAGGCACTAGGCCGGGAGGGAACGCCGCCGGGAGCGGTAATGTAACCGCTGCTCTTCAATCTAGTAATGATCGGGGTCACCAACAGACTGCAGAAAGTTGAAGGGGAACGACATACAGTCTACGTGGACGACGTAACGCTATGGGTTACCAGCGGCAGCGACGGCCTCATCGAGAGCAAACTGCAAGACGCACTGGAAGCAATAAAATACCAACTGAGCAGCTCGGGTCTAGTCTGCTCTGCGCAAAGTCGGAGCTTCTAGCGATCCCGCCCAAGGGAGGGAGGCGCGACAAGCAGCCAACCAGAGACGGCGACAATATAACAGTAAGAACAAAGGTGGGACACACCATTCCCCAAGTAAGCAGGATCAGAGTCCTAGGAATGCTCATCGAACGCATCAGGCTCAATGGAAAGGCAGTCTTCACACTCGACGTCAAGACCGGCGCGGCAATGCGACTCATATGAAGAGTGTCGAGTAGAAGAGGTGGGATGGAGGAGGAACGACTCGTGAGACTCGTACAATCCCACGTGGTCAGCCACGTCGCATACGTCGCCGCCTTTCACAATTGGCGGCATTGCGAGCGGAAGAAAGTCGACGCGATGGTGTGCAAGACATCCAGGTCGGCGTTTGAGCTCCTAGGAGGTACGAGCACGCAGAAGCTCGAAGCCCTGGAACTCCACAACAGCCTGGAAGAAATAGCGGAAGCCACGTAGATGGCACAGTTCACAAGACTGTCGGGAACCAAGATTAGCAGAGAAATACTACGACAACCATGCATCAGCGTAAGAAAAGATCTGTCGACGGGGGAGCAGACACCGCGGGAGACGACCAAACGCATCGCCGTACGCCCGATCCCACACAACATGAACCCAATTTACAACCAGGAGAGAACAGAAGCACGGGCTAGAGCTCTCATAGCACTTTACTCAATCGACTAAGGGGCGGTATTCCTGGACGCGGCCAGCTACAAAAAGATGAACGGCGTCTCCAGCGTCAGGATGGTCGAAGCCAAGACCGGCGTGACCTGGCTGGCAGTCGGTGTGAAGACAAATTCGCCGAACCAAGCCGAAGAAGTGGCGGTGGCACTCGCATCGTGGACCCAAGAACAAAGACCGTGCCGCGTGATTCGCGAACGGGAGTGCGCAATTTTTCGACGAACTTCGTGTGGGGTGTAACCACGCGTAATCTACGCAAGCCCGAAACCAACAGCGACAACCAGGTTGTGGTCATTAAGCGGTTGCCCGCACATGCGGACGAAAGGATGGTGAGCTCGCTCGGGTTCACCAACTACAACGAGATGGCCAACGTGGTGGCGAGAGGAATAGCCGGCCGTGACACGAGTAGAACGGTCGCCGACGAAGTGGATGGCCCCGACCGGGACACCATGACCAGCTACAGCGAGGTGATCGCATGGTATAAACTAGGAAGGCGAATGATAGCCCTGCCTCACCGCGGGCTGACTAGCGAAGGCTGACTAGTGCTCAGTCAATACAAACAAACCCATTTGATTACCCCAGTGCTAGCCAAGCACCTGTGGCCGAAGGTTTACTTGACTGATGTGTGCAGGGTGTGCGGGAAGGAGCAGGGCATGCTGGCCCGCATCCTGAAAGACTGCGTAAGCGCGAAAATTACCAACATTTGCGACGTTGTCACCCCACATAAAGGAGGGTAAGAGATCCAACGAAAAAAAACGTGCAACACAAGGCCGTTCAGCAGATTCTAGCGGTGGTCGAGAGGCAGCGACCGGACGGGCCGGAGGCAGAAAAGGGGAACCCGAGTATGCCGAAGCCCACCGAGAGCGACTCTCGCCACTAAGAAGACGTCCAGCTTCGTCGACCCAAGACGCCATCCGAAGATTGTAAGGTGGGTTACTGCAAGACTCTTAAGATGTTCTCTCTCTCTCTTCAGTTCCTTCAACGGGGAATCATGAGTGGAAAAAAGGAATTTTAAAAACTGATCAAAAAGAAACCCAGTTCAATTCGAAAATGATGTTGGTAAATAAACTTTTACTAATGTACATTTAAATTTTGCACTACCTACTGATCTTTAATACCTTACTCTAAATGAGAGTTAGCTACAAATGATAAAGGGCAGGTTTTCCTGGTTTTGTCATTTCTCAGTGCTGCCATGCTGAGGAAATGCCAGTCTGCAACATTCTGCAGCAGAAAGTTTTACAGATGAATCTGATGAACAGTTGTAGCCTAAGAAACTGCATGCAAGATGATTGATTTGATTGATTGATTGTAGGTCTTAACGCGCCGACGCAACGCAGGCGATGAGGCGCGCCGTAGTGGAGGGCTCCGGACTAATTTTGACCACCTGGGGATCTTTAACGTGCGCCGAAATCTCGCACACACGGGCGTTTTTGCTTTTCGCCTCCATCAGAAAAGCGGCCGCCACGGCCGGGAATCGAACCCGCGACCTCGTGCTCAGAAACGCAACGCCTTAGCCACTGAGCCACCGCGGCGGGTAAACTGCATGCAAGATGCGCGGCTAATAAGAAAGGCTGTTTTTGATTTTAGAGTGAAAAAGCTTCTCTTCTCCCTCTAATTAATACCCACTAACTTCGTGCACGAGTCAACTTCAGTCTATTGGTAATGCGTACTTGTGCAGTTTAAATAAATTTTAAGGTGATCGTGGGAGCACCCATCAGAGTAGATAGACTTTGAAGCTGCATGGCAGCCGTTTTAAGAATTTTTAAGTTAAATATAGTGTTCACATAGGCAAAAGTAGTGCCACTTTCTGCCCCATACTTTGTATCACTTTACGGCCCAACCCACACCAACGTGTGGGTCAACAAATCGTTTACTAAGTGGCACCTGTTTCGGTTTCAGTTTCACAGCCCTTGGGATTCGCTGCGAACGCTTCTGAGACTTTATTGGCTTCGTTAGTTCACTCATTTCGCCACCAGGGGGCGAGAAATCGCACAATAAAAACAGCGCTCAAGACAGCGCCATCGCGCTAGCCACCTTCAAGATGAAAACTGATATTTCCTCTTGCTATTCTCGTTTTTTCTGAATATCAAGTGTAAGACACGACTTGCAGAACTTGGAAATACTCGATTGGCTAAAAAATACACCCGTTTCCTTCGTCTTCGTTCCGTCATCACGCTTGAAAAATGCACCCACACATATGTGTGGGCTGGGATTTTGTCGTCATAAAAATTTTGCTGGGCACTACAGGATGGCGGGCTCGTGCACTGCACCGCTAGCGATAAAAATCTTTTCTTCCTTTCTTCGTGTCTCATTTATTCGCGGTTTTGTGCTGGCTCGTTGGTAATGTTTTCTCGTGCCTTAACCTTGAACCAGTTCCGTAATTACTTGTGGAAAAACAATAATTATAATTATAATTATAGTAATTAAAACATCACTATTATTAATTTTCCAAAAATCCCATTTATAATATTAGTACTCCTGAAAATAATGTAAAACTCGTGAATAAAACGTAAAAATGCAGGTTTTCTGTGGTTCGTGCCATTTTTAAGGTATTCATACTACCCGCAGATCATACGACTAGAAGCCCAGCCCACACATATGTGTGGGTTTGTTTTCTGTGTGAAATATTCTGCGCTTTCTATTTTCACTTGTCGAAGCATAATTAGGAAGGGGTAAAACACAAAATTTATTTACTTGTGGCCTTTTTTTCTAAAATATTTTTGTTCGGCAGGAAAGGGTATATAAACCAGAAAAGAATCATGCGCGGTGGTTTCTCTCACTGAAGCATACCTCAAGTCAAGTCTTGTTCTTAGGTTCTGTAACAAGACAGCTAGTCCATCAAACATGATCGAAAAGTGCAGACCATAGCTTAAAAAATACTTATGTATACTACATTCGTAAATAATTTCGCCTTTTGGGACACCAGTACCTTTCTGCGGTTTAGCTGATGCTATAGCCCAAGTGGAGCCCCCACCACTTAAACTGACAAGTATGCAAAACGGTGGTACATAATTTGTACTCGATCATTTTATCCGCGAATAATACATCAGAAATCTGTGATAGAAAAGTATGGTGGGCGCTGACATGTAGAGTGAAATGTGGTAAATTTGAACAACTTTCCAATTATTCAATGATGCTTTAATCTTGTTGGCATTACGTTAATTTTAATGCGGGAAAATGCACTGTCCAAAATACCGCACCACTAAACATCCTCTCAGCAGATGAAAAACTAACGCTATGCCACCTCTACCTAAGAAATGCAGCCAGCGTATACAACACCCCAGCTCCTGTGCTACGTACCATCCTGTGGTGGCCACAGTTTTCGACCCTTTGACACTCAACTGTGAAATTTCTGATGCCAGCGAAGGAATTACTTCTTCTTTGCACCTCCCATAGTGCAGTCAGTGTGCATTTGTAGCGAGCCTGCAAGCACTGAGCAACGTTTGCTCAGTCAAAACGCAGCAATTGAGGACAGGGACACATAACTATTCTTTTACGTTGGCGACGTGCAAAACATGTGAAGCATGATGCAGCGCTGCCAATTACGGTTTCATTTTATACTTCAATATTGAATTAAATTGTTAGTTTCGACATAAATGTCATCAGCAGCAACCCCAAAGTAGTAGCAGAGTCATCAGAGCTACCACAGAATAATAAAAAAGCACAAGAAACACAAAGGGGTAATTTCAATGAATCGTAATGTGAGGGCTGATGTGAAAAGGAAAGGAAAAGTGAGGAAAAAAAAGATCAGGCTTTGCTGCTTGAACAAACTCCACCTTACTAGGGCCCTTGCCAGGGCCTGACTGCACCTCAGACTGCGATCTTGGAGTGAGGCACCCTGGTAATGCTCGGCGAGCTTCAGACGTTAGAACGGGAACCTGCTTGCCTACAGATAAGGACGCTTGGGTTTTTAAGTCACGGCCATTCTGGAACGCACCAGATGGTATATGGCCCCTGGCTTCTGGCGACGACGGCTGTGCTCGGTACAACAAAGATTTACCCGTATGAATAATGTCCCCATTGGCACTACTATTGACAACCTTAAAACTGTGACTGCGAAAGTAAGGTACATCAATCCATAGGAACTACATTTCAGGAACGGTAACTCTGAGGAACTTTTAGCCCAGGTACAGGTCCCATCTTAACTTTCACAATAGTTTTTCGGTATATATACTAACCACTTGGTTGATTGAAGTGACAATATATGCACGGATAAAGCGATGTCGACAAAAGACGGCCAAAGGAAACATTCAGAAACCCAGACAGGGTCACCGCCATAGAAGTATACATGCTGCAGCAGAATGGCTAGCTGGGCTACTTGGTTTTTATGCATAACTAAACCTTCAAAAGCATATCACTAAAACTTGTCCTGTTGTCATGTTCGCTTGTCCTGTTAGGCCTACGTTTTTAGGTAAAGTATACGCTGTACAGCAGTAACCATCAAAATAGTTCAAGAACGTTTTACTGCCCAAACACGTTGAAGCATATTCTTCCCACTTTTAAAGTGTGTTTATGTCAAATTTACACTGGACACTGTCTTCAAATTTTCGAGGTTTGAATTAGATTGTAGTTAGTTGTTTAGGCATATATTTATTATATTATGTGCGCATACCTTATGTTATTTCAGTTGTATTTACGTCTTCAAGCAAACCATACCCTAGTGACTATGGCGGCATAGACATCAACGCACATCCCCCGCTCGTTTTGGCCACTACTGCGTCTTTTATATTTATACCCGTATGCCAAGAAACGTGAATATTTTTGCAATTCAACTTTGCATCGACGCACAGTAATAAGGCAACGTAAGAACACCTACCGCTCAATTACTACCATACAGTGCAGAGTGGGGCGTAAGGTTGCATTGGCTTTCACCAGGAGCTACATGGGGAAAACCAATTTACAAACCTATTTCTCTGTAAAGCAGCACATGCAAAATATAAAGAACTGGGTGCTTGGGTAGCGTGTAGTCAACAAACATGGTTGGCAGACGAACTAATCAAGACGAAACCAAAATGCCCATGAAAGAAAACTTGAGGCACGCAATCTGCATTTTATACGGGCTAAATAATGGCATGCAGAAGGCGTTGTTTGTTCTTTAGGTGGGATGACTTGAATGTATTACATGCTATTTAGGGTAAGTCTTCGCCAATTAAAATATGGCAGTCAGTCTTGTTACGAGTTTGCTGTTAGGTTTGCGCTTCAGTTCTAGACACAAAAAACACACCAACGGGTGCAAAAACAAGGCTGCTACACTTGGCAGAACGGTGGGATGAAAACACGACTGTTACAATTGCATTCTTTCAAGCTGCTTACGATAAAATGCTAAAAGAAAAGTGACTATCATCAAACAAATTTTGCCAATCTATGGTTTCTTCGCCCAAATTGAAGAAATATATACGCACAGGATGTAAAAATAGAAATGCCTACAACTCATGTTGGTTGCATCAATGTCCAACAAAAGTTTTTCCTAATCTGGTGAACACTCGCCGTTCTAATGTTTTTTTTCCTACTGCACAAAAAGCGCTTTTATGCTGTGAACACAAACAATGCGGAAGAAGTTCAAAAAATTTGTGCATATACGCAACAGTGGGAAACGAGGCTGTGATAAAAATATGGGCAAAACATCCTCACAGCTAGGCTACTGCGCCAAAACAGCACCGCGTCGTCATTAGGAGCAAAGGGTGCAGCTGGCAGTGCGCGAGATAATGTTTATCTTACGTGGTGTTGCAATGCCTATTGAATGTTGTCCGGTTTATGCCTTTCTTGTCTGAACAAAACTGAGATATAGCTCACCGCTTTGTCCCATCTCGCCTTGTCGTTATGTCCTCGCCTATGTGCGCTGATAATCCATTGAAGATCGCGTCGCCAATGACCGCTTTCGTTGTGGCACGCTTCACAAGAGTTTGAAATTCGGCTTGTTAGTACATAACTTCGATAGAAGACGGAAGCCACCGAAGCACATGGGCGGAAAATAAGAAAAACAAAGCGCACAGTTTTGAATGCGGAGCAAATCCTGGTCGGGGGGATGTCACTTGTCCGTGCCGCGTCCGTGGCACCTCTGATGGTGACTACGGCAGGATTCGCCGAGGGATTGGCCAACCGAAAAATCCTCACGAGACAGCTTCGTGCTCAGACACAGTTGTCATCTTCCAGTAGGGGAACCGCTGAAGAAGAAAAAGGAGAAGACGAAGCTTGGAAGAGGACGCCGTGTACCTTGCTTTCAGCCGGGCACCAAGGTCCCCAACCTCACCTCAAAAACACTTAGATGCAAAGCATCTCATGCACGGTGGCTTGTGACTTGTTCGTGGACCGTCCACAGCACCTCTGATGATGCTTGTGGCATGATGCTCCTAAGGATTGGACAACCAAAGAATCCTTCACGAGATAGCTGCGCGTTCAACCACTGTCGTCATCTTCTCATAGGGGAACCGCTAAAGAAGCAGAAGAAGACAAAACTGCGAAGAGGAGCGCATGTACGTTGCTAATCCATCACGACATCGCTTTGCGTTCAACCACCGTCGTCATCTTCCCGCAAGGAAACTGCTAAAGAATAAGATAGAGAAGGAGACAAAGCTGTGAAGAGGAGGGCGTGTACGTTGCTCCCAACCGGTACACCAACGTCAACAATCTTTACCTCACCAACGCTGACGGAGCATAGCGATTCTACCGCACAGATGACAACATCGACAAGAACATGATTCTCGGTGAGGTGGTGGTTCTCGGCGCCTCGAGAACCACCACCTACTCACCGTCACACAACAGTACTTGCGTGCCTTTACCACTGATGTGGACCCAGATACCGAATTCCCGCTGGCGCTACTGAACAGCACATCACTTAACATAACGGCAACACACTGTAACCACACAAAACCCCCATCATGCTTCGCATCCTCATCAGGGTTTCCCATTGGCAGATGGTGTACGTTTTTTATCTACTCATCGCTCTATCCCGTCTGTAACGCTACCGCTTTCTTGACAATGCACATTTCACACAACGCCAGCAACACAGTTTCTCGTATATGCCTTTTCGCAGATATGCTGGCAAAACAAATAAAGCCTATTGTGAGGAGGCAATATAATTACTGATTTTATCAGTAATTAAATTGGGATGCACAATACTTACTAGCGGATTGCGATCAACATGGTGGCAACAGCAGCGGTGTAAATATTGTTGCATCCCTAGACAACTGTAGGCGCGCTGTCGACTCGCGGAGCTCGTGCAGATGAATTAGGTTCACAACACAATTCGTACGACTGCACAGTCTCCAAACATTATGTGCAGCCATTCACAGTTTATTTATTCAGAGTTGTATCAGTAGGCATTTGAATAAAATAAAACGCTCTGACATTCTTAAACCTTCTAACTGAACTGCGCAGGAGACGCATGACAGTTGCTCTCCGAAGGTGGACTGGTTTACTGGATTGGCTCATATGATTTGTATTTATAAAATTGTTGTTTTTTTGCGGTCTCAAAAGAACTGATCAAGCAGTGAACCTGAAATTGTTCAAAATATAGCGTTAGTAAATATTTTGTGTATTTTAATACAGTTTTTATTTTAACAGCGGGAGGTGTTCATGCCCCACTTTGTGCATTATGAAAAAATGAAGCAGATGGAGCTCTTGGCCTATCCAAATCAAGAAATTTTGCTGGGCGTGAACATTCAGTACTAAATAAATCTGGTTGTTTATAAATAATATGGTTAACCAAAATAAACAAAACAAGGTGCATTATTTACCTAAATCTTGCATTACAAATGCAAGTAGCGATACGCAATTGGCAATAAAATAAAACAACAAAATAAAAGCGCGCAGGTAGACAATATGTGTGCATTGGTTTCAAAAAGAAAGTTAATGCATACGCCTAACGTCTTACTTCCTAAACCAATACAAGGCACGTGAACAATTAGCACCAAGCGTTGTATTACCAGAATTCTCGCCTTCGCTAAATTTGTAATATATTGTTATAATTCCGCAGATACCTGATAACCTTTCCCAACACTATTTTAAAGCCATAGAAGAGCAATGCTAGTTCATAAACGCACCTGAATAATTGAAAGCATCGGACGTTCGATCAGGTTCGGTACTTTTGCTCACACGCCTGACAAAAATGGTCATTTGTCGTAAACCAATTCATTATTTACCAAAAATATAATAAACAACATCAACTAACACTACTTGTATGAAGTGGCCAACGCCGTGTATTTTTTGTGCCGTAAAGTTCCGAAAGATCGCCTCTCAAAGTACAGTAATATAAAAAAAATTCGAGATTGGTGAGATTTACGGTCAGGTGCAAAAAACTACGAAAATGAGGCAGCACCACCAACCACAACTTCGGAAATATCAAGAAAAAATTGCAGGAGCAAATGCCCGGAAAGGAGCAAATAGGTGACCGCATCTACGCATTGAAAAATTTTTCGCGCTTATTTTTTCTGCTCATGGGGGCTAAAGCCGTCGAATTTTTGGGGTAGGCGACCTTTTGCGTCTTTCAGTAAAATGAATACTTCGCCCGTAAAAGGTGGTTTGAGTTGTTTGGGGGAGGGCCCTTTTCTGGGAACTTTACGGTAATCTAATTACGACATGAGCGTACAGTTTGCCGCAGGGAGCTCGCTACTACAGTCGCTAGAAATTAACGTCCCTGTATTGCTATGTAGGGATGGTAAAACTAACACACACTTCACAGAAATGCTCACACATGCAAAGTCGACTTCCGCACGCTGTCTGCAGTACCTCCTGCTCAAAGTCTGTAACGAGTAAAAAGGTAGCTTAAAAAAAGGGTCGTCTTCGTCCCATGTGCAACCCACTCGCTGAAGTAACCGTGGTAAGGACCAGGCTGTAAACCAACACGGGTAGAACCGCCGCCGTCAAAAATCGCAAAAATTGAAGAGAATTCCGGCGGTCAACCACAAAATGAGTGCTTTGCCTCGGACGAGATCGGGCTTCTGTGCCATCGCAAGCCTCTGTGCCACCAAATAATTCTATCTCGTCGGGGAAATACTTTTGTTAGTGCGAGCAAGCATGCTTACTTTTTTATACTTGCTTGTACAAGAACTATGGAGTTGATTTCTGACACACAAAAACACTTTCAAATATATCCCACGGCCCCTTTATATGAGACCGCTCCAGTTTGGGTTTCAAAATGTTTAAAATTGGTACCTAGCTCAACAGGGGTGCCAGTTTGAGAGGTTCATTACTCACATGGATCTAATTCAAGCCCCTTGAGCCTTCCAAAGCGGTGGTAATATTTCTGATGCTCCAGCAGGAGGGTTTTAACTCGGAGGACATAAATTACATGAACAAATCATAAATGAGTTGAATTTACAAACTCCTAAAATATTTGCATACCTCAAAGGGCTACTAACGTTGCTGTAATTCCGCTATAGCAAAATGTCGTTCAAAACCTTCAGAATTGTATTCAAAACATGGCATAGTGTGTTTTACAGAAAAACACTGAAAGACTCCAAAATTGCCTTTTGATATTCTTACTAATTTTCGGCATCTTTTCACTGCCGAGTGTATATTAAGCTCTTGGTTGGGGCGGCCAAGAAGAGACAAAATACAAAGAAAATGCCGCGCACACGTAAGCGTGCATTACTTGAAGAGCGCTGGGCATCATACACGCTTGTGTGGGCTTTCGAAACGTGAGGGGCTCACATAAAAAGAAATACTGAGTACAGAAAAATTCAACCGCATATAAGCATGCGTCCCATCTGGAGCACCCGGCATCATTCAGGCTTCCACGGGGCTTACGCTACAACAGGGTTCACAGAAACGGAATAAATTGTCGAGTGCAAGTAAGCTCGCACCTCGGGATGAGCACCCGGCATAATCTAACTTACCTTTCAAAAACACTGCCCACTGTTTGTCACGTCATCACTCCTGTGCTGTTCCATTCCCCAGTTCACGTACGCACGTGCTGGAAGTCGGCAGCACCAGCCAGCTCGCTCTGTAGCCGCTAAGTTCGCTAGCCCAGTAGGCACCGGTTTGAGCGCGTGCTAAAAGTGTTTACCTTGTTAACAATGATAAATCCATCGGACAAAACAATACGGGCCACCACTCAAGGAGAGCTTTCCGGAGCAAGATCGGAAATTTATGTCATGTGCAACAACCGGGTCTGAGACGAAGAGAGAGAAAGAGATGTCACTCGGTAGAGAACCATGCTGGGCAGGAAAGCGTGGTGTCTTTAGGAAACCAACGTGGTAAGGAAACCGTGGTGGCTGACGGGCGAAGGCAGGCGGCAACGGTAGCGGCTGGTCAAACACAAATAGCCGCCCTCCCCCCGCTTGCAAGCAGACCAGTGCGTCCTCCCACTGCTCCACTCTGGAGATGGAGTGGAATCTTTTGAGTGGAGAGTCCCACATAGGGTCGCTAAGTGCATCCAGGGAGTCAGTAAGGGGGCAGAGGTGAAGGTAACTCGGAGGGATAGATCTTGTGGAGGAGAAATCCACTGGCGAGGAGGTTTGTCTGAAGTAGTCGCCATAGACGCTTTTGAACGTTGATGAGGGATATGCGGGCATTGGGATAGCGTCCGCAGGAGAGGCGGTAATGCTCCGTGACTTCTTGGTACGAGAGCCGACGATCGCGTGCCTACGCAGCACCGTGGTCGAGAGCAGGAGCGAACACAGAACGGCCGTTGAGTTGTCGTGTTGTTTTGGGGGCGCCTTGTTGCCTCCTACATTAGTGGTGGCCGGGGTCCAGATGATGTCGACTCGTTGCGCCCGCGGATTCTGAAAAATCTTGAGTGCCATAGCCGAATTGCTACCGCAAATGAAGTATTAACGGCCTTGTTTAAATCAGTGATATTATTGTGTGGCCAGTGTTACTGCCGCCTTTTCTGCCATTGCGGAGTAAGATGCCCACAAATTCAGGAAAGTGACCTCGGGATAGCCTACCAGCTCTCCCGTTCCTCCAGTCTTGCACAATTGGTACAAACTGGGGAAATTGTTTGTTAAAATATGTGGCTTAATAGTGTCGCAAGTGATATATCACGCTACCATTTATTTTCACTACAAAGGTAAAATGACCAAGCAAAATGGTGGTTTCACTGAAAAAAACTAGGAGCATCAAATTTTCTTTTTGCATATGTTGAATTTATTTATTTAATACGTTCTCCACATTTATATTTCCAAAAAAGCTCTATTCGTGGCTTACAAAACTCCTAGGTAACAATAAAAAGTACGGCTTCAGGTAGTTTGCAAATAAAGTATAGAAAAAATAGCTAAATTAGGTGTTACTGCGATAGACATGTACGAAGTAAAAACTACAATACCACCAACAACTCAACTACTCCCCCAAAATATATTTATATAGCGTCAACAAATGAAGTACCAGCAATATTGAAACTACATCCTTGACATAGTCGAAATAACATCCCAATGTGAGGTACCAAGCAGCTTTATATCTTACCATCCAAAATATTTTATAATATATTACACGTTGCATGGACGTGTAATGTAGATGCTGCTGGTACATAAACCTACAGACCTTTTAGGGATGTCCCAAGTATGTTAGTGGTTTGGTGGGGTATAATGACATTGTTTTTACTCCTTAAAACATTCCCATAGGGCTCACAATTGGTTTGAAATTTTTCCGGTAGCGTCTGTTAAAAAAGAAAAATTTGCGTTCTCGAAGCCATTACAATAAACTTTAGCTGCGTGGTTGTACGCTATCCATGCAGTGGAATTTTGAAATTTTTTGGCTGAGTGAGGAATACGCCATTTTTATTAATTAGACACTTAGACACTTGGTGTACCTATGAGAGTAAGAGAATTGAAATACTCCTCTTTGTGGGAAGTATTTGCTTAAAAGGTACCTGACTTTTGTTCAAAACATGCCAAAATTTATTGAATGGGTTCCTGATTGCAGGTTGTCAAGAAGGTTTCCAGAAAAGACAATCCTTGTTTATAGCCTTTAAATTGCCCTTGATATATCACCTGAGATACTTCCCGTGACGTCTGGCATGGGTCGAAGGAACGGATATGATTAAGTGCAATGGGTCACGATTTCTTAGTCCAAGAACGTGTGTTACTGGTGATGCAATATCGGGTGATGACATGATCATTAGATCAAGCAAGGAAGACGTTGATGCTGTTACACTTGTGGGATCTTGGACGATATGAAACAGGGCAAAATCTGTGATAACATTAAAAAAAGTGTCAGTTGACACAGTCTTTGAAACGAAATTAGAGCAACCCCTGGTCAAAGAAGGAAACTTGAAATCGCCGAACAAAAAATGGGTGCACGTGGGAATTGTATTAAAATTTGATTTACACAGTAATGAATGTTTGCGGAGAAATTATTACAGTACCGAGGTGCTCGATCAAATAAACTGAAAAAAGAGTTTTTTAAGGAAATATTTAGGCTTGCCGCATATAATTTTCAAATTGCAAGGAAGCGAAACAAAAAATACTCAATTGTATCGTAAACCCCGCTTAGTACACAACTACCCGTTTTTTTTCCCGGTCGGTGCGAAAGATGGTGAATTTTTTGTTGCAATTAACCATTCAGAGGCAGTTATTTTCTCGGGGAACCATGACAGAGTAAACACAATGACGTCAGCTTCGTAATCATAAAAAATTAGGCTGTTCAATCTCTCGACAAGCTGCCTCCACCGACCACGAAGACGACGATGCACTCTGGAATGGAAACGCGTGCTCGTGCAGCAAATCCGACAGTGAACGGTTCGGAAGCTCTAAGCATCGCCTATAAGCAGTTTTCCTGCGCCTTGTGTTGAGCTTTTCAGCGCTCTTGGTTTAAAATTTTTTGCAGAATACCCAAAATATTAACTGTTCAAGTGCCATTCTTAAGAACACTTTCGCTTCGGTAGATCAACTGACGTCGTTATAGAAAGGCGTAAAACGAACAACGACAAACCTAACAAGAACAACGATGAGCACGAAAGCTATGTCGAGGAAGACGCGTAAAGGCTGAGGGAAAAGCGAGATTGAGTATCAAGACCACGCGACACGCCTCACTACCGAACTGAAAAGCAGTAGCGCTCGTTTGCCACAGGCTGCGATGGTCAGTTCAACGACCGGTGAGAACCGCAATCCTGAAGTCGTCGCGCCACATAGAGAAGGAGCAAGCGTTCCAAAACTACTCTTCCTTCTACAGAGATTTGTGCAAGTGGAACGAATTCGGCGAGCACATTGATCAGACGATCCCTAAAAATGACGTTTTTTTTTGTTACTGATAATTTCAATTTCCGTCGACTCTTCTTGAAGGGGGAGGCTGTCTCAGCTGTGACTGGTTTACCAAGAATGAAGCTTGCTACATGGATGCTATCGGAATAATTAAAAAACGCTCTGATGACAAGACGCGTCTTAAGTAAGAGTACTTCGCCAGACTGCGTATGCTGAACCCAGTTAAGACATCCAGTAACATAGTTGGGCTTCGCAAGCTCTACGATTATCTAGTCGTCACTATACGAGGCATCCAGACTCTGAGTGTGAAGAAGACCTCGTTCTCATCTATGCTCTGCGGCATTCTTTTGTGGGCTCTGCCACATACCATTTTCGCACAGTACTACCGCATGTGGGCCGCCTATGTATCTCCTCAACGTACAGGCACCTCTCAAGAAGAAACTGACCTGGACCGCCTGTTGACATTTCACGTCATAAAGCTGGAATGCCTCGAGAACAGCAATGATCACACCACCAATGGCCTGGAGCATATAGCAGTTCATATCGAAAGCAAGGGCTTCTGTTTCCGCGACCACAAAGGCGTATCGCCCGTATTACACAACCACTCCAACAAGATGGCCCAGAACTGTGGCTTTTGTAAGTCGACGCATCACCTGACAGAAATATGCAGGGTAGATATTTCTTTCTAGTAAAGAAGCAACGTCTGCACAAGGACGAGAGATGTTTCCGCACACAAGGAAAGGGCACAGGGCCCGAGATAGTGGTCGGAAAGTGTTATGTGGCAAGTACCCCTTTCGTCATGCTTAGAATATGTCTGATTCCGACAGAAGCTCTCCACAACCACGACGGGATACTGGGGGACCCGATGCAGGTAGGATGGTGTGCTTTTCCTGTAAAGGTGTTAATTGAGAGGCCGACAAACAGTGGAGCTCTGTTGTTCTTCAAACTTTTAGGGCCTGGGCAGTGAGTGACGATGCCTGCAGATATGCCAGAAAAGTTTCCGAAGGTGGCAGCGAGCGCACGTTTGTGACGAAGGAGCCATGTGCTCACCTCTCGCAGGGAAACATTGGTTTTACCACGATTGTGCTGGATACGTTCGCCAACGTGAGTACCCAACCACCTACAGAACGTCGCAACGTATAAACCCCATTGCCAAGCCAGTTCACTGACAGTAAAGTTGTGTGAGCGGCCAATTGTGATACCCCCCATCTGCAATGACATTAAGGCGACCTGCGTGAAGTCATCCTTTGTAGCAACCTTTAAAAAGTCCGGGAAAGACATTTCCCATGAACTGATCAGCCGACCGTCGTACCTACAGGTGGCATAGGCGTGCTAGTAGGTTCAGACCGGATGTGGCCAGTGCTAACCAGAGAAGTGTGGAGGTTTAGAAAACCGAAAGCCTATAGGAATGAATTCAAATTTGAAATGCACCTTTCAGGGTACCACAAACGCTATAGCAACAACCAGCAAAATCTCGCGCTTGATGGTTTAGTGTTCAGAACTCATCCAATGGAGTCAGACGAGATTGTTCGCTAATTTTAGGAGCTTGAGGTCGTGGCTATATTGGGAGCGATCGATGAATGTTCCCAGCAAAACACAACCGTTCAGCTCTTCAAAGAGATTATTCATTTCCTAGATAGGCGGTACGATATTGCTCTACACTAGAAGGACGGCTTCGAGCCCTCTAACAACAAGCAGGTTGCCCCCACAAAACTGCAACGACTCTATGCAGGCTGTCTAAGCAAGAGGTGCTGCAGAATAGGTATGACAAGACGATATGAGAGTACCTCGAATAAGGACACGCTGAAGTAGCACAAAGCCCTCCATCCTACCAAGAGACATTCTACAACATGTCTCACAGAGAAGTGATTAGAGACCAGGCTCTTTCCAAAAAAGTGAGGATCGTGTTCGACGCATCATCAAACACCAGAGAGTGTAAGTCACTCGTGAAGTCACTCAGGGTGTAAGTCACACAATGGGAACAATTCTCCTCCGGTTCGGGACTCACCCCATCGCCATCATAGATAACATAGAAAAAACCGTCCTTTAGAAATCTATCAAAAAGCTGACAAGGATGCGTTTTGACTTCTTTGGTTTAAAGAAGAAAGTAGTTTACAATACGTCGAGGATGAGTTCCAGGAATGGCGAATGATGAGAGTTTTGTTCGGAGGAACATGTAGCGCATTTTACTTACAGCAAAAATCTTTCACGACCTGAAGAATACCGTAGGAGATAAAGCTTAAACGGCCAAATTGCTCAGCGAGTCATTCTACCTTGATGACTTGGTCAGTCATGCACCACAGAACAGGGTGTCATCAAGCTTTGCATTGAAGCGCAAAAAATTATAGAACCGGCAGGAATAACACTGAGGAAGTACACGACAAACTCAAAGCCAGTCAGGGACCTTCTACAGCAAGAACAATGCACAGCGAACCAGGATTGGGCTGTCCTTCAAAAATCCCGGGCTGCGTTCCTAGGAATCACAATGGATCGCGCGAAGGATACATTCAGTTTTGTTTTGGCTAACCTGATCTACTTCTTCAAATCAAGAGCAAACACAAAATGCTTTGTCTTGCAGACGGCTTCATGCGTTTTTGACACACTCGGATTTATTGGCCCTTTCAGAATCGCCGCACTGATACGGTTTCAGAAGCTTTGATCACGTGGCCTCGCTCGAGACAACGACTTACCGCAAGATGTGCAATGCGAAGGGCCGAATGGGTGTAACAGTTACTGAAAATCGACATTGTCATCATTCCTAGATGTGTCGGTAGAGCCTTCACCCTACCAGAAAAATTAGAGACACACGTTTTTTGCGATGCAAGCCCGCTAGCATACGGCACTGTTGTATACGTCATCGCAAATTTCCCAATACAACGATATTTGCTAATTTGTTTGCTAAAAGCATTTGCTAAAAGCACGCGTAGCTCCCACCAAGAAAGTAACCATCGCCCGACTAGAGCTTTTTGTAGCATTGGTTGGAGCAAGACTTCTTACATACGTGGCTTAAGCTCTTGCGAGATTAAAAAGGGACTACCGGTTCTAGACAGACTCTACGATCACCTTGACTTGCATAAAGAGTCTGTTGGTCAAGTGGAAGCCATTCGTCGCCAACAGGGTTAGAGAAATCAAAGAAAATACATACTCAACCAAGCGGACGTATTGTCCTAGAAGACAATCCTGCAGACCTCTTGACTCATGGTGCATCCATTGAAAACATAAAATCCACCTAAGCTTGGTAGGATTGCCTGGCATTTGTTAACTAATAAAGATATGTGGCCGTCGCAAGCTGCCGACTGTACCACTGAAGGGGAAACCTTCAAAGCAAAAGCGATCACCGTTCAAATCGCGCCCCTTTACCACATTCAAAGAATTGGAGCCATTTTGTGATATTACTCTGTACAGTAAACATTTGTTGCTCCTTCGAGTCACGGCGAGAGTCTTCCACTTCGTAAACCACTGCCGACGCCTCGAAATAAGCTCGAGCCGAATGACAGCTGAAGAAATGGTACAAGCCGAAAACTACTGGGTCAAGCTGGTTCACCCTGAAGCATAGGAAACTGAGGTCGCGTGCGTTTCAAAGGACACCGCTTTAGAGGACTAATGACCAATCACTGAACTCAATCTATTTCTGCATTCCGTTTGTTTACTTTGAGTTGGAGGCCGTTTCTCGCGACTGTCAGTACCGGAAGAAGTGAAACATGCAATCATTATACAACCAAACCACCGTTTGTCGGAGCTGATGGTGGTAAGATCCCACCTTGAAGTTATGCATTGTGGCGTGAGTGGCACGTTAACTCAACTGAGAGAAAGTTACTGGATTCACTGACGTCGATCCCTTGTGAAATCAGTCATCCTCCGCTGCTACCTGTGCAAGCGGTTCCAAACACACCCAGTCCGTGTTCCCGCTGCGCCTCTTCATGTCACAGCTCGTCAGCGACTAATCCCTTCGAAGCTTTGGGGTAGACTTCTCAAGGCCTTTTTAAATAGGGTCCACTAACAACCCAAAGAGCTACATAGCTCTTTTCACATGTGCTAAATCACGAGCAGTGCATCTGGAAGTGGTCAGTTCAATGGCTTCAGAAGCATTCCTGGTTTGTTTCCCGTGTTTCCTGTCACGGAGGGGCTTACCTGGAGTCATTTATTGAGATAATGCCAAGACATTCAGGCAAAGATCATCTGACCACAAGCGACTTCACCGGATGTTCCTACAAGGCGGAAGCGCTGGGCATATGAGCCGCGCAAATTTGCTTGGAGGTTTATCGCTTCTGACGCTCTTGGTGCGGCTGGTAGTGGTCGCGTCTCGTGAACACTGCTAAGACCACACTACAGAAAATACTTGTAACGCTCCTCTGCCCTTCCAAAAACAAGGAACAGGTCTTACCGAAGTCGAAGCTGTAGTCAATTCTCGACCATTACCATTCATCGAGTCGGAAATAAGTGAACGTGTGCGTTAACGCCCGCCAACCTCCTCATCGGACGAAAGTTTTCGGCTGTACTATAGGAGGCATCGAAAGTTGCCACCACTTCCACGCGCACAGACGCTCCCCTAAAGCAACATCATAGAAAGCGACTCACGGAAAACGTCTGGACAAGATGTCAGGAATATCTCTTGCAAAAGCGATCAGCAGATAGGGCAGTCCGAAGGACGGAAACAGAATTCAACGTGGGTGATATTGTGCTTTTCGATGCTGAGAAAACCCCTCATCAAATATGGAAGCTGGCTCGTATACTAGAAGTGTACAGAAGCGTCGATGGCCGTCTGCGTTAGTGCAAAATCAAGTTGTAGGACGGCATTGTCACCACCAGAGCATTCTAGAGACTCTACCCATTTGAACTTGCCGCTACTTAATACCTTCCCCGGGGCCCGCAGTACGTTCAATTTCTCGACCCACGGCCTCCTACGGCCACGACGACGACGATACATTTGGGAAGGGAACGGGGGCTCGTGCACCGAATCTGGCATAGAACACTTCGGAAGCTTGCCGCATCACAATAAACAGTTTGCTTACGCCTTGAGTTTCGCTTTTTGGCACTCCTGGCTACAAAAGGCCATTGCCCTGTCTCGATTTAGATAAAGACGATGCATGCTAGTGAATAGTATGGGCTCTTTTAAAGTTGTGCCGCCACCTTTCGGACTTCCATATTTATGTACCAAAAATGCGCCCAGAGAGAGTTGTTCCTGGGCACGACGTATAGACGTTTCGGTAGTCTCTCTCACCACTCGTCGGGTAAATTGCATCACCGTTCGGGTCGTATGCGTAATATTGGTTCCCATCAAGAAGTTTATTGTGTTTTAACTTTAAGAAAGCTTTTAGGGTTTTACCGTAATAAACAACCCATTTGTGCGCAACTCCTGTGGCAGTCAATAAATCTAAACTAACGCTGACATATAAATCACCGAGCAATGATCGCTTCGCAAAAACCGATTAACTTTATTATCATTCGTTCCAGGTAGTTACTCCTTCCTTTTAAATTTTCTTATCGTCGAGTCAGCATTACCACCCTACATAACCAGCAGCCCAAAAAGCAGCGCGTCAGTGCTCTTCCACAGTATTATTCGTGATTTGTTTCACGTAATTGTTACGGTTTTAGTCGAGGCACGTGAATAATCCTCGTGGTCGGAAACAAAAATTCCCTCGCACTTCCACGAGGGGGAGAGTGTGTAAGTGCGAATGCACGGTTGTTGATTGCGCGATTACGGTGGATATCGTGATCTTGGAGTGGAGAGGAGGCGCCTAACACCCGCAGTCACTGAGCGGAGAGAGGAGGAGGAGAGTAGCGCCCGCCGTTACGGCGAGGGCTACACGAGCGTCCTCACGCGTCGGAATGCGGAGCGCCCGCAAGGCGAGCGAGAGCTCTCCCGCCCGAAGTGGAGAGGAGGCGCCCAACACTCGCAGTCACTGAGCGGAGAGAGGAGGAGGAGAGTAGTGCGCGCCCATCTCCCCCCCTTGCTAGGGAAGACGAGGAGGAAGACGAGGAGCGCGCGCACCCGCAGCTGTTGCTATGCGGACGATGGCGGCGGACGATTCAGGCTCGCTTAAGAAGTGCATTCGCACTTAAAACGGACATAGTAAGATGTACAGGAACAGCTTCGTAATAAATGAAAGCTGAGATTCATTTCGTAACTTATTACAATACTGTTGCTTGGTCACCTGGTGCCTGTGATTTTTGCAAGGCTGTAAATCCCAGAGTAATGTCGCAGGAGATTCTCGCAGTGACACAGAGGTCTAGAAAGAGACAACAGTACAAAGAGAAAACCTAAAGAAAGTGAGGAGCGCGACGGCGCCATCGCAGCGATTCCTTTGAGTCAACTGCAGTCCGGTGTGGCGATCTCGATGAAATTTAAGAACTCTAAGAGCTCGAGCAACCGCGTCAGGAGGGTAGGCTTTTATTAAAGCAAAGCGAAGGGGGTCCAAAAATAAAGCTGCTTAACTGCCAAACAGTCCGGAAAAGAGTTAGAAGCATGACATATCTTCTTGAGTTTTTTTAAAGGAAAGGCTACTGAAGGCAACGAGAGGAACAAACAAGAGTGGTCGACCGACACATATTTAGTCAGCGTACTACTGAAACTTTAGGTGAGCCCGTTTGTTGGGGGAAGGTATGAGGTAGCAAGCGTTTGCTTCAAGGAAAATGTAGGAATATTGTTTTATAAACCTTTGAAAATGTTTCTGCACATGGTTAGAAAAGGCTGTAAGGAAGGCTAGTAAGCAAGCCGGCGACGTCTGTAGCGCAGTTTGTTTCAAGACAACGTCTGAGTGCGTACCTCGTCCCCGTCCACCGCAAGCGCACCCACTTGTGTTCTGATGTTGACACTGGGAAAGAACCAATATTATTCAAGACTACTGAAAAAATTAGTCGTGAGACATTCTGATACGCTAATGTCCTGGGATGAAGCATGGCGGGCTTTCGTGGCTTTAGCGCAAGTTACAAGAGAGAATGTAGAGCTTTGCATACGGTTAGAGGCCATATATAGTACAATAAACAGGTCAAGCTGGAATACCGTTTGAGAATCGTGTAGTAAAACACGGCGGGCGACCATAATAGTAAGCCAACAAGGAGGGTGTCACAGCCATCACAGCGGATGTAATGATGGTTGATGGTGCCAATGCTAGTCAAGCTCAAGCTCATGCAGAGAAGTGTCCAATAGAGTGGTGTTTCATCGTTCAGGGATGGATCAAAGAGGGAGGTGATGTTTTTTGAGGTTCCGAGCTTGAGCAAATAAAATATAGAGGAGACCAATGAATGTTGGCACCTATTTTTTGATTACAAGGATAAATTTGTTAGCGTGAAGGACCGTCGATGTCCCTGTTTATTCAAACCAACTTGTAGGCAAAGATAAATGTACATTCTTGATGCAAAGTTCAGCAGCGAAGTCATTTCGTTCGGTCTTCTAGCGTGTAAGAGAGAAGACAGATAGATGATCATTGATAACTCCAAAAAAATCGCCGCACAGCTGTAGTCCGACTTTCGCGACGCCCGCCCAAGAGTGAGAATTTTTGAAAAATAATTGAATAAGTGCGATACGCTGCAGACCATAACGGGTTAGATGCGCGACCTTAAGCTGGTAACCACTTGCTTCTACGCCAGCGCAGCTCTGATGCTGTGACAAATGACATTAGAACGCACATGGGTGGTATAAACACAAGTTAGTGGCAAAAACTGGAGAAGATGTAAGTCGTGTTGATACTGTTCCCAAGGCCTTCATTTGACATTTTTTGGGCAGTTGAAAGTCTAGGCAAGCATTGGCAGAAGTAGTTTTTATAAAACCAATAAATTAGGATCAGAAGTCTATGACACTTCTGATGTAATTATTCGAACGTCCCAAAGGCCAAATTAGTGACAGCACGGATTTGCTATGGGTCTAGCTGCAACCCTGATTGTTTAACGTGGCGGCAGGAAGTAATATTGTTATGGTGGTCGAAACAAATTTTTTTTAAACAGAGCTGCAGGCTTGTCGTGCGCGTCAAATATAGCTGTTGGTCGCATAGGCGCGGACACGATGGTCAAGGAGGCGTAACCCCAGTACATCAACTCCAGAACAGCAGTAAACATATTTCGGCGATGTTCTCCGTCTCGTGGGCCAATCCTAAATGACACCAATGAATCCCAGTCAATACAAGCCATTCGAAACAATGCCGATATTTTTCTCCTCAGGCTTCGGAACAGACTTGGGCCATGGCCTTCGAAGCTTCATTGCGACTAAAGACGCCGTTGTTGGGGTGCCTGTCATCACCAATGTGTCCATTGTCATCAGCTGCAAAAAGCAATCTGTTACTATAATATGCTTACCTCTGTCCTTATCCCCAGGCAATCATCAGCATGAATTGGCATTGAACAGGATGGTCGTTTTTACCTTGGAGGTGGTACTGCGACGCATGTGCCATGTTACTGCAGGTGACCATCAACAATGACAACGAGAAAGGATTGGCCTTCGTGCAGCCAGTGCTGGCTCAGTGATGGCGCAATGTTTAGATTGGTAATACGTGGATAGCTACTGTTTTATATAGGTCGCCCACCACCAATCATTGATCATGTCATCTGCCAGGCGTCAACGTATTATTATGAAGATTTTTAATTCATCCTACTCATAAATGACCCACTCTATAATGACAAGATATTTCGTATTGCACTGTGTGGCCAGCCATTTTTAAGTAACACAAAGACGCCTCAGTCAGACGATCACAAGATTATCGGGGTCACCGCAGACTCAATAAGGCTTTGCTAACCTGAACACTCTTTCCATTGAGAACACACAAAATATGGACAAATTCTTCATCGGTTGTCCCTGGTTGCCAAGCTACGCGACCTGCAAGTACAAGGCTGCAACCTCCGACTGCAGTGGCTTCCTGCCCACGTCGGTATACCGGGGAACGAGGCTGCAGACGAATTAGCCAAAGCAGCCCACCACTCCCCAACGGCCCCAGTTTCTGCGTCCCTGGTGCGCTATGATGTTGCCAGGGACGTCATCAGGCGTGAGGTGACTGCCCGCCACCCCTGCAAACGAGTGGCCACCCTCGAGGCCCCGCGGCTCCTTCCCACCAGAGGGATAACCCAGTCTGAGCGGTCCCTCCTCCTCCGGCTCCGCACCGGCTGCTACAACACAGCAGCACGCCTCCACAGGCAGGGCCGCAAGGCCACACCCACCTGTGCCCACTGCCCCGACCCCGAGACACTGGATCACGTCCTCTGCTCCTGTCCTGCGTACGCTGGTGCCCCGAACAAACTGGTGTCTGGGTACCGGCGGCTGGGGCTACCATCAAGCACCGCAGAGGACATCCTGCGTCCTAAGGGGCCCTTCATGCTGCACCGGGAGGCCTTCAGACTGCTTCTCTCGTACCTCGACGAGTCAGGCCTCAACACCCGCCCATGAACTGTTAAAACCAGAACCCACCGGCCATCCACCCCCTGTTAGCCCTCGTGTGTGCGTGGCTGTGTATGTGTGAGTGCGTGTGTGTGTAAATAGGCTGCAGGTAACCTGAGAGCGTATGTATATGGTCTGTACATAGCCTTTTATACATAGTCTGTACATAGCCTGTTATCATATTTAATCAACAATTCCCTCTCACTCCTTCTTCCCCCGGCGAGACCTGTGCCCTCTACCGAGAGGCAAAACTTCGCCCTGTAAATATTTTCTTGTTAATAAACACTCTCTCTCTCTTCATCGGCCCGCTGCACATCAAAATGGAGCCCCTGAAATCCAAAGAGTGGACAGCACAATGACCTCGACTACAAGTTTATGAACAGTCCTATGCCACGGCAACAGAATTCTCCGAAAAAGATCGCCGTACCGCCAACAAACAAACAGACTCACAGAATGTCCAACAACTTCCTATCTTGTATTTATTTCCAATGTCTGATCCAGCGTGGTTGAGAAAATATTTTCCAGAATTTTTTGTTCTCCAACATTCAAAAACGTTTTTGCAAAATTTAAAACTTTGAGGCACCAGTGCGCACAAAAAACACACCGCGAATATAGGAGGAAGGGCTAAATGAGCTTGGTAACCAAAATTGCGTACTTTCTTGCTGCCTCTTTTCAGATGAATTTGTCAGGTCTAGATAAGAACATTTAACTTCATCACAAAATATTCACACATTGTGCTTCAGTCGTTTTGGTAAATTTTATACTTATCCTGTTGTAGGGCTGTTGGATATCGCTGATTAAAGGTGACGTGATGTATTTAATGTATGCCTATTACAAGGTCATCGCCTCGAACCTGCACGCCATAATTGCTGCTTTTCGACTTGCTCATATTTCCGGGAACCATGTATAGGTTTGTTTATTTTGTTTTTACTGCCCAGCCACGCCCAGCTCTGTTATCTGTGTCTCAAGTGAAGCACGTGTTCAATTCCTTATTTTTATGTCGCATGGGCTATCTATTTCATATCAGGAGACCGATTCGCGCTAACGTCTAGCCTAGAATTTTTTTTTGATCGCCTATGCTCTCGATGTAAATAGAAGGTTTGGAAACAATTCGCCCAAAGGATAAAAAGCCTGCAGAGCAGACGCCGCGGTATCTGACTCGCCGATGCTCGCCTGGGCACTTTGTTGACTGCTGCTTCGCCGCCTGTGTATTTTTGGAGTTGTTAGGGAATACAACTTCGCTTCAATCAACTTGCTTTTCCTTGAAGATAACTGCGTCGCCTTTGGCTTCATGACAATATATCCGGCATATTCGTTCAGATTTTATATGGTCATCGCCCTATTGCCATGACCAGTTTTTTTATGCCCATTCATTGAACCAGACCTCTGCATCGATTGTTTTCTTCTGATGTTCCTTTACGATATTATATACTGTCGCAACTATGAATGCTTTCTTTTACTGTGTTTTTGTGGCTGCTGAGAAAGTTGACGTGTGTCTTAAGTTTCTGCATGTTACTGACGATTTTATTTTGGGGGTTCAAACCCCCAATACAGAACTCCTAAATGACCTCGTAAGTGCAGCCGGTATAAACAGACAACACATGTTTTTTTCTTAGTACCATTTAACAGGGTATCTGCAACTTATTTTTAGTACACTTCGTATTTTGTTGGCAGGGCGTTCTATGTTAATGCTGACTTTTTTCACAAAACTATGCAAATATAGCCGACCGGAATTGCAGTGTGATTACATAAACTTCCTGGGACCGTAAAGGTGTGATGGGAACATGCACGTAAAGAGTGCATCTTGAAACAGTCTCATTATGAGAACCTAATATAAATAAAATCGCTCGAATATTTCATTTTGCCTGAAGTGGTATGGTGAATGTATGAATACAGATGCATTTGCACAGGAACAGCAACAACTGCCGATACTATTAGCTTAAGTAAAAAACCCATTGTTGAGAAGTGGCCATTTTTTTGTAATTAATTTTTATTTGCCATTACAGGACAACTACGTCAGCAAGAAACTCCTCCTAGTTACAAGCACTGCTTAACAAAGTACTTAAAAAAATTTTACGGACCCAAATATGGCAAAACAACACGTTTAAACGACAGCAAAAATGCGAGAGATTTGACAACCTATTAGAGCTTTGAGAATGATGCCGATATCAAACACACAAATGATGCCGATATGAAAGTCACTGAAGCTTTTTTGGAGGTTTTTGGTGCTTTTAAAAGAGTTGCCTTTGCTGAACTTACCCCTTCGTTCTTTAAAGAAAGTGCAACATCTGTTTATGCCACGTTCTTTCCCTTTATAAAGTTGTGTAGGAAGGAATACAGAGCATTTATTTTGCCACCAAAGCACCCCTGCGGGCATCGCTAATTGGCCTCATTGAACTAAGCAAACTATTTTCTATCATGCAGAACACATATTGCCAACCCAAGAAAACACTTTGTTGTTAAAAATAGGAAACATATAAAGCATGCCGGCCAGGACGAAATAAAGCACACTGAAATATAGCTTTTGTTTTGAAATTATAAACAATAAAAAGTGGCGTAAAACCTATTCAAGACTATCCAAGCCACAAAAGACCGCAAATGGGCCAAATAATTTCCAAAATAGAAAAAAAGGAATAATTGCTGTCCACGTAGTGCGCAGTTTGACAAAATTGCATAAACAATGAACTTCTGTGTATCACACTTTAGAAAATTGCCTTCACTTGTGTAGGGAGCATTTTTTTCCTGTTGTTGTATTGGCAAACGCGGTTTTTTAGCCAAATACCGAGCTAAAATGTGTGCTCAGAAGTACGGTAGTGTGTCCGTCGTATGTTTTTCTCGTTTCTTTTTTTATACTGTAAACAGTTCTTGTGTTACGGTGGCTATCAAGCACCATGGTGCCAGCATACATTGCGACCACATATCAAGCACTATCAATTTTTCTTGGGTCAAGTATTGATTTCCGATTTCTGAATGTGTACTCTGCATCGCGGAGACCTACGCGCTTTCGGAATTATTTTTAGATGTAATCTCTGTATGCAATAGGTTTTTAAAATAACCACTTACTATCTACCCGAACGGTGGGTAAGAGTGACGTGGTATCTATACACGATGACCACGAAAATGAACGCGCCTATGCCCACAAACGTTTTGTTCTTAACGAAGTCGTGCTAACATGCCAAGTAAAGAGTCAATTGTAAAACCTAAATTTTTTGATTGCGGCGCACTTCTGCTTGCTTTGGTTGCCATAAAACATGTTAGATTCTTTTCTGCAAGGACTGCGCGAGATCTTGGTGTTCGGTTTCGCGCATTCAGGTTGTACCCTTGGCATTGCATTACTTCAAGTCGCTAAAAGTAAATTCACGCTTTCAAAAAGGAGTACTACTACTCTTGAGTTTCTGATACGCTGCGGTCTCTGCATCGGCCAGTTATTGTTGCACCGGCAAAAAATGAAAATATTATGAAGAATTCCAAATACCGAAAAGGTGTTAAGCACGCCTCGCACAGTCATTATCGAAAAAAGTACATTCAAGTGTTTTCAATTCCTTATTAAAGAATGCTTGTTGAAAACTCAAGCTAAATATTGACATTTTCTGACAAAATTATTATAACAGAATTTTTTTCACAAAGGCCGGTCTACCTGGATATAAAATACCCGTCTCTGGGGAGACTGTGCAAATAGGATGGTTCGAGAAACATGTTTTGATGCATTTGGACAGTAAAAGCAATTGGGCATTTGTGCCTACACTTGTATTCATGCATCCAATACAAACGCCCTAGCAGAGACACTTCTTGTAACATAAAGCTTGCTGTAAAGGCTGGGTGAACCAGATGCATGAGCCCGAATTAGGTGGCAGAAAATCTATGCACTGCCGCGGGCCGCAATGTACTGGGTGCATTCGGAGCACTCGATAGGGGAACAAAAATGCGTAATAGAATGCGAGCAATTGCATTCTGCTCATTCGGTCACTTGTAGAAAATCACAAAATGCTTCTAAATTAAAACATATTTTGCATCAATCCCACCGAAAATTTCTGTTACGAAAGAAACAACACTCCGTCGCTTCCAAATATTGGCAATCATTCAATATATTTAAACCACTTGTTTTCCAGTAAATTTCACACCAGTGCTCTGTTGAGTTAAAAGCCAATTATATTATTTCACAGCTTTGTTTAGCCTGTTAATAACCCTGATCTCCAACTAGTTTCTTTCCCCAGGAATCCTCCTCTCCATGCTGTGAGCTTACCACCAGTCTACCACAAGCGAACACATAGACGTCGAGCAACTGCCGACAGCTTTCGCCGCCCATATTTTAAATTTCCTGAAAAATCAACCACTGCTACATCATTGCTTTATAAACGTTTTCTGCAGGGTATTACTACTTTCCTTGAGCCACAGAACAGTATTATAGAATTAGTGACATTTTGAAAGGAACAAGAGCTGCTTATCGTTTGATGTGATCTGAGATGTTACCTGTGGTGATTTAAATTTCTTAAACATCCAAGACAACCTATTACCTCGCATGCGAGCACGTCAAACATCCCAACCCAACTCCATCACCCGCACTAGAGCAGGGAGATCATAGGTTGACAAGCTTCCAGCTCGAGTTTGGTGCACTGTTCTTATATCCATGTTTGTACTAAGTGCAGGAGCAGCGGCCTTTTGATCTGCGGTCTCGTTCCCTGTGATCGCACAGTTATCTGGCACCCAGCACATGGTCACTTCGAGGTCCAACGCATATAAAGTCATAGTGGTGCCTATCAGAGGATTGACCTAATGGTTTTTTTAAAATTTTGCACTGACAATGTCTGCACAACACTTGAGAATATAGTTCAGATTACGGACGGAGAAATTTTAGTTTGGGGGATATGGGTCATAACAAGAACACCGTAAGCATAGGTCATAAACATACAGGTATGCACATTCATAGTTTTGCTAATACTTATGCTCGGTTCAGGTGCAGCACAGGACACAGCAGCTGCAGTTTCTAAGGCGTCAGTAAAAAATTAGGCACACTTCTTATTTGTGTTGAAGAGACAAGTGTTGGGCGATCGCTCTTGTTAGCACTGGGTTTTTTCTGGAATTGATAAAAGATAAGTCACATGGTATAGGGCGAAGATGGCATGGGGCTAAAAAATTATTTACAGTCATTTTCATGGTTTATAAACTAGAGACCGGGAGTTCTGATGCTTCCTCTCTCTCTATATATATATATATGTATGAGAACAGAGAAGAAATAGATGGGTGGTTCCAAAGTAGTCGGGTTGTGGTTGCATTATAAAAGGCGGCCTTAAAATGATAGTTCGGCATTGATGATATTTTAAAAGCATAAAGAAGGTTTATGTAGTATCGCTGACGTTCTAGGGTTTACGTGGTACATTTCCACTAAAGGCTTCGAACTGGGCTAGTTCGCAAAGCCCTGCATGCAAGGCGAAGGCCAAGGAGCAGCGCTGAGTCCAGCATTTTCAGGGATGTTTAAGTCACTGACCCATAGGCAATACCCGCATAGTCCAGCCGGGATCCTACCAGACAATTATAAATACTTTGAAGGAGTTCTTTATCAGCACTTTACTATTGGTGCGAGTGTACCTTAAGTACCTTAAGAGTGTTAATTGTTGTTACTTTTGGTTTCAGCTATTACTATCGAATATTAAGCCTCAAAACTTCTATTCCCCTCCGCCAGGAATTCCTGCAACATTAATACAGATATCAGGGTCGGCATGCATCCCACTCTTCCAAGAGAACACAAGTGCTTTTTTTAGGGTTCAGGTTAAAACCGTTTCTCTTCGCCCAGCCGGCAACTGTGTTCACCCCAAGCTGGTCATGGCGTTCACAAAATGAGAAGTTACAAGACCTAAAAGAAATTTGAACATCATCTACACGTACAGAACATAAATTGTTGGTGGCAATGCCTTCATCAGCTGGTTCTTCACAATTAAGAGTGTACAGCTCAACCGACCACGTTGAGGTACGGCATTTTTCTGCACGTATACATTGAAAAGTGTATTCCCAACCGTCACTCCAAAGGATCGTTGCGATATGTAACTACCGAGGGTGTTCAGTATGTTACCGCCAACGCCAAAAAACTCTAGATAACTCAAGATCTACCGCTAGGCCATGTCATAGGCTTCTTTCATATCGAAAAAGACGTGTTCAAAAGTGGTTATGGATGAACACATCTTTATATATTAGTCTAACTTAACAAGTTGATTGTTGGAGGATCTCCCCGCCCTGAAGCCACCCTGATGGTTCTTGAGAACACCACTGTCCTCTTGCAAGTGCATGAGCTTCCCATGCATCATCTTCTCGGGCAGCTTACACAGGCACATTCTCAGTGCAATGATACGAACACTTACGGGTGTGAAAAGGTCCGTTCTCACCTTTAGAAAGGCCACTACGTTTCTTCTCTCCAAGACCCTTGAAGGCTCCTCGAAAGCAATATTTCGTTGTAGAAGGGAATGGGTGTTTCAAGTGTGTCTGCATTTAAGTGTTGTACCCTACTGTACGTAATGTTGTCTGCGCCAGAACCTGAACGCTTGCAAGTCCTGAGGGCAATCTTCAGCTCATGAAGTGAAAAGGAGGTGTTTTAGAAATAGGTGGACTTTTTACTATCTCGCAAGAATGTCTTTTCACAAGATGTTTTGCTGTGTATTAAAATCTTGGTGCAGTGTTGCGCGAGTGTTAGCCTGGTCTTATAGTGCGTCTTCTGTTGCATTACCTAGGGGAAAGCTATGTGTTTGTCGTCCTTTGAGTTTTCCTTTACGTGTCCATACTTAGTGAGTGTCGGTGGGTTAGGTAATGGATGCGAGGAAGGTGTCCCATCTGTCCCTTTTTGGCTCACGGCGCAGTCGTTTCCCAGGTGTTTTTTGCCGTTTGAAGGATACAAGGTAGTTAGATGTGGGGACCCGGGGTAGGTCACCCCACGCCTTGTTCTGGCCCTCTCGTGCTTGCTTGCTGTCCTAGTTCTACCAGGGCCTTGTTGGGTAGCGCGGGTCACTGGAGGCATGGGGAATGGACGTTCTGGTAGCATCGACGATGGTGCCATGTGGAGTTTGGCGGCTTCGTCTATGTGTAAGTGTGTATTGCTGTGTGCCTAAGCTTAAAAGTATTTGTGAATATACACGTTTTTTATATTCATAAACCTGTTATGGAAAACGGACTGCTTGTGTATTAACCTATATTTGTTATTGAAGTTGGGGAAGGGGTCACTACAATATGGGTCCGTGCCAACACTCCACTCAAGACACTGAAAGCGAACTGCTGAACCAATGGCCAAGTCAAGATATGAGTATGTGTTGTGCCTATGTTGTGGTGTGTAGTTCTGTTTTTTGTTGAAAACGCATGCTTTAGAGGATGTTAGAAAATTCTCTATAAGGCGAACTCTATAAGACGAACCCTGAATTTGGCACCCTTTGAGGGCCATTTGTTTGAGTCGCCACCGCCGAGAGTGATGGAGCTCCACACGTTGCACGGGCGGTAGGGCGGGGGTGGGAGCCGATGTGGGGCCCCAGGTGTCCATTTCCTCGGCACCCTACAATGTACTGTTGTAGCTGACGGGTTGCTGACAATGACGATGACAATGCTGACATTGTAGCTGACAATGACGGGTTGAGCTGCCTGAGACAACCAAGGGGGGATAAGGGGAATAGCAGTGGCAAGACAAAGGTCGACTACCGGCATTAGGTGCCTAGTGAAACCAGATGCCGCTCCAAGCGAACGAGCTGCGTCGGCGCAATTCTCCATAGGGAAAGAGGAAAACATATTTCACGCCTCCGGGAAGGTTATGCCCTCTATGACCTTCAAGTTATTTATTTTTGTTGCTGAAACGTCTCGCATTTAGTGGAGTAGGCCACGGTGCAGTAGGCGGCATGTGGGCCTCTGCAGTTTTCGCATGTTAGGTTGTCAGAGTTGTCGGCGGGGTGGTCCTGCGTGGCTCAGTTTGCACAGGTTGTTTTGCCGTGGCAAAAGATTGTACTGTGTCAGAACTGCTGGTAATTGAAGCAGCGGCACGAGTTTGGTATGTACGGGGGAATGGAATATCGGATCAAGCCTCCATTTATATACAGTGTCCCAGCTATCATGCACACACATTTTAAAACAGTAATGGCTTTACTCGAAGGAAACCTAGTGCGTCCCCTTTGCAGTGCTGCCGGGAAACGGAGAGTAACATTTTCGTTAGGAGAGTTAATCATCATCATCATCAACACAACCCTATCTACGCCCACTGCAGGGCAAAAGCCTCTCCCATTATTTTTCAATTACCTCGGTCCTGTGCCAACTGCGACCAATTTAAACCCGCAAACTTCTTGATCTCATCTGCCCATGTAGCTTTCTGCAACGCTTGCCTTCTTTGGGGATCCACTCTGTTACCCTTATTGACCTCCGGTTATCTTTCCTTCGCATTACATGCCCTGCCCACATCCATTTCTCCTTCTGTGCACCAACGGATGCATTGCCTAACTGACTTCTCAGATTGATGATCTCAATATTCGATCACTACGCAGCAATGTCGTAATATACGAGGCAACAGAGGAAGCCAATCAGGAGTCTTGGCTTGCGTTTTTTTAACGTCCTTTGCGTCCTTGCGTCCTTTTTTACTAAAATGGTACAGATGAAATGCGCCGAGATTGAAGGTGTCACGGACTCGGAAAAGGGCACAGACATTGTTCACATCCTGTCATTTTTAAGCTCTGTGATAAAATTATCCTATTTAGTAAAGTGGCAGATCTCAAAGAAACTAAACTATATGTTAACTAAGATTTCTCCCCTACAGTGCGTGCTGTGAGTCAAAAATGTGGGAAGCCGCTGATTCTTCTTGTGCTATTGGGTACACTACCAGTTTGAGGTTTGACTATATAAAAGTAATACAGGGAAGTTAAGGTAGCGCTGGAAAGAAACACAAAATTCCTTTGACAAAGCTCCAGCTGTGGTGAATAATCCCCATGTTACAACCTCAGATGCACTTTTCAAAGCATCCGGTGTGACTTCCGATGCGATTCCCTTCTCGGGTTTATCTGGTTCACAACTCTTCCACTGAAAATAAACCTTTTCCAACAACAGTGCCTTCCGCCTCCATGGACGTCGTCCCGGCCGCAATAAAAATTTGGTGCTTTTAAATGCAAATACTAGGAGTATATCAACAAACATGACCAGCCTCCTGTCCCTTGTTTAGGCGCATTCCTCTCACATCATCCACGTAATAGAAACGTAGTTGCTTGCTGGTATTCTGGACTCCCATTTCACAGCCCCTAGGTACACGACAGTTCGCGAAAATCGGCTCACGGGGTAAAGAAGAGGTGTCGCTCGGCTCTTTCGTTCAGGCTTAAAATTTCCTGTTTCAAGACCACTCTGAAACCCTATGGGTTTGGTATAGGTTTTGCATCGACAAATATGCTATTTTCCTTAGCATTTTCTATTGGCCTTGAAATATCGGAAGATCGGAATCGGTTCACCTATATGAGCACAATTTTAGTGCGTCCAACTTCATTTGTATGGACGATTGTAATGCCGCAGGTATCCACTGCCCTCCCTTACGTGTGATCGTGGTGAAAGACATCTCCACGAAACGTTTGGACTTAAGAGTGTCATTTGGCTTACCTCAAATGGTTGATGGTACCACCAGGAAGAGTGCTGTTCTCGACCTTGTATTTCTAAGCTCTGTCCTTCCAGATAAACACTTTTACATCGATATAATTGATGGTCTATCCGACTACCCTGTTGTAATTGTTTTCCTCACGGGCGAAAAAGGTCAACCACGATTAGATTTGACATAAATTCCTTAATCAAACGTATGGATGACCTTTCTGTTTTACACGCCTTGGCTAATAGGATCGATTGGCCAATAGGATCTTTGGCCAGTAGGATGGACGAGCTGCTAATTTTGAAAAGACGTTTAAAACGTGCATAAAAACATTATCCCTGTGAAGACCCAAAAAACCTTAGGTATTTTCAATGAACCGTAATCTTTTTACTCATCTCGGCGAGACTAGAAAATTATTCGCTTATAATCACCTTCCATTCGGGAAAGTATTACGTGGTTTCATGAGTCCAAGAGAGATCTTGGGGAGTAAGAAAATGCAGCTAAAAACTTTTTTTCATTCGCTTTCGATTGCAACGTTTCCTGACCGATAATACCGATAAACATGTCTAGCTCCAAACTGTAAAAATAAACACCAACCATCTTTTTTTCCAGATATCCCTAACACTAATGGCTTCCGTTTATCAGGTGGGAGAGATATTAACAACTAAAATACCAGAGGCGCGAATTAGACTGAAAAAGAAGTAATTTAAGTGAGCTATTTTCAGGCTGAGCTACAGGCTTTTATCAGCAGCCACGAGGCATAAATTATTGAGACTGTGGGCGCTGCGTATTCTAAATACACCCGACATAGAAATAAAATTACCACAAAACACATGAAATTTAACAAGCCTCTTGCAATATTACGGAAAAAGAAGCATCTGTGCGATTCCCTGGTTGCGATTTTGCCATAAGAAACTACCCATCTTAACAGTCCCAATCTAAAAAAAGCAATGTTAGTGTACATAGTTCATTCCTTTATTTTCATGTGGAATGTTTTTATTCACCATTTCCTTAGCCTTTTTGTTTATTTATTATCGAACTTTAAAGTACAAAGTTTCTTGAAGGTCGCAATTTGTGAGTTTTGGTGTTCTTCTGGTTTCTGGTTTCTTGTTTCTTTGGTTGCAATTTCAGAATTGGTATTCGGAGTGTCAAAGCATGCACAAGTTTCTCAGCTTCCACTACCGGTGGAGGCTGAGGGAAAGGCAGGGCTCGTGGGCTATATGTTTTCGTCGAGACAATGCTATTGTACCTCGCACGAACTTGTGGACTTGCCAGGAAACTTTCACTCTGACTGAGAGGTCCGGATCATTTTTTTCTGTGGCTTTAACGTCTCATTCAAAGAAACCGACGTTAGCACGTCGTAGAAGTTGCAAAGCATTAGCGAAGTCGACGTCTGAAGGGGTGTATCGGCGTGTGTGCTGCCACTTCAGGCGCATACATGCGCGAACTGATGCAGATTACATCCCGAGAGAGCTGACGCTACAAATCCCGGGCTGTGTCTCTGTAAGGTCGAGCTTGCCGCCTCCAGGCACTTCTTGAAAGGCCTATGCTCACGTGCGCTAGGTATGTTTTAGTAATTTAAGGACATCAGCTGGCACAAGCATATGCACAAGCCTGAACGGATCTTGCGCTACTGACGAGGCTCACGGTAACTTGATCTCGCAATGGTTCTTGGTAGTATTTCTAGTAACGCTCGATGGCGTAGCGAAAAGCCTAAACATCTCGGCTGTTAAAACATGTTCAAAGATTCTTCTACAAATATTCTTTTGTTCTACAAAGCTCCACCTGTAAAAACTACAACATTCTTAACCCCAGGTATACAGTACTTATAATATAAAATCCCGTCTTGCAATAAATACAAAATAGGCCAACAGTTTAGATTGTTTATGAGACTTCCAGTGCAGTTTATCTGCACTGTCTGCGGCGACACTTTAGAATCCGCTGCTTTAAAACAATTTCCACTACCGTTTATTAATTGCCAGTGATGTTTGATTATGAAGATGTCCAAAAGGTATATTGATTTTGAACACCCACGCGGTTATAAATTGTTGAGTGCTTTATTACTATTGGACTTGTATTAAATAATAAATGTACTATGTATATAATAAAGCTATGCTTGTGGCAAGCTCAGGGAAAACTAAGAAAACGTATATTTATTTCATCTTTTCGAAACACCTGAATTGTACGTTGAGGAATTGACCGGAATATCTAATAGGGCACAGAGGTGAGCTTCACGATACACTGGTATCGCCGATGCCTTGGCAATTCGTGTCAGAGATAGAAGGAGTTTTAAAAAAATGCGGTTGTGTCTTTCTATCTATCGCACCTACTCGGAACGCAGCTTGAGTTTGCTTTTATAAAACAAAGGGCAGCAAGAAAACAACAAAGACAATTATACAATCTCCTAATATTTTTATGTACTTTGCCTTTCACTTTTGTGTTAATTGAAACTAAACATTCAAGTGTGTTTTTTCTAGACACTAGCATCATTCACCTTAATGCTCTTTTAAACAAGTCATGCCTGTCTTTTTAAAATATTTACCAGGCATAGTTTTTTTTCGTCAGAGCTGCAACAACATATTGTCATGTAGCCAAAGATTAGGCAGTCGTCTTGAAGGAAAAGCACGTTTATTGGAGCGAACTTGTGCTCTCCTAACAACTCAAAAGTACAAAGGCGGCGACGCAGCAGACAGCAAAGTGGCGTGAGTCGGCGAGCGCCGCAGAATCGAATACTCCGGGGGTCTCTGCGTAGCGCGTCATGTAGTCTGTCTCTACGATAATCAACTTGTTCTCTGATCGTCACACCGGGAACGGACCTAGAAGGCCCATTCCAATCTGTTGAAAGGGCCTCGACAGGACGGCGATAGGTTGCAGAAGTCCGGCGTGTTTTGTGGGCGGCGTTTTTTGTTGCTGGCAGTCACGGCAACTCCGAAAGTAGTGGGTGCCATTGGATGTAAGGCGGGACCAGAAATACTTCGCCTTAATTTTTGCAATAGTGCAAGCTGTGCTGAGATGTCCGGAAGACGGGTCGTCGTGGGTCGCTTCAAAAATTTCGTCACGAAGGTCTGCGGAGATGACGAGTACATAATTCGTTCTCGTTCCGGTGCTGAAATTCTTCTTCACGACAACAAAGTTTTGAGGCTGAATGCTGGTAATTTCCGCTTGAACGCTCTTGGCACGGTGAAATTGCGACCTTCGAGGTAGTCGATCATGAAACGCAAGTCGGGGTCGGCCCGCTGCTTGGCGGCTAGGTCACTCTTCGTAACAATTCCGAAGAACGCGCTTTCTTCATCGGAGTGTTGTGGTGGTGGGTCGACGGGGGCGCGGGACAGGCAGTCGGCGTGGGATTGTTCGCTGAATATAGTTCAATTTTTTTTATTTATTCAGTACCCACAGCGCCTGTGGCATTACAGGGGGGGTACAAGGAAATATACACTAATCAATGCAAGTGATTTGACAATAAATGCAGAGTCAAACTTAAACAACATACACAACTTGAATGTAACAAAAAAATTGGGTCATAACATGGAAAAAAATGCATCGTTAGACATGACTGTCACAGTATCTCGAGGTAGCCGATTCCAATTCGATATGGTCCTGGGGAAAACGACTTTCTTAGGACATATGTTTAGACTTCATTTCTCTTACCTCATTCACATGATCCAAGCGTGAAGAGACATAATCAGGCCTTAAAAAGTATTTTTCTCGCTCTATGCCAGTCCTGGAGTGAAAGATATTATGAAACAACTTCAGCCTAAGAGCCCTTCTACGTTCTTCTAATGGTTCCCATCCAACAATCTCTTTCGCACGCGATACACTGAAATTCCTAGTGTAATTTTGGAACACAAAACGAGCCGCTAAGTTTTGCACTCTTTCTAACTTCTGGATGTCATTCTTTAGCCAAGGGTCCCATACAGTGCAAGCATAATCAAGAATAGAGCGAACATTCATAATATGCAGCAGCTGCTTATTTTGGAATGGATAATGTTTTGTATTGCGTCGCAAGAATCCTAATACTCTACATGCCTTGGCGGAAATATATTCAATATGGCGGTGCCACGACAGAGTGGAGGTAAAGAAAACACCAAGATACTTGAACTCAGGTACATATGAAAGCTGCTCAGAGTTAATTGTGTATTTAACTTGATGGGGAGTACGTTTTCTTGAAAAACACAAATGTACTGTTTTCTGCAAATTTATACGCATACCCCATTTTTTGCACCACTCTGCAACCCTATTTAGGTCATCTTCCAAGGCAAAACAATCTCTCGTATTATGAATAACTCTATATAACACGCAATCATCAGCGAATAATCTGACATGAGATGAGATGTGAACACTTAGATCATTTATGTAAATTAAGAACAACAGAGGGCCCGAAACAGTTCCCTGGGGTACACCTGATGTTACTTCTATCTCGTGCGAGTGTTGACTGTTTAATACTAGTTTCTGGTGCCTTGAGGTTAAATATTCCTGAATCCAAGAAATAACTGATTTGTTCAAATTATACCAATATAACTTTTGTACCAACAAATCAAGCGTAACAACGTCAAAAGCTTTTTTAAAATCCAGGAAAACTGAATCAACCGAGCAGCCGTTATCTAATGCACGTGCTACATCGTGAGTAAGCTCTGTTAGCTGAGTAACGCAGAAAAAACCGCTACGAAATCCGTGTTTACAAGGGCTTAGCAAGGAAAATCTGTTTAAGTGATTAATAATGTTAGTAAAGAGTATATGCTCAAATACTTTGCACACAATACTTGTCAAGGAAATCGGCCGGTAATTGCAAACTCTGTTACGGGGTCCAGACTTGTGCACAGGAACAACATTTGCATCTTTCCAATCTTCAGGTAAGGCACTTTCTTGTAAGGACTTGTTGAAAATAATGCAAAGATACTTCGAAATTGACTCAGCGCACGGAGACAGTAATGCAGCCGGTAAACCATCAGGTCCACAAGCCTTCCCTACATCCAATCGCTTCAGTAACATTTCAATTCCTCTCCGATCTATTTCAATGTCTTCCATGGGTTTGCCGCCCATTTTGCCGTAATCCATGTTTACAGTATTGGCACTTCCACGTGCCGAAAACACGGAAGCAAAGAACGAATTAAAGCAGTTGGCTTTGGCAAGGTTGTCATGAACAATGCTGCCGGAGTCATGTATTAGGGGAATCGGTACATCGTCTTTTCTGTTAATTTTGATGAGCTTCCAGAACAGCTTAGGCTGGCTTTTAATACGCGAGTGAAAAGAACCGAAAAATTTGTTCTTAGCCTGTTTCACAGCAGTTTTCATTTCTTTTGTAAGCTGCCGCAATTTAAGCGTTCTTTCGGTTGACCGACTGGTTTTGCATTTTGCATAAGCATACCGCCTTCGTTTGGCGATTTTGCGCACTTCCTTTGTATACCACGGTTTATGTTTGCAGCGACGCGACGTCATCACCCATTATGACACATAACGTTCGCGAAGCTCCTAAATTTTACTTTTAAATATGTGCCACAACGCGTGTACGTCACATGTTTCCGATCAGGTTTCAAAAACTGTAACATACGCCTCTAATGCTCGGGATATATCATGTATACGGGCCTTTTTGTAACTATATACACGGCGTTGGCCGCTATCTGCAATTTTAGCGCATCTGAAGTTCATGGTACAAACTATAGCATTGTGATCCCCTATTCCTGGTACAACCACCGTAGACTGTGCGGCCATGGGAACGTTTGTGAAAACAAGATCTAATATATTGTTTCCACGTGTGGGTTGTAACACCAGCTGAGTCAATGCAAAGGAGTGGCATATCTTTATCATTGCTTTACTTGATGCATTTCCCGAGGTTTCAGTATTGTGTGGCTGCGACCAATCGGTTTATGGCAAATTGAAATCCCCTCCGACGACTAAGTCATCGGTGTCCATGGTCTCGATAGAATCATATAGGTCACTAAGCACTTTCACAGGGCTTCCAGGGGGGCGATAAAACGAACATAACGATAAAGATTTTCCATTCTTCAGTCTAACTTGAGCCCAAACAGACTCGCTTTGGCCGACCTGAACTTCCAGCCTCCGGGAGTCAATTGTTTCGTGAATTAAAATAAAAACGCCTCCTCCACGACTACCGCGATCTTTCCTATAACAAACGTAACTCTCGGGCAATACTTCATTATCTCTTACGTCGCCGTCCAGCCAAGACTCAGTTCCAAGAACTGAACTTGGCTTAACCATTTCCAGGAGACTGGAAAACTCGTCTGTCTTATTCAGAATACTTCTGCAGTTTACTACAAGTACAGTAAAGGGGGAGGGTTGTGGGCGTAACTGTCAGGCGGATGGTACAACCCTCTGAAGTGACTCATCATACATATACTTCTTTTTGTTTAAATATAGTGTGTCATACTTAAGGGTTACTTTATCGCCTTCAGTTCGATGAACCTTCGCGTACTCCCACAGCTGCTTCCTTTTGTTTCGCACATTTTGTGAAAAATCTTCCGATATGCTGTAATCAGTTTCCTTTAACTTTTTTGCATTTGCCAGTACCTCTTGCTTGTCTTTGAACGTGGTAAACTTCACAATGATCGGCCGGTTTTTTCCCGACTGGAATCTGCCCAGACGGTGGGCTCTTTCAATTTCTACAGCGTCCAATTCCAAGTTCGACCGACAGATTTCCAAAACGTGTTTTTCAGACACTTGATACTTTTCATGCTCGTCGTTATCTTCCACGCCATAAAAGAGCAAGTTGCTCCTTCTGCTACGGTTTTCGAGGTCATCTACTTTACTAACCAGAGATTCTAGCTTAGCGTCTTGCAATACTCTGACTTTGCACTCCCTGACACTGTTCTGCAGTTCGTCAAGCTTAATTATTTGCGATTCAAGTTTAGCCATGCGCGCGTTTAGGTCGCTCATTGCCTTTTTATTATCAGCTTGATATTGCTCAATAGCGTTTAACTTAAGCTTAATCTCTTTCTGTCCATTCAAGAGCTGGTTTAGTATATCATCCTCTGGGCCCGGGTTTCGCTCGACATCACCGCACAGTAGAAGCAACAGGAGATAAAATGCGCAGCGCCGAAACAGAAAGAAATGGTGTCGCCTTCGGCAAGGTTTTTCGCGCACATTCGAGTTTGAACTAACACTTGCAAAAAGCTCTGGTGCTGAAACCGGCAAGGCAAGAATAATATGGGTGCAACATATATCATCGCAACTAACCTGCACGAAAAGCAAGAAGTTCATGAGCGGCGCAGTCATGGCCGCGCCGGTTTCACGCCCCAGATGCGAACTGAAGATCAGCTGCTTTTGTAGGCAGTAGTCGTCGTCGATGAAGACCCATGATTGCCTAACCGGTAGTGGGCAACGGCCAGAAGAGGAGGAGACGGTGCAGAAATCCTGGCCGATGTCTTCTTCGCCGTCCTCGTCGATTCCCCCACGGCCCTACGAATTATTCCATGCATCGATGCTTGGTGACGCAGATTTCTTTGTAATGACAGGTTGTGCTTCGACAGGGCATTGACGCAAAAAGGGTCCGATAAGCACCTGCACGAAAAGCAAGAAGTTCGTGAGCGGCGCAGTCATGGCCGCGCCGATTTCACGCCCGGTTTCACGCCCAAGAACTCGCAGTTGTTCTTAGAATACTCCCCCAGGGGTGTATTCTAAGAACAACACTCTTTGTGGTAAAAATGAACTCTATATCTAAAACATTTCCGAAGTCGAACGTGTATTCTACCTATGCTGATTACCTCCAAATAGCTAGCACATCCTTCATTTAGTAACATGCGAGAAGCAAGTACATTGAACTATGAATAGACTGACAACATGGGCAGACACAAACACATTCACATCTCCCCACACAAAACAGTATCTATTCTTTTTTCACGCAAACGAGGCTTACAGACCAAACTTAATGTCCTCTTCGTGAAAATCGACTTACCCTGAAAGCACGAACAACAATTTCTCGGCATAATGTTTGACAAAAAAACTCACTTTCCAGCCTCATTTTATTACGTTGAAAAAGGACGCATCCAAAGCACACTAAACATATTTAAACTCCTGTCTTGAAAACACTGGAGTTTTGACAGTGTTTGCCTTTTACAAAGTTATCGCTCTGTTGTACGCTCCTGCTTAGATTATGGCTGCATTGTTAATGGCTCAGACAAAAAAATCCTATTTGAAGCGAGTAGACACAGTTCACAATTAAGGTGTATATCTCTCGTGTGGCGCCTAGGAAATCACCCATCAACAGTCTACGTCGAAACAAAGGAACCACCACTCACAGAAGAAAAACGTTGATGACATGCTCAGACATCGTAAAGATCGGTTCTCTACCTAAACTTCTGTGTTACTTCAAAGTCGCAAAATCGTCGTCAAGGACACTGTTTATTAACAAACGTGTTGTATATTCGTATTGGTTTAATGACACCATCATAGATGGTACAGCGGTCTGTTGTCATGTCGTATATATATGTGTACTGCGCTATAAACATTGACAGTCGTCGGTAACCCACGGCGACGTTCATGTTTGCGAGTTTGTTCCTTGCGAAATGGGTGCCAGCCGCGCCGAAACACCACATTTGCGACGAGGATTGGCCCCGGGATATCGCCGCCGCCGCCCTTCCTCGAGACATCGCGCACGCCAGCAATCCCTTGGCACCGCTTGTTTCACTTGTTCCAGAACTTCGTGCACGCGTCCGGCGCCAGCGAGTGGTCAGCAACCTGTCGTCGCGCGCTCCTTCTTTACTGCCTAAGCCCCGAGGGGCAAATGATTTTAGATTTCCTGGTAGCACCGACCCTACCCCACCCGCACCTTCACCTACAGCCACCGACGACAAGCTGACAAAGGAAACTGCCTGGCACGCACACCCCTGCCTCAAGCCGTCCTGACCCATACGACGTTGCAGTTGACACACTGGCCAAGTACTTCACTGCCACCGTCAACGTTCCAGTGAAACAACAGCATTTTTGTGGGCATCGAGAACGTCCCGGTGAGTCGGTTGCTGAATGTCCTTTGGCGCTCCATGAACTGGCAGCCCCGTGTAATTCCGACGCTAACGCAGTGGATAACTTGGCGAACAGTTCGTTGCCGAAGTTACTTGCCCGCAACTCAGAGAGAGACTGCTGCTCGAAGGCGAGGCGCTGACATTCGACCGAGCGGTAGAAATAGCCAGACTTCGCGAACAATCCCGCCAAGAAGATGAAGCTTTCGCGAAACCGATTCACGGCATCACGCAACAGGGACAACGCGGACGCAATTAGCTATTTAAGATAGCCCTCGCATTGACTTCAATGGGACTCGCGCCACCGTCAACATTGTCGCTGCTCGTCACGCACTCGCAAAAATTACAATTCCAAGCCGGAAACTGCCACTGCCGACCCCCTGCACGCAGTATCTCTTGATTACTGCAATTACTGAGGCGCAACAAGATGCGAATGGTCGCACTGTCTCGCCCGCAGCTGCACATGCTCCGGTTGCACACTCCGCGGGCACTTCCAAGGCGTTTGTGGGATCTCGCTTTGCGGTCCACAACGAAGGCCTGCACCAGTCTATGAACTCCTTCGCGATGATGACGCTGAAAGCGTTCAAAGGATTTTGACCGTCCGTACAAACAAACGCAGAGGTCCATATGTTGATGTTGATGTGATGGTGCTCGTATCGAAGCTGCTCGCGCACATAGTCTCGTTTCTCATGGACACAGTCTACCAACACCCGGCATACCAACAACTCTTAGACTGCTTAAACGCGATTGGGCAAGGGGACACACCCCTCCCTATCGAATGGAAAACGGCATTGGTTACATTTATACCAAACCCGGTAAAAACATCGCCATCGAAAATATCCGACCCATCTCCTTGAATTCATGGGTGGGGAACCTCATGGAGACAATGGTTCGAGATCGCCTCTCCAACACCTAGACGCCCAGCACGCATTTGCGGACACCATGCACGGATTCCGCCCACACCGGTCCGCGCAGGATGTTCTCCTACAACTAAACCGTGAGGTCATCGAACCTGTGGATAATCCAAGGAATGATAATGTAGTACTCGCCTTCGATCTCCGCGGAGCTTTCGACAATGTCAAGCATGACTTCCTACTCACACAGCTTTCGGAAACAAACTGTGGAGTAAACGCTTTCAGTACATCCGACAGTCCTTGTCTTATCGGCAAACATATCTCCGAAATCAGGACGCAGAGCATGGGCCGCACCAACTCGGCACAAGAGGTACCCCGCAAGGAGCTCTTCTCTCTCCCGTGGTATTAAACCTCGCCATGGCTCGTCTACCCCCCCTACTAGATGCCATCCCGGGCGTTAGATACGCTCTATACGCCGACGACATCACGCTGTGGGCAACACGCGGATCAGTGGGGCAGATAGAGACGAACCTGCAACAGGCGGCATCAATCGTAGACTACTACGCTCGCAACCATGGTCTCAAGTGCTCCCCAAATAAATCTGAATTCGTGCATATTCGGCCTTACCCGAAATGCAGCATCCAAGTTGACCTTGCCCTCTCTAGCGGCCCCATTAAGGAAAGGGATGAAATCAGAGTGCTGGGACTATTCATCCACGGGAACAAACGCACTGACACTACTCTTCACAAACTACGCAAGGTAGGGGACATTTGGGCCGTATGGTCCGCAGGGTGTCCAACAATCGGGGATCCTAAATGCAAAAACAACCACCTCCCCTCGCGGGAACCCCTGTGTAGATGCGACGCATAGGCGGAGCGCCGAAGGGACCGCGTTTTATAGCACGCATAACGTTGAGGGGACTGCGTAAGCCGGTCCCAGTCGATGACGACGTTGGCGTACTTGTAAAGCGGCGTGGACTCTAGGCTTTTGAGCCAAGCGTGGGGCACACCGGTTATATGCGCAGCGCGCCCAAAGGATAGGAAACCGCGGAAGAGAGAGTACTGCACATGCGCCGGCCCCAGCGCTTCTGCCGCGGCTATGACTGAACGTGCCGCGGCTATGACGCAACACAATTCAACACAATCCACTTTAATCCAATCCAATCCAAATCATATCCAAGCCAAGCCAAGCCAAGCCAAGCCAATCCAAGTCAATCCAATCCAATCCAATCCATGCCCCTTGCGAGAGAGTGTTCGCTATAGGAGAGGAGAGGGGGTGAGCGGCGGAGAGCGCAGCTGGCGCGGCGAGGAGAATGGGGTAGGGGTGGACAACGTCGACGACAACGACGACGACGACGCCGGAGGGACAAAGCGAGTGAATCAGATGCTCTGCATCTAAAATGCTTTACGTCTACCGAATGAATTTGTGACCAGCCAAAGACTCCGTTCGGCGCCCTACCTACATTTGCGTAAATGCGACATCAACGTGCTGGAGGTCACCCTCCGCAAAGTCTACAAAGCGGTCCCTCGACCTCCCCATCTCCACCTCGAACCAACGCCTCATCGACTTGGGCGTGACATATACGTTCGAGGAACTTCGAGAGGCCCACTTGAACAACCAATACCATCGGTTGAGCAAAACGAAGGAAGGCAGGCGACAATTCACCCGACTTCACATCTCCTACGTCGCACAGGCAGAGGATCGCACTGGCATCCTAGAGGACTGGCGCCCAGCGCTTAAAGTGCATCCTCTGCGGAAGAAAGTGGATAGAGACACCCACGAAGGAGGACGCGCGGTGCGCGGTAAGGTCGTTGCGAGTCGATACGGCTCTCACCCTGGGGTTTTCTACGCGGATGCTGCAGGCCCGCACCATGGGGGATGGAATACGGCCGCAGTCATTCACGAACAAAAACCGGTAGAGGGACTCACATTTCATGCCCCTGACATCACGCACGCCGCGGAGGTCACCGTAGCTCTCGCCGCAGCAGATGCCCGGTCCCAAGGATTCATCACAGACTCCGGGAGAGCATGTCAAAATTTGGAAAAGGGTCGCATCGCCTGCCGGGTTGCTCCCATCCTTAAAAGCTACGAATACCGAAACTACCCCGAGACCCGTATGGTCGTATGGACCCCCCACACGCAGGTGTTCGCGGAAACGAAGAGGCTGATGCCTCCTGCTGCGCCTCTACTACCGGGCACCGCGATAATACCCTGCCCACGGAGGACCTTTCGTTTATTCCGGCTATTACCTTTAGGCAAATAAAATCCCACTACCTAACCCTGCACAGACGCTTTCCACCACCCGCGAAAGGTGTTTCTAAGGCGGAGGAGCGCGGGTTTCTCCGCCTCTATACTAACAATGTATTGTGCCCGGCAATACTGCAATTCTTCAATCCGAATTTCTCTGGCGAGTGCCCTCACTGTGCGTGCACGTTTTTCGACGTGTTTCACATGGTGTGGGCATGCCCCTTTAACCCGGCTTACGTTTCTTTTCCTTCCCCCCTCTCGAGAGAGCTGGGAGGCTGCCCTGCTCGGCTGCTCAACCCTAGAGCGCCAACGTGCTCTCGTGGCTAGGGCCCGTGCCGCCGCGGAAGCCAGAGGGGTCCTGGACTAGGGACCCGTCCTAGACATTGTCAAGGGTCGGTCCTTCAGGCCGCCCCTATCTCTGTTTTCGAAAAAGTAAATAAATGTTCGTCACTACTACTACTTGGGTTGGCGTAGGCACCAGCAGCCATTTAGCAGTTCATGACAACAAATCTGCAAGGCTGCCATGAACGTCTTTGTTATAAAGACATCATTGTCTTCTGAAAGACTCAGAAAGAACATCTGCAGAACCTGGAAGAAGGTCTGCAACGCATCTTAAAAGCAGGTCTCAAGCCAAATAAGAAATGTGTTTTCAATGCAACAGAACTGTCTTTCATTGGACATCGTGTCCGTGGTGAAGGCATAGCACCCCTTCAAGCCAAAGTAGATGCAATTGTCCATGCAGCTGTGCCAACAGAACCAGGCACACTTCGTTTATTCTTAGGCCTAGTCCAGTACTACACAAAGTTCATTCCGAGGCTGGCCGAAGCAGTTGAGCTCATGCGCCGACTGTTGTGCAAAGACGAACTTTTTGAGTGAGACAAAGCCGCCTAAAGAAGTTTTGAAATAGTGAAAACCCCTCTGGCCTCCCACGAGGTGTTGCACATGTTTCACCCAGCCCTTGCAGTTATTGTTGCAACTGATGCTTCTGCATACGAATGGGGGGCGGTTTTGCAGCATTTGGATTAATGGAAAACTAGCACCATGGCATTTCCCTCGCGGACCCTACCTAATACAAAAAGGAAGTACTCCGCCAGCGAGCGTTAAGCATTAGCTTGCATGTTTACTTGTAAGGACGTCCTTTCAAACGTCAAACTGATCAGCAGGCGTTAGTAGCCTTGCTGTCTAACAAGGGAACAGAGCGACACCCTTTTCGCATTGCAAAGTAGGCTGAACGATTTCTCCGCTACAACTACTTCATGAAATACCGCAAGGGCTCTGAAAACAAGGTAGCAGACAGGCTGTCACGGCTCCCAGTGGAAGGTAACCCGAAATGCACACCAAAACCTGAAGACAGAAGTGGTCTTCCTTGTCGAGCCGCTGTGCATCGCGACGGTCTAATTAGAGCAGTCTACCAGTAACGACGCCACTCTGGCAAAGGTCAAGGAATAGGTTACGTCGTCATGGCCCCCACACAACGTCATCGCAAACCAACTGAAGCCGTACCTCATGCTACGCAAGGAGTTGTCAATGGTCAACAACTTACTCCTGCGTGGAGAGTGACTCGTAGTGCCACAGTCCCTTGCGTATCAAATCATCTGCACTGCGAATGAAGCTCATCCTGGCATCGTCTGGACAAATTCTAGATTTCGAGAGTGGTTTAGTGACCGGGCATAAATCGGCAAACAGAAGTCGCAATCCAAAACTGCAGCATCTATCAGAAGGTAGACCAGAGTGCGAAAACGACACCTGCCCCTCTGCAACCCGTTCCATTTCCAAAGCGCACTTTGCAAAATGTTGAAATGACTTTGTTCTCCGAATGGCAAGAGCTGCTCAATATTGGATATTTGCGATCACACTGGTTGAATATTTTTGCAAGTGGCCCGAAGTACGATTATGCAATTGGGCATCTAGCAGAACAGTCACTAACTTCTCGCTGTCCATTTGTTTTCAGAGAGAGATACCCAGACATAATGGTCAGTGACAATGGCGGGCAAATTTCTTCATGAGAATTTGCACAATTCTTAGACGAGCGTAGCATCCGGTTGACATATTTTTCTGTGTATTACCCCCAGGCCAACGGGCTTGTTGAGAGGTTCAGGCGTGTTTTCAAAGACTTTGTGCAAGTTGCTTCGCTAGAACATCGGCCTCTTTGCCAAGCAGCACTGAAGCACTTGGGTGTCTATCGGTGCGCACTTCATCCAACCACGGGAGTAGCACCAGCCTTGCTCCCACTTGGACGAGTACCCCGAAAGCGACTTGACATCATTGGGCACCCATTCCCATCAGTGTTCACGAACCCTGTTAAGTGACTTGGCCTGCTTCGGAAGAGAGTCATACTGAGGAAAGCTACAGCAAGAGGTACACCGAATTCCGTCGTACAGCCTAGAAACCAAACATAGCAGTTGGTGACATGGTTCTTGTTAAGAAACCAATCGTCTCTTTTAATTGAGACCTTTTGTTAAGCCGTCCTCCGAGGGTGGTCGAACAGCAAGTGCCAGCCTCGTTCTTTGTTGATGAAGGACAAACATGGAACCAGTCCAAGCTAACAAGGTTCCTGCTCAGGCCGCCCAGCCTCAGCCAGTCGTCCAAAGGCCAGGTGTTCATGCTGAGCCAGCACAGCCTTCAAGCCCATCAGCTTTGCGCTGTAGGAGTGGGCAATCGGCAGTGCCATCCGGTACACCCCTCCGTACAGTGTCCCCCGTTCCCGGTTAAGACAGTGCATAGTGTTCTGTGCAGCCCTTCACAAGAGACACAACAGCATATCTCTTCTCCACCCTCTCAAGAACCCCCTCATCGTCGGGAGCTACCTGAGAGGACAGGACAAGCGCCTCAAAGATTTATGGATTATGTTTAGTGGACTCGGCGACATGTATATGTGTACTTGTTGTAATTGAGCGTATATTTTAAGTGCATACTTTGCATTTTGAGTGTATGACTTGATGTGCAAATAGCTCACGATTATTGTAAATAGATGGAACACCTCTCCACAAACACGTACTACCAGCTACTAATTGGCTATAAAAGAATGTAGAAAATATCTTGTGTATTTGTATTGATTCCATGACACCATCAGCGATGGGTCTGTGGTCTGTTGTCAGGTCGGGTTTATATGTGTATCGTCCAATACACATTAACAGCCGTCGGTAGCCCATGCCATCGTTCATTTTTGCGAGTTTCTTCCTTCCGAGATAGCGGCCCACAGCGCCGCAACATCACAAGAACCCCAAGCAAATAAACCATTACTTCTTCGGTTCGAAGAAAACTTCCAAGTGAGTATGTAGGACGCTTTACCAGAAATTGCTCAGAGGCATTGCCTACTTGGTATACTTTCCCTACTGTATGGGACTTTATCCTAACACTGTTTAAAAAACAATATACCGCGGGAACACATCCTGTAGTAGTTTTTAGCACTCAACAAAAAATATACAGATCACACAGAGTTTTACACAGAGGGTTTAAAAACATCATGGTACATTGAAGCTAGAGTACTGCAAGAGAGATGAGAGAAGGTGGTCAGGCTATCTTACTGTGCGTCGAATTTCGCAGAGGAAAGTTGCGCAATTGTTGTGGCTGTAACCAAATAATAAAAATAAAAACACTAATATCTACACAGACTAACTAAGCGCCTTCACAGCACTGAGTTACAGAAATGCGATCCAGCCTGTAGTAGGAGGCATAATACACGATGTATTAACAGCCTTAGCTCTCGGACACCGAATTTGATTTGGGTGTGTTCCTAGCCACATGGGATTTAATGAAAACGAGATACCTTATACATTAGCTGCACAGATCAGTAATGAAACAACACCTAGAGCAAACATTCCTTACCGCGACTGCATGATCTTTATACGAAGTAAATTCGCTTCCAATGTGAGTCCTCGTGTGATGCCAAAACTAACAACAAACTGCAAACAGTTAAACCCATTATATCAGATTCGTGAACGACCAGATATGAAGATCGTCTCACAGAAGTCATTCTGTGCCGGCTTCGCTTAGGACGCCCGCATTTGACACATACCTTTCTCCTAATGAGACAAGGTAAACCCAGATGTGAAGAATGCAACCAGGACATAACAGTAAATGACATCCTACTCTAACGTGCGAAATTTTAGGTCATCAGGAGATACATTTTCTGCAGTTTTACAAAGAACACATCCCCTTTCATCCCAGCTAACTCGTAGAATTTAATGCCTTTGTTGAAATTTCTCCCTTGTTAGATTTCAAAAGAAGGGAAACCCTTAAACAGCTCTATGTGTTCTAAAAAGAGGCAAACACCCACAAGTAAACACATTACCACCTGTTTGGCGCATGATACCCTTAACTGCTTATGTGCAGTAAAACTCAACTCAACTCAACTGCTGTCCACGCAGGGCTCAAGTCCACGCTCACTCAGAATCGCACGTTGGTACGCAAGGGTAATGTTTTGCAATTTTACCGTAGTGTACCAGATATGCCCGCCAAACAGAGTAGCCGATGCGTTTTCGGCATCCAGTCCATATGACAGATTCGGAGCCTACTTAAGAGGAAGAAATTGTTTGCGTGGTCCAACCCACTTGCCGGATTGAAGAGCAGTTTCAGGAAGCAGTTGCTGACACCACTCTTTAAAAACTGAAGGCGTAGGTACATGGTTTTTGGCGCTCGCATGAGAACTGATACCGTATTCCAGAGAAATCATATTTCAAAGTTCGAGAGGAATTGTCAGTCGTCGGAGAATAGTTGATAGTTGTTGCGCGCGGATGCGCTCGTAGTTCCTTAATCCCTCGTAGCTAAACTGGTAGGAGCAGCGCATGCAACCCACCAGGGTATCGGACGCACTAAAGCCAGGCTTAGGGAGCCGATTTTGTGGCCCCGCATGACAGTTACGTGGAAGAGGTACTGCACAAGTGTAGCATGTTTCAAGAGGCGGATAAATAGGCCAAGACATTCCGTGCCCCTCTGCAACCTGTCCCGCTACCGGAGAGACTGCGGGTTGCGTTTGATATTGTTGGTGCGCTAGAGAGGGTGCCTCCAGATTGAAGGCTTGCACTGACCTTTGTGGACTACTTTTCAAAATGGCCTGAAGTGCAGTTGTGTAGAGATGTTTCTACAAGAACCGTGAATGAGTTCCTGCTCAATATATTTGCGAAGGAAGGATATTCTTAAGAGATAGCCGGCGATCACGGGACTCAGTTCACCTCAAAATAATTTATTTATTATTTAAAAGAACGCCCGAGCCGCCTACAGCAGTCATCTCTTTATTACCCGCAGACACATGGACAGTTCCAGTGGTTCAACCACACATTCAAGCCGTAGCTCCCACTAGTGCGTCTAGAGCAGCCTTCGCGTCACACTGCTGTACGGGATCATCTCGCCGCTTACAGGTCTACACCATATGCCACAACAAGAGTAGCCCCTGCGGTTATGCTTCATGGCAGGCTGCCAAGAGAAAAGATCGACATCCTAGGCTTATCACCCGATTTGTTCGCGAAGACACTCTACCAGGAACTGACCCGGGTCGGCAGCATGCCAAGCAAAGGCACCATACAGCAATGCCTACGCCGACAGGTAGCGAGTGGCAAAGCCGACAGCGGCGGTGGTAGGAGACATGGGTCAGATGAAGAACCCATTGGTTTCATTCAGGGGTGACGCCTTATTTTAAAGCCAAGACAAGTCATCAAGCAACGCGGACAGCATCTTTCCTCATCGATGATGGCAGAACAAGGCACGCCGTAGAGCTGAACAGGGCGCCTGCTCGTCGCACGGGCAACGAAATCCTTCAGCAACATCCCGTTTGGCATGACTCGTAAATTTATCACGACCCCGGCGTCGCGACACTTCCCGCTGTGACACGGCAGTCAGTGTCTCACAGGAAAAGTGTTGCCGCTGCACAAACTGTGCCTTGTGCAGGATGCAATCACGCTTCGCCCACTAGGTCAGCCACAAACAGTGTCCTGCATCAGAACCTGTGTTACTCCCGCCAGTGAACACTACGAAACAACCAGTTGGTCTTGCCCACCTAGCTGTCGCGTTCAACCGCATAGAGGCACGGCTAGTTATGGACAACACGAATACTGGATGTGTTCAAGATGTCCTCAGTTTCGGTGAGCCTATTCTGTCAGGGCATATATATATAAATATATATATGTATATATATATATATATATATATATATATATATATATATATATATATATATATATATATATATATATATATATCACCTTTTAAAAGAGCAAGCTCAAGATGCCGGCGAGAACTTTAGCAGCTACATCGAAGATGTGGTCGACCTTTGCAGACGCGTGGATTCGTCCATGCCTGAGCAAGACAACATCAAACGTATACTTAAGGGAATAGATGAGGACGCGTTCGAGATGCTGCTGGCGGATAACCATCAGAGCGTTAGAGATGTTTTCAGCTTGTTGCAAAGTTATGACAAGTAGCGCAAGCAGCGTCGCCTCACTCGTCGCCGCCCTTTGGAGCATGAGGAGCCGCTCTGTTTGCTGGCAATGGATGAAAATTTGTCTACTGAACCGCATCATGGAGCTTGTTCGGGAACAGGTGGCGCGGCCGATCTCTGTCCTCCTTTGTACATCCCTGCCATCGTCTTCGGTACCAGATACTTGCTTTTCGTTGCCGTTCCATCGAAATATTAGGGAAGAAGTCGTTGAAGTCTTACCGAGCACGCCAGCTGCTCCACAAGCGTTGCCTGCAGCGGCCCCGCTATACGTTGAAGTTGCGTTACGGCAGCCTCCGCCTACCGCTTCCGTGCCTTTACGCCGCCCGCAGACACCGCCTTTTCTTCATCCGGCTTCCTCAGCACCGTTCCACAGCAACCCATGGCGCACCCCTAATAAACGGCCGATATGCTTTTCCTGTGGAGTTCCTGGTCACGTAGCGCTATAGCCGCCGTCGAATTACGCCGCCCGTAGACGCTTACCAAAGGCCAGTCTTTGCTACTGGCGTGTATACTTCTCCACGTTCGGCCAACAATGCTCCTGCCGAGCCACCGTATCGCTCGCCTCCTCACGAAGCTCCCGATACTCGTCGGTCGTTCTCCCCACGTCGCCGTTCCATTTCGCCGCTGCGCCGTCGTCCGAATGCCCAGGCGGAAAACTGATCGCCGCAGTTCCGGAGGCAAGAACTGTGGCGCCGTCGAAATAACAAAGCCCTGGCCTGTCTCTTACGAACGCTATTGAAGTCGTTATTGATGGAATCAGTACTTACACCCTTGTGGACACGGGAACAGTCATATCCCTTATAGCCGCCCAACTTTGCGCAAATTACGAAAAGTGACGACCCCAATATCGGGTTTCCGTCTGCACACAGCCACGGCGCAAAACATCGAGCCTTCAGCCGTTTGAACAAGCCGTGTCTCTGTACAAAACGCCATGTATGTAATCTAGTTTGCCGTTCTTTCCTCATGCTCCCACGACATTATCTTGGGGTGGGAATTCCTGTCGCGTCACAACGCTGTTATTGACTGTGCCCGCGCCGAGATCGCCCTATTTCCGATGTGTGATACTGCAATGCACCAGGTAACCACTACTTTTAAGCTGTGCGCTGCCGAAGAGTCCACAATCCCTCAAGCCTCCGCCGTTATCGTACCAGTAATCTGTGATATGGTGACTGCCGCAACTGTTGTGGCAGACACCATATCACAGGGTGCCGACAGGGCGCCCCTCTCCCCTACGCCCTTCTTGAAATCAAACATGGCGCTAGCATGATCTCCGTCTGCCATACCTCCTCTTGATCCTTAATCGCGCATTGTGGCGAGTCCCTTGGAATCGTCGAAACTATTGATACTCGCCTCATAAACGACTTCCCGGATGCATCCCACGTTCTGTCGCCAGCTCGCTAAGCCCGCCCCTTGCCCGTGCATCTGATTGGGCCGCTTTCGTTCCCTCCGTAGACGGCAACCTCGACCCTGTTTAGCGCAATCAGCTGCTCACTCTTCACCGTTTCCGATCCACCTTCGACGGCCAGCGCACTTCCCTCGGCCGCACAGAGACAGTCACACATCGCATTGACACTGGCACTCATCCACCTTTGAGGCAGCGACCATACCGCGTATCAGCCAAAGAGTGTTCCATGATTGAAACGCACTTTGATGAAATGCTTCAGCGTGGTGTCATTAGGCCGTTTAACAGCCCGTGGGCTTCACCGGTCGTTCTTGTTGGCAAGAAAGATGGGTGTGTTCGTTTTTGTGCCGATTACCGATGACTTAACAAGATCACCCGGAAAGATGTTTACCCGTTGCCACGCCTACTCGACGCATTAGAATATCTGCAAGGCACCTAGTTCTTCTCTTCCTTAGACCTCCGCTCGGGCTACTGCCAGGTGCCGATAGCGGACGAAGACCGGCCAAAGACCGCGTTCGTTTTTCCCGACGGGTTATACGAATTCAACGTGATGCCGTTCGGTTTATGTAATGCGCCTGCACACTTTTGAGCGCATGATGTACGACATTCAGCGTGGCCTCAAGTGGAAATGTTGTTTATGCTACTTAGATGACATCGTTGTATTTCAGCCTGATTTGGGTACCCATCTCAGTCGCGTGGAAAGGTTCTGCAGTGCCTTACCGACGCTGGGCTAGAGCTGAATGGTAAAAAGTGTCATTTTGCTGTCCGCAAACTGACAATTTTGGGCCATCTTTCAAGGTACGGCGTTCTTCCCGACAATGCTAAACTCCAAGCTGTTGCCTACTTCCCGACACCGACTTCCCGAAAGCCCTGCGCAGTTTTATCGGACTCTGTTCCTACTTCTGACGCTTCGTGCCCAACTTTGCGTCGGTCATTGCACCTCTAACGATGTTGCTCAGCGGAAGTCACGACGTGTTAACCTGGTCCCCTGCTTTCGATAAAGCCTTTGTAACCCTACGCCGCTTACTTACGTCACCTCCTATTTTGAGTCGTTTTTATCCTTCCGCGCTCATCGAGATCCATACCGACGCTACCAGTTTAGGTCTGGGTGCAGTACCTGCCCAAAGGAAGGCAGGATTCGACGAGTACGTTGTCGCATACGCAAACCGCTCTCTTAAAAAGGCGGAATCTAATTACTCTGTGACAGAGAAAGAGTGTTTGGCCATCATGCGGGCTATTTCAAAGTTCAGACATGCCTCTACGGTCGAACTTTTGATGTGGTAACAGACCGCCATGCCCTTTGTAGGCTATCGTCGCTTAAGGATCCCTCTGGTCGCCTGCACACGGGTCCCTTCGCCTTCCGGATTATGACGTCAGAGTTATATGTTGGTCTGGACGCAAGCACAGCGACGGAGATGCTTTATATCGTTCCCGTTTATCTAATAATGCACCCGAGATTACAGCCATTGATTGCACACAAGGATCTGAACCACTGGAGGACATGGCTGTGCAGCAACGCAAGGACCCTTGGATATCTTTTTTTTTTTTACCTGATTTCAAACCCTACGAAACGTAGCGCCTCGCAGGCACTGCGACGTCAGGCCGCGCGTCTGTATCGCAGAAATTACCTCTCCGAAGGCCGCAAGTGGTTGTTTGTAATTCCTCGTCACCTGCGCTCGACAATCTGTGTTAATTTCCACGCGAATCCGCAATGCGCTCAAGCAGGAGTTATAAAGACGTACCAGCGGTTGCGAATGCGCTACTTTTGGTGAGGAATGTATTTGTGATGTTATGAGGTTTCGAGGACTCGAGACGAGGTACTCGGAGGCACAGGTGAAGAACTGCCACAAGGGGTTTTGGAATAATACGTCGAAGAACATTTATGCAAGAGAAGGAAGATGCCGAATGCGCAACACAAACGAATAAAGAAGATGATTGAAAGGTTCAGGTGACAGAAATGATGCGGACAACGGAACAGTCCACCGATAAACAAAGTGGAATGGGTGCAGTCTTACTATTCAACAAGTCTGGCTATGGTTGCAGAGGGGAAGTGGAGACATCTTGGTTGTCAGGTGAAGCAGCGGATGCTGAGAGCTGCGGCACGATGCTTCTTCGGCCTGTTGTGGAGGGTGGGGACGTGGTGTCTGACATTCCGGTGGACAGACGCAGGGCACCGTGGTTCTGGCCGTCCGGTCGACAGGCCGCAGAACCTTACGACTTGATCACTAACAGCTAGTGTGCTGCGCTGCCCTTTGATTCTCAACGTCTTCTTTCTCGTCCTCCGCTTTCCTCTTCGTCATCACGATACCATTCAATCATCATTGTCTTTGTTGCGCCGCACACCTCTAGTGGATTGTCCATAGTCTTGATTTTTACACCGTCTCACATCACAATACTCCCCCCTCAAAGAAAGTTGCTGGGGCAGAGCCACACACTTTCAAAAATAAAAATTAAAAGACCAACATCACACTCTAAGCAGTGTCTCGGAGTCTCGTCACAGTCATTCCTAACTAGTGAAACTCCCACGAAAGTTCACAGGTTCATCCTGAAGGTAAGCATCAGAGAAGAGCATACAAGTCCGAAGTCAGGAAAGGGGTCGTGCCATTGGAAGCCGATTGGTTCAGCACATCTTCCTTTCTCGTGTACTTCCAAAGGAGCTGACCAGGAAGTTTCACATGTCTTGCCCTCATCCGTGTGCTACCGTGTGCTCCTGGGACAGATTTGCGGCCATAATAAATTCTCTGTTCACCCGGACTGTTTGTTGGCCCTTCCGCGTCCGGTTTCTTCTAAGATGAGGGGTGGCGCTGCGATCGCCGGAGGGAGCGGACGTATCTCGTTGCAGCTCCTGCAATTGTGACGATTAATGCAGCGTAATTGCCAGCTACGAAAGTTTATTTGGTACCAAAGTGAGCGGTACGGTACGGGGAACCGGCCGATACTACCATCGACCAAGTGGTACGTGAATTTTCACCGTTTTCTGGACTTTGAAAGTTCGCCATGTGCACGCCGAGCTAAGCCTTAGGCCTAGCTCACGAGTACGGCCCCCGGGGGCACTCTCCCCGGAGCCAGGCCTAACGACGCGTACGACCAAGATGGCGTCATCACCGGCGATGGAGGTGTGCGAGGCCAAGGAACCCGAGACCATGCCGGCAAATACCGTCGGCAACTTCGAAGGAAGAACGTGCGTTCAAGTAGGAGGCCGCGACGCGACGCCCGGCGAGTCGAGCGGATGGATCGCGGCGAGCAGAAGAATGCGTAAAACCAAGGACCAGCAAGGTGAGCGACCAACTCTCGCCTCGGAACGACAATCGAGACCTAAAGAGCGGGCTAACTTCACCAAGCGCGTTACGGAAAACATTAAGAGAGCTGCCCGTATGCCGGCAACGATACCCAGGGAAGACCACAAGATTGTAATTAGACCGAGGGGAGGCCTAAACATGGCCAAGATCGAGACCTCGGTTGTCACGGGCGCGATCATGGCGGCCGCAGGTACGGTGAGGGAACACGAAGGGGAAGATACGGTGTGCGTCAACGCGGCGCAGAACATTCTAGTAGTTAGCACCCCAAGCGAGAAAAGAGCTGAAGTGTACGCCAGAGTCAAGACCATAGAATTCGGAAACATGGAGTACGAAGTCTATGCATACCGAACCGCGCCCGAAGGGACGGTCAAAGGAGTAATTAGAGGCATTGCGATCGACGAAACACCAGAGGACATTAACGAAGCAATTGTGACGAAGTACAATCCGCTAGCGCTTGAAGCGCACAGAATCGGAAACTCTACGGCAGTCATCGTCCTCTTCGAAGGACATAGGGTACCCAGATACGTGAAATATAGAGCAGCGTTGATAAAATGCGGACTCTACAGAAAACACCACGAAGTATGCCGATGCTGCGGCAAAGTTGGACATCGAATTGATGTTTGCCCGACCCCGGAGGCCAGAGTATGTTTCGCTTGTGGAATAGCTAACCCTAACGCGGAACACGAAGGAGTGTGTAAGCCCCGATGCAAATTATGCGGGGGTGCGCACCCGACGGGAGACAGGGTGTGCAAAAACAAGTTCAAGGTGCCCTTCGTAGTTACGAAGCGGCGATGGGAGCGAAGGACAGGGTTAGAACAACAACAGCTGCAGAAGACAAAGCCACCAAAGACGTCAGACTTCCCGCACCTGAAGGCAAGCAAGGAGAGAAGCGAGAGTAGACGGCGCAGTACCAGCTGTGGAAGAAATGCTAGCCGACAGGAGCCCCCGCCACCGCTGCAGCGCGAAGGAAAGCTGACGTGGTCGGGCGCAGTGAAGGGAGCCAAAGCAGAGGAAGTGCCTAGGGGCAAACAGCAACAACAACGAAGCGAAGAAAAGCCCACGAGAAAGGAAGTCTACGACATGATCAGGGAAAGCAGCGAACGGATGCTCAAAATGATAGACGATAAGATCGACAAGCTAATTGAGGCACTGAGGTCCAACATCCAACCGATGGCTCAGACCCAAACGCAAAAACAGGAGCAAGCCGCCCCAGAGATACCAGCACCGATGAGGAAGGAGGAAACAGCCGTCACCGAAGAAGAAGCCACGAAGAGCAACATCGAGAGCGACGAAGAACACCCCATGGAACCCAGCAACAAGAAAAGGATCATCGAAAACACCAAGGAAAGAAGACTCATGGCACGTCTCGACCGCATGGACAGGGAGCGCGAACAGCTAGCAAAAACGACGAAGGATAAGTTTAGCAAGATGGAGAAAACGCTGCAGGATCTGCAGAGCGGAATGAGGCAGATGCAAACCCAATTGCAAACATTCATGCAGAGCATGGAATCCCAAACCAAGCGTTCATGCAAAACGTGGAGACCCAGATCAACACTAAATTGCAACAATTATGGACCCAACAACACCAAGTACAAGGACCAAGCCAGACCGAAAGACAGTAAAAGACCAGAAGCCGGACAGGGACCTCCTAATCTGGCAATGGAACTGTAATGGTTACCAAAGTAAAAGGGCAACGATAATACAACACCTAGAAGGGATAGACAGGAAACCAGACATCTTCATGCTTCAAGAAACGCACTGTATAGAAACACCAAAACTACCAGGGTACAGAGCACACGCCAAAGCTGCAAAGACACTGAGCGAAAACAAGACGGGAGCACACAGGCCTATCGGCGGGGTGTGCACGTTCGTCCGTAAGGGCATCGTCTTCGTCGAGCACGAGCTGAACACCGGCAACTGGACCGACAGCTGCGCGGTGGAGGTGATCATTGGGAGGAGGACGAAGACAAGCGCACTCGCCGTAAACGTGTACAGCAGTCCGAGGCACAGGAAACAGAAGTTTCGCACGCTCATGCAGAAAGCGCTAAGAACGGTAAAAAAAGGAACGGTAGTAATCGGGGGCGACTTTAATGCACCACACTACGATTGCGGCTACGACAAGACCACCGAAAAAGGAAGAGACTTAATGCAAGACGCGACGGACGCAGGGTTAATACTGATCACGAACCCTGAGACCCCAACGAGAACGGGCACATCGGTCGCCAGAGACACCACCCCGGACCTGACGTTCGTAAGGATCGAAGGCAGAGGGGACGCGACATGGAAGAACACCAAGATCGATCTCGGCAGCGACCACATGATCATAGAGATACGAGTCCCACTCGGAAACGACACAAGCCAAGAGAAAAAAAAACACAAATACACGAACTGGGAAGAGTTTCGCCGCCACCTCCCAACTCAGCACGAGAAAATAGAGGACATAGACACGTGGGCAAAAGCGATCGTGGAAGCAACCGAGGAAGCAACGATTGAGATAGAGACAGACGGAAACGTGCACACGATGGATAGCCGACTGGCCCACCTAATCGAAGCAAAGGAAGCCTTAAAAAGAAAATGGAACCAACAACGTACGAACAGAAAGCTCAGAAAAAAGATCGCCGAAATTAACAGAGAGATAGAAAAACACAGCAGGGAGCTCGGCAAACAACAGTGGGAACAGACATGCAGGGAGGCGGACGGACAACTCCACATGGGTAGAACGTGGAGACTGCTCCGACACCTCTTGGACGAAACCCAAACCAAGGGCGAACAGCAGCATAAACTCGGCAAAATCATCCACAAGGCGATCGCGAAGGACGGGGAGGACGAGGTGAAGAGAAAACTCGACGCCAAATACCTCCCGGTTTCCCCGAAAGAAAAACACCCAGAATATCAGGGAACGGAAAACGCCGAAATAGACCGGGACATTGAAGAATGGGAGGTACGAAACGTCATGCAAGACCTCAATAGAAGATCGGCGGCGGGACCCGACCGAGTAAGCAACAAGGCACTACGAAACCTCAACGACGCAACGGTCGCGGCACTGACGGAGTACTTCAACAAATGTTGGAGGGCCGGAAAGCTACCGCGCCGATGGAAAGAAGCCAAAACGATTCTAATACCGAAGCCGGGCAAACCACCCGGCGTCGAGAACCTAAGACCGATATCGCTGACGTCGTGTGTAGGCAAACTGCTCGAACACGTACTCATGAACAGGTGGCAACACTACCTCGAAGAAGCAGAACTATACCCGGACTCGCTCATCGGGTTTCGGAGTAAGCTAGGGACCCAAGACGCTATGCTACAGCTCAAGAGAGAGATCGTAGACTACGACATCAACACCAACGACAACAGAGCAATACTGGGCTTGGACCTGCAGAGTGCCTTCGATAAAGTTCGGCACTCGGCGATCCTTGCCCAGGTATCGCGCCTGAATCTGGGAAAAAGATCGTACAACTACATCAGAGACTTCCTTACCGACCGCACAACCCGAATCTGCGCGGGAGACCTACAACTACCAGAGAAGACACTAGGCAGCGAGGGAACGCCGCAGGGAGCGGTAATCTCACCGCTGCTCTTTAACCTAGTAATGATCGGGGTCGCCAACCGACTGCAGAGTGTCGAAGGGGTACGACATACAGTCTACGCCGACGACGTAACGCTATGGGTCACCGGCGGAAGCGACGGCCACATCGAGAGCAAACTACAAGAAGCATTGGAAGCAGTAGAAGACCAGCTGAGGGGCTCGGGACTGGTATGCTCCCCCGCAAAGTCGGAACTCCTAGTGATCCCGCCCAAGGGAGCGAGGCGCAACAAGCAGCCCACCAGAGACGGCGACAATATAACAGTAAGAACACAGGGGGGACTCACCATTCCCCAAGTAAGCAGGATCAGAGTCCTAGGAATGCTCATCGAACGCAGCAGGGTCAACGGAGAGACGGTCTCCAAACTCGACGCCAAGACCGGCGCGGCGATGCGACTCATAAGAAGAGTGTCGAGCAGAAGAGGTGGGATGAAAGAGGAACGACTCGTAAGACTCGTTCAATCCTTCGTGGTCAGCCACGTCGCATACGTCGCCGCCTTTCACAATTGGCGGCAGTGCGAGCGGAAGAAAGTCGACGCGATGCTGCGCAAGGCATACAAGTCGGCGTTGGGGCTCCTAGGAGGCACGAGCACGCAGAAGCTCGAAGCCCTCGGACTCCACAACAGCCTGGATGAAATAGCGGAAGCCCAGCAGACGGCGCAGTTCACAAGACTATCGGAAACCAAGACCGGCAGAGAAATACTACGACAACTAGGCGTCAGCGTCAGAGAAGATCTGCAGACGGGGGAGCAGATACCGCGGGAGACGAGCAAACGCATCGTCGTAAGCCCGATCCCACGGAACATGAACCCAACGTTCAACAAGGAAAGAAGACAAGCACGGGCTAAAGCGCTGATAGCACTTCACTCAAACGACGAAGGGGCGGTATTCGTGGACGCGGCCAGCTACAAAAACATCAAAGGCGTCTTCAGCGTCAGCGTGGTCGAAGCCAAGACCGGCGAGACCAGGCTTGCGGCAAGTGTGAAGACCAAGTCGCCGAACCAAGCCGAGGAAGTGGCGGTGGCACTCGCCATCGCGGACCCAAGAACAAAGACGGTGCTGTGTGATTCGCGAACGGCAGTGCGCAATTTTGCGAAGAACCGGGTGAGCTGTGCGGCCGCGCGTATTCTACGCAAGGCCGAAACCAACAGCGACAACGACGGTGTGGTAATTAAGTGGTTCCCCGCACATGCGGGCGAAGGGGTGGCGAGCTCGCTGGGGCTCGCCAACCACAACGAGACGGCCAACGCCGTGGCGCGAGGATTAGCCGGCCGTGCCACGGGAACGGCGGTCGCCGACGAAGTGGATCGCCCCGACAAGGACACCATGACCAGTTACAGCGAGGTGATCTCATGGTATAGACTAGGAAGACGAACGATGGCCCTGCCTCACCCCGGACTGACTAGGGAAGAGGCGGTTGTGCTCCGTCAACTGCAGACAAACTCAGTGATTACCCCAGTGCTAGCCAAGCACATGTGGCCGGAGGTTTACGTGACTGATGTGTGCAGACTGTGCGGGAAGGAGCGGGCCACGCTGGCCCACATCCTTAAAGACTGCATAAGCGCGAACAATGCCAACAATGCCGACGTTCTCCCGCCCCACATAGAGGAGGCGAAGAGATCCAACGACTACGGCGTGCAACGCAAGGCCGTCCAGCAGATTCTAGCGGCGGTCGAGAGGCAGCGACCGGACGGGCCGGAGGCAGAAAGGGGGAACCCGAGTACGCCGAAGGCCACCGGGAGCGACTCTCGCCGCTAAGAAGACGTCCGGCCTCGTCGACCCAAGACTCCATCCGAAGAGGGTGGGGTAGGGGTTACTGCAGGAAGCTTAATAAAGTTGTTCTCTCTCTCTCTCTTCTAAGATGAAAGCGGTTGGCGGCCGAAACTCCTGAAAGTTCTTACTTGGCGTCGTTTAGCTCTAGGCTGTCCTGGAACCGTTCGTTCTGTTACACCGACGGAGCGCGTCTCACGTCGATTCAGCATGCCAGCTTTGCGCTTGAGTACCCTCCGCTTCAAGAAGAAAGGTATGCGCAACTTCCTCCTGGTGCGTTTTATGATCTGCGGTACTTCACGGCTCTCGGGGTTGGTCGAACGCGTGGTGAAGGATGGCTTCTCCGCTTTTTTGGGCTTGTGCTTTCCTTCCCTCATTTTCCTCAGCTCTGGAGAAAGTTTGGGCTCCCTCTGGGGCTGGTTGTATTGAATTTGAAAACACTCAGTTCTGGAAGCTTCAGGTCCTTTGTCGTCTGAGAAAAACGGCGTATCTGTTTCGGTGATCGCTGCGCCGGCTGCAGCTACTTTCACCGCAATGTCTGATGATTCAAGATCATCAACATTCAGATATGACCTTAATGGACACCTAGCTTGGACCTCTTTAGGCACTTTTTTGCGTTCTAACTTGAAAATGAGTCTCCATTTGCCTAAAGTACTCTCATTAGACAGTATTTCGCCATCCTGCTGGAGACCTCTCCCAAAGGTTCCTTGAGCAAAACTTTCAACACTTTCTGTCCTGGGAAGATATACCTTACTGCCTGCTTCGTGAACATCTACCAACTTGTTTTCGCCTGCCATCGTGTTGGCAACCAAAGAGGCTTCTGCCACCTTTTCCTTATACAAGTTTTCGAGAATTGCTAACTCGCGGTTCAGCTCTGCAAGGTGTTTTTTGTGGGCATCCTTGAACGCCTGCCTTTCAGGTTCGCGCTGTGCTTTTAACCTTTCCTTTTCCTCTTCACGCTGTGCTTGCAATCTCGAACGCTCACTTTTGACCTATATGCGAAGTTCCGGCCCTTTGAGTCCCAGTCGGACTCCATCAGCAATAAGCTTTTCCAGTTCCTCCAGCCCCATGTTAACAATCTCAACTCTGTAGATTCTTTATACTTGTTTTGAGCCTGACTCTCCAAGGTGTTTTGGGAGAGTCCTGTCGCGGACGCCACTTGTGATGTTATAAGGTTTCGCGGACTCGAGACTGGGTACTCGGAGGTACAGATCAGAGACTGCAGCACGGTTTGTAACTATGCGAGGAAGAGCATTTATGACTGACAATAGAGATGCCGGGAGGCGCAACACAAACGGACACAGAGTACAGTTGAAATGGTCAGTTGGCGGAAATGCTGCGGACAACGGAACAGTCCAATTCGTAACCGATAAACAATGTGGAATAGGTGCAGTGTTGCGATTCAACATCTGTGTTGTCAGGTCAAGCAGCGGATGCAGAGAGCTGCGGAACGATGCTTCCTCGGCCTCTTGTGGAGAGTGCGGACGTGGTGCCTGACTGTTCGGTCGACCGACGCAGGACACCGTGGTTTTGGCCGTCCGGTCGACAGGCCGCAGAACCTTATGACTTGATCACTAACAGCGAGTGTGCTCCGCTGCCGCCCGATTCTCCACGTCTTCTTTCTCCTCGTCCCCTTTTCCCCTTTCCTCTTCGTCATAACGATACCATTCAACCATCATTGTCTTTTTTGTGCCGCACACCTCTAGAGGATTGTCCACAGTCTTGATATTTACACCCTATCACATTACAGTATTCCTTTGTAGCGAAGTTTATAAAATCATGCCGAGAATGCCAACTTCGTAAGTCTCCGCCGCAGTCACCAATCGTGCCGTTACAGCCTTTGGCCTGCCCCACGCAACCTTTCGACCAGGTCAGGATAGGCTTAGAGGGCTCTCTGCCCATGACGGCTGCCTGCAACCGTTGGGTTATTGTCACCGTTGATTACCTTACTCGATACGCTGAGACCGACACGCTACCGGCTGTCATAGCGCACTAAGTTGCTACCTACATTTTGCACCATTCCATCCTGTGTCATGGGGCACCACGGGAACTTCTAAGTGACCGGGGCCATGTCTTTGTATCAGAAGTGGTCGAGGCTCTCCTAAAATAATGCAACGTCACCCACCGCAGCACTACAGCCTACCATTCCCGGACTAATGGGTAGACGGAGAGATTTAACCACACCCTTAGTGATATGCTCGCCAAGTGCGTGTCTGCTGACCACTCCGATTTCGGTGCGTTCTCCCCTTTGTGACCTACGCGTACAACACCGCGACGCAGACAACTACAGGGTTCTCGCCATACTTCCTCTATGGCCGAGAAGCATCCTGCACTCTCGACACCATTCTACCCTACTGACCCGACGCTTCCGAATACACGTCTGTTTCTCAACTCTGCAGCCACGTTGAGGAGTGTCGTCAGCTTGCTCGCAATCTTACCTCCGAAGACCAATTCCACCAAAAACATCGGCGTGATGGTGGCAACCCTCAAGCGATTTTTTTTCCCGGCTCTCTCGTATGGCTTTGAGTACCAGCCACTACTCCTGGACTTTCTAGCAAGCTCCATTCCAAGTTCCATAGACCATACCGCGTACTCAATCAAACCTCCTCCGTTAATTACGTTGTTGAGTCAGTCACACCGTCGTCTGACCTGCGCTGCCGCGGACACGAAACGGTACACGTGCATCGCCTCAAGCCGTACTACGAACCTTCCGTCATGACGTGTCGTTAGGTCGCTAGGGTGGCTCCCTTCACCTTGGCGTAATTATAGTGCGCAAGGCGAGCAAGCGGCGCGCAGCCTCCAAGCGAGCACTAACGAACAACGGATTTGCTACGCGGCCACAACAGTCAGCATTGTCCTTGTGAGTGGAGTATGCCCGCACAAGGGGATTGATCACCCGGATCGTACAGATGAAAATGAGGCAACAGGGTGAGCCACCAGAGTAGCATCGTTATAGCAATGAAGCTCGTGGAGTGCTCGAGACAGTCTTCCGGCTGGACCACCTATCCGTTTGCCAATCGTGAGTGCCCCTCCTTCCTTCGGCTGGCAAGGCTATAAACCCACCTTTCAATGTGTATATAAATATATATATATATATATCTATATATATATATATATCTATATATATATATATATATATATATATATATATATATATATATATATAGATATATTTATATATATATATATATATATATATATATATATATATATATATATATATATATATATATATATATATATATATATATATATATATATATATATATATATATATATATATATATATATATTTATATATATATATATATATATTTATATATATATATATAGAGAGAGAGAGAAAGATAAACTCACAAAGCGCGCAGAAATAGTATAAGTAAAGAGTCGCATACACAGCAAGAACAATAACAAACAATGTTTACTTACGTAGCGGCAACGGGACTTCCCTTCATCAGAGTAAAGTTACATGATTTTGCTGTCGAAAATATTTTGAACACATTTCTTATATAGGTTTGCATAAAACTGTAAGAAGGAGCGGAAAATGTTTCGGAAATCGAGAGTGTGCATACAGGCAGGCTACGCCTATGTTAAAAAATCAACAAGCAAAAAAATTAAAAGGGGGGAGGGAGCGAGAGAGAGAAAAAGGGGTCGTGTTAACAATGCAGCGTTCAAGGTTGCACCATGAGGTTGCACAACAATTTTGAGTTTGACGGAGTTCATCACGTGCAAGTCAGCGGAACGTCAATGGGAACTCGAATCGGACCTAACTACGCTAATATCTTTATGGCTCACCTCGAATCAAACTTTTTTGACACCCAAAATTTAAAGCCAATGTACTATAAAAGGTATATTGATGACATATTCATGATTTGGCAACACGGTGAGGCCGAGCTCCTCACCTTCAGTGAGGCATTTACCCTAGCCCATCCTAGTATTTCCCTTGCTCATTCCTATTCGGAACACAGTGTAAACTTTCTGGACGTCACCGTTACTACCTTCCAAGGTCGGCTTCAAACTAAACTGTATAGAAAACCGACAGACACGCGGCAGTATTTGCACTTCCGAAGTAGCCATGTCAGACACTGCAAGACAGCAATACCTTACAGACAAGCCCACCGATTTAGGCGAATTTGCTCAAACCAAGCCGACTTTGACTCAAACTGTCGAGAACTGAAGACCGCCCTCCTGAATAAAAAATACCCGGAAAAAGTTATCGACGACGCTATTGTGCGAGCCAACCAATTACACCGTAACGAAATCTGTAAGAAAAGCCCCGAACGGGAACCCGCAAACTAACTTAGTTTTAACCCACTCATCCTCCGCTGCAAGAATGACAACCGTGTTAAAAAAACATCACAGTATCCTAATGCAAAGTGACCGCTTAAAAAGCTTATTCCCCGAACCACCACGCGTTATCTACCGCCGTAATAAGAATTTAGGTGACTTTCTTTCTAACTCTCGTATCAACCGACCGGCAACTACTGGCTGCATGCCCTGCAATAAACCCCGATGTAAAGTATGCCCACACAAGACCTCTACACACCGCGCCACCAGCACGGCTTCAGACTACTACGTAAATATAAAAGGTAACTTTAACTGTGACTGCGCTAATGTCGTATATCTTCTAGAATGCACTGTTTTTAGTCAACAATATATCGGCCAAACTGAAACGCCCTTCCGTATACCGTTTCATATTAACCGCTCTCATGCAAAAAGCTGCCTTTATTTGCCCCTGTCAAGACATGTGAACAGTCCTGGGCATGCATTTGAACATCTTAAAGCAACGATTTCAAAACGCACCACGACCTCGAGGTTCGGGAATCTTATATCATTTATAAGTTTGGGTCAGCCACACTTGGAATTAAAGAAAGTTACGGAAAACTAACGTACTTATCCCTCGATTAAAATTAGCGGCTTCATAATTCTTAAAACTATGTTCATTATTCCTACCCTCGAGTTTGCCATCAGAATTCGCAGAAACTCACCTAATACAGCAGCTTTATTAGCCAAATGCGGCTCAACAATGCCATTTGTCCTGGGGAAGGAGGCCTCGTTCCCACCACCAAAGAATGTTTAACTCTTTGTGATCTATTCATGTTTAACCTTTTGTGACCATACCTATTTCCTGTACAATTGCTAGCTTCTGTGAAATGCTCTTTTGTGCCCCCTATCTATTATCTTCATCCGCGGGGGGCACACCCATCTTCGCTTCACCCCGAACAAGTATACCTTACTGTACAAGAACAAGAGTATACCTTACTGTATACTCTTCCCTTTCTTTTCAAACCGCGGTTGTTCAGTTTCCCTCCATTGTCTGAACTTGCAGCCCGCGCGGCATACGTTGACCCGTCAAGGTGCAACCTTGAACGCTGAATTGTAACACGACCCCTTTTTCTCTCTCACCCCCGCTTTTTTATTTTTGTTTTTTTGTTTGTTGATGTTGTAACATAGGCGTAGCCTGCCTGTATGCACACTCTCTATTTCCGAAACGTTTTCCGCTCCTTCTCACAGTTTTATGCAAACCTATATAAGAAATGTGTTCAAAATGTTTGCGTCAGCAAAATCATGTAACTTTACTCTGATGAAGGCAAGTCCCGTTGCCGCTACGTAAGTAAACATTGTTTGTTATTGTTCTTGCTGTGTATCCGACTCTTTACTTATACTATTTCTGCGCGCTTTGTGAGTATATCTTTCTTTAGGTTTGTTTCTACCATGAGCGCTGACAGGACCATAGCAGAGAGCATCATCTGGGAATTTCCGCAGACCGAAACCACAACAGTTGTGATCGGATCGGGGACTCCCAGACCAAGTATCTGTATCATCACTTCGATCCCCTCTGCCCTGGAACCCCTGCTTTTGATTCTCAGCCTTGCGCATGCATTGCTGACGCACGCTCACTGATCGACTTTGTCCCTGCCTCTGCCACTACAGTTTTCCTGCATCTTGGTACTAATGATCTCAGCTCTACTTCCGCTGAACATGCTTTCTCTCACTACGGCTCACTGACTGACCTCATTCTGGAATCTCGACCGAACATTTACACTATTAAAGCCAGTCTCATTCTTCCTCGCTCCGCTAACCGCCGCCGCGACTACCGCATCTCTCGCTTCGCTCGCTGCTGCAACGAAAAGGCAAGCCGTTTCAACTCACTTCTCCGCGAATTTTGCCGCCACTCACGCTTTGTCCGCTTCGTCGATCATGGCTTTGAGCACCTTCCAGCCTGCCGAGTACTCGCTGCGGACGGCTTACACCCGAGCTTCGAGGGTGTGGCTTCATGCAACAGCGCTGCAATCCTCTTGGCTGGCGCGTCTTCGCATGCACCGCCGACCCAGTTGCCACCCCGGCTATATTGCCAAATGACAGCGACTTTTCACCACTGCCTCCAATTCTATCCAGTGTAAGGACCCGAAACAGTGTCGTGCCAGCAGCCCACCGCCACCGCCCCCCAAATCCACCACAACCACGGCGCCCCGGGCGAGCGCCAGCGCCCCAACCCCTAAGTCCACGGACGAGCGTCGCGCCAGCGACATGCCAACCCCTACTGGCAAACCTGCAGCGGCCACAACGCCCCGAGGGAACGCTCGCGGCAACACTAAGAAGCTCCCTGACCTGCGCCGCACCAACAGCAAGCCACGCTCAACCTCCGCATCTTCTGCGACCGCCGAGCCCACGAAAACCAACAGCAGCGCGTCCGCCGGACCTTCCTGGGTCCAAAATCCAGCCCTCCGTGCCACATGCCCTTACAACCTTCGGAAGAATCGGCATAGCAGCAACTGACTACAACACAAAAAAAACAGGTAACGCGGCCTCCTTCCCCGTTTGAAGACAGTTTTTAAAGCTAAGAAAAATCAGCGAAAAGCTCATACGTTCCGAATTGCATGTTTACGCTCTTGAACAGTACTTGACTGCCGCGGTCGCTCCCAGGGGTCTTAGGATTAGAATAAAAGGTGGTACTACCGAACTCTCCCCGTCCAACATGAATAAGTGAAAACAGGTACTCGATAAAGCATCTTTACAATTAACTGAAATAATCCTCAATCACTACGACACTACGGCCCATTCTCTCCGAAAGAAAGAGGAACTACTTAGTCAGGAACTAAGCAAAAGAGAGTTGAACCTTTTAGCAACTACGAATCTAAAACGGCCTCTGCCATATCCCGAAAAAAAGACCGAAAGTTTAACCGAGATAAGATTTCTAACACTGGCCGCATGCGTAAAAACCTCACAAGCTCCGGCACTAGTAACTGCCCCAACTCTGACAATACCGCCGATAATGTCACTACGACTGTAATAAATGCTTCGACTACTGCACCCCAAAGAGTTCAGTTAAACCCCTGTACTAATATTTTTCCCTCGCCTGCCGTCACAAAAGAAAACGTTACCGGGAATGTAATGAACCTTTCAAGTATAACCCTCTCCCCAGATCAGATGAACGTCTTGTCAAAGGGCCTAAACTTTTGCCCGGCTACTGGTGGTTTTGATGAACTTCAACTTTTTAAGGACTTAGATAACTTCGCCAGAAACATGAGGCTACGAAAATACTTCTACGATCACCCCGCGACGGAAGAATCCCGCAGAACCCTGCCTAGCTATAAGCACTGGACCCGTCCCACACAGCGTGATTGTTGCCTCGACATGTACATCAAAGCTGTCCAACGCGATGTGCGAAAAGCATACCAAACACAAATTTCTTTCCACCACAACATGACTACCAACGAAAAGAAAGCCCTAGAGGAACTCGCAAGCTGTCCCGACATAATTAATAAACCTGCCGACAAGGGAGGCGCAATTGTAATCCTTGACAAAACCGACTATGTTAACGAGGCCAATAAGCAACTATCAGTATCGACGTTCTATAAGCACTACCCAATGATCCCACTCAATATTATAAGCAAATTGTCAACGATAAACTTGCTGACCTTTTTAAAAATAAAACAATAAATGAAACCACGGCTCGTTCCCTGATCTCCTTAAGCCCAGTAGCCAGTAAATTCTATCTTCTCCCAGAAATTCACAAGGTGAACAACCCAGGGCGGCCCATTGTTTCTGGCTTTGGCCTTTTACCGAAAACCTCTCGCGCTATGTGGATAATCTCATTTGCGACATTCCGCCCGGCTTTTCCTCCTTCATTGAGGATACCTATGAATTTCTCTCAGACATCTCAAAAATTGAAATTCCTGATAACTGCCTTCTAGTCACCCTTGATGTTGCGTCACTGTATACTGACATCCGCCATGAAGATGGCATCGCCACTGTATCCCTTGCGTATGAGCAGTCATCGTGCGACAAACCTATCGATTCTTCTGCTCTCCAAACATTCCTTAGGCTTATTCTTGAACTTAACAATTTTGAAGTCGACGGAGTTCATCACGTGCAAGTCAGCGGAACGTCAATGGGAACTCGAATCGGACCTAACTACGCTAATATCTTTATGGCTCACCTCGAATCAAACTTTCTTGACACCCAAAATTTAAAGCCAATGTACTATAAAAGGTATATTGATGACATATTTATGATCTGGCAACACGGTGAGGCGGAGCTCCTCACCTTCATTGAGGCAATTAACCTAGCCCATCCTAGTATTTCCCTTGCTCATTCCTATTCGCAACACAGTGTACACTTTCTGGACGTCACCGTTACTACCTTCAAAGGTTGGCTTCAAACTAAACTGTATAGAAAACCGACAGACACGCGGCAGTATTTGCACTTCCGAAGACGCCATGTCAGACACTGCAAGACAGCAATACCTTACAGCCAAGCCCATAGATTTAGGAGATTTTGCCCAAACCATGCCGACTTTAATTCAAACTGTCGAGAACTCAAGACCGGCCTCCTGATTAAAAAATACCCGAAAAAAGTTATCGACGACGCTATTGTGCGAGCCAACCAATTAGACTGCAATGAAATCTGTAAGAAAAAAGTCCTGAACGGGAACCAGCAAACTAACTTAGTTTTAACCCACTCATCCTCCGCTCCAAGAGTGTCAACCGTGCTAAAAAAACATCACAATATACTCATGCAAAGTGACCGCTTAAAAAGCATGTTCCCCGAACCACCACGCGTTGTCTACCGGCGTAATAAGAATTTAGGTGACTTTCTTACTAACTCTCGTATCAACTGACCAGCAACTACTGGCTGCATGCCCTGCAATAAACCCCGATGTAAAGTATGCCCACACATGACCACCACACAGCGCGCCACCAGCACGGCTTCAGACTACTACGTAAATATAAAAGGTAACTTTAACTGTGGCTCCGCTAATGTCGTATATCTTCTAGAGTGCACTGTTTATAGGCAACAATATATCGGCCAAACTGAAACGCCCTTCCGAATACGGTTCAAAAATCACCGCTCTCATGCAAAAAGCTGCCCTTATTTGCCCCTGTCAAGACATGTGAACAGTCCCGGGCATGCATTCGAACATCCTAATGCAACGATTTTAGAATCCGCCTTCAAAAAGCACCACAACCGCGAGGTTCGTGAATCTTATCTCATTTAAAAGTTTGGGTCAGCCACACTTGGAAGTAATGAAAGTTACGGAAAACTAACCTACTTATCTCTCGATTAAAATTAGCGGCTTCATAATTCTTATAACTATGTTCATTATTCCTACCATCGAGTTTGCCATCAGAATTCGCAGAAACTCTCCTAATACAGCAGCTTTATTAGCCTGATGCGGCTCAACAATGCCATTTGCCCTGGGGAAGGAGGCCTCGTTCCCACCACCACTTAAGAAAGTTTAACTCTATGTGATTTATTCATGTTTAAACTTTTGTGACCCTACCTATTTTCTGTTCAATTGCTATGCTTGTTTGTGCCCCCCTATCTATTCTCTTCATCCGCGGGGGGCACACCCATCTTCGCTTCCTCCCGAACCAGGCTCCCCAGCCACTGAATACCTTACTGTATACTATTCTCTTTCTTTTCAAACCGCGGTTGTTCAGTTTCCCTCCATTGTCTGAACTTGCAGCCCGCGCGGCATACGTTGACTCGTCATGGTGCAATTTTGAACGCTGCTTTGTTAACACGACCCCTTTTTCTCTCTCTCGCTGCCCCCCCCTTTTTATTTTTTTTGTTTGTTTGTTGATGTGGTAACATAGGCTTAGCCTGCCTGTATGCACACTCTCCATTTCCGAAACATTTTGCGCTCCTTCTTACAGTTTTATGCAAACCTATATAAGAAATGTATTCAAAATGTTTGCGACAGCAAAATCATGTAACTTTACTCTGATGAAGGCAAGTCCCGTTGCCGCTACGTAACTAAACATTGTTTGTTATTGTTCTTGCTGTGCATCCGACTCTTTACTTATACTAAATATATATATATATATATATATATATATATATATATATATATATATATATATATATATATATATATGAAGGTTGCAGTCGTCATTGCCAGTGCTATTCGGCTTTTTTTTTTCGAAATATATAATAGGGCCGAATGACGTGTGCTTGTCACGTTTCTTTGATTCATTGATAAATAAGCGAAAATATAAGTCGAGAAAAACTCCGCCGTTTTCCGGGAGCGGGACTCGAACCCACATCTCCGCATAACCGGTGCGGTGCGTTCACCATTACGCTATCCCCACAGCGGCTTCTCTCTCGACTTTAAAGCGGGGGTTTATATTTACAAGAGCTCTGAGGCCGGTCAACTAGCGCCGCCCCTCGACTACCGCGGGAGACGTAGAACGTCTTCTTTCCCAGCGGCCGCCACGTAGAACGTGGTCGGAGGTCGGGGTTAGCAATTGGCATATCCGAACTGCTGGAGCCAGTGCCTCGTAATGCATGTAGCAGAACAGAGAGATACGGGACGAGGGACTCGGTAAAGATACATATGAAGGTTGCAGTCGTCATTGCCAGTGCTATTCGGCTTTTTTTTTTTGAAATATATAATAGGGCCGAATGACGTGTGCTTGTCACGTTTCTTTGATTCATTGATAAATAAGCGAAAATATAAGTCGAGAAAAACTCCGCCGTTTTCCGGGAGCGGGACTCGAACCCACATCTCCGCATAACCGGTGCGGTGCGTTCACCATTACGCTATCCCCACAGCGGCTTCTCTCTCGACTTTAAAGCGGGGGTTTATATTTACAAGAGCTCTGAGGCCGGTCAACTAGCGCCGCCCCTCGACTACCGCGGGAGACGTAGAACGTCTTCTTTCCCAGCGGCCGCCACGTAGAACGTGGTCGGAGGTCGGGGTTAGCAATTGGCATATCCGAACTGCTGGAGCCAGTGCCTCGTAATGCATGTAGCAGAACAGAGAGATACGGGACGAGGGACTCGGTAAAGATACATATGAAGGTTGCAGTCGTCATTGCCAGTGCTATTCGGCTTTTTTTTTTCGAAATATATAATAGGGCCGAATGACGTGTGCTTGTCACGTTTCTTTGATTCATTGATAAATAAGCGAAAATATAAGTCGAGAAAAACTCCGCCGTTTTCCGGGAGCGGGACTCGAACCCACATCTCCGCATAACCGGTGCGGTGCGTTCACCATTACGCTATCCCCACAGCGGCTTCTCTCTCGACTTTAAAGCGGGGGTTTATATTTACAAGAGCTCTGAGGCCGGTCAACTAGCGCCGCCCCTCGACTACCGCGGGAGACGTAGAACGTCTTCTTTCCCAGCGGCCGCCACGTAGAACGTGGTCGGAGGTCGGGGTTAGCAATTGGCATATCCGAACTGCTGGAGCCAGTGCCTCGTAATGCATGTAGCAGAACAGAGAGATACGGGACGAGGGACTCGGTAAAGATACATATGAAGGTTGCAGTCGTCATTGCCAGTGCTATTCGGCTTTTTTTTTTCGAAATATATAATAGGGCCGAATGACGTGTGCTTGCCACGTTTCTTTGATTCATTGATAAATAAGCGAAAATATAAGTCGAGAAAAACTCCGCCGTTTTCCGGGAGCGGGACTCGAACCCACATCTCCGCATAACCGGTGCGGTGCGTTCACCATTACGCTATCCCCACAGCGGCTTCTCTCTCGACTTTAAAGCGGGGGTTTATATTTACAAGAGCTCTGAGGCCGGTCAACTAGCGCCGCCCCTCGACTACCGCGGGAGACGTAGAACGTCTTCTTTCCCAGCGGCCGCCACGTAGAACGTGGTCGGAGGTCGGGGTTAGCAATTGGCATATCCGAACTGCTGGAGCCAGTGCCTCGTAATGCATGTAGCAGAACAGAGAGATACGGGACGAGGGACACGGTAAAGATACATATGAAGGTTGCAGTCGTCATTGCCAGTGCTATTCGGCTTTTTTTTTTCGAAATATATAATAGGGCCGAATGACGTGTGCTTGTCACGTTTCTTTGATTCATTGATAAATAAGCGAAAATATAAGTCGAGAAAAACTCCGCCGTTTTCCGGGAGCGGGACTCGAACCCACATCTCCGCATAACCGGTGCGGTGCGTTCACCATTACGCTATCCCCACAGCGGCTTCTCTCTCGACTTTAAAGCGGGGGTTTATATTTACAAGAGCTCTGAGGCCGGTCATCTAGCGCCGCCCCTCGACTACCGCGGGAGACGTAGAACGTCTTCTTTCCCAGCGGCCGCCACGTAGAACGTGGTCGGAGGTCGGGGTTAGCAATTGGCATATCCGAACTGCTGGAGCCAGTGCCTCGTAATGCATGTAGCAGAACAGAGAGATACGGGACGAGGGACTCGGTAAAGATACATATGAAGGTTGCAGTCGTCATTGCCAGTGCTATTCGGCTTTTTTTTTTCGAAATATATAATAGGGCCGAATGACGTGTGCTTGTCACGTTTCTTTGATTCATTGATAAATAAGCGAAAATATAAGTCGACTTATATTTTCGCTTATTTATCAATGAATCAAAGAAACGTGACAAGCACACGTCATTCGGCCCTATTATATATTTCGAAAAAAAAAAGCCGAATAGCACTGGCAATGACGACTGCAACCTTCATATGTATCTTTACCGAGTCCCTCGTCCCGTATCTATATATATATATATATATATATATATATATATATATATATATATATATATATATATATATATTGATATATATATATATATATATATATATATATATATATATATATATATATATATATATATATATAACTGTGGTGATGGTAGCGGCCTCAGACCTCTGCCAACTTTTCGACAAGACCACTTGTCCTTTTAAAGGCGTCAGTATTCATCTCTGCCACACTGTTTTATAGATAAAGATTGAAGTTAAGAGAGAGGGTGTAGGTTGTTAAGAGCGGGGTTCAAAGGAGACAGCGGATTGGGTCAATGGTCATTTTCAAGGAGCGAAATAGTGAGACAGTGACGGAGGTGTAGTGAATGGGACAGAACCCCCCAAGAGAAAAAGTAGGAAAACTACGAGATGGCCGGGGTGAGCAGGGGGAATGATTTAGGCTGGGCTGCCGGGGAGCCGGGCGACCTCAAACGATGCTTCCAGGAAGTTTGGGGCCGAAAGGGGCATCTGCGGGGTGCAATTACCAGGTTACTAAACTATGTGTAAGGCAGAAAACTCGGAAACCACCACAGCCCATCCAGTTCGAAAAATTCAGGGATTGAGGTCAGTGTTCGTAGAAAAGAAAGGGAATGCGGAGGTACTATCCCCGGAGAGCTTCGCGGTAGATTCAAGGACTTCTTATCTGCTTTCCTTCTCTTTTACTTTTTTCTTTATGTGTGTATGTGTGTGCGGAAGGTCAGGGGATGCGAGTGCGTGTGGTATGTCTAAATCAGCTAGAAGCAACACAGAAAAAAGAAAAGAAAAGAAGCACCGCACTTGTATTCAAGTAACAGCTTGGGGATGGGCAGGCAGGGTTGTTGCGAGTGAAGCGGCCCACGTATTGTGAGAGCAATATTGTTCTGTTCTATAATATACCGCAAGGTTTCTAAGTGGCCTTTTGAAGCAATGATTCCTGCCGGCTCCAGGCAATAGAATTTATCGATTAGGTACGATTCTCTGTATTTAAGGTCCCTTGGAAAATTAAATTTGACTGCAGAAAATAGAGCTTGAGATGATGGAAATTGTGGTTCGGCTGGTTTAAGTGTTGCGCGACTGCTATGGAGGCACAGTTATGGGTGTCAGCCCGATGGCCATTTAGGCGTAAGTTCATAGGTGCTCGTTACTCCAATGTACTGCTTCTGCAAGAATGAGCTTTCTAGCATATACAATGTTAGAAGAATTTCACGTGAATCTTGAATTATTTTGTGAACGTATTAGCTGGCAGTGCTATTGACAATACAATCCGTGTGCATATGTTTGCAGGTCATGCACCTAGGACGTAGGCAAGGGCTGATGACTGGTTCCAAGTTAGCGCCAATTTTGGCACTCACTAACATGTTTTTTAGGTTCTTTTTTCTTGTGTAGGTGACTTTTGGGGCTTCCGGGAACGTCTTTTTAGATGGGTCATTAATAGCTATAATGGGGTAGTATATCGGCATGATGTTGGTTATGTTGAGAAGTAGGTTATTAAGGCTGGTGGTCGCGCGCTTTCGTTTTGACGTTGTTCCTTGAGCACTTCGTCCCTTTCTAGCTTGAATGCTCTTTCGTAAGCCATATCCAGGCCGCTGACCGTGTTATTCCAGCTTGCCATGGTGGACTTTAGTTTATTAGGATGTTTTATAGAGTGTGTTATCACTGCATACTCTTCTTAGTCTGGTAGCCTGTACTACAAAGATACCTTGTTTGCAGTGACGTGGGTGAAGTCTAGGTACTGTTGCCTGTTCGTTGGTTTCCCATAAAGCGTGGTTTTCAGTTTACCATTGTCAAGAAATAATGTGGTGTCTAGGAAGTTCACTTGCTTATCCGACTACTGACAGGAGAACTAAATGGTCCGGTGCGAAGAATTACGATGCAAAATGAAACTTCCCAGGGTTGTGCAGACATCCTCCGAAATCATGGAGATGTGATTTATGTATCGAAGGCAAACCTTCGGTTTGAGGGAGAAAGACGCTAAGAGGGAAGGTTCAAGTTGCCCAATTAAAATGTTGGCGTAGGTGGTTGCGAAGAAGTGCCCATGTTGGTTCCAAAAACTTGCCAGTAGTAAGTCGAATAAAACGCCAAGTAGTTTAGAGTTACAACTAATTTTAGTAAAGTAATAAAGACTTCCAACTCTAGTTGGTGCTAGTTTTCTGCTAAGGCCTTTGATGTAGGTTGTACTCCTTCGGGGATGGGAATGTTCGTATAGAGGGCAGAGACGTCGAGCGTGACCAGAAGTGCGTCATTAAGTATTTGCCCGCCATCGTTTATTGTTTCTATTATGCGGAGGAAGTTTGGGTTGTCCTAAACAAATGGAGGAAGAGAAGTCAAAATGTCTGCCAAAAGTTAATACAGAAACATACGCAATGCTTACGTGCGCGTGTTGTTAGAAACTATGGGTATCCCAGAAGGTGAGCTGAGAATAATGCTTGTGTTGAGACTTATGGATTTTGGCGAAGTGGTAGCAACGTCCTGCATGCTTGTTCGTCGGTCTCATGAAGTTTAGTTCTGTTGTGGGTATTATTTCTCTGCCAGAAGATCTGTGAGAGCGCGAAGGATTGTCTGACTGTATTGGTTGCTCGACATGTTAGAGCATCCGAACATTGGCGCTTCCCAGGAGCCAGTCATGAGCCTTTTCCTCCGTCCTAGATGCAAGACCTGCAAACATCTGCAGACGGATTGCATTGTCAATAGCACTTCAAGTCAATACGTTCTCAAAATATTTCAAGCTTCAAGTGCAATTCTTCTAACATTGTGTAATGCTTGATAATATATTTAAATAATATAATAAATTTAAATAATATAATAAATTTAAATAATATAATTTTATTATTTATTTAACTCGAGAATTACAGTCCTAATTACTAAAGTGTCGACGAAGCACTTGTAGGTACCCACGAGAAGCATTTATATTTTCAGCGAAAAACTAATTGCGCACTCATTTAGTTTGACTGATAAAGAAAGCCCGCGAAATAACAAAAATACAACGTTACAGCGCGTCCGCGCGCATTAGAGCGCATCGTAAAGCGATACTTTCAAACAGGTCGCCTTTCGGTTTTCCGCAGTGAAATAAACAAAAATAAAGAAGAAACCCCGACTGAGGTTGTGCCTTAAGTGTACACGCGCCCCGCAAATCTTGCTGTTGCTACTACTTCTATGCATGCCATATTCAAGGTGATGTTCTCACTTTTCGGGCGGGTGACAAACGACCCAGTAGCGTTCAACCAGCTTATTTGGGGACGCTGCTTTATAATGTGCGAGAAGGGCCGCCGGGTGGTATTTCTTGTATTTCGCTGATTTAATTTATCAGTCAGAATAAATAAGTACACCGATTTATCTTAGGTGAAAAAAACCGATGTTTTATACCCCTCGTGGGTACCTACAAGTGCTCATTGACAATTCATTGATAAGCACAATAATTCTCGAGTTAGATAACTATTTACAAATATTAGTAAAATATCATTACCGAAAAAGTTACTGTACGCTTCTTTATTGTAGTGAAAACATCAGGCACTAGGTTTTCTTCGATCGGCGCCATTGCTCTTTTTTTAGTTTTGGAGCATGGTAGCTGGAACACTCTATATATATTGCCAATATAGTAGACGCACAATTAAAAAACAAAAACAGTTGTTTACTGACCTTTTCGACTGGGTGACCATTCTTCTCTTGAGAAACATACAACGTTGAGGCATGCACGCTTATATAGGTGCAGAGGGTGTGCACAGTGTACCTTTTTTTTAACAACATTGGCGGGTTGGGGCGAGGGAACAGGGAAGGGAGGGCATTATACATGTGGCACTGTACATGCTGACAAACTCTTTTCGAAAAAGCCCAGCAATATTCAACTTCATTCATAAAAAAAATACAGTGTAAGGAGATGTTCAAAAACAGTTTTCATACGAATTACAGGAATAAATGAATGGTGCAGGGAACGTCTCGACACAAGAAATGCAAACTACACGGACAAAAAATAAATAAATACAGAAGGAAGCCGCCGGTGACACATCCATTCCTGAAAACACCAATTAACGGCGGCGTGGGGAATGTCAGGGCACTTTACAAGTTCACAGAAGTGACTGAAGAGAGCACGTGCCAGCAGCGCAACCAATAATGTAGCCAGGTTGGAAGTAACTAGGTGTGTCCTGCGTGGAAACAACTATTGAATCAGTCGCCAGTAGGGGTCAACAAGCTTCCATGTATACAATAAAAGCATGTCAAAGCATGATGGAGGCATGCAAAGAAGAGAGTAATGATTGACAGTCCAAGAAGCCGAGGGGTGGGGGAACCGCGCAACATCGAAGAAAATCGTCAGTGACCACGCGGACGGCGCGTTCGTGATAACAAATTTACACCCCAAAGGAGGCTGCCAACCGCGGGAGTGGAGGCGTTCTGGGAATGCAGCTACTATTCCACGAAAAAAAGGGGAGGTAGACAAGGGTGGCGAGGGATGGGGGGAACGTGTGGTGGCTGACAGTGTTCGGTAGGGCGAATGAAACAAACAAAAAAAGAAAAGAAAACTGTGAACATGGCTTAGGTACCCATCAATGACGATAATTTCCCCAAACTCTGACTAATTCCTGAGGATGCGGATTTGAACTTGTAAATGAGATACCATTCGCGGATTAGTCGATCATGGTGAGAGCGAAACCCAGATTCTAATATTGTGGCTCTGAGGTGGTCGAAACAGTGCCCAGGAAGGTTAACGTGTTTTGACAACGGGAGAGATGGCAGAGTTTTGCATTGTGACTTGTGAATATTAAAACTAGTTCTGAACGACTTTTGTTTTTGCCCGATGTATTGTAGGTGGCACACCGTACACTCGAGCAAATATACCACATTGGAACTATCACAGTTCAGGTTTGCTTTGATTTTTAGACAAAAGTCAGAGGCTAAACTGACCGCGCTATCCGTTGTGGACATGTGCGTGCATATTTCACATCGAGGCTTCCCGCAAGGACTCCATCCACCGGTCGTTTGAGTCTTTATTTTGGATGACGTCAGGACATCCCTAATGTTTTTGTTTCTCCTCTACACAACCCATGGGGGTTAGGGAAAAATATGTTTTAGGCGCTCACTTTGGGTAAGAATGTTATAGTGATTTTTTATTATAGACAAGACTTTGGGAACAGAGCGGAATGTGTTGAGACCAAGTTCATTTGCGGCGTTTCGTAGGAGGTTTTGGTGCCTCTGAGAATATCTGAGCGATTCAAGTTTCGTGCTCTGTCTATAGCGTTGTCAATTCTTTCAACTGGATATTTTGTTTCAAAAGTGCACTGCGTAGCAGCTTACAATTACCATTGAAGTTCTCTTCCTCTGAGCAAATTCGAGGAAAACGATGAGCTTGACTATAGGGAATTCTGGTTTTGCAATGTTTGACGTGACGGCTCTGAAAATGTAGGTACTGTTTCTTGTCGATCGGTTTTCGGTATAGTTTAGTGATCAGTTTGCCCTCTCAGACGGTGACGTTTACGTCAAGAAAATTAACAGTACACGGGGAGTATTGGTAAGAAAAAGAAATAGAGGGATGCGCAGAGTTGAACGCGTCTATGAAGGTTATCAGGTTCGTCTGCCCGTGGGCAGAAATCTGGAATACATCATCAATGAAACGCTTATATTTGAGTGGGTTTAAGCTCTGGCTATTCAGAAATTAACCCTCTAGGACGCTCATAAATATATTGGCATAGTTTGACCCTACGCGTGTTCCCATAGATGTGCCACTTATTTGGACGTAGTGTGTTCCATTGAACTCAAAATTGTTAAGGTCTAGAATTAGCCGAAGAAGAGTGCTTAGTGTAGAGCCATCAACAAGTTTGTCAAAGGTTGCTTCCCTGTAAGCGTGCGTTACTGCTCGGATTCCATCGTCGTGCGGAATATTTGTGTAGAGTTACGCAACATCCATTGTAACCAGGAATGAATATCTGAGAATATCTAAATCTAGAACGTCCGAAAGGAAGTGGTTAGTATCTTTATTGTAGGAAGGAAAACTATCCGGTATGATGCTAATTACCGAGTCCACGTACCGCGAAAGGTGTTCCGTGAAAGTGCCTATCGCCGCGACGATTGGGCGGCCGGGATTATCTTTTTTGTGGTTTTTGGCAGCAAGTAAAACCTGCCAGCTACAGGATTAAGCGGAGCAAGCGAATGGGCGGTTCTTTCTGCCATTACTCCATCCTTCAACAGTTGAGTGAGATGTTCTGTAACGGTTTCTTTAAACTCGGCTGTAGGATCATTATCGAGTGTTTTACAAAATGACGAGTCTGATAGCTGCCTTTGTGCTTCTTTAACGTAGTCAAGCTGGTTTAGTATTACTATTGCACCACCTTGGTCAGTTGGTTTAATTACAATATCAGTGCGGTGAGAGAGGGTTTCTAATGATTTTTTTTCACTGATGGAGATGTTATGGCGGAAGGTAGACTGCTTTTTGTAAGCTTCAATGATGTCTTGTTGAACAGCTTTGATATACTTATCGAAGCACTCGTCCGTCTTGGGGGGTGGTGTCCAGTGTTGAGGGCTTGGAAGCAATTTAGCAGTGTCACTACATGTTTTGTGGTCATGAAAGTATTCCTTCAACCTCACGGTACGGGGAAAATTCTCCAGATCTTTAAAAAGCAGGAATTGGGAAAAAACCCTGTTGTTGGGCAAAAATGCAAAACCCAGAAAGTGTGCTCAAATCGGCGCTGGACAAAACCACATCTGACAAGAAAAAAAATCATTAGAAACCCTCTCTCACCGCACTGATATTGTAATTAAACCAACAGAAAAAGATGGTGCAATAATAATACTAAACCAGCTTGACTACGTTAAAGAAGCACAAAGGCAGCTATCAGACTCGTCATTCTAGAAACCACTCGATAATGATCCTACAGCCGAGTTTAAAGAAACCGTTACAGAACATCTCACACAACTGCTGAAGGATGGAGTATTGACAGAAAGAACCGCCCATTCACTTGTTCCGCTTAATCCTGTAGCTGGCAGGTTTTGCTTGCTGCTAGAAATCCACAAAAAAGATGATCCCGGCCGCCCAATTGTCGCGGGGATAGGCAACGTCACGGAACACCTTTCGCGGTGCGTGGACTCGATAATCAGCATCATACCGCCTAGTTTTCCTTCCGACATAAATATATTAACCACTGCCTTTCTGACGTTTTAGATTTGGATATTCGCAGGAATTCCCTCCAGGTTACAATGGATGTTGCGTCACTCTACACAAATATTCCGGACGACGATGGAATCCGAGCAGTAACTCACGCTTACAGGGAAGCAACCTTTGACAAACTTGTTCATGGCTTTACACTAAGCACTCTTCTTCGGCTAATTCTAGAGCTTAACAATTTTGAGTTCGATGGAAAAAACTACATCCAAATAAGTGGCACATCTAATGGAACACGCGTAGGGCCAAAGTATGCCAATATATTTATGGGCGTTCTACAGGGTGAATTTCTGAATAGCCAGAGCTTAAAGCCACTCTATTATAAGCGTTTCATTGATGATGTATTCCAGATTTGGACCCACGGGCAGACAAACCTGATAACCTTCATAGACGCGTTCAACTCTGCGCATCCCTCCATTTCTTTTTTCTTTCCAATACTACTGTTATTTTCTTGACGTAAACGTCACTGTCTGAGAGGGCAAACTGATCACTAAACTGTACCGAAAACCGACCGACAAGCAACAGTACCTACATTTTCAAAGCAGTCACGTCAAGCATTGCAAAACAGGAATTCACTATAGACAAGCTAATCATTTTCGTCGAATTTTCTCAAAGGAAGAGGACTTCAATAATAATTGTAAAGAGCTACGCAGTGCACTTTTTAAACAAAAATATCCCGTTGAAATAATTGATAACGCTATAGACAGAACACGAAACCTGAATCGCTCAGACATTCTCAGAGGCACCAAAACCTCCCACGATTCCCCGCAAACGAACTTGGTCTTAACACATTCCGCATCTGTTCCCAAAGTTTCGTCTATACTAAACAAGCACTGTAACATTCTTACCCAAAGTGAGTGCCTAAAACATATTTTTTGCGAACCCCCACTGGTTGTGTACAGGAGAAACAAAAACATTTGAGATGTCCTGACCTCATCCAAAATAAGGACTCAAACGACCGGCTGATGCAGTCCTTGCGGGAAGCCTCGATGTCAAATATGCACGCACATGTTCACAACGAATACCACGGTCAGTTCAGCCCCTGACTTTCGTATAAAAATCAAAGGAAACCTGAACTGTGATAGTTCCAATGTGGTATATTTGCTCGAGTGTACGGTGTGCCACCTACAATACCTCGGGCAAACACAAAAGTCGTTCAGAACTGGGTTTAATAATCACAAGTCACATTCCAAAACTCTGCCATCTCTCCCGTTGTCAAAACACGTTAACCTTTGTGGGCACTCTTTTGACCAACTCAGAGCCACGATATTAGAATCTTGGTTTCGCTCTCATCATGATCGACTAATGCGCGAATCGTATCTCATTAACAAGTTCAAATCCCCATCCTCAGGCATTAATGAGAGTTTGGAGAAATTATCGTCTTTGGTGGGTACCTAAGCCATGTTCACCGTTTTCCTTTCTTTTTTTGTTTGTTTCATTCGCCCTACGGAACACTGTCAGCCACCACACGTTCCCTCCCCGCTTCTCACCCTTGTCTGTCTCCAATTTTTTTTCGTGGAATAGCAGCTGCATTCCAAGTACGCCTCCACTCCCGCGGATGGCAGTCCCCTTGGTGGGGTTAAATTTGTTATCACGAACGCGCCTTCCGGGCGGTCACTCACACTTTTCTTCGATGTTGCGCGGTTCCCCCACCCCTCCGCTTCTTTGACTGCCAATCATTAGTCACTTCTTTGCATGCCTCCATCATGCTGTGACATGCTTTTATTCGTATACAAAGAAACTTGTTGACCCTTTCTGGCGACCGATTCAATAGTTTCTTCCACGCAGGACACACCTAGTTACTTCCAACGTGGCTAAATAATTGGTTGCGTTGCTGCACGTGTGATCTTCTCTCACTTCTGTGAATTTGTAAAGTGTCCTGACATTCCCCAAGCCGCCGTTAATTGTTGTTTTCAGGAATAGATGTGTAACCTGCGGCTTCCGTTCTGTATTTATTTATTTGTTGTTTGTGTACTTTGCATTTCGTGTGTCGAGACGTTCCCTGCACCATTCATTTAGCCGTGTAATTCGTATGAAAAGTGTTTTTGAACATCTCCCTACCCTGTCTTTTTTTATGGATGAAGTTGAATATTGCTGGGCTTTTTAAAAAGTGTTTGTCAGCATGTATACTGCCACATGTATAATGCCCTCGCTTCCCTGTTCCCTCGCCCCAACCCGCCAATGTTGTTAAAAAAAGGGTACACTGCAGCACACCCTCTGCACCTATATAAGCGTGCGTGCTCCAACGTTGTATGTTACTCAAGATGAAGACTGGTCCTCCAGTCGAAACGTCAGTAAACCACTGTTTTTGTTTTTAATCGTGCGTCTCATATTTTCTCATGTATTTCTTCTGGCTGCTCGAGAAGTTTCTTTTACTACTTATATATATATGTATATATATATATAGGGAGCAGTTGAACTTTTGAAGATGGTAGAGAACACAAGAAATTAAAATTTTGAACAAGGTAAAAGCACAATTGTTGCAAATGTTTCAGCAAAGAGACTTGCTTTCATCAGGGTAATCTCTCGTCTGGCTGGCAGGGTTTATCTTGGGGTAGGTCCACAGGTTAGACGGGAGGTGGAAAGAAGGAAGTGAAATGAAGAAATCGGATTGGTTTGGGATTATGTCGGGGGAGATATTGAGGGGCAAAGAAGTTTGTATAGTTTAAGCCGCGAAGTAGGTCACAGGGAAGTCAGCCGGTAGGTGTTAGGGGAATTTTTGGAGAAAAAAGATGAGAGGGTGTTTGTGGACCCGCCGCGGGGATTACGGAAAGGTTCTCAGAACCGCCGGAAGCAGTCCAGGCGGTGAGAGTGGGGTCTTTATCAGAAACCATCTGCAAGCCTCAGGTCAAAAGAAAGGATAGAGAAGGGGGAAATATCTAGGTCAAGAAAAAAAAAGAGAAAAAAAAACAGGGAGGGAAACCACACAAACAAACACACAAAAGAAAAAGCAATGACCCGGCAACTGAAATGGCAGATGTCACCCACGGCAACATTCCTGGAACAGGCCTGTCCTGAAACTGAAAAACGAAAAAATAAAGTTAGAGTGACGGACGGGGCACAAGACCACGCCAAGTAAAAAAAAGAGAGAAAAAGAAATAAACAGAATGGAATTCCAAAAGCAAATGTTGGAGGGATGCGGGCGAGTATTAGGCTACACGCTAAATAATAAAAAAAGGAATTAGGTGACTAGGTAAGAACCAGAGGGAGCGGTAATTTACTTTGGATAAGGTAAATGCAAGACATTGCCTATTTCTGCATTCCCGGTGAATATCGCAAGGATTTCAAGTTACCCCTCGACGCATTATTTCTAGTAGTTCCATGGAGTTGAATTTGTGAAATATATAGGTTTCTGGGTATTTCCTGTCCCTAGGAGACCTGAAGTTTGACTGATGTATATACAACTTAAGGTCATCAAAATTGTAGCATGGTTGGTTGAAATGCTGCGCTACAGCTATGGAATATTTGCTAAGAGTGTCTGCCCGGTGACCATTAAGACGTAGGCTCATACGTTGACTCGTTTCGGCTATATACTGTTTGTGGCACATTGAGCATTCCAACATATACACAATGTTGAATGAAGTGCACGTACAACTTGAATAATTCTTGTGGACATAACTACTGGCTGTGCTTTCTACAATGCAGTCGGTCTGCAGGTGCATGCAAGTCTTGCATCTGGGGCGGGAGCAGCTGGCTATGACTGGTTGCTTTGAAGGCCCTGTTTTAGCATGCACTAAAATATCTTTTAGATTAATGTTTCTCCAGTAGGTAACCCTTGGGGCTTCCGGGAAAGTCTTTCAAGGTCGGTCGTTATTGGCTAAAGTGGGGTAGTACTTGCGCAGTATATTGTTTACGTTTGGGAGGGCGTTTGAAAATTTAGGTATTAGGGCAGGCGGCCTGGCGCTTTTGCTTTGTCGCTGTTTGTTGAGCACGTCGTCCCTTTTGAGATTAGGTGCACGTTGGTACGCCTGATCGTGCGAGCTTTTTGAATAGTACCTGTATAAGGGTGTACTGGAGTTCATCTAGGTGCTCTACGTAGTCACTGTCATCACTGCATACTCTTCTAAGCCTGGCGGCTTGTCCTTCAAAGATCTCTTGCTTGCTGTGTCTCGGGTCATTGATGTTATAGTCTAGGTACTGCTGCCTGTCAGTTGGTTTTTCAAAAAGCGTGGTTTTAAATTTACCGTTGTCTAAAATGACGGTAGTATTAAGGAAGTTCACTTCTTTTTCAGAATACCGGTAGGAGAATTTATTAGTCGGATGCGAAGAATTGAGATTAGATATGAACGTTTCTAGAGTCGCGCGACCCTGTTCCCAAATCATGAAGATGTCATCATGTAGCGGAGGTAAACCTAAGGTTCATGCGGAAAAGAGCCTAATAGAGTGGCTTCAAGTTGCCCCATGAAAATGTTGGCATTGGTCGGCGTGAATGGAGTACCCATGCTGCAACCAAAAACTTGCAAAAAGTAAGAAGGGCCGAATTCAAAATTGTTGAGAGTTAAGACTAGTTTTAACGAAGATATGTTCACTTCTGGCGCAGGTTGGTCGGGTTCTCTGATAGAGCTTTTGAAATAGCTTCAATGCCTTCGACGAAAGGGATGTTTGTATACAATGAGGCAACGTCAAGAGTAACAAGGAGGGTTTTACTGGGTAGGCACCCAATCTTATTTATGTCTTCTATTATGCGGAGGAAGGGGGGGTGTCCTGAACGAATGAAGGAAGAAGAGTCGGAATGTCAGATAGGTAATGATTCAGAAACAGAGATAATGCTTTCGTTGGGTTATTATTACTTAAAACTATGGGTCTGCGAGGAATGCCGCAGTCAACAATAATTCTACGATGATTTTGTGGACTTTTGGGAGGAGGGAAAAACGGCCTGCATGCTTATTATTCGGTTCCATAAAATAAAGTCAGTGGTCGTTAATTATTCTCTAGATCGCATACCTGCGAAGCTCTGAAGGATTTTTAGGCTGTATTCTTGGCTCGGAGTGTTATTTAAGGGCTTGCAGTGGCAAGGGTTATTGGGCTGCCTATAAGCTTCATCTTTGTATTTTCCAATAGGTAAAGCAACTGCGCTACCATCTTTGTCGGCTCGCTTTAAGACTATGTCAGTTCTGGCTGATAGGCTATTCAGGGTAACTTCTTACGACAGAGTTAGGTTCTTGCGCTTGTTTGATCGCTTGGTTGTTGCAAATATTTCTCTTGATACTGAAAAAGAAGTGAACTTCCTAGATACTACCGTCATTTTACACAATAGTAACCAAAAGACAGGCAGCAGTACCTATACTATAAAAGCCATCACCCGCGACAATGCAAGCAAGGGATCTTTGCAGGACAAGCCACCAGGCTTAGAAGAGTGTGCAGTGATGACAGTGGCTACGTAGAACACCTAGATGAACTCAAGTCCATCCCTATTAACAGGAACCACACAAAAAGCACGCTCGGTCAGGCGTACCAACGTGCATCTAATCTCAAAAGGGATGACGTGCTAAACAAACAGCGACAAAAAAAAGCGCCAGGCCGCCCTCCCAAACGTAAACAATATACTGCGCAATTACTACCCCATTTTAGCCTGTAACGACCGACTTAGAAAGACTTTCCCGAAAGCCCCAAGGGTTACCTACCGGACAAACAGGAATCTAAAAGATATTTTAGTGCATGCTAAAACAGGGCCTTCAAAGCAACCAGTCATAGCTAGCTGCTCCAGCCACAAATGCAAGACTTCCAGGCACCCGCAGCCCGACTGCATTGTAAAAAGCACAGCCAGTAATTATGTCCACAAGATTCATTCAAGTTTTACGTGCCACAAACAGTATATAGGCGAAACTAGTCAACATAAGAGGAAACGTCTTAATGGTCACCGGGCAGATACTCTTAACAAATCCTCCATAGCTGTAGCGCAGCATTTCAACCAACCAGGCCACAATTTTGACGACCTTAAGTTGTATATACTTCAGTCAAACTTCAGGTTTCCAAGGAACAAAAAATACCGAGAATCCTATTTATTTCACAAATTCAACTCCATGGAACCTACTGGAATATGCGTCTAGGGGTAACTTGGAATCTTTGCCATATTCACCGAGAATACAGAAATAGGCAATGTCTTGCATATACCCTATCTAAAGCATATTACCGCTCTCTCTGGTCCTTACCTGGTCACGTAATTCCTTTTTTTTTCTATTCTTTAGCTTCTAGCCTAATCCTCGCCCGCACCCCTCCAACCTTTGCTTTTAGAATTCCATTTTATTCATTTTTGTTTCTCTCCTTTTTTTTCTCGGCGTGTTCTTGTGCCCCGTACGTTCTCCGTTCCCTATCCCTTCTTTTGACCTCAGGCTTGCAGAGAGTTTGTGATAAGGACCCCACTCTCCTCGCCTGGTCTGTTTCCGGTGTTCTGAGAACCATTTCGTATGCCCCCGGCGGGTCAAGAAACACCCTCTCATTCTTTCTCTCCAAAAATTCCCCGTACACCAACCACCGGCTGACTTCCCTGTGACCTACTTCACGGCTTAAACTATACAACCTTCTTTGCCCCTCAATATCTCCTTCGACATAACCCCAACCAATCCGCTTTCTTCATTTCACTTCCTTCTTTCCTTCTCCCCTCGAACCTGCGGACCTACCCCTATATAAAGCGTGCCAGGGAAGCGAGAGATCGCCCGGACGAAAGCAAGTCTCTTTGCTCAAACTTTGGCAACAATCGTGCTTTTACCTTGTTAAAAGGTTTCTTTTCTTATATATATATATATCTTCATTTTTTTATTTTACAAAGTCTTTATCTGTTTCAATGACCTACCACATCCTCCCGTTTGCTTTCCCAGGTTTTCTTGACTGCCAATTTCTTTTTCTGTCTTATTTCAACGAGCCCCTCATTTCCTATTCTGATTCGCTACATGCATAACGAGGGCCTCTCTTCTGGCAGTTTTGGTGCCATAGTGAGCTTAAGAGGGTTCAACGCTGGTTGAGCACTCTTGACATGTCGTAGACGCTCGAGTAACATCCCGGGGGTAAAAAGAAGTTCCCCTTCGCCCCGAGTAGTCGGAGTGGCGCTGGCTACCACCCCGAAGCGCAGGAAACAGGATCACTTGAACACTAGTACCCCAGAAAGTGGATGGTAAAGTAGCCCCGCCGATAGCATAGTGGTCATCGCACCAGACCTGTATTTAGGGTCGTGGCTTCGGATCCCACCTGGTGGGCATTTTTTCTCCACGTTCCTATTTTCCAAATTCTTTATCTGTTTCAATGACCTACTACATCCTCCCCTTTGATTTCCCAGATTTTCTTGACTGGTGATTCTTATTTCTGTCTTATTGCAACGAGCCCCTCATTACCTACTCCGATTCGCTATATATATATATATATATATGCATAATGTTTTTGTCGGAACAGCTTCTTGGACACCGCTAAGTACGACTCTGGAGAAACATGTCGAAGGAGGACTGGTCTTCACGTTTCGATGTGGGGTCCAGCCTTCGTTGGAATGACTTCAATTTTTCTGAAAAAGGCCCGGGTCCCCTGTCGAAACATTCTAACCTACCTTCTTTCGACGTGTCTCATTTTCTTCGTGCTATATTATAAATTTATATACTATAATGGGATTTATTTGCAAACGGCTAGAGCGCGATAACGGGGGCTGGTTTTACCAGAGGCCAAGCTAGCTCGGGAGTCCACGCGCAGGTCTCTCAGCAAGATCGTTCTCGATGGGGCTGCTCCGATGACTGAGCCTTGCACATAGACCCAGTTGGGAGATTGACGCCAACTGACAGTCAGCCTCGGTCTCATTTGAGCACACACCCCTTTGACCACACTAGCGCGCATTCTAACGGCCAGTATCTCTATTACAATGTATATAAAAATATATATCGATATAAATATATAGAGATAAATAAATATATATATATATATATATATATATATATATATATATATATATATATATATATATATATATATATATATATATATAGATATATATATATATATATATATATATATATATAGATATATATATATATATATATATATATATATATATATATATATATATATATATATATATATATATATATATATATATATACGAAATCACGATTTGGAAAATGAGGGGCTGTGTGAAATAAGTCACAACAATGGTTGGCAGTCAAGCAAACCTCGGAAAGCAAAGGAGGGAATGTGGTAGGTCATAGAAACAGATGAAGAATTTTTTCACTGAGAAGGAAAGTGGGTGAAAAATGCTCACCAGATGGGATCCGAACGCACAACCTCTAGAGTATCGTTTTGTTGCGATATCCAATATTCAACCATCGGGGATATTTCCCAACCACTTTTTGGATATTTATGTTGAGGCATTTTTCATTCCGTGCACTTGGGGATGGTAGTCAGTACCTCCCGAACTACTTGGATGAAGGGCAACTTCTTTTTAACCCCCGGCTGTGACTTGATAGTCTACGACATGTGGATTGCTGTCCACCAGCGTTAAACCCTCTTAAGCTACCTTTAGCACCAAGACTGCCCGAGGAGAGGGCCTCGCTATGCATGTCGCGAATCGGAATATGGGAAATTAGGGGCTCTGTGAATTAAGACAGAATAAGGGTTGGCAGTCCAGAAAACCTCGTAAAGCCATCGGGGGAATGCCGTAGGTCATACAAAACAGATGAAGAATTTTTCGAGTCAGAAAGAAAGGGGTAAAAAAAGCCTGTGCGCGGGATCCGAAACCACGGCCTCTAGAATACTGTTCTAGTGCGTAACCCGGACGCTACCGGCGGTTCAGTTTCCACTACGATGACCACTACGCCAGTATTGTAGTGTTCACCGCACCAGATAGGTATTCTATAGGTCGTGGGTTCAGATCTTTCCCGGCGGGCATTTTTTACCACATGTTGTTTCAAAAAATTTTTAATCTGTCTATATGAACTACCGCATTGTCCCCTTTGATTTCCGAGGTTTTCTTTACTGCGAACCCGTATTTCTGTATTATTCAACGAGCCCTCATTTCCCATTCTGATTCGCTACGTGCTTAGCGAGGACCTCTGTTCTACCAGTCTTAATGGGGTGAGACTACCCATGCTTTGACTGTACTGTAGATTAGTCCACGCTCTGTCAGTATCGCGTGAAAGTGCACGCTCTTAACGTCTCGAGTACCTTCTACCTTCGTGTTCACTTTGTGTGTAAACTCCTTTCCGTTCCAATAAATAAAATATGTCTCTCGGTGTTCCGCACCTGATGTTTTATCTCCATGCAAGGTCTAGCGCGAGGTGCTAGCGCGGTCCTTCATCGGCGAGCCGGCCAGGATCCCAGGTAACAAACTGACCTACGGAACGCTACCTCGTCCGGAAAACCTCGCAGAATGGATCTCGAGAAGTTAACCGCGCTCGCGGTAGTGTACGTATTATCCGGGCCTCAGCTGCGAGCTTTTGTCGAGGAAGAACGCACCAAGCAGCGTGAAACACGAGCTGCGGAAGGAGAGACGCATCGCAAGGATGACGAGAGACAAAAGGCCGAGGACGACAGACAGAAGGCCGCGGACGGGAGACGGAAGGCCGAGGACGAAATGCAGAAGGACGCGGATGAGCGGAAGAAAGAGCTGCTTCTGTTAGAGATCTGACTCAGGCAGATTCCACCGAGTGAGACATCCCAAAAAAATTTTCCAGGAGAACGGCTTCGTAGCGACTGAGTCGTCAGCCCCTGTCGCAACGGTTAACCCACAAAAACTTCTCCCTATGTGTAATGAGCGGCGGGACGACTTGTACGCGTATTTACAACACTTTTAGCGCGTTGCAACCGCCCAGGAATGGCCGCAGGAGAAGTGAGCTACGCCCATTAGCATGTGTCTGTCCGGGGAGGCCCTGACAGTGATAGGCCGCCTGACGGCCGAAGAAGCGCTGGATTATCAGGCGGTGCAAAAATCCCTGTTGCAGCGCTTCCGGTTTAACTCCCAGGGCTACAAATACAAGTTTAGGGGAGAACGAGCCATGGATGGCGAGACCGGGCGACAGCTCGGTGCCCAACTTTCAGGTTACTTCGGCCACTGGATCAAGATGGCGGGCGTACAGAAACGTTTCAGGGACTCAGGGACCATGTCGTCTCTGAGCAATTCCTTCGGTGCTGCCACTCCAAGCTTGTGGTCTTCTTAAAAAAACTGGTCTGCAAGACAGTGAGCGCTTTGGCTGACCATGCCGATCGATTCTTGGAGGTGTAAAGCGTTAATAATTTGGGGAGATTCCTGGTGACGGGTTAGTAGAAGGTGGCCCCAACAACCCAAAGAAGTCGCCACCAAAATGCTTCCTGTGTAACTACATCGGCGACAGCGCACCGGACTGCCGCAGCCAGACAGGACAGCATTGCAAAAAATGTTGCAAATTCGGGCACAAGGTGGTACAATGTAGGTTCCGGCCGAGCGACAAGGATCAAATTGCCGTTTGCGTCATCACCCGAACTTCTAATGGCTGCCAAGTTGCCAAACCATCTGATCGCTCCAATAAAGTGGCAACGACTACAAGCTGTCACGATCGTACATACCAGAATATCGGTAAATATTTAGCGGACGGCCTGGCAGTCGTCGACGGATGGGCGCTGGGAAAACCTGTGCGCGTACTCCGTGACACTGGTAACAATATTGTCATCATTCGGCGTGACCTAGTGTCCGACGCCCTCTTTAACGGGAGGATGACAGAAGTCCTGCGGCTTCATGGTTCTGTTATTATATTTCCCAAGGCGGCCATTCTGGTGGACACTCCATACTTCGTGGGCGAAATCACTGCCTCATGCATGGAAAATCCCCTTTATGACCTCGTCCTTTGCAATCTCGCTGGCGTACGAGCACCTCATGAACCAAGCCCACGCTGGGAACGTACCTACGGCGGAGAAGACGAAGCTATTGTGCCGACAGAAGAGACACAGCCACTAACCCCTCTTGCCGTGATTTCAGCTGTGGCTAAAACAATGGCAAAGAAAATGGGCCCGTTGAAGGTGCCACCAAATGATGTCTTTTATATTTCCCAGGATGAATTGGCCCAAGTGCAAAAGAGGGATCCCGCTTTGAAATCATGCAACCAAAAAACTGGCAAGCGATTTTTGTCTGGTAAAGAACGCTTCTACAGATTCACGGAAGAAGACGGCATCCTCTACCAACAATACCATCTAAAGACTGGTTGAAACTTTCATCCGGTTGTGGTCCCTAAAGAACTCCATACATCAGTTCTCCGAATCTCTCACGAAACTATTATGACTGGAAATCAGGGGATACGACGAACGACAGACCGAATTCTTAAGCAGTTTTACTGGCCAGGCCTACACGGTGACGTAGTAAGTTTCATCACGTCCTGCGATATCTGTCAGCAAACCACCCCAAAGAGAAATGTCGGGATCGCCCCGTTGGGCACATGCCCCTCATTCGAACTCCATTTCGACGTGTCGCCATAGACTTGATAGGACCTTTCTCCCCGACTTCAGCAAGGGGGAACTGTTACATGTTAACCCTCATCAACTTTGCCACGCGCTACCCTGACGCCATTGCTCTACCGGCCATCGATGCTGTACACGTAGCCGAGGCACTTGAAAAATTTTCTCGGGTTGGCCTACCTGAAAAAATCGTAAGTGATCAATGGGCGAATTTTACATCAGAGCTCATGAAGGAAGTTGGCCGACTGCTGTTTGTGAAGCTTCTACGGACAGGACCGTATCAGGCTATGGACAAAGGATTAGTTGAGAAATTCAGAGGCACTCTCAAAATGATGCTGAAGAGGATGTGTCAGGAGAAGCCTTAGTCATGGGACCGCTATTTTGCCCCACTTTTTGCTTACCGGGAGGTCCCTCAAACAAGTCTTGTGTTCTCTCGATTTGAGTTGATATACGGGCGTCACGTTCGGGGACCATTGTCGGTCCTCCGTGAGCTCTGTGCTAACAAACACTTCGATGACGAAGTCTGCACGACGTACGGTGACCTCGTCAATCTCAGGGCCCGACTGGAGGAAACGAGCCGGCTTGCTAATGAGCAGCTGGAAAAGGTGCAAAGCAAGTAGAAAAAGTATTATGACCGCAGATGCCGAACCCGAAAACTCTGACCCGGGGACAAGGTGCTAATTCTGCTGCCTACCGATTCAAACCAACTCCTCATGTAGTGGAAGGGTTCATTCAAAGTGCTCAAGGTCAAAAATGACCTTGAAAACTTGATCGATGTCGGCGGCAAGAGAAAGGTGTTTCACAACAATATGCTCAAGCAATACGAGGAGCGGAAGCCCAGATTTCCTGCACAAGCTTCAACTGCCGCCATTTTCCACCGTGACGCATCGGCGACAAACGTTGCAGAGTTAGAAACTGAGAACATCCCGTTTCGTACTTACATTCGTCTCAGTCTATTACTGATGTTAAGATCTCGGATCACCTTGGCGATGAACAAGTTGAGCAAGGGCGAGCGCTACTACAAGTTTACAAGGCAATCTTTTCAGAACTCCAAGGCCAAACCACCCTTGTAGAGTGTGCACCAAACTTGACCTGCGATACACCTGTTCACATTCCTCAGTACCCTATCCCACTGGCGCTGCTCGAAGCCGTGAAAAACGAAGTACAAGATATGCTCCGACTGGGTATCTTCGAGAAATCGAAGCCTTAGTATCCCGTTCCTGTCGTGGTCGTAAAGAAGCCAGATGGTGCGAGCAGGGTGTGCATAAATTTCCGGGAGCTTCATAAGATTCTCCGTTGCAACCGGGTGCCAATATCACGCATAGATGTTCTTCTGGCGTAAGTGGCAAAGGATCAATTTTTCTCTGAATTTGACTTTACCAATGGGTATTGGCAGGTGCCCATGGCTGCCGAAAGTCGGGAGATGACTTCCTTTTCAAGTATGAGTGGTCTGTACACATTTAAATATATGCCCTTTGGTATAAAAACCGCCCCAGCTGTATTTGCACGTCTTATGAGGGCTGTTCTTGGGGACCTGACCCACGTATATTACTACTTCGACGATGTCATAATTGCTACCGACACGTGGGAGGAGCATATAACGGCTCCCCAGCAAGTGTTCCAAGGAGTTCAACAAGCGAGACTCACCATCAAACTAGCGAAGGGTGAGTTCGGGAATCGCCGCATTCCGTTCCTGGCGCGTCACATCGGCGATTCAAAAGTACAACCCCTCGTAAAAACAGTGAACAAGATCCTCGAAGCTAAACACCCAAACACTAAAAAGGCTGTCCAGGCATTTTTTGGGCTCACTAGATATTACAGGAGCTTCATTTCCAACTACTCCGAAAAGACCCCTGACGGATTAAACCAGGAAAGGGGAAAAGAACACTGTAAACTAGGGATACGCGCAAGAGGAAGCGTTTTGCTCCCTTGAGGATAAACTCGCGTCGGCTCTTATTCTAGAGGCTCCAGACCACACCAAAGACTGTATTGCACACCGACGCGTCGAACACCAGTCGCGGTGGCATTCTTCTGCAGGCGGGAGATGACAACCTTTTGCATCCAGTTGCCTATGCAAGTCGGAACCTCCTTCCGCGTGAGACTCGTTATTCCACCATTGTGCGCAAGTGCTTAGCACTCGTTTGGGCCGTGCAAAAGTTTCATTTGTACCTTTACGGTAAGAACTCCATCATTCAGTGTGACCACCAACCAATTCAGTACTTGCAATCCGCAAAGCATGTTAGTAACAGTGTTGTGATGGAGATTACTATTACAAGAATACGACTTCACTGTGAACTACGTACGAGGGAGTGAGAACATAGAGTCTGATTACCTCAGCAGGGCATAGAGAAAACTATCGTTCTCAGTCCTATCTCCTATGAGTCGGCTACAGGCCTTGTGAATTTGTAAATGTTGTATCGGCATTTTCCCCTTTCTTGTGTGTCACTCCCCACGTTCGCACTTTGTGTACGCATGCCTTCGCGTAGCAGACACTTCTCCAAGACTGGAATAGTTGTGGGACAACTTTCTAAAAAGGGGGGTGATTGTAGTTATGTACTGTGCCAGAACGTGGTGGTGTGGAGTTGACCAGGCGAAGAACAACAAGATATGGGCCTCTACGGAGGAAGAGGAAAAAGAAGACGGCATGCGCTCGGGTTTTTGCTGGGGAATGAAATTTCGTCAAGGCGGGTTTTGTTGCGTGGTGTTCTGGGCTCCAGGTTTCTGACGGCCACAGCTTCACCTATCCCGAGCTCCGGGCTCGTTCTAGTGGCTGCTTTCGAGGTGTCCAGGAAGCCCTGGCCATCCCCTCCGTTGTCTCCAGAGCGTTCGCGGAGTAGGCCCGATTGGATACCTGGGTCAGCGCCATTCACCCGAGGTCTGACGTAGGGCGTGTGCCACCCGACAAGCGCCGCAGGCCGCACGTCGCCAAGCGACCCCCGCACACCATCCACGGGTAATCGGTCCCCCCTTGCGGCATAGGCCCGAGGCGCCAATGCAAGCAAAAGCGCTCTTGGCGAGTCGTCTCGGCTCCCATCACCGACCTGAATGACTGACGCCGGACTCCGAATGGGGTGAGACTACCCATGCTTTGACTGTGCTGTAGATTGGTCCGCCCTACTTTGTCTCGCTTGAAAGTGTACGCTGTTAACGTCTTGGGTACCTTCTACCTTTGTTTTCACTTGTGTGTATACTTGTTTCTGTTCCGTTAACTAAATTATGTCTCTCGGTGTCCGCACCTGATGTTTTAGCTCCGTGCAAGGTCTAGCGCGAGGTGCTAGCGGGGTCCTTCCTCACAAAGTCAACCCAACCACGAGCCTACGAAGAAGTGAACGCGTTCGCCAAAAGCCTCGGTGATACCCATAACTAGAATAACTGAACATTTGCATTGTTGCAAGTAAAAAAACGACGTTTGTTGTTTTTTTTGTTTTTCTCTTCGAAGAAGAGGGTGATGTAGCAGAGCGCATGTATACGCGCCTGCAACACTTCAGCGCATGCCCCGGGGACTGCCTGCACTTATCACTCGCATTTATAAATACTTTCGCATTGTTCAATAGAACCTTTTTTTCTTTCTCAGCTGCTTGCCTGAACACAAGTACAGTGTAGCTTTATGTGAAGACCAAAAAAAGTTGAAAGAGCCCTTTAATTCTTTAGCTAGTGTTGAGGAAACATGAGAACTTCAATGCATAACGTTGACTACACAAATGTTTATAGAGTTTATCGTGAGCATGACTTACCAAAAAAGAACAAAGAATAATTTTGCATCAAGGAAGACATAAAAACTACAAAGCACGAGATATCAGTTTGTGAGGATCAGCATCATTATCAGCAGCAGCTGCCGCGTCTGCCTACTCAAGTTCAATGGAGGACCAAGACCTCCCCATTGACCTTTAACGGCACCTGTCCTGCGCAGCTCGAGTCCACAGTTTACTACCGAAGCTTATATTTCTTCACTCAACCCTTTTATTCTCATTTGTCTTCTTCTACACCCATCTCTTGCTATCTATCCAGTTACGCTAATTGTCCACCGGTTGTTGGTTTTTCTGAATACAGGGCCAGTCCAAGTACATTTCTTTTTCTTTATTGTAATAGTGATATGTTCTACTCCACTTTGTTTCTCTGATCCACGAAGTATGCTTCTTGTCCCTGAGTGTTAGTCGTAACGTTATTCGTTCCATGGTACGTTCAGCCGACCTGCGTTTTCGTCCCAGCTGTTTTGTAAGGCACCAAGTTTCTGCTCCGTATGTCATTACCAGGGGTATGCACTGATTGTACATTTTTCTTTTTAGTCACAGGGGTAGATTACTTTTGATTATTTGGATGTGGTGGCCGAGCGCTGCCCAACACATACCTACTCTGCACCAGCTTTCTCTCTCGTGCTAGGTGTCGGTACAAACTACTTTTCCAACGTATTTATAATTATATTACTTCTTCTAGCGTTTTGTTTCCTAACCTGAAGAAGGCGGTTATGGCATGATTATCCATCAACAATAGGGGATTTTTATATTATAAATTATTACCCACATGGCCATGCTTCCTCGTTGTAGTTTGTCAAGCATTGTTTGCCTGTGTTCTGCAGTCTCATTCAGAAAGACTGTATCGCCTGCAAACTTCAAATGGCAGAATAATTCCCCGTTTATTTTTATAACAATAATTTTCCTGTCAAGCTTTACAAATACCCCCTCGACATAGGATGTGAATCGTTTTGGAAAGGTAGTATCTACCAGTCTCAATCGATTTGGCATACTAAATATATTGCTTCTCTTGTTAAGGGTTATCCTGCCCAGAATTTTTTTATGTCTTTTAGGGGTGCCTTGTATTCCTCTATTCTCTGGTCTTAGCGTTTCAAAAAGCACTGCGGTGAGTACGGAAGTAAATGCGTTCTTTTAATTTTTAAATGCTTTATTAAGATGCTTCGTGCACACTGCGGAATTTTTTATCACCCTATTAACGAGAAGGATGTAATTCATTTTTCCGTACTTCTTCCAAAACCTGGAATGCGATCTGGGTTTTTATGAATTCAACCTGTCACCGAATAATGTACTTGTAACATGGGTAAACAGCTTGTAAACATCTTATAGTGGGTGATGAGTGTGCAATTCTTTATGTCCTTGGGAACTCCATTTTCATGAATCACGATAATGTTGGCATTTTCATATCCAATAAAAAGTTTTGGGTATTCAAGTATTCCCGAAATATTAGAGCATGCTTTTCCAGTAGAATAAATCGACCTTCATCCAAAAGATGTATGGTGAAGCCGTCGTCATCTGCACCTTTTCCAAGTATATTGCTTCGAGAGCCTTTTTACCTCCATTGTGAGGTACTAGTGAGACATTTCAAGCTCTCCGCCCCCACCTTTGCTTTGATGTGACCACCTCAGAGATGCTGTCTCCAGTGTACCGTGTGCAACGTGTGTACAATGATGACTTTCGTGCATCTTTGGACGTCTTTTCCGGCAATGTTAACTCTTGTAAACGCGCCCTGAAAAATGCATGCATTTGAAGCCGCTGTTGCCTATTCAGTATGGTATAGAAGTTATCTCGTGTTCGTGTTTTCCGTTTCCTTCCCATTTTCTACACTTGCACCGTTTGCCGTACACATACTCCCGTGTACCTATGTATGTGTGTCCGCACGTGTGTGTGCATGCATGCACGTGCGCATTTGCCTGCACTTGTTCACCTTCACATGCACCCGCGTGGGCATGCGTGTATGTATGTTTTGTTTGCACTCACGAGCGTATGTGCCGTGCATACATATAAATTTTGCTTTATATGTACTTATTTCTAGTATCCATGTTCCCCAGTAAGTTACGACGGCGGATTGTACTGAACTTGCGTGTATGCCAATGTACTTTGTAGTATACCTTGTCACAAGCCCTGTCTCAGCGCGTGCTAATGCACCTGACTGTATTCTTAATTCCTTAAATGTATAAATTGTGTGTGTTTGTGTGTGTGTGTGTGTGCGTGTGTGTGTGCGTGCGCGCATGCGTGCGTGCTTACGTGTGTGTGAGTGCGTGTGCGTGCCTGCGAGCACGCCCGTGTGCGGTGGTACTATGTACTTTGTCACCCCTGCACTTCATAACCAGTCTCCATGTTTTACCGTTTGTTTATCTGTGTGTCGCCCTGTCCTTTTTGTGTGCACCACCCAAGAAGGCCTAGTGCTGTTGGTGGCCACCACCCAATAAACAATAAACAACAATAAACAATAAACAAGTTGAGCTACACTCCCAGTAGTGTCCTCTTCTCTAACGTAGCTGGTATACAACCTGTTGTAAAATGGTTCTGCTACCTTTATCATTTCGACCAAGTTGGGCGTAATGTTTTCCTGCTCATCTCTGAGTAGGAACATATATTTATTGCTGATGGCTAGCTTTTTCTTAGGTGCATTTATTCTTCCTCATATTTGGAGCGCTTCCTCGATCGCTGCCATGTTTATGCACGATTGTAGTTTGATATACATGTAATAGTGAGCTCTGACAGCTCAGTAAATTCGAACCTCTCGGACGTGATTAACACTTTCTTGTTTACATTTCACAAATATTTCCTTTGTTTTCTTAGTTTCGCAACAATTTCCCTGCATGTTGTCTGCCCTACATCTTCTGCTGACTCACTGAGTGCTGATGTATGGTGGTTACTTAGAGTGTCTGCACTGACCATGTTCTGCTCGTTCAGAAGCGAACATTTTTTAAAGAGGTAATTCTAACTCATGTGATCTTGCTTTGACTACTTGCAGGTGGAGTTCCATAGTTTTCACAAGTTCCCTTCACTCTCGTCTGAGATTCAGCTTTGACTTGCATCTAACCAGGATATTGTCTAAGTCCTATTTAGCACCTCTGCGTTGTATGATACTGGGGCTATCGTATAAAATGATGTCAGTTTTGGTTTGGCGGTACCATCAGAACAATTCAGTGAACATCGACTAATCTTTTGTTTGTAGAAGAATTATTTCATCAACCTCAGGTTATTTCTGCCTGCAAATCCCACCATCCTATCTCCTCTACTTTTGCTTTGTGCTATTACAAATTTTTCCACTAACGTTCTCCCATTTACTCCATACCAACCTTTGCGTAAAATGTCCCATCCCAATTTTGAACTGCGATTTTGAATTCTTCATTGCTGAATTGATGCCCTCGTGGAAGCTATCTACGTCTTTAACATCATAGCTGGTTTTTGGAGCATAGGCCTGTACTATCCTTACTCAGTATCTCTTGTTTATCTTGATTACTACAGCCGCAACCCTCTCGCAAATGCTGAAAAGATGGTACACGTTACCTGCTTTTTCTTCTGTGTATACAAAATACCACCCCCCATATTTTTAAGGTGCACTGTAGCAAAGTATATGAAGCCTTGAAGCCATAAAGCCTTTTACTGTTCGAGCTTCTGTTAACCCTATATTATCCAACTTGATGTTTAAGACCTGCTCTAGTAGTACAGCTAAGCTATCCTCATTTAACAAGGTGGGTGCGTTGAACGTTTCGATGGTCAGTTTCCAAAGGCGGCCTATCGGCGATCCAAGAAATTTTAGCACCCTCTGCTGTGTCACTGTGCTGACCACAGCCGTTACAAATGCTCTACAGCTGCTGACGACTGAAGGCCTTAATTCGACATTGTTGGTCCTTGGAGGTGCGGCCAACTATAGCACGAGAGTGGCCACATCTTTCTCTGGTGAATGAGTGCTGTTTATGTCCATAAGAACCTTTTTAATATAATTTTACCTTTTCAGTGTAGCACCTTCGATAACAGACATGATGGTTACTTAAGGAGAGAGCAGCGGGCCATTGCTGCTTGGGTTGGGCGTAAAAAGCCACACTAAAAAGAGCGAGGGAGCGAAAGATGTTTCCTACCAACGACGTTGCCGCGTATGCGTGCAGTGAGAGTGAACCGTGGTTGCCGGTTTCCTTTTTATGTGCTCTGTTCGGGAGAAACATGCTGAAACGCTGGCTTACTGAAGAGATTATTTTTGTCTGACCGTATAAAAAGGTAAGACAGTGCTATGCACAAGTGTATAGATACGAAACATGGCTAGTTTGAACTTCAGTTGGCCAAAATTCGGCTGAAGTTGTATTAGAGTTCTTCCTCGGATTGTTCATTCTATTTTAGCCGAGAACCTGTTTATTGATTGCACCCCTAACAACGGCTACCTGTTGGCAGGGATGCGGAAATTTTGGCAGACCTGTGTTTTCAAGTCGGGAAATTTTTCGACCGGGACAGGGGTGCAAACGCTCGATTTCCGTATAGTTTGTATACAAACCGATTACATGTAAACGTAGCCTTGCACGGACGGTCAGGACAAGTGGTTGCACTTTTCTGTAAAGCCGGAGGTTGTCGATTTCATCGTGCACCTCTGGGCGATAAAGGTGTTCGAGAAGCCTGCAGTCGTTTTGGACGCATTAAACGGAGCAGCACAAATTGCGGAATTTTCAAAAAAAAATTGGCCATGTAAGTTTCACTCCTTCCGCACTCTTTTGAAGCAGGTGGTAGATCACCTATATACAAATTTGAACCTCCTAGCACAATTTGTTGATAGATATAAACTTTGGCCTTTTTCGGCGCGTGGACTGCCGCGCCCGTTGTGTCACACGCGAGTAAAGCAAACCTTGGTAAATTCCACGGCACAGGTGGCTCATAAAGGCCGTAGTTTCGTTGTCGCTTTGTTGTTAAGCTAGTTTCACAAGGTAAATCATCTCAATGGGCTTGTTTGGTATAGGTAGAGCCAAAAGCTAAATGTAAAAAAAATTGTCACAGTATGTTCGAGAAGCCTTCAGTGAGGGTGTAAGCGTTTAGAAGGAAAGCGAGTATGTTCATATTTTCATCGGGAAATCTGTCCTGTAAGTCCTAATCCTCTGGCACATCTCTTTTATGAAGTAACCTCCTGGCATCACTTTTGACAATTATACACGTTTTTGAAGGGCTCTTGAAGCACCGCGTGCGGTATTAAAACGAGAATAACTCCACAGAGAGAAGGAAATTTTTCCTTATCGCGTTTTAAGGTGAAGGGTTTAGAGACAGCTCAGGCGTAGACAGTCGGGGGCGAGTCACTTAAAAATGACACTGGGAGGCGCGGTGTGGTTTTACAATGAGCCCCGATAGAGCTTAGTAGCGTCTTTATTTGTGTAACAGCGAAGGCTTCTTGGCGTTCACTCCCTGGTCTCGGCAGATAACCTAGATATCCCTGGTTTAACCTCGTTTAGCTTGAAGGATTCCCCTTCGAGCGTAAGGGTTCGTGAGCACGAACATGCCTCACGAAGTAACACCGATCCGCAAGAGAACGAATCACCGGTAGAAAACCAAGGCAGAACCAAGGCAGAAAACCAAGGCAGAAAAAAACAAACACAGCAAGTTGGGAGGCAATATAAAAGAGTACAGCAAGCAAGCACGGAAAGCGCGTAAAGAGAACCTTGCAGTGGTTGAAGCACTGCTTGTCGAGAAAGTTACAACATAGTGTTGTGCACTCACGACGACGTCTTCAGTCACTTGGGCCGACGTCGGGTGAAGAGCGTCCGCCGAGGACGCTGGTTTCTTCTCGCTGTCCGGGCGTCATGGTCGTTGCTCGCGGCCGTCCGCAGCCGCAGCTGCTCTAGTGGGTCCCCCGGTGCGCACTCCCCCCACTCCTCTTGAGAGCGCCGCTTTAAAGCCACACGGTTGGTTGTGCACATGCTCCGGGTTTGGTTGCCTTACACGTGTTCGTTGCGGTTCACTGTTCATCGCACACGCGTGCACGGACACATGAAGCACTGATGCCACTGTCGGCGTTCGACGGGCACGCACTGCAGTGTAATCATACTCCGCGGGCGCACGTAGGGGCTGCGTCCCTACATTTCTCCTCCCCCAAGACCGGACAAATCACTAGTCAGAGAAGCGCTGGGGGGGGGGGGGGGTCTGCCACTGAGGATGCATTCTCCCGTGGGTTTAAGATGAGTGCTGGTGTAGGAGGTCTTCCCGCCGACCTCTGAAGCTGTAACCTTGAGCGGGTAGCGTATCCTGGGAGAACATAAACAAGATTTTATTTCTTCAGAGTCGCTAATAATTTGCCTTAAGGTCGCCAGTGCCTACGGGACCCCTATCCCGCCCTCCGTGCAGGTTGAGAAGGCGATACGTCCGTCGAGATGTGCGCTTTATTACCTTAAAAGGGCCTTCCCATCGGTCAGCCAGGGAAGCCGCAAACCACTTTGCTGCATCGATCAACGGATGTGTACGGTGCAGTACCAGGTCACCCACGGAAAACTGAACCTGGCGCCGTCCCTTGTCGTACTGCTGCCACTGTTCGAGGCGTGCCAAGTCCAGGTGGTGCCTGGCCTCCTGGAGGATCTCATTGAGGCTGCTGCGAAGATCCTGTGCATACTACCCATAAGTGTGAGGGTGCACCTCGACCTGGTCACTGAAAGAGTGTTCCATAGGAAAGCAGAAGTCGCGACCGAAAAGCGTTGCTGCTGGTGTGAACTCGGTAGAGCGAATAACCGTAGTCCGAGTGGCAAACGCCATTTCCGAAACGTGAGCATCCCAGTCTTTGTGGCGTTCAGTGTAGGCCACCAGCATCATCTTCAAGTTTCTTTTGACCCGTTCTGTAATGTTTGCTTGTGGATGGTACGGAGTAGTCTTCTTATGTACTACGCCCAGAACCGAACAAGTGTCCACGAAGTTCTTGCTGGTGAACGGATACTCACCACTGTCGGTGTCTGCACTTGGATTGTACCGCAGTAGCAAACCGTCCTGGCTTTCGACGTAGCAGTCGTAGTCCAGGGTCCGGGCCGCCATAGTATTGTCGTTCTCTGCGACCGTAATCGACTCCTGAATACGCTTGCACTGCTCGTCAGCCTGCTGCGCTTGAAGCATCTCCTGGCGACTTACCAGGGTTCCCCAGACTTCTGCCGGCGTTGTAACAGCAAAGACCTGTGGTTCTGGTTACTGTTGTGCTGGTAGGGGTGCGCGAGACAAGGCGTCCGCGGTTTTGTTGCTGTGTCCCTCTTGTATTCCACATTGTAGTGATACTTCTGCAGGTATAGCGCCCAGCGTTCGAGGTGAGCTGCAGGGTTCTGAAGCAGTGCCAACCAGGACAGTGCTTGGTGGTCAGCCTGTATCGTGAAATCTCCACCATCCAAGTACATGTTGGACATTTTGAGGGCGAACACATGCGCAGGTTTGTGGTGCTGGCGATGGCTGTTGATAATGTCTGAAACGACTGCTCCTCTGAAGTCGTCCATGACCACTTGGCGCCCTTCTTTGGGAGCTGGTGAAGGGGCCGTGCCAAGTCTGCATAGTTGGGAATGAAGTGCCTGTAGAAGCCGAGCATACCCACGAAGCGCTGCAGGCTTTTGACGTTCTCTGGTTTCGGGAAGTGCAAGATTGCCTTGATCTTCTCCTCGTTTGGCCGGACTGAATCTTGGTCTACCACGAAGCCCAAGAGCTCGATCCTGCTGGCAGCCAGTTGTACCTGATGAGGGTTCACTGTGAGGCCCGCGTTCTGCATGTGCTGCAACACAGTCTGTAAGTGAACATCGTGATCCTCAAGGTTGTCTGAAAACTCAACCACGCCATTCATGTACGTTATCGCGTATTCCAATTTTGCGTCCTCTAGTATGATGTCCATCATGCGCTGGAAAGTTGCTGGGGACTTCGACAACCCGAAAGGTAGCCTGACGAATTCGAACAGCCCCCTGGTACTAGTGAACGCTGTTTTCTCAATGTCCCTTTCCGCTACAGTAATCTATAGGAAGCCTCTACTACAGTCGAGTGTGCTGAAAACCTTTGCTGAGCCTAGCGCGTACATAACCGCATCTATGGATGGAAAGGGATACGAGTCTCTCGTGGGTAACGCGTTTAGACATCTGTAGTTTGCGCACATCCGTACACTACCGTCGTTCTTATCCCCCAACACAATCGGGAATGACCAAGAGCTTTTTGATGACCTTACAGCTCCTGTATTTACCATCTCCTACAGGGCTCTGTAAAGCTGTGGTTGTTTGTGGACGCTCAAGGGCCTGGGGTTGAACCGTAGAGAACGCGCATCTCCCGTCTTGATGTTGGGTTCCACGATGTTCGCCGTACCAGGGGCTTCACTGAACATGGCTGCAAAGAGTTGACGTACTGCTGCGACCCATGATAGTTCCTCCGTTGGTCCTGCGAACGACAGGAAGATTGTTTTTAAACCAGTTTCAACCTTTCACGCAGTGGTTTACACTGTCAGCAACCCTGACAGCGATTCTGATGGTCCTGCCGCAAAGCTGTTTAGCGGCGTTCCAGGCCCATAGTGGTAGTTTCCGGCCTTCACGTCAAGCACTAGCCCTGTTCTGACCATAAAATCACAGCCCAGAATTCTGGACAGGAAAGACTCGGAAGGTACAAAAACCGCTGCCTGTGTTTGCGGCCATCAACGATTACAGTCAGTCTCGCTGCCACTGTATTCGGCACAACCTGGTCTGAAGCTGATCTGATACTGGTGCTTACGTGGCAGAATTTGATCTTCCTCGGAGAGCACCGTTCTCTGACAAGGTTTCCGAATACAGAAACCGCTGCTCCAGGGTCCAGCAGGGCAGGTATGCTCAGGCCGGCAAACTTGATGGTAATAAAAGGTGCATTGTCCAAGCTTGCCGTCTGTTCTCGGGCAGCCAATCGCCAACAGCTCACCATGCGCTCATTGTTGCTCGCAAGAGGCCCTTTTTGTGCCTTCTGCCCCATGCTCCCACCTTCAATCTCGTTACTGTTGGGTGCGGCGTGCTTGTTGGTGTGGAATCTTGCCTCTGCTCCTGCATTCCTCGTCTTCGCCGAGATTTCCGCGGGTATTTTGAGCGCTGTCGCGACAATTGTTCCGTACACTGGTCCGTCTGCGGGTTTGAGCACAGCTGCCGGCCAGGATGCGACGCGGCTCACCGCACTTTCGACTGGTGTTTCTCGATTGGTTGCGGCACGGTCGGAGCAGACGGTGCGCTAGGTGGTAGGGTGACCAGAATACGAGTGCATATTCGCTAACCTCTGTTAGCTGCACTGCGACAGGTCGATGTGGCGCCTCCGGGCTCGACGAGCTTGAGTACTTAGTAAGGTAGAAAGCTGCTTGCCGCTTTTCCTTGTTGCTCGAATCGGGTGATGTGGACACGAATTATTTGCTCAAGTCTGCACAGATTGACTTGCGATAGTTAGAAAATGTCTCTCCTCTTTGCGGTACTTGCCTCTGGTCATTCTGGGCCACTGGGCACTCCCGCGATGGCGCCGCACCGTTGGGTTGAGGCAGCGCTTGAAAACCATCTCCCATGGTGGCGCCGCACCTCTGGGGTGAGTCAGCACTGCAAGAGCTCCCCACGGTGGCGCCGCACAACTGGGGTGAGTCAGCGCTGCAGGAGCTTCCAACGATGGCTCCGCCTCCCTGGGGTGAGTTAGCGCGGCAACAGCTTCCCTCGGTGGCGCGGCTACGCTTGGTGAGTCAGCGATGCAACAGCTTCCTACGGCGGCGCAGCACCACTGGGGTGAGTAAGCGCTGCAAAAGCTTCCCACGGTGGCGCCGCGCCGCTGGGGTGAGCCAGCACTGCAGCCATCCCCGCTCTGGCTGCTCTGTGCTGTTTGCCTCTGGTCATTCTCTCGTGTTTGCCGGTTGTCGGACCCACGCCTTCGAACAGCGCTGCCTTCGTGGATCGCTGCGTTGCTCTCGTCAAGCGTGATCTCAGCTAGTTTCGCCCGGAGGGGGCCAGCAGTATGCATGCATAGGAAGGCTCTAAGCACGCCTCTTTAGGCGGTGGCTGTTGGTGGAATTTTGTGGCCATTAGCGAAGCTTGCATGGCTGTGGCCTCCTCTGCAAGGTCATCGAAGCCGGAGAACCTCCGGGATCGCAAGTACGGTTGGAACCTAGGGTGGCATTGTCGGACGACCCGGAAAACTTTTTTCCGCCTCGGGTGCTGCCGGTTTCGCTCGCTTGTACAGGTCCTGCATACAACGCACATATTCGCGAAGGCTTTACCTGTCTCCTTGTGTCCGTAGGTGAAGTTCATCTTTGATGGGGTACTCATACCCGGGAGGCAGAAACTCAAGCTTAAAGTGCTCCTTGAAGTCTATCATATGCTGAAATGGCTTCTGGTGACGTCTCAAAACACAGGCTGCCGACCGCAAAGCAACTGTCAAGATGCGGCTTTTTACACGCTATCTGAAATTGCCGTGGCTTGTTGGTAGTCCGAAAATTCATAAAGAAAGTCGAAAACACACTTCTTGTCCTTGGAGCCTGTGTACGTTGGCACGGCTAAGTTTAACCACAACGACGCATTGCAGTGACAGTTGCACTGACTAACTTGTGGCGCCCGTTAACTGCACAAGGCCTCAGTGTTAAGCTTGCTAACCTGAACCGACAAGAGTTGCTTTTCAAACTCGGCCTTCGATGCTATCAGTTGGGCCATGAAGTCAAGAATTCGCTTTGTGTTGTCTAATAGCGGTTCAGTCCGTAGAGTAGTATCCAGGAGAAGTGCGGGGGCAATTTCGCTTAACCGAGGAGCAACATTCTCGTCCGTCGACATAGTTTTAGCTGCAAAATACTGTCAACCGGGCCCTAAATACAGACTTTCTGACCAGCGCAAAAATAAAAAAAATGTTTCGAAGTGGGTGCGCACGGTTAATCAGCGGTTACACTTTGTCGATAAGCGCGAATTCTGTGGCGAGCCACTCACAGGATTTGGTGCGCAGCTTTTGGCGGCTCTTTTTTCACGACAGCTTCGTCGTTGAGCGTTGGCATGTGGTAGACAATTGGAAGAATCCTCCGCTGGCCAAGTAGGCCAACTAAGGCACGGCCGACTTTTGGGGCGCTTAATCGGCCGTTCTCTGCTGTGTGAAGAAAGGTTACCTAACAGAAAAAAGCATACACACATCGAAAGCATTCTGCAAGCATTCACACATGCCGGCGGCAGTGTAGCTCAGAGGGGGAGTCAAGGCTCGAGGACGATAATAGGAAAAAAAAGAAAGAAATCACGTTGGCGCGAGTGAACGATACTTCTTCAAGCGTAAAGGGTTCGGGAGCCCGAAGCCGCCCGGCGAAGTAACACCGATCCGCATGAGAACGAATCACCGGTTTATTCTGGGAAAACCAAGGCAGGAAAAAACAAAGAAAGCAAGTTGGGAGGCAGTATAAAAAGAGTACAGCAAGCAAGCACAGATAGCGCGTAAACAAAACCTTGCGGCGGTTGAAGCACTGCTTGTCCAGAAAGTTACAGCCAGGTGCTGTACACTCACGACGATGTCTTCAGTCACTTTAGCTGACGTCGGGTGAAGAGCGTCCGCCGCGGACTCTGGTTGCTTCTCGCTGTCCGGGCTTCATCGTCGTGGGTCGCGGCTGCCTGCGGTGGCAGCTGCTCTCGCGTGTCCCCCGGTGCGCACTCCCCCAACTCCTCTTGTGAGCGCCGCTTTAAAACCACTCGGTTGATTCTGCGAATGCTTCGCGTTGGTTGCCCTACACGTCTTCGTTGCTTCTCACTGTTCATCGCACACGAGCGCGCGGGCACATGACGCACTGTCGCCAATATCGGTGTTCGACGGTCACGCACTGCAGTGTAATCACCCTCCGCAGGCGCACGTAGGGGATGCATCCCTGCAAGCTGAACTATTGCACGCCAAAATATGCATCTCCCTGTTGTTTATCTCACTGAAGCGAATAACTGTCGAGATGAGGTAATAACAAAGGCATATTCTGTCGCACAGTAAAATGCTTATAAAACAGAAGTGAAATTTATGTAGGAAGGCAATACAAAAAAGCGACCAAGCAAGCAATTTTGGAATATAAGAGAACCGCATGCTTACCTGAAAAAAAAAAAATGATTGGATGCACTACCATACGTTTATTCTAAAGTACATATATATTCTGAATGCTTACACGTGAGGAGACATGTGCGTCATCAAGTAAGCAATCGGCAGTTCACCTGGTAATGTTGAGCACCGCTTATATTCATATAGGATTCTGTGAAATATAAACTAAAAATTTGCACCGGAATTTTCAAATATCGTTTAAACAGAACTCTGCCAGTTATATCATGGAAATCTAAAATTCACAAATGGAGACCGCTAAAAATAACAATGTACCACTAAACTATAAAAATTAAAACGCTCAGACACAGCGATGTCATAAATTCGCCGTAGGGGGTATTTTAATCAATAGAATTCCATTTATTCATGACCATAGTAACTCCAACTTTTATGTACGTTGATGTTGGTTCTATAGAGAACGTTATGAAGTTTGAGTATTGTGTACATTAAGGTAAAATAAAACTTACTGTGGTAAACTGCAAAAAAAGAATTATTCTTTTTCACGCCCTCAAAACATAAGTGAAAGTTCGCGCATGCGCCCACCATACCAATGCAAAACACCTATATGACATGATCATTTGTCACAACCTACAAGCACAACTTCAAGAAATCTTAGTGACTTTTCACTGCCTCGCTGTTTCACTCACCCTTGCACAAGGTCTTTTACCTTGTGATCCCGCACATTTCAAGACTGTGAAAAGAGATGGCTGCAATGGGCCTTGAGCCTGCTCTCATGAAGTCGTGCCCCCAGAGAATGCCAGAAAATTCTAAAAACCAAGTGTCCTGGTTGGGCGCTGAAGGCTTCCCCTCTACGTTCCGGGCTACTTTGTGTGAAACACTCTTCTAGAATACAAAAACAAAAACGCGGAAAGATCTCTCAAAGAACGTGCGAAGCCAGGGATGGGAACTTAATTGCACAAGGTAGCGTAGAAATAAAAAAAAACTGACTGCTAAGCAATGAGTACCTACAGATTTCTCGGCTCCAGTGAAACTGGGCCAACTCCATTTTTTTTGAGCAAAGGAGAAACGAGGTGGAGCGGATGTGCCAAAAAATGCAAGCTCTTTGTAAAATGTGCAGAAGGCGTCGTGTAAAAAATTCCACTGACATGCGCAAATGCCTATATTGGCGAAACTGGGCGCTGCATTGTAGATCATCACCGTGGAGGAGAGCGTGGATCCACATTGGGAAATAATGATAGCAGAACTAACTTTGCGTTGCAGAAATTGCGAAAAAAAGCGGGTGCAGGCCGCGACTGAATGAGATGAAGATTCGAGGCCAGGGCAGCAGCGATGTCACGCGTGAAATTAAGGAATCCTGCGCAGAAGAAGGAATAAATAATGCGCAGAATTGCGTTAGTGACACATTACTGGATTGATATAAAAGCCAGTTACATTTGTTGAAGTCGTGTTTGTAGGGTATGACGATGGATCACGTCATCTAGCCCCTTTGCCTTCATATGTTGGGTGCTTTCGCCAAAATTGTCTTATAATTGGGGGCGTAAGCCCGTGAATATATGAGTTGGTAGTTGTGCCCGTCCTGTGGGCTTCTTTCTGTGTGTCGTCCTTCTGCACAAATATAATGTATTTTGACCTATCAGACCAGCTATCCGGCCAACAATTCTTGCTGAAATATATGTTCATATTTGCTGTTAAAATGCTCCAGCTTTAAAAAGCCCAAAATACCTTCCTAACGCTGCCATTTGCAGCCTTAGTATGTAGGGATCAAAATAAAGAGACATTTTTTATACTGTGCATGGCCGCTTCCCTTTCACCCCCTAATATATGAACGAAAACCGCAGAAAGCGAAGCCTCTGGACAGTTATTTACGAGTGTAAACTCTTTTTTGGCACCAGTAGCCATCGGAATAATTGAAAAAGCGGATTGTTTTGGGGGACGGTAGAGCTCCACTACACTATTCTCTTATTGCTACCACCGATCTGCTGGCTAGTCCTACGAGATACGTGCGCGTTTTTAGACCCCCTTAATCTGTCACGTGCCCATAGTTAGCAGAAGAATGTGCTTCCCTGGCGTAACTTGGCAGAACATGCGCTTCCAAAGGCCGCTTAAGAGGTGTATATTGTTCTCTAGGATATTGGAAGTTGTAAGGTAGGAAGTTATAAAAAAGCGGCTTTTTGGGGTAACTATTTTCATCAGAGGTGTTGTCCTACCGTAAATTACTCAGTTGACGACCAATACCAGCCAATACGCGAAATATGAGTGGGTCACTGCGTGCCTGTGGGTTTCTCTGCATCACCGTTTGCTGCTCCAGTTAAAATGGTGGCCTTCGGTAACAATAGTACCCTTACTCAGTGAGTTCCCACCACCTGCCTTTATTTATGGCTGGTTCTCCCGCTTGGTCACATTCTCCTGCACACTTTCATTACAAAATGGTTCTTATAAATTGCGGAAGTTAATTGTATCACCATTCGGTGCATGGTTTGCCAAGCTTGATGCCTTCTCGTGGTTTACAACCTCAATATACAGTGTCTCGAGCCCTAGATGTTGTACAAAACGCTCCCGGCTGAACTTCAGAACACCCTGGCAATACCATGCCTGCGCAAAACTAGTCGCGACGATATAAATTTGGCCACGCTTACAAACTGCAGATTCATTGACGAAACTCCGGCGGCTACAATTCATGAAAGACCAAAACAGAAAGCCCACGAGTGAAAACTACGTAGGGTGCTCTCCGTGGCATGCACTATGGCAACTTATCGCGCAATATTGTTCAATGTCTGTTCACCATGTCACCTGCGCAGCCACAAAATTGGAGAATACTACCACCGATAACACAGGAATGTGCAACATGACAGCGGAGACCTTTTCTTCTTTAATAAGCATAGCGCACAATTGTAGAAGTGAGACGGGCGTCAAAGCAAAGATCTCCAAAGTTTTCACAAAACGCTGACTGGACGTTTGCTTTTCAAGTTTAGGTTCTTTCCCGTGCATTGGCGTTTACCAATGAGCTCAGTTACCTTCAGAGACACCTCGACTTCAACTGAAGTCGAGGCTGTTACGCATCTAGAATAACATTTCTGGGCCTCAACCTCAAGGTATCCATTCGATGAGCAAGCTTACAGGCGAGACCATGCAACTAGGGCCTACGCTTCTCGAGGCTTCATAAAAACGGTATTTGAAACGCTGACTACCTAGTCCCTTCTTATTCTACAGGTCATGAATTCGGCACCAAAGACAGCGCCTTGAGTACAACTCGTGCCACCCGTCCTATTTATTTATAAATTAATCTTGATAGCCCCATACTAACAAGAATAAAACAATAACAGACCCTACAACACAGAACTGTACGTTTCAGGACCTAATCACAAGTTTACAAAAAACCTTTTTCGATGACAACTTGCACAATACTTCGAAAAGCACTCTTCCAAACCACCCAAAAAATCACAGCGATGTGAAGGCCAGTCCTCCTGTGCACGTTGTTTTACTGCAGTAGGCGACGTTTGTCCAAACCTTGCATTTAACCACCGGACTTTAATCAAGCCAAGCTGATACTCTTGACACATCGTTAGGTTTCTGGCCTTCATCCACCAATTTATCTGTGCCGCTATGGGTGCCCTAATGTGGTACCAAAACTTACCTAGGAGGCTCGCCGCATATAGCCTCGCGGCTTGTGGGACACAAGGGAGCCGAAAACTACAACTGCAACCGCCGAACAGTCAAACTTCGACGTCCATATTTGTCAAACAAGACACAAACGTAAACCCGCGCGTCTCATATTGTAGAGCACAGAAGAACGCATACAATAAATACGCGCCAAACCAGCCTTCCAGACAAGAGAATGTTACCCCAAATTAAAGTTTGTATTCTTAGAGATGATGTATGCCCCTCAGAATGAATATGCACTGCACATAGCTGCACTTTCTTCACAGTCAATAAAATATTGATAACAATGTAACCTAATAAAGTGCGTAAATGGCGGAGTCAAAGCGGAACCAACCTCATCTGCATGCATTGCCCCCACCATAATCAGTAGTCGAGGGTCCTCACAAAGCCAAATAGAGATCAAGACGCTCAAAGAAATCCTTTCTGATCTGATGTTCACGTAGTCGTCATCGACAGTTCTGGTCGATTTCAGCACCAAGTAAAATGGTGCGAAACCATCTTGACCGACGTTTCTGCTATTTCTGTATCTTTTTCAGCATGGGCATGGGTACGGCAAGTCCAAACAATGGCCAAACTGTCGCTTATCGCCTGGTCATTGCACGTTGCTGGTTCACTCCTGGGTAGACATCCTGCTTTTTATTCTCAGCCTGTCAGCATAAGTAACTCAGTGCATTCAATTTAGTGGTGCTTTGCCTTCTTGGTTGGGTCAGGTTTCCTGATGTTTAAAAGTTGCAATGCATAAAAAAGGTGTGTTCCGGTAGAAAAAAGTTGACCAAACGGCCTTGTGCTCCCAAATACGCTCATGAAAAAGAACACTGCCAAAAAAGGAGCAGTTATAAACGTAGCGTGCATAAATCGTCTGCGAAGCGAATGCAGCTGGGTTGGCCGACCGAGCATTTATCTCTTGCTATTTCGGGCAACCGTTCTCACAAGCAATGCGTGGCTGTCAAGAGAGACTGCGAAAGGGCGGGATACTAAGGTCTCTCAACCCCTACGCGGGCGTGGCCACCGGCTACCTGATGAGGATCCTTAGCGGCCATCAATAATTGTCCCTCAGAACCTCTAATAAAGTTCTTTGTCTCTCTGTCTCTCTGTCTGTCTGTCTGTCTGTCTGTATGCGTATTTCCTTCCGGAAGCGCCGATCTAGACTGAGATCGAATGGATAAAAAAACATTCTTGTCTAGTAGCGACAGGCGAAATACTTTCCTTATAAAAAGACGTGTGTTGCATACATTAGCATGGGAGTGAATCTCTTGTACTTCAGTGCACGTGCTTTGTCAGGTTGTGTCGTTGTTAGGCCAGACGATTTTGAAATGTGTAACCTCCGAAGTGTCATTCCTTGACTTTATCAAAAAGCCAGCGTGGTGGAAATTCAGCCCAAGTTTACATAATGCTCCAAGGGTTGTGAGCTGCGGCATCACATATCGTACTTCTTGGAACCTAATAGCTGCAGATCCAATGTTAGTTTGCAAGAACGCTGGAAAGAATCTTGCGCGCGCTGGAGGTATCGTTAGAGGTCAGCATTGATGTTGTCTTCCTGGACCTGCAGAAGCAGAGTGATGAGCATCATTGTCGACCGTCATTCAGCAACGAGCGCGAACGCTCTGATCACCGAAGTTTCCTGGGCACTTGCGTGTTACAAAAATGTGGCACAGGCGATGAGCTTGTTTGACGTGCTTGACTCACTGTGAACATACACCGAGATAATCGGCGCAACTGTCTTGCTCATGTGGGCGATTGATGTGTTTGCGTGTGCTAAGCCACTGTTCATCCGTTACCCGTATTTATATAATGTAAGAATACAACCGTATACTCTGCAACGAATGTCATTCACTATCCCGGTTTAGAGCTTAGGTTCTTCATTGCAGTCAAATTGTCTCTGGCTAACTGGTAGATTCAGGGTTGATCAACCGTGAATGAGGCGAACGCTGCGCCATCTCACTCCTCAACACTAGTATCTGGGTGGTCCTGATAAGGCAATCCAGAATTATGTTCTGAATATCGACATTCAACACTGTCTCTGATACGGATGACTATATGCGGCAGTGTAAAAGTTCGTTTGAAGAAGCTGCCAAACAACCAACTGCATTTTACGAAGGAATAAATAGGTTCAGTATAGGGGGCCATCAAGTCTGTAATTACGAAAAAACTTCCTGGTAGAGACAATTCAAGCTACATCCGTGCAAGGAAGTGAGGGAGTTTCTATGCCCTCAGTGTCGGTGCCAGCTCGATCTTTAGAGCCTTGAAACGTATCGCGCGGCCACATCTCTCTCAGCCTAGCCTGATTCCCCTTTGCACATATCACGGACACCTCCCTGTTAAGGTGCCGAAAGAGCACGGTTTTCTAATTTGGGACGTCTGAGGTGAAATCCCACTCTTGAATAAATATGAATCGTTGGGTTTGTGAGATTTTGTATCAAGGTCTCTTGTGAAGATGCTGTCCACACCAGGGAGATGACTGCCTCTTCGCCTACTTCTGGCACCAGCGTGTGGACCCAGAGCAAGTAACTAAAGTCACCCTGATGATTGACTACTGCAAGGGCCAGGGTGCTCGCTTTCAATGTGATCGCTTTCTTCCACATACACAATGTCCTCAGTTTTTGGTATGTTTTTTTACGGCTTTCGAAGTAGCCCCATAGCTTTCTTTGTTGCGTGCAGGGTGCATGCTTTAAGGAGTGGAATGTGCTTGTGAATGATTGTTTTCAGATTGCAAATCTGAAAATCGGCTCTAAATCTGCTTTAAATTTTTTAAGGCGTAGAATGCAAAAAGATTTGAAAATATGTCCGCCAGTTGGGCCAGCGAAGAGTCGCTCCTGTTGTGTCAGTATCTGTGTTTAGATAAGCCCACTGTTCAGGCTCGTACTGTTCGGCCGCTTTGTTAGGTACTTACAACCTGTTTATGAGCTCGCCTAATATTGCAGTGGTCATGTATTTTTATTATTTGAAAATTAGGATATGGAATGACTTATCTTAATCGACCCATTACAAATGCTTGTATCTGTCTCACAAGGGTTTGTTGTTTTTGTTGTGGTGATTATTAGCAAATCGCGAGATCGTGGGAGTTGTTTGGCTTGCGCGTGGATACGAAACCCCAGGGCTCGGATGGTGGACACCGCCTTGATAATGTCCGGAGGCCAGAAGTTTGCCCTCCATTAGCTGCTTCTTGAAAGAAAGATCCGCAGCTGTGACTTTTGTGAAGAGCTGCTGAGGCAACATGGTTTTACGAACGTTTCCACTACTTCCAATGCGTTTTGAAGCGTGTTCTGTATATATACAGAATGGTACATAAATCCCGGAGAATTACATCATTTACAGATCGTCTATGTTGCAAAGCTATCATGGCTGCTCAGCAGTTTGATGCGGCCAATCATAGCCAACACAAAGAGGAAAGGGGAGAGAACTGAGATTTGCAGCTTTGTTGTTCCACCCAGTCACATGGTGAAAAATACATGTTCGACAGGGAGCGTAGAAGGGCGGCCACAAACAACTTGATAACATGGTCGCATATTCTTCAACTTGGGCCAAATCTGCGTATGGGGTCAAAAATCGGCGTGTGATAAACAGTGAAACTTTTTGGCACATCAAGTCCCGGTAGAGCTATGAAGTCATGTAGTTGGAGGGCTACGATTTCAGATTTATTGAGAAGCATCATAACTTTTCTTGTGAATTTTGGCCAGTAGCACCCTCCTTGTGCTTACAAGAAGGTAGTGTTCGCACATTTGTTTGTTCATTTTCTGGAGAAATTCGCGTTTCATAGGTTTCCTGAAACATGCGGAGAGAGATGCTGGCCTTTATTCTTTTAACTAAACCTTTTTCTTCTTCTTGAAAAACAAGAATACCCTTGAATTTTGGGATGTTGTGACATTTTGAGAAGACTTCCTGGAACAAATAAACGGAGTTGGTATCCACGTTTTGTAGCTTTTGCTTAGTAAAATCGTCTGAACCGTGGGTCTAGTGTACCTGGAGGTCCTAATGGCACCTTGTTCTTCGAGCATCATGACAGAATGTTTCATGGTTTCATTCTTGTCACTAAGATGGTGGGTGCCGTATCTATGTACCTGTGTTGTATTGTTTCAAAATAATCTTTGCCAGAACATTCAACGCCGTAAAGGGGCCCTAAATGGGCTGCGGAATGTTATATTTTGCGTGCGCAGTCATTGGAGTACTATCCAAAAAACGCCATCCCGCAAAAATTGTTTAAATGCGTTAAGTATAAGCCGAGTTATCGCTCATTCAAACGGGCCACCCATAAGGCCTGGGGTTCTCCTCCTCTAGTAGCTCCTCCGCAACACTGTGGAAGCCACTGCGTCACCAAGCCAGCGCAAGACCACCAAGAGAAACAGGGCAATCCATCACCCCCCTCGATGTACGTGCAGTCATTGGCTGCGCTACGCTTTGCGCGCGCCTTTTTCTTAGCGCTCCACGCGCATGCTCCGCCCACCAGATTCTGGTTGCACGGTGAGCGCTGTCGGTGTGGTTCGCGTTCGCGGCACCGCACTGGACAATGTCTCGTGCGTCTTACAGGCACGTCAGAGCCAGAAAGAACTGCATCAGAGTGCAACAGTGTGGCGGGAAGGTATGGTTGGTGAGCCAGGAGAGAAAGTAAAATTTTTTTTTCGTGTTTGTGCGGCCCCTGCTTTATACAGAGGGGTAATATTTGTATACAGTGTTGTGAAGGGGTACTCTAGCGATTGCGCGATTGAAATGGCGAAAGCCTATTTAGGGCCCCTTTGGGCCAAATACTAAAGCTGTTCCTTGTCTCGTCTTGCAACATAGTCCGTGTTTTATCGAGACGATCTTGGGCTTCCTTGATGTCGCCTGGGCTGTGCCAGTCTGCTAAAAGATCTACTTGGCATTGTTTGCAAGGCTCAGATAAAGTGCTGCAATACGCCCCAGTCGGTTGCAAATACTTTTTCGTAGTATGTTTTGTGTACTTTTTATTGGAAAAACTTTCCAGGCCCAAAATGTGTAGCAAAAAAAATGGTGAAATGCACACAAAAGGTGCAATTGTTCTTGCAAAAACAACATCCAACGACCTAAGAACAAATTGCAAAAACAGTTTTTTCAACAAGGAGCGTTGTAAATGCTTGCTTTATGGTGAGTGGCCTCAGTGGTCGGCAGCAATAGTGGGAGTGACATGGCAGTATTCTTCTCTGGTTTTTTTGATAAAGCATTCGCAATACAGAAGAGTACGGCAGTACGTTTGTTCAACTTTGTTGCAATGAACAACTTCAGATGACATGTAATGGGTTGAGTGGAAAGGTGATTTTTAAAGCAGGATATGATAACAAATTCTGTAAAACAAAGACAAGAGCCAGTGTGGCACTATAGGAGGTTGGACAATTAAGCGTTGCCTGAATAGGATGGCAATGCCTGAATAGGATGGTAATATGTATAAGCGGCTCGGTTTTGTACTGATTAAAAAGCGAGTGGGAGGGTTGTTGTCGAGGAACCCATATGGACCATGCATGTTCTAATTAGCAACAGACGAGTGGTTCGTACAGCATTAATTTTATTTAAAAAGGTATGAAAGAAAACGTCCACCGCAAATACATTAGCTTGAGACTAGCGTTCTTCATTATGTCGTAAATGTGAGTATTTTATGCTAGGTTATGAGGTATGTGTACCCAGACATATTTACATGAGTTAACGCATGCAAGAAAAATTTCGTAAAGGAAGTTATCTTGCACATACGTTTTTGAGCTTTCATCACACCTTTAAAGTTTGCACTACGTAATGTTCGTTCATGAGCTATTTAATACGCACTTTAGTTACACTGTTGTGGTCATTTCAAATATTTTGTACATTGGAGGGTTTGCAATTTCATGGTAGGTTACACAATCATAGGTGAAAAGCCAAATTTATGGGAATGCAACACCGTCTCTAAGATGATTGATATATACTATAAAATGTAGTGGACATAGAATCGATCCCTGTGGCATGCCTGATTCTACCGGGCACAAAGTTGTAAATAGCAATAAGCAATAGGCAACAGTTGAAAAAAATTTTTCATTGTATTCAATTATTGTTGGAGTATGGTTGACTTTGCTCAGCTAAAAAATATTAAATCATCTAGAATACTCTGGAAGGGTGTAGAGGTATGGTGGGTACGCAAGAAGTTTTAATTCCGAAACCGGCATTTGTCAGCAAACCGTTAGTAAAAGTAAAAGGTTGCGTTGAGAAAGAAAACATTATTTTGAATATGTGCAGACGGCTACTATTAGAATATGTGAGCAAAAAGTTTAAATAAATAGGAAAACAAAAATTATGCGTCCTGACATTTTACATGGCACGGTTTTAATGAGGTGGGGCGACAAGTATTAGAGCAATGAACGTCATCAGATCTGCGCACAGGAGACACCGTTCCCACATTCCATTCGCCAGGTAATAAAGAATAGTGCACAGATTCGTCCTAATGTTCGGAAAGAATAAGAAATAAATACGCTTTTGTATACTTGAGCATTTTGTAATTCCTGCAATCTGGGCCAGCAGATGATGAAATTTTCAGAAGTACGTAGGAATGCATACCAACCCCAACTGAATCAATGCAATTGGGACCTACTGGCAAGAAATGCACTAGTGTAAACGGTTAGAATCACTTTAGGAATAAACCAATTGAAGCCAGATCAAAATGACACATAGAATTGAGCAGCATTCGTTTGGGAAGATGGGAGTATTTTATTAAACAAGCTCAGTAGGTTTTCCCGTGCATCTTACTATTTTCCAAATCGTTCGTGGGTTAAGTTAGCATAATCATGGTAGCCTATCAGGGGAAAACGGTTCTTTACTATGGAAGGAGCTACGTGAAATTTTGTATTATTTCTTAAGTAGGCTTACCACTAGTCAAAACGATTGGTTCTCTCCACATGACGAAATTTCCGCTTCTTTTTGTTGCACAGCTGGTTTAGCGAATTTCTTTAATAAAAAAAGGCGTTATTTTCTTCATTTTCTTTTATATATTATGAAATATTCGAGCTAACAGCCGGTTTTTAAATAGAGATCAATTTTCTTCAGCTTTGGGATCAGGAAAGTTGTAACAGCCCGCAAGGACTAACAGTATTGGAAAAAAAATAAATAAATAAATTTAGGACTAGAGTAGGCGAGAACAGCGAGAACGCACCAAGGTCTCTGGAAGGTCTCTTGTTTATATAACAAAACTGATTTGAATGTACGCTAGCTTTCAACGAAAAATGTATTATGAAATAGTGGCGTATGCCTTGCAGTAAGTGAGGGGGAAAGGAAACCTGGTGAAATAAAAATGAAATGAAGTCAAAGGTTTTAGGAGATGCAGCAGTATTTCACATTCCCATGTGAGCAAGTTGCATACGTTTGAAATTACCGCAATGCTGTAAAAAACCTACCACTGCGCAGACTTGTTTTGAAAATAAGTCAACCATGTAGCTGTCGTGATTTAGAAAAACACACTCACAGCAAACACTTAGATATTCTGTGCACTGCGAAGAAATCCTCTGAAGAACACTGAACCAAGTCAGAATTGCGTATTAGGAAAATTAAAATCTCCCAAAATGAACAGATTAGGCATCTGAGGCACAGTTTATTGAATACTTCATGATATATGTACACCAAAAAAGTTTGTAGCACCGTCTGCTATAACTTTCTCAGGCATCTAGAAACAAGTATATGCGCGCAACCAAGGTCACTGGCATATACGCCGGATATGCGTCTGTAAGGTTTGTATAACTGACCACTATAAACCCATCCCCCCGGATCGAGTGTGATAATTTGATTTTCACAATACGATTTTTCGCAACCAAACATGTTGCTATCTTAAGTCGAGCGGAAAGCCGTGTTTCCATTAGCCATGTTTCAATTCAAATCACTATATCAGCGCAGAAAAATCGACAACATATATACAACATCAACAATATATATATATATATATATATATATATATATATATATATATATATATATATATATATATATATATATATATATATATATATATATATATATGTATATATATAGATATATAAACTCACACAGAGCGCGGAAAAATAAGGTTAGTAGAGACAGAGACACACGAGAAACACGTACAAAAAAAATTAAGTTTACCGAAGTTTCAGGGATAGGAGTACATGGTACTCTGAAGAAAGGAAGTCCTCTTCCTGGAACGTCAGTAAACTTATGTCTATTTTCTACGTGGTTCTCGCACGTCTCTCTCTCTAGTAACCTTATATATATATATATATATATATATATATATATATATATATATACATATATATATATATATATATGTATATATATATATTTACATATATATATATATATATATATATATATATATATATATATATATATATATATATATATTGGTGGGGTTTCTTTTTCAATGGGTCAGTTCAGCGTACAGCATAGTGAGGGAGACGATGGCGTTTGTCTAGATTGTTAGGTTGTTTCTTACCCAACAGTTTCGAAAGGAGGACCTTTCTTCTTCTGTGGTTGTCTTAGAATAGACATAAAATTCTTATACACACTTTGGTCCTGAGGGCTTCTCTTTCTCCTCACCCTCGCCAATGAGAACTCCCGGGGAGATTACAATAGCCGGAGAGTAACAAAAACACGTCGTAAGTATACTACAGAAGGTGGGAAAAAAAGGAAGAAGGAGTGGAAAGTTGTAAACGTGAAGGAGGCACAATTGCGGCCTTGATAGACAGAACACAGACGTATAAGATTCAAGCAACGTGCGTCTACATAAAAAACGGCGTGCTGCATAGAGAGAGAAAAACGTAGAGAACATTTGGAGAGACGAAGCTCGAAAGCCGGAACGGAAAGGTTCTGGATGGCAGAGAAGCTTGCGAACCTCTGCCTAATGTTGATTAATGGTGAAAACGAACCAAAAAGGATTGGTTAAGGTCGGTTTGACACCGTCGTTAGACAGAGACAAGTGCCACATGGCCCACAGGTGGCCGAAGAAAGGTTATCGGGAAACCAAAAAGTCGTGGAAAGGCTTGAAAAAAGGATGAGTGAGTCCCCGTTGCGCCGAGGCTCGTATGGGTCCGTCAAAGTGAAATGGTCTGGAAAGTTTGCGTAGAAACCGATTTACGCCTCGTAAAGAACGACAGGCGGAGAAGGATTTATTACCTCACCGCCGCCGGAATGGCACGTTGACAGTCCCACTCCACCCCTTACCCCGTTCCCTCATACAGATGCCGGCACCACGTGGCTCCCCTCAGGTCAGAGGATGTGGTCTACAACAATATAATAAAAAAAACTGTGGCATGTATATTCGTTTCGCCCTCCGTCAACACATCTCAGGGGGGTTACGTCAGTTTCCGAAGCAGCTAATCTCCCTGTGGTCTCATTTATTCTCTCGGCAATCGTCCGAAATTTATGTGTAAAGACTGATTAGCTTTGTTCCCGCTCGTATGTGGTGCGAAAGACGGACTGAAATACGACGGCCTGTATGTTTCAAAACGAGTGACCCGGGAGTCGGGAGATCCCTGGACAGCGGAAGGTCGGGGACGCCCTTCACATAAGACTTGTGATTGTTAAACCTTTCGAGGAAAGATGTTTGAGCTAAGCTATGAGAAAGTAGTTAAACCTGAAGACAAAAGCCTGAAGACAAAAGCCACATTGAGCACAGTGGGCCTCGGAAAGCTCCAGAGAAACAGCAAGCATGAAAACCAAAATGGGGAAGGAGGGGGGTGGCGCCGGGCTTCTGGGGGAGGCAAGGGGGAGCACTGGGCTGGACATCAAGGCGCGTACAGCCCTCAGCAGAGGTGGAACGGCCCCTACACTCGGTCCCGCGCCCCGGGAGGAAAAGGTCATAGTTTTTCCTTGGGGAGAGGTGGTGGGGGGAGGAACCACCACGCACGAAAGCTGACTTCGCGTTACCACAGCCGACGGCCAACCCGGCAGCCCCCAACCCACCATTACATCTGAGCAGGCCAAAAAGAGGGCGAACATCAGTATAACACACACACCAACAAAAAATAAAGAACAACTGTGCCCATGTTCTCAGCCATATTCCGCAGGCATGGCCCGCCCCAGACACTGTGCTCACTCAATGTGAGGTTCTGAATTCGTTAGCCGACAATGACACTCAGTACTGCTTAAAAAGAAAGTAGCTTTGTTTCATCAGGAATCTGAGGTATCAATTAGGATGCGATGTTATTTCAGTTTGTTCCTTTTGGCCCGAAAGCCTTCCTGGGGTCTCGTTTAGTCCGTGTGTGAGTGATTGGAATTTGTAGATGAGAAAGGATTACCTGTTTTCTGATCAAGGTTATTTCAGAAGCATGATTGGAGGAGCCCGACCTTGATGTGTTCGAAGCAGTGGTTGGGAAGTCCGACGTTTAGCGAAAGTGGTACACTTGGATTCGAAGCCATATCTGCCCTGTAATGGTTAAACTGCAATCGGGATGCTGTTCCTGTTTGACCAATCTATTTCATGTTGGAGGCGTCGCACCTAAGTCTGTATACCACGTTGCCCGAGTCAGAATTTAAGTTTTCATTTATGTTATCCATAAAGACGGAACAGCTTGACCTTAGCTTGTTGGTTGGCACAATGTGAGGACAAATTTTGGTGGTTTTCCACAAGGACGGCAACCAAGCGCGTTGTCTGGTGGGCCTGTCTTAGCCTTCAATACTCAGTCTTGGAGGTTTTTTCTCGCCGGTACATGACTCTTGGTGGTATTTCAAAAATTGTAGACAAGCGATTGCGCTGTTTTATTATGTCGAAATGTTTGTAAGTATGTTGTTATTCGGGGAGATATTGCTGAGTAGGTCAGTACAAGGTTGATCTGAGATGCGCTGAGTTCATTGTAGGCTCGGCCCCGATAGAGCTGAAGTGCGATCGCGGCTTTGGGCGCTCTCTATTGCATTGTCAACGACATTTGCTTGGTAGTTCGGTTCCAGAAGGGGGTTTTGAATTTATGCGCATGCTTCTGAAACTCAGAGCCATTGGAGCAAATTTTCCGGTATCGGTTGGCCTGAGAAAATAGAATGCTGGTCTTAGAGTGCCGGGCATGACTGCTATGACAATAGAGGATTCTCTGCCGGTCCATTGGCTTCCTGTATAGTGTTCTGGAAATGTGATTGTTCTCCACAGACACGGTAACATCTAGAAAAATATGACCTGGTCAGATATCTCATGGGTAAAACTGGTTGAAGGGTGAACTGCATTAAAATTCTTGATAAAACTTACCAGGCTCATTTCTCCGGAGTTCCACACAAGAAATATATCGTCCAAAAAACTTCTGTAAAATAATGGTGTGATAGGGCAATCCTCCGGAAAGGGAATTTTGAACGACGCCGTGAAATTGTTTGCTAATTTTGAGCTATTTTGGTTTCAATTTCTGTTCTATTGATTTCAATGTAATGCATTTTGTGAAATTCCAAGTTATTGTGATTCAATACTACACCGACAAGGGCAAAAAGTGTATCTGTATCGATGTCCACCGAGCACTCCTTGTTTTCAAAGGCTGCCACAGTGGCCGCTATGCTATCTTGATGTGGGATATCTCTATAGAGTGAGCAAACATCCATGGTCACGAGAAGGGGTTTCGTTACCAAAGGTCCTCCTTTCGAAAATGTTGGGTATCTCATAAAAGAAGAAACTGGACAAACGCTATCGTCTCCATCACTTTATATATATATATGTATATATATATAAATATATTTATATATATAAATTTATTTATATATATTTATATATATATATTTATATATATATATATATCTGTGTGTGTGCGTGTGTTTGTTTACTATACCACAAAGGCCCCTATTTAGGGGCTTTACCTCAAGGGTGGTCACATCCATGGGTAAACATGTGGCTGATGGTCAAACAGAATGTCTTGATTGCTTCGTGAAAATGGATTCGATTGGAGAGGACAACGGCGTCGGTTGGCAGATCATTCCAGTATTTAGGTGTTATGATACAAAGATCGGTGATGGGCTGAGATGAGCATCTTTCTTGGATTAACAGCAAATGTGTGGTTGATGCGGCAAGAGTAACAATGAACTTCTCCAGTGACTGTCTAAGCAATGCGTGAATGATAAAACACGAAACAGAGCACAGCACCCTAACTTTCCCCCTTATTTCAAGAAGAGGAAGTTTACCTTGGCTTTTTATTTTAGTTACGCTTGTGAGGTAGGAGCACGCCGGAGAAATAAACCTTGCTGCATGGCTTTGCATATATTCCAGTCTATGCGATAAGTTAGACACGTGGGGATTTCAGACTGCACATAGGTACTCAAGTTCGCGTCAGACAAATGTTTGATATGCTTGAAGTTTGACGGATGTAGAACAAAACCGTAAATTATGGTGCAGATAACCAAGAACGCGATTAGCATCGTTGGTCACGTTTTAAATGTGAGCTGATGAAGTGAGATCCTGTGTTAAAGAAACACCTAGATATATATGAATTTGAACAAATGAAACTTCACAACTACCAATTAGGCAGCGATGTAAGACGTATGTCGTTCTGCGGTGCAACGACAGTATTGAGGTTTTAATGACATTTAGAGACATTACTTACGCATCACACCAATGTTTATTATAACATGGTTACGCTTGAGAAATAAATTGTCGTTACTAGTCTAGATCGGACGATATAGAACGTAATAATCAGAAAATAAACGTACGTTACATTGAATATTTGTTTGGAAGTCATTTATGTAAATGAGAAATAGCAACGGCACTCAAACAGTTCCTTGAGGCACTCCTGAGAGAAACAGAAACAAACAAAAAGAGTGCGAGTTAGCGAATACAAACTGCTTACGGTTAGTTAAAAAAATTTCTAACCAAGTGTATACTGCGGGATCAGGGTTTAGGCAAGATAGCTTCAGAAATAATGTGTGCTGTGCAACTTTGTCAAATGCCTTCTCGAAATTAAGAAATAGGGAATCTACAGGAACAATATTGTCCAGGCTGGCACTTGGGTCCTTAATAAATAAAGCTGAGTGTTGAGCTATAGTTCTTTATGGAAGACATGTTGATTGGTGTGAAAAAGTGTTGGGACATTAGGATTTTCGCAACGTTGGAATTAATAACATATTCCAATAATTTACACCGTATGCTGGTGAGAGAGATGAGACAGTGGCTATTCTGAGATGACGGTTACCATATTTTAGTACTGGAATGTTTTTTCCCAAATTCCAGTCCGGTGGGACCACTCCAAATCATAGTGATTGCTGGACAATGCGGGAAAGTATTGAACTCTACATGCGTTTAGTGTTTTTTTAGAATTTTGGTTTTTATGCCATTCACGCCCGATGATGAAATAAGTTTGATGGATTCAATCAGTTTCTTCATGCCGTTAACTTAAAATGTCCCGGACAGGACGGGGTGATCGCAGAAAAGAACGTTGTGTAATTCTGTATCGGGTTCTTTGGCGAACGCCGAGCCAAAGGCACAGTTAATTTTAAGGCAACACCAAAAACTGGAAAAGGACAGTGTGTTCATCACCCAAGCGTTGGGTTTTAAATGGTTAAGACAATTGCTTTCCAGAACTGCTTAGGGTTATTCTATAGCATTGTAGGTTGAGACGTGTTATAAAAAGTCCGTTTGGCTTTAGCCAAAAGCAAAATGTAAAGATTCTGGTATTGGTGATACTTATCCAAAGCACCTGCTCCATTTTTAGTTTTGCTGTTTTTTATCGGCGCTTCTTTTTGTTCTTGATGCGTTTTAGTGGGTTATTTGACAACGATTAGTTGGTCGTTCAGTTACAGAAATGGTGGGCATGTATTTTTTTATTAGCCTCAATTTTATTCTTAAAAAGTAACCAGTTACTGTCAACTGAACGACCAAAAAAGGTCTTCAGAAAAGGTTACAAAGTCGGCATTCATGCTACGGTAATCACCTTTGTCGTACAGCGTTATTCCTTTTTTTTAAATTCGCCGCTGTGCTGCACATGGCTTTCAACTGAAACGTGAATAATGTAGTGCTCAGGTAGCCCTGAATGATATTAAATAAACGTAACGCCATCGGGGTTACAGGAAACCACAAGGTTGAGGATCGTGGAAGTGTTGTTAGTCGGTCTAGTCGGAGTAATGACAATGTGTGTTAAACCAAAAGTGAGGCTTGTGTTCGGAAACACAGCTTACAAGGTGAAAGTCTCAGAAAAAAAGAATAGACGCCAAGCAACAGGAAGCTACTAAGGAAAGAAGCACTTCGTGAAGAGAAATGGTATGTTATTGGACAGCGTCGGGTGGGCGGTAACAAACGCCAATAATAGTTGGTGTATAGGAACCATTGCAGACTAAAAAAGCAGTTCAAGAGTGGAAGGAACGTTTAGGGTTGAGCATTTTAAACTGCCATGAGAAGCTATCAGCACGCCACCGCCATGTTTACCTGATCGATCGCATCAAAAAATGTCGTATTTCAGGGTACTAATGGCAGTATAAAGCCAGGTTTTGGAGAGAGCGAGTAGATTATATTTTATGGTATTTATGAGGTGACCATATGAGTCACGCGTGGGCAGAACACTGCTCATATTAGTATAAAAACATGACAAGGAAGTAGCCTTCGAAATTTTCTTGATTATGATTGATGGCTATACCTCGCGCGGAATGACACTCTCTCAGTTGAGGTCAAATACTTAAGTTGTGTCCCCAATTACAAGCTCGTCAAGACGAAGTTTGAAGGATTTGCTTTGGGATTTGGCAAACTGTAGCAGAGTTTTATGGGCTAAGCGGGTATTTGGGGAATTGTCCTTGCAGATACTGAAGACCGCAACTTCGGGGACCTTTGCGGTAAATAGGATGCAGTCTTTACATTAAACTGGGAGAATTTAACAATAATAGGCCTGTTATTGCCGGTCACAAATTTCCCAAGCCTAGGAGCACGCTCGATGTGTTTACGAGCCCCATCAATTTTCAGGTTTGTACTCCAGAGATAAATTGTTGCAAGTTCTGACTTCGTCCAATTCTCATTTGAGTTGTCAGCAACACCAAAGAATAACAGGTTCGCTCACCGCGACCAGCCGCCGGAATCATCTATTCTAGCAACTAACCCGGCAGTGCCTGACGCATTACTTTCTTCAAGGGTTCACACGTTTCCAATCTCAGTTTTTTCGTTGTTTGACAAAGATCATTTTTCCTCCATCTGAGAGAGTCTCTGTTAAACTCCGGCAAAACGCGGAATTGGTTCCTTACAGCTTTTCTTTAATTCATTTACCTTCAGTGAGAACAGATGCTTGACCAGACTGAGGATCCTGCAGGAGTTTCAAAATTTCAGAGGATTCCTCCGGAACAACAGCGCGAGTGTTATAGCAAAGATTTATTTCTGTATATCTCGACAACAACCATACCTCGGACATGACGCGGAAGCCGTTCCACACAATTGCAACACCAGCATGGGCTCGGCAGCACTAACAAGGGACGACAGCAGGTACGTCGTGCAAATAAGGCAGAGCAATTATGTACCTGCGTGATAAGTAGAGGAAACGTGTCAGGCGGTGTATTGCGTGCGTGCTGCCTATCCCACTAAAAGGTGCCTTCGCCGAGACTGGCTATACACAGTGGTGGTTCGATGTCGGTGACGCTTCTGTTACACGTGATGCTGAAGTTAACAAAGGTATTCTTGTTCCAAGCTTGTGGAATAGGCCAGAAATGGAGCAGAATTGTTTAGGATTTCCTTCCGAGACAGATGATGCGTTGAAGTGCCACTCCACACGATCCAGAAGGTTAGTATGGCCGTTAGGCGCCAGAAATAGGGGCAAGGTTTTGATAACAGCGTTCTTCGCTCCGAACAAAGGATGCGTGAAGCAGCGAAACACTGCAACTTGTGTGAAAGGTAGCGGAAACTTGTCACAGCGGCGCATTGCGTGCGTGATGGTGAACCCACTAAACGGTGCGTTCTCCGAGACTGGCTTTACACAGTGGTTATCTCAAGTCGGTAGCGAATCTGTCAAACCGGACGCCGACGTTAATGAAGATATGATGAATCCCGGCTGTGGAAAGTACCAGAAATGGAGCAGAATTGGTCAGGCCCTTCTCTCGGCAAAGCTGATTCGTTGTACTGCCACACCACTGGATCCAGATGAGTAGTATGTCCGTTCGGCACCAGGAATTGAAGCAAGCTTTTTCTTACAGCGTGGGTCGATTCAATGAAGGGACGCGTAACGCAGCAAAAAGGTGCAACCTGCGTGAAAAGTAGTTGAAACTTGTCATAGTGGCGCATTGCGTGCATGCTGCCGAGCCCACTCTTTCGTGATTGACGCGTTTCACAACAAAAACCCTCGTTGATACAAGCTCATGTTCCTTTGAGTTTGGCCTTCAGCCACAAAATACTGTCCTATGTATATTATGCCAAAATGTTGAGGTAAGCGGCGGTGTTTTATTTTTACGTATAATCCGATTGAAAAATCGTAGGATCATTTTTTCTCTGAGGTGCATTTTAAAGCGGCGTTACAAGAACTCACGGAAGAACGTTTCGGTGTTTTCCCGCGTTTCCAGATAGTTGCGAGAGATACAACAGAGCTGTAGATTGCCTCGTTTGGAACTGTCTTCAAGACTGTTAAGACAAGAATTTGCGGCCTCACTTAGATCGATCGAAGGTCCGGATAATGTGTTTAGTTGCTATCGGTTTGTCTTTGCGGCGTAGGAATATGCGCTTTACAGCCGTGATGCCCTGATCTCTTAAGCCTTGCAAAATGTCGGCTTCGGTTTCGGAAATCAGATCTGCCTAAGAGGTCACACCCTCATTATCATCATTATCGTTTTTAGAAACCCACTGAATGCGGTTAGCTTTCCTCCACGTATTTTTACTCAGAAGACTACGCCATTAGCTAGGAATAGAAATTTTCAGACGAAAAATGCCGAAATTTGCACTATGTCGCCTAAGTCTTCATCCCACAACGAAGTTGGATAGTTTTTGGTTATGCAAGCAGAGAAGGAAACACCTGGACATATCTCATTAGGCTCGAAGTTAGTTTATGTACACTTTGCGTCGTCGCTTTTCACTATGGTGCTAGTAGTCAATGTCATATCCATCAACTTTTGTTGTCATCCTCAGGCACGGCAAGCGGGAACTGGTCGTTTTGTCCGAAGGCTTCAACAAACATCGCGAACAAGGCGTATGTAGCACGAGCTGCCTTGTGCTACTCCATGATCTTCGGACGCACCTGAAATGTTCTTTTGGTTTTTTTAACACCACGCGCAATCCTGAACAATGCCATGCGCTCCTCGTGAGGCGCTTGCTCACGTGCGGGGTTAAAGGCGCGAGTAACTATGACGCAGTTTTCTTTTAATGCCGCACGCCGCACAGATTACGGCCAAGAACAAAGTCCTCAGTATCATAAAGCACACGACAAAAAAAGAGTTACACGTAAGCTACCAAAGTGGAAATGCGGCTTCTACGCGCTACAGCGCAAAAAACATTTCTTTATGACGATATCTTCTCACCTCTAATGTTAACCACATGCAATGGCGCCTGCTACTTTGCTAGCGTAATATTCCGCCCCCTACACATAAAAATAAATTTTCCCACAGCTTTTGTACAGTGCGCTTGAGGTTAATTGGTACAAAAATGAAGACATGCGATGTGAACATTGCGGGCGCATTTGCAGTTGATTTATTAAAAATACATTTTCTTTTTGGAAACCAAACATGGTGGAAGTGTTTCAAGATACAAAAAGACAAGGTAGGGGGAAGTGTGGGCAAAGCTTTCACTATAAACCACAGGGGACAGGCGGCACAGGTGACAAGCTTGTAAATGGCACATTTTTCTTTGTTTACTTTTGAAGTAGCAGTGTATTCTCTGCATTACGCTTTTGATTTTTCATGTGGTGTAAGACGCCAAAACTACACAGGTTCTGTTGCGCACCGTTGTGAACATCTAGGGATAAATTTTGCCTACTCCGGTGTCTTCATCATGGCCTAGATCTAAATAACGAGGTATTTTGCTTTTCGCTTCCGCGGGCGCGAATCAAACCCATGTACTTGGCAAATCAAACCCAATGACAAACCCTTCCGTTTTTTGACTCTTCATACGCTTTGTTTTATTAGGTCTATTTCAATCGGGGTCAGCATGACTGAGCATGAACTGACGCTTGCGCTCTGCTCGGTTGAAATGTGAGATTTCGGAAATTTCGCGTTTGGTTCATCTGGTATAACGCCTGTAAGCGACAATTTTACACGCATTATCGCAGAGTGTGCAGTAGAAGTCGCAGGCACGAGGTCTAGACAGGATACTGTACTGGAAAACTATCCAAGGAGAGAAAAGATTTAATTAGGAAACCGCAAAACATAACAACCTCCACCCCAGCTGAGAGAACAGAACTAGGGGAGCTTTCGAAGTTAACCATTACGCGTAAGACTGCTCACATACGAAAGTGTAATATGGAGAGGGTCCACTATGCTGTAAAGAATGGATGCAACCTGAAAGCAGTAGAGGGGCGCCTAGGCATGAGGAAAAGCAGATGTATGCACCATAAGTAAGCAAGGGAATGTCATCACAAATAATGAAAATATTTATAAAGCTGAGGAGTTCGGTAGATCTGCGCAGTTGGCGGGACATCCACGATAATGTCGAACGAGCAAGTAGTTCGCAGGAGATAGACAACCCATTAGTAACGACCGAAGTAAAGAATGCTTTGGAAGAATTGAGAGGGGGCAAATAACCTGGTGAACATCAGTTTACAGGAGAACTCTTGAAGGGTGCCGGCCGAATTGTACTTGTCAAAGTGGCAAACATATGCACGCAATGTATAATGACCGTGAAAAACGTGGAAAAACGCGAGCATCGCCGTAATGTATAAGGAGACATGAAGGACTTGAGAATTTAAAGGTCGATAAGCCTATGGTCTGTCGTCTACAAGGTAAGTACCAAGGTTATCTATAACAGAACATCTGCCACCTTAGATTTCAGTCAAAATAAAGACCAAGCAGCGTTTTGTAAAGGTTATTCAACATTGAAGATATTCACACTATCAATCAGGTGATAGAGAAGTGCGCCGAGTATACTGAACCAATATTTATATCCATGATACATTATGACTAAGCATTTTACTCGGTCGAAATCCTAGCAGTCAATCAGGCCTTACGGAACGAGGGTGTAGACGAGCCTAATGTACAAATACTAGCGGATGTTTACAATGGGACCACAGCTACCACCATCATACTTATTGAGAGCAGTAGAATACCTATAAGGAAGGGCGTCAGACGTGCAGACACAGCATCTGATATGTTATAACAGCATGTTTACCAGAGATATCCAGAACGTTGGATGAGGAACAGGTGGGAGTAAGTGTTAATAAAGAATACCTTAGAAACCTCAGGTTTGATGATGACATTGCGTTGCTAAGTAACTCGGGGGACGAATGGCAAAGTATGCTTTCTGCATAGAACGAAACGAGTAAAACCGTGGACCTGAAAATAATATAGAGAAAACCAAAGTACTCATCGATAACCTCGGGACAGCGCAGCAGTTTGGGATACGGGACGTGGTAGTGGAAGTTGTAAACCAATATATCTACTTAGGCGAATTTGTAACCCGGGATCCTAACCATCAGGCACTCAAAATTAGAAAGATAACAATGGTGTGGAGTGCATTCTGCAAGCATTTACTGATAATGAATGGCAGGCTACCATTGTCCCTAATCCAGAAAGTGTATGACAGCTGCATGTTACCGGTACTCAACTACGGGGCAGAAAATAGGAGGCTCACTAAGAGGGTTCATTTTAAATTGAGGACGACTGAGGGAGCAATGTAATGGAGGAAGATAGGTGTAAACTTAATGGATAAGAAGAGATCTGAGTGGGTGAAGGAATCCACGCGTGCATGAATACATTAGTAGAAATAAGAAGAAGAAATGAACCTGGGCCGGGCATGTAATGCGAAGGCAAGATCACAGTTAATCGTTAACAGTAAGAGTGGAGCCCCAGAGAAGGCAAGCCTGGCAGGGGTGGGCGAAAGTTATGTGAGCAGATGATATCAAGAAGTTTACAAAGATACATTGGTAGCAGTTAGCACAGGACCGGGATAATTGGAGATTACTGGGAAAGTGCTTTGCACTGGAAGGGGCGTAGATCGGCTGGTGACGATGATAATTTACTTGATCTGGTATTTTTCCAAATGTGAAGTATTTTCACGCACTGGGCGGCACTGACAATAAAGCAGTGCAACGGCAGACGGACTGGGAGGGCCGTGTGCTGGCATGTGTAGCGGTGTTCTTTATGCTTCTTATTCGGAAACCTTGCTGTTCCCGAAGAGGTCCATGCAAATATTGCACTTGTAATAAATATGTTGATAGCTGCGCTTGTGGTCCCCTTGTTTCGTGTGTTCTCTGCAAGTTTGTGTATCGTGTAACCAAGAATGCAACTACAATAATGCGAACACAACTAGTCTACTCCATGCAGCAAAAGCGCTTGGACATTGCACTTAAGTAAGGCTAGGCCGTGTTAGTTGCAGAGAGAAGGAGTTTGTCTGTAAAAAGTATTTCACTCCTACTTTCTATCGCGAATTCTTGCTACCGTTCTCGCTTCCAATGCCTCCCACATCCGTACTCTGCGCCATAGAGAACGCGAGCACCGCGGCGTTGAACAAAAGAAAAAGGCAATTGTGCAAGTTCTTAGGAGAACTGCCGAACCGAAATTTAGGAAGTTGGAAAGACTTGTCTTGCATTTTCTCAACGTTTTATCCGGAATCTCCGTGAGCGTGTAGTGTGTTGCACGGATCGATCGCCCTTCCGCACATAGCGCACGTCGCTGCAGTCATCTGCTACAGGCCATACGTCGCACTATCCAAGTGCGCCATAAAGTCTTTAGCGGATGCTTTGCACTCTGAGCCTGTCCAAGCGCGGCCTCTTCCTCGGCAATGCGAAGTATGTGCGGCCGTGCCATATGGACTCAGTGATCCCCTACAGCAGCTTCTGCATTCAAGTTGCGGCTGCATCGCGCTAAAGAGCGCATACACACCACGACACCAGGACGAAAAAACAGGGGACGTACGCAATGATCTGTCTCTGGTTCCGAGCAAGTGTTGCCGTATTACGGTGAACTGCGAGATTTTGTGTAGTCTGGACAGTCGTAATAAGTGAGAATGCTTGGCTTTACCCTTACTGTGGCTGGCAAATAGGCTCTGAAGGCACGCGGCGAACACTTTAGTTTATTTGTCATATCTGGCCCATCCCCGTAAGCGGATCTTGGCGAACGTGCTTTCTTGACAGACGCGCAAGTCCATTTAGCATTTTTGTGTTAATTTCAAAACAGCGGATGCCATACTAAACAACTTGTTTACCAGCTTCGCTGTCAAAATACCTAGAACTCGTCCCCGATGTCGAGGGATGGTGGCTTGGTAACACATCTCGTGCAGTAAAGCCAGACTACTAATTCTCATAGGGGTGGTACTGCCGCTAGGTATTGTAGTATTTGCATGGTCAGCGTATTTTCACGGCCTTCGATATTGTAATATTGTTTATCCATCAATGTGTTAATGCTGAAGTTATGCCATCGACAATTTTTTTGCCGGCCAAGGTACTTTTCAAGACGGTATATTTTCTACACAGTTTTATAACTCGTCTCCGGCAGTCAGGAGTATGGCCAAGACCTCCGAATCTGCTTGTATTAATTCGAACAGTGCGCCGCTCGATCCCATCGTCCTGTCTTTGCACGAAATACGCAGCACTGCGCCGCACAGATGGTCAGCACTCACGCATGTCAAGCGCCCTTGGAAGCGTCGATGGGCTGAGAACTTTATGGGTTTGCCTGTGGTGAGGTACGCAATGTCTTCATGTCGCAGAGTTGATTAACGGGAGTGAAGTACTCCAATGCGCCCGATGTAAACGTTACGCCGTACATAGAGTATTCGCGACCTTCGTGGTGGATCTCGAAGGAACCACTCTGTGACGAAAACTTTTTCTCCGTTTAACACCGGCTGGGATACTACATTTGTTTGTACACTAATTTTCCACTGAGTTTTCCCTTTACGGATTAGTAATTTTTTACCTCTTTTACATCAGACCATTCTAGAGAATGGTTTGCAGCCTTCGAGGTAGAAAAGACGATGTACTGAGGCCTGCATTCCAATTATGAACATGCCAATTACAGGAGTATTATTTAAGCGATTAACAAAGTATGTTTCTCCAAATAAACTCTTTGCATGCAATTGCGAACACGGGCATGTTGCGAGTCGTATCAACTGAAAGAAAAGATGTCAAGAAAAAGTACGATGATAATAACGAAAGTACACGTAGGTGGCTGGAGACAAGGGTTGCCATGTTTGGCGATTCGTAGCTAAAGTGGCGACATTAAGATACCTGTCTAGACTGAAATTTTGGTGTGGTGACTTGGGCACTTACTAACTCTTCTAAACGCGGGTGATGCGTTATATATTTCCGGGTTCTTCTGACACCCTAAATTTAGAAAGCGGGCCTTACTGAGAGTTCAGTGATTTCAGTAGTTAGACGAGAGAGAGAAACTTTAATGAAAGCTGGCGAGGTCACTAGTCCGTGCAAAAAAGGCCATCGGAGTTATTGTCACTCAAAAACCAGCAATGCTCAAAACAAAACACAACATTTACAATCTGTTTCGTTATTCCAAACGCAAGGCACAAAGCACAAAGCGTTCTGGCGAAATTGTGGCTGTTCTGCTGACTGCTCTGCTCGTACTTTGCTAACTACTCTCTTGCCTCATCTATTCTCGGTTCCAATTAATGGACTAGAAGAAGGCTCAGCACCGCACCCAGACGAAAAATCGGCGATGAGGGCAAGAGGGCTTTGAAGGCAAAGATATGAAAACGCGAATTGCTTAAAGTATTTTATGATAACTGACGGTAATCTGGCTACGTGCGAGAATGGATTACAATGCTCACTGGAAGCGTTCAATTCTGTGTTCTTGCCTCCCATTTTATCACCTTTCTGATGAAGAAGGAAACGTTTGTTGACTCTTGTAAAAGAGGGAGGTTACATGTGAAGATATATCCCGTCGAGGGTCCCACCGTTTATACAGCACCGAGAACTTGATGTATAACTAAATAGAAAAAAAACAGTGAAATAACTAAGGACATTTTAAATATTCACAAGCCTCAGAGTTACACTTTTAGAGAAAAAGTAGAACAGAGCAATACGAACCAAGGACTCAAGTCGTAACATTACATAATAGACTAAATTAACAGAAAAAAACTAGAATAAAAAAACGAAAAAGAAAGAAAGACGAAATGAAAATAAGAAAAACTAGACACCCTACACTGTATTGTATGTCAAATTCTATTTTTAAGCACAACAACAATTCAGAATGTGCAAAAAAACGAATAGACGAAACAGGGCATTAAGCGAAATCTTTAAGAAATTTATGCTGAGAGGACAAAGACTTACGTGGTTCAAGGGCGAGTATTGCGGACGTTGAAAAAAAAAGTGGAAAGAAAATGGGCAATGTGAATTGGAAATTACCAGACGCTAAAAAAAGGTATTTCTTTCAAACTGGCAGTACAAAACTACAAACACACATAAATTGAATAAAACCGACAAGAAAAAACCATGCAACAACAAGAAAAAAAGAAACAAAGCCGAAATAACCATTTGCACAACTACTGTATACCAATTAAAACTGCAAAAGAAACTCTTTAGATGCTTTTTAATTAGCGATGAAGAAGAAAGTGACCCAATTGCATCTTGGAGACTATCCTAGTTTGAAATAGCAGAAAAACGAGAAGTATTTTTTTCATAATTTGTTAAAACTGAAGGAAGCAAGTAATTGTAGTTTGCAGCGAATCTGGTTGGTTTGGTATTAGTGAGACAACTTAACTCAATAAAGTGGAAAAAAAGTTGATTAGTCAGCAGTTTGAACAAAAAATTTTCATACTACCGTGTGGGCTTCAGATAGCAAGTGACAAGGAAGGGAGGTTGTGGAGGTGTTCAGGAGACCGCATGATACTTCCTCTTCGGGCCGCAGATGGCCGCGAAACAGTTTGCCGAGACGATAAAGAATAAAGTCAGTGGCGATCGCATGTAAATATTTGGGCCTGAGATGTTGTATGTGGCTATTTTATCTTATGTGAATATTCATCCTTCTTGCACGCCCTCACAGCTTCTGTCGTGTCTGGATGACTAGAAGAAGGGGCAACAAGAAGCTGCCTCATCATTCGTGTCACGATTTAGACACGTTCGTGGACCTAGGAGGGTATGGGTACACTCCAGCCGAGTGGCGACAGGGAGCGTGCTGGTGGTGACGGTGACTGGCCGCGAGCAGCCTTGCTCGGCGGGGTTTATTCTCCGGCCACCCACAATGTTGCCCACCGGGCCTGGTGGGGCCACTGAACTTGGCGGGCAACGAATATCAGGGTTGGGGGGCGCCACACAGTTGTCACATGCCTCACCCCCAAGTTGATTTCTCCTACGCAAACACAGAAGAACACATGTCCCTCCAGCGAGTCACGTTTGGCGGTCTCCGCTGTCTTCCACTCCGTCTGAGAACAGGTGTCCATGAAACTGTGGCAGCATCTGGTGCTGCCTGTGCCACTCTCGCACTGTCCATCACCCTTGCAGGTGGCACCGGACTTGCAGGTGGGGTTGCAGAGGCGCGAGTAGCACCAGCCCCTGGTGTTGTCCTTGCAGCGACTGGTGTAGTTGGCTCCTCTGCCTGCTTGCTCCCTGAAGGGGCGGCTGTGGTCCCCAGGCGAGGCCTCACATGGTCGGCGTGCCCAGGCCACGTGGTCTCTTCCGACATGCGGACAAGCAGCGACGACGCACTGGCAGGAGAGACCCCTAGCCGGCCGAGCAGCGTGGACCAGGCCGGAAGTTACTGGCGAAGGCCGGATCCCCAGACTCTGGCAACGGCCCTGGACGGCAACCTCGGTCAGCCGCCAGTTTCTGCTTGAGCTGATTCAGGATCACTGTGGACCGGAGATCTGGGTGCAACACCTCCAACGGTGTCTTCACCATCCGGCCCAACAGGAGCTCGCAGGAGGCACGGCCCGTTACGTTGTGGGGTGTGGTCCCGTACTGAAACAGGACTCGGGCAACTTGCGTCCGGAAATCCCCAGCCTTGCTCTCCTTGAGCTTGTCTTTTACTGTTTGCACCACCCGCTCGGGAACCCCATTCGAAGCAGGCTACGGTGGAAACATCATCCGGCGGATTCCGTTCTTCGTCAGCCAGGCCAGGTATCCTCGCCGGCGAAAGCGGGACAATTGTCGGACACGATGACGTCCGGCATTCCCAGGGCTGCGAAGACTTGCGCAGTGCCGCAATGGCTGCTCCTGTCGAGGGAGTGGTGACTGGTAGTACCTCCACCCACTTGGAGAAGGCGTCCACCACCACCAGGAAGTAGTGGCCCTTGAAGGGGCCCCCGAAGTCCATGTGCAGGCGGGACTAGCGCCTCTCCGGGAACTGCCAGGGGGTGATCTCCACATGACGTGATACTGGATGGTTCTCCTGGCCGGCTTGGAAGCTCTCCACCATGCGAGCAATGTCCTGGTCCAGGCCAGGCCACCAACCCTGGGACCGAGACACCATCTTGATCTTCTCCAAGCCTAGATGAACCGCATGCAGCAACTGCAGGACCCTGGACCGCAGGCTCTGCGGAATCACCAGCCTGGAACACCACAGCAGGCAGCCCTGCTGCAAGCTCAGCTCGGCGGCCTTGTGGCTGTTTGTACGCTCAGCCAACTCCTTCCCTCGGGAAACCGCCTTGACGACCTGCGACAGGACTGGGTCCCGGCTGGTCGTCTGCGACAGTGCCGATCTTGACAGTACCTCCGGGTAAGTGTGCTCCAGCTTGAACACTTCGGCAGGTTCAGGAACTGCCGCAGGCACCCCTGGCAGGGGCAATTGGCTCAGGACGTCAGCAGGTGCCAGGTTCTTTCCCGGACAGTAGACCAGCCGGTAACTGTAGGCGTCGAGCTTCTAGGCCCATCGCACCACTCGAGGTGATGCCTACATTGGAACCTCCTTGTCAGACTCCAGCAGTCCCAGCAGCGGCTTGTGGTCTGTGACCTCCTCGAACTTTCTGCCCCACAAGTACTGGTGCAAGCACTCGACGCCGAACTTCAAGGCGATGCCTTCCTTGTCCAGTTGGCTGTACCGCTGCTCTGCCGCATGAAGCCGACGGGACGCAAACGATACCGGGCGTCCCTGGCCATTCTTCTCCCGGTGGCCCAGGACGGCTCCAACGCCGTACGGTGACGCATCTACAATCAGGACGACAGGCTTGGCCGGATCGAATTGCACCAGCACTGGAGCCTTGGTGATGAGCTCCTTGCTGCGCTGGAAGGCCAAGTCCTGCTCCTTCTTCCAGGTGCACTGCTGCCCATCTCGAAGCAGAAGATGCAGCGGCTGTAGATGCGATGACAGTTTCGGCAGGAAGCTCCTGTAGAAGTTGATTAGGCCCAGGTAGCTCTGTATCTCCTTGTTCTGGGGCTTGGGCACCATGAGCTAAGCCTCAACCTTGCGGGGTGCCATGGCGAGGCCAGTCTTGGATATGACGTGGACCAGGTACTCAACGCTGGGGGCCAAGAACACACACTTCTGCTTCTTCAGCTTCATCCCGGCATCCTGCAATCGTGCCAGGACATTGAGTAGGTTCTGCAGGTGGTCCTCGTCGCCTGTACCGGTTGCCAGGATGTCGTCCAAGTACACTGCCACGTGCCTCCTGCTCATAAACAGGTTGTCCATCTCCCTCTGTAAAATGGCAGGAGCTGAGGCCACGCCGTGCGGGAGGCGCGTGTACTGGAAGAGTTCCAACGTTGTCGATATTGACATACTTCCGGGACGACCCCTGAAGCCCCAGCTGGTGCTACGCATCTCTGAGGTCTAGCTTCGTGAACTTCTGTCAACCGGACAAAGCTGAGCAGATATCTTCGATGCAGGGCAGCGCGTACTTTTACACGGTAGCCACGGGGTTGAAAGTGACCTTGAAGTCCTCGCACACCCTTACACTGCCGTCTTGCTTCAGGACTGGAAGTGGGCCTCAAGCCGTCTTGCTGCAGGCCCACTCCGAATATTTCACGGGCTCCAGAATCTTGTCTTCCTGCAGCCGTTGCTGCTCCTGGGTGACCACATCCTTCAGGGCGAACGGCAGTAGGCGCGGCCTAACAAAATCGGGCTGGGGTCCCTCTGGGACATGAATGCTTGCCGCCGTACCCGTGAATGTGCGCACTCTGGGCTGAAACAGGGCCTTTACTTGGTCAAGGGGCTAGCGATGTCTTCCACCACATGCACTGCTACCTGGTATTCTGGCAGCCGCAAGCCCAACGCCTGGATCCAGTTCCGACCCAGCAGCGTCGGTTACGGCCCCTTGGCCAGGTAAAGGGGCAGGGTGGCCTCCCGGTCGTCAAGGCGAACGCCAACCTGGGAGTCACCCTCGACTTGGGCCAGCTGTCCGGAGTAGCTGCGCAGCACGATGCCCGACGTCTCGGCGGACACTCCTGGACAGCCGCGCCTAAAGGCTTTCCTAGCCATGACCTGTGTCCAGCTCCATGGAGATGGGACGGTCAGCATATGCGGTGGCACAGACGACTGACGTGTGTCCGTGTGCCACATGTAAAAAATCTGCGGGTCTTCGGCCACGACGTTGAGACTAGCCGTCGGACCCGAAGCTTCTTCCGCACGCTCCGCCGCCTCACCTTGCGCAACTTCCTTGGCCGTGGGTTGACGCGGAACCTGTGCTCGACGCCGGCTGCTGCTTCTGTCCGTTTACCGACCCCCATCGGCACGCCTGAGGAATGTTCCCAGTTCCACACGCGAAGCATGCCGCTTCCGCCAACTGGCACTGTGAGAGGGGTGGTCAACACCGCAGCAACTGCACCTGCCATGTCGTGTCGCCATCTTTTTCAACGCCGCCTCCATCGACGGTGAGCCGTCAACACGCGCTATCTCGCCCACATCCTTGGCCGCAGCCTCCATCGCCAGCGCTGCCTTCACTGCGTCGTCCAGCGAGAGTCAAGAAGATCCAGGAGTCGCGTCTGCATGGCGGGGTCGTTGATGTCGCAGACGAAACATTCCCGGAGCAGCGGGTCTAGAATGTCCCCGACACCGCAGCCGCTCGCCAACCCTCGCAGAGCTGCGAGGAACTGCCCGAGCGTCTCTCCATCTCGGTGGCTCTGGTTGTTGAAGCCGAAGTGCTTCATTAACGTAGACGCATCCGGGCTGAAGTGCGAGTGCAGCGTCGCGAGCAGATTAGCCAGTGAATTGTCATGCGGCGTGGCCGGCTTGAGGAGGTCGACCAGGAGAGCGAAGACGCGGGTCCCGCAGCTGGCCAGGAAAATGTCGTGCTGTTTCGCCTAGGGTGTGTCATTCGCCCGAAAAAACATGCCGACTTGTTCCTGGTAGACCGGCCAGCCGGATCCTTCACCGTCGAATGGTTCGAGCCTCCCGTACAGCGGCATGGCGTAATCGCGGCTGGCTTGGGGGGACGGTGTCTCGGCGTTCTCGGTGGTGGCGCTCCCGGTGGCCCCGGCCACTCTGCGGGCTTCGTCCTCGTCGCACGTGTCACGATGCAGCCCCGCGTTCTTGACCCTGGGAGGGTAGGGGTACCCTCCGCCGAGTGACGACAGGCAGCGTGCTGGTAGTGAGGGTGACTGACCGCGAGCAGCCGTTCTCGGCTTTGTTTATTCGCCGGACACCCACAATGTTGCCCACCGAGCCTGGTGCGGCCATTAAAATTAGCCTCCAACAAATATCATGGTTGGGGGTGCCACACACTTGTCACAATTCGCAGCTGTGAGTTGCACCTCCTAGAATTTTAGGCTTTCGAATGCCGCCCGGCCATTCGACGTTTTGTACGTGTAGCCGTGCTCTTCCCGACGGATGCCAAGACGGTGCAACATTTTTGCACTTCCATATTCGCACTATTCTAACACGCCCCGATTTTAACATGGATGTACTTTATTTACGAATAATCGAAAGACCACAGCGCTGACTCACCACTGATTTTTATAAGAACAGACATACACTTAAATACCACAACCTAAACCCATGTGACCAGACATCATGCATACGTCACAATCCAGCGTATCATTTCTAAAACATAACAGGCATGAAACAGACTGTGTGGATGAAGGCGCGTGTTATATTTAGGTTACAAAGCAATTTTAAATTTCAAACTCACTCTCATGTAAATGAATCGAGAGCACACTAAAGCACCACACCCCGATTTTTCTTATATGCCTCAATATTCTCGCGTGTTAAGTTTTTCCTGTGCACAGACAAAATAACCGTTTCCTCGAACACAGGCTCGCACTTGCCCTTAGATACGTGTTGAGCCACGTGCAAGGAGGTGTCTCCTCCTAACGACCTTCTTTGTTCCAGCAACCTGACATTGATACATCGACTCGTCGGACGAATATAAAAATAACCACAATTAAATGGCATAAGGTAGAAAACACACTTTTTGCATGAAACAAAAGGAGACATATGCTTCACCCCGCAACTCTTTCCGGTGCCACGCGACATGCCTTTAAGCTTCCTGTCAACAGACCCACAAATTTTGCTAAGTTTATTGAGTGCCGAAAATACAACCCGCACACCGAAGCGACCCGCGACATTTTTCAAAACGGGGGACAATCTGTGAATATATGGGAGTACGGCATAACATTTCTTTTCTGCCGGTGCAATATCGTCAGGCATTGCGCATGTGCTCATCTTTACCCATTTGATAAGCTTCTGAACCGTGAGACGAATGACGTCATTTGGAAACCCGGCATCTTTTAACCTTTGTGGCTGCTTGAAAAAACTAGTGCCAATCGCTTCAACGCAAGACCTAAAGAGTGCCGACCGCAAACAAGAGAAAGCAATACCATTCTTGATCACTTTTGAGTGTCCTGAAATAAAGTTCAGGAGTGGCTTCTCAGAGCGAGGGTATACATCCAACACACGTGGTCAGGGTTGACTTCTAACTGTATATCATGAAACTGCAGCTTATTATCTCGGGGTACCTCATACGTAAACTATAATCCCGGACAACAATCTGTGAACCCCTGAACGATATCTTCAACAGTTTTACGCATATCACACGGTTGAACAAAAACAAGAAAATCATATACATATCTGCACACGTTTGTGACTACATTGCTGACGTTTCCTTGGATGTATTTTTCTACTCTTCCTAAGAAAATGTTGCTCAGTACAGGCGCAACTTTCGAGCCGATACACACACCAGAGCGTTGAAGGAACAACCTTTTTTTGCAGTCAACCAACGTAGAGTTCAGGTAGAACGTCAAAATCTCCAGAAAACTACTGACAATATAACCAGCACTAATACAAAATTTCAGCTCATCTTTGTCTTCTGTGATCGAAAGTTTAACACTATTCATGAATTCACCATGTGGAATATTGTAGTACAAGTCCCGTACATCAACACTGAAAACATTGCACGAACAAGGGTTACGGCTAGCAAGCCACGTGACGAGCTCATCAGAATGGCGCAGAACAAATGTATCGCTCACGCATAACTTTTCTAAGTGCTTTTGCAGGTAACAGGAAACCGCCCGCTGCCACTGGTATCTTTCTGTTACTATCGCACAAAACGGGATTTCCGGTTTATGTGTTTTTGAGGCAAAGAATACTTCCTGGTGCAAGGCCTTCGCATTCTTAACACTTGACACTAACTTATCCAGATTAGGCTTCTCAAACAAGGCCATGGCGACTTCCTTCACCTTTGGCGCTTTTAGATTCGTTACTCTGAAGTTTTTGTCTACAGCCGTGCATGCCTTTTCCTGGAAGGTCGCCTATGAGGCAACAACAATGAACCCTTCCTTATCTGAACCCTTACGTTCAGATTAGGAAGGGGGTGTGGTGCTTCATTGTGCCGTCGATTCATTTACATAAGAGTGAGTTTGAATTTTTAAATCGCTCTGTAACCTAAATATAACACGCGCCTTCATCCACACAGTCTGGTTCATGCCTGTCATGTTTTAGAAATGATACGCTGGATTGTCACGTACGCATTATGTCTGGTCACATGGGTTTAGGTTGTAGTATTTAGGTGTGTGTCTATTCTAATAAAAATCAGTTGTGAGTCAGCGCTGTGGTTTGACGTCTCTTCCCTAGTGTCCGTGTTTAGGTGCGCTACCTTCAAGATGTCCCATATGCATTACCAACTTGCCCAGTTGTCACTTCTTCTACACTTCTTCTATTCGAAAGAAATGTAATGCGGGTTCTACGGCGCAGCTGTAAAATGCGTGAAACCACGTACCTGGTAGAAGACCGTTCATTTGACCCATGCAGCTGTACCATCCAACTTCCTTGTTCTGCATAACCTTGCTTATTCACCTCCTGTTGATAATAAAACTGTAGCCGTGAACATTCACAGTACGTTCAATTTTAAGTGCCTTGACCCTAATTTTAGACGTGATGTGCCGTTGTTTGTTTGGAGCTAATTTATCTACCCCTCGTGGAAGTCTTTAAGCTCTCAGAAATTTCCTTGCTCAGGGCGTGTGTAGTCTTTGCAAGAAAATATAGCTCCAAGGAGGAACGGCACAGTAAGCGCCAGCAGAAAATTAGGTTCCCTTTCTACACATGTAATTTGTAGGATACTTTGTGTGCGATAACGTTTGGGAGTCATCTGGTTTTTAATCTTATATTTGCCTAAATTACGTGTCTTCCTCAAAACCTTCAGTTTTACACTTCATGTCATGTTTTCTTTCGCGCTAACCATCAAAGGCGCGCATCTTGTGTGTTTTCTTTGCAAGTAATTAAAAAATATTTCGACGGAGCGATGTTGCCGGACTTACTGCTCTGGAGTGATTTTGAAAGTCCTGACTGATTGGTTCTCCACTACAAATGCTACGCTCATGGATTCATTATTCACTATGCATGAGCTAATCTCAGCGTTGGCGTCCGTTAACCTGCCTTCTTCGGCAGGCTCCGATGGCGTTACGTACTCAGCTTTGCGACATCTCGGCGCTAACGCATCTGGCAACTGCTTACCTTTTAAAACAAGTCGTGGGAGACAGCCCGCATGATTGAGAGCTGGGAAGTTGGTCGCCTAGTAGCTGTCCTCAAACCAGAAAAATCGCCAACCGACATTAACTCTTACCTCCTGATTGCTTTACTAAGCTGCATAGGGAAGGCAGTGAAGAAGATGGTGCTGCAGCAACTCGTCTGAGATCTCCAGGACAGAGAAGTGTATCCACAAGAGATGTCAGCGTTCAGAGATGGAAGAAGTAGCATCGACAACGTCATTGCTTTAGTGAGGGATATTCATCGGCAAAATGCTGCAGAAATGATCACAGTAGCAGTCTTGCTATACATCAAGGCGGCTTTTGACAGCGTTCCTCATGAAGCTGTTCGAAAGTAAAAGACGTTTGTACGGCTACGAGTGCAGATGCACAGTTGGCTCTGTGACTACTTGCAAGATCGGTATGTATATATGACGACAAGTGAAGGCGATACACGGAGGTATGAGATTACACAGGGTGTCCCTCAAGGGGGAGTTCTAAGTCCTGTCCTGCTTAACGTCTGCCTCATCCGCATCCCGAAAGTACTCTTTAAAAGTGTCAACATATCTCTTTACGCTGATGACATTTGTGTCTGGGATTCTGGCAAAAACAGGAGAAGCATACAATCCAAACTGCAGAAAGCTCTTCTTGCAATTCAAAAGTACCTTGGTACCTGCGGATTGATAATTTCTCCCGAAAAGTGTGCCGCAGTTGCTTTTACGAGGTGGGATGTATTCCGTTATCCCCTTGTCATAAACAACACAGAAATAACGTACATTCATAACCATAAATTTCTTCGAGTTACATTATATTGCTCACTATCTTGAGTCCCCATCACCGTCACCTTAGTGAACGCCTGCTGTCGTTTATGCCAATTTTCTGCATGCTTCCAGGGAAAACACTGTGCAGCTCAGGGCCTTCACTACTACGACTTTATAGGGCACAATTCCTTGGCCTTTTCCGGTACAGCCTCCAAGCGCTGATTGGTTTGTCTAAGACAAACTTCAGAATGCTTGAGTGTACACAGTCTCAAAATCTGCTCATCTGTCTGGGCCTTCCAAGGTGGGCATCCACGAATGGAACTCTCTCAGAAGCAAGGTGCATGTCAGCCCAGACACTCCAAGCTCAAGAGTTTCTTCGCACCAGCCTCCGTCACGTAACCGGGTGTTCTGACCATCCTCTAGCACAGGTGTCTACTCCTCATGTACGGAGCATCCTACTGGCCAACTTCGAACACCCAAGCAAGCCTGCCTTTACGCCTTGGAAAGGTTCAGCATGAAAATTATGCCTCAACATACCGGGTATAGGCAAAAAATCCTGTATGCCTGAGCCAGCTTGGCGATACTTCACGCTAGAGCATATCAGCTCACGTTACCTTGGCCAAGTTCACGTGTATACAGGTGAGTCTGTGAGGTGACTCGTCAGCTTTAGCAGTGTGGATTTCATCTGTGGGACTAACTGTAAAAGAGAACATCAGTCACAAGACATCGACCACCTTCACTGAGTTGACTGCTATTAGGGTAGCATTCGTTCACATCACCAATATTCCCGCTCCGCAATGTGTGATCTTTACGACTCGTGGCCTGCCCTGCAAGCACACTTGTAGCCATCCCACCGCTGCAGCCAACTAGTGCGTGATCTCCACGCATTGCACACACTTGCACTACGAGAAGGGCACTGCATCTCGCTTCAATGGCTGCCAGGTCATTTCGGTATCCAGGGAAACGTCGTCTCTGACGCAGCAGCGAAAGAGGCACACAGCCTGCTTGTGTCGATTGGGATCCCGTATTGCCAACGACGGAAGTACGGCCGCGAACGCACTGGGACGGAAACTGCAGTTCCTAGCTTAGCAGGGCCCTCTTAAGATACCCTTGCCCCTGCACGCGATGGAAACTCAGTGCACTTTCCATTTTCCTCGAGGTCTAAAAAAGCAAACAGAGGGTGTTTTTCACCGACAACGGCTGAACGTTGCCTTCACTGGTAGCTTTCTTTTTAAAATAGCCTTTAACCGACTATCCATTGTGCCCTGTGTGCTCTGATAGGGAAGACATACGGCACGTCTTGTGTTACAGTCCGCAGCACAGAACTCATCGTGAAAAAGCAAAAAAAACTCCTGGGCGGCTGCTATGCGGAAACTCTTTAGAGCTGCATCACTTTGTTGGTCCGTCGCAAAATCACGCTGACGCGGAGCGAGGGACAAAGGCTCTGTGAACTTTCCTGTCTGACTCTGGAACAATCGAGGTTTTTTTACCTTGGGATCCCCAGATTTTTCTAGTTTCCGAACTGATCATATTTTATTCCCCCATTATGTATTTCTTCTGCGTACTTCTTCCCCCCTTTTTTTCGCCTGACTATGTTCACCCCCCTCTGAAGTAGCAAGCCCCGCCATTTGTGGGGCTAACCCCTTCAATGTCCAATAAACATTTATCTCTCTCTGTTACTGCGCACGTGACCTGCTGGACGCAGGAGCTAGAGGGTCAAAGGAAGCTTTGAAAATATTTTTTTATTTCCAGTAGACAGAAGAAAGGGGACATTCGTTCGCAGAGAAAGACGAGGGGAAAGCTTTGTCAAGCATTTACAGTATGAGAGAGCTCTTACTTGAACTGTTGTGATTCTCTAGCCTCGAACACGCGCCCGCGGGGAGGCGTCGCCCCCCGTACCTTTCCGCCGCCCCAGGCACCAGGAGAATGGCCTCGGAGCTCGGAGAGTAGGCGATGAGACCGCGACGGCAATCCACATTTACGTTTACCTGGGCTCTCTTGCATCGGCTAACTAATGCCGCTAATTCCTTGTAGAGTTTTTTTCCTTATCGGTGTGTGCAGGGAGAGGGCCGCCACTTTATCGTTTTCGGCTGCGTGCTGTGGTGACCGGCGGGCCTCAGTCGACCGGCGACGGATTCCCGGGAAAAGGCGTCTTTGTGTCTACATAGGAGGAAAGTATGGCAATGGAGTTGAGAGGTGGATTTTCAGGGGAGGTGGTCGCGGGCAAATACGGCGCCCCAGCCGTGTGCGAAAACGTGGGCTATTTTGAATGTGCTTTCATGTCGCTGACAGCGAGAAAAGGAGGCGAAAACGTTAGGAATAGAGAAAAGGCAGGCGGCGGCGTGTTGGCGCCTCTTAGGTAGCAAAAAGTTTGAGTTGTAAGAGGTGATTGGATTCGTTACGACTTATAATAATAGCGTAGAATCGCGCTTACGCTACTAAACCCATTCTTTTGACACAGTTGAACTATGCGCGTTGCTCATAAACGTACCCTGCATGTAATCAGACCATGTTAAAAATACGGTTTTCGTTCAATTGGAGGCTTCATTCATCTGGGTGCCGGTGTAGTAGGTAATATGGGCTTCGTAATTATTTGGTGTACGAAAGATGCATCACGTCATATCTGTTACTTCCTTTCTCGCACAGTCATCAATAGGCCATGGTCTTTTTTTTCTTTGCAGTGCTTGTGTCGCGATGGAGTGGGCTCTGAATTTTACAAGTACTAATGCGTCGATTTTGTTTTGAGGGGCATTCATCTTTACCCCTTCTTCATCAGTACAGATACCTTCTGGCATGAGATAGTACTAGTTTGAGCTGATATTTACAATTGTTATGAAGGCAATCTCACTTTTTTCTAAGTACGTATTCGGTATTTTAAACACACGTCCTGATATGTCACTTTCCACGCCGTAATCTTCGATGCACCATTACGAACTGACCGAAGTGTCATAAATTTGCGTGAAGCCGTTGATCCTAACTTCGTATTGATTGCCTATGCTGTTTCGCTCAGATTCGCAAAACAAAAAAAAAACTAAAAGTTTTGGAAGTGGTGGCAAAAAAGCAGACATAACCCAGTTCATAAGGAAAGCAGAGAAAAACTGTTTCCATCTGTGAAAATACTGGCTAGCGCACACTAATGATCATATCGCGAAAAGCGGTAGCCAGGATACTAAATTTTGCACAGTGAGTTCCTTCCTTGCAGCGCTTCAATCAGTTTACTTTAGGAGAGGTTCCAGCTGAACCAGACACAAAGAATAGAAAACGGCAAGCAAGATAGAGAAAGGCTGATAGAGGGATTGGCCATCAGCGTTTCCTAGAGACAATTCGAGGGAGAGGGTGGCGCCGGTTATTTACGCCAGCACGTCGCCGCCTGACTTAAGCTGCAGCGTCCTAGTGGAGACAAGATGGCTGGCACACGCCTCCTTCCCGCATACCCCCCCCCCCCCCCCCCCCCGAAAACGGCGCCAGCCTGCCACAGAGCAAGGCCGAAGCTTGATTTTAATTTACACCGCCCTGCGCCCTCACTGAATGCCGAGAGGCGTTCATGTCTGAAGTTGATACGAAATAACGGGGATAAATGGAGCCATCGGATACCCACACGCGCACGTTCGCACCCACACGCGCCAACACGCACGCGCACACGCAAGCACACACATAAACGCGCACGCACATGCAGCCACATGAACCCGCATGCACACTCCCATACAAACTCAACCGCACGCACGCACGCGCGAACGCGCAAGCGCACGCAAGCACGCACCCATTCAATCACTCACCAATTATGTATCCGCCATTAGCAAAGGCGGTTCCGCTCCCCTTGCCGAACAGTATGGGCTTACAACCAACTTTAAAAACAATTTCAGGAATCAAGTCGCCGTTTACAATGGCTGAATTCTTGGCCGCAATCGATTAAGCTAAACTACCTACTGATCCTCGTTCCGGCCGCATTGCTAACGAGGTGTAAAAACATTTGACTCCCCAGTTCTGACGATGCTTCTGGACTCCGTAAATCAGGTGTGGCTGTCTGGTAAACTGCCGGAATCGGGCTTTTGGCAGATATTGGCTCCATCCCAAGGCCTGGGAAATCACCACATCAACTTCGTAACTTGCGTCCAATTGCCTTGACATCTACGCTGTGAGCTGGTAGAGCGGATGCTTGGCACGCGTCTTCAGTGGTGGCTTGATACTTTTCAGTGGTATCGCCCGGCGCAATATGAATTCAGGCCTGATCTTGGTACTGCGGATGGCATGGAAAACCTGTCATCTTTGGTTTTGGTGGGAGCCCGTTCTCGCCGTGTAAGGACTGTGCTAGCTATGGACATATGCAAAGCGTATAACAATGTTAGCCGTGCTGTCATCTTAGAGCTACTACGTTTTCTCCGCCTCCCAGACAAGGTCTTTGTCTGTGTCCGGCACTTTCTACAATACCACTCTTTCTCCGAACGCATCAACGGTGGAAGTTTGGGCTCCTTTACACCAGTGCGCTGCGTGCCACAAGAGTCGGTTTTCTCTCCTCTACTTTCAACATCGTCTTGTTGCCGCAAGCCTGGCCCCTGGCCACTATTAAAGACATATATTTCCTCATATACACGAATGACATTACTCTCCAGACCTGCCAATATCCAGTTCATGCAGACCTGCCAATACAACCGAGTGCCTCCAGCAAGCGTTAACAGGCTGCCAGAAATGGTGTGCGTATATGGGCCTCACCCTGTCTCAAGAGAATGCTGCTGCACTTACAGTTGCCAACGCTTGGGGCCGTCGCCCCCTTGCAGTACTGCCGATCGTCGTACAACTATTGAAGACATGTATTTCCTTATGTACACGAATGACATCACTGTATGGACAGTTCATCCATACCTGCTAATACAACCCGAGTGCCTCCAGCAAGCGTTAACAGACTGCCAGAAACGGTGTGTGTATATGGGCCTCCCCCTCTCTCAAGAGAAGACTGCTGCACTTACAGTTGCCAACGCTTGGGGCCGTCGGTTCCTTGCAGTATCGCCAATCGACCTTCCCATTTTCGAACGCCTTCGGGTTCTGGGCTGAGAGATATCGGCCTCAGGGTCAGCAGCACAGTGGATACAATCTGCTCGACCGAAAGCCGGACAAAGGCTCCACCTTCTTCGCCGCATATCCGGGAATTCTTCGGGGGCCTGCTGGACGATGACACGTCTCCTAGTGAGTTGTGTACTACAGCCAAGGCTCGTGTACCAGGTACAGTTCCAGGACATGACGCAAGGGGACTGGGACCGGCTGGAGGGTATTAACAGGGCCGCCATGCGCAGAATTACTGGACTTTCCCGCCAAACACCAATTCCACAGCTCCAAGCAGAAGCCCAGCCAAACACGCTTGATGAACTCATTCATCGGCGTCGTCCCGCCCGCCTGCTGACACGTGGAGTGGTTCAAGAGGCAGCAGCTCTCGCCGCTAACATGGGCCAGCCGCCAAATACGACGCCAGCACTTTCCGCCGCAACGCCGCCCTGGCTGTTCCATCAGGTGATGGACAACAAGCCTTTGACAAGGCTACACGCTCGTACCTCGGGCCTTCACCAGCCTCCAGATGCCGTCCTTCATGTCCCTGACTGGGCGCCTGTGACGCAACCGCTGGTTGTCTATGCTTTTGTGGATGCCAGGGAATACGCTGCTTCATCACCACGGCATTAACGTGTCCCTCCTACCCTGCCCTAAATCAAAGCTGCACGTACGAGGCACTCCGTGCACTCCCAAGCCTGCTATCAGAACTTACTGCCATTAGGAATGGCCTGCAGGCGCTTGCATCCACTTTGACTATTGGGGACGAGCTGGAACTTTACATGGACTCACCGGCAACGATTCGGAATTTGCGTCACGTTGCCTGTTGTACAAGCCTGGCCGCACGCATTCATGCGATTATGGACACTTATCCATGCCCTGTCCGCGTTTTTTGGATTCGCCGAGACACTCTCTCTGCCTACACTGTGGCCGATCGCGCCTGCCACCGAAGAGACCTCCCACGGCCACTACCACTACTTCGATTTTCTACCCTAGAAGAAGTGTTCGTGGCAAAAGAGAACCTCCGCCACACTACGCATGCTTTACTTTCACCGCGTGGAACTGTCCTCCCCAGTGTGCTCGCTCGCTTGGAGGAGCTCTTGATGCGGAAGCCTCGAGTTCGGGTGGAATTATCTCTTGGCCTGCCCGATGCCACGCACCGTTTTTAGACGCCTGCCCCTTCTGTGTGACGCCTGCGCCAGAATCGGACGTTGAACACCTTCTGCTTACTGCTTCGGGTCTTATAAATGCCAGAATTCAACACCTTCGAGGCACAGGGCTCTAGACCTTCCAATCTTAAGCGTTGGATATAGGGACCCCAGTACCGGTCTCTCCTTGTCTTTCTGCGCGCAACTTGTGCAGTGTTGTACCTCTAAATCTCCATGTTATGCCATAGGGCAATCTATCGCATGAAAAAAAAAAGATTTCTGGGAAAGAATACTATTCGTCACACCACTCAGGGGTCCCAGTACCTTTCCGCGAGTGTACACCATCAGCAGGCACACGGCGATATACATATGCCACACAAAATATAAGGACCACCAGACGGTGAACCACTTTTCACCGCATTAGCGTACCAAACAAGAAGATGACTACAGTGTTCGGGCTAACCACCACACGAAATTTGAAAATAAATCAAAGATCTGTAGTAATATTTGCATCATAATTATAGTTGACGACAGTGCACAGAAAATGAAAAAGCGCAATGCGGGAGCCGATGTCTCAATCTAGTTGGCGTGGCAAATTCACAAATGTATAGGTAATTGAGGGTCGATGACAGCATAGCAGCGCAAACAGCGCTTACTTAAGCTTTAGTGATCTGAACATACAACATATATGTTTCACAAGCTACACGAAACAGTAACGATTGTACCTCTGCGATTCCATGAGGCGAATGAAGGGTCAGACATAACGTACAATACTTTTGAAGAGAGAAACTTCAGCGGGCGAAAGGAAAATACACCCAGGGTGCAGTCGGCAACTCTAATGACAAATACAATGTCAGGTCCTTGTAACGGCGAGGTATATCGTTTGCTAAACGCTGCGAAACGTACACACATCGGCGTATATGAATCAGTGCGACATTCATGCAACATTATGAAACTAAAATGTTGGGGAATTTTGCAATCAAATAGTAGCGGTGAAGTTTTCGGGTGTGTGAAACAGGGACCGCAGCAAATCACATGCCTCACGGCAAGCACCTTAACTGTCGTTGAAGGATGCCTAACGCCAGGTATGCATGATAGCGAAGTATCATAACAAAGCGCTGCCGTAACAAGTATTGACAAATTCTGACAAGTTTCCTAGGACAAGGTCTCAAAGCGGGCTAATTCTTCCACAAGACCTATTTCGCCAGTCCTAACCGTTTCGCCAATTTGATAGGTTAATTCGTCATACATTGCGACGAAATTTCAAGTGGGTATGGGAACTCACAATATGGGCTTCAGAACAGCCTTTATATTGAGAGCAGTATCAAGCCAGCCAATTATGTACACCGAGAACTACGACTCTAAACCACGATGCATCCTAATACTACCATTGCAGCGCTCAGCGGAAGTAAAATGCATTCGCTTGCAGCGATGACGTTAGCGACACCACCTCCATCACACAATACGGTGAACCAGAAACATCAATCGGCGAGGGAGAGCGAAATAGCCCCTCAATGAGTTCTGACAGCGAAGAGTATCAGTGTCTCATGGCGTCACAGGCTCACCAAAATCCTATTCCTTGCTCAACGCTTCACCAGAGAGCTTCTTCCACGGTGTTCCATATCAGGAGGGCCGTAGCGACATATTCTCTAAGCTAAAATAATAACTGCTGGCTTTGCGGACGAGTTGATATCGCCAGCAGTAATTACCTCAGTGAGTAGCTTTAGCGAATGACAACAGCGAGCGATTCTCACTGTAGTAATCCCTGCCACTTTGCGAAGAAGCGCGAGGGCACTCGCCACTCATACGTTTTAAGCGGGGCTCCACGCAAGTGGAACTCGCACTCGCGCGTGGTGTGTGGGGCTCACCATGAGTGGCGTTCGCACTCGTAAGTGCATAGCTGGGGTATCCACAAGAGAAACTCAGACTCACGAGTGGCAATCGAGGCTCGCCGCGAGTGAAACTCGTAGGCGCGAGTTGCTACTGGTGCTCACCGCGAAGGGCCTCGCACTCGCGTTGCTGGGCGAGGCTCGTGGTAAGTGGAACTCGCACTCCCAAGTAATGAGGGGGGCTTGCAGCAAGTGGTAATTGCACTCACGAGGAGGAGTGGGGCTCGCCGTGAGTGGCGCTCGCACTCGCGCGTTGTGAGTGGGGTTCGCCGCGAGTTGAACTCGCACTCGCGGCTGGTGAGGGGGGCTCACGAAGCGTGGCATTTGCACTCAGCAGGCCGGAACGGTGGTGAAACTTACTCACCGCTCACTCGTGAGTGTGAAGTGGGGGTTGTGTGAGTGCACTCTTGAGTGAGCCGGCCGACCTATGCCCAGAAACACATAAAAAGTATGGTTACAGTGAACCTATAGGAGCCATTATTCTATGCTGTTCACGAGCAATACAAAGAGTATATAACATGCAACCCCAAAGTTTACGAATGCCCCAACTAGTACGTCAATACACCGCGTATGCACTTACAGCGAGTGACAATTAAAATAGAAGCTTGACGTACAGTACGATAGAGAAACTAGGAATAAAAAGTTCAGGTACACTACAACGACAGGAATATGCAATTTCGTCATACAATGCAACTTATTCAACACATGTATACTCAGATTGCATTCGCACTAGCATTCAAATGCACCACCCTAGGTACTAGAAGAAGGATCCTGTAACAAATATTTGCTTTTATAACCACACCACGCTTATAACCACCATTTTATAACCACGCCAGCACGGGCAGATAGAGAGAACGTCACAACGCGCCCCCGTCGTCAAGTGCAAAACTTCCCTCTTTCTCCCATCTAGATTCTTGGCTCTCCACCGCACTGCAAAGCTAAGACCGCACAATAGAAAACGCTCGAAGCTTCGTTGAAAGCATAGGGGCGGAGGTTTTATTTTTGTTATTTTCTTGCAGGTGAGCATGCGAGTGGGTATTGCCGTCGACACGTCACATTAGAAAGTTCCAGGGATTTCCCGGGGAGAAGAGAAATTAAATTATTGCATCAAACGACTGAGTTACCAGAATTAGTCCCTATACAATTACATAAAAAGCTGTACGATACTTTCAGACACCGTGCGCACGCGTTTTCACCCCACTTCTGTAGTCACTCAATGAACCTTGCTTAACATTCTTGTCAGGTTGTTTGGGCTACCCTTAAACACGGTCGCTGAAGTTGTAAACGGGAATTTGTGTTGATGCAAGAAGCACTGGTTATACCATATTGTGCTATAGTAGTGCAGCGAAATATATATTTTTTAGCGTATAGTGTTTTCAATGGTTCTCTCTGATTTGATTGTAGTTTTTTAGGAATAATTGCCTAAATTGTTTTTGTGTTTCGCTGCTTGGGTTCTCAGCATGCAGCTATGGTGAACTCGAGGCCCGGAGTTATGGTTCTTATAATATATCGCGTCTATCTTAAATCCTAATCGGTGTGGTGGCTATTCAAATCTCCAATTATAAATATCGAGCCTCGTTTAGCTAAGTATAGAACTTGGAAATTGTTTAGCGCAGCTATGATTACTTGGGGAGATATTACGTAAACTAAAATTGCTTTGGTTGACATGCTTTGTATGTGATAATATTCCTACTAAGGCATGTGTGCAAACCACGTATGGTCGACGCTTTTGTCATGCAACGCAATGAATGCATGTCTTGCAAGAGTAGCTAGTATAGCTTTTTTGTTCTTTCACCTCATGTTCTCTCATCCATATAAGAATATGCAGTACAGTGGAAAATTTTGCCTGGAAGCCTGTGTTTTCCAGAACAATGACATCTGGAGCGTCTTAAAATCCATAATGTTAATAAGTTATGTGTAGGTGGCTTGTTTTTAATGTGTAGCTTGTTTTAACACCAGTCATTTCAACTGCCGCATGACTGGCGTGTTCCTCTTTTTTTCATCTAGATTGGCCGTAGGAGAGTGCATATTTCGGACTTGTTTTGGTATTGTTCACTGCAGTAGGTCGGAAATTTTGTGTTGTTTCTTTTACACGGCCCGCACTTCCATCGCGTTCATTTCTAAAGCACCAGAAGTCCCTTCGTGGTGCTTTACTCAAGCGTTTAGTGCACAATTTGGGGAATCGTAAGAGAAAGAAAGCTTTTTTTGGCGCAGCACGAAGCTGATAAATTGCCCTGCTAATTTGGTTTTTCAATTATTGTGTGTTTATTATTCTTTTTTTGTTTTGAAGTCGTAAAGCTGACAAACTGCATGCTTATTGTCTTTGTTTGCCTTAGCGCTTTTTTGTGGAGCCGGATCGCACTGCAATGTATTTAGGCCATCGCTAGATGAGTTATCATATATCACAATTTGCAGATGTTCTTTGGCAACCGATGACGTCTAGCATGCACTGTCTTTCCTGTCAGCATCCCCTTGTTGCCAGGGGGAGCAAGTGGTTACCCCCAAATTTGTTGGGGCATTCTTGGCGCATTCAAGTTTTCATGTTTTGCTCACTCTATTTTTTTGTCAAAACGAGTTCTACCTTATGTTTGAATGCTTGTACACCCTTAGCCAAAAAGAACGAAAAACCCCAGCTGTTAGCCCTCGTGAGCGACTGTTGTTTCTCAAGAGGAGTAACGGCGGAAGCGTGCGTGCCTTGTGCATAATTCGTAGAGTAAATGTTCATCCCTGCTGATCTGGAGGGCAACTAGAGGACGAAACGGCAAGCAGTTACTCCCCACTGTAATGGTGTCGCTACTATGCGACCTAGCACTAATGTGCGTTCAGTTTCATAATTTGCATACACACGTAGCTTCCCGCTCAGAATCTTTTATATACAGTCGATACCGGATGTATCTAACTCAAGAGGATCACAAAATAGTTCAATATATCGATAATTCCATATTTAAATGTTTTATTTTGCATAGGATTTCCAAGGGGATGCTTGGACTGTTTCATAAATGCAATAGGTCTATATATCAGGGTTCGATATCGGTGGGATCGACTGTAGTACCATAAAAAAAAATTGAGTTTTAAAAATAACAAAAAGCGTCTTCTCTAAATGAAGAAACGCCTCGTGGCAGTGAGCGGCGATGCGCGATAGACCAAACCCTCTACTTTACGTTACTCTAAAGTGACACGGACCTCGAGCTCTCGAGGGAAAATATAAGCAAGTGAAAGATTCCGTGCACATGGGACACAACGTGGCAGCTGTTAGTGAAAATTCGCTAACCTTGCTAAGTGTTTGAAAGCGGGTAGATGTCCCTGCAGTGGCGGATGTCCCAGGAGATGCGGCACAGTTATACAGTCCGTCGGAAAGGTCGGCAGTGGTGGAGAATGCAGCTTACGCGCACGTAGAAGAGGACCTTGCTTCCGTGAGGTGTTCATCCTGTGGCCTCGTCAATATAACAGATCAACATAAGGGCGCACCGATGTGTAAACTGTGCCAACAACCGCATCCAAGGCCAGGCAAGGACTGCCCGAAACGCCTCGTCCGCAACCGCCCAGCCCGCAAGGTACGTCTTCACAACTCGTTCTTCAACCAGCCGTCCTAGCACCAACAACCTAGCAGTCAACTCCACTGAAGCTGGTGCACTATTGTGTAGCAACACCCCACCGCTCGGGAATTCACTCCTCCAATCGGTACCCAAACCTCTCCGAATCCCTCCCGATTCAACCAACCAACCACCCTTCTCGGAGCCCACATTCCTTCCTTCCCTAACCAAACTACTCGAAAACAATCAACGCCAGGAAACAAAAATGGTGGCTCGCTTAGAAGCACTCGAAGCCACCAACATTGAAGCCCCCACCTGTTCAGCTCCATCTTCCCCGAGACACTAGATAAGCCCGCTCCTCTATCCATCCCAACCGAGATAATCAAATCACTGGTAAACGAGCAACTTCAGACACAAGTGCCTCCCACTGTTGATCAATGTTTCGACGTCGCCCTAACCGAACTCAATAAAGAAATCAGAAATTCAATGGCGAAAATTCAGCGACTCACTGACGCCCAGACCTCCTGCCTGAACACTCTAGAAAAAGCCCTCTCCGCAACACCCTGTACCACTACTTCACAAAAAAAGAAAGTCAAACTGTCCCTCGAGGCACCCCGGTACCTCAAGTTTCGACACTCCGAATACTGGGCGAACCCTTTCAGGCTGACGGCTCTGGTGCCGCCCCCTTACCACTATTACATCGTACCGTCACACAACGTATTCATCTCATCAAGCGAATTTGCACCCACCAGCACCGTCTTCGTGAGAAAGACACCAGCCGCCTCATACAAATCATTCTCATCGGCCACATCACGTACGGCGCCCCTAATGTAGAGCTAAAGCCTCAAAAACACTCAAGATTGATGCACTCATCCGTCGGGCGTACAAAATCGGCATCGGTCTTCCTGCCTTCACACTCACCAAGAAGCTACTGCAGTTAGGAGTTCATAACATTCTTGCTGTCCTTCTGGAAGCACAGCAGGTATACCAACTTTCCCGCCTGACCCTGACAACTACCGGCAGAACGATCCACCGATCTCTGGATCGACCAACCCCTCTACCAGCAGAGACACTCCAGCATCTCCCGTCCCTTTATACGTAGCATCATCAGAGTAACCCCCATACCGCGCCACATGCACCCAGAATACGACAAGGGCCGCCGATTAGAATGGGTCAATTTTCTCAACAGACGTTATTCTGGCCAATCAGACAGCAGATACACTGACATCAAGCACTGTGTTTTACCAGCTCGTGGCAGCCTGGCAGTCACGGATTCTACAGGTGCTATACTCACCTCGGGAACCTTACCTAACACCACAACCGCAACAGCAGAAGCAACTGCCATAACCCTGGCCGACACCACCAATACAAGTACGGGCCACCTCACCATCTTAACAGACTCTCAGCTGCCCTGCCGCTACTAACTTCTCGGCCGTATTCCCTACCAGGCTCTCAAAATACTTCAATTCCCCAAGCCTCCCCCAACCTTCCGAGATAGTGGGGACACCTCGGCAAGCCTTCCTTCCAGGGAATCAGGTGGCACATGCCGCTGCCCGTGAACTCGTTTTCCGGAATTCTCGTCCAACGACAGACGACCTGGCATCCGCACCATCCCTTCACCCTCTGCCGCTCAGATACACCGACCTGCTTGCTTACTACCACCTCAGTCGTTTCCACTACCCGCCTCCCCACCCGTCGCTCGATACAGCCGAGGACCGGAGGTGCTGCCGGCTACAGACAGGCACATACTTCAACTGTACCGTACAGTCGCACATCTCCCCTACCACATTTTACTACTTCTGCCATTCCTGCAAGCTCCCCACCACAATAGCCCACCTTGTATCGTTCTCCCCACACCATCCCGAACCCCACAATTCCACAACCCCTGAGCGGTGGGAACGGGCACTGACCAGCCTGCACCCGGCGGACCTGCAACACCTGATCAACAGGGCTAACCGGGCTGCGGAAGCGCGTGGCTTCCTCAACTGAGGACACCACCCACCTGTTTTTTTCGTTTTTGCTCAATAAAACGTTTTGACTCCTTGTACTCCTTGTACTTGCGAAGCGTAGGGGAGGCACGTGTTTAAACAATCCGACAAATGTCAACCACAACGACAACTGCAAATCGTAAGCGCACATTAGAGGTAAGCATTTTGCTTTCAGCTTTTATTGGCGAGACAAATTTTATTCGTACAAAATTATTGACAATGCCTCAACAGCCTTAAAACATGACTGCATTTTCAAGTCCTATATACAAACGCTATATAATTGAAGAAGCACACAGCGCCGGAATTTCTTTCGTCTACGGAGGAACAAGGGCCCTGTACTCCTATTATTAAATGCGAAGCATCTCATGCTCGGGACTGTGTCCCTCCCTCCCTCGTTGATGTTGGCCACCATCCGCACTCTACAGCACATGCGCGTCTCTTCAGCCCTGTCAGCGCTTGGGGTGACGTCAGCGCAGTTCACTTTAAAAAGAAATATTTAGACAGCGTCCGTTTTTAAGTGCGAATGCACTTTATAAGCGACCCCAAACCATCCACCGCCGGCGGCGGCGGCGGCGGCGGCGTCCGCAGTGCTCCTCTATATTTAAAAAAGAAACAGCATCCGGCGCCAGGTTTCGATCCGAGGACTTTGCGGCAGCAGCGCGACGCTCTACCGACCAAGCCACGGACGCGACGCAGATATCAGTGTTAGTGACGCGCCTTATATCTTTAACGCATTCAAACTACGTCGTCAGCGGCGTGCGTTGGCGATTCAGCGTTATAGCTGCTTGATAACTGCGTGGTGTACACGTGATACTACAAACCCGGTGGAAGAGATGGAAGAGAAGGCGGCGAGGCGGCGGGCGGCGGGGGCCGAGCGCAAGCGCCGCAAGCGGGCCGACAACCGTGCATTCGCACTTTCACATTCTCCCCCTCGGGGAAATGCGGGGGAATTTTTTTTTTGTTCCCACGAGTCTCCGGGCGCAACAAGAGGTACGTGGCAATCTTTCATCTGCACTGCAAACCCAGAGGGGAGCATGTGCTACGAAGGCGCCTTATGTCCTTCACTAATTTAAACTACGTCAAGAAGCTTCTGATACAACAAAGGCACATGAAGCTGAGCGTCTCCGAAAACAGCGAACTGCAAACTAACGGGAAATTCAGTCCACCCCATGGATGCTTCGCAAACTACTCAGGGTTCCCCTACGGGAAGACGATGCGGACAAAAATCGCATCAATCACTGATTCTTCTCTGGATTAATTATATAATTCAGTAACCGTTTCCCTAATTCCTACAGGCTGATTGTATAAGGCTATGAGGTGGGCGTTTTAGCCCCACAAAGCCACCCCGTTTCTTATACACTCCCTCTCATGGGTATGTGCCACAAAAAGAGGAACAACAACAACTATGATGCCATGCGATTCTTCGAAATCGCGCGGTTGCTTCGCAGAGTTTCCGTTATGGTTCCCATACAGGAAGATCGTGTAATTTTTATCTCGCACAGACAACCGTGAACTCACGCATGTGAGATACAGGAAATCTGGGGTAAGTTACGAACAATTGCTTGTTTATCCCGAAGCGGGCGCATCGTTAGAACAATAAGTCCCCTGCCGCGACGTAGGTGGTTGCTTTTTTTTCCCTTTTGCGAGGAAAAGCTGTGCTTTTGTTTGTGAGTGACTAACTGCAGCCGAAGGTCAGAAATATTGTTTAGAAGTAGCAACCCGTAAATTGCAGGCAGTTAAATTGCCAGGATTTCGACGCCAGCAATAAACGCACCGATGGAAAGTTCAAAGTAGCAAATATTTTGCACTGGACGATCCATATTCTGCCCGTTTTTCCATCTGGTCTCCCGGCCTAGTCCGTAGCGCGTCTGGTTGGTGTGAGGAGCGGCAGGGGTGCTGTTCTCCGCTAGCGGGGTTTTGTTTTTCCCGCTCCTATCTTGTCTCCGGGAGGTAACGGAACAGAGCAACTATTCGTTCATTGAGGACGAACGGTTAGGGGTGTAACCGTTCGTCCCTTCACATTTACTCCCGTAGGGAACTAATGGTTGTGTAGGTGGCAACTCAGTCCCCAGAAAGAGCAGTTAAGCTAAGAGTCTAAATTAGGATGGCGACCTGCCTTGCCTCATTCTACTTTGGCATGCGTTTTGTAATAATTTCCTGAGCTCTACTTTTAGAAAATGCCATAACGAAGCTCACCTGGTTTTTCTGTATCCTACCTTCGTACATGCCTTCAATTTCGTGACATGTATTTCAGCCTGCGGCTTAGGCTCTCGGTGCTAGGGCTTTGGCCTGGAAAGTAGAAATAAACCGATGGGGCTATCCGGTAGAGTTTTCCGGACTGCTATGTTGGTGGTATTACCATTTTGTTTGGTCATTCGTGACCAAGAAGGCGGGTGAAGGAGCTCAAGTAAACATACTAGTTTCTGTTGAAGTCTTGCTCGTGTATCGGTGGCTCTAATATACCCACACTTGATTCGCCAGGCTATTGCCGCCTCCCTTCTTATTCTGCGGTAGGAGTGCTACAATATCTGCACTTTTTGTAGAGGGCCGGAGTATCAGGGGTAGCGTAGCGTAGCGGGTCGGGTTGGCATGCGGCGGAGTCCAACAAGCTGAGCGGGATATTTTGTTGTTCTAACCATTTTAGGCGGACTCGCTTTTTTAGTGGCTGCAAATCTGTTTCCGGTTGTTATCTCATTTGCTGTGATAGCATCAGTTGCAGCACCTAACACTTAGCGCAAAGATTGGTTTCATGAGAAAACGTCTGACCTTTCGCGGCCAATTATAGCACACAAGGACCTCGGCTGCCTAAAAGGCCGCTGCTTGCACGCATCGGTTGCATTCCGGCGGGTTGCGACGAGCCGAACTGTATGTTTTCTGTCTCTAACCACTGTAGGTAACAGCTAAGATGTGATCGACCTTAGTCTATTACAAAGTGCACTTACTACATCAGACATCACCAAACCTGCGAGCTCTCGTAAAGAATGTCTGACAATAGTGAATGCCTTGCTTCCTTGAAAGTTATCGCACCCGATGCATAGTGTTTATTATTCTTAAACGGTGATAACCAATACCACACGGTGGAATGTTTTGGGGTACATAAAACTGTTCAGAAAAAGCACGGTGCAAGATTGATTGCATTCTTGGGTATGCCCAACCTATACTGACTGTAAATCAGGGTTGTCAGGAGGACATAGGTTAATTCGTGAACTGAGCTTGCACATGAGAATCACGGAGAGCCTACTTTAGCTGATGCACTTTCAGAGTTGGACAAAGTGCTCCGTCGTCTTATTGACCTAGGAATGAAGCAAGAAAAATCACACCACTTTCCCGTTGGGGAACCCTCAGTTGGTGAGCATTTGAGTTTGGAGCATCTTGAGTTCGGAGCATCCCGGAGGTTCCGAAACGTTCACGAGATTCGCTTTCCAAATAACAGAAAATGACGGAACTCCGGACGGCGCATCGTGACTCATCCGAAGCAGCAACTGAGGGAGTGGCGCGCGGACCGCCTTTATTATATAGAGCACATGGAGTGGAGAAGAGGAGATTATAGAGTAGACGCGCATGCGCCCTAATCGCACAGCTGGCGTAGAGATGGGCAGAGGTGGTGCACGGGGCGCGCTATCGCGCAGCTTTCGTAGAGAGAGGAACGGCAGGAGAAGCGCGCGCGCTATCGCACACCTGGTGGGAAGAAGGAGAGAGGGGCGGACGAATGGCGGACGATTGATGACAAAGCCGAGAGCAACAGATGCTTTGCATCTCAATCAATTAGCAATAACCAATAAAAGGTCCTTAAGCCAGAGTTTTCTTGGGCTATCTGTCAAATGGCGTCCTGTCTGTTCGTATCCAAAATTGTTGTAGTGGAATGTTGTGCGTCCGTTTAGTCATGCAGCATTGACCATTACTGGGGCCAGTTTTAGTGAACATTGATTTATTTTACTTAGGTTTCTTGCCACGGAATAGCAAACCCCTACATGTATGCTGACGATAGTGCTCGTCTTTTACCGTGCGGGAATTATGATGTTGGTTCTTGTCGTATAAAGAATTTTTAGGGGCGAAGCTCCTCTTGCTGGAGCCCTGTCTCGTCCCTCGTTGCTGCTGTATCCGGCACGTTGTGATATTGTGGCACGATCCCGGTAGGCATTGGCCAACCAAAGATTGGCCGAAAAGGTCAATACGTTCAACGCATTCGTTGCTACCCAACAAGGAAGACAGGAAGAAGACGTTGTCGTTAGGATGGTCTGCAGAAGGCGACGGCCAAGGTGGCTCAAATGTCCCACACCGAATCCTCATCGTCCGAAACAATCCCTACATAATCACCGCAAACATCGACGTCGCCGATGGGATTTTCGACGGAGCGGTAGTAAGCTTAACATGTCTAGTCTTTATATGATGTGACGGCAAATGTTTCACGGTTTCACTGATAACCATTTTAGCTTCGCCCCTCTCATCGTCATTCAATTTGTGGAGATTGCGGAGTTTTTGTCGTCTGATGAATTGGCTTTGAATAATCATACTTTTATAAATAAATTTAAATCCACTTTGATATATGTCTTTAGTCCTTACCAGACCTTTGTCCGGAGCACCTCTGTAATTCTACATAGTAGTGCCTGTCCTATTTGCTCCTGCTGTCCAGTTGATGTTGCTCATTACGTTAAGTATTTAGGTTTGTGTTCCATGAAACCTTACTTGGAGTTTACTCATACAATCGCTTGAGAAAGTTCGCGAGTGGTGGGATGCATTTGTGTGCGCTTCGTTCGATTTGGTCCCTCTCTTCAAAAAGAATGGTTTTTTATACTCAGAAGAATGTATCAATAAATACAGAATAACGATTTATTCGGTAAATTATTCCTATTACCTAAACCCTTTTGATAGCATTCAGCACAGATAGGCAAAAAACCTATATATGGCACAAGACATCATAGAGCCCACAGAGAAGCGGGTATTAAACAACCTGATAATCTACACCTGAAAAAACAACCTCTATTTGATATCTTGTTAAAAAATTTCTTATACAGTCCATTCAAATTTCACAATATAAAAACTAAGTGCCTCCCTACAACAATTTTTGCTGCCTCGAGTACTGAACAGCTACGAAAAGACAACACGGTCGTTCCAAATTCCATTTTACAGTATTAAAATGGACGCCCCCGAAGCATTGACTCTCCCGTCAAAGCAAAAAAAAGCATAGGTCCGCGCGGCTGGTTTGACATAGGACAATTGTTTTAAACTTTCTTTGACTATGCTTGCGCTGCTTCTATTTATATTGGAGCTTGTGACCAGCACGAACAATCATTTTTTTTTATTTGATACTGGTTTGACATCAGGCAACTAAGTGTGTTTTCTTGCTAGTTTTTCCCTTGTGTTTTGTTATTTTTTGCTTGCCATTTGTATGGTTGTTTTATACCACCGTGTTGTTTCTCTTTCGGTTCTTTGTAATTGTTGAGACGGCGCAGCTCCTCACACAGGGCTTTATGGCTTATACGGGCTTGGTATTACAATGTAAAACAACTGAATAAACAATATCATTCTTAATATTAATATTATTAATAATAATATTATTAATAATAATATCATATTAATATAATTGCAGTCGGCGGCGAAAGCAGCGGCCGGACACTCACGAACTGTTTTGAGAGGTTTTTTCGGGGGTCATGGCGTGGTTGCAAGGACATCGGTGACTCAAGTGGGTCCCTTCGGTTGCTGTCTACCTGCTGCCAAGTGCTGCGGACCCGGTGTTCAGCAAGACCAGGCCATTGCTTCGCAGCTGTTTTGTGCGGCTGAATTTAGCCTGAGTTCGGCGGAATATCTGGCAACCTCGTACCTTCGGCTCGTCAGCGCGCCCAGATAAACCGCCCACTTCTCCGGAACGCTCTGCAGTCGGCGGCGAAAGCAGCGGCCGGACACTCACGCACTGTTTTGGCAGGTAATGTCGCTAATTGTCTGCTTAAATGAGAACTGCCAATTGCCGCTGACTGGCAATTTATCTGAGTGCCAATGATTGCTCATCGTTAATTCATTATGACGGATGACGACAATAAGTGCATTGCATGTATGAATGATTTGCTTGCAGATTACCGCATTGTGACGTGTGCTGAATACAGACTCTCCTATCATGTCGGGCAGAACTGTTCAGTCATAGCGGCTAACACTTTCACAACTATGGTTCAAACGAAGCGCGATAACTGGGTCCGCAAAACATACCGCGCGGCAAAAAAAAAGGGGGTAGCGCCGGCGCTCAAGCAACAGGTCCTGAGTTCGATATTGGTGAAGTGTTATCCGGCTTAATTGCAGAAGTAAAGAGCATTCACACTAAGCTCGATGGGCTACTTTTGTTAAAGACAGAACTCTCGAAATTGGCAACAACAGTTCGCGAGATGGAGAAGTCTGTATCTTCCCTGTCAAATCGGTACGGCACTGCACTCAGGGAACTTAAGTCAACTCAAGAAAAGGCTGCCTCGCGGCAAGCTGAACTGCAGTCTCTGAAAGAGATGGTTCAGACGCAAGCGCATCAACTGGAACAGATTTTGCGTTAGCAGAACGAAGCTGAGCACTACGGTAGGAAGGTCAATATGAAAATTCGTGGTGTGACGATGGGTGTTAAGGAAAACTTGTCAGAATGGATAGCGAAGCTTGCCGAGACGGTTGAGGTGCCCAACTTTTCAACGAACGACCTAGTAGCAACACATCGCCTTCCGGCAAAACAGGGTACGATTCCTACGATTCTGGTTTGCTTTGCTTCAGTGTCTCTCAAGAAAACATGGTTTGGTTTGCGTGGAAAGCTTCGCGAACTGCACGACTCCGACGTCATTTCATAGGTATTCTTCAATGAAAACTTGACGCGAGCAAATCGACGGCTATTTTGGCTGGCTAGGGTAGCTGCTAAGGCAAATGGCTACAGGTTTGCTTGGGTGAGAGGCAGCAGAATCTTTGTTAAGAAGTTCCAAGGCGCTCCACTTATCAGTGTGATCAGGTAGGCAGACATCTGCAGGATAACTTGGGATGCAAGCCCTACTTCGGTATCAAAAAACGAGGCTGATGTCTAAAAATCCAATAATGAAAACGCCTTCAGAAACCTTATTCCCTAACTTTGAAAGTTTCAAGGTTAATTTGGGAGCAAGCCACTATACCAGCTCCACAATTGTAAACATGAATATTCGAAGCCTCTGGAAATACTGAAACGAGTTTAAGTTGGTGGCTGAATTGGCGAGAAAGTTTGTGGATACATTTATTTTCACCGAGAAAAATGTGCCTCAACATTGGCTGTCTTCTGTTGCACTACGAGGTTACCAGTGCTATTTCATTACGCGTCCTAGGCGGAGTGAAGGCGGCATTGCAGTTTTGGAAAACACTTTTTTCCCATGCAGAAAGCCTATCACTAAACCTAAGCTGCACGCATAGTTTCTTAACCCTGCTGGGTGTGTACCGCCCTCCGTGCAGCTGCAAAAGTCGTTTCGTGATTGAATTAGAAGATGTTTTACGGCGACATAGCTCGAAAGAACAATTTATCTTGGCAGGTGACACAAACATTGATACTTTATCTACTACATACAAAACGGCGTCCGACTATTTATCTGCTCTTTCTCGTTATGGCATAGACTGCACCATAAACGCCCCTACGCGTGAAAGCTACCTAAACAGTAGATTAGCCAGATCGTGCGTGGATCACATACATTTTCGGGCTACCAACCACAAGGTACTCTCTTGAATAATTTCACAACAGATAGCGGACCACTATTTCACTGCCTGTAGAGTCACTGGCAGTTCTGTTTCGCTCCTTTCCGATTCTCGTGTCCAGGCTGATGACATGAAACTTGTGGTTAAGGCAACTGACGAAATAAAATTAGACAAGATGATCAGGGATCATATTTGGTCGCTTCTAGTCAACTCTAATCCGCCGCAAGTAGTATACGAGGATTTCGTCAAACAATTAAACATCTTCCGTACACAATGTCAGCGCCTCGTCGCCTCGAAGCAAAGAAAATAGCATAATTGGCTTACTTCTGAAGTTATGCAGGCTATTTCGCACAGGGACAGGTTATGGCATCGTTCAAAGCATGCTCCAAAAAATGTTTCCCTCATACTTGAGTACAGATCAGCCAGAAATCGAACTGTAGCGCTTATTCGTACAGCCAAAAGAAGATACTTCGAACAACAATTCAAGCAATTGGCCAAAACCCGAGAAAAACCAGTTCCTTATTAACAGCCTTCGATGTAAAAATAAAGAACGCTCTTCCCTCTCCCAGAATTTTTCTGATGATCCGGTAGAAACAGCAAACTTATTGAATGAGTATTTTACGCGTGCATCAGCAACCACTTATAATAAAAATCTTGATAATTGTACACTAACCAATGGAACACCTGCGTTGGCTTTTCTTCCATCTATATCTTTCAATGACCTTACTGGGCTCATTTTTGACTTTCGAAAAAACACGCCCCCGGGAATATATGTAATATCAATAGCGTTACTTCAACGTAACCTCCGTTCCCTTTCCTGTATATTACTTTACCTGTTGAATGGCATCCTCAAAACAGCCATAATACTAAAGACCCTAAAGATGGCGGTAGTAGAGTCTCGGTATAAAAAAGGAAAGAAAGACATGTTCGAAAACTACCGACCTAAATCTATTCTACCCATTCTTCCAGAAACTTTGGAGTAGTTTCTACTCCAGCGCATGATGTTGTTTTTGCAAAATTTAAGGTGATTTCTGATATGACTGGCTGAGGGACGGTGGCCTTACTGGAAGAGTTTGCTGATGAGATCAATTCTGCATTTGAAAGAAACTTAGTTAGCTGTGCACTGTTTTCTGTCCTTTCAAAGGCACTTGACACGCTAGACCAAAATATTTTGCTCCAAAAGTTGCATCTTGTGGGTTTTCGTGGACCTTTTGCACGCTATACGTCATAATTTTTTATGTGAGTGTTTTCAAGTTGTCTCTGCAGGTGTCCAGGTATATTCAGCGGCAAACTTCTCATAAAAGCTGCTGTTCTGCAAGGATCGACACTGCTCCGTTATTATTTATTATTTATATCAACAGACTTCCACCAGTTACCTGAAAATGTTCCCTTTTCCAAGATGCAGACGACACGGTTTTACTTACTTCACATTTGTCATTCACGACAGCAGCTTGTTTATTGCAAAGCAATGTTTGCAGGTCAATGCAGTCGTTTGCAGAAAATGATTTGTTAGTTAACAAGAAAAAACTGAACTTTTATGCTTCCGTAATCCGTTGAAAAGGGTAAACCTAAATGTGCCAATTTTTTTGCATGAGCAGGACTGCTTCCGGTGCCAATGTGTTCCGTTGGATTACGTAAATTCGATAAAAAATTTGGGTGTCTATTTTGCAAGTGACTTATCCTGGAACAGCCACTTAGCTTTTGTTTGCGGTAGACTGCGCGGAGCTGCGTGCGCACTGTTTAACATGAAATCTTTGGTGCCACTACCGGTAAAAAAATTGTTATGCATGCCCTGGCGTACAGTGTCCTTAGATATGGTATTACAGTTTATGCGCATTGTTCTTGCAACCGGAAGGACCGAATTGATAGCCTACTGAAGAACATGTTAAAAATTATCGTTTATAATTCTTCCGTATCTGTTTCTTATTATTTTCGTGGACTTTTCCACGCGATTCTTTATAATTTTTTATGTGAGCGTTTTCAAGTTGTCTCTGTCGATGGTCCAGGTATATTCAGCGGCAAACTTCTCATAAAAGCTGGAGTTCTGCAAGGGTCGACACTGTCTCCGTTACTATTTCATATTTATATAAACAAACTTCCAGAAGTCACCTGAAAATGTTCAATTTTCCAAGATGCAGACGACACGGTTTTACTGACTTCTCATTTCTCATTCACGACAGCAGCATGTTTATTGCCAAGCAAAGTTTGCAGGTCAGTGAAGTGGTTCGCGGGAAATGATTTGTTAGTTAACATAAAAAAACTGAAATGTTTTAATTCCGTAATCCGTTGAAAAGGGTAAACCCAAATTTGCAAATTTTTTTGCATGAGCAGAACTGCTTCCGGGGCCAATGTATTCCGTTGGATTACGTAAATTCGATAAAATACGTTGGTGTCTATTTTGACCGTGACTTATCGTGGAACAGCCACTTAGCTTTTGTTTGCGGTAGACTGCGCGGGGCTGCGTGCGCACTGTTTAACATAAAATCTTCGGTCGCACTACCGGTAAAAAAAATGGTTATGCATCCCCTTGCATACAGTGTCCTCAGATATGGTATCACAGTTTAGGCACATTCTTCTTCCAACTGGAAGGACCGAATTGATAGCCTACTGAAGAACATGTTAAAACGTATCGTTTACAATAATTCCGTATCTGTTTCTGATAATTTGTTAACAGCTGTTAAACTGCCGTCGTTTCATTCTTTGTTTTTTGAGACTCTCATTCTCAAGCATTTCTGGAGCTGTGATTGCAAGCTTCAACCCAATGTTTCAAGAGTATTAAGAAACGAGTTTTTTTTCAGTACATCGGCGCTCTACCAGATACGGTAAAGCAACAAGAAATATACATGTGCCTGTTTGTTTTAATCAATTACCTGGAGACCTCAAAACGACAACTGCAGAAACTGTTAAAATGCCTTCGTTAAAGTTTTTCGGAGTGCTAAAAACCAGCATTCATAGTGTTTGTTTGTGTTCCTTAGTCGGTGTGTTTGTTGTTTTTTCTTCGACCATTGTTTGACTCGCCGATTGCCGGGCCCAGTCCCTCAAGCCTCCCTTTGGCTGTGACGGGCCCGAACACTATGTATTTTCTCACGTGAAGGGAAATAAACAGATTACTAATATAATAATAATAATATTAATATTTGTATTGCTGCCAGTAAGGAAAAGAGTCTTTGCTACCTCGCTTTCTTCTGCAGAAAGTTTTTTCGATGCTATGAGGGTAAACGCCGTGCGCACGGAAAGTGCATTGTTCTTCTCGACGAGGAACTGCACTGTCTGATTTCCGGTGATCAGCCGTTTGTGTGTAATCTCTCTGTGGCAGCGGAGTTAACCGCTAGGCCTAGCGACCGCGGTGAGCCAACCAGCGAAGACGGTCAGCTAGCGATAATCCAGGCCGAACGAGTGGCGTCCCATGTCGGAGCAAGCGTCGTCCCTTCTGCAGACATACTCGCAGAGGTAGCTGGCCTGAAGAATCTCCTGTACGAAGCCTGCGCCAGCCTCTTTTTTCTCGGAGATGGTGTCACTGAGCTGCGCAAACAAAACCGGCTTCTGCGACGCGACAATGTGGCTGGGCTTGTCCAGCAGGCTGTAATCGTCGCTTCCCTGGGTGAAGAGGTTCGCTGCCTGCGAGGGGAGCTCGTGCGTCCCCCACCTTCCCCGCCTGCTTCCCCGAAACCTGCTAATCCTTTCAAGCGGCCGCTGACGTCACCGCAGCCTGGCATCACTACGAGGTCGTCCTTCGCCGAAGCAGCCGCTGGTGCAGCTGGTGAAGGCGCCTCTTGCCTGTCCTCTACCACCGCTTCGCCGTTCATTGAACGCCCCAGCAGTCAGCCTGCCACGGCCTTGAGCACTTTGGCTTCCCCTTCGGTCTACCCTCTGCCCCCGCCTCCAAGGTCCGACACTGCGTTTATTGGCCCGCCGACGAACTTGCAGAAGAAAGGGAGCCCTGCCCGCGTGGGAGCATCGGAAGCTTCGCAGTTGGTTATGGTCCGCCGATCACCGAGCTCCAGGGCCATCTTTGTTTCGTAACTGTCGGCTGACACCATACCTGCTCAACTGTTGGCCCACCTGTCAACTGTGCAATTTACGCCATTGTCGTGCAAACGTCTTAGGACCAAGTACGACTCCTATTCTTCTTTTTGCGTTGCTGTTAACGAGGTGTGTTTTAGGGGCCTGGGCGACCCGTCTATGGGGCCAAAAGGGTGCCTCTTCAAGCCGTTTCAAGACACGTTCCACCCTGGGATGCTGCACAGCTGTGATATAACTGAAAATGATCAGTAAGTACGATAGTCTCGACATCTACTATCAAAACACTCGAGGTCTACAAACTAAGTCCTCTGAATTTATCAGAAATATTGTATGTTTTAAATTTTCCACTATTATCATTACTGAAACCTTGTATTCCGATGATATCTCGCCTTCCGACTATTTCCCTTCTAACTATCACATCTTTAGAAGAGACAGAAAATTAACTGAACCTAAACAAAAAGGTGGTGGGGTTCTCATTGCGATCGATCGCTCAGTGCAGTGCATGGAGCGTGCTGACCTCGGCAACCTAGACAAATCAGTCTGGTTTGAGATAGGCCTCACGAGGGGCGAGAAGCTACTCATATATATCCCCGCATGTATCATATATATCCCCGCATGTATATATATATATCCCCGCATGTATTACCTTCTGAATATAATCGAACGCTCACATCCATAGAAAATGTCTCAAATGCACACTCCAATCATAAGCTCATTATAGTTGGGGACTTCAACACCCCGGGTATTCACTGGAACAGTCTTTCCTTTGAGCACAAAAACCATTAGGCAGTGCAGAAACCCAGCTTGTTATTAGATTTTCAATCATTCACCTCCATGCAGCAGTTTTCCACATAGAAAAATCTTCTGGTAATGTACTAGATCTGTGCTTCTCAAACTTAAAAACCGCACGAGTGTATGCCTCCGAAATATCTCTTGTGCACCCCGACAAGTTTTACCCCCTCCTATCTTCTCTGTCTCAGGCGCTGCCCAGCATCGCGGTGGCGGTGTTGACGATCATGAACTCCCGCGATATGCTTTCAAGCGTGGAGATTATGCTGGGCAGTATCACGTTTATTCATCGGCTGAATGGTCAACTGTCTTTGATGTAAATGATGTTGACGAACAGGTTCGATGTTTTACCGACTTTGTCACAAGTGGCATGGAAAAGTACATTCCTCTTTAAAAGCCTGTTCATTCCAAATTTCCGTACTCGTTCTCTAAAGAACTTCGAAGATCGCTTAAACTTATAAACAGCGCACAGCGTTCTGGGCTTGACAAGGGAAAAGCTAAGTTTAGTAGGTATCGGTAACTTTGTAATAGCGTCTACCGGCAAGACCACCAGCTCTGTATAGAGTCGTAAGAGGCTGCTGCATTTCAGAAACCTGCTTACTTCTGGAGGTATCGACGGGGCCGTTCTAAGGCATCTAAAGAACACATTACCCTGCCTTATTCTGATAATGGACACGTTGAGGATATTGCCACCAGCTTGGCTCAGTACTTTCACTCGGTCTTTCAAATGCCTGATTCTAACCACGAACCCCTGTCATTCAATACAATGTCTAATTTTAATACACCCATGTTCGACGAAAAACTTGTCCAATGTAGCCTTAAACAAATAAAACCATTATTTTCCTGTGGTGCAGATGAAATTTCTGCAGCATTCGTGAAGGCTTACGGCAACGTTTTTGTGCCTGTTTTAACTTCTATTTATATAAACTGTTTACTTTACGGCAAATTTCCTCGTGAATGAAAGATCGCTCGAATTTTTTCTATATTGAAGTGTGGGGATAAGTCAGCCATTACTGTAATGGACCTCGAGGTCCTCCGGCTGCCAAGCCGTCGAGAGAGAGCGGAGAGCGCACGTCAGATGATAATGAGGGCTTTAATCGAACTGCTCCGCGTGGATGGCGAGCGCGTGCCACCGCTCGGTTCGTGTTGGTGAAGATGATGATGATCAGCGTCGTCTGTTATGGCGCAGAAGAGGAAGAAGTTCCAACACTCTCCCCCGCCGACAGATGACGCAGGTGCGCAACATTTGAATGGTCTTCGCAGAGCGGGTGTAATTCTTGCTTGAGCAAATTTCGGCCGACGAAGCATCGCCAATGTCGTCTCTTTTTTAGTCGGCGACTGGTACCCAGCACCTCTAGTGCACTTTGGTCAGAATGTCTCGTACTCCCCCATGGAGGACCTGTGCGTGGGTGTGCTGGATCACGCGAGATGTTCAGTTCTTTCTTGGTTCCTTTTTTCAGGTGTTCTAGAGTCGTTGCGTCATACCTTCTCACAAGCTTGACACCTTTTTCTAGCTTTTCCGTTGAGCTGGGGATCCGCATGGTCGCAATAGCAAGGCTATTTCCTAGGTCGAAGCTTGGTTTCCACGGGGAAACAACCTCTTGTCGTTGATTCGTCGCTTCGGCGGCCTTTTTTTCGTGTCATAGCCAGTTTGGTGGGGCCCCAGCTTTGTTTGTTCTTGCATTTGGCGCCTATGCCTGCAACTTGCGACGAACGATTCAGAACCTTCGACATCTCGTTGGCTCCCACGCACGCACGGAGCACAATAACGTTGGCACAGAGCGTGACATTTCCTCCTACTGCCAACGTGCCCTGTACAGTCCAGCCCAGCAACATTTCCACTTCTTTGAGCGTAGTCGTCAGTGGTTTTACATTGCCGGTCACTAGATCCCAGTAGTGGTCCGCCCCAATCAGGATGGATATTTTGATTTCACCGAATCGCTGTGCTCTGAGTGCCCTTGTGTCCAAGTGCATTTGTTTCATCTTCGTAATTACTCGTCGTCTGGTGCGGGAATGTGCTCGTTGCATATTGTGTCGATTTCGAGCACATCAATCTCTACGGGCCTCTCTGTCTTTCCGCTATCTATAGAGAGATGTACTTTACGGAAGGTTTTGGTCTCCTTTGGACCTCCAAAGACACCAACAGTCAAGGTCTCCTCTTCTAACAACTGGCATCCTAGTCTTTTGGGCACATCTGCAGTGATAAATCTGCGTTGGCTTCCGCCGTCGAATAGAATTCGGTGGCGTCCCGAGGATGCGGAGCCTGCTACTGTTGCGGTCAAAGTTTGGAGGAGGACCATGGGTCCAGTAGAGGCCACGTTGCTGTTGCTCGGGGTGTCTGCCGTGCACATGGTGGTTGCATGCTTTCGAGCACACTGGCGGCAGCGCAGTTGACCTCGGCCGTCCTTGGACAAGTGGCCTTTCTTCAGGCATCGGAAGCATCGACCTTCCCTCGTGAGCAGCTGCTTTTTTGCGTGATGTCTCATTCATCTAAGTCGCAGATCTCTCAACAATGCTTTGTGGACTGGCAGAACAGGCACCGCTGAGTGTTGTTCGCTGAAAGTTGTAGAACCGACATGCTATGTATGTCACAGTGTTGCTGCTTTCTAGGCGGCTCTTCTGGATCACAGCGACGTCGGAGGTGGTTACTCCGGTATGGGGCTCCATGGCTTCTCGACACTGAACTTGATGGTCGATGAACTGGAGAAGCTGTTGAAGCTCTTGTTCGGGCGTTGCCGTCTGGTTCTGTCGGTCCCTTATTACTTGAGCTGAGGTAGATGCCGTTGTTGAAGGCGTCGTTGGGCTGAAGCGCTCGTAAAACTTCAGAACCATGTCGCATGGCAGTACTCTGAGGAGGATTTCCCGTAACTATAGGCAGTAATTAGCGGGACTAGTGCCAAGCGCCTTCAAACTTCTTACGTGTACTTGGACCTCCTCGTATAGCAGTCGAAGTTGATGCACGTTCGAAGACGGCGAACCTGGTCTCAAGTCCAGAAGGCTTCTGAGGTGATCTTGTACGATGAGCCTTTCGTCACCGAAGCGCTTTCTTGAAATATCAATGGCGTCTTTGTAGCACTCCTCGCTCGGCTAGAGTCCAGAGACGGCCGATGCGGCAGCTCCAGTGACGAGGGTGTTCAAATAGTTGAATTTGTCTGCAGTGCTCAGATCGTCGTTATTATGCACGGCCGACGCGAACTGCATCCAAAAGCGCTGCCAGTTCTTCCGGTTCCCATCAAACTTTAGAAGGTCAAGCTGAGGCAACTTAGCCTTGCTGGCGGTCGGAGTCTGGGAACTCGGCAGTCGTGTAGGTCTGGATGCGAGAGCATCTTGCAACCTACAGCGCAGGGCCGCTGCCGTGTTCATAACCTTGGCCCCATATTTGCCCGCATTCGACGTCTCATTATCCAGCAGATCGTCTGGCGTCTCGTCAAAAATCCGGTCGTCGAGCTTCCTTATCTGCTAGTGGAGCGCTTTTTTTTCGTTCAAGCAGAACGCTCACCTCGGTCGCCAAAAGTCCAGGTTGCCCTCGCAACGCTCCCTCCGCTTCGATAATTACGCCGTCCAGATGAGAGCGGAGGCTATGTCGACGTCGGAGTAGCCGTTCCATGGCGGTGAGCTGGCGGCCGGGGATTCTGGGGCAAAAGTCGCCGGCGCCGCGTCGGTTCAAAGGGCTTGCGCGGCTCCGGGCGTCGATGAGTAGGCCTTGTCGCGAGATCCCGGGTTTCCGGTACCATGTAATGGACCTCGAGGTCCTCCGGCTGCCAAGTCGTCGAGAGAGAGCGGAGAGCGCACGTCAGATGATAATGAGGGGTTTAATCGAACTGCTCCGAGTGGAGTGCGAGCGCGTGCCACCGCTCTGTTCGTGCTGGTGAAGAAGATGATGATCAGCGTCGTCTGTTATGGCGCAGAAGAGGAAGAAGTTCCAACAATTACTAACTATCACCCCATCTCACTCCTTTGTGTTGCCTCAAAACTGCTTGAGTCAGCTCTGCACGAAGTTCTTGCGGCCTGTCTCAAGAACGTTCCGATACCTAATCAGCATGGTTTTTCTCAGGTCGATTGACGGTTACAAATATTACCAGCTTTATGAGACAGGCTTCGGCAGCAGTTTGCGAAAACGGCCAGTTGGACGTCATTCATTTTTATCTCAGTAAGGCGTTTTATGTGGTTAACCATAAAGTAATTATTAACAGGCTCACTGCATCTGGTGTAGATGCAGCCCTTGTGGCATTGTTGTCCAAATATCTCCTTTACCACGTCATTTAACGTAGATGTAAAAAAAACGTTTGATGTTTACACTTCAACAATTGGTGTACCTGAATGTTCCGTGCTGGGTACACTGTTGTTTTCTATATTTATCAACGATGTGTCGTCAGTCCTAACAAATTCTTCATTTCTTCTCTATGCTGCTGATTTGAAACTATTTACGGACTTTAGCGGTTTTCAGGACTGCCGTGCCGTGCAGATTGATGGGTCGGAATGATAGGGCTGGTGCACCAAAAACTGTATAATTTTAAACCCTGCTAAAACAACGGTTATCACGTACAGCCGGAAAACCAATGGTCTCCTGTTTTCCTACAGCATTGAGGGAGCTCTTCCGCAAAAGGATGAGGAGATTAGGGACCTCGGGGTGTTTTTCCACAGTACCCTTTTTTTCCCCTCATATTAGGCTAATCACCCGACGAGCGCTCCGAAGTCTTGAAAATGTGTGCCGGATTACAAAGGAATTCTCTTCTCCAGACCCATTTCTTATTCTGTGCGATGCAATATTTATTCCTCAGTTAGAATATCCTTCTGTTGGCTGGAACGACATCTCTAAATCAGGAAGTGATTTAATAGAACGTGTCCAGAAGAAGTTTTTATCCATATTTAAGCTTCGCCATCATATTCACAGTTCGGGTTCTTATGCTGACTAACCCAGTATTCCTTCCATCCCTTCTTTCAACTGCAGACGGAAGCGTGCAAATCTGACATTTCTTCACAAAACTTCTTGCGCAGAACTGCTTAACAGTTTAGAATTTAGTGTTTCTAAGCGCGCACTTCACCGCTTTGGGTTTGGCTGTCGAATATTAAGAGAATTCAGCAACCCTGTCTTACTACTAAAGCTTTGTTTGTCTGTTGCCTGCCTTGTTTTAGAATATGCTTCTGTTGTTTGGAACGGTATGTGCCAGTAGAACCGTAATATACATGACAAAGTGCAAAATAGGTTCATATCTATAACAAACATCGTTTCTCCCGCCACAGTGGCAATGGTTCAGACTTTTTTACTTCTATTCCTCTCGAAATTTTGAAGTCAAGACGAACAACAGCTGACCTGTTTTTTTATTCAACTTGTACACGGGATTATTTCTTGTTCGTAGTTGCTTACAAATGTAAATCTTAGAGTACAGTCGGAACTTGCCCGTACCTCTCCTATACTTCGTACCCGTAAGACATGCAATCGAAACTGCCAATTGTACCGCCTTCAAGAAATATACAATCTCCACTCCCATATTATTGACCAGTTTCATACACCCCTTCGGTCTGACATGTGCGACTTTCTGACTTTTGTCTCTCTCTGACTTGGGTCCGACCAGTTTTAATTTTATTTTCATTGCCTTATTTCCGTTTATCTTGCTCGCCTTTGTTGCTGTTCCTACTCATATATATCTGCCCGCTTGTATTGTGAAAATGTTATGACACTGTGTTTAATCTTTTAGTAATTGTTCGACATTTACTATGCCGAAATCACTGATTTTGTTAAATGACCTTTACTTTTTTTATAGTTTTTTTCTTCGCGTGTATTGTGTTGTTCTTCTCACGCGTTGATATATTTGTGTCGTCGACTGTCTTCTTCCTATGTGCGCTGGAACAAAGCCTACGGCTGTACCTGGGCACTTTAATAAAGAGATTGATTGATTGATTGACTGATTGATTGATTGATTGATTGATTGATTGATTGATTGATTGATTGATTGATTGATTGATTATAAATAATATTATTATAAAACGGTTCTCGAAAAAATGTTGCTTCAGGTGATGAATTCGTTTATTCATAAGTTCTCCATTATGTCTGACAGGCAATTTGGCGTTGTGCAAGGCAGGGCCACAATTGCGCTTTTGGAAGAATTTGCTGTTGAGTTGTGTGCGTCTTTTGAGCATAACCTGTTTTGCTGCGCCTAGTTTCCCGACGTATCCAAAGCCTCTGATACAGTTTCTCACCACATAGTACTCCGAAAATTGTACTTTATCGGCTTCAGGGGACCCTATCACGCTGTACTTAAAAACTACCTTGCTGACACGTCACAAATGGTTGTTATAGGTAATACATACACCAGCACCAAACTGCCGCTTGATGCAGGTGTCCCACAGGAATAAGTTTTATCTCCTCTCCTCTTCAATTTGTTTGTAAATAATTTTGTGTCAATAATCCCGAACGGGGAAGTGTTTCAGTAAGCGGATCACATTGTCCTCCTAACAAAGCATGTTAAAAATAAATCATCAGTTGAGCAACTACAGCAATCAGTATACAAAGCTATGTCTTGGTTCTCGAAAAACAACCTCCCCATCAATCAGGGCGAGACTAAAGCCATGTGTTTCAAAGATCCCCTGAAACTTTGTGGGATGGACTTGCTGGTATTTCTGCATCACCATGACTGCACATCATGTCAATGCACTCCCGTTGAATACACAAATACAATGAAATATCTGGGAATTCATTTCGACATTTATTTGTCGTGGCAAAAGCATAGTGCTTACGTCTGCTCAAAACTTGGTTCTGTGGCGTGTTTACTATTCAATGTAAGAAGCTTGGTGCCTTTCCCAGTTAAAAAGATGATAGTCCTTGCGGTGGCATATAGTGTTTAGATATGAAATAACGGTTTTTGGTTTCTGCTCCAGAGTTTGGCAAGACAGAATAAATTACCTGTTAAAAATATATAAAAAGTGTTGCTTACAATAGAACTTTATCTTTGGGCAAAGACATTTTTGAATAGTGTACAGTTACAAAGAAATCACATGTCTTCCTTACGATGAAGGGCCACATAACACAAGCCACTAATGGTTTAGATGCGCCCGTTTCGCTGTAGCATTTCTTTGGGGATTAATAAAGATTTATTATTAGTAGTAATATTATTGTTATTACTATTATTTGCCCTTGATCGACTATTAGAGTTTCTGGTTGGAATACGTTTTTGGTTGGAATTTTGGTTGGAATACGTTTTTATTATCCTCAGGGTTTTATTGCTCTTTTTTTCTTTGCTCGTTCTTCTCGTTTACTGTCTATATTGTAAATTTCTGCTGTATATTAGTGCAGCCTTTTGTCTTCCTCAGTGCGCCAGAACCAAGGCCTCGACTGCTCCTGGACACTCTAATAAACATTGATTGATTGATTGATTATTGTTGTTGTGGTTGTTGTTGTTATTATTATTATTATTATTATTATTATTATATTATTATTACAAGGTACCTAGGGTGCTTTTCGACCGTACGCTCTCTTTTTCTCCTCATATTAGGCTCATCACCCGGCGAGCGCTCCGAAGTCTTGAAAATGTGTGTCGTATTACAAAGCAATTCTTTTCTCCAGATCTATTTCTAATGCTGTACAATGCGATATGTATACCACAGTTAAAATATGCTTCTGTTGCTGGGAACGGCATCTCCAAATCTAGTAATGAAATATTAGAACGTGTACAGAAGAAGTTTTTATCCATATTTAAGCACCATCATCACAGTCACAGTTTTCATCCTGATTCTGACATACCCATAGTTCCTTCCATCCTTTCTTGAACTGCAGACGTATGCGTGCAGATCTTACAATTCTTCACAAAATTGTACATGGTGACCTTTCTTGCGCAGAACTGCTTAACTGTTTAGACGTTAGAGTACCACAAATGCCCACCAGGTCGCATCGCCCGTTCTTGACCGCTGTACGCAACTCCAATCTTTTTGCGGTGCGCAGAATAGAGTATTGTTTCAACCGCTTCTTTGAACGCCTTGACATCTTTCAAAAATCCTTTACAATTTACCGTATAGCACTGTTGAATACAGAACGTTAAACTTCTATGATATGTCTGTCGTTCTTTTTTTTTCTGGAATTTAGTTTCTCTGCTGATGTGTCTAACTAACTGATAGTTGCCTATTTCTGAAACAGTTTATTGTCATTTTTTCATCTTATCATTTGTCGGTACACTCTTGCCGTTGTTTTTGTTGTATTACTGTCGGACTTTGTTGCTCCGCCGGTCGTGTGACCTTTATAACTAGCAGAGCAACAAAGGCATCTTCTTTTTTTATTTTTTTACCTGTACCCAAGCTCCGCCTGTGCTTTATTTCTGTCATTTTCACTACTTCAATTAGTGTGTGTCTTGTGGGTTGGTTTGTTTCTTGCAATATGTTTCTTGTATTTTGTTATTATGTAACTATCCGTGCGCCAGCAGTCAGCCCTCTGGCTGTTCCTGGGCACGTAAACAAACGTGATTGATGAATAATAATAATAATATTATATTATTATTATTATTATTATTATTATTATTATTATTATTATTATTATTATTATTATTATCATTATTATTGTTTTCTGAATTGCGGGATGCCCTTAAACTCAAAGAACGTGCGCACAGAAAGATGAAGCGCTCTGGTGCTCACCAGTTCGCTCAGGAGTTTCAGCGCCTACGTGCATTATGCAAAATATTGCACAAGCGGGATCATTCTTTGTACCTGGCGTCAGTAGAAGCTAAAGCAACCCAACATCCGGGAGCCTTCTGGAAGTACATTCATTCAAGTTCTAGTAAAACAAAAGAATCTATTCGTTTACTAGACTCCAACGGCAAAGAGGTTGCGGAGGTGGCCGACTGCTTTACTTGTCAGTTTTCTTTTTTTAGAATTAGCGGTGGCAGTGATCACAGTAGCACCTCTTGCCACCAGGGCAGTAACTCTGGTTGTTTCCAACTAGATGAGAACATCGTGCGGACCAGTATCAAGCGGCAAAAGCCCTCGCTTTCTTGTGGACCAGATGGTATTCGTGCCGCCATTCAAAAAACGTATGCAAAAATATTCGTTCCTGTGTTCACTTCAATGTTTAATAACTGCCTAACTGCCTCCGGTCTGGCACGTTCCCTCGCTCATAGGAAATCTCTCGCGTATTCTCTGTATTCAAGTCAGGCCCAAAAACCGACGCAATAATCTATAGGCCAGTCTCGCTCCTTTGTTCTGCCTCTAAAATATTCGAGTTATCTCTACGTATGGTCTTGTCTTGCTCACTTAAACACGTCCTCATTCCTTATCAACATGGCTTTATGCGTGTTCGTTCAACTTCTACAAACCTCGCGTGCTTCATGGAGCTGGCTGTCCCAGCAATCGTAGTTAGAAGCCAACTTGATGTGGTTTTCTGTGACATGAGCAAGGCCTTTCATGTAGTCAACCAATCGTTATTGATTGCCAAGATCATTCTGCGAGATGTCCGCGCTTTTTTGTGGGTCTTATACGTTTCTATATCCAGCAGCGATATTGCTATGTAGCTGGTAGCAGTCAAACTTGATGTAGGTACAAAGCAACCAGTAATTACCCGAGAGATCCGTTCTGGGTCCCCTTCTTTTCTCCATTTTCAATAACAATGTTGCTTCTGTTTTTCAAAATTATTTTTTTTGTTGTATGCTGATGACACGAAAATCTTTAGAGAAGTGCGTAATATTAATGACTGTAATTATCTTCAGGCCACTATCGCGTCATTCCATCATTGGTGCCCGAAAACGACCTATTTTGAACCCCTCAAAAACGAAAGTTGTCTCCTATAGTAGAAAAACTCAACAGGTGCAATACTTTTATAACATTGCAAGCAATGCATTGCCGAGGGTGACCGAAATTCGAGACTTGGGTTATTTTTTTATTCTTCTCTGAGTTTCTCTTCACACGTTACACAAATTACCCGTCGCTCTCTTTCATGTCTGGGTGCTGTTTGCAGGTATTCTATAGATTTTAAAGGTCCTCTTCCTTTCTTGATGGTGTATTCGGCTCTCTGCTGATATTTAGCTAATGTCTTTTAAATGCAGAGCCTTTCAGTAACTCACGACATCACCCGCGTTGACGTCCGTAGTACGCACCGTCGTTGTCCCTACTATATAAAAAATACTATCCGCCGCCCGGTTTCAATCCCTCGACACTGCGGGCGGAGCAATGTATATGATGCTCTACCCCCTGCGCCAAAAAGCTGACACAGGATGGGACGTTACGAACGCGCCTGATATCGTTGGCTCATTCAAATTACTGCTCATTCAAATTAGTGCTCATTGTGATATGAGCACAGGTGCAACAAAATCACAAGTGCCACAACATTAACGAAACGCAAACTTTTCAACGTCGTGCGCCCCCTGGAAATGCTCTGCATTTGATCGTGCCCCTCGCGAGGGGGATGTTTAACTGCGTCTTCTCTCGGTCGCGGGACCCGTGGCGTCATCTGGTGGAGGTGCGGCACAACTCGTAGAACTCGTAGCACTTTGAAAAGAGGCGGCGCCAGCCAGCTGTGTGTGTGCGTGCCGCACTTGTACAAATGGCGAGTGCATTGGCTGTCCACAGAGCAAAGCATTCGTGCAAGTAAGCCGTTGCAGTCAGTCACTCAGTCAGTCAGTCAGTTAGTTAGTTGGTTCGTTAGTTAACTCCGCAAACATTTGCGTTTCTTGCCTTGTAAACAAAGCGGAACACGCAAGAACGACAAAATTTTCTTGACTCATTCAAACTAAGTCAAGAAGCTGCTGATACAACGCATTCACTACCACGAACTCCCCAAACACTAAACCTTAACGCAATACACCCACCCCCTATGCGACGCTTTTACTCGAGTCCCACTCGCGGGGAGATGGGCCCAATTTTTTCCAGTTAACACGTTTCAGTGTAGAGTTTTAATCATGTCTTGTTGTCTTGCACTTGTAATCTCCAACACAGTCACCGGTGTCTTGTTGCTATGCAGTGATTGCAATGACTTGTTTGCATATGTGCTCGGGTCATGTGCGTGTGTCGGCGTGTGTGTATGTCAAAGTGTCTCATTCTCGTTCAGACTATACAATGCAATTTTCCATATTTTTCTGGGATATAAACATTTCTTTGCACACCAGGACATCTTTTCGGGACACATTAACAAACAATAATTGTTTGATTCATTCATAATTATCATTATCCCTGCGATGTGTTGGTCTGGTCATTTATGTCAATCCTCCTGCCATTGTTTATTTTGCTATTGTTCTCTCAAATTTGTTGCTATGTTTGTTCTGTGTCTCGACAAGACAGGACATCGCCAAGGCATCGCTCGTTTCACGGTAATAATTGTTTGCAGTGAAACTTTCCAAAAATGAAAACTCTTGTTTTCTATGTACACTCTGTCTCTATCATGCGCACTGTGTATTTTATTGTAAATTTCCTTTTCTCAAGTGCCTTGATCGCGTCGCTGGCTGAGTGGCATAGCTTGCAACGCTGTTTTTTTCTCTTTTTCTGAATTTCTGTAAGTACTTTTACTTTATCGTTTCTGTAGTATCGAGGATACAGGTCGATTGATTGCTTGATTGTTGTTAATATAGTATTATTATTATTATATAACTGCTGAGTTTTTTCGGTGTTCTGCGTGCAAATGCCGTGCGTACGGAAAGTGCATTGTTCTTCCGGACGAGGAACTGCAGCGTTTGATCGCCGGTGAGCAGCCGTTCGTTTACTATTAATATTAATAATATTATTACCCAAAAGTGAGTAGTAACCACTCCCTTTTGGGAGTATGATTTTAACGTTGAAAACAAGCCGTTTAGATTTCTGCGTTCGCAACCTCGTTTGGTTGTTCCTCGTTCACGTGCTCGGTATGGTACGGCACGAAGATGTGTTTATGTAGCAAAAATATTTAATGAGTTGCCGAAAGAAATTTTTTGGGCCTCTTCAAAAAGGCAACTTAAGAAAACTTTGAATGATTACATGCTACAGTTCCCTGATTGCTTGTAAATTTTGTATCTCTATACGCATACCTTATCTTACCATACCATACGCATATCTTATGTGGCTATGTTTTGTTTATATCTAGGTGACCTTGTGTACTCATTTGCCTTTTTTTCTTTCGCTTCGTCGACTTTTCGGGCAATAAAGTAATATTTTATATTATTTATATTGTTAATACTATATTATTATTAATATTATTCCGGGCAAGATGGCGCCCAGTCAGGACTCCTGTGTTCTATGCTCTTGTGCTTTCTTCGGGAAATAAAAAAATTCCCCGCATTTCCCCGAGGGGAAGAATGTGAAAGTGCTAATGCACGAGTTGAATTGGCGCGGTTTGGTAATGTTCGCGAAAGAGAGGTCACACACACACAACTACAAAGAAAAAAAGATGCATTTATCCACAGACACCTATTTGTGTTGTCGTTGTACTTCATTGCTAGAGCGGATGTCAGCTTTGAAGTTTCGTGTCAGTACTTCTTTAAGCGGGTGCATTAGCCCTTCTCACGCCCGATTCTTGGCCAATACCCCACGTGGGTATGTGCCATGTCAGCGGCCAGGCAGCGCGCGCCCATCTCCCCCCATTGCCAAGGAAGACGGGGAGATTCCTGGCCAATCCCACACGTGGGTATGTGCCATGTCAGCGGCCAGGCAGCGCGCGCCCATCTCCCCCCGTTGCCAAGGAAGACGAGGAGCGCGCGCACCCGCAGCTGTTGCTATGCGGACGGCGGCGGACGCTGCAGGCTCGCTTAAGAAGTGCATTCGCACTTAAAAGTTTTTTTCGCTGTGCGTCGTGCCAAAAACGTGTGCACGCGAAGTGCGTTGTGTGGCCAGACGAGGAGCTGCAGCTTTTGAAGTCAGGTGCTCGGCGATATAGGTGCAATTTGTGTGAAACCGCCGATGCGGCGCCTAAGCCTACCGAAGCTTTGTCGCCGAGCAACGACACCGGCCCGCCGTCCCGCACGCATTACTCACCCTGCGCCCGCCGACAGTCACCGGCCGCCTGGACCCCCACGCCGCCGTCCCAACCGGTCTACCTTCGGACCGAAGTTGCCTCCCTCTACGCCCTCCTCACCGACGCGCTGGAGGGGATCTCTTTTCTGAGCGACCAAGTGGCCCGGCTTCGTGAGGAAAACGAACTGGTCCGTCGTGAGTGCATGCATTGCTTTGCTCGGCAGGCCGATGTTGTTGTCTCCCTCTGGGAGGAAATTCGCTGCCTGCGTGGGGAACTCGCTCAACGGCCTGCTGCCCCGCGCACCCAGCCCTGCTCCCCGGAATCGAAGTCGCTATTCTCTGCGGTTGTGGCGGCTCCGACGCTGCCTGCCCCTGCCGAATCCCCCTCGCCGACATCAGCCACTGCCGGCGGAGTGCAGGGTAATGTAGTTGCATTTGTCCCTGCCCCGGTCACTGGGATTGTACAGCCGAAGGGACACCCAGCTCGCCTTCAACCGTCGTATGGCACTTCCGAACCGGGATCAATCACGGTGGTTTCACCGAAATCAACACACTCGGCTGACCAACAACCGACACGGGACGTATCTCGGCGGCCACCGGCTATGTTCGTTTCTAGGCTGTCATCGGAGACTACTAGTGAAGCCTTGTCCTCCCACCTCAACAGTTTGAACGCCCCTCCTCTGTCATGCAAACGACTAAAAACAAGGTTCGCAAACTATGCGTCGTTTCATGTCGTGTTCTCCGACGAGTACTTCGAACGCTTGCAAGACCCATCGTTGTGGCCGAACGGGTGCCTCTTTAAACGGTTTCTAGGCCCTCTTCATGAATCCATGCTACAAACATCTGAAACAACTAATAATAATCCACCCGGATGCGCCTGAACATTCTCTATGAAAACGTTCGTGGCCTACGGACAAAGGCCAGTGAGTTTTTTTATTCTGTATCTTCATCCGATTTTCATAATATTATTCTTACGAAAACCTGGCTTGAACCAGATATTGCCTCCCGGGACTATTTTACCGAAAATGTTAATGTTTACCGCAGTGACCGGGACTGTACAAAAGGTAAAGGTTTTGGTGGGGGTGTTCTCATAGCTGTGGATCGTTTTATTGCTTCCTTGAGGCGCAGGGATATCGAAACTGTGGATGAATCTGTCTGGGTTGATTTATGCTGCCCAGGTAAGGGGAATATATTACTTTCTAAATTTTACTTTTCTCTAAATCTTCATCCACATTAGTATGAGTCAGGCATTGCTCCCATCGAAACCGTCGTCTCCTCAAATCCCCGTCATGACTTCTGTATCGCTGGCGATTTTAACGCACCTGGTATCGACTGGTTGAATGGTACCGTCCCGCATCAATACCACTTTGCCATACGGAAAGGCACCTGCCTTCTCGACTTCATTTCTTTTACTGACCTCCAGCAAAAAAATGGTGTAAAAAACTGCAATGGAAACACGTTTGACCTTTGCTTTTCCAATCTTCATTCTCTTAAAGTTTCCAAGTCCTACTTTAATCTTGTGTGTCCTGACAAGTATCATCCCCCCTTGCATGTCTGTTTACCGTGTTCCCCTCAGTTCATTCGCTCCCGTCCATCTGCCCGTCTTGCCTTTAACTTTGCCGCTGGGGACTACCTAGGTTTTTATAATTATCTGTCGGAGTTTGATTGGTCTGAGGTTAGGAACGCTGGAAAAGTTGATGAGCAAGTCGAGCAATTTTCTTCTATTATGCAAGAAGGTATGCGCAGATTCATCCCGCGTAAGCGGCCCAGGAACTCTAAATTCCCCGCTTGCCCCGCACGGGGCACCTTGAGTAATCTTGGTGACGGTACTGGCTATACCGGGGACCCCGATCCCCTCAACATAAGCTGTGTCCTACCGTGGTGATGTGTTTTTAAGGTGAAGGGTAGAAACCTCTAACGGTGGCCGTCGGAGCCGTGGTCAAGCTCCGGCCGATGGCCCCCCTCCCTGTCCACCAGGCAGGGAGCTCCGGGACCTCTTTGACTACCAGGGTAAGGTCAAAGGAGAAAGTACCCCCATCTCCCTGCTTTTCAATGTATCATATGGCATTTTCTAAACCCCCCCAGACGTGATCGGCCCCCGAAAAGGGGCCGCACCGAAGTTTCTTTTCCTCCTTTGCAATCGATCTCTCCCCCAAAGCCTGATAATATCTCGCGGTTTTTGATCATGGAATCTGTTGACAAGACAAAGCCCATCACTTCCCAGTCTGTGTTTCTAATCTCCAAGTTTCTTGAAAGCCTTATCGGAAAGTCGTACAAGGCTAAGAAACTCACAACGGGAGAAGTTTTGATAGAAGTAGAAAACAAACAACAATCCTCTAACCTCCTCATGCAAACGCGGATGGTAGATGTTGACATCAAGATCACGCCCCATCGCAGCCTCAATAGCTGCCAGGGCGTGATCTCTGATCGGGATCTAATGAATGAGACTGAAGCATATCTGCTCGAGGGCCTCCGAGATAAGCGCGTGACAGCAGTGAGGCGAATCATCATACGCCGAAATGATGAAATAATTCCAACCAAGCACATAATCTTGACACTTGACCGCTCTAACCTTCCTGAGTCGGTCAACGCAGGCTTCTTGAGATGTCCAATCCGACCCTAGGTGCCGAACCCACGCCGCTGTTTCAAGTGTCAGCGGTTTGGGCACGGCACAACGGCTTGTCGTGGTAAATTGACGTGCGCAAAATGTGCAGCACATGATCATCAAACTGACAATTGTAAATACGAGAACTTCACCTGTGCCAACTGCCAGGGACCACAGGCTGCCTATTCTAGGAGCTGTGAAAAGTTCAAAGAAGAAAAACAGATCATTGCCTTGAAAGTCAACGAAAACATCACAACCCCCTGGGTTGCGTATGGAAGCCCAATCCGCTTCCGCACCACTCACTCACCCAGCAGCGGCTGTGGTGGCAACGTCTGTTGGGGATGCCGCTGCATCCACTGCTTCCTCTCCACCGCCCCAAAGCACACGCAAGGGCACGGAGATGGAGACGGAGGCAGTCACAGCGACCCCCACCCCCGCCTCACTGCCTGCGCCATCTGTGGTGCTCCCCACGCCTTCGGCACTGGCAGCGCAGGCGAAGAACACCCGAAAGGGTTTAACGTCAAGGGGGCCTAGTCCGCTGGGCACCCCTTTGCCTTCAGATGACGACATGGACGTCAAGCCCTTCCGGCTTTCATCGCAGCGGAAGGAACGGGCAACGACGTCCAGGTCAGTAGAGGAAGCCAGAAAACCCCTTCCAAGAGTCCAAGCCCCGAAAGACGCTAACTAAATAGTCACACTCCAGTAGCTGTGAACACATAATAATGGGAAGAGAAAACATAATACAATGAAACTGCAGAGGCCTTCTGAATATTCTTGACGATGTATACGAAATACTGCATGCTTATCAGCCAAGTGTAATGTGTGTTCTCGAAACACTTTTGAATTCTAAACAAACAAATTTCTTGAACAGATTCTTATATACAGAAAGGACAGGGATGGCTGCACGCACTCTTCTGGAGGTGTGGCCGTAATTGCCCGGAAATCTTTAGCATGCCATCCTGTCACTCTGAACACTGCCCTTGAGGCTGTGGCAATTCGAACAATAATATTTATAGGTTGATAACAGTATGCTCCATATACATTCCTCCTCATGTTTCACTTTTAAGCGCTGACTTTGAGGCGCTTGTAGACCAGCTGCCCGAACCATACATCCTGACAGGCGACCTTAATGCCCACAACTCTCTTTGGGGCTCTTCTCGCACAGATGCCCGAGGTCGCCTGATAGAGAAATTCATTACATCTTCAGGAGCATGCCTTTTCAACAATAAACAGCCTACATACCATAACATAACACAACACATACTCATATCTTGACTTGGCGATTGGCTCCGCAGTTCTCTTTCCTCTTCTCGAGTGGGGTGTGGGAACTGACCCATATGGTAGTGACCACTTTCCCACCTGACTAACGTATATAGGTAAATGCCCATGCAGTCCATCTTCTCAAAACAGGTTCACAGAAGCAAGAGCTAACTGGAATACATATACACAGACATCCAAACTACACCACACATCCATAGGACACCTACACGTTGAAGGAGCTACCCAACTGCTCACGGCGCACATCCTCGACGCCGCCGAAAGGTCCATTCCCCACGGCTCTGGTGCCCCGCGCAACCAGCGGAGGCCGTGGTGGAATGAGGACTGTAGGCGGGCGCCAGAGGCCCAGAACAAGACGTGGGGTATCCTTCGTCGGTACCCCACGTCGGGAAACCTCCTCTTGTTCAAACCGGCCAAGGCATTAGGAAAACGTGTGCGCCGTGAGGCAAAACGAGAGAGTTGGCATACATTCATAACATCAATATACTCCTACACAGACACACGGAAAGTATGGACACGAATACGCAAACTCAAGGGACAATAAACACACAGCCTGCCTCTGGTCAGCACAACAGGGGACACACTCGTAGACCAGGCTGACACACTCGCACAACACTTCCAACACGTTTCCAGTTCATCACACTACACAAGCACTTTCATTAAACACAAACAAATGGCTAAAGAGAAGCCTATACTAGATAACAATAGGTCAACATCTTATAACCCAGAGTTTTCACTGCATGAGCTGATGGCTGCTTTGAGCACGTTTAAACCCTCAGCTCCAGGCCCAGACAACATCACATACACAATGATACAACACCTGCACGCAGACACCCTTCTAACACTCTTACACCTATATAACAAGATTTGGCTTTCGGGGCACATTCCAAACTCTTGGAAGGAGGCTATAGTTGTAGCTTTCCTGAAGGAGGGAAAGGACCCGTCGTCCCCCTCAAGTTACCGTACTATTGCCCTGACAAGCTGCCTTTGCAAGCTCTTTGAGAAGATGATAAATCGCAGGCTCGTGTACTTCCTTGCGTACAACGGTCTTCTCGAGAGCTGCCAGGCAGGCTTCAGGGCAGGGCGATCCACGAATGATCAACTCGTAGCTCTCGAATCGTATATTAGGGATGCCTTCGTGCATAAACAGTATTGCGTAACTGTGTTTTTCGACCTCGAGAAGGCCTACGACACCGCTTGGAGCTACGGGATCCTTAGTGACCTGAAGTCATTCGGTGTCTCGGGTAACATGTTAAACACTCTTGTCAGTTACCTGTCAAAAAGAACGTTTCGAGTGAGAGTCGGTGGTGCGCTCTCAAGGGTTCATGTTGAAGAATATGGCGTGCCACAAGGTGGTGTGTTATGCTGCACTCTCTTCATAGTAAAAATGAACTCTCTTGGTAAGGCACTGCCACCCACAATCTCTTATTCCATGTATGTGGATGACGTCCAGATATCCTATAAATCATGTAATATATCAATTTGCGAACGTCAAGTCAAGCTTGGTGTCAAGAAACTTGCCGGCTGGGCAGACAAGAATGGGTTTAAATTGAATCCTGCAAAAAGCTCCTGCGTTGTGTTCTCCAGGAAGCGCGGGGTCCATCCGGACCCAGACATTTCTCTTAATGGCGTGTCACTTCCTGTGAACAAGGAGCAGAAATTCTTAGGTGTGGTGTTTGATCACAAACTCACATTCATTCCCCACATCAAGGAACTTAAAAATAAATGTCTCAAAATAATGAATATACTTAAGGTTCTCTCCCACCAATCCTATGGTTCCGACAAAGAACTCTTGCTTCGCTTGTATACTGCTTTGGTTGGGTCTCGTTTGGACTATGGCAGTGTGGTGTATGGGTCGGCGACTAACACAGCCTTGCGAATTTTTGACCCTCGTCGGGTGCTTCTCGCACTAGCCCGGCTGAGAGTGTTTATGTTGACTGTAATAAGTGGAGCCTTGAGAGCCAACGAACATATATGGACTTGCTTTATGCTTTTAAAATTTCATTGCTAAATAATCATTCTTTTTATCCTGTCTTTACCGATATATTCACATCTCTGCTCTTTGTAAATCGCCCATCCGTTCCTCTGCCCTTTTCACTTGAGAGTGAAAGAGCGAGCCTCGAATCTCAGTGCTTCGTTTTTAGATGTGTACAGGTCATCCTTTTCAAACAGTTTACCGCCTTGGCAAGTTCGTCCTGTGTCGTGCGACCTTTCTTTTATGAAACTTGACAAAAATCGGGTACCGCGAGCTGCAATAATGCAGCACTTTCTCTCTCTGCAGTTTAAATACGCACTTGCAGAATTTTACAGTGACGCGTCTAAAACCTCCACCATGGTCTCCTGCGCTGCTCATGGTCGGGATTTCAGTGCAGCGAGAACCATGAGCGTCCACACAACAATTTTTTTCAGCAGAAGCATATGGAATTTTACTGATTGCATGACACATACGTGAAAATCATATTCCAAAGTCTATCATCTACACAGATTCCTTGAGTGTTGTTCGGGCACTGTCATCGCATACACCCCCAAAAAACCACATAGCTAATCTTGTATTTAACACTATCACGTCTGTGTATGCGCAGAAGCATCAGCTGCTCCTCTGCGGCGTCCCAGGACACGCTGGGATCGCTGAAAACGAGTTGGCAGACGAGAGGGCAGCTGCTGCTGCCCTGAGGAACACTGTAGACATAACAACCGTACCATATACAGACCTCAAGCCACACATAAGACAACAGTTGCGTAGAACAATGCAAACACACTGGAGTGAACAGACAGACAACAAGTTACACGTTATAAAACCACACTTGGGACCATACACCACTGACACACGCTACCGACACACAGAAGTCGCCTTGGGTAGACTGCGGATAGGGCACACCTTATGCAACGCACTCGTATCTGCTGACGGGATCTTCTAGACTCATGGCAGCAGGTGCGGAGAGGCCCTATCCGTAGTGCACATACTAATCACATGCAAGGCACTTCACACAACACGACACAAACACTTCAGAGAGCTCTACAGACAACATATTCCCCTACATCAATCGTTTTTCCTAGGTGATGATGCCATTGTTTCCGTGAAACGTGTGTTTGAGCATTTGTCCTACGTCAAGTTTTTAAACCTCATTTCGTATCACGCATCATGAAATCTGGCCGTATACACCAGCCATGCTCAAGGTCGTTTTGTGGTTTTACTTTTGTTTTTGCTGATTTTACTTAGTGTTTTAGGTTTCGCCCCTATCATCGACTATTGTTTTGGCGCTCTTTGCCCCAGTTGGCCTTGCGCCATAAACATCCAACAATCATCATCAAATTCCCCGCTTGGTTTTCTGGTGAGCTCCGCGTGGCCTTGAAAGATAAGAAGCGTGCACATCGGAGGGTACGGTGGACAAAAGGTGAGTCATGGCGACAGCAATTTGTCTAATACAGGTCTTTGTGCAAAGTGCTCTATAAGCGAGATCTGTTACTGTACATCTCTGCTGTTGAAAATGATGCTACGCGGAGTTCCAAATGATTGTAGCAGCACGTCCGTTTTCGCTTCAGCACGAAGAACCGAGAACACATGAGCCTTCTCGATGAAAAGGGAAATGATATCGCTTCTGTTGCCGATGCATTTGCTGAGCACTTCAGTTCAGTATCTGGACCCAATACCCTCTCCCGCGCCCGCGAACTGTCTTCAACGAATTTCTGTATCACCCTTATATGCGAAGAAGACGCTCTCAAGGCACTCAAACAACTAAAGCCATCTCTATCCTCTGGTCTGGATGGCATTCCTTCCGCACTACTAAAAGCTTACGGGGTCATACTAGCTCCGATTCTCGCTTCTATATTTAACAACTGTATAGAATCATCTACCTTTCCAGGCCTTTGGAAAGTCGCGCTTATTGTTCCTGTGTTTTGGTCTGGTGTGAAAACAAAAGTAGAAAACTACAGGCCAATTTCTATCCTCTGCTCGGCAAGCAAACTGTTCGAATCAATTTTGCACGTAATTTTGTCGAGTAGTGTCAAAAACGTCCTTCTTCCAGAACAACATGGTTTTTTATCTGGCCGTTAGACTACTACAAATCTTGTGTCTTTTGTGTCCTTCGCCTCGGAAGCTGTGCATCGGCGGGGTCCGCTCGATACCGTGTACTGTGACCTCAGCAAAGCGTTTGACGTAGTTGACCATTCCTTGCTTCTGCTTAAAATGTCTACTTATAACATTACCGTTTGCTTCGTGGAGTTACTCAGCAGGTATCTTAATAATAGGTCATGTTTTGTCTGTGTTAATGATAAAGATCCTGCTGCCTGCTATGCTTCCAGTGATGTGCCTCTGGGATCTGTTCTGGGGCCCCTTTTTTTTCTTTGTTTGTTAATGACGTCTCAGCCTCTATAAATCCCTCTTGTTTTCTGTTATATGGTGATGACATCAAAATATTTGAAGAAATTACTAGCGCTGAAGATTGCATAGCTCTTCAATCTGATGTGGATGCGTTTAGCAACTGGTGCTCCGCGAACAAACTTGCTCTTAGTGACACTAAAACGAAGGTTATGTCCTACACTCATAAAATAAACCCCATACTTTATCCGTACGCTGTGAAAAGTGTGCCACTACCGCGTTCGTTAAAAATATCTGACCTCGGATTGGTATTTGACAGTGCGCTAAACTTTTCTGCTCATGTGGATTCTATTTCTAAGCGCGCCCTTCGCCGCTTGGGGTTTGTCTGTCGAATATCAAGAGAATTCAGCAACCCTGTCTCACTACTAAAGCTTTATTTGTCTGTTGTCCGCCCTATTTTAGAATATGCCTCTGTTGTTTCGAACGGCACGTGCCAGTCGAACAGTAATATACTTGACAAACTGCAAAATAAATTCATATCTATCCACAAACATCGTTTCTCCTGCCACAGTGGCAATAAATCAGACTTCTTTACTTCTAATCCTCTCCAAAGTTTGAAGTCAAGACGAACCAATGCTGACCTAATTTTTTTATTTAAACTTGTACACGGGATTATTTCTTGTTCGGTGTTGCTTGGAGATGTAAATCTTAGAGTGCAGTCGAAACTTACCCGTAAGTCTCTTATACTTCGTACCCGTAAGACATGCAATAGACACTGCACATTGTTAAGAAACATACAATGTCTTCTCCCGTAATATTGACCGGTTTCATACACCCCTTCGATCTTACATGTGCGACCTTCTGACTTCTGTCTCTCCCTGACTTGGTTCCGACCAGTTTTAATTTTATTTTCATTGCCCTATTTCCGTTTATGTTGTTCGCCTTTGTTACTGTCCCTACTCATATATATCTATATCCGCCCTGTTGTATTGTCAAATTTTTATAACACTGTGTTTTATCCTTTCGTGATTGTTCAAACTTTAGTGTGCCAAAATCATTGATTTTGTTAAATGACCTTTATTCTTTATTCTAGTTTTTTCTTGGCTTGTATTTGGTTGTTCTTCTCACGCGTGGATGTATTTGTTTCGTCTTCTGTCTTTTTCTTAAGTGCGCCAGAACAAACGCTACGGCTGTACCTGGGCACTATAATAAAGAGATTGATTGATTGATTGAACATTATAAATATTATTAATAATAATAATATTATTATTATTATTATTATTATTATTGCCCTATTGATGGCGCCCAGTAAGGACAAGTGCCTCCTCTGCTACCTCGCTTTCTTCGGCAGGCAGGAGTTTTTTCGATGTTCTGCGTGTAAACGCCGTGCGCACGGAAAGTTCATTGTTATTCCAGACGAGGAACTGCAGCGTTTGATCTCCGGTGAGCAGCCGTTCGTCTGCAGTCTGTGTGTGGCTGCGGCGTCACCCGCTAGGCCTAACGACCCCAGAGACCAAGCCAGCGAAGACGGTGAGCCAGCGAACATCCAGGCCAAACGAGTGGCGTCTCCTTTCGGAGCAAGCATCAACCCTTCGGCGGATCTACGCGCAGAGGCAGCTGCGTTGAAGAATCTTCTGTCCGAAGACTGCGCCAGCTTCTCTTTTCTCGGGGATGTTGTCACCGGGCAGCGCGAGGAGAACCGGCCTTTGCAACGGGACAATGTGGATGGTCTTGCCCACCAGGCTGCAATCGTTGCTTCGCTGGGCGAGGAGGTTCGCTGCCTGCGAGGGGAGCTCGCGCGTCCCCCGCCTTCTCCGCCTGCTTCTCCGAAGCCTGCTAATCCTTTCATGCCGCCGGTGACGTCACCGCAGTGTCGTATCCCTACGAGGTCGTCGTTCGCCGAAGCCGCCGCCGGTGCAGCTGGTGAAGGTGCCCCCTTCCTGTCCACTACCACCGCTTCGCTGTTCGTTGATTGCCCCAGCAGTCAACCTGCTACAGCCTTGAGCACTTTGGTTTCCCCTTCGGTCCACCCTCTGCCTTCGCCTCCTAGGTCCGACACAGCGTTTCATGGCCCGCCCACGTACTTGCAGAAGAAAAGGAGACCTCACCGCGTGGGTGCGTTGGAAGCTTCTCAGTTGGTTGTGGTACACCGACCACCGAGCTCCAGGGTCTTTTTTGTTTCAAAACTGTCGGCTAACACCACATCTGCTCAACTGTTGGCTCACTTATCAACTGTGCAAGTGACGCCATTGTCTTGCAAACGCCTTAGGACCAAGTACGACTCCTATTCTTCTATTTGCGTAACTGTTAGCGAGGAGTGTTTTAGGCGCCTGAGCGACCCGTCTATGTGGCCAAAAGGCTGCCTTTTCAAGCCGTTCCAAAACAAGGTCCACTCTGGTATGCTGCGCAGCTCTGAAATAACTGAAAATGATCAGTACGTACGATAGTCTCGACATATACTATCAAAACATTCAAGGTCTACAAACTAAGTCATCTGAATTTATTACAAATATTGTATGCTCTAAATTTTCTGCTGTTCTCATTACTGAAAACTGGCTTTCCGAGGATATCTCGTCTTCCGAATATTTCCCTTCTAACTATCAAATCTTTAGAAGCGACAGAAAAAACTGGACATAAACAAAAAGGTGGCGGAGTTCTCGTTGCCGTTGATCATTCAGTGCAGTGCATGCGGCGTGCTGACCTCGAGACCCTACACTAATCAGTCTGGCTTGTGGTAGGCCTCACGAAGGGCGAGAAGCTACTTATCGGTGCATTATTTATACCCGGATAATTACCTTCTGAATTTAATCGACCACTCACATCCATAGAAAATGTCTCAAATGCACACTCCAACCATAAGCTCATTATACTTGGAGACTTCAACACCCCAGGTATTCGCTGGAACAGTCTTTCCTTTGAGCACTAAAACCAATATGCAGCGCAGAAATGCAGCATGCTATTAGATTTTCAATCCTTCACCACCATGCAGCAGGTTTGCCGCATAGAAAACTCTTGTGGTAATGTTCTAGATGTGTGCTTCTCAAACTTAGAAAACGTACAAGTGTATGCCTCCGAAATATCCCTTGTGCACCCCGACAAGTTTCACCCCCCTCTTATTGTCTCTGTCTCGGTCGCGACCCAGCATCGCTCTGGCGGTGTTGACAATTGCGCAGTCCCGCGATACGCTTTCAAGCGTGGAGATTATGCTGGGCTGTATCACTTTTTATTAATGTGCTGAATGGTCAAGTGTTTTGGATGTCAATGATGTTGACGAACAGGTTCGACGTTTTACCGAAATCATCAGAAGTGGCAAGGAAAAGTATATCCCTTGTTATAAGCCTGTTCCTTCCAAATTTCCCCACTGGTTTTCTAAAGAACTTCGAAGTTCGCTTAAACTTAAGGACAGCGCCCACAAAACAGCCAAGCGTTCTGGGCTTGACAAGTGGAAAGCGGAGTTTAGTAGGTATCGCTCAGTTTGTAAAATCCTCTACCGGCGTGACCACCAGCTCTGTATAGAATCGTTAGAGGCTGCTGTGTTTTAGAAGCCGGCTGAATTCTGGAGGTATGTACGCGGCCGTTCTAAGGCGTCTAAAGAACACGTTAGCCTGCCTAATTACGATGGTGAAGAGGTTGAGGATGTTGCCACCAGTTTTGCCCAGTACTTTCATTCTGCCTTTCAGCTGCCAGATGGCAACAACGAACGCCTATCGTTTAAGAACTCTAATTTTAACACATGAAAAAGTTGTCGATGAAAAAGTTGTCAATGATAGCCTTCAATGGATGAAACCATCATTTTCCTGTGGTGCAGATAGAATTCCAGCAGCCCTCATGAAGGATTGCGGCAACGTTTTAGTGCCTGTCTTAACTTCCATTTATAATAACTGCTTACTTTTAGGTAAATTTCCCCGTGCATGGAAGACCGCACGCATTTTTCCAATATTTAGGTCTGGTGATAAGTCAGTCGTTTCTAACTATCGCCCGATCTCACTGCTTTGTGTCGCCTCAAAACTCTTTGAGTCAGCTCTGCACAAAGTTCTTGCTGCCTGCGTCAAGAACGTTGTGATACCAAATCAGCACGGCTTTTTCTCGGGTCGATCGACGGTCACAAATCTTGCAAACTTTATGACACCGGTTTCGGCTTTAGTTTTTGAAAACGGCCAGTTGAACGTTATTGATTTTGACCTCAGTAAGCCGTTTGATGGGGTGAACCATCAGTTATTAATTAACAAGCTTGCTAAGTCCGGTGTAGACGCAAGCCTTGTTGCCTTGTTGTCCAAGTATCTCCTTGACCGGTCCTTTTATGTAGATGTTAACTACAAAAAGTTTAGTATTTACCCTGCATTAAGTGGTGTACCCCAGGGGTTCGTGCTGGGTCCATTATTGTTTTCAGTCTTTATCAATGATGTGTCAACAGTGCTAACGAACTCTTCTTTTCTACTCTATGCTGATGATGTCAAACTATTAAGGCACATTAGCGGTGTTCAGGACTGCTGTGCCTTGCAGAGGGATGTGTCGGAATTATCGGTCTGGTGCAGGAAAAACTGCCTATTTTAAACCCCACTAACACCAAGGTTGTCACCTACAGCCGGAAAACCCACCGTCTGCTGTTTTCCTACAGTATTGAGGGAGAAGGGTTGAAGAGATTAGGGACCTAGGGGTGCTTTTCGACAGTACCCTCTCTTTTTCTCCTCATATTAGGGTCATCACCCAGCAAGTACTCCGAAGCCTTGGAAATGTTTGTCGGATTACAAAGGAATTCTCTTCTCCAGATCCATTTCTAATGCTATACAATGCTATATGTATACCACAGTTAGAATATGCTTCTGTTGCCTGGAACGGCATCTTAAAATCTAGTAGTGAATAATAGAACTTGTACAGAAGAAGTTTTTATCCATATTTAAGCACTGTCATCACAATCAGAGTTTTAATCCTGATTCTGACTTACCCATAGTCCCTTCCATCCCTTCCTTGAACTGCAGACGTATGCGTGCAGACCTTTCATTTCTTCACAAAATTGTTCATGGGGACCTTTCTTGCGCAGACCTGCTTAACGGTTTAGAGTTTAGTGTACCACAATGGCCCACCAGGTCGCATCGCCCGTTCTTGACCGCTGCGCGCAGCTCCACTCATTCTCATGTGCGCAGAATACAGAATTGTTACAACCGCTTCTTTGAACGCCTTGACATCTTTCAGAAATATTTTACAATTTACCGTACAGCGGTGTTGAATACAGTATGATAAACACCTATGATATTTCTGTCGTTCGTTTTTTTCATGGAATTTGGTTTCTCTGCGGTTGTTTATCCAACTTATAGTTGCGTATTTTTGCAACTGTAACTGTCATTTGTTCGTTTTATCATTTGTCTCTACACTCTTGCCGTTGTTTTTGTTGTATTACTGTCAAACTTTGTTGCTCTGCCTGTCGTGTGGCCTTTACGACAGAGAGAGCAACATAGGCATCTTTTTTTTTACCTGTACCCAGGATCCGCCTGTGCTTTATTTTTTGTCATCTTCGCTACTTCAACTTGTGTGTGCCTTGTCGCTTGTTTGTTTCTTGCTATATGTTTCTTGTATTTTGTTTTCATGTAACTACCCGTGCGCAAGCACTCAGGCCTCTGGCCGTTCCTGGGCACGTAAATAAACATGAGTGATTGATTGTTTGATTATTATTAGCCGCCTGTGCTTGACTGTCTCCCCCTACTGTTGAGAAGAAGCGTCGAAGCTGGGCATGTGTAGATGCATCGGTCACATGTGGACTGGTCGTCGTGCCGCAGCCGAAGCGCCCCAAAGCAATGTTCGTTTCAAAGCTTTCTCCGTCCACGAACTCTGCTAGTCTTAATGCCAATCTCTCAACCTTAGGTGTCTCGCCCTTGAACTGCCGACGACTGAAGACTAAATATTACACGAACGCATCCTTTTATACTTCCGTCAGTGAAGAGTTTTTTGAGCGCTTGAATGACCCCGCTGTTTGGCCGAAAGACTGCCTCTTTAAGGAGTTTCGAGGCATGTTTCGCGAAGGCATGCTTCACAGCTCTGAGCGCAACACATCAGAAAAAGAGTAATGACTAGTTTAGATGTCTTTTATCAGAATGTGCGAGGTCTTCGAACTAAGGCGACTGAATGTTTTGGTAATGTTCTGGCATCTTGCTTTCCGTTAATAGCTATATCTGAAACTTGGTTGTGCCCTGATATTCAATCCAGTGATTATTTTCCTCTAAATTACCATGTATATCGTAATGATCGTGCCTTAACGGGATGCAAACAAAAGGGGGGCGGGGTACTTCTCGCAGTTAACAAATCTCTCCCGTGTGTGCTACGTGGCGATAATGAAAACGCAGGTGAGTCTTTATGGGTCGAAATTAATATCTCTAAAACTGAAAAACTTCTAGTTGGTGTTTTTTACATTTTTCCTGATGTAGTTCCTGACGCGTTCAATAAGTTAGTCTTCTCCATTGAACAGGTGCTCACTACTCATTGCGACCTCAAGGTCCCCCTCCTTGGAGATTTTAACGCTCCTGCCTTGCAGTGGAGCCACCGCACCTGTTCCCACAACAACCACCACTTTCAACAGAAGGGTAATAGGTTACTAGATTTTTCGTCTTTCACTTCCATGGCACAGCGTAATCACATAAAAAACTGCAGTGGAAACATTCTGGACCTGTGCTTTTCAAACTTCGATGGCGTTCGTGCGTGTGCTCTTATTGTGCTTTAGTAATACCCGACAAATATCATCCCCCTCTTTCTATTTCCTGTTGCCTTCCTACAATACTCCATCATTCTGTAATTTCAAGCAATGCGCAACCTCGCTATGCTTTCGCCCGGGGAGATTACGTTGGGCGGTATTTCTACTTTTTTGCTGCCCCTTGGTCAACAGAGAGGTCAATGAACAAGTTGACCGTTTTACTGAGATTGTGCTTTTGGGTATCAAGAAATACATCCCGCAATATTTACCAGTTCAAGTTCCCACACTGGTTTTCTTCTTACATGCGGGATGCCCTGAAACTCAAAGAACGTGCGCACAGAAAGATGAAGCGCTCTGGTGCGAATCAGTTCGCTCAGGAGTTCCGGCGCCTACGTTCCCTATGCAAAATATTGCACAAGCGTGATCATGCTTTGTACCTGGCGTCAGTTGAAGCTAAAGCAACTCATCAGCCGGGAGACTTAAGGAAGTACATTCATTCTAGATCTAGTACAACGAAAGAATCTATTCGTCTTCTGGATTCCAACGGCGATGAGGTTGCAGATGCGGCCGACTGCTTTGCTCGTCAGTTTTCTTCTTTGTTTGGGCTTAGCGGTGGTAGTGTATGGCGGCAGCGTCTCTTGTCACCAGGACCGTAACTCCGCTTGTTTCCAATTAGATGAGAACATCATGCGGCTAAAGCCATCGTTGTCTTCTGGGCCAGATGGTATTCCTGCTGCAATTCTAAAAACGTATGCAAATATATTCGTTCCTGTGTTCACCTCAATATTTAATAACTGTCTCCGGTCTGGCACGTACCCTCGCTCATGGAAAATTTCTCGTGCATTCCCTGTTTTTAAGTCAGGCCCAAAAACTGACCCCATGATGTATAGGCCAGTGTGGCTCCTTTGTTCTGCCTCTAAAAAATTCGAATTATCTCTTCATACGGTCTTGTCTCTCTCACTTAAACACGTCCTCATTCCTAATCAACATGGCTTCATGCGTGGTCGCTGAACTTCCACAAACCTCCCATGCTTCATGGAGCAGGCTGTCCCAGCAGTCGTTGGTAGAAGCCAGCTTGATGCGGTCTACTGTGACATGAGCAAGGCCTTTGATGTAGTCAACCACTTGTTATTGCTTGCGAAGTTCATTCTGTTAGATGTTCACGCTTCTTTAGTGGGTCTTATACGTTGCTATCTCCAGGAGCGATATTGCTATGTAAGTGTTAACGGTCAAACATCATTTAGATACAAAGCAACAAGTGGCGTACCCCAGGGCTCCGTTCTGGGCCCCCTTCTTTTTTCCATTTTCATTAATGATGTTGCTTCTGCCATTCAAAATTCATCTTTTTTGTTGTATGCTGATGATATGAAAATCTTCAGAGGAGTGCGTAATGTTCACGACTGTAATTTTCTTCAGGCTTATATCGTGTCATTTCATCGTTGGTGCACCAAAAACGACTTAATTTTGAACCCCTCAAAAACTAAAGTTGTTTCTTATAGTAGAAAAACTCAACAGCTGCAATACTCCTATCAAATAACAATCACTGCACTACCAAGGGCGACCGAAATTCGGGACTTGAAAGTACTATTTGATTCTTCTCTGACTTTCTCTTCCCACGTTACACAAATTACGGGACGCTCTCTTCGATGTCTCGGTGCTGTTTGCAGGTATTCTAGAGAGTTTAAAAGTCCTCATCCTTTCTTAAAGTTGTATTCAGCTCTCTGCTTACCTCTTCTCGAATACGGTTCTGTTGTTTGGAATGGAACTTGCAAGTCCAATAGTGACCGCATCGAAAGTGTTCAAAATAAGTTCCTTTCTATCTTTAGCCACCGTTTCCGTCATGTACAAGAAGACGAAACGGCAGCATGTCTTGTCTCAAAAGTATTCCTTCCCTTTGGTGTCGACGAATGAGAGCTGACATTATCTTTCTTTATAAACTTCTTCATGGTGATATTTTGTGTGATGACTTGGTTACAGTTATCAATGTCAACTTGCCGAACAAACTTTTCCGAAGATTTTGAACGTTCAGAACCGATGCTTTAAGTAGACGACGCTCGTCCATCTGCAGAATACAATGTGCATATAATAAATTTTTCGATTGTCTTGATATATTCCAGAGCTCTTTGTCTGTGTTCTCTAATGATTTGAAAACTGTTGTAGCTTAAGTGCGTTTATGTCATTTATATGCCGTACTTCTGTTACGTATTTATTTTATGCAAATCACCATCTTGCTTGTTTGTTTTTCACTTTTCCTGATTTTGTGTTGGTTGAATTTCTGTCGGTTTAAGTGTCAGTGCTTGTAACGCTGAACTTCGTTTTTCTATTTTGAAACTTCCTAAGATTTTGTTACAAAACCTTTGTTTTATGTGTATAATCTATCTCCGTCATGTTCATTGAGTATTTGCTTGTGTATTTTCAATTTTTCACGTGCCCTCAACGTTCTGTTGGCCGGGTGTCACGGCTTCCAACACTAGGCTTCCTCTTTTTTGCTGTTTTGCTTTCTGGGATCTCTGTAAACTATTTTTACTGTATTGTTTCTTTCATATATATGGTTTTCTGTGTTGTGTTGTCTTGATTTTAGTTGGTTTTATGAATGCTTGTAATGGTGTACCAGTACCAAGACCCTAGGGTTGTTATTTGGCACCAAAAATAAAGGTGAATTGATTGATTGAATATTAGTGTATTAATATTATAAATTATATTATTATTATTATCATTATTATCAATCAATCAATCATTTATTTGCGTGCCCAGGAACAGCCGGTCGGGCCTTTGTGCTGGCGCACGGAAACAGAAACACACGAAAACTTAATGTACACATCTCTCAAATACAAAACAAAATACAAAAAAATGAAAGGATAGCTTATGTTGAAGTTACGGAATGAAAGTCATTTAAGTGCATGAACTCAAGGATAAAAGACAAATGCAGAATAAGAAAAGTTGTCAGTTACGCCAGTACAAACTCACAGACATGTTTGCGAAACAGAGTAGGACAATCATTAAATATATCAAGGTAATCCGAGTACCAATTGTACGTGCATTGCAGTCGGAACACAGGGCACAAGACACGCAGACAATTGGGGTTGCAAAAGGTATCACGTTTCCTGGTCCAATTTTGCGGCACGTAAAGACGAACATGTTGTAGCAGCTCACCACAAGACACTATGCCGTGCATAATTTTAAAAAGGAAGAGAATATCAGCCTTGTTCCGCATGTAAGTTAAGCATAATAGCGTCGATGAAGAGGGCGATCTAGGGTTATAATTACTACTAACGCCAAAGCGATGGTTGAAGATAGATATGAACTTATTTTGCACCCTTTCTACAAGCTTACGGTTTGTTTTACTCGTGCTGTTCCAGACAACAGATGCATATTCAAGCTGAGGACGACATATAGTTGTGTAGAGCTTGAGAAGAAAAATCGGCTCCTTGAACTCCTTGGACACGCGACAGACAACGCCAAGCGATCGAAGAGCTCTACGAGTAATTACCTGAATATGTGGAGAGAAGCTCAGTTTACTGTCGAAAGTAACGCCTAGGTAATTAACCTCTACCACACGTGGGAGTAATTCCCCGTAATGTTATAGGGAAACAAGATGTCAGTCTTTCTTGTGTATGTCATTACCTTAGTTTAAAATGTATTATTGAGGAGTTTGTTGCATGAGCACCAATGCGAGAAGGACGAGATTGCTCTCTGGAGAGCGGAACAGCTGGTAGAGTTGGAAACAGATTTAAATATTTTTACATCATCGGCATATAAAAGAAAATTACAATCATTAAATATTGTCGCGACATCATTTATAACGATTGAGAAAAGAAGTGGCCCGACAACTGAGCCCTGAGGGACACCACTGGTGACCTCATAGGAAAGAGAAGACTCTCCATTTACATGCACGAAGCATGACCTATCACATAGATATTTGCATATAAGAGATATCAGGGATGGTTTATATCAAGCTAAGATTGTCTTTTGTCAAAGAGCTCATGGCAGACAACATCAATAGCCTTGCATAAATCAACGTAGACTACATCAAGTTGACCTCTCCCTTGCACAGCTTCCGAAGCATGCAGCATGAAGTTGACGCGATTGGTAGTGGTCGATCGGCCCGCGAAAAAACCATGCTGTTCAGGTATTAATGTGGTATTTATACTGAATGTCAGTAGTTTATGCAGTATTGACTCAAACAATTTAGAAGCAGCACATAGAATAGATACCGGTCGGTAGTTCGTGGGGTCCAATTTTGAACCTGTCTTAAATACAGGAACAACCCCTGCATTCTTCCAACGAGCGGGGAACTTGCCAGACTTGAGAGAAGTTTGAAATATACATGTCAATACTGGAACTAGGATATCACCAAACGCTTTCAGTACGGCAGAAGGAATGCCTTTAGGGCCGCATGAAAATGACGATTTCAATTGTTTCAGAGCTTTCAAAACGAGACTTTCCGAAACCAACACTTCTGAGTTTTTACAGTAACCTAGAGATTGTGGAGGGGGGCAAGCTGCACTGTTGTTGCCATAAGTGGAACAAAATTGTCGCGCAAAGGCATTGGCAACGTGCGATATGCTCTCTCCTCGTTCATCGATGAGGTTAATGTTCCCAGGTGAATTTTTACATGTTTGAGAACGGACGTGGCCCCAGAAAACTTTTGCATTGCGTGTTGCATCAGCCTAAACCACGGCAATGTAATTCGACCTATCGCGCCTAACCAGACATTTACAAAGAGATCTGAGTTGACAAAACTCATTCTGCCACCTTTCCTGCCCGTTTTCTTAGCTTGCTTGTGCGCTTGATTTTTCCTCCCCAAAGCTCGTTTAGGTTCAGCAGAAAACCAACGCAGAAAATTGCCTTTCTTTATAAATATTCGGGGAAGAAAGCTCCTCAAGCCATCGTGTACAACTTCAGTAAAAAAATCGGTCTGTTTATCAACGTCGTTGAGGTTAGCTATTGGTGACCAATCAGTGTTACTAAGAAAGTGAAATAAATCAACGTAGTCACCACGAGTAAAGTCGTAACTACTGCTTGCTGGTGTGCAAACAGGGGGACTGTAATGAAGGAGAGATACGTTACGCAATAAAATATGTAATGACGGATGAAACTTGTCCGGTTTTACAAGGTTAGTGTTACTGCGCGAGATGTCGACAGCTTCCAAGCTAGTTAGGAGGGCTTCTTTTTAATAATAATAATAATAATAATAAATAATATAATAATAATAATAATAATATAATAATAATAATAATAAAAATAATAATAATCTTTATTGTCCTTCTCTTTACAAAGTAAAATGGCAGGCCCGTCGAAGCCAATATAGGCTTGTGTGACTAGGCCTGGCAAGCCGGCGAAGCGAAAAAAGAAGGCAATAGAGTACATGGAAATACCAACATGCAAACAACAATATTTACGTTATCAATTGACTAAACAGAGCGTAAGCAGAACATAACAAAATCACCACAGAAAAGATATCACATTAGTACACACTTCCATAAATACAAGACGCATATAAAATACTTGTATATGTCAAACAAAATGTCAGCACATGAATTAAAAAAAGGTCAGCAGGGCTTTTTTAAGTTGTTGTTTTGATTGTGCAGCTAGGACTTATTGGGGTAAATCATTAAATAATTTTGGGACATAAACACTTCTACGTGCCATACCATACGATGTACGGGAGCGGGGGAGTGAAAAACGGGGCTGATTTCTTACAGGCGGGGCAGACTTGACTTCATGCTTAAAATCAGGCAACCAAAAATGTTTAACAACCACTGTTTCAATAAATAAAGCATCAAATGACGGCAAAATAAAAGTTTTGAATATATCCTGTACATCTGTCAACGGCAATCCATAAGTGATAGACATCAATATATTTTTCAATAGGCTGTTCACGCGAGCTTTCCACCGGGATGAACAAAAATAAAAAATGGTTATCCCATACCTTAGTACACTATAGGCCAGGGCATGCGCAATACTTTTCTTGACGTGAAAGGGAACGAACGATTTAATGTTGTAAAGCACACAAGCAACACTTCGGAGCTTCCCACAGATATACGCTAAGTGTTCATGCCAAGATAGTGCGGAATCAAAAGTAATGCCTAAATATTTAATAGAATCAACATAATTTACAACTGCACACTGGCAGGTGGTGCACTGGTGATCATAAATATAAACAGGAGCGTTAATCACAGTAGTTTTCAACGGATTACGGAAACAGATTAGTTTTGTTTTACGGGAATTGATTTTAAGGCAATTTTCGGGGAACCAATGCACAGCACTACAAATGTCATTTTGAAGCATGTTTATCGACTTTTCATATTTCACATGTTTAGCAACCAAGACTGTGTCATCAGCGTACTGGTAAACTATACATTTAGAAATTGACATCGAAAAATCATTCATGTAAATGTTAAAAAGCAAGGGCAACAAAATGGAACCTTGTGGAACACCAGCAAATAGAGATAGTGGTCTACTGAAATGAAAATGATCATCAGTAGCAACAACCTGAGAGCGCTCCGAGAGATACTTATACAGAAGAGAAAAAAACGGGCCACGGAATCCCAATAAGTACAGTTTACTTAGCAATAGATTATGACACAACGAATCGAAAGCTTTAGAAACATCAAAAAAGAAAGCACATGCAAATAAGTTATTATCAACAGAATTGAACAGGTCATAAGCAAATTCTTCTAATAGAGCAATTGTGCCACGGCGAGACACGAAACCATACTGCCGAGGCGACAAAACCGAAAATTTTTCAAGAAAAGAAGACATAATTTGTAAAAGTTATTTTTCCCGAATTTGTGAAAGAATGGGGAGTATTGATATAGGCCTATACGAGTCGACTTTATCCTTCGGACCTCCTTTATAGAGAGGCTTAACGATAGCAGTTTTTAAATTGTTAGGAATGTCTGCGCCAATAATAAATTCATTAAGAATGAAAAGAAGAACGTCCGATAAAACGTCGAAGTTCCTACAAAGCGTCTCTACCCTTATTCCATCATAACCCGGAGGCTTATTAGTCCGGAAACTGAACAGTATGGACCTCAGCTCGGATTTAGAGAGGCAAGGCAGAAACGCCGAAGAAGGAACAGATTTATCCAGCGAGCAAGAATCAAATAAAGGTGAAGTATTATCAGGAGTGATACGGAATGCATGGTTAAAAGCGTCCGCCACAGTTTCCGCATCATCCGAAAAAGCTTTAAAGACCGGGGGATTACTAGTCTTTCCACGCAAGCTGTTAATTAAATGCCGTGTCTTCGCCGGATTTTTTGCGCACTGGCTGAATTTCTGAAAGAAATGTGCACGCTTGGCAGATCTTAAAAGAGCCACAACACTGTTGCGAGCACTTTTGTATTGCGCGCGCAGAGTCTCATCTTTAGGTGAGTACTTTACACGCTTTCATAGGCAATCCCCATACGAAATAGCTTGCATGACGCCCGCGGTTAGCCAACTGTAATCTTTGCGCCGCTTCCTAATCACGGAAACAGTACTTTAAACCTGGAACCGTTTGAGATGCTCGCATAAGCTTGCGTACACGGTTCCAGGAGACGGTTTATCCGCTATCAGAGACGACCAGTCAAAATTAGAAATCAAGCGGTCAAACATATTTTTATTTACGAAAGAAAAACGGATATCTTGACAAACCGGTACCCTGTCTACCTGATAAGTAGGAGCAGAAGAACTATCAGATATTCGACATGCCACAATGTAATGGTCCGCCAACCTTTGAGTGATGAAACAAGACGAAAAAGAGCAATTTTCTGCCCTTAAAGCGATATGATCTAAACAAGATTGAACCAGTTTCCCGCGGACAACCTCTTCGCGAGTGCAGAAATTGACTAAACTTTCAAGGCCAGACGAACAAAGCACTCCTAAATAATCTGCCACTGTAGATTGGGCGTGCTGTAGTAAATTTATATTCAAATCCCCCGTTAAGCACAATTGATCAACTGCGCCAAAACTTTTAAGTAAGGTATCGAATTCAATTAAAAATCTGTCAATACTATTAGAGGGAGGGCGATAAATTGCTAATAGCACCATTGAAATACTACCGTAAGCTACCTTAACGGCTAATAATTCTGCGTGTGCCAAAGTTGCACCCAGAGGTGTCACTACAAAGTGCTGGCGAAAGAAAATGGCAATGCCGCCCCCTCGACGAAATGAACGAGTGAAAAAATGCGATCTGAAACCCTGCAATTAAATAAAACCAGTAGGTGTGTTGATATTTATTTCAGTAAGAACAAAAATATCAACGAAATCAGCTGCGGAATATGCAAGACTGCTGAATTCGTCCCAGTATTTTCGAACACTGCGAATAATAATGTTAACAATTATTAGATCCTGCTCAGACCTATTAGTTAAGGAGTGCCGAAATGCGTTGAAGTCGGAAAATTCAAGGAAGTGAACTGACATGTCCGTTAGGCAATTTTAGCAATGTCAGCGATTTTGACAATTCGAAGGAGGGGCGCGTTCTCGGTTTTTTTTGCGTAGATTTTGCCGCTCTTGACCCAACAGAAATTGTAGTCGTTAGCTGTAGCTGCCGTTCTGGCGTGCCAGAACAAGTCACGGTTCCGCTTGGTCAAGTTTTCATTGAAGAACAATTTCGGCAACGCGCCTGGCTGATGTAACACGCGTAGTTGGCCGCGTGCTCCCAACCACATTTCCGTGCAGCGGACGGACGCAAACCAAACAAGAATGATAGGCGTTTTGTCACGTTTGCTGGGAAGCCTGTGCACGCTGAGCACATCAGAAGCGGAAAAATGTGATAAGTTCAGTTTATCAGCGAGATGAGCGAGTTTCTGCTGCAAGTCCTCTTCCTGCTCAACCGGCATCCCATGGATCTCTAGGTTTGCCCTCCGACTGTATTGTTCAGTGTCGTTCAGTTGATCGCGCAGACGTTCTATCTGGGCTGCTTGTTCATGGACAACAGTTTTCAAGTCATCGACCTCCTTAGAACACCGGGAGACTTGTTCATGACAGCCCTTACTCTGAGCAAGGACAGTGTCATATTGCGAAGACATGAAAGAGACTGAACCTTCCAAGTCGTGGACTTGCGCAGATAAACCAGCGAATTCCCCTTTAAGAAGCAACAAGGAATCAACTTTCTCATAGAGTGCTGGCAACATTTCTAGGCTCTTTCTTATGCTCCGCAGCTCTGAAAGCACCGCGGTCTCTGACTCAGGCCGCTCAACCTCGGTAACCCCATCCGACTGGGAGGTGGGAACCTGGCGTTTCTTACTCGCTCTACAGGTCTTGCAAACCCACACGTCCCTTTTTCCTTGACCCATCGTAGTGAACGTGTTTGGTGCAATGCCCGAGCAGTTCTGACCGAGGTGATAGAAGTAATTACAGTCCGAGCATTTCATGAATCTGCCGTCATCCGGCAGAGCATTCTGGCACGCAATACACATTTCATCTCCTGCCATTGCGAACAAACGAGTCAAAATCACACAGCAAGGGTGCAGTCAGCGGCAAACAGAAAAATGAATTAAAGCCTAATGTAGAAGGCACCAATTATTACCTGTCAAGAAGAAGGCGTGAGAACGGGGCAAAATTTCGCCGCCGACTGCGAAGGGGGAATGGGAAACACCCGCTGATATACCCAGGCCAAAGCGGGACTGGTCAGGTGATGCGCAGAACTGCAGCCAGATGAAAGGCGATGCGCAGCTTCGTCGAAGAAAAGCGCATCAAGAGTCTCTTTGCATCAGCAGGTACAGCAGGCCCCAGAAGACGCCAAAACTTGGTCGGACAGCAAATCCAGAAAATCCAGAAGTTGCGAAGAAAATTCACGCCTTCCAGAGTAGGTTCGGCGGTGTACAAGCCAGGAACTCGGTCGAACGGCGAGGCCACCCGGAAATCTGTCAAGAAGAAGGCGTGAGAACGGGGCAAAATTTCGCCGCCGACTGCGAAGGGGGAATGGGAAACACCCGCTGATATAGCCAGGCCGAAGCGGGACTGGTCAGGTGATCCGCAGAACTGCAGCCAGATGAAAGGCGAGGCGCAGCTTCGTCGAAGAAAAGCGCATCAAGAGTCTGTTTGCATCAGCAGGTACAGCAGGCCCCAGAAGACGCCAAAACTCGGTCGGACAGCAAATCCAGGAAATCCAGAAGTTGCGAAGAAAATTCACGCCTTCCGAATAATAATAATAATAATAATAATAATCAATCAATCAATTGATCAATTATTTATTTAACGTGCCCAGGAACAACCGAGAGGTCTTGATGCTGGCGCACAAAAAAAGGAACAAAAAACTAAGAATAACACAATAAAACAAGATGACTGTTCAGAAGAAAACTATCAGAGATACAATGCGCACAGAAATATTAGGACGGCAGGACAAAAGTAGATTACACAGTATGAGAAATAGCTAATGATAATGACGAAAAGTCAGATAATATACATACATACATAGATACATACAACAATGCGCCAGATAAACTAAAAGAGAAGGATAGAGCAAATTGCACATGTGCTGTTATCTTATAACGGTAGAAACCTTGGAGGAAAACGATGACTGTGACCCATCAAAAACATCAAGGTCAAGAAAATAAAAATTATAAAGTCTTTGTATCCTGTTGAGGGTTGAGTGCTGAGAGAGGCGGGTAGTTACAAGAAACGGCCTGCTCTCTCTTGTTTGCTTCCGCGGAATACGAAAATATTATAATTGAGCAGTATAGGACAGGTTATAGTACCGTGAACGAGCTTGAAAAGAAAGAAGAGATCGGCGCGATTTTGCCGGCAGCGAAGTGAAGGCAGTGACAATAGTTGAACGGTGTTAGAACACTAGCCAGAGTCATTTTTAGCGAAGCGATGGTTGTAAACGCTTAGAAATTTTTTCTGGACACACTCAACTACGTTTATTAAGGAATTAGAGATGCCATTCCAGATCACAGATGCATACTCAAGTTGAGGAAGACATATTGCGTTGTACAATTTGCGGAGTGGCATAGGAGAATTGAATTCTCTCGATATTCTACAAACACAGCCGAGAGAACGAAGACCCCGCATAGCAACACGCTTAGTATGAGCTGAAAAATGCAAGATGCTATCAAAGAGAACGCCGAGATCGCTGATCTCACAAACCCTACATAAAGACACAGAATTGACAGAGTATAAAAAAGATACGCTAGATGATTTGCGAGTGAAACTCATGACTTTTGTCTTTGAAATATTGAGAGAAAGGTTATTGTTTTTACACCATTCTGAAAAAGAACACAAATCAGACTGCAACAAGCGACAGTCGTTAAATGAATGAATTTCCCTAAATATATTTATATCATATGCATACAAAAGGAAAGAAGAAATGCCAATGGCAGAAGAAACGTCGTTAACATACATTAAAAAGAGGAGTGGGCCTAATTCCGAACCCTGAGGTACACCACTGGTCACTTTGTAAAAGGAGGACGTTTGGCCATTGACGGCAACATAACATGATCTGTCACGAAGGTAGCTATGCAATAGATTCACAACAGCGGTGTCAACATCAAAATGAGCAAGTTTACCCATAAGCATTGAGTGACTGACTACATGGAACGCTTTGCTGAGGTCACAGTAATTGGTGTCGACCTGTCCTCTCTGGAATACAGGTGTAGATATTTGCGTCATGAAACTGGCAAGATTAGTGACGGTGGAGCGGCCAGGGACAAATCCATGTTAATTATTATTCAATGCGTTTTTCACATTAAAAGACAGTATGTGGTGAAGGGCCAGCTCAAAAAACCTTTGACATGGCACAGAGAAGAGAAATCGGTCGATAATTCGAGACATTAGTTTTGGAGCCAGACTTAAATACTGGAAAAACACGAGTAATTTTCCACATGCTAGGAAATGTGGAAGTAATCAGACAGTTATTAAATATGCTAGTCAGTACTGGGACCAATATACTGCTATAAGCTTTTAGTATGGCTGAGGGGATGCCATCTGGACCACATGATAAGGATGGTTTCGAGCGCTTAATGCATTCGCTGATGAGATTTTCATATAGCGACCGAGCATTGGGTGTGTTGATTTCCAACGGTTGTTCGATAGTAGTGCTAGAGTCAGAGGGATTATAAACGGAAGAGAACTGCGTGGCAAAACAGTCAGCGGCGGCTTGTAGTTCTGTTCCATTGGAGTCCACTAGTATTAAAGGCTCTTCACTTTTGTTAGACCTGTTTGCGTACATACTTCCAGAACTCAGCCGGCCTGTCAGAGGCGCTTTTTTCTAAGTGTGCAATATATGAACTGTGATCCCGTTTATATAGGCGTTTACAAAGAGTTCGAAAGCATCGGAAATCTTCCTTCTGCTCGAGAGATGGAGTGCTTTTAAGCTTTCTGTGTGCGCGATCTTTATGCTTTAGAGCACTTATAAGTTCACACGAGAACCAGGGGGGATATTTATGGAGTTTAGGAGTATATTGTGGAATATATTTCCGCATACTGCTTAAGATAAGTTTCGTAAGCTGATCTACTTGATCATCAACATTGGTTTTTTCAGTTACCATAGACCAGTCAATGGAGGATAAGCCATGGTGAGCCAACGTAGTCACCTTTTTTGAAAGCAAATCTGGGCGATTTGTTGATGTTATTTTGAAAGCTCTGTTTTTTCCCTGACAGAGAGAGTGTTAGTTTAAGTGGTGGGTGAAATTTATCGGGACGAACAAGAAAAACGTCAGAGAGTGACACTTCAATAGGCTGATTGTTCGAAATACACAGATCTAATATGTTACCGCAAAGATTGGCAATAGAATTATGTTGTTGAAGGGAATTAAAAGCAAGAAAATCTAATAGCAGGCCGCACTTATTATCTATGTATTGATGGTAATGAGAATATTTAGGTGTTCTCCAGTCGATACCAGGGGTATTCGATAATAATAATAATAACAGGTTTCTGCCACGGGGCAATGTGACTGGGCTTGCCCATCAGGCTGCAATCATCGCGTCCCTGCGTGAGGAGGTTCGCTGCCTGCGAGGGAAGTTCGCCCATCCGCCGCCTTCCCCGCCTACTTCCCCGAAGCCTGCTAGCCTTTCCACGCTACCGGTGACGTCACCGCACTCCGGTCTCCCCATGAGGTCTTCGTTCGCCGCAGCCGCCGCCGGTGCAGCCGGCAATGGCGCCCCCTCCTGTCCTCGACGAACGCTTCGGCATTCGTAGAACGCTCCAGCGGTCAACCAGGTGCGGCGTTCAGTGATTTGGGTTCCCCTTCTGACTGCAATTTGCCTCCGCTTCTACGGTCCGACACTGCGAGTAATGGCCCGCCAGCGAACTTACTGAAGAAACGAAGCCCTCCTTGCCCGTGTGCATGGGAAGCTTCTGAGTTGGTTGTGGTGCGCCGACCACCAAGCTCCAAAGCCATCTTTGTTTCGAAGTTGTCGGCTAACACGACATCTGGGCAACTGTTGGCCCACTTGTCGAATGTGCAAGTCACGCCATTATCGTGCAAACGCCTTAAAACCAAATATGACTCATATTCTTCTTTTTGTGTAACTGTTGACGCAGAGTGTTGCAGGCGCCTGTGCGACCCATCTATGTGGCCAAAGGGCTGCCTCTTCAAGCCGTTCCAAGGCAAGCTCAACCCTGGCATGGTGCATAACTGTGAAACTACTGAGAATGACAAGTAAGAACGACACTCTCGACATCTTTTATCAAAATGCTCGGGGTCTACGTACTATGTCCTCAGAATTTTTTTGAAATGTTGTGTGCACCAAATTTTCTACTATTATTACTGAAACTTGGCTTTGCAATGATATCTCATCTTCCGAATATTTTCCTCCGACCTATAAAATTTTTAGAAGCGACAGAAAGTTAACTGGGCATAAGAAAAAGGGTGGCGGTGTTCTCATTGTCATCGATCACTCAGTGCAATGCGTGTGGCGTGCAGATCTCGAGACCGAAGAATCAGTCTGGATTGACGTAGTGCTCAAGAGGGGCAAGAAGCTGCTCATCGGAGCATTCTACATATCCCCGGATATTTTACCTGCTGAATATAATCGAAAGTTCACATCTATAAAAAGGTTTCTGATTCACACTCCAACCATAAGCTAATTATAAATGGGGACTTGAACACCCCCGGTGTTCGCTGGAACAGTGTTTCATTTCAGCATTAAAACCATAAAGCAGCGCCGAAATGCAGCATGTTATTAGATTTTCAATCATTCACCTCCTTGCACTAGTTCTACCACGTAGAAAACATCTGTGGTAATGTCCTAGATGTGTGCTTGTCGAACTTGAAAAACGTACAAGTTTCTGCTTCCGAAATATCTCTTGTACACACCGACAAGTTTCACCCCCTCTTATTCTCTCTTTCTCTGTCGCTGCCCAGCATCGGTATGGTTGTGTTGACGATTGTGCAGTCCCGCGATATGCTTTGAAGCGTGGAGATTATGCTGGGCTCTATAACTTTTATTCATCTGCTGAATGGTTCGGTGTTTTTGATGTCAATGATTTTGACGAACTAGTTCGACGTTTTACCGAAATTGTCAGTAGTGGCATGGAAAGGAACATCCCTTATTATAAGACTGTTCATTCCAAATTTCCCCACTGGGTCTCTGAAGAAATTTGAAGTTCGAATAAACTTAAGGACAGTGCCCCGAAAATGACCAAGCGTTCTGGGCTTGGCAAGTGGAAAGCGGAGTTTAGTCGGCATCGCTCACTTTATAAAAGCCTCTACCAGCGTCACCACCAGCTCTATATAGATTCGTTAGAGGCTTCTGCGTCAAAGAAACCTGCGGAGTTCTGCAGGTATATACGCGGCCGTTCTAAGTCGTGTAATGAACACATTAGGCTGCCTAATTCCGATGGGGAACAGGTTGAGGATGTTGCCACGAGCTTTGGTCAGTACTTTCATTCTGTCTTTTAACTGCCAGATGGTCACAACGAACGTTTATTGTTTATTAATGTGTTTAATTTTATTACACTTATGTTCGATGAAAAACTTGTCAATGATAGCCTTAAACGGGTGAAACCGTCATTTTCCTGTTTTGCAGATGGAATTCCAGAAGCCCTCATGAAGGCTTACGGCAACATTTTTGTGCCTGTCTTAACTTAAATCAATATTAACTGCTTATTTTTCGGCAAATTTCCTCGTGCATGTAAGTTCGCTCGAATTTTTCCAATATTTAGGTCTGGTGATAAGTCAGCCATTTATAAGTATCGCCCGACTTACTCCTTTGTGTCGCCTCAAAACTCTTTCAGTAAGGTCTGCACAAAGTTCTTGCTGCCTGCATCAAAAACGTTGTGATACCAAATCAGCAGGGCTTTTTCTCGGGTCCATCGATGGTGACAAACCTTGCAAGCTTTATGGTACAGGCTTCGGCTGCAATTTGTGAAAACGGCTAGTTTGACGTTATTTATTTTGCCCTCAGTAAAGCGTTTGATGTTGTGAACCATCAGTTAATAATTACCAAGATTGCTACTTCAGGTGTAGACGCAAGCCTTGTTGCCTTGTCCAACTATATCCTTGACCAGTCCTGTTACGGAGATGTAACCTACAAAAAGTCTAGTGTTTACGTTGCAACAAGTGGTGTACCTCAGGGTTCCGTGCTGGGTCCATTATTGTTTTCTATCTTTATCAATGATGTGTCAACAGTGTTAACAAACTCGTCTTTTCTTCTCTATGCTGATGATTTTTAACTATTTAGTCACATTAGCGGTGTTCAGGACTGCTGTGCCTTCCAGAATAATGTGTCGGAATTATCGGTCTGGTGCAGTAAAAACTGCCTAAATTTAAACCCCGCTAAAAAAAAAGGTGTCACGTACAGCCGCAAAACCCACCATCTGCTGTTTTCCTACAATATTGAGGGAGCTCTTCTGCAAAGGGTTGAGGATATTAGGACCTAGGGGTGCTTTTCGACAGTACCCTCTCTTTTTCTCCTCATATTACTCTAATCACACAGCGAGCGCTCTGAAGTCTTAGAAATGTGTGTCGGATTAGATAGGAATTATCTTCTCCAGATAAATTTCTAATGCTATACAATGCAATATGTATCCCTCAGTTAGAATATGCTTCTGTGTCCTGGAACGGCATCTCCAAATCTAGTATTGAAATAATAGAACGTGTGCAGAAGAAGATTTTTATCCATATTTAAGTACAGTCATCACAATCACAGTTTTCTTCCTGATTTGGACTTACCCATAGTTCTTTCCATCCATTCCTTGAACTGCAGACGTATGCGTGCAGACGTTACATTTCTTCACAAAATTGTCCATGGAGTCCTTTCTTGCGCAGACTTGCTTGACTGTTTGGACTTGAGTGTACCACAAATGCCACCCAGGTCGCATCGCCCGTTCTTGACCGCTGCGCGCAACTCCAATCATTCTGCTGTGCGCAGAATACAGAATTGTTACAAGCGCTCTTTTGAACGTCTTGACATCTTTCAGAAATCATTTACAATTTACCGTACTGCGCTGTTGAATACAGTATGTTAAACATCTAATATATGTCTGTCGTTCTTTTTTTCGGTAATTTGGTTTCTCGGTGGTTGTGTGTATCCAACTGATAGTTCCCTATTGTTGAAACTGTTTACTGTCATTTGTTCGTCTTATCATTTGTCTCTACACTATTGCCGTTGTTTTTGTTGTATTGCTGTCAAACTTTGTTGCTCTGCCTGTCGTTTGGCCTTTACAACTAGCACACCAACTAAGGCATCTTTTTTTTATTTTTTTACCTGTACCCAGGCCCTGCGTGTGCTTTATTTCTGTCATTTTCACTGCTTCAATTTGTGTATGTCTTGTTGCTTCTTAGTTTATTGCTATATGTTTCTTTTTTCCTATATGTTTCTTTTATTTTGTTTTTATGTAACCATCCGTGCGACAGCACTCAGGCCTTTGGCTGTTCCTGGGCACGTAAATAACCATGATTGAATATTAATATTAATAATATTATTATAATATTATTATTATCATCCTCCATTTTCAGTTTCGGCTCCCATTTCGATTCGGCATTGTGGTACCTCACTAAAGTATAATTAACTCTCCCCTTCTGTTACACACGTGGGGATTAAATTGGCATGTATAGCTTTTTTTCTTCGTTTCATTGGTCGGAAATTCAAGAACTCCCAGATTGCAATGCACAGGTAGAACGGTTCACCGAAATTGTCAAAAGCGGTATGGACCAATTTATTCCCATGTATAAACCAAACCACTCCAAGCACCCACATTGGTTTTCGAACGAACTTCGTACGACTCTTAAATTAAAAGACCGCTGCCACAGAAAGTATAAGAAAACCGGGAGTGACGAATGGAAACAGAACTTCTGCTCTTACCGTAAATTATGTAAAAACCTTTATGAGCGGGACCAGCGCTACTATCTTGATTCTGTAGAGAGTAGTGAGAATTCTCAGCCTGAAACATTTTGGAGATACATCCGGTCCCGTAAGAACCACTCACATGATCTTATCTATCTTGTAGACTCCTCTGGGGAAGAAGTTCATAATGTCGCCAACCACTTTGCTCAGCACTTCAGTGCCACATGCGGCCAGCGTGACGTCGCTGAAATGAACATATTGTTAAATCGCGTGCAGGGCTCTAGCTTAGTGCTTTTGGACGAGCAGCTGGTTTTGGAGAGCCTAAAGCGCATGAAACCGTCATTGTCGTGCGGAGCTGACGGTATACCTCCAGCTATTCTCAAAACATACGGCAGCATTTTTGTACCTGTTTTGAGGGTGATATTTAACCAGTGTCTAAAAACAAACGTGTTTCCTCTCGCGTGGAAAATTTCTCGAGTGCGTACTATTATCAAGTCAGGCTCCAAATCGGATGCAACAAACTACAGAGCAGTTTCTCTCCTTTGTGCTTGTTCCAAGCTGTTTGAGACAGCGCTGTACAAATTACTGTCAAGTTCTGTTCAGAATCTTCTTGTAAGTAAACAGCACGGCTTTATATCTGGAAGGTCGACAGCGACTAATCTCTCCTGCTTCATGGAGCAGGCCTCGGCAGCCATTTCTGAGAGGGGCCAGCTCGACGTTGTCTACTGTGATCTGAGCAAAGCATTTGACGTTGTCTGCCACACGCTGTTACCTAAAAAGCTTTTACAGGTAGGAATTGATACACCACTCGTGCATTGTTGGGTAGTTATCTAGATAACAGGTTCAGTTTCGGTAGCGTTAACGGGCAGACGTCTGCTCTGTACAGATCAACAAGCGGTGTGCCTCAAGGCTCCGTGTTGGGGCCTCTCTTGTTCTCCATTTTTGTTAATGATGTGTCAGCCGCAATTAAGATGTGTTCTTTCCTTCTTTACGCTGACGATAATAAAATATTCAGACGGATTGAGTCCAATAATGACTGCATTGCCCTGGAGCAAGATATATCCTCATTTTCCAAGTGGTGCTCAGACAATAGATTAAATCTTAGCTCTACAAAAACAAATGTCATGTCTTATAGCAGGAAAACGAACCGCACTTTATTTTGCTACAGTATTAACGGTGGTTACTTGTCTAGAGTTGAAGAGATCAGAGACCTCGGCGTGCTTTTCGACAGTGCCTTAACTTTCTCACCTCATGTCACTCAACTTACTAGGCGGGCGCTACGCTCTCTTGGGGCTGTTTGCAGGTTTTCTCGAGAATTCCGGTTTCCTTCTTCATTCCTAAAACTATTCAGAACGCTTTGTATTCCGCAACTAGAATATGCTTCTTTTGTTTGGAATGGAACCTGTAGTTGCAACTGTCAACGTATAGAGCGTGTACAAACCAAATTTTCATCAATATTTAGGCATCGTTTTCCTTCGGAGCTTATCCCGATAACTGTTTCTCTAAGTTCCCGGCGGACCCACTCAGACCTTCTTTTCATGTACAAATTGATTCATGGTATTATTTTATGCCCGGAACTACTTGAATCAATCAGTTTTCGCGTTCCACAAAAAGCTGCAAGGCTCGCCCACCCTTTTAAAGCAGCGGGAGCTCTCAGCACACGTTCTCCTCTTCAAAGGATGCAGCATCTGCATAATGTTCACTCCGAGAAGCTCGATATCTTTCAGCGTCCTCTTCGGGAGTTTCTGGCCGGGTTGTCAGCTCTGACACACTAGGTTCACATTGGCAGTGCTCTTTTTCTTCACTTATCGTCCTGACGTGTGCATTGACTTCCCCGAGCTTGTTCTTGTTCCTGGTTATTCGTGTATTGTGCTGATACTGCGACTGTAATTATCGTAGAATTTTTCTTTTTCTGCCGTTTTTATCATTAAAAGTTGCCATATTCCCTTCATGCGTCCATTATAAACTGAAAATGTACGCTTCCCGAATCTTGTAAAAACTTTCTTTTTTCACTCACCCTTCCGTATAGTTACGCTTATTGTAAGATGTCTTCTTGCAATTGACCAGACATTACAGTTTCTATTGATTGTGTAATGTGGCCTAAAATTACACTATGGTATTTTTATTCTTCATTGAAGTTGTAGTTTCTTTTTATTTTTTGCTCACTCACTGTTCATATGCCAGGTGTTGATGCATTTCATTGCTGTCTTATACCTTTTCTGTGCGCGAGCATGAGCTGATTGTGTAAAGCCGGTTGGATTGCACTATTTTATTTCTAATCTTCTTTGCCGTTTTTATAGGTCTTTCTTTTTTTTGCTCACTGGGTGTTTATTAGCAAATTGTTGATGTACTGCAGTGCTGCATTTTCCCCTCTGAGTGCTCCAGCACGAAGGCCCCCGCTGTTCCTGGGCACTATAATAAACATTGATTGATTGATTGATTGATTATTTAGTCCCGCAGCATGGCGCCCAGCCGGGGTGCATGCCTCCTCTGCTCCTGCCCTTTTTTTGGAAACAACAGTTATATCGCTGCGAAAGCTGTGTAAAACGTGTGCACGCGAAGTGTGTGATCTGGCCGGACAACCAACTGCAACTTTTGAGGGCTGGATCGCGCCCATTTCGCTGCAATTTGTGCAATTCTACCAGGATGGGCATAAAGATATATTAGTAATAAAGACATATTAGTAGAAATTAAGAAGAAGAAATGGACGTGGGCAGGGCATGTAATGCGAAGTCAAGATAACCGCTGGTCATTAAGGGTAACAGAGTGGATCTCTAGACCAGGCAAGCGTTGTAGGAGGCGCCAGAAAGTTAGATGGGCAGATGAGATCAAGAAGTTTGCGGGGACAAATTGGTCACAGGTGGCACAGGACAGAGGCAATTGTAGAATAATGGAAGATGCCTTTGCACTGCAGTGGGCGTGGATAGACTGATGATGATGATGATGATGATGATGATGGTGGTGGTGGTGGTGGTGGTGGTGATGAAGATGACCAGGACGGGCGCTAAGCCTAGTGACGGGATGGAGGCACCACCGACGGAAACGTGTTCTCCGCAGCCCAGCGCTCCCCCGACCGGTTCCTCTCTCTCCCCTCTTGGTGACCTTTGTGGTGAGATTTCCGGTCTCCGCTGCCTTCTCGATGCGCTGGAGGGAATTTCTTTTTTGAGCGATGAAGTATCGCAAATGCGAAAAGAAAATGAGCGCCTCCGAAAGGACCACTCCCGCGGAGCCGAACAGCAGGCTCGAATCGTCGCCTCCCTCCGCTCCGAGGTTCGTTTTTTACGTGAGGAGCTGGCCCGCCGTGTGACCACCGCGCCTGCGAAGTCCCCGACTGTTGTTCCATTCCCCCTCAACCTCCGACCTCCGTGATCCCCTCAACCTCCGTGATCCCCTCAACCTCCGACAACCTCTCACCCTCCGACACGCCTCGAGACACCGAGTCCAGTACTGTTTCCCCTACGCCGCCAGCTCGTCAATCCCCTTCGGAGCAGCGTGTTGACGATCCTGCCCGACCCCCTTTGACAACAATTGCCACAAAGGGTGAAAAGAATACAAAGAAGGGAAACAGGCCTGCATTCCTTGGAGCCATGGAGTCGTGTGCATTGTCGGTGGTTGAGTGGCCGCCGCGTCAAAGGGCACTATTTGTTTCAAAGTTAAGCCCTGACACTGCCACGGCTGATGTCAAGAAGCACATTGAATCTCAAAATATTTGTCCCCTTTCCTGCCGGGGGCTGAAAACAAAATATTTGTCGTACTCCTCGTTCTACGTCATGGTTGATGAAAAAAACATGAAGCGTCTGTACGACCCCTTAATGTGGCCGCGTGGCGGCATTTTCAAGCGTATACGGAGGATTTTACATGATGATATGCTCCATCCTTCAGAGTCTGTAATTGACAGTGAAGGTATGTAATTTGGACATCTTTTACCAAAACGCTCGCGGTCTACGAACTAAGCCAACTGAATTCTTTGCTAATGTTATTTCGTCATCGTTTCCTGTCATTGTGATTACCGAAACTTGGCTGTGCATTGAGATTCCCTCATCAGACTATTTTCCATCAAGTTACAGCACCTTCCGCAGTGATCGTGACTTTAGTGCAACCAAATAAAAAGGTGGTGGCGTACTTAGGGATGTAGACAATTCTGTAAGATCTGTTGGCTGAAGCGACATTGAAACTGTTCCTGAATCAGTATGGGTCGAAATTAGCTTTGATCATTGCGAAAAACTGTTGATTGGGTCCTATTATGTGCCGCCTAGCATTAACCCAATCTCTTTTAATGACATCATCTCTTCCAATGAAAATGTCATAGCTTCACATAGGAAGCACAGGATTGTTGTTATTGGTGATTTTAATACCCCTGGTATCGACTGGAGAACACTTAAATATTCTCATTATCATCAATATACAGAGAATGGGTGCGCCCTACTATTAAATTTTCTTGCTTTGAATCCCCTTCAACAACATAATTCCATTGCCAATCGATGCGGTAACATATTAGATCTGTGTATTTCGAACAACCAGCCTTTTGAAGTGTCACTCTCTGACGTTTTTCTTGTTCGTCCCAAGAAATTTCACCCACCACCTAAACTAACACTCTCTCTGCGAAGGGAAAAACAGAGCTTTCAAAATAACATCAACAAATCACCCAGATTTGCTCTCAAAAGAGGTGACTACGTCGGCTTACACCGTGACTTATCCTCCACTGACTTGTCTATGGTAACTGAAAAAACCAATGTTGATGACCAAGTAGATCAGCTTACGGAACTTATCTTAAGCAGTATGCGCAAATATATTCCACAATAAACTCCTAAACTCCCGAAATATAACCCCTGGTTCTCGTCTGAACTTATACGTGCTCTAAAGCATAAAGATCGCGCACACAGAAAGCTTAAAAGCACTCCATCTCTGGAGCACAAGGAAGAATTCTGATGTTATCGAACTCTCGGTAAACGCCTATATAAACGGGATCACAGTTCATATATTGCACACATAGAAAAAAGCGCCTCTGACAGGCCGGCTTTCTCGAAGTATGTACGCAAACGGTCTAACAAAAGTGAAGAGCCTTTAATACTACTGGACTCCAATGAAACAGAACTACAAGCCGCCGCTGACTGTTTTGCCACGCAGTTCTCTTCCGTTTATAAAGCCTCTGACTCTAGCACTACTATCGAACAACATTTAGAAATCAACACACCCAATGCTCTGTCGCTAGATGAAAATCTCATCAGCGAATGCATTAGGCGCTTTAAACCATCCTTATCGTGTGGTCCAGATGGTATCCCCTCAGCTATACTAAAAGCCTATAGCAGTATATTGGTCCCAGTACTGACTAGCATATTTAATAACTGTCTGATTACTTCCACATTTCCTAGCATGTGGAAAATTGCTCGTGTTTTTCCAGTATTTAAGTCTGGCTCTAAAACTGATGTCTCGAATTATCCACCGATTTCTCTTCTCTGTGCCATGTCAAAGATTTTTGAGCTGGCCCTTCACCACATACTGTCTTTTATTGTGAAAAACTCAGTGAATATTAATCAACATGGATTTGTCCCTGGCCGCTCAACCGTCACTAATCTTGCCAGTTTCAAGACGCAAATATCTACACCTGTATCCCAGAGAGGACAGGTTGACACCCTTTACTGTGACCTCAGCAAAGCGTTCGATGTAGTCAGTCACTCAAAGCTTATGGTTAAACTTGGTCATTTTGATGTTGACACCGCTGTTGTGAATCTATTGCATAGCTACCTTCGTGACAGATCATGTTATGTTGCCGTCAATGGCCAAGCGTTCTCCTTTTACAACGTGACCAGTGGTGTACCTCAGGGTTCGGTATTAGGCTCACACCTCTTTTTAATGTATGTTAACGACGTTTCTTCTGCCACTCGCAATTCTTCTTTCCTTTTGTATGCAGATGATATAAAGATATTTAGGGAAATTCTTTTATTTACGACTGTCGCTTGTTGCAGTTTGATTTGTGTTCTTTCAGAATGATGTAAAAACAATATCCTTTCTCTCAAAATTTTAAAAACAAAAGTCATAAGTTTCACTCGCAAATCATCTAGGGTATCTTTTTTATACTCCGTGAATTCTGTGTCTCTATGTAGGGTTTGTGAGATCAATGATCTCGGCGTGCTCTTGGATAGCACTTGGCATTTTTCAGCTCATACTAAGCGTGTTGCTATGCGGGGTCTTCGTTCTCTCGGCTGTGTTTCTGGAATATCGAGAGAATTCAATTCTCCTATGCCACTCCGAAAATTGCACACCGCAATATGTCTTCCTCAACTTGAGTATGCATCTGTGATCTGAAATGGCATCTCTAATTCCTTAAGTAACGTAATCGAGCGTGTCCAGAAAACATTTCTAAGCGTTTACAACCGTCGCTTTGCTAAAAATGACTCTGGCTCGTGTTCTAACACCGTTGAACTATTGTCACTGCCTTCACTTCGCTGCCGGCGAAATTGCGCTGCTTGCTCTGTTCTTTCTTTTCAAACTCGTTCACGGCACTATGTCCTGTCCTATACTGCTCAATAGTAATTATTTTCGGATCCCGTGGAAGCCAACAAGAGAGAGGAGGCCGTTCCTTGTAACTACCCGCCTCTCTCAGCACTCAACCCTCAACAGGATACAAAGTCTTTATAATTTTTATTTTCTTGACCTCGATGTTTTTGATGGGTCACAGTTATCGTATTCCTCCAAGGTTTGTACCGTTATAAGATAACACAACATGTGCAATTTGTTCTATCCTTCTCTTTTAGTTTATCTGGTGCATTGTTGTATGTATGTATGTATGTAAGTATGTATGTATGTATGTATGTATGTATGTATGTATGTATGTATGTATGTATGTATGTATGTATGTATGTATGTATGTATGTATGTATGTATGTATGTATGCCGAAGGAGACAGTAGTTCAGAGGAGATAGGCGTCCCACCTGTAACGACCGAAGAAGTAAGGAAGGCTTTGAAAGAAATAAAAGGGGGCAAAGCACCTGGTGAGGATCAGATAACACCAGACCTCTTGAAGGATGGCGGGGAAATTGTACTTGAAAAACTGGCAAACCTGTATACGCAATGCCTAATGATCGCAATGGTACCGGAATCTTGGAAGAACGCGAACATCATCCTAATCCATAAGAAAGGCGACATGAAGGACTTGAAAAATTACAGGCCGATCAGCTTACTGTCAGTCGTCTACAAGGTATTTACCAAGGTAATCACTAACCGAATCTCTGCAACCTTAGATTTCAGTCAACCTAAAGAACAAGCAGGGTTCCGTAAAGGGTATTCAAGAATGGACCATATTCAAACGATCAATCAGGTGATAGAGAAGTGCGCTGAGTATACTGAACCGCTATATTTAGCCTTCATAGATTATGAGAAAGCATTTCACTCGGTCGAAACCCTAGCAGTCATTCAGGCGTTACCGAACCAGGGGGTAGATGAGCATTATATCAGAATACTAGAGGATATCTACAATGGGTCTACAGCTACCATCATCCTCCATTGGGAGATCAGTAAAATACCTATAAGGAAGGGTGTCAGACAAGGAGACACAATCTCTCCAATGTTATTCACAGCATGCCTACAAGAAGTATTCAGAACGTTGGATTGGGAACAGGTGGGAGTAAGGGTTAATGGAGAATACCTCAGTAACCTCAGATTTGCTGATGACGTTGCCTTGCTAAGTAACTCGGAGGACGAATTGTAAAGCATGCTTTCCGCCCTGGGCGAACAGAGTAGAACCGTGGGCCTGAAAATTAATATGTAGAAAACTAAAGTAATGATAAATAACCTCGGGACAGCCCAGCAGTTTGAGATAGGTGGCGAGGTAGTGGAAGTGGTAAGCGAATATATCTGCTCGGGCCAAGCTGTGACCCCAGATCCCGACCATGAGGCAGAGATAATTAGAAGGATCACAATGGGGTGGGGTCTGCATATGGCAGACATTCTCAGATAATGAATAGCCGCCTCCCATTGTCGCTGAAGAAGAAAGTATATGACAGCTGCATCTTACTGGTACTCACCTACGGGGCGGAAACCTGGAGGCTCACTAAGAGGGTTCAACTTAAATTGAGAACAACTCAGCGGGCAATGGAACGGAAAATGATAGGTGTAACATTAAGGGACAAGAAGAGAGCGGAGTGGGTCAGGGAGAAAACTGGTGTTAAAGACATATTAGTAGAAATTAAGAAGAAGAAATGGACGTGGGCAGGGCATGTAATGCGAAGGCAAGATAACCGCTGGTCATTTAGGGTAACAGAGCTGATCCCTAGAGAAGGCAAGCCTTGCAGGGGGCGGCAGAAAGTTATATGGGCAGATGAGATCATGAAGTTTTGGGGGGATAAATTGGTCACAGTTGGTAATTGGAGAATATTGGGAGAGGCCTTTGCCCTGCAGTGGGCGTAGATAGGCTGATGATGTATATATGTATGTATGTATGTAGGTATGTATGTATGTATGTATGTATGTATGTATGTATGTATGTATGTATGTATGTATGTATGTATGTATGTATGTATGTATATATGTATGTATGTATGTATGTTATCTGACTTTTCGTCCTTATCATTAGCTATTTCTAATACTGTGTTAATCTACTTTTGTCCTGTCGTCCTAATATTTCTGTACTCATTGTGTCTCTCATAGTTTTCTTCTGAACATTCATCTTGTTTTATTGTGTTATTCTTAGTGTTTTTGATTCGTTTTTTTGTGCGCCAGCATCAAGACATCTCGGTTGTTACTGGGCACGTAAATAAATGATTGATTGATTGATTATTATTATTATTATTATTATTATTGTATATGGTGTACCAGTACCAAGACCCTATGGTTGTTCCTGGGCACCAAAAATAAAGATTGATTGATTGATTATTATTATTATTATTATTATTATTGGTTCTCTAAAGAACTTCGAAGTTCGCTAAACTTAAGGACAGTGCCCACAAAAAGGCCATGCGGTCTGGGCTTGACAAGTGGAAAGCGGATTTTAGTCGGTATCGCTCACTTTGTAAAATCCTCTACCGGCGTGACCACCAGCTCTATATAGAGTCGTTAGAGGCTTCTGCGTCTCAGAAACCGGCTGACTTCTGGAGGTATGTACGCGGCCGTTCTAAGGCGTCTAAAGAACACATTAGTCTGATTAATTCCGATGGGGAACAGGTTGGGGATGTCGCCACGAGCTTTGCTCAGTACTTTCATTCTGTCTTTCAACTGCCAGATGGTCCCGACGAACGCCTATCGTTTAATAATATGTCTAATTTTAGTACACTTATGTTCGATGAAAAACTTGTCAATGATAGCCTTAAACGGATGAAACCGTCATTTTCCTGTGGTGCAGACGGAATTCCAGCAGCCCTCATGAAGGCTTACGGCAACATTTTTGTGCCTGTCTTAACTTCCATTTATAATAACTGTTTGCTTTTCGGCAAATTTCCTCGTGCATGGAAGATTGCTCGAATTTTTCCAATATTTAAGTCTGGTGATAAGTCAGCCGTTACCAACTATCGCCCAATCTCACTCCTTTGTGTCGCCTCAAAACTCTTTGAGTCAGCTCTGCACAACGTTCTTGCTTCCTGCGTCAAGAACGTTCTGATACCAAATCAGCACGGCTTTTTCTCGGGTCGATCGACGGTCACAAATCTTGCAAGCTTCATGACTCAGGCTTCGGCTGCAGTTTGTGAAAACGGCCAGTTGGATGTAATTTATTTTGACCTCAGTAAGGCGTTTGATGTAGTGAACCATAAATTATTAATTAACAAGCTTACTATGCCCGGTGTTGATGCAAGTATTGTTGCCTTGTTGTCCAACTATCTCCTTGACCGGTCCTTTTACGTAGATGTAAACTTCAAAAGGTCTAGTGTTTACACTGCAACGAGTGGTGTACCTCAGGGTTCTGTGCTGTGTCCACTATTGTTTTCTATCTTTATCAATGATGTGTCAACAGTGTTAACAAAATCTTCATTTCTTCTCTATGCTGATGATGTCAAACTATTTAGGCACATTAGAAGTTTTCAGGACTGCTGTGCCTTGCAGAGGGATGTGTCGGAATTATCGGTCTGGTGCAGCAAAAACTGTCTAATTTTAAATCCAGCTAAAACAAAGGTTGTCACGTACAGCAGGAAAACCCATCGTCTACTGTTTTCCTACAGTATAGCGGGAGCTCCTTTGCAAAGGGTTGAGGAGATTAGGGACCTCGGGGTTCTTTTCGACAGTACCCTCTCTTTTTCTTCTCATATTAGGCTCATCACCCGGCGAGCGCTCCGAAGTCTTGGAAATGTGTCTCGGATTACAAAGGAATTCTCTTCTCCAGATCCATTTCTAATGCTATACAATGCAATATGTATCCCCCAGTTAGAATATGCTTCTGTTGCCTGGAACGGCATCTCCAAATCTAGTAGTGAATTAATAGAACGTGTGCAGAAGAAGTTTTTATCCATATTTAAGCACCGTCATCACAATCACAGTCCGCGTCCTGATTCTGACTTACCCATAGTTCCTTCCATTCCTTCGTTGACCTGCAGACGTATGCGTGCAGACCTTACATTTCTTCACAAAATTGTTCATGGTGACCTTTCTTGCGCAGACCTGCTTAACTGTTTAGAGTTTAGTGTTCCACAGAGGCCCCCCAGGTCGCATCGCCCTTTCTTGACCGCTGCGCGAAACTCCAATCATTCTCCTGTGCGCAGAATACAGAATTGCTACAACCGCTTCTCTGAACGCCTTGACATCTTTCAAAGCTCCTTTACAATTTACCGTACTGCTTTGTTGAACACAGTATGTTAAACATCTATGATATCTCTGTCGTTCGTTTTTCTTTTTTTTTATTGCTCTGTGGTTCTGGTTAACCAATATAGTTGCCTGTTTTTGAAACTGTTTACTTATCATGCTTGTCTTATCATTTGTCTCTATACTTTGTCATTGTTTTTGTCGTCTTACTGTTAAACTTTGTTCTCTGCTTGTTGTGTATTCATTACAATAAGCTGAGCCACAAAGGCATCTTCTTTTTCTTTTTTACCTGTACCCAGGCTCGCCTGTGCTTTATTTCTGTAATTTTCGCAACTTCAATTTGTGTGTGTGTTGTCGCTTGTTTGTTTCTTTCAATATGTTTCTTGTATTTTGTTTTCATGTAACTATCCGTGCGCCAGCACCCAGGCCTCTGGCTGTTCCTGGGCACGTAAATAAACATGATTGATTGATTGATTGATTGATTGATTATTATTTCGACGAGAGTTTCGACATATACTATCAAAACACTAGAGGTCTACGAACTAAGTCCTCTGAATTTATTAGAAATATTGTATGCTCTAAATTTTCTGCTGTTGTCATTACTGAAACCTGGCTTTCCGATGATATCTCGTCTTCCGACTATTTCCCTTCTAACTATCAAATCTTTAGAAGCGACAGAAAATTAACTGGACCTAAACAAAAAGGTGGCGGGGTTCTCGTTGCCGTTGATCATTCAGTGCATTGCATGCGGCGTGCTGACCTCGAGACCCTAGACGAATCAGTCTGGCTTGAGGTAGGCCTCACGAAGGGCGAGAAGCTACTCATCGGTGCATTCTATATATCCCCGGATGTATTACCTTCCGAATTTAATCGAACACTCACATCCATAGAAAATGTCTCAAATGCACACTCCAACCATAAGCTCATCATTTTTGGAGACTTCAACACCCCAGGTATTCGCTGGAACAGTCTTTCCTTTGAGCACAAAAACCATTATGCAGCGCCGAAATGCAGCATGCTATTAGATTTTCAGTCGTTTACCTCCATGCAGCAGTTTTGCCGCATAGAAAACTCTTGTGGTAATGTTCTAGATGTGTGCTTCTCAAACTTAGAAAACGTACAAGTGTGTGCCTCCGAAATATCCCTTGTGCACCCCGACACGTTTCACCCCCTTCTTATTGTCTCTGTCTCGGTCGCGACCCAGCATCGCTCTGGCGGTGTTGACAATTGTTCATTCCCGCGATATGCTTTCAAGCGTGGAGATTATGCTGGGCTGTATCACTTTTATTCATCTGCTGAATGGTCTAGTGTTTTGGATGTCAATGATGTTGACGAACAGGTTCGACGTTTTACCGAAATAGTCAGAAGTGGCATGGAAAAGTATATCCCTTGTTATAAGCCTGTTCCTTCCAAATTTCCCCACTGGTTTTCTAAAGAACTTCGAAGTTCGCTTAAACTTAAGGATAGCGCCCACAAAAAGGCCAAGCGTTCTGGGCTTGACAAGTGGAAAGCGGAGTTTAGTCGGTATCGCTCACTTTGTAAAATCCTCTACCAGCGTGACCACCAGCTCTATATAGAATCGTTAGAGGCTGCTGCGTCTCAGAAACCGGCTGAATTCTGGAGGTATGTACGCGGCCGTTCTAAGGCTCCTAAAGAACACGTTAGCCTGCTTAATTCCGATGGTGAAGAGGTTGAGGATGTTGCCACCAGTTTTGCTCAGTACTTTCATTCTGTCTTTCAACTGCCAGATGGCAACGACGAACCCCTATCGTTTAATAACTCTAATTTTAACACACTTAGGTTCGATGAAAAAATTGTCAATGATAGCCTTCAACGGATGAAACCATCATTTTCCGGTGGTGCAGATGGAATTCCAGCGGCCCTCATGAAGGCTTACGGCAACATTTTTGTGCCTGTCTTAACTTCCATTTATAATAACTGCTTACTTTTAGGTAAATTTCCTCGTGCATGGAAGATCGCTCGAATTTTTCCAATATTTAAGTCTGGTGATAAGTCAGCCGTTTATAACTATCGCCCGATCTCACTCCTTTGTGTCGCCTCAAAACTCTTTGAGTCAGCTCTGCACAAAGTTCTTGCTGCCTGCATCAAGAACGTTGTGATACCAAATCAGCACGGCTTTTTCTCGGGTTGATCGACGGTCACAAATCTTGCAAGCTTTATGACACAGGCTTCGGCTGCAGTTTGTGAAAACGGCCAGTTGGACGTTATATATTTTGATCTCAGTAAGGCGTTTGATGTGGGGAACCATCGGGTATTAATTAACAAGCTTGCTAAGTCCGGTGTAGACGCAAGCCTTGTTGCCTTGTTGTCCAACTATCTCCTTGACCGGTCCTTTTATGTAGATGTTAACTACAAAAAGTCTAGTGTTTACCCTGCAACAAGTGGAGTACCCCAGGGTTCCGTGCTGGGTCCATTATTGTTTTCTGTCTTTATCAATGATGTTTCAACAGTGTTAACAAACTCTTCTTTTCTTCTCTATGCTGATGATGTCAAACTATTTAGGCACATTAGCGGTGTTCAGGACTGCTGTGCCTTGCAGAGGGATGTGTCGGAATTATCGGTCTGGTGCAGGAAAAACTGCCTAATTTTAAACCCCACTAAAACAAAGATTGTCACCTACAGCCAGAAAACCCACCGTCTGCTGTTTTCCTACAGTATTGAGGGAGCTCCTCTGCAAAGGGTTGAGGAGATTAGGGACCTAGGGGTGCTTTTCGACAGTGCCCTCTCTTTTTCTCCTCATATTAGGTTCATCACCCGGCGAGCACTCCGAAGCCTTGGAAATGTGTGTCGGATTACAAAGGAATTCTCTTGTCCAGATCCATTTCTAAAGCTATACAATGCAATATGTATACCACAGTTAGAATATGCTTCTGTTGCCTGGAACGGCATCTCCAAATCTAGTAGTGAATTAATAGAACGTGTGCAGAAGAAGTTTTTATCTATATTTAAGCACCGTCATCACAATCACAGTTTTCATCCTGATTCTGACTTATCCATAGTACCTTCCATCCCTTCCTTGAACTGCAGACGTATGCGTGCAGACCTTACATTTCTTCACAAAATTGTTCATGGTGACCTTTCTTGCGCAGACCTGCTTAACTGTTTAGAGTTTAGTGTACCACAAAGGCCCACCAGGTCGCATCGCCCGTTCTTGACCGCTGCGCGCAACTACAATCATTCTCCTGGGCGCAGAATACAGAATTGTTACAACCGCTTCTTTGAACGCCTTGACATCTTTCAGAAATCCTTTACAGTTTACCGTACAACGCTGTTGAATACAGTATGTTAAACACCTATGATATGTCTGTCGTTCCTTTTTTTTTTCTGGAATTTGATCTCTCTGCGGTTGTGTCTATCCAACTGATAGTGTCCTATTTTTGAAACTGTTTACTGTCATTTGTTCGTTTTTTTCATTCGTCTCTACACTCTTGCCATTTTTTTTGTTGTATTACTGTCAAACTTTGTTGCCCTGCCTGTCGTGTGGCCTTTACGACGGGCAGAGCAACATAGGCATCTTCTTTTTTTATTTTTTACCTGTACCCAGCTCCGCCTGTGCTTTATTTCTGTCATTTTCACTACTTCAATTTGTGTGTGTCTTGTCGCTTGTTTGTTTCTTGCTATATGTTTCTTGTATTTTGTTTTCATGTAACTACCCGTGCGCCAGCACTCAGGCCTCTGGCTATTCCTGGGCACGTAAATAAACATGATTGATTGATTGATTATTATTATTATTATTATTTCTATTATTAATATTAATATTAACGACGACCAACTATGCGTCGTTTCATGTCGTGTTCTCCAATGAGTGCTTCGAACGCTTGCAAGACCCATCATTGTGGCCGAACGGGTGCCTCTTTAAACGGTGTCTAGGTCCTCTTTATGATTCTATGCTACACACATCTGAAACATCTTATAATAATCCACCCGGATGCGCCTAAACATTCTATGTCAAAACGTTCGTGGCCTATGGACAAAGGCTAGTGAGTGTTTATTCCGTATCTTCATAGGCTTTTTTTAATATTATTTTAAAGGAAACCTGGCTTGAACCAAATATTGTATACGTGGACTCTTTTACTGAAAATTTTAATGTTTACCGCAGTGACCAGGACTGTACAAAAGGTAAAAGTTTGGTGGGGGTTTTCTCATAGCGGTTGATCTTATATTAATTCATTGAGGCGCAGATATCGAAACTGTGGATGAATCTATCTGGGTGGAATTATGCTGCCAAGGTAAGTGGAATACATTACTTTCTACATTTTTCTTTTCTCCAAATCTTCACTCACATGAGTATGAGTCAGGCATTTCGGCCATCGAAAACGTCGTCACCTCAAATCCCTGTCATAATTTCTGTATCGCTGGCGATTTGAATGCGTCTGGTATCAACTGGTTGGATGGTATCATCCAGCATCAAAACTACTATGCCATACGGAAAGGCACCTGCTTTCTCGACTTAATTTTTTTTACTGACCTCCACCAAATAAAATGGCGTAGAAAACTGCAAGGGAACATGCTTGACCTTTGCTTTTCCAATCTTCATTCTCTCAGTGTTTCCAAGACTGACTTTCATCTTGTGTGTCCTGACAAGTATCATCCCCCCTTGCATCTTTCTTTACCATGCTTCCCTCAGTTCATTCGCTTCTGTCCATCTGCCCGTCGTGCCTTTAACTTTGCCACTGGGGACTACACAGGTTTTTTATAATTATCTGTCGTAGTTTGATTGGTCTGACGTTTTGAACGCTGTAAAAGTTGACAAGCAAGTCGAGCAATTTTCTTCTATTATGCAAGAAGGTATGCGGAGATTCGTCCCGGTTAAGCGGCCTAAGAACTATAGATTCCCCGCTTGGTTTTCAGGTGAGCTCGGCGTTGCTTCGAAACATAAGAAGTTTACCCATCGGAAGGCACGGTGGACAAATAGTTATTCATGGCAACAGCAATTTCTATACTACAGGTCCTTGTGCAAAGTGCTCTTTAAGCTGGATCGGTTACTTTACACCTCTGCTGTTGAAAATGATGGTACGCGGAGTTCCAAATGCTTCTGGCAGTACGTCCGTTTTCGCTGCGGCGCAAAAAGCCGAGAAAACATTAGCCTTCTCGATGATCAGGAAACGAGATCGCTTCTGTTGCCGATACATTTGCTGAGCCCTTCAGTTCAGTATTTGCACCCAACACCCTCTCCCTCGCTCACGAACTGTCTTCTTCGGATTTCTGTATCACCTTTATATGCGAAGAAGACGTTCTTAAGGCACTCAAACAGATAAAGCAATCTATTTCCTCTGGTCTGGTTGAAATTCCCTCCGCTCTACTAAAAGCTTATGGGGAGATACTATTTATTTATTTTTTTAATTATATACTCTCAAGGTCAAAACATTACAAAGAGGAGCGAGTATACATCGTACAAAAAATCAAGAAATAGAGCAGATCAAAATTATATGCACACAATGACCGTCTTAAAACCATAAAAAGAAAGACTGCGTGATGTAAAAAAGAGTTAGGGTGGTTGTAACAACAATGTTCAACACGGTTGCGTCATTGAATGACGCACACACACACACAAATAAAGCTAACCAGAAAAAACACAGCATAACTGAAAGGACGAATTTACGCGAAATGGTTTGAGACGGAGTTTTTGAACATAGTTACGCCAGTGATAGCAGCGATAGGGGGTGGAAGGTGGTTCCACGCATTTGCAGTTTTCAGGATGAATGATTCAAAGTACAAATTCATGCGGGCCCTAGGAACGCCCACTTTAAATTTATGGTCGTTGCATGAGGAGACGTACGATGGGGGCTGGAAAAGAATATTGCTAAGAGACGGGATAGAATGAAACATTTTATGGAGCAGGCAAAGGCGAGATACTTTACGCCGTAGTGAGAGAGTGGGTAGGTGATGATTGGCTTTCATTGAGGCAACACTGGACGTGCGACGGAAGTTTGACATGATAAAACGGGCAAAGCGATTTTGAATCGCCTCCATGCTGTCAGCTAGGCAATTAGTATGTGGATCCCATACTGATGACGCCTACTCGAGTTTGCGTCGGATAATGTTTGATAAAGCTCCGTTTCTCGCTTATAAATTTAACAAGTGTATAAAATACTCTACCTTTCCGCGCATTTGGAAAGTCGCGCTTATTGTTCCTGTGTTTAAGTCCGGTGTGAAAACAAATGTAGAAAACTACAGGCCAATTGCCATCCTCTGCTCGGCAAGCAATCTTTTAGAATCAATTTTGCACGTAATTTTGTCGAGTAGTGTCAAACACATCCTTCTTCTAGAACAAACGGTTTTCTATCTGGCCATTCAACTACTACAAACCTTGTGTTTTTTATGTCATTTGCCTCGGAAGCTGTGCATGCACGGGGTCAGCTGAATACCGTGGACTGTTACCTCAGAAAAGCGCTTGACGTAGTTGACCATTCTTTGCTTCAGCATAAAATGTCTACCTATAACATTCCCGTTTGCTTCATACAGTTACCAAGCAGCGACCTTAAAAAAAGGTCATGTTTTGTCTCTGTTAATGATGAAGAATCTGCTGCCTACTATGCGTCCAGTGGTGTGCCTCAGGAATTTGTTATGGGGCCCCTTTTTTTTTTTGGTTTGTTAATGACGTCCTAGCCTCTATAAATCACTCTTGTTTTCGCTTATATGCTGATGACATCAACATATTTAAAGACGTTACTAGCGCTGAAGATTGTATAGCTCTTCAATCTGATGTGGATGCTTTTAGCAACTGGTACTCCGCGAACAAACTTGCTCTTAGTGGCACTAAAACGAAGGTTGTGTCCGACACTCGTAAAACAAACCCCATACTTTATCCGTTCGTTGTGAAAAGTGTGCCACTACCGCGTGTGTTCAAGATATCTGACCTTGGAGGGGTTTTTGACAGTGCGCCAAACTTTTCTGCTCTTGTGTATTCTATTTCTAAGCGCGCCGTTCACCACTTGGGGTTTGTCTGTAGAATATCAAGAGAATGCAGCAACCCTGTGTCTCTTACAGTATGCCTCTGCTGTTTGGAACGGCGCTTGCCAGTCAAGCACTAATATACTTGACAAAGTGCAAAATAAGTTCATATCTATCCGCAAGCATCGTTTCCGCTGCAACAGTGGCAATGGTTCAGACTTTTTTACTTCTAATCCTCTCCAAAGTTTGAAGTCAAGACGAAACAAACTTGTACAAGGGATTATTTCTTGTTCGGAGTTGCTTGAAAATGTAAATCTTAGAGTACAATCGAAACTTACCCGTAAGTCTCCTGTACTTCGTACCCGCAAGACAAGCAATTAACACTGCCCATTCTACCGGCTTCAAAAAACAAAATCTCTACTCCCATTATATTGACCTGTTTCATATACCCCTTCGGTCTTACATGTGCGACCTTCAGACTTCTCTCTCTCCCCTACTTGGTTCCGACCAGTTTCAATTCTATTTTCATTGCCTTATTTTCGTTTATCTTGCTCGCCTTTGTTACTGTTCCTACTCATATATATCTGCCTGTTAGTATTGTCAAATTTTTATGACACTCTGTTATATCGCTTCGTGATTGTTCCAACGTTACTGTGCCGAAATCTTTGGTTTTGATAAATGAACTTTATTCTTCATTCTAGTTTTTTACTTCGATTGTATTTTGTTCTTCTCACGCGTATATGTATTTGTGTATTTGTGTGTATGTATTTGTCCGTCTTTTCTTAACTGTGCGAGAACAAAGGCTACAGCTGTACCTGGGCACCATATAAAGAGATTGAATGATTGATTGAATATTCCTATTACTATTTTTGTTATTATTACTACTACTACTATTATTACTATATTATGGCGCCTATTTTGTCAAGATCGCGCCTACTGCAGATTTCTGTATTTTGTGCTCCCAGGCTTTCTTGGGTAAGCAAAAGTTTTTCCGATGTGCCGCCTGTAAAAAACGTGTGCACGCGAAGTGGGCTGCGTGGCCAGACGCTGAGCTGAAACGTCTGAGGTCCGGTGCTCGGCCGTTCAGGTGCAATCTGTTGGACACTGCCGAGGCGGCGGCTAGGCCTAGCAGCAGAGCTTCGCTGGCGAACAACGACACCGCCCCGTAAGCCACTCGGAGATCTTCGCCCTCTTCCCTCCGACGAAGGCCGCTGGACGAAGAGGCCCCTGTTTCGCCGTCCCAACCAGTTGGCCTTGAGGCTGATGCTGGTGCCCTCCGTGGGCTCCTCACCGACGCGTTGGAGGGCATTTCTTTTATGAGTGACCAGATGGCCCGGCTGCGTGACGACAATGATCAGCTGCGCCGGGAGAATACGCAGGGTTTTGACAGACTTCGGAGATTGAGCGGGAGCGGGCCCACCATCGTCGTTTCCCTTCGGCAAGACGTACGCACTCTACGAGAAGAGCACACCGCGCGGCAACCGGTTTCCCTGCCGGTCTCCCCCGAAGCTCTCTCTTCTCCCGGCATGATGCTTTCAACCGCGGCGTCGGGTCTTGCTCGGTCTGGGTCACCTTTAGTCCCCGTGACATCGTCGTTGGCCGCTGCCGTTGCAGCCGCTCCTGCTGTTACTGTTGGTGGCGCGCCGAAAAACGTTGTCCACCGTCACCAGCCAGTGGCGGAACACGGACAGCAACGTGAGCAACAGCCGCCTGCGTCGCCCGGCTCCAGCCCGAATGCTGTCGTCACTGGCGCCGATGCGTGTTTCGCATCGCAACCGTCCCCTGGAGGACTAGGATCCACCGTGGGCCATACCAGGATTGGTGATGTCAACGGGCAGGCTCGTCAACCCGCTTCCTTTGGAACCTCGGACTCGTCTGAGCGCACGGTGGTGCAGCGGCGGCGGCTTGCAAAGGCTCTGTTCGTCACGAAACTTTTACCCAAAACCACAGAAGCTCAGCTGTGCTCGTACCTGACTGCCAGAGATGCTGCTCGCCTTCTTTGCCAGCGGATAAAACCTAAGTACAACACCTATGCCTCCTTCTTATGCCTCCACATTTTTTTTCTCGCAGGTCAACTATCGCGCATAGTTGGAATGGTATATTTTGTACGTGACCTTCCGTATAAAGTCAAGTTACTGTTGTACAATTCACTATTTTTAAGTAATTTTATCTATTGTTGTCTCGTGTGGAGCACCACTTCTGCAACTAATATAAATAGGTTATTTTTGCTACAGAAAAAAATGATTCGGCTTCTATGTAATGCACATTACGATGCTCCTACTGCCCCTTTGTTTAGTACACTTTGTCTACCTAAGATTCAGGACCTGCTTAAGTACCGCTTAGCTTACACATATACTCTAGAACGCAAAAACAATACTAAGAACATTTTGTTGATAGCTAATCTTCAAATTATTCATACGCCCTATCTGATTAGACTCTCTGAACGTTGGAAAGTTTCTCGCCCACGTACAAACTACACTTTACAGATGATTGGTTATACCCTTCCGAAGTTGTTGAATGCACTTGCATTTATTGACTTTGATATTGACTCATGTACAAAATCTATGCTGTTTAACTTGTTTGTTCGGAAAGACTATGATGTTTGGGAATAGTTCCTTGCTGTGTTTGTGCGGTTTGTTGCGTATATTTTTTTATCACTATTGCCTTCACGTCCTTATATCCACTTATTGATGCGCTATCTATTGTAGTTTTGACCATATTGTATTTTCCGTGCTAGTTTTGTTTGTCACCCAGAAGTGGTGTCTATGTATCGCTTTTTTTCCCGCCGCTGTTGTTGTTGTTTCTGTTGACCATGAAGGATGTAGGGCTCCGTCGAGTTGCTGAGTGCAGCTTTTTACCCTATTTTCCGCCATAACGGTCTACGTTTATGGAAATAAACTTCAACTTCAACTTCTATGTTGAAGTAATCAACGTGTGCTATGAATGACTGCAGGATCCAGCTGTGTTGCCAAATGAGTGTCTTTTTAAGCCCTTCCCGGGCGTACTGCGTGAGTCCATGCTGCACCTGTCTGAACTTTCCTCCCCCGCATGATCAGTAGTTGTTACCAAAATGTCCATGGTTTGCGGACCAAATCTGCTGAGTTTTATTTCTCTATAGCTTCGTCCTCATATACTGTAATCGCCCTTACCAAAACTTGGCTATGCTCAGAAATTTCATCTAGCGAATATTTTACGGATAATTATGTTGTTTTCCGAAGTGACCGTACTGGCCCCACTTTTAGAAATGGCGGCGGTGGAGTGCTCATTGCGGTGGACACATCAATGAACTTCCGTCATCGCTCAGACCTTAAAACTGCTGCTAAATCAGTGTGGGGGGAGGTTCTCGGCGGTAGAAAAAAATATTATCCTAATTTCCAACTTTTATATACCTCCTTTCATGAACTCCGCCGAATTTCAGCGCTGTGGCACCACAATAGAAGACGTTGTAATGCCTACCCGGGCACTCAATTTTTTATATGCGTGGACTTCAACATTCCCGGTGTAGACTGGGATGATCGCACTGTCAGACACGATCATTATTACATTTCCCAGAAGGGCTACTGTCTGTTAGACTATTTCTTTCAGTGGTCTAGAACAAAGTAATAGGTGTAAAAACATTTGTGGTAATGTTTTAGACCTTTGATTTTCCAACCAGGCGGGCCTTATCATTTCTATGTCGGATGCCTTGCAGGTCCGTCCCCACAAATTTTATCCGGTCCTTCATATCTCACTGCCTTATGTGTCAGGGGAATCTAGATGCTCCGGCCATTCTGCACATCTGAGGTACAAATATGCTGCTGGAGATTACGTTTCTTTTTATAACTACCTATGTAACACTGACTCGTCTCTCCACGTCAAACTTCCTTCTGTTGATGACCAAATCGAGAAACGTTCTACAATCATTCAGCAATGAATGTAAATGTTTATACCAAGAACGTCCGGAAAGGAATATAAATTTCCGCTCTGGTTTTCTGTGGAACTGCGAAGAGTTTAAAAAGTAAAGCCCGTGCGCACAAGAAAATTCGCGGGCTACAATCCGAAGGTTGGAAAAATGAGTTAGAAGTACTTCAAAGCCCTGTGTAAACAGCTGTATCATCGCGATCGGTCAGATACATATCCAAGGTAGAAATCAGCGTTACTCGCAACCAGAAAAGTTTCTTGCAGTATGTTCGCTCTTGATCTGCATGCAAGGTAGCCGAAATTGTTGGAACCCCGATTGAAGACGTTGCTAATGCCGTTGCGGATCATTTCTGGTCAGTATTTCCTAAGGGTGAAGTTAACATTTTGTCCTACTCTTCCTCTGCGTCTTCTAATTTCTGCGTTCCCAGAATAAGTGAGGGCGACGTTCGTGAAGCCCTGAAGCGCCTCAACCCGTCATTTTCCTTGGCCCTGACAGAATTCCTCCCGGAATATTAAAAACCTATAGGGAGCTTCTGATTCCCATACTAACCACTATATTTTTAAGGCAATTCAATCTGCTACTTTCCCAGCAGCCTGGAAGTTAGCACGCTTGGTCCCTGTCTTCAAAACTGGTGCCAAAGATATTGCTTGGAACTATCGGCCTATTTCGCTTCTGTGTGCGGCGTTTAAGCTTTTTGAGACTGTGTGGCACGATGTTTTAACTTCCAGTGTTAAGGGCATACTAATTTCCGAACAGCACGGGCTTATGTCCGGACATTACACAACAACTAACCTCGTTTCTTTATGCAGCGAGCGTCCTGAGCGGTCCATCATAGGATGCAGCTGGATACTGTGTACTTTGACCTGAGCAATTTTTTTGATGTGGTCCGTCACCCATTGCTACTTTTTAAACTGTCACTCCTGAACATAGATAATTCGATTCTTGGCCTCCTAATTAGTTACTTGCGTGGGCGGACCTAAAGAATTCCGGAGTGCAAAGTCCTTCGTGAAAGTGTTCTTCCCTGTCTGTCGTCCAGTGCTGGAATATGCCTCGGTTGTCTGGAATGGTACATGCAAATCTAACAGCAGGGCCATTGATAAAGTACAGAAAAAGCTGCTGTCCATACTTAGACATCGCTTCCCTTACTAGTATCACCGTCTTGACTCTGTTCCACGGTACTTGCTAGTGTTGCCTGAGCTAAAGTCTAGGCGCTATACAGCTGACCTCTTATTTCTTTTTAAGCTCATACATGGACAAATTAGCATAGTGGAACTGCTGTCGGATCTCCAGCTAACAGTGCCTAATAAAACCACAAAAAATGTCATCTCTTTCGTACTCTCAGCTCCTGTAACCGACATTGCTAGCTGTTCATGCTGCAGAGCACGTGTAACGTGTACTCTGCAGACATAGATATTTTTAACAGCTCCCTCAATCAGTTCAGTTCAGACACTTCCGGAATTCTCATTCGCTAATATGTTCCCTCTTATTCTTCTACATGGAACTATATGGAATATTTTTTTACTCCATCATACTGAATGGATCTTGTTCTAGTTATAGTAATTTCTTTTTACCTCCTTGCCTTACTGCAAGGAGAGTATGCTGTTTATATGACTTTTGTTGTTTTGCTTTTTATGGATCGCTGTTATAAGGTTACACGATTAACTTTAGTGTGCAGATGTCCGGTTTTATCGGTACGATATAATTACCAATTCTGTTGTATCCTGTCAGTTTTGTTTGTGTTCATTGTATGTGTGTATACGCTATCCACGTTTTGTAGTGTGGTTTCTACTGTTTACTTTGTAATATACATTCTAAAGTTATTTTTTCTTCTCTTTTATCTTATACGCTGTCAAAATGTTTTTTGTTTTCACTTTTTGTTTGCGTTTTTTTTACCTGTATTCATGTGTGTACCAGCACCAAGGCCTCACGGCTGTTCCTGAGCACAAAAAATATACATGATTGATTGATGGAATATGATAATATTATTATCGTTATAACAATATATTACCATTATTATTATGTTATTATTATTATTACCTATTCATTGATTGATTGATAAAGAGATTGATCGATATTGTATTCTCTGTTCACACGTGGCCACTTGAGCATGAAGTGATGACAACACAACTTTTTTTTTTATATATTCCCCTTATTCCATGTCTGGTTTTCTTTACATGTACATTCCTTCAATGCTCCTTTTTTTAAATAATCTATCTTTATACCTTCCGCTTCCTTGCAACAGAACTTTGTTAACGTTTATATTATTTTTAAATAATCTCTGTATGACGACCACTGGTTCGATGTCAGATGCCTTACTTGAAGGCTGTTGTAATTGTTTTTGTGTGTATGTGTATGTTTGTGTGTATGTTTGTGTTTTCTGTAGGTGCATGTATATTCTGGCGTATGACAGTGTTTGATTTTTGTGTGCGTGTGTCAGTGTCGCTGTCCTTTATTTGCATTACCGGTGAAGTGTGAGCATCTTACATTGCTTTTTTCTTGTTTTTTTTTCGTGCGCCCACACAAAAGCCCTCGGGCTGTTCCTGGGCACGTTATTAAACAATTCATTGCTTGATTGATTGATTCCTATTGTAATTTTGCTCTTACTTGATAAGCTATTGCAGTCGGGCATTTATGAACCAATCGTGGCTTTGCTGGGTAGCTATCTAAGAAACCGGTAAAATTTCTTTAGCGTTAATGGGCAGACATCTTCTATGTATAGGTCAACAAGCGGTGTGCCCCAAGGCTCCGTGTTGGGCCCTATCTTGTTCTCTATTTGTGGGAATGATGTGACAGTCGCAATTAAGAACTATTGTTTTCTTCTCGATGCTGACGACGTCAAAATATTCAGAAGTATAAAGTCCATCGATGACTGGGATGCCCTGCAGCAAGATTTATTCTATTTTGCCAACTGGTGCTCAGATAATAGACTAAATCTTAATCCGGCGAATACAAAGGAAATTTTTTATACCCCAAAAACGAACCCCATTTTTTTTTGCGCTACAGTACTGATGACGGTTTTCTGTCTAGAGTCGACGAAATCAAAGCCCTCGGACTGCTCTTCGACAGCGCCTTAACTTTCTCGCCTCATGTAACTCAACTGACTCGGCGGGCACTCCGCCGGGCACTCCACGAGGCGTCCAGTCTTCTCATTCATTCGTAAAACATTTTATAGCACTTTGTATTCCTCAACTGGATAATGCCTCTGTAATTTGGAATGCAACCTGCATATCTCATTGTCAACATGCAAAGCGTGTACAGACTAACTTTTAATCTGTATTTATGCATAGTTTTCCCTCGGAACCTCTCCCGATAACTGTCTCTTTAGGTTACCGGCGAGCCCGCTCAGGCCTTTTTTCATTAAAAAGTGCTTCATGATACAATTTCATGCCCGGAACTGCTTCCCGCAATCGGTTTTCGTATTCGGAAAAAAGAAACAAGGCTTACTACCCCTTCCACACAGCTGCACAATTTAGCAGATGATCTCCTCTTTATAGACTGCAACGTCTATATAACCTTCACTCTGGTGAACCTGTTTTTTGCCGTCCCCATAAAGGGTATTTGGCCGCGCTGTTTGCCGTGGCGCGCTAACTTCATTTTGACAGTACTCGTGTTTACAGTTATTTTCCTCATGTGTGATTTGTTTTCACAGAGTTTGTTCTCTTTATTTGTATGTTGTTGGTGCTGCGGGCGTAATCCTTGTATGTACTATGACACACTTCTTAAGTAACTCTTCATACATATTTTTCAGTTTCCAGGGCAGGGCAGAGTAACAAATGTTTCTATAACTTATCACTTTCTGTGAATAGATACAACTATTTTCTGTACTTTTTTTATTACATTTTTGTGCAATTGATGCTTCATCCGATTGCTATGACCGTTGTATGATGTGTTTTTGCAATGTACAATAATATACAGTCTCTGTTAGTCGTGTATTAAAATTTAGATACCCATTTATTTTATTATCTGTAGTATTCCCGTTTATTGTTTTTCACTCACCCACCTTTTTCCTTGCTGTTTATGTGTCAGCCGCTGATGTATTTCGAAGCGGCCCTTTTCTTTTTTCCTACTCAGTGCCCAGCACGAAGGCTTCGGCCGTTCCTTGGCACTTTATAAAGATTTATTGATTGATTGAAGTATTGAACTATAAAAGCCCTTTGGCTGTTTCTGGACACTTAAATAAACAATTGATTGATTAATACTATCATTTTTCTTATTTAATTATTTTATTACTATTATTATTATTATTATTATTCCAAGATGGTGCCAAGCAAGGACGCTTCCCTACTCTGTTCCTGTGTTTTCTTCGGAAAACAGAAATTTCTGCGTTGCGGCGAGTGCAACAAACGCGCTCACGCGAAATGTATCACGTTGCCGGACGACGACCTCGAGTTACTTAAGTCAGGTGCGAGGCGCTTCGTCTGCAATCCGTGCAAGACTGCTTCGCCGCCGGTTAGCCCTAACATCGACCACGGCATTTCTTCGCAAGCGGCAGCGTTGGCGGCTCTTTCGTCCAGCCCTTCCCTCGCAGCCGCCACCACGCACCCCGTTGACCTCGCCGCCGAGCTGGTTTCCCTCCGTGCCCTTCTCGAGGACGCCCTGGAGGGAATATCTTTTCTCTCCGACCAGGTTGTTAAGCTGGGGTAGGACAACGAGCAGCTCCGCCGTGAGGGCGCAACAAAGGCTGAGGCTCACGCCGATGCCGTGAGATCGCTGCGCCAAGAAGTGCATTCCCTGCGCAGCGATTTGGCCCGGCTGAGGGGTGCGCCTCGGCTGGCCGATTTCCCGCCGCTGCCAACCAGGACGGTCGCGGAAACAAAACCCCCTACCCCGCGGACGCCCGGCTGTTCGCAGAATCCCGTGCTGCCGGCCTCTGCCCCTCCAAGCCCGACGCCGGTGAATTCGGCTTCTCGGCCTCTCCAGAACGTGTCACCACCGACGCAGCAGCAGCAACGCCGCGCAAGGCACAGCCCGCGTCCGCTGCAGTTGGCGTTTCTGTCGGGACCGTACTTGCAGTGGTCGGCCGTCCCAGGCCCCCTAAAGCTATGTTTCTCACCAAGCTGCGTCCTTCTACAACATCGCCGCAAGTAGCCAAGCACTTGTGCTCTGTGGGCGCTGTGCCGATCATGTGCAAGCGACTGAAAACGAGGCATGACTCGTACGCTTCCTTCTACGTCGCCGTGGACGCCGTGTGTTTCGAGAAACTGAGAGACCCTGCGCTTTGGCCGCGGCACTGCCTGTTTAAACCCTTCCGCGGTGAGTTGTGTGAAGAAATGATCTATGTCGAGGAACACCGTTTCGATGGCGAGTAACTGCAGTTTTGATTTTTTCTACCAAAATGTCCGTGGGCTACGTACTAACTCTGCCGAATTTTTTTCTAATGTGGTATCTTCTTGCTTTCCAGTAATAATTCTTACAGAAACCTGGCTGTGCCCGGAAATTAGCTCTAATTCCTTCTTTCCCCCAAACTACCAAGTCTTTCGGCATGACCGTGACCCTTCGTGCGGCAAACAACGGGGAGGTGGCGTTTTGGTTGCCCTACACGATTCGATTAAATGTAAACGGCGCCTGGACCTTGAATTGGAAACTGAGTCTATCTGGTTAGAGGTGCTTTGCTCTCGGGGCAAACGCCTCTTGCTATACTTACTACATACCACCCGAGACAAATGCCACTGACTTCAAACATACCCTAAATTCAATAGAAAATGTTGTCACCTCTCACAGTGATCACGATTTTCTAATAACTGGTGACTTTAACGCACCCGGCATTGCATGGGAAACTCAGTTGGTTGATCGGGCGTCCCATCCGATATCACATAAGTGTGAAATTTTGCTAGATTTTATTTCTTTCACTTCGTTACAGCAATGCAACTTCATTAGGAATCGGTGTGGAAACGTTTTGGACTTGTCTTTTACTAACATGGAACACGTTGAGGTGTCGCGTAGTTATATTGACCTCGTAAAACCAGACAGGTTTCACCCCCCCTTACACATTTCAATTTATAACGCATCCCTTGCCCACCACAGTCCTCCCGTCAACCCACCAGGCGTCCGTGGTTACAACTTCGCTCATGGGGACTATATTGGCTTGTTTCACTTCCTTGCTGAGACGGATTGGTCACCAATGGACACTCTCAATGACGCAGACGAAATGACTGATTTTTTCACCGAAGTACTTCACGATGGCTTAAGCAGATTTGTACCCAAAAAAACTAAAAAAAGTAGCAATTATCCGTACTGGTTTTCATCTGAACTAAGAAAGGCCCTTGGTAGAAAGAATCGAGCTCACAAACAAGCAAAAAAAACTGGCCAAGAGAGGTGGCAGAGCGAGTTTCGTCAACTCAGGTCGCATTATAAAAATCTGCTTAAGCGCGATAGGTCCAGTTATATTGCCGCGGTTGAAGCCGATGCGCCGCGCAATGCTAAAGCTTTCTGGGGTCATGTCCGTGCACAAACTTCCAAAAACAACCCTGGAGATAATAACCTCACTGACAAGAGGGGTGACAGCATTCCTGACGTTCCTAATGCTTTTGCTCAACAATTCAGTTCAGTATTCGGCAAGAAAAGTGCAGCCTGCCCCCCTCAAGTGTTTCCAGGGTATGATAAAAGCTCAGAATGTTTTATTTCGGAAAGTCTTGTACCAAGAGCTCTAAAGCGAGTTAAGCCCTCATTTTCGTGCGGCCCTGATGGCATTCATTTGGCAGTACTGAAGGCGTTTGGGGATCTCCTTGTTCTGGTCTTGGCGCGAATATTTCGAACTTCACTCAATACCGGTAATTTCCCTACTCGTTGGAAGACTGCGCGGGTTGTTCCTATATTTAAGTCAGGGTCAAAGTTAGACCCCACAAACTACCGCCCGATTTCTATTCTCTGCGCCGCTTCAAAACTCTTTGAGACAGTACTACATACACTACTCTCTTTCAGCGTAAAAACTATATTATTGCCTCAGCAACACGGCTTTCTCGCTGGGAGATCGACCACCACTAATCTCGTCAACTTCATGCTGCATGCTTCGGAAGCTGTGCGAGGGAGAGGTCAACTTGATGTAGTCTACTTTGATTTAAGCAAGGCTTTTGATGTCGTCTGCCATGAGCTCTTAGCCAAAAAACTATCTGAGCTTGATATACAACCATCCCTGATATCTCTTATATGCAATTATCTATATGATAGGTCATGTTTCGTGCATGTAAATGGACAGTCTTCTCTTTCCTATGAGGTCACCAGTGGTGTCTTTCAGGGCTCAGTTCTCGGGCCACTTCTCTTCTCAATCTTTATAAATGATGTCGCGACAATATTTAATGATTGTTTTTTCTTTTATATGCCGATGATGTAAAAATATTTAAATCTGTTTCCAACTCTGCCAGCTGTTCCGCTCTCCAGAGAGCAATCTCGTCCATCCCGCATTGGTGCTCATGCAACAAACTCCTCATTAATACATCTAAAACTAAGGTAATGACAAACACAAGAAAGACTGACAACATCTTGTTTTCCTATAACATCAACGGTGAATTACTCCCACGTGTGGTAGAGGTTAATGACCTAGGCGTCACTTTCGACAGTAAACTGAGCTTCTCTCCACATATTCAGGTAATTACTCGTAGAGCTCTTCGATCGCTTGGCGTTGTCTGTCGCGTGTCCAAGGAGTTCAAGGAGCCGATTTCTCTTCTCAAGCTCTACACAACTATATGTCGTCCTCAGCTTGAATATGCATCGGTTGTCTGGAACAGCACGAGCAAAACAAACCATAAGCTTGTAGAAAGGGTCTAAAATAAGTTCATATCTATCTTCCACCATCGCTTTGGCGATAGTAGTAATTATAACCCTGGATCGCCCTCTTCAATGACGCTATCAAGCCTAACTTCCAGGCGGAACAAGGCTGATATTCTCTTCCTCTTTAAAATTATGCACGGCATAGTGTCTTGTGGTGAGCTGCTACAGCATGTTCGTCTTTATGTGCTGCAAAAGTGGACCAGGAAACATGATACCTTTTGCAACCCCAATTGCCTGCGTGTCTTGTGCCCTGGGTTCCGACTGCAATGCACGTACAATCGGTACTCGGATTACCTTGATATATTTAATGATTGCCCTACTCTGTTTCGCAAACATGTCTGTGAGTTTGTATTGGCGTAACTGCCAACTTTTCTTACTCTGCATTTGTCTTTTATCCTTGAGTTCATGCACTTAAATGACTTTCATTCCGTAACTTCAACATAAGCTAAGCTTTCGTTTTTTTTGTATTTTGTATTTTATTTTGTATTTGAAAGATGTGTACATTATGTTTCGTGTGTTTCTGTTTCCGTGCGCCAGCACAAAGGCCGACCCCGGCTCTTCCTGGGCACGCAAATAAATGATTGATTGATTGATTGATTATGAGGTCGTCGTTCGCCGAAGCCGCCACCAGTGCAGCTGGTGAAGGTGCCCCCTTACTGACCTCTACCACCACTTCGCCGCTCGTTGAACGCCCCAGCAGTCAACCTGCTACGGCCTTGAGCCCTTTGGTTTCCCCTTCGGTCCACCCTCTGCCCCTGCCTGCAAGGTCCGACACTGCGTTTAATGTCCCGCCGACGAACTTGAAGAACAAAAGGAGCCCTCCCGGCGTGGGTGCGTCGAAAGCTTCTCAGCTGGTTGTGATACACCGACCACCGAGCTCCAGGGCCATCTTTGTTTGAAAACTGTCGGCTAACACCACATCTGCTCAACTGGTGGGTCACTTGTCAACTGTGCAAGTTACGCCATTGTCGTGCAAACGCCCTAGGACAAAGTACAATTCGTATTCTTTTTGCGTAACTGTTAACGAGGAGTGTTTTAGGCGCTTGAGCGAGCCGTTTATATTGCCAAACGGCTGCCTTTTCAAGCCTTTCCAAGATGAGGCACAACCTGGTATGCTGCACAGCTGTGAAATAACAGAAAATGATCAGGAGGTACGATAGTCTCGACATATACTATAAAAACACTCGAGGTCTACGAACTAAGTCTTTTGAAAGTATTAAAAATATTGTATGCTCTATATTTCCTGTAATTGTCATTAGTGAAACCTGGCTTTCCGATAATATCTCGTCTTCTTACTATTTCCCTTCTAACTATGAAATCGTTAGAAGCATCAGAAAATTAACTGGACCTAAACCAAAAGGTGACGGGTTTCTCATTGCCATTGATCACTCAGTGCAGTGCATGCGGCGTGCTGACCTGACGACCCTAGACGAATCTGTCTGGCTTGAGGTATGCCTCACGAGAGGCGAGAAGCTACTTATCGGTGCATTCTATATATCCCCGGATGTATTACTGTCTGAATTTAATCGAACACTCACATGCATAGAAAATGTCTCAAATGCACACTCCAACCATAAGGTCATTATACTTGGGAACTTCAACACCCCAGGTATTCGCTAGAACAGTCTTTCCTTTAAGCACAAAAACCATTAGGCAGCGTAGAAATACAGCGTGCTATTAGATTTTCAATAGTTAACCTCCATGCAGCAGTTTTGGAGCATAGAAAACTCTTGTGGTAATGTTCTAGATGTGTGCTTCTCATACTTACAAAACTTCCAAGTGTGTGCTTTCGAAATATCCCTTGTGCACCCCGACAAGTTTCAGCCCCCTCTTATTGACTCATTCTCGGTCGCGACCCAGCATCGCTCTTGCGCTGTTGACAATTGTGCAGTCCCGCGATATGCTTTCAAGTGTGGAGATTATGCTGTGCTGTATCACTTTTATTCATCTGCTGAATGGTCTAGTGTTTTTGGTGTTAATGATGTTGACGAAGAGGTTCGACGTTTTACGCTTAAACCTATAGACAGCGCCCACAAAAAGGCCAAGCGTTGTGGTCTTGACAAGTGGAAAGCGGAGTTTAGTCGGTATCGCTCACTTTGTAAAATCCTCTACCGGCGTGACCACCAGCTCTATATAGAATCGTTAGATCCTGCTGCGTCTTAGAAACCGGCTGAATTCTCCAGGTATGTACGCGGCCATTCTAAGGCGTCTAAAGAAAACGTTAGCCTGCCTAATTCCGATGGTGAAGAGGTTGAGGACGTTGCCACTAGTTTTGCTCAGTACTTTCACTCTGTCTTTCAACTGCCAGATAGCAACGACGAACGCCTATCGTTTAATAACTCTAATTTTATTACACTTATGTTCGATGAAAAAATTGTCAATGATAGCCTTTAACGGATGAAACCATCATTTTTGTGTGGTGCAGATGGAATTCCAGCAGCCCTCATGAAAGCTTACGGCAACATTTTTGTGCCTGTATTTACTTCCCTTTAAAATAACTGCTTACTTTTCCGCAAACTTTCTCGTGCATGGAAGATTGCTCGAATTTTTACAATATTTAAGTCTGGTGATAAGTCAGCCGTTTCTAACAATCGCCCGATCTCACTCCTTTGTGTCGCCTGAAAACCCTTTGAGTCAGCTCTGCACAAAGTTCTTGCTGCCTGCGTAAAAATCGATGTGATACCAAATCAGCACGGCTTTTTCTCGTGTCGATCGACGGTCACAAATCTTGCAAGCTTTATGAGACAGGCTTGGGCTGCAGTTTGTGAAAACAGCCAGTTGGACGTTATTTATTTTGACCTCAGTAAGGAGTTTGATGTGGTGAACCATTAGTTATCAATTAATAGGCTTGCTACGTCCGGTGTAGACGCAAGCCTTGTTGCCTTGTTTTCCACCTATCTCCTTGTACGGTCCTTTTATGCAGATGTTAACTACAAAAAGTCTAGTGTTTACTCTGCAACAAGTGGTGTTCCTCAGGGTTCCGTGCTGGTCCATTATTGTTTTCTATCTTTATCGATGATGTCTCAAAAGTGTTAACAAACTGTTCTTTTCTTCTCTATGCTGATGATGTCAAATTATTTAGGCACATTAGTTGTGTTGAGGACTGCTGTGCCTTGCAGAGGGCTGTGTCGAAATTATCGGTCTGGTGCAGGAAAAACTGCCTAATTTTAATCTCGGTAAAACGAAGGTTGTCACCTACAGCCGGAAAACCCACCGTCTGCTGTTTTCCTACAGTATTGGGGGAGCTCCTCTGCAAAGGGTGGAGGAGATTAGCTCCTAGGGGTGCTTTTCGACAGTACCCTTTCTTTTTCTCCTCATATTAGGCTCATCACCCAGCGAGTGCTCCTAAGTCTTGGAAATGTGTGTCGGATTACAAAGGGATTCTCTTCTCCAGATCCATTTCTAATGCAATACAATGCAATATGTGTACCACAGTTAGAATATGCTTCTGTTGCCTGTTACGGCATCTCTAAATCTAGCAGTGAATAATAGAACTTGCGCAGAAGTTTTTATCCATAGTTAGGCACCATCATCACAATCACAGTTTTAATACTGATTCTGACTTACCCTTAGTTCCTTCTATTCCTTTCTTGAACTGCAGACGTATGCGTTTAGACCTTACATTTCTTTACAAAATTGTTCATGGTGACCTTTCTTGCACAGACCGGCTTAACTGTTTAGAGTTTAGTGTACCACAAAGGCCCACCAGGTCGCATCGCCCGTTCTCGACCGCTGCGCGTAACTCCAATCATTCTCCCGTTCGCAGAATACAGAATTGTTACAACCCCTTCTTTTGAACGCCTTGACGTCTTTCAGAAATTCTTTACAATTTACCGTACAGCGCTGTTGAATACGCCATGTTCAACATCTATGATATGTCTGTCGTTCTTTTTTTTTCTGTAATTTGGTTTCTCTGCGGTAACACTGTTTTGTCTGAGCTAGCAATAATTCGTGCCGCTCAGTCCTCCATTGAAAACCTGGTTGGTCGCCTATTCACCCGCGTGGACGAACTTGAAAAAATAGTCGAAGCTATTAGACCACGTCCCCCGATATCTGACCCGAGTAGCAAACCTGAAATAATTAGACTCTCTTCACAATTAAATAACCTCGCGCAAAAATGCGACGACTCAGAAAATCGCCTTCGCAGGGATAACCTACTCTTTTTCGGTATTGAAGATGTACGCGACGAAACTTGGGAAATATCGGAATCGCGGGTTATTTCTCCTTGTGCACAGAAACTTGACATTCCTATTACAAAAGAGGACATCGAACGAGCACACAGGCTGGGGCGTTTTCAGGATGGTAAGAACCGCCCAATCATTGTTAAGCTTTCGCGGTTTAAAGTTAAAGGTAGTATTCTGTCAGCCGGGGCAATTTTAAAGGTTCACAAATTTCTATCTGTGAGGATTTTTCATCGGGCGTTCGGCTTGCAAGGAAAAAGTTGTACGCGTATGCAAAACAAAGCGATTTCTCCAGTTTTAAGATGAGATTTGATAAGCTACAGATGAACGGAAAGCAGTTTTGTTACGATGCACAATCAGATTCAGTCTTGGAAGTTAAATCCTAGCCATCACAGCAGGCCTGCCCGACCCAACTTTCCCTTCCCCAGCAGCCGCTATTAACCCCAATTCATGCATCACCCAAACACACATTATCAGTCATTATGGCTAACGTTCGCAGCTACATGTCGAAAAAAGACACCGTGGTATCCATTCTCGATGACAACAACACAGACATGGCCATCTTCACTGAGTCTTGGTTATCTTCTGACATCAACGACACTGAGCTACTGCAAGCCAACTCCCCCTACACTGCTTTCCGACGCGACAGGAATGGACGAAAGGGTGGTGGTGTCCTTGTATTCACTAAAAGCAACATTCCTTCCTACCAGCTTCCCAACAATTCTGCCCACGAAATCCTTTATGTGCACTTTTCCGTGCCGTCTCGCACATACGTACTGATATCTTGTTATCGCCCGCCAGATTCCGACTCTTCCTTCACCAATGAACTTCACTCCGTCCTCGGAGTGAAGGGAAACCTTTAAATTTCCCCGTGCCAGCTACATTCTTTGTGGGGATTTCAATTCTCCGGAAATAAACTGGGTCAATCTTACAGCATCATCGCGCCAGTCAAAAGACTTCCTTGACCTAGCACTAAACTTCAATCTTACGCAAACCGTAAATTTTCCAACCCGTGGCACAAACACTCTTGACCTGGTTTTGACTTCTCACCCCGAAAACATTGAGTCTTTATCTCCCGTAGACGGGCTAAGTGATCACAGTATTGTTCTATTTAATTTGAATATTTCCGCTCCAATTAGACAGCGTTCAATAAAATTAATTCGAGACTACAGTAAAGCTGACACTTCTAGAATTAACAGTGAACTTAACACCTTCTTTGAATATCTAAAAGAAACTGTTTATACAAGGTCTGTAGACGAAAAATGGCGTTTGTACAAGCAAAAACTACTCAGCCTAATTAGTAATTACGTACCCCTCGTTTGCATCCGTGGTAAAATGGGAAGGCCCTGGTACACAAATTTGTTAAAAAACTAGCCCAAAAGAAAAAGCGCCTCTTCAAAGTGGCAAAAAAATTTGGTACTGCCCCGAAATGGAAGAACTACTTCAATGCTTGCGAGAGTACAACCGCCTCTTGAAGCGCTCAAAGAAAAAATTCTTTCACCAGGACCTTCTTGATACCCTCCATGGTAATCCCAAAAAATTCTGGAAAATACTCACTCCCAACAGACATCAGTCGCATAACATCACCTTAACCAATCCTGATGGGTCACACGTCCCAGTCGCAAAACGCTCTGACGTCCTAAATTCCTATTTTTCTTCCGTTTTTACGTGTGAACCTTCGACCAACATTCCTGCCTTACCAAGATTGGACTTCACTGACATGCCTGCCATTGAAGTGACGGCTGAAGGTATAATGAACCTAATAAAAAAGCTTAAAATTTCTAGCTCCCCCGGACCTGACAACATACCAGTGAAAATACTAAAAGCTACCGACGTCATCTCCAGCCAGATCTTACAAATAATTTTTACCCAGTCCATACGCGAGGGTACTCTGCCGAAAGACTGGAAAATAAACAAAGTAGCCCCTGTTTTCAAGTCCGGCAAGCGCTCCGACCCAACCAATTATCGCCCGCTCTCACTTACATATATTGCCTGTAAACTTTTGGAACATATCATATATTCGCACATAGCTAACCACCTCGAAAGAAATTCTTTTTTCTTCAGCAATCAGCATGGCTTCCGTCCAGGCCTGTCATGTGAAACCCAACTTTTTGAATTCACCACAGACCTTCACCTAAACTTAGATTCTTCATTCCAGACAGACGTCATTTTCTTAGATTTTTCAAAGGCCTTTGACTGCGTACCTCATAAACGACTAGTGTCCAAACTTCCGTGTCTTCATCTCGACCCGCTAATCATATCATGGATCACCTGTTTACTAGCAGATCGCGTTCAGTTCACTTGTGTTGGAGATCGCTGCTCAGAAACTACCAAAGTAATATCCTGGGTTCCTCAAGGATCAGTACTCGGTCCACTTCTTTTCCTTATATTTATAAACAACCTCCCAACTGGCATTTCATCTCCAATCCGTCTTTTTGCCGATGATTGTGTAATTTACCGCCGTGTCACAACCACTGACGACCAATCCGTCCTCCAAAAGGACTTAACCTTAATTGCCAAATGGTGCTCACGCTGGATGATGAGTCTAAATGTTAGTAAATGTAAGTTCATGCATGTGACCCGGAAGCGCTCCATAACTACATTCCCATACTGCTTAGGCACAGTTAATCTATCTGAGGTCCATAGCTACCGCTACCTTGGCGTTACCATCACTAACAAACTAAACTGGTCGAACCACATTCTAAAATTAACAGCCGATGCCTCACTAACAGATTGTGATGGTGCCGCAATCCCACCGTCCCAGTGTTCTGTTGTGTTAAACTCGGTATTTTCAAAATCATTTTCGCACTCCCCTGTTGTTGAAATGCCACATTTTGTTCAAGCTGATTTTCCTACTATGGATGCTGTACACTTTGATTTGGATGGTGTGGTGAAATTGATTAGAAACTTAAAAATGTCGTCGTCATCAGGTGTAGACGGTATCAACGCAAAGTTTTTAAAAAATACTGAGATGTACTCGGCTGTGATATTATGCAATCTATTTCATCAATGCTATATTTCGGGCTTATTTCCTAACGATTGGAAGATCGGTAAAATTGTGCCATTATTTAAATCTGGTGATCCATTTTCCCCCCTTAATTACAGGCCAATATCAATTACGAGTGTTTCTTGTAAGATTTTTGAGCATATAATATATTCTAATTTGGTTAAATTTCTGGAAGAAAACTCATTTTTTACCCCTAAGCAACATGGATTCCGTAAAACATTTTCTTGTGAGACTCAACTTATTTGTTTCGTACATGACATTGCCACTGCTCTTGATAACGGACATTGCATTGATAGTGTTTTTATTGATTTTTCAAAGGCTTTTGATTTAGTTAATCATCAATTACTTTGCATGAAGTTAAGCAAACTAAATGTTGATCCACACATTCTTTCTTTGATTGAAAATTTTTTATCTAATAGAACTCAGTTTGTATCTGCCAATTAATTTGATTCGCCACTCTCTTTAGTGACATCAGGGGTACCACAGGGTTCCGTGCTGGGTCCTTTGCTTTTCTTTATTTATGTTAATGACTTGTCTTCAGTAGTTACTTCAAACATTAGGTTGTTCGCAGATGATTGCGTTATTTATAGAACTATCACTGCAGATTCTGACACTTACATACTTCAGAGTGACCTCCATAACATTACTGCATGGTGTAACACATGCAAAAAGCGTTTAAATACTAACAAATGCAAATCAATAAGATTTTCACGTAAGCCTGATACCTCCAATATTTACGACTACTATATCCAGGGCTCTAAACTAGAACTTGTTGCTTCATACAAATATTTAGGAATTCATATTACCAACAACCTTTCTTGGCAACTTCATGTAAATTTTGTTATTAATAATGCGAACCGTATGCTTGGGTACTTGCGACGAAATTTCTCTATGGCGCCTTCACAGCTTAAACTACTGTTATACAAAACTTTAATTCGGCCTAAACTTGAGTACGCGTGTTCGGTGTGGGATCCTCATTATGATTATCTTATTAACTTGTTGGAAATGGTTCAAAATCGTAGTGCACGCTTCATCCTTTCCAACTATGCTCGGCCATCTAGTGTTTCTGCTATGAAACGAACTTTACACCTTCCCAACCTAGCCCTACGCAGAAAATTTGCCCGTTTGTCAGTCTTTCATAAAATTTATTTTTCAAACGCATACCTCAAAACTGAACTTCTTTCTGCGCCATCATATGTATCATCCCGTATTGACCATCGCCATAAGGTATATATTCCCCACTGCAACACTAACTTATTTTTTGCCTCTTTTATTCCCAAAACTGCTAACGAATGGAACCACCTGCCCCCTGCAATAGCTAGTATAATCGATGTACCTTCATTTAAGATTGCCATCGAAAAATACTTTTGTTCCTTATAATTGCATTTATGTTATTGACTCTGTTGTGTATACTACCTTGCATTTTTGTTGTCCACTATTGTTTTTTTATGCTTGTCCCCAATGTTTTGTTTCACTTTTGTTTTTGTTTTCTGGTGATAATGCCAGTGACCACTCCCTTCTGTAACGCCCTCTGGGCTTTGAAGGGATTGAAATAAATAAATAAAATAAATAAGTCCCTGAACTACCTTAGAAGATCGTTAACCTGTCCCCTCCATCGATCCGTAAAATAGCATATGAGACTTTCATCCGCACCAAACTGGAATATGCCTCCTCCATTTGGAACCCGCACCAAACGTACCTGGCTGATATACTAGAAGCTGTCCAAAACCGCGCTACCCGTTTCATCTCATCCAAATATGGCCACACTACCAGTGTCACCCACTTAAAAGCATCTGTCGCACTGCCACTCTTAGCATCAAGACGTAAAATCTCACTACTCTGCCTATTCCATAAATTGTAGTATAACTTCCCTGACCTTCGTTCTACGCTTTTATTTCCACCCGTGCGCTCATCACATCGCCTCTTCAATTCTATGAGCATTCAGAGACTTCACGGTTCTACCAACGCTTTCAACAAATCTTTCCTTCCCGTAGCAATAGAACATTAGAACTGCCTACCAGAATCTGTCGTTGCCGAGCATAACTCTTCGAAATTTCGTGAGTTACTAAGCTCCTATATCCTTAATTACCCTACAATATTCTGTTTCTCGTTCTTTTTCTACGGGTAATTTTAGCGTCATTTCCAACTGCTTTTACCTCTGGTTGCTTCTTTTCATGTCTGGAAAAATATAATTACTCCCCATGCGTCCCGATGACAACAAGGCTCCTTCTTCAGAGGTGACACGGCTTACATTGCAACGCCGCCTTGCAACCCTTCGCCGCTGACGGCCTTCCACAAACCCCGCCCTGCGGAACGCAGCTCGTGTGTTTACACAGACTGGGGAGTCCCTTGCGAGCCATTGCGGCTCCGTGGGGTTCGCTGTAAAGGCACTACCTCCAGTTCACCCCTTTTTCGAAGATGGCAGTTCCGGCAAGGTCAGCTTTTTGGTCTGCCGCCCCGCATTGTTCGGAGACGGGGGCTGCGTTCCTTGACCTGTCTGCGGTCGTCGTTCTTGCCCTGCCTTGTCCTCCCGGGAATATTTTGGGGTACTGAGCGCAAAGAGTGGGGAACTCTACTCCGAGTGCTTCGCCCATTGTTGCATGGTCCTTGGGGCAAGGGGATTAGCCGGCCCACTGACGCCAAAAGCTTGTGACCGTGTGAGAGTACTCAGGCCGGCAGGCCGGCGCCCTTCTGGCTGCTCGTTCATAGGACATTGGCACGCGTTTCAAATGCCATACGGTTGACGCCCTCAGTCAGTTCATTGCTCTTTCTAGCTTTGTTTTTCTTTTTCTTTTTTTTGGCGGACTAGGGAAACTTTGACTTCTTGAAATTGCTCACCTCTCTCCCTCCCCCTTCTCTCTTTTCATTTCTTTTTTCATGCCTGTTCGTCTTCCCTTTCTTTACATGAGTGTATGTCGGAATTGTTTATGTTTTATTGTCTTAATTCTTGCTATGTGTGTGCTATTGTTTTGCCCCCCCCCCCTTTTTATTCTTTTCATGCCTGTAGGTCTTCACTTTCCTTACACGAATGTATGTCGGAATTGTTCCTGTATTACTGTCTGAATTCTTGCTATCTGTGTACTAATATTTCGCCCCCCCCCCTTATGTAATACCCCGCAAGGGGCCTTTAAGGGTACAATAAATGATGATGATGATGAGCTGATAGTTGCCTATTTTTGAAACTGTTTACTGTCATTTGTTTGTCTTATCATTTGTCTCTACGCTCTTGGCATTGTTTTTCTTGTATTACTGTCGAACTTTGTTGCTCTGCCGGTCGTGTGACCTTTATAACTAACAGAGCAACAAAGGCATCTTCTTTTTTTATTTTTTTACCTGTACCCAGGCTGCGCCTGTGCTTTATTTCTGTCATTTACACTACTTAAATTAGTGTGTGTCTTGTAGGTTGGTTTGTTTCTTGCAATAAGTTTCTTGTATCTGTTATTATGTAACTATCCGTGCGCCAGCACTCAGGCCTCTGGCTGTTCGTGGGAACGTAAATAATCATGATTGATTGATTGATTGAGTATTAATATTATATAATAATATTAATATTAATAATAATATTAATAATGATAGTAATAATAATAATAATAATATGGGCGCCATCTTGTGCCAAGATGGCGCCCGGCAGAGATATCTGCGTGCTATGCTCCGCTATTTTTTACGGCAGACAGGAGTATTTTCGATGCACAACGTGCAAAAAACGTGCGCACTCCAAATGTATTCAGCTGCCCGACATGGAGCTTCAAGCTGTGAAGACTGGTGAGAGGCCCTTCCAGTGTAATCTGTGCCTGTGTTCGGCGTCGGAGGTGGTGAGTAGGCCTAGTGACGATTCCGTACACAAGAGCCTGCCGGCCACGCAGCCACCCGATCCTCAGAACAGCGCTCCTCGACCAGGCGACCTTGGAGGGGACGCGACCGACATCCGCGAAATGCTGCTCCACGCTCTCGAGGGCCTTTCATTCCTGACGGACGAGGTGGCAAAGCTACGAGAGGCCAACGACCGCCTGAGCAGGGAGAACGCGCGTGCTTTCGCCCAGCAGTCAGGCATAATTGCTTCTCTGCGGGCGGAGGTTCGCAGCCTTCGAGGGGAGCGGCTCCCGCGGTTACCGCGGGCCGGTCCCTTGCCTCCCGAGCTGCCTGCCCCCCCCCTTCGACACCTGAGCTCAACGTGACGACGGCGACCCCTTCCACGCAGCGAGTGGACCTTTCATCCTTTGCCACTGTTGTGGTGGAGATGAACGCAGCGTCTACGCTTTCAGCGAACGAGCAGCTGACCCCAGCCCCTTCCGAGGCTTGCCTTTTGTTAAATGACGCATCTGGCAAGCCACCTTCCAACGACTCGGCCCAGTCAAACAAACGCAGAGGGAGTGCAGAGTGTGTGGGTGCTTCAGATGCGTGTAGCATCTCCGTCGTCCGTCCATCTAAGCGTTCGAGACACATCTTCGTGTCTAAACTGTCACCGTGCACCACTTCAGCCCAACTGACGGAGCATCTTTCGACGGCACATGTCATACCTCTGGCTTGTCAGCGGCTGAAGACTAAGTACAGCTCATATTCTTCCTTCTGCGTTACGGTCGATGAGGACTCCTTCGAGCGTTTGAGCGATCCTTTGTTCTGGCCGAAGGGCTGCCTTTTCAAACCTTTCCGCGGAAAGCTGCATGCCGAAATGTTCTGTTCCACTGATGCCCCACACGATGAAAAAACTAACAATAGGGTGGACATTTACTATCAAAATGCGCGCGGCCTTCGCACTAAAGCGTCCGAATTTTTTGCTAACGTATTTTCCTCAAAGTTTTCAATTATTGTAATTTCTAAATAAGCTCAAATGATTATTTAGCTCAAATAAATATTTTCCTCTAAATTACCAAGTTTTCTGCAAAGATAGGAATTTCACTGGGGCTAAACAAAACGAAGGGGGCGTTTAGTTGCGGTAGATTGTGGTCTTCAGTGTAAGAGGCGTCAAGACCTTGAGGGCGACAATGAGTGTGTCTGGCTGGACATCCGACTGACTGGGGGCGAGAGGCTCTTAATAGGGGCGTTTTAAATTCACCCCGATGTTCCTTTTTCATCGTTCAATGAGAGTCTTGCTTCTGTAGAAGAAGTTTGCGCTTCACACCCAAATTACCATTTTATCATTCTGGGGGATTTCAATGCACCTGGTGTACAATGGGACAGTCTAACTAACCAGCATTACAATTATTACGTACAGCAGAAATCTCTAATTGTTTTAGACTTCCTAGATTTCACATTCATGGCAAAACTGAATAACATCAAAAACTGCTCCGAAAATATCTTAGACCTCTGCTTCTCAAACATTCAGAACGCGCGAGTATCAATGGTGGATATCTGTCTTGTTAAACCCGTCAAGCTTCATACTCCATTTTCCGTTTCTGTTCCCGTTTCGATTCAGCATTGTGGTGCCTCACTAAAGTATAATGAACTCTCTTCCTTCTGTTATGCACGTGGGGATTACATTGGCTTGTATAGCTTTTTTTCTTCGTTTGATTGGTCGGAAATTCAAGAACTCCCTGATTGTAATGCACAGGTCGACTGGTTCACCGAAATTGTCAAAAGCGGTGTGGACCAATTTATTTCCAAGTATCAGCCAAACCACTCCAAGCACCCCCATTGGTTTTCGAAAGAACTTCGTACGACTCTTAAAATAAAACACCGCTGCCACAGAAAGTATATGAAAACCGGGATTGACGAATGGAAACAGAACTTCCACTCTTGCAGTAAATTATGTAATATCCTTTATGAGCGGGACCACCGCTCCTATCTCGATTTTGTAGAGAGTAGTGCGAATTCTCAGCATGGAACAATTTGGATATACATCCGGTCCCGTAAGAACAACTCACATGATCTTATCAATCTTGTAGATTCCTCTGGGGAAGAAGTTCATGATGTTGCTAACCACTTTGCTCAGCACTAAATTGCCACATGCGGCCAGCGTGACGTCTCTGAAATGAACATATTGGTAAATCGCGTACAAGGCTCTAGCTTAGGGCTTTTGGACGAGCAGTTGGTTCTGGAGAGCCTAAAGCGCCTGAAACCGTCATTGTCGTGTGGAGCTGACGGAATACCTCCAGCTATTCTCAAAACATGCGGCAGCATTTCTGTACCTGTTTTGACTGTGATATTTACTAGTGTCTAAAAACAAACGTGTTCCCTCTCGCGTGGAAAATTTCTTGAGTGCGGCCTATTTTCAAGTCAGGCTCCAAATCGGATGCAACAAACTACAGAGCAGTTTCTGTCCTTTGTGCTTGTTCAAAACTGTTTAAAACAGCGGTGTACAAATTACTGTCAAGTTCTGTACAGAATGTCCTTGTAAGTAAACAGCACGGCTTTATATCAGGAAGGTCGACAAAAAATAACGCACGCTCCTCTACTGTATCAGTCCAAAGGTCGCGGTGTACTTTTGTCTCTCATGTCAGACGCCGAGGCCTAATGCTCGTACTCCGGCGAAACAACGAGTAATCTCTCCTACTTCATCGAGCAGGCCTCGGCAGCCATTTCTTAGAGGGGCCAGCTCGACGTTGTTTACTGTGATCTGAGCAAAGCATTTGACGTTGTCTGTTACACGTTGTTACTTAAAAGGTTTTTCAGGTAGGAATTGATACACCACTCGTGGCATATTTGGGTAGTCATCTAAATAACCGGTTCACTTTCGTTACTGTAAACGGGCAGACGTCTGTTCTGTACAGAACAACAAGCGGTGTTCCTCAAGGTTCCGTGTTGGAGCATCTCTTCTTCTCCATTTTTGTTAATGATGGGTCAGCCGCAATTAAGATGTCTTCTTCCCTTCTTTACACTGACGACATTAAAATCTACAAATGGATTGAGACCAATAATGACTGCATTGCCCAGGAGCAAGATATAGCCTCATTTTCTAAGTTGTGCTCAGACAATAGAATAAATCCTAACTCTACAACAACAAAGGTCATGTCTGATAGATGAAAAACGAACGGCACTTTATTTTGCTACAGTATTAACGCTTGTTACTTGTCTAGAGTTGAAGAGATCAGAGACCTCGGCGTGCTTTGCGACAGCTCCTCAAATTTCTCACCTCATGTCACTCAACTTAATAGGCGGCCGCTCCGCTCTCTTGGGGCTGTATGCAGGTTTTCACGAGAATTCTGGTTTCCTTCTTCATTCCTAAAACTTTTCAGAACGCTTTGTATTCCGCAACTAGAATATGCTTCTGTCGTTTGGAATGGAACCTGTAGTTCCAACTGTCCACGTATTGAACGTGTACAGACCAAATTTTTATCAATATCGAAGCATCGTTTTCCTTGGGAGCCTATCCCATGTAAAAATTGATTCGTGGTAATATTTTATGCCCGGAACTGCTTGAATCAATCAGTTTTCGCGTTCCACAAAAAGCTACAAGGCTCGCCCACCCTTTTGAAGCAGCTGGAGCTCCCAGCACACGTTCTCCACTTCAAAGGATGCGGCATCGGCATAATTTTCACTCCGAGCAGTTCGATATCTTTTAGAGCCCTCTTCGGGAGTTTTTCGCCACGTTGTTCACTCTGACACACTAGGTTCAGCTTGGGAATGCCCTTTTTCTTCACGTATCGTCCAGACGTGTGCATTGACTTCACCGAGCTTGTTCTTGTTCCTGGTTATTCGTGTGTTGTGCTGATACTGCGACTGTAATTATCGTAGAATTTTTCTTTTTCGGCGGCATTTATCAATTAAAGTTGCCATATTCACTTCATGCGTCGATTTGAAGCTGAGAATGTACGCTTCCCGAATCTTTAAAAACTTTCTTCTTTTCACTCACCCGTCCTTATAGTTCCGCTTATTGTAAGATGTCTTCTTACAATTGACCAGACATTACAGATTCTATTGATTGTGTATTGTTCCCTAAAATTACACATTGGTATTTCTATTCTTCTTTGAAGTTGTAGTTTCTTCTTATTTTTTGCTCACTCACTGTTCATTTGCCAGCTGTTGATGCATTTCATTGCGGTCTGATACCTTTTCTGTGCGCAAGCAGGAATTTATCGTGTAAAGTCGGTTAGATTGCACGATTTTATTTCTAATCTTTGCCGTTTTTGTAGGTATTTTTTTCTCACTGAGTGTTTATTAGCGAATTGCTGATGTACTACAGTGCTGCATTTTCCCCTCTGAGTGTCCCAGCACGAAGGTCTCCGCTGTTCCTGGGCACTATAGTAAACATTGATTGATTGATTGATTGAATATTAATATTTTAATATTATTATAACTATGGCGCCTGGTGCGGATGCATGTTCCCTCTTCTCGCAGAGTTTCTATGGCAAACAAAAGTTTCTTTTTTGTGCTGACTGTCTGAAACGTGTTCATGTGAAGTGTGTTACCTGGCCGTACGATGAGCTCAACATGCTGAAGTCTTGGGAGCGGCAGTTTACCTGCAATAAGTGTTAGTGTGCCGCTGCTTCGCCTAGGCCTACCCGCTAAATCGGCTTGACCTATGGAGCCGAAGCAGCTTCGCCGCATTCCCCTACCCGGCCGGCGGCGACGACGGCAGCGGCCACCCCTCCTAAGGAACCGGTTGACCTCGAGCAGGTTCCCCTGCGTGGCGTTCTCGTTCGCATCCTCGAGGGATTCTCCTTTCTGACAGATCAGGTTTCCCAACTGAAGGAGGAAAATGAACGGATGCGCAGGGAGGCGACGGCGAAAGCTGATACACACGCAGCTGCTGTTAAATCGCTGCGGCAGGAAGTGCATACGCTTCGCAACGAGCTTACTCGTCAACGCACTGAATCGACGTCGTTTCCTACTCTTGCGGCCACTACCAGTAGGCCTGTGTGGCCTGCGCAGCCGGGCTCTGTTGGTGCGGTAGCGTCGCCGAAGTCGTCCGCCTGCGCTCTCCCGCCCGGCAACAAATCTTCGCCGCTTCCGACCCTCTCGCCGTCTCTATGCGGCCCATGGGGCCAGTGCAGCTGAGAGCACCCGGAACTGCTGCCTCGGGCACGCCTTCACTATCGTCCACCACTGGAGAGAGCCCACCACTTCTACAGGCAACTGGCTCTAGTCGTCCAACCAAGGAACGATCACCGGCGTGCTTTGGACTTGCAACAAGTACAATGTTGTCGGTCGCCAGTCAACATCGGTGATCGAAGGCGCTGTTCGTGCCAAACCTGGCTCCTGAAACATCGTCTTCCCTGGTGTCGGCATATGTTTCTAGCGTCGCGATCACACCGTTAGTGTGGAAACGGCTGAAAACGAAGTATTTATACTATGCCTCATTTTACGTTCGAGTTGACGATGAAGCCTTTAAGAAGCTGCAGGACCCAGGCCTATGGCCGCAAACTGCCTTTTTAAACCTTTCCAGGGAATTCGTCATGATCGCCATCTGCACGCATCTGAGTTAGAAAATGAACAGGTTATTCATAATTAGGTCCCTTAACGTTTTGCATGAAAATGTTCGTGGTCTAAGTACTAAAGCAAACGAGTTTTTTTGTAATGTATCTTCCTCAATTTTTTCTGTGATTGTTCTTACGGAGACCTGGCTCCTACCCAGTATCTCGTCAAAAGATATTTTTCCGCCTTATTACAATGTGTTCCGCAGTGACCGTGCCACATCTGGCCTTAAACGCACGGGAGGGGGAGCTTTGATAGCCATAAAATAGCTCATTCAGTTGCGTGAGGCGCACAGATCTGGAGATAGAGGAGGAGTCTGTTTGGGTGTACTTGTGTTGCATCGGTGGTGAGCGCGTCCTGATTGGTGCATTTTACTTGGCTCCTAACACGCTGAGGTTTCTTTTCAAACTTGTTAAGCCTAGATTGAAAATGTAATTTCCTCAAATCCTAGTCACGATATCGTGATTCTTGGTGACTTTACCTTACCGAGAATAGAATGGGGTGACCTTAGTATTTCCCATTACAATAACTACGTTCTTCAAAAGGCGTCAGCATTACTGGACTTTATTTCATTTACTGGTCTTGAACCGTGCAACCACGTTGTGAATTCTGCTGGGAGCTTACTTGAACTTTGTTTTTCAAACATCAAAAACTTCAGTGTCAACATAAGCCCTACTGGTTTGGTTACCCCGTACAATTACCATCCACCCTTATTCGTAGTACTACCTATTCAAAGTGATGTGCAAAATGACAAGTTTTTTTCCGAATTCCCTCACTATTATTTTTCTGCAGGTGACTACACCCGTTTTTAACAGTACTTGTCGAATTTTGATTGCTCGGCAATCCTCGCATCAAATGACCCAAATTTTCAGGCCAGTGAATTAACCAAAGTACTTAAGAAGGTATGCGCAGATATATTCCACTAAAGAAATCTAAATCTTCAAAGTATCTTTTCTGGTTCTCGATTGAACTCCGGCCAGCACTAAAAGGCAAAGAGCGTGCCCACAAGAAAGCTCAAGAGACTGGGGAGACAAAATGTAAGCTAGACTTTTAAGAATACCGGTCACTCTGTAAAAAACTGTATGATCGTGATCTGGCGTGCATACATTACCTCCATCGAAAGCAATCTTAAAAGCAGCCCCAAAGATTTATGGAAATATATCCGCAGTAGGTCACCCCAGCATAACACTGAATGCCTTAATCTTGTTATCTCCGATGGAGTTATCATGGATGACGTCCCAGCCGCGTTCGCTCAGCAGTTTAAAACAGTGTATAGTGATACCTGCGACGTTCCATCAGCTTCGATGTTCAATTCTCGCGGTATGACACCGAGTACGGCATTTTTAGGGGAGGAAATCACGATAAAAAACCTACGGGAGGCGAAGCCCTCGCTAGCCTGTGGCCCAGATGGCATTCCCATGGCTCTACTCAGGGCTTCCCATCTATCCTTGCTCCAGTGCTTGTATGTGTGTTTAAAAACTGTATTAGTACTCGCACGTTTCCTAACTATTGAAAAATTGCTAAAGTTGTACCTGTACACAAATCCGAGTCAAAAACAGGTGCAAAAATTATAGACCGATTTCCCTCCTGTGCAGCGCTTCTAAAATTTTTGAATCCATATTTTATTCCCTCTTTACATCCAGAGTAAGATATTAAATTATACCAAATCAACAAAGTTTTATGCGAGGCCGCTCGACCACTGCAAACTTAGTTTCCTTTATGAAACATGCGTCAAAGTCAGTGGAAGACAGAGGTCAACTTGACGTTGTATACTACTTTCCCACCTTGACATTCCTGATCCGTTGCTAGATCTGCTGCGTGACTACCTTACCAGTCGTCACTGCTACGTTCACTGTAACGGGCTACACTGCTGAAGGTACTCAACCACCAGCGGGTTGCCTCAAGGCTCTGTCCTTGGACCTCTTTTGTTTTCACGCTTTGTCAACGATGTTTCAACAGCAATTCAGTACTCATCGTTCCTACTGTACGAAGACGATATTAAAAAATTCAAAGTGATTGGCAACATCTCAGCCTGCGCACAACTGCAATGTGATATCGCCGCGTTTTCGGACTGGTGCAACGAAAATAAGTTGATATTTAACAGTGCAAAAACCAAATAGGTGTCGTATACCAGTAAAACAGATGATATCAATTTTACCTATCGTATAAGTGAAGAAGATCTGAATCCGGGATGTCAAATCAGAGACTTGGTAGCTTTGTTTGACTCTAAGCTCACATTTACAGCTCATACTAATGAGATTACCCTTCAAGCTTTGCGAACACTAGGTGCAACATGTCGTGTCTCCAGAGTATTCAACTAACCAGACACATTTCTTCAGCTCTATACCTCCATGTGCCGCCCTCTATTGAAATACGCATCCGTCGTCTGGAATGCAACGTGTCGGTCCAACGCGGCGGCCATTGAGAGAGTGCAAACTAAATTTATCTCAATACTAAAACATAGGTACGCTACTGTGAAGGCTAAAGATTATCCTGGTGTGAATGCCACCAGCTTGCTTTTAATGGATCCACTACACAGCCGGAGGGCCAAGGCTGACCTTTTATTTTTGTACAAACTGGTCCACAGCCTTTTTAATTCTACAGAGTTGTTAGGTGCCATAAATTTGAGAACCCCGACAGGCAACACCATGGCACCTAGACAGTTTCATGTCCCTGCCCGTGCCAAAAGTCCCGTGGGACGCATTCATCACCTATACAATATGCACGAAGGAAGTTTGGACGTATTCTATTGTCCCATTCCAGCTTTTTGTAAGGAACTGCATAGCTTGACAAACTAGGAGTAGTTACTTGCCCTAGTATGCAACTTCCAATCACACAATTTATGCTACCGGGGTTAGGTTTATCTATGTATGTATGCTAATTGTTTCGATGATTCACTTGTGTATGTAAGTTTTATTCCTTTATTGTGGCGTGATTTTTAGCTAATATCTTTTTCCGGTTTACATGTTTCAGTGTACAAAGTTTTAATCATGTCTTACACTTGCCTTGTTTGCATATGTGCGCGGGTCATGTGCGTGTGTCGGCGTGTGTGTATCTCAAAGTGTCTCATTCTCGTTCAGACTAAGCAATGCTATTTTTTATATTTTTTCAAGATATGCACTTTTCTTTCCGCATTAGCACATTGTTCCTAGACACACTATTAAACAATTATTTGGTTGATTCATGCGTCATTTTTACTATCTCTGCAATTTGTTGGTCGTATCATTTATGTCTGTACTCCTGCCATTGTTTTTTCGCTATTTTTTGTCAAAAGTGTTGCCGTGTTTTTTGTGTCTCTACGATGGGACATTGCAAAGCCATTGCTCGTTTTACGTTATACTTTATTGCAGTGTAACTTTTCAGAAATTTAAACGCTCATTTTATATGTACACTCTGTCTCTATCATATGCACTTTGTATTTTGTTGTATATTTCCTTTTCTCAATTGCGTTGAACGTTTCCTGGCCGAGGGCCATAGCTTGCAACACTGTTTTTTTGCCTTTATTTCTGAATTTCTCTAAGTATTTTTACTTTATTTTTTCAGTCATATCGAGGATTGTGTGTCTTGTGCCGTGCTGTTCTAGTTTTCTTTTAATATTGTTTGTATCTGGTGTGCCAGCACCAAGACCTTAGAGTTGTTCCTGGGCACCAAAAATAAAGGTTGATTGATTGATTATTTCATTTATATAATGAGATTATTATTATAGCTATTATTATTAATATTATTAATAAACGTCCACCCTGGTATGCTGCACAGCTCTGAAATAACTGAAAATGATGAGTAAGTACGAGAGATTCGACATACACTATCAAAACTCTCGAGGTCTACGAACTAAGTCCTCTGAATTTATTAGAAATATTGTATGCTCTAAATTTTCTGCTGTTGTCTTTACTGAAAGCTGGCTTTCTGATGATATCTCGTCTTCCAACTATTTCCCTTCTAACTATCAAATCTTTAGAAGCGACAGAACATTAACTGGACCTAATGAAAAAGGTGGCGGGGTTCTCGTTGCCGTTGATCATCCAGTGCAGTGCATGCGGCGTGCTGACCTTGAGACCCTAGACGAATCAGTCTGGCTTGAGGTAGGCCTCACGAAGGGCGAGAAGCTACTCATCGGAGCATTCTATATATCCCCGGATGTATTACCTTCCGAATTTATTCGAACACTCACATCCATAGAAAATGTCTCAAATGCACACTCCAACCATAAGCTCATCATACTTGGAGACTTCAACACCCCAGGTATTCGTTGGAACAGTCTTTCCTTTGAGCACAAAAACCATTATGTAGCGCAGAAACGCAGCGTGCTATTAGATTTTCAGTCGTTCACCTCCATGCAGCAGTTTTGCCGCATAGAAAACTCTTGTGGTAATATTCTAGATGTGTACTTCTCAAACTTAAAAAACGTACAAGTGTGTGCCTCCGAAATATCCCTTGTGCACCCCGACAAGTTTCACCCCCCTCTTATTGTCTCTGTCTCGGTCGCGACCCAGCATCGCTCTGGCGGTGTTGACAATTGTGGAGTTCCGCGATATGCTATCAAGCGTGGAGATTATGCTGGGCTGTATCACTTTTATTCATCTGCTGAATGGTCTAGTGTTTTGGATGTCAATGATGTTGACGAACAGGTTCGACGTTTTACCAAAATCGTCAGAAGAAGGCATGGAAAAGTATATCCCTTGTTATAAGCCTGTTCCTTCCAAATTTCTCCACTGGTTTTCTAAAGAACTTCGAAGTTCGCTTAAATTTAAGGATAGCGCCCACAAAAAAGGCCAAGAGTTCTGGGCTTGACAAGTGGAAAGCGGAGTTTAGTCGGTATCGCTCACTTTGTAAAATCCTCTACCGGCGTGACCACCAGCTCTATATAGAATCGATAGAGGCTGCTGCGTCTCAGAAACCGGCTAAATTCTGGAGGTATGTATGCGGCCGTTCTGAGGCGTCTAAGGAACACGTTAGCCTGCTTAATTCCGATGGTGAAGAGGTTGAGGATGTTGCCACCAGTTTTGCTGAGTACTTTCATTCTGTCTTTCAACTGCCAGATGGCAACAACGTACGCCTATCGTTTAATAACTCTAATTTTAACACACTTAGGTTCGATGAAAAAATTGTCAATGATAGCCTTCAACGGATGAAACCATCATTTTCCTGTGGTGCAGATGGAATTCCAGCAGCCCTCATGAAGGCTTACGGCAACATTTTTGTGCCTGTTTAACTTCCATTTATAATAAGTGCTTACTTTTAGGTAAATTTCCTCGTGCATGGAAGATCGCTCGAATTTTTCCAATATTTAAGTCTGGTGATAAGTCAGCCGTTTATAACTATCGCCCGATCTCACTCCTTTGTGTCGCCTCAAAACTCTTTGAGTGAGCTCTGCACAAAGTTCTTGCTGCCTGCGTCAAGAACGTTGTGATACCAAATCAGCACGGCTTTTTCTCGGGTTGATCGACGGTCACAAATCTTGCAAGCTTTATGACACAGGCTTCGGCTGCAGTTTGTGAAAACGGCCAGTTGGACGTTATATATTTTGACCTGAGTAAGGCGTTTGATGTGGGGAACCATCGGTTATTATTTACAAGCTTGCTAAGTCCGGTGTAGACGCAAGCCTTGTTGCCTTGTTGTCCAACTATCTCCTTGACAGGTCCTTTTATGTAGATGTTAACTACAAAAAGTCTAGTTTTTAACCTGCAACAAGTGGAGTACCCCAGGGTTCCGTGCTGGGTCCATTATTGTTTTCTGTCTTTATCAATGATGTTTCAACAGTGTTAACAAACTCTTCTTTTATTCTCTATGCTGATGATGTCAAACTATTTAGGCACATTAGCGGTGTTCAGGACTGCTGTGCCTTGCAGAGGGATGTGTCGGAATAATCGGTCTGGTGCCGAAAAAACTGCCTAGTTTTAAACCCCACTAAAACAAAGGTTGTCACCTACAGCCGGAAAACCCACCGTCTGCTGTTTTCCTACAGTATTGAGGGAGCTCCTCTGCAAAGGGTTGAGGAGATTAGGGACCTAGGGGTGCTTTTCGACAGTACCCTCTCTTTTTCTCCTCATATTAGGTTCATCACCCGGCGAGCACTCCGAAGCCTTGGAAATGTGTGTCGGATTACAAAGGAATTCTCTTCTTCAGATCCATTTCTAATGCTATACAATGCAATATGTATACCAGAGTTAGAATATGCTTCAGTTGCCTGGAACGGCATTTCTAAATCTAGTAGTGAATTAATAGAACGTGTGCAGAAGAAGTTTTTATCCATATTTAAGCACCGTCATCACAATCACAGTTTTCATCCTGATTCTGACTTACCCATAGTCCCTCCCATCCCTTCTTTGAACTGCAGACGTATGCGTGCAGACCTTACATTTCTTCACAAAATTGTTCATGGTGACCTTTCTTGCGGAGACCTGCTTAACTGTTTAGAGTTTAGTGCACCACAAAGGCCCACCAGGTCGCATCGCCCGTTCTTGACCGCTGCGCGCAACTCCAATCATTCTCCTGTGCGCAGAATACAGAATTGTTACAACCGCTTCGTTGAACGCCTTGACATCTTTCGGAAATCATTTCCAGTCTACCGTACAGCGCTGTTGAGTACAGTATGTTAAACGCCTATGATACGTCTGTCGTTCTTTTTTTTCTGGAATTTGGTTTCTCTGCGGTTGTGTCTATCCAACTGATAGTTGCCTATTTTTTAACTGTTTACTGTCATTTGTTCGTCTTATCATTTGTCTCTACACTCTTGCCGTTGTTTTTGTTGTATTACTGTAAAACCTTGTTGCTCTGCCTGTCGTGTGGCCTTTACGACAGGCAGAGCAACATAGGCATCTTCTTTTTTTATTTTTTACCTGTACCCAGGCTCCGCCTGTGCTTTATTTCTGTCATTTTTACTACTTCAATTTGTGTGTGTCTTGTCGCTTGTTTGTTTCTTGCTATATGTTTCTTGTATTTTGTTTTCATGTAAATACCCGTGCGCCAGCACTCAGGCCTCTGGCTGTTCCTGGGCACGTAAATAAACATGATTGATTGATTATTTATTATTATTATTAATATTATTAATTTTATTATTATTGTTAAGTCCGGTGTAGACGCAAGCCTTGTTGCCTTGTTGTCCAACTATCTCCTTGACCGGTCCTTTTATGTCGATGTTAACTACTAAAAGTCTAGTGTTTACCCTGCAACAAGTGGTGTACCTCAGGGTTCCGTGTTGGGTCCATTATTGTTTTCTGTCTTTATCAATTATGTTTTGACAGTGTTAACAAACTCTTCTTTTCTTTTCTATGCCGATGATGTCAAACTATTTAGGCACATTAGCGGTGTTCAGGACTGCTGTGCCTTGCAGAGGGATGTGTCGGAATTATCGGTCTGGTGCAGGGAAAACTGCCTAATTTTAAACCCCACTAAAACAAAGGTTGTCACCTACAGCCGGAAAACCCACCGTCTGCTGTTTTCCTACAGTACTGAGGGAGCTCCTCTGCAAAGGGTTGAGGAGATCAGCGACCGTTGGGTGCTTTTCGACAGTACCCTCTCTTTTTCTCCTCATATTAGGCTCATCACCCGGCGAGCACTCCGAAGCCTTGGAAATGTGTGTCGGATTACAAAGGAAGTCTCTTCTCCAGATCCATTTCTAATGCTATACAATGCAATATGTATACCGCAGTTAGAACATGCTTCTGTTGCCTGGAACGGCATCTCCAAATCTAGTAGTGAATTAATAGAACGTGTGCAGAACAAGTTTTTATCCGTATTTAGGCACCGTCATCACAATCACAGTTCTCATCCTGATTCTGACTTACCCATAGTCCCTTCCATCCCTTCCTTGAACTGCAGACGTATGCGTGCAGACCTTACATTTCTTCACAAAAGTGTTCATGAGGACCTTTCTTGCGCAGACCTGCTTAACTGTTTAGAGTTCAGTGTACCTCAAAGGCCCACCAGGTCGCACCGCCTCTTCTTGACCGCTGCGCGCAACTCCAATCATTCTCCTGTGCGCAAAATACAGAATTATTACAACCGCTTCTTTGAACGCCTTGACATCTTTCAGAAATCCTTTACAATTTACCGTACACCGCTGTTGAATGCAGTATGTTAAACATCTATGATGTGTCTGTCGTTCTTTTTTTTCTAGAATTTGGTTTCTCTGTGGTTGTGTCTATTCAACTGATAGTTGCCTATTTTTGAAAGTGTTTACTGTCATTTGTTTGTCTTATCTTTGTATCTACACTCTTGACGTTGTTTTTGTTGTATAACTGTCAAACTGTTGCTCTGCCTGTCGTGTGGTCTTTACGACAGGCGGAGCAACATAGGCATCTTCTTTTTTTATTTTTTACCTGTGCCCAGGCTCCGCCTGTGCTTTATTTCTGTCATTTTCACTACTGCAATTTGTGTGTCTTGTCGCTTGTTTGTTTCTTGCTATATGTTTCTTGTATTTTGTTTTCATGTAACTATCCGTGCGCCAGCACCCAGGCCACTGGATGTTCCAGGGCACGTAAAGAAACACGATTGATTGATTGATTGATTGATTAATATTATTATAATAATATTATTATTATATTATATTAATATTTTTATTACTGTTGTTTCCTTTTTTTCGGGAAACAACAGTTTATCGGTGCAAAGGCGTTGTAAAACGTGTGCACGCGAAGTGTGTGACCTGGCCGGACAACCAACCCGAACATTTGAGGGCTGAATCGCGCTCATTTTGCTGGAATTTGTGCAATTATACCAGGACGGGCGCTAAGCGTAGTGACGGGGTGGAGGCACAACCGATGGAAACGTGTTCTCCGCAGCCCAGCGCTCCCCCGACCGGTTCCTGTATCTCCCCTCCGGGTGACCTTTGTGGTGAGATTGCCGCTCTCCGCCGTCTCCTCCTCGACGCGCTGGGGCGAATTTCTTTTTTGAGCTACGAAGTGTCGCAAATGCGAGAAGAAAATGAGCGCCTCCAAAAGAACCACTCCCGTGGAGCCGAACAGAAGGCTTGAATAGTCGCCTCCCTCCGCTCCGAGGTTCATTTTTTACGTGAGGAGCTGGCCCGCCGTGTGACCCCCGCGCCTGGGAAGTCCCCGACGGTTGTTTCATTCCCCCTCAACCTACGACCTCCGTGATCCCCTTAACCTCCGTGATCCCCTCAACCTCTGACAACCTCTCACCCACCGACACGCCTCGAGACACCGAGTCCAGTCCTGTTTGCCCTACGCCGCCAGCTCGTCAATCCCCTTCGGAGCAGCGTGTTGACGATACTGCCCGGCCCCCTTTGACAATAATTGCCACAAAGGGTGAAAAGAATACAAAGAAGGGAAACAGGCCTGCATTCCTTGGAGCTATTGAGTCGTGTGCATTATCGGTAGTTGAGCTGCTGCAGCGTCAAAGGGCAGTATTTGTTTCAAAGTTGAGCCCTGACACTGCCACTGCTGACCTCAAGAATCACATTGAATCTCAAAATATTTGTCCCCTTTCCTGCCGGTGGCTGAAAACAAAATATTTGTCGTACTCCTCGTTATACGTCATGGTTGACGAAGAAAACATGAAGCGTCTGCACGACCCTTCAATGTGGCCGCGTGGCTGCATTTTCAAGCCATTCTGTGCGATTCTACATGATGATAAGCTCCATCCTTCAGAGTCTGTAATTGACCGTGAAGGTGTGTAATTTGGACATTTTTTACGAAAACGCTCGTGGTCTGCGAACTAAGCCAACTGAATTCTTTGCTAATGTTATTTCGTCTTCGTTTCCTGTCATTGTGGTTACCGAAACTTGGCTGTGCAATGAGATTCCCTCATCAGAATATTTTCCATCAAGTTACAACACCTTACGCAGTGATCGTGACTTTAGTGCAACCAAACAAAAAGGTGGTGGCGTAGTTATGGATGTGGATATTTCTCTGAGATCTATTCGCCGAAGTGACATCAAAACTGTTCCTGAATCAATATGGCTCGAAATTACATTGATCGCTGCGAAAAATTGTTGATTGGGTCGTTCTACGTGCCGCCTAGCATTAACCAAATCTCTTTTAATGACATCATCTCTTCAATGGAAAATGTCTTAGCTTCACTTAGGAAGCACAGGATTGTTGTTATTGGTGATTTTATTACCCCTGGTATCGACTGGAGAACACCTAAATATTCTCATTACCATCAATACATAGAGAATAAGTGCGCCCTACTATTAGATTTTCTTGCTTTTAATTCCTTTCAACAACATAAATCTATTGCCAATGTTTGCGGTAACATATTAAATCTGTGTATTTCGAAAAATCAGCCTATTGAAGTGTCACTCTGTGACGTTTTTCTTGTTCGTCCCGATAAATTTCACCCACCACTTAAACTAACGCTCTCTCTGTCAGGGGAAAACAGCTTTAAAAAAAACATCAACAAATTGCCCACATTTGCTTTCAAAAGAGGTGACTACGTCGGCTTGCCCCGTGACTTATCCTACATTGACTGGTCTAAGGTAACTGAAAAAACCAATGTTGATGCCCAAGTAGATCAGCTTACAGAACTTATCTTAAGCAGTATGCGCAAATATATTCCACAATATACTCCTCAACTCCCGAAATATCCCCGTGGTTCTCGTCTGAACTTTTAAGTGCTCTAAAGCATAAAGATCGCGCACACAGAAAGCTTAAAAGCACTCCATCTCTGGAGCGCAAGGAAGATTTCCGATGTTTTCGAACTCTCTGTAAACGCTAAGATCACAGGTAATATATTGCACACTTTGAAAAAAGCGCCTCTGACAGGCCGGCTGAGTTATGGAAGTATGTACGCAAACAGTCTAACAAAAGTGAAGAGCCTCTAATACTACTTGACTCCAATGGAACAGAACTACAAGCCGTCGCTGACTCTTTTGCCACGCAGTTCTCTTCCGTTTATAAAGCCTCTGACTCTAGCACTACTATCGAACAACATTTGGAAATCAACAGACCCAATGCTCAGTCGCTAGATGAAAATCTCGTCAGCGAATGCATTAAGCGCTTGAAACCATCCTTATCATGTTGTCCATATAGTATCCCCTCAGCCATACTAAAAGCTCATAGCAGTATATTGGTCCCAGTACTGACTAGCATATTCAATAACTGTCTGATTACTTCCACATTTCCTAGCATGTGGAAAATTGCTGGTGTTTTTCCAGTATTTAGGTCTGGCTCTAAAACTGATGTCTCGAATTATCGACCGATTTCTCTTCTCTGTGCCACGTCAAAGGTTTTTGAGCTCCCCTTCACCACAAACTGTCTTTTAATGTGAAAAACTCATTGAATAATAATCAACATAGATTTGTCCCTGGCCGCTCGGCCGTCACTAATCTCGCCAGTTTCATGACGCAAATATCTACAGCTGTATTCTAGAGATTACAGGTCGACACCATTTACTGTGACCTCAGCAAAGCGTTCGATGTAGTCAGTCACTCAATGCTTATGGTTAAACTTGGTCATTTTGATGTTGACACCGTTGTTGTGAATCTATTGCATAGGTACCTTCGTGACAGATCATGTTATGTTGCCGTCAATGGCCAAATGTCCTCCTTTTACAAAGTGACCAGTGGTGTACCTCAGGGTTCGGTAGTAGGCCCACTCCTTTTTTTAATGTATGTTAACGACGTTAACCTTTAAACATGTATGTTATGTTAACGACGTTAACCTCTCAATATTTCAAAGACAAAAGTCATGAGTTTCACTCGTAAATCATCTAGCGTATCTTTTTTATACTCTGTCAATTCTGTGTCTTTATGTAGGGTTTTTGCGATTAGTGATCTCGGCGTTCTCTTTGATAGCACCTTGAAATTTTCAGCTCATACTAAGCGTGTTGCTATGCGGGGTCTTCGTTCTCTCTGCTGTATTTGTAGAATATCGAGAGAATTCAATTCTCCTTTGCCACTCCGCAAATTGTACACCACAATATGTCTTCCTCAACTTGAGTATGCATCTGTAATCTGGAATGGCATCTCTAATTCCTTAAGTAACGTAATTGAGCGTGCCCAGAAAACATTTATAAGCATTTACAACCATCGCTTCACTAAAAATGACTCTGGCTCGTGTTCTAACACCGTTGAACTACTGTCACGGCCTTCACTTGGCTGCCGGCGAAATCACGCCGATCTCTTCTTTCTTTTCAAGCTCGTTCACGGTACTATATCCTGTCCTATACTGCACAATAGTATTAATTTTCGGATTCCGCGGAAGCAAACAAGAGAGAGCAGGCCGTTTCTTGTAACTACCCGCCTGTCTCAGCACTGAACCCTCAACAGGATACCAAGTCTTTATAATTTTAATTTTCTTGACCTCGATGTTTTTGATGGGTCACAGTTAACCTTTCTCTCCAAGGTTTGTACCGTTATAAGATAACATCACATGTGCAATTTGTTCTATCCTTCTCTTTTAGTTTATCTGGCGCATTGTTGTCTGTATGTATGTATGTATGTATGTATGTATGTATGTATGTATGTATGTATGTATGTATGTATATTATCTGACTTTTCATCATTATCATTAGCTATTTCTCATACTGTGTTAATCTACTTTTGTACTGTCGTCCTAATATTTCTGTACGCATTGTGTCTCTTATAGTTTTCTTCTGAACAGCCATCTTGTTATATTGTGTATTCTTAATTTTTTTGTTTCTTTTTTTCGTGCGCCAGCATCAAGACCCCTCGGTTGTCCCTGGGCACGTTAAATAAACGATCGATTGATTGATTATTATATTATTAATATTATTAATATTATTATTTCGTGTTTCATCCGTCATTACATATTTCATTGCATAACGTATCTCTCCTTCATTACAGTCCCCCTGTTTGCACACCAGGGAGCAGTAGTTACGACTTTCCTCGTGGTGACTACATTGGTTTATTTCACTTTCTTAGTAACACTGATTGGTCACCAATAGCTAACCTCAATGACGTTGATGAACAGACCGATTATTTTACTGAAGTTGTTCACGATGGCTTGAGGAGCTTTTTCCCCCGAAAATTTGAAAAGAAAGGCAATCTTCCGGGTTGGTTTTTTGCGGAACTTAAACGAGCTTTTGGGAGGTAAAGTCGAGCGCACAAGCAAGCTAAGAAAACAGGGCAGGAAAGGTGGCAGAATGAGTTTCGTCAACTCAGATCTCTTTGTAAATGTCTGGTTAGGCGCGATAGGTCGAATTACATTGCCGCGGTTGAGGCTGATGCAACACGCAATGCAAAAGCTTTCTGGGGCCACGTCTGTACTCAAACATGTAAAAATTCACCTGGGAACATTAACCTCATTGATGAACGAGGAAAGAGCATAAAGGACGCGGACAATGCCTTTGCGCGACAATTCCGTTCCACTGATGGCAACAACAGTGCAGCTTGCCCCCCTCCACAATCTCTAGGTTACTGTAAAAACTCAGATGTGTTGGTATCGGAAAGTCTCGTTTTGAAAGCTCTGAAACAATTGAAATGATAATTTTGATGCGGCCCTGACGGCATTTCTTCTGCCGTACTGAAAGCGTTTGGTAATATCCTAGTTCCAGTATTGACGTGTATATTTCAAACTTCTCTCAAGTCTGGCAAGTTCCCCGCTCGTTGGAAGAATGCAAGGGTTGTTCCTGTATTTAAGACAGGTTCAAAATTGGACCCCACGAACTACCGACCAATATCTATTCTATGTGCTGCTTCTAAATTGTTTGAGTCAATACTGCATAAACTACTTACACTCAGTATAAATACCACAATAATACCTGAACAGCATGGCTTTTTTGCGGGCCGATCGACCACTACCAAATCGTCAACTTCATGCTGCATACTTTGGAAGCTGTGCAAGGGAGAGGTCAATTTGATGTAGTCTACTTTGATTTAAGCAGGTCATTTGATGTCGTCTGCCACGAGCTCTTAGCCAAAAAACTATCTGAGCTTGATATACAACCATCCCTGATATCTCTTATATGCAATTATCTATGTGATAGGTCATGTTTCGTGCATGTAAATGGACAGTCTTCTCTTTCCTATGAGGTCACCAGTGGTGTCCCTCAGGGCTCAGTTCTCGGGCCACTTCTCTTCTCAATCTTTATAAATGATGTCGCGACAATATTTAATGATTGTAATTTTCTTTTATATGCCGATGATGTAATAATATTTAAATCTGTTTCCAACTCTGCCAGCTGTTCCGCTCTCCAGAGAGCAATCCCGTCCTTCTCGCATTGGTGCTAATGCAACAAACTCCTCATTAATACATCTAAAACTAAGGTAATGACATACACAAGAAAGACTGACAACATCTTGTTTCCCTATAACATCAACGGTGAATTACTAGCACGTGTGGTAGAGATTAATGACCTAGGCGTCACTTTCGACAGTAAACTGAGCTTCTCTCCACATATTCAGGTAATTACTCGTAGAGCTCTTCGATCGCTTGGCGTTGTCTGTCTCGTGTCCAAGGAGTTCAAGGAGCCGATTTCTCTTCTCAAGCTCTACACAACTATATGTCGTCCTCAGCTTGAATAGGGCATCTGTTGTCGGGAACAGCACGGGCGAAACAAACCGTAAGCTTGTAGAAAGGGTCCAAAATAGGTTCATATCTATCTTCAACCATCGCTTTGGCAATAGTAGTAATTATAACACTGGATCGCTCTCTTCATTAAGGCTATCATGCTTAACTTCCAGGCGGAACAATCATGATATTCTCTTCCTCTTTAAAATTATGCACGGCATACTGTCTTGTGGAGAGCTGCTTCAACATGTTCGTCTTTATGTGCCGCAAAAGTGGACCAGGAAACATGATACCTTGTGCAACCCCAATTGTCTGCGTGTCTTGTGCCCTGTGTTCCGACAGCAATGCACGTACAATCGGTACTCGGACTACCTTGATATATTTAATGATTGCCCTACTCTGTTTGGCAAACTTGTCTGTGAGTTTGTATTGGCGTAACTGCCAACTTTTCTTATTCTGCATTTGTCTTTTATACTTGAGTTCATGCACTTAAATGACTTTAATTCCGTCACTTCAACATAAGCTATCCTTTCGTTTTTTTTGCATTGTGTATTTTATTTTGTATTTGAGAGATGTGTACATTATGTTTCGTGTGTTTCTGTTTCCGTGCGCCAGCACAAAGGCCCCCCCGGCTGTTCCTGGGCACGCAAGTAATTGGTTGATTGATTGATTGATTATTATTATTAATTTTTTTATTATTATTGGCTGTTCCTGGGCACGTAAATAAACATGATTGATTGATTGATTGATTATTATTATTATCCGGCGCCCAAGATGGCGCCCGGTACAAATGCCTGTGTGCTGTGCTCCGCTGTTCTTTACGGTTTACAGGAGTTTTTCGTTGCACGTTGTGCAAAACACGTGCGCACTCCAAACGTATTCAAAAGCTTGCAGCTGCATGACATGGAGCTGCAAGCTTTGAAGACTGGTGGGCGTCCCTTTCTGTTAAATTTCTGCATTTTTTCGGCGACAGAGGCGGCGAGTCCTAGCGAAAACTCCGTGCAAGAGAATCCGTGCATTTCCCTGTGTTCGCCAGAACAGCACGGGGCTCCTCGACCGGGCGACTTTGGCAGAGACGCAGCCCAACTCCGCTAAACGCTCTTTAATGCCTCGAGGGATTTTCTTTTACGGACGAGGTCGCAAAGCCGAGAGGCCAATGACCGCCTCCGCAGGGATAACGCGCATGCTTTTGAAAGCAGGCAGGCATAATTGCTTCGCTGTGGGTGGACGTTCGCAGCCTTCACCTTAGAGCGGCTACCAAGAGCCGGTCCCTTCCCTCCGCAACGGCCTCCCTCCGCATGCCGCCTGCCACCGGCCTCCCCTCCGACACCCGAGCTTGATGGAGTGCCACCGAAACCTACTCCGCAGCGTGGGCTCCACTTGTCGTTCGCCGCTCCTGCTGTGAAAACACGCGGAACGCCTTCAACGCCGGAGCAGCTGACCCTCGCACCGGCAATCTCAGCTGTGTTCTCAGAGGATTATTGCGACGACTCGGCCCTGACAAACAAAATGAGCGGGCGTGCGGCGTCTGTGGTTGCCTCTGATTTGTGTCGTATCGCATTGCTTCAGCGTTCGAAACGTCCAAGGCACATCCTTGCGTCAAAAATGTCCCCTTGCACCACCTCAGCGCCACTGACGGAGCACCTGACACCAGTGCACATGGTAGCCCTGGCTTGCCACCGGCTAAAAACTAGGTATACCTCGTACTCCTCTTCCTGCGTTACTGTCGATGACTCCCCGTTCCAGCGTCTGGGTGATCCTTTCTTTTTGCCCTAGGGCTGTCTTTAAAAACCAATCCGTGTCAAACTGCATGCCGACTTGTCATGACCCACCGATGTTCAAAATGACGACTAAAAGAGGCAAAAGGGAAGCCATCTATCATCAGGATGCGCATGGCCTTCACACAAAAGCGACTAAAGTCTTTTCAAATTCGATTTCTTCCTATTTTCTGTGTATTAGTACTTTTGAAACCTGGCTTTCTGATGACATTAGCTCTTACAAATATTTTCCAAAGAATTACAAAGTGTTGCGTAAAGCTAGTGACTTTTCTGGTGGGAAACAAAAAAGATGGGGAGGCTAGGTGCACTCGATACCGCTTTTAATATATGCAGCGTTGTGAACTGCATAGTTCATAGTTCGTGAACTGCACAGCGTTGTTAACTGCGCCGTGAAAGATGACGACTTACGAGTCTGTCTGGCTGGACATTCGCCTGACTGGCGGTGAGCATCTTTTAATAAGTGTTTTTTTTTATTCCACCTAATGTTTGTATATCGTCGTTTAAAAATCTCCAGACATCTGTAGAAATTTGTTCATGCCACCCGAATCCCCAATATATCATTCTGGGCGACTTCAATACACAGGGTGTACAATGGGAACATCTTACCCTTCAACACTACAATTATTACGTAAAGCGAAAATCCAGCATGAATTGACACATCATAGACTTCACATCCTTGGTGCGACCTAATAATATAAAAAAACAGCTCTCAAAATATATTACATCATTGGTTTTAGAGCATTCAAAACAGGCGAGTATTGTCGTTTGTCAAACCCGACAATCATTTTTCTCCTTTTCTGGTTCTGCTCCCGTCTCGATTTAGCGTTTCAGTGCTACACTGAAGAATAATGACTCCGATCCAAACTCTTATTCCCGTGGTGAATTGATTGGCTTGTATAACTTTTTTCGTTCGATTGGTTGGATATAGCCTAAAGCGGCATGAGTTAATTTATATCCAAGTGAAAACCATGCCGTTCAAAACACCCCTTTTGTTCTCTAATAAATTTTGAACCACCCGAAAGTTAAAAGGCCACTGCCATAGAAAATTTATGAAAACGGGGCTTGATGAATGGAAAGAGTGCTTCCACTCTTACCGTAGACGTCTAAAAGTCTTTATGAGCGGGACCAGCACACTTATCTTGATTCTGTAGAGAGCAGCGTTAATTCGGAGCATGCAATATTGTGGAAATATATTCGATCCCGTAACAACCCACATGAGCAAATCCGTCTTGTTGATTCCCCTGGGGAAGACGTTCATGATGTTGCCAACCATTTTGCACGGCAGTTTAGTACTACATATCACCAGCGCGATGACAGTGAAACAAACGTAATGTAAATAATATACATGATTCTAACTTAGTACTAACGGACGAGCAGTTGGTACTTCAGAGTCGAAGGCGCATGAAACCATCGCTGTTGTGTGGCCCTGATGGGATACCTCCGGCTACTTTAAAATCACTAAGAAGCATTTTTGTTCCTATTTTAACTCCGTTATTCAATCACTGTCTAAAACAAACACATTTTTTCGTAAGTGGAAAATTTCTCGAGTGCGCCCAATTTTCAAGTAAGGCACCATATCTGAGTAAAACAACTACAGAGCAGTTTATCTCTCTTGCGCTTCCTCCAGGCCTTTTCCGGCAGCGTTGCACAAGATATTGTCAAGTTCTGTACAGCAGTCTCTTACAAGTAAATAGCATGGCTTTATGTCAGGGAGGTCGACAACAACTAATTTCGCCTTCATGTTGTAGGCCTCTGCAGCACGTTCCGAGCGAGGCCACTTGGACGGTGTCTACTGTGACCTGAGCAAAGCATCAGATGTTGTCTGCCACGTGTTATTACTTGATAAGCTTATGCAGTCAGGCTTTGATCCACCACTCATGGCATTGGTGGGTAGCTATCTAATCAATTGGTTCAGTTTCGTTAGCACTAATGGGCAGACGCCATCTATGTATAGATCAACAAGTAGTGTGCCCCAAGGCTCGGTGTGGGGCTCTCTCTTTTTCTCCCTTTTTGTGAATGATGTTTTAGTCACAATTAAAAACATATGATTTTCTTTTACAGCTGACCACATAAAAATATTCAGACGTAATAATCCATCGATGACTGTGATGCCCTGTAGCAAGATATATTCCCCTTTGCCAACTGGCGCTCAGATAACAACCTAAATCTAAGTCTGGTGAAAACCAGTTTTATGTCTTATACCCGAAAAACTAACTCCATTTTCTTTCGCTACAGTATTGATCATGGTTTTTAGTGTAGAGTCAACGAGATCAAAGACCTCGAACTACTCTTGGACCGTGCTTTAACTATCCTGCATCATGTATCTCAACCTATTTGGCGACTGCTCCACTCGGTTCGTGCTGTATGCAGGTTTTCGCGCGACTTGCAATCTTAATATTTGTCCTTAAATGTTTTTAGAGCAGTTTGTGTTCCTCAACTTCAGTATACCTCTGTAATTTGGAATGGAACATGCATAACTAATTTTCAGCGCGTAGAGCGTGTAGAGAACCAATTTGTGTCAATATTTATGCAATTTTCCCCTCTCAGCGTGTCCTGATTACTGTGTTTAAGTTAGCAGCGAACCTTTTAAATCTTCTTTACTTATGCAAACTGCTACATGGTACAATTTGATGGCCCGAACTGAGTGAAGCAATCCGTTTTCGTAGTCCGAAAAAAGCAACAAGGCCTAACAACATTTCGACACAGCTCCAAAACTTAGCAGATATTCTTGTCTTGATAGACTGCAACGCCTATATACCCTTTACTCTAGAGAACATGATAGGGCTATTAAACATTGCGCGCTAAGTTAATTGCGACCGTACTAGTGTTCTTCAGCTATTTTCAAGTGTGGGTTCTCATTTGTTCGTATACGATGTTGGTGCTGCGGGCGTAATCATTGTATGTAATATGAAACACTTCTGTTGTCAACTCTTCATACATAGTTTTAGGTGGCCCGTGCAGGCCACTCAACGACTGTCCACCCACAAATCGCAGATGATCGCATTCGCTTAGTTGATTCTTTCGGTGCTGAGGTAACTGATGTAGTCAATTCCCTCGCGCGTCCTTTTGGTAGCAACTTCGCACCACTCAGAGACAATGAGACATCTCAATATATTAACAGCGTTACGGGGGCAAGTTAAGATCTTCCTGAGTAGACACTTGCATTTGAAAGCCTCAAGCACATGAAGCCTTCTGTGTCGTCTGGCCGAGATGGCATTCCTGAAGGCATACATAAAGCTTTTAAAATATTCTAGTTCTTGTTCTAACATCTGTATTTAATAACGTCTTAAGTACTAACACATTTCCAGCTAGATGAAAAGTTTCAATAATATATCCTATCTTTAGGTCAGGCAACAGCACAGACGCAACGTAGTACCGGCCGGATTCCACCCTCCTTGCCGCGTCCAAATTTTTTGAGTCCTCGGTACACGCAGTTTTGTCGTCTTGCGTAACAAAACACGTTGTTACATGATCAGCATGGCTTCATACCAGGGTGGTCAACGACAATAATCTTACCTGCTTTATGGCCCATGCATCCAAAGCAGTAACAGACCGAGGCCAGATTGATGCGGTCTAGTGTGATCTAAGTAAGGCTTTTGATCTTGTTACTCATTCATTGTTGCTCAAAAAACTTCTGCTTTGTGGCGTCAATTCTGTTTTAGGGGATTTGCTATGCAGCTATCTTCTTAACAGAGGCTGTTATGTCAGTGTAAATGGCCAAACATCTGTCGCCTACATTACTACCAGCGGCGTACCTCGGGGATCTGTGTTGGCGCTCTTTTGCTCTGTCTTTTCATTACGACGTATATAATTCTATTAAAGCTAGTTTTTTCTTTTTGTAGGCGATGATATAGAGGTTTACAAAATAATTGTTTCCCAGAGGACTGCCTCGCCCTTGAACATGACGTCTCATCTTGCGTGCGCTGGTGTGCTGAAAAGGGTGTTTTTTTTTAACACTAATAAAACCAAAGTTATCACCTAGAGCCAGAAAACACATACCCTTCCAATTCTCTTACACGGTTAATAATGCTCGTCTTTATAAAGTTTCTGAAGTTAGATACCTTGGAATGGTGTTCGACAGTTCCCTCTGTTTCACTCTCCATATCCGACAGATGGTCGGGTGGGCCCTCCATTCTCTGGGTGCAGTGTGCAGGTTTACAAGAGATTTCACTTCTGCTCACATTTTTTTTAAACTTTACTCATCGATTTGCCTCCCCCAACTAGAATACTCACCAGTCATTTGGAATGGTACCTGCCATTCGAACCACCAATATCTTGTAAAAGTGCAGATAAATTTCGGTCAATATATAAACACCCGCTATGACGCAGTTCTGTTAAGTCCCCTAGTGAACATCAGCTACCTAAGCTTATTCCCTTGAGTTCTAGGAGTGTTGGAGCAGATCTTTTCTTCTCCAGAAGCTACTACACAGAGTCGTTTCCTTCCTAGAACTTCTGTCCCAGCTTATGCTCCGAGTAAACCAGCGATCACGCCATCCCTTCCATACTGGTGCAACTAGTAGTCGTCACTCGGCTATCCACCGAGTGCGAAGCCTGTACAACTGTCTTGGTGACAAATTGGATGTTTTCAAGGGCTCCCTGTGCCAGTTTTATGCCGGGCTGACTAGTGCTGTGAGTTGCTAACAGTATACGTCTTACTCCGTTCGCACAATCTTGACATGCCACTTGCATTTTATTTAACTTCTCGTTTGTATAGCTTTTATCCTTACCTCACTATCTTCTAATTGTCTGTGTGTTCACTTCACTGTTGCATTATTTGTGGCTAACTCTTTCGTTTATAGAGCGTGATATCATTGGTATTACAGTTCTTTGTGCTCGAATTAGTGTAGTGTACTTTTATTCATACGTGTTGTATGTGTCATGTTTTTTGTTTGTTTTAATGTTTGTTAGTGTGCCAGGACTAAGGCATCTCCGCCGTTCCTGGACAATGAAAATAGATTGATTGATTGAATAGTATTTATATTATAAATATTACTATTATTATATTAGTATTTTTTGATGTACATCATGCAAAAAACGTGCGCACTCCAAATGTAGTCAGCTCCCCGACACGGAGCTGCATTTATGAAGACTGGTGAGTGGCCCTTTTTGTGCAATTTCTTCGTGTCCTCGGCGACGGAGGCGGCGGTCGTCCAAGCACCAATTCCGTAAAAGAGAGCCAGCGCAATTGCTTGTGTTCGCAACAGGACGGCTCTCTCCGACCGGGCGACCTTCGTGGCGGACTCCGGGAAATACTCTTCAACGCCTTGAGAGACTTTCTTTCTTGACGGACGAGGTGGCCAAGCTGAGAGAGGCCAACGTCCGCCTGGGCAGAGAGAACGCACGTGCTTTCGCCCAGCAGGCAGGCATAGTTGCCTTGCTGCTTGCGGAAGTACGCAGTCTTCGATGGAAGCGGCTATCACAGGCGGGTTCCTTCCCTCCCGAATGGCCTCCCTTCTGCCTCCCCTCCACCGGCCTCCTGCCACCTGCTTCTCCTCCGACATCTCAGCTGGATGGGGCGCTGCCGACACCTACCCCGCAGCGTTGGCCGATAAGCGTAAGACAGCTGACTTACGGAAGTATAGTATGGAGAGGATCGGATATGCTGTAAAGAACGGATTTAGCCTGAAAGGCGTGAAGAGGCGTTTTTTATTGAGGAAAAATGAGATGTATGCACCTAACGAAAAGCAAGGAAATTTAATCAAAAATAGGGATAAATATTCCCAGTAGCCGAGGAGTTCTATGGGGATCTGTACAGTAGCCGGTAAATCAAGGATAATGCTGAACGAGAAAGTAGTTCAGCGGAGATATTTTAACAGAACGTGCTGCTGGGCGAGTTGGTACATACGTTTGCCACCGTCGTCGTCTTTTTTGCGCTAAACCTTCCATTTTCAGAGGAGATATACATCCAACAAGTAACGACCGAAGATGTACAGAAAATTTTGAACGAAACAAAAGGGGGCAAAGAACCTGATGAGGATCAGATAATAGCAGACGTTTTGAAGAATGGCCCTTCACGACCTTTGTGCGGCGTGAGTGTACAGTGCCTATTCGTTATCCACCTACTCATTGAGTGCAAGGCACTTGATACAACCGTACGAAAATGCTTTCCACCACTAGATAAAAACACATTCCCCAGCATCTATTATACTTTATACGTGGCAAGGCCATGTTTTCTATCAACCGACTTTTCAGGTTCTCGCCCATGTCAAACATTTTCATCTCATTTCGAATCATGCACCTTGCCAACTTGCCATTTACAGAGCCATCTTCACTGCCATTCGTTTCATTTTACGTTTAATTTTACTGGTATGTTCGTAGTATATTCATCCTATCATAAATAGCGATCGTGTGGTTCTGATTGCCCTGAGTCGGTCTTGCGCAATAAAAATCCAAACATCATCATTAGCCACCGAGTTCCCAAGAAATGCATTCGCCATAAATTCCATCATTTGGTCATTGAATTCATGAACCCTCCGACATAAACTAAATGCCGGCAAATGAGAGGTGTTAATGAGTGTTGTAAAGAACCCCTGTTTGAACACCCACATCAATAGAATTAGCATGTTCCCTCCACCGATGCTAGTGCTCACTCGTGGGAACACCATCTCCATTACTTCAACCAAGACTACAGCACTTTCTTTGGGTATTCGTTATGCACCTGCATCAATAGCGTACCTTGTTTTTTGCGCACGACAGTTGTGAACGTTTTCAAAATTTCCTGTTGAACACGCTGCTTGTTAACAACTCTCGCGGTTTTTATTTCAGAATCGAGCTGCGTTACCGAGACCGAATATATTTGATAATGGTTTCTGCATCATTCTTCTGCTGGAACAATTGTACGCAGTCCAGCTTCCTCAGTCTTCCACATGCGTTCCCAGAAACGGCGGTGCTCGCTCGGGTCTTGCCAGTCGGCGGCTGATTAGGCTTCTTGTACCATGGTATGCTTCTTGTACCAGTTTTTATATTTTTATCTGGCAGAAGACCCCATCGGGCGTGAAAGCTTCGCGTCGACGGCTGTCTCGTGCCGGAATGGCTTGGCGGCTTTTAGAGGGGGTAACTCGCACGAAGGATACATATGCAGCACATCCACCAGATATCACGTAGACAAGTGCAGCAAAGGCTTTTTTGAGAAAAAAAGATTTATTTCACGGAATTATTTCACTGCCATGAACTGACAAACTACACACGCAGCGAAGGAGCCGTTAAAAAAAAGATGTGCAAAATGAATGAGAAGTGGATGCCCGGCGTTTTTTTCCGGCGCTAATTTATCTGTCTGCGCTATAACTTCCGTCACGTTACATCGATGAGAAATAACGGCAATTAAGGGAAGTGAAGAAACGGAATGTTGCTTTGGTATCAAGTGTATTAGTGGGGCTAACGAAAAAGAGCTAAATAAGGGCTTTCCATCCGATAGAAATTTAAATGCCAGGCGCGGGCTGCCGGTGACAAGATACATAAAGCAAGGCTGGAAGCAATATTGCGTATCTTTTCTACTCTCCTAACTGTGAGTCACTCATCTGAAGAAACGCGTCTTGTTTTCAACATATATCGACGCTCCTTCGACACATATCATTCGATATATATCCTCGTTTGGCAACTATAAGCGAGACTGCAGCACACGCTCCACTGCAACTCTATGAGCAAATGAGTGGGCTTGTAGATATTGGTGGCGATACTCTTGCTACCTGCCCAGCTACCGTTTCGGCTCTCAAAACAAGTTCAAGCCAACTCACCGAGACAAACAAAGACATTCGTCGACTTTGCGGCGTCGTTGCATTTGTGATTTGGTTCGTGTACGACGTAACACAGTGTTTGGCATGTTCAGAAAGATTCATTGAAATGATTGAGTTAAGTATGCCTTGAGTTAAGCTGGTTATGTAAGCTGGCTAAGTCCGCCTTGATCTTCTGCATTGCTCTCGCGAAAGCAAACGATTGTCCAGAAAGCGGTGTAGATCAGATTCACAGACCTCTGAAAAAAAAAATCGCGCCGCCTTCTACACAATCAGAAGGTTGTTTGTACAATGATGTTACCTCAGAGTTATTTCTAAATACAATGCATCAGAACCTTCTGATTGTGTAGTTCACACAACGCGTTTGTTACAGAATAACAAGAGTACGCAGATTTTGTTGCGGACGAAGCAGATTGCTGAAGCCGCCACGCAACCGATTTATCACATCAAATGATGCAAACACATGAAACCTTGGGTCCAGGCGGTTGAGGACTAAGAATTATGATATCAACAGAGAGGCCACTGGGATGGGAACGGAGCACGGGCCTATTTCGCGCCTCGCGCTAGCACAGTGCTCGTGCTCAGCCAAGCAAATGTGCGATGGGCTGTACGACTACGTTCCTGCACCCCTATCCTCAACATCGTTCTGGACGCGTGGTTGCGCAGCTCATGAGTAGAATATGTGCAGCTCACGAGAACAAATGGTGAACTGCCACTAGTCACCTGACTTGGCACCGTATGCAGGCTGCGTGCATGCTTCCCAGTGGGAGCCCAAGCCGACACTCACAAATCGACGACCGGCACGCCAGGAGGGCGAATTTTCATATCATCGGGGCGCTACAAGAGACCGCGAGACGACCAGGGCGGCGATGGAGGTACCATGCAAAACCCTCTTGCCGACCACAAGCAGGGTGCACTGGTAATTGATCCGGCCAACTGCGTCGTCAGCCACACCAAAATATACAATTGAGGGGACAAAAATAGTATACAGCCTTCAAGGAATGTTGCAAATTCAGCGTCTGGAGCACGAACTCGGCGTCTGTGTTCCTCCTTTCGAGGGTGGATTCACATGTACTGCTGAGAAGAACCTGGCGAGATCAGGCCACGAAACAATCGTATTGAAGCCGGCTTTATAGTACGAAAAAGCTGGTTCAACCCCGTCCTCCAAACAGTTCTTTACTCTTGTTTGTCTCTTTTTCTTTCATGTGGCGGCGTTCTCTTACTTGTTTTCATTAGGCATTATTTAGAGGTTTAGGGTATAACTTTTGGTACTTATATTGTTTTCAATGTCCCCAACATATGTGTGCTCTTGCTTTCGGATCTGCTAACCTGGCGGCCTGGATGTGACTTATATCCGCTTTTGCAGACTAATACTTTTAAAAAAATTCCGTCATCTCCACGAAGTGAATAATGACGAGAGGGGCGAATCTAAAAAGCTTATCGGTGAAACCGTGAAACATTGTTGTAGGTCTTCTTGACGGCACGCACCATCTGAAGGAGTGAAGGACATAAGCCGCCTGAGTAGCCATGCTCGCGTGTCGGTTTGTAGCGCAGTGGGAATTGCACTACGTACCCCGTCACGGCCAGAGAGTCGTCGTATCTAAAACGGGCGCCGCCGCGTCAAGACCACCACTCCTCGCTCGCATATCTTGAGACGACCCACCACTCCGTTGACAAGGCCGCCGACGACGTCGGCATTTGTGGTGATTTTGTAGGGCTTGTTTGGGACGATGAAAATATCCTTGGATAAGTTCGCGAATTCGCTGTGTGACATTTTAGCCACCTTGGCCGTTTACACTTTGTGTAGTTTTAGCCGGTTTTAGCCAGTTGTAGTCTAACCACGTTACACTTTATGTAGTTTTAGCATTTTAAGTACTTGGAGACTCTTTGTTGTATAGCGCTGGTGCAGTTAGCGTCCCCCAAACTTTCACGGATCTAACGTCTACCAATTGCATTTATCATACCGAAAATCCTTCGGAGATGTGTGGTCGTGCTGCTTACCGCTGTGCTTGTTCACCCAGCGCAAAGAAAGTGCTTTCTGCTCCCTACTTTGAGGTTTTTAGGCACACGATTCAGTGTATTTTATTTTATTGGTACCTATATTGACTTCGCCCGCTCTTCTCCCGCCTTCAGGTGGCCTTACATTTTCCTACTAGCGTAAAGTTAGCGAAGCGTCTCATGTGCACTTGTGCAGCGCTTCTGTGGAGTGGCCCGGATTCGGAGCTTGATATGGTGTACGAACTAATAAAGCAAACAAATGCACATTCTTCCATTTACAAACGTGTTGTGGCTTAGTTTCAACTGAGCGAGCGAATTGGGACGACCCGTGGGCGGCCGGCGTACTAAATGCTTGGCTGACTGACTGGGTCAGAAAGTGGATGGTCGACGAGCCATGCAGTAGCGCAGCCGATTGCTAGCTCATCTACACCTGACGGCACACGAAAATCCAACGGAAAATTGGGCAAGGGTGCAGAACGCAGGACAGCATTTTCTAATTGATTTTTATACAAATAAATTCTCGTAAAGGCTCTTAGAGTGGTCGAAACCTGGCCTACAAACGCCGGCCTACAATTGGCGCTACTAATCCCGCAACGTTTACAAATCACTTGAGTGCCCCTTTAAGGTAAGCTGGAACTTGCCAAGGAAAGGTGACCGCTTGCTTTATTTGAACCATAGCGCAGCAGCTCATGAATTCCTGACGCTGCAATGTTCGACGCCAAAATAGTGTTTATCATCCAGGTAGTCTTGTTCCGGTTTTTCTAACGCAGAGCCATTTTGAAACAGCTGTGACATTATTCCAATGCCTACTAAATTCGTGTTCCTTAACTATTTCATAAGGTTGTCCCACACGGTGACACCAGCACTTCCCATCATCACAGGCAACTCGAAGTAGTCCATTAGCTTTCCTCGAAACCCTAAAACGCCAAAATATAATGTTTTTTTTTTGTTTTCGGCTGGCTTTATTTAAGGTTTTATTTAAGTGGGGCTTAGATTAGAAAAAAGTTTCACCGCGAATACACTTTCTTGTTTTTGTATAGTTGTGTTTTTAGCAGCTGGCCACTGCTTATTTTTTTTTAATAAATTTCAAGGTAACCCGAGCGTTTTCTTCTTTTTTATTGTAAACCGTACCAATTTTTATTTGATAAAGATTTTATTTGATTTGTATGGCCTTACAAATCTTCCCAAAATATTTTTTTTGATTATCACTAGCGTTTTTGATCCTATAGCAAGGTTCTAGAAACGATGACAAAAAAAGCCAAATGTTTTCAAAGGGAATAATATGAAAACTGTTTGTCACTGGTAATTTGCACTTACGCCAGTCTGCTATATTGTCTGCTCATTTACTTGGGTAAGTTTATTGATGAGAGGAATTTCGCCTAAATAAACCATTATTTCAATAAAGACCTTGCACCCTTTTTGTTTTTGGACCATAGTTGACGTTGAGGCAAACAACTAGATTCTGGCGTCCGCGCCACGGACAAGTACCGGCTACTTGTGCCCTTCGGAATACAGTGAACCTAGCCACATTTCCTTGCAATGACCCAGAGTAATATATCCGACAGTTCTCGTACACGTAACGAGAACGATTAAGTGAAGATTGCCGAAAATGAAAGAATACCACCAGTGGTGCAATATACTGCTGAGACACACAACCGATTTTCCAAAGCTGCATAATATAGGGTAGGTATAGCCGGTAGGGCTCAGGGTTTCCGGAATAATCCGATAAAAATGTAAAAAAATCTAGCCAGGGAAATGGGGAATTTGAATCTCCCCAACAAACAGTGACGGTAAAGGGCGCAAAATTCAAGAGCCTTTGACGTAAGTTGTACGTGACCGTCTGATTAACAAGAGGTTTCTTAAGGTGAATTTGGGCGCTGTTCTTACACTCATTAGGAAACTTGAGGCAGAGGATACCTGGTACTGGTGGTTCGTTTAAACGCGCTGCTCAGTCAATGGCGTGACGCATCTGATAGCTTCCATCAAGATGTCGCAACACTTTTCGATCTTCTTAAAGAGTACCATCGCTCAGTATTTGCGGCAGAGCTTAACAAATACTCGACACGGTCATTAAAAATGTGCGTCGAGCTGCTGAAAGGAACATTCAAAATCAACTCCAGTCCTCTAAGAAATCGCTCATGCACACTCTTCAAGTTGTCAACCTAAGTGCGAAGTTGAAGCTTCCCCGCAGTTTAACACGTATGAGCTGATTATCCACTTGGTGCTTTTTTAAACTGACGACATCAACCAGCACATAAAAGGTTTCGCCAAATACAAAAGCTATGAAATCAGTAACACTTTTGAAACCCACTTCTTTTGGACAAATTACCCTGAGCAGTGGCCAGAACATTCTCGCTGCGCGATGGCCTCCCCGCTTTGCTTATTTCTAGTGCGAAACTTGAAAGAATATTTTGTATGCAGAGAATGATAATCGAAAGCATCAGCGCAAGCATAAATTGAAAGCTTCCATCAGCGTCAAAAACCTTGTATGGTATGCCAGTGCGTATGACAATATTTTGAATTGTATTAGGATAACCATACATGTTTTCTTTTTAACTATTTGTGTTCTGTACAAATTAGTGGGTCTCTCCTTAAATACTTGTAGAGAATAAACATTTGCTGTAAGTTCCTTTTTATATATCTTTTCACTTGTTATTTGAAGTATTTCATAATTGATAAGAGTGGTTTGTGGTTTTCGTATTCAGATATCTCATGAACAATGGTTTGGGGTATTTTATTAGAGCGGAATAGAACCCCATTTGGGAGAATGGGTCATTTTGAGAGACATGGATTCCCAAAAAACACGAAACTTTCAGTGATAAATAAACGCCGTAAGAACCCTCAGTGCATTTCGACAAGAAATAAACTTCGAAAACTTGGAGCCCTAGGTATAGGGCATAAACACACGCCTCACGCTTCCATCTGCTCACTAGTTCTAGAACGTTTTGTAGGAGAAGGGGACACAAACTACATTTATCCACACTCTGATCTATATGAGCCACTTGACAGACGTGCCGCTAACACTGTTACAGCTTAACAAGCTGGAGATTTTATCAACCTGCCCTTTTTTCACGAATGTGTCATTTTTAGGTGCGCTTAAAATATTTATCAATAATTAGCGTTGGGAAGCCTGGAATGCATCACCGTATAAATAAAGTGGTGCTATACACACGTTTATTCAATTATTTTGGGGGTATCTTTGTGGCGGCTATTTTAGTGCCTATTCGCTCTATTCCCAGTGTTAGCTTCGGGTCATTTAAATGGTCATGACAGTCGCCTTGAGCACAGTTAGATTATCCATGAAACATATAGGTACCAATGATCATTTTGTTACCTGCAGCGGAACGCTTTTACGTTTGCTGTAAAGGTTTACCCCCCTATCCCATCCTCTTCTACGTGCATATCGCCAAAGCCTTTAAAACGGATGTAGAACGTCGATTCTTCCATATGCGTCAAAAAGTATGAATGCTCAGTTGCCAGGCTTTTTTTCCGGCACTTCAGGAAAAGAGAAGCGTCGACAATTCAGCGTAGGCATGTAGCATCGGCAACTTAGATTATTCACCGCTTCCCCCTTGATCGCGTACGACTATTTTGGACGTTTATATTCCCCTATTTTACTTCATAATTGTGCTTGCTATTATCACGCACTCCCACTATACCTACATGACCAGGACACGACAACCACAGCGAGGTCGGAATTGGCATATGGCGGGGTACACGATGCCGCCGTCTTCCCATTCACGTCTACGCATCGAACTCCTTCCCAGTGTGAGTGGTTCGCGGACAGAAGACGCTGACAAAAGTGGTCGTGCAGGCCGGTAGGCCTAAGCCACGTCCTGAAAATTGCGTCCTTACAAGATTTGTGACGTGAAAGCCAAACTGCCGTCTTGACAACATTCATGCGTACCTAATACGGTCCTGTTTCGTAAGCACCTAGAGTATAATAAATTATTTCGTCAGAGAACCCCATAAAACTACTCAGCAGCACTCACGAAATCCCTATAATGCTTAACGATTCTTCAATGCGACTGGGTGACTTCACTCTCCCAAGATACAAACATTTGTTTGCCTGTGTGCCCAGCACGCACGGAGAAAAGATAAGATCAGTTTACTGTAGAAGTGCTACGGTAGGTAGTTAAGGTAATAAAAATCAATGTTGGTCAATCCTGTTACCGTCAAGCGCAAAACAAATTTAGAAAAAAACACTATTACCGCAGTGCACAATCGCCGGCGTACCCTGACACACAATTCCGGTTGCTTTTCTTCACGAATAAACAGTGATCAGCTATGGTAAAGTAGGGCGCCGCAAGGGCTTTAGACAAGCTTACTCTGGAGGCATTAATGTCGAATTCATCAATTTACCGTATTGGTTTTATATAACCAGGCCGCGAAAACCCGATGCAAGAAAGCAAGGTCAAACCTCCATGCAGCATCCAGGCTATATCCATAACTTCCCTTTCCTTGCGAGGCGCACTGGGTTAAAACTTTGTACATATTTATGAATATGCTGGTTTCTAATTCTGCAGGACTCTGTTTTTTGTGGGTGCATTTATAAGTGGCATGGTTTCCGTAACCTATAAAACAAAAATACTTTTTTGAACAGTGGAACTGCCATGGCAAATGTCAATACATCTATAGGTCTTTGGCACTATTTCTATAGCTTTGGAATGAATCGTGTTTTGTATTACAAAAATCAGTTGTGCTCTCATTGCACGCGATACTGGTATCTGAGTTTTAAAATTAGTGAGCATTGTATAGTGCGAAATTGCTTTTCGTAAAGTTCGGGAGAGGTCAAATGTAGGGTCACCGGAAGCAACCGAACCCGCCAAATATCGCGATTTGCACAAGTGTACACGTGAAACACTTAACCGATAGCCTTTATACCAAGAAAAAACCTCGACGACATCACAGCAAAGAGGAGCGTTAATTTATTGTTTTGTGTAATTATAAGCATGGTCAAATTAGATGGCAGGCGTCGTCTGACAATTTGAATTGCTCTCCCGAGCCTGTTCCTTATATTCTTCATTGTGTAATTGCCTAATTGATTAACGCGGGGTCGCTAGAAGTTTCCAGATAAGTAGTGAAGGGAGTTGGAATTTAATGCTCAACGGGCGCAAAAAAAGGCTATGCACCCTCAGGTGCAACTCTGCAGCTGCTTATTTGTTTTGTAATACATGTTTAAAACCTTCGGAATAATATAATCGAATACTACTACAACATATGTATTGCCTGCATGGGCTCGTGACACCGCAGTCAAGCTCAAATTGGTGTGACGGATTGTCCAGTCAAGCAATATAGAAACGAACCTCGCTTTGGAATGCGTGGACGCACTCAGTACAGGATTTTAGGGCTATTAGTTGGTCATTCTATTTTTGCAGCGCGATCCTTTGGCATGGTGAGAAAGCGTGAATACCCGCAACGTTACTTCCGCAACTTTTTCCAGCTGTGAGTGGATCGCGGGAGCCGTAAGCAGACTCTTCAGCACAAAAAGCGCGCACGAAAGTAAAGTATCAGACAGCCGAAATGAGGCTTACGAATTGGTGCTATTGCTGTAGCAAACGTGCGCTACCAGTTATGGTTGGTATCCGAGACACGTATTATCATGCATAAAACCGATTGGCGTCCTGGCTCGAGGAGTTCGCGAACCAGAAATAAGGAAGGCTAACTCGGTGAGAAAACAAGCGCTGCTTTTTTTTCAATAACACAACTAATGCCCACTGCTTCACCAAAATTCTAAAAGAAGGTGAGTACTAGAACACAGATTTTTCTGAAAATGTGAACACCAATGTACCAACAAAAACTTTTTTACTGCCCTTTAAAAGAGAATATGGACCAGGAGTATAATTCTAAATCACGTATTAGTACAACTTATTCAGAAATCGTCACTGTGCATTTAAACAGGAATAATGTTCTCAGAATTCTTCGCAACAAATATGCGCTGCAGGGACAGGTGTATGCGCAGTTTAATACAAATGTTCTCAAATAGAAATATGCCTGCATGAAAATGTCAGAAATCTTGAAAAATGTCAACGGAAATTAGTGAAATAAATGTATCTCCTTGTTACAGCACGCTAACAATTTAAGACAAGACGTTTCAACCTTACAAAAAAAACAATTGTTTGCAACTGTAGCACACCAACACTGAATAGGGTTTTGAAATATTTATCGCTACCGTTCACATTCCGATGTCTTTGCTGTCTTTATTACCTTGAAACAATACACAGCCCGCATTTGTGACGATGCAAATATGACAATGAGGCTCTGATTTAAAACTTACGTGAGCGGACTGCCAAAATAGGGAAATGTTTTGGTATCTTCAGATATTACCATTTTGCTAGGTAAATTTTTTCAGGTCTGCAATGTAGCTGTTTCTATTATATGTTTGTTGTTTTAAGCGAAAATACTGATTAACACCGGATGAAATCTAGGCGGGTGGCTTTATTTAAAGCAATCATTATTACAGGTAAGAATGTGGAACTTTTAAAGGACAAAGTCTTTTGTTATCATATTAAGAAAAAGCAACTCAAACGTAAAGCAGATAAAATGCATATACCTGTACTCATCATTATAATTGGCCTTAAGCAGTGTACACATTCATTGGCGCTGTTAACAAACAGCATAGCGTAATGAAGGGATAGAGTTACGCATTCGAAAACATGGTGGTTAAGGCATTAAAAAGTCCTTTAAAATAAACTTACATCAGCAAAAAAGTAATATTCTAAGTGGCGTGTTGCCCTATTATTTGCAAATATGCAGTGTTAGTATAAATACATGCTATAACACTTGTGAGCTTACTATTTAGGTATGCGGACAAATAGCTGAGCATTTTAAACAAAGCAACTGATTTCGCGAGAAACTGCAGGCTCAAAAATGTCGTGTGGCCAAAACTCTTACATCAAGGTGGGCGGCAAGAAGCAGACAAAATCAATGTGATCCTTAGAAGTAGGGATATGTAATAACTGTGCCATAAACATCGCAATATTTGTTTCAAAATACCAATGCACCGAGCAGCAACTCTTTAAAAATTGTGAGTTTGTTTTGTCAATCAAGAGCGGGTTTTCGTAATGAACGACATAATTGCCAATGACAATCTAATGATTGACCAGATTTAGGGGCAATCCCCAAGGTGGAGTAAGTTTCTGTGAGGGAAAGTTTGACATCAACCTAAATGCAGCCATCCGCGTTCAAAGGAAAGCTAGCCGTATGGCTGCATTTAGGTGCATGTCAAACTTTCCTTCACACAATCTAATGAATACCAAATATTTCGGGTGTGACAGAAAGGCAGGAATGAGCTTAAGATAATAGAGGTCTGATGGTGGTAAATATTAGGTGTAATGATGACGACCTACCTTGGTATTTTAGCGCACTGCAAAGTGTGCAATAAATAAGACTCGTATGCAAAAACCTGTTTTTGCAGAACATAAAACTACTTGGTCAGTTTTTTAACATGTCTTTAGGGCACATCATCGACCTACGTATTGAGTCACCTGTTCTGTTATTTCTACTGCGGTTTGTGGAAAAGGAACTGATGAAAATGAAACGAGTTTTTGTACTATTGAAGCTACATGAAAGCGGCAGGATGTTGGTCTTACGCTTTATTTTATAAGGAGATAATTTCACAGAACAGATGATCCTGAGAGCAGCCACAAGCGAAGACGTGTTTTTCAAATGATAATATTACCCACATCAACTAAGCAGTGCTCAAATGATGAGCAAAGTGTTTTAACAAATTTAATATTATCTTCATGATATAAAATTATGCTATAAGACAGTACCCAACCTAAAAAAGGCACTTTTTGACGTTAACCTTCGAAGTGCGTTTAGGAGGAAAGAAAACTGGCACTCAAGAGCATTAAAAAAGAAGCTGGGGAATGCAACGTTAAACCATGATACTCTTAGAGATGAACTGGTTAATTAACATGCAAGAAAATATCTCCACTATTTTTACAATCGCATCATTTTCAGAGCTCCATATTGTTTGGAACAATTCGCAGACATCTTAGTTTCGCAAGATGCCTAATTTGAACACAACTGAGATTGTAAATACCAATGTCTCTATTTCTTGCAATGCTCGCCACATATATCGTATTTACGGTTTGAGAGACAGCACACATTTTCACCAACCCAGTAAACACTCGACGGCAATATTCTCGCCTTCCATCAGGTAGCTGGAAAATTTGCTAACGATCTTGTTTTGCTGGTCTTGGACACAAATATGTTCCTTATGGGGAGGTATTTTAAAGAATTTATTTTTTTGTTCTTACACCTCGAGTAATGCTTGCTGCTCCGCGTTTCTTTTTCGTCACCAGTGATGGAATCCGTGAAAGAGCCACCGCATACTTGTTAATCTCGTAAGGTTGTCCAGCCAATTGAAAACCACCGTTCCGTTTACGTGCAATAAAAGACTAATTGTGCTCGGTATAAGTGAGCTTTCAACAAATTGTCAGCTTAGGTGCTACAGAAAGCGGCGATGGCGTGCTCAGTGGAGAATTTCATCACAACCACAAATACCTCTATGCTATAAGAAATTGTTTGAATGGCTTCGAACCAGCAGAACACTATGATTGGGGTCGCAAACCTAAGAGGCTGATTCTGCTCGTTAGAGGGACACTTAGGAGGATAGGGACTAGGGTGGGAGAAGTAGAGAGTTCCCACCTTCGACAGTCCAGGGCGAAGTGATGCGCCGAAGGAATTTTTCTAAGTTATATACTGCATTTTTCACCAATATGTGCGCTGCCGCGACCACATCAACAATACCGAAATATTGACTGTTTATTTCAATTCGTGTAAGGGGCCTGGGACACATTGAACTTAGCTCAAACATCAACAGCTCGTTCGTAATTGTGAGCGGTAGTTTTTGCTGGCGCTTTCCGATCTTGTCAACTTCCCGGCAATATTATTAGCTTTTGAACACTGGAAAAAGAGTTTCTTGTTGTTCTCACAGCTGTCATTCCTAGGGTTAAAATGCTGATAAGTGCGAGGTGTACAGAACAACGGTTTTATCAATTTCTTGAAGAGCATAAAAACGTAGCAAGGTCAGTCAAAGTAAGCACCTTTACAGCAAGCAGGGCATCCGTCAAACAAGACAGGCGAGAAGACATCAGCCCGAGAAAGCTATTTACTTCTAGACTGGTACTCAGAAAGCTTGAAATGGACGAAGTCGGAAGACGTGTAAATGCTTTCCCACCCCTACGTAGAGAAATTTCAAACACAACCGCTTTCTTGTACCAACAGAGTGTGAAAAGGGCCTCAAACCTTTCTGTAACATGGGCGTTGAAACTTCGCTATAAGACGTTCTAATCAATCTTCAAGTGTAAAACAACCCCATGAAAAATATGAAGGAACCTATGTAATTTTTTGAGGGCAATGTAAACGCATGCATGAGTGATATGTGCGTCGATACGTGGTTTATCAGTTGTATATGAACAATTAAAGTGTCTGGTCATGATTTATGCGGGTAATTTCTAATCTACAGCAAATTCTATTTCTGATTTTCAATTACCCGTTTTGACCCAATGAAAGCAATTTTCAGGCACGCACCAGCTGTCCAGAGATCTTACCAGAACATTTCGGTAGACTAACGCCTCTATGGGAAATTCGTATATTTGATTTAAATGACGTCACACTAAAAAAACCTTAGAAACATGTTTTAGCAATCCGGAAACATTTTGCAATAAGGTTGCGAATTAGGTATCGAAGCATGATTACAGATAACAGATTATATTTTAGGGATGTTGAAACACCTATTTAAAAGTTGCTTGTGCCCTGTGCACACAGCTTTTATGGAATAGTTTGAAAAATAAATATGAATAAATTGAGGAGGATGCTCGATAGCCATTCATACAGCCTTTTCTTCTCTAGGTAAAAAATGCAATAACAAATAGACGAATACAACTATCTTGCCGACATGCTCGGGGTCAGGTAAACAACGGTTCAAATATTGGGCTTAGATCCTTAGCTTAGATCCTTAAGGGCAGTTCTTTCCGGACACACTAACAAATTATGGAATATTACATTCTGTTTCCACTGAAAAAAATTGTATTCCAACAATATACACTTTTGGTGTTGACGCTTCATCACTGTAAACTTTACACAAAACTCTGAGGTTGCTAAACTAGTTGGGGACGGCATCATCATATAAGCAATTAGGAGGGACCGGAATGGAGAAACTTGAAGAATGAAAGAAATGTGGGTGGGAGGTATTACAGTTGAATTGATCACAAAGATATCAACAAGCGTTGTCTTTGTTTTACGGCTAAATGAAAAGCACTCAAGCACCACAGTAACGCAACGTCTTCCTGCAAGCCTACATAGGAAGGCGCAAAGATTATCGTGGACTGGAGAAAAGAAATCGCAACCGTAAGATAAGACGATTTACACGCTGGCATTTACTACGCTAAGAGCGCTTGCAGTAATGTGAGAGCGGCTTTTGTTTTGCAGTGGAGATAAAAAACTCAAATGAGTGAAAATGATAATTGACCACCGCTTTTAAAGGGTTAGAATAGATGCAATAAAAAACTGAATGCCGAGTCTTACCAAAAGCACACAAAAAATTGCGCGCGAAAATCAAACTCCCTAATTAAAACTGCAGTTTTATAAACGGAGAAAATATCCTCGCCAATAATCTTTTTATGTATTATTCTATCATACACACTCATCTTAGCACGCAATCGCAAGACGGCAATACAGGAGTTGTTTAAAATTACAACCTTTCTGAGTAACTTCCCTTAAAAATGCCTTCGGCCGAAAACTTCGCAACGTTATTGTAGTGCATTCATGAGAAGCACTTCGCATTTCCAGATGCTTTTGAATATTACTGAACTGGGGCAATTATGCTTGAAAACCTTGCTGAAACACAGACGGTACATAAAAGCACGAACGACAAAATTATCGTACATACATTATTACATTATTCTTATACCCAAAAGCAGAAACCATGGCTTTCTGTTTTCATAAGATGTGTTATACATGACGAAGGCGGCAGTCATAACACCGATAACGTTGATGCACTAAAAAACAAAGCCCACAGGAGAATGCTACAACTAAGATGAAGCCGGCAACTATGGACAATGAGGCGCTCTCGAAATAGGAACCTGCCTTCCTGCAGTTTTGGCCGTACTGCCTGGGAGATAGGTTATCTTCGGGTCATGGTGGTTAGAGAAACTGTTGACGTTCGAAGTTATTAAAAAATATACCATTTTGTTGCAATCTAGGGCTTTTCAAAGTTTTTTGCGCGAACTGTGACGTTTTTTAGCAGGTAGAGATAGCCGGGAATGTCGATAAGCATTGAAATTCAAATGGGGTTTCTGTTTGTTGTGACGTAAATAAAGGGTGGGTTGCGGGCATATACTGCCCCCTCTTGGAACGGGAACGACGGTTTTTGCTGATTGGCATAATGATTTAAAACCACCTCTAAATAAATCAGTTTCAGGTTGAAGCCTATACTGCAGAGTCAAGATACAAGTATCGAGCTCATAGTTTCTTGTGCTGATATTAGTCCTCCTTCAGTGAAGTCTCAGAATGCGAGAGTGAAACAAGTGCAACACGCCATTTGGGAAGGGAAGAATAATGCAAAAGCTTGTGTCGAAATACTCCCGGACAGTGATAACACAAAACAAGACCAACGGCACGAGCGCAAGAATACAAAGAGATAACATTGGCTTGAGCGAACAGCATAAAATAAACGTATATTGAATATCTTTGTTAAAGGATATTTAGATGGTAAAAAGCAGTACAACAAAATTGCATATATTGTAAAACGTACAATTCATGATTAGTCAAGACCGGTTAGAATGAGAGAAATAAACAGTAGAAAACCAGGTTTCCTCCTTAACAAAACGTGGTGTCACTGTAGGACAAAATAACCTATAGTTTTCTGCTCAAACTCTTGAGAACAAAAGCGCTGGTACACAGTATATGCCACGTAAAACGGCAGTTATTAACGTGAAAACACACCAGAAAATACCCCAAAACGCTTCAAAAAATATACGTAATTGTCAAAGGAGATTAGCCAGCTCCAGTCAATAAAGGACATCTTTGTCAGCATACTTGCGGCGACTGTTGCAAATTCAAGGCTCGGTCAATATGATAATTACTAGGGTTAATAATTTACTATTATAAGGTTTAACAGGCTCTGGAGCGTGAAGCTGCCCTGTCCTATTTTTAGTGGGCTAATGACAATCTTGTTTAAAATATTTACTGCAGTTTCAACTTACTCAGCTTTGAAACAATGTTAGTTAATGGCAAACAGAACGCCATTAAACATTGCGAAGTATTTGTGGTGTGGTCACCTGGGAAGCGCCTATATAATGCCTAAGATATTTTTAGAGACTTCTGGTGAATATTTGAGAACAGAATATTTTTTGTAATTCTGATGGCACTGCATTTAAAATGTATTTTGAAATAAAGAACAGCTATCATGAGGTTCTTTAGTTCAAATTCAAGAATAATGTACCTACCTCTTCGGTATTATTCCGCCAACTCAAAACTGGGAGACGCAAAATTTAAGAGGAAGGTGATACCATACGGTGGAATAACTCCTAGTGTGCGAATAAATATCAGTAATGAACACCACATTTTTTAGAGGTCACATGCGTGCCTTGTAATGATTTACAATTACAATAAAGAGAATGAGAAACTCTAGACGAGGCTGGCTTTTTATATCACCACAAGTCAATCAGATACACACAACCAGCAGGAAAACCAAAACAACAAATGTAAGTATGGCAAGGGAGTGTTGAAAAAATAAATGGAAAAGTACAAAAAGAAAAGTAGGGCGAAACAGTCACACAGTACGTGTGTTTGTCACAGCCTCAAGATTCTTCTTCCCGTAAACGCCCTCTTTACAGTAAAGCTTTCCCTACCTGCTCCTTCCAGCGCCAGCCGTGCGCTCGAGTTTTTACCTCGAGCTCTCGGTGCGGCAGCCAGGGTCAGCATCCGTCGTGCTGCGTGTGTCGCATGATATCGTTTGTAGTTTTTTCTAGCAGCAGTCAACAGGGTAGATACTGTTGCTTTCTTAAAATCCTCATATATAGAACAATTTACTGGCCCTAAGATGAGGTGTCTGCCTGTCAATGGAAGTGCCCGCGCGTTTCTGGATTTTATTTTGTGGGCTCGCCCTCCTTAATGTACGATTACACAACTTTTGTGCATCTACGGCAGTTACGGCAACCTCATCTGAAGATCAAAAGCGTATACATTATTATTGGAATTTTTATGGGGAAGCTGCTCATCCATGACACTGACGGCATTCGTCGAATTTTAACCCGGGCGGAAACTGCACTCTGCCAGGCAGTTCGTTTTCAACCGGCATTATGTCACTTGACTGGGCATTGGTCTTCGGGTAAATCAGGTATCTCTTGAAAATGCAGCAGAGTTATGTCCTCGCAGAGACGGCACAGACGCACCTTTTACATGTTCGTACATCTTCTACCTATGATCTGGCGAAGGTTACCCTCTTCACATCGAATTAAGTTCGGGGTGTTGTAGTTGCTGCTTACGCGTATACATTTCTCTTTCTGCGCGTGCTCGCAGTACGTGGTCACGCTGGTTGTGCATTGCGGAAGGCACAATAGTTTTAATGAAAGCACTTGGGCCACTTTCTCTTCACATTTCTTCGTTTCCAGTTGCAGGGCGTTCTTCTGCCGCCAGCATTTGTGCTCAGGAAACACTCAGTGTCTCACATCATAAACAGTTTATTCGCTGACGGAGTTCAAATACTGTTTTATGTTAATACCAGATTTGAGTGGGTCCAACATAATTATCTTGAGTGTTACTGTGATAGACGCTAAATATTACAAATTTTTTTGTGTATAAAGAAGTGAATAAATAAAAATTGGCTATAATACACGCTGTCAAGGTTGTTGGAATGCAAAGGTTCAAACGATACCCACAACAACTACCAATGCGACGTCACGCAAACCTACAACCGTGGCTCTAAAAAGAGTGAAGCCAAATGTTCTGCCAGCCATTACTTCGAATTCGCTGGTACGGCGTCCCGAACACCGCAGCAGCATCGGCCATAGCCGGGTTAAAGCGGCGGACGCCTCCGCTGTAGCCCGGCAGTGAGTCGGGAGAAAGAAAACAGACAGGAGCGCCTTTCGAAGACTGGGGCAACGCAACCTAACAGTGTGGTTGTGCTAGCTTTTGGCTGCACCACCGGGTGACACAAGCGCAGTCTCTGAAACAATTCGGTATGTGATCTTTGTGATTCGAAATTATACCGATTTAAACTATGCTTGTATATAAGTAAAAAAGCGTTATCGCCCAGTCAAACGACCCCCTTTCAACTATTCATGTCGCTCTATCAAGGTGACAGTGCGGGCGACCGCCTCCACGCCACGCCCATAAAATAAATCGAAGAGCGTGTTGTTGCGGGCTTGCGAACGTCTGCCAAAATGGCCACATCCGCTGGTCGCGTCTGCCCATCCGCGTCAATCTGCTCTCGGATGGCGGCTTCATTGCCATTCAGTCGTATCCTAACTTGTTGCTCGCGCGTTGCTCGCGTGTTGCTCGCGAGTTGTGCGCAGTGTTCTTAACATGCTTGGTTATGGCGATCGCTGTTGTGCTTCGTGTGCTGCATAAGCGCTTGGCGTTTCTGGAAAACAGCTGCCGCTGTAGGCACAGGAATCTGTGTGATATAGAATTTCTCTACGCTATGTGACAGAAAGCAATCATTCAGTGGGGGGATTCGGTCTTGATCGTAAAGTGGTGCTCGTTTTACCGTATTTAGGGGCGAAGCTCACTTGCTCGGACCCTGTCCCCGCCGTACACTGCACATAACGATGATTGTGTCTGGATCCCCATAGAGATTGGCCAGCCAAAGATTGGCCGAAGGGGTCAAAAACGTTCAGCAAGTTCGTTGCTGCCCAACAAGGAGGAGAGGAAGAAGAAGAGGTTGTTGTTCGTCGCCTGTGAGCTCAAGACTCTTGCTCCGGCCCTGTCCCATCCCCTCATTTATGCCATACACGGTGAAATGATGATGATTGTTGCAGGATTCTCCTAGAGATTGGCCAACCAATGATTGGCCGAAGAGGTCAAAACGTTCAAGGCGTTCGTTGCTACCCAGCAAAGAGGAGAGGAAGAAGAAGAGGTTGTAGTTCGTCACCTGCGAGCTAAAGACACGTACCAGGGGTACGCAAAACAAGGCGCTCTGCAGAAGACGACCGCCAAGGTGGCTTAAATACCACACACCGAATTCGCCAACTACCATTGGAGACCCTCATTGTCCAAAACAAGCATGAAATAATCACCACAAACATCCACGTCGTCGCCGGGCTTGCCAATGGAGCGGTGAAAGGCCTGACGTGTCGAGTTTTATATCATGTGTGGACAAATGTTTCACGGTTTTGCCGATAGGCATTTGAGCTTCGCCCTACTCATCATAATTCTCTTCGTGGAGATGGCTGCATTTTTTCTCGCGTCTGTGCTCCCCACGTGATCACACCAGTGATTTCGACAGATGGCGACAAGATCTGGCGCCTCTTGTTCATTGTGAACTCGGTCCCCAGTACCCGAGACTGTTATTTCCGTGCAGTGCAATTCGCAGCTTTTGTGCTCCTGAGACGGGCAGCCGCCGTCGCTGCCGTCCACCTCGGGGCCCGAAGACGTGCGTCGGATATGCCAGCCGTCCTAATGAAGCTAGAGAACAAGTCAGACGTCGTGAAATTGCCGCACAGGCACGCCGTCGCGCCCCGTCAGCGTACGCGCCGACTGGGGGCTGGCGGAGTTGTCCTGGAAGGAAAGTATCCAAGAGATGAGGACTCAGGTGGTGGAGCTAAACAGTTTAGAATTTACAAAGTTAGGAGGGGTGGGAGAAAATGGTATGGAAGCGCCGGAAACGTACAGAGATTTCGGGGTACGCGCTGGCGAGCGAATATGGCAATTTCACGATGCCTGCATTTGTTGCATAGTTTCACGAGTACGGCACACATTTCCCACCGCCTATTGTGGAGTTGACGTACCGTTCATAGATAGTTAGAGGTCAAATTCGTGGAAATTGAAGGTGAAATGCGCACATGTGGCCTTGCAGGCAACCAGCATACTCAAGGCCCTAGGGGGAGGATATAACAAGACCAAAGGGGCGCCTTCCGCGATAAGGCATTGTTTATTTCTTGTCGATTACGCCTTTAAGTTTTAAATATTACTGCCGAAAATAGCACATGGAGAAAACGCAAACAGCGTGACGTCGCGCGCTGAATTCCTTTAAAGCATGTCCAGACATGTGTCCCAGCCCATGCGGCGCGTAAGCATTGCCACATAGAAAAAGCTCAATTTCCACGCTTTTTTATGGTGTATGCGTACGATCTCTGGCTTAGCACTGTGGTGAAATCTAATATGTCATCTTCTCTATTTTGATGCTCGGTTTCGCTGAGATTCAGTTGTTAATCTGTAATGGCAATTCGCATGTTTTCATCGCGTGTTTTTTGTGTGAGTTCTTTGGGTTCTTTTTGCGAAGAAAAATTCTTTTTGAATAAACACGAATGGAATTGTGGTTTTCGTATGCATTTTCTATAAAAATAAAAATAGGTACGCGGACGCATCACTATACCCCAGTAGATCAGCCCACGCCATCAGCATAGTCAATAACCAGGGACTGGAGCTAGCTTCAGCTTCTATACCTACCAAAGACATCGACACCGCCGAAGAAGCAGCCATTGCCCTTGCAGCTACCACTGGCAAAGACCATGTCATCATCCTATCAGACTCCCAGACGGCGTGTCGAAACTTTCAAATTGACGCATTTCATCAACAGCAGCAAAAATTTTATCGGCCCACCCTGATTTACCCGAAATTTTCATCATATGGACACCGGCTCATTCATCACTGGAAGGGAATGAGGCGGCTCACGCCGCAGCCCGAGCCCACGCTCACCGGGCCCCTCCTTCTGGGATGTCAGCCAGTCCTTCCATTAGCCCAACGAGAGAAATAATCCCCAGAAGGTACAGTGACATCCTGAAAAACCTTTCCGCCTCCACATCTCAACATGTCTCGCGAAGACACGGTCATCTACAGACAGCTACAGACTAACACATTTCCACATGGTACATTACTACACTCAATGCATCCGACACTGCACACATACACTTGTAAATTCTGCGTGGAGCCATGCACTCTCTACCACATGGTATGGGAGTGCCGCCACACACCATCCCTTGCCCCAAACCCAAATCCCTCACTTGAGCAGTGGGAGGGTCGGTTGACCAGCTCCAACCCGGATCACCAACAACATCTGGTAGACCGGGCGAGACAGGCCGCCAAGACCCAGGGCTTCCTGGACTAAGGAGGTCCCTCACCTGGCGGTCAACCCAACAACATTGACTGCTCAATTAAATGTTTATTCCTCCTCCTCAATTACCATATTACCACTGTGTGTTCAATTTAATCGTCTTACTTACCCTACGTGAATTAGCTGTGCTTCAATATTATGACATTTCAGCAGCCAGATTTCACAGGTATGACCAGTTGCAACAATGCACGCCGACGTGAAACCCACCACTGAAATCAAAAAGGCCACCTTCAAGCTTTTTGAAATAATGAGCTTGCATAGGGGGCACAAAATGAAATTTTTGCAGGAGAGATGTGCTCTTTTGAAGCTATATCGTGCCGCGAACCATACATTGGGTTTGTTTATTTGTGTTTTCTTTTACCACCCGTTTGCGCCGGGCTATGTTATCTCTGCGCCAAAGGACGCACGTGTTCCATTCTTTCTTTTTGTGCCGCATGTGTTATCTGTTGTGATAGGGAGAGCATTGCGATCTAACGTGAACAGCCCAGAATAATCTTCTTGAATCTACTATGTTCTCGATGCGAATCGACGATTCGAGAACCACGCGCGCCGAAAGATAAAAAGCCTGCAGTGCGGACGCCGGGGCATTCGATTCGACGACACTCGCCTGTGCAAGTCACTTTGGTGACCGCTGCTTCCCCGCCTCTGTGTTCTTTTGAGTTGTTATGGGAGCACAAGTTCGCTCCAATAAACGTGTTTCTCATTCAAGACAACTGCATCGTCCTTGTCTTCACGACATCTAGTGGAGGTGCGGGGTACCCACCTTTATGCTCTCTACGACATCTGGAAGCCGCCAAGCCAGCCCAACTAAAGAAAGCCGCCGACTGCAAAAATTGCTACCCGTGTTCGGTCTCATTGCAGAAGGGCCCAAGAGAAGGAACGCTGCAACCAACACCATGGTGCAAGCAGCAACGTCACCAATCGTCCTGCAGCAGCCCTGGGAACCGCCATCGTTCCGAGGAGCCCCCGCTGAAGACCCCCAAGAATCGTTGGAGAAGCTGGAGCGCGTCCGCATCTTTAACAGGTGGGACGATGAAGAAACTTTCCGGCATGTCTTCTTTTACTTAGAAGATGCTGCTCGAACTTGCTTCGAGAACCACGAGAGTTCTTTGACCGACTGGACTCAATTCAAAAGGAAGTTTCTTAAGACATTCACTACCGTTGTGAAAAAAGAGCGAGCGGCGCTTTTGCTTGAAACTCGGACACAACACCACAACGAAGGGGTCGTGATCTTCTTTGAGGAGATGAAGCAACTATTTTGCCGCGCGGACCCCGAAATGACGGAAAAAAAGAAGTTGCGCTTCTTTATGCGTGGTGTGAAGTAGGAGCTGTTTGCTGGGCTTGTCTGCCACCCGCCCAAAACCATCGCTGAATTTGTGACCGAAGCTAGCACGATTGAGAAGGCCTTCGAAATGCGTGCTAAGCAGTATAACCGGAACTTTGTTGGCGCGGCCAGTGCGAACTACGTCGACAACATGCGGATTCCGGCTGATAGCCTACGCGAGACCATCCGCGCAGTAGTGAGAGAGGAGCTGAGGAAACTTTTCTCGACGACGCCGCAACCCCAAGTCGCTTGCCTAACTGACGTGATCCGGGAAGAAGTCCAAAACGCTTTTGGAACTTCTGTGGCCTCCGAAGTACACTGCGAGCCCCAAGCTGTGACGTACTCCGCGGCTGTTCATCGACCCCGCCCTGCTCCAACACGTCGTCAAGAGGCACGTCGTCAAGAGGCCCCGCACTACCGCCGCCCACTCTCGCTCGCCCGACCACCTGTAGCACGAAGCCAGACGCCGAGGAAGACTGACGTATGGCGAACACCGGATAATCGTCCTCTGTGCTACTACCACTGTGGAGAGGCCGACCACATCTACCGTAGCTGCCCATACAAGAAACTCGGACTACCTGGTTTCTTCGTCGACGCACCACGCCCCCCACCCGGCCAGCACCCATCTGAGATTGAAGAATACCTGTCGAACACCAGCCGTGGACCAGCCCGTTTCAACCGTTCGCCGTCGCCCTACCCGTACCAGTCGCTGCACCGCCGTAGCAGTGCTGACTTCCCACGTGGAAGGTCTCCCTCCTTACGCGGGGGAAACTAAAGGCGGCAACTTCTGGAGGTGAAGTTGCAAAACGGCGAAGAAACGAAAACCCTCCAACGACGCAAGGACGTGCCGAAGACAGTGATTCACGACATGCCCTCATCCCGACGACCCGACCTTACCCTGACGAGACTCCCGAACACAACGACAGCTACACGGCGCGATGCGTACCCGACCTGAGCGAGACGTCCGTTGAGAAGACGACGACAAAGACGATGCACAGTGCCCGACCGTCAACACGTACAAGCAGAGATACGACGTCCCGACGAACCCGGAACTCGAGGAAGACTGCATCTGACGTCAAGGTGTTCATCGACGGCTTTGACGTAGTCGCCCTCGTAGACACGGGAGCTGACTATTCGGTAATGAGCGGACCATTTGCGTCTAACCTGAAGAAAGTTATGACCAGATGGGACGGTCCGCACATACGCACAGCAGAAGGCCACCTCGTGACGCCAAGTGGAACGTGCACATCGCGCGTCACCATAGACAGCACAACGTACCCTGCGGCGTTCGTCGTTCTGCCTAACTGCTCCCGCGACGTCATTCTTGGAATGGACTTTTTGATGAACAACGGTGCAAAAATCGATTTCAAGTCTAAGTCAATAACTTTTTCCCCCCATCACTCCATGACGCCGGAACCGAACCCAGAACGAAGTGCTGCTGTAAGGATGCGACCCCGCGCGACCTGTAAGGATGCGACCTGTAAGGATGCTTGCGACACCGCGCAAGCCTAATGGTCGCAGTCTACTGTGAAGATGCTGCTCCTGACGTCGACGCTATCGTAGACACTCATCAAAGGGTGCTTCTCGACCGTGGTGTGTCTGTCGCAAGAGGCATTGCGCGCTTCAAGGAACACCAATCCCACAGTACCAGCATCTAAACAAGGGCGCGCAATTGCATTCATCAAAGAACCGCAAGAAGCAAGTGACGTGATCGCGGTCGCTGACTTTGAACGCACACCCGTAGAAACCTTCCAGCTCCCGCAGCCCTTCGACGTGAATCCGGCGCTACCGCAAGAACAACGGAACAAATTATTGGCTTTGCTCCATCGCTATAGCGAAGGTTTTTCGTCGAGTGCAAAACTACGTCAGACCCCTCTAGGGAAGCACCGAATAATAACCGAAGATGGAGCCCGACCTACCCGACAGTCACCGTACCGCGTCTCTTCACACGAATGGGAAGCCATCCGGACTCAAGTCGACGACATGCTCAGCGACGACATTATACAGCCATCGAAATGCCCCTGGGCGGCGCCCGTCGTACTCGTAAAGAAAAAAGACGGCACATTAAGGTTTTGCGCTGACTACCCGCGACTGAACAAAATCACGAAAAAGGACGTGTGCCCCCTCCCCCGAATCGACGACGCCCTCAACCACCTCTGCCAAGCGAAGTACTTCTCATCGATGGACCTGAAGACCGGCTACTGGCACATTGAAGTGGACGAGAGAGACCGAGAGAATACTGCATTTATAACTCCAGACGGCCTATACGAGTTCAAGGTGATGCCGTTTGGGCTGTGCACAGCACCGGCGACGTTTCAAAGAGTCATGGACACTGTGCTAGCTGGCCTTAAGTGGAACACCTGCCTCGTATAGCTCGACGACGTAGTGGTATTCGCCCGGACTTTCGACGAACACCTTGCAAGGTTGGAGTCTGTACTCGAGGCCATTCGTACGTCGGGGTTGACGCTGAAGCCTGAAAATGCCGTTTCGCAAAGGGGGAACTCAAGTTCTTGGGCCACGTCGTCAACGCCGCGGGAGTCCTACCTTACCCGGAAAAAACTTCAGCCATTGTGAACTCCCCAAGGCGAAAGACAAGAAGGGCGTGCGAAGATTTCTGGGGCTGTGTGCATACTACCGGCGCTTCGTCGCAAACTTAGCACGCATTGCAGAGCCATTCACGCGCTTGACGAAAGATAGCACCCCTTTCAGCTAGGAAAACGACAAAGAAAAAGCATTCTGTGAGCTGCAAAAACGCCTGCAAAGCCCGCCCGTGCTCGCTCATTTCGACGAAAATGCCGAAACGGAAATGCACACGGACGCCAGTGATATAGGCTTGGGTGCCGTCCTTGTCCAAAAGCAAAGCGGCTGCGAAAGGGTAATCGCCTATGCCAGCCGTGGTCTGTCGAAGGAGGAGAAAAACTAATCTGCCTCTGAGAAAGTGTGCCTGGCTATTATATGGGCGATTTCAAAATTTCGCCCATACGTGTATGGAAGGCCATTCAAGGTTGTAACAGACCACCATGCGCTGTGTTGGCTCGCCAATTTGAAGGACCCCTCTGGCCGTCTTGGGCGGTGGAGCTTGCGCCTGCAGGAGGTCGACGTTACAGTCCTTTATAAATCCGGCAGGAAACACTCCGACGCCGATTGCCTGTCCCGCGCCCCCGTCGACCCACCACAACAAGACTCTGATGAAGACAGCGCGTTCTTCGTGATCGTGACGGAGAGCCACCTAGCCGCCCACCAGCGTGCCGATCCCGACTTACGCGTCATAATCGAGTACCTCAAGGGATGCAACGTTGCCGTTCCTAGGACCTTCAAACGCAGCTTACCAGCATTCAGCCTCAGAAACTCCATCCTCGTAAAGAAGAATTTCAGCCCGGAACAAGAGCGAATTACCTTCTCGTCATCCCAGCGGACCTTCGTGACGAAATATGGAAGCGTGCCACACGAACCGTCTTCTGGACATCTGGGCACAGCCCGCACTAATGGAAAAATCAAGGCGAGGTACAACTGGCCCGGTCTTACCTCTGACGTCACCCACTACATCCGGAGCTGCCGTGACTGCCAGCGACAAAAAACGCCGCCGACAAGACCCGCCGGACTTCTGCAACCGATCGCCGTCCCATCGAGACCATTTCAAAAGATTGGAATGGATCTTTTAGGCCCGTTTCCTACGTAACGATCACAGAACAAGTGGATTATCGTAGCCACAGACTACATCACGCGCTACGCAGAGACCGCGCTCTTCCGAGGGGGACTGCACAAGAAGTGGCGAAGTTCTTTATAAGCCAAGTTGTGCTGCGTCATGGAGCCCCGGAAGTCCTATGCACAGACCGCGGAACGGCATTTACTGCGGAGCTCATCCAAGGAGTATTACGCTACAGGAACACGGATGACCGAAGAACGACGGCGTACCACCCCCAAACGAACGGACTAACAGAACGTCTGAACAAGACAATCGCAGATATGTTGTCAATGTACTTTGACGTTGAACATAAGACTTGGGACGAAGTGCTCCCGTATGTCACGTTTGCGTACAACACGGCTATCCAGGAGACGACGCAGCTGACGCCCTTCGAGCTTGTCCTCGGTACAAGGCAAACTACGATGCTCGACGCCATGCTTCCGCACGTTGAACACGATGACCTCAACGCCGACGTCCACGGATATCTTCAACGTGCGGAGGAGGCCCGCCAGCTTGCTCGAGTTCGTATAACGGACCAGCAGCTGGTGGCTGCGGGCCGCTAGAACCTCCGACGCCGAGACGCTGAGTACCAACCAGGGGATCATGTGTTGGTTTGGACTCCCATCCGACGACGCGGACTCAGTGAGAAGCTCATGCGACGGTATTTCGGACCCTACCAGATTCTACGACGTGTTGGCCAACTTACCTACGAAGTGATCCCCGATGGTGACTCCGGCACATCACGACAACGCAAGCGGCCTGAAGTCGTCCTGGGGGTTCGCTTAAAACCTTTCTACGGACGATGACGAACTTTTATTTCCAATTGTTAGGACTGCCGCTTATGTCAGCATCGGGTCGATGCACTCTTTGAGGGGGGTAATGCCGCGAACCATAAATTGGGTTTGTTTATTTGTGTTTTGCTTTTACCGCCCGGCTGCGCCGGTCTGTGTTATCTCTGCGCCAAGGGAAGCATGTGTTCCATTCTTTATTTCTGTGCCGCATGTGTTATCTGTTGTGATAGGGAGAGCATTCCTATCTAGCGTGAAAAGCCCAGAAAAATCTTCTTGGACCTACTATGTTCTCGATGCGAATCGACGTTTGGAGAACCCCGCGCGCCGAAAGATAAAAAGCCTGCAGTGCGGATGCAGGGGCATGCTGTTCGACGACACTCGCCTGTGCAAGTCACTTTGTTGACCGCTGCTTCGCCGCCTCTGTATTCTTTTGAGTGGTTAGGTGAGCACAAGTTTGCTTCAATAAACGTGTTTCTCATTCAAGACAACTGCATCGTCCTTGTCTTCGTGGCAACAGGCATTACTCGCCTTCTATTTATCTCAAATGAGTAAGAAGCGTGTGCTGTAATGGTCAGCTGCATGCAGATGCTGTAAATTTTAAATAGCGCATCCAGGCTGGAGAAAATGTCAGCATTACCACCAATTTTCATTGTTGTGTCACAAGTAGCTGCTGGAGGGTGAAGCTCGCTGCTGCATCATGGAAGCCGAGTCGAAGAGTAAACTACTGTTTGCCACAGCGCTGTTCGCAACTGAACACTTGCAATGAATGAGCAGTATACATCAGTTGACGTGTATACACGGTCGGGAATTGCGGTCAAGCGGTGCGGTTGTGGCGATCAGGACTGGCGACGTTGGCGAGAGGGTAAGGTGTAAACCGGGTGCGACAGAGTGTATTTAAGTATTCGGTATCAGAGCTTGGGGAAGTACGGCGTTGCGCCTCCGGAGTGTAGCCGGAGGACAGGGACAGAGACCCGTAATGAGATTACGCATTCGGTGGGGGTGGTGTCCTGCGGTTTTTACAGTAACGAGTGATATGGCCAATACACGAACAGTTAAAGCAACTTGGTCTGTCGTCACTCGTTGGCCATTCAGCAGGACTGTGGTAGAGGTTACGCAAATGCGTTTGGGGGCTTATGTGCTTGGTCAGCCAAAACTAATGCGTAACACAAGGGTGGGGATGTCCGATACTGCAGACTTGATAAGGCCCATGGTTGCTTTTTCATCGCGAACGACGGCCTGGATTGCAGATATCGTAAAGAGGTGGCCGCCATCATCTGCATATGGCAGTGTGGGGGTCGGGATCATAGCTACAATTTCGCGGCGCATTATTCTGGTGATATCCGCAAAGGTTGCAACAGCGTCAGGCTTGCGTGGAGGAGGAGTGGCTAGACGAAAGTCGTCGCATGAAGACGTGCCCGCAGAGTGCGGGAGCAGGGCAAATTAGTTAGGTCTGCAGCGTACCTTGCCCTTCTCGAATCGTCGACACTCCTTGATGATGGAGTCAACGGTGGCGCAATCCCTTAAAGTTTTGGCCAACCTTGTCCGTTTCGAACATTCCTGGGGCAACGGTAAAGCATAGGACCAAAACGTCGTGCATGTAGGTGACCTAGCATTCAGTAGATGTTGGAGCACGTGTTCGGAGCTTTTGTTTGCCGCAAGCTGGTGCCAAACGGGCTTCCCAAATACCTCTCGAAGCTCTTCTTTGAAAGCATACCAACTTGTTAGGCGTGCTTCATTCGTTGCAAATCATGTGTCAGCAGTTTGAGGCCAAAAGCCGCATTTTGAGCTTAAGCCTGTCGTCCCATCTGTTGTGAGCACTCACACGTCCGAACCTACGGAGTCAATCTTCTACATTAGTGTCGTCCGTCCAAGTGAAGTAGCCCGGGTTCCGAGGATGTGAGACAACAAGAAACAGTGGATGGGTCCAGGCTCATTGTTAGGCATCGCGTGTCCGCGAGCATGTTGGCCACTCCGATTTTCCGTCTGGCATCACGCCACGCTGGAAAGAGGTATAGGAAACAAGAAGTCCACCACCTCTACCAAAGATGTCATGTGACAACGCCGAGATAGGTAGTCAGGGAGAAGTTGAATTTACAAAAGACACCGTAGTCACCGCCGCAAAGGCGTGTTGATGGCTCGAACCCAGTCCAGCGTGAGCCCGCACTTTGTCTACCTACTCTTCATTCTGTTCGTCATCGACCAGCTTCTATCCAACGGAGCAGATACAATGATAAGGAGAGATTGGCCACATGGTTATGCGGTTATGCTCCGTGTATGTTTCTCGGGAATCTGGCAAAGTCTGCAACAATGATAAGACCGATCCGCTGGTAGCGGGTGACCTTTGAAAAGAATATGCCTTGCTTTTGTATGCATTCAAAGAGTCCGCCGAGATGACCACAGGCAAGACAGGCTGCCCATCCAAACCACCAACATTACCAGAATCTTCGCGTTTGGGACGTCTCGAGAAACAGATCGTGCGTGTTCCAACTAAAACACTAAAAGGACGGGATGAAACCAGTCATGGGCACGTTACCGAAAAAAAGTAACAGTGTTACAGTTACTGTTACCTAACCAAAAAAAGTAACTCTGTTACAGTTACAGTTACGAATTTTCCAAAAGTAACTAGTTACAGTTACAGTTACTGCAAAAAAGTAACGTCGTTACTTTTCCGTTACTGAAAAGATTTGGCTTAATTAATAGAAACGTACGAAGGCATCAAGGTAGTAAAAATTACACGTAGTAAACCCTACACGAGGGGAACCTAAAATGATGCCCAAACCGACAATCGTTGTGTACGCCCCATTTTTTTTATTACAGAAGTTTTGCTAGCCATCACAAAGAACTTTATTTTTTTTGTTGCTGCACTCTCGGTGCAAAAAATATATTTGCAAACATCATTGCAGCACAGAATTAGTTGTTTTTCAAAATTCGAATCAGAGAGGCCGAACTTGTACTATACCGAGCTGGATGACAACACAGCCGAAACGATCTTTCAATGTCAACTTAATTTATTTTCGCCTGCAATGTCGTCGCTTCTCCGCCCCGCGTACTGAGAGAGTATGGGAAAAAGGGGGCCAAGGGGGCGGATCGACAGAAGGCCCTTGGAGGAATGGGGAAACTGACGTGGGAGTACATCGGTTGTCGAGGTGTTTTTGAAAGATACTAAAAAAATGCGCTTCGTTAACTTTTTATTTCGTGCTTGTGGTCGGAGACGGAAACCAATGTGAGCCATTGCTGAAGCGACGTTTGTGTGTGGGCCCTCGGAGTTGTTCTCCCGCCCCAACCCCCAGCCACCCCCATCCCCTCAATAAGACAAGATATTTCCAAAGGGAATAGAAACTGAAATGAACGCTTTACTGTTTCCCCCTCTCCCTCTCCTCCCCCCTGTCCTCACAAAGGCGGATTTCGCCGTCTCGACCGGGAAACCCTGCTCTTACAATCCCAGCCTTCCACAGCAATCCCGTCGCCGATCCCAGGAACCCCTCCCTTCGTTTGCTTTGAGGTGTAGGCCGAACGAAGCTCGCCCAAGTATTTCTTGCACCCAACCTACAGGAGCAGATGTAGCTACTGTTTTCGTTTCGGCCACAGCCCTCGAAACGAAGTCGCGAGGCTTTCCAAGAACATTTCTTCGTGCAGTGGCAGTGTGGTCAGACGTCTGCCGGCCAAGATGCTGGCTGGTGTGAGGGCACTCGGGGGCCACCATCGTTGGGGTCGTCGTATGTGTGGAGGGGCGTGAAATTTATTAGGGAGTTTTAGAATAGGGGAAGCCGGCGTTGGGGGCCCCCAAGAAGTTAGGGGAACCCAAACGCAAGGCGCTCGCGTGCGGAGAGTTTTAGAAGAAAGGCGCTGCAACTGCGAATGACAATCCGTAACACAACTTTTCACCACACTATCATCCCCTTTCTCGCATGTGGAAGTGTATTTCAGCTATAACTGCCGTTTCAGCGATCGGTCACCAAGACATCTGCATTGCCTGTTTCGATGCTTCCGCGCAGGTAGCGCCATCTCTCAGCCGCTCCGCGCACCGCGCGCCGCGGCGATCGGTCGGATCGCCGAACGTCCGCGGCCGGCCAGCGTAGGCTTAGCATCGCGGCAGATATCTGATCGCCGCTTTTAAAATAAGCCCTGACAACAAGCCCTAGCACAATTTTTCATCACACTAACACTTACTTTCTCGCATGTGGAGTTTCTTTTTAGCGATCAGATTGATTCGGAAAAGCAGCGACAAGCGGTTGCTACCGTGGTCTGCGCCGGTTCGAGCCGCTGAGCGTGCCGAGCTGGCAGGCGCGGCCGGCGTGTGCGCGGACTGTTTCTGAAGGCAGAAAACGCTTCACGATTACCTGCTTTATCCATATCTAGCGAACGACGCGCGGAATCAACAAATTCAGCTCAGCGATCGTCGTAGTTGATCGGGTGACGAGCCGCAGGTTTCGCTTCAGCCATGGTCACGCGCAGTCTCGCTGGCTGCGAGAGCGACGCAAGAATGCAGACTCCAGCTTTGGGGCGCCCGCTATTTCAGCAAAATAGCGTGCGCGCTAAACGCAAACCCAAAACCCCAAGGACGGCTTGGGTTCTGCGCATGCGCAGTACGACGCCCCAAGACGCTTGGGGGCCCCAGAGCGTTGGGGCCCCCTATTCTAAAACTCCCTATTACTTCCTCGACCTCGTTCGAGTACTGTTGACAGCTCGATGAAGCCTCTAGACCAGGAGTCCCAAACGCGTGGTCCCAAATATGACCAGGCCTCTCTAAAGAGCACAATGGTCGCAAGCAACGGTGACTTGTGAATCGAACACTCTACAGTGCGCACAGGGCTGGACGAGCGCGAGGCCGCCGAGAGACTCCCCGCGGCGTTTTATGCCCCCGCAAACGGAGCTGCACGTCCCTAATGAGAAAGCGACGCCCTGACCGGAGTTTTCCAGGCTTCCGCGAAAGTGCAAAGGTTTCAGTGCGTTGTGCGGCGTTTGTGGGTGTTTGTTTTCCTGTTCGCCTTTGTGTCAAACACTTTTACTGCGCCCCAGATGTGGCGAAAATGGTGCAGCCGCGCGTCGGCCTATAGGCTCTGGCGCGTCAACATGCATCCACGTGCGCTTAGACGCGTGTCGCAGCGTTATTTATGGCCTAGGTGAGAGCGATGTCGCGCGGCTGAGGAAAATACTGCAGCTTAGACTTAAAAACTTCGAGCCCATAGTAGACCGCGTGAGACACCACGCACACGCGCACGCCTAAACATTTCTAGACCGGATGTTTTTCGCCCATGCGAAGGGAGTGAGCTGGCATAGATGAACTAGACGAAGGTTCTGCGGAAGGACTAAAAAGTGAAACGCGCAAACTGTACATCGGCCGTTAATGCGTGTTGCTGTTGGATATTTTTTTTATAAAATAAAGTAACTGTAACGATATTTCTCGTTACAGTTACTCCACGAAAAAGTAACAGTGTTACAGTTACAAGTTCCTCTAACTTAAAAGTAACTAGTTACAGTTACAAGTTACTGAAAAAAGTAACTAGTTACCGGTAACGCGTTACTAGTAACTAGTTACTGCCCAAGACTGGATGAAACATATTTGTCTGCAAAGACCAGACAAGCAATCAACGACACTAAATAGACGGATCTTTACGGATACCGAAAACATCTAAAGATAAATGTGGCACTGACCCGACAACGCAATCGGAAGGAAACAATTCGTGGCAGACGCCATTCGGAGGGCAGCAAGGCATCTGACGAATCTCGCATAATAAAGTACAGAACTCGCAAAATGGGTGGGAGCCTTCAAGACACAGTTTTGACACCGAAGGGGAAATTGCTGAAGCCCTCTTATTCATGTACAGAAACGTTGAAGACAGGCTGCGAATTTCAGGAGGAGACGTGTACTGCAAAAAAACTGTGCGTGTGCTCAAAGGACGGCCCCAGTGGCAGTGTCTCCTTCTGATTTCTTTCGCTGATCGATCTGAAACGAACTGAATATACCGACGGGACGTAGACTGGCCACCACTGCTTTGTGGAAGAGGTAATGTTGAAATATTATTATCATCATCAGTGCCGAGTCTCCCCGCGGGAGCAGCGCTCACTCGAGCTATTTTGTCCTCCTTTTAGCGCCATCTTGTAAAATAGAACTACGGTCGCATCCCCGGGACGTCTCGGCCTCGGTCGTTCCTCTCATTTTAAACCTGATGTCATTCAGCAGCGGCACCTTGTCCATAGCTTGAGAGCCGTAACGCGGCCGCACGCGTGGACATTCGCAAGAATTGTCTTTACTATCAGGATCCAATTGCGGCGAAAAATGCAATGCATGGACGACCACAATGAGCACTTTTTGAAGTCATCATACCAAGTAGTGCCACACGCTCCTCTCAAGGGAATCCAGGGGACGCTTTGTATCAAATGCTTCGCGCTGTAAACGTCTTGCTAAAAGAAGGTGCAGACGGACAAAAGCTGTTTCCTACCTGAGATTGTCTCGCTGAGCTCAGAAACTTGAGCAGCGTTATTTAGGGAATCTTGGCTGACAGCGCTGAAGATCGTTCTGCTACAGATTAGACCAACAGAAGCCACTTTCTAGGACATGGCATATCGTTCGTGCATTGCCGTCTACACCCACTCAGCAGCATCTATTTTGAGCTCTGGCCGTATACTAGAAACGCATGGACACAGATTTTGCCGAAGACTTCTGCATTCAAGTGGCAAGGGACAATGCTGAAGGCGTGGCTCCTATACATCGCTGTGCTCCTACAACTGCGGATAGCCGTCTAGACGTGCCTTTTACACTCCACGAGCAAATTGTAGTGCTGTTTGCTTCGGCTCGTTCTACAGCTCCTGGGCCAGATAGAATAACGTATCGATCACTTTTTCATCTCGGCACGCAAAGAAACAAAGCTCTGTTGGACCTCTACAACTTCTATTGGTGTTCTGGGTCAGTCCCAAGCCATTGAAAAAGAAGTCGTTTAGTGGCTGTTCTTAAGCCTGGCAAGTCTCCACGACACATTTCGTTCCACAGGCCAGTGGCAGTGGCTAGTTGTGTCAGCAAAGTGATGGAGCCTTTGGTCTTCGCTCGTCTGGAATGGTTTCTGGAGAAGCGTGGCTTTTAGCCAATTGCAACTACAGGTTTTTCTCAAAGGACTTTCCTCAATATACGGCGTTATTGACCTTGTCAGTATCATCGAGAATGAGAAACACCACCGTCGGCTTACAGCTGTCATGTTTCTAGACATTAGGGAGCGTTTGATAACGTGTCCCAGGATGCCATTCTAGATGCCCTTGTGTCGTTTGTATTGGAGGACGATTGCATCAGTGGATAACGAGCTATCTCCGCAGACGGATGGTTTTTATGTCAATACTTGATGGAGTGACATCCGATCACCCCGCGATGCGCGGCGTGACACAAGGAGGAGTCCTGAGCCCTATGCTATTTATCCTGGTTGGCATAGGAATCACTATAGTGCTCTCTAAAACAGTGTCAGTATCTGCCTATGCGGATGATATCTGCATTTGGACATCAAGTGTAATGCGACTTTACGTGCAAGCACGGCTTCAGAAAGCAGTATCTGCCACTTTGACGTACCTACGCCGCGAAGGACTTAAAATGTCAACGTCAAAAAGTGCAACATTGGCATTTACCGAAACATTTATGATATGCTACCTTGTAAAGATCGAAGGAGCTGTTATTCCATAAGTCACACATTATAATTTCAAGGAGTGACAATTGATCGAGATCGGTTATGGTCAACACATGTCTCGGCACCAAGAAGAAAATCACAAAATTTACCCACGTCCTTCAACATATGGCAGGGAAAACATGGGGCCCATCGGTTTCATCGCTGTAGCGCCTTTACCAGGCGCTCTTTTTCGGGTATTTGCAACACAGTGCCCCGATACTGTGCAACCTTATGCGATCGACATTAAGTGTGCTTCAAAGTGCACAGACACAAGCCCTACGAATATGTTTCGTGTTGCCTCGATGCACAACAACACGTGGAACGATCGTTGAAGCCCGAGTCTGGTCTATTCAAGTCTACCTCGCGCAAGGACCTCTTCGGGCGAACCTCCGACAAGTGACAAGACATGAGTGCCATCTATTGTCCAGTGTTTTCCCTGACTGGCAGAACTCAAACTACTCCGAAGTATTTCGGCGCAGCAACATGTGGTGCCCTTCGGATTTGCACTCGCAAAAATATCAGAAGTGCTCTATGGGTTGTGGGTGATCTACAGGTGTGGTTTTCGGTTCCTGGAATCGGTAAAACATCCCACATGGCGTCTTCGGTCCTAAGAAAACTTTCACTATTTTACATCAGTGAAGCGTACAGGCATCGCATGTTCTTGTTAATGGTTCGGTCACGGCGTCTTCTTCGGCAGCGGCAGTGGTTATGCCTGGGAAGGGTCTGACCCAACGTTCCAAGATTGCTGCCAGGGCGTCGTCTACCGCAGCAGAACTGGTTTGTTTACGCAAAGCGCTCTGTACAATTTCTTGTGAAAGGCCACAGAATTGCAATATCTTTTGGACTGCAAACCAGCGCTGCAGGTACTAAGATACTATATGAAGCAAGGCGCGTACGATCAGTAAACCACTGATGTCGCTATCCTGTTTAAAGAATTAAATGAAAAGGGCCACATGGTGGTGCTTCAGTGGATACCAAGTCATTGTGGCATCGCTGGAAATGAGTTTTCGCATGCAGAAGCACAGCAGGCACACCACAATTTAACTCTTCGGTCTAGGCCTCTCACAAGGCAGGATAATAACGCGATACTCTACGGAGCACTTAATCAAGCTGCAGCCTTGCATTCGTCAGACCCACAGAATCAATATGGACGCCTTTACAAGCTCGATCCAGAGCACAAGTTCTGGGTCAGTCATGCTCCTCGGCTTCGCTGAAGTTAAGAGACATTGCTACTCAGGCTACGTCTTGGAGTAGCATTGACTTTAAAGTATCTTCACACAATCGGATGAGAGGACAGCCCCGTCTGCCTTCTGTGCGGTTGTCCTGAGACTATCGAACATTTCCTTAGCGCTTGTCCAAAGTACTCTAGAGAGCGCATAAATCTTTAGACACCTTTACTACGCTTGGACACTCGCCCTCTGTCCGAACAAAAGATTTTGGGCACGTGGGGTGACAACAGGAAACAAAGCGTAGCCGTTGAAGCCCTGCTTATATTTCTTGGTGACTCATCTTTGGATTTTCGCCTCTGGGCTGCCACAAAATTGAACAGACTGCGAACTGTGAACTGTAGATATCAAGTTATGTAGTTAACTGTAGGCGTTTATTGGTTTTTCTGCTTGTACATATTTCTTTGTCCCTTTCAGTGTCATTTCCAATACCTTCGTATTCATCCCTTTTTTCTTTGTTAACAGTACCGTCCCCCCACAGGGATATAGGAGACGCAAGATCAGTTTCTCAGGCCGAACTCTTCTGTTTTTCAATAAACACTTACTCGCTCTCTCTCTCATCATACAATTCTGTGCATCATGCCTTTTAAGCGCTTCCCAGGCGCTTTCGGAAGTCTATCGCAACATTTTTTTTTATTTTTCCTCTACATCTTCACGTTCATTCCCAAGCTCACGCTGACTCCAAGAAGGTCGCGCACTGTCGCGACGTTTTCAACGTTGCGCTCAGAGTGAAGGTGTTGCAAGCGAACGTAGGCGTTCCGGTTCATCTCCCATCCGCAGCTGCAGATGACACGGCGGCATTTTTTGCTCTTGCACTATCGGCGTGGCGAGGATAGCAACTCACCAGAATCCTCGGTCGAGAAATATAAAGCACACTCAGATGTGGCTTCTTAAGGGTCAAAGCTGGAAATGGAGCCAGCAATGTATAAAACATGAAGCACGCGGTTGAGGGAAAACTAGCAAGAGGAGAAATTTACACTAAGCAAAGAAGTTCAGACTCACTACTCCACTGACGAATTCATTGTTTCAAGCGTTGCAATATACTGGTAAATAATGTATTTGTAGCTAATTTTTTATCTCCGCTCAAAATAAACGCTTGCAGAAAAAATTATCTTTAGCGCGGCCTCACTCGGAAAAGCTTAGCTCCAAGCGCTTACCGCGGGTGCAAGGCGGACGGCCACAACGAAATTTTGATCGAGCGACACCTTTGGCTTGTAGAGGGTACTTTTACTAGGCGACGACACCGTTTTCCTCACTTGTATCTGAGTACAGTTAATTTCATAAGTTTGATAATTGCGAGAATTTGGAGAGAACTTTATTAATCGCTATTAAAACAACCAGTTGCTCATTTTACCTTATGGTATACCTGTTAAAACACCACCTAATTGGTAGTTGCACTTTGAAAAAACGGGTTCCATTCGTGGGAAGCAGTTCGCAAAAGGTGCCTTTTCTCAAGCGGCCAGATGTCTGTATGTGGTCTCTACATTTACTTTTCTTGCCCTGCAAATATATCCTAACGAATCTTTGCCGTACGACCACTTATTTCCGTCAGGGGGTTACCCACGAGGCACAGTCAAACAAATTATTCAAGCCTTGCGAAGGCAGCGCGAAATGCATGTGAAGCTGCGCCGAAACATGACCAAGACAAGTGTCGCTAAAGATGACGACAAAGCCTTACGGCCGACGTTACCGCCAGCGAGCAGGCACTTCAGCGGTGGGAACGCTGGATAAATTCGCCGGGCAATGTGCACTGGGCTTCGTGTGTGAAACCATACGCCTTAACAAACATTCCTCGCCCCCTCGTCGCCGCCTTCACCGCGTTTGAAGTTTGTTATCCCGCACGCCACGAAAGCACCGTTGGCTGGTTGAGGTAGAAACCTTCGCCTTAAAAATAATTCGCAATAGTGCAAATATTTCACCCGAACCCAAAGAGATGGATCCCACTGATAAAGTAAACAAACATAGAAAGAGAACTTCAGTACAACAGCCTTTAAAGAACAAACAAATGTTAAATTAAGAAAACGTTTATGTCAATGAGCAAAGACAAATAAAGAAGGAGGTGTTCTTTATTTGCACGAGTTTTCCATTGTATACAGTTATTTTAGCAAAGGCGCGGGTGGCTGCTTCTCCAGGCAAGGTCAAGTGTGGTTCATCGGAGTTGTGTAACGTGCTATGATCTCCAGTCTCAGGATAGTACGTGTACCTTTTCGAAGCGTCGCTCTCAGCTAGCGATTCCTGACGAAAGAAACTGCTTTCAGAATAATACCCACTGGGGCGTAGCACCTATCTGAAAGGCCCAACGCCATCTGTCGCACGCGCAGTCGGCACGGCCTCTCCGTCGCTTGCAAAGCTTCATAACGAATGCCGGGCGTGCACCTATTTATTCACGAACGACACTAGAGTTACACACCTTGCATTGTGTCGGGTTTGGTGTTTTTGAGTAAATATATTTTGCCGGTGTGCATTTTTTTTGAAACAGACTACTTTGGTTTTACGATATCTTCACGGGATTTTTATCTTTCTGCACTCCACCTCAACTTCGAAATTTAGGCGGGCCAACAACTTTTTCCAACAGCGGTGGCATCTTCTTGTGCGTAGAAATATGCATGTTCCACCGGAGGACGACATCACAGCAGAGGTTGTAAGGAGAAGCCGTGCGTACAGGCAAATAATTAGATAATGGAGAGTTTCAAAGTTAATAAAGAAAGGCATGGAAAGATCTTTCCCTAGTTATGTAGACACATTTTTTTGTTTACGAAATAACGGTGGCTGTGAACACCTTATATACAAATAGGCTGCCTTTGCGACTCCCACCACTGCTAAGTAGCAAGAGAAAAGCGCTATGGGTTGGTGTGCAGGGATACGTTCGCGAACAAGTACACATTCGCAAAATTTTTAAGACCGAGGCGCTTTAGTGCTTCGGGCTGTCGGCGTCTCAAGTCGTCATCGTAGCATGTTGTTACGGTAATAAAACAAAGCGACAATAGTTTTCCAATGTCTCGGGCAGGAACGTAACAATTAAAAAAAGAGCACACTTAGCCTTCGTTTTTCAATGCCTCGCGCTATCTGGGTGTTCCAAAACGTGTAGTAAAATAGTACACCGGGGCGCTCGCCTTCGAACGCCTCTTATTAGAACGCTTCGTGCTTGAAAGCCACAATACGTATATCAGAATTGTATATGTCTACCCCAAAAAAATTTGATCTGAGTGGGCATCTACATTTCTTCACCGGTTTCATTTTCAAGGGATCCCTGTCAAGAAGAAGACCTAAAGTCTTTGAATACACTTATACACAGCAGGATTCGCCGCCCGCCTGGTTTGCTCAAGAGGAGATGGCCCGGGAAGAATTTGGATGCTTGGTCCACGCTCAGCCTTGTTGTTGCCTAAATGCTTGTCGAAGGAACGAAGTACTTGATATAACAATGGCCTGTACAAGGGTTGTGCAATAGAGGTTGACGTATACTTCGGTATATGATTAACGAATCATCCTCCTTAAGCAGTAAGAAACACACTTTTGATAAGACACACCTTTACTTATTTTCTGCGTAAAAACTGCGTTACGAATCCGCAAAAGATTTAAAGCACTTAGATACATGCTACCTGAAGCCGTACATGTACCTCGAAGCACAACTTTTGTTATTGCGTACTTTCTTAAACATAATAATTGTGGCTTCTTTTGTGATGTTTACAAACGATTCAATAATTTATTATAACAACCATCATGTGCCTTTCCCCCCAAAAAAAGATATCCCCACCCCTTCCAGGAAAAGTGCCGAGCTGAGTCCCTGTGCAAATGTTTTTAGTTATTTATTTACCAATACTAGTAATCCTTGGTCACGCTCGTATAGGAAGTGGTCACATAATGCATAATATGCTGGTAGGATCCACTTTACTGAAAATGATTAAAATATAAAAATGTTTTTGGAATGTAGCTACCTGTTTTTCTCTTAGTATACATATCCGACATTGGTACCCTTCCTCTCAGTCACCGTTTACAGCATGTACTGTGCGTGCATTCTTGCTTACCCTACACTAAACAAATCCTGGGAATTCCAGTGAGCAGGTCACGTATTTCTGTATAAAAATTCTCCGCCTACAAAAGTAATTCTTCTACCAAAACGCTGCCTAAAGATTTGGCAAATGACTGTCGCTAGTCTCTTAACGAATGCAATGGGTTTGAGATTTTCTCGACCATCCGCGCGGTTTCATTTATAGTAGTTCGTTTTAAATTGAGTGTGAAAACGAAATTGCAATTGGATTTAGGAAGAGTGGAAAAATAATCATGAATACCTGCCCTTTTTGTTAAAACAGAAGTTCATTTAACTATGCCTTATGATCCCCGGAAAGAAATAGCAGTGTTGGAAAGAGACGTACAAATGTTGTTTATTCGAGAGGTAAGCATCATGAGAAAATTTTTAATCAACTGAGTTCACTTATACTTTCGCGTAAGCCGTCTTAACTAGCGCTACAATGGGCCTTGCCTGGTGTTGCGGAATGATTTTTGCCAATAAAAATGTGCAAATTTGTGCCAATCTTGGGCCAAAAAAAAAACAATACGGAGGACCAGGCCTTTGGACGATATCTTATAGGGGGCCTTGTAGATTTTATTCCAATTAAAAGCTTTGTAGCAAACTCATATTTTCTACGTTACTTTTTTGTTTTTTACCTCATTTTTCATTAGTCTCCCGGCTCTAAAGTGAACGGTGTTATTGCTATTGTTGTATGATACAAATATTGGTAGCAATGTCTGTATTTTCCTAATGTCACAGATGCCAAAATTCTTAGTTCTTTATATACAAACAGTAGTCCTGAAATACGTTTGGACGAAAGTGTACTGTGTTCCGTACATTCCTGTGAGGGATCTTCATCAACGCAATCGTTTTGTTTAGCCGAGGACACGAAATAGGTATGGGGAACGCAATTGCGCTTTTTATGTCCCGCATACAATGAATCAGTTACCCGACGGTGTTTTCTCCCTCATTAGCCGAAAATTATTAAGAAATGTCTGTTTGAACTTTTTATTACGTATTTGCTCATCACTCAACACATTTTATATTATATTTTTTTCTTTCCTTTCTTCTCTTTTTTGTGGGTGTCCGTACTGGCGAAGCGATTGGCCTCGGTGCCACCAACAACCGGGCACTGCCCTTCAAGCCTTGTGTGACTTCGGCAGGCCCGTAAATGTACCTTGTATATTGCAAACAATATACATTATTATTATTATTATTATTATTCTCGTCATCCTTGCTGATTTCTTGCATTTATAAATACTCCCCATCAGCATGCTATCTTATGTAGCGGTTGGTGCATAGGCTTGCACTGTATTAAGCCTGTATTTCTTGTTTCTTTTCAACCGCAGTACCGCGTCTCTCTTGTCAATGCCGGAAAACTCCATCTACAATCCTTAGTATTTTTTTAGTTGGAATCTCACTCTAAGCCTTGGGCTTCGACAGTGATGCAAACAGGGCACTTGACCCTCCCGCAAATTACACAAGCACAATTCCTTTTTCCTATCACTCTCTCCTTGTCCCCTTGCACTGCCAGCAGTTTTCCTCCCCAAAAGAGGTTAATACGGAGTCTTATACCCTAATCTGTCTTTTTTATATCCTTGGCACAACAAAACGTCTCCTCTGGTAAGTTCCACGGCAGCTTTTGCTGTTATATGAATTAGCATAACCCTCGAATATCCCGACATTATTCGTTACTTTCCAACCGAACAACACTGCCCCCATTAGCCCATTAGGCAAGGATTGTAATTGAGCTGCTGGTGGGTGTTTCAACATCGTAACTTGCAGGGTGCTAAACAGGGCTCGCGTTTTGAACGCTGCCTTCTCAAGTTCTAAAGGCAAGCAGTGGGCCCCCAAGAGACCCTTATCACCCTCATCACCCTATCACAGCTGCGGGTCACTCAGGGCGAACATTGGGTTGGTTAGGCTTTGGAAATGATGCCAACTAATGCAGTGCGCGCGCCAGATGCTGCCATTGACGGGGGGGGGTGTTGGGGGTGTTTTTTTCTTCTTAAGAGGATTCGTCGCGTGGAAGTACATTATCTAGCCTATCCATATAGATAGCACGAATGATTGTTATCCCCGAAGGAGGCAGCACCCTAAACCTGCCAAAATCTGTTGCGTTAATGCAAAGCATTGTTTATGCGCCACACGGGAACTAAAAATGCGTTGAGGCGATTTGTTTTGCAAAGAAGGTGCCGGTCACAGTTCTTCATCTTCCCCGCACTGCAGCATTCTTAACCAGCGTCTTTATAATTTCAAGCTGACTCCTGTTGCGGGTAGAGATTAAAAATTGTTCCTTAAAATGCACACAAACAGAACCAAAAGAATGGTTCAATAAATATTCAGTGTAAGAAAACAAAAACTTTTATCCATAAAACAAATTCGGTTGAATGTATTCAAGCTTAAATTATCGCAAGAGAGAAAACACGGTTTGGGAAAGGGTACGTCAAAATGATGGAAACAAACCTCCAGAGTCGCCTTTATGCGAACAATTATGTTATGCAGGAAGAAGGTTAATAATAAGCAAACGATGGATGCGCTGTTTTTTATTAGGAACTTATAGTTTGTTATCTAAGGTACATTTATTTGTTGTCCAGTGAGGAGAAATGTACCTAAATGGGATAAATATATATATACGAGGTGCGTGATGGTGATTCTTTAAAGGCCACGCTTTAAAACCAACACGGAGATTGTGTACAAGTAAGTACAAGGCTGATTAGTACTGTTACATAGAGAAAAAATGCTTGAGAAAGTTCTACTCACCAGGGAAATCTGCGAAAAGCAAGCTTTCTTTTTGTGTTTTCATGGCTAGAGAAACATGCTCTACAATATGCACCAATAAGTATTTTTTAGGCATATAGATATCCACACCATCAGAGAGATTACAATAAGGCAAATGCTGAATATTTGCAACACTTCTGGAAATAGGACCTTCAACAAAAAATGACAAGGGTTTACAGCTTATAAAAAGACTCCGTCAATGCTGCCTTAGAAAGCACGTCACATCTGCAGTCTCTTTGCACATACACTGATTCGTAGAAACTATGCATTAAAACTTTCTTTAAATAACTACGGCTGTTAACAGTATTGAAATTAAAAAAACATGTAAAAAGTATTGTAGCTTTGTATAACCCAAAAGCCAGACCCCGGGTCCCAGATTTTGAATTATGCATAATTCACACCTGCCTGGCAGTCAATATGTTCATGAGATATCAGGAGCAAGGAGTTACGTATTGGGCGTTTTGTGTTCCTTGAAATGTGCGTAGGAAGCCTGGACTGTAAGGCTGATACTGTACAGAAAACCTAGCTATTCAGATTATACAGGACAGCCGAGAAATGAACTTCCCACGGTGTCGACAAAATCGAAAAAAATTTTTACGATCGAAGGCACTGAGCAGACACCCCATTTTTGCAACTATTGCTGTCTAAAATACATCTCGCGCAGGCTGTAACAAGGCATGAAAAAAATAAGCATAATAAAATTCGCCAGGGAGAGCAGGTGAACATTGTAAACAAAAAAGCAAGCCTAAATGCGAATGCTTTACACTGTTTCCGGGAATTATTCATTTCGTCATTCATAAAATGATCTGTTATCAGCTGTGAACACAGAAAAGGTTCTGGCGGGAAGGCTACACTACAGTTTAAAAGCGCAGAAATAGGGCTTCCGGACGTGTAAACAAGATTTATAGTTAGCTTTGCATAGACCAACTCTCACTAACGAGACAGAAGCAAGTACAAATTGCGGTGGATGCATTGGTTGGATGCGATGTTTGGCGAGTTCGTCCCATGCCACCAGTTGACTGAAACGTCTTCCTGTATGATATGGTATTCTTCAATCAAGTCAATGAAAGCCCACACACGGACAGGTAGTGACTAAAAAGGAACAGTGAATTAATAAATTTATTCGATTTGTGCCATAACATTAGGGTAAATATACACCTTTGTAATATAGGTTTCAGTATTTTTCACTCCAATCATAACCAAATTACCTCAATCCCCCATCTCCGGTTGGCACACGTTTTGTCTACCCTTCAGATTACACCCAATTCCTAGGAGTGCTGCTCTATAAACGTATGAATGTTAACTTCCGCGTCATGTTACTCTGGTAAAATTGCGTTTTGGTATTCACGTACTGAATAATACTTGTGGGTGTCTTCTCTGGCCGTTTTTTGTTCTTTTTACGGCTGTTTTGTACACAGTCATTTAACATATTATCTACGTTCTCGGGGAAACACTTATAATGTTCATCTGTCATCGCTTTCTTTGCCAAATTGAGCCATTCGTAATATTACTTTCAGTCATCCGAGATACTCTGCTCCACATTTATAATTTAAACGGTAATAGTACCCGTCCTTTTAAATATAAAATAAATATGTACACACCGCTGTCTCGTGCCAGAAATAACGAATATATCTATAACTGAATCGACCAGTTGTTACTATTTACCTCAAAAAACCCGTTTTTTACACCACAATAACCTAATTATAGCGAAAATTTGCTCTAACTACTCCAACCCACCCTTCGTATTCGTAGCCTTTTCAATGCGAAATGAACTCGCCACCCCCTTAAACCCACTCACCCTCTGTATTTTTTCTGCAACCAAGTGATGCATTTCTATTGTGTACTTTGGCATAACGTATGAAAGTATTTTCAGTGTAACCCTATGTGTTCCCAGTGTTTTATGTGCATTTATTTTATTGCTACAATTTGATATATATATATATGTATGTATATATGTGTGTGTGTAGTTATATATTTATTTTAATGCATATAGACGGCCGATCTATCTTTCAGTATTTTCTCAACGAGCCCCTCATTTTCCGTACGATATATAAATATATATATATATATATATATATATATATATATATATATATATATATATATATATATATATATATATATATATATATATATATATATATCTATATTTATATATATATATATATCTATATATATCTATATATATATATATATATATATATATATATATCTATATCTATATATATATATATATATATATCTATATATACATATATGTATATATATAAATATATATTTATATAAATATATATAGATATATAGCGAATCAGAAAATGGGAAATGAGGGGCTTGGGGAAATAAGACAGAAAATAAGGGTTGGCAGTCAAGAATACCTCGGAAAGCAAAGGAGAGGTTGTGGTGGGTCATAGAAAGAGATGAATAATTTTTTTAGTCGAAATGAAAGTGGTGAAAAAATGCCCGCCGGGTGGGATCCGAACTCATGACCTCCAGAATACCGGTCTGGTGCAATAACCACTACGCTACCCGCAGGGCTGTTTCCACAGCACTTTCCCGGGTATTTATGTTAAGGTATTTTTGTTTCCTGCACTTGGGGGTGGTAGCCAGCACCACTCGGACTACTCGGGGTGAAGGGGACCTTCTTTTTACCCCAGGGCCGTAACTCGAGTGTCTACGACATGTCGTGAGTGGTCAACCAGCGTTGAACCCTCTTAACCTCCCTTTGGCACCAAGACTGCCAGAACAGAGGCCCTCGCTAAGCATGTAGCGATTCAGAAAATGGGAAATGAGGGGCTTCGTGAAATAAGACAGAAAATAAGGGTTGGCAGTCAAGAAAACCTCGGAAAGCAAAGGGGAGGTTGTGGTGGGTGATAGAAAGAGGTGAAGAATTTTTTGAGTCGAAAAGAAAGTGGTGAAAAAAAGCCCGCCGGGTGGGATCCGAACCCACGACCTCCAGCATACCGGTCTGGTGCGATAACCACTACGCTACCGGCGTGGCTGTTTCCCCAGCACTTTCTCGGGTATTTATGTTAATGTATTTTTGTTTCCTGCACTTGGGGGTGGTAGCAGCGCCAGTCGGACTACTCGGGGTGAAGTGGACCTTCTTTTTAACCCCAGGGCAGTGACTTGAGTGTCTACGACATGTCGAGAGTGGACGACCAGCGTTGAACTCTCTTAAGCTCCCTTTGGCACCAAGACTGCCAGAACAGAGGCCCTCGCTAAGGATGTAGCGAATCAGAAAATTGGAAATGAGGGGGTCCGTGAAATAAGACAGAAAATAAGGGTTGGCAGTCAAGAAAAACTCGGAAAGCAAAGGGGAGGTTGTGGTGGGTCATAGAAAGAGATGAAGATTTTTTTGAGTCGAAAAGAAAGTTGTCAAAATATATATATGTATATATATAAACAAAGATAAGTCGGCAGTCTACAAGGCACAGGGGCATTGTTAGGCTCTTTTTTTACTACGGTAATGACGTTACCATTTTTTAAATATACGAAAAAAAGAAAGGAAGAAAGAAAGAAAGAAAGAAGGAAAGAAAGAAAGAAAAAAGAAGGACAGAAAAACACGCGCCCAGAGTGGTGACCGAACCCACGCCTTTCGATTAGATTTTGAATGCCCTAATTGGTAGGGCATTCTCTCCTCAAGGAAGTTCTCTACCTGAAACGTCAGTAAACTTAATTCTATTTTCTACGTCTTCCTTGTGTGTCTCTTTCTCTACTAACCAATATATATATATATATATATAAATATATATGTATATATATATATATATATATATATACAGAACAAGGTACCCTTCTAGTATAGTCAGTGTGGCACTGGCTACTCCCTCGCGACCACCGTCTAGAAAGGTTCCGCGGATCGCCAACACTATTTGCATTTGACAGCAACCACCCCCGACATTGCAAAGAGTTTATACCATACCCGGAGAGATACAGATACTGGCGAATCTGTTCTGATGCCCAGGAGGGTGACGGAAACTGACAAAACCTAAAGAACCTCTTTCCGAATCAAAATAACCCAGAAAATATATTCGATAACGCAATCAAGTGGGCCCGCCAAACAGACTGCCAGTTAGCATTGTTAATAGCCAATTCTCAAAAAGAGAAACACCCGAGACCAACCTGGTATTTACATAGGGTGCGAACATGTCACGAGTAACCAAGATATTGAGCGGTCATTTCAATATGATCAGAGAAATTCAGCACCTATCAGCTATCTTTCCCGAACAACCCCGTGCAGTGTATCGTGAATACAAGAAATTAGGAGATATGCCTGTTAGAGATAAAATTGAAGTAAGCAAATAATATTCGTGATGCCGCCCATGCGGGAAAACGCGTTGCAAAAGTTCTTCCCTCGTCACCCCACCTGACATGGCAAAAGTTACCTTTTCCAGAATTTTCTTACGAATAAAAGTCTTGACTGTGATTCGATCACAGTCGTACACAGAGTGCATGGTGAAATGTGTGGAAAGGTCTATAATGGCCCGACCAAGAATGAATTTCGGCTTAGATGCACCAACCACGAATCCCACATAACTTCACATCCGGATCTACCGGATCTACCCCCCCCCCCCCCGCGCCCGTTTAGCAACCAATATCGTGTCATCAGTGACTTTGAACAACGATGAGGACAAGCCGCGTGCCCCGAATCAGAGTGGCCTGAATAAGAAACGCCACACCGCCGACAGAGAAACAGCTGTAAAATGCCACCGCAAACGTTACCGAATCCTTGTGATACTTGCCCAACAGCTCGCTGGCCACGCGGCCAAGCTTTGCTACACTACTCGGTTTCATCGAACTGGCGTCACGACAAGACCAGCTGTAGTCATAACCAGTAGTAAAACAACCACGAAAATGGAACATCAGAATCGGAGTATGGCGCGAGGACCATGCGTCGACTGGGCGGGCCGTGCATGCATGTGGCCTTGCAGTTTGACCGAGTCAATGATCTGTGCCTCTGCCACCATCTTATTGGCGTCTCCCTCTACCCCCACTTTTTCCCATTTTACATTCCCGCTGACTATTTTTACACCATTCACGAAGCACGCAGAACTCCCTCTTGTGTTTGATTTTGTGTTTGCTTGTGTTCTTCTTGTTGACGTCTTTTTGTGCTGCCTTTTCTTTCGTGTTCTTTTCCCTTCCTTCAACTGCCACCTTTCTAGCCAATCAGAGGGCCTCACTTGACCAAACTGTTTCAAACACAACTCACCCGCGACCTCTTCTGGCGGGATTAGGGAAGTGGCCCCCCCTCACAAAGGCAAAATGCGTGGAAGTAAATTACAGCCCTGAAGAAGGTGTCTACCTCTGAATCTTTTGGCAACAAAAAACGAGAAACATGTGAGGCCACTTCTTTCACTATTTTTAATCTAACCCATATATATTTATACATATATATATATATATATTTATACATATATATATATATATAATTACGAAATGAGGAACTCAGTGAGGAAAGATAGAATGATAGGCCGGCAGTCTACAACTCCAAACGAGGCATAGGGGATTTGTTAGGCTTTTTTTACTATGGTTATGACGGTAATATTTTTTTATATACGAAAGAAAGGAAGTAAAGAAAGAAGAAAGAAAGAAATAAAGAAAGAAAAAAAGAAAGAAAGAAAGAAAGAAAGAAAGGAAAACGCGCGCCAGAGTGGGGACCGAACCCATGGCTTTCGATTAGATATCGAATACCCTACCAATTGGGCTATCTGGGCAACAGTGGTCTTCACTTTCAGGGATATTTATATTTACCAGAACTATATCTGACGCTTGAGGGTGGTAGCCAGTGCCCTTTTGACTGCATGGGGAGAAGGGGATCTTATTTCAAACCCCCGGGGCGTGACTGGAACGTTAACAACAACGTCAACAATCACAGAGGACAATGAAGACGAAGTGGATGAATTCCAGCGCACGCTGTTATGGCCGCATTGTGAATTATGTAAATAGATCGTTCCTCATCCATCAACCGTCGTTCGCGTCATTGGCTCTGCTGCAATGTTACATTTGGTGAACAGTGCGGGTCGTCATCTCCGTCCTGGGCCCAGCATCGCACCTCATCGGCATTGGTGAAATCATCGAGGGCGCGTGAACCGCGTCGGGCAGCCCCAGCCCCACCACTACAAGAACTCGACGACGTCCCCCCGACCCGTCTCCCCAGCCCATGACGAGACGATCCGACGACGACGTTTGACGTGACGACGGTGACGAAGTGTCCCCAGCCCTGTGGTCCGACGTGTAAGCAAGCCGTCACCGATTCGTCATTCCTTTGTGGGCGCTGCTGCTGCGGTTTGGAGCTCACCAAACGCATCCCTTACATCCGTGGTTGAAAGAGCTTCACTGTATAGTCTCATCACATCGTTCACATTCACCAAGATCATCAGGCTACTGCGGCATCGACCGGTACGATCGCCTTCGAGGAAACGGGCATGTTATGACATCAAAGATGATAAAGACAGCGGCGGCATGTAGGATCAAGCACAAGTATCTGCGACGACGAAGAAGCTGTGTGGGGCACGCTGCCTCGCATGCGTGTTCAAGCATTGCTCATCTGCATCACCGTCGTCACAGCGCCGCAGCTTCAACCGGTACAGTCGCCCTCGACCGGGAGGGGTAATGTCAAGGAACACCTAGGCGGCCAATGCCCCAAACTGCCATGTTATCACAGAGGACGACGAGGACGAAGTGGCTGGGTTCCAGCGCGCGCTGTTTTGGCCCCTTTGTAAATTATGTAAATAGATCGTTCCTCATCCATCAACCGTCATTCGAGTCATTGGCTCTGCCGTCACGTTTCAATATATTTAAGAAATAAGGGGCTCATTGTGGAACTATAGAAAGATAGGTCGGCAGTTTTAAACGCTAAAGGAGGCATCGGGGATTTGTTAGGCTTTTTTTACTACGGGTAATGATGTTACATTTTTTTAACGTACAAAAGAAAGGAAGAAAGTAAGTAGGAAAGAAGAACATGTGCCAAGAGTGGGGACTGAACCCACGTCTTTCGATTAGATCTCGAAGGCCTTTCCAATTGGGCTATCTGCCCGACTGTGTCCTCCTTCACTTTCAGGGGTATTTATATTTACCAGAACTGTATCTGACGCTTGAGGGTGGTAGCCAGCGCCACTCTGACTGCACGGGGTGAAGGGGAACTTCTTTTCAACCCCCGGGGCGTGACTTGAACGTCTACAACCTGTCATGAGCAGCTAACTGGCGGGAAGCCCTCTTAGGCTATCTAGGCATCAAGGCTGCCAGAACCGAGGCCCTCGCTAGGCTTTCGCAGAATATTATAATTAGAAAATGATGGAATCGTTGGCAAAATATAGAAAGATAGGTCGGCAGTCTAGAACGCCGAAGGAAGCTTAGATGATTTGTTAGGATTTTTTTCTACGGTTATTCACGTTAACATTTTAATATACGAGAAAAATGAAGAAAGAAAGAAAAAAGAAAAACGCGCGCCCAGAGTGGGGACCGAACCCACGCCAAGATAGCCCAATTGGTAGGGCATTCCAGATCTAATCGAAAGGCGTCGGTTGGTTCCCCACTCTGGGCACGTGTTTTTCTTTCTTTGTTTCATTCTTTTTTCCTTTCTTTCTTTCTTTCTTTCTTTCGTATATTAAAGAAATGTTAACATAATTACCCGTAGTAAAAAAAGCCTCACAAACTCCCTATGCCTCCTTTGGCCTTGTACACTGCCGACCAATTTTTATATATTTCCTCAACGAGCCGCTCATTTCCTAATTATATTATTCTGCGAACGCCTAGCGACGGCCTCATTTCTGGCAGCCTTGATGCATAGGTAGCATAAGAGGGCTTCCCGCCAGTTACCCGCTCATGCAGGTTGTAGACGTTTGAGTCGTGGCCTGAGGGTTGAAAAGAAGGTCTCCTTCTGCCTGTACAGTCAGGGGGGTGGGGGGGTTGGCTACCAGCCCCCAAGCGTCAGATACAGTTCTGGTAAATATAAATTCCCCTGAAAGTGAAAAAGAACACAGTCGCCCAGTTAGCCCAATAGGTAGGGCATTTGAGATTTATAGGAAAGGCGTGCGCTCGGTCCCCACTCTGGGCGCGTGTTTTTTTCTTTCTTCTTTTCTTTCTTTCTTTCTTTCTTTCTTAATATTTTATTTAGATATGTATCTATTTATTAATTTCTTCCTTTCTTCCGTATATTAAAAAAAATGTTAACGTCATTACCTTAGCAAAAAAAGGCCTAACATACCCTCTATGCCTCCTTTGGTGTTGTAGACGGCCGACCTATCTTTCTGTATTTCCTCACTGAGCCTCTCATTTTCTTATAATATTCAGCAAAAGCCCTGCGGGGGCCTCGGTTCTGGCAGCCTTGCTGGCTAGGTAGCATAAAAGGGCTTCCCGCCAGTTACCCGCTTATGACAGGTTGTAGCGTTCGAGTAATGCCCCGGGGCTTATAAAGAAGGTCCCCTTCTGCCCGTGCAGTAAGAGTGGCGCTGGCTAGCAACCCCAAGCGTCAGATACAGTTCTGGTAAATATAAATACCCCTGAAAGTGAAGGATAACACAGTCGCCGAGATATTCCAATTGGTAGTGCATTCGATATCTAGTGGAAAGGCGTGGGTTGGGTACCCACACTGGGCGCGTTTTTCTTTCTTTCTTTCTTTCGAAATTTCTTTTATATATAAAAAATGTTAACGTCATTACCCGTATTAAAAAGGCCTTACAAATCCCCATGCCTCCTTTGGCACTGTAGGTTGCCGACCTATCTTTCTATATTTCCTCAACGAGCCTCTCAATTCCTAATTATAAGATTCTGCGAAAGCCTATTGAGGGCCTCTGTACTGGCAGCCTTGATGCCTAGGTAGCATAAGAGGGCTTCCCGACAGTTACTCTCTCATGACATGTTGTAGAATTTTGAATCACGCCCCGGGGATTGAAAAGAAAGTCCCCTTCTTCTCGTGCAGTCAGAGTGGCGCTGGCTACTACCCTCAAGCGTCAGATACAGTTCTGGTAAATACAAATACCCCTGAAAGTGAAGGAGTACACAGTCGCCCAGATAGCCCATTTGGTAGGGCATTCGAGATCTTATCGAAAATCGTGGGCTCGGTGCCCAGTCTGGGCGTGATCAAGTACACGTTCGCGAACAAGTACACGTTTGCAAGTTTTTTAAGACCGAGGCGCCTTAGGGCTTCGGGCTGTCGTCGTCTCAAGTCGTCATCGTAGCATGTTGTTACGGTACTAAAGCACAGCGACAATAGTTTTTCAATGTCTCGGGCTGGAACGTAATACCTATTAAACGAACAGACTTAGACTTCGTTTTCCAATGCCTCGCGCTATCTGGGTGTTCCAAAACGTGTAGTGAAATAGTACACCGGGGAACTCGCCTTCGAACGGCTCCTATTAGAACGCTTCGTTCTTGAAAGCCACAATACGTTTATCAGAACTGTATTAGTCTACCCCAAAAAAATTTCATCTCAGTGGGCATCTACGTTTCTTTACCGATTTCATTTTCAAGGGCTCTCTGGCAAGAAGTCCTAAAGTCTTTTAATACACTTCTACACTGCAGGATTCGCCGCCCGCCTGGTTTGCGCAAGAGAATATGGCCCGGGAAGAATTTGGATGCTTGGTCCATGCTCAGCCCTGTTGTTGCCTAAATGCTTGTCGAAGGAACGAAGTACTTGATATAACAATGGCCTGTAAACGGGTTGTGCAATAGAGGTTGACGTATACTTGAGTATATGATTAACGAATCATCTTCCTTAAGCAGTAAGAAACACACTTTTGATAAGACACACCTTTACTTATTTTCTGCGTAAAAATTGCGTTACGAATCCGCAAAAGATTTTAAAGCACTTAAATACATGCTACTTGAAGCCGTACATGTACCTCGAAGCACAACTTTTTTTATTGCGTACTTTCTTAAACCTAATAATTGTGGCTCCTTTTGTGATATTTACAAACGATTCAATATTTTTTATAACGACCATTATGTGCATTTCTCCCCAAAAAAAAGATATCCCCACCGCTTCCAGGAAAGGTGCCGAGCTGAGTCCCTGTGCAAATTTTTTTAGTTATTTATTTACCAATACTAGTAATCCTTGGTCACGCTCGTACAGGAAGTGGTCACATAATGCATAATATGCTGGTAGGATCCACTTTACTGGACATTATTAAAATATAAAAATGTTATTGGAATGTAACTACCTGTTTTTCTCTTAGTATACCTATCCGACATTGGTACCCTTCCGCCCAGTCACCGTGTACAGCATGTACTGTGCGTGCATTCCTGCTTACCCTACATTAAACAAAACCTGGCAATTCCAGTGAACAGGTCACCTTTTTATTTATAAAAATTCTGCGCCTACAAGAGCAATTCGTCTACCAAAACGCTGCCTAAAGATTTGGCAAATGACTGTCGCTAGTCTCCTAACGAATGCAATGGGTTTGAGCTTTTCTCGACCATCCGCGCGGTTTCATTTATAGTGTTTTGTTTTAAATTGAGTGTGAAAACGAAATTGCAATTGGATTTAGGAAGAGTGCTCACTGTGTACTTAGGTTGACAAACGGGCTATCCGGTTGCTGGGCGGTCTTCAAGAGGCCCCCAAACACGAGTACGTCATTTTTTTTATTTTGTAACTGCTGGTCCGTCACCGCCACGTCCGCGCTCAGGTGCGCAATCGGAAATTTCTTGGTATTTTTAACTCTGGACGTTTACTTTTAGGAATTACAAAACGGTTTGTCTGTTCAAACAAGCCCAGGCCAAGGGTAATGGTGCGCTATTGTTACATAATAAGAAATTCTACCCTCCAGAAGATTATGAGTTTGCAATTTTTTGTTAAACAGAAGTTCATTTATGTATGCTTTATGATCCCCGGGAAGAAATAGCAGTGTTGGAAAGAGACGCAGAAATGTTGTTTATTCGTGAGGTTAGCAGCATGAGAATAATTTTAATCAGCTGAGTTCACTTATGCTTTAGCATAAGCCACCTCAACTAGTGCTACAATGGGCCTTGCCTTGTGTTGCGGAATGATTTGTGCCAAGAAAAATGTCCAAATTTGTGCCATTCTTGGGACAACAAAAACATTACGGAGGACCAGGCCTGTAGGCGATATCTTATAGCGGGCGTTGTAGATGTTATTCCAATTAAAAGCTTTGTAGCCAACTCATAATTTTCTGGAGGTTAGAATTTCTTATTATGTAAAAATAGCCCACCACTAGCCTTGGCCTGGGCTTGTTTGAACAGCCAAACCGTTTTGCAATTCCTAAAAGTAAACGTCCGCAGTTAAAAATACCAAAAAATTTCCGATTGCGCACCTGAGCGCGGACGTGGCGGTGACCGACCAGCAGTTACAAAATAAAAAAATGACGTACTCGTGTGTGGAGGCCTCTTGAAGACCACTCAGCGTCCGGATAGCCCGTTTGTCAATCTAAGTACACGCTGAGGGAGATTGGCCAAGATTGCTCCGACCGCCCGACACTCAAAAAGCCATGAAAATTCTGAGGGCCTCGCATGCAAATGATTCCCGGCTGCTGCCCAGTGTCTCCGGCGCGCACTTGTCAAGCTAAGCATGTCCACTTAGGGAGATTTGCCAGGATTGACAAAAACAAACACTACAGTGTTCACCGCAATTATCGCAACGCTTTTTCGGATGGAGAAAGATGCGCCATAGCAAGCGCCCCTCCAATGTGATGTCTAATGATTATCACTTCCACAAAAATGCAAGCAGCTAACACGCATACCATCAATTATAAAGTAAAGGTCGTTGGATTCGCGACGAGAATCAAATCGGCTGGAATCGTCGGCTATAACCGTCAGAATTGAGTGACTTTTCGCGCAGCCTGGCTGTCATCAGATAATATGCGTTAGTGTGAGCTTCCCTTATTTTTTGCTTGGCGTTTAATGAGCCCTGCTTCACAAGTACAACAGGGCGATACACCCAAAGTGAACAGAGGCCTGGCCTAGTAACATCAAAAATGTGTCGCACCAACTGCGTGTTTTGCATCAAACCCTTATGATTTCGGAAGGGGAACGCATGTTTCGACCAAGTTGCGGAATGTGTGCATTATTAAATATGCGCGGAGAAGTTAGGGCAAAACTTTTTTATGCCACGACAGTATTCTTAGACGCACGGCAATCTTTTGAATATATCAGAACGGTCGGGATCTTCTAAGCATCACGGTATACTGGCAGCATGGGTGCTTTTGTATTCAATCCTCCAATCTTCCACTTATGTTAGAACGGGTTCGTTTCCCTAATACCTCGTACGCTGCAAGACGCTTGGTTGCCTGACCCTTGCCTGCACAGCAAATAAAGATAATGCTGCGCTAAATATTCCTTGCAATTAAATTTCTTGGCACCTAAAAAATTGCGTTAGAATATAGGATTTCGAATTGATATCTTGTACAAACCTCCACAATGCCTTGCACAGTACTTGGCTTGTCACTTTTAATGAAGTCGATTTTTTTGCACAGTTCTTGCCTATCCATGCAACTTTACTTTTTTGTTTGATCAATAATCCGTTCTTTACCTACTAGTTATTAACTGCTAGAAATCCTACCATTTTAATCATAGAGTGTTACTGCTGCTTTTTCCGGTGTTTCCATTTGACGTTACTTTATGGTTTTTTACCCCATTTTTCATTAGTCTCTCGTCTCTATAGTGAACGGTGTAATTGTTATTGTTGCATGGTACAAATATAGGTTGCAATGTCTGTATTTTCTCATGGTCTCAGATGCCAAAATTCTTAGTTCTGAACACAAACAGTAGTTCTGAAATATGTTTGGATGAAAGTGTACTGTGTTCCGTACATTCCTGCGAGGGAGCTTCATCAACGCAATCGTTTTGTTTAGCCTAGAACACGAACTAGGTATGGGGAAAGTATTTTCGCTTTTTACGTCCCATATACAATGAATCCGTTACGAGACGATGTTTTCTCCCTCAGTGGCCGAAAATTATTAAGAAATGTCTGTTTGAACTTTTTATTACGTATTTGCTCGGCACTCAACACATTTTTATATTATATTTTTTTCTTTCCTTTCTTCTCTTTTTTGTGGGTGTCCGTACCGGCGAAGCGATTGGCCTCGGTGCCACCAACAACCGGGCGCTGCCCTTCAAGCCTTGTGTGACTTCGGCAGGCCCGTAAATGTACCTTGTATATTCCAAACAACATACATTATTATTAATATTATTCTCGTCATCCTTGCTGATTTCTTTCATTCATAAATACTCCCCATCGGCATGCCATCGTATGTAGCTGTTGGTGGATAGGCTTGCACTGTATTCAGCCCATATTTCTTGTTTCTTTCGAACCACACTACCGCGACCCTCTTGTGAATGCCGGAAAACTCCATCTACAATCCCTAGTATTTTTTTAGTTGGAATCTCACTCTAAGCCTTGGGCTTCGACAGTGATGCAAGCTACAAAGCACAATTCCTTTTTCCTATCACTCTCTCCTTGTCTCCTCGCACGGCAAGCAGTCTTCCTCTCCAAATTAGGTTAATACCGAGTCTTATACCCTATGCTGTCTTTTTTATACCCTTGGCACAACAAAACCTCTCCTCTGGTAAGTTCCACGGCAGATTTTGCTGTTATATGAATAAGCATAACCCTCCAATATCCCAATATTGTCCGTTACTTTCCAACAGAACAACGCTGCCCCCGTTAGCCCATTAAGCAAGGATTCTAATTGAGCTGCTGGTCGGTGTTTCAACATAGTAACTCGCAGAGGTGCTAAACAGGGCTCGCGTATCGAACGCTGCCTTGTCAAGTTCTAAAGGTAACCAGGGGGCCACCCAGAGACCCTTATCACCCTTATCACCCTATCTCAGCTGCGGGTCACTCACAGCGAACATCGGGTTGGTTAGGCTTTGGAAATGATGCCAACTAATTTTGTGCGCGCGCCAGATGCTGCCATTGATGGGGGGGGGGTTTTTTCTTCGTAAGAGCATTCCTCGCGTGGAAGTACATAATTCTAGCTTATCCATATAGGTAGCACGAATGATTGTTAACCCCGAAGGAGGCAGCACCCTAAACCTGCCAAATTCCATTGCGGTAATCCAAAGCATTGTTGATTTGCCACACGGGAGTTGAAAATACGTTGAGGCGATTTGTTTTGCAAAGAAGGTGCTGGTCACAGTTCTTCATCTTCCCCGCACTGCATAATTCTTAACCAGCGTCTTTATAATTTCAAGCTGACTCCTGTGGCGGGTAGAGATTAGAAATTGTTCCCTAAAATGCACACAAACAGAACCAAAAGAATGGTTCACTACATATTCAGTGTAAGAAAACAAAACTTTTATACATAAAACAAATTCGATTGAATGTATTAAAGCTTAAATAATCGCAAGAGACAAAACACGGTTTGGGAAAGGGTACGTCAAAATGATGGAAACAAAGCTCCAGAGTTATAATATGGCTGCCTTTATGCGAACAAATATAGAATACAGGAAGAAGGTTTGTAAGAAGCAAACGATGGATGCACTGTTTTTATTAGGAACGTATAGTTTGTTATCTATGGTACATTTATTTGTAGTCCAGTGAGGAGAAATGTAGGTAATCGGGATAAAAATATATATACGAGGTGCGTGATGGTGATTATTTAAAGGCCACGCTTTTAAACCAACACGAAGGTTGTGTACAAGTAAGTACAAGGCTGATTAGTACTGTTACATAGAGCAAAAATGCTTGAGAAAGTTCTACTCACGATTTTAGACTGCGAAAAGCAAGCTTTCTTTTTGTGCTTTGTGTTTTCTTGACTAGAGAAACATGCTATACAAAAAGCACCAAAAAGTGTTTTTTAGACATATAGATATCCACACCATTAGAGAGATTACAATAAGGCAAATGCTGATTATTTGCAACACTTTTGGAAATAGGACCTTTACAACAATGACAAGGGTTCACAGCTTATAAAAAGACTCCGTCAATGCTGCCTTAGAAAACACGTCACATCTGCAGTCTCGTGCAGGACACAGGACACAGTCTGCAGGACACAATCTGCAGGACACAGTCGCCCAGATAGCCCAAAAGGAAGGACATTCCAGATCTTGTCGAAAGGCGTAGGGTGCGGTCCCCACTCTAGGCGCGTGTTTTTCTTTCTTTCTTTCTTTCTTTCTTTCTTTTTTCTTCCTTTCTTTCATATATTAAAAAATGGTAACGTCAATAACCGTTTTAAAAACAGACTAAAAATCCCCATGCTTCCTATTGCGATTAGACTGCCGACCTATCTTTTTATATTTTCTGAATGATCCCCTCATTTCCTAATTATATTATTCTGCTAAAGCCTAGCGAGGGCCTCGGTTCTGGCAGCCTTGATGCCTAGGTAGCATATGAGGTCTTCCCGCCAGTTACCCGCCCATGACAGGTTGAAGACGTTCGATTCAACCCCGGGGTTTGAAAAGAAGGGCCCCTTCTCCTCGTGCTGTCAGAGTGGCGCTGTCTACCACCCACAAGTGTCAGATAAAGTACTCCTGAAAGCGAAGGAGAACACAGTCGCCCAGATAGCTCAATTGGTAGGGCATTCGAGATCTAACCAAAGGGTGTGGGTTCGGTCCCCAGTATAGGCGCGTGTTTTTCCTTCTTTCTTTCTTACTTTCTTTCTTTCTTTCTTTCTTTCTTTCTTTTTTTCTTAATTTCTTTCTTCCTTTCTTCCTTTCTTTCGTATAATAAAATATTGTAACGTCATTAACTGCAGTAAAAAAAGCCTAACACCCCCCTAAGCCTTCTTTGGCGTTCCTAGACTGCCGACCTATCTTTCTATATTCCCTCAACGAGCCCCTCATTTCCTTATTATATTTCTATGCAAAAGACTAGCGAGGGCCTCGGTTCTGGCAGCCTTGATGCCTAGGTAGCATAAGAGGACTTCCCGCGAGTTACCCGCTCATGACAGGTTGTAGACGTTCGAGTCATGCCTCGGGGGTTGAAAAGGTCCCCTCCGCTACCGTGCAGTCCGAGTGGCGCTAGCTACCGCCCTCAAGCGTCAGATACAGTTCTGGTAAAGATAAATGCCCCTGAAAGTGAAGGAGAACACAGTCGCCCTGATAGCCCACTTGGTAGGGCATTCGGGATATAATTAAAAGGCGTGGGTTCGGTCCCCACTCTGGGCACGTGATTTTCTCTTTCTTTCTTTCGTATATTAAAAAAAATGTTAGTCAATCACCGTAGTAAAAAAATAAACAAATCCTCACAAATCCTCAATGCCTCCTTAAGCGTTGTAGACTGCCGGCCTATATTTCTATATTTCCTGAACGGGCCCCTCATTTCCTAATTATATTATTCTGCGAAAGCCTAGCGAGGGTCTCGGCTCTGGCAGCCTTGATGCCTAGGTAGCATAAGAGGGCTTCCCGCGAGTTACTCGCTCATAACAGGTTGTAGACGTTCGAGTACCGCCCCGGGGGTTGAAAAGGTCCCCTCCACCCCGTGCAGTCTGAGTAGCGCTAGCTACCACCCTCACGCGCCAGATACAGTTCTGGTAAATATAAATACCCTTGAAAGTGAAGGAGAACACACTCGCCCAAATAGCCCAATTGGTAGGCCATTCGATGTCTACTCGGAAGGCGTGGGCTCGGTCCCCACTCTGGGCGCGTATTTTCCTTTCTTTCTTTCGTTCTTTCTTTCTCTCTTTCTTCATTTATTCTTTCTTCCTTTCTTTCATATAATTAAAATGTTAACGTCATTACCATAGTAAAAAGCCTAACAAATCCCGTATGCCTCCTTTCGGGTGGTAGACCACCCACCTATCCTTTTGTACTTTCTCAACGAGCCCCTCATTTCCATATATTATTCTGTGGAAGCCTAGCGAGGGCCTCGGTTCTGGCTACCTTGATGCCTCGGTAGCATAAGAGGGCTTCCCGCCAGTTCCCCTCCCGGGACAGGATGTAGACGTTCGAGTCACGCCCCGAGGGTTGAAAAGAAGGTCTTCTTCTCCCCGTGCAGTCAGAGTGGCGCTGGCTACCACCCTCAATCGTCAGATAAAGTACTGGTAAATATACATACCCCTGAAAGTGAAAGCGAACACAGTCGCTCAGATAGCCCAATTGCTAGGGCATTCGAGATCTAATCGAAAGGCGTGGGTTCTGTCCCCACTCTGGGGGCGTGTTTTTCTTTCTTTTTTTATTCCTTTCTTTCGTATATTAAAAAATGTTAAGGTCATTACCCGAAGTAAAAAAAGCCTAACATATCCCCTATGCCTCCTTTGGCGTCGTACTATGCTGACATATCTTTCCATATTTCCTCAACGAGGCTCTCATTTCCAAATTCTATTATTCTGGGAAATCTAAGCGAGGGCCTCGGTTCTTGCAGCCTTGATGCATAGGAAGCATGAGAGCGCTTCCCGCCAGTTACTCGCTCATGACAGGTTGTAGACATTCGAATCACGCCCCGGGGGTTGAAAACAAGCTCCCCTTCTCATCGTGCAGTAAGAGTGGCACTGGCTACCACCCTCAAGCGTCAGATACAGTTCTGGTAAATATAAATACCCCTGAAAGTGAAGAACACATTCGCCCTGATAGTCCACTTGGTAGGGCATTCGAGATGCAATTGAAAGGCGTAGGTTCGGTTTCCACACTGGGCACGTGTTTTTCTTTCTTTCTTTCGTATATTAAAAAATATTAGTCAATAACCGTAGTAAAAAAATAAACGAATTCTGACAAATCCCCTATGCCTCCTGAAGCGTTGTAGACTCCCGGCCTATGTTTCTATATTTTCTCAACGAGCCCCTGATTTCCTTATTATATTATTCTGCGAAAGCCTAGCGAGGGTCCCGGCTCTGGCAGCCTTGATGCCTAGGTAGCATAAGAGGGCTCCCTCTAGCTACCCGCTCATGACAGATTGTAGAAGTTCGACTCACACCCCAGGGGTTGAAAAGAAGGTCCCCATCTCCCCGTGCAATCAGAGTGGTGCCGGCTACCACCCTCAAGCGTCAGATACACTTCTGGTAAACATAAATACCCCTGAAAGTGAAGGCGAACACAGTCGCCCAGATAGCCCAATTGGTAGGGCATTCGAGATCTAATCGAAAGGCGTGAGTTCGGTCCCTACTCTGGGCGCGTGTTTTTCTTTCTTTCTTTTTTTCTTTTCTTGCTTTCTTTCGTATATAAAAAAATGTAAACGTCATTACAATAGTAAAAAAAGGCAAACAAATCCTCTATGCCTCCTTTGGCGTTTTAGACTCCCGACCTATCTTTCTATAATTCCTCAATGAGCCCCTCATTTCCTGATTATATTATTCTGCGAAATCCTAGCAAGGGCCTCGGTTCTGCCAGCCTTGATGCAAGGTACCATCAGAGGGCTCCGCGCCAGTTATTCGCTCATGACAGGTTGTAGACATTCGAATCCCGCCCCGGGGGTTGAAGAGAAGGTCCCCTTCTCCCCGTACAGTCAGAGTGGCGCTGGCTACCACCCTCAAGCGTCAGATACAGTTCTGGTAAATATAAATACCCTTGAAATTGAAGGAGAACACACTCGCCCAAACAGCCCAATTGGTAGGCCATTCGAGATATAATCAGAAGGCGTGGGCTCGGTCCCCAATCTGGGCTTTTTTTTTATTTCTTTCTTTCTTCCTTGCTTTTGTATATTAAAATTTTAACGTCATTACCCGCAGTAAAGAAAGCCTAACAAATCCTCTATGCTTCCTTTGCCGTTTTAGACTCCCGACCTATCCTTCTATAATTCCTCGATGAGCCCCTCATTTCCTAATTATATTATTCTGCGAAAGCCTAGCTAGGGTCTCGGTTCTGGCAGCCTTGATGCCTTGGTAGCATACGAGGGCTTGCCGCCAGTTACCCGGTCATGACAGGTTGTACACGTTTGAGTCACACCCCGGGAGTTGAAAAGGAGGTCTCCTTCTTCCCGTGCAGTCAGAATGGCGCTGGCTACCACCCTCAATCGTCAGATACAGTTCGGGTAAATATCAATACATCTGAAAGAAAAGGACAACACAGTCGCCCAGAAAGCCCAATTGGTAGGGCATTCGAGATCTAATGGAATAGCGTGGGTTCAGTCCCCACTCTGGGCGCGTGTTTTCCTTTCTTTCTTTCGTTCTTTCTTCCTTTCTTTCTCTCTTTCTCTCTTTCTTCCTTTATTCTTTCTTCCTTTCTTTTATATATTAAAAAATGTTAACGTCATTACCATAGTAAAAAGCCTAACAAATGCCCTATGCCTACTTTGCCGTTGTAGACAGCCGACCTATCTTTCTATATTTCCTCAACGATCCCCACCTTTCCTAATTATAGTATTCTGCGAAAGCCTAGCGAGGGCCTCGGTTCTGGCAGCCTTGATGCCTAGGTCGCCTAAGAGGGCATCCCGCCAGTTACCCAATAAGGACAGGTGTTAGACGTTCGAATGACGGCCCAGGGGGTGAAAAGAAGGTCCCCTTCTCCCCGTGCAGTCAGAGTGGTGCTGGCTACAGCCCTCAACCGTCAGATACAGTTCTGGTAAATATAAATACCCCTGAAAGTGAAGGAGAACACGGTCGCCCAGATAGGCCAATTGGTAGGGCATTCGAGATCTAATCGAAAGGCGTGGGTTCGGTCCCCACTCTGGGGGACTCGGTCCCCACTTTGGGCGCGTGTTTTTTTTTTATTTCTTTCTTCCCTTCTTTCGTATATTAAAAATTGTTAACTTCATTACCGGTAGCAAAAAAAAGCATAACAAATCCCCTATGCCTCCTTAGCATGGTAGACTACCGACCTATCTTTCTATATTTCCTCAACGAGCCCCTCAATTCCTAGTTTTATTATTCTTCGAAAGCCTAGCGAGGGCCTCGGTTCGGGCAGCATCGATGCCTAGGTAGCATAAGAGGGTTCCCGCCAGTTACCCGCTGATGACAGGTTGTAGACATTCGAGTTACGCCCCGGGGGTTGAAAAAGCAGGTCCCCTTCTTCCATGGCAGTGTGAGTGGCGCTGGCTACCACCCTCACGCGTCAGAAACAGTTCTGGTAAACATAAATACCCCTGAAAGTGAAGGAGATCACAGTCGCCAAGATTTCCCAATTGGAAGGGCATTTGAGATCTAATCGAAAGGCGTGGGTTCGGTCCCCACTCTGGGCGCGTGTTTTTCTTTCTTTCTTCCTTTCTTTCGTATATAAAAAAATGTTAACGTCATTACCCGTAGTAAAATAAAGCCTAAGAAATCCATTATGCCTCCTTAGCGTTGTAGACTGCTGAACTATCTTTCTATATTTTCTGAACGAGCCCCTCGATAAATAGTTATATTATTCTTCAAAAGCCTAGAGAGGACCTCGGTTCGAGCAGCATCGATGCCTAGGTAGCATAAGAAGGCTTCCCGCCAGGTACCCGCACATGACAGGTTGTAGACATTCGAATGACGCCGAGGGGGTTGAAGAGAAGGTCCCCTTGTGCAGTACGAGTGGCGGGGGCTACCACCCTCAAGCGTCAGATACAGTTCTTGTAAATAAAATACCCCTGCAAGTGAAGGAGAACTAGGTCACCTATATAGCCCAATTGGTAGGCATTCGAGGTCAAATCGAAAGGCATGGGGTCGGTATCCACTCTGGGCGCATGTTTTTCTTTCTTTCTTTCTTCCTTTCGTACATTTAATAAACATTTTAACGTCATTAACCATAGTAAAAAAGCCTAACAAAACCCCTATGCCTCCTTTGGCGTGGTAGACTGTCCACCTATTTTTTTATATTTCCTGAAGGGCCCCTCATTTCCTTAATATATTATTCTGCGAAAGCCTAGCGAGGGCCTGGGTTCTGGCAGTCTTGAAGCCTAGGTAGCATAAGAGGGCTTCCCGCCAGTTACCCGCTGATGACAGGTGTTAGACGTTCGAGTTTTGGCCCGGGGGTTGAAAAGCAGGTCCCCTTCTTCCAATGCAGTGTGAGTGGCTCTGGCTACCACCCTCAAGCGTCAGAAACCGTTCTGGTAAATCTAAATACCCCTGAAAGTGAAGGAGAACACAGTCGCCCAGATAGCCCAGTTGGTAGGGCAGTCGAGATCTTAAGAAAGGCGTGGGCTCGGTCCCCACTCTGGGCGCGTGCTTTCCTTTCTTTCTTCCATTCTTTCGTATATTAAAGAAATGTTAACGTGAGTAATCGTAGTAAAAAAAGCCTAACAAATCCCCTATTCCTCCTTTGGCGTTTTAAACTCCCGACCTATCTTTCTATATTTCCTCAACGAGCCCCTCATTTCGTAATTATATTATTTTTCGAAAGCCCAGCGAGGGCCTCGGTTCTGGAAGCCTTGATACCTAAGTAGCATAAGAGGGCTTGCCGCCAGTTACACGTTCATGACACATTATAGACTTTCGAGTCACGCCCCGTGGGTTGAAAAGAAGGTTTCCTTCTCCTCGTGCAGTCAGAGTGGCACTAGCTGCCACCCTCAAGTTTCAGATACAGTTCTGGTAAATATAAATATTCCTGAAAGTGAAGGAGAACACAGTCACCCAGATAGCCCAATTGGTAGGCCATTCGAGATTTCATCAGAAGGCGTGGGCTTGGTCCCCAATCTGGGCTCGTGTTTATCTTTCTCTCTTCCTTTGTTTCGTATATAAAAATGTTAACATATAGTCTCGTAGGAAAAAAAAGCCTAACAAATCCCCTATGCCTCCTTTGGCGTTTTAGACTCCTGACCTATCTTTGTATATTTCCTCAACGAGCCCCTCAATTCCTAATTATAGTACTCTGCGAAAGCCTTGCGAGGTCCTCGGTTCTGACCGCTTTGATGCCTAGGTAGTTTAAGAGGTCTTCCCACCAGTTACCCGCCAAGACAGGTTGTATGCGTTCGAGTCATCCACAGGGGTTGAAAAGAAGGTCCCCTTCTCCTCGTGCTGTCAGAGTGGCACTAGCTACCACCCTCAATTGTCAGATACAGCTCTCGTAAATATAAATACCCCTGAAAGTGAAGGAGAACACAGTCGCCCAGATAGCCTAATTGTTAGGGCATTCCAGATCTAATGAAAAGGCGTGGTTTCGGTCCCCACTCTGGGTGCGTGTTTTTCTTTATTTCTTTCTTTCTTCCTCGCTTTCTTCATCTCTTTATTTGTTTCTTTCTTTATTTCCTTCTTTCTTTCTTTCTTTCCTTCGTATATTAAAAATGTTCATGTGATTTATCATAGTAAAAAAAGCCTAACACAACCCCTATGCCTCTTTGGCGTTTTAGACTCCCGACCTATCTATATTTCCTCAACGAGCCCCTCATTCCTTATTATAATATTCTGCGAAAGCCTAGCGAGGTCCTCTGTTCTGGCCACCTTGATGCCTAGGTAGCATAAGAGGCCCTCCCACCAGTTACCCACTCATGACAGGTTGTAGACCGAGTCACGCCCCAGGGGTTAAAATGAAGTTCCCTTCACCCCGTGCAGTCAGAGTAGCACTAGCAACCACCCTCAAGTGTCAGATACAGTTCTGGTAAATATAAATACCCCTGAAAGGGAAGCACAACCCAGTCGCCCAGATACCACAATTGGTAGTGCATTCTAGATCTAACGAAAAGGCGTGGGTTCGCTCCCCACTCTGGGCGCGTGTGTTTCTTTCTTTTTTTCTTTCTTCTTTTTTTCTTTCTTTCTATCTTCCTTTCTTTCTTTCCTTCTTTCTTTCTTTCTTTCGTATATTAAAAAAAAGTTAACGTCCTTAACCGTAGTAAAAAAAGCCTAACAAATCCCCTATGCCTGCTTAGCGTGGTAGACTGCCAACCTATCATTCTATATTTTCTCAACGAACCCCTCATATATTAGGTAAATTATTCTTGGAAAGCCCAGCGAGGACCTCGGTTCGGGCAGCATCGATACCTAGGTAGCATAAGAGGCCTTCCCGCCAGTCACCCGCTCATGACTGGTTTTAGACATTCGAATCACGCCCAAGGGGTTTAAAAGAACTCCGTGCAGTAATAGTAGCGTGGGCTACCACCTTCAAGCGTCAGATACAGTTTTGGTAAATATAAATACCCCTGAAAGTGGAGGAGAACACAATCACCCAGATAGACCAACTGGTAGGCATTCGAGATCAAATCGAAAGACGTAGGCTCGGTCCCCACTCTGGGCGCGTGTTTTCCTTTCTTTTTTTCTTCATTTCTTTCGTATATAAAAAAAATTTTAACGTCATTACCCGTAGTAAAAAAAAGCCTAACAAATCCTCTATGCCTCCTTAGCGTGGTAGACTGCAGACCTATCTTTCTATATTTCCTCAACGAGCCCTTCAAATGCTAGTTAACTTAATCACCGAAAGCCTAGCGAGGTCCTGGGTTCGGGCATTATCGATGCCTAGGTAGCATAACAGGGCTTCCCGCCAGTTACCCGCTCATGACAGGTTGTAGACATTCGAATCACGCCCAGGGGGTTTAAAAGAAGGTCCCCTTCTCCTTGTGCAGTATGAGTGGCGAGGGCTACCACCTTCAAGTGTCAGATACAGTTTTGGTAAATATAGATACCCGTGAAAGCGAAGGAGAACACAGTCACCCAGATAGACCAATTGGTTGGCATTCGAGATCTAACCGGAAGGCCTGGGTTCGGTCCCCCTTTGGGGCGCGTGTTTTCCTTTCTTTCTTTTGTTCTTTCTTTCTCTCTTTCTCTCTTTCTTTCTTTCTTTCTTTCTTTCATATAATCAAAATTTTAACATCATTACCCATAGTAAAAAAGCCTAACTAATCCCCCATTCCTCCTTTGGCGTGGTAGACTACCCACCTATCATTTTATATTTTCTCAACGAGCCCCTCATTTCCTTATTATATTATTCTGGGAAGGCCTAGCGAGGGCCTCGGTTCTGGCAGCCTTGATGACTAGGTAGCATAAGAGGGCTTCACTCTAGTTACCCGCACATGATAGGTTGTAGACGTTCGAGTCATGCCTCGGGGGTTGAAAAGAAGGTCCTGTTCTTTCCGTGCAGTCAGAGTGGCACTAGCTACCACTCTCAAGCGTCAGATACCGTTCTGGTAAAAATAATATCCCTGGAAGTGAAGGAGAACACAGTCACCCAGGTAGCCCAATTGGTGCCTAGGTGCCCTTTTTTGGTGCTTTTTTTTCTTCCTTCTTTCTTTCTTTTTTTCGCATATTAAAAAAAGTTATCGTCCTTAACCGTAGTAAAAAAAGGCCTAACAAATCCCCTATGCATCCTTAGCGTGGTAGACAGTTGACCTATCTTTCTATATTTCCTCAACGAGCCCTTGAAATCCTAGTTAAATTATTCTTCGAAAGCCTAGAGAGGTCCTGGGTTCGGGCATTATCGATGCCTAGGTAGCATAGGAGGGCTTCCCGCCAGTTACCCGCTCATGACAGGTTGTAGACATTCGAATCACGCCCCGGGGGTTTAAAAGAAGGTCCCCTTCTCCCCGTGTAGTCAGAGTGGCACTGGCTACCACCCTCAAGCGTCAGATACACTTCTAGTAAATATAAATACCCTTGAAAGTGAAGGAGAACACAATCACCCAGATAGACCCATTGGTAGGCACTCGAGATCAAATCAATAGGCGTGGGCTCGGTCCCCACGCTGGGCGCGTGTTTTTCTTTCTTTCTTTCTTCCTTTATTTCGTATATAAAAAAATGTTAACGTCATTACCCGTAGTAAAAAAAGCCTAACAAATCCCCTATGCCACCTAAGCGTGGTAGACTGCCGACCTATCTTTCTATATTTGCTTAACGAGCCCCTCAATTCCTAGTTATATTATTCTCCGAAAGCCTAGCGAGGGCCTCGCTTCGGGCAGCATCGATGCCTATGTAGCATAAGAGGGCTTCCCTCCAGTTACCCGCTCATGACAGGTTGTAGACATTCGAATCACGCCCAGGGGCTTTAAAAGGTCTCCTTCTCCTTGTGCAATCAGAGTGGCGCTGGCTACAGACCCTCAAGCGTCAGATACAGTTCTCGTAAACATAAATACCCCTGAAAGTGAAGCAGAACACAGTCGCCCAGATAGCCCAATTGGTAGGGCATTCCATATCTAATGGAAAGGCATGGGGTCGGTCCCCACTCTGGGCCCGTCTTTTTCTTGCTTTCGTTCTTCCTTTCTTTCGTATATAAAAAATTATTAACGTCATTACCCGTAGTAAAAAAAAAGCCTAACAAATCCCCTATGCCTCTTTAGCGTGGTAGACTGCCGACCTATCTTTCTATATTTCCTTAACGCGCCCCTCAATTTCTAGTTATATTATTCTTCGAAAGCCTAGCGATGGCCTCGTTGCGGGCAGCATCGATGCCTAAGTAGCATAAGAGGGCTTCCCGCCAGTTACCCGCTCATGACAGGTTGTAGACATTCGAATCACGCCCAGGGCCTTTAAAAGAAGGTCCCCTTCTCCTTGTGCAGTAAGAGTGGCGCGGGCTACCGCGTTCAAGCGTCAGATACATTTTTGGTAAATATAAATACCCCTGAAAGCGAAGGAGAACACAGTCACCCAGATACACCAATTGGTAGGCATTCGAGGTCAAATCGAAAGGCGTGGGCTCGGTCCCAACTATGGGCGCGTGTTTTTCTTGCTTTGTTTCTTCACTTCTTTCGTATATAAAAGATGTTCACGTCATTACTAGTAGTTAAAAAAAGCCTAACAAATCCCCCGTGGCTTCTTTGCATGGTAGACTGCCGACCTATCTTTTTATATTTCCTCAACGAGCCCCTCAATTCCTAGTTATATATTCTTCGAAAGCCTAGCGAGCGCCTCGCTTCGGGCAGCATCGATGCCTAGGTAGCAGTAGAGGGCTTCCCGGCAGTCAAGAGTGCTTGAAGGCGTTTCAAGCGCTCTTGACGTCACCCTCGTTTCCTCTACGCTACTTTCCAGATTAAGCTGGTCTGTGGATAGTGAATCCCACGGCAGCGACCACCTCCCTACCTACATAACACTGGATGGTGTTCCGGGCAGTTATAGAAAACATGAGGACCCATTCACAAACTGGGAGGTATTTACCACAGCAGTCTAAGAGGGCCTGAGTTCAGAGTTATCCTGCGACGACTTTGTAAGCGCAATGGCTCATGCGCGCAAAACGAGCACGACGGCTTTTGTATTACCCAAGTTATTTTCTGTCCCCGACGCAAAGTTTGAAAGGCTTCGTGCCATACGCCTGCGAGCAGAAAGAGGAGCGCGTAAAACACTGGCACCTGAACACATTCGCGAATCTAGACGAGTGCAGAAGCGCATGAAACGGCACATGGGCAAATTGGCTAAACGTGAATGGACATCTTTCTGCTAAAATGTGGACCCCAGAAAAACACTCACTAGAATATGGAGCCTTGTCAGAAGTATTCGCACACCACCGACATGTCTCCACCCATTTAACGCAGTTTCAGTACGTACCAATTCTACATTTTTAGACGTCGCTGAGATGTTCTGTGCAAACATTGCGGCCACATCAACGTCACCTCCATTACTTCCATTTTCGGATAACCGACGCCAATTATATTGCCGCGAACCATACACTGGGTTTGTTTATTTGTGTTTATCTTTTACCGCCCGGCTGTGCCGGTCTGTGTTATCTGTGCGCCAAGGGAAGCGCGTGTTCAATTCTTTCTTTCTGTGCCACATGTGTTATCTCTCGTGAGAGGGAGAGCATTCCGATCTAACGTGAACAGCCCAGAATAATCTTCTTGGATCTACTATGTTCTCGATGTGAATCGACGTTTCGAGGACCACGCGCGCCGAAAAATAAAAGGCCTGCAGTGCGGACGCCGGAGCATTCGATTCGACGACACTCTACTGTGCAAGTCACTTTGTTGACCGCTGCTTCGCCGCCTCTGTATTCTTTGGAGTTGTTAGGGGAGCCCAAGTTTGCTCCAATAAACGTGTTTCTCACTCAAGACAACTGCATCGTTCTTGTATTGGCGACATCTGGTGAAGGTGCTGGGTACTAAGTCTTTATGCCCTCTACGACATCTCGAAGCCGCCAAGCCAGTCCAACCAGAGAAAGCCCCCGACTGCAAGGATTGCTACCCGAGTTCGGTCTTCTGCCTGAAGGGCCCAAGAGAAGGAACGCTGCAACCAACACCGTGGTGCAAGAAACAACGTCGCCAACCATCCTGCAGCAGCCCCGATAACCGCCATCGTTCAGGGGAGCCCCCGCTGAAGACCCCGAAGAATGGTTGGAGAAGCTGGAGTGCGTCCGCATTTTCAACAGGGGGCTGACGAAGAAACTTTCTGGCATGTCTTCTTTTACTTAGAAGATGCTGCTCGAACTTGGTTCGAGAACCATGAGAGCTCTTTGACCGACTGGACTCAATTCAAAAGGGAGTTCCTTAAGACTTTCGCTACCGCGGTGAGAAAAGAGCGAGCTGCGCTTTTGCTTGAAACTCGAACGCAGCACCCCAACGAAGGAGTCGTGATTTTCGTTGAGGGCATGAAGCGACTTTTTCGTCGAGCGGACCCTGAAATGACCGAGGAAAAGAAGCTAAGGTTTCTAATGCGAGTAGTGAAGCAAGAGCTTTTTGCTTGTCTAGTCCGTAACCTTCCGAAGACAGTGGCGGAATTCGCGTCTGAGGTGGCCGCGATTTAGAAGATGCTAGAAATTCGAACCAGGCAGTACGACCGCGCTGTCAACGCGCTGTTCTCAGAGACCATCGGTGCCGCAAATGGAAGCTCCGATACATTGCGAGAGACCATCCGAGCAGTGGTCAGGGAGGAGCTTCGGAAGCTTTTTCCAACGACGCCGCAACCTCAAGTGGCTTCCCTGACCGACGTAATCCGAGAAGAAGTCCAAAACGCACTGGGAACTTCTACGCCATTGGAAGCACCCCGCGAACCACAAGCCATGACCTACTCCTTGGCTGTTCGTTAACCCCGCCCTGCTCCAACCCGTCGTCAAGAGGCCGAGCCATACCGCCGTCCAATGCCGCCCGCCCGACGCCTTGTAGACCAATACCAGACGCCAAGGAAGACCGACGTGTGGCGAATGCCCGATAATCGCCCGCGGTGCTACCACTGCGGAGAGGCCGACCACATCTACCGTCGCTGTCCCTACAAGAGGCTCGGTTTGCGAGGGTTCTCCGTCGACGCCCCACGCCCCCGATACGGCCAGCGCCCTGCTGAGATCGAAGAATACCTCTCCAACAGCAACCGAGGACCAGCCCGCTTCAACCGTTCACCGTCGCCCTACCCGTATCAGTCCCCGAACCGCCGCAGCACTGCTGACTTCTCACGTGGAAGGTCCCCCAACCCACGCGGGGGAAACTAAAAGCAGCAACTTCGGGAGGTAAAGTTGCACAACGGCGGAAAAATGAAAACCCTCCAACGACGCAGCGACTCGCTGAAGACCATCATTCACGACATGCCCTCAACCCGACGACCCGACCTAGCCCTAACGAGTCTCCTGAACACGACGACAGCTACACGGCGCGACGCGTACCCGACCTGACCGAGACGTCCGTTGAGAAGACGACGACAACGACGATGCACAGTGCCCGACCGTCAACACGTACTAGCAGAGATACGACGCCCCGACGAACCCAGAACTTGAGGAAGACTGCATCTGACGTCAATATGTCCATCGACGGCTTTGACGTAGTCGCCCTCGTAGACACGGGAGCTGACTATTCGGTAATGAGCGGACCAGTTGCGTCTAAACTGAAGAAAGTTATGACAAGATGGGACGGTCCGCACATACGCACAGCAGGAGGCCACCTCGTGACGCCAAGTGGAATGTGCACATCGCGCGTCACCATAGACGGCACAACATACCCTGCGGCATTCGTCATTCTGCCTAACTGCTCCCGTGACGTAATACTTGGAATGGACTTTTTGATGGACAACGGTGCAATATTCGATCTGCAGACCAAGTCAATAACTTTTTCCCCCAATCACTTCATGACGCCGGAACCGAACCCCGAACGACGTGCTGCTGTAAGGATTGCCGATGATCATGTCACCCTGCCACCCCGCGCAAGCTGGATGGTCGCAGTCTACTGTGAAGATGCTGCTCCTGACGTCGACGCTATCGTAGACACCGATCAAAGGGTGCTTCTCAACCGTGGTGTGTCGGTCGCAAGAGGCATTGCGCGCTTCAAGGAACACCAATCCCACATTTTGGTTACGAATTTCACCGAGGAGTACCAGCATTTAAACAAGGGCGCGGCAATTGAATTCCTCGAAGAAGCGCAAGAAGCAAGTGACGTGATCGCGGTCGCCGACTTTGAACGCACACCCGTAGAAACCTTCAAGCTCCCGCAGCCTTTCGACGTGAATCCGGCGCTACCGCAAGAACGACGGAACAAGTTATTGGCTTTGCTGCGTCGCTATAGCGAATGTTTTTCGTCGAGCGCAAACCTACGTCAGACCCCTCTAGCGAAGCACCGAATAATAACCGAAGATGGAGCCCGACCCACCCGACAGTCACCGAACCGCGTCTCTTCACACGAACGGGAAGCCATCTGGACTCAAGTCGATGGCATGCTCAGCGACAACATTATACAGCCCTCGAAAAGCCCTTGGGCTGCGCCCGTCGTACTCGTAAAGAAAAAAAGACGGCACATTAAGGTTTTGTTTACTACCGGCGACTGAACAAAATCACGAAAAAGGACGTGTACCCCCTCCCCCGAATCGACGACGCCCTCGACCACCTCTGCCACGCGAAGTACTTCTCATCGATGGACCTGAAGACCGGCTACTGGCAAATTGAAGTGGACGAGAGAGACCGAGAGAACACTGCATTTATAACCCCAGACGGCCTATACGAGTTCAAGGTGATGCGGTTTGGGCTGTGCACAGCACCAGCGACGTTTCAAAGAGTCATGGACACTGTGCTAGCTGGCCTTAAGTGGCACACCTGCCTCGTTTACCTCGACGACGTAGTGGTATTCGCCCGGACTTTCGACGAACACCTTGATAGGTTGGAGTCTGTACTCGAGGCCAGTCGTACGTCGGGGCTGACGCTGACGCCTGAAAAGTGCCGTTTCGCATACGGGGAACTCAAGTTCTTGGGCAACGTCGTCAACGCCGCGGGAGTCCTACCTGACCCTGCAAAAACTTCAGCCATTGCGAAATTCCCAAGGCCGAAAGACAAGAAGGGCGTGCGAAGATTTCTCGGGCTGTGCGCATACTACCGGCGCTTTGTCGCGAACTTCGCACGCTTTGCAGAGCCACTCACGCGCTTGACGAAAGGTAGCACCCCTTTCAGCTGGGAAAACGACCAAGAAAAAGTATTCTGCGAGCTGCAAAAACGCCTGCAAAGACCGCCCGTGCTCGCTCATTTCGACGAAAATGCCGAAACGGAAATTCACACGGACGCCAGTGATATAGGCTTGGGTGCCGTCCTTGTCCAAAAGAAAAGTGGCTGCGAAAGGGTAATCGCCTATGCCAGCCGTGGTCTGTCGAAGGAGGAGAAAAACTATTCTGCCTCTGAGAAAGAGTGCCTGGCTATTATATGAGCGACTTGAAAATTTTGCCCATACGTGTATGAAAGGCCATTCAAGGTTGTAACAGACCACCATGGGCTGTGTTGGCTCGCCAATTTGAAGGACCCCTCTGGCCGTCTTGGGCGGTGGAGCTTGCGCCTGCAGGAGGTCGACGTTACAGTCCTTTATAAATCCGGCAGGAAACACTCCGACGCCGATTGCCTGTCCCGCGCCCCCGTCGACCCACCACAACAAGACTCTGATGAAGACAGCGCGTTCTTCGGGATCGTGACGGAGAGCGACCTAGCCGCCCAGCAGCGTGCCGACCCCGACTTACGCGTCATAATCGACTACCTCGAGGGATGCAACATTGCCGTTCCTAGGACCTTCAAACGCAGCTTACCAGCATTCAGCCTGAGAAACTCCGTCCTCTTGAAGAAGCATTTCAGCCCCGGAACAAGAGCGAATTACCTTCTCGTCATCCCCGCGGACCTTCGTGACGAAGTTTTGGAGGCGTGCCACGACGACCCGCCTTCCGGACATCTCGGCACAGCGCGCACTATTGGAAAAATCAAGGCGAGGTACTACTGGCCCGGCCTTACCTCTGACGTCACCCACTACGTCCGGAGCTGCCGTGACTGCCAGCGACGAAAGACGCCGCCGACAAGACCCGCCGGACTTCTGCAACCGATCGCCGTCCCATCGAGACCATTTCACCAGATTGGAATGGACCTTTTAAACCCGTTCCTTACGTCACGATCACAGAACAAGTGGATTGTCGTAGCGACAGACTAAATGACGCGCTACGCAGAGACCGCCGCTCTTCCGAAGGGGACTGCACAAGAAGTGGCAAAGTTCTTTATAAGCCAAGTTCTGCTGCGACATGGAGCCCCGGAAGTCCTAATCACCGACCGCGGAACGGCATTTACTGCGGAGCTGATGCAAGGAGTATTACGCTACAGCAACACGGATCACCGAAGAACGACGGCGTACCACTCCCAAACGAACGGACTAACAGAACGTCTGAACAAGACAATCGCAGATATGCTGTCAATGTACGTTGACGTTGAACATACGACTTGGGACGAAGTGCTCCCGTATGTCACGTTTGCGTACAACACGGCTATCCAGGAGACGACGCAGCTGACGCCGTTCGAGCTTGTCTACGGTAGAAGGCCAACTACGATGCTCGACGCCATGCTTCCGCACGTAGAAGACGACGACCTCAACGCCGACGTCCACGGGTATCTTCAACGTGCGGAGGAGGCCCGCCAGCTCGCTCGAGTACGTATAACGGACCAGCAGCTGGTGGATGCGGGGCGCTACAACCTCCGACGCCGAGACGCCGAGTACCAACCAAGGGATCGTGTGTGGGTTTGGACTCCCATCCGACGACGCGGACTCAGTGAGAAGCTCCTGCGACGGTATTTCGGACCTTACCAGATTCTACGACGTGTCGGCCAACTTACCTACGAGGTGATCCCCGATGGTGATTCCGGAACATCACGATGACGAACGCGGCCTGAAGTCGTTCATGTGGTTCGCTTAAAACCTTTCTACGGACGATAACGAATTTTATTTTTATTTTTGGACTGTCGCTTATGTTAGCATTGCGTCGATGCACTTTTAGAGGGGCGGTAATGCCGCGAACCATACATTGGGTTTGTTTATTTGTGTTTTGCTTTTACCGCCCGGCTGCGCCGGTCTGTGTTATCTCTGCGCCAAGGGAAGCGCGTGTTCCATTCTTTCTTTCTGTGCTGTAGGTTTTATCTTTCGTGATAGGGAGAGCATTCCGATCTAACGTGAACAGCCCCAGAATAATCTTCTTGGATCTTTTATGTTCTCGATGTGAATCGACGTTTCGAGAACCACGCGCGCCGAAAGATAAAAAGCCTGCAGTGCGGACGCCGGAGCATTCGATTCGACGACACTCGCCTGTGCAAGTCACTTTGTTGACCGCTGCTTCGCCGCCTCTGTATTCTTTTGAGTTGTTAGGGGAGCACAAGTTCGCTCCAATAAACGTGTTTCTCACTCAAGACAACTGCATCGTTCTTGTCTTCGCGGCAATATCACACGCCCCTTACGAATGCCCCGTTTACAATACCAGAACTCGTCAAGGCTTTATCTGCAGTTAACAAGTCCGCCTCCCCTGGTCCAGACGCCATAACTTATACTGCTCTGACTCATCTGGGTAAAGATGGGAAGATATTTCTCCTGTACATTTTCAACCAATCCTGGAGGACCGGTCGTCTGCAGCCCAGCTGGAAGACTGCTCGCATTGTGCCTATACTGAAACCAGGAAAAGATCCCTCAGACATTCAATCGCATCGACCAATTGCGCTTTTGAGCTGCGTAGGCAATGTGATGGAAAAAATGGTGCTGCTTCGGCTAGATTGGGATCTAAGTACTACAAATTTTTACATGCCACAAATGTCCGGTTTCCGCAAACCAGGAGCAGTATCGACAATGTAATCGCATTTGGCAATTGCGTCAAGCGCGAAAAAGCACTCCGTAACAGCGTTATAGCGGTGTTTTTGGACATCAAGGCTGCGTATGACTCTGTCACGCATGATGCTATCTGCTTTCAAATGCACCTATTGGGTATTGGTGGTCGGATGTAGGATTGGCTATCGAATTACCTTAGCGACAGAAGCATCTTCATGACCACCTCTCATGGCGACACATGGAAGCACAACGTAACTCGTGGTGTTCCACAAGGAGGGGTACTCATTCCAGCGCTTTTTATAAATTTTCCTCATCGGCATTGAAAAACGTTTGCCACATCATATCGCGATTTCCTTATATGCCGATGATATTTGCATATGGTGCTCCGGCGAAATAGGCGTGTGCTTCGTGCGAGGCTTCCGCGGGAAATAGATGCTATCTCACAATTCCTCGCAGGGCGTGGACTCCAAATCTCGGCAACAAAATCAGCAGCGATCGCTTTTATGAAACGTGATGTCACACGGTACGAGGTCACGGCAATGAGGATACCAATACCTTATGTCACAAATCATAAATTTCTCGGCGTCACATTCGACAGATTGCTGACATGGACACCCCACATTCGCAGTTTGAAAGAAAAGTTCTCGTCATTTTTCAACATCTTCCGATTGCTTTCCAGCAACACTGGTGGCTGCACAGTTTACTCGCTTCTTCGTCTCTACGGCGCTCTGTGCGAAGGTCTTTTATGCTACAGCCTTCCTGCGTTGTTTCCCCTCTCAGCTGCAAATCTCAAGGCTCTGGAAATCATGCAGGCGCGCATACTCCGGGTGTGTATCGGCGTCCCAAAAACAACATCAACCCTGGGAACGTTCATTGAATGTAGACGATTGACGCCGATAGCGCTGAGCAAACAGGAACTGCTTCGGGCATGTTTGCGTTTTGTCACGAGGCAACGTCACCATCCATTGGCTGAGACTTCTGTTTCAGTTCTGCAACACCTTTTACCGCAACAGTACGAGATCCGATCTCTGCCTTCCTACCCGCTATGGTTGCTCCCACTCATAAGCGTTCACACAACCGTGGCAGGAGTGACGCGAAGAGCAAATGTTCCCGCTCCAGCTCTCAAGTTTTACACTCTACAACTTCTAGACAGGAAATACATCGGCCATAAACATATATACACTGATGGATTAGTGACAGAAGTATCTTCCACGATTTGTGTTTGGATACCTGCGTCGTGCACTACGATAACCAAAAAACTCAGTCACAGGACGTCATCAACAGTGACTGAGCTCGCCGCTATCCTTGCTGCTCTTGAATACAACACCACGCAGTCACCCAGCCAATGGGCTATCTTTACGGATTCCCGCGCGACACATTCAATGCCTTCAGTCTTTCCCTTCTGACCAGCTGGTCGTGGACATTCGGTTTTTACATCACCAGGCCGTGAATGCTTGCCATTTCGTCGAACTACAGTGGATACCGAGACATTGCGGGGTATCGGGTAATTCAACAGCAGACGCTGTAGCTTGCCAAGCTCACAACTGCCAAGTGCCTACTGCGGAAATACCCTTATCTAGGAAGAATGCGGCCGTACTTGCGTGTCGTGTTGCGCGGCAGGTACAGCTTTCAATATGGATGGATCCTTCACGTCGCTATACCCCGCTTTATTCTGTCGACCCAGAATGTACTTTCAAGGTGCCCTCTAATGTCACCAAACACGACGCAACCGTAATACACCGCATACGCCTGAACGTCGCCTACACTCGCCTTTTTCGTTTCAAGCTTCAGCAGACCAGCTCACCCTTCTGTCCGGACTGTAACTGCACCGAAGATATTTCCCATGTCGTATGTGGGTGTAAACGATATGACGAACCAAGACGCTCCTTGTCAGTGACTTTAGGCAGGATACCGACATCGTGGCTTAAGTTGAGTCATTTTCTTGGCCCCTGGTCCTGCGCAAAGATGGCTTCACGTGCGACGATGGCATTCCTAAGCTTCCTTCGCAGTTAAGGCCTAGTTAACAGACTTTAACAGTGCCGAGCATTGTTTCGACATGTGCTAAAGGACCGTGACCGTTACCTTTGCACTCTAAACTCTTAGTGGTGTCCCAGTGAACATTTCGGGGCTGTGTTCACTGTAACTTCTAGGTTGGCTGTCAAAGTGTTGTGATTGCTCGTGATCGCTCCGCAGTTTCCTGAACAGTGCTCAATTTTAAAGTGAACCTTCAGCTATTGCGTATTTATCCCTTCTTTTTTTTTAACGTGACCTTGTGATCTCAAGACCACGTGTAGTCGCTCCGCGGTTGCCTGAACTCTTCTAAAATTGAAAGCGAATATTTCCCCAGTGCATTAGAACATTTCTCCAGTGTGTTTTAACACTTCTTTCATTTTTACCTTGAACTACTGAACTCTGTCTGCAGACCTCTTGTCGTTTTTTTATTTGTGTCATTATTCACGTGACGTAGCATGTTAGGCTATCTGCTGGACAGACCTCGTCAGTACCACTAAACTGCGTTCTCTCTCTCTCCGCCAGTTACTTGCTCATGAGAGGTTGTAGACATTCGAATCACGCCCAGGGGGTTGAAAAGAAGGTCCCCTTCTCCTTGTGCAGTAAGAGTGAAGCTGGCTACCACACTTAAGCGACAGATACAGTTCTGGTAAGTGTAAAAAACCCTGAAGGTGAAGGACAACCCAGTCGCTCAGATAGCCCAATTGGTGGGCATTCGAGATTTAATTTAAAGGCATGGGTTCGGTCCCCACTCTGGGCACGTGTTTTTCTTTCTGTCTTTCGTATATTAAAATATGTTAGTCAATACCCGTAGTAAAAAACTAAACAAAGTCTAACAAATCCCCTATCCCTCCTTTGGCGTTGTAGACTGCCGGCCTATATTTCTATATTTCCTCAACGAGCCCCTCATTTCTTAATTGTAATATTCTGTGAAAGCATACCGAGGACCTCGGAACTGGCAGCCTTGATGCCTAGGTAGCATAAGAGGGCTTCACGCCAGTTACCCGCCCATTTCTGGTTGTAGACATTCGATTCATGCCCCGGGGGTTGAAAAGAAGGTCCCCTTATCCCCATGCAGTCAGAGTGGCGCTGACTACCACCCTCAAGCGTAAGATACAATTCTGGTAAATATAAATATCCCTGAACGTGAAGGAGAACACAGTCGCTCAGATAGACCAAATGGTAGGCGTTCGAGATCTAATCGAAAGCCGTGGACTCGGTCCCCACTCTGGGCGCGTGTTTTTCTTTATTTCTTTCTTCCTTTCTTTCGTATATTAAAAATGTTTAATGTCATTACCCATAGCAAATAAAAAGCCTAACAAATTTCCTATGCCTCCGTAGCGTGGTAGACTGCCGACCTATCTTTGTATATTTCCTCAACGAGCCGCTCAAGTACTAGTTAAATTATTCTTCGAAAGCCTAGCGAGGCCCTCGGTTCGGGCAGCATCGATGCCTAGGTAGCATAAGAGGGCTTCCCGCCAGTTACCCGCTTATGACAGGTTGTAGACATTCGACTCACGCCCAGGGGGTTGAACAAAAGGTCTCCTTTTCCTTGTGCAGTAAGAGTGGCGGAGGCTACCACCCTCAAGCGTCAGATACAGTTCTGGTAAAAATAAATACCCCTGAAAGTGAAGGAGAACAAGGTCACGTAGATAGCCCGATTGGTAGGCATTCGAGATCAAATCGAAAGGCGTCAGCTCGGTCCACACTCTGGGCGCGTGTTTTTCTTACTTTCTTTCTTCCTTTCGTGCATATAATAAAAATTTTAACGTCTTTACCCAAGTAAAAAAGCCTAACAAATCCTTTATGCCTCCTTTGGCGTGGTAGACTGTCCACCTATCTTTAATTTTTCCTCAAAGAGCCCCTCATTTCCTTATTATATTATTCTGCGAAAGCCTAGCGAGGGCCGGGGTTCTGGCAGGCTTGAAGCCTATGTAGCATAAGAGGGCTTCCCGCCAGTTACACGCTGATGACAGGTTGTAGACGTTCGAGTTACGCCTCGGGGGTTGAAAAGCAGGTCCCCTTCTTCCAGTGCAGTGTGAGTGGCGCTGGCTACCACCCTCACGCGTCAGAAACAGTTCTGGTAAATATAAATACCCCTGAAAGTGAAGGAGAACACAGTCGCCCGGATAGCCCAATTGGTAGGGCACTCGAGATATAATGGTAATGCATGGGATCGGTCCCCACTCTGGGCGCGTGTTTTTCTCTCTTTCTACCTTAATGGATAAGCGTGGGCTCGGTCCCCACTCTGTGTGCGTGTTTTTGTCTTTCTTTCTTTCTTTCGTACTTCCTTTCTTTCGTATATTAAAAAATAACGTCATTACCGTAGTAAAAAAAGCCTAGCAAATCCCCTATGCCTCCTTTAGCGTTGTACACTGCCGACCTATCTTTCTACATTTCCTCAACGAGGCCCTTAATTCCTACCTAGTTATATTATTCTTCGAAAGCCTAGCGCGGTCCTTGGTTCTGGCAGCCTCGATGCCTAGGTAGCATAAGAGGGGTTCCCGCCAGTTACCTGCTCATGACAGGTTGTAGACATTCGAATCACGCCGAGAGTGTTTAAAAGATGGTCCCATTCTCCTTGTACAGTAAGAGTGGCGCGGGCTACCACCCTCCAGCGTCAGATACTTTTCTGGTAAATATAAATACCGCTGAAAGTGAAGGAGAACAAGGTCTGAAGTAACAAAAGCTTGATGTGGGCGAGTTGGTACATACTGCTAAAAATTAATCGGCGCTAAAACAGGGACGAGAGGAACACGTAACTCACAACACGGTGCCGAACTTCCAACTAGAATTTATTGAAAAAGATGCTGCTTATATACACAAAACTAAAAACCTAAAAACGAGAAGCAATTGTCACGTCTAAATGCATCACGGGTTTAAAAAAGCCACTTCTTTATCAGTCAGCGATAAGGACGGAGTACTCACGCAGTTATCCCCTGCCTGTCTAATAAAAAGAGCTTCCATAATTTCGCGCTTAAGCCTTCCTCGTGCTTTCCGCAACGATGCAAGTGTAGCCCCCTGCTAGATAGGACAAAGTTCTTGCGGAAAGCACGAGGAAGGCTTGAGCGCGAAATTATGGAAGCTCTGTTTATTAGACAGGCAGGGGATAACTGCGGGAGTACTCCGTCCTTATCGCTGACTGATAAAGAAGTGGCTTTTTTAAACACGTGATGCATTTAGACGTGACAATTGCTTCTCGTTTTTAGGTTTTTAGTTTTGTGTATATAAGCAGCATCTTTTTCAATAAATTCTAGTTGGAAGTTCGGCACCGTGTTGTGAGTTACGTGTTCCTCTCGTCCCTGTTTTAGCGCCGGTTAATTTTTAGCAGAACAAGGTCACCTGGATAGCCAAATTGGTAGGCATTCGAGATCAAATCGAAAGGCGTGGGCTCGGCCACACTCTGGGCGCGTGTTTTTCTTTCTTTCTTTCATCCTTTCGTTCATATAATAAAAAATGTTAACGTCATAAACCAAAGTAAAAAAGATTAACAAATCTCCTATGCCTCCTTTGGCGTGGTAGACTGTCCACCTATCTTTCAATATTTCCTCAAAGAGCCCCTCATTTTCTTATTATATTATTCTGCGAAAGCCTAGCGAGGGCCAGGGTTCTGGCAGCCGTGATGCTTAGGTAGCAAAAGAGGGCTTCGCGCCAGTTACCCACTGATGACAGGTTGAAGACGTTCGAGTAACGCCCCGGAGGTTGAAAAGCAGGTCCCCGTCTTAAAGTGCAGTGTGAGTGGCGCTGGCTACCACCCTCAGCGTCAGAAAAAGTTCTGGTAAATATAAATACCCCTAAAAGTGAAGGAGAACACATTCGCCCAGATGGCGCAATTGGCAGGCATTCGAGATCTAATCGAGAAGCGGGGGCTCGGTCCCCACTCTGGGCGCGTGTTTTTCTTTATTTCTTTCTTCCTTTCTTTCTTTCTTTCTTTATTCCTTTCTTTCTTTCCTTCTTTCTTTCTTCCTTTCTTTGTATATAAAAAATGTTAACGTCATTACTCGTAGTAAAAAAAGCCTAACAAATCTCCTATGCTTCCTTAGCGCGGTAGACTGCCGACCTATCTTTCTATATTTACTCAACGAGCCCCTCAATTCCTAATTATATTATTCTTCGAAAGCCTAGCGAGGGCCTCGGTTCGGGCAGCATCGATGCCTAGGTAGCATAAAGGGCTTCCCGCAGTTACCCGCACATGTCAGGTTGTAGACTTTCGAGTCACGCCCCGGGGGTAGAAAAGAAGGGCCCCTTCTCTCCGTGCAGTCAGAGTAGCGCTGGCTACCACCCTCAAGCGCAGATACAGTTCTGGTAAATATAAATATCCCTGAAAGTGGAGGAGAACACAGTCGCTCAGAAAGCCCAATTGGTAGGCATTCGATATTTAATCGAAAAGCGTGGGCTCGGTCCCCACTCTGGGCGCGTGTTTTTCTTTATTTCTTTCTTCCTTTCTTTCGTATATTAAAAATGTTAACGTCATTATCCGTAGCAAAAAAAAGCCTAACAAATCCCCTATGCATCCTTAGCGTGGTAGACTTCCGACCTATCTTTCTATATTTCCTCAACGAGCCCCTCAATTCCTAGTTATATTATTCTTCGAAAGCCTAGCGAAGGCCTCGGTTCGGGCTGCATCGATGCCTAGGTAGCATATTAGGGCTTCCTGCCAGTTACCTGCTCATGACAGGTTGTAGACATTCGAATCATGCCCAGGGGTTGAAAAGAAGGTTGTGCCGTAAGAGTGGCGCGGGCTACACCCTTCGAGCGTCAGATACAGTTTTGGTAAATATATATACCCCTGAAAGTGAAGGAGAACACAGTCACCCACATAGACCAATTGGTAGGCATTCGAGATCAAATTGAAAGGCGTGGGTTTGGTCCCCACTCTGGGCACGTGTTTTTCTTTCTGTCTTTCGTATATTAAAATATGTTAGTCAATACCCGTAGTAAAAAACTAAACAAAGTCTAACAAATCCCCTATCCCTCCTTTGGCGTTGTAGACTGCCGGCCTATATTTCTATATTTCCTCAACGAGCCCCTCATTTCTTAATTGTAATATTCTGCAAAAGCATACATAGGACCTCGGTTCTGGCAGCCTTGATGCCTAGGTAGCATAAGAGGGCTTCACGCCAGTTACCCGCCCATTTCTGGTTGTAGACATTCGATTCATGCCCCGGGGGTTGAAAAGAAGGTCCCCTTATCCCCATGCAGTCAGAGTGGCGCTGACTACCACCCTCAAGCGTAAGATACAATTTTGGTAAATATAAATATCCCTGAACGTGAAGGAGAACAAAGTCGCTCAGATAGACCAAATGGTAGGCGTTCGAGATCTAATCGAAAGCCGTGGACTCGGTCCCCACTCTGGGCGCGTTTTTCTTTATTCCTTTCTTCCTTTCTTTCGTATATTAAAAATTTTTAATGTCATTACCCATAGCAAATAAAAAGCCCAACAAATTTCCTATGCCCCCGTAGCGTGGTAGACTGCCGACCTATTTTTGTATATTTCCTCAACGAGCCGCTCAAGTCCTAGTTAAATTATTCTTCGAAAGCCTAGCGAGGCCCTCGGTTCGGGCAGCATCGATGCATAGGTAGCATAAGAGGGCTTCCCGCCAGTTACCCGCTCATGACAGGTTGTAGACATTCGGCTCACGCCCAGGGGGTTGAAAAAAAGGTCTCCTTTTCCTTGTACAGTAAGAGTGGCGGAGGCTACCACCCTCAAGCGTCAGATACAGTTCTGGTAAAAATAAATACCCCTGAAAGTGAAGGAGAACAAGGTCACGTAGATAGCCCGATTGGTAGGCATTCGAGATCAAATCGAAAAGCGTCGGCTCGGTCCACACTCTGGGCGCGTGTTTTTCTTTCTTTCTTTCTTCCTTTCCTTCATATAAAAAAAATGTTAACGTCATTACCAAAGTAAAAAATATTAGCAAATTCCCTATGCCTCCTTTGGCGTGGTAGACTGTCCACCTATCTTTTAATATTTCCTCAAAGTGTCCCTCATTTTCTTATGATGTTATTCTGCGAAAGCCTAGCAAGGGCCTGGGTTCTGGCAGCCTTGAAGCCTTGGTAGCATAAGAGGGCTTCCCGCCAGTTACCCGGTGATGACAGCTTGTAGACGTTCGAGTAACGCCCCGGGGGTTGAAAAGCAGATCCCCTTCTTCCAGTGCAGTCAAAGTGGCGTTGGCTAACACTCTCAAGCTTCCGATACGGTTCTAGTAAATATAAATACCCCTGAAAGTGATGGAGAACACAGTCGCCCAGATAGCCTAATTGGTAAGGCATTCGAGATCTAATGAAAAGGTGTGGGCTCGGTCCCCACTCTGGGCGCGCGTTTATCTTTCTTTCTATCGTTCTTTCTTTCTTCTTTCTTTCTTTCTTTCCTTTTTTTCTTCCTTTATTTCGTATAATTAAAAATCTAACGTCATTACCCGAATAAAAAAAAGCCTTAAAAATCCCGATGCCTTTTTCAGCGTTGTATTCAGCCGACCTATCTTTCTATATTTCCACAACGATCCCCTAATTTCCCAATTATATTATTCTTCGAAAGCCTACGGAGGGCCTCGGTTCGGGCAGCATCGATGCCTAGGTAGCATAAGAGGGCTTCCTGCCAGTTACCCGCTCATGGCAGGTTGTAGACCTTCGAATCACGCCCAGGGGTTTTAAAAGAACGTCCTCTACTCCTTGTGCAGTAAGAGAGGCGCGGGCTACCACCTTCAAGCGTCAGAAACAGTTTTGGTAAATATAAATACCCCTGAAAGTGAAGAAGTACACAGTCACCTAGATAGACCAATTGGTAGGCATTCGAGGTCAAATCCAAAGGCGTGGGTTTGGTCCCCACTCTGGGCGCGTGTTTTTCTTCATTTTTCTTTCTTCCTTTCTTTCGTATATTAAAATTGTTATCGTCATTACCCGTAGCAAAAAAAAGCCTAGCAAATCCTCTATGCCTCCTTAGCGTGGTAGACTGCCGACCTATCTTTTTATATTTCCTCAATGAGCCTCTCAAATCCTAGTTATATTATTCTTCGAAAGCCTAGCGAAGGCCTCGGTTTGGGCATCATCAATGCCTAGGTAGCATAAGAGGGCTTACCGCCAGTTACCCGCCCATGGGAGGTTGTAGACATTTGAATCACGCCCAGGGGGTTGAAAAGAAGGTCCCCTTCTCGTTGTGCAGTAAGAATGGCGCTGGCTACCACCCTCAAACGTCAGATACCGTTCTGGGAAGAATAACTACCCCTGAAAGTGAAGAACAACCCAGTCGCTCAGATAGCCCAATTGGTGCGCATTCGAGATTTATTTTAATGGCGTGGGTTCGGTCCCCATTCTGGGCACGTGTTTTCTTTCTTTCTTTTGTATATTAAAAAATGTTAGTCAATACCCGTAGTAAAAAAATAAACAGTCTAACAAATCCCCTATGCTTCCTTTGGCGTTGTAGACGGTCAGCCTATATTTCTATATTTCCTCAACCAGTCCCTCATTTCTTAATTATATTATTCTGCGAAAGCATAGCGAGGGCCTCGGTTCTGGCAGCCTTGATGCCTAGGTAGCATAAGAGGGCTTCCCGCAAGTTACCCGCACATGTCAGGTTGTAGACTTTCGAGTCATGCCCCGGGGGTTGAAAAGAAGGTCCCCTTCTCCCCATGCAGTCAGAGTGGCGCTAGCTACCACCCTCAAGCGTCACATACAATTCTCGTAAATATAAATATCGCTGAAAGTGAAGGAGAACACAGTCGCTAAGTTAGGCCAATTGGTAGGCATTCGAGATCTAATCGAAAGGCGTTGGCTGGGTCCCTCTCTGGGCACGTGTTTGTCTTTCTTTCTTTCATATATTTAAAAATGTTAGTCAATACCCGTAGTAAAAAAACACAGTCTAACAAATTCCGTATGCCTCCTTTGGCGTTGTAGACTGCCGGCCTATATTTCTATATTTCCTCAACGAGTCCCTCATTTTTAATTTTATTATTCTGCAAACGCATAGCGAGGGCCTCGGTTCTGGCAGCCTTGATGCCTAGGTAGCATAAGAGGGCCTCCCGCCATTTACCCGCTAATGTCAGGTTGTAGACATTCGAGGAATGCCCCGGGGGTTGAAAAGAAGTCCTCTTCTCCCCATGCAGTCGGAGTGGTGCTGGCTACCACCCTCAAGCATCAGATACAATTCTGGTAAATATAAATATCCCGGAAAGTGAAGGAGAACACAGTTGCTCCGATAGCAGAATTGGTAGGCATTCGAGATCTAATCAAAAGGCGTGTACTCGGTCCCCACTCTGGGCGTGTGTGTTTTTCTTTATTTCTTTCTTCCTTTCTTTCGTATATTAAAATTGTTATCGTTATTACCCGTAGCAAAAAAAAGCCTAGCAAATCCCCTATGCCTCCTTAGCGTGGTAGACTGCCGACCTATCTTTTTATATTTCCTCAATGAGCCTCTCAAATCCTAGTTATATTATTCTTCGAAAGCCTAGCGAAGGCCTCGGTTCGGGCATCATCAATGCCTAGGTAGGATAAGAGGGCTTACCGCCAGTTACCCGCCCATGGGAGGTTGTAGACATTTGAATCACGCCCAGGGGGTTGAAAAGAAGGTCCCCTTCTCGTTGTGCAGTAAGATTGGCGCTGGCTACCACCCTCAAACGTCAGATACCGTTCTGGGAAGAATAACTACCCCTGAAAGTGAAGAACAACCCAGTCGCTCAGATAGCCCAATTGGTGCGCATTCGAGATTTATTTTAATGGCGTGGGTTCGGTCCCCATTCTGGGCACGTGTTTTCTTTCTTTCTTTTGTATATTAAAAAATGTTAGTCAATACCCGTAGTAAAAAAATAAACAGTCTAACAAATCCCCTATGCCTCCTTTGGCGTTGTAGATGGTCAGCCTATATTTCTATATTTCCTCAACGAGTCCCTCATTTCTTAATTATATTATTCTGCGAAAGCATAGCGAGGGCCTCGGTTCTGGCAGCCTTGATGCCTAGGTAGCATAAGAGGGCTTCCCGCAAGTTACCCGCCAATGTCAGGTTGTAGACTTTCGAGTCATGCCCCGGGGGTTGAAAAGAAGGTCCCCTTCTCCCCATGCAGTCAGAGTGGCGCTAGCTACCACCCTCAAGCGTCACATACAATTCTCGTAAATATAAATATCGCTGAAAGTGAAGGAGAACACAGTCGCTAAGTTAGGCCAATTGGTAGGCATTCGAGATCTAATCGAAAGGCGTTGGCTGGGTTCCCTCTCTGGGCACGTTTGTCTTTCTTTCTTTCATATATTTAAAAATGTTAGTCAATACCCGTAGTAAAAAAACACAGTCTAACAAATTCCGTATGCCTCCTTTGGCGTTGTAGACTGCCGGCCTATATTTCTATATTTCCTCAACGAGTCCCTCATTTTTAATTATATTATTCTGCAAACGCATAGCGAGGGCCTCGGTTCTGGCAGCCTTGATGCCTAGGTAGCATAAGAGGGCCTCCCGCCATTTACCCGCCAATGTCAGGTTGTAGACATTCGAGGAATGCCCCGGGGGTTGAAAAGAAGTCCTCTTCTCCCCATGCAGTCGGAGTGGTGCTGGCTACCACCCTCAAGCATCAGATACAATTCTGGTAAATATAAATATCCCGGAAAGTGAAGGAGAACACAGTCGCTCCGATAGCAGAATTGGTAGGCATTCGAGATCTAATCAAAAGGCGTGTACTCGGTCCCCACTCTGGGCGTGTGTGTTTTTCTTTATTTCTTTCTTCCTTTCTTTCGTATATTAAAATTGTTATCGTTATTACCCGTAGCAAAAAAAGCCTAGCAAATCCCCTATGCCTCCTTAGCGTGGTAGACTTCCGACCTATCTTTCTATATTTCCTCAACGAGCCCCTCAATTCCTAGTTATATTGTTCTTCGAAAGCCTAGCGAAGGCCTCGGTTCGGGCTGCATCGATGCCTAGGTAGCATACACAGGGCTTCCTGCCAGTTACCTGCTCAGGACAGGTTGTAGACATTCAAATCACGCCCAGGGGGTTGAAAAGAAGGTCCCCTTCTCCTTGTGCAATAAGAGTGGCGGGGGCTACCACCCTCAAGCGTCAGATACAGTTCTGGTAAATATAAATACCCCTGAAATTGGAGGAGAACAGTCACTCAGATAGACCAATTGGTAGGCATTCGAGGTCAAATTGAAAGGCGTGGAGTCGGTCCCCACTGGGCGCGTGTTTTTCTTTCTTTCTTTCTTCCTTTCGTTCATATAATAAAAAATGTTAACGTCATTACCATAGTAAAAAATATTAGCAAATCCCCTATGCCTCCTTTGGCGGGGTAGACTGTCCACCTATCTTTTATATTTCCTCAAAGTGTCCCTCATTTTCTTATGATGTTATTCAGCGAAAGCCTAGCAAGGGCCTGGGTTCTGTGAGCCTTGAAGCCTTGGTAGCATAAGAGGGCTTCCCGCCAGTTACCCGGTGATGACAGGTTGTAGACGTTCGAGTAACGCCCCGGGGGTTGAAAAGCAGGTCCCCTTCTTCCAGTGCAGTCAGAGTGGCGCTGGCTAACACTCTCAAGCTTCCGATACGGTTCTAGTAAATATAAATACCCCTGAAAGTGATGGAGAACACAGTCGCCCATATAGCCTAATTGGTAAGCTATTCGAGATCTAATGAAAAGGCGTGGGCTCGGTCCTTACTCTGGGCGCGCGTTTTTCTTTCTTTCTATCGTTCCTTCTTTCTTTCTTTCTTTTCTTTTTTTCTTCCTTTATTTCGTAGTTTAAAAATCTAACGTCATTACCCAAATAAAAAAAAGCCTTAAAAATCCCGATGCCTTTTTCAGCATTGTACTCTGCCGACCTATCTTTCTATATTTCCTCAACGATCCCCTAATTTCCCAATTATATTATTCTTCGAAAGCCTAGCGAGGGCCTCGGTTCGGGCAGCATCGATGCCTAGGTAGCATAAGAGGGCTTCCCGCCAGTTACCAGCTCATGACAGGTTGTAGAAATTCCAATCACGCCCAGGGGGTTGAAAAGAAGGTCCCCTTCTCCTTTTGCAGTAAGAGTGGCAGGGGCTACCACCCTCAAGCGTCAGATACAGTTCTGGTACATATAAATACCCCTGAAATTGAAGGAGAACAGTCACCCAGATAGACCAATTGGTAGGCATTCGAGGTGAAATTGAAAGGCGTGGAGTCGGTCCCCACTGGGCACGTGTTTTTCTTTCTTTCTTTCTTCCTTTTGTTCATATAATAAAAATGTTAACGTAATTACCCGTAGTAAAAATATATTAGCAAATCCTTTATGCCTCCTTTGGCGTGGTAGACTGTCCACCTATCTTTTAATATTTCCTCAAAGTGTCCCTCATTTTCTTATGATGTTATTCTGCGAAAGCCTAGCAAGGGCCTGGGTTCTGGCAGCCTTGAAGCCTTGGTAGCATAAGAGGGCTTCCCGCCAGTTACTCGGTGATGACACGTTGTAGACGTTCGAGTAACGCCCCGGGGGTGGAAAAGCAGGTCCCCTTCTTTCAGTGCAGTGTGAGTGGCGCTGGCTACCACCCTCAGCGTCAGAAACAGTTCTGTTAAATATTAATACCCCTGAAAGTGAAGGAGAACACAGTCGCTTAGATAGCTCAATTGGTAGGGCACTCGATATCTAATCGAAAGGCGCTGGTTTGGTCCCCACTCTGGGCGCGTTTTTCTTTGTTTCTTTCTTTCTTTCTTTCCTTCTTTCTTTCTTTCTTTCTTCCTTCTTTCTTCCTTTCTTTTGTATATAAAAAATGTTACGTCAACCCGTAGCAAAAAAAGCCTAACAAATGCCTTATGCCTCCTTAGCGTGGTAGACTGCTGATCTATCTCTCTATATTTCCTCAACGAGCCCCTCAATTCCTTGTTATAATATTCTTCTAAAGCCAAGCGAGGGCCTCGGTTCGGGCAGCATGGATGCCAGGGAGCATAAGAGGGGTTCCCGCAGTTACCCACACATGTCAGGTTGTAGACATTCGAATCACGCCCAGGGGGTTGAAAAAAAGGTCCCCTTTTCCTTGTGCAGTAAGAGTGGCGGGGGCTACCACCCTCAAGCGTCAGATACAGTTCTGGTAAAAATAAATACCTCTGAAAGTGAAGGAGAACAAGGTCACCTAGATAGACCGATTGGTAGGCACTCGAGATCAAATCGAAAGCCGTGGGCTCGGTCCACACTCTGGGCGCGTGTTTTTGTTTCTTTCTTTCTTCCTTTCGTTCATATAATAAAACTTTTAACGTCATTAACCATAGTAAAAAAGCCTAACAAATCCTCTATGCCTCCAATGGCGTGATAGGCTGTCCACCTGTCTTTTAATATTTCCTCAAAGAGCACCTCATTTTCTTATTATATTATACTGCGAAAGCCTAGCGAGGGCCGGGGTTCTGGCAGCTTTGAAGCCTAGGTAGCATAAGAGGGCTTCCCGCCAGTTACACGCTGATGACAGGTTGTAGACGTTCGAGTTACGCCCCGGGGGTTGAAAAGCAGGTCCCCTTCTTCCAGTGCAGTGTGAGTGGCGCTGGCTACCACCCTCACGCGTCAGAAACAGTTCTGGTAAATATAAATACCCCTGAAAGTGAAGGAGAACACAGTCGCCCGGATAGCCCAATTGGTAGGGCACTCGAGATCTAATGGTAAGGCATGGGCTCGGTCCCCACTCTGGGCGCGTGTTTTTCTCTCTTTCTTTCTTAATGGATAAGCGTGCGCTCGGTCCCCACTCTGGGTGCGTGTTTTTGTCTTTCTTTCTTTCGTACTTCCTTTCTTTCGTATATTAAAAAAATAACGTCATTAACCGTAGTAAAAAAAAGCCTAACAAATCCCCTATGCCTCCTTTAGCGTTGTAGACTGCCGACCTATCTTTCTATATTTCCTCAACGGGCCCCTCATTTCCTAATTACATTATTCTGCGAAAGCCTTGCAAGGGCCTCGGTTCTGGGAGCCATAATACCTAGTTAGCATAAGAGGGCTTCCCGCCTGTTACCTGCCCATGACAGGTTGTAGACACTCCAGTCACGCCCCGGGGGTTGAAAAGAAGGTCCCCTTCTCCCCTTGCAGTCAGAGTGGCAATTCCTACCACCCTCAAGCGTTTAGATACAGTTCTGGTAAATATAAATATCCCTGAAAATGAAGGAGAACACAGTCGCCCAGATGGCCATATTGGTTGGGCATTCGAGATATAATGTAAAGGCGTGGGTTCGCTCCCCACTCTGGGCACGTGCTTTACTTTCTTTTTTCATTTCTTTCGTATTTAAAAAATTTTAACATCATTACCCATAGTAAAAAAAGCCTAACAAATCCCCTATGCCTCCTTTAGCGTTGTAGACTGCCGACCTATCTTTCTATATTTCCTCAACGAGGCCCTTAATTCCTACCTAGTTATATTATTCTTCGAAAGCCTAGCGAGGTCCTCGCTTCGGGCAGCCTCGATGCCAAGGTAGCAGAAGAGGGCTTCCCGCCAGTTACCCGCTCATGAGAGGTTGTAGACATTCGAATCACGCCCAGGGGGTTGAAAAGAAGGTCCGCTTCTCCTTGTTCAGTAAGAGTGTCACTGGCTACCACCCTCAAGCGTCAGATACAGTTCTGGTAAATATAACTACCCCTGAAAGTGTAGAACAACCCAGTCGCTCAGATAGCGCAATGGGTCGGCATTCGAGATTAAATTGAAAGGCGGGGGTTCAGTCCCCACTCTGGGCACATGTTTTTCTTTCTTTCTTTCGTATATTAAAATATGTTAGTCAATACCCGTAGTAAAAAACTAAACAAAGTCTAACAAATCCCCTATGCCTCCTTTGAAGTTTTAGACTAACAGCCTATATTTCTATATTTCTTTAACTAATCCCTCATTTCTTAAATATTATTCTGTGAAAGCATAGCGAGGGCCTCGGTTCTGGCAGCCTTGATGCCTAGGTAGCATAAGAGGGCTTCCCGCCTGTTACCCGCCCATGACAGGTTGTAGACATTCCAGTCACGCCTTGGGGGTTGAAAAGAAGGTCTCCTTCTCCCCGTGCAGTCAGAGTGGCACTAGCAACCTCCCTCAAGCGTCAGATACAGTTCTGGTAAATATAAATATCCCTGAAAGTGAAGGAGAACACAGTCGCCCAGATAGCCATATTGGTAGGGCATTCGAGATATAATCAAAAGGCGTGCGTTTGCTCCCCACTCTCGGCGCGTGCTTTACTTTTTTTCTTTTTCCATTCTTTCATATATAAAAAAATTTAACGTCATTACTTGTAGTAAATAAAGCCTAACAAATCCCCTATGCCTCCTTTAGCGTTGTAGACTGCCGACCTATCTTTCTATATTTCCTCAACGAGGCCCTTAATTCCTACCTAGTTATATTATTTTTCGAAAGCCTAGCGAGGTCCTTGGTTCTGGCAGCCTCGATGCCTAGGTAGCATAAGAGGGGTTCCCGCCAGTTACCCGCTCATGACAGGTTGTTGACGTTCGAGTAATGCCCCAGGAGTTGAAAAGCAGGTCCCCTTCTTACAGTGCAGTGTGAGTGGCGCTGGCTACCACCCTCAGCGTCAGAAGAAGTTCTGTTAAATATAAATACCCCTGAAAGTGAAGGAGAACACATTCGCCCAGATAGCGCAATTGGCAGGCATTCGAGATCTAATCGAGAAGCGGGGGCTCGGTCCCCACTCTGGGCGCGTGTTTTTCTTTATTTATTTCTTCCTTTCTTTCTTTCTTTTTTTCTTTCTTTCCTTCTTTCTTTCTTCCTTTCTTTTGTATATAAAAAAATGTTAACGTCATTACTCGTAGTAAAAAAAGCCTAACAAATCTCCTATGCTTCCTTAGCGCGGTAGACTGCCGACCTATCTTTCTATATTTACTCAACGAGCCCCTCAATTCCTAATTATATTATTCTTCGAAAGCCTAGCGAGGGCCTCGGTTCGGGCAGCATCGATGCCTAGGTAGCATAAGAGGGCTTCCCGCTGTTACCCGCACATGTCAGGTTGTAGACTTTCGAGTCACGCCCCGGGGGTAGAAAAGAAGGGCCCCTTCTCTCCGTGCAGTCAGAGTAGCGCTGGCTACCTAACTCAAGCGCAGATACAGTTCTGGTAAATATAAATATCCCTGAAAGTGAAGGAGAACACAGTCGCTCAGATAGCCCAATTGGTAGGCATTCGAGATCTAATCGAAAAGCGTGGGCTCGGTCCCCACTCTGGGCGCGTGTTTTTCTTTATTTCTTTCTTCCTTTTTTTCGTATATTAAAAAATGTTCACGTCATTATCCGTAGCAAAAAAAATTCTAACAAATCCCCTATGCCTCCTTAGCGTGGTAGACTCCCGACCTATCTTTCTATATTTCCTCAACGAGCCCCTCAATTCCTAGTTATATTATTCTTCGAAAGCTAGCGAAGGCCTCGGTTCGGGCAGCATCGATGCCTAGGTAGCATAACAGGGCTTCCTGCCAGTTACTTGCTTATGACGGGTTGTAGACATTCGAATCATGCCCAGGGGGTTGAAAAGAAGGTTGTGCCGTAAGAGTGGCGCGGGCTACACCCTTGAAGCGTCAGATACAGTTTTGGTAAATATAAATACCCCTGAAAGTGAAGGAGAACACAGTCACCCACATAGACCAATTGGTAGGCATTCGAGATGAAATTGAAAGGCGTGGGCTCGGTCCCCACTCTGGGCACGTGTTTTTCTTTCTTGCTTTCATTCGTATATTAAAAATGTTAACGTCTTTACCCGTAGGAAAAAATAAAGTCTACCAAATCCCCTATGCCTCCTTTGCCGTTGTAGACTGCGGCCTATATTTCTATATGTACTCAACGGGCCCTTCATTTGCTAATTATATTATTCCGCGAAAGCCTAACGAGGGCCTTGGTTCTGGCAGCCTTGATGCCTACGTAGCAAAAGAGGGCTTCCCGTCAGTTACCCGCTCATACCAGGTTGTAGACCTTCCAATCACGCCCAGGGGGTTTAAAAGAAGGTCCCCTTCTCCTTGTGCAGTAAGAGTGGCGTGGGCTACCACTTTCACGCGTCAGATACAGTTTTGGTAAATATAAATACCCCTGTAAGTGAAGGAGAACACAGTCGCCCAGATAGCCCAATTGGTAGGGCACTCGATATCTAATCAAAAGGCGCTGGTTCGGTCCCCACTCTGGGCGCGTTTTTCTTTCTTTCTTTCTTTCTTTCTTTCTACCTTTCTTTCTTTTCTCCTTCTTTCTTCCTTTCTTTTGTATATAAAAAATGTTACATCAACCCGTAGTAAAAAAAAGCCTAACAAATCTCCTATGCCTCCTTAGCGTGGTAGACTGCTGACCTATCTTTCTATATTTCCTCAACGAGCCCCTCAATTCCTAGTTATAATATTGTTCGAAAGGCTAGCGAGGGCCTCGGTTCGGGCAGCATGGATGCCTAGGTAGCATAAGAGGGGTTCCCGCAGTTACCCACACATGTCAGGTTGTAGACTTTCGAGTCAGGTTCGGGGGTAGAAAAGAAGGTCCCCTTCTTTCCGTGCAGTCAGAATAGCGCTCGCTACCACACTTAAGCGCAGATACAGTTCTGGTAAATATAAAAATCCCTGAAAGTGAAGGAGAACACAGTTGCTCAGATAGCCCAGTTGTAAGCATTCGAGATCTAATCGAAACGCGTGGGCTCGGTCCCCACTCTGGGCGCGTGTTTTTCTTTATTTCTTTCTTCCTTTGTTTCGTATAATAAAAAATGTTAACGTCAGTACCTGTAGCAAAAAAATAAACAGTCTAACAAATCCCCTATGCCTCCTTTGGCGTTGTACACTGCGGCCTATATTTCTATATGTACTCAACGGGCCCTTCATTTCCTAATTATATTATTCTGCGAAAGCCTAGCGAGGGCTTCGGTTTTCCTCATATTTCCTCAACGAGCCCCTCAATTCCTAGTTATAATATTCTTTGAAAGCCTAGGGAGGGCCTCGCTTCGGGCAGCTTCGATGCCTAGGTAGCAGAAGAGGGCTTCCCGCAAGTCAAGAGCGCTTGAAGGCGTTTCAAGCGCACTTGCCGTCACCCTCGTTTCCTCCACGCTGCTTTCCAGATTAAGCTGGTCTGTGGATATTGAATCCCACGGCAGCGACCACCTCCCTACCTTGATTACACTGGATGGTGTTCCGGGCAGTTATAGAAAACATGAGGTCCGATTCACAAACTGGGAGGTATTTACCACAGCAGTCCAAGAGGGCCTTAGTTTTGTTTTATTTATTTTTATTTATTTAATACATACTGCCGACCACAGTTGTGGTCCTGGCAGGACGAGCACTTGAATAGCACAATAATACAAAAAGAGCAAAAGGGACAAAAAAATGAAACGGCGGACATTGCATTGTCAATTCAAGACACAAGCAACAACAAAAAACAAAAAACGGGGCTATACAGTATCTAATAAGTATGGCTCAGCAATGGAATTCCATTCAGCCACGGTAAGTTGGAAAAATGAAAATTTGTAAGTATCAGTATGCACTTGGTATGGTGTTAGCGATCTAGGGTGATGGTGCCGCGTGTGTCTTGTGGTCATGGCGGATGTATACAGAGAGGGGTCGATAGCCAATTCATGGTCAATAAGTGAGCAGAGGAAATCAAGACGAAGTTTTTTTCTTCTAACTCAAGCGTGGGAATGTTATTGGCAATCATTAATTCAGAGGGAGAATCCATGCGACAAAATTTTGAAAAAATGAACCTAACAGCTTTCCTCTGAATCTTTTCTAATTTATCAATGTTATTTTTGGTGTACGGGTCGCATACTACAGCAGCATACTCAAGCTTTGGTCAAACGTATGAATGGTAGCAAAGAAGTTAAACACTTGGAGGCGAATTACGAAGTTTGTGTCTCAAGAAACACAGTTTTCGAAAAGCGGAGGAGCAGATGTCTATGTGCAAGTTCCAGGAACGATTATTAGTGAACGTTACGCCTAAGTATTTGAAGCTGTTGACTTGGTTCACCGCGCACGATCCCAGTGTGTACTGAAATTCGATTGAAGATTTTTTACGCGTTATGCGGAGGGAAACAGTTTTCTCTGCGTTGACAACCATGCCCCATTCCCTGCACCAACTCTATATATTGTCCAGGTTTGTGTTAAGTTTTATTTGATCTTGCATGCTGGAGATTTCACGGAATAAAATACAGTCATCTGCAAGCAGCCGGACATGAGTGGTGACGATATCATTGATGTATAAAAGAAAAAGCAACGGCCCCAGAACACTACCTTGAGGCACTCCGGATGTGACAGGAAGATAGCTCGACGCATGACCATCAATCAAAACATACTGCTGTCTATTCATCAAATACCTAGACACCCACGCTACCAAATTTCTGGAAGATTTATATTTTTTAATTTTTGAATTAATTTGTCATGAGGAACTTTGTCAAATGAAGTTCAGAGTTCAGAGTTGAAGTTCAGAGTTATCCTACGACGACTTTGTAAGCACGATTGCTCATGCGCGCAAAACGAGCACGACGGCTTTAATATTACCCAAGTCTGTCGCCGACGCAGAGTTTGAAAGGCTTCGTGCCATACGCCGGCGAGCAGAAAGAAGAGCGCGTAAAACACTGGCACCTGAAGACATTCGCGAATCTAGACGAGTGCAGAAGCGCATTCAATGGCACATGGGCAAATTGGCTAAACGTGAATGGACATCTTTCTGCTCAAAGTTGGACCCCAGGAAACCACTCACTCGAATATGGAGCCTTGTCAGAAGTATTCGCACACCACCGACATGTCTCCACCCATTTAACGCAGTTTCATTACGTACCAATTCCACATTTTTAGACGTCGCTGAGATGTTCTGTGCAAAAATTGTGGCCACATCAACGTCACCTCCGTCACTTTCATTTTCGGATAACGGACGCCTATTATATCACACGCCACTTACGGATGCCCCGTTTACAATACCGGAACTCGTCAAGGCTTTATCTGCAGTTAACAAGTCCGCCTCCTCTGGTCCAGACGGCATAACTTATACTGCTCTGACTCATCTGGGAGAAGAGGGGAAGAGATTTCTCCTGGACATTTCCAACCAATCCTGGAGGACCGGTCGTCTGCAGCCCAGCTGGAAGACTGCTCGCATTGTGCCTATACTGAAACCAGAAAAAGATCCCTCAGACATTCAATCGTATCGACCCATTGCACTTTTGAGATGCGTAGGCAAGCTGATGAAAAAAATGGTGCTGCTTCGGCTAGATTGGAATCTATGTACTAGAAATATTTCGCCGCCACAAATGTCCGGTTTCCGCAAAGGAAGCTGCGGTATCAACAATGCAATCGCGTTTGCTAATTGCTTCAAGCGCGAAAAAGCACTCCGTAACACCGCTATTGCGGTGTTTTTGGACATCAAGGTTGTGTATGACTCTGTCACGCATGACGCTATCCGCTTTCAAATGCACTCATTGGGTATTGGTGGTCGGATGTACGGTTGGCTATCGAATTACCTTAGCGACAGAAGCATCTTCATGACAACCTCTGATGGCGACACATCGAAGCACACCGTAACTCGTGGTGTTCCACAAGGAGGGGTACTCCGCCCAGTGGTTTTAATTATTTCCCTCATCGGCATTGAAAAATGGTTGCCACCTCACATCGCGATTTCCTTATTTGCCGATGATATTTGCATATGGTGCTCCGGCCGAAATAGGCGTGTGCTTGGTGCGAGGCTTCAGCGGGAATAGATGTTATCTCAGAATTCCTCGCAGTGCGTGGACTCCAAATCTCGGCAATAAAATCAGCAGTTATCGCTTTTACGAAACGTGATGTCACACGGTACGAGCTCACGGCAATGAGGATACCAATACCTTATGTCACAAATCATAAATTTCTCGGCGTCACATTTGGCAGATTGCTGACATGGACACCCCACATTCACAGTTTGAAAGAAAAGATCTCGTCATTTTTCAACATCTTCCGAATTCTTTCCAGCAACACTGGTGGCTGCACAGTTTACTCGCTTCTTCGTCTCTACGACGCTCTGTGCGAAGGTCTTTTACGCTACAGCCTTCCTGCGTTGTTTCCCTTCTCAGCTGCAAATCTCAAGGCTTTGGAAAGCATGCATACGCGCATACTCCGGGTGTGTATCGGCGTCCAAAAACAACATCAACCCTGGGAACATTCATTTAATGTAGACGATTGACGCAGATAGCGCTGCGCAAACAGGAACTGCTTCGGGCATATTTGCGTTTTGTCACGAGGCAACGTCACCATCCATTGGCTGAGACTTCTGCTTCACTTCTGCAAGACCTTTTACCGCAACATTACGAGATCCCATCAGTAAGGTCCACTTTTGAAATTAGCGGCCAGGCGCCCGGGCTGCGCGTGAGAACGCGCCGCTTTGTCTGGCGACGTAGCACTGCCGACACTGCGCTGAAACCACCGCTGATTCGTCGCGGCGTGCGCGGGAGACGGATTGTCTGGCCCACCGCATTCCTCAAGGATAATACCCCATTGAGAAGACCGCCCCCGGCGCCGAATTTTAAGAACGTCTACTTGACGCGCAGAGGTGGTGGGATTACCAGCGTCCGTACAAGCGCCGCACGTGTCCCTATTGTTAACACGTCCCAGTCAGCATGACGCACAGTCGCGTCTTTCGCGCTCATCCCTCGGGGTCGTACGCGTCTTCTGGCCCGCGGGCGGTGCGATGACCAGAGATAGCGGCGCCTCATTGAATATGCTGTGACGTGCTGAGTGACAGCTGTCTACGTGAATTCGGGCACTCCCATACGCGTGTACGAACGCTACAGGGGCGTTCCCGAGAGAGGGTGATCTCGATGTTTTAAAATGCCGAACTTGGCCGTTGGAAATGGTTCTTGTCTGAGCGCTGAGCTGGCAGTTGCCGGCGAGACAAGGAGTATCTACCGTTAACGCTAGGTTGGGTCATTGATGTATAAAAGAAAAAGCAACGGCCCCAGAACACTACCTTGAGGCACTCCGGATGTGACAGGAAGATAGCTCGACGCATGACCATCAATCAAAACATACTGCTGTCTATTCATCAAATACCTAGACACCCACGCTACCAAAATTTCTGGAAGATTTATATTTTTTAATTTTTGAATTAATTTGTCATGAGGAACTTTGTCAAATGAAGTTCAGAGTTCAGAGTTGAAGTTCAGAGTTATCCTACGACGACTTTGTAAGCACGATTGCTCATGCGCGCAAAACGAGCACGACGGCTTTAATATTACCCAAGTCTGTCGCCGACGCAGAGTTTGAAAGGCTTCGTGCCATACGCCGGCGAGCAGAAAGAAGAGCGCGTAAAACACTGGCACCTGAAGACATTCGCGAATCTAGACGAGTGCAGAAGCGCATTCAATGGCACATGGGCAAATTGGCTAAACGTGAATGGACATCTTTCTGCTCAAAGTTGGACCCCAGGAAACCACTCACTCGAATATGGAGCCTTGTCAGAAGTATTCGCACACCACCGACATGTCTCCACCCATTTAACGCAGTTTCATTACGTACCAATTCCACATTTTTAGACGTCGCTGAGATGTTCTGTGCAAAAATTGTGGACACATCAACGTCACCTCCGTCACTTTCATTTTCGGATAACGGACGCCTATTATATCACACGCCACTTACGGATGCCCCGTTTACAATACCGGAACTCGTCAAGGCTTTATCTGCAGTTAACAAGTCCGCCTCCTCTGGTCCAGACGGCATAACTTATACTGCTCTGACTCATCTGGGAGAAGAGGGGAAGAGATTTCTCCTGGACATTTCCAACCAATCCTGGAGGACCGGTCGTCTGCAGCCCAGCTGGAAGACTGCTCGCATTGTGCCTATACTGAAACCAGAAAAAGATCCCTCAGACATTCAATCGTATCGACCCATTGCGCTTTTGAGATGCGTAGGCAAGCTGATGAAAAAAATGGTGCTGCTTCGGCTAGATTGGAATCTATGTACTAGAAATATTTCGCCGCCACAAATGTCCGGTTTCCGCAAAGGAAGCTGCGGTATCAACAATGCAATCGCGTTTGCTAATTGCTTCAAGTGCGAAAAAGCACTCCGTAACACCGCTATTGCGGTGTTTTTGGACATCAAGGTTGTGTATGACTCTGTCACGCATGACGCTATCCGCTTTCAAATGCACTCATTGGGTATTGGTGGTCGGATGTACGGTTGGCTATCGAATTACCTTAGCGACAGAAGCATCTTCATGACCACCTCTGATGGCGAAACATCGAAGCACACCGTAACTCGTGGTGTTCCACAAGGAGGGGTACTCCGCCCAGTGGTTTTAATTATTTCCCTCATCGGCATTGAAAAATGGTTGCAACCTCACATCGCGATTTCCTTATTTGCCGATGATATTTGCATATGGTGCTCCGGCCGAAATAGGCGTGTGCTTGGTGCGAGGCTTCAGCGGGAATAGATGTTATCTCAGAATTCCTCGCAGTGTGTGGACTCCAAATCTCGGCAATAAAATCAGCAGTTATCGCTTTTACGAAACGTGATGTCACACGGTACGAGCTCACGGCAATGAGGATACAAATACCTTATGTCACAAATCATAAATTTCTCGGCGTCACATTTGGCAGATTGCTGACATGGACACCCCACATTCACAGTTTGAAAGAAAAGATCTCGTCATTTTTCAACATCTTCCGAATTCTTTCCAGCAACACTGGTGGCTGCACAGTTTACTCGCTTCTTCGTCTCTACGACGCTCTGTGCGAAGGTCTTTTACGCTACAGCCTTCCTGCGTTGTTTCCCTTCTCAGCTGCAAATCTCAAGGCTTTGGAAAGCATGCATACGCGCATACTCCGGGTGTGTATCGGCGTCCAAAAACAACATCAACCCTGGGAACATTCATTTAATGTAGACGATTGACGGAGATAGCGCTGCGCAAACAGGAACTGCTTCGGGCATATTTGCGTTTTGTCACGAGGCAACGTCACCATCCATTGGCTGAGACTTCTGCTTCACTTCTGCAAGACCTTTTACCGCAACATTACGAGATCCCATCAGTAAGGTCCACTTTTGAAATTAGCGGCCAGGCGCCCGGGCTGCGCGTGAGAACGCGCCGCTTTGTCTGGCGACGTAGCACTGCCGACACTGCGCTGAAACCACCGCTGATTCGTCGCGGCGTGCGCGGGAGACGGATTGTCTGGCCCACCGCATTCCTCAAGGATAATACCCCATTGAGAAGACCGCCCCCGGCGCCGAATTTTAAGAACGTCTACTTGACGCGCAGAGGTGGTGGGATTACCAGCGTCCGTACAAGCGCCGCACGTGTCCCTATTGTTAACACGTCCCAGTCAGCATGACGCACAGTCGCGTCTTTCGCGCTCATCCCTCGGGGTCGTACGCGTCTTCTGGCCCGCGGGCGGTGCGATGACCAGAGATAGCGGCGCCTCATTGAATATGCTGTGACGTGCTGAGTGACAGCTGTCTACGTAAATTCGGGCACTCCCATACGCGTGTACGAACGCTACAGGGGCGTTCCCGAGAGAGGGTGATCTCGATGTTTTAAAATGCCGAACTTGGCCGTTGGAAATGGTTCTTGTCTGAGCGCTGAGCTGGCAGTTGCCGGCGAGACAAGGAGTATCTACCGTTAACGCTAGGTTGGGCTTTGTGAGCCCCCTAGTCGAGGTTAAGATCGCGTCGGAGGTTTAGGGTGCAGCGCCGCACCGGGCAACTAGACGGATCTTGCGGCGAGACAGGGTCTCGGCCGTTGTTTCTCGAGCGGTTTGTGTGCGCTCCGAGAATAGGAGAGTTAAACGAAGTTGAGGAGCTCGAGTGATTTGTGCGCACTCAGAGCTAGCGTCTAGCAGAAGCTTGAAGTTTTTTTTTTTCATTACTCATGTACCCAGTTTTCCCACTGTAAATAGCTGCATATAAACCATTCGTCTCATTTAATCAACCCCAACGCCTTGAGTTCGTCAATTCAACCGCCGTCTTGAAGAACTTCAACACCATCACCCAGCCAGCCTCCTGCCAAATCAACCGGAGCCCAGGCGATTGGGTTCCTGATCGACACCGGGCTTCAGGGCTTCAATCTTTGCTGGCGCAGTCGAAAGGATTTGTCAGAAGAGAACATCAGGCCACAGCCAAGGGCAGCAAGTGGACGCAAGCCCGTCTTCATTGGCACCGGCCGAGCTCCGTGCGGAGTGAAGCGACAGAGCCAAGCCAGCGCACGGGGCCAACGACGCGGCGGCCGACCACCGAAGGTGCGGGTGAGTGGGATTTCTTGTGCTTCGTTGTGGCGGTGCAGGCTGAGTCTTGGGTGGCATGGTAGTCACGCGGAGCATGCTGGCGAACATGGCGGCAGGAGGGGTGGTCCAAGCGGAGTCTGAGGCAATAATTATTAGACGAATAGAGTTGGAGTTTCAAGAGCGAGAGGAAAATGCGCGAGAATCGGAAGAACGCATACTAAAGCTGAAGCTCGAATCCAAAGAGTGGTTGCGAAAGTATGAGTTGGAGCTGGAGCGGGGAAGGCAGACGCCCTTGCGCTCGGACACCCGCGAGCAGAAACAATGGGGCAGAGACCCAGCTAGCTTTATAGCGACAGCGAAGTTGAATGGTTCCGGCCAGCGTTTGGAGGTTGTACATTGCAATGACAAAGGAAGCAGCCGTGACTCCCCACACGAGGCTAGCATTTCCGCCGATGCCGAACGCGCGGAGATGGACATTGGGATGAGGAGCGACGAGGTAGGCGCGGCCGGTGATACCGTAGAGCGGTGTAATGAAGCGATGCTCGAACATGACGAGCAGCCTCGCAGGCAAAGTTTGGGGATGGAGCTGCAGCGCATAGGGCAGAACCCGTCGATCGGGCCCAGTTCCACACTGACAGCAAAGTTGAATGGGGCAGCCCGTTTTTCAATTTGAAGCCGCGCGAGAACGAGATAAGCGGCCGTGGCTGCGCACAGGTTGCGAGCGGCTCAGCCGGGGACGGCTGCATGGAAGGGGAAGCGAGCGTGAGGAGTGTTCTAGTGAGCGCGTAGTCAAAGGGTAGCCCCGTTGTTTCGGGTGTAGAGCCGCCAGCTGCTTTTGCACCGGACACCGCGCTAATGCATGCTGAACTGGCTGGTACGGTCAGTACCCAAATTTTAATCGCTGGAGCGGAGGAGACTGGAGTCGCGCAGAAAAGTCTTGGGCCCCGCCGTGCTCCCAATTACGCTCGAAAGTTGCACGAGAAAGCGAACTCCGTGTCGGGCGTTCAGGAGCTCGCCAAGAAGAGAAAGGAGATAGAAGACGAGAAAGCATGCGACGAGGCGGAGCGAAAAAGAGACGGAGTTGACGATCGGGCTGTGGAAAAGCAGGAGTTAAAGGCAGAAAAGGGAGCTGAGAAGGTAGACTGGGTTGAACATGTAGAAAATGGAAGAGGAAGTGAGAGAGAACGCGAAAAGACGGATGATGAGGAGCTCAGAACGTTTGAAGAGGGTAGGAACGATACGGAAGTGTCGCGTGGGTTTGGTAGACTTGGTAGTGAGAGTGTAACCGAGGAGGCCGATGGAGAACACAAAAACACAGGCGTGGAGACTGCGAAATCAAGAATGAGAGCTTCCGAGGAGGTTGTGAAGGAGAGGGAAAAACCGTTTGAGGAGGCAGCTACAGTTGAAAGCGAGGTACGAGACGCAACCGGTCATCCCGCGAAACCGGTGTCTGAGATAGAGTTTCGTAGCTTTAGTGTTTGTTGCGGCCATTACCAAGATTTAGTCGGGAGCCACGCTGGGTGGGTTGACGCACTAACTTCTGCGACCTGGCAGTGTGTCACAGGCCCTAGTTCTGAGTTGTGCCAGGATGAGTGCGTGCTCGGACAGCCTAAAAACTGTCTTTGTCAGGCCGCTGCTCAGAATGCACCTAGCGTGCACGAGCGGTTTTTGGTAGTGACAGGTGCTTGTGAGGTTGTTGTTGTGGGGCAGTCTGTGCGTAAGGGAAAGAATGATCCCGAGAAGGTTGTCGCGTTCGAGGGCCGCCATTACGCTCCAGCATCAACCCTTCGCTCACGCCGCCTGCACGCGGCATTGCCGTACGTTGGGGCATTGGAGAGGCATGGCCGCGTGGCCTATGGAGCAGGAAACGGGGTCGCATTTTGTGATACCACTCCGTCTTCCCTGAAGTTGTGTTCGCCTCATGGGGCTAAATTGTCGAGACTTGCGTTGACATTGCAACGCTACGCGGTCTGGATCATCTGCAGAGGGGGCTGGAAGTACGCGTATGCACTCCCCCGCTTTCAGATCATTGCTTGGGGAGGCTAGTATTGAATTGCCTCCGAGCATTAACACCGCCACGACGGACGTGAACGTTACCGTTCACCCGTCCTTTTTTGTTGGTGGTGTGTGTGTGTGTGTGTGTGTGTGCCACGGATGTGCGCGACGAGAGGCCTTTAGTGCTCGATCTGTGCACCGAATTGATCGATCGGCACATCGAATTGAACTTTCTGTTAACCGCAAGTGAGCGAAAGCAGAGCCGAACATTCTTGAAGGAACGTTATCAGGCTACGTCGTCAAGGAGGACATTCACGTGCGTGCGCAAAATGACAATGCAAACTTTTTCAACGTTTTATTTTTGTTGACGGCAACATTGCCACAGTTGTTTGCCAGTCCTTATTCCTTTTGTTCTTGTTGTCGAGTGCCAGAATGTTTGTGCGTGTTTGCAGTTATAGCGCGCATCAGTGTTATAGGTAAAGTCGTCTCGTTTTCGGGCCGTTTACGCGCTCCGGAGACACGACCCGATTTCTTTTTACTCGCACTTAGTGTTTTTAGCATCTTTTTTGTGTGTTTCCGCTTTGCTAGAGTATTCCGTCCCTGTTGATGGCTGGCGAATAGGTTGTGTTTGTACCTCAGGTGAGAGAGAGTTAGGATCACGTGAACTGCAGAAAAAGAAGGGGGCTCATTTGTGGTTATACCTAGCTCCTTCCACGTGTTTTTTTTTTGTTTGCTTGTCCCGCTGTTTTATCTGAAGGAGAGATGAAACGAGTGGTCCTTTTAAATTCTTTTCGGATTGACTGAACCAAGAGGTCCAGTAACCCTCTTAAAGTGGGGAGTTGTAAGGTCCACTTATGAGATTAGCGGACAGGTGCCCGTCCTGCGCGTGAGAACTCGCCGCTCTGTCTAGCGACTTAGCACTGCCGACACTGCGCTGCAACCACCGCTGATTCGTCGCGGCGTGTGCGGGAGACGGATTGTCTGGCCCACCGCATTCCTCAAGGATAATCCCCCATTGAGAAGACAGCCCCCAGCGCCGGATTCCAGGAATGTCTACTTGACGCGCAGAGGTGGTGGGATTACCGGCGTCCGTACAAGCGCCGCACGTGTCCCTATTGTTAACACGTCCCGGTCAGCATGACGCACAGTCGCGTCTTTCGCGCTCATCCCTCGGGGTCGTACGCGTCTTCTGGCCCGCGGGCGGTCCGTTGACCAGCGATAGCGGCGCCTCTTTGAATATTCCGTGACGTGCTGTCTGTCTACGTGAATTCGGGCACTCCCATACGCGTGTACTCCCATACGCGAGAGAGGGTGATCTCGATGTTTTAAAAAGCCGAACTTGGCCGTTGGAAAGGGTTCTTGTCTGAGCGCTGAGCTGGCAGTTGCCGGGGAGACAAGGAGTCTCGACCGTTAACGCTAGGTTGGGATTTGTGAGCCCCCTAGTCGAGGTTAAGATCGCGTCGGAGGCTTAGGGTGCAGCACCACACCGGGCAACTATAGTTCATCTCACAAGCTCGCTGCAGCACTGTGGAGGCTACATTGTTATCCCCCTCAGGGCGCCTAACTCACCGCGAAGGAAGCGACAAAAGTCGCCGGGGCTGTGCGGTGCCACTTGCCGAGAGGGGAGAAGGGAGTGTCCTTTCAGGACCCCCTTCACGGCGGATTAGGCGCCCTCAGTGGGCGCACTATTGATAACAATGTAGCATCCACAGTGCTGCAGCTAGCTTGTGAGATGAACTATAGACAGATCTTGCGGCGAGACACGGTCTCAGCCGTTGTTTCTCAAGCGGTATGTGTACGCTCCGAGAATAGGAGAGTTAGACGAAGTTCATGAGCTCGAGTGATTTGTGCGCACTCAGAGCTAGCGTCTAGCGGAAGCTTGAAGTTTTTCTTTTTATTATTCATGTACCCAGTTTTCCCACTGTAAATAGCTGCATATAAACCATTAGTCTCATTTATTCAACCCCAACGCCTTGAGTTCGTCATTTCGACCGCCGTCTTCAAGAATTTCAACACCATCACCCAGCCAGCCTCCTGCCAAATCAACCGAAGCCCGGGCGATTGGGTTCCTGATCGACACCGGACATCGGGGGCTTCAATCTTTACTCCATCTCTGCCTTCGTACCCGCTATGGTTGCTCCCACCCATGAGCATTCACACAACCGTGCCAGGAGTGACGCGAAGAGCAAATGTTCCCGCTCCAGCTCATAAGTTTTACACTCTACAACTTCTCTACAGGAAATACATCGGCCATAAACATATATACACTGATGGCTCAGTGACAGAAGGATCTTCCACTATTGGTGTTTAGATACCTGCGTCGTGCACTACGATAACCAAAAAACTCAGTCACAGGACGTCATCAACAGTGACTGAGCTCGCCGCCATCCGTGGTGCTCTTCAATACATCACCACGCAGTCACCCAACCACTGGGCTATCTTTACGGATTCCCGCGCGGCCATTCAATGCCTTCAGTCTTTCCCTTCTGACCAGCTGGTCGTGGACATTCGGTTTTTACATCACCAGGCCGTGAATGCTTGCAATTTCGTCGAACTACAGTGGATACCGGCACATTGCGGGGTATCGGGTAATTCAACAGCAGACGCTGTAGCTTGCCAAGCTCACAACTGCCAAGTGCCTACTGTGGCAATACCATTCTCTAGGAAGGATGCGGCCGCCCTTGCGTGTCGTGTTGCGCGGCAGGTACAGCTTTCAATATGGATGGATCCTGCACGTCGCTATACCCCGCTTTATTCTGTCGACCCAGAATGTACTTTCAAGTTGCCCTCTAATGTCACCAAACACGACGCAGCCGTAATACACCGCATACGCCTGAACGTCGCCTACGCCTTTTTCTTTTCAAGCTTCAGCAGACCAGCTCACCCTTCTGTCCAGACTGTAACTGCCCCGAAGATATTTACGATGTCGTATGTGTGTGTAAACGATATGACGAACCAAGGCTCTCCTCGACAGTGAGTTTGGGCAGGCTACCGACATCGTGTCTTACGTTGTCATGTGCTTGGCCCCTGGTCATGCGCAAAGATGGCTTCATGTGCGACGAGCGCCTTCCTAAGCTTCCTTCGCAGCTCAGGCCTAGTTCAAAGACTTTAACAGTGCCGAGCATTGTTTCGACATGTGCTACAGGACCATGACCGTTACCTTTGCGCTCTAAACTCTTAGTGGCGTCCCAGTGAACATTTCGGGGCTGTGTTCATCGTGACTACTAGGTTGGCGGTCAAAGTGTTATGATTGCTCGTGGTCGCTCCGCAGTTTCCTAAACAGTGCTCAAATTCAAAGTGAACCTTCAGCCATTGCGTGTTTACCCCTTCTTTTATTTTTAACCTGACCTTGGAATCTCATAACCACGTGTAGTCGCTCTGCAGTTGCTTGAACTCTGCTAAAATTGAAAGCGACTATTTCCCCAGTGCGTTAGAGCATTTCTCCAGTGTGTTTTAACACTTCTTTCATTTTTACCTTGGACTACTGAACTCTGTCTACATACCCCTTGTCGTTTTTTTTTTTCATTTGTGTCATTATTCACCTGACGTAGCATGTTAGGCTATCTGCTGGACAGACCTCGTCAGAACCATTAAACTGCGTTCTCTCTCTCTCCGCCAGTTACCCGCTCATAAGAGGTTGTAGAAATTCGAATCACACCGAGGGGGTTGAAAAGAAGGTCTCCTTCTCCTTGTGCAGTATGAGTGGCGCAGGCTTTTAAAGGCATTTAAAGCGCTGTCCTCGTTTAAACTCCTGAAAGTGAAGCACAACCCAGTCGCTCAGATAGCCCAATTGGTGGGCATTGGCGATTTATTTGAAAGGCGTGGGTTCGGTCCCCACTCTGGTCGCGTGATTTTCTATCTTTCTTTCTTTCATTCTTACTTCTATTCTTTCGTATAACAAAAATTGTTAACGTCATTACCGTAGTAAAAAAAGCCTAACAAATCCCCCATGCCTCCTTTGGTGTTGTAGACTGCCGACCTATCTTTCTGTATTTCCTCAAAGAGCCCCTCATTTCTAATTATATTATTCTGCAAAAGCCCTTGAGGTCCTCGGTTTTGGCGGCCTTGATGCCTAGGTAGCATAACAGGGCTTCCCGCCAGCTACCCGCCATGACAGGTTGTAGACGTTCCAGTCACGCCCCTTGGGTTGAAAAGAAGGGCCCCTTCTCCCCGTGCAGTCAGAGATGCACTAGCTACCACCCTCAAGCGTCAGATACAGTACTGGTAAATATAAATACCCCTGAAAATGAAGGAGAACACAGTCACCCAGATAGCCCAATTGGTAGGGCATTGAGATCTAATAGAGAGGTGTAGGTTCGGTACCCACCCTGGGCCTGTGTTTTTCTTTCTTTCTTCCTTGATTTTTTACTTCTTTCTTTCGTTCTTTCCTTCTTTCTTTCTTTTCTTTTCGGAAAATAAAAAAATGTTAACGTCATTACCCAAAGTAAAAAAAAAAAACCTTAAAAATCCCCTTGCTTCCTTAGGGCGTTGTAGACTGCCAGCCTATATTTCTATATTTCTTCAACGAGCCCCTCATTTCCTAATTATATTATTCTGGGAAAGCCTACCGAGGGCCTCGGTTCTGGCTGTCTTGACGCCTAGGTAGCATAAGCGGGCTCCCTCCAGTTACCCGCTCATGACTGTTTGTAGACGTTCGAGTCACGCCCCGGAGGTTGAAAAGAAGGTCCCCTTTTCCCCGTACAGTCAGAGTGGCACTAGCTACCACCCTCAAGCGTCAGCTATAGTTCTGGTAAATATAAATACCCCTGAAAGTGAAGGAGAACACATTCGCCCAGATAGCCCTATTTTTAAGGCATTCGAGATTTAATGGAAAGGCGTGGGTTCGATGCCCACTCTGCGCGCGTGATTTCCGTTCTTTCTTTCTTTCTTTCTTTCTTTCGTACATAAAAAAATGTTAACGTCATTACCCAAAGTAAAAAAAAAAACCTTAAAAATCCCCTTGCTTCCTTAGGGCGTTGTAGACTGCCAGCCTATATTTCTATATTTCCTCAAGAGGCCCTATATTTCCTAATCACATTATTCTGCGAAAGCCTAGCAAGGGCCTCGGTTCTGGAAGCCTTGATGCCTAGGTAGCATAGGAGGGCTTCCCGCCAGTTACCCCCCCATGACAGGTTGTAGACGTTCGAGTCACGCCCCGGGGATCAAAAAGAAGGTCTCCTTCTCCCAGCGCAGTCAGAGGGTCGCTGGCTACCGCCCTCAAGCGTCAGATACATGTCTGGTAAACATAAATACCCCTGAAAGTGAAGGAGAACACAGTCACCCAGATAGTCCAATAGGTAGGGCATTCAGATCTAACAGAAAGTTGTGGGTTTGGTCCCCCACTCTGGGCATGTTTTTTTTTCTTTCTTCCTTTCTTTCTTTTCTTCTTTCTTTCTTTCTTTTCTTCTTTTTTTATTGCTTTCGTAAATTAAAAAAATGTTAACGTCTTTACCCGAAGCAAAAAAAAAGCCTAAAAAATTCCCTGTGCCTCCTTAGGGCGTTGTAGACTGCCGACCTGTATTTCTATATTTCCTCAACGGGCACCTCATTTCCTAATTACTTTATTCTGCGAAAGCCTAGCAATGGCCTCGGTTCTGAGAGCCTTGATGCCTAGGTAGCATAAGAGGGCTCCGCGCCAGTTACCCGCAAATGACAGGTTGTAGACGTTCGAGTCACGCCCCAGGTGTTTGAAAAGAAGGTCTTCTTCTCCCCGTGCAGTCACAGTGCCGCTAGCTACTACCTTCAAGCGTCAGCTACAGTTCTCGTAAATATAAATACCCCTGAAAGTGAAGGAGAACACAGTCACCCAGATAGCCCATTTGGTAGGCAATTGAGATCTAATACAAAAGTGTGGGTTCGGTCCCCACTCAGGGCGTGTGCTTTTCTTTCTTTCTTCCTTGCTTTCTTTACTGCTTTCTTTCTTTCTTTCCTCCTTTCTTTCTTTTGTAAAAAAATGTTAACATCATTAACCATAGCAAAAAAAGCCTAAAAAATCCCTGTGCCTCCTTAGGGCGTAGTAGACTGCCGACCTATATTTCTATATTTCCTCAACGGGCCCCTCATTTCCTTATTACTTTATTCTGCGAAAGCATAGCAAGGCCTTGGTTCGGGGAACCATGATGCCTAGGTAGCACAAGGGGGCTTGCCACGAGTTACCCGCTCATGACAGGTTGTAGATGTTCGAGTCACGCCCCAGGGGGTTGAAAAGAAGGTCTTCTTCTCCCCGGGCAGTCAGAGTGCCGCTAGCTACCACCATCAAGCGTCAGCTACAGTTCTGGTAAATATAAATACCCGTAAAAGTGAAGGAAACACAGTCGCCCGGTTAGCCCTATTGGTTGGGCATTCGAGATCTAATGGAAAGACATGGGTTCGGTCCCCACTCTGGGCGGGTGTTTTTCTTGCTTTCTTTCGTTCTTTCTTTCTTTCTTTCTTCCTTCCTTTTTTCTTTCTTTCTTTCTTTCTTCCTCTCGTTTTTTCTTCCATTCTTTCATATAATAAAAAAGGTTAACGTCGTTACCCATAGTAAAAAAGCCTAACAAATCCCCTTTGCCTCCAGAGGCGTGGTATACTGCCCACCTGTCTTTTTTTATTTTCTCAAAGAGCCCCTGATTTTCTTATTATATTATTCTGCAAAAGCCTAGCGAGGGCCTTTGTTCTGGCAGCTTTGAAGGCTAGGCAGCATAGGAGGGCTTCCCGCCAGTTACCCACCGATTGACAGGTTGTACACGTTCTAGTTACACCCCGGGGGTTGAAAAGAAGGTCCCTTTCTTCCCGTGCAGTGTGAGTGGCGCTGGCTACCACCCTCAAGCATGAGATACAGTTCTGGTAAATATAATTGCCGTTGAAAGTGAAAGGGAACACAGTCGCCCAGATAGCCCAATTGGAAGGGCATTTGAGATCTAATCGAAAGGCAGGGGTTCGGTCCCCACTCAGGGCGCGTGTTTTTTCTTTCTTTCTTTCTTTCCTTCTTTCTTTCGTATATAAAAAAATGTAAACATCATTACCCATATTAAAAAAGCCTAACAAATCCTCTATTCCTCCTTTGGCGTTGAAGACTGCCGACCTATCTTTCTTTATTTCCTCCACGAGCCCCACATTTCGTAATTATAGTATTTTGCGAAAGCCTAGCCAGGTCCTCGGTTCTGGCAGCCTTGATGCCTAGTTAGCATAACAGGGCTTCCGGCCAGCTACCCTCCCATTACAGGTTGTAGACGTTCCAGTCACCGCCCTTGGGTTGAAAAGAAGGTCCCCTTCTCCTCGTGCAGTCTGAGTGGCACTAGCTACCACCCTCAAGCGTCAGATACAATTCTGGTAAATTTAAATACACCTCAAAGTAAGGAGAACACAGTCACCAGATAGCCCAATTGGTAGGGCATTCGAAATCTAATGGAAAGTCGTGGGTTCAGTCCCCACTCTGGGCGCGTGATTTTCTGTCTTTCTTACTTCCTTTATTTCGTATAATAAAAATTGTTAACGTCATTACCGTAGTAAAAAAGCCTAACAAATCCCCCATGCCTCCTTTAGTGTTGTAAACTACCAACCTATCTTTCTGTATCTCCTTAAAGAGCCCCTCATTTCTTAATTATAATATTCTGCAAAGCCCTTGAGGTCCTCGGTTCTGGCAGCCTTGATGCCTAGGTAGCATAAGAGGGCTTCCCGCCAGCTACTCGCCATGACAGGTTGTAGACGTTCCAGTCACGCCCCTTGGCTTGAAAAGAAGGTCCCCTTTTCCCCGTGCAGTCCGAGAGGCACTAGCTACCACCCTCAAGCGTCAGATACAGTTCTGGTAAATATGAATACCCCTAAAAGTGAAGAAGAACACAGTCACCCAGATAGCCCAATTGGTAGGGCATTCGAAATCTAATGGAAAGTCGTGGGTTCGGTCCCCACTCTGCACACGTGATTTCATTCCTTTCTTTCTTCCTTGCTTTCTTTCCTTCCTTCTTTCCTTCTTTCTTTCTTTCTTTCTTTCTTTCTTTCCTTCTTTCTTTCTTTCTTTCGTTAAATAAAAATTTTAACGTCATTACCGTAGTAAAAAAAGCCTAAAAAAACCCTGTTCGTTAGGGCGTTGTAGACTGCCGACCTAAATTTCTATATTTCCTCAACGGGCCCCTCATTTCCTAATTACATTATTCTGCGAAAGCCTTGCAAGGGCCTCGGTTCTGGGAGCCATATAGCCTAGGTAGCATAAGAGGGCTTCGCGCCAGTTACCCGCTCATGACAGGTTGTAGATATTCTAGTCATGCCCGGGGGGTTGAAAAGAAGGTCCCCTTCTCCGTATGCCGTCAGAGTGGCGTTTGCTGCCACCCTCAAGGGCCAGATACAGATCTGGTAGATATAAATATCCCTGAAAATGAAAGAGAACACAGTCGCTCAGATAGCACTATTAGTAGGGCATTCAAGATCTAACTGAAAGGCGTGGACTCGGGCCCCACTCTGGGCGAGTGTTTTTTTTTATTCCTTTCTTCCTGTTTTCTATATTAAAAATGTTAACGTCATTACCCGAGTAAAAAAAAGCCTAACAAATCCCCTGTGCCTCCTTTGGCGTTTAACACTCCCGACCTATCTTTCTATATTTCCTCATGAGCCCCACATTTCCTAATTATGTTATTCTGCGAAAGCCTAGCGAGGTCCTCGGATCTGGCCGCCTTGATGCCTAGGTAGCATAAGAGGGCTTCCCGCCAGTTACCTGCTCATGACAGGTCGTAGACGTTCCAGTCACGCCTCGGGATTTGACAAGAAGGTCCCCTTCTCCCCGTGCAGTAAGAGTGGCACGAGCTACCACCCTCAAGTGTTAGATTCAGTTCTGGCAAATATAAATACCCCTGAAAGTGAAGGAGAACACAGTCGCCAAGATAGCCCAAATTGGTAAAGCATTCGAGATCTAATCGAAAGGCGTGGGCTCGGTCCCCACTCTGGGCGCGTGTTTTTCTTTATTTCTTTCTTCCTCTTTCGTATATTACAAAATTTTAACGTCATTACCCTAGTAAAAAAAAGCCTAACATATCCCCTATGCCTCCTTTGGCGTTGTAGACTGCCGACCTATCTTTCTATATTTCCTCAGCGATCCCCCCATTTCCTAATTATAGTATTCTGCGAAACATAGCAAGGGCCTCGGTTCTGGCAGCCTTGATGCCTACGTAGCATAAGAGGGCTTCCCCCCAGTTACCCGCCAATTACAGGTTGTAGACGTGAGAGTCACGCCCCGTGGTTTGAAAAAAAAGGCCCCCTTCTCCCCGTACAGTCAGAGTGGCGCTGGCTACCACCCTAAAGCGTCAGATACAGTTCTGGTAGATTAATATACCCCTGAAAGTGAAGGAGAACTCAGTCACCCAGATAGCCCAATTGGTAGACCATTCGAGATCTGATCGGTAGGCGTGGGCTTGTTCCACAATATGGGCTCGTTTTTTTCTTTCTTTCTTCCTTTCGTTGGTTTGTTAAAAAATGTTAACGTCTATATTCGTTGTAGAAAAAAGCCAAACAGATCCCCATGCCTCTTTTAGAGTTTTATACTCCCGACCTATCATTCTATATTTCCTGAACGAGCCCCTCATTTCCTAATTATATTATTCTGCGAAAGCCTAGCGAGGGCCTCGGTTCTGGCAGCCTTGATGCGTAGGTAGCATAAGAGGGCTTCCCGCCAGTTACCCCCACATGACAGGTTGCAGACGTTCGATTCATGCCCCGGGGGTTGAAAAGTAGGTCCCCTTCTCCCCGTGCAGTCAGAGTGACGTTGGCTACCACTCTCAAGCGTCAGATACAGTTCTGGCAAATTAAAATATCCCTGAAAGTGAAGGAGAACACAGTCGCTCAGATCCCCTAATTGGTAGGGCATTCGAGATCTAATCGAAAGGCGTTGGCTCGGTCCCCACTCGGGGCGCGTTTTTCTTTATTTCTTTCTTCCTCTTTCGTATAGTACAAAATGTTAACGTAATTACCCTAGTAAGAAAAAGCCTAACAAATCCCCTATGCCTCCTTTGGCGTTGTTGACTGCCGAACTATCTTTCTATATTACCTCAATGAGCCCCTCATTTTCTAATTATATTTCTCTGCAAAAGCCTAGCGAGGGATCGGCTCTGGCAGCCTTGATGCCTAGGTAGCATAAAAGGGCTTCGGCCAGTTTCCCGCTCATGACAGGTTGTACACGTTTGAGCCACGCCCCGACGTTGAAAAGATGGTCCCCTTCTCAACTTAAAGTCAGACAGGCGCTGGCTACCACCTCAAGCGTCAGATACAGTTCTGGTAGATATAAATACCCTTGAAAGTGAAGGAGAACACAGTGACCCAGATATCCCAGTTGGTAGGGCATATGAGATCTATTCGAAAGGCGTGGGTTCGGTTCCCACTCTGGGTGCGTGTTTTTCTTTCTTTCTTTCTTCCTTTTTTTGTATAATAAAAAATGATAACGTCATATCCCCGAAGTTAAAAAATCCTAACAAATTCCCTACGCCTCCTTTGTCGTTGTAGACTGCCGACCTATCTTACTATATATACATATTTACATATATATATATCAACGATGGCAACCATGGGAACCAGCGATGGCGTAGACGTAGAGCAGGCGCCTCGCGTGTAGAAGGACCGTGGTTCGAATTCCGGTGCTGGATATTTCCCACCGGATTGAAAAAAGTAATAAAATACGCGTTTTGATGGAACTGCACAAAGGGCTTGGGGAGCGGCCTGACCACGGCGACCATTGCCGGTAATGCACCCCCTCACCAGAGCAGTATTGGACACCCTGGTGTAGTAACGGCCACAACCTCCCATGAATACCCCAAATAACCCTCTGCCCTCAGTCCCCAGCGGCTGCGAAGCAACTGACCACGGCGGCGGGTAGACCTCTCATGCAGCAGAGGGTGCTAAGAATCCCTTGATCCGGACAGGCCGCCAGTGGAATATGAACTTGGCAACATTTAACGCGCGTATCTTATCCAGCGAAGCGAGTCCAGAGGTGTTGTTCGCATAATTAGAGGGCATTAAATGGGATGCAATAGGGCTTAGCAAGGTTAGAAGGGCGGGCGATGCATTTACGGTGCTGAAAAATGGACACGTCTTTTGTTACTGGGCTTCTGAGGACAGAAGAGAACAGGAAGTGGCATTTCTCGTCAATAAAAGCATAGCAGGCAACATAGAAGAATACTATAGCTATAACGAAAGGGCAGCAGGTTTTGTAGTGAGGCTCAATAAGAGGCACAAGCTCAAGGTGGTGAAGGGCTACGCGCCCGCATCCAGCTACGATTACCAAGTAGTAGAACACCTCTATGAAGATGTGGAATCGGCAATTGGTAAAGTAAAAACACCGTATACCGTAGTTATAGGGACCTCAATGCTAAAGTAGGCACGAATCAGGCTGAAGACAAGGCAGTTGGGAACTATGGTCTGGGCTGTAGAAATAGCAGGGGGGACCTACTAGTTGAGTCTGCAGAACGGAATAACTTACCCATAATGACTACTTTCTTCTGTAAACGGGATAGTCGGAAGTGGACCTGGATGAGCCCGAATGGGGAGCTTAAAAATAAATAGGACCTCATATTATGCGATAACCCTGCCGTCGTGCAGGATGTGGAAGTGCTCGGACGGGTAAGGTGTAGTGCCCACAATAAGGGACCGCATCAAGCTAGCATGAAAGAAGCCGAATAATGAGCTAACAGTAAGACGTAAAGCAGGATAATTCGGAATTGCACTGTAAAACCGATATTCAGCTCTTAATAATGAAGCCGAGATTACGACGCAGGAATCCAGCGGCAACCTTATACTCATTATCACGGAGTGTGCAGTAGAAGTCGGGTGCACTATGGCTAGACAGGATACTGGTAAACGTTCACAGGAGACAAAAGATCTAATTAAGAAAAGGCAAAAAATGACAATCTCTACCTCAGCTGACAGAATAGAACTAGCGGAGCTTTCGAATGTAATCAATAGGCGTAAGACAGCTGACAGACGGAAGTATAATATGGATAGGATCGGATACGCTGTAAAGAGAGGAGGTAGCGTTAAAGCAGTGAAAAGGCGTCTTGGCGCGGGGAAAAATCAGATGTATGAACTTAAAGATAGGCAAAACAATTTAAGCCGAGGAGTTCTATATGGACCCTTCCGAGGAGCCACGATGACTTACTGTTCTCGCTGTCTCTGCATGCAACGTGATTCATGTCTCCTCACACAGCATAATAACTCTCATTCGGACTTTTGAATTATCTTCTCGCGGGCGAGACTGGGGGCGGCCTGTTTCTTCACAGGTTTCTCCGACACGGCGACACATTACGGCTTCCGCGAACTGAGCTGGATTGGTGGGGGGAAGTGGATGGCGGTGCGTCTTTAAGGGGCGACGAAAAACACCCGCTCCCCGCACGGGAGTCTTGGAATCGCGCGCACATACAACACCTCTTGCATATTGTTCGCCGGCGATGGCCACGGGCAGGTACAACTCGCCGCCCCTGTCGGCCATCCCTGTCGACCACGCAATTATGTGTCTCCCATCGCTCCTAAGCTTCTGTTTGTCGTGTCCTCTCGGTTCTTTTAAGTTTGCCCGTCCGCACCGCTGCCTTTCCATCCCCCTCTCTCACATATTTATGCTTTTCTACTTTGTGGTTCCTTATTGCTGGCGTTTTCTCTCATGTTTCAATGCGCTTTTCTCTCTTCCTCATCGCTTCCAATCTTAAACGTACGTCACCGCCCGGAACCACAAGTGCCTGAACTGTATATAAACCGCTTCCATTCTGTAAAATATATATTGTTGATAAAGGACGGTCCCCGTCCGAAACGTCGATGTAAAGTAATGTTTTCGAAGTACACTTATGTTTTTATTGCGCCCCTTTTTAATGTTAACCTTCACTAGCCTAACCGTTTATCTTATATATATATATATATATATATTGAAAGGCAAAGTCACGGGGAAGCGCAGACCGTTTATTCCGGCTTCGCGAAAGGAACAACCCGCAGAGACTCCGACGAAGATGACGGTCGCACCAGGCACGGGATATCAGGGTGGCAGCCGGTGGCCCGTGAATGAAGATGATGCTGATGATGGGAGTGTTTCTAGATGCTATGAATGGGGAGAATGACCACTGTAGCGATTGGTATGAAAACATCGCTCACACTAACTTCCCCGGCGGTCGAAGGGGCCAACCTGGCCGCAAGTCAAAGGGATGGCGATCGGCGAAGAAATCGTTTTAGACGCGAAACATGCACAGTCTCAACGCCACGGCACCGACGGTCAGTGACACCACACGTAGGAGTAACTAAGTAGTTCACTGGAGAGGTACGCTGAAGGACTGTATACGGGCCAATGAATCGTGGCATAAACTTTTCACATAGTCCTGGAGCACGTAGAGGTGTGGAAAGCAACACTTCGTCTCCTGGTTCGAAGGTGACGTCCCGGCGATCTGTATCGTACCGAGACATCCGGTCATTCTGGCAGGACTCAGTGTTCAATCGGGCGAGGTTCCGGCAATGCGCGACACGAGAAACAAATTGATCTCTCATGGTAACTGTTGGAGAAACCGGGCAGGAAAAGAAAGATGCATCCAGAACAGATGGGGGGTGCCGGCTATACACGAGGAAAAACGGTGAAAATCCAGTGGTACTTTGAACAGCAGTGTTGTAGGCGTATGTTACAAAGGGAAGAATGGCGGCCCAGTTTCTGTGGTCGGGGTTGATATACACAGAAATCATATCAGACAGAGTACGATGAAAGCGTTCTGTCAGGCCATTTGTCTGAGGATGATAGCTTGAAGTGGTCTTGTGAATGGTACCGGCAGTCCGAAGAACTTCCGCAATGACTGCTGAGAGGAATGTGCGTCCTCGGTCACTTAAAAGAGTGCGAGGTGGTCCGTGACGTAAAAAGATGGCTTGCAGAAAAAAATCTGCGACTTCGGAAGCGGAGCCGGTACGCAGAGGAGCAGTTTCGGCGAATCGAGTCAAATGATCTACAGCAGTCACAATCCAGCGATGGCCAGTTGAAGTAGAAGGCAAAGGTCCATATAGGTCGATGCCAATGACTTCGAATGGAGCAGGAGGGCAAGGCAGCGGCTGTAGCATCCCTGCAGGGGCTGAGGTTGAGCGTTTACGACGCTGACAGGCAGGACATGATGCAACATATTTTGCGACGCTGGTGGAAAGGCTTGGCCAAAAGAACCGGCTCCTAATGCGGTCGTAAGTTTTGTTGAACGCAAGATGGCATGGCGTCATCGTGAAAGACTTCCAGGATTTGGTTCCGAAGACCGCGAGGGATGACTGGAACCCACCTGTCGCCGGTAGGGTGGTAATTGTGACGGTAAACCGCTCCACCATTCAAGAGGCGAAATTTGTTTAGTTGGCGGCGGGAGCGGCCATTAGGTGGTGAAGCAGAACCATCGAGTTGTTCCATGAGGTGTCGGCAGTACGAGTCCGTTCGTTGAAGAGATACAAGGTTTGATGGAATATCTTGTTCTGTTGTGCACAAAGGCGCCATTGTCAGCGTCGGTGAAGAGATGGCAGGGGACATGGTATCCTCGGGGGGCGGCTGTGGGCAACGGGACAGGGCGTCAGCGTCATTGTGAGTCTTTCCCGTCTTGTAAGTCACCGTAAAATCGTACTCCTGTAAACGGAGAACCCAGCGGCCAAGGCGTCCCGATAAATTTTTGAGCGAGGATAACCAACAAAGCGCATGGTGGTCTGTCACTACGGAGAAGTGGCGCCCGTACAAATAAGGGCGAAATTTTTGCACAGCCCAGACAACCGCGAGGCATTCTTTTTCAGTAATTGTGTAGTTCTGCTCAGCGGGTGTCAAAGTGCGGCTGGCGTACGCGATGACGCGCTCCAATGACGAATCATTGCACTGCAGAAGGACCGCACCAAGACCATGCCCACTGGCATCAGTGTGGAGAATTGTCGGTGCCGACTCATCGAAATGGCCTAGGACAGGTCCAGATGTGAGAGCTTGTTTGGGGGTTTTGAAAGCTGTTTCGCAGTCTTCGGTCCAGAGGAATGGGGTTCCGGATGTCAATAGTTTGTTCAGGGGCGAGGCTATTGTTGCGAAATTGCGAATGAAGCGACAGAAATAAGAAGCCAATCCAAGAAAACTGCGAAGTTCTTTTTGACGGAGCGGCCGAGAGAAGTTAAGAACAGCGTTGATCTTGTCCGGATCCGGGTGTATTCCATCCTTGCTTACAACGTGGCCCAGGACTTTGATGGAGGTTCTGGCCAATCGACACTTTTTGGTGTTGAGCTGAGGACCAGCGTTGCGGAGGCAGGTTAATACTTCGTCAACACGTTTAAGATGCTCATCGAACGTGGACGAGAAGATAACGATGTCGTCAAGGTAACAAAGACAGATCTTCCATTTTAATCCACGCAGGACGGTGTCAATCATGCGCTCAAAGGTGGCTAGAGCATTGCACAGTCCGAATGGCATGACATTAAACTCGTAAAGGCCATCGGGTGTTGCTAAAGCTATTTTTTCTTTGTCTGATTCATTCATAGGGATTTGCCAATATCCCGATCGAAGATCAAGGCTCGAGAAGTATTCGGCGCCGTGCAAAGTGTCCAGAGCGTCATCAATACGGGGCATGGGGTAAACGTCTTTTCTAGTAATTTTGTTAAGCGCCCGATAGTCCACACAAAAGCGCACGGAGCCGTCTTTCTTGCGGACCAGAACAACCGGTGATGACCAGGAGCTTCCAGAAGGGCGAATAATGTCCCGCTGAAGCATATCGTCAACTCGACTTGAAATTTCAGCTTGAACAAAAAACGATAGGACTTAGGAAGGAAACACGGACACAGTGCTGCTAAGTCCTATCGTTTTTTGTTCAAGCTGAAATTTCAAGTCGATATGGAAAACCAACTCGCCCAAACCCAAGCAATTCTGCATATCGTCAACATTGTCTTGAATAATTTTGCGTTCTGAGGCCGAAACGCGGTAGGGACGACGGCGAATTATACACGAACCGTGTGTTTCTATACAATGAGTTGCCGCTGATGTCCGTCCAAGAGTGGAAGAGTGGCAGTCGAATAAGGCCTTGTGTTCCGTAAGCAGAGCGAGGAGCGCTTCCCTCTTTTCCAAGCTGAGCTCAGGGCTGATGGTAGAAGTAAGGCACGAGACCGTAAGCTCTGGATTACAGGCGCACTGCACTGACACAAGAGGGCAAAGTGCTGGAGAGGAAACGTCGTCCTGGGAAATAGTGGCAATGATAATGCCTTGTGGAAGGAGAATCGGCTCAGAGGCAACATTCAATGCGGCGATTAGAGCTGATCCCCGCGAAAAGCGAACGAGACATGGGGGTATTATGGCTCCTTTACAAGCGAAGCTGCCAGCTGGTATGACAAAGACATCCCCGTCGGCGATATTGTCGCAGGCCACAAAAAATACAGTTTCTTCACCGGGAGGCAGAACACAATCTTCGGTAGCTACCAACCGCTGTATTGGCGCATCTGACACACTGGCAATTGCTTTCCCGGTGAGGTGAATAGCCGGTTGTCGACAGGAAATTACCGCGGACGATGCTGATAAAAAGTCCCAACCCAGAATGATTTCATAAGCACATAGAGTCAGCACCACACACTGAATGTGATGTAGAAGCCCGTCAATCATAACACGCACTGTACAGTATCCAGAGGGGCGAATCTTATCACCATTTGCTTCTCGTAAAGACGGACCGGTATAGGGAGTTCTAAGTTTTCTCAGGCGGGAACTCAACTGAGCACTTATAACCGAAACACTGGCTCCCGTATCCACAAGCGCATCAATACACACCCCTTCCACTTCTACGGATAAAATGTTCGACGGACGGTCCGGAGGAGTTCTGGTTTCTCGGAGCAATGCAGTTTCCCCTCCAAAAACTGCAGGCGCTAGTTTTCCGAAGCCTGATCAGTGGGACGGGAAGCATGTCGAAGAGGCGACAGTGAGTGCCGCGTGCCGCGCGATTATAAGAAATATCGGTCGAGTCTCGAGGAGGCGAAGGACGGCGAGGAGGCGAAACATACCCATTACGACGAGCCCCGTAGACAAAGCGGGTGTCATCCCGTTCATCATGCGCGTAACCTCGTCGCTCGTCCTGTTGGCGTCGCCGGCAAAAGCGAGAAATGTGGCCCCGAATACCACAGTAGTAGCAGACGGGGCGGTCCCGCGGGAAAAGCTGACGGTCGTGACGGACGTGCGAGTAGTATGGCTGAGGATACGGACCGGTTGAAATTGCTGTCAGATGTCCGGGAGAGGGTGGTAGCGGGGGAGCTTCCACTCGCATAGGTGGTTTCGAAGCGGCATCGCAGTATGACATGGAGTGGAAGGTAGAAGGGGCGGGGTTAACAGATGGTACCGCCGTCATGGACGCAAGCTCCTCCTTGATGAGGTCTCGCAGGTAAAACGCGTTCGGGCGACAGTTGTCACGTGGGGGGCACGGTGAGGTACGGTTTTCTAGCTCCTCACGGATGATACTACGTATCAGGGGATACTACGTATCAGGGTACGTAAGTCCATGTCCCCATCGATGCAAGTTGACGAAGGCTGAGGTTGCAAGCGAAGAGACTGCAACTGGTCGAGACGTAGGCAGGTTGTTCGCACATCATTAACGCTTGTGGGGTTCTGAAGAGCAAGGGCGCTAAATGCGAAATGAGCAATTCCCTTCAAGATGTGGCGCACCTTGTCAGCCTCGGGCATGCTTTCATCCACCCTGCGGCATAGGGCAAGAACGTCCTCGATGTAAGAAATGTATGTTTCTTCGGGATGTTGCACGCGAGAGTTCAGCTTCTTTCTGGCACAATCGGAGCGAAGAGACGGGGTGCCGAAGGCCTGGCGTATCTCATCCGTAAAGGTGGTCCAATCAGCGAAGCGTCCTTTGTTGTTGTAGAACCACGTCTTCGCCACCTCGTTTAGAGAGAAGGGGACAATGCGCAGCTTGCAAACGTCATCCCACCGGTTAAACTGGCTGACGCGGTTGAACTCTTCGAGCCAGTCGTCGACATCTTCCCCGCGAAGACCAGCGAAGAAGGCAGGGTCACGCTGGGGGCTTGTTAGCAACCACGTCGACGCCGTTTGAGCGGCGGACTCCGCTCAAATATATATATATATATATATATATATATATATATATATATATATATATATATATATATATATATATATATATATATATATATATATATATATATATATATATATATATATATATATATATATATATATATATATATATATATATGATATATATAAACCGGTATTCTGGAGGTCCTGGGTTCGGATCCCACCTGGCGGGCACTTTTTCTCCGCGTTCTTTCTTTTTTTCCAAATTATTTATCTGTTTCAATGACCTACCACAACCTCCCCTTTGCTTTCCGAGGTTTTCTTGGCTGCCAACCCCTATTTCTGTGTTATTTCTACGAGCCCCTCATTTCCTATTCTGATTCACAACATGCATAGCGAGGGCCTCTGTTCTGGCACTCTTGGTGCAATAGGGACCTTAAGAGGTTTTAACGCTGGTTGACCACTCTTTACATGTCGTAGACACTCGAGTCACGGCGCGGGGATTAAAAAAGAAGGTCCTCTTCACCCCGAGAAGTCACAGTGGCGCTGGCTACCACCCCCAAGCACAGGAAAAAATTACATTGAGATAAATACCCCAGAAAGCGGGGGGAAATATCGCCCCGCCGATAGAAAAGTGGTTGTCGCACCAGACCAGTATTCTGGAGGTCGTGGGTTCGGATCCCACCTGGCGGGCATTTTTTCTCCGCTTTCTTTCTTTCTTTCCAATTTCTTTATCTGTTTCAATGACCTACTAAAACCTCCCCATCACTTTCCGAGGTTTCCTTGGCTGCCAACCCTTATTTCTGTGTTATTTCTACGAGTCCCTCATCTTCTATTCTGATTCGCTGTATATATATATATATATATATATATATATATATATATATATATATATATGTATATATATATATAGATATACCACCCCCAAGCGCATGAATCGACAACACCTGAACATAAATACCCCAGAAAGTGGACGCTAAAAAAGCCCTGCCGGTAGCGTAGTGGTCATCGCACCAGACCGATATTCTGGAGGTCGTGGGCTCGGATCCCACCTGGCGGGCATTTTTTCTACGCTTTCCTATTTTCCAAAGTCTATCTCTTTCAATGACCTACTACATCCTCCCCTTTGCTTTCCGAAGTTTTGTTGACTGCCAATTCTTTCTTCTGTTTATTTCAACAAGCCTCTCATTTACTTTTCTGATTCGCTTTATATATATATATATATATATATAAATATATATATATAGGGTTTGGAAATGAGGGGCTCGTTAGGAAATACAGAAAGAAATGCCGGCAGTCTACAACGCCAAAGAAGGCATAGGGGAATGGTTAGAATATTTTTTACCATTAGTGATGTTACTTTTTTTTATTAATTACGTGAGAAAGACAGAAAGAAAAACACGCGCCCAGAGTGAGGACCGAACCCACGCCTATCACTAATCACTAATCACAGAACAATCGGTCTTAGCTTGAGCTTTCTATTTTTCTTTCTTTTTTTGCGAATTTCGCACATTGTGCCTGAGTACGAACATTTCATGCTGGAAATGTCTCTTTACGCACGGGAGTGTGTTCTGCGTTTTTGTTTTCAGTTATACTTCTGATGTGCATACGGGAGACTGCATAAACTGATTGGTGCACTTCGTCTGCGCTTATTTGGGTGTCTTTGGTTGTTCTACTGTTTACCTACTAGCGTGTTAGCGTTCAGTATACTTGCAATGTTTGTGCGCAGTTTACGTGTGTGCGATATGATATTGACTTCTCCTTTTCTTGTTATCGTTTTCGATCTTGCACGTGTATTGCGAACCTTGTCGTCATAAGTTGTTCTGATGATCTTTTACCTCGTGATTTTGTAATGAATGATCTGTAACTCTTTCCTTTGTTACCCCCCTTATTTAATGATCTAAACAGGGGCCTGTAAGGTATTTTAAATAAATAAATAAATAAATAAATAAATATATATATATATATATATATAAATATATATATATGTATATATATATATATATATATATATATATATATATATATATATATATATATATATATATATATATATATATATATATATATCATCAGCCTATCTACGCCCACTGCAGGGCAAAGGCCTCTCCCATTATTCTCCAATTCCGACGGTCATGTGCCAACTGTGACCAGTTTATCCCCGCAAGCTTCTTAATCTCATCTGCCCATCTGACTTTCTGCTGCCCCCTGCAACGCTTGCCTTCATTGGAGATTCACTCTATTACCCTTAATGACCAGCGGTTATCTTGCCTTCGCAACATGCCCTGCCCACGTCTATTTCTTCTATTTAATCTCTGCTAATATGTCCTTAACACGTGTTCATACCCTGACACCCTCCGCTCTCTTCTTGTCTCTTAATGTTACACCGATAATTTTACCGTCCATTGCCCGCTGAGTTGTTCTCAATTTAAGTTGAACCCTCTTAGTGAGCCTCCAAGTTTCTGCCCAATATGTGAGTACCGGTAAGATGCAGCGGCCATACACTTTCTTCTTCAGTGACAATGGTAGGCTGATATTCATTATCTGAGAATGCCTGCCATATGCACCCCACCACATTCTGATCCTTCTAATATTATCTCTGCCTCACCTTTGGAATCTGGGGTCACAACTTGGCCTAAGTAGATATATTCGTCTACCAGTTCCACTGACTCGAGACGTATCTCAAACCGCTGTGCTGTCCCGAGGTTATTGTTCATTACTTCAGTTTTCTGCATATTATTTTCAGGCCTATGGTTCTACTCTGATCGTCCATTGCTGAAAGCATGCTTTGCAATTCATCCCAATAGTTACTTAGCAAGGCAATGTCATCAGCAAATTTGAGGTTGCTGAGGTATTCTCCATTAACCCTTACTCCCACCTGTTCCCAATCTAACGGTCTGAATACTTCTTGTAAACATGCTGTGAAAAACTTTAGAAATATTGTGTCTCCTTGTATACGTATTTTACTGCTCTCCTTATGTAGGGTGATGGTAGCTGTGGACCCATTGTAGATACCCTCTAGTATTCTTACATAATGCTCATCTACCCCCTGTTTCCCCAATGCCTGAATGACTCCTTGGGATTCGACGGAGTCAAATGCTTTGTCATAATCTATGAAGGCTATATATAGGTGTTCAGTATACTCAGCGCACATCTCTATCAGCTGATTGATCGTGTGAATAAGGTTCATTTTTGAATAACTTTTATGTAACCCTGCTTGTTCTTTAGGTTGACTGAAATGTAAGGTTGCAGAAATTTTGTTAGCGATTACCTTCGTAGGTACCTTGTAGACGACTGACCGTAGGCTGATCGGCCTGTAATTTTTCAAGTGCTTCATGTCGCCTTTCTTATGGATTAGGATAATATTCGCGTTCTTCCAAGATTCCGGTAACATTGCGGTGATTAGGCATTGCGTATACAGGTTTGCCAGTTTTTCAAGTACGATTTCTCTGCAATCCTTAAAGAGATCTGCTGTTATCTGATCCTCACCAGGTGCTTTGCCCCCTTTCATTTCTTTGAAAGCCTTCCATACTTCTGCAGTCGTTAGGGGGGTATGTCTATCTCCTCAGAACTACTGTCGGGTTCGGCATTATCCTAGATGCACCGGCTGCTGTACGGATCCCTGTAGAACTCCTCCGCAACTGCGACTATTTCATCCCCATTTGTGATGTCATTGCCTTGCTTATCGTCAAGTGCATACATCTGATTTTCCCCACGCCAAGACGCCTCTTCAGAGCTTTCAGGCTACCTCCGTTCTTTAAAGAGTATTTGATCCTCTCCAAATTATACTTCCATATGTCAGCTGTCTTAAGCCTATTGATTAACTTCGAAAGCTCCGCTTGTTCTATTATGTCAGCTGCGGTAGAGATTGCCAGGTTTGCCGTACGTATATATATATATATATATATATATATATATATATATATATATATATATATATATGTGTATATATTTATATATAGTAAAAAATGGGTATAGCTTCTAACGAAGCTTTTTATTGGTCGAAGTTTCGAACGGATGCCGATCTTTCTCAAGACAACATTTCATATTTCTGTGCACGTATTTATAAGCTCGTCGTGCAACGACGCCGAAAAAAAAGACGGGGATTTGAGGAGAAAGGCAGCAACAAACACACACTCTCGGCGAGGTGAGGTGAAGGTTTGCAAAAAAGAAAGAGAAGAAAAAAAAGCAAAAGAAAGCAAACGCAAAACAAAAACAAACCTAGACATGCAGAAAAGAGGGAGGAGTACACAACTCTGTGAAAACGCTGTCCTCCATCGTTCGTCAGCTCGTAGAACGATTGACAGGTAGCGCCCGCTTCAGAGTGCGCTACCTTCAGAGGGCGCTACCTTCTAACCCCCAGCAGAGCGGGAGAGCCTGCGAGATTGTGGAGTCCAGTCCAGAAAGCGAGAAAAGCCCTGCCATCCCGCCGTCAAAAGGTACGATCTCCGAAAACACTGTGGCTCTGCACGTCGCATTTGCACGAATTGACATCCTGGCCGCGTCAGTGTTCCGACCTTCTCTCCCTCAGATGACACGCGTGATCAGCTGCTGATGCCTAATTTTTAAGGTAAGGAAAACAATTGACAAGCGGGTGCGCCATGACCTACTTGTGCGTCAACTCAAAATATATCTAAAGGCTCGGATCGCACCCCGCGGCCTTCTTCAATCATTAACAACATCGATGCATACGTTTTACAAACATGAAACACAAAATAAGAACGAAACTCTTAAATCCGCATCCCTTCAGCTAACTAAAATCGTAGCGGAATATTGTGATAATACACACGCATCTCTGAGGGCCGAGGAGTTTCGTGCTAGGAATAATAACAGGCCAGCGAACTGGAACTTTTTGAGAAAAGAAGACAGAAGAAATAAACAGAATCAAAATTTTAAAATTGTCAAGGGAGATGTTTCCTACTCAAACGAGTTTTCTCAAATCAATTCAGCTCCGCAGAACACGGACGTTATAAATCCCAAAATTACACCCCCAATTCGACCTTGCAAGTCGAAAGAAATGTCAAAAACTCAAAAGAACATAGATGAAAACATAATTAACCTCTCCCGGGTACAGCTTACTATTCATGAGTGGTCGTTATTCTCGCGCTGGCTGACATTTTGCCAGAGTACCGGCCGATACAATGAGTTTGGCTTGCTGAAAGATGTGGACATTTTTTCCCGGAATTTACGCCTAGAAGAATATTTTTCGATAAGCCGTACAAAGAGCGCACTGCCCCAACCACCGTCAATATAGGGCGGTCGTGGACACCGAAATCAGAGCGGGAAAAACACTTGGACTTGTACATTGAGGCAGTTCAAAGAGACGTCCTGCGGGCTTATAACACTCGCAAACAAGGGGCCCAGAACCTTTCTAAAGAGGAGCGCGAGGCACTTAAGGCACTGGGTGATAGAACAGACATTGCCATAAAACCGGCCGATAAAGGTGGAGGTATTGTAATACTTAGTAAACAAGACTACATTCAAGAAGGGCACCGTCAGGTAAATAACAAATTTTTCTACCAAAAACTTGACGCGCATCCTACTGTTGAACATCAGGAAATAATAACAACTCTAAAATATCTTGTCCAAATTGGGGAAATAGAGCCACGCCTCAGTAAAGCACTTACAGCAGCACACGCAAACCCAGGAAGGTTTTACATGCTGCCTAAAGTTCATAAAGAAGGGAACCCTGGTAGCCCAATAATTTCGGGAATAGGCACTCTCACCGAACATTTATCAAGCTACATACACTCCCTGATTAAGAAAATACCCGCAACCCATTCGGCGTATCTTCGTAATACTGACCACTTCCTACAGAAAATCGACAATATAAAAATCCTGACGGCGCCTTCCTAGTAACTCTAGATGTAACTTCTCTGTACACAAATATACCCCACCGAGATGGGATTGAAGCCCTGGTTGAATCCTATAGCTTAAGTCGGGACCATGAGTCGCCAATACCTCAAATCATAGAAACTTTGACCAAGCTTGTGCTGAAATAAATAAATTTGAATTCCATAATCAGTATTACCTACAAACAAACGGCACTGCGATGGGTACTGGAATGGCACCCAACTGCACTAATATATTCATGAACGATCTCAAAACAAAATTCCTATTAATCCGTGAAATTAAGCCATTCTTTTACAAACGCTTTCTGGACGATGTATTTCTTATTTGGACCGGTACGGAGCGAGACTTAATCGACTTCATCGAGTGTTTCAACAAGGCCCATCCAAGCATCGCATTCACTTATACCTATTCCACCACGGAAATCAATTTTCTTGACGTGCATAAAAATACACACAAAGAAGAACTGATCAGTACCGTGTACAAAAAACCTACCGATAGGCAGCAGTATCTGCACTTAGACAGTTGTCATCCCTGCAAAACGAGTATCCCATACTCGCAGGCCCACCTATTTAGAATTTGTTCCCGTACCGAGGACTTCAAGGCAAAAGCAGAAAACGTGCTCAATGTACTCGCGAAGCAACAATACCCACCACTCATAGTCAACGACACTATTTGCAAAGCGGTCAACCTTGATTGCCGAGAGTTGCTGCAACATGAAAAAGAACTAAACCAGAAAGGGAGAGGCAACCTAGTTTTGACGTTCGGGGGCAATTCGCCAAACATAAACAAAATCTTGAAAAAGCACTTTAACATGCTACAACAGAGTGAACGGCTTTCGAAAATCTTCACCACCCCTCCTCGGGTCGTATACAGGCGCCCCAAAAATATTAAAGATGACCTTGTACAAGCCAAAACTTAGAGGGCACCCAAGGGTGGGTGTTGATCATGCGGAAAGACACGGTGCCGCGTAAGTAAACACAAGTAGACAACCACGGTGGCAGAAAGCACCAGCTCCCATTTCAAGCAACTAATTCACGCGACCCTCGACTGCGACTCTTCTAATGTGGTGTACCTTCTGGAGTGCGGTGTTTGTGGCATCCAATACATTGGCCAGACGGACACGGCATTCCGCATGCGCTTCAACAACCATCGCGCACAAGATCGTTCACTCCCGGATGTACCCTTATCACGAAATATTAACTCCGAAAACCACCCGTTCGACTCCATCAGGGTCACTCTTCTACAGAGTGGATTTTCTACTACAAGAGAACGCCAACAACGTGAATCTTACATTATTTGCAAATTCAATACCGTAAAGGCAGGAATGAATGTTAGCCAGGGCATTATGCCGTCTCTACATGCTGTTGATAATCTGGCTGCAGAATATTACCCTATCTAAATTGAAAGTCTCTGTGTTGTTTAAACAGGTAATCAAGCTATTATTATTTTATTTATTTCCTTCCTGGGGTTTCCGCACAGGCGGCATATGCCACAAACAACCTCGAGGCGCCCGCCGCCGTTTACTCCAACAAAGGACCCGCGCGACTCCCGCGTGCCGGTAGAGGATTAGTTAAGCTCCTTTTCCCTAGTTCATGGTCAGGGACGAACCTGTCGGCTGCCTGGACAGGGCAGAAGAATAGAGCTAAGAATGATGAATGGTGCTCGCGCGTCCTGCCGGTAGGCGGAATCGTGCATGATTTGACGCACAGTGCGGAGATCGTACCAACACTCTCAACGAGCCTTCCTGGTTGTTTTGTAGGGTTGGCGTCACTGAGAAATTTGTGCGGCTGCGACCGCTTCTTGTCAACTATTGTCAGTGACCATTGGAATTCCGTGCCCCCCAGTGAGGGTGTGAGAGCGTATCTGTTACTGCTTTGTGCTTTCGTTTCTTAAGCAGAGCGGCTCCCTCTGAAGCGGGCGCTACCTGTCACTTGTTCTACAAGCTGACGAACGATGGAGGACAGCGTTTTGAAACAGTTGTGTACTCTCTCTTTTCTGCATGTTTAGATTTGTTTTTGTTTTGCGTTTTCTTTCTCTTGTTTTTTTTTCTCTTTCTTTTCTGCAAAACTTCACCCCACCTCGCCGAGAGTGTGTGTTTGTTGCTGCCTTTCTCCCCAAATCACCCCTCTGTATTTTTTCGGCGTCGTTGGACGACGAGCTTCTAGATACGTGAACAGAAAAATGATATGTTGTTTTGAGAAAAATCGGCATCCGATCGAAACGTCGACCAATAAACAGTTTTGTAGAAGCTATACCCATTTTTTACTATTTGCTACGGCAACCAAAGACAGTCTATGTCGCAATCTATATATATATATATATATATATATATGTATATATATATATATATATATATATATATATATATATATATATATAAATATATATATATATATATATATATATATATATATATATATATATATATGTAGCGAATCAGAATAGGAAATGAGGGGCTCGTTGAAAATAACACAGAAATAAGGGTTGGCAGTCGAGAAAACCTCGGAAAGCAAAGGGGAGGATGTGGTAGATCATTGAAACAGATTAAGAATTTGGAAAGAAAGAAAGAAAGTGAAGAAAAAATGCCCGCCAGGTGGGATCCGAACCCACGACCTCCAGAATACCGGTCTGGTGCGATAACCACTACGCTACCGGCGGGGCGATTTTCCCATTCACTTTCTGGGGTATTTATGTTAGGTATGTTTGTTTCCTGTGCTTGGGGGTGGTAGCCAGCGCCATTCGGACTAATCGGGGTGAAGGGGACCTTCTTTTTAACCCCCGGGTCGTGACTCGAGTGTCTACGACATGTCCAGAGGGGTTGACCAGCTTTGAACCCTCTTAAGCTCCCTTTGGCAACAAGACTGCCAGAACAGAGGCCCTCGCTATGCATGTAGCGAATCAGAATAGGAAATGAGGGGCTCGTTGAAAATAACACAGAAATAAGGGTTGGCAGTCGAGAAAACCTCGGAAAGCAAAGGGGAGGATGTGGTAGATCATTGAAACAGATTAAGAATTTGGAAAGAAAGAAAGAAAGTGAAGAAAAAATGCCCGCCAGGTGGGATCCGAACCCACGACCTCCAGAATACCGGTCTGGTGCGATAACCACTACGCTACCGGCGGTGCGATTTTCCCATTCACTTTCTAGGGTATTTATGTTAGGTATGTTTGTTTCCTGTGCTTGGGGGTGGTAGCCAGCGCCATTCGGACTAATCGGGGTGAAGGGGACCTTCTTTTTAACCCCCGGGTCGTGACTCGAGTGTCTACGACATGTCCAGAGTGGTTGACCAGCTTTGAACCCTCTTAAGCTCCCTTTGGCAACAAGACTGCCAGAACAGAGGCCCTCGCTATGCATGTAGCGAATCAGAATAGGAAATGAGGGGCTCGTTGAAAATAACACAGAAATAAGGGTTGGCAGTCGAGAAAACCTCGGAAAGCAAAGGGGAGGATGTGGTAGATCATTGAAACAGATTAAGAATTTGGAAAGAAAGAAAGAAAGTGAAGAAAAAATGCCCGCCAGGTGGGATCCGAACCCACGACCTCCAGAATACCGGTCTGGTGCGATAACCACTACGCTACTGGCGGGGCGATTTTCCCATTCACTTTCTGGGGTATTTATGTTAGGTATGTTTGTTTCCTGTGCTTGGGGGTGGTAGCCAGCGCCATTCGGACTAATCGGGGTGAAGGGGACCTTCTTTTTAACCCCCGGGTCGTGACTCGAGTGTCTACGACATGTCCAGAGTGGTTGACCAGCTTTGAACCCTCTTAAGCTCCCTTTGGCAACAAGACTGCCAGAACAGAGGCCCTCGCTATGCATGTAGCGAATCAGAATAGGAAATGAGGGGCTCGTTGAAAATAACACAGAAATAAGGGTTGGCAGTCGAGAAAACCTCGGAAAGCAAAGGGGAGGATGTGGTAGATCATTGAAACAGATTAAGAATTTGGAAAGAAAGAAAGAAAGTGAAGAAAAAATGCCCGCCAGGTGGGATCCGAACCCACGACCTCCAGAATACCGGTCTGGTGCGATAACCACTACGCTACCGGCGGGGCGATTTTCCCATTCACTTTCTGGGGTATTTATGTTAGGTATGTTTGTTTCCTGTGCTTGGGGGTGGTAGCCAGCGCCATTCGGACTAATCGGGGTGAAGGGGACCTTCTTTTTAACCCCCGGGTCGTGACTCGAGTGTCTACGACATGTCCAGAGTGGTTGACCAGCTTTGAACCCTCTTAAGCTCCCTTTGGCAACAAGACTGCCAGAACAGAGGCCCTCGCTATGCATGTAGCGAATCAGAATAGGAAATGAGGGGCTCGTTGAAAATAACACAGAAATAAGGGTTGGCAGTCGAGAAAACCTCGGAAAGCAAAGGGGAGGATGTGGTAGATCATTGAAACAGATTAAGAATTTGGAAAGAAAGAAAGAAAGTGAAGAAAAAATGCCCGCCAGGTGGGATCCGAACCCACGACCTCCAGAATACCGGTCTGGTGCGATAACCACTACGCTACCGGCGGGGCGATTTTCCCATTCACTTTCTGGGGTATTTATGTTAGGTATGTTTGTTTCCTGTGCTTGGGGGTGGTAGCCAGCGCCATTCGGACTAATCGGGGTGAAGGGGACCTTCTTTTTAACCCCCGGGTCGTGACTCGAGTGTCTACGACATGTTCAGAGTGGTCGACCAGCTTTGAACCCTCTTAAGCTACCTATGGCACCAAGACTACCAGAACCGAAGCCCTCTATATAAATATAGCGAATCAGAATAGGAAATAAGGGGCTCGTTGAAAATGACACAGAAACAAGGATTGGCCTTCGAGAAAACCACGGAAAGCAAACGGAGGATCTGGTAGATCATTTAAAGAGGTTAAGAATTTTGAAAGAAAAAAAAGTGAAGAAAAAATGCCCGCCAGGTGGGATCGGAACCGACGACGTCCAGACTATCGGTCTGGTTCGGTAACTACTACGCTACTGGTGGGGTGATTTCCCCCTTCACTTTCTGGGGTATTTATGTTAGGTATTTTGGTTTCCTGTGCTTGGGTGTGGTAGCCAGCGCCATTCGGACGACTCGGAGTAAAGAGGACCTTCTTTTTAACCATCATGTCGTGACTCTAGTGTCTACGACATGTCCAGGGTGGTCGACCAGCTTTGAACCCTCTTGAGCTACCCATTGCACCAAGACTGCGAGAATAGAGGCCCTCGCTATACATGTGGTGAATCAGATTAGGAAATGAGGGGCTCGTTAAAAATACCACAGAAACAAGGGTTGGCAGTCGAGAAAACCTCGGAAAGCATAGGGAATATGTGGTAGATCATTGAAACAAATTAAGTATTTGGAAAGAAAGAAAGTGAAGATAGAAGGCCCGCAATTTGGGATCCGAACCCACGAATTCCAGAATACTGGTCTGGTGCAAAGACCACTACGCTACCGGCGGGGCGATTTTCCCCTTCACTTTCTGGGGTACTAATGTTAGGCATTCTTGTTTGCTGTGCTTGGGGATGGTAGCCAGCGCCATTCGGAAGACCGGGTGTGAAGGCGACCTTCTTTTTAACCCCCGGTTAGTGACTCGAGTTAATACGACATATCCAGAGTGATCGACCAGCTTTGAGCTCTCTTAAGTTACCTAATGCACCAAGACAGCCACAACAGAGGCCCTTGCTTAGCATGCAGCGAAACAGAATAGGATATGAGGGGCTCGTTGAAAATGACACAGAAACAAGGGTTGGCAGTCGAGAAAACCATGGAAAGCAAAAGAAGGATGTGGTAGATCATTGAACCAGGTTAAGAATTTGAAAAAAAAGAAAGAAAGTAAAGAAAAAATGCTCGCCATGTGGGATCGGAACCCACCACCTCCAAAATACCCTGCTGGTGCGATGACCACTACCCTACCGGCGGGGCAAGTTTCCCCTTCAATTTCTGGGCTATTTATGTTAGGTATTTTTGTTTGCTGTGTTTGGGGGTGGTAGCCAGCGCCATTCGGACGACCCAGTGTGAAGGGGACCTTCTTTTTAACAACCCCGGTCTTCACTCGAGTGTCTACGACATGTCCAGAGTGGTCGAGCAGCTTTTAACCCTTTTAAGCTACCTATGGCACCAAGACTGCCGGAACAGAGGCCCTCGCAAAGCATTTAGCGAATCAGAATAGAAAATGATGGGCCCGTTGAAACTAACACAGAAACAAGGGTTGGCAGTCGAGAAAGCTTGGGAAAGCAAAGGGTAGGATGTGGTAGATCATTGAAACAGAATAAGAATTTGGAAAGAAAGTGAAGAAAAAATGCCCGCCAGTGGGGAACCGAACCCACGACCTCATGAATATCGGTATGTTGCGAGAACCACGACGCTACCGGTGGGGCGATTTTCCTCTTTACTTTCCGGGGTATTTAAGTTAGGTATTTTTGTTCTCTGTGCTTGGGGGTGGGAGCCAGCACCATTCGGACGACTCGGGTGAAGGGGACCTTCTTTTTACAACCGGGACGTGAGTCGAGTGTCTACGAAATGTCCAGAGTCGTCGACCAGCTTTGAATGCTCTTAAGCTACCTATGGCACCAAGACTGCCGGAACAGAGGCCATCGCTATGCATGTAGCGAATCAGAATAGAAAATGAGGGGCTGGTTCAAAATAACACAGAAACAAGGGTTGGCAGTCGAGAGAACCTCGGAAAACAAAGGGGAGGGTGTGGTAGATCATTGAAGCAATTAAAAATTGAGAAAGAGAGAAAGAAAGTGACAAAAGATGCCCACTAGGTGGGATCCGAACCCGCGACCTCAAGAATATCGTTCTGTTGCGGTGACCACGACGCTACCGGCGGGGCGATTTCCCTTTTAACTTTCTAGGGTATTTACTTTAGGTATTTTTGTTTCCTGTGATTGGGGTGGGAGCCAGCGCCATTCGGACGACTCGGGTGAGGGGAACCATCTTTTTACCCCCGGGTCGTGACTCGATTGTCTAAGACATGTCCCGAGTGTTCGACCAGCTTTGAACCCTCTAAAGCTACCTATGGCACCAAGACTTACAGAACAAAGGCCCTCGCTATGGATGTAGCGAATCAGAATAGGAAATGAGGGGCTCGATAAAAAAAACACAGCAACAAGTGTTGGCAGTCCAGAAGACCTCGGAAAGCACAGGGGAGGATCTGGTAGATCATTGAAACAGATCAAGAATTTGCAAATAAAGAAAGAAAGTGAAGAAAAAATGCCCGCCAGGTGGGATCAGAACCCACAAGCTCCAGAATATCAGTCTGGTGTGATGACCACTACGCTACCGGCAGGGAGTTTTTTCCCTTCACTTTCTAGGGTATATATGTTAGGTGTTTTTGTTTCCGGTGATTGGGGGTGGTAGCCAGCGCCACTCGGACGACTCGGGGTGAAGGGGACCTTCTTTATAACCCCCGTGTCGTGACTCGAGTGTCTACGACATGTCCAGAGTGGTCGACCAGCTTTGAACCTTCTTAAGCTACCTATGGCACCAAGACTACCAGAACCGAGGCCCTCTATATAAATATAGCGAATCAGAATAAGAAATAAGGGGCTCGTTGAAAATGACACAGAAACAAGGATGGGCCTTCGAGAAAACCACGGAAAGCAAAGGGAGGATCTGGTAGATCATTGAAACAGGTTAAGAATTTTGAAAGAAAAAAAAAGTGAAGAAAAAATGCCCGCCAGGTGGGATCCGAACCGACGACGTCCAGGCTATCGGTCTGGTGCGGTAACTACTACGCTACTGGTGGGGTGATTTCCCCCTTCACTTTCTGGGGTATTTATCTTAGGTATTTCGGTTTCCTGTGCTTGGGTGTGGTAGCCAGCGCCATTCGGACGACTCGGAATGAAGAGGACCTTCTTTTTAACTACCGTGTCGCGACTCTAGTGTCTACGAATTGTCCAGGGTGGTCGACCAGCTTTGAACCCTCTAGAGCTACCTATTGCACCAAGACTGCGAGAATAGAGGCCCTCGCTATACATGTGGCGAATCAGAATAGGAAATGAGGGGCTCGTTAAAAATAACAAAGAAACAAGGGTTGGCAGTCGAGAAAACCTCGGAAAGCATAGGAAATATGTGGTAGATCATTGAAACAAATTAAGTATTTGGAAAGAAAGAAAGTGAAGAAATAAGGCCCGTAATTTGGGATCCGATCCCACGACTTCCAGAATACCGGTCTGGTGCAAAGACCCCTACGCTACCGGCAGGGCGATTTTCCCCTTCACTTTCTGGGTTACTAATGTTAGGCATTCTTGTTTGCTGTGCTTGGGGATGGTAGCCAGCGCCATTCGGAAGACCGGGTGTGAAGGCGACCTTCTTTTTAACCCCCGGTTAGTGACTCGAGTTACTACGACATGTCCAGAGTTATCGACCAGCTTTGAACTCTCTTAAGTTACCTAATGCACCAAGACAGCCAGAACAGAGGCCCTTGCTTAGCATATAGCGAAACAGAATAGGATATTAGGGGCTCGTTGAATATGACCCAGAAACAAGGGTTTGCAGTCGAGAAAACCATGGAAAGCAAAGGAAGGATGTGGTAGATCATTGAACCAGGTTAAGAAATTGGAAAGAAAGAAAGTGAAGAAAATATGCTCGCCATGTGGGATCGGAACCCACCACCTCCAAAATACCCTGCTGGTGCAATGACCACTACGCTACCGGCGGGGCAATTTTCTCCTTCAATTTCTGGGCTATTTGTGTTAGGTATTTTTGTTTTCTGTGCTTGGGGGTTGTAGCCAGCAATATGGTGGGGCCAATTTCCCCTTCCTTTTCTAGGGTATTTATGGTAGGTATTTTTATTTCCTGTGCTTGGGGGTGGTAACCAGTCCTATTCCGACCACTCGGGGTGAAGGGGATCTTTTTTTTAACCCCCAGGTCGTGACTCGAGTTTCTACGACATGTCCAGAGTGGTCAACCTGCTCTGAACCCTCTTAAGCAACCTATGGCACCAAGACTACCGGAACAGACGCCATCGCTATGCATGTAGCGAATCAATAGAAAATGAGGATCTCGTTGAAAATAACACAGAAACAAGGATTGGCAGTCGAGAAAACCTCGGAAAACAAAGCGGAGGGTGTGGTACATTATTGAAACATTTTAAGAATTTCAAAAGAAAGTGGAGAAAAAAAGCCTGCCAGGTGGGATCCGAACCCAAGACCTCCGGAATACCGGTCTTGTGCGATGACCACTACGCTACCGGCGGGGTGATTTCTCCCTTCACTTTCTGGGGTATTTATGTTAGGTATTTTTGTTTGCTGTGTTTGGGGGTGGTAGCCAGCGCCATTCGGACGACCCAGTGTGAAGGGGACCTTCTTTTTAACCCCTCAGTCGTGACTCGAGTGTCTACGACATGTCCAGAGTGGTCGAGCAGCTTTTAACCCTTTTAGGCTACCTATGGCACCAAGACTGCCGGAACAGAGGCCCTCGCAAAGCATTTAGCGAATCAGAATAGAAAATGATGGGCTCGTTGAAACTAACACAGAAACAAGGGTTGGCAGTCGAGAAAGCCTGGGAAAGCAAAGGGGAGGATGTGGTAGATCACTGAAACAGAATAAGAATTTGGAAAGAAAGTGAAGTCAAAATGCCCGCCAGGGGGGAACCGAACCCACGACCTCATGAATATCGGTATGTTGCGAGGACCACGACGCTACCGGTGGGGCGATTTCCCTCTTTACTTTCCGGGGTATTTTAGTTAGGTGTTTTGGTTCTCTGTGCTTGGAGGTGGGAGCCAGCGCCGTTCTAACGACTCGGGAGAAGGGGACCTTCTTTTTAGAACCGGGTCGTGAGTAGAGTGTCTACGACATGTCCAGAGTCATCGACCAGCTTTGAACGCTCTTAAGCAACCTATGGCACCAAGACTGCCGGAACAGAGGCCATCGCTATGCATGTAGCGAATCAGAATGGAAAATGAGGGGCTGGTTGAAAATAACACAGAAACAAGGGTTGGCAGTCGAGACAACCTTGGAAAACAAAGGGGAGGGTGTGGTAGATCATTGAAACAATTAGAAATTGGGAAAGAGAGAAAGAAAGTGACAAAAGATGCCCACTAGGTGGGATCCGAACCCGCGACCTCAAGAATATCGTTCTGTTGCGGTGACCACGACGCTACCGGCGGGGCAGTTTCCCTCTTAACTTTCTAGGGTATTTACTTTAGGTATTTTTGTTTCCTGTGTTTGGGGTGGGAGCCAGCGCCATTCGGACGACTCGGGTGAAGGGAACCATCTTTTTACCCCCGGGTCGTGACTCGATTGTCTACGACATGTCCAGAGTGGTCGACCAGCTTTGAACCCTCTAAAGCTACCTATGGCACCAAGACTTACAGAACAAAGGCCCTCGCTATGGATGTAGCGAATCAGAATATGAAATGAGGGGCTCGATAAAAATAACACAGCAACAAGTGTTGGCAGTCCAGAAGACCTCGGAAAGCACAGGGGAGGATGTGGTAGATCATTGAAACAGATTAAGAATTTGAAATAAAGAAAGAAACTGAAGAAAAAATGCCCGCCTGGTGGGATCAGAACCCACAACCTCCAGAATATAAGTCTGGTTTGATGACCACTACGCTACTGGCAGGGCGTTTTTCCCCTTCACTTTCTAGGGTATTTATGTTTGGTGTTTTTGTTTCCTGTACATCGGGGTGGTAGCCAGCGCTATTCGGACGACTCGGGGTGAAGGGAATCTTATTTTTACCCCCGGTTCGTGACTCGAGTGTCTACGACATGTCCAGAGTGGTAGAGCAGCTTTTAACCCTTTTAAGCTACCTACGGCACCAAGACTGCCAGAACAGATGCCCTCGCTATGCATGTAGCGATTCAGAGTAGGAAATGAGGGAATCGTTGAAAATGACACAGAAACAAGGGTTGGCAGTCGACAAAACCTCGGAAGGCAAAGGAGGATGTGGCAGATCATTGAAACAGGTTAAGAATTTGGGAAAAAAAGAAAGTGAAGAACAAATTACCGCCATGTGGGATCCCAACCCACGACCTCCAGAATACCGGTCGGGAGCGGTGATCATTAGGATACCGGTGGGGTGATTTTGTCCTTCACTTTCTGGAGTATTTTTGTTGGGTATTTTTGTTTCTCGTGCTTGGAGGTGGTAGCCAGCACCATTCGGATGACTCGGTGTGAACGGACCCTTCTTTTTTTCCAAATTCGTTCAGACATACATTGTCCAGGATCAGAGGGCTAAAGGCAAAAAGCTGCCTGATTAGGGCCCTGACACCCAAAGTACATTGCACAGGAGCAATAAGCAGCGAAATGACCAGTTCACTGGCAAGAAAAGCACAACAAGCACGATAATTCAAGCTTTACGAGGCAAGCTAGCAGTTCATTATACAATAAATAACGACAAATAACGAGGCAGTAAAACAATGACGCATGCAGATATGTTTTATATAGTGTTTATCAGGATACTTATAACATTTCTACTAATGTTTTATACATAAGGCATACAAGTTTAACAACACACACACGCATTCATTACAAAAAAAAGAAAAGTTTCAAGAGCACATAGGTGAACCATATATTTGTTACCCGAACACGCTGCACGGTCTGGTTTTTTAAAAATTAATTATAAGCGAGTGATAACAAGTACATTTTAACGTTATTTTTACATTTGTATTCAGAACGGCACTTTTTATTCCGATCGAATATACTGGGATGTGTATTTAAAACATCGGGTATCAAGTAGGCTAGTGTCTGTGTTCCATAGTTTGAATGGCTGGTGTTCTAAAACGGCTGGGTAGTAAATCATACTCGGTGTTTGCTACAATTAATGATTCAAAAATGGTAGCTTGACTCAATATAGCCTCATTTCGTATATGCATGGACGTTTAAGGTGAAAAAGCTGACTAACTGTAATCAGGTTATGTTTGTAGAAAAATGGCGCTGTGTGATTCATTCATTGTAGGTTTTCTATGCAGCGTACAGCTCGCTTTTGTAAAACCAGTAGTCGTTCTAACTTGTACTTAGTTGTAGAACCCCATATTATTAAACAGTAATGGAGATGTGACTGAACCAAAGAGTAGTACAGTTGTACTTCCAGCCACTTTGGCCATAAATATCTCATTCCGTACAGAACTGCGATTGATCTTGATATGCTTGCATGGATCTTGTTAACATGGGGTGTCCAGCTTAAGTTTTCATAAAGAGAACGCCAAGAAACTTGTATGTACATACTTGCTCCTCAGAAGTCTGAAATTTAATGTTGACATGATAATTGTCTGGTTTGCTTCTGCTCTTGAAAACAACATATTTAGTTTTCCCTACATTTATTTGGAGCTCATAAAAATCCAACCACCTTGATAACTGCACCAACCACTTAATTAACGGCCCTTTCAAGAGTATCCAGTATATCACCTGAAAAAAAAAATAAGCTGGTATCATCAGCATATAGTATTGCCTCAGAAGTTCCCGGTATAAAAACAAGATCCTTTATATAAATGATAAAAAAAGGGTCCCAAGATTGAACCCTGTGGTACCCCATATGTTATCTGTTGTAGTTGAGATTTGTGCCTATCTAGACAACAGTATTGTAATCTGTCAGTTAGGTAGCTACGTATCAATTCTGGGGTCAAACATCGGATTCCGTAGTAGGGATGCTTGCAAAACAATACATCATGTTTAATAGAATCGAATGCTTTCCTAAAATCAAGAAAAAGCCCTATAGTGTACTGCTTTCAGTTAATATTTGAGCATGTCTTATCTTTTATTCGCAATAGTGCCATTTCTGTCGACATTTTTTCCCTGAATCCGAATTGTTCTTTTACAAGTAATTGTTGGCCGTCCAGAAACTTTGTAAGTCGTGTTTTCATGGCATATTCCATAACTTTAGAAAATAGAGGAAGTACAGATATTGGTCTAAAATTATTTAGCTTAGCAAGAGAACCACCCTTATGTAGAACGACACCTCTCGCAATTTTCCTTTTGGCTGGAAAAATACCTGTATAGAATGCGTTATTACAGATATGCTGTAAGGGAGCAGATAAGAGATCAGCAACAGCTATAACTGGTACAGCATTTATGTCATCATCTCCAGCAGCCCAAGTTTTGTTTGATGATTTAATGAACGATAATATTTCAAGCTCAGTCAATGGGGTAAGAAAGACAGAACCGACTGGCTTTGTAAAAAGATACTGTTCTCGTTCTTTTCTTGGTTCATGTGATAGGGGGCATGCGCCAGAACTCAAGAAATATGAATTCAGCTTATCTGCTAGTTACTCACCACTGTATTCAGTACCTTAAAAAGTAAGTGTACTGGGGATTTTATTGTTAAGCTTCCCGATAAGAGAATGCAATGCGCACCAGATTTTTTTTGGATTGTAAGATATAGTAGCAAACTTGTTGGTATGATATGTAATTCTTGCTTTGCTTAGTTCAGGGTTTAATTTATTCCTCAATTTTTGTATTGCCTGAATAAAGCTAAATCTTAAACCTGAATAAACTTGTGATATAATTTATCACGAGCTTTGATTTTCTTGTATAGCTCTTGCGTAACCCACGGTTTCCTGGATTTATTGTACTTCTTTACAAGTCGGAATGGAAATGGAATGTCATAGCACTGCTTCACTTTACACAAAAATATATTGAACGATTGATTTGGGTCAGCTTCGCTGTAAACGTCATCCCAGGTTACACATTCTTTTAAGGCAAGGAAATCATGAATGTCATCCTCGCTGCAGTTTTTTGAAGGAACTACAGTGTCGTTGCCGTTTCTGGTCTGCTTGTTAACTTGAGGAAAGAAACAAAATACTTCGCTTAGATCAAAGGCCATGATTCCTGAAAAAACTGAGTTATTTTCGAAGATTGTGACACATAAATCAATTAGTGTGGCACTTTGTGGAGTAATCCTTGTAGTTGGGCAAATAACATTTGAACACAAAAAACATTCAATTAGATACAAAAGTTGTTGACATTGAGTACTAGGCGTGAGAACATCTATATTGAAGTCACCAACAAGAACAATGTGTATGTTTAACAAGGACACCTACTCCAGAATAGTGCTGAGATGCTCAACAAATTCCTAACGTCGCCAGACGGAGGGCGACAGATTGAAGCGATAAGTACTGTGCCACATTTATTACTGATGGACTCAAAGTGAACGCTAGCACAAGAGAATTCAGACAACACTTTATAAGAAATACCAGCCTTAACATACATTGAAGACCCACAACCCTTGTGATTATTTCTTTAAACCCCTTCCGACTTATATCCTTGTAGTTTGACAGCATCATGTTTATTTAAAAACCAATTCTCTGTGAAAGCCAGGAAATTCAACGAGTGAGTTCGCGAATCTAAAGCAGTTTCAAAATAAAACACTTTGTTTTTCAAACTTCTTGCAATAACGTGGAATATTGACATATTGGTACTGGCATTTAAACGGCAATTGTGTTCACCACAGGTAAATGACGTACTGTCATAGTACTTTGGTTCTTGGGCATCGAACATAGAAAAAAATATATATTCAAAGAACACCGAGGGCTCAGCGAATCTTGTCCAGATCCACATAGCATTCAATTTGAACCACACGTGCGCCAGTTGCCTTGCGCACAAACAACTTTCCTTCCTTCTGCCATGCAAACTGATAATGTTTTTCTTGGCCCTTCCAGTTCATCATCCAGAGCAGAGCTTAATTGTGTGACGTGAGATTGTCGAGGAAATGTACTGCTGTATTTGCCGCCCTGTGTTCTGCCTTCTTTGCCATCCACTCCTTCCTTGTTACGCGTGACACAAAGCGAACCAGCACAGCCGGTGCTTTATCCAGTTTGGGGGGTAGCCTGTGTAGGCCGTCAACGTCAGACGGGGTCAGTTCTGCAAGTTCAATGTCAGCTGCAATTTTGTTTAGTTTGTCTAGTATATTCTCGTTTTCTGTTACAGGTAGCCCATGGATTTCTATATTCTGCTGTCGGCTGTACTGCCCTAGTCTATTCAACTGCAGCTTCAACTCATGGACCTCCTGGCTATCGTTGCGTGGCTCAATTTTTTGAACCATTTGTTGGTAATATCAGACGACTGTTGTTCGAGGCCTGCAAGCAGCGCGTCATATTGGTCTGAGAAATGCTGAACCGAGTGCTCTACTTTGTCACCTGTTTCTTTCATTAGCATTAAAGCATCCACCTTGCTTTGAATTTCAGGGATCTGTGCCAGCTTGGCGTTGATTTCAGCAAGAATTTTTTCAAAGGCCGTTCCTTCCCTGATTTTCGCTTTACTGCAATGAGCGCCTCGAGCAGCCATGATACTGCATGTTTGGCACTTCCAAGTTTTTCTGGCCTTATCATCACTGGATTTAAAGGATGATTTGTTCACGCCTGAACAAGTACCGATGTGGTATCCATAACTGCATTCACAGCATGTTGGATATAGACTATTACAGGAAGCGGCTTATTGCAAGCGAGGCACGTATCAGACACGGACATTTGGAAAAAGGGTACAACAATTGCAGAGCAGCTGGCATAAGAAGCACTTCCAGACAGACAATAAAACCCTAAGAAAACCACTTGCAGCAGTGGTGCCAGACGATAGCAACTACAAGAGTATACAGCTATGCAATTGGCACCAACCTGCAATGTTGGAAGGCAAGAGGTACTGACGGGCCGATGTTTTCGCTGCCACATCCGCTGTGCGAATGTGACGGTTGCGGCATGGGTCCCGTCCTTTAAATCGGCTTTGGTGACGTATTCCACGGGCAGAACGCAGCGCACTCAGCGCAGCCTTCGGAGCAATCTTCGGTGACGATAGTAGGCACCGCAGCCGCTGATAGCAGGAACACGTTTAGACTGCAATGTTGGAAGGCAGGAGTGAATGACGGGCCGATGCTTTCGCTGCCACCAACGCTGTGCGAATGTGACAGCTACTGGATGGGTGCCGTCCTGTCAATTGACTTTGGTAACGTATTCCACGCGCAGAACGCCGCGCAGTCAGCGCAGTCTTCGGAGCAATCTTCGGTGACGATGGTAGGTACCAGAGCCGCTAAAAGCAGGAATACGTTTAGCAATGTTGGAAGGCATAAGTTACTGACGGGCCGATACTTTGGCTGGCACCACCGCTGTGCGAATGTGACCAAACCCTCGGGTCGTGACTCGAGTGTCTACGACATCCACAGTGGTCGACCAGCTTTGAACCGTCTTAAGCTAACTATGGCACCAAGACTTCCAGAGCAGAGGCTGTCGCTATGCATGTAGCGAATCAGAATTCAAAATGAGGGGCTCGTTGAAAATAACACAGAAAGAAGTGTTGGCAGTCGAGAAAACATTGGAAAGCACAGGGGAGGATTTGCTATATCCTTGAAACAGATTAGAAATTTGGAAAGAAAGTCGAGAAAAAATGCCCGCCAGGTGGGATCCGAACCCACGATCTCCCGAATACCGGTCTGGTGCGATGACCACTACGCTACCGGCGGGGCGATTTTCCCCTTCCCTTTCTGGGGTATTTAAGTTAGGTATTTTTGTTTCCCGTGCATGGGATGGTACCCAGCGCCATTACGACGACTCGGTGTGAAGGGGACCCTCTTTTTAACCCCCGGCTCGTGACTCGAGTGTCTACGATATCACCAGAGTAGTAGACCAGTTCTGAACCCTCTTAAGCTACCTATGGCACCAAGACTGCTGGAACAGTGGCCCTCCCTATGCATGTAGCGAATAAAAATAGAAAATGAGGGGCTCATTGAAAATAACACATAAGAAAGTTTTGGCAGTAGAGAAAACTTCAGAAAACAAAGCGGAGGGTGTGGTAGATCATTGAAACATATTAAGAAATTCAAAACAAAGAAAGAAAATCGAGAAAAAAATCCCGCCAGGTGGGATCCGAACCCACGACCTCCGGAATACCGGTCTGGTGCGATGGCCACTACGCTACCGGCTGGGCGATTTCTCCCTTCACTTTCTAGATGTATTTATGTTAGGTATTTTTGGTTTCTGTCCTTGGGGTGGTAGCCAGCACCATTCGGACGACCCAGTGTGAAGGTGACCTTCTTTTTACCCCCTGATCGTGACTCCAGTGTCTACGACATGTCCAGAGTGGTCGAGCAGCTTTTAACTCTTTTAGGCTACCTATGGCAAAAAGACTGCCGGAAGAGAGGTCCTCGCTATGCATGTAGCGAGTCTGAATCGAAAATGAGGGGCTCGTTGAAAATAACACAGAAAGATGGGTTGGCAGTCGAGAAAACCTCGGACAAAAAATGGGAGGGTTTGGTAGATCATTGAAACATAATAGGAATTTGGAAAGAAAGAAAGAATGTAGCAAAAGATGCCCACCAGGTTGGATCCGAACCCACGACCTCCAGAATATGGGTCTGTTGCGTTGATCACGACGGTACCGGCGGGGCGATTTCCCTTCTTACATTCCGGGGTATTTATGTTAGGTATTTTTGTTTCCTGTGCTTGGGGGTGGGATCCAGCACCATTCGGATGACGCGGTGTGAAGGGACCCTTCTTTTTACCCCCGGGTCGTGACTCGAGTGTGTACGACCTGTCCAGAGTTGTCGACAAGATTTAAACCCTTTTAAGCTACCTATGGCACCAAGCCTTCCCGAACAGACGCCCTCGCTTGCATGTACCGAATCAGAATTGGAAATGAGGGGCTCATTGAAAATGAAACCGAAACAAGGTCCGGCAGTCGAGAAAACTTCGGAAAGCAAAGGGAGGATGTGGTTGATTATTGAAACAGGTTAGAGTTTGGAAAGAAAGAAAGTGAAGAAAAAATGCCCGCCAGGTGGGATCCGAACCCACGACAACCAGAGTACTGGTCTGGGGCGATTACCATTAGAATACCGTGGGGGCGATTTTCTCCTTCACTTTCTGGGGTATTTAATTTGGGTATTTTTGTTTCCCGTGCTTGGGGATAGTAGCCAGCACCAGTCGGACGACACAGGTGAAGGAGACATTCTTTTTACCCCCGGGTCGTGACTCAAGTGTCTACGACATGAACAGAGTGATCGACACGGTCTGAAACCTTTGAAGCTACCTATGGCACCGAGACTACCGGAACCGACGCCCTCGCAATGCATGTGGCGAATCAGAATAGAGAATGAGGGGCTCGTTAAAAATAACACAGAAACAAGTGTTGGCAGTCGAGAAAACCTCGGAAAAGAAAGCGGAGGGTGTGTTAGATCATTGAAACATATTAAGAATTTCGAAAGCAAGAAACTGGAGAAAAAATCCCGCCAGGTGGGATCTGAACCCACGACCTCCGAAATACCGGTCTGGTGCGATGACCACTGCGCTACCGGCTGGGTGATTTCTCCCTTCACTTTCTGGATGTATTATTGTTATGTACTTTTGTTTTCTGTGCTTGGGGGAGGTAGCCAGTGCTATTCGGACGACCCAGTGTGAAGGGGACCTTCTTTTTACCCCCGGATCGTGACTCGAGTGTCTACGGCATGTCCAGAGTGGTCGAGCAGCTTTTAACCCTTTTAGGCTACCTATTGCAAAAAGACTGCCGGAAGATAGGCCCTCGCTATGCATGATACGAATCAGAATAGAAAATGAGGGGCTCGTTGAAAATAACACAGAAACAAGGGCTGGCAGTCGAGAAAACCTCGGAAAACAAAGCGGAGGGTGTGTTAGATCATTGAAACATATTAAGAATTGCGAAAGAAAGAAAGTGGAGAAAAAAATCCTACCAGGTGGGATTTGAACCCATGACCTCCGTAATACTGGTCTGGTGCAATCACCACTGCGCTACCGGCTGGGCGATTTCTCCCTTCACTTTCTGGATGTATTTATGTCAGGTACTTTTGTTTTCTATGCTTGAAGGGTGGTAGCCAGCGCAATTCGGACGACCCAGTGTGAAGGGGACCTTCTTTTTACCCCCGGATCGTGACTCGAGTGTCTACGGCATGTCCAGAGTGGTCGAGCAGCTTTTAACCCTTTTAGGCTACCTATTGCAAAAAGACTGCCGGAAGATAGGCCCTCGCTATGCATGATACGAATCAGAATAGAAAATGAGGGGCTCGTTGAAAATAACACAGAAACAAGGGCTGGCAGTCGAGAAAACCTCGGAAAACAAAGCGGAGGGTGTGTTAGAGCATTGAAACATATTAAGAATTGCGAAAGAAAGAAAGTGGAGAAAAAAATCCTACCAGGTGGGATTTGAACCCATGACCTCCGTAATACTGGTCTGGTGCAATGACCACTGCGCTACCGACTGGGCGATTTCTCCCTTCACTTTCTGGATGTATTTATGTCAGGTACTTTTGTTTTCTATGCTTGAAGGGTGGTAGCCAGCGCAATTCGGACGACCCAGTGTGAAGGGGACCTTCTTTTTACACCCGGATCGTGACTCGAGAGTCTACGACATGTCCAGAGTGGTGGAGCAGCTTTTAACCCTTTTAGGCTACCTATTGCAAAAAGACTGCCGGAAGAGAGGCCCTCGCTATGCATTAGCGAATCAGAATAGAAAATGAGGGGCTCGTTGAAAATAACACATAAACAAGGGTTGGCAGTCGAGAAAACCTCGGAAAGCAAAAGGAGGATGTGGCAGATCATTGAAACAGGTTAAGAATTTGGAAAAAAAAGAAAGTGAAGGAAAAATGCCCGCCAAGTAGGATCCGAACCCACGAACTCCAGAATACTGGTCTGGGGCGATGACCATTAGGATACCCACAAGCAATTGTCTCCTTCACTTTCAGGGGTATTTATGTTGGGTATTTTTGTTTCCCGTGCTTGGGGTAGGTAGCCAGTGCCATTCGGACGAGTCGGGTGAATTGGACCTTCTTTTTTAATCCCCGGGTCGTGACTCGAGTATAAACGACATGTCCAGGGTGGTCGACCAGCTTTGAACCCTCTTAAGCTACCTATGTCAAAGATACTGCCAGAACAGAGGCCCTCGCTAGGAATTTAGAGAACCAGAATAGGAAATGAGGGGCTCGTTGAAAATAACACAGAAACAAAGGTTGGCAGTCGAGAAAACCTCGAAAAACAAAGGGGAGGGTATGGTAGGTCATTGAAACATATTAAGAATTTCGAAAGAAATAAAGTGGAGAAAAAAATCCCGCCAGGTGGGATCCGAACCGAAGACCTCCGGAATACCGGTCTGGTGCGATGACAACTACGCTACGGGCGGGGCGGTTTCTCCCTTCACGTTCTGGATGTATTTATGGTAGGTATTACTGTTTGCTGTGATTGGGGGTGGTAGCCAGCGCCACTCGGACGACCCAGTGAGAAGAGGACCTTCTTTTTACCCCCGGGTCGTTACTCGAGTGTATACGACATGTCCAGAGTGCTCGAGCAGCTTTTAACCCTTTTAAGCTACCTACGGCACCAAGACTGCCAGAACAGATGCCCTCGCTATGCATGTAGCAAATCGGAATAGCGAATAATGCGCTAGTTTAAAATAACACAGAAAGAAGGGTTGGCAGTGGAGAAAACCTTCGATAGCAAAGGGGAGGATGTTGTAGATCATTGAAAGAGGTTAAGAATTTGGAAAAAAAAGAAACTGAAGAAAAAATGCCGGCAAGGTGGGATCCGAACCCACGACCTCCAGAATACTGGTCTGCGGCGATGACCACTACACTACCAACGGGGCGATTTCTCCCTTTCCTTTCTGGGGTATTTATGTTAGGTATTTTTGTTTGCTATGCTTGGGGAAGGTAGCCGGTGCCATTCGGACGCCCCAGTGTGAAGGGGAACTTCTTTTTACCCCCGGGTTGTCACTCGAGTGTGTACGACATGTCCAGAGTGGTCGACCAGCTTTGAACCCTCCTAAGCTACCTATGTCACCAACACTGCTAGAACAGAGGCCCTCGCTATGCATGTAGCGAATCAGAATAGGAAATGAGGGGCTCGTTGAAAATAACACAGAAACAAGGGTTGGCAGGCGAGAAAACCTTGGAAAGCAAGAGGGAGGATGTTGTAGATCATTGAAACAGATTAAGAATTTGGAATAAAAGAAACAATGCGAAGAAAAAAGCCCCGCCAGGTGGGATCCGAACCAACGACCTCCAGATTGCCGGTCTGGTGCGATGACCACTACGCTACCAGCGAGGCGATTTTCTCCTTCACTTTCTGGGGTATTTATGTTATATTTTTGTTCCCTGTTCTTGGAGATGTTAGCCAGCGCCTATCGGAAGACTCGGGGTTAAGGTGACCTTCTGTTTACCCCTGGGTCGTGACTCGAGTGTCTACGACATGTCCAGAATGGTCGACCAGCTTTGAAACCTCTTAAACTAACTATTGCACCAACACTGTCAGAACAGAGGCCCTCGCTATGCATGTAGCGAATCAGAAAAGGAAATGATTGGCTCGTTGAAAATAACACAGAAACAAGGATTGGCACTCGATAAAACCTCGGAAAGCAAAGGGTAGGAGGTGGTAGATCGTTGAAGCAGATTAAGAATTTGGAAAGACAGAAAGTGGAGAAGAAACGCCTGCGAAGTGGGATCCGAACTCACGACCTCCAGAGTACCGGACTGTTGCGATGACCACTACGCTACCGGCGGGGCGGTTTTCCGCTTCACTTTCTAGGGTATTTATGTTTGACATTTTTATTTGCTGTGCTTGGGGATGGCAGCCAGCGCCATCGGACGATCGGGTGTGAAGGCTACCTTCTTATTAACCCACAGGACGTGACTAGAGTGTCTACGACATGTCCAGAGTGGTCGACCTGCTCGGAATCCTCTTAGGCTACCTATGGCACCAAGACATCCGGAACAGACGCCCTCCCTTTGCATGTAGCGAATCAGAATAGAAAATGAGGGGCTCGTTGAAAATAACAAAGAAACAAGGGACGGCAGTCGAGAAAACCTCAGAAAACAAAGGGGAGGGTGTGGTAGATCATTGAAACATGTTAGGAATTTGGAAAGAGAGAAAGAAAGTGACAAATGATGCCCGCCAGGTGGTTTCCCAACCCACTACCTCCAGAATATAGTTATGTTACGATGACCACGACGCTACCGGCGGGGCGATTTCCCTCTTTACTTTCCGGGGTGTTTAAGTTAGGTATTTTTGTTTCCTGTGCTTGGGGGTGGGAGCCAGCGCCATTCGGACGACTCGGGTGAAGGGGATCTTTTTACCACCGGGTCGTGACTCGAGTGCCTACGACATGTCCAGAGTGGTAAACCAGCTTTTAACCTTTATAAGCTACCTACGGCACCAAGACTGCCCGAACAGTTGCCCTCGCTATGCATTTAACGAATCAGAGTAGGAAATGACTGAATCATTTAAAATGACACAGAAACAAGGATTGGCAGTGGAGAAAACCTCAAAAAGCAAAGGGAGGATGTGGTAGATCATTGAAACAGGTAAAGAATTTGCAAAAAAAAGAAAGCGGAGACAAAATGCCCGCCAGGTGGGATCCGAACCCACGACATCCAGAGTACTGGTCTGGGGCGATGACCATTAGGATACCGGCGGGGCGATTTTCTCCTTCACTTTCTGGGGTATTTATGTTGGGTATTTTTGTTTCCTGTGCTTGGGGGTGGTAGCCAGCGCCATTCGGACGAGTCTGATGAAGGGGACCTTCTTTTTAACCCCGGCTTGTGACTCGAGTGTCTACGACATGTCCAGAGTGGTCGAGCAGATTTTAACACTTTTAAGCTACCTATGGCACCAAGACTGCCATAACCGAGGCCCTCGCTATGCATGTAGCGAATCAGAATAGGAAATGAGGGGCTCGTTGAAAATAGCACAGAAACAAGGGTTGGCAGTCGAGAAAACCTTGGAAAGCAAATGGGAGGATGTTGTAGATCATTGAAACAGATTAAGAATTTGGAAAGAAAGAAAGAATGCTAAGAAAAAATCCTCGCCAGGTGGGATCCCAACCAACGACCTCCACATTGCCGGTCTGGTGCCATGACTACTACGCTACCGGCGAGGCGATTTTCTCCTTCACTTTCAGGGTATTTATATTAGTATTTTTGTTTCCTGTGCTTGGAGGTGTTAGCCAGCGCCATTCGGACGACCCAGTTTGAAGGGGACCTTCTTTTTACCACTGGGTCGTGACTCCAATGTATACGACATGTCCAGAGTGGTGGACCAGCTTTAAACCCTCTTAAGCTACCTATGTCACCAAAACTGCTAGAACAGAGGGCCTCGCTATGCATGCAGCGAATCAGAATAGGAATTTTGGGGCTCGTTGAAAATAAGGCAGAAACCAGGGTTGGCAGTCGAGAAAACCTCGGAAAACAAAGGGGAGGGTGTGGTAGATCATTGAAACATATTAAGATTCTCGAAAGAAAGAAAGTGGAGAAAAAAATCCCGCCGGGTGGGTTCCGAACCGAAGACCTGCGGAATACCGGTCTGGTGCGATGACCACTACGCTACGGGCGGGGCGGTTTCTCCCTTCACTTTCTGGATGTATTTATGGTAGGTATTTTTGTTTGCTGTGATTGGGGGTGGTAGCCAGCGCCACTCGGACGACTCAGTGTGAAGGGGACCTTCTTTTTACCCCCGGGTCGTAACTCGAGTGTGTACGACATGTCCAGAGTGCTCGAGCAGCTTTTACTCCTTTTAGGCTACCTACAGCACCAGGACTGCCAGAACAGATGCCCTCGCTATGCATGTAGCGAATCAGAATAGGAAATGATGGGCTCGTTGAAAATAACACAGAAAGAAGGATTGGCAGTCGAGAAAACCTTGGAAAGCAAAGGGGAGGATGTTGTAGATCATTGAAACATTTTAAGAATATCGAAAGAAAGAAAGAATGCGAAGAAAAAATCCCCGCCAGGTGGGATCCCAACCAACGACCTCCAGATTGCCGGTCTTGTGCCATGACCACTACGCTACCAGCGAGGCGATTTCCTCCTTCAGTTTCAGGGGTACTTATGTTAGGTATTTTTGTTTGCTGTGGTTGGGGTGGTAGCCGGCGCTATTCACACGACCCAGTGTAAAGGGGACCTTATTTTTACCCCCGGGTTGTGACTCGAGTGTGTACGACATGTCCAGAGTGGTCGACCAGCTTTGAACCCTCTTAAGCTACCTATGTCACCAAGACTGCTAGAACAGAGGTCCTCGCTATGCACGTAGCGAATCAGAATAGGAAATGAGGGGCTCGTTAAAAATAACACAGAAACATGGGTTGGCAGTCGAGAATACCTTGGAAAGCAAGGGGGAGTTTGTTGTAGATCATTGAAACAGATTAAGGATTTGGAAAGACAGAAAGTGGAAAAGAAACGCCTGCGAGGTGGGATCCGAACTCACGACCTCCAGAGTACCGGACTGTTGCGATGACCACTACGCTACCGGCGGGGCGATTTTCCCCTTCACTTTCTAGGGTATTTATGTTAGGCATTTTTATTTGCTGTGCTTGGGGATGGTAGCCAGCGCCATCGGACGATCGGGTGTGAAGGCGACCTTCTTATTAACACACAGGACGTGACTGGAGTGTCTACGACACGTCCAGAGTGGTCGACCTGCTCGGAACCCTCTTAGGCTACCTATAGCACCAAGACATTCGGAACCGACGCCCTCCCTTTGCATGTAGCCAATAAGAATAGAAAATCAGGGGCTCGTTGAAAATAACAAAGAAACAAGGGTTGGAAGTCGAGAAAACCTTGGAAAGCAAGAGGGAGGATGTTGTAGATCATTGAAACAGATTAAGAATTTGGAAAAAAAGAAAGAAAGTGAAGAAAAAATGCCCGCCAGGTGGGATCAGAACCCACAACCTCCAGAATATCGGTCTGGTGTGATGACCACTAAGCTACCGGCGGGGCGTTTTTCCCCTTCACTTTCTAGGGTATTTATGTTAGGTATTTTCGTTTCCTGTGTTTTGGGGTGGTAGCCAGCACTATTCGGACGACTCGGGGTGAAGGGGATTTTCTTTCTTACCCCTTGGTCGTGACTCAAGTGTCTACGACATGTCCAGAGTGCTCAACCAGCTTTGAAGTCTCTTAAGCTACCTCAAGCACCAAGACTGCCAGAACAGAGGACCTTGCTAATCATGTAGTGAAACAGAATAGGAAATTAGGGGCTCGTTAAAAATGACACAGAAACAAGGGTTGGCAGTCGAGAAAACACCAAAAAGCAAAGGAAGGATGTGGTAGATCATTGAAACTCATTGAGAATTTGGAAAGAAAGAAAGTGAAGAAAAATGCCCGCCAGGTGGGATCAGAACCCACAACCTCCAGAATATCGGTCTGGTGTGATGACCACTATGCTACCGGCAGAGCGTTTTACCCTTCACTTTCTAGGGTATGTATGTTAGGTATTTTTGTTTCCTGTGCTTCGGGGTGGTAGCCAGCAGTATTCGGACGACTAGGGGTGAAGGGGACGTTCTTTTAACCCCCGGGTAGTGACTCGAGTGTCTACGACATGTCCAGAGTGGTCAACCAGCTTCGAACTCTCTTAAGCTACTTTAAGCACCAAGACTGCCCGAACAGAGGCCCTTGCTATTCATGTAGTGAAACAAAATAGGAAATTAGAGGCTCGTTGAAAATGACACAGAAACAAGGGTTCGCAGTCGAGAAAACACCAAAAAGCAAAGGTAGGATGTGGAAGATTTGAAACAGGTTAAGAAATACGCAAGAAAGAAAGAAATGGAAAAAAAATGCTCGCTAGGTGGGATCGGAACTCACGACCTCCAGAATACCAGCCTGCTGCGAAGACCACTACACTACCGGCGGGGCAATTTTCCCCTTCACTTTCTGGGGTATTTATGTTAGGTATTTTGGTTTTCTGTGCTTGGGGGTGGTAGCCAGCGACATTCGGACGACTCGGGGTGAAAGAGACTTTCTTTTTACCACCGGATTGTGACTCGAGTGCCTAAGACATGTGCAGAGTCGTCGACCAGCTTTGATCCCTCTTAAGCTACCTATGGCAACAAGACTGCCAGAACAGAGGCCCTCGCTATGCATGTAGCAAGTCAGAATAGGAAATGAGGGGCTCTTTGAAAGTAACACAGAAAGAAGGGTAGGCAGTCGAGAAAACCTCGGAAAGCAAAGGGGAGGATGTGGTAGATCATTGAAACAGAATAAGAATTTGGAAAGAAAGAAAGTGAAGAAAAAATGCCCGCCAGGTGGGAACCAAACCCACGACCCCTAGAATACTGGTCTGGTGCGATGACCACTACGCTATCAGTGGAGTCAATTTTCCCTTCACTTTGTACGGTATTTATGTTCGGTAGTTTTGTTTCCTGTGCTGGGGGGTGGAAGCCAGCGTAATTCAAACGATTCGGGGTGAAGGGCATCTTGTTTTAAACCCACGTGTCCTGACTCGACAGTCGACATGTACAGAGTGGTCGACCAGCTTTGAACTCTCTTAAGCTACCTATGGCACCAAGACTGCCAGAACAGAGGCCCTCGCTATGCATGTACTATTCAGAATAGGAAATGAGGGGCTCGTGTAAAATAACACAGAAACAAGGTTTGGCAGTCGAGAAAACCTCGGAAAACAAAAGGGAGGGTGTGGACGATTATTGAAACATATTAGGAATTTGGAAAGAGAGAAAGAAAGTGGAAAAACATGCCCACCAGGAGGGATCTGAACCCACGACCTCCAGAATATCGGTCTGTTGCAATGACCACGACGCTACCGGTGGGACGATTTCCCTCTTAACTTTCTAGGGTATTTAGGTTAGGTATTGAGAGACGATTCACGGTGCTTATTTCAAAGCTCCAGGACTGATAATTTCTGTGACTTTGTCAGGTACGGGCTGATGGTGACTGCAAGGAAAGGCATCGAGGACGTAGTCGCTGAAGCCAGCCATGTAAGGGAACGGGAACGCGAAGGCAGAATGGTCACCTCGACATCGGAGACAGATGCAATTGTGGAACCTTGCGGAAGCAGAACGTCTTCTGCAGTGGTGTTTTGGACAGGTATAAGAGCTTGCCCTTCGGAAAAACGAACGAGACACGCGGCAACAGCAACTACACGGGAAAGGAGGCAGCTGCAGGGAACGACCAGGACATCACCGTCAAGTATAGCGCTAGCAGCAACTGAAAGGATGTGCTCACAACGGGAGGGTACAACTTTATTGGTTGTCAGCACCAAAGAAATTGGCTCTGTCGGGGAAACAGTTGAATGATTAGTATCTGTGGTGCTAATAGCAGGCGTTCGACAAAAAATAAGAGCGGACGTCGATGACAGAAAGTCAAGAATTAGGCCGTATGGACACGTTGAGAGTACAGCACACTGGATATGATGACAAATTCCTTCAATGGAGACACGCACTGTACAATATGCAGAAGGATCGATGCGTGCTTCATTTGCACCACGGAATGAGGGACCTCTAAACGGTGTTCTCACCTTGCGTAAACTTTTAAACAGATCAGCATGAATAATTGAGACGCTTGCACCAGTGTCCACCAACGCTTCGATGCGGATGCCTTCGACGAATACACATAAAATGTTCGAGGGATGCTCTGGAGGAGATTTTATCTTTTCCCTGTATGCAGTTTCCCCTCAAAAAACTGCATGGCTTAGTTTTCCAAGAGACGAGCGCTGTCGTGCACGACGGGGCGAAGCGGCGATACAGATCGGCGGAAAGGTGAGGGAGAGCGGCGTCGTTGATCACGTGAATTGCACTGTATCACAGGGGAATAGCTGGGGGAGAAGTCTGGCGGGTCGGAGATTGGTAACCCCGCTGGCGGTATCCATAACGAGGGCTCGTTACGTCGCGCTCGTAGGTGTCGTAGCCACGCCGTTCATCCTGTGCACGCCTGCGACAGAACCGAGTAATGTGGCCGCGAATTCCGCAGTAGAAACACACTGGCCAGTTAGGGGGGCGCTCAGGGCTCGGCGGTCCCCACGTGCGATAGTAAGGCTGTGGCCGAATGGCATGGTTGATCGTTGCCACATATCCAGGCAGAGGCTGCGAGGTAAGCGGGGCCAAGGGCAGGGGCGGCCTTCCAGCGACTTCCGAATAGGACGGTACGGCATAAGGGGTGCAAAGATCAGGCACTGACCGAACAGGCGCACAGGCAAGCTTCTCCTTGATTATCTGACGAAGATTGGTGCTTGCTGAGTGGTGAGCAGGAGCAGAAGCACACACGGATTCCCGGCCGTCAAGCTCCTCCCGAATCAGCTGCGTTATAAGCACGCGAAGGTCTTCATCGCCTAAGCGCGTGGCCGATGTATCCTGCTGAATGCGGATTGACTGCAGATCGTCAAGACGTTGGCAAGTAGCGGTGACATCCGAGACGGTTCTTGGGTGCTGAAGGGCGAGCGCAGTGAAAGCGAACTGGGTAATACCTTTCAGTATCTGGCGTACGCGGTCCGACTCTGACATATCCTTATTGACCTTCCGGCACAGTGCGAGAACATCTTCGATATAAGACGTGTAGCTTTCGCACGGTTGTTGCACGCGCGCTTCCAGTTTCTTTTTCGCGTCCTCAGAGCGAGCTGCGGATGTCCCAAAAATCTTGCGGATCTCGGTTGTAATGGTCGTCCGATCGGGTAGGCGTCCCGCGTTATTGCGGTACCACGTATTCGCGATCTCGGTGAGGGAAAAGCCGACAGTCAGCCGTTTTAGCTTGTCGTCCCGCCCGTTATATGCGCTGACCCTTTCGAAGTTCTCCAACCACTCTTCTACATCATCCCCACGAAGGCCAGCGAAGTCGGGTGGATCTCGCTGGCGGCTGATAAAACATTGCGGAGGAGGCGTAGCCGTGGCGCTACGGCGGCCCAAACGGAGCTCCATGAGTGGAGCTGCAGAGGTAGACTGCGGGATCGAAACGCACCCTCCACCACTTTAGAGACGATGGAAAGCGTGACCGGTTTATTCCGACACTCGGGCGAAAAGCATCAACAACTGCTGATGATGATTATGCAGAGGTGATGATGATGCCGGGGCCATGGGAGCTAGCACTGATGACAATGGACTGATTACGAGGAAATGTTCGTAATATGTTGAAGAGCACAGAGTCGTGGTCAGGGTGCCTCACAGTATTTTTGTTTCCTGTACTTGGGGTGGGAGCCAGCGCCATTCAGAATACTCCGGTGAAGGCGACCCTCTTTTTACCCCCGGGTCATGACTCGAGTGTCTACGACATGTACAGAGTGGTCGACCAGCTTTGAACCCTCTAAAGCTACCTATGGCACCAAGACTTCCAGAACAGAGGCCCTCGCTATGCATGTTGCGAATCAGAGTAGGAAATGAGGGAATCATTGAAAATGGCACAGAAACAAGGGTGGGCAGTCGAGAAAACCTCGGAAAGCAAAGGAGGACTTGGGAGATCATTGAAGGAGGTTAACAATTTGAAAAAAAAGAAAGTGAAGAAAAAATGGCCGCCAGGTGGGATCCGAACCCACGACCTCCAGAATACCGGTCTGGGGCGATGATCACTACGCAACCGGCAGGGCGATTTTCCCCTTCATTCTCTGGGTTATTTATATTAGTTATTTTTCTTTGATGTGCTTAGCGGTGGTAGCCAGTGCCTTGTGGATGACCCGGTGTGATGGGAACCTTCTATTTAATCTCCGGGTCGAGACTCGAGTGTCTACGATATGTACAGAGTGGTCGACCAGCTTCGAACCCTCTTAAGCTACCTACGTCACCAAGACTGCTAAAACAGAGCTTCTAGTTTTGCATGTAGCGAATCAGTATGGGAAATGAGGGGCTCGTTGAAAATAACACAGAAACAAGGGTTGGCAGTCGAGAAAACATTGGAAAGCAAAGGGGAGGATGTGGTAGATCATTGAAACAGAATAAGAATGTGGAAAGAAAGAAAGTGAGAAAAAAATGCCCGCCAGGTAAGAACCGAATCCACGACCTCTAGAATACCGGTCTGGTGCGATGACCAATACGCTATCGGTGAAGTCAATTTTCCCTTCAGTTTGTGGGGTATTTATGTTCGGTATTTTTGTTTCCTGTGCTGGGGGTGGTAGCCAGCGCCATTCAGATGACTCGGGGTGAAGGAAATCTTGTTTTAAACGAACGGGTACTGACTCGATAGTCTACGACACGTCTAGACTGGTCGACCAGCTTTGAACCCTCTTAAGCTACCTATGGCACCAAAACTGAAAGAACCGAGGCCCTCGCTATGCATGTACGATTCAGAGTAAGAAATGAGGGGCTCGTTGAAAATAACACAGAAACAACGGTTGGCAGTCGAGAAAACCTCGGAAAGCAAAGGGGGGGATGTTGTAGATCATTCAAACAGAATAAAAAAGTGGAAAGAAAGAAAGTGAAGAAAAAATGCCCGCCAGGTGGGAACCGAACCCACGACCTCTAGAATACCGCTCTGGTGCGATGAACACTATGCTACCGGCGGCACAATTTTCACCTTCACTTTCTGGAGTATTTGTGTGAGGTATTTTTGTTTCCTGTGCTTGGAGGCGGTATCCAGCGCCATTCGGACATCTCGGGGTGAAGGGGACCTTCATTTTAACCTGCGCGTCGTGACACGAGTGTCTACGACATGTTCAGAGTGGTCGACAAGCTTTGAACGCTCTTAAGCTACCTACAGCACCAACACTGCCAGAACAGAGGCCCTCGCTTTGCATGTAGCGAATCAGATTAGGAAATGAGGGGCTCGTTGAAAAGAACACAGAAACAAGGTTTGGCAGTCGAGAGAACCTCGGAAAGCAAAGGAGGGGATGTGGTAGTTCATGGAAACAGATTAAAAAATTTGAAAGACTGAAATAAAGTGAAAACTAAACGCCCGCCAGGTGGGATCCGAGCCCCAACCTCCAGAATATCGTTATGGTGGGATGACCGCTACGCTAGTGGCGGGGCGATTTTCCCTTTCACTTTGTAGGGTATTTATGTTAGGTATTTTTGTTTCGTGTGCTTGGAGGTGGTATCCAGCGCCATTCGGACGTCTCGTGGTGAAGGGGACCTTCATTTTCACCCGCGCGTCGTGACACGAGTGTCTACGACATGTTTAGAGTGGTCGACCAGCTTTGAACCCTCTTCAGGTACCTACAGCACCAACACTGCCAGAACACAGGCCCTCGCTGTGCATGTAGCGAATCAGAATAGGAAATAAAGGGCTCGTTGAAAAAACACAGAAGCAAACGTTGGCAGTCGAGAAAACATCGGAAAACAAAGGGAAGGATGTGTAGATCATTGAGAGATTAAGAATTTCGAAAGGAAGAAAGAAAGTGAAGAAAAACTGCCCGCCAGGTGGGATCTGAACCCACGACCTCCAGAATACCAGTCTGGTGCGATGACCACTACGCGAGCGGCGGGGCGATTTTCACCTTCACTTTCTGGGGTATTTATGTAAGGCATTTTTGTTTCGTGTGCTTGGGATTAGTAGCCAGCGCCATTCGGACGACTCCGGGCTTAGGGGATCTTCTTTTTAACCCCCGGATCGTGACTCGAGTATCTACGACATGTCCAGAGTGGTCGACCAGCTTTTAACTCTCTTAAGCTACCTATAGCACCAAGACTGCCAGAACAGAGGCCCTCGTTATGCATGTAGCGAATCAGAATAGGAAATGAGAGGCTCATTGAAAAAAACACAGAAGCAAACGTTGGCAGTCGAGAAAACATCGGAAAGCAAAGGGAAGGATGTGTAGATCATTAAAAGAGATTAAGAATTTGGAAAGAAAATAAAGAAAGTGAAGAAAAAATGCCCGCCAGGTGGGATCTGAACCCACGACCTCCAGAATACCAGTCTGTTGCGATGACCACTACGTTACAAGCGTGACGATTTTCCCTTTCACTTTCTGGGGTATTTGTGTGAAGTATTTTTCCTGTGCTTGGAGGTGGTAGCCAGCGATATTCGGACGTCTCGAGATGAAGGGGACCTTCAGTTTAACCCCCGGGTCGTGACTCGAGTGTCTACGACATGTCCAGAGTGGTCGACCAGCTTTGAACCCTCTTAATCTACCTAAGGTACCAAGACTGCCAGAGCAGATGCCCTCGCTACGCATTTAGCGAATCAGAATAGGAAATTAGGGGCTCGCTGAAAATAACACAGAAACAAGGGTTGGCAGTCGAGAAAACCTCGGAAAGAAAACGGAGGATGTAGTAGATCATTGAATCAGGTTAGGAATTTGGAAAGAAAGTGAACAAAAAATGCCCGCCAGGTTCGATCGGAACCCACGACCTCCAGAATACCAGTGTGGTTAGATGACCACTACACTACCGGCAGGACGATTTTCCCCTTAGCTTTCTTGGGTATTTGTGTGATGTATTTCTGTTTCCTGTGCTTGGAGCTGATAGCCAGCGCCTTTCGGACGACTCGGGGTGAAGGGGACCTTCTTTTTAACCCCCGCGTCGTCACAAGAGAATCTACGACATGTCCAGAGTGGTCGACCACCTTTTAACCCTCTTAAACTACATATGGCACCAAGACTGCCACAACAGAGGCCCTAGCTGTGCATGTAGCGAATCAGAATAGGAAATGAGAGGCTCTTTGAAAATAACACAGAAACAAGGGTAAGCAGTCGAGAAAACCTTGCAAAGCAAAGGGGAGGATGTGGTCGATCAATGAAACAGATTAGGAATTAAGAAAGAAAGAAAGAAAGAAAGAAAGTGAAGAAAAAAATGCCCGCCAAGTCGGATCCGAACCCACAACCTCCTAAATACCGGTCTGGTTCGATGACAACTACATTACAGGCGGGGCGATTTTCGCCTTCACTTTCTGGGGTATTTACGTTAGATATTTTTGTTTCCAGTGCTTGGTTGTGGTAGCCAGCGCCATTCGGACGACTCCGGGTTAAGGGGATCTTCTTTTTAACCCCCTGTTCGTTTCTCGAGTGTCAACGACATGTCCAGAGTGGTCGACCAGCTTTGAACTCTTTTAAGCTACCTAAGGTACCAAGACTGCCAGAGCAGACGCCCTCGCTATGCATGTAGCGAATCAGAATAGGAAATTAGGGGCTCGCTTAAAATAACACACAAACAAGGGTTGGCAGTCGAGAAAACCTCGGAAAGCAAAATGGTGGATGTAATAGATCATTGAATCAGGTTAAATATTTAGAAAGAAAGTGAACAAAAAATGCTCTTCAGGTGGGATCCTAACCCACGACCTCCAGAATACTAGTCTGGTTAGGTGACCACGACGATACCGGCGGGGTGATTTGCAGCTTCACTTTCTGGGGTATATACGTTAGGTATTTTTGTTTCCTGTTCTTGGGGGTGGTAGCCAGCGCCAATTGGACGACTCGGCTTGTAGGGGACCTACTTTTTAACCCCCGGGTCGTCACTCGAGTGTCTACGACATGGCCAGAGTTTTCGACCAGCTTTGAACCCTTTTAAGCTACATATAGCACCAAGACTGCCAGAACAGAGGCCCTCGCTATACATTTAACGAATCAGAATTGGAAATGAGGGGCTCGTTGAAAACAACACAAAAACAAGCTTGGCAGTCGAGAAAACCTCGGAAAGCAAAGGTGAGGATGTGGTAGAGTATTGAAACAGATTAAAAATTTGAAAAGACAGAAATAAAGTGAAAAAAAAGCCCACCAGATGGGATCCGAACCCCCGACCTCGAGAATACCGGTCTGGTGCGATGACCACTACGCTACCGGTAGACGAGTTTCTCCTTCACTTTCTGGGGAATTTATGTGAGGTATTTTTGTTTCCTGTGCTTGGAGGTGGTAGCCAGCGCCATTCGGACGTCTCGGGGTGAAGGGGACTTTCATTTTAACCCCCGCGTCGTGACACGAGTGTCTACGACATGTCCAGAGTGGTCGACCAGCTTTGAACCCTCTTAAGCTACCTATGACACCAAGACTGCCACAACAGAGGCCCCAGCTGTGCATGTAGCGAATCAGAGTAGGAAATAAGAGGCTCGTTGAAAATAACATAGAAACAAGGGTAGGCAGTCGAGAAAACCTTGCAAAGCAAAAGGGGGGATGTGGTCGATCATTGAAACTGATTAAAAATTTAGAAAGAAAGAAAGAAAGTGAAGAAAAAAATGCCCGCCAGGTGGGATCCGAACCCACGACCTCATAAATACCGGTCTGGTTCGATGACAACTACATTACAGGCGGGGCAATTTTCGCCTTTACTTTCTGGGGTATTTATATTAGTTGTTTTTGATTCTGTGCTTTGGGGGTGTTAGCCAGCACCATTCAGACGACTCGGGGCGAGGGGACCTTCTTTTTAACCCCTGGGTCGTGACTCGAGTGTCTACATGTCCACAGTGGTCGACCAGCTTTGAACCCTCTTAAGCTACCTAAGGTACCAAGACTCTCAGAGGAGACGCCCTCGCTATGCATGTAGCGAATCAGAATAGGAAATAGGGGCTTGCTGAAAATAACACAGAAACAAGGGTTGGCAGTCGTGAAAACATCGGAAAGCAAAAGGTAGGATGTAGTAGATCATTGAATCAGGTTAGGAATTTGGAAATAAAGTGAACGAAAAATGCCCGTCAGGTGGGATCCGAACTAACGACCTCCAGAATACCAGTCTGGTTAGATGACCACTACACTACCGGCAGGACAATTTTCCCCTAAACTTTCTTGGGTATTTGTGTGAAGTATTTTTGTTTTTTGTGCTTGGAGGTGGTATCCAGCGCCATTCAGATGTGTTGGGGTGAAGGGGACCTTCCTTTTAATCCCCGCGTCGTGACACGAGTTTCTGCGACATGTCCACAGTGGTCGACCTCCTTTGAACCCTCTTAAGCTACTTATGGCACCAAGACTGCCAGAACAAAGGCCCTCGCTGTGCATGTTGCGAATCAGAATAGGAAATGAGGGGCTCGTTGAAAATAACACAGAAACAAGGGTTGGCAGTCCAGAGAACCTCGGAAAGCAAAGGGGAGGATGTGGTAGTTCATTGAAACAGAATAAAAATTTTCAAAGACAGAAAAAAAGCGAAAACAAAATTTCCCGCCAAGTGGGATCCGAACCAACGACCTCCAGAATACCAGTCTGGTTAGATGACCACTACACTACTGGCAGGACGATTTTCCCCTTCACTTTCTTGGGTATGTGTTTGAGGTATTTTTGTTTCCTGTCCTTGGAGGTTATAGCCAGCGCCATTCGGACGACTCGGGGTGTAGGGGACCTTCTTTTTAACCCCCGCGTCGTGACACGAGTATCTACGACATGTCCAGAGTGGTCGACCAGCTTTTAACCCTCTTAAACTACCTATGGCACCAAGACTGCCAGAGCAGACGCCCTCTCTATGCATGTAGCGAATCAGAATAGGATATTGGGGCTCGTTAAAAATAAAACAGAAACAAGGGTTGGCAGTCGAGAAAACCTCGGAAAGCAAATGGAAAGACATGGTATATCATTGAATCAGGTTGGGAATTTGGAAAGAAAGAAAAATTTAAAGAAAAAATCCCCGCCAGGTGTGATCCGAACCCACGACCTCAAGAATACCGGTCTGCTGCGATGACCACTACGGTACCGGTAACACGATGTTCCCCTTAACTTTCTGGGGTATTTATTTTAGGTATTTTTTGGTTTCCTGTGCTTGGGAGTAGTAGCCAGTGCCATTCGAACGACTCGGGTTGAAGGGAACCTAATTTTTAACCACGGGTTCGAGAATCGACTGTCTACGACAGCTTTGAACCCTCTTAAGCTTTCTATGGCACCAAGACTGCCAGAACACAGACCGTCGCTTTGCATTTACCGAATCAGAATAGGAAATGAGGGGCTCGTTGAAAATAACACAGAAACAAGGGTAGGCAGTCGAGAAAACCTTGCAAAGCAAAGGGGAGGATGTGGTCGATCATTGAAACAGATTAAAAATATAGAAAGAAAGAAAGAAAGTTAAAAAAAATGCCCACCAGGTGGGATCCGAATCCCCGTCCTCCAGAATACCAGTCAGGTGCGATGACCGCTACGCTAGCGGCGGGGCGATTTCCACAGTCACTTTCTAGGGTATTTATATTAGGTATGTTTATTTTCTGTGCTTGGCGGTGATAGCCAGCGCCATTCGGACGACTCGGGGTGAAGGGGACCTTCTTTTTAACCCCCGCGTCGTGACACGAGTATCTACAACATGTCCAGAGTGGTCGACCAGCTTTTAACTCTCTTAAGCTACCTATTGCCAGAACCGAGACCCTCGCTATGCATTTAGCGAATCAGAATAGAAAATGAGGGGCTCATTGAAAATAGTACAGAAACAATGGTTGGAAGTCGAGAAAAGCTCGGGAAGCAAATGGGTGGATGTGGTAGATCACTTAAACAGATTAGGAATTGGGAACGAAAGAAAGTGAAGAAAAAATGCCCTCCAGGTGGTGTTGAATTTCGCTTCTGTTCTTCTTGATGAGGGATGAAGGCGAAATAGAGAAGTTTTGGGGCCTGGGCCGAGATGACGATCTCGGCTCACCCTGATGACCGACGTCCGATGCTTGAAGAAGATGAGGGATGATAACTGCCTGTCTTACTAGATATTACGTTTATTTATAATATTTACAAAACTCCAAGTATTTAAATCAGCTCAGAATGCCGGTTTCTATGACACTCTGCCCGCAGCAGCCTGTTCGGCCAAGATTTATACTCTTAGATCCCTTTCGACCGACCACCGACAAAACCCAACACTCCGGTTTTGATACCAAAAACCCAGCCTCCAAGAAGGGGGCGTACAAGAAAGAGAGAACAACCCTTTAAACAATGAATACAAACCATTGATTGGCCACAGGAACCAGTCAATCACACATGTGTCCTCAGATGCGGTCACGTGAACCAACCCTCTCTCTTATGCATTTCCAAAGCACGCTGTTGGACCCGACCAGCAAATATAGGACATCTGCGGCCTACAGTGGACACACCATTACGTTCAGCGGGTGCAATCTGCTCGAAAGCCCAGCCGAAGGCTTGGAGCGGTCTTCGCGCGGCTGACCTTCCTCCGCATCCTCGCCCTGGTGCCTTGTCTGCACACGCGCCGGGGACAGCGGGAATCGGGGCTAATCCCCCCCCCGGGACTAAAGGGGCGCCGCTGCCCGCCTGAACAGCCTACGGGAAGAGACGCTGCCAGCCCAGGCGACCGACATCGAGGCAAACGACCCATCAACGGAGCGCGCCCGGGGCCGGCTTCGCAGATTCTCAAAACCTACACCGCGCGCCTTTCCGAAACTATGAGACATACCATCATTCAGCTTCCGGTCAGCTTTTCATGCCGAACGACCCAGCCACCTCCGACGCGACAGAGATACTCAGGCTAATCGCCCCCGTCTTTTGACACAAAAAAGGACGGGCACGAAACACGCTCTCCGCGTCTCCGCACTTGGCGACCGTGCGGCTACATGAAATGGACACGGAATAGCAGCTACCAGCGGAGGCGACGCGGATACATGAGCCCCCGGCGGCCTTCATTAATTACATGCGAAGCCCGAACTTAACAAGTGGGATCCGAGCCCACGACCTCCAGAATACCGCAGTGGAACGATGACCGCGACGCTACCAGCAGGGTGATTTTTCTTTACACTTTCTGGGGTATTTATGTTAGTTATATTTGTTTCCTGTGCTTGGAGGTGGTAGCCAGCGCCATTCGGACAACTCGGGGTGAAATCAGAATAGGAAATGAGGGGTACTTAAAAATAACACAGAAGCAAGGGTTGGCAGTCGAGAAAACCTCAGAAATCAAAGGGGAGGGTGTAGTAGATTATTGAAACAGATTAAGAATTATGAAAGAAAGTGAAGAAAAATGCCTACCAGTGGGATCCGAACCCGCGACATCCTGAATACCGGTCTGGTGCGATGACTACTATGCTACTAGCGGGGCGATTTCCCCTTCACTTTCTGGGGTATTTATGTTAGGTATTTTTGTTTCCTGTGCTTTGGGATGGTAGCCAGCCCCATTCGGACGACTCGGGGTGAAGGGGGCCTTCTTTTTACCCACGGTTCGTGACTGGAGTGTCTACGACATGTCGAGATTTGTCAAACAGCTTTGAACCCTCTTAAGCTACCTATGGCACCAAGACTGCCAAAACAGAGGCACTCCTATGCATGTAGCAAATGATAATAGAAAATGAGGGGCTCAATCAAAATAACACAGAAACAAGGGTTGGCAGTGGAGAAAACCTCGGAAAGCAAAGGGGAGGATGTGCTGGAATATTGAAACAGATTCAGAATTTGGAAAGAAAGAAAGTGAAGAAAAAATGCCCGCCAGTGGCATCCGAACCCACGACCTCCAGAGTACCGGTCTTGTGCGATGACAACTACACTACAGGGGGGCGATTTTCCCCTTTACTTTCTGGGGTATTTATGTTAGGTATTTTTTTGTTTCCTGTGATTGAGGGTGGAAGCCAGCGCCTTTCGGACTACTCGGGGTGAAAATGACCTCCCTTTTAATCCCGGGGTCGTGACTCGAGTGTCTGACATGTCCAGAGTGGTCGACCAGCTTTGAACCCTCGTAGGTTTTCTATGGCACCAAGACCGCCAGAACAGAGGACCTCGCTGTGGCTGTAGCGTATAAGAATAGGAAATGAGGGGCTCGGTGAAAATAACACAGAAACAAGTGTTGGCAGTCGACAAAACCTTAAAAAGCAAAGCGGAAATGTGGAAGATTATTGAAACATATTAAGAATTTGAAAAGAAAGTGAAGAAAAAGCCCGCCAGGTGGAATTTGAACCCAGTTTTTTTCTTCACTTTTTTTCTTTATTTCCAAATTCTTAATCTGTATCAATGATCTACCACATCCTCTCCTTTGCTTTACGAGGATTTCTCGACTGCCAAGTCTTGTTTATATATATATATATATATATATATATATATATATATATATATATATGTATATTTTATTGCCACAACCGTAAGGTTAATTCCGCTCTCAGCTGAATTCTACTATAAATTTGTGTAATGCATCAACGATGAAAAAGAACGTTTCGGGCCACTCGGGGACAGAGGGAAGAAGTTGAAGCTAACTTGGACTGGCTTGCTGTCGGGCAGACATTCGCCTTTTGTAGTAAACTCACTCTTTCCACCTGGTACAACCCTCAATGTGTGAGGTCACCGTTAGATAAGTGGTAGAGGAGCTGGGTACACGATACCTCAATCATCAGGGCCTGTTCCTGTCGAAGTGTCGCTATTTCAAGAGCGGACCACCGTCACGTACTCGGACTGCCGGTGAAGTGCGGCCACCTACCTGATCGGGCAACAAAGGTGACAGGACGCAACGCCGGCGCTGTGAACGTGAACTTGACTGACGTCCCTCTCCAGTGCGTGGTGCAGCAGCCGTGTACAATAAAAGTCTTCTACAGCGAAACTTACAAAGACTAGGAGGACTTGTTGGACCACTTCAAACGAGCCGCCACGTTCAACAACTGGGGCAATGTCTGTAAATGGCGACAGGTGTACTACTCTCGTGACGAGGGTGCGCGAACGTGGTTCGAGAACCATGAATCCAAATTTTCGTCGTGAAAGAATTTTTGTCAGCGCTTACTAGCGACTTTCGCTAGCAGCGACCGCAAGAAAAAGGCTCAATCTGCCCTTCCAGCCAGAAATCAGCGCCTGAACGAGAGCATCCCCATGTACGCCGAGGGTATGACCCGTCTTTTTAGGCGCGCAGATCCTGCAATCACAAAAGACCAGAAGGTCCGGCACCTCATGAGCGGCGTAAAGCAAGATATCTTCGCCAGGTTGATGCAGAGTCCCCCGAGAACGGTTGTAGAATTCGTCAGTGAGGCTGCAACAATTGAAAGGGCACTTCACCAAAGGTCGCGGCAGTACAACCGCGAGCCAGCCATCTTGTCCTGCGTAACCGAACAGGTGAGCCCTGGGCTCCGCTAGTTCGTACGGCAAACTGTTCGCGAGGAGCACCAAAAATTACAGCAGCAAAATGTGTCACCGGCGTATGTGTCCATTGTGTAAATCGTGAGGGAGGAGGTAAGGCAAACTGTACGGGCACCAGAACGAATTGACGCGTCTGGGCAGGGTGAACCACGAGCCTCGTACGCCGAAGCCGTGCAGCAAGCCGCTTACTGCACCCCTGCAACAGTGGCCGCCATCGCACCGCAGTCTACTACGGGGGTTTTACGGCGCAGCGCTCCCTACCTGACGCAAACAGGCCGTCGTAAGAGTGACCTGTGGCGCACCTTTGACCACAGGCCCCTCTGCTTCCACTGCGTGTAGGAAGGGCACGTCGACCGTCAATCTCATTATCATTGGGCTGGTCTGCGGGGATTCACGTCCCATGCACCACCCCCGCGATACGAACAGCGACTGCCAGAGATCGCGGACTACATCGCCGAACCCCGGATCATGTTTCCACTGGACTACATCGCAGAACGCCGGAACACGTTTCCGTCACAACGCGTTTAATCCCGGTCGCCGTCCCCTGCCGGATGTAGGTGTTCCAGCCCACGGTTCTTCTCTAGCACTGCTGACTTTCCGGAAGCCCTGAACAACGGGGAAACTAAAACTACCAACTTCCGGAGGTGAGGCCGCTGGCGTCAATGACCGCCAAAATCCTCCAGATCCTCCATTTTGAGAACGACGACAAGAAGACAACGAACAGGCGTAACCTAAAGGTAATCCTAAACCAATAACCTGCGATATAGACTGGCCATGCAACGCCAGCTTCGGCTGCTACCGTTGCGGGCTATTCGGTCATGAGCGAACCTCTGGTGTACACAGATGCAGGCGGTTACCCAGATAACCAAACTATGGTGGCAGTGGTAACATCTAAAAATTCCCTCATCACCACCTCTTCAATTCGGACAACTTCCTGCCTGGACGCTGACGAATTAGCTATTGCGCTCGCCCTTACCCAAACCATCTCCCAGAATAAATTGACGAATTCGCAAGCCACCTGCCGCAGGGTCTGGTCGGGGCGGGTGGCCCATGCCGCATGTCGAATTTTGAATGAGCATCCACCTACCCATCGGGTGGACATTGTGTGGACTGCCGCCCACTATGCACTGACGGGAAACATTTTTTGCTCATCAACAGGCTCGAGACCTCACTCACCGAGCCGCTGAGACCGGGGCTGTTTCCCCACCATCATCACCTACCAAGAAATTAACGAACGCTACAGAACCTCGAGTCTGACATTCCCCAGTCCGCACACATCTTTGACCAAAAGCCAAGAAACCAGAAAAATTACAGGAGGTACTTTTCCCCACCCCATCCGTAAGCATTTACTCTTTCCTACACAGTACTCTGATAACTGTAAATTTTGCCACGAACCAGGAACTCTGACAGACATATTGTTCGACTACACAATAACTCCAGACCTTCCGCCCCTGAACCCGTCCTCTTCCCCTGAGCAGTGGGAGATACTGCTGTCCAGCTGTCGACCTGAGAACCAGCTCTTTCTTGTAACGAGGGCTACGGCAGCCTCGCCAGCACATGGGCTCCAGGACTGAGGAACCACTCTCGCATTACTGCGTTATAAAGTTGTCTCTCTCTCTCTGGCGTCTGGGCTAAAGACACTGGTCGCCCCCTGGACTGGCCTGCAAGTTCGTGCAGATGGGAACCACCTCATAACACCTGTCGGTAGATGCACTGTGGGGATAAAAATACGCAGCTTCACATATGTTGCCAGCTTCAGTCTGCTCCCAGAGTGCTCGCGAGATTTATTTCGAGACATGAATTGTCTGCGAACTTAACGGGGCTTGTATTGATCTACCGAACTCCAGTATTACCTTTTTGACAAAAGAAGCCATTCTGAGCCACAGTGAAGACAAGCTCGACGGGGCGTTACGCGTTCTTGACGACGATGTCACTCTACCAGCCCGTGCTAGCTTGTTTGTAATGATAAAAGCGGCGCATTCGAGTAGTGTGAAGGCATCCCCGAAGCCAACCTTAAGTTGCTTCTGGAGGAAGGCGTATGTGTTGCAGAGGGATTCGTCAGCCTGCAGAATGGATGCACGCCAGTCCTGGTCACTAACGTTTCCAATGAGCGTCGAGTTTTTGCGAAAGGTACAACTATCGCGTTCATCGAGGAAGCCGTTGATGTCGCGCCCGTGGGCGCGTCGAATGCAGCATCAATTGGTACACTCACAGCTGACCTGGGCATACCTGTGAAAATTAACAAAGAACTTTCAACAGCTCAAGTGGAAGCCTTAGTACATATGGTACAGGGCTTCTCCGACTGCTTCGCCACGTCCTCCGAAGTGCACCAACTTCCATCACATAGTATCGCATCGTGACCGATGAATTCATCAAACCTCTATACCAGCAGCCCTACAGAGAAGGAGGGAGGCCCCAAAGAGAGGGAGGCCATCAAGACCCACGTCGAAGAGATGCTCCACGACGATGTTATTCAACAGTCTAAAAGTGCATCGGCATCACCTGTAATGCTTGTGAGGAAGAAGGACAACACGCTTCGCTTCTGCGGCGACTACTGCAAAATGAACAGTGTCACTAAACGCGATGTTTACCCGCTTCTGTGAATAGACGATACGTTCGACCGTTTACGTGACGCTAAATTCCTCTCATGCTTGGACTTACAATCTGACTATTGGCAGATCGAAGTTGATGAGAGAGACCGTGAGAATACAGCTTTTGTAACTCCTGACTGCCTGTAAATTTAAAATCCTCCCATTCGGCCTGTGTTCTGCCCTGCCATTTCTGCAACGAATGATGTATAACGTGCTCGCAGGACTGAAGTGGGAGACATGTCTCGTTAACCTAGACAACGTGGTAGTGTTTTCTAGTATGTTTGAAGAACATTTGACACGGTTACAACTCATTGGACCACAGATATCCGTAGGACGTCCGTTTTACAGCCGAATGTCCAAGTCCGGCGCTCGACGTCTGGTGGATGTACTTCAAATGTATTTTTCTGGGAAACGTGAACGTCCATTTAATTTGGTCCGACGGACGTCCGAGCTACATTTGTGCATGGACGTTTACTATGGTCCCATCAAAAACGTCCGCTGAACGCCCATCATACGTCTGTATGGTTGAAGCAATATTCCTTGATCTTGTTTGCAACTTATCGTAATTAGCATCGCGTTAATTATGTTATCTATATTCTTCCTGCCTGCAGCGGGAGGCAAACAATTGGTAAGCTCAGAAACAATTGCAATAGCTGTAACCCTGGCGCCTTTCTAGCTCGCGCGTTGCGGGCTGAACGAATAAAAAAAGAACGAGAGCAGATCTCGTAAAGATTTATAAAAACAGTTGGGTTGATATACAATGTTGTATTGTTTGATTTGCCGCTAATTAGGCTAAAAAATGTTTTTTTTTGTGCGACTAAAGTTTTTTTTCTTTTTTTTGCGATGCAAAGCCAACACTGGTGAAGACGCGTCAAGCCGTACAGCCATAGCCATTCGCTTTTGTGTGCGACTATCCGTCGTGTGCGAGTTGTGAATCGCCAACGAACTTCGATTATCTTAGAGAAAGAAACCCTGCTGCTTTCTTCTAGACATCTTTTTGCGTCCTCAACGAAAGGTAAGACATTTTTATAAGTGCCGGTGAGTGGGGAGAGGGCGAGGAAATCGTCTTTAGCTTTCCGTGTACTGCAAACACCGTACCAGCCGTACGTTGTGCCGAAGTTAGGCATGACTGGATTAAAGCGTTTTGAATGACAGTGCAAAAACGCGCTCAGGCAATCACCTTTTCTTCACAAACATAGGCGCTTAAAGCTATCAGCAGTACGTGCACGTACTCTCGTTGAAAGAAAGTCGTTGAGCATCCCCGCGTTCGCATTAAGCCCGGCGATACCTACGACGGGATGTGCGCATGGCTACTTTTACGTTCACTGAGGTTTACGGAAAGGTTTGTAACAATTTTTACTGTGTGAGCTCGTTGCGGAGATGCGTTATGCATTGGCCTTGAGGTAAAATGTAGGTACGTGTCACGAAACGTGTACGAAGCCGTACGGTGAGTTTTAGGTATGGGGGTGATTTCACGACCCCAGAGGGGACGCGGCCGTATAGTGTTTACACCGAGGTGCCCTTTAGTGTGGCTCATGCCGGCGAACGTGGTGAAGTAAACGCATTTTGCTGACGCGAGCATGGGCTTGCTTACGCACATGTAGACGCACGTATCAATACCCGCCGTGGTGTCTCAGTGGCTAAGCCGTAGTGCTGCCGAGAACAAGGACACGGGTTCAATTTTCCGCCGCGGCGGTCGCTTTTCAGAAGGAAGCGAAAAGTGAAAACGACCGTATGTACGACATATAGCCGCACGTTAAAGATAACCAGGAGGTCAAAATTCATCCGGCGCCCTCCACTACGGCGCGCACCCCTCATATTGATAGACGCCGTCAAAGCGCGTAGGTGAAAAGCATGCATCGTATCCAAACGCACCCCACTGACTCTAGGAAGCTTGGAGTTGGGCTACTTGGTGATTAAAAATATTGAAATATGAGGGGCGGGGGGAGGGGAGAATTTAGCCTGGCTAATCAGGGTTTCGGTGCGCAAAGTTACGTCCCTCCGCAGCTGCCAGTCACCGTGTGAATGTATTGCGTATAAAGGCCCATTCACACTTGCGACAGGAGCAACAAAAGTGGTGTTGATTTCTTTTCTTGTTGCTGTGACAAAAATTGCTCGAATCTGCATTATCTGTAGATTAGCGCCAACCAAAATAGTTCAAAAGCAGGCTAAAATTATTTTTGTGTATTTAATTATGTAGCCATACATAGGACTAAAGAAACCATGAAGTTTGAATTTACATGTATTTGTCTTCTTCTTCGTGTGGCTCCAAGAAGGAACCTGTAATTGTTGCTTTTGGTTTTGCAGGTTCTGACTGAAGAGTTGGGGAAAGTTTGAGCCGAGATGTTCCTGGCATGAAGCGTGATGGGCACATGAAAGGTTGTACTTACATTGGAGGTTATACAGCATTAAATAAAAAATTCAAGCTTTGGGACATTGTCTCATCTGTTTTGTATGCCATATTTTGCAACATGTAATTTTTTTCATTCAGTATATTTGTTTTCAGCCTGCTTAACTGTTCAATGCTTCACTTTTTCAAGCTAACTTGTTGTTCTTTAGTGTGTATTGCTGGAAGAATACTAAATTCAAAAGCCCCTTCTGTAGCTTGCTTTGGCAAAACCCTAATTATAAATGCTTGTACCACACAATATGTGGACTCACAACTCCACACCCTATTCAGATTTTTCTTGACAAGAGTGGGAGCAGGGATGCTTGCAGTAGCACAATAGCGTGGAAAGTTTTGAGCTTACTTTCGTAACCGCTTTTCAATACAGAACCATGTGTACACTGCGGGCTGTCATGTTGAAGCATCTTGTTCACCGAGGTTGTATTTGCCTACTACAACTTATTTATATTTATATATGTTGACACAACAGCCCGCAGTGTATGCATAGGACTTGTTGAAAAGTCATTACAATAAGCTTGCAACATTCCACTGTATTATGCTTCTGTAAAATCACTGTTCGCACACTGGGCAAGAGAAATATGAATAGGTTGTGGAGTTGTCGGACCACCGAGTGCATGGGACAAGCATTTATAATTTGGGACTGTGCCAAAACAAGCCACAGAAGAGGCTTTTGTATCAAGTATTCGTAAAGCTGGAGTGGTACTTCAAGGCATGTTATCAACAAAGCACTTAGGTTTACAGCGAGTACAGGTTCTCCCCGATTTGAAAAATTTAAGACTAGAAGCGGACGTCCGGTGGACATCCAATATCCGCATTTTGTTTTCTCTTGGACGTCCCCTGTACATTTCGGTTTGGAAATGTCCAATTTTGAACATCCGCTGGATGTCTGAAAATCCGGCTGGGACGTCTGTCGGACGTTCGCAGGATGACCAATTCCTTTGCATCGGACCATCCCAAGGACGTCTGTAAAACGTTCGCTGGCTTTCTGGGGATGTCTGACGGACGTCCAAATGTCCGACAACGGATGTCCAACGGATGTTCGATGGACGTCTCTGGTCCACTGGGAAGCGTTCTGGAAGCGACCTGCTCTGCACAAATAACTATCAATCCCGAAAAAAGGTTCCTTGTATTCCAGGAGCTAAAATACCTGGTACACGTTGTGAGTGCCCAAGGAGTGCGCCCGGACACTGAAAAACCAACCGCTGTGAGCTCCTTCCTGATACCAACTGACAAGAAGGCTGTCCGGCGCTTCTTTTGGCTTTGCGCTTATTGCAGGCGCTTTGTAGAAGGGTTCGCTGGGATTGCGGAACCACTCACTCACCCTACGAAAGGCGGCGTACCCTTTGTCTGGACTGAGGAACAGCAAGCAGCGTTCGATGAACTGCGTAGACGCCTGCAAGCCGCACCAGTCTTGTCACACTTCAACGAAACTAGTGACACGGAAATCCGGACAGACGCCAATAACTTTGGAATGGGCGCTATCCTGGTACAGTGGCAGCAGGGTACAGAGAAAGTTATAGCCTACGGCAGTCGCACGCTATCAAAAGCTGAAGGCAAAAATTCCGCAACGGAAAAAAAATGCCTTGCCGTGATATGGGCTTTAACCTAATTCCGGCCGTACCTTCCCGGCAGGCCCTTCAAAGCTGTTAGCGCCTTGTCAGAACCACCGTTATTAGAACCAACAAAACTTTAGCACCACGCCTTGTGCTGGCTTGCTAACCTGAAGGACCCGTCTGGTTGACTCGCTCGATGTAGCTTGCTGCTACAGGAATACAACGTGACGGTTGTGTACAAGTCGGGAAACAAGCATACGGATGCCGATTGCTTGTCCCGAGCACTGATTCCAACCGATGCACATGAAATGGAAGAGGATTTCTCGTTCGTAGGGGTAGTCCACACAGCCGACATGGCCCATTACCAGCAGCAGGACGCGGATGAGCAGAAGCTGCCCATCTACACCTTTACGGAGAAAACACCACAGTACAGCAATTATTTCTGCGATCTTTGCCTTCATATCCTCTGAGGGACAACGTGCTGTACAAAAGAAGCTATGGCACCAATGAGAAGTTTCTTCTGGTTGTGCCATCTGCTTTTCGAGGAGAAATTTTGCAAGCCCACCACGACGAGCTTTCCGCCGAACGTCTGGAGGATAGTCGCACATTCGCACGGATCCATGCAAAGTATTACTGGCCAAACCTGCTTCGGTCAGTACGACAGTAGTTGAGGAATTGCCGTGATTGCCAGTGCCAGAAGAAACCTCCCGTCATGCTTGCAGGGCTCATTCGCCCACTTGATCTGGCCGATGCAACCTTCCGGCAGGTTGGTATGAATTTAGTTGGGCCTTTTCCATTATCGGCGTTGAGGAACAAATGAATCAATGTTGCCATTGAATACTTGACGCTATATGCCGAGACCAAGGCCCTTCCCAACGGCACCGCCTCGGAAGTCACGAAATTCTTTCATGAAGGCATTGTTCTGCGCCATGGAGCACCTACGATTGTTATCACCGAGAGGGCAACTGCCTTTACAGAAACCTTCGACAGAATACCTTAAGGTTAACACACAGCACTCATCGAAAATGCACCAGCTACAACTGCCAATCCAAACGCCTCACAGAACAGGTAACAGAACATTAGTGGACATGCTCTCCATGTACATCGATCTGGAGCACAACAACTGGGAATATATTCTACCATATGCCACAATCCAATACAATAATTCCGTGCAAGAAACCACTCTGAGTACACCATTTGAACTTGTTTACGGGCGCTCGGTGAAGACAACCCCAGATGCAATGTTGCTGGTTGCAGATGACGACACAATCAGCACGGATGTGGAAGCCTTTACGCAACGGGCTGAAGAAGCACGTCAGCTCACACGTCTATTCATTCGAAGGCGAAAAGAAGTCGACTCCGAAAGATACAATAAGGGCCGCCGTCACGTCGTGTATCGACCCGGTGACCTTGTATAGGTCTTTACACCAGTCCGCCGCAGAGGACTTTCGGTAAAGCTGCTTCGCAGATACTTCGGACCGTATCCGGTCATTCGCCGTCTGTCAGACGTCAATTACGAGCTTTTTCCCAAAGGCACCATGGTACATTCTTTCCGCGAAGGGCTGCCCGGAAGTTGTGCAATTGGCGCGTATTAAGCCGTACTAAACCAGAACGTGCGACCCCCAAGAATGACGTAGCACTACGTGCCCGACTATATCCCACCACAGCACGCCGCCGGCATGACTGACTGCTTGTCCTTTCTTTTGGTGTTGTCCAATCGCAATGACATCGGGTCGATGCCAGCTTGGAGGGTGGGCAATGCCACAACTGTAAGGTTGATTCCTCTCTCAGCGGAATCCTAATAGAAATTTTCATAGTGCATCAAAAAAGAAGAAGAAGAATGTTTCGGGAGGAAACAAGACAAAAAGAAGTTGAAGCCTACTTGGACTGGCTTGCTGTCGGGCACTTCACCTTTTGTAATAAACTCACTCTTTCCACCAGGTACAACCCTCAACTTGTGAGGTGACGGTTACAATATATGTGTGTGTGTACAAATATATATATATATATATATATAGATACCCCAGAAAGTGGAGGCTAAAGTAGCCCCACCGGTAGCGCAGTGGTCATCGCACCAGACCAGTATTGTGCAGGTCATGAGTTCGAATCCCACCTGGCGGGCAATTTTTCTCCACTTTCTCATTTTCAAAATTCTTTATATTCACCTACTACATCCTCCCCTTTGCTTTCCATAGTTTTCTTGGCTGCCAATTCCTATTTCTGTCTTATTTCAACAAGCCCCTCATTTCTTTTTCTGATTCGCAACTTATATAATAATATAATGTATATATATAGAAATATATTTATATATATATATGTGTGAGGTGGAGGAGAATGATAGAACTTTATTATGGGAAAGCTGGCAGAGGCCTATAGAGATATTAGGCTGGGAAAGGAGAGGGTTAATATTAAGTCCGCCTCAGACTCAGCCTTGCGTGCAAAGTCACCGAGCGAACACAAGACTCTAGCTGCGTTCGTGTGCTGTGGTGGGGAGATCCAGTACTCGTACGTCGGGACTTCGCGGCGAGGGCGCTCCCGTGTAATCTGAAGTCCTGGACACTCCCCACAAGATGTTGCATAGTGGGGTGGACCCCCAGGTAGCGTGTTCGGCAGGTAACTTCGAGAAGGAGGGGTAAACGTCTTCAGGTTGGTGGTGTCCGCGACAAGGGATGTTGGCTCGCCATTTGCAATAACATCATCGGTGAGTGCGGCTCCAGCTCGAGTGTTATAGCTAAATCCTCGGCAGCGCGCCGAAGTTATCTCAGTAATGAATGTGGGTCAAGACGCACCGATGCGAGGATCGCGTACCGAACACGTTGCTTCAGGAAGTCACGCTGGTAGTCGGGGTAATGAAGTAGATGGTCGGTAGTGTAGAGGGCGAGCGGCAGTTGTGCAGCGCGCTCGCCAAAGCCGGAGCGTCTCATTTCCGACGCCACCCGCTTGGACGGGAACCCAGGTTCCTTATACGTCCACACGGTTTTGTACGGAAAGTGCACGGCACCTGCTCTTAATTTGACGAGATAGGTGGCGCTGCCGTGGGATGTGCTGTTTTTTTGATGGCCTGAAGGGAATCTGTGTAATGGTGAGGCGCTCTCCTTGGGGGAAAGGATGACTTACTGTGGTGAAAAGCTTAGGGCCATGTCAATAGCGCGGAACTCCAGTTCACAAGCCGTGGGGCACTATTGATCATTGTACTGAAGCAGCAGGCCAGGGCTTACGTCATGTTGGGGGTGGTAGAAAGCAATGCCTGTACGGTGGTTGGTAAAATCCCAGGAGGTGTTTGTAAAAATGGTTCCCGGATCGTCATCGGCACGGGCACCCTGTGTGAATCACCGAAAAGCGTGGGACGCTTTGGTAGTTTTTTGGGGTAGTAGGATTCAGTCGGCTGACATTTTCCTCCTGCCATGTTGGATTCTCGATGCTGACTTTATAGAGGTGGAAGTAAGAGTGATCCTTCAAAATTTCACCAAAGCACAACACTAGGAGCCGACACCATCGAATATAAGTTACTTAGTGACCTGATGCCAGAACCACGATGCCAGAAAGGGACTTACCACAAGAATAAAGAACGTTGATATCGTCTTGATACTAAAACTAGGAAAACCCTTTTCATTTACAAAACATTTATCAACCTCCGGCGCATTTCACTTCTGTTCCCAGGAAGCTTCTGTAACATGTAATGTTTTGTAGGTTCCAACCGCATCCCAAAGCAACCCCACTTTTTCCATGACCAAGTGTTAGGTTTTTCTTCCCACCTGGCTCACACGATGTGTGCCTCAAACTCATGCACGACATTCTACGTCATCCCAACAGAGATCAAACAAGCGTCCTCCCGACAATGGAGGTAAACGCTGCATTCGACATTTTGCACACGACTTCATTCTGCACAATCTGGCATCAAAATTGTGGGCAACGCACATACAATTAGCTGAAAACGCGCCCCACCCTGCCCTCTCTGGACAGCTCGGCCCCGCAGATCATGTTTTCGATAAACTAAGTGTCACGTCTTAGAGACGGGCTTCAGGTCAAACCGGGAACGAGATCAACGGGAATAATACCACATATACAGATTCAACACATAAAAAAGGTATAAATGAAGACCCAGGCACACTTGCAGACATTAAAACATTGTCATCTTCCTAACCGTATCAGTGGCACTGTGCATGTAGCCGGAATCGGGTTCTCGAAATCACATGCGTGTGAGCGTTTGTTGAGTAGATTTTCCGACTTTCATGATGTCTTTCTGTTTTTGTTTTCGTTTTTCTTTCTTCCCTCCTTTTCCGCTCTTCGTGTTCACTCCTGTTCTTTTTTAGTTGTTTTTTTTATTCTCTCTTTTATAACATGGTGTCATAACTTTCGAAATCTTTTCTAGTTCTCCGTCACAATCTTTCAATTAAGTGGTGTTGCTAGTGCCGGTGCTGTTTCACCAATAACTTTTGTTTACCATCTCCCCAAAACATGTGTTAAAATTATTGAGAGGGGGATTTTAACATTTGGATATTACACATAACCCGTAAAATAAACAATACAATTCTGGTGTGTGCGTAATTACCCAAGGGTAAATATCTTTACCACTATTCGCCCCCGCAGACTGGTTATTTTTTTATGCTTTGCACATTTTTGTCTTCCCTTGCAGCTACAGTCGTCTTCTAAGCCGGCTACGGAAGCATCGCGGTTAATTTTCTCCGTTTTACTCTCCATCCCCTTGAGCAGCGTGCATTCTAGTTTGGCTGTGCCCCCCAAACCCCACTCAGCGGAGGGGAGACACCGGCGATCCACGGGTTGTCGCTGAGCTGCTGAGTGGCAGCTCTTAACAAAGACCTGAAAACTCCGCCTAGCGCACTGTTCTCGGAAGGCGTCCGTCCGGCGGGGAAGCACTGAAATAGTTGCAATCATTTCCTTCTGCACGACCACAAAACGTTCGTTATTGCCTCAGGTGCGGGAACAGGCCCATAAACTGGTTGTAAAATGGCTTGTTCGCACTTCCCGAACATAGGGCCGGACACTCACTTTCAATCAACGGAAATACGATCCCTTCAAACGTCTCGGCGTTTGCATAGTGACGGCTAGCGGCGGAATACATATTGCCTTCTTTCCTCTGTTCTACAAGCCTACTTTTGGGCGCTGTTGAGGTTTTCGCGTTTCCACCATTACTCCAATTCCTGTTCAGTGCTCTTTCTTCTCTCCCCACCATTCCTCCGTTTTTAGCCCCAACTGTCTCGGCGTCTCTGTCTGCGTTGTTCATTTTTTGTTCATTCTTCTAATAAGAAAGATTGTCACTTCGTGTTTGTGCTATTCACGTATGTTTGTGTGTGGTATCACGTATGTGGTATCACGTATGTGTTGTGTGTGGTTTGTGTGTGGTGTGTGGCATTTTTAAACCCGCTTTCCACATTGAACATGTATGCTCTCTCCGAAGCGACCAAAACCTTCATTCCCGTAGAAGACTTGCCTCGAAGTCGAAAAGTCGGAAATAGACCCTCCACTGTTGCTGTTACTGAGGTTTGTTACTTTGTGTTCAGAACGCCTTCGGGCCCATCGCCAGCATGCCAGTTGTTTCAAAATAGGCCCCCGGCGCACCCTCAGAGCAGCAACTCCCACGGAGGAACCCCAAACATCCGCCGACCTCGGCGGTGATTGGCAATTCACAGACTCGTTACCTCGCCCAGCACTTCAATCCGTACGACACAGCGTCCCCTGCATTCATCACCATCCGACGAGTGACCACGTTTGAGATAGAAAGCGAGCTTCTAAATATTCCACGATCTGTGAGAACACTGGTGTTCCACGTCGGTGCAAGTGAGCTGGAGCATTACAGCTGCGATGAGAACCTTCGCCGTCTTCAGCAACAGGTAAACAACACCCTTCGAACCCGACCGAAGCTCCAGAAGTTGGTCGTGTCATGTCTTTGCCTCGTCACACCAATCGCCACCTTCACCGACCAAACGGGAACTTCGTGAAGTGGTTTATTTTAAAATCCCGCAAACTCAAGGAAACAATCCAGAGCTACTGTCATCGACCAACCAAAGTGACGCACGTAGAATATCAGTTTGACTCACTCCCGCCCCGTCGTTTCCTGGCTGCGGACGGGTATCACCCCAGCTTCCTCGCATTCGCTGTTATGGGGCAAACTTTGAGGGGTCTTCTCATACGAGATGCAACAATGACGGCACCCGGGTGGTCATGCAAAGCGGCCACTGCCAGCAGTATCTCGAATTACCAACTTGCAGCCCCGACCAACAGAGTTCCAGATAACGACGCCGGGTCAAATGAGCCACGCATCCCCGGTCATGCCACCTAGGAACACATAAACGCAGCAAGCCCGGTCGCTACAGCGGAGAGTGCGGAAGACCTGTGGCTCCCTCCCATTGTTGGCACGGTTCAAGAGCCGTGTCGCGAAATTCTGGCTGAAAACATCAACGTCGAGTTTCTGACAATCGCCATGAGCATGACGCCCGGAACACCTGTGCAACAACGCCGCTCCATATTGACGACCGATAACCTATGCAAGCCCGCATCACCTGGTCTCCGCATTAGGAATGATTGATATGTAAATGGTGAGTCCGGTTGTATGCCTATATTCTACTGCGCCAGATTCCTAAAAATAGGAAAATGTTCTGACAAACAAATTAGACATGATCTTCATAAATCAACGGTTCAAGTATACTTAAAAGTTGGAGTAACCCCTAAAGGTATCACGCTCTCTCACGCGCCTGCCATAACGAACATTGATCTTCACCACCGACTAGCAAGGCAGTACGTTCTCTTGAGGGCTTCTCTCGAACTTGTAAAAATTGCCATCAGTCATAACGAAAAACAGGCGAAACTGCTAACTGCCCAAACCATAGCTCTTATCTGCTCCAACGGGCCCCTGTCACAACACGAAATAAACTCCTTAGCGGAGTTCGAAAACAGGTAAGGACCGTGACCTTGTAGACGCCAAAATTTGCAAACTCAAATGAGATAGGGTTCCCAACCCTACTTTGCCTGGAATTTCGGCTTTCCATTATAGCTCCGACCCTCAAGCACTTTCTTGCATAGTGGATAACCAACCCACTACAGAACCACGAGGACCGCTATCGTCAATACTGCCATGTCACCTGATGAAGCAAATATACTATCGAAGGGGCTCAACTACCGTCCCCAAAAAAGCTGCTTTATTGAATTCCAGTTACTTCAAGGCCTAGATAACTTTGAAAGAAATATAAGACTAAGAGAATGCTTTATATAAGCCTCCTAACGTTCATGATGCGAACACACGCACAAAAGGGAATGGACGCCAAGCACTTTTCGTGACGACTGCCTGAATCTGTATATCGTCATGGTGCAAAAAGATGTCATGGGTGAATATGAAATTGAGAAAAGTAAACGGCACAATTTACAAGGTCCGAGAAAGCGTGCTTGAAGGGTTAGGAAAACAAAACTGATATAACAATTAGGCCTGCCGATAAAAGACGAGCGATTGTATTCATGAATACTGTAGATTACGTTCGAGAAGGGCAACGGAAATTTAATAATTCAAACAATTATTAGCGCATTGTGGGGGACCCCACGATTGAGCACACTAAAATCGTAACTTCAGTATTAAAAGATGTCTTGGACGGGGAAAAATAACACCCAGTGAGCACAGTTTAATGCGACCAGTGCAACCCAGTCCGGTTCGATTTTACAGGCTTACAAAGATTAACTGGCAAGCTTGGGTGCCCAATCATATCCGACTTTGACACAATCACCGGTACCATATCGGGGTTTGTGAACAAGCTTTTAAGGCACCTCCTATGAATACGCCAATTAACAAAAGGCCATCAGTGTCCAGTGGCGGCGAAGCAACGGACCACGCAAGTAGTCAGACCTGTGACGTAGCAGAGGGTACTAAGAATCCCTGGATTCGGACAGGCCGCCATTGGAATCTGAACATGGCAATGTTTAACTCAAGAACCTTATCTAGTGAAGCGAGTCTAGAGGTGTTGTTTGAGAAATTAAATGGCAATAAACGGTATGTCATAGGGTTCAGTGAGGTTAGGAGGACAGGTGAAGCCTTTACGGTGCTGCAAAATGGACACGTCTTATGTTACCGTGGTCTAGTGATAGAAGAGAACTGGGAGTGGGATTTCTTGTCAATAAAAGCATAGCTGGCAACATAGAAGTATACTATAGCTTTAACGAAAGGCAGCAGGTATTGTAATTAGGCTCAATAAAAAGCACAAGCTCAAAGTGGTACAGCGCTATGCGCCCACATCCAGCTACGAAAACCAGGTGGTGGAAAGCTACAATGAAGATGTGGAATCGCCAATGGTTAAAGTAAAAACACCGTATACCGTAGTTATGGGGAACGTCAATGCAAAAAAGTAGGCAGGAATCAGGCTGGAGACAACGCATTTGGAAAATATGGTCTGGGCTGTAGATTTAGCAGGGAATCTACTAGTTGAGTTTGCTGAACGGAATAACCTACGCATAATGAATGCCTTCTTCTGTAAACGGGAGAGTCGGAAGTGGAGGGTGGAGGAGCCCAAATGGGGACCATAAAAATGAAATAGAGTTCATAATATACAATACCCTGGCGTAGTGAAGGATGTGGAAGTGCTCGCAAAGGTGAAGTGCAATGACTATTGACTGGTAAAATCTTGAATTAGCCTAGACTTGAGGAGGGACCGTGACAAGCTAGCACAAAGAAGCCGAATAATGAGCTAACAGTAAGACGCAAAGTAGAGAAATTGAGGGTCGCAATGCAGAACCAATATTCAGCTCTTGCCGAGGAAGCTGAGCTTACGACACAGGAAGCCAGCGACAACCTTACACGCATTATTACGGAGTGTGCAATAGAAGTGGGAGGCACGAAGGCTAGACAGGATACTGGTAATCTTTCCCAGGAAACAAAATATCTAATTAGGAAACGGCAAACCATGACAATCTCCACCCCAGCTGATAGAATAGAAATATAGAAGCTTTCCTCTCCATATTACACGGAAGTGTAATATGGAGAGGATCGAATAAGTTGCAAACAACGGAGATAACATGAAAGCCGTGAACAGGCGTCTTGGTGTGGGGAAAAATCAGATGTATGAACCTCAAGATAAGCAAGGCAATGTCATCACAACTAGGGATAAAATTGTCACAGTGACCGAGGAGTTCTATAGAGATCTGTACAGTAGCCGGGACACCATGGATAATGCCGAACGAAAAAGTAGCTCAGAGGAGATAAGCATCCCACCAGTAATGACAGAAGAAGTAAGGAAGGCTTGGAAAGAAATCAAAGGGTGCAAAGCACCTGGTGAGGATCAGATAACAGCACACCTGTTGAAGTATGGCAGAGAAATTGTACTAGAAAAACTGGCAAACCTGTATACGCAATACCTAGTTACCTCAATGGTACCAGAATTTGGAAGAACGTGAACATTAGCCTAATCCATATTGAAGGGGACATGAATGACTTGAAAAATTACAGGCCGATCAGCTTACTGACTTACCAAGGTACTTACCAAGGTAATCGCCGCTTATCAAGGTAATTGCTAACAGAAAATCGGCAAACTTAGACTTCAGTCAACCTAAAAAACAAGCAGGGTTCTGTAAGGAGTATTCAACCATAAACTACAGTAAAGCCCATAATATCGAACAGCGCGAGGATTGTAAAATAGTTCGACACAGCAAAGATTCGATATAGAAAGTCAAGCAAAAAAATTATGAGAGCGATCTTGCCGACAGAGTCACGAGCTAACGCTGAGCTCTTACCAACCTGCAGTTAACTTTTGATACAACACTTTCTCGGAAATGAAACAATCATTTATTGGGACGGAAGAACTGCGTGAGTGCAGCCTGCTTCCTGGAGCCCAAGGCGTTGCTGGTGACTGCTTGCACCGTGGTATCTAAACAGTCGACAAGCACGACACCGCTGCCCTGAGTGGCACTACTGCAGTTTCGCCGTAGCAGGGTCATGGCAGTGACGGCTTCGCTCGTGCTCGGAAGAGGTATACAGTTCCTGGCGTCTTCGACAGAGTGGAGTTCAGCATTGATACACGCGAGTAACGGCGAACTCAGGCGAACCCAGCGAACCGATAAAGTGTGTATAGCGAGTGGTGCGGACTTGAAGTTCGGTGACACCACATCCCGCAGCGCCCAATGTTGCGCTGTCGCCTCCAACGGAATTCGTGCGTGGAGCTTGTTCACTCTTCCACGGCCGGTTTGGACGCACCCGAGTGCGCGCGGGAGTCGCAAGCGACATCCGTGCCACCGCTGCGCGCCGATGCATGAAAGCCTGCCGCATGCTTAGGAGAGCGAAAAATCCCGCGAGGTTTGAGTTCGATATATTCATTGTCAGCAAAATTGCGTTTGATATACGAAGATTTAAATGCATGTATTCTTACCAGAAATGTACAAGTGTTCGATATAGGCAATAATTCGATATATCCGTGTTCGATATAAGGTGGCTTTATTGTATATTCACAAGATCAATCATGTGACAGAGAAGTGCGCTGATTATACTGAACCACAATATATAGCACTCATTGATTATGAGAAAGCATTTGACTCGGTCGAAACCCTTTCAGGCATTTATTCAGGCATTTTGGAACCAGTGGATAGATTAGAATTGTGTCGGAATACTCGAAGATATCTAAAATGGGTCCACAGCTACCATCATCCTCCATAAGGACAGCAGTAAAATACCTATAAGGAAATGTGTCAGACACGGAGACACAAGCTCTCCAATGTTATTCACAGCATGTTTACAAGAAGTATTCAGAATGTTGGATTGGGAACAAGTGGGAGTAAGGTTTAATGGAGAATACCTCAGTAACTTCAGATTTGCTGATGATGTTGCCTTGCTAAGTAACTCGGGGGACGAATTGCCAAGCATGATTCTCGAACGGGACGACCACAGTAGAACCGTGTACCTGAAAATAATATGCAGAAAACCAGAGTAATGATCATTAACCTGGGGACAGCGCCGCAGTTTGAGGTACGGGACGAGGAAGTGGAAGTCGTAAGCGAATACATCTACATAGGCCAAGTTGTGGCCCCAGATCCCAACCATGAGGCAGAGATAATTAGAAGGAGCAGAATGGGCTGGAGTGCCTACGGCAGACATTCTCTGATAATGAATAGAAGCCTACCATTGCCCCTGAAGAAGAAAGTATATGACAGCTGCATCTTATCGGTACTCACCTACTGTCAGAAACTTGGAGGCTCACTAAGAGGGTTCAACATAAATTGAGAACGACACAGCTGGCAATGGAGCGGCAAATGGTAGGTGTAAAATTAAGGGACAAAAAGAGAGCGTACTGAGTCAGGGAGCACACTGGGGTTAAGGAAATATTAGTCGAAATTAAGAAGAAATCGACGTGGGAAGGGCATGTAATGCGAAGGCAAGATAACTGTTCGTCGTTAAGGGTAACACAGTGCATTCCTACAGAAGGCAAGCGTTGCATGGGCCGACAGAAAGTTAGATGGGCAGATGAGATAAAAAAATTTGCGGGGATGAGTTGGTCACAATTGGCCCAAGACCGGGGCAATTGGCGAATATTTGGAGTGGCCTTTGCCCTGCAGTGGGCGTAGACAGGCTGGTGATGTTGATGATAAGGCACATTACCAGCGTCCTGGACTCGTACATACAGGACACGACGAATTTCGTTTAAGTGATTTAGAATCTTCGTGTACCAGAGTGCTCGTACCTAGTTACCCTTGACGTATCTTTTCTTAACACACACATCCCCCATGACGAAGGGATAGCCGCACTAACCAGCATGTATGCGCTCCATAAACATCCAGATACCCAAGATTGCCAAGTAGTTGCGAGGTAAGCGGCCCTCGTGCTAGAACTAAATTCATTTGAATTCAAGAATGAGTACTTTCAGAAATATATTGGAAGTGCTGGAACCGCCGTGGGCACAAAGATGACACCAAGCTGCGCCAATCTGTTTATGGGGAAGTTAGAGGCCACATTCCTGTCTGAATCACACTTAAACCCCTCCTGTACAAGAAGTACATTGATGTTATCTTTTTTTTTGACCTACAACGAGGTTGAGCTCCTTCTTTTCATCGACTGTTACAATTCGCACACCCGAACACCAATTTTACTCGCACCTACTCTCAAGGGACCATAAACTTTCTGGATGTGAACGTGAAATGTGAAGACAGTGAACTCACGACAAAGCTGTATTGTAAGCCGATGGATCGCCAGGAATATCTGCATTACCAAAGCGACCACCGACGTCATTGTGAGAATAGCATTCCTTATAGCCATTCCCACCGTTTCAAACGAATCTGCTCAAAAGTGTAGGATTTCACTACCAACGGCAAAAATTTATTACCATGCAGGAGGGGCAGGAGTACCCAGCGCGTGTATCTGATGACACCATAAAAAAAGCCGAAGCGCTCAACCTCGTGGACCTAATTTCGAACCGTCCCCCACAACGTGACCTCCAAAGAACAAACCGATGCTTAACATACAGCACCAAATTTCCGAACGTATGAACATCTTGAAGTGGCACTACAACATTCTCGACCAAAGTGAACTTCAAACGAGCGTTTCCGTCCGCTCCAGGCATCGTCTACCGACGATCCCGGAACCTCAAAGGCACACTCGTCAACGCAAGGACAAATTTATTGTCCCCGCATAATGAATGCCGGCCATGCCTGAAACCGCGGTGCTTTGTCTGCAAGACAATGCAGCCGACAAGCACTGCTCGAAGCATAAACTCAGAGTACTCTTTATAAATTGGCGGGAACATGACGTGTGCCAGTTCCAAGGGGATATATACGATTGAATGCAATGTTTGTTGAATGCAATATATAGGACAGACAGGGACCTCTTTCAGTCTCCAGTTCAATAATCACAAAGCCCATGCCAAAACGAGCCCGACCCTGCCCCTCTGCAGACACCTCAGCCTCCCTGATGACTCTTTCGACAAACTAAGCGTCACACTCTCACAGACTGGCATCAGGTCAAACCTGGAATGAGAAAAAGGGGAATCATACCTCATCTACCAATTCAACACAATCAAAAAAGGTATACAGTCAAACCCGTTTATAGCGAATTGAAATATGCCGCGCGATTAGTTCGATATAACCAATAGTTCGATGTAGCCGAACCCGCCTATAACTAACTTATCGTAACAAGCTCGCAATCCGCGGGAGAAGCAGAAACGAATACGCTAAAGTAGCCTTTACCATACCCAAAATAATCCATTGATTGCAAGTAATAAAGCTACTTTCCGCTGAACTACCTACTTTGCAAAGAAAAAAGCGGTGATTTTTGTTTCCACTTTCGTTATAGTTGCTCCAAATCTCATAGCATTCTCTCTACGAAACATTGTTTGCACCATTTCGAGTCCGCGTCCTCCAAAATCTAGGAAGCATTAGCGGAGCACATCGACTGCCGAAAGTGATTCATTATAAGCGTCGTACGGCTTTCACTCGCGACATCATCGGGAACGTGATGATGATCGTTGGATGTTTATGGCGCAAGGCCAACTAGGGCAAAGAGCGCCAAAACAATAGTCGATGATAGGGGTTAAACCTTAAACACTAAGTAAAATCAGCAAAAACAAAAGTAAAATCACAACATGACAATGAGCATGGCTGGTGTATAGGGCCAGATTTCATGATGCGTGATAGGAAATGAGGTTTAAAAACTTGACGTCGGACAAATACTCAAACACACGTTTCACAGAAACAATGGCTTCGTCACCTAGAAAAAACGATGGATGTAGCGGAATATGTTGTCTGTAGAGTTCTCTGAAGTGTTTGTGTCGTGTTGTGTGAAGTGCCTTGCATGTGATTAGTATGTGCACTACGGATAGGGCCTCTCCGCACCTGCTGCACTGGGGTCTGGAAGACCCCGTCAGCAGATACGAGTGCGTCGCATGGGTGTGCCCTATCCGCAGCATACCCAAGGCGACTTCCGTGCGTCTGTTGTATGAGTCAGATGTGTACCGTCCCAAGTGTGGCTTTATTACATGTAGTTTGTTGTCTGTCTGTTCATCCCAGTGTGTTTGCCATTTCCTACGAAGGTATTGTCGAATTTGTTGCTTTAGGTCACTCTGTGGTAGTATGGTTATATCTACTGTGTTCCTGAGTGATGCAACTGCGGCCTTCTGATCCGCAACCTCATTGCCAGCAATTCCAGCATGGCCTGGAACCCAGCACAACACCAGAACAAGTTTTTGGGCATATATAGACATGATAGTGTTGAAACCCATATGGACAATTCTGTTTTTGCATGGCTTGTATGATGCCAATGCGCGCACAACGCTCAAGGAATCTGTATATATGATGGACTTCGAGATTTTGTGTTCAAGAATGTGTTGTGCAATGAGTAAGATGCCATATGCTTTAGCTGAGTAAATTGTGGTTTATGTGCTCATGGTTCTGCATGCGTCAAAGTTTGGTCCATGAGCAGCGCAAGACACTATGGTTGCAGTTTTTGATGCGTCACTATAAAACTCTGCACATTGATACTTGTACTGCAGGGAGAAGAAGTTCTGCAAAATTGCAGTTTGTGGTACCCTGGTTGTATCAATATTTATGAAAGACAAGTCACAACACACAGATTGAAGCTGCCAGGGTGGTAAAACCTCAGTAAAGGGAGATGTGTAAATGTCTGAAAAGGAGATGTTGAAATCCGAAGCTTCCTGTCTCACTCTAAGTGAGAATGGCAAAGGAACGGACGGTCGATTTACAAACACTAGTGATGTGGATGCATCATTAAAAACAGGTTTAAAAGGATGGTTATTCATCGATGAAATTTTGAAAGCGTAGAGCAAGTCCATGTACGTTCGTTGGTCCTCAAGGCACCATTTGTTACATTCAACGTATAGACTCTTTGCCGGGCTAGTGCGGAACGCACTCGACGCAAGGCGGAGGCCCAAGTGGAGTATTGGGTCAAGCAATTTTAGTGCGGTTTTTGATGCCGACGCATACACGACGCTGCTGTAGTCTAACCGGGACCCGACTAAGGCGGTAAAGACCCGGAGAAGTAGCTCCTTGTCCGCACCATAGGATTGGTGGGAGAGCAGCTTGAGAATGTTTAGTGTTTTTAGGCATTTATGTTTAAGTGCTTTGACGTGAGGTATGAACGTGAGCTTGTTATTAAATATGACACCTAAAAACTTGTGCTCCCTTTTAACAGGAATAGATGCACGGCCAAGAGCAATCTCAGGGTCCGCACTAAGTCCGCGCTTGCGGGAGAACAGAACACAAGTACTTTTGCCCGGGTTCAGTTTAAAACCATTAAGGTCCGCCCATCCAGCAAGCTTCTTAACACCGAGCTGTACTTGACGTTCGCAAATTGACAGGTTACAGGATTTAAAAGATATTTGAACATCGTCTATATAGATGGAACAGGAAATGGTTGGTGGCAATGCCTTTCGGAGGGAGTTCATCTTAACTATAAACAATGTGCAGCTTAAAACTCCACCTTGCGGCACACCATTTTCCTGCACATGTATCCCGGACAGGGATGACCCAACCTCAACACGAAATGTCCTCTTGGACATGTAGCTAGAAATGGTATTTAACATGTTACCTGACACACCAAAGGACTTCAGATCGCTAAGAATGCCGTATCGCCAGGCTGTGTCGTAAGCCTTTTCAAGATCAAAGAATACCGTAAGGCAGAACTGCTTATGAGCAAATGCATCTTTTATGAAGGATTCCAATGCAACAAGATGATCGTTGGTGGATCGCCCCACCCTAAAGCCTGCCTGGCAGCTCTCGGGAAGACCGTTGTACTCGAGCCTGCGATTTATCATCTTCTCGAGCAGCTTGCACAGGCAGCTTGTCAGGGCGATGGGACGATAACTGGCGGGAGAGGAAGGGTCCTTCCCTTCCTTCAGGAACGCCACTACTATGGCCTCCCTCCAGGAGTGTGGAATCTGCCCCGAAAGCCATGTTTTATTGTATAGGTGTAGGAGTGTTTCAAGAGTGTCTGGGTGTATGTGTTGTATCATGGTGTATGTAATCTTATCTGCCCCTGGAGCTGAAGGTATACATGTGCTCAGGGCAACCCTCAACTCATAGAGTGTAAATTCAGAATTGTAACCAGATTTTGACCTGTTAGTGTCATGTAGGGACTTCTTTTCACAAGTATTTTTATGTTTTAGGAAAGTGTTTGTGTAGTGTGCAGAGCTGGAAACGTGTTGGAAGTGTTGTGCAAGTGTGTTAGCCTGCTCTTCTAGTGTGTCCCCTGTTGTACTGACCAGGGGCAGGCTGTGCGTCTTTCCTCCTTTAAGGTTACGTATTCGTGTCCAGACTTTGTGTGTGTCGGTGTATGAGTTGATGGAAGTGAGGAAGGTGCGCCAACTCTCCCTTTTCGCCTCACGACGCACACGCTTCCCAAGAGCCTTTGCCCGTTTAAAGGAAATGAGATTATCTGGCGTGGGGTACCGGCGAAGGACACCCCACGCCTTGTTCTGGGCCTCTCGCGCCCACCTACATTCCTCGTTCCACCAGGGCCTCCTTGGGTTGCGGGACGCACTGGAGGCCTGGGGCATGGACTTTTCGGCGGCGTCGAGTAACTGTGCCGTGACGAGTTGGGCTGCTTCCTCCACGTGTAGGTGTTTTATGGTTGTGTGGGGTAGTTTAGATGTTTCTGTTATTGTACTCCAGTTTGCTTTTGATTCATTAAACCTCTTATGGGAAGATGGACTGCATGGGCCTTTACCTATGTAAGTTAGGGAAGTGGAAAAGTGGTCACTACCATATGGGGCCGTGCCCACGCCCCACTCAAAAGAGAATTGCGGAACCAAAAGCCAAGTCAAGATGTGAGTGTGTATTGTGTCCTGATTTATGGTATGTAGGCTGTTTTTTGTTGAAAAGGCATGCTCCTGAAGATGTAACGAATTTCTCTATCAGGCAACCTCGGGCATCCGTTCTGGCTGAGCCCCAAAGAGAGTTGTGCGCATTCAGGTCACATGTTAGAATATATTGTTCGGGCAGCTGGTCGACCAGCGCCTCGAAATCAGAGCTCAGAAGTGCAAAATCAGGAGGAATGTAAATGGAGCATACCGTTACCAACCTATTAAATATTATTGTACGGATTGCTACAGCCTCGAGGACAGTGTTCAGAGTGACAGGGTGGCAGGCTAATGATTTCCGGGCGACAATTGCCACACCTCCTGAAGAGTGTGCGCAGCCAACCCTGTCCTTTCTGAATACCATGTACCTATTTAAGAAATTTGTTTGTTTAGAATTGAGGTGGGTTTCCTGGAGACACATGATACTTGGCTGACTGGCATGCAGAATCTCATACACATCGTCAAGATTTTTAAGGAGGCCTCTGCAGTTCCATTGGATGATGTTTTCTGTTCCCATTATTTAAGTTTAAGAATAACTGGAGTGTGTGTGTGTGTGTGTTTGTTCATGTGTCGTCTTTCGGGGCTGTTATTCTAGGATTTTTAGGCTTTTCTGTCGGCTTGGACATCGGAGGCCGCTCCTTGCGCTGCGTAGCAGGCAGGAACGGCGTGACATCCATCTCATCGTCGGATGACAGAAGGGTGCCCGGCGGACCAGGCCGCCAGGACTTGGCCCCCTTTCGGGAGCCCTTCGTTTGAGCCGCCACCGCCGAGGGCGTCCGAGGCACCAGAGGTGGCACGGGAGGGGCGGTGGCGCGGGAGCCGATGCGGGGCCCCCGGTGTCCATCCGGTCGGCAACCTCCAACGCACTGGAGGACGGGGAGCAGAGGCGGGAGCGGCACCGGTCCCCACAGAAGAGGTTGTCACCACAACCGCTGCTGCCTCAGCAAGCGGCGTGGCAACGAATTGGGATGACTGAGGCACCCCAGGGGGGGTAGCGGAGGGACCAGATCAGACTCGCTGAACTGGGTCCCTGTGGACACCAGACGCCGCTCCGCCCCCCGGCGAGCCGCGTCGGCGTACCTCCCCAGGGGGAAAGAGGCGAACCTCTTTCGCGCCTCTGGGAAGGTGATGTTTTCAGTGACTTTGATGATGATTTTCTTTTCTAGTTGAAACTTCAACTCTAGTTGAAGTAGGCGGCATGGGGTCCCTGGCAGTTGGCGCAGGTGAGGGTTGATGATGGACAATTGTCCGATGGGTGATCATGCTGGGAGCACTTTGCGCAGGTCAGACGGCCGCGGCAAGAGTTGGTGCTGTGCCCGAACCGCTGGCACTTAAAGCAGCGGCGGGGGTTAGGAATGTATGGCCGAACCGAACATCGAATGTATCCTGCGGTAATGAATTCTGGTAATGTTGATCGATCAAATGTTAAGATGAGATGTTTAGTAGGAATTTTTTTGTCTTCTCTGCGTATCGTTATGCGCCTCACTGCTGTTACGCCCTGACTTTTCAGGCCCTCCAGCAGATCGGTTTCAGTTTCAGTCATGAGGTCAGGATCTGAGATCACGCCCTGTGAGCTGTTAAGGCTTCGGTGGGGCGTGACCGTGATGTCAAGATCTGCAATGCGTGTCTGGCTCAGGAGATTTGTTGCCTGCTGCTGGTTATTGACTTCGACCAACAGTTCTCCCGTTCTCTGTTTCTTTGCTTTGTAGGATTTTCCTATTATACCTTCTATGAACTTTGTGACCAAGAAGACGGATAGAGAGGCAACGGGCTTTTCTTTTTCAACGGATTGAATGATCAGAAAGCGGAGATAGTTGGCTGGCTTTGGGGTTGAGATCGTTGGTAAGGACGGAAATGATACTTCGGCGCGGCCCCTTTTCAGGGACCGATCACGTTTGGTGGGGGGGTTTGATAATACCATACAGCATGTATAGAAGCAGGGGACGGGGGTACTTTCTTCCACAACCTTACCCTGATAGCTGAGGAGGTCCCGGAGCTCCCTGCCTGGTAAACAGACAGGGAGCCCATCCGCCCGAGCTTGACCTGGGCTCCGACGGCCACCGTTCGTGGTTTCTAACCCTCCACCTATAAACACATTGCCACGGTTGGATCCAGCGTATGTTTGGGGGCTCGGGGTCCGCGGTATCGCCAGTACCGTCACCACGATTGTTCAAGGTGCCCCGTGCGGGGCTCATCGGAAACGTGGTGGAGCTCTTCCCACAGTTCACCGATGCTGCTGTCTTGGTTCGGACTCGCTGACGGCACGGATTGCGTCGTAAACAGTTGCGGAAAGTGTCGGGCGTCACGTCGCTCCGTGCGAGGCCCAATGTCTCAGCTGCAACTCTTGCTCCGTGGTCACGGCCAATCCACATCTCAATCGCCGCTCTGGGACCATACATTTTGGAGGCCATGGTAGGCGCGCAGAGTTCGATTTATCGGGTGTCAACTTTGTTATAAGGAATATGTATTTCCGTAACTGAAATATTTTTGTTCGATATATAGATATATGTTCGATATGTTCGATATTTTTGTTCGATTCGCTCTCTCCGGGTTTGTTATAGCCGGGTTTGACTGTAAATGAGTACTGAGGCACACTTGCAGCCATTAAAACATTGTCATCTACCCAACCATATCAGTTGCCCTGTGTATGTAACTAGAACGGGGTTCTCGAAATCACATGCGCGTGAGCGTTTGTTGAGTGCATTTGTCCCACTTTCCTGATGTCTTTGCGTTTTTGTTTTCGTTTTTCTTCCTTCCCTCATTTTCGGCTCTTCGTGTTCACTCCTGCCTTTTTTCATTTTTACTTGTTTTTTATAAAAATCTGTCATACATTTGGAAACATTTTCTAATTAACGGTCACAATGTTACATTTAGGTAGTGTTGCTTAGTGTCGGTGCTGTTTCAGCAATAACTTCTGTTTACATTCTCCCCAAAATATGTGTTAAAAATTGACTAGGAGATTTGAACATTTTGACATTATACATAACCCATAACATAAGCAATACAATTCTGGGGTCTGCGTTATTACCCGAGCGTACATATCTTTGCTGCTGTTATCATTATTCGCTCCTGCATGCTGGTTACATTTTTGATGCCTTGCCCATCTATTTTTCCTCACTTGCACCTACAGCCGTCTTCTAAGCGGGCCACCGAACCATCCGGGTATATTTTCTCCGTGTTCTTCCTAATCCCCCTGAGCAGCTTGTGTTCTGGTTCCGCTGGTCGCGCCCACACCCCACCCCCACTCAGCGGAGGGGAGACACCAGCGACCCACGGGTTGTCGCTGAGCTTCTGTGTGGCAGCTCTGGAGGGGGCAGGAGGGGGGCTGGAGGGGGGCACACACACCGCATTTTGCAGTATGCTGACGCTGCACCTAACGTTTCAGGTCCTGGCATGCTGGCTGCACTCGAGCATGCCCGCACTCCAACCCCCGCCGTTCGTGCTCGCCCCTGCTGAGCTCTTCACTTCCGTGCGGTCGCCTGCCGACGCTCGGGAACGCAGACCTCGCCACTCCAACCCGTGCACCTGCCTCCGCTGACCAGCCCCGCATGGCTTCTTTCCAGCTCTGTGATGTCAGCCTCCCCGACTTCCAGCCTACCTAAACTCTGGAAAGCCGCCAAAAGCCCGGGGCACTACACCGCATTCTGCAGTATGCGGACGCCGCTCCTTACGTTTCAGGTTGGTTACTCCAATTTTTCTAAAGAACTTAGGAGCAGCAACCATTTTCTTGCGGCGCTGTCGCGCCCCTACGAATTTAACTCGCGGAAGCTCTTGTGCCTGCTATTGCTGTCTGGTTCCGGTATAGCACAAATCCTACTTTTGTTCTCTGGTGGTGCGGAACTAAACCCCGCTCGCGTTGATAAAACTAAGCTGGCCGAAACCCTTGCTTCTATCTTAGAAAATATGGGCAAGCTTGAAGCAGGGCCCTGTGCTTTTTTAACTGAACTAAAAGGTCAGAACGAGAGGCAAGATGCCACTGATGGCGAGCTCAAGCGCCTGGCTGAACGGCTAGGAACACTGGAAACTAAAGTTGCGTTGCGATTCACCACGACATCTTCTTCACCTAGCTACCCTTAAACAGCTTAAATGACAGATTAACAACTATGACAGCGAGGTGTGATGACGCGGAGAACAGGCCTCGGCGGTGTAACTTATTGTTTTATGGTATTGAGGATGACCCTAAGGAGGACTGGCCTGGATCTGGGCAAAAAATAGTCAGTTTCTGCTCAGATAAGCTTAAAGTTACCGCCCGACACCCTTAAGTTCGATCCCGTGCATAGGTTGGGAAGGTTTGCTCTCGGTAAATGCCGACCCATAATTGCGAAGTTCTGATTCTTCAAGGACAAGCAAACCATTCTAGTTTAGGAGCACAAGCTTAAGGGGTCGACTTTTTCAATCGGTGAAGATTTCGCCTTCTCAACCCGACTAGCCAGAATAAAACTATTAGGTTTCGCCACAGAAGAAAATAGGGCAATTAGACTATCAGTGGATAGAACGCGCATGGACAATAAAACCTACACATATGACCCCGTAACTGATTGTTTTAGCGCTTCGAACATATAGCTAAGCAGAGGCGTCCACCCTTTGTGACATAAGAACCACTCAACTAAAGAATTGCCGTCGTCATCGGTTACGTACAGTAACAATCGACGATTACTTTCTAAACGCGAGCAGTTATGCTCCTACTTGGACGACAGTAATAGTGACATCTTTGTGCTAACTGAAACTTGGTTACATTTTTACATCAGTCATAGCGAACTTTTTAACGAAAAGTGGAACTGCAGCGTTTATAGATACGATAGAACTCACAGGAGAGGTGGTGGTGTTCTGCTCGCAGTTAGAAACGTGATATCGTCGTATTGCGTTGAAACAAATGCTTGAGTTGAAATAACTTGGGCTGCGTGCGTGACGGCATCCGCTAAGGTCTTAATAGGCGCCTGCTACTGTCCGCCTGAGTCTGATCCATCTTTCTTGAAGGAACTGCGTGAAAGTATATCTTGTACCTAGAAAAAATGCCCTGCTGATATAGTCTACCTATTCGGGGACTTTATTTTCCTGTCATTGATCGGTCGCTCCTCTAAGCCTCGTGTAGCACTTCAACCGAAGTCATTACCTTAACCCTAGACTTCAATCTTGTTCAAGCTATAGACGAACACACTCGAGGGTCTAACATCTTTGATCTTGTAATAACCAATTTACTGGAAAGCATAAGATCCGTGTCATACATTGATGGGTTCAGCCATCATAACCTTCTTCAGTTTACATTCCACACTCCTTTAAAATTTCCCAGTGCCATCATTTTAAAAATATGCGATTATAATAAAGGTTATGACAGAGACATTAAAGTAGAATTGGAGGAATCCTTCAATGAATCCTTCCTACCCTCATTCAGTTACTGGTGTGTAAATGACAGCTGGGTGCTGTTCTAGAACAAGATAGCCGAGCTGGTCGACAAACACGTGCCTTTATTAACAATTAAAAATGATAAATCTAATCTGTCGTTCAACAGACAACTCAGAAACATGCAAAACAAAAAGAAACGATTGTATAAGAGTGGTGATTGGACTTCCAGTGCGTCGTCATGGGCCAAATATAAGGAATTTCCGAGAACTTTTAACTCTGCAATACACGGTGCCAAACAAAAATACTTTTCGGAGGATTTACCTTCGCTGTTAAAAAACAACCCACAGAGTTTTGGAGGACAATTTCAAAAAATCGTTCTGATAATGACATTGTATTACATTGTGACAACGGTATTCCCCTTCAGGAACATGCGTGTGCGCATGCATGCAACCATTTCTTCTAGTCGGTATTCACTCAGGAAGATCATTCCACCATACCCATGGTTCCGAAATTTGATTGCAGATATATGCAGCCAACTAATATTACTCCCGATGGCATCGTTTCACTCATCGGCAGTCTTAAGGTCTCCACTTCATCTGGTGTCGATAACATCCACTCGAAAATATTAAAGAACTCTGTGCACATCTCTAGTCAAATTCTGTTCCATATTTTCATTAAATCATTGCCATCAGGTCAGTTACCTGCCGATCAGAAAATCGCTAAGGTTGTTCCCATTTTCTAATCTAATAATAAACACGCACCCGAAAATTATCACCCGATTTTTTTGACGTGCATTTGCTGTAAATTATTGCAGCACATTATTGCATCTAACGTGTATAACCACCTCGAGTACAACTACTTTTTTCGTTCATAAGCATGGTTTTAGAAAAGGCCTGTCATGTGATACACAACTGTTGAAATTTACAACTGACCTACACTCTAACATGAATACTAACCAAAAAACAGACTGCATTTTCATTAATTTTTGAAAAGCGTTTGACCGCGTTTCTAATTCCGGCCTCATTTCAAAATTATGAACCCTTTGCCTGGATTTTTTAACTTTATCATGGATTCGGAACTTTCTGTATATGCGCAAACTTCTGCCGTGGTCAACAACTTTTCGTCCCACCTCGTTGATGTTACTTCTGGTGTTCCGCAGGGCAGCTTCCTGGGCTTGTTACTGTTCCTGATTTACATAAATGATTTGCCCCTCAACATTTTATCACGCATACGACTCTTTGCCGACTTTTGTATTATATATGGTATGATTACTATCCCTAATTACCACCTTTCGTTACAAAATGACTTAAAAATAATCTACAATTGGTGTAATACATGGCAAATGTCACTTAATTTGAGTAAAGGCAAAGTAATATCTTTTTGTCGGAAACACGATCATTCAGAATTTCTTTATTCCATCAACCACAGTGCAATTTTGCCAGCCGCTTTCTATAAATATCTGGGTGTTCATCTGACACCTAATCTTTCGTTGAGTACCCACATTTCCGCAATCTGCGCAAAGGCTACCAAATCACTGGGTTATCTGCGACGAAATTTACGATGCGCACCGCCCCTTTTCCGCAAACATGCGTATCTAACATTTATTTGTCCACCGCTAGAATTTGCGTCAGCAATCTGGTCCCCTCACCAAAGCTACCTAATTGTCCAGCTGGAATCTATTCAAAACAGAGCCGCAAGATTTATTACACGCAAGTATGACCGTCATCTTAGCGTTACCCAAATGAAACAAGAGTTATCACTTCAGCCGCTAGATAGCCGTCGCACTGTCACACTATTATGCCTTTCTCATAAATACATAGTTCGCGTTAGACCTAATCCGCTTCCTCTTAACGCTCCTGTTCCTAGGTCACGACGCCTTCACAATAGTAATAGTTTCACGCGCATTTTTCACGCCCACTGGAATGATTTTCCTGACCACATTGCATCCACACTTAGTAGAGATAGCTCTACCGAAAATCTGCGCCGACATTTTTCTTAGTAATTGTGTAATGATGAATTGCCAGAATAATATTGTTACTCTTTATGGGTGTTTTCCCATTGTACTTGAGTGTTTTCAGATGTTTTAGATTCCACAACAACCCTGTGCGTTTGTAATAATTGTCTGTTAGAAACGTGTATGAAGTGTTTTATTTACATCTGTAAGCTGATTACCCAAACTTTATATTGTGTACTTTTCTTTTCTTCTCTTTCCCACTATATATAATTTTTTAATGTTCTTTCAAAAATGTAACCCCCCCTACTGAATGCTCTTCAATGGGCCTGTAAGTTATAATAAAAAAATAAATAAAAAACAAATGAATAAACAAAGACCTGCAACTCGGTCTGGTGCCCTGTTCTCGGAAGTCGTCTGTTCGGTGGGGAAACAGCGGAATGGGCGCCAACCATTTTCTTCTGCACGACCACAAAACGTCCCTTAATTCCCTCAGCCCCGAGAACGCACCCATAAACTGGCTGTAAAATGCCTTGTTAGCACTTTCCGAACATATGGCTGTACAACCGGTTTCAATCAACGGGTATGCGATCCCTTCGCATGCCTGGGCGTTTGCATTGTGACGGCTAGCGGCGGAATACATATTGCCGTCTTTGCTTTCTTCCACAATCCCTCTTTCGGGCGCTGTTGAGCTTTTCGCGTTTTCGCCACCACTCAAATTCCTGTTCAGTGCTCTCTCTTCTCCATACCATTCTTCCGTTTTTAGCCCCAAATATTTCGGCGTCTCTCTCTTCGTTGTTCATTTTTTCTTCATTCTTCTAACAAGGAAGATTCCCGCTTCGTGTTTGTGTTATTCACGTAAGTTTGTGTGGGGTATCATTGGCCATTCATATACGCGATTTCCACTTTCGACATGTATGCTCTCTTCTGAAGAGACCAAAGGTATGATTCCCGTAGAAGACTTGTGTCGAATTTGAAACGTAGGAAAGAAACCCTCCGCTGGTGCTGTTACAGAGGTTTCTTCCTATGTGTTCACCACGCCTGCGGCCCCATCACAAAAAGAATGGCATATATATATATATATATATATATATATATATATATATATATATATATATATATATATATATATATATATATAAGTGCGTGTGTGTGTGTATTTATATATATATATATATATATATTGTGAGAAGCTTTACAGGTTATATTTTAGCATGTGGACAATCGCCCTTTCCTGGGTGTGCATCCTTTTATCATCGCATCATCTTCATCTCGGTGGCGGCAGTGTCATCGACATCGCCTTTCTTGCTGAGCCTTCCTGGCGCTGTGACCGCACGAAAAAGACTCCCGCCTGGCGACTCCCAGAGCCTCTCAAGTGGTGGAAGGTGCTTTGATCCCGCAGTCTACCTCTCGCTTCCGCACCACTGGAGCTACGATCAGGTCGTCTATTGCTACTGCCCACTAGCACTATGCAGCACGAGAGCAGCCGCTCGGACAGCAACGCTGCAGCCCCGATCCTGCCTACCTTTACTATCACCAGCCCCCAGCTCGATCCTCCATCTTTCGCTGGCCTGCGCGGTGACGACGTCGAAGAGTGGCTCGACTCCTACAACCGCGTGAGTGCTTTCAATCGATGGGATGACTCTTACAAGCTAGCGGAGGTGCCCTTCCGTCTGACCAATGTAGCTAAAACTTGGTTTTTTAATCATCGCGAAGATTTCATCGATTGGGACAAATTTACCACTGACTTGCGTCGAACTTTCCGCACATCCTCCACGCGCGCTGAAGCTGCCAAGAAAAAACTCAATGAGCGCGTGCAACATCCCATGGAGACCTTTACGTCCTACATCGAGGATGTCTTGGCCCTGTGTAGACAAGTGGACGGCAGCATGTCGGAAGAAGACCGGGTTCGGCATATTCTAAAGGGAATTGCACCGTTTGGTTTTCAGGAACTTGCCCTGTAGAACCATTCACGCGTGCAGGACGTCATAGCCGCATGCAAACGACTCGAAGACCTGCAATCTATGAGGGTGCAGCCAGCCATGTGGGGCGAAGGTTTCTCAAAGGACTTCGACTTGCGCGCCATTATTCGGCTGATCATTCGCGAGGAGCTTGAAGGACACGTCTCGCACAATCTCCCAGACAACCGCCACCAGCCTCCGAGTACTGCAGTGCTCGCAGCTCCACAAGAAAGCTTGGTTCCCGGCCTGCGTGATCTCATCAGGGATGAGCTGGCCGCTGTTAAGTCCGATCCCCCCTACAAGGCTGAGCACTCCTGCACATGTCCGGCGGCTTCTGCTTCAACACTGCCACCGGCCATGCAAACGTCGACGCCGCTAACGCACGTGGGGCAATCCTGCGCGCACGTGGCTCCCATTTCTACGGTCTCATCTACTCCGCAGTCTTATTCCGTCTGGCGCCCTTCACGGCCAGTTTGTTACTACTGTGGCATCCGGGGCCATATTTCACGTTTTTGTCGACAGCGCCAGCAGGACGAGCGATACAGTTAGGCTATGAACGGACGCCGTGATAACAGCCCACGCCGATATGGACAATCCTTGTTTCCACCAGCTACCCGTCGCTATTCACCCCTTCCTGACTCCTATGACCCTCCCCGCACGCAACATTCTCCCCGGCGTCGGTCACCTTCGCCTTACCGCCGGCCATCGTCTCCTCTCCGCCCTGCCTCTCACGTTGCCGACCGTCTCTCGGAAAACTGAAAGCAGCAGTTTTCTGGGGGGAAACTGCGTCACGGGAAAAATCTTCAAGTCCCCCTAAGTCCCCATCAAATACATTGACTGTTTTCATAGAAGGAGTTTGGCCGAAGCTTTAGTCGATACAGGTGCCAGTGTTTCCGTCATTCATGCAGTATTGTGCTGTAGGTTACGCAAGGTTACGACGCCCTATGACGCCAACGGTGTCATAGGGCGCCAACGACACCAACGGTGTTATGATTCAACCCTCCGGATTCTGCACAGCTCGTGTGTTCATCGATTTCGTACGTCATCACATACAGTTCGCAGTGTTGTCCTCATGTGCACATCAACTCATTTTGGGTTGGGATTTTCTGTCGTCGGCCTCAGCGGTCATCACCTGTCGCCAACCCACCCTTCATATCGCCGATACTTCCATTGCCAGTGTTTCCGAAAGACCGCAGCAACGGCGCTTAGTAGCGAGGACCGATTCTATTTTGTGCCCAGGAGAAGAAACAGTTTTGTCCGTCTCCTCGACCACAGTCACTGATGGTGATGTGTTGATTGAACCAGCTGGGAATTTTATTTTGAAAGGCTTAGTCATACCTTCCTGCCTCGTCTGTTTTTTGTCTGGTTCAGCTCTCCTTGCTGCAGTAAATACATCTACCGAAACAATTTTGCTACCGCAAGGTGCCACGGTCGCTTCAGTTTGTGACGATGAGGCAGTGTCTGTGCTCCCACTGTCTGCACTTTCGACCGATCAACACGCCTCCAAGTCGCCAACCCCAGCCTCTGCTTTCGACACAGCAATAAGTTCTGATCTTACACTAGACCAGAAGCAAGCATTACAAGTCTTGCTATCGAAACACCAGCGTTCCTTTGACATTTATTCGTCTGTTCTGGGAAAGACATCTGCTGCGGAACATCGCATTGATACAGATGCATCGTCTATTGTTCGCCGCCGCCCATACCGCGTTTCTCCATCCGAGCGGAGGGTTATACAAGATAACGTCGACGACATGCTCAAGCGGAATATCATTCGTCCTTCATCGAGTCCGTGGTCTTCGCCTGTTGTGTTAGTGCAAAAAAAGGACGGTTCCGTACGCTTTTGCGTCGACTATCGGGCGCTGAACAAAATAACTCGTAAAGACGTGTACCCGATGCCCCGCATCGATGATGCCCTGGACACTTTGCAAGGTGCCGAGTACTTTACGAGCCTCGATCTTCGCTCTGGATACTGGCAGGTTCCCATGCGCGAAGCCGATAGGGAGAAAACAGCTTTCGCAACGCCCGATGGTCTTTACGAATTCAACGTGATGCCATTCGGGCTGTGCAACGCTCCGGCCACATTTGAGCGAATGATTGACACCGTCCTTCGCGGCCTAAAATGGAGAACCTGCCTATGCTATCTAGAGGACATTGTTGTTTTTTCCTCTACTTTTGCTGACCACCTACACCGCTTAGATGAAGTCCTTACATGCCTTGCCAACGCCGGGCTCCAACTAAACACAAAGAAATGCCAATTCGCGAGCAAATCCATCAAGGTGCTCGGACACGTTGTGAGCAAAGACGGAATTCGCCCGGACCCCTACAAAATTAACGCCGTACAACACTTTCCCCGGGCCGACCCGCCTCAAAAACCTCCGCAGTTTCCATGGCTTAGCTTCTTATTTCCGGCGTTTCATACGAAACTTCGCTTCGCTTGCTTCGCCCCTCCACAAATTTCTCGCATCTGGAACCTCTTACACATGGTCTGATGACTTCGAAGCAGCGTTCGAAAATCTAAAGCACACTCTCACTTCTGCACTGGTGCTCCACCATTATGACCAAACGGCGGCGACTATCCTACACACAGACGCCAGTGGGCATGGCCTCTGTGCCGTGCTGTTGCAGCGCACCGCATCTTCAGTAGAAAACGTTGTGGCCTACGCAAGTCGCGCCCTGACACCCGCCAAACGAAATTATACAATCACGGAACAAGAGTGTCTCGCTGTTTTTCTGGGCAGTACAAAAATTTCGCCCATACCTGTACGGACGTCATTTTACGGTGGTCACAGACCACCATGTTTATGTTGGCTCTCGTCGCTCAAGAACCTAAACGGACGGCTTGGCCGCTGGGTCTTGCGGCTGCAAGAGTATGATTTCACTGTAACATAGAAATCTGGCAAAAAACATATGGAGGCGGACGCCCTTCCGCGTTGCCCTGCCTCGACACAAAGTGAATCATCAGCTCCTGCGGCTCAAGTCACCCTGCCAGTAGTGCCTTTAGTCGTCGTGAAGCTCGACTGTCCCGAAGACTTTGTTGCACTCCAGCGGGCAGACCATTATCGTAGGAAACTCATGGATCAACTGAACGGTTTGGCAGAGCCGTCGAACAGCCGCTTACGTCGTCAGCTGCAGAGGTTCCGTCTCTTTAACGGTATCCTGCATCGTTATAATTACGACCCTACCGGTGACAAGTGGGTTCCCGTCGTTCCGCGTGCTCTTCAACAGCAGATAATGCGCGTTTTTCACGACGACGCTACGGCCGGACATTTAGGCTTTCGCAAGACCTACCACCGACTCAAAAGTCGTTTCTTCTGGCCTCGGCTTTCTACCAGTGTTTCCAAATATGTCGCTTCCTGCGCGACCTGCCAGCACCGTAAACGGCCAACCACAGCACCTGCCGGACCACTGCAACCACTACCTTGTCCGTCAGCAGCATTCGACGTTGTGGGCATCGACTTATACGGCCCGTTGCCCGTTACCCCAGCTGGTCATCGGTGGGTAGTAACTGCGGTTGACCACCTTACCCGCGATAGTGAAACCGCCCCTCTCTGAACCGGTTGCGCCGTAGAGGTCGCCCAGTTTTTCTTCCACTCCCTATTTTTGCGCCACCGTCCACCACGCGTTCTTCTAAGCGACCGTGGGAAGTCGTTTCTGTCAGCAGTACTCGCGGAAGTTCTTCGTGCCGCCAATACCGTCCATAAAACGACCTCGAGAGTTCACCCTCAAACAAACGGGTTGACTGAGCGCTTTCATCGGACACTTTGTGATATGCCTTCTGCCTACATCCTACCAGATCACACCAATTGGGACACTATTCTGCCTTTTGTGACATATGCGTATAATTCTGCAGTTCAACGCACCACTGGTTTTTCGCCGTAATATTTCCTCTGTGGGCGCCCACCACCTTCTGTTCTCGATTCAACTTTCTTTTTTGCACCTGTTGACTGCACGGAGAATGTCCCCGCACAATTCGTTGCCCGCGTCGCTTACTGCCGCTAATTGGCCTGGGAGAATACTGAAGCCAGTCAGCATCTCCGCAAGTCTCACTATGATGAGACTCACCGCACTGTCTCCTTTCAGCCAGGGGACGAAGTTTTGCTCTGGGCACCCGTACGCCAACCTGGGGTGTCAGAAAAGCTGCTTTCGCGATTCATTGGTCCTTATACCGTGCTTCAGCAAACGTCCCCGGTGAATTATCGCGTGGCTCCTAACAACGCCGTCACCGATCGTCGCTACCGCGGGACTGAAATTGTTCACGTTTCTCGGCTGAAACCATACGTTCATCGTTCCAACATGCCCTAGCCAGCGGCCAGGTGACCACTTTTCCTGAAGGGGGAGGATAAGTGTAAGAAGCTGTACAGGTTATATTTTAGCATGTGGACAATCGCCCTTTCCTGGGTGTGCATCCTTTTATCATCGACATCGCCTTTCTTGCTGAGCCTTCGTGGCGCTGTGACCGCACGAACAAATACTCCCGCCTGGCGACTCCCAGAGCCGCTCAATATATATATATATATATATATATATATACATATCAAGGTTGCAGTCGTCATTGCCAGTGCTATTCGGCTTTTTTCGAAATATTTAATAGGGCCGAATGACGTGTGCTTGTCACGTTTCTTTGATTCCTTGATAAAATAAGCGAAAATATAAGTCGAGAAAAAATCCGCCGTTTTTCTGGGAGCGGCGAATTTTTTCTCGACTTATATTTTCGCTTATTTTATCAATAAATCAAAGAAACGTGACAAGCACACGTCATTCGGCCCTATTAAATATTTCGAAAAAAGCCGAATAGCACTGGCAATGACGACTGCAACCTTGATATGTATCTTTACCGAGTCCCTCGTCCCGTATCTCTCTGTTCTGCTATATATATATATATATATATATATATATATCTATATATATATATATATATATATATATATATATATATATATATATATATATATATATATATATATTAAAGGGGTTTATTGGCAAAGGTTGCTAGGCAGGCGAAAGATAAGGAGGGCACAGTCCGAGCACAGTTGACACTTGGAGACGGCAGTGCGAGAGAACCCCGTCACTCCAGGCAATGCCGGTGGGCTTCCCCATTAGGCATCTGCTACCGAAGGTGATAAAGTAGCGCACACCTTTTGCAGAGAATTGCTGGTGTTCCTGAATCTTCCTGTGAACGGTACCAATCTTCCACATTACAATCACCGCCTGGCAAAAAGGGTAGCCATCCTGGCGACTCGAGGCGCTTATGAAGCAACTGGATCGTAATAGGTTTTAAACGTTCAACATGCACTGTTTCTCGACCACGGCGTCGGAGATCCCATGAAGGTAAGGGCTCGACAACGTTATAGACTGGAGAAGCCTGTTTAATGACGTGGTAAGGGCCTTGATTGTTTGAGAGAAACTTTGAGGAGAGACCAGGAGTTCGATTCGGTAGCCAGAGCAATACACGAGAATCTGGAACTAAGCTCGGCACGGGCTTGCCATCAATGTGAGATTTTTAGCGGCCCTGTTCTTCTGTGGTAAAAGAAAGATCTTGTTCCCGGCATTCTTCTGCATGCTTGGCGCCTCAGAGACTGGATCACGCTCAGATGGATCGGTACTATACGGCAGAATGGGGGCCATAAAAGACGATAGCACACGCTGGTATAAAAGAAAAAATGAAGAGAACCCCGGTGGTTTGAATGGCGGTATTTTAGGCTTGCTTCACGTAGGGAAGTACGAGATCCGAATTTCTACGATCGGACACCACGTCCTTAGACAACGTATCTCCAAGGGCGCGTTTAAAGAGCTATGTTAGACCATTGGTCTGCGGATGGTGAGCAGTGGTAATGCGATTGGTGACATGGCATTCTTTAAGAAGCGACAAAATGACGTCAGACAGGAAGGCACGGCCCCGGTCTAAGAGAAGTTCTTTAGGGCACCATGACGAGATTTAAATCGATGCAAGAGAAACGAGGCAACGACACGCGCCGTGGAAGTTGGCAGACCAGCGGTCTCTTCATACCATGTTAAGCGGTCACTGGCCACTATAGCCGAGTGGTTTCCGGCGGCTGTGCAAGGTACAAGTCGTACAAGTCGTACAAGGCTTGGCCGTACAAGTCAATGCCAACACGTTCAAATGGCTTGGCAGGGCAAGGCAGCGCTAGCAAGTGACCGCTCAGATCAGTCACCGCCACCTTTCGTCGTTGGCTATCTTGGCAGGACCAAACGCATTTCAGCCCAAAGGTTTTCAGCAGGCCGGCATGACCGCAAGTAAGATCGGAGTGGAAAGAGGCGCACACATCGGATCGTAAATTTTAAAGGATGACAAGTAATCATTTGCGGCCGTCCGAGTAATAGTTGCGGCAATAAAGCAGCCCATCACGTGCGGCAAAGTGGAGAGCTTGCCTACGCAGAGCCCGAGTCATAGCGGCCCTGGAAGGATTGGATAGGCAGCTGATGAGGGAAGCGGTTCAGGGATCCTTTCGTTGATTGGCTGCTATATCGGTCGCCGAAAGAAACAGCAGGTCACCATACTGCTTTGCAAAGTCAGAAAATACTGTTGAACAGGACAGAGCGTCGGCATGAGAATGCTTCTGACCGCCCCTATATATGACAAGTATGTCGTATTCCTGTAGGCAAAGCGTCCATCGCCCAAGACGACCTGCCGGATCGTTTAACCACGCCAACCAGCAAACGGCATGGTGATGAGTGACCAGATAAAATGGGCGGCCCTATAGATATGGTCGAAATTTAGCGAGCGCGCAGATGATGGCCAAGCACTCCTTTTCGGTTACCAAATATTTCGCTTCGGCTTTTGTCAATGTGCAGCCCGCATAGGCAATGACAAATTCGTCAACACCTGGTCTTCGTTTGCAAAGCACGTCCCCAAGGCCACCTCCGCTGCCGTCAGTGTGAACTTCACTTGGCGCTGTAGGATTGAAGGGTCGATGTACGTGTGGCGAATGTCGTGTTCCGTGCGGGACAACCGCGCGCAGGAGCGCACCGTGATGAGAAAGTGAACAGCAGCCAGCTCACGAGCAAGAAGTGGTTTACTGGTGCAGCGCGAGCTTCATATACGCGCTGGCGGTTGCTTATTTGCGAGAAAACAAAACACAGACGACCTCTTTCTGCGCTATCACATTCCTTCCCACACAGTTTAGGTTCCGTTGCGAAAGTCCTCAGACTGGTAACGATAGGGTTGTTGCCGACGACGCGAACTTCTACGTCGACAGGAAGGGTCCTCTGATGACGTGGGCTGGAGGAGAGCCGGGCGTGGGGAACCCTCGGGCGTTGGGCCCGTGGGCTGGACATCAATGTGAGATTTTTAGGGGCCCTGTTCTTCCGTGGTAAAAGAAAGAGCATGCTCCCGGCATTCTTCTGCATGCTTCGCGCCTCAGAGTCTGGAGCACACTCAGATGGATCGGTACTATACGGCGGAATACTATACGGCTCCTCTACTGGATTCCTCTGCAGGTAGCCTCCACCCTCCATAGCCGGGGGTTCTCCTTGCATGGGCCGGGCGGAGACCGGGGCATTGGGCACCTCCGGCACAGCGGACCCAGCCATGGGAACTTGCTGGGAATCCACGGACGGCTCTGTCGCTGTATTGGCTGGGTAAGGCGACTACAGGCTACAGTAAAGGGACTGGCGGGCATATCTGCGGACTGAGAAAAACTTGAAATACGCAGATGATCAACGTGAACAAAATGCACTTTCCCCCCGTGTTCACCAACTAAGTCAATAGGCTAATACCGTCCACTACTAGACCCTCCGTCCACGACACGTTTTCACCCTTGACCGAATGTTGCCGGGGCCTCACACAGCATGAAAGGCATAACATTATATTCATATGATCAACCAGGGTTTAGAAATCCGTTTTAGAGTGATCAACGTGCGCCATAGGTACCTCACAATATCCGGATGGCAAGGGATGAGAAGATAAGAAGAAGTATTTGCGGAGAGCAAGGAGAAAGCTTGAGAGCAAAATTCTGGAAGCTCTTATCAGACAGGCAGGTGATAACTGCGTTAGTACTCCGTTCATGTCGCTGACAGATAAAGTGGTGTTTTTAGAAATTGTGATGCATTTTGACATCACAATGGCTTTTAAATTTTAGGTTTTGTGTATATAAAGAGCAACTTTTTTCAATGAATTCTAATTGGAAGTTCGGCTCCGTGTTGTGTGTTACGTGATTCTTCTTCGTCCCTCTTTTAACACGGAATATTTTTTTCCAGAGACGAGAAATCCCCTGCCCCCTGCAAGCCAACCAGAGCGTCATCGATGCGTGGGTCTTGCTCGGTAGGGTCTAGAGCGTAGTGAACAGAGACAAAAAAGGTCAGTCGATGGGTCCGCCCAAGGCGGATATGGGCCAAGTCTGTCTACCTGAATCTGAGAAATCCGGTCCGGAATGCGTATAACACGACCACGATTTATGTATTCCAAGCTGCCAATAGTTTCACCATCAAGAAGAGCGCACGGCACCGAAGACACCTCCGTGGCATACTTGTTGCCCGTTCAGGCGCTGGGGGTAAGCATGGCAGACGGCAGGGTAAAACAGTTGCGGCGGGGAAAAACGTCTTAGAGCTAAAGAGTGCCGTAGCGTCAGTGGTGTATGCGCAGCGCACAAGCACACAAACAGGAGAATAGGCCGGGATTTCGGTTTCGGTTGTCATGACCGAGTTTAGTAGTTGGGGCACATTTGCTGTCGTCAAATTGTGCGTCAAAAAAAAAACTCAAGTTCTGCGCGCGAACAGTCGATCACAACGTTATGATGCGAAAAGAAGTCCCACCCTAATATAACGTTGTGGGAACACGCCGGTAGTAAAATAAATTCAATAAACTACAGTAGGTCCTGATTAACCACTCTAGCCGTGCAATCGGTTATTGGCTCAATATTGTGGCGCTTGCGGTTCGGAGCGACCGTCCATGCAGAGGCATCGTCACTTGTGCAATGAACGCCATAGATCGGCCTTGATGACGGAAACTGCAGCTTCCGTGTCTACGAGGCCGCAGTGCGAAAACCTCCTACGGTAACGTCGCTAACATTGGTAGGGGACGGATGAGGATGAGGCCTTGTACCTTTCGACATCAGCGCAGTTCTTTGCTCGGGAACTGCGGCGTCTAGTTTTCCGTATCTTTGGGACCACGACGACGTCGCATCGAAGAAAGCGAGTGATGGCGTGGTAAAGATGAACGGCACTCAGTAGATGTGGTGCGATCCGAAGAGCGAGGTGCTGTCGGGGAACGAAGCAGTGCCTAGGCTTTAGCCGATTGCGGAAAACTGGCATGTGTAGCGTCCCATATTCACAGCGGACGGCGGCGGCAATATCGAGCAACGTGGCCAGGTACTTCACAAACAAAGCAAACAGGACAATTATCAGGTGTAAACCATGAACCACAGCCTGAGGATTAAACCGTGGAGTCGGAGGCAGAGTTGAGAAACCCCAAGGTGGCACTGGTAACGTCAGCGAGTGCGTCAGGGCTTACTCCTGCAATGGTCTCGCGGCGATGTCGGCGTATGTTATTGGCGCGGCAATCGGCACGTATTGCGAACAAGTGCAAATGCTTCGGCAACTTTATCTCGGATCACATCCTTGAGAGCAGGTCCTAGTGTCGACACAGGCGTTGCCGTTGCAGCTAGAAGGGACAACTGACGGGCCACCTCCTCGCACACGAAGTTTTTGATTTGCGAAAGCCAAGAATGATCGGCGTGCATCGCAGACAAACATGACACACAGTCATCCTGTGCAAGAGATCGTCGAATTAGGGCCTGTTGCCTCCGTTATTCGTCGAAGCTTCTGCACACCTTAATGACTTCTGTGACGATACGTAAGTGTCTCGACAAAAGCATTTCGAAGGCGTCGTCATTTATGCATTTTCGGTCTTGCTTGATCTTTTTAGCTTCTTTCATTGACGAGTCGACGCGCCGACACAAGTCGAGGAAGTCTTCAACATAACCGGTGAAGTTTTGAACGACCTGATAGGATCGTGAACGCAAGCGCTGCTCATGTTAGGATTGCGCCCAGCTGGGCGGCCGAAAACGGCAAGGAAGCCAGCACATGTCCTAGTGTGACGCTGGTTATTCTTGTACCACAGCTCTGCGACGCCGGTCAGAGGGAAGCTCACATTCAGGGGTTTGAAAACGTTGTCCCACCGGTTTTACGCGCTCACCCGCTCTTAGGTTGCGAGTCAATCTTCTGCGTAGTTTTCGTCACTGCCGTTGAAGTCTGGCTGGTCCCACTTACGCACGGCACCGGAGCACATCACAGGCTGAGGCGATGGCGTAGCTGTTTGGTTGACTTCGCTGGTCAAACTTTCGGCCAGCTTTCAGCTATGGAGTTTCAGGACTAGATGGTGAGCCCAGCTCCTCCACCACTTCAAACAGGGTTCATTGGTAAAGATTGCTGTGCAGGCGAAAAATAAATAGGGCACAGTCTGAGCACAGTCCGAGCAAAGTCGACGCTTGGAGAAGACAGCGCGAGAGAACCCCGTCGTTTTAGGCGCTGACCCTGTGGCTTCTACATTCGACTTCTGCTGCCGATGGCGATAAATTGGCGCACATCTCCTGCAGGGGATTTGTAATGGTCCTGATTCTTCTAGAGAACGTTGCCAAGCTTCTGCATTACTATAAATATATATATATATATATATATATATATATATATATATATATATATATATATATATATATATATATATATATATATATATATATATATATATAATTCACGGCCCAGGGGTTCAAAAGAAGGTCCTTATCACCTCGAGAAGTGGCATGGGCAATGGCTGCCAACCCCAAGTGCACGAAACAAAAATACCTCATCAGAACTACCCAAGAAAGTAGGAGAAACAGCCGTGATTGCTTCCTCTGCTTTTGTACATCACCATCATCATTAGAATCTCCTCCAGCACTTGGTTCTCATCTCTGTACGACCCTCCAAATAAACGGTCGCCCCAAACATCAACCTGTCCTTGTAACCTTATCTTCTCAAAGGTTATAATTACTGAATATGATTTAAATAAAGAAATAAGGATATACAAGGTAGCAGTTCACTGTTGGATCCCTAGCGCCACCAGGGATCCCTTACACCGCTAATCAAATGGCCGGTGCTGCGGCTCTCATGACCACAGTTGAAATAACAATAGTGCCTTAAACCGACCTTAAGACACACGTCATGCGACAGCTTCGCAATACATAACAACTACACTCCAGTCAACAAACAGACAACATACTTCACGCAATAAAACCTGAATTGGGACGCTACACAACTTACACAAGAGATACACTGAAGTCGCCCTTGCTAGGCTGCGGACAGGCCACACACAAGTGAAGCCCTCACACCTGCTTACTGGATCTTTGCAACCCATGTGTAGCAGATCTGGAAGGGACCTATTCGTAGTTCACATACCATTCACAGGCAATACACTTCGCACAACACGACACAAACATTTCCCTGAATTACGCAGATGACACGTTCTAGTGCATCCATCTTATGATGAAGGTTGGATTTTTTCAGCGCAAGACCAGCTACGGCAAAGAGTGCCAGACAAAAGTATATAAGAGAAAAAAGTGGCTAATGAAATTTGTAAGCTAGAATCACTATAAAATAAATTGATGATGTTTGAATGTAATGGCGCAAGGGTATTAGGGCAAACAGCGCCAAGAAAGTCTTTTGATGTATTGAAGTACAGAGGTGCACTGCCTGACACGAAAAACGTAGACCGCAGTGAAGTACACACGAACAGATAAAATACACGCGAAAAGTACACATGAACAGACACGAACCGACTTCACCCCGGTCTACGTTTTTCATGTCAAGCAACGCACCTCTGCACTTCAAGATCTCAAACCACCAACAAGCTCACTCCCAAGCATTGGTGTTTTGATGAATGGGTGACAAATAAAACAGGTTACTGGGAGCAGGAATAAAATCAATTCAAGACTACGAGCATGACTGTTGTACAGGGCCAGAATGAAAACCACGAGTTGTTAAAAGATAAATTAGGTGCTGCAGTATAGAACCTGGGGTAAAACGGTGGGGGGTATGAGTTGAGCTGTAAGAAGTGAATTTCTGACAGAAACCTAAAGGTGCACTGAACAGAAAACAAGGCACCGTCTTTTTAAGAGTATGACGGATGTAGTGAAATATGTTATCTGTAGAGTTCGCTCAAGTGATTGCATTGTTTAATGTCATGTGCATAGTATGTAAAGAGGATGTGTATCACGCATAAGCCCTCCTCAAACATGCAACACAGTGGTCTTGGAAATCCCGCGAGCAGGTGCGAGTGTGTTACATGCGTGCCTATCCGTAACCTAGCGAAGGTAACTTCAATGTGCCTGTTGGTTGAGTCCGGAGTGTATTGTCCCAAGAGTGGTTTTATTACGCGTTGTTTGTTGTCAGTCTGTTCGATCCAGTCTGCTTGACAGGTTTTTCGAAGCTGCTGTCTTATGTGTTGCTTGAGGTCTGCGTAAAGTAGTGTTGTTATGTTTACTGTGTTTCGGAATGCTGCATTGACGGCCATATCATCTGCCTGTTCATTTTCCCCTATGCTAAAAAGGCGTCGGACACAGCACACAGTCACCCGAATGTTGGAAGAATAACCTGCCATAATTGATTTGAAAACCAGATTAATCGAATGCTGTTTCGATGATATTCCACATGACAACCACAGACAACGCTAAAAGAATCCGTATAGAAGATAGATTCAGGAATACGATGTTCAACTATGTAGCTCAAAACCAGAAAGATGCCCCTGTAGTAAAGGGCCAGCGCAGTCTCGTGGCCAATCCGCCGAACCCGTGGTGTAGCGCTTGATGGAGGCCACGGGGCAGCAAAAAAGAAGAAGAAGAAGAAGAAGGGGAAGCTGTTCGTTCTCAAGGGATGTAGGCCCGAGGACCATCGCCGGGTCTCCCGTCCAAGCCACCACCCGGGCTGCTGACGATACGACCAGAAGCGGTGCGCCCGTTGGAGTGATCATTGTTCTGGTGGCGTGGAGCGCGGGCAGCGAGGACGCGCCGTGACGAGGGCCCAGCCATTCGTCCCGCCGCTAGACATCGGCCACCATCACGTCCTTTTTCAGCGAAGCACGTCCTCATCGACTCCACTAGCCTGCCCCGTGGCCAGTGAGCGAAGTGCGTCTCCGCGCCGTAGCGTCTAGACCGTCTGGTCCCTGAGATTGCCGGCTGTGAGCGCATGACTCTCTTTGAGACTGTGTCCACAATCATCCCCAGTCTAATGTGTGCAGTGTCTATTCCGGTTTTGTACATATCTCACGTTACTATATTGGTTGTGTGTGCATTTGCAGGAACGTAGTACTGGCTCATGACTACGTGGTCCGGCCCTACATTCATTACAAAAGTGGCGAGCCTGCCAGGATCCGCAGTGTACAATCACTAGAGAGGAGCCTAACTACTGTCCTTCGTATTTCGCCATACACCAAAATGTACATAGCCGGACTGGAAAATATATTGAAAGCCGGACAGGGGCTAGGCTTGACCCGCGAAGACATTCGGAAGTACTTCGACACTGAGCGCGAGAAACTTAAAGCGGAGTTAGCTCTGAACAGAGAGGCCAGGCGCCTTGGTCTCTATGTTGCTGTATTAAGACAAAGTGGTTTGCCAAAGAAGAGGTCGCGAAGCAAAATGAGCAAAAGAAGGATGAAGGGGAAAGGGAGGCACTCAGGGAGTATGCGAAGAGGAAGGACGAGGATGAACGAAGGATAGCTGCTCTCAAGAAGTAGATCACCGCTCGTGAATCACGCACATGTCTCGTTCGTCCTAATGAACTACCTCTCCCCCGTACATGAGCCAGACTCCGAACCTGGCCACCCAGTGCCTGCTCAAAAAGAGCTTGATTTACAAGCACCCCATCCTCACAGCGAGAATGTAAAAGGTGCTGAGGCCGACAAGGTGCAGGGTTCGTTTATTCCAGAAACAAATTCCAACAGTGGCCTCATAGCCAACAATGCAAAAGGAATCCCAACCATCAGTGATACGTTCCCGTTCTCACGACCGGTATCACGAAAACGAAAGAGCCGGAAAAAGTCAGCGATGCACTCGGCCACGGAAACACCTGTCTGTGCACCACATAGCGGCCTATCCCAGCAGCGAGAGTATCATGGGATTGTTAAGCGTTGCGAGAATAGATGTCTGCTTAAGGTGAGCTGAAAAAACAAATGTCATGTGTCCCGCCAAGCGACGAGACTTTCAATGGGCTCGATACTCTGGAGGAGTGCGAGGTTGGGCATCTTTAGCGCACGTCCTACCACTGATATCTGCGTTTCGGCGCAAAGTGTCATTCAGCGTAAAACCCTTCTCCCCAAGCACTTTTGCGAGCCGGCTAGAAGAAGACACATTGGAGGAAAGGCCTCAAAGGCGCATACAGCGTGATATGTTCCCAAGAGTTCAAGAAAGGCCTTCTCTTAACGGATCGTCAGAACAGAAACACGCCCGGAAGAGGCGCAGAAAAGGAATTCAGGGGGTGTTTCACAGCAGAGGGTCATGGTGCCCGATTCGGAAGAGGCGCCGAATTTCTTAAACATCCGTAGGCTTTTTCTGGAAACACGCATGCTTGGACATGGAAATGATTCTGAATAACAATTTCCAGCTGCATATACTCCCGTGTGCTTTTTTCTCTCTTACCTAAGCATTCTCTGCAGTACACCTTTCCATTGGTTAGTTAGGAACCTTTTCGAGTTAACACATGACAGGATTTGTGAGATTGCTTGAATGAACAGCGCGAACTGTTTTTATGCAATGAGAACTTTTCACAGTAACTTGCATGCCTTTTTGGTGCGTGAACTGTTTTTTACTTCATAAGAACTCGCACCTAGTGACGGTATTTTGTGACTTTTCGTGATGGATTGGTGTATAGCCCCCTCTGCGACACTGACTCCATCACCAACTTCTCTAGAAAATTTCTTTCTAAGAAATTTCTGAAGAAGGGGGTAGTGTAGTGAAGGGCCAGCGCAGTATCGTGGCTAATCCGCCGAACCAGTCGTGTAGAGCGCTTGACGGAGACCACGGGGCAGCAAGAAAGAAGAAGAAGGGGAAGCTGTTCGTTCTCGGAGGCAGCCAGACGGCCACCCGCACGGTGCAGGCCCGAGGACCGTCGCCGAGTCTCCGGTCCGAGCCACCACCCGGGCTTCCGAAGAGACGACCAGAAGCGGTTGCGCCCGTTGGAGTGATCGTGGTTCCTGTGGCGTGAAGCGCGGGCAGCGAGGCCGCGCCATGGCACCGGCCCAAGCCATTCGTCCCGCCGCTAGACATCGGTCACCATCACGTCCTTGTCCAGCGAAGCACCTCCTCATCGACTCCACTAGCCAGCCCCGTGGCCAGCGAGCGAAGTGCGTCTTCGCCCCGTGGCGTCCAGAGCTTCTGGTCCCATGAGATCACCGGCTGTGACCGCATGACTCTCTTTATGCCTGTGTCCGTAATCATCTGTAGTCCACCGTGTGCAGTGTCTATACCGGCTTTGTTCATATCTCACGGTAATCTATTGGTTGTGTTTGCATTTGCAGGAACGTAGTACACACTCGTGACTTTCTACACGGTCCAGCCCAACATTCATAACAGCCCTATTCGTCTGCCGAAAAAAAACTCGTGTTTTGGGTTCATGATAAGCACAAAACACCACAGTGAACATTTTGGAAGCATCACTGAAAACCTCCGCAAGAACGGTATTTATCGTGCAGATACATAAAATGATGCAGAAGCGCAATTCTTGGCTTGGTGCCCTGTTCTTATCAAGCTGTGTGTATGACAGGTCAGAGAATCCAAGGCGCAGATACCAGGGTGGTATAAAATCATAATTGGGTGTCCTGTGAACGTTTAAAAAGGGCACCTTGTGCTAAGATTCTTCCTCTCTTACCTTAAGTAAAAAAGGCAGAGAGACGGAATGACGACTAAAAAACAGCTGTTCTGAGAGGATTTCTTTATCGTGGAAATAAAAGGGTGGTTAGTCGGGGCCATAATTTTCGAGGTATACAACAAGTCTATGTAAATTCTCTGGTGATATAGGAACCATTTATCACACTCGGCGTAGAGCCTCTAAAACCGGCTTGTGCGATAAGTGCCACATGCCAGGCAAGGCCCAGTTGCAGAACTGGGTTGAGAATTTTCAGTGACATTTTTGTTGCAGACCCATAAACCATGCTTCCAAAGACCCATCCAGATCCCGCTAGGCAGTAAAAAAATACGGAAGATAAGTTCTTTGTCCGTTCCATACGACTGGTGTGACCAGATTTTAAGAATGTTGAGAGCCTTTAGACATTTATGTTTCGATTGTTTAATGTGAGGGAGAAACAGAAGTTTGTCATCAATTACCACGCCTAAAAACTTGTCTTTCTTAATCAAAAAAATCTTAACGCCATTAAGGGTAATGTCTGGGTCTGGAATAATCACACGCTTCCTGTAGAAGACAACACAGGTGCTTTTTTTTATTACGTTTAAAACCGTGCTTGTCTGCTCAGCTGGCATGTTTTTTGACACCGAGCTGGAATCGACACTCACAGAAGGACACATTTCATGATTTAAAAGGTACCTGGAATAATAATTTGCATGAGGCAATGCCTTCCCAAGGGAGTTCGTGAACAGAATAAAACGTAAAACGCCACCTTGTGAACACCGTTTTCTTGCCCTTGAACCATTGAGAATTCACTACCAACTCTAACACAAAATGTTCTTTCTAACGAAGAACCAGCAAGACTGTTCATCATACTGCCTGAGACACCAAGTGATTTCAAATCACCGAAGGTAAAAAAACGGCAATATCTTTTGTTTTGCGTAACTTTTACTTCTACTTTGCAGGTTTTAGTATTTACAGTATCATCAAGTGTAAATGACTTCTCCCCTAGCAGTCTTTGTCCCTGTTAGCCTTGCGCCCATAAATGCCAACTATCATCAACATATCAATATCGTGACATTACTTACCTTCAGGAAATTAACAATTTCTATTCCTCTTCCTGGCGTGTCTTCCGTAAATCTTCTCTTGTCAAACTCAACTGCAAATATTTCCGCATGATCTGCATCCGAATTGTGTTTGTAACCTTTAGACTGATGTAATCGTTCTGGACTTTGCGAAATCATTAGGCAAAGTTCTACACAAATGGCTGTTCTCAAAACTTACGCAGTTCAACCTGAACCCGAAAATTCTCGGTTTGATATACCGTTTTCTTCCCAACCGCCCTGAATGTTTGGACATTAAACTTACTGTGAAATTTTAATGATAATAATGATGATTAGTGGCTTTCTTTTTTAATCAAGACGTCGGCTTTCAGCTACCGACTTGCCTCTTTTATCTCTTTCATTACATCAGGTGCCCCCAAGGGTATGTTTTGGGGTATCTTCAGTTTTTAACACATATTACCCACCTTACAGTCCTTGCATTTTACATATGACGATACTTGCCGATGATTGTGCCATTTGTCGCAAACATACAAACCGTTCACACAAACCATTCACACTGCGCTCCAAAATGACTTTAACCTTTCACACAATTTTTCACCTGAAGCTACTGAAGCTTTTCTGAAGAAAACTAAATCTCGTTTCTTTTGAAACCAGCATATTCCTTTCGGTTTTCTTGTATGCAACCCATTTCTCCACGTCACATTGTTGAGACGTCTCCACGTCCCACCAATGAGTCACTCAGAAGGACTACGTGCCTAGCAGGTGTTGCGAAGTGCTACCGAGGATGATGCAACCTTGCGTCAGCTGTACCACTTCACATGATGCAACATTGCGTTCACGGTAACTGAGGCTGAACATCGTGTACTACTATTTATTTCCTACTGCGTGTATCAACGCTACGTTTAACCTCGCAAGACAAATTAAAGCTTAGTCTCACTAATAAAGCACATTTCTACACATTGAAATTAAAGTCAAACAATGACAATCGCAGAAACGAACACGTGATAATGAAAGTTGAGCGACATGATGTTCGCCCTAAAATATTTTGAACCTTTGGGCCCCTGTTTAAGGCTACCGTTGTCGAAATGAGCATTGGTGGAATTTAACTGCACTGGACCAAATGGTAACGATGCTATTTGTAACAATAACATTTGAGGTGATAACGACGATATCTGTGTAACGATATTTACCACCTTGCCTTATTGACCCCAATACTGGAAACATTGTTAAATACGTCCAAATATTAGTGCAGGTTTTGTAAAGGGAAACAGGTGAGTAGAGATTGAGAAGAATTGAGCACTTTCAGTAAGCTCCGATAATTGGGAGGATTTGAGCGCAACGAGAAAAGAAAACGGAAAAGAAAAGCTGCCACCAAAAGACTGGCACAAAACCACAATTTACGGCCATGGCAGTGCCGAGAAGCCCCGACTCCCACGAGAGCACTACGTGCCCCAGACTCCGGTGCTTTATTCCTGGGAACGCGAGGAGATGCCAGAGGCAACGCGATTGCTTACGTTGCGTTTAGCTATCTCCCGTGCAGCCCTACGACAGCGCAGTGTAAGACGTTTTCTTCTTGTGGTCCTTTGTCCTTATGTGTACGTAACGTCAGTATTTTTATTCAGTTAAACATCTATAAACTTTTCCTGTTTAGCTTTTCATTCGAGCCACGACGTATCTAACGTGGCGCAGACGACGGAGTCAGAATTTGCGGCCACAGGAGGATGAACGGAAGAACAGGCGAACGATGCGGACGAACCGCCCCACGACTAAAAGAGTGCGGCACGCAGACGTGGGGCACCGACGGACGCCACGTCAAAGGTGTTCGGCCCACTGCTGACTCTAACGGAACGCTAAGTCCTATGTTCAACGAACAGCAGTTCGTGAGAGCACGAGGATTACGAGGGGTGCCCTGCTTTGGCCGTAAGGACGACATGATCTCGCGCCTTCTAGTAGATGAGCAACTTCGCAAGCCCTCCAAACTAGCGAATGTGCCAACGGTACTTCAGGCTGCTTGCAATGACAAGCGGCAGAGAAACTTGCAAGCGGTTCTGCTTGTGAGAAGGATGTGATGTGAAGAACACGAACGTTTTGTGGGACAACGGGTGAGAGTCGCCGAGACGTTTCCCACGGTGCCTGAACTGCGCGACACCCGGACACAGGCATCATGTGAAACGGCACGCACACGAACGAGACGACGCATGCGAAACTGTGATTGAATGCTCACTGGACTTATCTCAGGTAATCGCCACGATTACAAAAACGCAAGCAAAGCTCAGTGCGTTTCTTTCGAGATCACGAACACACGCAGGTCTCAACCGGGCCAATCTTCGAGCTACATCGCACACGCGCAAGTCATCCCAGCAATGAGCAACTAGATGCGCAACCTAAGCAGTACGCACAAGGAAGAAACACCAGGTGCCTGGCATCCGCTGTTCCAGTCCAGACGTAGACTGGACTGGAACTAAACTCTGAGATAGCGGAACACAACGGAGCCATTACGTACGTTTTCCGCACGTCTTGTCCTGGCCCCGGTCCGCACAACCAACGACATCGAATCCGGATTGGTGGATAGGCCACGACGAGCGAGAATCATCTTGGCTCTTCAAAGGCACCATACGTGGCGAAAGACCGCACACCAATATCAGCAGAGTTTCCACGGAAAAACTCGACGCACAGTGCACGAAAAGTGCCATAGGTGACGCACTACATATAACAAACAAAATTTGACCGGTGGAGCTCACCACGGCCAAACAAATTCCAAGCGAACTGAACGCAACCAAGCCGGCTCGTATGGAGAAAACTACTATTTGCCACATCCTCCGCTCCCGGTTCTGCTGTCCATACTTGGCTAGCGATTGTCACAACCACAGAAATCAACCTTGCCACAACCAACAAATAACCCAACGCACACGATTCATCCCTACCGAAACGTGCCAGTTCTCCGGCAACCGCTGCGTTAACGCGAGTCCACTTGCAAACCAAGTGGACTTGATTCGCAAGTCCACATGTGGACTTCTAGGCTTCGCGAGTGAAACTTGTGGACTTGGTTCGCACGCCTACAAGTTTCACTTGCGAAGCAACCACCACAAAAGCGAGCACCAAACTGCAACTATTTTGACCGATACAGCATGCAACCCCACCACAACAGAATGGCACCGCACGCGAAAGTAAAGCCAACCGGTTCCCGCATCATACGCAATGCACAGCTCAAACGAAGCAACGCTCGCAACGCGTCGAACTATGCCATCCCGCACACCGCAGTCCTCTAGTGGATAAAACAACCAGCTACAATCCCACATGCACCAAGCACGCAACGAGCTACTTGAACAGGATCGCCGACGGAAGCGACGCGAGTAACGCAACGTTGCGAGTAACGCAACTCAAGTTCAAGTCCAACGAGGATGACATTCTTTGACGTGGCAGGCAAGCTCGGAAACGGGTGTAAATTCCGTGGCGTCGGGATTGCAAGGGGAACTCTTTCAATCGTGAAGGACAGCTCACATCCGTGCAACAAAATTGCGTAAACCCCGTGGTGATCTGCGTCGCCGTATTGTAGGCAAACGTAACAAAGCGTAACACAATGTCCGAGTTTGTACTTGTTGGAAAACACGTACATAGACAGCATGTCGCAAAGGATACGATTAAAGCATTCCGTGAGCCCATTTGTTTGGGGATGGTATGATGTAGTTGTTTGACGGACAATATGACATTCAGAAGGTAGGGCTTCAATATCGACAGTTAAGAACACCAGTCATCAGTAACTCAAGAGTTGCGGAGGTGCCCTGTTGCAAAGAATAAAGTTATAAATGTAGCCCTGCCGTTTCCGCGTACCGAGTGAGGTGGTCAAAACCTACTATAATCTATCGGTTTCCGGTGGAGGTAATGGGCAGTGTTACACAGGTTGACGTCGATGCGCTCGAAAGCCTCTCTTGGGCAATTGGCTGTAATGGACAAGGTAATCTAAATGGTGGCAAGTTGCATCGTTGAAGTTCTATATGCGCGCGGGAGTGCATGCGCACGAAGTTGTACATGCCGCAGCTCTGGTTTCATGAGCAATGCCGCTCTAACGTCTTTAGGACGCCGGCATGGTCGGAACGTCAATGCCTGCTCACGGAAGCGCATGTTTCGGTGCACAAATGGCGAGGCATAACCAACAACAACTTTACCCTTGAGAGAGCTAGTTGCGCCGGTAGAGCAACTCGCAACTGAGGGCGGAGTATGATACTTAACAATGCAGAGCTCGCGATCATCTCCAAAGTGACGCATCTGTTGCGTGCAGGAAGCAAACCATAGAAGTAATCTATGCATCTCTGCTTTGCTAAGCAGCCAAGGTAGTTACTACAAGGGACGACAAAAATGTGTCAGTACCAGTGGTGGCAAGGTAGGAAGAATCAGACGACACTGGTGAGCGCGAAAGGACGTCAGCATTAGTGTGTTTCCAATCGGAACAATAAATAAGACGGATTTCGTACACTTGCAGCCGAATAGCCCAGAAAGCAATAAGACCAGAAGGATCTCTTAGGGAAGACTGCCAGCAGAGTGCGTGCTGATTCCTACGAAATTCCGCCAAACTACGGGCAGAATTTTACAAGTGGCTGAATGATGACCAAGGACTCTTTTTATTGACTGATTAGTGTTGTTGGAACTTTATATCCGCGAGGACAAAAAAGTGATCGCAGATGGTAGTAGACGAGGACGATGAGGAACGATGGCGGCGATCGGACGTGTTCTGTCTGTGATGTAATGTAAATACAGTTCTTTTCCCTTAACGAAGGCGTTGTAGTCGCGACATAGTGGTGCCGAAATCCCGCGGGATCAACGAACCATGGTATGTACCTCAACGGTTGCGACCGATGCCTGAAAAGAACTAAAACCGATTTCGTCATGACCGAATCACGAACGGAGCATACTGAAGGTCACCTATACCGGAAACGAAGTGTTCAACGCTCTACTATAACGACGCTGATCTCCCAAGCGAAGGCTGCCATTTTGAACGCGGACACTACTCGTGAAGAAATATTCGCCATTACCGACCGCCTTGACTATGAGTCCGCACAACTACGCAACACCGACCGCGAAATCGAACCCTTTCTGTCTGGCAAGTACGCTGAACAAGAGTTTATGGACACTTTTGAGCTCCGTGACTTCATCGTAACTTGGCAATCCATCTTAAGGCAAGCGACGGAGTTCCCCGCAAGACATCTCCGCGGCCTTTGTCTCAAGTATGAACGAGCTCCATTTGAAATCGACATCCCTGCAACCCGTCAACAAAACTACAGTTGGCACGGTGACGCTTCTCAAGGAGACACGCCTCTTGCAACCGCGAACAGCTTTATGACTTCCCCATTGAACGGTATCGATGACTCTAGCAACGACACCGAGATACACGAAGCGGCACGGAAATCTTTCGTTCAACTTGAACCGAAACTGGAAGGTGTGGGTGCTCAAAAAGGTGCATATCCCGACGGTCCAGTTGGCCTCAACGGACAAACCAACAGTAAACAGAATTCGCCAACGAGCGACACCCCAGCTGGAACTGCAGCCATTACCGATAACCACGCGTACCTAATGCAGGTGCGGCATCCAGCTGACCTTAAAGTAGGCGCATTGAAGGAAGCCCTGCCAAAGAGAACGTGGGTGCATCAAATACGAAAAGACAAAAGGAAGCATAAAGTTGACATTGGTGCCATCGCGACATTTCCTTTGAAGTTCTCTCTGCACCGATACAGGAATGTGAAACAAATGATTGTAGTTGCCAGTGGCTTGCATGGCAGTTATCGGGCTCATCGCCACGACCACTTCCGCTCTCAAAAAAGAAGGGTAACAAAAACCGAATGAAGGTTTCTCCTGCTGTTAGATGTACTTGGAAACACCGGCACAAGAACCACCAGCGAGGCGAGCGTTTGCCCTGGATGACTAGAAACGGACCACGCAGGCAAAGACGGCGTTGTTGGAAGTACAGACGCAAACACGGCTACTAGGACTATCCCCTACGTCTCACTGTTTTTTTGCCGCGGGGGAGGTTGTTGGAACTTTATATCCGCGAGGACAAAGAAGTGATCGCAGATGGTAGTAGACGAGGACGATGAGGAACGATGGCGGCGATCGGACGTGTTCTGTCTGTGATGTAATATAAATACAGTTCTTTTCCCTTAACGAAGGCGTTGTAGTCGCGACAAGTGTTACTCGGATTTCATACTGGGGTGGCTTCCGTATGCCACAACGTAGTTGTGCAAACCGGACTTCCGTTGGCCATGCACGGCGACGAGACAAACCCTACCGGCATCCCTGTGCCTTTACGTTTGCGCAGACGGGTCGAAATGGCGCAATATAGGCGGATATGTAAGAAGCCGACGCAAGGTCTTAAAGGTCTTGTGGCACGAAGGCGACCACACAGAGTGATCGCTGTCACTGCTCACGAACTCCGTTAGAGTGAAACAAGGTAGCAAAGTTTCGAACAAAGCGTCGTAATTAGGAGCACAAGCCCATTAAGCTTTGGAAACTCAGCAACCGCTCGAAGCATGGTTGCGTCCGGATGACCACATCATGCGTCCGGACGACCACACAAAATGGCTCTTTTTTATGTTCAGCTGTAGTCCACCGTTGGTAAGGGAGGTCAAAACCTACTCTAAACGAACAAGATGCGTCTCTCAATCGGATGATAAGACGACGACATCATCGAGAGAGCAAAGACACCTATTCCACTTTAGTCCCATCAAAATGATGTCCATCATGTCCCAGGGGTGTTGCAAAGGCAGAACGGCATAAAACTAAATTTATAAAGCCCGTTCAGGGTAAAGAAAGCCGTTTTTTTCTGGTCAGACACGGCATTTAATTCGGCAATTACCCATAACGCAGATCAAGATATGAGAAAAAATGAGGTCCCTGTAAGCAGTCAAGGGCTTCTGGACGCTCGGGAGAGGATAGACGTGCTTGTGCATTATGGAGATCACACAACGATAGTCAATGCATATTCGGGTGGGTCAATTCTTCTTTTTTACAAAGACCAAAGCTCACGCGCAGTGGCTTGTTGAGGGGTAAATTACACCACGAAGCACCAAGTCAGCCACCTGGTAGTCAAGCGTGCAATGCTCCGCCGGGGAAAAACGATACGGCCATTAGCGAAGACGAGCATGCGAGCCAGGTTAAACAGAGTGTGTAAAAACAAACGTCGCGCCCTGCGATCATTGTGCGCACTCGAACGAAGATTGAAACCGGTGAAGAAGCCTCGTAAGCTGTGCTTTCTGGGTAGTGTCGAAATTAGTGTCAATGGAGTTCTGGAAAACATCGGAAGACAATTCAGCTGGCTCGCAGAAACAAACGCTAAGTTCGCCGCCCTGAAAGTGGGATATATCATCTGGTGATTTTGTGACGAGACGAAGGTCGACAAGCTCTAAAAAGCTGAGTGCTTCGCCCTGCAAAAGGGGGCATGGTATCTTCGATGAATTCATGACCAACATGGCACTTGCGCCATCGCAGACCATTAAAAGGGCGGGAAGTAGCGGCAGACAACTGTGTTTGAGAAAGATTTTGCACAGCGTAAACAGTACAGTGGATATCAGGGACAGATGCGCAGCACAAGGACACAACACGGGACGAGCGCGGTCGAACTTTCCCTTCAGTGACGACAAACGTCGTGCAGGGCACATCGTGAGAAACCTTTGTCTGGCAGTGATGAACGCTTGATGTCAGCGGGATCGCAGCAGAAGACATGCTCTTCAACGCTGTAGACTACATTCTGTATAACGACAGTAGCTGTACAAGCGAGCAGTGGCGTAATGTTTTGTGCATCGGCGGTTTGCAGCAAAAGTGCGGCAATCGGCGTCATATCTTTTCAAACCGAATGGCAGAGGTTGGCTCGAAAACAGAAACAGCAGCACAAGTATCGATTAGTGCTTCAGTCGGGACACCTTCTACAACTGTGTCGGAAACACTTTCGGGAGAACCGCCGCGGTGGCTCAGTGGCTAAGGTGTTGCGCTGCTGAGCACGAGGTCGCGGGTTCGATTCCCGGCCGCGGTGGCCGCATTTCTGATGGAGGCGAAAAGCAAAAACGCCCGTGTGGACGAGATTTCGGCGCACGTTAAAGATCCCCAGGAGGTCAAAATTAATCCGGAGCCCTCCACTACGGCGCGCCGCATCGTCTGCGTTGCGTCGGCGCGTTAAACCCTACAATCGAACATTTTCGGGAGAAAAACGGGGACTTGGACAGTTCGAGGCAGACATAGGTCTTTTCTCCAAAACTGCTGCAACTAGTTTTCCTCATCGTTGTTGGTAGGGTGGCTTCCCAGAGGCGACAGCGAGCGACGACAAGAAGATAAGCGGGGGTCGTTGAAGGTGAAAGAACGATACTATGTTTACGAGGTAAATTTCTGGTGAGATGGGACGTGTTACATAGTTTGAGGCATAAAGGATGGGGAAGAAGCGGACTGTAATATGAAGTTTGTAGGGTGATCTCCGAGAGAGGCATGACGCGGCAGCAATCACGGGCATCATTTTCCGGAATTCGGCAGGCGAAACAGACTGGTCGGTTGTCTGGCGTACGAAACAAACTGGCAGGGTAAGGGCTACTCACCTAAAGGCAGGATGTCGTATGGGCACAATGGTCAGAGAGTGCGGGGGGGGGGGGCTGAGCGGGTACAACAGGCTGATGTGAGTGTGCTGGCTGCTGCGGAATTTTCATGTACAACAATGCAGCAGGTTTTAAAGACGACGTTGTCACGCCTGTGGCATACGTGACTGGGGCAGCAACCGGTGCAAGATGCTGAGGTGTTGGAAGTGCCTCAGCTACCTCTTCCTGTGTAACGTGTCTTAGCCCTCTCTCCAGAATATAAGAGGGCTCCGAGCAACACGGAAGAAGGGAGATTTCACGGTTAACTTATTACCGAATGAAAGCATTTTCTCGGCAGAACTGCGCCGGGTTGTCTCCATAGGTCTGAGGCAAACTCGACAGATATTCGGCCTCAACCCAAGTTTGTCGGGTGAGAGCCCGCTCCCTTCGTAACACGTGAAAGTTTCTGCGAAAATTCACCCCCTCAGAAACCGTATGTGGGTAGTTGGCCAGAAGAATTTTAAAGGCGTCATTGTTTACTCCTGTTAGTATTTGGTTAACCTTGTCGCATTCCTTTATCCAAATGTCTACGCGTTAAGACAAGTCAATCACGTCATCTATATAGCTAGTAAATGTTTGACCTGCTTACTGGAATTGCACACACAGTCGTTGCTTCACGCGGATGTCGCGTACAGCATGGCAGCAGAATGATCCAGCAAAGCGTGTCCAGAAGGCAGACCAGGCAGTAATGCCAGGCGCAGTATTGCGTACAACTGCTTGGCTAGCTCGACAAGGTAGCAGCTGACGTTAAACAGTTTGGCTTTATTGTCGCAGTGATTGTGCGTCCTCACGCGTTCCTAGGATGATAGCCTGTCTGCGACAGTACTGTCGCCCATGCCGCTGAACCTGGTGGATTCCAGCTGTGGCAAGGCGGAAAAGCAGATAACGTGTGTGCCCTCCGACGCAGCGAGACTGACCTGGCTCGTGAGATATTGTGGACAGCGTCAGGTTGCGAAGTTTCAAGGTGGAATCAAAAGCCTTGACCTCCACCATATGTAAGGGAGACAGAAGAGGATCACGTAGATGGTTTAGGCCATTTTAATACAGGATAGAGTGGAAACGAGCGTACAGTTGAGCGCGCATACGACGGGCGATTCAGGTGCATAAGCGTCTCCTGCAAAGGTTCTGCTTACGCTGACACCGGTGTGAACGCAAACCCACATGGGTAGGTTGAACCACATTCCATATGGTTGATACCTGCAGACGGCACATACCCTTATGGTGTCATCGAGCCATTATTCTCGCTTTAATAATAATAATATTAATAATATATATATATATATATATATATATATATATATATATATATATATATATATATATATATATATATATTTATATTTATGTTCTGGGGGTAGTGGGTTTAGATCACATCCGGTGGCAATTTTTTCTCCACCTTCTTTATTTCAAAATTCTAGATTTGTTTCTGTGACCTACCAAATTCTCACATTTGCTTTCCGAGCCATTTTTGACTGCCAACCCTTCTGTCTTAATTCAGCGAGCCCCTCATTTACCATTCTTATTTGCTACATATACAGTGAGGTCGTCAGTTCTGGCAGTCTTGGTGCAGCTTAAGAGAGTTCAATGCTGACCGACCACTCTCGACATGTTGTAGCCACTCGATTCATGGCCCGGGGTTAAGGTTGTAGGCCACCAAAAAAAGTTTTTTAAAAAACCTAGGGTTGGTATAACTTTTTTCATGAGAATAAGCATAGTTTATTTACTTTGCCCAGCTGTTTTGAGAGCGAAATATTGTTTATTTATTCTGGCAGTTAGCCCTTTGTCAAAAAATTGGGTAAAACTGGTAGTGACGCCAGCGGTGATAACACAGTTATGAAAGGCGCAATTGAGTAACACATGGGAATTGGTGTAGCTAAATGTTTGGGCTTTGTATTCAACCACGGCAAATAATATACAATAATAAAAAATAAATTAATGTTCAAAAAAAAAGAAAAAATGGCAAATTTTACGAAACGTTTTGGCAAAATGAGCAGTGAATTCGAAAGTATTGGGCCATTTTCATTTATTCTGTTCCATTGCGCAGGTGTGTATGTTGGAAACGCGCATATAAAATGTCAGTTCAAAATACACAGCCAGAAAAAGGATATGAAAGTTTCTGTCAAATGATCTGCCGAAAAATCTTGTTTTGAGAAAAACGTAGACAAACTGTTCAGACCTAGCAAAACATTTGCAAAACACTACACATAGACGTAAAATGCACCTGATTCATAGCTGGGTTTCTCGCTAGACGCATTAGAGTCTCGTTAGCTCGAGTAGCGGCTCGTCTTTTCTTCCTAGCCTGTTTTGTCCCATCAGTTGACTTGAGCTGCGCATTCTATATGCGCTGCTACTGTCTGGTGGTGCAAGCTTTGTCGTGTAGTACCCTGGTTCGATGCCAGAATGTGTTCTAGCTGACGTAAACACACTGCCCTAGTTGCACTAGCAATTGCCAAATTTACGAAACGAAGCCTGACCTAGCCATCGTAGTAAACAAAGCAACAGATATTCTACGAGCAATGCGTCGGGTGTCGTTCGCCCCCCTTGTGGCCGTTTCAAGAGTTACAAATATTTTAAAACCCACAAGTAGCTTTTACGACATCAGCAAAGTAAACTTTAGAAAGCATTTTGAAACCACCATAATGTAAACGAAAAAACAACTTACTTTCTAATTCTTTCTGGTTTTGGTTTCGGTTTTGGAATTTCAGGGCGTGGTATAGAAAATATACTGTAACTCCGGATCTACTGGTTATAAGACAATAGTTTTTGTTGCAAAATATTCTGAATATTTGTGCATACAGAAAGTATCAAAACCAAAACATCCGTTTTGTGCAAAAAGCTTTACTTTTTAGGTGGCCTACCACCTTAAAACGAAGGTCCCATTAGCCCAGAGCAGTACGGCAGGCGATGACTGACACACGCAAGCACAGGAAACAGAAACAGCTTGACATAAATTCCGGCGAAATAGCCCCGCTGATAGCGCAGTGGTTATCGCGTATTCTGGAGATAATGTGTTAGGACCCCACCAGGTGGCCATTTTTCTACTTTTTTTTCTTTCTTTCAAAATCCTTCATTTGTTTTAAGGACATACCAAATCATCCCCTTTGCTTTCCGAGGCATTCTTGACATCCAACCCTTCTGTTTGAATTCTACAAGGAACTCTTTCCCGTCCTGATTGTCTACGTGCATAGCAAAGGCCTCTGTTCTGGCAACCTTGGTGCCATATGTAGCTCAAGAGGATTGAACGCTGGTCGACCACTCTCCAAATTTCACAGACAACGGAGTCCGCCGGTCTTAGACCACACCTACGCATATGCCTCCGAGCATAACAGCCTGAACCACATCGGCGGACAATGCAAAATACGCAGTAAAAAATAAATGGAATATAAGTTTATTTTGTGTTCGTTATAATACATGACGGGGCGAAAGAAAATCCTGCTGTGGACAGCTTGACGAGCTCTCGCCCCGCACGGCTGAATGGGCAGTGAGATGGCGCTGGGATCCCCCGCGGTACCCCGTCTTCACCGCCACAGTGCGCGGACTCCATCGGTCGCAAAGGCTCGGAGTTGTGCTCGGAGGGCTAGCAACCTCGAATTCCATTGCATACGAGCCACACGTTGTGCGCCACTTGTGATATGTTAAGTTCTTAGAGGCTGCCAAACCGGCTCTCAGATGTAGCCAACACTCTAGCTTATGAGGCATGAATCACGTGCGGATATGTATCCGCGCCCGCCCAGCGAGGTTCGCTGATACGAATATACAGCAGAACTAGAGCCGATACAGAGCAATTTATTTGGGATATTTTAAATCAAGCGTGAACGACGCTCGACGGCATTGACACACCACGCTATCCGGTCGCGATAGTGACCAGGAGGCGCTCACAATAGCCGAAAATAACCCGAACCCAATAAACATGCTCCAACCCGGCCACGCACATTCGCCCCGATCACCCGCCCTCCCGAAAACCAGGCACATTTGCGAGCACCCGGAGTGGTGGAGCCATATCTCGGGGCACTGCAGACATCGCGACGCCCCGGACCGGTATTGGGTACTTAGCGTCTTTTTCTAAAGTGCGCGCATACTCAGAGTCGGGAGCATCTCAGATTTTCAACAGTTCCAGTCCTGAAAGTTCTAGCCGCATATCTATCTTTATTTATTCCTCGACATGCACGTTTACAGTCTTCAACAATGTATACTCACAAACTTGAGTTTTTTTTTCAGATTTTGAAAGTGGGATCATCTCAGGCTTGCCAGTTTTGGAAGGAATAGGATGAGGACCATGCCGGCAGACAGAAGAATACGGGTGACACCCAGGTAACTGTACTTAGGAAGATACAAGACGTGCACCTCAGGTGAACATCAGCGACGACGCGAAGTTAAGGACACTACAGATTGGGTAATGTGGATGCTAACACTAATGGTAAAAGAGATCGTAGAGAAGTCCGGCAGTTCGGAAAATTCTAGAGAGTCTCTTGCAATGGCCAACGAGCGAAGAGTCTTGTTTGATCGACGAGACCGTTATCTGATCGAGGAGGCCATCAAGGTATTCCGCACAACTGTTAACCACCTAGACGACTACTCGAACACTGGTGCAGCTCGGAGTCCAAATAATAAATACTCATACAAAAATGTCCAAAAACAATTTTTCTCCGAAAGTCATATCTCACCAATGATAAGGTGTAGTCAACTCCTGCTTCGCTTTTATACAGCTTTGATAGAGCTTCTTTTGGACTACAGAAGTGTTGTTCAAGGGTCAGCCACAATAAGAGCGTTACAAATCGCAACCGAGTGCTGCACTTGGGGCTCCGCCTTTTATGAGGTGCTTTCCAAACAGAGCCAAGTGCAAAGCGTTCACATGTACTGAGGGAAATGGTGCTTAGAGTTCCAGCGAACCTATGTTTATCTGTTATATGCTTGTAACATCTCAATAATCAATAAACGTCTGTGTAAACTTGTTTTTATGAATACATCCGCATAATGTTTTTTATCGCCCGCCTATTTTAGTTTTCTTGTCACTAAGATTGATAGAAATGGTGGCTTTACGTAATGTCTTCTAAATACCTTGAAATCATCTTGCAATAATTAAATACCCTTATGGCACCTTGGCACTGTGTCGTGTAACTTGTCTTTTATTCAATTCGACAAAAATTGGGTACACGATATGCGATTCAGCAGCACGTTCTGTAACAGCAGAAGTATCAGTGTAGTAGAGAATTTTTCAGCGACACCCTAAAACAGGCTCCTTAGTGTGATGCGCCCCGTACGAACCCAATTTTAATTTTTTTTTGAGACCTTGATTGCACAATGCAGTATTTGCACAGCACAGGCATGTGGATTTTTTCGTGCATCTAATCACAATGTCAAATTTTGTATTACAAAATATACCAATGACATATATTCACGAAGCCTAGTGCGGGCGTTATCATACCGAAGAAAGTCCAAAAACTACATCATGATTCTTGTTCTTAAGACCACTTATATGAGTATATGAATGAAATCTTGAAGTGACTGTTTTTTCGGTTCCAGGCCACTTAGGAGTAGCGGGAAACAAGGTGGCGGAATAAATTACCACCGCCGCAGCTCTCACAAAAACAGTGCACAAAACAGTAGCGCGGATTGTACGCGGGCCAGTGGCTACATATTTCTTAGACTAACGGCGCGAATGAACGGGACAACAGAGGAGTAGACTAACACAGGCCTGTCTTAGTGTACTCCTCTATAGTCCCGTTTTTTCGCGCGGGTAATCTAAGAAACAGCAGTATCCTGCACCGACCGCGAGCCACAGTATAAATAACAAAGGGAAATCGCAAAAAGGTCGAAGTGAAAAGGCAGGCAAAAAATTGGGCTCATCTCCCCGCGAGGGGGACTCGAGAAAATGCGTCGCATAGGGGTGGGTATATCGCGTTAACGTTTAGTGTTTGGGGAGTTGGTGGTACTGAATGCGTTGTATCAGCAGCTTCTTGACGTAGTTTTAATGAGTCAAGGATATAAGGCGCGTTCGTAGCCTTTGATTCTGTGTCCGTTTTGTGGCGCAGTGGGAAGAGCACCATGTACCTTGCGTTTTGCCTGCTGGGTCGGGGATCAAATCCAGGCTCCGATGAGTAATATTTTTATATAGGGTAGCGGGAGGGGTGCAGACCTGTTGTTGAGAGCGAGGAGGGTAGCGTGATGTAGGAGAGGAGGAGTTGGGAAGATGGCGCAGCTGCGCGCTGAGCTGTTGCGGACAAACGGCGGACGCTACATGTGAGTTAAAGAAATGCTCTGCATTTAAAACTACACAGTTTAAAATGAAACTTGGGGCGATACATAACCGATTCACACAACAGACCACAGACGGTTCATCGCTGGGCTAAGGATATGCTACCCACGTATGACCCACTCGCACTTGCTCACTGGGTCTTCAAGACCCCGATGTGGCTGGTGTGGGGAGGTCCTACCCGTAGTCCACACCCTAATGACATGCCATGCACTCGGCACACTACGATACAAATAATTTCCATGACTCGGAAGACATCCCATTCAACTCCACCGAGCCTATTTTTTGAGGGGAAATCCTTAATTTTCTTTCAAAGTTGTCTTTCTTTAGACCTGTTGGTCTGAAAAGCCTAAACTACAGATTTACGGACTTAAATGCTATTCCCTTGGTTATGTACTTTAGGTCATTTGAGGTGATTTAGCACCAGGCGAGCTGCATACATCTTTCATAAGTCTCAGTGAAGAACCGTACTAACCAAAGATTCCCAGCATAGGTGAATAATCGCGTGCCTTTAAATGTAGTATCTGCAAAGCGACCATACTTGTGGGCGTGGCTACAGTAGCATATCTTAGACTGGCTGGCGAACATCTGCAGCATTTCCCACTGAATATAATGAAAATTTCATTGAATATAAACCCGGTACCAGTAAATATATTTCAGGCGCCAACCAATGTAATCCTGGCGCCAACCAATATAACCCAGTGCCCACGCAGTGCAGAACACATGCCAGTGCTTTGAAATTCAATTTGCAACCACTACAAACCTAGGCGCAGTTTATTTTTATCCTAGTTGGATGAACTAGGTTACGTGAACAGTTTAAGCAGACAAACTAACTGCACAACAAAACAGTCACGTGACTAGGTATCACTCTCGCTTAATTACTATACTGAATTCGATGAGGGTGTCATAGGTATAAAATATAAGATTTAAAGAATTCAATTACTCGAAATTTAAGGGGAAACTGCCAGAATGCATAACTCTCGAAGCAGAAATACGGACCCGAACGTGGGACAGGTGGAGCTGCTGGCGCCATTCAACTGAACCACCAGCGGAATAAAGTCTAAAAAAAAGGCCGAGACATGCCCTGGCGTGTACATGTGGAAAAACGCTTGTTTCTGTGTTGTTTAAAGGGGCAACCTCTCGTTACCTTGCTCATGTTAGTAATACTAAACTCACATTTTTTCTCAGAAATTAGCTCCCTCCAACATGCATTGGCTTTAATTATTTACCAAATATAAGTACTTAGGTAATTATTCGTTAGTAAGGATTTCGTTAAAAGTCACATTTGATATAACCAGGTCTTCTGAAGTACCAAATATACGTGCCCTTATGGAGAATCACGTGGTAGAAATCAAAAACTGTTTTCTGCTTATGGTCATATTATAGTTACGTGAGTCGTAAAATTTAGTTAAATATCAAAGAAATGCCACTAGGGCTTGCAAGAAATCAAATTGAAGATCTCGATAAGTGGAATCACGTTGGGCAAATATAAAATAGCTTCCCGGATCAAGTTGTGAGATAGTCACGTGAGCCCTATATTTTTTTTATTTACAGAATACTGTCACTCCCCCAAGGGGAGTATTACAGGGGTGGGCAACATGTCATCGCTCATCAACGTCCTATAAATATCTATATAAAAATTACACAAAGAGAGCACATAATGTAAACAATAGAAGTATAGCATTAGTAAATTCTTACATAATACATTAAAGAACGCCAATGTACGTCAACCATCAGGAGATCTCAAGATAAGAAAACACACACACACGGTGTAAAAAGCATCAAGTTGGACTCAAAACACAGAAAAAAATGCTTTCCAGGCAAATGCTTTCCAGGAACAAACGGAACCGGCAGGATTGCATGGCAAAAAGAATTTAATTACTGGTAATCATATTTTATTCTAGGCTAATACAGCATGTTCAATTAGTTCCATATATTTTACTAGTGTTGGTTGCTGTGTTACGACTGCGTCCAGTGCATTGCATTCACGAATTTCACGCGTGAAGAAAGAATAGCGAAAAGTATTATTAATAAATGCATATTCAACAAGCTCCCAAGCATGCCTTCTTCTAGTCGGTCTAGTATCACGAAATGTCAAGTAATGGTCAGGGTTTATGCGCAACGATCTGTGCAAAAGTTGATATAAAAATTTGAGCCGAAAAAGCTTTGCGCGACTTTCGAGGGTAGCTAGACCAGAACGCTGTAGCAGAGCGGTAGGGGAGTCAGTGCGTCCGTATCTATTGAAGATAAAGCGGAAGGCTTTGCGCTGTACCCTTTCCAATATTGTGATATTGTTTGCAGTGTGCGGGAACCTCACAATATTCGCGTATTCTAAAACTGGGCGGACAAAAGTGACGTATGCGAGAAGCTTCGTTTCATGTGTAGAATAGGACAAGGCCCGTTTAAAGAAGAATAGTTTGTTCATTGCTTGATTTGACACTTTACGCACGTGCTCTGACCAGCTGAGGTCAGAAGGTATTACAAGTCGTAAGTATTTAAATTGGGTGACACTTCGAAGTGGCACATTGTTAAAATGGTATGGAAAATCTAGTTTAGACGCTTTATTTGTAACGGACATGAATACGGTTTTGTCTACGTTGATTGTCATTTGTCAATCTGCGCACCATTGAACTATTTTTTTAAGGCATTATTTAATTTCACCTGGTCGTCACGGTTTTGTACTTTATTATAGAGAATGCAATCATCTGCAAAAAGCCTAAGTTTCACGTCAGCATAGTTACGTATGTCATTTATGAAGATTAGGAACAAAACTGGAGCTAATACGGATCCCTGGGGAACGCCTGAGAGCACTGGAGCAAGGTATGAAGAGTGACAGCCGTACTGCACGAATTGGAGGCGGTCAGTTAAGTAATTCTTAATCTATTGGTAAATTGGGCCATCACCTAACATGTATTTGAGTTTAAGGAGTAGTTTAGTATGCGAGACACGGTCGAATGCCTTCGAAAAATCTAGGAAAATGACATCGGTTTCAATGCGCTCATTTATGCCGAGGGCCAGATCATGCAGTGTTTCGACAAGTTGTGTAACTGAAGACAGTCCTGATCTAAAGCCATGCTGATTTTTGTGCAGAATATTGTTCGACTCAATAAAACCTATTAAAAATTTCAATACGATATGTTCGAGAATTTTGCTGCAAGTACAGGTGATAGAAATTGGCCGGTAACTAGAAGGAGACGCAGCGTTACCTGATTTGGGTACGGGAGTAATTTTAGCAATTTTCCAATCTGCAGGAAGACAGCAATCTTTCAAAGGTTTGGAATATATGAGATAAAGATATTTGCTGACTGGTTCAGCGTACCGTTTCAAAAAACCGTTGGGAATCAGGTTTGGAGCGCTACTTTTCTTTTCATTGATACCTAAAAGAAGGGAAAGGATACCAGCCTCCGATAAGGTAGGCGTGCCTATCAATGGGATGTCGTGATTGTAAAGGGAAGGATTAATTTTCGCAAACCCATTGTCAGTTGTGTAAACCGACCGAAATTAGACATTGAAATCTTCGGCTCTAGCCTGATCTAAACCATCTGGTGAAACTGGGTTAGTCTGCTTTTTTTTTATATACTGCCAGAATTTAAGGGGCGCGTTCTTGATGAACTCATGCAATGTAGAGCCACAATACTTCTTTTTAGCGTTACGCACTTGTTCCTTAAGTGATCTAGTAAGGGAATTAAGTTGAGAACGATAGCCTGAAACATTCCTTTGCTTGTTAGTTTTCCGTAACCTCTTGATTTTACGCTTGGTTTGAATTATTTAACGCGTAATCCACGGATTGCATTTTTGAAATGTTTTGGACATAGTTGGGACAAAATTACGCATACAGTGCATGACATGAAACTTGAATTTCAACCAAACTGCTTCAATACTAGAACAATCATCACTACAAAAATCATGGAATTCAGAGTCATGGAATTCAGGGTTAAAGTCCAAAGTTATGGCACTAGGGCTTGTGAGGTATCAAATAAAAGGTATCGATGCGATGAATCCCATGCGAAAATAAAAAAAATGCTTCATGGTTATGGTCATGATGTAGTGACGTGAGTCAGACATTGGTTGAAAGTGAAAATTGTCACCAGAGCTAGTGAGGTAAAATATTAAAGGGCTCGATTAGGGAATCATGTAGCACAAATTAAAAATTGCTTCCTCAAAATAGTGCGACAATGACACATGACTCACAAATTGGGTTAGAAGTTATCCTGACGCCATTCGGGCTTGTGAGGTACCAAATCAATAGTCTTGATGAGAGTAATCACGTGGGACAATTTAAAAAGGCTTCCTAGTTATATTCATGGTAATATTCACGTGATTCACAAAATGAGTTAAAAGTCAAAAAGACGCCACTAGCACTTCTGTGGGGTCAAATTAAATATCTCGATGATGGGAATCACGTCGTGCAACATAAAAATGACTTCCTGGTTATAGTCATGAGATTGTCACGTGAGCCATGGATTACGTTAAAATTTAACCTGATGCTAGTAGGGCTTGTTAAGTACCAAATTAAAGATTTCGGTTAGGGGAATCACGTAGTACCAAAAAGAATTGCTTTCTTCTTATATACATGACAGAGTCATGTGTGTCATACAATACGTTAAAATTCAGTGTGATGACACTAGAGCTTGTGTGGTATAATTAAAGGGCCTGACGAAAGGAATCACGTGGGACAAATTAAGAATTTCTTCCTGGTTATAGGCATTAGATTGTCACGTGAGTCATAGATTATGTTGAAAGACAAAGGGATGCCACTTGGGCTGGCGAGGTATCCAATTAGAGATCTCGATGAGGAAAGTCACATGGGACAATATAATTATTTCTTCCTAGTCATTGTCATGAGATTGTCATGTGAATCATAGATTACAATGAAGTGAAAGTGATGCCACTAGAACTTGTGAGGTGTCAAATTAAAGGTCTTGATTAGAGGAATTAGGTGGCACAAATTAAAAATTGCTTCCTGTTTAAAGTCTTGACATAGTCACGTGTGTGGTGGATTTGGTTTAAAATAAAGTGATGCCAATAGGGCTTGTGAGGTATCAAAATTAAGGTCTCGATGAATGGAAACCCCGTGAGTCATAAATTGGGTTAATAGTCCGCGGTGCCCTATAGATTGTTATTGCCCGATAGAATGTAAAAAACAGGTTCACATGCAAAAAAGATGCTGTTGGTATGTTGAAAAATTTGTAATTGGATTTTTTACGGTGTCGCGTGACTCCTACGAATGATTTATCAGTCACGCGACATACCACGATGTTTAGTTTTCACGAGTAATAGCATCATAGTTATCAAACGAGCACTTTTAATTCGCTTCTTTGTGGTGTATGCAAAAGAATTTGTTATTGCAAACATTATTACCAAAGATATCGCATGATTTCAATGCATCCTAATTTAGTCACGTGACTTATCATTGGGTAATTACATGACGACTGTTGGCGCCATGGGCATGAAAACAACTCTGTTTAATTGCTTCTTTAGGTGATGCGCAAAAACATATTGTCATACTAAACATGTTTCCTTTTGATGTCGCATGACTCCTATGAATCATGAATTATTCACGTCACTTTGAGCTTTATTACACGACGAATATTGGCACCATGGATGTCAAATAAACGCTGTTAAATTCCGTGTATTCCAAATCTTTACGAGAGTCTTGTCATGGTGAATATGATTCCTTATGATGATGCATGACTCCAATGGATTACGAATTAGTAACGGGACTTACTATGAGGGGTATTATATCACGAGTATTGGCATCATGAGTGTCAAATAAACGCTGTTGAATTGCTTGATATCATGATATACGGAAAAGCTTGCTATTATGAGCATGTTACCTTAGAACTGACATCACACCTATTTAACATGAATTTTTATGTAAGCACAAGGTATAATATACCTAGAATCACATCATAGGTATGAAATAGATGATGTAGGATTTCTGTTTACATGATGGCAATTTGTTTCGTGTTGTGCACATCATTACGTATAATAGGACATCACTTTTAATTATCATAAATATGTAATGTTACATACCATGAGGCTTATGATGTCTGGCTTAGTGTGACCGTATACATATATATAATAAAATGCTATTGAATCGTTTTTCATGCATGACATCATAAGCCTCATCGCATGTCACTTTACAAATTATGATAATTAGGAAACATGACATATCTTACGTAATCATGTGAACAACAAAAAAAAAAACGTTTGCATTCACGCAAGCGGATATTTGAAGGCATTTATTTCACACTTATGAGCTGATAAGTAGTGGTATAATAAGCCACATAACTCTCATAATAATTTCATGATCAATAGGTGTGATGTGAGTTCTAAAGTAACATGTTCACATTCACAGGCTTTTTCTGCACATTACGAAAACAAGAAATTCAACAGCGTTTATTTGACACCCATGATCCCAATAGTCGTAATGTATTACCCCTCATAGTAAGTCACATGTCATCATGCGTCATCATGCGTCCTCATAAGGAATCATATTTACCATGGCAGGATTCCCATACACATCTGGAATACAAGAACTTCAACAGATTTTTTGACAACCATGACGCCAAGACTCGTAATGTAATCAACCTCATAGTAAGTCACGTGACGAATTCATGATCCATAGGAGTGATGCAACATATTCGCTAATATAGTTTGTGCGGTGTCGCGTCGGTGACGGCAACAAAGGGCGAAGGAGGTGACGTACGCTCGATTGGAAGAGTCACACGAAAGAGACTAATTTATTCATTCACGAGAAATATATGCCCAGGGGTTAGCCCCCGGTGGTAAAATTAGTTGACATCAAAGACGAAACCGAAACTTAAAACCCCGGATACTACATTCTCCTTCCCCTAATTTGCTTGTAGTTCTTCCACCCTTATAATAAAAAAAAACATCATCAGCAAAATGAAACCATCATACCTTACACAAACAACTAACACAGTCCACACACGGGACTTGTTCCCTTTCTATTTTTCTTTTTCTTCTTGTACCCATGGGCCGACTCATTATACTCGATGGATTGGATCTTTGGCTTGTTCTGTTTGTCGACTTTCACGGCGTCTCCATGGAGCTTGTGGGCTTTGTCGGCCTTTTTGGAATCTTCATCGTGCTTGTCAGCTTCTTCCTTTTGAACCTCCGGCACCTGGACCTCTTTAGATTCAGTTGTGCTCCCCTCTAGTTCCGACAAGTTTACCCGTAGTTGCTCTCGAAGATCTGGTGGTAGCGATTTTGGTTGCCCCATCTCTTTTTCTAGCTGGGATTCTCTAAGATGCTTCGTGCTAGCTCTGCCACCAACAGGGAAGTAAGCTGTCTTTCACCTTTACATCAGAGTAGGTTTCTTGGTGGGTTGGCGTCGCCTGCTGACCGAGCTGGCTAACGACGACGACGTCCTGCTCGTCGTCGGGTGGGGCCTCGATGGTTAGCAACGGTGACCGGGTGTGGTTTTTCATACAAGCTGACGACGGATGCGTGGCCGCAGAACGCGGAGTACGGCAGGCATTCCTCAAGTGGCCAATTTTATTACACTGGAAACACGTTTTCCCCAGAGCGGGGCACTGTTGAAGCAGACGGAGTATGGCAGCCATTCCTGAATGGCCGATTTCGCCGCACTGGAAACACGATCTTCTCAGAGCGGGATCCTTTTGGAGGCGGATCCAAGTCCTACCGCAGTGGCCGCGTGTTGGAAGAGGAGAGCGTCGACCGCTGGTCTTGGTGAAGCAAGGCCTCGAACGGGACGGTGACAAACTTCGGTTTCTGGAGATGGTGGGGCGGAACTCCCGACGTGGAAATTGGGTGGGGGGCTTTTAAAATCGAAGCGGTGGAGTTTGTTGAGTCCTGTCGATTGCATGAACTATTTCTTCTCTGCTGCTCGATATCGTTGCAGCAATTGCTGGACTTCAGTTACATTTTGGACTTGGATGGCTTTGTCAAACGTGAGTGCCGGGCCTTATGTGAGCAGACGTTCCCTGGTGGGATCAGACGCAAGTTCCACGATGAGTTGATCCACGAGGGACGCTGATTCGTCGGAGCCAAAATTGCAATGTTGACCCACGTATTGCACACGGCGTGCGAAGTCGACCGCCGATTCCATACCTGGTTGGCATAAACTTGGGAACTTTATGTGGTTCGCACGCTGTGGTGTCGAAACGTCCAAGTTACCCGCGAGGGCCTGAACAAGATACTTCTACTTGTCAGCATCGCCTGCGCCAGCCGACCTGGCTGACCCGATTATATGGGCGATGGGACCAGCTTCCGTCCCCAAAAATGGTTTTAAGAGTGCTGCCTTACGTTTTGGCGTGAATTCTTCGCAGCCTGCTGCGAGAAGGTATGTTTGAAACGACCGGTGCCACTTGCGACATTGGATTGCCGGCCTCCCCGGGTCCGGCATAAATGGAGGTAGCTTTGCGGCTATGTATGCAAACTGGGCAAGATAATGAATGAAGTGGTGCCGCTTTACTGCGCTTTCTGAAGTTTACAGTTTCATGGTGCAAAGAATACGCGGTGCCAGTTGATAATATCTTGCAGTTTTACCTGAAAGTTACAATTCGCCTGACGTATTTTGTGCGTGTTGCTCGATGCACGTCGATTTCGGCAGTATGATGCTCGCTGCCGTTTCCTTCCCGGTGTGGTCGTCCCCGTAGACCACACTCTGTATCGCTCACGGCTCACTGTTTCAGCCCTTATTACTCGAAAATACACCTTGCTACCTGTTCGGTGGCTTAAACGTTACTGAAGGAATGTTTTGACGGTTCATGACGGTTTTTCACAGTTCATGAGTTGGCTGCACCATTGTGGTGTCGCGTCGGCGACGGCCCCGAAAGGCGAAGCAGGAGACGTACGCTCTAGTAGAAGAGTGAAGCCCAAAACAATAATTTATGCAATCACGCGAAATATATACCCAGGGGTTAGCCCCCTGGTGGTAGAAATATATGACATTATAACTGAAATTGCAAACCCCAGATGCTACAGATTGCAATGAGAAATGTTTGGCACAAACCGCAAACAAGCAAATGAATAGCCATCATTTGATACCTGTGATGCAATTACTAGTGAAAAAATAAACGTCATTGTAAGGCACATCACTGTATAATCGTCAATAGGAGTCACGCAACATCACAAGAAATCCAATTATAATTTTTCAACACACCGCCAGCCTCTTTATTGCATGTGTATCTTTTTTTTGCATTCGAGCAGGCGATAACAAGCTCTAGGGTATTACGGACTTCTAACCCAATCTATGACTGACGTGCCTACAACCATTAAGCAACAGCGGGTCCAGCAACTCACTCGCCATGCCCTCACCCCTACAGGTCGCACGGTACTGCTTAAACTAGGCTACCCCACTCCTCTTCCTTCAGACACCCCCCTGCGTATCCCTCTGTCACTCCGCGCTCACATCTTCGTGCCTCCAATAACCAAACACATGCACCTTTCCTTCAATCAAGACAGAAGACAGGCCCGCGTCACCCGCCTCCGAGCCTGATACCACAACAAACCGGACACTCAATACACGGACGTCGCTCCGCATACATCCCGCCCTGCTCACACACTGGTTGTCGTCGACTCCAAATCTGTCAATGTTACCTCCCTCAGCATTCTCCACGCAGGCACCACGACGGCTGAAGAGACAGCCATCCCTTCAGCAGCGACCACGGCTTCCTCTAACTACCTGGAAATCCTCACAGATTCGCAACAGACTTGCCGCAACTACTGTGCAGGCCACATCTCTCCCTCAGCGCTGAAGATACTATCCTCAATTATTGATCCACCCACATCCAGATTGTATGGACACCAGGCCATTCTTCCCTCGAGGGAAACGAGGCGGCACACGCCACTGCCCGTACTCTTATATTCCGGGCGTTTTCATCGACGGAAGATGTCCTTTCCGAACCCTCCATTTATCCCCTCGTCCCTCCCCAGTACACTGAGATCCTATATCATTATCGCCTACTGCGGCTTCAATACCCTCCTACTTACCCATCCCTCAGCACACCGGCGGCTCGCATTTGGCGTCGACTGCAGACCAACAGATTCTACATCACCACGATACTCCACCACATATCTCACTCCACTTACCCCTATAACTGCCCTTCTTGCTCCGTCCCAAACACTACCTATCACCTTGTCTGGGAATGCCCCTATGCGCCAAACCCCCTTCCTTCCCCATCCCCTGAGCAGCGAGAGCGCGAGCTCGCCAGCTCACGATGCGAGGTCCAAGAACGCCTCATCACTCGCACCCAAGCAGTTGCGCTAGCTCGCGGCTATCTGGACTCAGAAAGCCACCCACTTTTATGCTCAATAAATGTTTTCCCATCCATCCATCCATCATTTCTCCCACGTGACTCCCCTCCTCGAGACCTTTAATTTGATAGATCACAAGCCCTAGTGGAACTGCATTCACTTTTAATCTATCACTCACGTGACTATCTGATTACGATACTATGAAGCAATTCTTAATTTCTACTACGTGATTTCCCTCATGGAGAACTTCATTCGATTCCTGAGAAGCTCTAGTGGCATCACTTTGACTTTTAACCAAATTTGTGACTCAAGTGACTATCTCAATCCCATAACAAGGCAGTAAGTTTATTTGTCCCACATAGTTCCCCTCATCGATACCTTATTTGATTCCACACAAGCTCTAGTGGCATCACATTGACTTTAAACGTAATGTATGAGAAACGTCACATTCCCATGACTATAACTAGGAAGCAATTTTTATCATTGATACTACGTGATTCCCCTAATCGAGATCTTTAATTTGATACCTCAAAAGCGCTAGCAACATCAAGTTCACTTTTAACCATATCTGTGACTCAGCTATGTCATGACTACAACCAGGAAGCGATTTCTCATTTGTCCCACACGACTACCCTCGTCAACTCCTTTATTTGATACCTCGCAAGCCCAAGTGGCATAACTTTTTTTAACCCATTTTGAGAATCATGAGACTATCATGCCTATAACCAGGAAAAACTTTTAAATTGTTCCACCTGATTCTGCACACCGATACAGCACTTATTTATTACCTCACAAACCCTTGCGGGATCATGTTGACTTTTAACCCAATTTATGATTGACGTGACCTACTTATGACTATAACCAGGAATCAATTTCTAATTCGTGCCACGTGACCCCTCTTATTGAGACCTTTATGTTGATTCCTCACAAGCCCTAGTGGCATCACATGCACTTTATTGTAATTTAAGACTCATGTGACTATCTCATGGCTATAACCAGGAAGAAAAGTTTAATTTGTCCCACGTGACTCCCCTCATCGAGGCCCTTATTTCGATACCTCACAAGGCCTAGTGGCGTCACATTGACTTTTAACCTACTTTGTACCTTCTTTGACTATCATCATGACATACCCAGGAAGTTTTTTTCAACTGTCCCACGTGATTGCCCTAATCCGGACATATAATTTGGTACCTCACAAGCCCTAGTGACGTCACATTAACATTTACCCATGTTGTAAATCACGTGTCTATCTCAAGACTATAAAGATGAAGCAATTTTTAATTTGTGCTGCGTGATTCCCCTCTATAAGCCCTCTAATTTTATACCTCACAAGTCCCAGTGACATCATTTTGACTTTTAACCAATGTACGGCTCAGGTGACTATGTCTATGACAATAACTAAGAAGCGATTTTAATTTGTCCTGCGCGTGTCCTCTCATCGAGACCTTTAATTTGATACCTCACAAGACCTAGTGCCAACATTTTGGCTTTTAGCCCAATATAGGTCTCACGTGACTGTCTCGTCGCTTCAACCAAAAAGCAATTTCTATTTGTCCCACGTGATTTCCATATATTGAAACCATTATTTGATAATTCACAAGCAAAAGTGGCATTACTTAGACATTTAACAAAGTCTGATGAGTCTTGTGACTATGGCATGAATATAAGCGGCCAGCAATTCTTGATTTCTCCTACGTGATTCCGCTTGGGATTTTAATTTGGTAACTCACAAGCCCTGGTTAGTTCAATTTGACTTTTAACCAAATCAATGACTAAGGAATAATGATTCAGTGCGTATATTATGTGAAATATTAAGCGGAACGCGTATCGCCCAGACCAAATTTCTGGCAAAACATTTGTTTCGTATGACTAACATCATCACGGTAACGAGAGGTTGCCTCTTTAAAAAATACGAAAACACGCGTTCTCCACGCTTATACGCCATGGCATGTCCAAATCATTTTATTTCCCTGGTGGCATGGTTGAACTGTGCCAGCAGCGCCACCTGTCCCACGTTCGGGCCCGTATTGGGTTTCGAGAGTTAGGCATTCTGACAGTTTCCCCTGAAATTTCGACTGAGCAATTTAAATGCTATAATTCATACTTGTGAAAACATCCTCAGATTCGATCTAGTAATTAGGCGAGACTGCAAGATAGACACGTGACTCTTTTATTGCGCAGTTCTTAGGTCGTCGACTTAATCTGGTCCCTCAGCCTAATTGATCTAACTTGGATAAAAAGACACTGTGCCCGGATGATATTGGTTTCCAAATAAATTTCAAAGTTCTGGAATGTGTTCTGCACTGCGTGGGTCCAGGATTATATTGGTTGGCACCTGGAATATAATGTTTGGCACCTGGGTTATATTGGTTGGCACGTGTAATATATTCACTGGCGCTGGGAGTATATTCACTAGTGTTTGGATTATATGGAGCAGAAAATTCTGTAGGCTCTCCATAATCAAACTTAGTGACCACACAGACAGCCACACACAAGAACGCAAGCAATCCCAAACAGACTTCGGGGTGGTCGCTTGGCCTAAGCAGTCCCACTAAACATAAATATTCAAGCAAAAGAGCGTCACCCCAGCCACCTGCTCGAAACACGAATAAATGACACCGCTTGAATAGTATGCTCCGGTTCTAGATACTGCGCTTTTCTTAAAGCGCAAAATCTCGTCGGCAAGGAAAACGAACAACCGATTCCATCTCAAAGCTCATTGCCCGCACCCTCACCGCGAAAATCTCACCAAGGGGCTCCGTTTTAAATCAGTCCCCCTTTTTTCGGGCTCCTTTTAGTACTAGGAACAAAGTGGCCGCATATTCTCCACAACAATTCGATTTTGGTGTTAGGAAATTTTTGAGACGAATGTTACAACCAATTTAGCCTTTACACAAACATATTTAAATAATTCGTGCACTGAGCAAGAGAAACCAAAGCTTAAAACAGTACTGACACAAAATTTGAAAGCTGAGATAACTATGTAAAACGCTTCCTTTTTATCAGGAGATATCTCCCACCAAGTTTCAACAGCAACCGTTCAGCGAAACATATTTAACATAATTTTAATCTTCGCCCGCACGAGAAAGCCCAGAGCGGATCGACATTACATCATCTGCTACTTGCCCCAAACTGCCGACGTAGGGGCTGCTGTGACGAAGCCGACGCGCTCGTTGTGGTTGGCGCGAGCTGCTCGGGCGTGTGTACACGTCATGGTTTTGGGACTTATGTTATGCTGCCCGGGCCTGTGGGGAGGGCGAATACCTCGGCCAGTGTTGGAGCGCGCGTGCGCTCGCTCCCGCGCGCCTCCAGAGAGGCAGCGATATAGCAACATAGGTGACGTCATGTGATGCATCCTGTCATGGCGGCCGCTCGACGTTTTTATTTCGAAACCGAAACTGGCACGAATAAACGTCGCCGTAAATGAATGTTTACGCTGCGCTCGACCGTCTATTCTGTCATTCTATGATTAATGGGCTGGTAGGCACACATAACAGCGAAAAAAACGTAACACAAAAATTTTGTGTCAGTACTCCTTTAAAATATTTATTCACCCTTGTAAAAAGAACTGCGCCCTGAGCTAACATCTATTTTATTGCAACAACCTTTTTCAGCAAAACTCATCTAACACACATTGCAAATATCAGCTTCCGGATAGTGTCTTTTGTGGAATAATAGGTTATGGAATGTCTCCTTTTGACACAGATAAGTCTGTAGTAAGAAAACCTCCCCCAGTTGTTAAAAATATATTATAACTCTTCCCCCTGGTACCAGTTACACCAATGTCATAACTATTGCGAAAAATATTACCGAAGATAAAAATACCCTACAATAGTTTTTAACCTTCTCTATCATAATATGCTGCGTGAATGAATACCAGTTACTCAAGGTTATCAGTGAATGTTATTTGACCATAAGAATAATATTTTTTCTCATGATACGATTGAACTATTATTATGCAAGGAGCAGTTCACGCACCTAGCACGTGGACTCTATATGGTGATGCGTATTTGCACCTGAAGTTAGTATAGAAGGAAATATTGAATTTAAGAAAGGAATCGAACAGCCGCAAAAATAATATTTTATCGGAGTATGACGCCGTGAATCGCAAAGCAGCCAAGGCTGATATATTCATTTATATACATTTTTTGCAGCTGAAATTTCAACTTTAACACTTTGAAATAATAAAAACCCCGTTGGCGAAGCAATATATATTTTCATGAATATTTAGTATTCCAAATTCCGCCTCTACCCTCATTTGTTCAAGAAACCCACAATTCTCCCACATAAAAAAACAGCTAAACTAAACTGCGTGCTTAACCTGCGACGCCGTTCAAGTTATTCTTGAGGTAGCCGCCCCATTGACAAAGATACCTCTTGTTGAAGGGATCGAAAATTTTCTATAGCTTTATCGCAGAACCCGCACTATTACGCGCCAGAAAACTACAACTTTTGTAAAACTAGTTGTAACTCTGAATTATTTAAAATTTTATAATCTCAATACTTACTAGTTTAAGAAACACCATACGTACCTATTTCGCGCTGACTTGTGCCAATATTTTCGGCCAGAAACCCTAAGGTACCCTTTTAAACATTTTCCTAAAACCATCAAGTGTTGCACCCTAATATATACTGCCAATCAATGAATTTAGAGCATGCACGCGCTCTTTTAAAAACATGCACAAGCTACACCACTTTTTGCATTCGACAAATAAATTCTGATTCTAGCATGCTGATTTACCAGTGAACTTCTCTTTTTTTATGTAATTTCCTTACCCAAAATACCCTTTTGTAAAGGGTAATATATATTAGGTGGGCTGACAGATACGAGATACAAATACAGGTCATCATATGGAACACTTTACTTTGATGGTCTCCGTGAAGGATAATGGACACGTGATGGTTGCAACGTCAGGGAGAACAGCATTTGATTCTACTGCTGTACGAGGGGAAAATGAGGTTGTTTTCGGGGTAGGGCGAGATGTGGGCTGGCAAGATGATAAACAGGGGCCATGCGGTCACGTATGCACGTCGGAGAGATGATAGAGGGTGATTGTTTGAGTCAGATGTGGACCAACATGTGCAGCAATCCGAGGCTGATTATGCAAAAAAACGGAATTATTATCAAGAGCAGTTTCGATGTTTAGGGATGATGCGGTTAATACGTATGAACACGAAGAATATAAACTGAGTGGCATAGTTTTAATAGGATTTTAGTTCTTTCATGAACTATGCCCTGTGCAGACTCCAGATGGGCGCAACATATACTAGCTCATATATCTAAAAAAGAGTTGTACGAGAGAAGATTTACTTCTTGCGCAACGAGATGCAAATACCATTTAAAAGTTTTAGAGATCAATCGGCTGATTATATAATGTTTATGATAGGTGTCGGCATGAAAGATCAAAAGATCACTGGATACCGTGACACCTAGGTACTTGAAGGAAAGAAATTGTCCAGATGTAGATGTAGAAGTTACCTACAGAAAAATAAATTGACTACGCTGGGGTTTAAAAGATACGAGATTGATTGTCGTAGGGAAAAGCTTCAATAGCCAAAGGTCAAACCATTATGTGAGAGGTTGAGGTCGTTTTGCAGCGCAGTTTTGTGTGGACGGTTAGTATGTTTGCGAAAAATGGCACAATCATGGGCAAGCGTAGTGATTTGAAAAATGCAAGCATTGGTAATTGGTTGTAGGTATTAAAACTGAAGATACCCCAAGAAAGATCATAGGGGTACCCACTATTACGAAACGGGATAACACAGGCAAGTCGGTGGCTGAAAAGCGACGCCCTGATTAAAAAAAAAGCCAATAATCATAACTATTTTCATTATTGAACATATGCAGTAAGTGAAATTGCGGCAAATTGAGAGTGGTTAGCAAGTAATCTTGATATGGAACCTATAATTTTTGGGTACAGATTCAAATGCGCAAACTCTAAAAACAGGCGTTTGCATGGAACTTTGTAAGATCTTTCTCAAAGTCTAGAAAGGTTTCATCAGTCTGGAGGTTCCAGTCACAGTACTCATGCAGATCATGAGCAAGTATTTGCAGTTGAGTTTCATAAGACGAAGTTTTACGGAAACTATGCCGGGAAGAGTGAAGAAACTTGTTCATTTTAATAAAAAGAATTGTGTCACAAAATTGATATGATTTATTATTTTACACAAGCCGTGTGGTAGTAAGAAGGAATGGTATATAACGGGATACTTTAGGTTAGCTGTGTTGAGGACTGGAACGACCTTTTTCACTGTTGAATTGTATGGTAACATTGCATGGTAACAAGTCACAGTTAAAACACACTTTACAAATACACTTCATTATTATGTTTTGTATTATTAATAACGCAGTCTATAGAGGGCTGTCCGACGACACTCTAACAAATGTGTGCAGGCATGGCTAGAGTCCCGTCGGACGACATACTATTTTTCACACTAGGTGAGCGTGGCCACAGAGTCCGTCTTAGAAGTGTAGTGCTTCTTAGCCAAGCTTCGCTTCTTGATCCCAAAGTCGGTGATTCGAGGCCGGCTCTTGCCTCGGGGTTTTTTATTATTTATTTGATGTGTATATTTTCTGTCTTAGAATAATTTGGGTGTTTGAAATGATTTCTTTGTGAGCGTTAGGCTATCTTGTGTTAGGTTTAGGTTATGTTGCCTAGCTTAACGCAATCTTGAGCGATGTACTGCCACACGCGGCAATGTTCTTATAAAACGCTGGTGGACGTCGATATAGTGGAGTGTTTCTAATATTGTCGGACGCTCTCTAGACGCGGCATATTTCTAAGTTTGGAGTTACATTGTCCACACAAGCTGATTAAGACAGTCTAATACAATCGATGGTGGATAATACGAGCGCAGTTTTAGGTAATGCAGTAGTATGTCGCGATCCCACCACGGTGGCTCTATGGCTAACGCGTTGCGGTACCAAGTACGAAGGCGCGGATTCAATGCCCGTTCCCGGCGACCGCTTTTGTGATAAATACGTCAAGCACAAATGCCTGTGAGTAAGCGATTTCGGCACACGTTAATTTATTAAAGATCCCCAGGCGGATAAAATTATTCCGGGCCTCTCAATTACGGCGCGCCTAATCGCCTGCCTTCTGTCTTAAACCTTACAATTATTCTTACAATCAATCAATAAATTAATAAATTGTAGTAGATGACAAGGGTAATTCCATATGTTCTCCTTCGCTATGCACTAAACACAACCTTATTATAAAATTTTTAGCACAGTCAGAGTAACAGACGTTTTACCGTTGCCGTGAGTGCATCCGACTAAAAGCTGACCACAACCGCCGCCAAATCGGCCTAAACGCACTTACGTATGCTGCAAACAGTGACATTCTTGTCTCAAAATCCCGTCAACATAAGCGGGCAAATTTGCTGTAAACATTGAATCCAGCCCCGCATTTTTTTTGCTTGGTTTGAGAGCAGCGACAGCCCGTTTCAAAGGGCACAGCCACCATCACCGTCTAGTAACGTTGGCCAGTACGGAGTGAGCCAGCGCCTCTCAACTGTGTCAACCGTTGTCCCGACGAATCTGCGAAGCTCCACCGTTGGAAATGGCAGCGACAATTCGCGGAGCCGCGGTTGGAGACAGCCAGCTTAAATTTATGGCCCGGGACCGTATACCTTTGCGGTCTACGGTCGAGTTGATGACCTTCAGCTTCGGCGGCTCAACTACCGAGACGTTGCCCGAGCTGCTAGCTGGGCTGCAACTGCTGTCAGTAGATTTTGTCGCGATTTATGTCGGCGGCAATGACCTATTCGGGATCGGGCCGCATAAATCACCAACGGCGATCAGCGAACGTCTGGAGGTAAAACATTTTACGTTACGCGGCGTTTTCCATGTGAAAACACTTGTCAATCGTTCGTTCTCGGATTGGCCGGGTCCTCGCTGCCGTCGTGAAATAACGTTTTCTAAAACTGTTCATTGTTATGAATTAGTTTATTATTGTGGTTGTTGCTGCTGCTGCAGCTGCTGCTGCTGAGACGTGCGCTGTGTACGCCATAGGTCAGTTTTAGGGTGCATTGTGCTTACAAGGTGCGCTTACAAGGTACATAAGTTAGGTAGTTGCTATGTGATGCTGTGTCGTGTTTAATCGGTTCTGATGTAACGTCCGCCTGCGTAACCTTTGAGATTGAACATGGCGGTGTTTCACGATCGGGATCACTTCAGCGACAGTTCGCCCATGCAATCGGTTGCTGTCGCTTAGCTCAGGCGGAAAAAAAGGGGGGGTCTTCCCTTATCCTTATGATTCTATTGCCAACGGCAGCACACATTTGCCGCTGTCGCCGCCTGTGGCTAAGGCTGAAGGAAATTGGCTCCTCTACGCGTTTAATCGCAGACGACTGTGTAGTGTACCGAGAAGTGAAAGATGTCGAGGATAGCCGCGTGTTACAACGTGATTTGGACAACATTCAGCTGTAGTATCACAAGTGGCACATGACTTTAAACCTGAAAAAAACTGTACACATGTGTTTTACGAAGAAAAGAAACGCCTTGAAAAGTGTTTATGCTATAGACTGGCATTCTTTCCAAACTGTTAGTGAATTTAGGTATCTTGGCGTTTATTTATTTGGCATTTATTTATTTTTATAGGTACCTACGTCGCCCTCATGGGCATAATTGTAGGGGGGAGAACAAGCAAAAGAATACAGTACAGTTGATATAACAATGAAAATGGTTTACGCTATAGACTGGCATTCTTTCCAAACTGTTAGTGAATTTAGGTATCTTGGCGTTTTCCTTACTCCCACACTGTGCTGGCATCTGCATGTTGATTTTATAACTTCAAAAGCCTGTGGTATGTTGGCAATCCTGCGTAGAAACACCAAACAGTTCCCCCAACGTTCACGACAGCTATTAAATAAAACCTACGTCAGAACAGTATTGCAATTAGCATGCACTGTGTGGGACCTGCTATAGCAATGGATAAAACAAAATTAGGAAAAGTACAGAACCAGGCAGTTCGTTATGTGTCTGGAAATTACGCAAGACTTCAACGTATGACTAATTTAAAAGAGTCCTTGGGGTGGAAATTGCTAGAACTAAGAAGGAAGAAGTTGCGGTTAAAGTTATTTTATAATATTTACTACAATCAAGCTAGGATACCCCGCAAGAAGTATTTACTTTCCCCACACTACATACCAGCGACATGACCACAACCATAAAGTACGTGAATATCGCAGCAAAAGTGAGTTGTTTAAGTTATCTTTCTTTCCCAAGACTATCCGAGAATGGAACGCCCTGCCTTCTGCAACAGTCAGTATTGTTGATAATGAAGCGTTTGCGAAGGATTTGTGAAAATGTGTGGGAGCGTGTATTAGTGTAAACTGAACGTTGTTACTTTGTTTTTTGCTTGCGTTGGGATTTTTCATGTATGTACCCCTCCCCTGTAATGCCAGTAGTGGCGATGTGGATAAATGAATAAATAAATAAATAAATTGTTTACCAATGCCGACAATGTCTACTACCAGGTAAATAGCTTGTGTAAGTGAGCGTTAACATCTATAATGCGCAAAAGACGTGTTTTGTTACTACATGCAAGACTGTAAAGCAAGCCCTGTTACAGGGATAGACTATTGAGTTACTTGCTAAATCACTTATAGCGAATACTACCGTGCCTTTGTTGCAGAACCTGGTCAGAAGCGTGCATCAGTGGGCAGAGCATGTCCTTGTGTACAGGATTCTTCCAAGGGGTGACCAGCCCGGGTCTGCAAAAGAAGCCGACCGTTTCCACCAAATCGCCTGCTTGTGCGACGACTGGCCCCCTTTGGTGTGACGGTTCTCAATGTTGACGTAGGAATTTTACAAAAATATGCGCTGCCATTGCATGACTTGCTTCACTAAAGCTATGTCTCTTCTTTAGAACCACTGACCGATAGCACTATTGATGATCTTCAACCTGTCTGAATATACCTAGTATCTATCTCATTGACATTAAATTCCTTTGGGTACTGCTGAGAGGTCGCATTTAAGTGTCAGGCTTTTTGGTACCATTTCTCCACTCTGGTTATAGTACTTCAGTGTGTGGTACACAAAACTGCAGAGATTTCCGCCTGATTTTATGTTTTGTGACATGCAATGGTGTGAAAATAAAACCTAATGGTTTTACACACTAAAGCCATATGTAGTGCCATGGTTTAGGGCTATGGAATAACTCAGACCACTTGGGAATATTTCCACATAATGTTTTTTTTACCTGTGTTCCAAGTGGCATTTTTGTCTCAAGCATTTTGTATGCTCTCTTGTAATGCCAATGACTTTCTATGGAAGACCAGTGTTCAAGGTCCTCCCTTAACATCACAACAACTATTAGCACGCACAACAGCACCAGTGAAAGGTTTGGCATAAAGCCATAATAGTCAAGGACGAGGCTCAAAAAATAATTTAGCTTCCATCCCACATTGAAGATGTGAACGGCAGATATCCTTTAAAGTCCAACTGCACTCAAATTTCACCTCGACCAAATTTATTTGTAATGCATAGTAAGTACCCCCAAATCAGCTGGGACGCAAGTGGTATCCCCATGAAACGCCTCGTTAATCAGTCAGAAGCGTTTAAAAAAGCTCCGCCGCAGACTACGGTGCACTTGCCAGCGGATCGTCTAAACAGCCATGACACGCTTCTGGCGTCCAGCCGACGTGGTCTTCTTCCTCTGGCCAGCCACGCAGCTGGAGAACACATAGGAGAACCGGTCGAGCTCTGCAGAGCTTGCGTGCTGACTTTCTCCCGAGCTGGTGACCGTCCAGCCGCTTGCTGGATGGCTGCAACATCACTGCAATGACCTCGCTCTCCTCGGTTTCGGTTTCAAAATCACCGATTTTTGCTGGCCGCTAGCGGCGTCCACGCGCGTATTTCAGCTGTTGTATGCTGCATGTTGCTTTCTTTTTAAGCAGGCTTTACGGAAATAGGATTTTCAAGAGGTCGAAATTTTGAGAGCAGTTGGCCTTTAAGACAGCTTCATGTGTGCCACAGGGCCCCGGTGAAGTGCGATTAGTACAGCAATGCGGACTTTCCAAGCTGTTCCCAAAATTAATCAGCATATTTAGGATGCGTGTGACTTGGGAAGCTAGACAAGTACAAAACTTCTTTGGCAGTTACGTAAGTGATGCAAAGTATTTCCTAGTAATTGACTGGCCAAGATGATTTATTTATTTATATAGGTACCTACATCGCCCTCATGGGCATTATTGTAGGGGGGAGAACAAGCAAAAGAATACAGTACAGCTGATATAACAATCAAAATGGTTGCGGGTAAAAGCCTGTATAGTTGAAACAACAAAGTGTTGATTTTAACTGGCATAAATACGGCATCACATTGTAAATGCAAGAGTGCTATCGGTTACACAGGCTAATAAAAAAACACAATAAAAACGGAGCACATAAAAAATGTACAGGAATTATTAGTTCAACAAACAAATGTGCAAATTTCTAACAAAAGATGAAGGAGGTGCCGACAAACTTTCCTCTGGCAAGCCGTTCCACCCATGCGTGATCCCTGTCGAAATGACATATTTGAATACGTTGATCCTGGACGTGTATTCATGCAGTTTTAAAGAATGGTCAGTACGGGGTGACACATAGGCAGGTTGTCTTGAATACTGTCCCTTTTCAATGCCTGTTCTGCACATGAATATGCTGTAAAATAGGAACAGTCTTATGTATTTTTGCCGGTCTGCTAGCAGAGGCCATTGTAATCCTTAACGAATATTGGCTGATTTTATGGTGAAGCGTGCTGCTCGTGCCTGTATACGCTCAAGAGCTTCTATATTTGGTTTGGTTGAGGGGTCCCAGGCACTGCAAGCATATTCTAATATGGGACGCACACAAGACGTGTATAGTGTGTCTTTCAACTTAGTTGGTGCCTGTCTAAAATTGCGCCTCAATAAATTTAGCTTACAGCTACCCTAAATGTCATGTAATGAATATGAGCACTCCAAGAGAGGTTTCCAGAAAAGATTATCCCTAGATATGTATATTCTGTTGCAACAGGCAAGGTAGCCCTGGCCATGACGTAATTTAAATCCGAGGCTATTTTTTGTTTGTAAATCTCACCAACGTACACTTCAACAGATTTAATGTCATTCGCCATGAATCACACCAAGAAACTACAGAGCTCAGGTCATTCTGCAATTGAACGGTGTGCACTTCACAGGTAATGTTATCGCAAATGCAGCAATCATCAGCATACAATCAAACACGGCTAGAGATATTGTTGGAGATATCATTCATAATAGTGAGAAAAGGCAGGGGCCCCAAAACAGACCCTTGCAATACTGACAAAACACCGACACTTGATGAGCACACACCATGCAGAATCACACACTGCTGTCTTGCAGAAAGGTACGCTTCGGCCCACATTAAAAGCACATTGGATATCAAGACAACGAAACTTTTGCAACAGCAACACATGTGACACGGAATCAAATGCCTTCTGCAAATCCAGAAATATGCAGTCAGCCTGAAGGCATGAGTTAATAGAAGCTGCAATGTCGTGGGTAAAACTCGACCAGTTGTGTATCGCACAAAAAACCCGCCCTGAAACCGTGTTGCAATGGAGAAAAGAAGTTCTTACCAGAGTCCTGCAATGCTTCTCTGGTCATGAAACTCCCGGCCAAGTTTCGTGCGGGGACAAAGGCTACCGCGAGTGGCGCCACCGCAGATCAGAGGGCATCGGCCGGACGCCACTGGCCAGAGACCGGCAGGCAGGAACGCAGTAGAGGCATGCCTGTTTACACCAATTTTTTTCGACACTCACAATATAAGTTTATTTGAGCAGCCCACGACACGTAAAGCGAAAACGCACTCCTGATAAGGCGGCGAGCGTCTGTTTTATCTTACTCCGTGATCCGTTCCTTGCCAAATGCGCTCTGACCACGCCCCCGGCTGCCCTGCGATCAACACCAGCTCCGAGGCGCGGCAGTGTACGAAGCTCTCCCGTAGCGTGATAATGAAGTTTCATGACCAGAAAAGCATTAAAAGACTCTGTTATCACTTTGTGGATGATTCATTAAGTTTGTGTAAATGATATGTTCAGACACAGACGTGCAGACGTCGTTTTATTAAGATAAGCGTGACCGTGCCTTGCATGCGCATGTGTCGCATCGGAAGGGCACGCGTAAGAAGAGCGCGCGAGCAGACGAAGTGGCTGCATGGTCCACCGGCGCAAAAACGCGTTCCAGCGCTCCAGGCTCGCAGCACTCCGCTGTCGCTGCGGGGAACCACAGTCCCACTCATTGGCAACCTGAAGCAGCAAGCCTACGGTCAACACGCTCTCATCCTCGTGGTATACAACAATAGAACAGAAAGGTTCAGCGGGCGTCCACGAGCGGCACTGCATGTACCGGCGGCCACGTGCTCGCAATGTCGTGTTTCAATCCGTGAGCACTGTACACTAAGCTTTTCTCGAGACCCCACAAATAGCTGATAACCAGCGGCTGTGTTAACTTAGTTAGGGCAGGAAAAGCGATTGCAAATTTTTGCTCTTCACATGTACTGTGAGTCGGTCTACTCGTTGTAATTCTTGTACCTTTGCTATATAATATAAACTTCAGTTGATTTTGATTCCTCGTTACCTTGAATAACTGCAGTAACTCTTCATCTTGAGTGAGCATGCCTTACATTTTACACAAGTATGCTAGTCATACATGCATTTTCAGCAGCCCTCAAGCAAGTCAGCAAAGGGTTGAAAGCCAAAATACCGATTGTACACCTACTGTGGAGATATGTTTGCTTCATCAAGCTTGCTAGGTTTATTACACTACAAAGTAACAACAGAGCCCATTCATCATGCACAAATCCTGCGCAGGCTACCTGGTTTTGTAGGCGTGTTTGGTCAGTGATCTTGTCACACTATGGCAACTCCCAGTTGGCCAGCATTGTCATTTTGCGTAGCAAGACAAGTCGATTGTTCTTGCTAGCAGTTTGTGGCCTGGAGTGACTGCAGCTGGTCCATGCATGGTGCCATGATTGAAAGCTACAGATTTGTTTTGGGTTTTGTGGGCATTGACCATAACAAAAATTGTACCCCGACCCGGACTTCTCTACCTATTGTTGTCTCGCTGTCTGTTCAGCCTCTGATGAAATGTTTGTGAAGAATTCTTCTGCTTGAAATTTTGGGTCCGTCAGGAAAGTGCTGCCGCAGTCTGCAGCTTTAAAATGTCCATCTGCTTACTTAAAACATCTCTTTTGTAGCTAACTGCACGTAAAAAAATGAACTATTAGGGGGTGGCAGTACATATTGAGATGATTCGTGAATAATGACGAAGCAACGTATTCACAAAGAGATGTGATAAACACATTAAGTGTGTACATGGTGGCCATGACAGAACCCACTTAAACTGCACACCCACAACTGTCCTGTCGACATCAATGGTTGGCCAGCGTGCATGGGGCATCATCCACCATGTTCCGAACCTCTTGAAATAAAGTTGGGGTTTCCATTTTTCCCCGAAAAAAAAGGGCGGGGGGCGGAGGGGTGTCCTTCAAAGCAGGGAGTTGGTATACAGACAGTTCAATTTGTTGTTGAAAAAAGGAAAGTACCATGTGTTTTCTTTTAATAAAATGTCATTTATTGTAGTGATTTCCTAAATAGAAATCAAGCTAACATTTCTTCGGAAAGTGACAGATTCTCATTATTGCTCTGAATGTGCTGCGCTAAAAAGAAACTGCAAATGCTTTATGTGGTTACTAGTTCGGGCGCTAACCCACATATTTTCTCTGCTCACATGTCTCTGCGCAGCCTGTCGATCATTGTAGCTGCTGAATTCACACTCCTAAAATGCAAAAAAAAGTAATCGCGCACGATATTAAAAAAACAGCTAAATAATCACTGGTTTTAAGTACGGACGAGCAACCAGCCTGCTGATTAAACAAAGAGTTGGGCCGGTCGAAAACTGGGCAGGTACAGTTTAATTGTACCCTAAGTACAGCTTAATTGCACTGAGCTGTAGATGCAAGAAGTGGGTTGTAGCACAGTTTGCTGAAAGTGAGCCAGCAAGGGGTCTTTTCACTCCAAAAAAAGGGGGTGTCGTTTTGAAACGCCGCAGTAGTACCACGCAAATATATGTGTTCATGGGTTGGGGCTGTCGTTTTGGGTGGCGGAAAAAAGACAGAAAAGCATGCAGGGAGTGCCAGGAGTAGGGCTGCAAGGAAGGTGTTTCAAAACTACACCCCTTTTTTGGAGAATTTTGCCCCACGATTTCCACGGTGCATACCTACGCAGGATTTGAACTACCCAGTTCATTTCACTTCTCCTCACTACAAAACAATTATGATACATGCTGCATTTTTCTGCAGAATCATCCTTACTAATAAGTGGAGCATCTAGCTTTTGGTGTTAACCCAATGAGTCCATCCATTAAAAAAGGCTAGGTAATATAAAAAGGCAGCTTTCTATGACACTACACGAGAAATCTAGTTGAACAAGTAAAGCGCCTGAACAAGCACACAAAACAATAGTTGACATAAGCACACATATTGCAGGTTAACAGGTAACGAAATAGGCAGGGTTTTAAAGCCTGTAGCACACAGAACAAATGAGGCAAAAACGAAATCAGTAATGGACGATGCAGCTTTTATTATTTTTCTGCCAAGAAACGTGGGTGAATTTATATGTTTTCTGCGGCAAAGGCTGGGGAATCGAGGCTACTGGGTGGGATGAAGCTTACCCACAATTAGTAATGAGAGGACTAAGACGAGCCTTTGATGGTGGAGTTTTTTTTAGGAGCGAAAGTGTTGGTAGAAATTTCTGTGCATTCGGGCATGCTGACCACGTAAGAAAGTGGTCTCTCTATCAAACAGGGTGTAACATTAGAATCATTGTCAGGTTCTACATGAGGATCACGCGAGCTTACTCTGGGGCACAAAGGCTGCGAGGTGCCCTTGAAGGACTTTTTGAGGGGCAAAGCTCCTCTCGCTCGGGCTCTGTCCCGTCCCCATACATGGCACAATAATGATGATTGTGGCAGGATCCCCTAGGGATTCGCCAACCAAAGATTGGCCGAAGAGGTGAAAACGTTCAATGCGTTCGTTGCTACCCAACAAGGACGAGAGGAAGAAGAAGAGGTTGTTGGTCGTCGCCTGCGAGCTCAAGACACGTACTGGGGGTGGGTACACGACACAAGACGCTCTGCAGAAGGTGACGGCCATGGTGGCTAAAATGTCACACATCGAATTCACCAACTTACCCATGGAGATTCTCATTGTCCCAAACAAGCCCTACATATTCACCACAAACATCGACGTCATCGACGGGGTTGTCAACGGAGCGGTGGAAGGCCTGAAGTGTCGAGTTTTTGCATGGTGTCTGGGCGAATGGTTCGCAGTTTCACCGATAACCATTTTAGCTTCGCCCCTCTCATCATCATTCACTTCGGGGAGATGGCGATATTTTTTCCTTCTGTGTACCCTGCTCGGTACACATTGTGGCCACGACTAGCGTACGTGCGAAAATTGGCAGAAGTGAGCATAACTGAATTTGCAGCGTCATGCCAGCTGAACTACTGAAATTTGGCGCTGTCAATTTTACGTGTCACCGCTGCCTAGCAGCAGAGAAAAAAGTTGTATGGGGGGGGGGCAGTATGAATTCCTAAACCCTCTGAATGGTCGCCAAAAGTACACGTTCAGGAGACTCAGCGAACCTTCTAGTCTACTTGCGGAGGAAAAGTGGTAGTGAGAGGTGGCAGCAAGCGAGGTGATGAGATTTTACAAACGTGCGGCCAGCCAATACCCTTTCAAAGACATACCAAGAGGCATATTTCCTGAGTTGCTAAACGGAGGGATGCATCTGAGCAACCAACAATCAGTAGAAACATTTATTTTGATGATGCTGATGGCCACTGTGGCCTTTTGTGACAGAATAACGCCTGAAGGGACCGGTGTTTATCAACCAGATTTATGGGAAATCCCCGGGGTGGAGTAAGTTTCTGCAAAGCTTTCAGCAGTTCCCCCATCAAGCCACTCTGTCATCCGCTGATGTTCACAGGCACCAGCTAAGTATACGGTGAAAAACGCACTTTGAAAGACCACCGATGGTGAATGTCGTCACGTTATCAATGGCTGAACCGAGGCCACCGCACTGTAAGCAGTTTATAGCAAGCTAACCGTTCCTGCCTTTCCTTTTCTCTCTATAGCAATCTACGCTTGTCTCTGTTAGGTTAAGAATGGTAAAAGTAGAGGGTTAGGATGAAAAACTGCATTCAACTGAAGGTCTGGTAGGGGGGTTGGGTCTTTATCCAGGACTCCGTCGGTTCTACCCACCGCGTTCACCCTTTCGGTCAGCCATAGCTGCAAAGTCGGGTCAAAGTTGGCAAGTTCACTCCCACTGTTTGTAGGTATGGCTGGGTATTGAGTTCATGTCGGGGTTATTCTGGAACTTCCACACAATGTGATAGACAGTAGCACATCTGCACGGGGGGGGGTGGGGTGTAGAGTGTGAAGTAAGTGTCGTGTAGCATCGTGAGGTGTGGGAACGTGTTTGTTTAGAGTAGACGTAGGGTAACTTCTTGTTCTTTTGAGATAGGGTCAGCTCCTGGCAGGTAATTGTGTAAAGATAGCCTTTGGTGTTGCGTTCTATTACTAAAAATAGTAAGAGGGTTATCTGCCCGATTGTCATCCTCCAACGGTGCCCAGTTTGCAAAACTTCGGACAATCAAGCAGCCAGAGCAAGCTCCTTGATTGTCACTGAGTAGTGAATGGGAAGGCGTCCAAAATATTGATAGAACAAATTATTGATAGAACTTCTAGTCAAAACACTACATACCATGTAGAACTTCAACTTCAACCTATCAGCTGTGAGAGGAAGTGTTCTATTACATACATTCAGGCACGTACAAGAACTGCAACAAACAGAAACCACAACAAAAATTACGAACACACAAGTTGATATTGTCTAGAAACCCAAGAAAAATCAAGAAGCGCTTTTTCCATCCAAACAAACCAGTGTCACGTGATCTTAACAAAACGTAAACCTTGTTACTACTGGAAATTCAGGCATTTGCAACGGCTCTTGGTGTGACCTTTTTTATTGTATTGAACCCACAACAACATTACTCGTGAACCTCGAACCTGATGTAGTAATATTTACTGCTTTGTGTTAGCGCTTCTCAAACAGGAGGCAGCATTGCTTGGTTTGTGTGCACAATGAATTAAGAGAGACTGCTCCGGATTTCGCAAGTGTTTGAAGAAACTGGTGAAACTCACTGCAGAACACAGGGAGGCTTCCTTAGTCACGCACAAGTTTGTTGTTTGCGAGCAATAAATGCACCGAAGCTGGTAGCAAGCAGTGCTGGAAGTACAAATGGAAACCACACACGCGCAAAAAAGCGGTACCAATGCCTCTCTTGGAAGGCACATAACAAAAAGAGTTCAAACGGGCAGGTAAAAAAAATGCTTCCATAAGCTTCACGAGTTTCTAGGTAGTATGCTTGAAATATTATTGGACTTGTTTGCCACAGTATAACTAAAGCGACACAAAATCCACACAATTAAAGCAAGTATTATATGGTAAACATTTGATAAACATCTGTATTTTTGGTAGTGCGATTAAGAAAATATTGGGATCATGTCGCGTTGCTCCAACGAAATACGTGCGAATTTCCACCTAATGCTACTCACATACCAATCAAGGTCTTCGCTTTAAATAAATAACGTTTTTACCACCACCGCCAAGGTCTTATTAAAATGTCCGCCGTTGTATTTAACGAAGTTGCAATACTGGTATGGTGACGCTGATGTAAACAAACTTCCAAGATGGCGGCGCCCATGTACATGTCCGTCGATGGGACGCAATTGGAGTAGAGTTGTTATTTGTGGCGTATGTGTCGCCGCTTAAATGACGCACGCGAAGTCATTCTAACCTCTAAGTCTATTAGCTGCCGGAAATTAAGCTGCGCAGTATGCCAATACCAATTAAAATGAGCGTGTCGCCTACTGGGCGTGTCTGATGCAGGGTGCCGCACGTTCGCTGGCCGTAGCTTGGTTGGTTCGAAGATCAAGACGATGCCGCTGTTTCATGCTACTTCGTTAACGTTTTCACATCTTCGGAATCTCTGCACTTTACTTTGCTGGAGCGATTTCATTGTTAATTCTCGAGATGATCCCCCCGGTGTCGTGGTCTGCACACTTACGAATGCTTGAATGACTATGGCCATTGCCTGTCTCCGCGTAATTTAGGGCTGGTGAACCCGCTACGTGGTGGCTTTATATTAACTTTTTATTCTGTAAAACCTCGTTTTGGTTGCGTTAAAAGTGATGGTTAAGCTTGCGTCAGCGTATGATGTAATTCTACAAGTGTAGTGAGTGACATCTCGCGGTGTGCATCGTGGTGCAGACGCTCGGTGTGTGTTGAAGCGAAACTAAAGTGCCTATGTCGCACCTCCAAATAAACAATGAACGGCGCATAGTGATGAAGTGTCGTAGAGAGGGCGAAGCTTTTGTTATATTATTGCACGTTTGAGGACGCCGTATGTACCCTTGCTTGCTTAAAATGCAGAGCGTTTGTGGTGTAGGTTGCGAGGTTGTTTCTTCCTCTTCACCTTTTGGCTGTTTCATAAAAATGAATTAATCTGGGATGCCGTGCAAAAGTTTGGTTTTGGCATTTCGTTACCCCATAATCCGTAGGCAAGGTTTTCTGGACCGCAGACTTTGCATATCAATAAAAGATAATGGTTTCTGAGTTCAGTTGTTTAAAAATTCTGCATTCGCGCTTTAAAAACCAACGAAAAAGAATTACAGTCATTGTTTTAAGGTTATACAGGTTTCAAGGTTAAACAAGAAGGTTAAACGAAAGTTAAACCAACAGTGAACTCGCAGCACGGATGGCAAGAAAGGATGCAAGGGCACCAGCAGGTGCTGACCAGTCTTCCGAGCTGAAGTGTTCTTAGTCCTTGTCGTTTGCGTTGTAAAATCATGTCGGTAACCTTTACCACATCAAATGCCTCGACCATTACAGATGCTGATTGCTAAAAGGAATACAAAGACTTGCAGATTTTTTGTATTAGTCCTTTTTGTTGTCTGTTGTGCCTTAGTGGAACTGTAAATTGTATTTGCAGCACCTGTTCCTGACAGCAAGCTGCGAGGCGAAGCGCGAGATGCTTGCTGCCGACTACTACCACATCTGTCGAGTGCGTGGAGTGCAAGCTCTTGCTTTCCTGCAGAGCAGGGGTGTGCGTTGCAGGTTTGGCGCAACACACCGTGGTAGGGTGTGGCGCCTATCCAGCGATTTAGATTGCATTTCTGTCATTTCTGTTGCGCCAAGGGTCACACACACGGGGTGTTCAAAACATTTAGACGCCATGTTGCCTAAATTTATATTGCTGAATGTTTTGTTTATGTAAAGCAGAATTTAATAATTGTGGGGTTTTACGTGCATTAGCTACTCCTGGGCTATGAGGCATGCTGTAGTGGAAGGCTCTGGATTAATTTTGTCCACCTGGGGGCATTTAACATGCGCTGAAATCTTGTCACGTGTATTCGGACTTTTTTGCCTCCATCAGAAAAGCAGCCACCGTGGCTGGGGTCGAACCCACGGCCTTTGGCTCAGCACCACAACACCACGGCCACTGAGCTACCGCGGCAACTTAGTGGGTCTTCTTCAAAACCTTTGGGCAGAACATTTTTGTTCCCCAACCAGGATAACACTGAAAAAAGCAAACAAAAAACCTTTTCCGGAAAAATTTGTTGTGATGCACCAAACTTCACGGAGGGAAGTGCTTTCTGAAATTAATGCCTTGTGAAATCGTGCGCAGATTTTAGAAGCTCTGTTGTGACTGTTGTGATGCAACACAACACAAAAAACAATACAAATGTTAACAACACTTGTATTGTTTTTTGTGTAAAAATCACCATGCACTTAGGTCGCTTAAGTGACTTCAAAGCAAAAGCCAGCAATTATCGAAGACTTCGTCACTTGTGCATCACATTTGCAGTGCCGTCATGTTCACCTGTCACGCGCTATACATCTGGATAATTCTTGTTTCATTCTAACACACATGGTGAGGGCTATAGTTATTGCACTTGGTGTGCCGCTCCGGTAGAATGGGTTCAAATCCCATTCGAACTCAAGTTCGTTTTTATGTACAGATGCATATATTATGTATATGTATGCTTTTGTGTATATATAAATGTGTTCCACGGACAATATTATTTACTTGTTTTCGTTTTACAAAGGCTGTGATTTGTTTTCATTTGTATAGTTGCCAGCAACTATGGTCACTTGTTGCGATTGATGAGGTATCTGAGGCTTTCGCCGTGTAAAATATGTCGTTTTTTAAAAATCTGTGCGGAATCTTTTTCTAATGTTTTTTTTTCTAAAAGAAACTTTTTTTTGATGCCCGTCAACATTTTGGGAAAACTTACATCTCCACTGCAGATCTGGCACTGCATCATTCAAATTGCCAAAGCTAAACTATGCACGCCACTTTGCTGCTTCCTCAAAGTTTGTTCTTTGCATCTAGTTTCTTGCGTCGCACGAGTTTGCTTTTCTAAATTCCAGTTACTACATGAACCTTGTGTTGTTCCAGACTACGTGATGCTATCACAAGGTTTGCAGTTTGAATGCTCAAAACGGCTGAAGCTAAGTTGTCGCGAATATTTTTGTTGGCATTAGTGTGTCGTGCGGTTGTTTTTGAATACACTAAAAGGGAGATATTCAGTTGAACTTTATGCTTTATCATGCCACTGATTATATTGTGCATGGGATGCAAATACTGTTGTGTAAAATGTCATTGCTGAATTTTTTTTATGTTAATGCATGCTTGTATAATTACAAATTCAGGCTCGTGGTTTATAAGCTAAAAGTGCTTTAGGCAAATTTATTCAGAAAGTGTTTGGTGGCTGTGAGGTTGCATTTTATGTAGCTCTAATGGTTTTGATGACTTATGGGGTTTAATGTGCCGAAACTGGACAGATTATGAGGCGTGCCGTAGTGGAGCGCTCTGGATCGTTTTTGACCACCTGGGGATGTTTAAAGGAGTACTGACATAAAATTTTAAAGCTTAGATGACTAAGTGAAATGAGATGACTAAGTAAAAGTCTTCCTTGTTATGAGGCAATATCTTCCAGCAAGTTTGAATAGTGACCGCTTAGTATAACACATTTTGAATACATTTTAACCTCAGAGGAGACCAGCACGACGTCATCTGCTCCTGGCCCCAAACTGTCATCAGGGCTTCCATTAGGTGGTCGACGTTCTAGCTGTGGTTAGCGTGCGCTACTACACCGTATGTTACATCATGGTTTGGGGACTAACTTCATGCTGCATGGGAGTATGGGGATGGTGAAAATCACGGCCAGTCGGGGTGCGCACGCCTTTGCAGTGCTGCGAAAAGAACGGTGGCGTCATGAGTGCCCTTCTGTCATGGTGGCCACCTCGGTTTTGGTTTAATCAAAACCAAAACTGGTACGAATCAATGAAGCTGTAAATTATTTACACTTGGATCAACCATCTAATGTGCCATTATATGATTAGTGAGCTGGTAAGCACTCAAAGCAGTGAAAAAAACGTAGCGTGAAAATTTTGTATCAGTACTCCTGTAACGTGCGCTGAAATCTCGAACACACAGGAGATTTAACCCTTTGTCTCCATCAGAAAAGCTGGTAGCACGGCCAGGAATCGAATCCACATCATTGGCCTCAGCAGAACGCCTTGGCCACTGAGCCGCCTTGGCAGGTAGCCTTTATACGATTTCAGCACACCTGCTGAGAGTGTTTCTAATACGCCATCATATATACCTGTGCTTGATAAAATTCCTAAAGAAGCACATTATGCTTTTGAGCATACTTTGCATGTCTCAAGCATTGTATAGTGCTCAAAAGGATTCTAATTATTTTCTTATTGCAATGTTATGGCAAATGGAAGTGTCTAGATATTCTTTGCCCAAACACATTATGATGCTTGTAATAAAGTTTACTCTCTCTCTTCTGTCTAAACAGCCCCATGATAAATGAAACTGTTCTACAGATGAAAGATACACAATGCTACATTGGTCTTACTGCTTCAGTGTATATAGTTACTAGCCAACTTTTGCAAGGACCTACCAGCAATAGAAACAGAGACCCCAATGTCGTAACGCAGTTAAGGACATTGCGAGGTTCCTACGCAATACCACAAGTTGAGCAGTGATACATCGTCAAGCTCCTTATTAAAAAAATTGCAGTAAATAAGACAACTGTTCAAATCTGCTTGAATCCTTTACGAGTGTTGCTCTTGTGAGACATGAGGAAGCCACACAAAAAAGTATACGCATTTTGCGTTTACATATAAATAGCACTTCACTCTGCATGTGGTGAAAGTTCATCTGTGATTACATGTTCTGGTCAGTGCTAGGACATGGATTCATGTTTCAACACTGGAGCGAGCATGTCATTGCACAGTCGCTAATTTTGTTGCGACATCTTACTAGGAGTGTGCCCACCTTTCTCATGAATGCATATCAAAACCTTGGTCACCTCGTTTAATACAGATAAGTTGCGCACAACCGTACTGTACTATTAACAGACTATTGCCTGTCTCAGCAAAATGACAATGTCCTTTGCTGGTGTGCACTGCAACACTTTATCCGACTTGGTCACCTTTGGGTTCTCTAAAGCATAAAAGAAAAGAATAAACATTAGCCCATGTTAACTCCTTTATTTGCTGCATTGGTGATCTCAAAATAGAACTTCTTCAGTGAAGCTTGCAAAACGTGGCGTTGACAACAGCACGACGTGGCTAAAGACTACGCCTGGCTTTTCAGCATTGCACTGAAGCTTTATAACAAAGCTGAAAATGCATACAACCATGCTGAAAGCCAATAAAGTGAGAAACACGTTTCAACAGCACACAAGGCATTGCTGAATGAGAATAAATCCTCAACAACAATTTGCAGTTTGTTGCTGCTGCATTAGCATAACAAGGAATAGCAAGTTTATGCTCCAAAAAAGGTATGGACTGGATCCTGTGCCAAAATTGTTCTAACCACCCTAATCTCAAAGGGTTATGCAGTTGATGTTTACATAGTAAGAACTGCTGCCACAGAATCAAGAAAGAAATAAAATATATAAAAGACTGTGAAACCTAAATCCACTAACCACATAAACGCAAAATCACGCTTTGCGGTAGCGTCGGCGTCGTTCGGAGGGATCACACGGACACACAGGAGAAGGCGAATAACTGCAAGTGACTGACAAAGTAATGCACCAGCCTCTGCGTCGGCGTGCATTGCTGGACACGTTTGTGTTAACCATGCCATTCTGTTGAAGCCATTAGGAGCAGTTATTGTCGAGTGTTGAAGGGCAGTTATCAAAACCCTAGCCTCACAAAAAAACCACTTGTCAGTCTTTATTCATTGCTAAGTATGTTTGCGGGCAAATATTGAAATGATGCGAAATGTATTTCAAGTAAATACGTCAAGTTTGACGAAAATAAGATGGGATGATGAATGAAGACGATATTGGGACTTCTTCACTTGTCAGCACATAACCTCGATGTTATGTGCTGACTGCAGCTTCATGAATTCAAAGTGTAAGCAAAACAAATGTCAGCGCTGCATTGATACTGAGGTTACAGGCTAACGTTATTTGTAGGTTCAAATGCATGGTACTTTGGCACCCTTGTTTACCCTGTAAAAAAGCGATCAAACACTCACAAAAAAAAGGTTTTGCAAAGATTTAAACCATCGACTTTGAAAAGAAAAGCCCAGCGCCCAACTGCTCAACCAAGCCCAGGGACAAAACGGGGGCCAAGAGTTTGAAACCCCAACCGAAGCTGCCAACAAATATTGTCTGGTGTGTTCTGTTTTGGTAGTATTTGAGAGATTTAAGCAGTGTTAACCCTTGTTCTTTACACACTGATCTTGAAGTTAAGGACAATTATGCTAGCACTGCAAGCGATATAACCAAAGCTCCCTTATTTGAGTCATGAAAAGCTATCGCACAAGCCACGGTAGCAACGAATGGAATGGCATGCACTGCTATCATTCTGATGTGGATAACGCTTGCTCGTCACGCACCGATCTTGCAGACAAGCCCATTATGCTAATTTGTACTACAGGTGATGCAGCCAGAGCTCCCTTATTTAACTCGTAAAACGCTATCGCAAATCGCCCTGATGAAAGCCAAACAAGCCACAAATGAATGAGCGCTTTCAAACAGAAATAGCTTCAATTTTTATCAAGGCAACCGATTTATGCAAGTTAAAAAGAAATTGATTATTGTGTGACCTCCAAACCATGAGAAGGACAGGAAACACGGCCATAGCTGCCTGCTTTCCGTTGCTTTCTCGCGCAGCGTCAGCGCCAATATCTGCAGAGTTATACATCGGTGCTGCTTGCGTGTCAGCTCGCGTCGAACTCTGACTGTTCGGATTCCAAGCTTGACCTAGTTGCTGCACACCACAGAGCCAAAGAGCATGTGCATGTACTTAAAGGGACCCAGAAGAGTAGTACCAATATAGCGATGCAATGCCATTGAATTATTCATCTACATTTAGTATTAGCTATAAGTGCACCTCTCCCCCCTTGCCGATCGATTCCTCCTCCCTCTCTGCTTCTTTCAAAGCAGCTGGAAACACTGGTAATAGCCATGTGACATCGCGACGCTCGACTTCCATTCTCCGCTAGCTACATTCCTGCGCCTAGGCACGTGTCAATCGCTGCTGTCCCACCTTTGCCTCGGGATCATGTAGGAAGGGGGAAGAGCAACCGGAAGCCAATGGCAGTGACCTTGCCGGCGACCGACGATCGGCCGAATCAGGGGGGAACCTTGGAGTTGCGTCAGCCGCGGTCGGCTCGCTGCGGCGGCGCGCTTTGCGGCTGAGAAAGGCGATCTTCAAAAATTGTTTCAAATTACCCGAACAACGTATGGGGCTCACACTTGGCTCAAAAATCCCTTGTTATGTGTTCTACCACCTGAATGCATTTAATTGCCACGTTCGCAAAACTTTTCTGGGTCCCTTTATCATGAGCCAGCAGACAGGGTGGTGCACTGACAGTCATTTTCTGTCGCTTTGAAAGATGAAACATGCTATAAATAATGTATGAAATTGCATCAGCCTTTTCATTATTGCACACTGTTGTAAACTGACGTTTTATCACTACCACTATTGTTGCAGCCTCCAATGACAAGTACAGATTACGGTAGGGGTTAAAGTTTAAATAAGCAGTGGAAAATGTCACTTCACAACTGTGCAACTCAGTGACATAGACAGATTGGGTATATTACACTTTGGTGTACCTTGAATGAAGTTGTTTTTGCCTGAGAAAGTATGTGTTCCTCATATTTCGAATTGTTAAACGTAAATGACAACTGTTTATAAAGATTAACAAAAAATCACCTGCTCCTACGTTCACAATCTTTCAAGTACCATTAAATAGGGAAACTTGAAACTATGCAATAGTAACATGCAAAGTTGTGTGAATATAAAATGTGCTACCGTGAATTCAATTTGAATACCCTTACATCGGTGCGTTGCTGTTGATTAATGTTTGATGGAGTGGAAGTAGGTGTTATACCGAAAAGCTGCAAGAGATACCAGGTTTCCCTGCGTCTCTGGGAAGCAAGCTGGCCAGTCGACTCACTCCTCCCGTTCCAGGGGAAGGGGTTTCTGTGGCAGGGGCAAGTCCATAATAGCTGGCACTTGCAGGGATACATGGTTGGTAACATGTTGTGTAGAAGTATTGGGTTGGCAGACGTTCCCACAGGTATGCCTCATTGGTGCCGAGAGGAAGGAAGGGTAGTGGTGAAGGATACCTATGTCATGGCTTGGAACTGGGAGGGGTTGAGGGATTTTGGTGGGTCTTTTCGGATTTCTGGGAATGCTCTGGTCATCAACTCTCGGGCAGTTGCATGTACCACCTTATTCCCTGGTAAGTTGCTTTGGTGTGTATAGAGAAGTTTGAAAACGCAGGAACAACAAGAACAACAACAACAAAAAACCTTTCCACAGTCAGCATTTGACTGAGTGCTTATGCACTTGATCAAAAGGGGTACAAACGCACGACGATCATTTTGCTTGCATTGACATAAAAACATGAGGGTTCTTCAACATACTGTGAATACAGGAAGTATATTTGGCTGCCTGAAATCCCTTAAGGCACTGAAAAGTGGGCACTGCTAGGCATGCTAGTAGATGATACTCACTTGTGGGAAGGTTGGTGTACAACAGAGGGAGAAGACAACGCATGTTGTGTGATGGCCTTTCCTTAGGCAAAGTTTTCCCATTAAAGGTCCAGTGTTGTCAACTGGTACCTGTAGCTTCATGTACAAGAAGTACAACGTTGCTTGGCACACCTGAAAGGATGCACAATGTTAGCATAAACATGGCATACTAGGCATACGGTCACGCTTTTTGGTTGGTTGGAAACTGGTGCTAATTGCAGAAAGTATTCACCCTGCATCAAGCTGCGGGTATCGGTTTATGTCGTAAGACCTCAAAGCAAAAAGTTACTATAAGCAACAATGCCTACCCATGCTATGAATGTGGCATGCTCTGGGCGGTGCATTCGAAAAGCTTAAAAAAATGGAAGCCACTGCAGAGTACATTGGCACAGACGCTACTGCCCGCAGTGCATGTCGAGACATCCACCAAGCAATCGGTGAAATCTATCGACCAGTTACTTAAAGCACAATGCTTGGGATGGTCAAGTAGTAGAAGAAATCAGTGGCTGTACTCTGAAGTGTACCCAGGTGATACACACCTAGAAAAGCACGTACCCGCAGCAGGGTGGTAATGGACGATGCTTTAAAAGCAGTAATGTCAGTCCGCCACTCAGTGCGCAGCCACCAAGGGGTTTGACCAGAAATATTATTCTGTAGCTACCCACTGTGGACAACTGGACAAAACTTTGTAATCAGGAATGCACGGTGCTTTCACAAGCCATTCTGTGGATGGAACAGCCAAATCATAAGCTTTTTTTTGTTTTTTAGATACCTCAGGCCATTGCCAAATTCTGTCAACAAATAAGGATTTCAGGCTCGTCATCATTGGCACTACGGTGTTAGGTGTTAGTGGTTAGTTTGTCAGTCAGTTAACTCAACATGCTAAATGGTGTTAAAGAATATAGTGTTAAATAAGGACAGTGCCGAGCTCCCGCCCCTCCACATACAAACACACACAAACCCAAAAAAGCAGGCATTTTATAGCAACCATTAAAAAGCAGGAACTTAGGTTACACCTAGTACCTTAGCGGCCAAATGCTGTTAGGTAACGTGCTGTTAGGTAACATGATGTAGAAGGGCTGCTGACCCGAACAAAAAATTGAAGATAAGAGCAGGATGTACGAGTGTTAGAACTGAGTGCAGAACCAGCCATGACAGCATTTCGATAAAGTTGTCCATTTAAATTTGAACTATGCCGTAATATACACATATTGCCTCATAGCACGTGTCATTTCATAGCATACCTCAAAATGCAAGCGGTAAGCAGTGTAAAAAACAGGACATAGAACAAGCGAACTAAGCAAGACATGAATAGATGAAACAGTCAGCCACAAGAATAGGCAGCCCAAGTCGGCACATTCTGCACTTACCAAATATGACTAGGAATCGATATGTACAGTTTAAAAGCGCGGATTCATTATTCCTTGGCACGAGCATAAGACTGCATACATTGTAAATTCATATGAATCTCCTAGTTACCTTGAAATCTAAAAGAATAAAAAACTCAAGAAGACCTTGCTCCACTAGACGAACATAAAATTGCCAAGTTAGCTGAACATTGCTGAAAATCAGCAAAAGCAGCACATTAAACCATTCCTAGGAATTGCAGCAGAATTTCCGTAATTCAGACCTGGCTGGGGGAAGAAATCTTAAAAGTAATGGCTGTAATTAGCAGAGAGTTTGCAAGTCTTTCTTTGGTTTCTGAGCTTAATCTTACGAGGGTAAATGTTTTACAAACATGAGGGAACAGGGATTAACATAAATCGAAGGTTTAGCGCAAAAAAGACGAGGACGGTGGCATACGTGACAGTCGCTACTAACAACTGAGTTTATTTCGAAAAGCACAAACATATAAATAGCAGGCATGCACTGAAGAAAGAGAAAGAGAAGGGAAAAAAATTACACACATCACGGTCATCTGGCGAGCCTCAGAAAAACGTATGTAGAAATGCACTTTCTTTATCATAAATAGAAAGCGACGGTATACTTACGCACATGGGTCCTTTTCTTTTTATGAAAAAAGCCTCGGCAACCTCACGTGCGGTAGCATCTCTGCTTCTTTCGATTATTTTTGTATTGTCGAGATTGGGTTTACAGATTGGGTTTACAGAATTACAATCTTTACAGTGTTGTGGCAAGTGTGAAGAAGTTCCATTTTTTATCGATAAGGCATGTTCTCTGAGGCGGTCAATAATGCATCGGCCGGTTTGGCCGATATACTTTACCACGAATCAGAGGGATCTCGTACACAACACCAATCGCACACTTAATAAACGTGGTGACATGCTTCTTCTCGCATATTTTGCGTTTCATCTCTGGCGCTATTCTTGAGCACAGCGTGGAAGTTTCAAGGGCGCTGAAAACACAACCGGTATGCTGTACTTGGAAGCCACCTTCTTAAGGTTGTGTGCAACTACGTGCGAGTACGGTATGACCGCAGGCGTTGGCTCATTTTCCAAGTGCTCAGCATTAGCTCTTTGAGGGGCACCTTTCGTTTTCTTTATCAAACCGTCCGCCACGGCAGTAAGGGTTCTGCCCGGAAAGCCAGCAGCTTGAATCCTGGCCATTTGATGGTCAAAACTGCTTTCCATAGCATGCTCACACGATTTGTACAGGGAGACGGAAGGCACATAGTGGCAATGGCACGCTTTACAGTTTTAAAAAGAGCGGAATCAAAAAGCAATAGTTCCTTGGAGGTTCTAGGTGAGTATTCCCAGCACACCTGCTCGTCCATAAAGGTTAGGTTAATGTCTAAAAACTGGAGTCTGCTGTAAAGGGGTAGCTCATGTGTAAAATATAAACCCTTCCCGCCCTGATGAAAATGACCTAAAACATCCGTGACTGTGTTAGAATATGTTACTTGGTCTTGTTTTCTCAAAAGAACCAAAAAATCGTCGACATATCTTCAAACTTACAACTTTGTCCCCTTTGAGCGACTGACTCAGATCCCAATCAATGCCTTCCAGGAAAATTTTGCAAAGTGCTGGCGCTGCACAAGAGCCAATGCAAATACCCTTCTTTTGTCTTTTAGTTTTTAGACATTAACTTAACTTTTATGAACGACCACGTGTGCTGGTAATACTCACCTAGAACCTCCAAGGAACTATTGCCTTTTGATTCCGCTCATTCTAAAACTGTAAAGCGTGCCATTGCCACTATGTGCCTTCAGTCTGCCCTGTACAAATCGTGTGAGCATGCCATGGGGAGCAGTTTTGACCAATTCTTCCAATTCTTTTTCCATGTTCCCCCCCTCCCAAAAATAAAAAGGATAACCTGGGGAACAACGCCCGCTCCAGCAACGCTATGGCAGGTTTGCAGCCAATCAAAAATAAATGAACAGGGGTTATAACCCAAACATACTTTTTGTAGTAAAAGCCAATTTGTAGAATGCAAAATTAAATACACCCCCATATTGGTACACTTTCGGCACGCACTGTTTGAACACACGGCAGCAGGAGCACAGCACAAAGGAGCAGCGTCCGGAAGAATTACACACCGGATGACTGTACAGACACAGTTGACACCATGAAAGTTCCAGAAGCTGTAGAACTTGAGTTCCGTCTTCTTCACATGTCTCTACCTTCAGGCGTCGCCCAAAAGGTCGTAGGGGAAGGCAGATGTCACGTGCAGAGCCAACAGGTATCGGCTACTAGATGCCAAATTCACTTTCGCGAAATGTCCGGCATGCTGTTACCGACAAACTCCACCAGTCCTATTAAAATTTTCACCGCTTCAGCGTTGTCCAGTGCCTGACGCAAATAAGGAGGTTCCAGTGGGAGGCGAACGAGGCGACTTAATCTGGACACAAAGGGAACTGTTTTTGCACAATCCAGGAGATAGTGGCTGATGGAAGGAGCACTGAGTCCGCAGAAGCACGTGTTGTTATGCAGCAGATCCACCCGGTGGAAATAATGGGGAAACCGTCCATGTCCGGTTAAAAGTTGGGCGAGTCTTCGGGGCTGAGGAAAGAATGGCGGTATGGCTAGAACACTTGGTACCCATCGAAACAACTCAGTGTCTGTGTTGTCGGAGCTCCACCTACGTTGCCACTCCAGCCGACCTACCTTCAAGAGCCGTGCTCTTACAATTCGCTTCGAAGTACGCCCCTCCACTTCTGCACCCCTAGTTGCCGCACTTGTAGCGACGAGATCGGCGAGCTCATTGCCCCACACACCGGAGTGGCTGGGAACGTGGAAGAGGGAGACTGGAACGGAAGAAGCCAGTGATTGATAGTTTACTTGAATTTCATGAACAGTTTCCGAGGGGTTGAAAGGATCTCCTAAAGCCAAAAGCAAGGACAGACAGTCAGAATAAATGAAAACGGGACAGGAGGGCTTGTTGTTGTTGAGGTAGAGGAACAAACGGTGTAAGGCAATAGCTTCTGCGCCATCAGAGCTGGTCGGTGGCAAAATTCGAAACCTTTGCGTCACCAAAACCTCATCAGACGAGCTGAGCACAACGAACGCTGCACCGGCAGATGTCGTGGTAAAAGAGGCGTCTGTGTACGCATGTAAACCAGGGCTCAACTTTATCTTCTTAGCTGTACGGCAGTCTATCCTGCGTTGTGGAATCGCCAAGCGTAGAGCGGGATGACAGCAGGTCCAGAGAAGAGGATGTTCCACCTCGCCCGGGAAGATGTGTGTTCCATGCAGCTCAGTGGACTGCCGCCGGTGAAACAAATCGAAAAGACCTGTCTCGATGTCCAAGACGATCGACAGCGGAAGGGAGTTTGCCAATACTTCCAGCGCCGCGGTTCTAGTTGTGGTGTAAGCTCCGGTGACCACAAACAGTGACGAACGCATCAAGGAGTGAATTTTAGCTTTTAACAAATGGTGCTGATGATCACCCCACCATGCCGCTGCAGCATAAGTTACAGTCGGCAAAATTGCTCTGTGGTAAAGAAGGCGAAGGTGACTGCGGTCCAGAAAGGAATGAAGACGCGAAAAACCGATGAGGGCGGCGGACATCTTCTCAATGCGGTTCCGCAAATGATTCGTGTGGGCAACAAAGGTCAAGTGGCTATCGAACACCACACCCAAGAGCTTCATCTCAGTGACTTGCCGCAAAGTCGTGCCGCTCAGCTTAATGGTCGGCTTCCGCTGTGCACCTCTCTGTCCTCTCGATACCAGCAGACATGTACACTTGGTGGGGTTCAATTTTAACTTCGCAGCACCCGTCCATTTTAATATTTTCTCTAGAGTCTCGTTGGCGAGATTCTCAAGCGCCCGCCGTGTACCTCCCTTGATTACGACTACTGTATCGTCAGCGTAGGCCTGAATATGCACATTAGGTGGTACAGGAAGGCACAGTAGGTCATGAATCGCGATGTTCCACAATAGCGGGCTCAAAGGTGAGCCCTGGGGGCTGCCCATCGTTGTCTGGACACGCACACTCCCCGCATGACTTCTGTAGTGCACCGATCTTCCATGTAAGAAGGATTCAAGCAAGCGGTAAATGTTAAAAGGGCAGCGGTGGGCTCGCAGGAAGTAAAGCAAGAAAGGGTGCCAAATTGAATCAAACGCTCCTTTAAAGTCCAATGAAATGAGCAGAGCCAACGATCCCTCTTCACGGCAAGCCTGGAGAAGCAAGCGCAGGTTGTGCAGCGCCGATGTCGCACTCTGTCCCTGAGTGAATCCATACTGATGTTCGTGCAGTAGGCTGGACGTGTGCAGGAAGAAGTAAAGTCGACCGTTCAGCATGCGTTCCAGTAACTTACCGAGTAGAGATGAAATGCAAATGGTGCGGTATGAAGAGGGGTCTTGCGGCGGGCGGTTCGGTTTCAGAAGAAAAATAACCCTCGCTTCTTTCCAGACCGACGGGAAATGGCCGAGGGATAGGCACGCATTAAACACGGACAGCAAAAACGGGGAAGCATGCCCAACAAGAAGGGCCAACATACTGGTCGTAATACCATCAGGTCCAGGCGCGGAATTTAAATTTAAATTCCTAGCAGCCAGTCGCAGTTCGTTCATAGTGAATTCGTAATCCGTAGTTGTTTGCGCGTATGCTGTCCGGCGTATCAGCGTCCTCATAGCCAGATGGGCAAGGGTATCGCCTTCAGAATCATCAGTTGGCAGAAGAGTTCTTAGCAGTAACGCTGCCGATTGTAAAGTGGAGGAAGTAGATGAGATGTCAGATGAGTGAAGCGGGGGCAGAACGGAAGGAGGCGAAAACTTTTAAAAAGCAATTTTGAAGGGAATTCCAAATAAATTCCTACGGGAGGCTGCAGTGCACCTTCTTCTTACGGCTTCATCTTTTGCTACCTCGATGTGCCTTTTGTACTCAGCGAGTACCTTGTAATACCAAAATCTGAGATCAGCACGGAGGAGGGGATCACGACACATCTGGTACCTCCGACGCATTGCTCTCACAGACGAGCGTTCCCGAGCCAATTCATCGGTCCACCAAGCATTTCCCCTGTGACGTTTTGGCAGCCGCTCCAATCGCTTCCTCAGGCAGTCGACTTTCGCATAAAACACATTGACGATGCCATCCAGACTCTCCGGAGATGCCATACCAGTAGAAGATACAGTGTGGAACCAGGGATCCTGTAGCAATTCCTCTACCAGACGAGACTCGGAAGCTTTGGTTAACCGCTTCATTCGCTCAATTGGAACGTCTTCTATACCAAAGACGATGAAACGGTGATCCGACAGGGTCGGGGTGTCCCGAACTGTCCAGAAAACTCCAGAAGACCAGACTGGTCCAGCAGTCAACGTGACGTCAATCCATGTTTCTGTGTAGTCGGTGACAAACGTAGACAGAGAATTCGGGTCATTCAGGATCCGCAGCTGCCGCGAGCTAATGAACTGCGCCAACTGCTGCCCCCGTGTGTTCACCACATCACCACCCCACAACGAGTTTCTTGCATTAAAATCAAGAAACTCGTTGTGGGGTGGTGGGTGGTGGGAGGTGGGGTAGAACCTCCAAGGAACTATTGCCTTTCGATTCCGCTCATTCTAAAACTGTAAAGCGTGCCATTGCCACTATGTGCCTTCAGTCTGCCCTGTACAAATCGTGTGAGTATGCCATGGGCAGCAGTTTTGACCATAAAATGGCCAGGCTTTAAGCTGCTGGCGTTCCGGGCTCAACTCTTACCGCCGTGGCGGAGGGTTTGCTAAAGAAAACGAAAGGTGCCCCTCAAAGGGCTAATGCTGAGCACTGGGAAAATGAGCCGAGGCCTGCGGTCATACCGTACTCGCACCGAGTTGCACACAGCCTTAAGAAGGTCGCTTCCAAGTACAGCATACCGGTTGTGTTTTCAGCTCCCTTGAAACTTGCCACGCTGTACTCAAGAATAGCGCCAGAGATGAAAAGCAAAAAATGCGAGAAGAAGCATGTCACGACGTTTATTAAGTGTGCGATTGGTGTTGTGTACGAGATCCCTCTGATTTGTGGTAAAGTGTATATCGGCCAAACCGGCCGATGCATTAATGACCACCTCAGAGAACATGCCTTGTCGATAAAAAATAAAACTGGTTTGCACTTGCCACAACATTGTAAAGGTTGTGATTCTGTAAACCCAATCTGTACACTCAATCTGGACAAAACAAAAATAATCGAAAGGAGCAGAGATGCTACCGCAAGAGGTTGCCAAGGGTTTTGTCATAAAAAGAAAAGGGCCCATGTGCGTAAGTGTACCGTCGCTTTCTATTTATGATAAGGAAACTGCATTTCTACATACTATTTCCTGATGTTCGCCAGATGACCGTGATGTGTGTAATTTTTTTCCCTTTCCTTTCTTTTTCTTCAGTGCATGCCTGCTATTTATATGTTTGGGCTTTTCAAAATAAACTCAGTTGTTAGTAGCGCCTGTCACGTTTGCCACCGTCCTCCTGTTTATTACGCTAAACCTTCCATTTAGGTCCTAGCCCAACAGCACGTTCTGTAAAGGGAGTAGCATATTTTTATGCGCACTACGTATCAAACAGCTAATCAAACATAAAACAGACAGATGAAGCAATTAGCAATTTTAGATGTGCATGTGGGGCATAGCTGCATCCACACAGGTTGTTCTCGATGAAAACTATCCCCTTCAATGACAATGCAACATTTACACATTCCTGAAAGGGTGCTTGCATTTAGAGAATGACACGAGCACTTCCTCGAAAAGTATTATGAATGAGAAATGTAAAACACTGCCTCCATAAAATTACACATGGAAACCCAAGATGCCGCATCAACTAGACCAATCAATAACCATGTTGTATTTGCTTCTTGGTTGAATAAAACAGCACAATGAAGATACATGTCCGTAAAGTCCCAACAGAACGCTCACCCAAACTGCAGAGATACCCAGTTAAAATATACAGGATGGGCGATCCTTCGAGTCAGGTGTGAAAAAGTAAAAAAAAAACGTTGCCCCACTGTCGACCAAAGCTGCACAGATGTCAACCAAAAAAGCGGTCGGGTTGTGTCTCTTGTTCAAAATCAAGACATCGGCGACTTTCGTGGGGGGAGCTCTCCGAACATTGGGAGCGTTGAAGCTAGTGCAATTTTAAGGGAGGGTGATGTTTTGGGGGAGGGCATTCTCTCGGAACTTTATGGTAACATAGCTTGTAACATTAGAAGTGTATTTCATCAATCACTACCCAGGTATGGTGTGCAACAAGAAGTGTTTCGTCTTCACAAAAAAGCAAACACTCATCAGCCCTTCACTGAAAAGGACCGGTTAAGCACACTAATAACTAGTGCAAGCAAGCGTGAAGGCAATATCTTTAGTGGTAATGACATAACATAATTAAGATTGCTAGGGTTCTCTCATAATGCCTTTCGTTACTGTTCCTCAGGTTGCTTATCAAGATATAAAAACAAATGAGACCTCGCAAGGTTGCAAGTAATTGAAATAAAGCAGTTCTAGTTCCCTGCACTGGTTAAACAACAAAAGAACCCTGATGTTGATGTCGATTTAACTCACATGACATATTCATTTACGTCTGGCTGCAGCGATGTGCAGACTAGGTTAGTTGTTTTAATCAATCAGCACTCACTAAAGTGTTGGCTTTATAGACGACACTCAAAATGCACACCAGGCCAATGAATTCTGTTTAACCTCCATTTCGACAAGTAAAAGAAAACCTGTAAAAACTTAAAATACATTATTCATTCCCCTGATTAAACTTACACCAAAGTTAAAAATTACACTTTATTCAATTACAACTACTGATGCAAATGACAAATTGGCTGTGCTGCAAGATGCACACATCCCTCTGGATTCACATCATGGTGCGGTGCCTTCAAAGTGGCGTTTTAACACAACTACAGTTCTGTAAAAATTAAAATCACAGGAGAGTTTATGAATACTGCTTGCAAAGGATATTGAGGAAAAAAATGTTTATTCACGAACAAATGTTATGTAAGTAAATTGACGCTAACAACTCCAAACTTATCAAGCGGCTCAAAATTCCCTTTCAAGCTAGCAAACCTCATAAAAAGCAGACATGACAAGCAAAGTCAAACTTTTCTTCCTTGTAAAACAAACCACAACCTGCGCTATCTTGCCCATACAGTGGGCAACTAATATAACTTCTGCATTGCAACCAGGAGCAGGTACTCCTTTTTTCCTATTGCATGTAGGGTGCAGTGTGTTGCGTAAATAATCATGGGCAAGCAAGTCCTTTGGGAACTTTCACTGAAACAGTTAGAAACGCATTACGACCAATCATAATGAATGACAAAGCTTGCAATAGCTCACGTACACAAGGACACACATATTGCCTCAAAGCACGTGTCGTCCCTCTAACATGAGCTATGCCTTACTTCAACTAAGCCAAAAAATACCAAGTATTACTTTCAATTAAATTTTCTGCCAAGATGTATTTCTGTTTGCAAGACCTTTCATGTAATTTTTTTTACAATTATTCCATTAACCATCCACTCTATTTCTCCTACGTTCAGTACGATGCGCACATAATTTCAATACACTGCGAAAGAAGCTAGGGTAAATAGTTATGGGAAATTCCCGTGAGAATCACAGGCACTTCTCCACCTTCGCTTGCTTGCTGGAAAATGTAATGCCGCTTCCAAACTGTGGCAGGTCCGCCAGAAGCAGATGCACTATGTGAAGTGCGTTTTTGGAAACCCAACTGCTTGGCTGTTTTTCCAGTTTTTTGTTTGCAGGAGTGCGAGCGGGCAGCAACCCTTTATGCGTAGACTGTTTTGCAAGCCTGAAAAGTCCAACCAGATAGTTATGAGCCAATTTTGCTGAAGCGGAGTCAATTGAATCCTTGGCTTGAAATGCTTGGACAACTGCAGCAAGTTTTGTTTTAATACTCCCCATTTCATGGTTGCCTTGAACCTAAAGAGTCTCCCTGATTTCGATGCGCTTGATTAGTGACTGAGGGTCCTGCAGCAACTGGCTACTAGTAGATGACGAAGGAATTGATAAGTCATCATTGTTTTTAGAATCCAGCAGCGGCTGGTTACTTGCAGATGATGAAGGAAGTGCTCCGTAGCCGTTGTTTTCACTTTCAGGCGGGCTTTTCTGGTTCACCTGCCAGAGTGCCACGGCATGAATGTGTTTGCAAACGCTGCTGTGCATGCGAAAGTCCAGGCATGAGCACTTGAACTTGTGCAGGCAAGCACTACAGTACTGGCAGCTCAGGTAACAACCTGCGCACTCAGTGTCCAGCGAGCAAACAGCGTACTGATCCCGAAAATGGGCCTGAGCCACAACAACCCACTCTCCTTCACAAAGCTGTGAAACATCATTATCATCTTGAATTTTCAAGGCTTCTCTGTGCCTTTTGAATTTTGCTGAACATCTGTGGTCTGCATTGGGATTTACTTTGGAAATAACCGGCTTCATGAGTAGGTCATGGGGGAGCTTGACCAACACCCACAACAGCTTGTCCAGTCGTGTGTTGTGCTTACCTTCAAGGTAGCTTGTTTTCAGCTCATTATGCATGAACTCAAGGTAGTTGTTAGTGTTCAGGTGAATGCCTTCTCTAAAGCAGTATCCCCACATCTCTTGGTTCTGGGCACATTGCTTTGCAAAGTACTTCACGAAATCAGCAAGATCAGGGTCAGCTCCGTGGGCCAAAATATGCAGCTGCATGGTGGAAAACTCTTGCTGATCCGTACAACTGATCAATGTCTCGAGCTTCTGGCTCATGTCTTTTCGCTTGTCAGAAGAACTGATTCATGCGGTTAGTTGAGCAGTCTAATTCCGTCGCACATGCCAAATGCAAAGCAAGCGCTTCTCTGGAGCACCCATTACTTCCTCCCATTCTTTGTGGTAAGCTGGGGCTGCATCTGACATGAATGCTCTGCAGCTCAGTGACTTGCCAATCCTAGCTTTGATATCCTCAAAGAACCTTTTCATTGTCTCTTTTGAGACACTTTTTCAAAGAAGGTAGGCGCACGGAATTCCTGACCCATTACCTGCACGCACCAGAGCGTCGTGAGCTGCAGGGGGTATGCAGTTGTGCCGTGAGTCGAGTCAATGCAGACGACATCTTGCCCATACTCAAGAAGAAGGTCTTTCTGCAAAGGGCTCATTAGTGCCATTTCAAATGTATCCATGCTCTTTCGATGCAGGGCATCTGTATCTGCATACAGAACAAGAGACTCCTCAGAGTTTTTTAATGTTCATCAATCCAGATTTCAAGGCCTATGAAATCGTCTGCATATCTCTTCTCATTGAAGCCAATGTTGAACGTTGTCCTAATGTTCCGAATCGACTTTGCATCCAAGAGATGTGTTTCGTTTATGCCCTCGTTCTTGGCACTTGCTTTTGCTTCTGAAACAAGTGACTTTGGTGGCACTCCCAGCTCCAGTTTAGCTTTCACCTGCTACACATGAGCACTCGCTGAAAACAAGCTTCCTTTTCATGTCCGTAGTGCTCCGCCTGGTTCTTCACTTTCACCTTATCATCCTTAATGCTAACCACCATGGTTGTGAAACAATGCTTGTTGCACCTTACGCTGCCCTTTTGTTTATGACCCCGCGGGGGCTTCAACTTCATCGTGTGTGAACCAGAGCGGTGGCACACTAGGTACTTCCTTACCAACCCGGTCTTGAGGGGCCGTGGCCCACCTGAGGCAACAAAGTGTGCCATGGTACTTGTCTCCTCCTGGCACTTCCAAGCCTCAAATTCTATGAGCAGAAGAAAAAAAACAATAATTTCAAACACAGTAGATTCATGATAAAGCAGACTTGAAGCAACCCAAAGATTTTGTATGTATATTCAGACGTTATATTTATAAGAGGTTCTCATAAATGTGACTCAGGCCAGCCTACCAACTTGTGTTGTAATACAACACGTATGTTTGATAATACAGTAAAAGCTCGCTAATTTGAACTTACAGGTAATTCAAACTGACGTCCTGGTCCCAGCACAGCCCTGTATATTTCAATGGGAGAAAACTCCCCATAATTCAAACTCTTTGATATCCATAACGGTTGATTCCAACTATGATCCTCTGGTTTCCATTGGTCCTCGCAGAACAATTCGGCCCAGAGAAATTACAATGAGTTGCAAACCCAAACAAAACGGGCTTCCGAGCATAAACAGCATCATTATTTCAACATTACAGCCCGCTGCTGACATGAATGCATGTAAGTGCCTGTTTCTGGCATAGAACCAACCGAATGGTCAATAATTTCGTTTGCAGTTCGAGATCCATAAACAATATTTACGAAATCAGAATAACGGGTCCAGAAGTGGCATCTTTGGTGTTCTGCCTGCGCAGTGTGGTGCGATGTCAATTCATTGTACTGCCCACCCACTAATTCGAACAATTTTATGGCCCCCTTCCAGTTGAAATAACAAGCTTTTACTGTACAACACTTGCATGCAATTCTGAAATGCCATTCACTTTGAAAGAAAAAAAAGATCATGAATTGATGAATCCTATGTCTTTGTATGGGAATTCAAAATAGTTTTTGATGCTAGCAAGTGCACTGTACTAAAAGCCCCATGCAGATGTTATGGGTGGTTCTTCCTCTGTTGGATGTGTTTCTTCACTGTCACTTCTGCACTGTGCTGGCAACATTTCCTTGACAGTGTTCACTGCCTGACACAAGTTTTTTTTTTGTTTCTTTGTGCCGGAATTGAGACGCGGTTGCACTCTGACACTTGTATACAGGCATTAGTGCTTATAAGGACTCAAATGTGCAGCTAGAAGCGGCAAATGCAGAACATATTTTCCAGCAAGGAAAAGCAAAAAGTAGGAATTAACCGAATTTGTGAAGTTAGTCAGTTTGAAGGTTATAAAATAATTGAAAGTTTGAATTATCCGAGTTTGAATCATTGTGAGTCTACTGCATCAGAAAGTCTTGGTTAATCGTACTTCATGCTTCGTTAATAATCGATTGTGACGTTTAACGAACCGACACTACACAGGCAATCAGGCGCACCGTAGCGAAGGCCTATAGGTTATTTTTGACTACCTGGGAATCTTTAACATCATGCTTTGTTACTTTTACCCCAAAGCAGCACCCCTGTATAAGGAGCAAAAACAGCCAAAGATTATCTGTGCGTGGCTGTGTCAGAAAAAAATAGCTATTATAAAAACATGGCACGCAGGGCCAAGTGATTAGCACGAAGGAGAAAAAAAGCAGCATTGAAGTTGTTTTGTAAGATCAAAGATTTCAATTTTCCTAAGAAGTACAAGGAGCAAGACTGGGAATAAAAACTACAGAACACCCGACAGATGTACCAGTCCCCTTCAATGCAAGCTTTGTGGCAGCATATATTCATTTAAACAAAAATAAAATTGCACTATAAGCACATTAGAAAGATAAGTCATACTATGTGAACATCACGAAACATGCACACACAGCACGAAAGGATCTACAAAATTCTCAGGTTACACTGAGAAAGAAGTACAAAAACAAAATAAAATACGAAAAGTAACAGACTATCGTTAAGCATGAATCTAACAAACGCAGTACTGGGAATTTACGTACGAGCTGTGACTGAAAAGAAAATATTTGACTTCTTTCAGATTTCTTGGTTGCGATGTTGAAATAAATAGTAAAGTCGCTATTTGGTCACACGATAAAAGCTTCACGCTCACCTTGCACTGTGTGAAATTTGTACGTGCGGAATCCCGGCGCGAACCCGTGGTGGTTTTGGTGGTGCTGCATTACCTCATCGCGATGAGTGAACTTTCCGCTAGTACAAAGGTGACACAGAAAAGGCGTAGCAGCGCTCTTAACAAAGCCATCGGACTCATCAGCATGCTTTGCTCTTAAGTGTCTTATTTGAGCACTTTGTGAACTGTACTTTAAATTGCAAAAAACTACAGGGATACTCATCTTGCCGCACTCTGGAGGGTCCTGGTCCTTGCTCGCGTCCGGCCATGTTCTGCAACTCGCTCCTGCCACGAAGCAACTGCACTGCTACGTGCGCAAGCACAACAATGAGGTGGCATCTCCTTTGTGGCAGGTATGAGAGGAATGTTGACAGGCACGGGAGGTTACTTCTTGGAAGGAAGTTTCTCCCCTCCATTATTGCAGGCGCGGCCATCACGGTTGAAGTCACCTGCACGCAACATGAACTTGTTCCTTGATCTGCGCGGGTTGTAAATGTTGCCAGCGTAGCCGTGAGGGCCAGCGTTCAGTGTCGGTTGTGGTCAGGACGAAACAGTGTTGCCAGCACGCGTCTGTACAGTATGCTGGCAACAACGTCCGTGTTCCAGTCAGGTTTTAGTCGCTTCGGTCGTGAGTAAGTATAATATAGTGTTTTGGCAGCGCGTTTATATCTTCTAGGATCTCCTTAGTGTTTTTGTTGGAATTGAAGAGATATTGCCGTGGTATTCCTCTGAGAATAGCTGAATAATATGCGTTTTTTACAGCGAAGTAGGCGTCAAAGCCTCACGCACTTGCTTTTAGGAAAGACACGCCTCTTTTATTTTGCTCTCTTTTTTTTCTCTATGAAGACCACAGGTAATTTTTTGTCAGGAGGCAAGTTTATCTTGGAGATAAAGTTAATAAATTGGTCAATGCATCTGTCCCTAAAAATTAACCACTTACTGAAAGAGAGAACAGTTACTGGAGAGAAGAGAAAAAAAAATTGTCCGCGTATCTGCTTCTTTCGTATGAAATGTCGTCAAAAACGATAGTATTTGTAGACACTTGCCAAGGAAAGGCACCCCTTTGCTTTCCCGCACACCTGACATGCCATTCCTGTATATTCTCGCTCATCCCAATCTAGACACACTAAACGTTTCCTGAATGCGATGTGAATTTACCGCGTTGCGCAGATGCAGGCCGGGTTCCTCGATGCGAGCGCTTCAGTACGGCGGAGACGCGCGTGAATGGAGGCGACTACAAGGTTTAGAGTACCGCGTAACAGTGCTCCACGTGCGTTCCAAGCAGAACGTGGAACCAAGCTCATGAAACATTTCGATGCTGTTTCTCCGTGCTTTTTTATATGCCACCAGGAGGCACCGGTTTTCTGCAGTAGATGTAGAATATCCTTTTCTATCGAAAAAGCAACCATTTATGAATTTCTTTATAATGGACCAATGTAAATATTCCTTGTGTACTAATTTTATGTCCTATATTCGCGTAATGTCTTGTAATTGTTCAACAAACTTGAGTAGTATGAACACAATACCCGGGCTTCGCCGTTTATGTTTGGTTATGAGTATACAAGAATAATGCGCAATATCAATTTAACTTTGGCAGGAAGGCTGAATCGAGTCACGGACAGACAGACAGACCGACCTACAGGAAGACTAAAATTTATGGGTTTAAGTAGCCCAAGAAAGACTATCCTCTTTAAAAACTGGAAAAAAAACGATGACAGGAAATCGCGCGATGACAGGAAATCGAGTTGCTGTCATTGAACATCAGAATAGTTTTGTCGAAATTTGATGCGTTTTCGGTACGAGAGTGAAAGTACGAATAACTTCCTGGTCAGTAATTTTACGTAAGTACGATGTATGTACATTGTAAGCTGTATGGGTTGTTTTCATAATATCTATTTTAAATGTGTCGATAGTTCAGTAGTCGGCTGTGTTGTTTAGGATATCAGTTTGGTAATGACAAAGTTAAAAATACATCACGAAAATCTCTTACTTTCGTGTTTGCTGTAATTATTCAAGATTCTTTCAGCCAGCCAATGTTCGGTAAGTAAGTCACCATGTGGGGCATTGATTGGAAAGCATAGAACGCTTTCATCTAATTCACGAGTGAAATCTGGAGTGCTGCGAGGGTACCTGTAGCCAACATGAAAAAAATCTTCTTCGGGTGGGTAATGGTATATTACCCTCATTATTTTATATTGTTAACGAATGTTGATAACAGAGCGAGAACGCTCTTTTCGTGTTGCCAAGAGTGCGGGCCAATAACATTCGTCCTGGGAATGGCCGTAATTCAGACGATGGTATAATTGCAAGTGTTTTTATTAAACCAACAGGACCGGCGGCACTCCGTAGTTTACGCAAGCCATCGCCCTCAACATTTCGAACGTGGGATCTCTTTAGCACAAGCAACCAGGGTGAAAAAGCATGTAGTGTCCTCGGTGGCTGTGTAAAACATCTAAACGAAGACATGCCCACTCTTGCAAGCACAAAGCACCACGAAAGCTTGCCTAATCAGGCCAACGCACGTGCATGTAATCTAAAAGAACGTGTAGCAAAATAAAGAGGCTCCCAACGAAAGCTCCTGACCCACTGCCATACTGCATAAAATCTGAAATAGTCTCGCTTATGTATACCATGCAAAAACAATATTATGCATAAATAACACACAAATTCAGTCAGTCGCGAAGGGTTTACCAAGATGTTCGAGCACGCAGGAAGGTTTAACCATTAAAAATAAGAATATAAACGATATTTAGCTGTATCCAAAAAATGCTGTATCAGAACACCTTATGTTCTCCCGCCTCTATCCCAGATGCAAGATTTGTAGACATTCCCCGAAAGATTGGAATGTGAATTGCACGGGTAGCTACACGTTTAGAAGAATATTCCATGTTTTCTTACACTTCCTCTCACATTGGGCATATGTTACTTTGCGCATTGTGTCACACAGAGCATTTGTATGAACCCAGTCAACACCGGAGGTGGTGGCTATACTGTCGATAGGGAACTACTCTAAAAAAATTCCCAATACCCATCCCGTAGCATTTTAAGCCATCGCGCCAGGACTTTGATGAACTGAAGCTGTATATACTTCAGTCAAAATTTAAATACCAATGGGCGGAAAATAGTGACTTTCTCAATGAATTAACAAATAATACTGTCTGGAACACACTGCTATTATTATTGTCAGAGAACTTAAAATTTTAGCAATACCCCAAGCAAACACAGCAAAAGGCTTGGGTTTGCAAGTACCTTCCCACAAGCAACTGTACCACAACCCCTCTTAAAGATTGCCTTTTTTTTCTTAACGTCCACTTTTAATTACACCGAAATTACACCGGAACGTTTGGAACGAGAAACCAGCATTCGAAACACCGGGTCACCCGAAATGCATAAGGGACGCCGAGTTAACAACGCGGTGAACAATAACATGTTCGTGTTAATTGTTTAGAAAACCAACAATCTTATGGAGGACGGAAACGACCCTTGGTTTTCGCTTTTAGAAACCCGTGTCAAGCTACAGTCTATTTCCGAAGATACATTATTTGTCTTGAGTTCGTAGCGCGGGCGTCGGCTTTGAACTTGGCCGCTGCTTCCAGCCAGAACAGACAACCTTTTGTACCAATATTTACGCTTATAGCCTTGCATGGGTCTCTGTTCTCGAAGTCTTGTTGCATAGGCAGGTGAAGACTACAAAGCAGGGCTACAGCTCTCGACATGGCGTGGACGCTCTGGTGACAGCACGGGGAAAAACGAGAACTTCACATTTACCCCGAGTACTGGGAGGGGGCGGGCTACTACCGCCAAGAGCCGGAAACATCTGGCCTCACACAATGCCTAGAAAGTGCACAGGACTAGAGCCTGGCGTGTACCGTAGTGGCTATCACCCCAAAATTGTTGATGGAGCTCGTGGTTTTGGATTCCACAGGGTGGGCATATTTTTCTCACTTTCTTGCCATCTTTAAAATAAATCTGTATTAGTTGCATGAGGAATAACTGACCTGTCATGTGATGGTTGGAAACAAAAGGGCGAATGAGAAGTTATGGCAAAGTTACCCAGCGTTATCACGTTGCTCGGGCGGACAATGCCACCTTCATGCAAGGCACTCATTAGGGAGGAGGCCATCATCGTAACGCAGATTCAGAACGGGTTACTCCCCGGCCGGCAGTGCTGCACGTGCTTCACGCAGAACTCTATCCGAGTGGAATGGGCATTGTTTGTGCCGTGGGCTTGGCGGACCATTGGAACATCATGTGCTACTTCACCATGTTTCCGACGGAAGCTATCTCCAAGAAATACCCGCCGGAACATCAAAGCGCAGTGCAGTCTAGAGGCGGGGACAGTCCACTAGGAGACCACCAGGCCCTGTGTGCGCTCAAAAATGACAAGTGTTGCGACTACCACCAACGGGCCAAACTGCGGTATTGTAGATTAGTGCATAACCCCAGGTCATCGCTGGGCCAATATCACGATGCGTTGAACCGTCGTTTCGCGGGGTTAATAAAATTCTTCCTGTCACTATCACTTAGCGAGCGACCACATTATCCCCTTTGATTTTTTTGGCATACTTCACTGCCTAATTCCTGTTCTGTTCTCATTCAATGAGCCCCTGTATACCGTTCTAGTTGGCTATCAGCGCACATACGTTAGCACATACGCATGCAGAAGCACGCACACACGCACGCACGCGAACACACACACAGAAGCACACACAAAAACACACACGCGCGCACAGACGCTCGCACGAACACGCACGCACACACACGCACACACGCACGCACACGCACGCACACACGCGCACTCCCATACATACTTACATATATTTATGCATACATACATACATATATTGAAAGAGCAATAGGCACCAAAAAGGTCAATTTTCCGGACGACCGTTTATTTGGAGGCTCGAGCGAGCAGCGAGTGACTAAACACCATGATCATACGTATTTCGAGAGTTACTGATGCAGTGTTAGAGCGTGTTTGCTAGTGATGGTGTTAATAGACAGATAAAGAGGAAACACTGACAGCAGTCCGAAGATCCTTCACCAGAAGCGACAGTGCTAAGCGGTACCGGTAGAATTACCAACGATGCTCACACGTCCCCTCCTTCTGCAGTCGGCCACCTGGCCGCAATTCACGCTTGAGTTTATCGTCTGAAGTGCTTTAGACGAGATACATTTACTATATCAACCCCACGGTGACAACGTTCTGTTACGTGGCCTATCCGTTGTATGCGATAATTAACTGGAGACGCCTCTCCAAGGATGGCGTATTAACCGACGTAACCCTGAAGGAACTTCTCGCAAAGACTGGAGTTTCCTTTGTGTGTCCAGAGGAGCACTTCATCACCAGGGGGAAAACGAATGGAGGAATGTGTTGAGTCGTACCTTGTCTTACTGACTTGCTGATGAGCTGCAGTGTGCAACTCTGGTTGTTCTTGAAAATATGCGAACCGTGAAATATAGCGCTCATAGGAATGGTGTGTTTGAGGAAACACGATCGGAGAAGAAAGTTGACTCGAAGTTATGGGAAGGTGAGCGGCCGAAGACGACAAAAAATGAAGAGTAGTCAGCGGTACACTAAAAACAGTGTTAAAAGAAAAGGTTACAAAAAGGAGGATAATGCCCAGTTGCGATACTCGGGGCATATATTCATAGATATAATATACCAGAACCGGGTTCGGTGCGAACGGTCGGATAAGCCGTTTGTTCAGGGATGGTAACCGAAAGTAGTCTTGTGCAAAATGTTTGAGGTATGCAGCGGGTAATCAACAATGGTTTCCAGAAAGGTTCGTCCGCGGTCGCTAAGAAATAGGAGCGGTGAATCATGGCGCAAAAGTATGTGAAGCGGGGTAAATTCACCGATATCTGCAGCTGCCCGGCTCGTACATAGGAGCAGTTTTAGCGTATCAGGTCAAGTCATCGAGCGCCGTCGCTATTCACTGGTGACAAGACTGCGTGATGGAGAACCCAGTGGTCTAGGCATCGGAGAACCTAGAGCCGGAGAACCCAGTGGCCTAGGCATCGAGATACATTCTTGAGGGAAGACAACCAGCGCAGAGCGTGGTGGTCAGTCACGATGGTGAAGCAGCGGCTGTAGAGGTATGGACAGAATTTTTGAACATCCCACACCCCTGACAGGAATTTTTAAACCGTGAAGGTGTAGTTTTCTTCTGCACTTGCCAGTGAATTTCTGGCATAGGAACTACTTTTTTCCTGATTATGGTCGTCCCGCCAGAGAAGGATAGTGGCAAGGCCATGGACGCGGGCGTCCGTGTCAAGTATTGTGGGGCTCTTTTCATCAAAAGGCTCCGAAAAGGTCGATACGTTAGAGTGTCTTTCTGAGCTTGGAAGCCTGCTTCACGTTCACCCGACCAGTCGTGCGGCGTACCAGACTTTAAATGCTTGTTTAGAGGACGACGACTATGGCCGCGAAAGTACGCGCGAAGCTCCGAAAGTAAGATACCAAGCCGAGGAAGCTCCGTAGATCTTTTAGTGGAGTGTACGAGGGAAAATCATAACCGGCGATCTTGGCAGAATCAAGTTTTACCACCCTTTGCTGACCACATGGCCCAATACCTTCATAATCGTACGCGCAAAGAAGCATTCTTTTCATTTTCTGGCGCCCAGCCCGGGCATAGAAGGATAATACTTCTGCCAAACGCTTGAGGTGGTCGGAGAACATGAACGAGCAGACGACAATATCTTTAGGATAACAGAAGCATGTTTTCTCTTTGGGCCAACGGATAACTGTATTCACCACCCGTTCCAACGTGGCCGGAGCATTGCACGGCGGGAAAAGCATCATGTTGAACTCGTAGAGGCTGTCAGATAAGGCAGACGCTGCGTTGCCAACACCGTATGCCGAGCCTTGGAAATTCTTCGTGGTTTGAAGGAAGTACCGAGAATCGTCAAGGGGAGGGTGCACTATATTCCGAGTATTCTTATTTAGCGCTATGTAATCAACGCAGGAGCGCACTAAGCCATCCTTCTTCTACACTAAGACGACAGGTGAATACAACGCGCTTGCCGAGGCCCGTAAAGTTTTTCACTTGAGCAAGTCGGCCAAGTTGTTCTCAAATACTTTTGTTTTCCCGTGTTGATACATTGAATGGAAGACGGTGAACGATGTCGGAGCCATCAGTTTCTATGCACTGTTCTGTGGTAAAAGTCTGGGAAAGAGAGGGGGAGCCCGAGGGAAACTTGGCATTTCGAAAGCACGTCTAGAAGAATTTTTGTTGGATGGAATGAGATCGGAGCTGATGACGGTAGCAACACGAAGTGTGGGGGAGGGAGAAATCGAATTGGGTGGACAATTTGGAGTTACGGCAGGCGGGAGAATAGCGGCAATTTCTTAATTAGCAGATATTATCGTGCAACCCTTGGAGGGCAGAAATGGTTTTGGTGTCATATTCTGAACAGCAATTAGTGCGGTACCTTGCGTTTATCAGACAAGAGCCGCAGCGATTTTAATGCTCTGGGAGAGCAAACGAGCAGACGGCACAACAAAGACATCTCCTCCCGTAATGGCTCCAGCAGAAAACGGCAAGATGTGCTCGTTACTAGTAGGTAAAACCACACCTGCGGTTCAAGACACTAAATCCGTTGAATTGTAAACAATGATGTCCGGTGTATCCGACATGTCGATGGTGGGTTGACGAAGTAAAATGACAGCAGATGTCGAAGATAGAAAGCCCGATCCCAATATGAGCTTGTGAGCACATGAAGAAAGCATAGCACACAATATGCGGCAAGCAAGTCCAGCGATGTATCTCACTGTACAGTATGCAGAAAGTGTAAGTGCAGTATCATTAGCAACGCGCAACGATGGCCCCACGTAGGAAGTCCTGAGTTTTCGTAATCGTGAACACATATCAGCATAGATGTTCAAAATGCTTGCTCCCGTGACAATCAAATCTTTTGACAAAACTCCGCTCAAACAATAACGATAATATACTAGCTAGATAAACAAGGCAACTTTTATTTTTGAAACTGCTGCAGTTATTTTTTCACAAAACTGCTGGGCCTCGTTTCTCGCCTTTTGGTTTGTATCGTGAGAGATAGGGCAAGGAGGAATCGTGCGGCGTTACGGTAAACAAGTTTGGCGGCGCACTCTCGGGAATCGTGATGAAATGCTGGTTGGCGAGTGGCAGACAAAAAACGAAGTATAAGGGGCGTATAGGACCATGGCCGGGAACCCGAGCCAAGACCAAAGACATCCCGTTCGAGTCATCCCATCGCACGTCGGCTGGTACGTCTGCGGGCGTGAAACAGCAGGAACACCTGCCACATACGCAGGGTGAGACTGAGCAGCGACAGCCGCCTCGGCAAGAGAATTGGGCTTCCGACTTCAGAATATGACGGCATGGTCACCGCTATCGGCTGGGGGGACGCTCAAAGAGAGGATAAAGACGGCAGCTCCTCTTGAAGTATTTCCTGAAGCCCACTTACAGGGGTGATGAAACTCAATCTGACACTGCAAGAGGAGGTTTTGTCACCAAGCTCTTTAGAAATTATGACACGAATCATCGTGCGGAGCTAATCATTGGCGAGATAGGCTGTTGCCAGCGTGTCATTCTGGAGGTAGATTGATTCTGTCTCATTCAATCCTTAATACGTCGTGACCACATCGGCTACTGTCGCTGGGTTCTACACAGGGCCGGATTGGAACGGTGGGGGTGCGGGGCCATAGGGTCTGCCGCCCCGGGCCCCCCAATTTCAAGGGCCCCACTCGACTATTTGAAAAAAAGTGCTGATCGTGCGTGTTACTCAGGTTGTCATCGAAAACCAATGGCCGGGGCCTAAACCTCAATTTTTCTATGGAACCCGACTAAACCGTGGTAGTGCAGCACGTGTACGAGCGAGCAGCCCAAAGTGGCCCCACCTTATTATGCAACATTTTTTTAGAAGTGCGGGAGATAAGCTTCATGGTCCGACTTTACTAAATTTTTGTTACGTTTAACTGGTGTGTGTGTGTGTGGGGGGGGATTGTGTTCGGCGCATGTTAAAGATCCCCAGGTGGTCAAAATTAATCTGCAGCCCCACACTACGGCGCGCCTCATCGTCTGCGTTGCGTCGGCGTGTTAAACCCTACAATCTCTCAATAAACTTGTGATTGCAGAAGAAAGTATTTATTTTGCACTACTGCTGTTACAGCCGTGCTATTCATTCTTTGTAGTTACTCCGAGCAAAAACACAGATAGGCGCATTCTGAACTTGCTGCTTCGAGGTGGTCCACGCTTACTAATGCTGCATTTTTTACCCACGTTTTTTTACAGATTGCGGGGAGTTTGTACGTGCACTGAGCACACACAAAAAAAGCCTTGAAAGAGAGAGAGAGAGAGAGCGAGAGAGAGAGAAAGCTCTTTATTAGAAGAAAGCAGAGAGGTCTGCAAGCATGTATTCACCTACATGCTACTTGTGTGGGGTTGGGGTGGAGGAGATAAAGGCCCTAAAGAAAGTAGGGCGAAAGAGAGGGGAAAAAAGAAGAGGTAAAAAAGAAGGCTACATGGAGTGTTCCATGGGTCACGTAAAAGTCCAGGTGCTCTCACAGGATGACGATGTGGAGTTCCACAGTCCCTCTGCGATGCCGATGTCGTGTAAGTAATCAAACAGTGCATCTAACACTTTTCGCTGGGATGATGGAGATGACCATGTTCCAACAAGAGCTTTCAATGATAAATGTCCATTGTTGAGGCACTCGATCTTCTTGGCGAGGTCGTTCCTTTCCTGTTTGTACGCCGGACACTCTAATAAAACGTGTTCAGTAGTTTCTGGCAAACACCATGTTCCAACAAGAGCTTTCAATGATAAATGTCCATTGTTGAGGCACTCGATCTTCTTGGCGAGGTCGTTCCTTTCCTGTTTGTACGCCGGACACTCTAATAAAACGTGTTCAGTAGTTTCTGGCAAACCACAGTTATGACAGTAAGGGTTTGTGGTTTGACCGAGGCGATGTTGGTAGGAGTTCGTAAGTGCTGCATTGAGGCGCAGCTGATGGTAGAGCGTCTCAAGTCAACGTGGGATTCGCCCTGGGAGCCCCATTCTCAGGTCAGAGTCTATGTCATACAGAAAAGGGTGGTGAGTTTCGGGAAAAGACCAGAGACGGTTTCGTTCCTCTAAGGCAAGCTGCTTCGCTAGCGCTGCAGCCTCGTGCTTTATAAAGAAAATTTTCCTTACATTGCGCAGTTGTAGCCCTTGCGAGCCACCTCATCTGCCTTGTCGTTGCCGAGAACGCCACAACGTGCCGGTATCCATTTCAAGGTCACACGATTCCCAGCGACGTAGGCTAGACGGTGCAGGTAGATGATGTCGCCGGATACGTGGTCGTGGAGGCTGAATCAACTGGCATGCCATAGGGTGTGCAGCGCTGTCTTAGAATCCGTGAATATAGCCCATTCTGCTGATGGCTGACGAAGAATGTAGCGGAGGGCTTGCTTAATTGCATGAAGCTCGGCCGACGTGGTTGACGTTGCACGTTTGAGGCGGTAGGACAGCGCTTGGCCGGTAGACGAAACGAAGACGCCCGAAGCACTGCTGTGAGTTGTAGATGAACCTTCCGTGAAAATGTGGGCCGTATGCGGATAACAGCCACTGATGTGGGCAAGCACGAGTTGAAGGAGGCAGAATTGAGGGAGTGTTTGCTTTGAGGTGGCACCAGGTATGTTGAGTTTTATGCACACCGGTGACAGAGTCCAGGGGGGGGGATTGGACGGCATGGTTGGTCGCGCTTGGGATGGCACAGATATGTTACTAGAGTTTATCATCTGTGCAAAGCTGGAGCTTTGGTTGCGTTGTACAACACGGGTCAAAAGATTGGTTGATGTGTGCAATCGATGCCGCAGGTATATTCAGAATGTCTCTTGTAGGCGAAGAACATCTAAGGGCAGGCAGCCAGCCTCCGGAACGGTGCCAGCGCAGGAAGAGACACTAGGAAGGCCAAGGCAGGTGCGCATGCAATCATGTATAGCCCCATCAAGCTGCTTTTTGCTTCTGGTCGACAGCCGCTGCAAAACAGGCAGGCTATAACGCAGCAAGCCATCAACAAAAGCCTTGGAGAGAAGCACCATCGATCGACAGTCACTGCCCCATTGACTTCCGGCAAGGTATCCAATGACTTGCGCCCCCGCGGAAATGCGAGTACGTAGCCTCCGAACCTCAGGGGCCCAGGAGAGGTTTCGATCCATGGTTATCCCGAGGTATCTTTGAGTGCGCACATAGGGCAGGCAACGGCCCGCAAGGATTAATGGGTACTGAGTCACCCGCTTGCGGGTAAATGCCATGGCAACGCTCTTCTCAGGTGAGAGGCGGAGGCCCTTCGGAGCAAGGTATTCATAGATGTTTTAGAGCTTTCTGGAGCCTCTGTTGTGTATTTACACGTGACCTTGCTGCACTACAAATACAGATGTCGTCGGCGTAAATTGTGACCTTTACGCGAGGAGGAAGCAGACGCTTTAGGTCGATTAGGGTAATGTTAAATACCAGAGGACTCAAAACGGCTCCTTGAGGTACTCCTTTCTTTATACTGTAATATGACGTAGGTCCATCCGGTGTGCTCATAAAAAGCTCTCGTCCTTCCAAGTAGCTGGAAATCCATGCATACAGCCTCCCACCAAGTCCAAGAGCAGCAAGGGACTCTAGAATGGCTGTATGGAAGACCGAATCAAATGCAGACTTGATGTCTAGATAAACCACTGTTGGTATATCTCCGTGGTGTAATCCTTCTTCTAGGGACGCCACGAGAGCAAGGATGTTGTCTATAGCAGACCGGTTTTCTCGAAACCCATTCATTTCCGGTGGATAGAGATTCCTGTTCTCCTGGTACCAAGTCATTCTCTTAAAGATCATTTTTTCCGTGATTTTTCCAATGCAACTCAGTAGAGCTATGGGATGGAAAAAGCCGTACCGTGTTGGTTGCTTTCCAGGTTTTAGAATGGCGTTAATTTTGGCTTTTTTTCATTCCGCAGGCACAGTACTCCGCAGCCACGTCGAGTTATAATACTCCAGAAGGCGTAAGCGGGAGTGATAAGAGAGGTGGGAAATCGCCTGATATGTTATGCCGTCGCAACCTGGAGAAGAGCGTATCTTGACGTTTGATATTGCCGCATTCAGCTCGCCTATCGAAAATGGAAGGTCATTGGCAGGTACGGAGGCAGGTGGCAGGTTGCAGGTGTCAGAAACACGTAGAGAGGACACTGGAGGCAGAGAAATTGTAGACAGGAGCCTACAATACTCTTCAGCCGCTTCTTTTTGGGGAATTCCCTCGTGTAATGACAGTGCCCCGAATGGATTGAGCTGTTGGTTGTTGTTGCGCATGCCCTTTATGACTCGCCATATACAAGAGAGAGGCTGACGGACATCCAATTTACTACAGAAGTCACGCCACCGTTGTCGACGCAACTTTTCCAAGTAGCGTCTCACATGCCTTTGAGCTTAACGGGCCTGCCTCAAATCCTCTAAATCTTGAGTACGCCGAGCCTTCCGCTCAGCGCGCCTACGGATAGCACGCAGCCTTTCGTATTCTGCGTCAGTTTTCATAGCGAGGCGCTCCCGTACTACTCTCGAGGACTTCTTTATACAACGAGTCATGATTGGCATTAGGTCGTCATCGGAAGTTGCGGCGGTTATCTCCACGTCGACACGGTTTTTGAAGGCTGCCCAGTCTGAGCACTTGAATTTGGTTTCGCACCCTGACGCAGACACATCTCGGTAGGATATTGAAATTGCGAAGTGATCACTGCCTCTCGTCTCAAGGTCAAAACACAGAGTAAACTTTTGGATCAAGTTGTTTGAAACAAACGAAAGGTCGATGCAGCTGCTGAGTGTTGGATTTTTTAGGTAAGTAATGCTGCCATCATTCAATGGTTCAATACCACGTTTTATGAGCAGTTCTGCAAGCCTTGCTCCGCGATGATGGGTGTGTGAACTTCCCCAAATTTCGTCGTGTGCGTTGAAGTCTCCGCAAATTATGTGGGGTGGGGATATGCTACCGATGACATTTTCAAGCCTGGAAACATCCAAGGTAGATCCTGGTTCTAGGTAGGCGCCAATAAACGTAAACCGCTGAGTCCCAATCACAGTGTTGGCACACACATATTCCTCATTGTTATGAGGAGCAACCGCAACTTCTGCAGCCTGTATATCTGTTCGAAAACCAATTAATAGCCGACTGATGCCGGTAAGGCGGTGCGAATGAAGAAAATAATAATTTTTGAGACGAAAGTGGTCGCCAACGCGGGACTCGGAGATTACGATGACCGGGAAGTGATATGTCTGTACCAGTTGGTGAAAATTAGCAAGTTTTGATCGTAAGCCGCCGGCGTTCTATTGAAATATTGTGCAGTTCTTGAGATTGGAGCCTAAAGACACTGTTGGAGGGGGGTCGCGAAATTAGTCATCATTGTTGTACCTCACAACCATGAAGCGACGCCTTGAAGGACGAGAAAACAGGGGCTTCAAAGCCAAGACGGCATCGACTTCAGGATAACTTTTAGAGGAGGGGTTGGCTCGCAGCAGGGCTTTGATAGCCACAAAGAGAATAGGGATGAGAAAACTCACATCTGGTTGGTTGGGCTGGTGTGCCGTCTTATGGTCCCTAGGAGTACGTCGCTGCTGCGTAGAGGTTGTTCCCTCAGGAGCATCTGACGTGTTTGGAGAACTTGTAGATGCGGTCCGTTCTTGTACAGCTCTCGCATAAGACCTGTCCGGTAGCAAACTGTCAAGCGGTGGGACATTTGATGACGTCACGGGTGTAAACACAACCTCAGGGTTTGTCGGTGGTTCACGTCGGTTGAGAGCTTTTCCCTGGAATTGCTCGACGCTGCGAGCAGGAGTAGCAGCCTTTTTCTTGGGACAAGCTCCGTACGACGCGCGATCCGCACCTCCGCAGTTGGCGCAGAGAGGTTGGGTCTTAGAGGTGCAATCCTTGTGCGAATGAGATCCAGCGCATATTTTACAACGCACTGGTCCTCGACAATTCTTGGCGATATGTCTATGTCTCTGACATTTTAAACATTAAGTTGCTGATCCCATGTATTCCGTCACCGGGAAACCGCAGAAGCCGAGAAACGTTCGTTCTGGCAGTGGTGACTCAGATTTGAACTCGAGAATCACAGATCGTCGGCGCGATTCAGTCACAACACTGTCGTCATTACGGGCATAGGAAACTTGCCTGCGGACAGATATGACACCCTGACTGCTGAGGTAGCGTCCAAGGTGTTCGTCCGTGTACTCGAGGGGCGCACCTTGGATTCTCCCGTAAGTCGCCATGTAGGAGTGAGGTACACGGGCTTCAGTGGTTACACCGGCAAGGCTGGAAGTCTGGAGAAGACGGTTCGCAGCAGCAAGAGTTGATACGGTGACCATAAGGCTGCCGTCTTTGTTCAACCGATGCGTTAGGACTTTTTTCTGTGCGGTTGCCACGACCTCTGAGGCCAAGATGTTGGGGTTGACTTTCCAGAATGAGCATCCTGCTGCTGCCGGTTGAAACACAACTGGAATTCCTGCGGTCCGCTTTTTCTTGGATGTGACAGGAGTGAATGCCACCTGGTCCATTTCAACCATGTCCTCGGGAGAACTGGTGGTGTCCTCTGGAGCTTGGTCGACGGCACGCTTTTTCGGGGCTGGCGGGCACTGCTGGTCCGTAGCGGGATCGCAAGAAAAAGGGCAAGCTCGTTCGGTGCTGACCACGCTGCGAGCACATGGCGAACAGTGAGGGAGGAACGAAGAACAGAAGAAAAAGTGGGGGAAAATGTGCTTGGCCCGTTGAATGACCTTTATGTGAAAGGAGCAGGTGACAGGTGCACAAGGGAGGGATAGGGGGACTTGAGGATGTTTTATGCATGCGTTTTTAGACAGCGAGATGTCTTGGAGGGGGTGGATGCCTGATTTACAAAACGTTTATAGTTGAAATATAATGCTAAAATGCTATACTTTAGTGAGCTCGATCGCTATCGCTATCGGGATTCTATGAGTTGCACGAGGAGGCGGGTTCAAATCGCGGCCACGGCGGCCGCATTTTTGATGGAAGCGAAAAACAAAAACGCCCGTGTGAATGAGATATTGCCGCATGTAAAAATATCCAGGCAGTCGAAAGTAATCCGGAGCCATCCACTATGGCACGCCTCATCGCCTTCACTTTGTCGGTGCGTTAAACCCCTCAATCAATCAATCATATCCATCAATCACTGAATTGTTAAATATTGCGAAGAGAAATAATCCATTTCTTTGTAACGAATGAACGCTATTCTGGTAACAGAGGTGCACTGACAAGTTTCCATTGCAACGCTTTTATATAGTTATATTTGTGTTCTGTTTTCTGATTGGCCGATTTCATTAGCGTAGGAGTGTAAGTGCCGCGCAGCTGTAAAGTTCGGGCACCTCAGTTAATTAATAAAAACCTCCGGCAGCTCGCGTGCCGGCGTTGCCTGGCTTGTACTGTCACATTCCCTTCCTTTCGTGCAGTTGCAGGGGCGGAAGTGGGGGCCGCCGAAAACACGCTTTGTGTACTGTCGTTTTCTGTGGCAAACTGTGGGAACGCTTAGACAGTGTGCATCAGTTCGTTTGCTGTGCGTTCAGGTCTACCGGGCGGTCTAAGCAAAAGGCGCCTGAGCGCACAGTAGTGAGAAGAGTTTTCGCGTAATATTGCCGCATGCTTTCGGAGATGTCGCAAAGTTGGCCGCGTTGCACGCGCAAGAACCAGCTGCTACCGGCAGCGAAACTCGGCACCGGAAGCGCGAACTTTTCTGTGTTCGCCAACGAAGGCGCGAGCGCACGGGCACTGCGAGGGGGAGATCACGCAAGAGATCAAGCCACGAACGCAGGCAGTCGCTTTCGGAGATCGATCGAGACGCAAGGACATTTGCTCATTTCCTCTCTTCTTGTTCGGGCGCAAGTTCGTCCTAAATAAAAGTTGTTTCTTTACCGTTGTGTCCTATCCCACGTGACAAATTGTTGTGGAGGTGCGGGGTAGACTCCTGTGAAGCCTCTGCAAGAATCGAGACGACAGTCTTACCCGATGTCAGACCGCAGCCAACGAGTTTACACCCGTCCATCAGCGAAGCAGTCGCCGGCTTCGGGGGGCCTCACCATAGTTCGGGCTTCTAACCACCGCAACAAGGAGAGCGGGGGGCACACGGTCAGCTGGGCCACCATGACCAGCGTCAGCAGCGCGCAAGGCTATTTCTTCACCAGCGGCGAACGCCCCAAGCCTTCCACGGCAATCTCTTCGAAGACGCCGAAGACTGGTTGAGCCACTTCAAACGCGTGGCAAGCTTCAACCAGTGGGACGACGCTACCAAGCTGATAAACGTCTATTTTAGCCTGGAGGACGGAGCTCGGACATGGATCGAGAACAGCAAGGTAGGCTGCGCACGTGGCAGGAGTTCTGCCATGAGTTTCTGAAAGACCATGCAAGTGCGGATCGTCGGGAAAGGGCCGAGCATGCGCTGCGATATCACGTGCCGCTGACGAATGAGAGCGTCAGCATGTACATGGAGGACATGACGCGCTTCTTTAGGTGAGCGGACCCCAGTATGCAAGAGGAAAAAAAACTACGCCACCTTCTGCGTGGCGTGAAAAAGCAGTTGATCGGCTGCCTCGTTCGGAACCCTCCCAAGACCGTCGCCGAGTTTATCTCCGAGGCATCCGTAATGAAAACGACTCTGCGAAAGCGTTTAAACGCGTACGAGCGTCAAGTTGCCGCTGCAGCACCAATTGAAAGCCTTAGCGCCTCCATTGGTGACAGCATGAGTGGCCTGCGTGAAATTCGCTCGGTCGTCCGTGAGGAGCTGCATAAAATTCTCGGAACGGCGCCACAGGCTACAGCAGGAACCATCGCGAGCATTTTACGGCAGGAAGTACAGCAAGCTTTCAGAGCGCCGCCATCCCAAGACGATGTGTCGCATGTACCGCCTGAACCGATGCAGTTAACGTATGCCCAGGCAGTCAGGCAGCCACCATCCGTTGTCCTGTCACCGACATATGCAGCGCCACAGGGTGTTAGGCTATCAGCACCGTTTGTGCCGTCCCCAACATACACAGCCACCCATGAAACAATGGTACCGGCCGGACCTACGACAGGCTTCGCTGACCAACCCCGGAAGTCGGATGTGTGGAGGCCGGCCGATCAACTCCCCCTCTGTTACCAGTGTGGCGAGGCAGGACACATGTACCGTCGGTGTCCCTACAGGGAACTCAGGCTACGGGGCTTCGGAGTCAATGCTCCCAGGCCCAGACCTGGTGAAAGACCCCGCGCATCGAGAACTACCTCGTACGCCAGCGTACATCGGTACAATCAGACAGTCGCCCCTTCAGGTCACCATCGCTCCACCGGCCTCGTGCGAACCGCTCCGGCTATGACACCGTACGCTCACCGAGCCCTTGTCGGGAAAACTAGATGCAACGGCCTTTGGAGGTTGGGTCGCTGAGTGCCAAAACGATCATCGAGAGCTTCCACCGTTAACAGTGTCTGCACGTGACGCAACGATGACGGCGAATGATGGTGCGAGAAACAAGTCTCTGGATATTCCCATCCATATCGATGGTCGGAGCATGGACGCTTTATAAATACTGGAGCGGACTATTCTATTCTCAGTGGGAAAATGGCGGCGCGTTTGAACAAGGTGACAATGTCATGGACAGGCGCGAAAATTCGTACAGCTGGAGGGCACTTTGTCACGCCGATTGGTATGTGCACCGCTCGGAATAAAATTCAAGGGTCAACTTTCATCGCAAGCTTCCTTGTTCTCTGTAAGTGCTCTCGAGATGTTATCCTTGGTATGAACTTTCTTCGCGAATATGGGGCCATCATCGACTTCCGGAATCGTTGGATTGCTTTCGCAACGGAGTTAGCCACTGAAGAAAGTGATTGTGATCGTATGCTAGTGCTACGTATCACAGGCGACGGCGTCACCATACCTCCGCGATCGAGCGTGCTGGTCGAAGTTTCGTGTGAGGGAATTCCCTTTGGTGAAGCAGTGGCGGACGCCAACCTGTCTCTCCGGTTCACGCTGGGAGCGTGCGTGGCGAGAGGCATTGTCCAGTTGCGTGATGGACGAACGCAAGTACTCGTCACAAACTTTAGCAATGAGCACCGTCATCTATTTCGCGGTACTTTCACAGCTTACGTCGAGAAAATTACAGAGGTGGTCGAATGTTTAACGCATGGAGAAGCCAGTGTTGTGAAAGACAGAAAAACAGGTTCGACGTTAATGTAGACATCAGTTAATAACTATCAAAGACACAAGAGAACCAGCTTCGAGAACTCCTGCAGGAATTTGAGGAATGCTTTACTTGTTCATCTAAAGTACGACGGTCCAAAATTACGAAGCACCACATCATAACCGATGAAAACACGCGACCCATACGGCAACAGCCGTACCGCGTCTTAGGTAAGGAGCGAGAAGCTATTCAAACCCAAGTGAAAACTATGCTCGACGACGACATCATCCAGTCAGCAAACAGCCCTTGGTCCTCGCCTGTTGTCCTGCTAAAGACAAAAATATAGAACTCTACGCTTCTGTGTTGATTATAGAAAAATGAATAGTGTGACAAAAAAGGACGTTTACCCGTTGCCACGCATAGATGACTCTCTGGACAGGTTTCGGGGGGCTAAGTACTTTTCGTCTATCGACTTGCAAAACGGCTACTGGCAGATAGAGGTTGACGAGAGAGACCGAGAAGAAACGGCATTCGTCACACCGGACGGTCTCTATGAATTAAGGGTACTTCCGTTCGGCCTCTGTTCCGCCCCAGCCACATTCCAAAGAATGATGGACTGCGTGCTTAGCGGCTTGAAGTGGCGAACTTGCCTTGTGTACTTAAACGACGTTGTTGTATTTTCGACCACATTTGAAGAGCACCTCAGCAGGCTCAGGCAAGTACTGGAGGCAGTACGCTCAGCTGGTCTGTCACTGAAACCAGAGAAGTGTCACTTTGGTTTAACCGAGCTCAAGTTTCTGGGACACGTCATCAGTGCGAAGGGAGTTCGACGTGACCCTGAAAAGACGGCCGCCATTGCCTGTTTTCCCGCCCCTCGGGATAAAAAAGGTGTAAGGCGCTTCCTTGGGCTCTGCGCCTACTACCATCGATTCATTGAAACCTTGTCCAGGATTGCTGAGCCCCTTACGTGGCTGACCAAGGAAGACGTCCAGCTTGTCTGGCACGAAAATCAACACAAAGCCTTCGACGAGTTGCGGCAGCGCTTGCAGTCACCTCTTCTGCTCGCGCATTTCGACGAGTATGCGGAAACAGAACTTCATACGGGTGCCGGCAACATCGGACTAGGGGCCGTGCTTGTCCAACGGCAAGAAGGTGCCGAAAGCGTCATCGCCCACGCCAGCCGCACCCTTTCACGTTTCAAGACGAATCACTCGACGACCGAAAAGGATTGCCTAGCGGTAGTGTGGGCCATTACCAAATGTCGCCCTTATCTGTATGGCAGACAGTATAAATTGATCACTGATCATCACTCCCTTTGTTGGTTAACCAACCTGAAGGACCCATCGGGCCGTCTTCCGCGTTAGAGTCTACGGCTACAGGAATTCGACTTACGGATTGTTCACAAGTCAGGCCGGAAACACAACGACGCTGACAGCCTGTCCCGTGCCCCAACCGAAACAACCGGTGAAAACGCTGGAGAGGACACTGTCTTCCTCGGTTCCATAATTTCATCAGATATGGCGACAAGGCAGCGAGCTGATCCAGACCTTAGAATGATTATCGGCCATTTGGAGAGACGAAGTTCTGTTGTACCACGTAGCCTTGCGCGAGGGTTACCTTCGTACTGTCTTCGGAGCGGTGTCCTCTACAAGAAGAACACGGAGGCTAGAGGGCAGCTGTAGCTCCTCGTCGTGCCACTGGATCTTCGCGACGAAATTCTTTTTGCGTGCCATGATGAACCCACGGCTTGCCAGTTGATATTTGCACGAACCCTCGCTAGAGTTCACAAGATTTATTACTGGCCTATACTAGCTTGTAGCCTTAAACGCTACGTCAGAACATATCGGGAATGTCAACACAAGAAGACGCCATCGCTCAAGCGAGCAGGTTTTCTGCGCCCGATAACACCCCCAATGATACCATTTCAGCAAGTCGGCTTAGACTACCTAGGACCTTTCCCTCTCTCGTCATCGAGTAATGGATTGTGGTAGCAACCGATTACCTGACACGTTACGCGGAGATAAAAGCGTTACCTAGAGACACAGCATCCGAAGTGGCGAGTTTCTTTCTACATAAAATTGTGCTACGACACGGCGCCCCTTCTGTGGTCATCACGGACAGGGGAACTGCCTTTACGGCGCAACTCATGCGAGACACCCTCAGACTGAGCGGCACGTCACATCGCAAGACGACGGCTTACCACCTTTAGACCAACCGGTTAACTGAAAGACTGAATTAGACAATAGCCGACATGCTCTCTATGAACGTAGATGTCCAGCACAACGCATGGGATGAAATACTACCGTACATCACATTCGCCTATAATACCGCTATGCAAGAGACAACCCGGTTCACCCCTTTCCGTCTCGTCTATGGCCGTGAGGGTCGAACGATGCTAGACGCGATGTTGCCTTGGGAAATCGACGACGAAGTAATTCTAGAAGCCGAGCTTTTCAGCCAGCGCGCTGAAGAAGCCCGCCAGCTGGCTCGATTTCACATTCAGAGATAGCAGACGACTGATGCAGCACGTTACAACTTACATCGAAGAGAGGTGAAGTACAACCCGGGAAATCATGTTTGGTTGTGGACTCCGATCCGCATTCCGGGCATGTCCGAGAAGTTGCTCCACCGCTACTTTGGACTGTACAGAGTGCTACGGCGTATCACCGACGTGAACTACGAGGTCATCCCAGATGGAACAGTGCAGACCCGACGCCAGCCACGAGCTGATATAGTTGATGTGGTACGGATGAAGCCGTACTTTGCGCGGTAATACGGCTCCGTCATTAGTGTCAGTTACAAGACTGAACTTTTATATTCTTTTCTTTATGTTAGCGTAGCGTTTTTGTTTGATTTCTGTCACGTGCTTCCTCACGTATGGTCTTCATGATATAACATGCTCGGTCTATGATCGCGTTTATTTAGTGACGCTAGTCTACAATTTGGAAGGCATTGAGACGATGCCTCTTTGAGGAGGAGAGTAATGCCGCATGCTTTCGGAGAAGTCGCAAAGTGGGTCGCGTTGCACGCGCAAGAACCAGCTGCAACCGGCAGCGCAAAGTCGGCACCGGGAGCGCGAGCTTGTCTGTGTTCGCCAACAGAGGCGCGAGCGCACGTGCACTGCGAGGGGGAGATCACGCAATAGATCATGCCACGAACGCAGGCAGTCGCTCTCTTATATCGATCGAGAGGCAAGGACCTTTGCTCGTTTCCTCTCTTCTTGTTCGGGCACAAGTTCGCCCTAAATAAAAGTTCTTTCTTTACCGTTGTGTCCTATCCTACACGACCATATTGTCTTTCGGACGACGTGCACACGGGTATTACGGCTTTTCGATGTTCGGGGCGGGCATCGTAAGTACGTTAAAGTGACACCGGTCAAGATGCGAAAGGTTACCGTGTTTTCTTGTGTCGCAAAAGCAGGCGGCGTATCATTTCGGGATTTTACGAAGCTGGCTCACGCAATGTTTGTTTATGGAGAGCAGCCGGGAGTATGCGCAGGGATGTGAGAATGCTTAGCCCAGTGTACTTTTGATGGTTTGCTGTGCATTCAGGTCGACCGAGCGGTCTCAACAAAAGGCGGCTGAGCGCAAAGTAGTGAGAAGAGTTTCCGCGTAATATTCTCTTTCGGACGACGTGCAGACGGGTATTACGGCTTTTCTATGTTTGGATCGGGCATCGTTAGTTTGTTAAAGTGACACCGGTCAAGATGCGAAAGGTTACCGTCTTTTCTTGTGTCGCAAAAGCAGGCGGCGTATCTTTTGGGGATTTTAGAAAGCTGGCTCACGTGCTTTTCGTTTATGGAGAGCCGGGAGTCTAAGCAGGGAGAAGGATCAGCGCCTCAGGAATGCCCGTAAGAGTTTGCAAGAAGCACACCCTGCCAGTGAGTCGACTGAGTTAGGCTTGCCGAACTGGGATCTCGCGGTTCGGTTCTACACGCGGCAGCCAGCAGCGTGTCTTCGTCTAGAAAAGGGATTAGCAAGCGATATTCTCTTTGTGTCAGCGCGCGTGGTGGCAAAAGCGAGGACAGAGCAGGATATTACCCGCTGGAAGACAGCTCTCGCCATTAGTGCTTTGTGCAGGTGCCGCTCGCTGAAGGTAATGGATTCAGCGCTCAGCGTGGTCAGGAACTTACTGTGGCAGCTATTTTTATTTTGGCTTGTTGGTTGTGGTAACTTGTGAAAGGGGAAACGTACTATGAGATCCAAGAGAGAGAGTGTGTGTTCGGTCATCTCACCGCGTGTGTGGACGCGTTTAGGATTGTTTCTATTAGCCAATCAATGGTGATATGTGAATAATTTTGAAAAGGTTTTTCGTTCCTTCTTGAACGCCCCCTTTTTGAGGCGTGGGTTTTGGGGTCAAAACCATAGTGTCGGGTTTTCGGGTTTAGCTCGTCTGTCAGCACCAATCTAATTAACTGCATATTAGAATCTGTAAATGCTGCTTATATAACGACGCACGCCATTTCTGAAAGGTATATGTGATCGAAAGGAATATGTCAGGCCGCAAGTATGCGAGTGGCGCATCCAAGAGAAGACTAAATATAGAGCGAGAAGAGAGTAGTAAAAAGCTGCCAAAATTGTATAATAACTTCAAAAGTAGTCGTCGAGAGAGGATGAGGTAGCGCGATCGGCAGAATGCGCGAATAGTGACTTCGAAGCGCCTTTAACTTTAAGCTCTTTCGGCCATGTAGGTGAGACTGTCGAGGAAGAGAGTGCATTTTAGATGCCTTGTGCTCTTCCTCCATTTTGTGAATGTGAGCCACAGACCGAAGAGAACTCCTCTACCACAAACGTCAAACAACTGTCCCTGCATCCTTTGAAGCTGCAGGCGCCTGATGTGCCGGAGTGTTCGACAAGCTGCACAGATGGTACGCAAACAACGACCCAGATGCCCAATCCGGCCGTGAAAGTGAACTTTCCCCCCAAGCATCGGAACCTCCTTCAGTTACCGCAGACGAGTGCCCCGGACAAACTCCACGAAGTCCCTAGTTAGGATTTGCCTGCATTGATAGCGAATAGGCCATGTGGCTCGCACATATCTCTGGGAAATTGCAATCTCTATGAGTCGAGAATGGCCCACGGTACTTTCAGAATCGTTCAGAGTGTTTTTCTGCTTAAGAGAGACAATACACAGGCCAGAAACAGTCCCTGTCCTCCCAACGTTTTGTGAAAAAGGGCGCAAATGGGGAGTCACTTGAGCGACACTGGCCTTGGTACACGCAGTAGAAAGGATGCGTGTATTGCTTATGTGTAAATTGTTCTCGGCATCAAACAGTCGCAGCTCTTTTGCTACCTATAGCTTTTCCGACTAGAAAAAGGCGGAAGACAAAACAAGAGCGCATGAAGATAGCCTTGAGCACCGAAATTTTATAGTTGCTTGGCTAGCCCGGTCTGCAGAAACTATCGACAAAAGACTGGCCGAGCAATTTGTCACTCAAAAGGTTACTGGAGAGAGGTACTAAAGCGCGTCGTGGCAGTTATAAAGCTGCTGGCAGAGCGAGGGCTTGCGCTGAGAGGCAATGATGATTTATTTGGTTCCCCCATAAACGGTAACTTCTTAGGAATGCTTGAGGTGATCGCAGAGTTTGACACGTTTTTAAGTGATCACATTGCGCGCATGGAAACAAGGGTAAATGTTACCCTTCCTATCTTTCCAAATCGATCTGCGATGAGTTTGTTTACATGATGAGGCAGACGGTCAGAAAGCACTTTGTTGAAAAGTTACAGCGGGCCAAATATTATTCTATAATTGTACATTATAAACACGGCATTGCCCTTATAGACCAGCCATCTGTTCTGCTTCCATACTGCTTGGAAGGGAATGTGCATGAGAGATTCCGCGGGCTTGTTCCCATCGAATCGCATACTGGTGAGCATGTGGCCTCGACCGTGTTACGTCTTCTTGATGAAAATGGTATTTCTCTTGACAACAGCATGAATCAGCCTAATGACAATGCAAGCAAAATTTCAGGTAAATACAAGGGCCTTCAAGCTCACACAAAGGATAAAAACCCGTTGGCGGTTTATGTGCCTTGCTGTGCCCACACGTTAAACTTAGTTGGAGCGTGGAGCGTGGACTCTGTTGAAGCAGTGAATATGTTCAGCCTAATGCAGAAGTTATATGTTTTCTTTTCTGCACCACCAAAGCACTGGCGCTGCTTCCTCAATAGCCTCGACCATGGGAGACAACCTTCTGTTTTGAAAAGCCTGTAAGACACTAGGTGTTGACGGCATGCAGATTCGTGCAAACAAATTGTTGCCAATTTCTGATGCATGAAGACTTGTCTGCATACACTGACGTACAGGGAAACAGAAACTTATCACACTCACATTCAAGCCCGTCTCTTCTAAAGAAGCTTCCCAAGCTAGAAACGGCATTCATGTCAACATTGTGGCTTGAGGTTTTGGAGCGGTTCGACAAGACGAACGTTGCCCTCCAGAAACTTGGTTTAAACCTGTCAACGGCTGTAAATTTGATGAGTTCGTAAAAGGCGTTCGTGCGGTTCCTCCGTTTCCAATTTCAAGCTTTTGAGGAAAAGGTAAAGGCATTGAGTGTAAATAAGAGTTATCAGTGGGGACGCACTCGATTCATTTCAACGGAACACAACAGGACATGTGGCAGCAAAAAGATTGAAATAGAGGCGTTCAATGTATTTATCGACAACCTGAGCACAGCATTACAGGCTAGAAAATCTGCGTACACCACCCTCTGCGAAAGATTCCTGTGTTTAGCGCTCCTCAGTGAAGCTCATGGTGATGTCGATTTATTTAACCAAGCAAGTGGAATAGTGGAAGCTTATAAGGGCGATCTCGACTCGACTTTTTCCCCTTAAATAGCTCAGTTCTTTCATCACCTGGGGAGTTTCAGCTGCCATGATAGGCGAGCGAGCAGTCTGCTGAAAATGGTAGAGGAAAAAGACATTTTATGCGTTTTTCCAAATGTCTCCACTGCTCTTAGGTTATACCTAACCATTTATGGAGCTAACTGCGAGACTGGGTGTTCCTTTTAAAAACTGTCTTTTATTAAAAATTGCTTGCATTGTACTCTCGGGGAGAGGAAAGTGAATTCCTTATCAATCATGTCAATACAAAGGGAAATCTTAAGGGACATTTCCTTTGATGAGGCCAATAATGACTTTGCGACTTAGAAAAGCCGCAAGATGACGTTTTAAATGATGCGTTTGTTGAAGCGTCCCTTAGTTCTAGTTTTTTCTGGCTTGCTTGTTTAGGATGAACTTTTAAGTGTTATAAATTTGATGGTTTAACTTATATTGTTCTAGTATCGCTCGCTTGATTGTTTTTGGTCAATTCGCTGCGGGAGGGATGTCGCTCTGTTCCTATTTTGTCACGAGTGAGGTAGTGAAGAAAAAGCAGAAAGTACCATTTTTTTTTCCTAAGTAAAAGAAACCTCTAGTGAGGAGCTCCTGAGATAGTCAAACGGGTGATCTCTTCGCATTCAATGAACACCCTTTGTGCTTTCGCACTGGAGTCGGCCAGTCTGAAGAGGGTGTAGCATTGGATATGTGTAAAGTTTGGGGTTCTTTCTGCCCGTCCAGTTAGAGAGTATGATAAATGTTGGAGTTGTCACCAAAGCTCGGGACACCTGGGGGTCCTGGTAATGAATGGGATCAGCGCGTGAGCTGCACAGTGTGTAGAATGTTTGTCTGAATCTGCCTTAGTACATGCAGGGGTTCTCGGCGCGTGAGTTTTTTGTGTAGTGCTGCCTACTTCTGTGTTTTGGATGGTTGTCTATAAGAGGTGTCCGGTTTCAACTGCTTCTTTATTTCACGGTTGGTGCGCATGTTCAGGCGCCCGGTGGTTTAACGCCCGGGAAAGTGCGTGTGTGCCCTGATTTATGTGGGGCTTAGGTACCCAATCCAGGTCACCTTGTAGCACGTTTGGAATGTGGCGAGGACCTTGTTGAGTATTTTTGAGGCATTTCTCTGTATTTTGTTGGTTGCGGAGAAGTTGTGGGTGTGCGGCCTGCGAGCCCGTGTAAATGTGAACTGTGGCTGATGCATAATTTCGAGAGTTCTGTATAGCACGCGCGAGTTCCATTGTATTTATGTAGACAGTGAGTTGGACATTATTGCTTTGTGCTGCTGGATTGAAATGCAAATATTGCTTAAAAACTGAAATTATTGTGTGTGATTCCACGGGTATTTCTGAGTTCAAAGCGTGAGGCTGTGCCCACGTTTTCGCTGGTGTAATTTTTGCGTTTATAACTTGATGGTGGACTGCCTAATAAAAAGTTTTTTGTTTTTAAGAAAATTCTTTTCTGTGTTCTGGCCAATTCTGCATGCCACACCAACAATTGGATTAACTGCGGATTTGTCATGAACTGACTATCGAAAAAAACCAGCTTGTACGTAAGGTAATAACCGTCAAATATTTATAGAAATCACGCACACAAATTACTCTCCCGAAGCACCCGGACCAAAAAAGTGATGTGCATTTTATATCACTTACTAGCGAGCGTAAAATATGAGGGAAAACAACGAAAAAGAGATAGCCTTCTAGTCATTATTGAGGCCCGATGGACTCGGTTAGCCCCCGGCGCCGTACTTTGTTAATACAGCTCTGTCTACACAGCATGGGGTTAAAATGCAAACTGGCCAATTCCTTCATAATGTGGCCCAACCGATCTGCCAGCCGCATGCCACGGTTGCTGAGTGGCCGGAGTGTTGGTTGATTCTCGCGTAATTGACATGGTTGGGACAGGCAACGGGCGACCGGAACACATTACAGGGGTGGGACCTAAGAAGGCGAGGCGGGACCAAGATGCACCTTCTACCATTTGAGAGGACAAGGTTCCTCGGAGAGGTGGATGTTCGAGGCGACCGTTTGTTGAGAAGCTTGAGCGAGCAAAGAGCGGGTAGAAACTATGATGATGAACATATGCCGAGATAAGGCCGAGATCTGATATATACATACATACATGGAACTTTATTTCACCATAAATTTCACTGTACATTTCTTGCCCGCAGAAGCGCAAGTCACTTGTGGGCGGGTCACGGAAGACTCAGGATGGTCGCTCAGAGGTAACAGTAAAAGAGGCAACTCTTTTGCCAAAGACAAAACAAAAACGAAAACACCATATACACATCACTATAACAAGATGCAAATTCGCACTCATGAAAGTTCACAAAATCTCCAATTTTTGAAGTTCACACGTATGTTGATAAGATTTACAGAATATAAACGAACGAGGCAGTAAAAACTAATGAAACAAATAAAACTACTGAATGGACAGAAGGAGCTGTTCGAAATAAATCACACTGCTTCTACTGGCTAACACACTGTCAACGACACTCCATTACTTTACATAATTTAACCGATGTTTAGTTTGAGATTTCGCCCTAATAATTCAGCATAGCCTTTCTATGTCTTTGGGCAGCCGATTGACCTAAAAAAGAACGTAGTATTCTCGGCACCGTCTGCCATAGTTGGTATATATTCAAGGCAATTCGTCACGGTCTGTTTTGCGTAGCACCTTAGGCATTTTACTACTTTTTATATCGAGTACAAAAAAAGTTTGGCAAAAGTACTACATAATTATACAGATCCACTAGAGACTCCACGCCGGCAATGTACGTTTTTACCCCTTTAATTAATGTTTCGAGGTCAGTACCATATAATATGTTACTAGATATCCGATCCAATAACTTTTTGATTCTGTGTATTCTGGTTTGTGTGCAGGAACCATAGACTGAAATTCCTTATCGCAGAATAGACTGCCCTAGGGCCTTAAAAACCAGCCGCCGCCGGTTGAGAGAGGAACTAAATGTTAGTTTATATAACTGGGCGGACACGATTTTGGGGCGTTTTATAATGTATTCAACGTGAAACATCCAGGACATGTGCTCGTCAAAATAAAGACCAAGGTATTTCACGGTGGATGAAAGCTGTAGCGGTACGCACGAACAGTCTTTACAATAATCAGAATGCAACACAATATATCCGTTATGTGTTATTGTCTTGTGCGGATTTCTAAGGCAAATTAACGTGGTTTTGCTCTTATTTAAGACTATTTGATTTTTATCGAGCCATGTCACTACTTTGGTTACATCATTTTGAAGTAGCTCTATACCATCACTGTAAGATTACCGTGACAAGATTAGTGCCGTGTCATAATCTGTACTGAAGGAGTTGAGCGTTCAATTGAAATTTTGCAATATCATTAACATAAATGTAAATAAATGAGGTCCGAGCGCGGATCCTTTTGGCACTCCGTATTTAACAAGAATTAGGGCGCTCTGTACGTTTTTAAGACCCACTATTTGAATGCGATCAGCAAAATAACTCGTAAAACATTTTTGGTGTGGACCGTTGAAACCTATATTTTCTCGTTTGTGTAGCATTATGTTTTGGTCGATGGTCGATTCTGACATATTCGGGATCTCGCCCAAACGTCAATGAGATTTTAAGGAGACACCACAACCTGTTGCTCCAGACTGAAAGAATAAAGCACTTCATCTAAGAACCACCAGGAGTGGTGTAACGCCGAGCAAGAACCATTAGAGGAACTGTAACATTATCTCAATCAAAAGAAACTAGTTTCTGGGGTTCCACACCATGTGAAAAAACCCCAGTGCAAATTCTGTCTGATGATGACAGCAACAACAAGCACTCAGAGCATGAAACCTGACTTTTACAGCTGCGGATCAGTGGCAGCTGTAATTGTAACACAGCAAATGTAGTTTAACCCCTAGATTGTGGTGCTTGTGGTGTGCAAAACTTGCATCAATAATCACAGAACCGATGAAAAAACAAAACCTTCTCTCCCCCTTTCAAAACATTTCAACTCTTTGAAAGACCAGTACGAATATTATAAGGCCACAGTGCTCCAATCAGGATTTAAAACCCATTTGAACAAGAAGGCCTGCGAATAATATCTTATCCCCAAATACAAGCCTCTCACAAGGGGTATCAATGAGTTTCCGGAAAGGCTGTTGCGCCTTCAAACCTAGACCTTTTAACGGCACGTATAGCATGTTTGCATTTCTCAAGCACTGGATGGTTTATCGTTGCCAGTGGAGTACTTTTTCGTATGCTTTATTACTTCTTATGCACAAGACTGCTGTATCTCATCATTGCACTTTCCAAGCGCGATTACATCTAGTGTTGTGAATAGGTAATTTTTTTTGTATGCTTCATAACTCTTATGCCCTAAGGTCACTTTGTAAGCTTTTTTTTTTCACGGATAGGGTTTCCCATGTTCTACGCTTTGTACGCTTGTATTCGTTTTTTCTTCTTTCATTTTCAGGTTCTTTAAAGAAGGCAGTGTGCGAATTGACACTGCCACTGATAACTAGCTACGAAGTGTCGTTTGTTTCCTATATCACTGGAAATTTGGTCTCGTACGTGCGTCACATTTTTTTCTAACGCCCTTGTTACTTGCAGGAATATGAATTTTAAGCTACACATTTGTTGTATCTATCTATTTAATGTCATCAGCCGGGGGCATGTTCAACTGCTTTTTTGCGTGCTGTTTCTTTGTTTATTTCCTGCCTTGTGTGTCATTTCTCAAGACACTTGCACAACCTGTGCTATTCTTGGCTTGCTCCCGCACCCCGCTCTCGGCGTCGGCGCCTACCGAGGGGTCGTCATGCTCCACTTTGTGCCCAGAACGCGGGCTGTGAATAATTCATTTTTGGCAATTATCTGGTCTCCTCGCGAAGCGGTGCCATTTTCTCTTGAGGACGCGGTACCCTCACTTATCCGCACGCCTGGGCCCTTGAACTTTATTGTCGCCTTCTCCCAAGACATAGCTGACGTTACGCGTTCCGTAGTGTGTGGAGGGCTAACTGTGGTTTATACACTTGTGCCTTTAGCGGCAGTACGTTTTCCTTCCTTTGGAGTGATATGCCCAGTACCCCTTCCTTGTTTACTTTACTTAATATTGGTGTGCGTGGGTTGGCGGTGGCGGAAAAAAACGCACTTTCTCAGTGCGTTGCTTGAAAGTGCGTTGCTTTTGCTTTTTGCCGCCTATTATATTAACATGGATTACCTGCGCGCCCAGTCGTGCAGTACGTTGCTTCACTTTCCACATGTTGTTTTTCAGCGCTTTGCCGCTCTGGGCAATAATCTAAGTGGTACGTAACTCCTGGAGTGGGATGTCGGCGCCGCAAATGGGCAGCACTTGCGGGTCCAAGGTGGTAGCACGTGCAGCGGGGCAACAGTGGCAGAAGGAGCCGGGGTGTGATGATCTCAGGGTTCGGTGGTGGGAACCACGAGACGTATACGCAAGATCAATGACGACAGAGGCCACAACACGAAGGTGAAGCGGGTAGAGGCAATATATTGCAGAGAGCGGACACACGGGGGTATGCAGAAGGCGATGTAAAAACAAGAACAAAATTGAAAAATAAAGGAATGAAATGCAAAGGGAGAGGAAACCATAACTAAGTTCTTCCCTGTCGCAGTTTCTTGGCGATTCGTGAGAGAAAGCACATGCGTGAAGAAAACCACAACAGTCTCACTGATGCAGTCCGTTATGACTCGGTCGCGAGTGGCTCGATGGCTCCACGCTGACCGGAACGGAAGGCGAAGAGACCAGGCGCAGCGAAAACGGCAGGAGAGGGATCCCGGCGCTGTTGCCCGGTGCAGTAGCGGATCCGGCTGGTGACCAGGAGGTACCTGGCGATGTCCCAGTGCGGTAGCACGGGCGCCGTCGATGGGTGTCTTCGCAGCTGATGCAGGCGCACCCCGAACGCTCGTCCGCCCAAGAGCCCGGTCGCGTTCCTCCTCCTCTTCCTCCTTCTCTGGAGGCGCATACCCATTAGCGAGTGATTGGCCCCGTCTCCTTCCGCTGCTTTCTTTTCTGCTCCGGTTTCCTTCCTGGAGCTCATCACATTACCCCCGGCTTTAGAAAGTGTTTTGGGGTGACGCCACACACACACTTTCAGAAGACGCCGGTGGGCGAAAGGTGGTGCAAGAAAAGAGAATGAAAGCACTGTTCGCACAGTCAACAGATTTCACGAACTGGCCGTACGCATCGCCTGGAGAACACGACACCTCACTGCAGAGACGCCAAAACAAGGTTGAACACTTTGACCTCCGAGCTAAGATGCTTATGCTCAGTGTGGTCCGTATGTGAGCTATGGGTTTGTCGTTTCCCTTGACACCAGACTTTCAGTTACGCACAGGCCGACAGTAGGCAGCTTTCTCGTAGAAGCGACGCCCTCTTCACATTTCGGATTTCCTGTATTGCACGGCTCACAGGTCCTAAGAAATCTTCGGACGTCGGCGTAAGCATTGGGCCAATAAAAATCCCGGAGAATTCTTTTAGTCGTTTTAAGGAAGCGATGATGACCTGGTATTCCTTCATGAGCCTTTCTCATGACCGCGTGTCTGAAAGGATGCGGAATAACAAGTTGCTGAATGAAGCGGCCAGATGGTAAAGCGTACCGACGGTACAGCAGCCCCTTTTGCCAAACAAACTTGCAGTGGTTCTCTTTATCGGAAGAGGACTCTGCCGACGCCATCTTCATGCAGTTGGCCAAAGTCTTGTCCAGCTGCTGCTGTTGGCGCATCTCTTTTCTGGTAACACCGGCGAACATGATGGGACGTGCCGTCCGGTTATGCTGTACTTTCTGAGGGGCGTGGCTGGTGTTCTCGTCGGCCGAAGAAGGATGTGCTTCTCCACTGAGCACCGCTGGAGTCGCTGGATGTCTTGGTTGCTTTGGCTTCCATGCGGGGTTAGGTCTGTTCGGGTCCCTAACGCCTGGTACGTTTCCAAGTGTGAGGTCGTACAAGGGATTAGCCATGCATTTCGCCAGGACTTTTCCAGTGAAGTAAGGTGTATCCACGTGGATAAAAGCCTCTTCATGTCTCCTTGTGGTATTGTCCACAAAACGGACGGTTGATGCACGGCCTGTAAGGCAACTATCAGGGACGAGGTCTGGTCGCACGATGACGGCGTTGCTTCCGGTGTCTAAGAACGGAAACTTGTTGTCCGTAGATCTCACCGGTTACAACAGGCATACGCCTTGCAGCACTGCTCGTTTGGAGCTGGCGTTGCTTTTTACGCTGGGCAAGTGTTGGTGCCAATGTGCCTATATTACCGTGGTGCCGTTGCGTGTTGTCGTGACGACACTTCTCAATAGCGCAAGCCGACACCTGCTTCCTATCAGGAGACTCAGAGCGACAGCGGTCTGCGTGATGGCCTTGTTTTCCACAACACGAAGGTGAAGCGGGTAGAGGCAATATATTGCAGAGAGCGGACACACGGGGGTATGCAGCAGGCGATGTAAAAACAAGAACAAAATTGAAAAATAAAGGAATGAAATGCAAAGGGAGAGGAAACCATAACTAAGTCCTTCCCTGTCGCAGTTTCTTGGCGATTCGTGAGAGAAAGCACATGCGTGAAGAAAACCACAACAGTCTCACTGATGCAGTCCGTTATGACTCGGTCGCGAGTGGCTCGATGGATCCACGCTGACCGGAACGGAAGGCAAAGAGACCAGGCGCAGCGAAAACGGCAGGAGAGGGATCCCGGCGCTGTTGCCCGGTGCAGTAGCGGATCCGGCTGGTGACCAGGAGGTACCTGGCGATGTCCCGGTGCGGTAGCACGGGCGCCGTCGATGGGTGTCTTCGCAGCTGATGCAGGCGCACCCCGAACGCTCGTCCGCCCAAGAGCCCGGTCGCGTTCCTCCTCCTCTTCCTCCTTCTCTGGAGGCGCATACCCATTAGCGAGTGATTGGCCCCGTCTCCTTCCACTGTATTCTTTTCTGCGCCTGTTTCCTTCCTGGAGCTCATCACACGGGGTGAAGTGGTCGGAGAGCCTCCCTGCCGTGGCATTCTCGGTGATGCAGAAGGAAATAGCAGATTCCAGTAGTGGGCGCCGAATAGTGATTGCAGCCTGGATCAAGGCCTGGAATACTCCAGGCTTTGATTGGATGCCTTCGTGAACTCATGGAGGAGCAGACAGACTCCCAGATCAACCTTCGCACTGCATGGCTCTCTTCCTGCACTACACATCTAACTGCCGCATGCCGCCCAGTCTTATGGACGCTTGCTGCCGATCGACCTTCATTGCAGCTGTTTGCACCTGGCCCGAAGCCGCAGGAACTACAGCTGTGGCTGTGCGCGTTGATGGGTACCTCCCCCCTACCTGGACCTTGTTGGTGCTCCACTCTACAGCTGCCAAGAAATCAGGCTCTGCGCCCTTCAGACACATTGTATCTCTTTGCGCTGGCGTTACCAGTTGCTGCTGGTGTAGAGCTCAATCTCTGCACGCATGCAGTCTGTCCTAGGGGTGACCAGAATGGGGTAGTGGTCTGACACCTAGATGATTGTTGCGGTTTCCCAAGTGTAGGCACACCGCTGGGAATCCAGTGAAATGTCAATATGGGACAGCTGAACCTAGCCCGATGAATCAGGGCGGGTGAGGGTGGTGGTGCCTGTGTTGGCCACGAGCAGTGTGAAGGGTGTGGTGGCATCCAGCGGCTCTCGTCCCCTGCAGGTTCTGTGCATTAAAATCTCTGCACACGACAACGTCTGGGTCGAGGTTGGTTCGCAGCCACGCGGCTGCTCTGGAATCTCAGGACAGTGTTTGGTGGATGTAGATGGTGGCCACGGTGGTTCGCATAGACCCTATGCGCACCGTTCCGGCAGCACAATTCGTGGGGCCATCCACGATAGAGACCAGGTTCACTGGAGCACTGTGGAGCACAGCCCTCACGTAGACCTCTGCCTGGGACTTGCCTGGTGGGTTTCTCGTGTCTTGGCGCTGAAGGCTGGTGCTGGAGCGGAGGGTGCAGCTGGTTGCGCTGGCATCGCACACGTAATCCGGCAGGCACAGGCAGCTGCCACAGACGTTGATCTGCTGCAGCGCCACCATATCGTGTGGCTGCCGCAGCAGGTGCTCTGCCTGTTTTACATGACGCGGCCCCCGGTTGTTGCAGTTCCACTACAGGCACTGTCGCCGCTGGCTTGTCCTGCTGGGTCTTTTAGCCATGCTTTAGGCGGGGTGGGTTCGGGTGTTTCATGGCGGCAGTTGCTGCCATGCGTGGGGGTTTTTAGCAGGCAGGTGAGCGGCAAGGTTGTGCACGAGGGCCAGAAAGTTGGGCACCAGGTGGTCTTGCCGAGTCGCGGCTGTGGTCTTGGGCAGGTGCTCCACCACTGGCTGTGCAGACGGCTGGTGGGCAGGACGCCTGCCTGACTGGTATGGTTACTGTAGGCATCCCTGGGTAGCTAAATAATGATGCTGCTGGCTTCCGTAGGTGGCAGGATGCTGCTGCAGCTAGGGGCGGCCTGTTGCTGTCTGGAACGTCCTCTGGCCGTTCCCTTGCAGCTTGGTCGCTGCTAAGTGAAAACAGACGCTGAGGCCCAAGCTCGGGTCACTGGGTGGCAGTGCACGTGCCATAGCTGTGATCACCTTGCGTTCGTGCTGCCAGCGGGGCAGCAGGGGTGGGTGAATGGGTTGGGGCCACTGCCTCGGTGCAACATAAGGTAGAGGCAGGGCAGTACTGTCCGGTGTTGCCTCTACCGCAGGGAGCGCTTCTCTGTTTTTCCCTGCAGGAGGATTTTCCCCGGTCCAGTCGACCCAAGCGCGCAGAGTGCCTGGGCCGCTGCCGACATCCTCGCACATACAGATGCAACTTGTACACAGCTACAAACGAGGAGGTCAACGCGCAGCAAACGTGAACAGCACAGCCCCATAAGAATTCCGTGTGACACCGCTCACCGTCACCTCACAGTCGATGTTAACCTGGATCTCCTCAGCGGTAAGTGGATGGTCCATGCCAAAATGAGGCCGTGGCTTGTGCCTCGACCGGGGGTACTTTCACTGCGATCAGGAATGCCAGCAACCCTTTCAGTGGCCATTAAAGCACCAAGGCACTCGACCTTCTCGGTGTCGGCGGGAGTCACGTTCAGTCGGGTATTAACAGTCACTTGGGAGACTGCGAAAGTCGGTTTAGGGTTTTGAGTGGTCGCCGAAGTTTGCTGTAAAAACAACGGAGCCGAAATGAAGAAGTGAAACGCTTTCAAGACCCGATACATTGATGTGTTTGGTTGGCCAGCCGTGCGAAAACTTCGTGCGGAACAGGGCAAAGGACGACGGACACAATAGGCGGCGAAAACATCCAGCAGATACATCGGGGGGATGTTGTCGATTTGTGCAGGCGCGTCAATGTCTCAATGCGCAAAATTGGAAAATCAGACACTATATGAAGGGTACCCACGATGATGCTTTCAAGGTGTTGCTGAGCCAAAACCCATAAAACATCGGGAAATTGCCAACTAATGTCAAAGGTGCAACTCGCTGCGAAAGCAGCGCGTCTACGCTCGACAGAGACTAGCTGCAACCAAAGCATCCTTTTCAGCAATGTCCTTCTTCTGCCTCAGCATGGATATCAAATCTTTTTCGACCTTCATTGACACTGGACCCATCTCCTCGCCAAGCGATCATCTAATTAGCTTTTCAAGCACTTCATTTGTAATTCGACTATGAGCTAATTTCGTTGGGTAGTTCGAATGTTAGTCAACACATTGACACCGGGACCCATAATTTTTTACGTCGGCGACCATACCCCATGTCACCTACCGGGCTCAATGCATTGAAACACAATTCCCTGATATTCGGTAACGACTTGTTCTTCAACCGTCCAGCGGCCCCTGTGCAACTACGGTTTATCATATCAAAAACGAAGGCGGCTCTATTTTATTCTGCATCGATTAGCCACTCCTCAACGAAATTACCCACAAAGACGTATATTCCTTACCCCTAATAGACGGCCCTCTACACTGCCAGGAGCCGATCTCGTCATGCCAACGCCGATCGCACCAAAACAGCTTTTATTACACCTAAATGTTTATACGAGTTCAACATTATGCTGTTCCTCATCTGGAACGCTTCACCTACAGTTGAGCGAGTGATGGAAGGCATTCTGCGTGTGTTTAGGTAAAAAATAAGTTTTTGCCATTAGGCAGATGTTCTCTTCCCTCCCGACATCGATGCGCACATCCAATGTATGGAACAGGTTTTAAAATGCCTTAGTTCACTTGGGCTTAGACTCATTTGAGAGAAGTGCGCTTCTCTGCCAGCAAGCATCATATTTTTGGCGACGTTGTTTCCAGGGAACGTGTTCTATCGGATCATGCTAAACCTCGAACCGTCGTAGAGTTTCCCACACCAACAACCATGAAAGAGCTCCACAGTTTCATTCGGCCCTGTTCTAATTTCCGCCCTTTCCTTCGTTATTCTCCCTGTAATATTTCCCCGTTGACGCGCGTTTTCCGCAGCAGTGCTGACATCACGGATTGGCCACCAGCCTGCGACAATGAAATTGCCCGCCTTCGCGAAGTGCTTACGACGCCACCTATACAACGCCACTTCGATGTCTCAGGTCTGACCGAACTTCACATTGACACCAGCGATATCCGCATGGGTGCTGTGCTCGCGCAGAGTAAACAGCGAATCGATGATTATGTTGTTGCATATAACAGCCGCACTGGTAGGAAAGCAGTCTAAATTTTACGTGACAGAAAAAAGAGTGGTTGGTCTGCATATGGACTCTCAAAAAATACTGTCCCTACATTTGCGGCTGCTGTTTCGATGTGGTTACGGACCCTCATGTCCTTTATTGGTCGACGTCGTTGAAAAACCCTTATGGCAGCCAGCTTGGCAACTGGTCTCTTCGCCTCCAAGAATTTGACTTTAATGTCGTCTACCGTTCTGGCCGCAATCATCCCGATGCCGGCGCCCTATCGCTTTCTCCTCTGCCCGTTCATACTTTTTCGCTCGATGAGTCGGACGGGAATCTGAACTTCCCCTCGTTCGACGACATGGCCATCGAGGACATGGCCACCTGCTTTGCAACCACAATTAGTTCCCCGGTGGCCGCAAGTGGTCACTTGTATGGCTCGGCACTTGCGTTCATACTTTTTGTGCTTCCTTTTATAACGATGCCAAAAGCGCTCACGCCGGCGTGTTCTAAACGTAACAGTGCCTCTCTCTACTGTACTACTGGTGTCCGATGAACTCCTTCGTCAGGATGTTGGTTCGATCGTGCCATGATTGTCAGCGCCCCAAGGGGCAGCATCATCATCAGGCCAGTCCCTAACAGCCTTTACATTGCGAAGAGCATCCCTTCGATCATGTTGGCATTGACTTGTACGGACCACTGTCTTGTACCTCTGGCGGAAACGGTTGGCATTACCGGCTGCTAGAGCACGGGACATGGCTCCGTTCCTCTTACAACACTCCATTCTTCGCGATGGTGCCCCTAGGGAATTACTCAAACACGATGCCGCGTTTTCCTGTCTGTAGTTGTTGACGCTCTCCTTAATGAATGCCGCATTGTTCATTATCCCTGCACGGCCTATCACTCGCTTACTAACGGTCTCATCGTGAGAGTTAATTCCACTCTTTGTTATAAGACCGCCGTGTGCATTTCTTCACACTAAGTGAACTGGGACTCTGTGCTATCATTTGTCACGAATGCCTGAGTGCTTTCATTTGTCACGCATGCGTACAATACGTCGACGCAGTCTGCTACCGGCTTCTCGCGGTTTGTTTCTTCTGTACGAACATGAACACACTTGCCGTCTTTGCCCCATTCTCCTGTATACAGCTGACGCCGCTGAGTATTCACCTGTTTCTCAAGTATCCGAATTAACCGACAAATGCCGTCGACTTGCGCGACCATATACTGCCTACGATAATTTCACTTCAAAGCATCGCCATGACAAGGACCCGCCTAGCGCGGCTTTCTGTACCGGTTCTCTGGTGTGGCTATGCGTACCATTCAAAGCTTCAGGGCAGTAGAGTAATTTTCTGGTAAATTATCATGGTCCATACCGGGACCTGGAGCGTACCTCTCCTGTTACCTACACCGTTGAGCCAGTGCAGCCTTTATCCTTGAGCACTGAAGTGCAAGAGAAGCAGTGCATTTGCAACAAATAAAGACTTACTACGACCCCCTTGTTTTACCGTGCCCCTAAGAAGCAAGAATAGCTGCTCTTCAATGGGGAAGTGATTGTAAAGAGGATAGTCACAAGAGAACGCAACGGAAAATTACCTGTTTGTGGTTATGTACCAGTGTCTGTACAGTGCAGCAGACAATCATCAGTCTGTTGGCATGCACCAGTATGAGGGCCTTATCATCGTCGAGATGTCGGCACGCCCCATCGCACCCGCTTGTCTCACGCTGGCTCTCATCCTGCCGGGAGGAACGACCACTTGGTTTGGACCCCGCTCATGGGCGCAACGCTATCTATCCTCCCAATATATTCCATTTCATGATATCTATATGCAACGTCCCGCAGATGGACCTTGCAGGGCAGTTGGCCGGAATGGGAGATAAGCCATCAAGAGACGGTGCGGTGCTATAGTGGTGGACGAGGAAGAAGTTGTTAATAAAGGTGTTGGTTCGACGGACGCCATAAAAAAGGGGTATATAAAATTGCATTCAAAAGTTTCTTTCGGCCTCAGGTCGTTTGAACTGCTAAACGGTGCTGATTATTGGGTAATTTGAGTTTCATTCACAAATAAGTTTCCTTTTACAGCCTTTTTCCGGAAATAAGTATTTTGAAGTCCCCACGTATTTAACCTGTTTAGCCCTGGCCAATCCCCCCTTCTGGGTACGTGCCAAAATATTTCAGGACATCATCATATTCATCATCATTGTCATGTCTCCTGCATTACACTAGCCGACAGGATTTGCCGTGCAACTTCGCATCGTGACAACCTCCAAAAAAGCCATAACCATCACCAAACACTCGGCAGCAAGGACAATGTTCCCTTTGACAAGTCGCGCCGACTCTTCGAGGTGAAGACTGCGGCGGCCTCTTGTCCTGGTAAAGAAAAAAAAGATAGAACTCTACGCTTCTCTGTTGATTACAGAAAAATGAATAGTGTGACAAAAAAGGACGTTTACCCTTTGCCACGCATAGATGACTCTCTGGACAGGTTTCGGGGGGCTAAGTACTTTTCCTCTATCGACTTGCAAAACGGCTTCTGGCAGATAGAGGTTGACGAGAGCGACCGAGAAGAAACGGCATTCGTCACACCGGACGGTCTCCATGAATTTAAGGTACTTCCGTTCGGCCTCTGTTCCGCCCCAGCCACATTCCAAAGAATGATAGACTCCGTGCTTAGCGGCTTGAAGTGGCGAACTTGCCTTGTGTACTTAGACGACCTTGTTGTGTTTTCGACCACATTTGAAGAGCACCTCAGCAGGCTCAGGCAAGTACTGGAGGCAGTACGCTCAGCTGGTCTGTCACTGAAACCGGAGAAGTGTCACTTTGGTTTCACCGAGCTGGAGTTTCTGGGACACGTCATCCGTGCGAAGGGAGTTCGACCTGACCCTGAAAAGACGGCTGCCATTGCCTGTTTTCCCACCCCTCGGGATAAAAAAGGTGTAAGACGCTTCCTTGCGCTCTGCGCCTACTACCGCCGATTCATTGAAAGCTTGTCCAGGATTGCTGAGCCCCTTACGTGGCTGACCAAGGAAGACGTCCAGCTTGTCTGGCACGAAAATCAACACAAAGCCTTCGACGAGTTGCGGCAGCGCTTGCAGTCACCTCCTCTGCTCGCGCATTTCGACGAGGATGTGGAAACAGAACTCCATACGGGTGCCGGCAACATCGGACTAGGGGCCGTGCTTGTCCAACGGCAAGAAGGTGCCGAAAGCTTGATCGCCCACGCCAGCCGCACCCTTTCACGTTCCAAGACGTTCCAAGTTCCAAGTTTCAAGACGTTCCAAGTTCACGTTCCAAGCTTCAAAAACAAAAAAAGCTTTCAAAACAAAAGGTTCAAGCGACGAGTTACATTGGTACGACGGCTGTGGGCAGTTGGCAGTGTTTTGAAGGCAGTTTGTAGAGGGCAACAGGAAAGAGCGTCGGCATCGTTGTACTTTCGTCCCGTCCATTTACTAGGTCTACTAACATGCACCTAAATTCGTATTCTATATTAACACAGCTATCGAAAATGTTCGAAAGAGCGCAATGGATGACTAGAACCCGTCGGTCACCGTTATGGTGGTAATTTTGTCAATAGAGGGCTCCGCCATTGAACAGGTGAATTTTACTTCGTTTGCACCATGTGCGGCATTTAGGTGGGGCTGTTGAACTATCGACGAGGTCTCGTACTATCAGCATTAACTTCGGCTCATTTAGGAGAAACAAGGTTTGGTAGGATATATTGACAGGTTGTTTGCAAAAGGGCAATGGGCAACGTGAGCGAAGTCATAGAAGGCGACGAGTTACTTTGCTACGACGGCTGTGGCAAGTTAGGAATGTTTTGTACGCCGTTTGCAGAGCGCAACGTGAAAGAGCGTCGGCATCCTTGTACTTTCGTCCCGACAAGTAAGCTACAGTAAATTCGAACTTCTGTAGACGGAGTACCCAGCGTCCAAGGGGTCCAGACAGGTTTTGCAGGGAGGATAACCTACGACGGGCGTGATGGTCTGTTACCATTGAACGACGGGTAATTTCTAAACGGCCCAGACAACGGCTAGGCACTCTTTCTAAAATATGGTGTAATTGTGTCCACGGGAGGTAAAGTGCGGCTTGCATCGACTCGCTCCGGCGAGGACTTGGTACCCTGAAGAAGGACAGCACACAAACCACTAGACGGGCATCGGTGGGAAGAATAGTAGTGCCAACTCATCCCAGTGGCAGAGGAGTGGTTCAGAAGTTAAAGCTTGTTGCAGGGATTGTAAAGGTTTTTCACAGTCTCGGGTACAGACGAATGGAGTTCCGGATGCGAGTAATTTCTGTAGACTTGAGTCTTTTGCTGTACATTTTCGGATGAACATATTTTGTATAGCGACATCATAAAACACATTGAAAATAACGCTTTGTTTAACCCATCGCAGCACGTATTCCGGAAGGGTCTATGTTGCGTCACTAAACTAATACAGTTCACGCATGAAATCGCACAAACACTTGATGGTCGACAATCTGTTGACACATTTTCTTAGATATTAGAAAAGTATTTGATGCAGTACCACATAAACTGTTATTGAAAAAACTGTCCTTTTATGGTATCACCCCTAAGACTTTTTCATGGCTTCCAGCGAACATTACCGATAGACAACAATATGTAATCAGCAATGGTACAGCCTCTGATACCTGAGCTGTGTCCTCAGGGGTGCCCCAGGGATCGGTCTTGGGGCCTTTGATGTTACTGCTTTATATAAATGATATCAGTGATAGCACTACATATTCCTTGAGGCTCTTCGCTGACGATTGTGTGCTGTATAGGAAAATTTCTTCTGAAAGTGATACCCATGTAATTCGAAATGACCTGAACAAGATTAATAGTTGGTGCGAAAAATGAGGTATGTCATTAAACCTAGAAAAAACTGTCTCGATTATGTTTACCAGAAAAGAAAATGTCCACTACCCAACTTATAAAAATAAGAGATTGCTCATTAAAGTGTGCAAGGGAATTTAAATATTTAGGAGTTTACTCTACATCAACACTGTGCTGGCACAAACACATTGCTTATATTACCCGTAAGACTTCAATGACATTGGGTTTTCTGCGCCGCAACACAAGCACCTTCCCGCAAACTGCCAGAGAACTATTGTACAAAACTAACATAAAACCTATACTCGAATATGCTTGCACGGTATGTGACCCGCAACCCTTCTTGACCAAGCTAAATTAGAAAAACTTCAAAGCCTGGCATCCAAGTATGTTTTAGGAAAATTGGCAAAAGAGCCAAGGAATCGCTTGAGCATCGTAGAACTGTATTTCGCCTAAAAGTATTTTTAAAGTGTATTTTTCACAGAATGGTGTGCCGCGCGAATCGTATATTTTCCCACCTCATCACATATCTGCCCGCATAGACCATGTTTATAAAGTTCGTGAGATAGATTGTAAATCTAGTGCGTTCTTTCAATCATTTTTTCTAAAAACCATTCCTCAGTGAAACAAATTACCTTCTTACGTGTTTGTGCACCATTCTAGTAACACAATCCTGTCCACAGTTACGTCACTCGAAGGTCAAAACTAACATTGTCACGTATTTACTACAGTGCAGGTTTTGCTGTTTTCTCAAATCACCTGTCAAATTCTGTAATTGCTTCCTGTAATACATGAATTAGATTTTTGCAGCCTCGTTGAAATCACTGTCTTTTTTTCTCAATTATCGTACCAATGCTGTCTTTTCACGTGGTGTGTCTAAGGGCTATCGAAAATGTTATATGTACTTTCCATCGCTTCATCGTTATTGGAACATTCGATTCCCGCTTGTCTAAAGTATTTGTGAGTGCCTTTCTGAACTATTGTAATGTGTAGTAGTTATACGTGGCATGTATTAGGCTATTTTATACACATTCTCTTATAACTTGCTTTCTTGCTTTCTGATAAGTACTTCCTGTGAGTGCATTTTTGTACACCCCACCCATTCTAATGCCGCAAGGCGCTGTGGGTACTAAAAATATAAAATAAAATAAAAAATAGTAAGCCAAGAAGAGGCAACTTGGTAGCTCTTTCGGACGAAGAGGCAGGAAAAACTTCAGGACCGCTTTGATTGTGTCTGGTACGGGCGTATACCTTCCTTGCTTACAACGGGGTCCAAGGTTTCGCTTGAGTTAGTGGCAAAGCCACATTTCTTGGTGTTCAAATGTGATCAGCATTGCCGAGACAGGTTCGGACTTCATCCTAATGCAAAGGTCTTCAGTCAAAGTGAATGAAATAAAAGACGACTACGCCGAGCTAACATAAACAAGTCTTCCACGTCAAGCCAAGAAGGACAGTATTGATCGTGCTCTCAAAGGTGGCGGGAGTATATCGAAGCCCAAACACTGTCACGTTGAACTCGTAGATGCTATCTGGTGTGGCGAAGGCTGTTTTTTTATCGGCTTCCTTCATTGGGTTTCCCCAATATCCTTAGAGACGCTCGAGATTCTAGAACTATTCTTTGCCGTGTAATGTATTGAGAGCGTCGTCAATTCGGGCATTGTCTTTCCCGATTATTTTGTTAAGCGCCCAGTAGTCCGCGCAAAGCGGAATGAGCCGTTGTTTTCCGAACCAGGACAGCCGGCGAAGACCGTGAGCTGACAAAGGGCGAACAATGTCCCATTCAACCATGCGTTCCAAATTTTCTTTAATTTTTTTGCGTTGTGAGGATGAAACGCCATTGCGGCAATGGTGGACGATACAAGAACTTCCGGTTTCTATTCGATGATTCACTGCCGCTGTTCGTACAAGAGTGAGGGAATGACTGTTGAACAACGCCTTGTGCTTTTTTTGAAGGGGGAGTAATAATTTTTAAAGTGCAGCTTTCTATATTAAAGAGCTAACGGTTCTTTGGTAGCATGCAGGTCCAGAAATTTTAAACGCGGCTGGGGAGGTGAAAGCGCTGTTCACTCATTGAGCACAGTGAACATGACGCAGCGATGGAGCACTATTACCCAGCGTTCCCTGTTCTGAACTCGGCGGGACTGCTCCGTCGTCTTTGTCGTGTGCTTTAGCGACGGTGTTGGACCTGTTTTGGCTCAGCTTAGCGTCTACTGCGCGCTTACTTCCCACGGCTTTACTTCTTCGACGGCACCTACTGTGTAGCCCGGACTGGACAACATTAGGTGGTCATACGGCTAAGATACGCTACGATTTTTTTCTTTGGAGCGCGGAGAGAAAAAACGTACAGACCACTTTCAAACATCTGGCTGTTAGAGAAACACTTCTTTTTGCGCACTGCTCGTCACAAAAGAGACAGCGTCTTTAAAGTGTTAAATATCAGTTCTGTTGTGTAGTTAAAAGAAATTACAAAAAAAACGAATAGAAAATTGGTTGTGATATATAGCGATTATAAAAGTACCGTAAGCTTTCTTGTATATCTCAAAGATACTAAACTATTTAATGTAGATCTGTATAAATAGGGATCACTGAGGTCCCATTACGCATTGTTTGAGTGTCCGTGCTTCTGTCGCGCGGTGGTGTAGCCCCGAGCTAGTTCATCAGGATGGTTAGGTTCCGCTGGCTCCCCCTTCGACGCAGGCTCTTCTCCGTTTAATATTTCTTCTGACTCAAAACCAACTACAGCGATGGCATAAGCCGCTCAAGCCCGCCGTGGGTGACGCTGCTCAGAATCTCTGGTTTCAGACTTTCTAGAGGCATGTGAAGAATTCTAGTGACGCCGCATGATGACTTGTTGTGGCGATCATTCACACCTTCGCTTTCGATCCACCTTTACCGCGCGGATTGGAGCCAGCTTTTTGTCTTTCCTCGCAGGGCTAGGTGCTGATGGTGGATGTAAGGCAAGGCGAGGTAATCTCTTGCCTGCAGGTATGCTCGAGTGATGCAATAGGGCAAAACACAAGAGGGTCAACTCCGTCGTTGAAAAAGAACTAACATCAGTGTCTTTAAGAAGCAGAATCGGCTCAGATGCAATGCTTAGTGCCGCCATAAGAGCGGATCCCTGTGAAAAGTACACACTAGGGTGGTAGTATGGCTACTTTTTGAGCGAGGTTCCCACCTGGTATGGCAAACAAATCTCTATTGGCGATACTGCCACACCTAATGGATAACACCGTTTCTTGGCCGGTAAAAACGCAGTACTGCAGCATCTGATTTATTTATTTATTTATTTATTCAAGATACCCTCATGGCCCCAGGGGCATTACTGAGGGGAGTGGTACATGAGCAGTACAACACAAAAAAGGACAAACGTAAACAACTTCGCATCGCGTTTACAAGGCAAAGGAAAAAAGATAGTAATACAACCAAAAACCTGTAAGCGTGTTCATACTCGTAATGAAACACGTACCAAAAACAAATACGACATGACAATCACAAAGTGTAAATGCTATTGTCAACAGATGACCCATGAAAAATAATTACAAGACAAAGTACACTAACGCAATATATGACACATTGTACATAAAATGAAATACTTCACTCAGCTGATGGAATACAGGTCATTCAAACGTCTTTTGAATTCGTCAAAATCGTTGATAAGCGCAATTGATGCTGGTAGGTGGTTCCACTCTGAAGCTGTGTTGGGAATAAATGAATTGGAATATGCAGCAGTGCGACAGCGCGGAATGCCAACCTTGCGAGAATGATCAATGCATCGTGAAATGTAAGTGGGAGCGTTTAGGAGTGCATTTTTTAAGTCTGTGTTCTGGTGATAAATTTTAAAGAATAGGCAAAGACGTGCTACCCTGCGCCGCAATGCAAGATTGGGTAGTGATAATGTGTTTTTCATTGCGGTGACACTAGCTAGACGGTTGTAGTTACCAGAAATAAAATGAGCTGCACGGTTCTGAACCGCTTCAAGTGCTTCCGTTAGCAATTTGGTGTGTGGGTCCCAAATTGGTGCGGCATACTCAAGTTTAGACCTGACTAATGAATTATACAGAAGAAGCTTCCCTGGCGGCGTTGCAGCTTTGAAATTGCGTTTCAAATAACCTAACATGCGGTTAGCATTTGAGATAATGTACGTTACATGTTTATTCCAGGTGAGATTAGAAGTTAAGAGTACACCAAGATATTTGTAGCAGGTAACAACCGATAGTGTAGTACTGTGAATGTTATAGGCGGGAGCAACTGACGCAGCTCGACGCGAAAACCGCATAACTTTGCATTTAGTTGGGTTAAGACTCATTTTCCATTTAGTGCACCAATCCAAGATGTGGTCCAGATCGGCCTGTAGTATTACGGTGTGATAAGTAGTTTTTACTTCTCGGTAAATTACGCAGTCATCAGCAAAAAGTTTAATTGAGGAGGTAATAGAATTAGGTAAATCATTAATATCAACTAGAAACAGTAGAGGTCCTAATACCGATCCTTGGGGAACTCCTGATGTAACAGATATCGAAGAAGAACAGTGATCGTTAGCAAAGACATACTGGGAGCGATTAGTAAGGAAGTATTCTATCCATATTAGTATGTTAGCGTCAATATTCAAGGCCTTCAATTTGGTTAGAAGCAAGTTATGTGGTACTTTATCGAAAGCTTTACTGAAGTCTAAATAAACGCATTCGACTTCGGAACTTTTGTCTAAAATGGATAATACATCATCAGTAAACGTCAATAGCTGAGTTTCGCAGGAAAAGAACTTTCTAAATCCATGTTGTGCCGGTGTGAAAAAAGACGATGATTCCAGGAAGCGCGTTAAGTGTGAAACTATGGTGTGCTCCATTATCTTGCAAGGAATACTGGTGAGAGATATTGGTCGATAATTAATGGCCACGTGCTTATCGCCAGATTTGTGAAGTGGAACCACCTTACCTATCAACCAGTCCCCGGGTAGAATTCCTGTATCCAGGGATTGTTGAAATATTTTGTACAAAATAATAGCAGAGTAAATTTTAGTATTTTTTAGTATTTTACTGTTAATATCATCCGGTCCAGCAGAAGAACAGATTTTGAGGCGATCAATTATTTTAACAAACCCATCAAAGTCAAAAGTGATTGGATCCATTTGAAGCATAGTTTGACAAGTGTATTCTGGTAAGCATTCATTACCGATGGGAGAAAAAGGTTGCCGGAATGTTTCGTTAAGCAAGTCGGCACACTGACTGGGTGGGACAGGAGTTAATTTAGAGTCATGTAAGGATATTGCAGATTTGTCGGTCTTGTTTACTATGCTCCAAAACCTTTTTGGGTTATTTGTGAGCATCGACGGCAAAGTGACGGTATGAAACTTGTTTTTAGATTCTTTAAGAGTTTCTTTAAACATTCTGGTGTGCTCGCGGAGCCTCGACCAAGATTCAGGACTTCCTGATGATCGTGCTTTTTGAAACAACCGGCGTTTCTTGCTTGCAAGTCTTTTTAGCGTTTGGTTATACCACGGGTGATGTCGATTTGTGGTGATGGTTTTTCGTGGAATGTGTGTGTCGATTAAGCTATGGAGCTTCCTTTTGTAAAGAGACCAGTTCTGTTCAACAGAACGTTCATTAAAATGGGCCATATATGGGTCAATAAATTCCTCCAGGGCGTTGTTATTGGCACCAAAATTCGCTTTTGCATAATTACGAATTGTTTTTCTTGAATTAGGGGATGTACGTGCAGGTAAGCTTAACGTAACGCTGAGTAAGCAATGGTCGCTAATTCCAGGTAGGTAGGTTATACTTGAAACAAGATTGGGTGATGAGGTCAGCACTAAATCTAATATGATGGACACGGATGGTGTTACCCGAGTTGGTTGGCTTATGAGTTGTTTTAACGAAAATTAAGAACACACTGCCAAAAAATCGCATGACTCACTCGGCCTGTCATTTATGACAGAGGACGGGTTGGACCAGTCGATTTCAGAAAAATTAAAATATCCAAAAAGAAAAACTGGAAGATTAGGAAACATGTTATGCGCGGTATTAAGAGCATCCCTCAGGTCCGAGCAGAAACCAGTGCGAGCCAAGGGTGTTCTATAACAGACGCAGAACCAAAACTTCTGGAATGCATTTGTGATATGTACACAAATAAACTCGAGGGTTGATGCTATATCTGACCTAAAACATTGAAGGTTGTCCGTTACAGCTACCAAGACCCCACCCCCACGGCGTCCAGCACGGTCACATCTGAACACTGAATAGCTCTTTTGAGAATAAAAACATTCGCTGTCCCGAACGGAATCCCTCAACCAAGTCTCCGTCAAAACTACAATATCTGCGGAAGTTGCATCTATGGCGCTTAGCAAGTCATCTCGATTGCGAACAACACTGCGTATATTCGTGAACAAGATGGACGTATCAGTGCTAGATAGACTCTCCCTCCTCTCACCTTGCCCTCGCCCTTTCTACATTTTCTGTATATGTATACCTCTGAAACGAACTTAGTTTGTACTCTGAAGAAAGGAAGAACTCTCCCTGAAACATCAGTACTTTTATTTTTATTTTCAATGTCCTTCTCGTGTGTCTCTGTCTCTACTAACCTTATATATATATATATATATATATATATATATATATATATATATATATATATATATATATATATATATATATATATATTTTTTTATATATATATATATATTATTATATATATATATATATTCGAACCAGGTAAAAGCACGAGTGTTGCCACCTACGTTTCCGCACAGCGACTGGCTTTCGTCCGGGCAATCTCTCAACTGGCCGGCATGGTTTATATATGGGTGAGAAGGAAAGAAGGAAGTGAAAATGAGAAAGCGGATTGGTTTGGGAGTAGGTCGGGCGAAATATTGAAGGGGAAAGAAGGTTGTATAGTTTGATGTGCGAGGTAGGTAGCAGAGAATTCAGGCGGGGGTTGATATTCCGGGAATTTTTGGAGAGAAATTATGAGAGGGTGTTTGTTGACCCGCCGCGGGGCATACGGAAAGGTTCTCAGAACCGCCGGAAGCAGACCAGGCGGTGAGAGTGGGGTCCTTGTCAGAAACTATCTGCAAGCCTCAGGTGAAAACAGAAGGTAGAGAAGTGGGAAATATCTAGCTCTAGGAAAAAAGAAACAAAACAAGAAGAGAAAAAAAGAGAGACAAAAAAAGAGGGAGAAAAACCACACAAACCCACACACAAACGAAACAGCAATAACCCGAAAATTCAAATGGCCAGTGTCGCCCATGGCAACATTCTTGGAACAGGCTATCCTGAAACTCAAAAACGAAAAGATGGTACAGTGACGTACGGCGCACAAGACTAAGCGGAGCAAAAAAAAGAGCAATAAAAGAAACAACATTGAATTCCAAAAGCCAAGGTTGAAGGGAGGCGGGTGCGTATTAGCTGCAAGCTAAGGAATGAAAACAAAAGGAATCAGCTGACCAGGTAAAGAGCAGAGGGGCGGTAATAGTCTTTGAATAAGGTATATGCAAGACAATGCCTAATGCTGTATTCCCGGTGAATATCGCAAGGATTCCAGGTTGCCGCTTGATGCACTAATTGAAGCAGGTTCCATGGAGTTGAATTTGTGAATTAAATTGGATTCTCCGTATTTCCTGTCCCTAGGAGGCCTAAAGTTTGACTGAAGTATATACAACTTAAGGTCATCAAATTTGTGGCCTGGTTGCTTGAAATGCTGCGCTACAGCTATGGAGGATTTGCTAAGAGTATCTGCCCAGTGACCATTAGGACGTAGGCCTATAGGTTGACTCGTTTATATACTGTTTGTGGCACATTGAGCATTGGAACGTATACACAACGTTGGATGAAGTGCACCTAAATCTTGAATTAATCTTGTGGACATTACTAGCGGTGCTTTTTACAATGCAGTCTGTCTGCAGGTACCTACAATTCTTGCATCTGGGATGGGAGAAGCTGGCTAGGAGTGGTTGCTTTGAAGGCCCTGTTTCAGCATGCACTAAAATATCTTTCAAATTCCTGTTTCTTTGGTAGGTAACCCTTGGTGATTCTGGGAAAGCCTTTTTAAGTCGGTCGTTACTGGCTAAAATTAGGTAGTACTTTCGCATTATATTGTTTACGTTAGGGAGGGCGGTTGAAAATTTAGTTATTAAAGCAGGCGGCCTGGCACTTCGTTTTGACGCTGTTTGTTCAGCACCCCATCCCATTTGACTTTAGATGGACGTTGGTACGAATGACTGAGCGAGCTTTTGGGGTGATTCCTGTTCATAAAGGTGTACTTAAGTTCGTCTAGGTGCTCTACGTAGTCACTGTCATCACTGCATACTCTTCTAAGCCTTGTGGCTCGTCCTACAAAATTCCCTTGCTTACAGTGTCTCGTTTGATGGCTTTTATATTCTAGGTACTGCTGCGCGTCTGTTGGTTTTCTAAAAAGCGTGGTTTTAAGTTTACCGTTGTCTAGAATGACGGTAGTATCTAGGAAGTTCCCTTTCGTTTCAGAATACTGGCGGGAGAATTTCATAGTCGGATGCGAAGAATTGAGATGAGATATAAACGTTTCGAGAGTCGCACGACCGATTTCACAAATATGAAGATGTCGTCAATATAGCGGAAGTAAACTTGAGGTTTATGCGGAAAAGAGCCTAATAAAGTGGCTTCAAGTTGCCCCAGAAAAATTTTGGCATGGGTCGGCGCAAATGGAGTACCCATGCTGGTTCCAAAAACTTACAAAAAGTAAAAAGAGCCAAAGTCAAAATATTGAAACTTGAAAGTAGTTTTAACAAAGTTATGTACACTTCTGGCGCATGTTTGTACGGGTTCACCGATAGAGCTGTTGAAATAGCTTCGATTCCTTCGACGAAAGGGATGTTTGTATACAATGGGCTAACGTCAACAGTAACAAGGAGGTTTACACTGGGTAGGCGCCCACCCTTATTTATCTCTTCTATTATGTGGAGGAAGGGGGGGGGGTGTCCTGAACGAATGAAGGAAGAAGAGCCAGAATGTCGGATAGGTAATGATTCAGAAACAGAGATAGTGCTTCGGTTGGGGTAATATTATTCAAAACTGTGGGTCTGCCAGGAACATCGGCAGTGAACAATATTTCTAGAGGGACTTCGTGGACTTTTAGGAAGAGGTATAAAAGTCCTGCATGCGTAATAATCGGTGCCATAAAATTTAAGTCAGTAGACGTTTTTAATTCTCTAGATCACAGATCTGTGAGGCTCTGACGGATTTTTAGGCTGTATTCGTGGCTCGGATCGTTATCAAAAGGCTTGTAGTCGCAAGGGTTATTCAGCTGCCTATAAGCGTCATCTTTGTAATTTCCCATAGGTATAACGACTATGCACCCACATTTGTCGGCTGGCTTTATGAATAGGTCGGTTCTGGCTGATTGGCTATTCAGGTTAACTTTTCGCGACGCAGTTAGGTTCTAGCGCTTGTTTGATCGCTTAGCTGTTGCCAATATTTCCCTTGATACTGATTTTAAGTACAGATCCAATTCTGGAGATTCATGTACATCTGGTGTCTAAGTACTAGTATTGTGGAGGGTGTGTTCTTTAACGTCAGGTTGCCCCTGCTTTTGCAAAAAAAACTTGCTTAGTCTCGTTCTCCAAAAAAATTTAGTGAGTTCTTTATGTAACTCGTATTCATTCAAGCGGTTATTTGTGGGACAGAAAGTTAGACCTCATTCTGGGTTACCTTTTTCGTCGGCCGTTAGTGTTTTGGAAATGTCAAAAACGTTGCTTGGCAGGTAGCAAGGGAGCTTGTTTTTTCTATAGCATTATTGTTTGGGGGAGAGGTTCTACTAAAGCGATATCTGTATACCGGGGTAACATTACATGACAAATACTCCATTTTCCGGGGTATTGAGAGGCTGATTTTCTACAGTGCAAGCTATAATTCGTGGTGGAAGCTGGTCAAGTTGAAACTAATAGCTTCCTCTCATTTCTAAAAAAATTTCCTTACGATCTCTAAAAATACTGAGATCTAGTATCTCCTGCTCAGTTAGTGGATGAGCTTCAATGTGGTCGTTGAAGATGCTGAGTTGGCTAGTACAGTTCTTTCTAAGAATTTCCAGGAGGGAAATTTAAGCAACATTCATAACAACTTTCCACCTGGCAGCTAGTTAAGGAGGGAGCTCACCAAGGGAACAATAACCTTTTAGGCTGAGGCCTTTGGAGATCTTTTTGCTTTGGAGATACGAGGAGTACGTTTTAAGATGAAATCTGTAGTTGGTTTGTTTGCCAGCTAGTTTTCGAGCTCTGAGGAAAGAGCGGGATTTAGGGGTTGGAGCATCCGGTCTACTCGGTGGTGGTCATTTGTGTTTGTTCCGAGCAGACCACCCGTGTGACAGTTTTTTGCTTGGTGTCAGTTGTTTAAGGGGGCTGGTATGGGTGAGGTCCACATCTATGCATGTTTGGGTGCCTGTTTGCGTTATACTGTGTGTTGGGGTCTGCGTGAACCATGAGTGTGATATCTATGGAGGATCGGGTTGTTGTTCGCTTGCGTGCTGTGTAGCTGGTGTTGCAGCCACGTCCACGGTTTGGGTGCTGGCGTCACATGTGCTGTTCTTAGGTGGACATGACATTTCGCTACTGTTGGGGGTGTTGGATTGGTACTGTTGTTCTGTGCTGGCCGGAGACGGGAGGCTGATGCGTGAAGTTGGGAGCGTCACCTTAAATGTGTTCCTCAGCCTGTGCTTGATGTTTTCGGAAATCAGTCACACGCCTCAAAAGTAACGGTGTAGTCCATACTTGTGCAGGTGTCCTAATGTGTCGTGGTGAATTTTTGCGTGGTGGATGATGTCAACACTTCCTTTGTTGTGTTAATGTACACAAGGAAGTCTTAAGCTTAGCTGACCTTTGTGAGTGAGCTAGAAGTCCGTGTGTCTGGGGTATTTCGGGCTTGAGTTTGTTTTTCGATCCTGGGAAGTACTGTTGTCAGATTATCTTTGCTCTGGGCCTGTTGGTCCGAACGTCATGAAACAAAGTTCTTATGGCCTCGATGGTACTTTCAGCGGTGTTGTTCTCTAAGGCGTTAGTGCCAAAGTGAAGAATCAAGTCAGTGATCTTGCGTGGGGCGGCGTCAATAGGCTTTTTGAAGTCATGTGTTGTGTGGCCGCTTTGATATATATGAATATATATAAATATATATAAATATATATATATATATGTATATATATATATATACATATATATATATATTTATATATATATATATATATAACAGATAAAGACTTTAGAAAGAATGAAAGTGGAGAAAAAACGCCCGCCTGGTGGGTTTCGAACCCACGACCTCCAGAATACCGATATGGTGCAGTTACCACTACGTTACGGGGGTGGTGGTGATTTGCCCCTCCGCTTTCTGGGGTATTTATGTGAATGTAATTTTTCTCTGTGCTTGGGGTTGGTTGCCAGCGCCACTCCGACTTCTCTGGGTGCAGGGGACCTTATTTTATTCCCCGGGCCGTGACTAGACTGTCTACGACATGTCGAGAGTGGTCAACCAGCGTTGAACCCTCTTAAGCTGCCTAAGGCACCAAGTCTGCCAGGACTGAGGCCCTCGCTATGCCTGTAGCGCATCAGAATAGGAAAGGCAGGGCTCGTAGAAATAACACAGAAATAAGGAGTGGCAGTCAAGAAAACCTCGGAAAGCAATGGGGATGATGTAGTTGGCCATTGAAACAAGTAAAGAATTTCGAAAATAAGAAAGTTTATTGACTCCCTGATTTACCCTTATCCCGACATATTAACTCCGAAAACCACTCGTACGATTCCATCAAAGATACACTTTTACAGAGTGAAATTTAACTACAAGAGAACGCGAGCAACGTGAATCTTACATTATTCACAAATTCAATACCGTAAAGGCTGGGATGAATGTTAGCCCGGGCATTATGTCGTCTATACTTGTTGAAAATCTGGCTGCAGAAAAATCCCCTTTTTAAATTGTAGTGTCCGTGTTGTTTGAACAAGTAATCAAGCTATTCCTACTTATTTGATCCCTTTCTGGTTTTCCGCACGGGCGGCATATACCATAAACAATATCGAGGCACCCGCCGTATTTTACTGAAACAAAGGACTCGCGCGAATCCCGCGTGTGGGTAAAAGATTAGTTAGGCACCTTTTTCCCAGTTCATGGCCAGGGACGACCCCATCGGCTGCCCCGAAGGGACAGAAGAATAGACCTAAGAATGATGAGAGGCGCTCGTCCGCCCTCCCGGTCGGTGGAATCGTGCATGTTTCAAGCCACAGTGCTGAGATCCTAACTACACTCTTAACGAGCCTTCCTATTTGTTTGTAGGGTTGGCGTCACTGAGACATGTGCGCGGCTGAGACCGCTTCCTGTCAACTCTTCCCGTAATGTCAGTGATCATTAAAATTCTGTGTTCCCAGTGATGGTGGGAGACTGTCCCTGTTACTGATTTGAGCTTTCGTTTCTTGAGCAGAGCGGCCCCCCTTCTGAAGCGGGCGCTACCTGTCACTCTTTCTACAAGCTGACGAACGACAGAGGACAAATTTTTCAAAGAGTTGTGTACTCCTCTCTTCCTTCTGCATGTTTAGGTTTGTTTTGGTTTTCTTTGTTTTTTTTTCTTCTTTCTGTATTTTTTGTAAACGTTTACCTCACCTCGCCGAGAGTGTGTTTGTTTCTGCTTTTCTCCCCAAATCACCCTCTCTCTATTTTCACCGTCGTTGGTCGACGATCTTATTAATATGTGCACAGAAATATGAAATGTTGGATTGAGAAAGGAGAAGCAATACCCATTTGTACTATATATATATATATATATATATATATATATATATATTGTAGCGATGAGCTCCAGTAAGGAGAGTAAAAGCGTTTATTAACAGGGCGAACTTGTGCCGGCAAACACTGGCGATCCACAAGCAAGCTAGAGCAAGTGAGCTTGGACTTCTTTCTCCTCCGTCCACCAGTCAGCACATACCCATTACTAGAAACAGCCCCGTTAGCCGGTCGGGAATTGCTCCCACAATAATAAAGTTGGTGTATGTGTACAGGGGGATGGGGATGCTGTGGTTAGGAGCAAAAGAAGCCAGAGCCCGGGTAACGAGTTCTCGAGCATGTGAATGTACTGCCTCATTGCCTCCTAAGCCAGTGCGGGCCGCAGTCCACAGTAGCTCCACAGTATCCGGCGTAAGGTGTCGGAGGATGAAACGGAGAGCTTGTGACGAGATATGTCCGTTAAGGTAGTTGGAGAGGGCATACTGGGAGTCAGAGAGGATGGTGGTGGGTTGGGGCTGTTAAACTATGGCGAGAGCAATGGCAACTTCTTCTGCCACCGTAGGAGAGGGGGTGAGGACAGACATAGTTGTGGGGTGGGGAGGACCGTGCAGAGAATTGGCATAAGCCTGATTGTTTGGGTATTGAGCCGCGTCCACATAGATGGTAATGGGGAGGGTGGGTGGGAGATGGCGTGGCGCTTGACTCGTGCCTTGTGGCGGCCTGCATGGTGGAGAGGGTCCATGTTGCGAGTAAGGGGTTTGATCAGGATTATGCGTCGTATGAGGGGGGTTAAGCAGTGGGAGGTAGGGAGTTTGAATTGGGTTGATATTGAGGGAGGCTAGGATGTGGTGTCCAGTGGAGGAGCGGGAGAGACGGAGGATTTCTGAAGAGCGCTGCGCTTCGATCAGTTCCTGTGTAGTGTTGTGGAGTCCCATAGCTGTAAGGCACGTAGTAGAGGCATGGGGAGGTAAAACCAACGCGTAGCGGTAGGCTTTGCGTATAAGGTCGTTGAGGTGTGCATGCTGGGTTTGTGTGAGAGGGGTGAAAGAAGGTGGTAGGTTAATCGGCTGATTAGAAAGCTTTGGAAGAGACGTATGCGGTCGGACTCGCCAATGCCGTGTTGGCGGTTTGCCACCCAGGGGATAAGGTGAGAGGTTTGGGCTACGTATTGTTTTATGTGAGTGAGTGCTTTGTGAGGGGAGCGAGTGGAGGTGATGTGCAGCCCTAGAATGCGGAGATGGGCGGTTGGAGGGACAGGTGTGTTCTGTGCAAATAAGCAGATTTTAGGTGTGGTGGCAGTTTTGTGTGGTGGAAGGACGAGTAGGGATGACTGGTGGGGGAGCAGTAGAGCGTGAGGGGTTGGATGCATTGCAGGGTGCTAGTGAGACATGCCTGTAAGGTTTCCTCGATGTGTGCGTCACTGCCTGAAGGAACCCAGAGAGTTATGTCACCTGCATAGAGAGTGCTGCGGAGGTGTGGGATAGTGTGGAGGGCTGCAGCTAGGGGGATAAGAGCTATGTTAAAAAGAAGAGGTGATAGGACAGCCCCTTGGGGTGTGCCGCGGGCTGGCAAAGGAAAAGGGGGGCGGCAGGGTGCCCAGGCGTATCGTTGCCGTACGGGGGGAGAGAAAGTTCCGGATATAGGCGTAGGTGTTGGGGCCGAGGCCGAGTGATGTGAGTTGACGTAATATGCCGGTGTGGGAAATGTTATGAAATGCTTTGTGCAGATCTAAAGAGAGAATGGCCGCATTGTCACGTGTAGGGCGGTGATGTAGAATGTCGCGTTGGACCTGTATAAGAGCCTCCTGGGTTGAAAGATGCGGTCTAAATGCTAGCATATTTGGGGGGAAAATGTTGTATTCAAGGTAGCGGGTGATTCGTGCATTTATAACATGTTCCAATTTTTTGCCGACACAAGAAGTCAGAGAGAATGAACGGAGGTGCAGGATGCCCAGAGGTTTATTAGGTTTGGGGATAAGTGTCATATCGGAGTGGGTCCAGCTACTGGGGAGAGTGTGGTTGTGCCAGTGTGTGTTGAGTACGGTAGTGAGGTGGTCAATGGTGAGGTCGTCAAGGTGTCGTAGAAGTGTATTTGAGATCCCATCTGCTCCGGGAGCAGTATGGCGGCGGAGTGTGAGTAACGCGGCTTTCACTTCTTCGAAGGTGATGGAGGCATCGAGTTCGTCGTTGGTTGGGCCATTGTATTCAGGCTGCTCAGGTACGTCCGGAGCAGGGGGAATATAGAGTTGTTTAGGTGTGCTAAGAAGTGCATCGGGGTCCTGATTGAGGGAGTGCATCAGTTGTTGTACCCAGCCGTTGGTGTGGTGTTTGGAGGTTTCCGGATTGAGGAGGTGACGGAGAATGGCCCAAGTGCGTTTAGTAGAAAGCGTTCTGTTGCGTGAGTCACACAGCTGGTTCCAGTTGGTGCGGGTGAGAGTTTGTGCGTGTTGCTGCATGTCCAGTTGGAATCGAGCTAGTTTACGTTTGAGGGTACGATTGTGTTTCTGCTGCCTCCAGCGTTTTTCTATGCCGCAGTAAGCTTCCCACAGGTGTTGCATGCGGGAGTGAACATTAGGTGATGCGGTAGCGGGGTCTACAGGGTGTTCATGTTTGGTGCGGGTGGTAAGTAGTGCTCCAAGCCATTCTTCCAGGGCATCGGGATCTGCGAAAGAGGGGCTGGGATTTTGCGGCTGTCCTGGTGGAACGCATCCCAGTTCGTAATTGAGGGTTGTTTAAATTTACGGGGCCGGTAGGTTAGAGGTGGATGCGGGAGTTCAATAATGTAGTGGTCGCTGCCTAATGTTGGTGGTAGTTTTTGTCAGTCTGCTGAGTGCATGTTATATGAAAAGGTGAGGTCTGGGTGGATGTCTTTTTGTATGCTATTGCCTACGGGGGTAGGGGTAGAAGGGTCAGACTATGTGGTGATTTGTAGTTGTTGCGCGAGTTTTCATAGAAGTCGACCTTTGCGAGTGGTTCTCAGGAAGCCCCAAGCAAGGTGGGGGCGTTAAAATCGGCGCATATTACAATCGGGTCCTTCCCAGCAAACGTTAGTGCCTGTTTGAAAAGAGGAAAAGCTAGTGTGCGGGTCTTTAGGGGGCTGTATATGTTGAGGATATGCATTTTGGCCTGGGATGGTTTTGGCGGTATGTTGGTTACGAGCAGGTGCGGGATTGGTGAAATAAAGGTATGAGGTGCTGCTACGAGATTGCGGTGGGTAAAGATGGCGACAGAGGGATGCAATAGGGATTCATGGGCAGTGTAATTGAGGAGTTGAGGTAGGGTATTTACCTCTTGTAGTGCAATAAGTGAGGGAGGGGAGGTGAGGGATTGAAGAAGTGCTTGGAAATTCATACGCTTTTGTTTGAAGCCGTGGCAGTTCCACTGCCATATAACATGCTGTTTTTATAGATTTGCATCATGATCGATATTGGCTGCTAAGGGCATGCTTTCCAATGAGACAGGTGGGGGTGTTGGAGTGAGGGTCATTAAATGTCTGGCCCATTTCTGGAGCTCAGTGTGTAAGTCCTGTTCTGCCTTTTTTAAAGCGACAATTTCTTCGTGTGTTTGCTGTTTGAATGTAGTGAAAGCATTTTCAAAATCCGTGCGGAGGGACTGCATTTCGGGCGCGGGTGTGGTATTAGTAGTTTGGATTAGGGTCTTACGTTTAAGAGGTGGCTCCGCTTGTGGTGCATCAGGTAGGGAGGTTGGAGTGGTGGCTTCGGATTAAAAAGGGCATTTTCTAGGGCGAGTCGCTCGTTTTCATGTTTGGTTTACAGGAGTTGGTAACGGAGGTCTTGTATCTCTTTAGGCATGTTTTGCATTTGAATGTGCCATGAAGGAGGTGGTTAGGAGGTAATATGAGGAAGTGTGGGTGGGAGAGGAGTAGGGAGCAGGCCTGAGGAGCTCACCTGTCCTCGGACGGCTTGACTGCAGGTGCCGGGTCCCCTTGATGGTAGATGGGGGTCTTGGAGGGTGGAATTCTGTGGATCTTGGCCATTGGAGACCAGCTGGGCAGATGTGGGCGACCGCTTGCGAGGCTCGAACCGTCGGGGAATTTCCGCAGTGCCCGTTGATTGTGGGCCTTCGCAAACGATGCACAGGGAGTTGCACGGATGCTCATCTGGGGGGTTCAGGGTGCCGCAGCAGGAGCACCTTGGGGATGGTTGTGCACTCAGACAGACATCTTTTCGGTGTCCGGATTTCCAGCAAAGGGCACACGCTTTGGTCTTGCGCCGTAGGGGTTTGCATCTGTACGTGGTAGATCGATAACAAATCTAGAAGGGGACTTTTCTACCATCAAAAAGGATTTGCGACATGTTCGTTGTGTTTAGGCGTTTCGCTTCTAGGATGCGAAGGTCTGAATTGAAGTTGCAGATGCTGTCCCGCACCTGCTCTGGCATGTCTTCTTCCGGGATGTTAAAAATCACCTCTGCAACGGTGTTGTCGGGTGCCGACACATGAGCAGCCACTTCGTAGCACTGCCCCCGAAAAGTGAGGGAGCTTACCGCCGCATACTTCTTCGCGCTTTCCTCGGATGGGGTGCTGATGAGCATGTAGTTGGCTGCCTGCTGGATGCGGGCTTGATCGGTGCGGTTAAGGGTATGCCGGCTTGGTGCATGACAGCTTCCGCGCGGGAAGCTTGTGCCACTGACCTCAGGTCCAGTCCACCACGCGTGCGCAGAACGATTTTGATGTCGGTGGCCGGTAGTGGCGAAGTGGGTGGTTCGCGGGGTGGCGGTTGAGAGCCGGATCTTTTTTGGGGCGACGCAGGGGCCGAGTGAGGTGGTGTTTGTGGTGGGTTGTTTGCAGCGTCGTGGAAGGCTTGCTGTCTGCGACGAATTTCCTCCCATCCAGGTTAACTGAGTTCCGTGGGGTGAATTTCTTCTACGGCCACAGTAACCTCAATGGTCGAAGGGTGTTCAAACGGCGCGCCGCGGCTTGCACGTGCACCTGCGTTCTTACGCCAGCGACGGGGCCCGGCCCGGTGTACCAGGCCTGAGTAGGCATAGCTCGTTGTGCGGCGTGGCTGGAGCTTCAAAAGGCTGTAACTGACCGTTGAATGGCCCGATTTTTATGACGTTGGTGTCTGGGCGATCCGTAGGGCTCTACGGACGCGGCGGTGCATAGCTTTTCAGCAGTGGGACACTTTAGGCGATAAAACTACCGTTCAAATGCAGAGCCGACCTGAAGGCGTGGTTATTGCTCGGCCCCCTAGCGGGCTTTTTTTGTGAACCAGGAGGTGTTCGATCAGGTAACGCGGTTGTCGGTCTCTTGGCTGCCTCTACATTTCTCTATCTCCACATGGGGGTCCACACTACGTTTCCATTCGTGCTCCGATAAATGAAAACAACATAACAGCAACACAATGTAACCTATACGTAACCCCCATGATGCTTCGCATCCTCCTCACGCTTCCCCGCGGGAAGTTGGTGTTTTTTGTCCAAATCAAATATTTTGCCAGTAAAGACGACATACAATAACGAACAGCGAGGTAGTTGCTATAATTTTTGTTGAACTGATCCGTAATTGGAATTGGGCAGCAGAGAATTCCAGACAACTCTGATGATGCATTTAATAATTTTTCTGTTAATACTGCTCGTGCACTATAGTCAGCCACCATTACTACGCGCCAGGATGGATTCTCTGGTCCTCAGAACGACTGGATGACAAACGGCCTTCTTTGATGCATGCGAAAAAAAAGGAAAACATGTATAAAAAAGCCAAAAACAACCGTATAACTTTAGATTTAAAAACGTTACGAACTGTACTGCAACGTCTGAAGACAACTACTTAAACTAGCCACAAGGCAATACTTTGAAAAATACAATCGACCGTGCTGGAACCAACGTTAGAAGACAATGGCAAGTTATAAGTTATAACTCAATAACACCTCAGGATGCGGATTTGAACTTTTAAATGAGGTACGATTTGCGGATCAGTCGATCGTGGTGAGATCCAAAATCAGATTCTAATATCTTGGCTCTTAGGTGGTCAATTGGGTGCCCAAAAATGTCAACGTTTCTGATAACGGGAGAGATTAGAGAGTTTTGGAATGTGACTTGTGATTATAAACATAGTTCTGAATGACTTTCTTGTTTGTCCGATGTAGTGTAGGGGGCACACCGTAGAGTGAAGCAAATATACCACTTGGGAACTATCACAGTTCCGGTTTTCTCTGATTTTCAAACAAAAGTGAGGGGCTTTACTGACGGCGGTATCCGTTGCGCACATGTGCGTGCATATTTCACATCAAGGCTTCCTGCAAGGACTGCATTCACCGGTCGTGTGTGTCCTTATTTTGGATGAGGTCGGGACATGCCTAATGTTTTTGTTTCTCCGGCGCGCTAACCATGGGGGCTTCGAAAAAATATCTTTTAGGCGCTCATTGGGTAAGCATGTTATAGTGTTTGTTTATTGTACACGAGACTTAGGGAACAGATGCGGAATGTGTAAACACTAAGCTCGTCTGGGGGATGTCTTCGGAGGTTTTGGTGCCTCTCAGAGGGACTGAGAAATTTAGGTTTTTGTGCTCTGTGTATAGAATTCTCAGGTATTTCAACGGGATATTATCGTTTCAGACGTGCGCAGCATAGTTTCGGACAATTGTTATTGAACTCATCTTTATTTGAGCAAATTCGACAAAAACGACGAGCTTGGCAAGGAAGAATTGAGATTTTGCAACGTTTGACGTGGCTGCTTTGAAAAAGTACGTACTGTTGCTTTTCGTTCGGTTTTTGGTACAGTTTATTGATCAGTTTGCCCTTTGAGACGGTGACGTTTACGTCAACAAAGTCTACAGTTGACGGGGCTATTCGAAAGAAAGTGAAAAAGAAAGAGTTAAACACGTCTATGAAAGCTAGTAGGTTTGTCTGACCGTGGGTTCAATCAGGAATACAACATCAATGAAACATTTATTATAAAGTTGCTTTAAGCTCTGGCTATTTGGAAATTCTCCCTCTATAACGCAAATAAATAGTTTTGCATATTTTGGACCTACGGGTGCTCCCATAGATGTGGCAGATATTTGGACGTAGTGTTTTAAATCAAACTCAAAATTGTTAGGCTCTAGAATTAGCTGAAGAAGAGTGCTTAGTTCAGAGCTATCAACGAAATTGTCAAAGGTTGCTTCAGTATAGACGTGAAGAACTGCTCAAATTTTATCGGTGTGTGGAATATTTGTGTAGAGTGACGCAACATACATTGTAACAAGGCGCGAATTGCTGGAGATATCCAAATCTGAGACGTCCGGAAAGACGTGGTCTGTATCCTTAATGTAGGAAGGTAAGCTAGTCGGTATGGTTATAATGATAGAATCCACGCAAAAGGAAAGGTGCTCCATGAAGGTGCCAGTCCTACTGTCACGGGAATAGGCACAATAACGTACAAAATTTCGCTGTACGTGAACTCAAATATTCACATCATACCGCCAAGTTTTCCATCCTTTTTTAAAGATACCAACCACTAGCTTTTGCACATTTATAATTTGAATATTCGCAGATATTTCTTTCGGGTTACAATTGATGTTGCATCACTCTACACAAATACTGTGCACGCTGATAGAATCCGAGCAGTATTTCACGCCTACAGTGAAGCAACCTTTGACAAACTTGTTGATCGCTCTACACTAAGCACTCTTTTTCAACTGATTCTAGAAACTAACAATTTTGGGTTGATGGAAAACACTAAGTCGAAATATGTGCCACATCTATGAAAACACGCGCAGGGCCAAATTATGCCAATGTATTTATGGGCGCTTTAGATGGAGAATTTTTCAATAGCCAGAGCTTAAAGCAACTTTATTGTAAACGTTGGTATTCCTGATTGCACCCACGGGCAGAAGAACGTACTAACCTTCATAGACGCAGTTAACTCCGCGCATCCGTCTATTTCTTTTTCTTTCAAATACACCCCGTCAACTTCTGATTTTTTTTGACGTAAACGTCACCGTCTCAGAGGGCAAACTGATCAATAAACTATACCGAACACCGATCTACAAGCAACAGTACCTACTTTTTGAAAGCAGCATCGTCAAACATTGCAAAACCGGAATTCCTCATTGCCAAGATCATCGTATTTGTCGAACTTGCTCAAATGTAGAGGACTTGAATAATAAAAGTCAGGAGCTACGCAGCACACGTTTGAAACAAAAATATCCCATTGAAATAATTGACAACGCTATACACAGAGCCAGAAACCTGATTTTCTCACTCCTTCTCATTGGTACCAAAACATCCGAAGACATCCCCCAGACGAACTTGTTCTTAAAAAATTCCGCATCTGTTTCCAACGTCTCGTTCATACTGAAAAACGCTATAACATTCTCACCCAAAGTGAGCGCCGAAAACATATTTTTCAGTAGGCCCTATGGTTTGCCTCCAGAAAAAAAAATGAATGTCCTGACCTCAACCAAATTAAGGACTCAGACGAGCGGCGACTGCAGGCGTTGCAGGAAACCTTGATGTCAAATATGCACGCACATTTCCGCAACGGATACCGCGGTCGGTACCGCTTCTGACGTTCGTCCAAAAATAAGAGAAAACCTGAGCTGTGATAGTTCCAATATGGTTTATTTGCTCCAGTGTACGGTGTGCCACCTACAACGGGCAAACACAAAAGTCTTTCACAACTAGTTTTATATTACCAAGTCACATTCCAAAACTCTGTCATCTCTCCTGTTGTCAAAACATGTGTCCCTTTTTGGGCACTCTTTTGACCACCTCCGAGCCACGATATTAGAGTCTGGGTTGGAATCTCACCACGATCGAATAATCCGCGAATCGTACCTCCTTTACAAGTTCAAATTCGCATCCTCAGGCGTTATTGAGAGTTTCCGAAAAATATCGTCTTTGCTTGGTACCTAAGCCATTTTCACCTTTCTTAGTTTGTTGTTTCATTCGCAATACCAATCACAGTCGGCCTCCAATTGTTTCCCTTTTTTCCTTTCCTGTGTCTCTTTCCTTTTTTCGCGAAATAGTAGCTTCACCCTCAGTACGCCTCCATTCCCGCATCCCACTCTAGTTGAGGGGTTGGGGGCATTTACTGCAGTTGGCAACCCCTTTTTGGGGGGTAAATTTGTTACCATGATTGCAGCTTTCGCTCGGTCACTCACGCTTTGTCATGCATGCGGTTCCCCCACCCCGCCGCTTCATGGAAAGTTTAGTTATCTCTAAAATTACATATTCATTCCAAACTTTTTCCCATGCCTCAGTTCTGCTGTGACTTCCTTTGATCGTATAAACCGAAACTTCATGCCCCACTGGTGACCTATTTAATAGCGACTTCCACCCAGAACACACCTAGCTACATCCTACCTACTATCTACCTAGCTACATTTTCCTATAATTCATTGCGTTGCAGCCATGTGTGCCCTTCTGTAACTTCTGTGAACCTGTGAACTGCCTTGACAATCCCCACGCCAGTGGTTTTGGTATTTTCAGAAATGGATGTGTCACCGGCGGCCACCGTTCTGCATTTGTTGTTCTTGCACTTTGCATTTTCTGTTTCGAGACGTTCCCTGCACCACTCGTTTATTCGTGTAATTCGTACGTGAAGTGTCTGCATTTCACGAGCTTCCCACCCTGTCTTTAAAAAAAATAAAGTTGTCTAATAATTTTTTTTAATGTTTGTCATCCGCGGTACCGAGCGGGTCATAGTATGGCTTCAGCCTCGGGACGTGAACCGTCTCGCGAACATGACGTCGGCGGTCCCAGGTGGACATCACGGGTTCAACAACATAGTTCACAGGTGACGTTTGTTCCAGTACTGGGTAATGCTGGCGTGCCTGCCAGTGTCGATCTCATGACACACAGTCAACGTGCGGCCCAAAGAGGTGTCGTAGCAGTGGAAGGATGAAGTGAAGCATTGTAGAAAAGTAAGTACCTCCTCACGTTCGACCGAAGAAAGGTCGTCGTCAATGGCGCTTCTCAAAAGGTTGTCATCAGGTGGAGACTGAAAACCAAGTGCGGTGATGTCAACGGGCGTCGATTCCTCGAATACGCCGGCAACTAGAACGGGATGCACTTCTTCTACAACGCCAAGGCATTCGCCGCGGAGGAGTGTGGTGGCGAATGACGTCGGGTTTGCAATATGCATTGTGCCAGCCCCAGTTGCAAAATCGAGAACGGCGAACGGCAGCGACAACCTTTTGCGAACATAAATAAGACCGGACGGCGCAAAGACAACTGCAGCGTCAGACATACTGTTGCACAACAACGGCACAAGCACCGATGAGCCAGGATGAATGTCCGTGTCATCGTTGATGCGCAACTTGGCGGTTTTCTTGTGCCGCGGGTTTTCTACCTCCGGAAACAGCTGAACTTCAGCGCCATCACAGTGAATGATGGCGTGGTGATGCGATAAAATGTCCCATCCGAGAATCGTGTTGTGAGAGCACGCCGACAAAATGATGAACTCGACTACATATGAACTTCTTGAATTGTGACATGAGCAGTGCATGCCGCCAGCGGCTCCAACTGTTACGCACTAGCGGTTTTGAGAGGAAGACCACCTGTAGGTGTCGTCATTTTCGTAGCATTCGGCAAAGTTTCGCGTCAATAACAGACACCGCAGCTCTAGTGTCAATAAGCCCACGGTAGCAACACCCTCAACACATACTTCGGTTACATTGGACGGCGAACAATGAGGACTTAGGCATTTAGACGTTGACGCAGTTTGTGCCTCCGAAGCTACGGCGTCTAGTTTTCCGGGTCATCGTTGGTAGAACGACGGCGCATTGGAGAGAGTGAGCGGCGTCCTGGAGAAAGCGAACGCCGGCTGACGAAGTCGCGGCGGTGAGACGGAGCAGTCGTCTTCAGTCGGGTCGGAGCGGGATCCATGGGCGGTGTTGGGGTATAGGGTAAGGGCCACGATGTGTTGCGCACACCCGCCATGCCACAACGGCAGCGTGCCACATGTCCGGCAATCCCACACGAATAGCAGATGCGGCGGTTTTCCAGCGTGCGCCAAGGATTCGCAAATGAAGACGCTATATGCGGAGCGACACGCTTGCACGGCACGTGTTGAACCCCGGCAGTGGCATTACACCCAGGGCTTGCAGCTGGTGCAAAGAAACGTGCCGGCATGGTTCCAGTAAAAGGTTGTGCCACGGCCACGGCATAGGTGAAAGGCCTACGTGGGAATTACTCGACGAATGTCAAAGGAGCTGCCTCGTAGTTAGCGGCGTTGTGTCGGTGTATACCACAGGAGCTACCACAGAAATCGGCGGTCGAGTGCTTGGAAGTGCGTCAACGAATTTTCGTTGTATAACGCTCCTTAGGGTTGGGGCTAAATCTGATTGAGGCGGCTTTGCTATGTCGCTAACGAGAGAAAGCTGACGAACGACCTCTTCGTGAACAAACTGCTGTCAATAAGCCCACGGTAGCAACACCCTCAACACACACTTCGGTTACATTGGACGGCGAACAATGAGGACTTAGGCATTTAGACGTTGACGCAGTTTGTGCCTCCGAAGCTACGGCGTCTAGTTTTCCGGGTCATCGTTGGTAGAACGACGGCGCATTGAAGAGAGTGAGCGGCGTCCTGGAGAAAGCGAACGCCGGCTGACGAAGTCGCGGCGGTGAGACGGAGCAGTCGTCTTCAGTCGGGTCGGAGCGGGATCCATGGGCGGTGTTGGGGTATAGGGTAAGGGCCACGATGTGTTGCGCACACCCGCCATGCCACAACGGCAGCGTGCCACATGTCCGGCAATCCCACACGAATAGCAGATGGGGCGGTTTTCCAGCGTGCGCCAAGGATTCGCAAATGAAGACGGTATATGCGGAGCGACACGCTTGCACGGCACGTGTTGAACCCCGGCAGTGGCATTACTCCCAGGGCTTGCAGCTGGCGCAAAGAAACGTGCCGGCATGGTTCCAGTGAAAGGTTGTGCCACGGCCTCGGCATAGGTGAAAGGCCTACGTGGGAATTACTCGACGAATGTCAAAGGAGCTGCCGTCGTAGTTAGCGGCGTTGTGTCGGTGTATACCACAGGAGCTACCACAGAATTCGGCGGTCGAGTGCTTGGAAGTGCGTCAACGAATTTTCGTTGTATAACGCTCCTTAGGGTTGGGGCTAAATCTGATTGAGGCGGCTTTGCTATGTCGCTAACGAGAGAAAGCTGACGAACGACCCCTTCGTGAACAAACTGCTGTATCTGGGTGAAGATGACACCCCTACAATCAGATGCCAAGCTGCAAAGGGGCTGGTCGTGCTCCACGGGCTGACGAGTGAGAGACCGCTCTGTGTAAAGTTCGTCGAATTCTTGGCAAGCGTTTATGACTCCAGCAACCGTCCGAGGTTTTTTCGCCAGAAACAATTGGGAGGCATCGTCGTCTATTTTTTTAAGACTGTGCTTGATTTTGCCTTGTTCATTCATAGCGTTATTTGCCCGCTTACACATTTCAAGGATGTCCGCTATGTAAGAGGTAAAGGTTTCATTCATGCGCTGAGCCCGTTCACGCAAAATCTGTTCAGCGCCCAGTTTCCGAACAGTGAGGCGCCCAAACACTTTGGCAAATTCGGTCTTGAAGTCCCAACTTGTGCGTAGATCAGAACTGTGGTTCTTATACCAGGTCTCTGCTACGCCGGTAAAGGAGAGACTGACGTTGTTTTGTTTGAATTTATCTTCCCAGTTGTTACGGGTGCTCACCCGTTCGAAAGGTGGTGAGCCAATCATCAGCATCCTGGTCATCAGTGCTTGTGAAGAAGGGGGGATCCCGTTAAGGAACCGTGCCAGGGCAGATGATACGCGCCACAGGAGGTAGGGACTCGTGGTGGTTACCCTGAAGTGTCTGGCTGCGCAGCTCCACGGTAGATAAATGGGGATCCGAGCAGCACCGCAACCTCCACCATAAATAATAAATGAGATTGTCGGCGTTACGGTAGAAGGCTGGACTTGTTTATTCACGAACGGGGTGCCGGCGCAGACTGGGTGTGCCGGAACGACCAGCTTTTCACAACACTGAGACTGAACGAGTGTGTCCTCTTCCTCCAGCGGCATCCGGTGTAGCATATCCACGCAGGGGGATTTGCCCATTGTGGCTGATGCTCATCACAGTTCTCATGGGTGCAACATCCTTACTCCAATAGATATATATGAATATATATATATTTATATATATATATATATATATATATATATATATATATATATATATATATATATATATTATATATATATATATATATATATATATATATATATATATATATATATATATATATATATATATATATATATATATATATACATATATATATATATATATATATATATATATATATATATTTACATACACTTGAAGTTGAGTCCTTAGTTGCTGGAGGCATACGCACTAAGTAGAAGTACGCTCTTTGGAGCCTTTATTGTAGCTGTTTCGACCTGTATGAGGTCGAAACGGCGGTGTTGCTGTTTTCTATTTTCGCTGCTGATCGCCTCGGTGTTCCCTGAACTGGTACCATACGGCGCCAGATGCATACCACCTGGTGCCACGTCACACGCGTGCACCTGCCTTCAGTTTTCATTCGTTTCATGTCTTGTTTGGCTTTGCCTTTTTCCCCCTTGCTCTTTGTATACCAATGTACCCTCATTTCCTGTCAAAAGAGCCTGTACTATTTCTTTTAGGTGCGACCCTTGCCTCCCAGAAACAGGAGCCAAGTGTCTCATGTTTCAATCACCAAACCCTAATTCTTAGAACGGGTGTCTATGGGCAGATGTTCGCCCTTGATGTGCATGGGCATACCTTCTTTGGTCCTTCTTCGTTCAGCGTGACTGTTTTTTTTGCGGATGTCAAACACGTGCATGCGCATATCCTATTTGACCCCTCTTTCACCCCTGTTGCTATGGGAGAAGAGTGAATTACCTTGTATTTTTTGTTTCTTTTCTTATCCGGATCTTTCTTCTCATGTTCGTACCGAGTGACTGTGGGGTCTTGTTATCATTTTAATATTTTTTTTTTCTCTTTCACTCCCTATTTCACTTCTCTCATTTTTTGCTGCGCAAAAACCATGAACTGATTGTACAAACTCTCCCTTTCCTTGCCCTGGCCCTTGGAACATTTTGTGTAGATATATATAATTCTGAAACAAACTTTTTCTGCACTCTGAAGAAAGAAAACCCTCTTCCTGAAATGTCAGAATACCAATTTTTATTTTCTACGTCTTTCTCGTGTGTCTGCGTGTCTACTATTCTTATATATATATCTATATATATATATCTATATATATATATATATATATATATATATATATATATATTTGTATATATATATATATATACAGGGTGTTTCACGTAACTTTAGCCAGAGTTTTAAAATATTTTGATGCACTCCAAGATGACACAACCACATGCATGTTGCTACCTTTTCGATGTAGTCTCTCACGCTATTTTTTGTATGTTGCTTATTAGGTAAGTAGTCAATTTTAATTACCCAACTTTCGAAGCAACAAAGCTAAGCAAAAAATCCTAATCAGAAAGTTGCAGAGCGGTATTCAAAACCTCAGAATAAACACTCAGTAGGCGTTAGTGTTTTTCAGCGCATTGAAGATACTCGTGAAATACAAAAAAATACGATGTGACGTGCCGGCGGGTGCGTCTTGATAACAGCGCTTCCAAACGTTGCGTTCACAAACTACCATCGGGGATCCGGCGTTTAAAAAGTAACAGCGCAGATAACGAGCCTGTTGATTGTGGCAGAACAAGCGATAATCGCTGCGTCTGCTTGTCGCTATTGGCGATCTGTCGCCAGAAAAGCACATCGCTTGCGCAAATGGCACAGCCAAGGCCTACGTTGCTGCCCTGTCGCCTTTTAAGCGGAGTCTTACCCAATGTGTTCGAGAGCGCAAAGTTTGGAAGTACTGTTATCAAGACGAGCGAGCCGGCACTTCACGTGGTACTTTTTTGTATTTCCCGGGCATCTTCAATACGCTGAAAAACACTAATACTTAATCAATGTAATGACAGATCGTGTTCCCTCTGATGGTTTGAATACCGCTCTGCAACTTCCTAATTTGGATCTTTTGCCTAGCTTCGTCGGTTCGAAAGCTGGGTAATTAAAATGGACTAATTTCCAATTTAGGCCGCGTACAAAAAATATCGTGAGAAACTGCATAGAAAGGTAGCAACATGCTTGTGGTTGCGTGATCTTAGAGGGCTTGGAAATATTTGGAAACTCTGGTTAAATTTAGGTGAAACACCCAGTATGTATGTATATATATATATATATATATATATATATATATATATATATACAAAGCTGCGACAGCCCTGAAGAAGGAGTTTCTAACTCCGAAACTGTTTGCAACAAAAACGGGGAACGTTTCAGTCGACTTCTTTCACTATATATCTATATATCTAGAGGTATCTAAAGGTCTGTTGAGAGAGCAATTACGTGAGAGCATCAGCGCAAACACTAACAGACCTTTCGATACCACTGGGGAACCGCTGAACACGAAGAATGAGAAGAACACAAAGCTGCGAAGACGAGGGCGTATACGTTGCTGTCGCCCCGTCCGCAGCGCTTCTGATAATGGTTTTGGCAGGATGCCTCTAGGGATTGGCCTAGGGATTGGCCGCATGATTCGCTTGACTCCAGTTGTGCTTGCGCAACAACTGTGCTCGGTCGCAAGAGACCTTTAGTTACCTCCGGAGAACCGCTGAAGACGAAGAAGAAGAATAAGGCAAAGCTGCGAAAGGAGGAAAATACACCCCTAAGAAAAATTATACCCATCTTCTGGAAGGGACCAATGAGTCAAGCGTCAATCAACCGTCAATGAGTCAATCCCTAGGCCAATCCCTAGAGGCATGCTGCCAAAATTATCATCCGAAGGAGGAGCGCATGCGCAGGTGGTGTGCGGACGCCCGACCACCGCCGACGACGCGCGACATACCCCCGAGCTTAACACGCTCCGCATATAAAAGAAAATCTTCAAACGAGATAGCGAATACGTTTGTTGTCAATGTTTCAAAAATTGGCTTCCCTTCGTCAGGGCAAACACACGCCAGTCTGGCATGTGTTTCCCAGAAGAAAAAGAGAATGGGAGAGACGGAACGGCAGTCTGGAAACAGGATTGCTTTGGGAGTATCGTTCGGAAAGGAATAAAAGGTGCATATTTTTATCTCTAAATATAGTAAGTGGAAATTGAGGTTGGGTCGATTCATTGAAGAAGAGGGTCATGAGGTGTTTGGTGCCACAAAACTAGACCTAGAACGCAGCTCTCAGAAACGGCGGAAGCCAAACAGGTGGTAGAGGAAGTCGTTATTAGAAGGTGTCTGTTCTCTGGAGGTAAAAAAATGAGCGGGTAACTAGGCCAAAGGAAAATGAAACAAAAACAAAAAAATACGCACAACTAAAATAGCGCGTGTCCCAGGCAGCAACACTGTTGGAGGTATTCTTTCTGAAACTAAGGAACACGAAAGATGAACTTACAACCATGGTTGAAGCACAAGAAAAAGCATCTCAAAAAATGACGGAGATAGAATTACGGAGAAATTGCTAAGGGGTGGCTGCGTAACAAACCTAATAGCGAAACTAGGAAAGCGACAAAACTTAGGCGATCACATTCCGACCTGTAGGAAGCGTTTCTTATGGTTAGGGGGAAGGTACTAGAAAGTCGTTGCCTAATGCTGTATTCCCGATGAAAATAGCAAAGATACTAAGTTGTATTTGAAATTGTTATTTCAAGGAGGTTCCAGAGAGTTGAATTTGCAAAATAAATAAATATTCTGTGTATTTCCTGTCTCTAGGAGACGTAAAGTTTCAATGAAGCACACGCAAGTGAAGGTGCCTAAAATAATGGCCTGGATGGGTAAAATGCTGTGCGACAGGTATGGAGGCTTTGTTCGGAGTATCTGCCTAGTGGGCATTATAACGAAACTTTATAGGTTGACTGATTTCTGTTAGATACTGTTTGTCACACATTGCGACTTCAAATATATAGGCGATGTTGGGTGAAGTGCACGTGAAACTGGAACTAATCTTGTTAATGTATTTGTTGGCGGTGCTTTTTACAATGCAGACCCTTTGCAAGTGCCATTAGGTCTTCCATCTGGGACGGATACAGTTTATCATGGCTGGTTGTTTTGAAGGCCCTGTTTAGCATACACAAAAATATATTTTCCATTCTCCTTTCTCGGTTATGATGCTATTGGTTCCAACAGGCAAGTCTTTCTAATTCAGTCGTTACTGGATAAAATTGGGTAGTATTTCCAAGTGATATTGTTTACATTACAAAAGGTGCTTCAGAATTTATTTATTCCAGCAGGTGGCCTGATACTTTTCTTTTAAAACCGTTTTATGAGCACCACGTCATTTTTAAGATAAGATGCATGTTGTTACATCTGCACAAGCGTGCTTTTGGGCTGGTTCCTGTTTGTAAGGGTGGACTTGAGGTTATCTAGTTGGACCACGTAGTCACTGTCATCACTGCTTAGTCTTCGAAGTCTGGTGGCTTGTCCTGCAAAAATCCCTTGTTTGAAGTGTGTCGAGTGATCGCTTCTATATCCTAGATTCTGCTACCTATCCGTTGGTTTTCTAAAAAGTGTGTTTTTAGGTTTACCGTTGTGTAGAATGACAGCAGTATCCAGAAACTTCGCTTGTTTTTCAAAAGGCTGGCATGAGAATTTGTTAGTCGGTTGCGAAGAATTGAGATGATGTAGAAATGTTTCCAGAATTGGGCGTCCAGGTTCCCAAATGATGCACATGTCGTTTATGTACGGAGATAAACTTGAGGTTATGCAGAAAAGATTTTTTGCGGAAGACATTATGGCTTCCAAATGTTTGCCCCTTGAAGATATTGGCATAGGATGGGGTGAAATCAGTACCTCTGTGGATTCCTATAATTTGCAAGAAGTCACATGAGTAAAGAATAATTGACAGTTAAAACAAGTTTTTATGTTATGTACACCTCCGGCGCATGTTTGTGTGTGTTGACGGCCGCCCTCTCCCACGGCTATGTTCTGCATTCGATGTTCTAGATGTGCTAGATACGAGCACCTCCTGCCGTCGATTGTTCTCTGGCCGTGCTCATCACCGAAGATTGGAACCCTGCTCATCCCTTTCTACACCAGTCATACTTCTTGTCACATCAACTACTGACATCAGGACGATGGCAGCGCCACTACACGCTACAAAAGGAGCTCCCGGCATCAACTGCTTGAAAGTCGAGGCCACCGGCTCCCACGTATAGGTTCTGTTTTCGCTGTTGTAGGTAGGCATGAAGTTTCGCACACGCTCTTGTTTCGGAAACGCTTCTTTGTGTTTAATGGTCGCTGAACCTACTTTGTCATCTTTTCTTGCCAAAAGTGTAATGGGTGTTGACTGGTATGCCTACCGCCACGGGATTGGCTCATTTGTTTCCTGCAGGCAGCCGAAAAACCCCCGCAGTGCTCACTTTGGGTTTGCATCTGCCTTTTGCCGATCCCGTAGCCCTAGACCCCCTATCCTGCCTATAGTTTCTCTGATTTCACTTATTAAGCTTTGTTCTGGTGCCATGAAATCTAACCCCGGCCCAAAGATTGCAGATTTGCTGGCCTATTAATACAACTTTATGAAGAAACCATGGCTATCCTAACCGAAATAAAACAGGACATCCCTAGTAATTATTCAAAAAACTGTACATCCAAAGAAAATCTAAACAAAATGCCGCAAATTGAAACAAAGCGTGAAAATATAGCTGATTCAGTTCGTGAAGTGAAAACCAGCATTGTAAAAGTAAACGACGAAATATTTCGTGCTGTGGATGATATGAACAACATGATGTGAAGAGATAACTCGATTGTCAAAGACATTGCCGAAACAGAAAAGGAGGGGTACGAACAGTCAGGAAAAATTGTGAAAGAATTCTTTGCCACCAGCCTCGGCACACAAGCTGGTGACAGCGAATGTGCTCACAGGTTGGGTAAGCGGAACTCGAACTTTGACCGCCCCATATGCGTAAAGATTCTGAATTTTAGGTCAAAGATGCACGTTTTGCGAAATGCTTCCAACATAAAAAGCTGGAATAATAAAAGCTGGAAGCTGGAGTTTGGCTGGACGAAGACTATTCTTCCAAAGTGTAATTGGCACGCAAAATACTCCACGACGTCCCGAAATCCAACCTTACTCAAAATAAAAGCTATTCACTCCGATTTTACTACCTTTGCGTGCGGGCAAGCACCTTCAAGTACGAGTCTACCACCGATATCATTGTCGAAGTACCCGCCAGGTTCGAAGATCTTGCGAACCAAACAACAAAACAGAGTGATGTGGACGTAACCGATAACCACCAATCATTAACGACATGACAAAACGTCCCAGCCGATCCACCAGGCTAGCAGAAATCAACATGTAAAAATAGGCTGTCCGTAATTCCTGCAAACATCCACAGCATATTTGACAAACTGGACAGCCTGAAAGCGCTAATGTACACGTGCGGCGCTAAAATTGTCTGGGCACCGAGTTGTGGCTGTCGGTGAAGACAGAAAAAAGCGAACTCAAACTTCCTTCCGAGTACACAATATTCCGTCAAGACAAAGCTAGCACTCAAGGTGGTAGGGCAATTATTTACATTAGGAAAAAGTCCTGCCCTTTAGCTCAAGTGTGCAATTCAAATATTGAAATTCTGTGGGTTACGGCACTGGGCGCATACGACTTGGGTAATTGGTGGGTGCTACAGACCACCTGATAGCCGCCCAGAGTTTCTTCAACTTTTAAACGATTCCCTTCAGCACGTTCCAAATAAGTAACCCAACTCCGTTGTTATTCTTGGTGGAGACTTTATTACCCTGGTATAGACTGGTCTGCCTCCACTGTTTGCTGATCGTCATGAAAGCTTGAAATTTGTGCACCTAACGCACGACCATCACATGTCACAACTTTTGACGGAACCTACGCACGGAAAGAACATATTAAACTTAATACTTACTAATCACCCTGATAATGCGGTTACCCATGTTCTGAAAGAAATTGCACCCCATCTCTACCACGCTGCGATAAAATCATGTCAACAAAACCGTTACTTAATTACGCATGTACAATTGTTGAGAAAATGAATTGTATGCTGGCATACCTTACACCCCGCTTCAAAGCCAGTCTTGAAAATTGTACAACAAAAAAAAACTGGATTGAATTTTGAGACTTCTTAAAACAAATAGAACATAGCTGTTTTCTAAGAATGACTATCAAAGAAGAGACAACGGCCCTTGGTTCACACAAGATGTAAAAGAAGTTTGAATAAAAATAAGTGCGTTTAGAAACACGTCACGCACAAATTCAACAGAAGATTTGAAGAACTGTAGGAATCTATCTAGGGAAAGCGATGCCACCATCAAAGATGCCAAACATAAATATTTTAACCACACATTACCAAATCTCCTGAAACTGATCCTAAAAAATTCTAGGGCGTAGATACCCCAAACTACTCTAACGACCAGACTTTCCTGAGGACCACCTCGGCCATTCTTTGTCGCCAGAAGACACTGTAGAAATAAGTAGCAATTACTTCCTATATATTTTCAGATGAGCTTCCAGTAGACTTGCAAGCATTACCAGAGGCTTTCATCCACGTTCCCATTTACCCAACTCTCATTCCTGAAAATGGTGTAATACGAGCTCTTGAGCGACTTGAATACAGGACTATTCCAGCGCTGATGGAATAAGTGCTCAACTACAGAAATTAACCTGTCAAAAATGAGCGTACTTATTGAAACTAACATTCTAGCAGTTACATGGCACTTGTTACGTCCCAGAACACTGAAAATCGGCATTTGTAATACGTATATTGAAATCTTGACTACACTTTTTAGCAAATAATTACCGACCTGTCTCGCTCACTTCTATTCCATCCAAATACTAGGGCATATTCTGTTTACGCACATACTTTACCACCTGAATACAAAGAACCTGATAATTGCCAACCAACATGGCTTCCGTACTAAACGTTCTTGTGACACCTAACTGTTTGGATTGCTCACCAACCTGCACGATTCTACGAATAACTCTCACTGCAAGGCACGATTTTCTTTGCCTTTTGCGATGCATTCGATAGCGTGCAACAGAAACGGTTAATGGCTAAAGTCAGCAATCTACATGTAAATGATAAAACAACCCAGTAGATCAAGGACTTTCTTAATACCATAGTTCAGCCAATCAAACTTTACAACGTTATCTCTCGTCCCAACTCCTTAAAGTCTGGAGTACCACTGGGTTCAGTGCTCGGCCCTTTATTGTTCCTATATCGGGTGCAACATCAACTCTTCACTGCGTCTGTTTGCCAACGACGTCATCTACAAACACATCTCTAAACCTAATGACATAACCATCTTGCAGTCGGACGTGACAAAATTATCGACATGGTGCCATGTATGGCAAATGGAAATTATAGTTAACAAAACCCAGCATGTCTGCTTCTCATCTGTTGCAGATCCTTCGCCTAACGTGTATGCCATAAACAACAATATTGCTCTAACGCCATTAACGCTGTACAAAAAGAGCGTTAAAAATACCAAGTAGGCATTTCGGTCTCTGTGTAATGTGGGAGCAACATTGGCGGCCTCGTACAGTTTTCGCCTTCAGTCCAAGTGGGTGATACCTTTTGCTATTACCAAGGGTTAAACAGTGTTGAAAACCGTATGAGCAGGTTACCTAATAAATAAACATGAAAAACATGAATATCTTGACCATTACATTTCAACCCTAAAATTAGAAATTACAGATATGCCATCAATCAGTTTGGGGCACTTGAAATAATTAAGGCTACATGGAAGTATTAAAATGCAGTATTTAAACCACTGGGACCCCTGATGATGATGATGGTTGGAGGTTTTTTTGGCGCAAGGCCGGCTGGGGCAAAGAGCGCCAAACGAAAGTATACAAAAGAAAATAGTAGCTACTCAAGCCAGAATAACAGTAAAATCAAGAAACCGTTATGGTGATGTCTCGTGTATACGGCAGTTTTGATTACCCATGATAGGAAATGAGGTTTAAAAAGTTCACATCGGAAAAATATTTTAAAATGCGTTGCACAGAAACCATGGCATCGTCACCCAAAAACAAGGCAGGGTGTAGCGGAAAGTGTAGTCTGTATAGTTCTTTGAAGTGTCGGTGTCTTGTTGTGTCGAGTGCTTTGCAAGTGGTTAGGATCTGGACTACGGATCCCCACACCTGCTACACATGGGTCTTGGAGAGTCAGTGAGCAGGTGTGAGTGTGTTACATGTGTGTGCCCTATCCGCAACCTAGCTAAGGTAACTTCAATGTGTCTCTTGTGCGAGTCAGTTGTGTACCGTCTGATGTGTGGTTTCATTACGTGTAGTTTGTTATCTGTCTGTTCATACCATTGTGCTTCCCATTTCCTACGAAGGTGTTGTCGAATTTGTGGTTAAGGTCACTATGTGGTAGTATTGTTATACCTACTGCGGCCTTCTGATCAGCAACCTCATTACCAGCAATTCCAGCGTGGCCTGGGACCCAGCACAACACCAGACCAAGTTTTGGGCATATGTAGACATAATTGTGTTGAAAACTATATGGACAATTCTGTTTTTTCATGGCTTGTGTGATGCCAATCCACGCACGACGATCAAGGAATGTGTATATATGATGGACTTTGAGATTTTGTGCTACAGAATGTGTTGTGCAATGAGTAAGATGTGATATGCTTCAGCTGAGTAAATTGTGGTGTATGTGCTCATGGTTCTCTTGGCCCATGTGCAGCACTACACACTATGGTTGCAGTTTTTGATGCATCAGTATGAGCCTGTGCACATTCATACTTATAGTGCAGGGCCAAGATGTTCTTAGAAACTGCAGTTTGTGGTACCCTGGTTTTATCAATTTTCATGAAAGACAGCCACAGCATACAGGTTGAAGTTGCCAGGGTGGTAAAACATCAGTAGAGGAAGATGTGTAAATATCTGAAAAGGGGATGTTTAAATCCGAGGCTTCCGGTCTCACTATAAGTGAGAATGGCAAAGGAACGGACCAGCGATTTACAAACAATCGTGATGTTGATGCATCATTAAAAAGGTTTAAAAGATTGGTATTCAACGATGAAATTTTAAGAAAGTAGAGCAAGTCGTTGTATGTTCGTTAGTCCTCAAGGCACCATTTGTTACATCCAATGTATAGACTCTTTGCCGGGCTAGTGCGGAACGCACCCGACTCAAGCCCAAGGCTCAAGTGAAGTACAGGGTCAAGCTTCTTTACAGTTCTTATTGATTGCGACCCATACACGACGCTGCCGTAGTCTAACCGAGAACCGACGAAGGCGGTAAAGACCCGGAGCAGCAGTTCTTTGTCTGCACCATAGGATTGTTGGGAGTGGAACTTGAGAATGTTTATTGTATTCAGGCATTTAGGTTTAAGTGCTTTGATGTGTGGGATGAACGTGAGCTTGTCATCAGATGACACATAAAAACTTGCGCTCCCTCCTAACAGGAATAGATGCATGGTTAAGAGTAATCTCAGTGTCTGCATTAAGCCCGCGCTTGCGGGAGAACAGAACACACGTACTTTTGCCCGGGTTTAGTTTAAAACCGTTAGGATCCGCCAATCCAGCAAGTTTCTTAACACCGAGCTGTACTTGACATTCGCAAATTGACAGGTTACAGGATTTAAAAGATATTTGCACATCGTCTGCATAGATGAAAATGGAAACGGTTAGTGGCAATGCCTTTCGCAGGGAGGTCATCGTTACTATAAACAATGTGCAGCTTGGAACTCCACCTTGTGGCCCATCATTTTCCTGCACATGTATAGCGGACAGGAATGACCCAACCTTAACACGAAATGTCCTCCTGGACATGTAACTAGAAATGTTGTTTAACATGTTACCTGACACACCAAAAGACTTGAGGTCGTTAAGGATGCCGTATCGCCTGGCTGTGTCGTAAGCCTTTTCAAGATCAAAACATATTGTAAGGTAGAACTGCTTATGAAAAAATGCATCTTTTATGAAGGATTCCAATGCAACAAGTTGATGGTTGGTAGATATTCCAACCCTGAAGCCGGCCTGGCAGCTCTCGAGAAGACCGTTGTACTCAAGGAAGTACACTAGCCTGCGATTTATCATCTTCTCGAGCAGCTTACACAGTCAGCTTGTCAGGGCGGTGGGACGATAACTGGCGGGAGAGGAAGGGTTCTTCCCTTTCTTTAAGAAAGCCACTAATATAGCCTCCCTCCAAGAGAGTGGAATGTGCCCCGAAAGCCATATTTTATTGTATTGGTGTAAGAATGTTTCAAGAGTGTCTCGGTGTAGGTGTTGTATCATGGTGTATATAATCTTATCTTCCCCTGGAGCTGAAGGTTTACTTGTGCTCAGTGCAACCCTCAACTCATAAAGTGTGAATTCAGACTTATAACCAGATTTTGTCCTGTTATTCTCATGCAGGAAATTCTTCTCACAAGCGGTTTTATGTTTCAGGAAAGTGTTTGGGTAGTGTGTAGAGCTGGACACGTGTTGAAAGTGTTGTGCAAGTCCGTTAGCCTGATCTTCTAGTCTGTTCCCTGTCCTGCTGACCAAGGGCAGTCTATGTGTATCGTGTCCTTTAGGTTAACGTATTCGTGTCCATACCTTGCATGTGTCTGTGTATGAATTTATGGATGTGATAAATGTGCGCCAACTATCACGTTTTGCATTACGACGCACGCGCTTTCCAAGGCCTTTGCCCTTTTAAAAGCAATTAGGTTAGCCGACGTGGGGTACCTGCGTAGGATACCCTACGCCATGTTCTGTGCCTGTCACGCCCGCCTGCAGTCCTCATTCCACCATGGCCTTTTTATGTTGTGCGGAACACTAAAGCCCTGGGGAATGGACTTTTCGGCAGCATAGAGGATAAGCGCCGTGATTAGTTGGGTAGCTTCTTCAACGTGTAGGTGTTCTAAGGATGTGTGGTGTAGTTTGGATGTTTCTGTAAATGTACTCCAGTTCGCTTTTGCTTCATTGAACCTGTTATGGGAAGGTGTACTGTTCGGGCCTTTACCTATGTATGTTAATGTGGTTGGGAAGTGGTCACTACCATATGGGTTGTTCCAACATCCCACTCAAGAGATGGAAAGAGAACTGCGGAACCAATAGCCAGGTCAAGATCTGAGTATGTGTTTTGACCTATGGTATGGTATGTATACTGTTTATTGTTAAAAAGGCATGCTCCTGAAGGTGTAAAGAATTTATCTATCAGGCGACCTCGGGCATCCGTTCTGGAGGAGCCCCAAAGACAGTTGGGTGCAATAAGGTATGTAGGCTTGTTTTTTTTTGAACAGGCATGCTCCCGAAGATGTTACATATTTTTCGATAAGGCGACCTCGGGCATCCGTGCGAGCAGAGCTCCAAAGAGAGTTATGTGCGTTGAAGTCGCATTAAAGAATGAGAGGTTCTACTAACTGATCTACCAGACCCTCAAAATCCGAGCTCGAGAGCTGGAAGTCGGGAGGGATGTAGAGAGAGCATAATATTATAAGCCTATTAAAGATTATGTTTCGGGTGGCCACAGCCTCTAGGACAGTTTGTAGTTTAACAGTGTGGCACGCCAAGCATTTTCGGGCAATGATGGCCACACCAGCGGAGGATGAGCCACCACCATCTCTGTCCTTCCTAGCTACCATGTAACTATTCAACAAATTTCTGTGCCTGGAGTTTAGGTGCGCTTCTAGTAGACACAGAGCACTTGGCTGGTTGGAGTGCAGTATCTCGTACAATCATCCAGATTATTAAGAAGGCCTCTAATCTTCCACTGAATTATGTTATCTCTTCCCATTATTTAGTGTCAGAGCTACTGGAGTGTGCATGTTTATGTGTGGTCTTTCAGGCAGGTTCCCCTGGGATTGGGCTTTTTGGGCCTTTCTGTAGGCTTGGAAGCCGTTGGCCGCGCCTTGCGCTTCGTTGCAGGCAGGAACGGCCAGACAACCATCTCCTCATTAGATGTCCGAGGCGTGCCTGACGGACTGGGTCCCCCGGACTTGGGCCCCTTTCGGAAGCCCTTCGTTGGAGCCGCCACCGCCGAGGGCGTCAGGAGCACCAGAGGTGGCACGGGCGGTGAGGTGGCGGTGGGAGCCGGTGCGGGGCCCACGGTGTCCATCCCCTCGGCTCCCTCCAACGCACTGGAGCACGGGGAAGCAGGGCGGGAGCGGCACCGGTCCCGACGGAAGAGGTCTGCACCCCAACCGCTGCTGCCTCAGCAAGCGGCGTGGTGGCGGGTTGGGCTGACTGAGGCAACACAGAGGGGTGCGCGGGAGGGACAAGGTCAGACTCGCTGAACTGGGTCCCTGTGGACACCAGACGCCGCTCCGCCCCCCGGAGAGCCGCGTCAGCGTACCTCCTCAGGGGGTAAGAGGCGACCCTATTCCGCGCCTCTGGGAAGGAGATATTTTCTGTCACTTTTAGATTGATTATTTTGTTGTTTTATGCTTGGAATTTCTCGTATATCCTGGAGTAGGCCGCATGTGGGCCCCTGCAGTTTGCACATGTGAGGTTTTCGGAATCACAGTTGTTCTTGGGGTGATCCTGCGCGGCGCATTTTGCACAGGTTGTTTGCCGCGGCAAGAGGTTGTACTGTGCCCGAACCGCTGGCACTTGAAGCAGCGGCGCGGGTTTCGAATATAAGGACGAATGGAGCATCGAATGAAGCCTGCGTTGATATTTTCAGGAAGTAGGGAACGGGTAAAGGTCAGTATAATATGTTTCGTGGGGATTATCTTATCATCCCTGCACATCGTGATACGGCGCACGGCTGTGACACCCTCATCCTTTATTCCTTCAAGAACGTCTTCATCTGTCTCGGTAAGGAGATCTGTCTCAGAAATCACACCCTGGGAGCTATTGAGGCTCCTATGGGGTGTCAACCTGATGTCCAGATCATGGATGCGGGTTTGTGCAAGAAGAGGGCGGGCTTGTTGTTCGGCATTGGTTCTACTAGGATTTCTCCGGTCCTGAGCTTTTTAGCTGGATACTTTCCACCTATTGTGTTTTGTAGGAATTTTGAAACCAGGAATACAGACAGGGAAGTGATAGGCCTTGCTGAGTCAGCTGACTCGATCACAAGAAAACGAGAGTAGCTATTCACATTGGTTGAATAGACAGTTGTTGCAAGAGGTGGGAATGAAACTTCGGTGCGGCCCTTTTTCGGAGGCTGATCACGTTGGGGTTGGGGTTTAGAGAATACCAGATAGCATAGTATACAAGCATGGGACGGGGGTAATTCCTTGGCTCGGGTTACCCTGACACCGAGAGAGGTCCCGGACGTCCCTGCCTGGTAAACAGACAGGGTGCCCATCTGCCGGAGCTTGACCTGGGCTCCGACGGCCACCGTTTGTGGTTTCTGCCCTTAACCTTAAAACTCGTAGCCATGGTAGATTACAGCAAGAGTATGGGGGCTCGGTGTGCGCGGTATCGCCAGTAGCGTCACCAAGATTGCTCAAGAATTCCCGGGGACCCCTCATGATATGGTTGCATACACGGTATTTATTAGTGTTCTTTCTTGTAAGTTGAACTGTTTGTGCAAGATTGAATTCTTGCTACTGTGTATTGTGGTAGTATGGAGCATTTAGACGTTTTTTATGTTTTTGACTTCATCTGACACGTTGTGAATTCCTTTAGTATTGACCGATGTAGTTAGCAAAGAATATTTACAAGTTTTATTCCGTTATTCATTGCTGTCCTAAATTTTTAATGATGACGATATAAGCATCTATATTGCTTTATACGCGTCGTTTTCATTCTGAAAATCACATGCGTGGCTTTTTGTTACCTAGGATATAAAACAGTTGCATGTTGTATATGTTTTTTTTTCAGGTTTAGATTACGGCTTTGTGTTACTTAGGAAAAAATTCTGTTTAGTAGTTCAGTTGTGCTCTATGTGTAAAACCATTTCTGCCATTGTTGTATGCCATGGGTACTGGAACCTGGTCAAGCTATCGCATGACAGGCTTTCTGTCACTTTTCCCTGAATTTCTGTGTTTTAGAAATACTCAAAGTAAACTTCAAGTATACCTATTTAAACTGTTCCATCCTAAAGTATTTAGGTATTTTTTTTCGGCCTATATTGGACTAGCCATGGGGAATATATAACCGGGAAAACATTAAGAAGGCTCGGTTTTTCAAACGTCGTTTGAAACTTGGGAACTAATACACCAAACGTCACGCATACACCGCAGTAATCAGGCCAATCCTAGAATATGATTCATTAGTATGGCACCCGCACACAGCAGTGATTACCGAAATACTTAAATCGGTTCAAAACACAGCCGCACGGTTTATCTTCTCATGCTATTCCCGCTTTAAAAATGTGTAATCTAATAGGCACAGTTCAATTCTCTCCCAACTTGCCATGGGCAGAAAATTTCACCGCATATTCTTCTTCAGCAGGTTATACCACACTGATTCGCTATTTCATGACACATTCAATCAGCCGGCTACATACACTTGCATGCATATCGACCATGACCATAAAATAGAACCTGTAATTTCTCGCACCAAGAAACACCAACTTTCCCCTCTTGCTTCGTCAATAAGTGAGTTGAACACATGACCTTCTAGGGCAGTCGCACACACTCTAGGTTAAACTATCCAAACTGGCTAACTTTCTTTTCTTGAAACCGACAACCAATTTTAGTCATTGTAAACTCTTGCTTGTGTAGAAACGATAAGTACTGCTTTCTGAATGTGTTTTCTCAGGGAATATTTGTTGCAGCCTTTCCTGAAATTTTTTTTGAAGTCCGACCGATGATTTTGCTTTACCATGCACATTTGAAGCAATTTTCGTTGTTATTACTGCTGTATGTCACTCCTATGAAATACGCTATTGGGCACCTAAGGTAAATAAATAACTAACTAACTAAATAAATAAATAAATGCATAACCAACTAAACAAAAAAATAAGTAAACAAATTTTTATTAATTAATTAATTATGCTTCTGAAATATATTCGATTCCTTCAAATAGAGGGAAGTTTGTGTACGGCGCGGCAACGTCAAGAGTAACTAGGAATGTGTCACTGTGTGGGCACCTACAATTATTTGTCTCTTCTATAAATTCAGAGGAAGTATCGATTGTCTTGAAGGAATTAGAAAGAAGAGCCGGAATCTCAGACTGGTAATGATTTTTAAAAAAGAGGTAACGCTTCGGTTGGGGTGGTATTCGAAACTAAGGGTCTAACTTGAAGGTCTGTAGAATACAATATCTTCGTATCCAGATACCGAATAATCTTTTCTAAAATGGTAAATAGAGTACTGTGTGCTTCAAAACTAAACCGCAAGCTTGTTTACCTGAAACGAAGCTTCAACTTTGCACATCCCTCACTCAAAAAACAATTGTATTTCACTTACGTTCGATCCAATATAGAGTACGCCCCTTCTTTTGGGACCCTCGTTACGTCACCCTAATAAATAGCTTAAAAAGTGTTCATAACCACTCAGTCCGCTTCGATCTTTCCGGCTACCACCGCACAGCAAGCGTTACAAACATGAAGGCCGCACTTAAAATTGCCTCTCTTGCATCTCGAAGAGAGCTTTCTTATTATGCACTTTCACAAGATATATTATCACAATCTTCTGCGATGACGTTTCATCGCATCCCCTTCCTATACTTCGGCCCGTGTAGACCAACATCACAAAGTTCACATTCTATTTCAGTGAACTACAATATAGAGTAACTCATTCCTGCCGAAGACGTGCGCTCATTGCAATGACCTGCCTGCCTGATTGTTTACTATCAGAGATACTCTAGTTATTCACGTTGCACTTACAAACCTTGTCTAAAACGCACACCCTTACGCCTGATCTGCTGATCTTTTTTTCCTTTATTGTTGGTGACGTGAAAGTACGCGCACTAATATCAACTCTGAATTTTTCACAGTGATTGGCTTGTGAGTTCTTCCTTACGTTCACTTTATACTAGTATTATGAAACTAATGAAACAAATAAAAAAAATATAAATACAGTGATTCTAGGGGGCTTTGTTAATTTTTGGGAGAAGGTTGAAAGGTCCCTCGGTTTTGAAAAAATCAGTTGAGTGATTATTTTAATTCTCCAGGTAGCAGATCTGTTTGGCTTTCAATATTGATTGATGGTTATTGCTACTGGGTTAAGGCCGACTAGGGAAAGAGCGCGAAAACAGTTGTTACTAATGAGAGGTGAAGATGTAAAAGCCAAAGTCGGGGAGCGAGAACACATTCAAAATGGGTCAAACACAATGAGTATGGCTGGTGTAGAGAGCAGGTTTTGATTGAGCTCGGTATAAAATAAAGTCTAAAAAAATCGCTTCTGCTAAATAGTTTAAAATATTACACCACCTTCCCGTAGAGAAACCCTGAGTTATATGCGAAGCAGCCGTGGGTTTGACTCAAGTTCCCCGTAGTCGTGCGGCAGAAAAGTGAGGGACGCGGAACGCGCGAGCGCGTCATATATATACGGCGGAGCTACATTGGCGCCCCGAGTGGAGTAGGCAGCGGCTGCCGTCGCGCCTATAACCCTAAGCTTCTTTGCAATATCGCGAGCGAAGCTGCAGGTGTTGCCATTCATTGCGCAATCCCGGAGAAGAGAAGAGCTTCGGAGAGCAGAGGATGAATGGCGGAGAGGAGAGGAGCGTCGGAGAGGGGGAGGAATGCTTCGCATACCACTCAGGGTTCAATTACGGGAAGATGACGACGGTGGTCGAACGCGAAGCTGTCTCGTGATTGATTGTTTGGTTTGCCAATCCGTACGGGCATCCTACCACAACAATCAGCGGTGCCTGCCCAGGCATGCGCAGAGGGGGTGTGGACGCCGCACAACGGCGCTAACACAACGGCGGGAAGAACAGGCTCGACCATAAGCTACTTCTCATGAAAGCGCGCTTCACCGACAAGGCATTGTCATACTGGAAGAATGATGGGTGCAGTGGGATGTGTTGTCCCTAGAGTTCGGCGAAGAGTGTTTGTCATGTTGTGTGGAGTGTTTTGCATTGAAGGAGCACATAAATCATGGTTAGGTTGTATCCACACCTGCTACACAGAAATCTCGGGGAGCCCGTGAACAGGTTGGACTGGGTTGCATTGGTGGGGCCTATCCGTTATCGAGCCAGGGTCACTTTATTGGGTCGGTTGTGTGTGTCAATTGTATGTGCTGCGCAGGGTGGCTTTATAACGGGTAGTGTGTTGTCTGTCTGCTCATCCCAGTGTTTTTGCAAGGTTTCACGGAGATGTGGTCTGATGTGTGACTTAAGGTCAGTGTAAGATGTTGTCAGGTCAACTGTAGCTGTAAGGGCAGCAGTAGCCGCCATTTGTTCTTCGGTCTCGTTTCTGGCCATCCCCCAGTGACCTGGCGCCAAGCACATGTTCAGTTCAGCACTGAATACACATGCTGACAGTGGGTTTTTAAAATAAACAAATCACTTGATTTTTACAAAAGTGGTTAGATGCCAAGGCACGTACTATGCTCTACGGATCTGTGAAAATGAGAACTTCGAAATTTTATAAGGGATTTTCTGCTTTGTGACTAGAGAAATTCTATAAGCATCATCCGTAAAATGCTTCTTCTCGAGAAAATTAGGTCCATGTGGAGCACACGACGCGGTAAAGGCTATTTTCGACGCACCGCTGAAAAAGTTTTACGCAGTCGAATGTGCCAAATGAAAGCCCTCTGAAGAAGTGATATTGGCTCACGCCAGCCTTCCAACCTGGCAGGTTGGTACTCATCTGGAGGGATTGGACTACTCAACGAGCTCAACTTGAGGTGGTAACGGCAGCGCCAGCAGCTTTACGCTGTTTTTGCGCCCATTCGCGCTTGTGTTGGGGCCAATGCTTCAATTTTTGCTCTTCTTCTTCCAGACGAATGGCATACATCTGTTCAATAATATTTTAAAATCTCGAAGCCCTTGAGCTCTAATCTCGCGTACAAACATGTGGCTGTTCATTTCCTTACCCCTCGTAGGTATCTTACCATTTTTGTAAGATGTGTCTGTAGCGCATCTACCTACGCCCGAGCCACTCGAATAAGCAGGGCAGCGTACTAAGCGCAATGAGGCAGTTAATTTTGACATCTAAATATCCCACTACCACAACCGGCATTTCATCGGTAGCGGCATGATGCCTTGGTGTGCGTGCACGTCCCACTTCTTCCACCCGCAATCCGTGCACGCATAATCCGGTAGCCGGTGATGGAGCACGCCTAGGCGTCAAAGACCACCACGCAAATGACGCACGGGAGTTCTTCCAAGCTGAAAAAAAACATTGGCTCACGCCATCGTCCTACTCGGCAAGTTTCTCTTCAACCGAATAGAATTCACAGCTACTTGATGAAATGAAATTTCAGCGCAAACAGCGACGGCGGGTTTCGGTAGTTTAGGGTGCAGCTTTTGTGTAGCCGTTACGTGGGCTTCGTGGGAGCGGCGTCTGTTTATGGCCGCGTAACAAAGTGAGCAAACGCACGAGCGACGAAACAAAATGAAGAGGAGCGTCTAGCGAAGGGTGAGATTGAATACGACACGTGATGTTCTCTCTCATCTCTCTTACTGCCTTTCCCTCACACACGCCTCCTGCAGTATCAACAATGAGCGTCCTCGCCTGACACTTTCCCCAGACCCGGTTTCATTCACCGCTTATATAAATCGCATCACATTTGCGCGGAAAGTTCAAACACGACTTGAAAGAACGTGCTCGCTGCTATCTTTGCGGGGATAATTCGAACCATGTGACATTTGTGCGGGAGGTTCAACAATGATTTGCAACATGCTGGCCGGCGGCGGCGGCGTGCTACGAGGTAACAGCCGAGTAGCCAACGCCGTCGGGTGGTCGCTGGTCACGTCAACACTTCCTGATACACAGCAGAAATCCGCCGTGACCAAGAAGAATGCAGCTCGCGCTGTGCACAAATTTTTGATTAGGGAGTATTGTAACCTGCGGTGCATTTTTATCGCCTATTCGTGCTTCTGTTTATTTTTCTTAATCATTTCATAACCACACTACCGCCGTTAGCTGCCGACTTTTCAAATTGCCAAAGGGGTATCGGTGGAGGAAAGAGAAAAATAGGTATGAAAGAGATGTCAGCGGGGGCGAGGAAGAGCCCCGGAGCGGCGCCGAGTAAATTGCCTGACATCGGAATGAAAAAGGGGGTGGTGTTAGGCATATACTGCTTTGCAGTAAAAGCGCTTCCATATGAGAACACGTGAACGACGTATACACAAATTTACGATAACACAGCTTCACCATTTTGCCCGGTTTAAAAAACAATTTTAAAAATTCCGGCAATACGGACCTCCTACTACCTGAAAGCAATGTGGTCCCGATGAAATTTCATGTGTTTAGGTCTGGCAGGTTACGCTGGGTGTAATGATTCAGTGAACCAGTGAGCCAGTCCAGTATTTATCTTTCTAGGTGTTGATAGTAAATGTGACTTTTTTATACGCGTGCTTGCAGGGCGTCCAACAAAGAGCTAGCGCTATTGAATCAATAGGAAACTGTCTTGAATTTCAGGTCCACCGTGGTGTAAATTACAAAATCCCGTTGTCCCGTAATTACTAAATCCCGCAAATTACAAAATACACGTTCCACGAATAAATCCTGGAATCAATTTTTGGCAACATACACAGCAGCATTTCCAAGTAAAAACGAATCGGTAATAGCAACGTGGTTTTTGGTTGTTGAGGAATATGTAAAAGCGAGCAGTTTTTCCCAATCTTGGTTGTCCTTATTAGGTGGGTGTTATGGGAAAATCTGGTAGAATTTTTTTTAGATATCGCAAAAAAGTTACCCATACCAAAAATAAACCCGCTCAATATCTCAACTGAACTGCGATAAAATTGCTACTTGTAAATTATTTCCCTATTTTTATTCTCTCCCTAGGTTTTTTTATAATTTGAACAATATAGAGCTCGTATACCATAATCACATTGTGTTTATAAATGTAGGAGAGGTAGAATCCACCACTTTTAAAATAGTTGACACAACTTATTTGGCTTTTTCGCATGGTTAGGCGTGTTCTCTCAGGAAACGTTTTACCTTCTAGTGCCATCGCAGCGCGAAATTCTTAAAATTGCTGTTGTGCATTTGTATACACAATATTTATTACGCCGAAACGGTTGAACAACTGAATAAGTGACACATTTTTTAAGATTGTTAAGGACCCCCAATTTGTTTCCAAATACAAAATATTCCGAATAAACGATTGATAGGGCCGAACCCTAAATCCGATATTGAGCTTTTTCTGAGGGCCACATATATCAGCAGAAGCACTTTGGTAAGGGAATGGGAGAACATGTTCATTACGAACTTCCGAAAACACAGTTTCTTCCTTTCTCTCGGTCAAGAGCACAAGTACGAAATATCCTGGCATTATGGGCGCTTAAGCTCTGACACAAAGGCACTGCCGTAACTTCAAGTCTCTAGGTCTAGCAGTTCTGGATCCGCATTGATGAGTCTATTAGTCAGTTCAGTCAGTCAGTCAATCAGACAGTCGGGCACTTTTTATAGGAATCAGTACGTGGGTCCTAGGGGAGAAGCGTGCTTGTACAAAGTACAAACAGATGACGAGCGCTATGCGAGCGCAGGAAAATAAAACTGTACTCGGCGTCGAAATCATCATCATCATCATTATAATCGTCAACATCATCATCATTGTTTTAATCATAACCATCATCATCAACAACCAATGTACGCCCACTGCAGGGCAAAGGCCTCTCCCATTATTCTCCAATGACCCCAGGTCCTCCGCTAACTGCGACCAATTTATCCCCGCAAACTTCTTGATCCCATCTGCCTTTCAATATTTCTCCCACCCGTTGACACGCTTACCCTCTCTGGTAATCCAATCTGTAACCCTCAATGCAAATGGAAGTGAAGCTATTGAAGCTGCAGCTCGAGATGATGACGCTCAAAGCCACGCAGGGGTCACAACAGAACAGCGAGCTCGGAAGCGAGAGAACTGGCATCGCGCGGCGCGCAAAAGATTTAAAGACCGCACTCGCCCCGATGCCGACCGACAACGATCTTATTCCCGCGTGGTTTAAGACGGTTTCAGATGGCGGCTCAGGGATGCATGCGGATTTGTAAAAGGCCACTTTTCAGCGGCCAGCTGACGGGCCTAGCTGCATGCTTCATGCAAGTGTCGTTGCTGCGAATTCTGAGGTGACGACCCCTAATGAGCCGTTACCCGGCACTGTTGAAGAGAGAGGAGACGTGGTTCGGACGGACCCGGGGAATGTTTTGGAAGCTGGGAACGGTGAGCCGCTGACGGGCGAGGGGAACAATACGGGTCACGGCAAGGCCGAGGACTTCCTCCCCGAAACTGAAAGGTCGTTTGCGGCAGAGAAGAGAAGCGACGAGTCCCTCACCGAAGCCTGGCGCCAAGCAAGGGAGGGGACGCATGGTATAATTATTCAAGAAGGGCTGCTCTACCACAAGGACGTGGTACAGAGCAAAACTTGTTTACAACTTGTGGTTCCCAAATCGCCGCGCGCGGAACTGCTTATGTTAGCACATGATAGCCTATGCGGCGGCCACTTCTCCAAAAGAAAACGAAGGAGCGTGTAAAAAACTCTTTTTTCTAGCCGGGGGTAGTTTCTGACGTCCGACAGCACTGTACAACATGTCATGGATCTCAGGTTCATTTTCGTAAGCTCGTGAAAAACCGAGTCCCAATAACGTGACTTACGAGACCGGGTACACCAGTAGAAGTGGTATACCTGGATTGCACAGAGCTGCTCGAGCCGGGTTGAGCGCGGGGTCATCAATACGCACTAAGTGCGGTCGACCTCTGCACCAGGTGGGCAGAGGTGATTCTGCTGAGGTCCTTAACAGCAAAAGCCACTTGCCAGGTGTTTATCGAGGCTTTTTTCACGATGTGGATGCCACAGCTAATATGTAGCGATCAAGGCACCAACTTCACCGCCAGGTTGACTGCAGGCCTCATGGAGATGTTGGGCGTAATAGGGGGTTTTGCACCTCCAGATAACCCTCAAAGCAATGAGAGTATCGATAGGTGGAACAGTACCTTCAACACGATGCTTTTCCACGTGATAGATGAGCACGGCGACTGGGATTGCTATGTCCCATGCCTAGTCTGGGCCTTGCGGGAAGTGCCGCTTGATGTCACAGGTGTTTCGCCTTTTGAATTATTGTACGCCCGAGTTGCCCAAGGGCCACTGGGCATTATCCGCAAGTCATGAACCGGCGAATGGGCTCCCCCATCGAGTCTCAATATGCCAGCGGCTGGCTATCACTTGGAACTGAGGGAAAGAAGGAGCGCTGCGGCAGAGGTTGTCAACGAGTGAATCTCTAAGCTTCAACGGGCCTATGCGCAGAAGTAAGAGAGAGAGAGAAAATGACTTTATTGAATGTTCCTGCGGAGGGAGGGGGCTACGGCCACGCAGGGCCGGCCTCTCCTAGACGAGGGTCAGGTCGTCCCCGAAGCAATGCCTCGCGGGCGTCGGCGCGTTCGGCGCGCGTTGGGTGTGCGGGTGTTGACCCGTCGACCCTCCGACGACGCTTCCCTACGCTTCTGCCCTGCAAGAGCAGCCTCGAGCCGCTGGATAATCCGTATTTGTATCTCGTGCTCACTCGAGTTCATGGCGAGAGTGGTGTCCTCGGGCATACGCCTTGCGTCGTCTGCCTCTATTAAATGTCTTTCACAGCCCCACATCAGGTGGGCTAGCGTTGCATTTGTTCTCTTGCACATACTGCACAACACGTTTTCGTAGATGTCGGGGCACACGTGGCGCGCGAGCACCGGGGTGAGCACTGAGTTCGTCTGTAGTTGCCTGTAAAGCACTGCTTCGGCGCGGTTGAGCTTCGGATGAGGGGGTGGTTTGGTCCGCCTCCCAAGCCGGTACCATTGTAGTATCTCCCCATATGATGCAAGGGGCTCTTGTTCGATGTCGTGGGACCCGTCCGCCGGTGAGGAGCGGGGGGGCGCCTCGCGGTTCGAAAGTTCGCGCGCGGCGGCGTCCGCTTCCTCGTTGCGGTTGGGGTGGGCGCTGGCTCCGACGCTTGTGTGCGCCGGGAACCAGCGGAGATGGGTGACGTGTGCGGTTGGTGCTCCTCTGGCTGGGCACTGTACTGAGTTCACAACGCTCGCACTCAATAGGTTCACTGCACTTGCACTCACTGTGTTTTTGGCGTAGTTTGCGATAGCCGAGCGCGAATCACTGAGCACTGTAGTACAGTGCGGGTGTGACAGCGCGAGCGCGATGGCAACCTCCTCTGCCTGCGTGGCAGAAGGAGCACGAACACTGCACGCACTGTACACTTCCCCTGTTGTAGACTTCACCGCCACGGCCACATAGGTGTTCGGACGGTTTGGGTACCTTGCTGCGTCCACGTAGAGGGCTCCCGTGTCATTCGCGTGCGCCTCGGTGAGGGCCTTGGCCCTGGCCTCTCGGCGACCTGGATTATGGTCGGGATGCACGTTGCGGGGCAGCGGTAGTATCTTGATGCGTTGGAGTATCTCTCTTGGGAGGCTCTGTGTGTTGGGCGGATCCTTCCCCTTGCTGTCGCGGCCGTAACCGATTCGCTCGAGGATGCTTCTGCCGGCCCTCGTGGTTCAAAGGCGTTCGAGTTGTGTTGTTCTTTGGGCCTCACTGATCTCTTCCAGAGTGTTGTGGAGTCCCAATTCCAGAAGTCGCTCCGTGCTGGTGCTGTTGAGTAGCCCCAGCGCGGCTTTGTAAGTCCTGCGGATGGCCGCATTGATCTTGTCCCTTTCGTGTTGCTTCCATGGGTGGAAGGCCCCCACGTAGGCCACGTGGCTCATCGCAAAGGATTGTACTAGTCTTAGGAGGCTGTGTTCCTTCAAACCTGCGAGCCAGGAAGGAGTTTAGTGTAGCGGGTGAGGTTCTTGTTGTGCAGACGGATGCCGGTGGAAAGACGCAAACGAAGTGGACGGGTCCAGTAACAATAAAAGAGAGGCAGTGTAACGATAGCTATGTAATACGTGACAATAAAGGTAAGGAGAGACTTGTCCACGCGAAAAAGTTGAGACCGTACTACTTGCGACCTAGCAACGTAGGCGTGGTGTTTCAGGCAGACGCAGAGTTTGGTGACATAGAAACGGCCCCGCATATAGAAAAGTGGGATAAAGCAGATAAAGCCGACTTTTAGGAGACTAGGCGGGACGCCATGCATGCGAGGCAACTTAAGGAACTCCTGGCGCAGTTCCGTGATGTTTTTTTCCGGCTATACCTAAGAAGTGCATTGTAGGAGAGCACCGCGTTACGGTAATTCCCGGAACCACCCGGGCGCACCCACCCATGCGCAAGGTTCTTATTGCGATGAAAGAGGAGCTTGAGAGGCAGATAACCGAACTGTTGGAATGGGATTTTATATATACTGTGCACAGCCCGGGGGCGCACCCGATTGTGTGTGCACTGAAGAAGAATGCCTCCAAAGGATCGGTGTGCATTATCGAAGCTTTAACGCCATTACGGTAGTAGATAGGTTCCCAATGGAGAACGTGAATGAGCAGCTGTATAGCATAGCTGGGGCTGGGTATATTTCCGTCCTTGATATGACCCGTCGTTATTGGCAAATTCCCCTTGATGTGGAATCTCAAAGCCTAACCTCATGTGCCACCCATAATGGCCTGTATGAGTGGAAGGTCATGTCTCATGGTCTCCGAAACTCCGGGGCAACATTCAAGAGAGTAGTAAACGAACTACTCGGTGGCCACCGCCAGTATGCGTGCGCCTACATTGACGATGTGGCGGTGTTTTCAGAGACTTTGGGGGACCATATTTCCAGTAGAAGTCTGTGTTACAGACGATATGGGACGTAAAGCTCACAGTGAACCGCACCAATTGCCGATTCGCGCACTCGCATATTAGGCATCTGGGTCACGTGGTGGGATCTGGTACGCACGCCACTGATCCGGACAGAATTGCGGCGATCGAGCAGCTGAAGCCACTGTGGACGAAGCGCGAGTTGAGGAGCATACCTGGGCTGCTCAATTATTACCGCGAGTAAGTCCCTGCCTACCCCCACCTGGTGCTTCCGCTGACAGAGCTTACAGGCCAGCGGGTCCCAAATGTTTTGCCACGGAACAGGGAAGCAAAGGCTGCCTTCGAATCAGTTAGGGAAGCACTAGCGGCCGTCCCGGGACTCACAGCGCCAGACCCCGCAATTATGTCTGTCGACAGTCGCGTCAGAGGTGGTGATCGCGGCATGCCTCGCAGGAACATAGCGGGGTTGACCGGGCAAAATCTTTTATGAGTAAGAAGCTTACCCCAGCTCTCCAGAAATGGGCCGCCTTAAAATGAGAGGCGTAAGTTATCGTGTGGGCCCTGGGCTGCCTTGACATTTGATTGTTTGGTAATAACGTGAAGAGTATTCTTTCTGACCAGCTCCGCGCCTTTTAGTGCAAGGCTCATGCGCTGGTTCCTCGAGCTTCAGAAACACATTTTGGAAATCGCCCATGTAAAGGGTGCTCTAAACAACGCAGCGGATGCCCTATCGCGGCCAGGGTATGGTGAACAACTCTACGCGATCAACCCAGGCCTATACTGGTGGTCTTTTTTAAAACGCAGGCGATTGTAGTGACATGTTATGTTGAGCTGATGATGTAATTGTTGACCTAAAGAGTTTTGGTTCAATATTGCGCGGTTTGTGTTGTGGTGTTATAATTGTATAGGAGGTTTCTGGGTGATGTGTGTGTGTGTGTACGTCGGTGTGCAGTGAAGCGGTATCGTCAGTTCTGAGGGGTGTTATGCGTCTCCCAAATAGACCTCATGGGCATGCCGTGTTGGCCTCGCCACTGGGGCACGCTGCATGGTTGTATGTTCGGGGTGTTTCGATGTATTGTATATGAAGCCCATTTGTGTTTACCTTACTTCTTGTGTACTTTCGTAAAAGTATGTTTTATGTTTTATTGATTGTTATGGGAATAGTGTAGAGTGATGCTTTTCTTTGTTCAAAGATTACGAAGGGCTGGAGATTTATAGATGTAATGGTATGGTTAGAGAATGCGTAGACCTATTATTTGTCATGTTACACGGAAAGCAAGAGTCCGGAAATATTCTTATAGGGAGAAGTTAAGTTGATGTATGTTATTGAGGTGTGTTACCTTGTGGGGCAAGTTTTGCGAGCAGGGGTCAGCGTCCGTCCTTCCTGTATCCCGAGCCGCTTTTCAACGCGACGCGAAGGCAGAGGGTATTGTTCCCATCGCACGACTTTCACTCGAAGGGGGGCTGCTTAAGAGGAAAATTGCCCAGGAGTTGTGCCGGGCGCCTAAAGCCGGCGGCAGCGGCCATGTTTTGTTACTTCTGCCTTCATTGTTGTTTTCGGCGGAGGACGGAGCCGGGGCACGGGGTGGCGAGACACGCTGATTGCTTCTGTCATTAGCGGGATTAGACGTAGCCGTGTAAATCTATACTCGACGCTGTTTAACAGCAGACGTGGCGCGCATTTGTGAAGGCTCATCCGAGGAGCCGGCCTTGTCAAGTAGGGCTTAGTCCTCAGTAAGCCAGGCGCCGGCGATGGCGGTGCGGTAATATTCAGCGGCTGTAAGGGCATTGACTCTTCCCCTCCCGTGAGAAGGTCTTTCCTCGACCTAAAAGGGCAGTTGGGTGAGTAGTGGACGGGATTAAGGCAGGACCAATGGGGAGGAGGAGTAGTCGGGGCGAATGGAGAGTACCTGTGCTCTTGGCTGTGATTGGGCATCAGATAAATTTCTAATTTGTGTATGCTGTGTTGGATGTTCACCGGGGAAAATGTGGGAGACGGCGGGGGGACGATGCGAGGGACGCTTGTGTTGGTGCAAACCAGGGTGAACGCCATGTCTCACGCATTGTGTACATCCCTGACTCTCGACACATAAAAATCTACTGCCACTGGGACAGGCTCGATTGCCTTGACCTGCATCACCAATTCTCAGATCATCGAGGGGGCGCCAATTAAAGAACAACGGAAAAACCACAAATTCGTCTATCTTTTTTTAACTACACGTTTCATCGTTTAACGACCTAAACGCTTATAAAATATGTACAGGCTTGACTGGAAATTCGGTGACACAAGCAGACCAAATTTTGTTCAAATATTTTGGTAGAAAAGTGAAACCTGAGGTAAAAAAAACCGAAAGGTATATCTTAGCTGATTGCTACTATAAAATGCCAAATTATATTATGGTCCCATAAAGTAGCTGTTGAAAGCGTCGAAAAAAGGTTTGAAAACAACAAAAGTACAGTATTAGGTTCATGTCGAAGAGACAAACTTTTTAATTGGTATTTTTGCCATCGGACATATCGCTTTGCACTCCTTAACCTAACCTGCAAAAATGGTGCAGGTAGTGTTTTTCAAAAGGCCCACTTACGGAAATGTCCTGGAAAAAAGATGGTGCAGAAAGCTCATATGTGAGCGACCTAACCATAGATGACGTCTTCCTTTCGAGTGAATATAAATAGTTCTGACCATGTAACTATCGTCACAGATATAATAAAAAATGTGTACATTGCTTTACACAATACGCGTAATTTGTCGCAAATATTCGTTCAGGGAATTTGAAGTGGCTCCTTAGCAAATAAAAGACTTGCTTCACATTCGGCATGGCGAAAGTATATACTCATAAATGTCTCGGTAAACCAGATCATGTCTGCATATAATGTTTTCTATGTGATTGAGGAAGTCACTTCCTTTGGTATTTCAAGGTTCTCGAGTATTGAAAGAACTACCTTTTATAGTGGTAATAAATCTGCAAATAACTATATTATCTGGTTTGTTTAAATTTGCTTAGTTCCAGCGTCTACCCTGGCAGAGCTCTTTCTGCATTGAAATTGAAGTAGGCGCATTCGTGTCTTTCATTTTAATGCCGCGCTTGCTATCCCACTTGATAGGAGAGTATCACCGTTATACGCTTGAATGAATTGTTTTTATTAGTCACCATTCTTTAAGGGGTTAGTTCCTTGTGTTCGAAAAATTAATGAAGGAATATAATTGCAAGCAAGAGAGCATTACGGCATTCAATTATCAAACACTCGCAATTCCTTGTCATGGGGTTGACTTCTTCGGCTCCGCTTGTTTAAGGAGTGAGTGGACAGAGGAGATTTACTTGTCTGCAATAACTGTCGGTGTCTGAAAGAAACCGACACCGTGCTTTGCTACCGGACACGTGGTAGAGGTCGTATTTACAAGCACCCAAAACTGTCTTTCAGACGCCAACTAAGCCCAACTCGTGCCACCGCCAGCTAACCAGGCCTGAACCCCAAGTTTAGAATAATGCTAGATAATATAAAAACAAAAGACGTGGCGACATGCACCGTCAAAAACGCAGCCTGAACAACCAAAGCTTCAGTCTATCCGGCATTGCTGCAGGAACCTTGGTAGTCCCCTTTATTTCAAAAGTAATGTTCAAAAGATCCTCAGGAATGAGTAGAACATCAAAATCATTTGGACGACTGTTTGAACATCAAATGGACGATGACACCACACTGATGCAAGTAATATTCTAGCTGGAAACCTCTCCCCGAATATGGTTCCAGGATAACGAGTGCAACATTACAGCAATAGAGTTGTGGAAAATTAAGCTATAGAAAACTGTCACCACCAAGGTACGCAAGGGACTGTCCGAGCACTTCATGCTGATAAGCACGCAGTATTCAAATGAAAGCGTTCTTGCATTTGCTGAGGAAATTGAGAAACTTGTTTTCTGTTCAGATGCGACAAAATGGGTTCTAACGCGAGGAAAATGCAAGAGCCTTTTGTATGTGTTCTCTGTAACCCTCCTAAAGAGGCGGCGCAATTTGGCCCTGGGGCAACTCGAACCGAGAAGATGCTCCAAAGGCTTTTTGGGAGCATCTTCTCGTTCTGGTTTTGGAGACTCGACACCTTCCACACAGTAGTCAGAGAGGAGCTGTGCAAAGTTTTTCCAAGGACACCGCTACACGCAGTCATGTCAACGAGAGAAGGAATCTGTGAAGTAGTGCAACGAACACTGGGGACATCTACATCGAAAGAACCACCCATCCAGCAGCCAGCTATGTCGAACGCCAATACAGTTCGCTGCCCCTTCTACTGGCTACTAATACTCAGCAAAAATTGCCCTACCGTCATTCACTGTCACCCGCGCTATCACCTGCTCTGCAGCCCTCAAACCTCGGGGAACTGCCGAGACGCCATCTAGATAAATGAACGCTGCCTGTCCCCCCCCAAAACAAAAACATCGGAATGCGGGATTTTTCTGCTGACGCTTCGCGCACCTAGCCGGGTTAACGACGGAGTTAAATTGAGGAGTATTTGATTGAGACCAGCCGTGGCCAGCCCACTTTCAACCATTCGCGGCGTCCTATGTAACCCTATCTCTGGCACCAGAACGCCAACTTAGCTTGTAGACCGTCCCAAGGGCGATTGCAAAACTGAAACCAGAAGCTTCTGTTGGTGAAGTTGCGCGGCAGCGAAAATGTAACATCCCTAAATTTAACAACGACGCACCTAATTCTAGGTCCTACGACTCCACTAAACAAGATGCTCCGACTTAATCCTCACGCAACGCCGCAATACTACGCGACGCCTGCGTGACGAAACCAAACCCGCCATTAAAAAGGCGACGAGAAGGAGGACGCGTAGCCAACTACCATCAACGCGCACGAGCTATGTTCTGTGCAACCACGAAATCTAAACTTGAAAACGGCCACGGAGCAAAGCTTTTCATCTAACAAATCGAAGTCGTCCCTCTAATAAAGAAGGGGACCCAACTCATTTTTGACGGGGCCATCATTGATGTCGAAACTAAAAAGATGTGATGGCTACTTGGTACGGTCCTCGGATACGCACAGCGGGAAGCCATCTCCTCAGGCCAAGTGTCACCCCAACGTCATGTGTCGCCTAAATGATAACGCGCACGCTGCTGCGTTGGTGATTCTGCCGAATTGCTGTTGCAACGTCGTTTCTGGGGTGGACTTTTTACCCAGCAAGACTCCGAATATTAACGTGGAGGAGACGTTCATATGTTACTCCGCCGATCATGTGCCAAAGCCTAGTGAAGCCTGGTCGCCGTGCGGATGTAAGGATGGGTAGTGATTACGCCAACTTGAAGATTACCAATAGCGCGATATTCCCGCTTTACCGTCAAGTTACTGTCCTTGACGTTATCGCCAATCTGCAAAGCGACCAAAGTTTATTTCTTAACCGCGGTGTCTCTGTCACAAAAGGCCTCTCAGGAATAACTTGAATGAAATCTCTGTTTTGTGGATGAAGTTCAATGAACAGTACCAGCATTTAAATGTGGTGCTGCAAGTCCGCTTTCTGGAAAATTCCACGAAGTGAGCAATTAGAGGTCACCAAATGCAGCGCATTGTAAAGAGGGTTGAAGCTTTCTCAATTTTTTGATGTGCACCTGCCAGTGCCGCGCGAACCTTCAAAATCATACTGGCTTTACGGCGCCGCTACGGAGATTGTTTTTGTTCGACCTCAAAAGTAGGACACCTATAGTGACGCACTCAAACACTAGGGAGGATCTCTGTGGACCTATGCGAAAGCCAATATAGCACGTTTATATATTACAGCGACGAGCTACATGAGCCAGATTTGGCGATATGCTGGGCCACAAGATTATACAACCATCTATAAGCCCCAGGGCTGCGCCTGTGGGGAGTCATTAGGAAAAAGACATATTTATTTTCCGCAATTACTGCCGGTGACTGAACAAAACCTAGAAAAAGCAGGTTTCCCTCTTCCATGTATTGACGAAGGTTTCGACAATCGCTGTCACACGTTGTACTTCTCTTCGATGTATCTCAGACCAAATACTACAAAATTGAAGTGTACTACCGAAAGCAAGAGTACAAAACTAAAACCCCCAATGGCCTATGCAAGTGCAGGGGTGGTGCCGTTTCGTTCCTCCGTGGCAAAGGCAACGTTTCACACAGTCATGAACACCGTGCCACTTCAGGCCAGCTAACAAAGTCATGACAGTGTGTTAGCTGGCCTGAAGTGGCACCCCTGCATCGTTTACTTTGAAGACTTCCTGGTTTTCGCCGAAAGTTTGCACGAACGCGTTCCAAGGTTGATATCTGTATGTAGGCGGCCATTCATACGTCGGCGTTAATTCCGAAGCATAAAAACTACCCCTTTGCGTACGAGGAACCCAAAATTGCGGGATACCTAAATGCCGAAGCAGTGCTGCCTGACTCGGCGAACACTTAGTTGGAGCGAACTTTGATTACCAAAATTCAAGAAAGGGAGCGCAAAATATCTGTATTGTGAGAGTACTATCACCGCTTCACCACAAACTTTTTGCGCACTGCAGAGCTACTCAGAAAGTAAGGAACATTGAATTCCCTTCTGCTAGTATTCTGAGAGCTGGAATATCGCCTGTACAATCGCCTGCGCTCCCATTATCCGAAAAAAAAAGTGTGTAAAAAACGTACACATACGCTAGTAGGCCAGGCTTCGGCATAATGCATTTGCTAAAATAAAAGTGCCAATGCCAGCCTTGGTCTCTCGAAGGGACAAAAACATTATTCAGCCTATGAGAACCATTTACTTGCTATTACATGAGCCGCATAAAGGTTTTGAGCTTACGTGAATGTCATAATGTTCATGGTTGTGACAGACTACCGTGCTTTAATGGGCTCGGACATTTCAAGCACTCTTCTTGCCGTCTCAAGCGGAGGAGGTCGCGCATACACGAATTTCACATAATGATCCTTTCTAAAACCAGCGGGAAACATCCAGACACCACCTGCCCATCTCACCCTGCCGACCAACCACCGGAGGAGCTCGATGAAGAGAGTACTTTTTGAGAGAGATGCAGTTTGGCACTTGGTTGATTCCAGCGCTTCACAAAACTCAGTATAACAGTCCAAAGAAAAGAAATAACCGGCACAGGCAGGATTAAAACCTTTGTCGGACATATAATTGAAGTATATTCTGTCGTCGTACCCGCTCCCCTATGATCTTGAGTTATTACTCGAGGGTTAAACGACTTAATCACTCGGGTGCGACTTTCAGGAGAAAGTTCACGCCTCGTGCTCAACTCAGAACACGTGATAGGGTAGACGTTGCATTTGTAGGCCCCTCATTTAGGAGTGCTCTTTGGCTTTGCTCATTCTGCGTCTTCTACTTTGCTTCTTCCTTGCCATAACAACAACAATGATGTGTATAGGTCGTTGCGGAAGCAAAGAACAACTTCGGCTGTAATTTTGGACTGAAACCACCTTTATAGTCATACAAATTACGTTCAGATTGGCTATCTACAAGTCTTGCGGGCTGGTATGAGCTTTCCTCATTCTTTTTTAGGCGCAGTGAACCACCTAGCCTCCCTGACGTGTTGCAAGCCCCAAGTACGCGTCCTGATAAACTGCCGTTAAGGGCACAGCGCCACTGTGCAGAGGGCTTTCAAGCGCGAACTTCTCTTGATTCAGCCTCAAAAGTTGCATGCTCGTAGAAAAAAGCTCATAGCTGTACAGAGAACAAATTATATGTTGTTGTGGCGCACACCTTCGTCACAAAATTTCGGAAGAGCGCCAGTTGGCACCGTGTTCCGGACTTCTCAACACACCACGGCCCCATTGAAACAAGAAAGGCAAAGTTCTATAAATTTCTAATAGTTCTAATAATCTGGCAGATTTTCTGCAGCCTATCACTGCCCCATCTAGCCTCCTTCAACACGTTGGAATGAACCGTGTGGGTTCGTTCTCTACACCACAAATAAGAAGAGCTTGAGTGCCCTAAAACAGAGTGCAATACTGGCCATCGAGAGACCGCCCATCTTCTGGAGGGAGCAGCTCATGGTCACAAAAATTTTCTTCCAGCAAATTGTGCTCCGACACGAAGAATAAAGTTTTAGCTATCAAGCGTGGGACCGCCTTCATTTTGGAGTTCATAGAATGGCCTTTCGCTAGAGGAGCAGGAAACACAAAACAACATCCAGTATTGTTGTAAAACAAACAACCTAAAAATGCATGTGCATTATTATCGGTGTTAGGCTACTAATATGCCGCGACTTTCTGCAGAAAAGACAACCGGGATATGGTTATTTTAGTCACCTTCCTCATGTGGTGGGATGCCATGTGTACATAAGGCACCTTATTGTCGCGTGCAACAATTTTGACCTTTCCTTTCTTCCACCAATTTTTATATTTCGTAGCAAGTACTAAGCTACCGGTGCATTAACCAAGGACGAAACACCAGCTGAGACAAAACTTTCCCCCATTTGGGAAGTATGGGTTATTTTGTGAAAGCACGACCTCCTGAGAGGCGACTCTAGTCATTTACCTGCAATTACGCACCTAACAGTCGTCGAGTGTGAAGAGCTGAACGGCATCAGCGCTTTCTTCCCCGGGGTGAAAAAAGCCAGCATGTGGGGCCCTTCTGAAACGCAACGTTAATATCTCAAAACTTCAACGCACCGTATAACGGTAGTTTGTAAATTTAGGCCATTGCCATGTAATCCAAAGGCGTATGAAATGCCGTTTTTTTGCTTGCGCACGCGTAAGTATATCCAAATAATAAATAAGACGAGAAAATTGTCAAAGTATCCAAACGCCTTCAGGAAAATTCCTTTTTCTAAGGCACTTTCCAACGCTCGACCAGGAAAGGGTAAAACAACTTACATAAAACAGGTTCAACACAGAACTCTATGTAGATAAATTGTCATTGAAGGTAAAGCCGTCGTCCAAAGTGATGAAGGTACTGCTAAGATAAACTTCTAGTAAGATAGTGAAGCTAGCGACAGATACACCAGCTGCATTCTATAAGTTAACTTCGTCGTTTTCGTCATTGTTATCCCATACATAGGCATAACTCATTCTGAATCTCAGAATAAAACAGGTCTTCTACATTGACTGAAATCTCAGGCTTAATAGAGCAATCACTTTGTGGCGTACTGGTCGGTTACAGCTAACGTATAAAAAAGTTTTAGAAGAAACTCCCTAAAAATTTTCCCAATGTCCATGCTTCGCTAACAATTTTTGAAAATGGCACATCTATTTTGTGCGTTTTTGAGGGAAAGGAAATATTTAGCGCCATACCTATATGTGAGTAACATATTTCGCTAACTTGGTAAGCTGCAGCTCCTTGAACATAGCAGACGCCTGGTATTTTGTTTTCGTCGCACTTGGCTTCAGAGGAACAAAATTCTTTTTCATTGCTCGTGTCGCTTTTATTGAGAAATATTTCTTTGGACACGATAACAAACCACGGTCTTTTTCGGCTCACAATAACTGCAGGTTGGGGTCCCTAAAGAAGTCAACCACCTTGCTTGTAAGGTCAAGTGTATTCCGATATTGTGAGACATCCCGTCAGGAGTGTTTACTTATTTGATAGAGAACCTAGCCGGGACCAGATTTCTGAGATATGTTTGAATGGAACTGTGCCTTTTTGGTCGTTTTCGTTTGTACAGCGAGCAGTGTATAATACTTCAGAGGAACAGTGTTTCCCCTGCATTCACGTGTATAGAATGTTCGTCTCTGCTCACCAAACTTCTAAGTGGGATTTTTTTTGCTAAATTAAATAGAAAAACGAAATGCTCGCATGACCAGCATTGTGACATTCGGTTCCCCACACTCGCTTTTTCGCCTCTTGTGTAATCTTTAAGTTCTTAGCAGAGAAATAATTTCCGGTAATGAACGTTTCCTTCCTGAAGCAACCTGCTTAGTCACTTGCTCCCTGACTATATCATACTACACAGACGTCACCACAATACACCGACACAAGCGTCGCCACAGTACATGCCCCGAACTGCTTCTTATGCCGTGCCTTCAAGCGCTACAGAAGTGAACCCCAGAACCTCACTAAAAGTACCTTGGCCAAGGACGCAGCAATGTTTCCCCTCTCGCCGCCTGGTCATAAATGCAGCAGCGCTGCCACTTTTTTACTATGCTCATTTGGCTCTGTGTCTCCGATTGGGACATAAGCACCACTTAGTACTCAGCTGTTCCGAGCACCATTCTTCTTTTTGCGCTTCTCCTCAAAAGAAAAGTAAGCAGCTCAAGATACGCTCTTTGAGAACGCGTGTAGGACACGCATTGAAACTCGTAGGTAATAGCCGCATTTTAACGAACGTGAATTACATATGTCTTGATGTGACCCATAATAATGTATTTCGAAATGTTAGGAACCCCAATAATATTTTCGCAGCAGCGGGGCCACCAGCAATGCCACGAGGGAATTCATAGAAATTAATTTTGAGTTTTTATTCAGTTTACCAAAATCATCGCAAAATACTTAGCTTCTTCAACTGCGCTTGAAGAAACAAAGCGTAGGCGAGGGCCGGGAAATTCATCAATGAGTGTGTCATGAGTTCCAAAGTTAAAAATGACATACGCAAACCAATGAAACGGGTTTTGGCGCGTCGTCGTATAACTAGGGTCTGTAATCTGTAAAAAAACAGCAGAAGTGGAAGAAAGACGCTCACCTTTTTACCGACACGTCATCGTGTCTGAAAAACGAATGCAGTTTGTGGGCATGAAGGTTTTGGTATATATTTTGTTGAAGGGTGACTTGGCATATCAACGTTGCAGAGCCTCCCTTGGAACAACGCAAATGGTAAGGTTCCCAAGCGCTATGAAACACTGCGCCGCGTAGTTAAGTTATTAAAACCTGATCTAGGTAGCACGAAGAGTGACAATGAACCACTTTTGTGCGCCGCAGTGCTGTTTTGCGTAAACTGTGCTTCTTACATTTGGTTTAAGGGTGGTACTGGCACACGAGCTGAGAAATCGCAAAGGGACAATATTGCGTGAGCAACGACGATACACCGACTTGTACAAAAATTCAGACATGAAGGTTGCTGGTTTCTGAATATTACTGAAGCCTATGCTTGCCCGAAAAAAAAGGTTTAAAAGTTATGCATTGACCTGCAATGCTTCTCAAGCAGTTCGTTCATTGCATTTTCTTTCATAAGTGTCCGCGTGCGTGTACTCTTCGGAGAAAAGTTCAAAACAGTCTGATCGCCATTATTTGGGTATAGTGTAAGAAAACCCAATTTTACAGCTTGCGTGCAGATAAATACCAGTATCTATTAACAACTCTGGGTCATCATCTCAGCGCACAGATTTAAACAAAATATCGATGAACGACAATGAACCGCTATTTACGTCATAGTATTTAGCGTCTTCAAAGTCAAAAACAGCAAAAAAAGACACAATCAGGCTTTCTTACCAAACTTGTTTAAGCATTGCCTTTTAGGAGGAGATATCACTGCGATATCCTTGAGGTAGAATACAAAATATGACGCGCAGAAAAATTCAACAAAAGGAAAAAAGTACTCATGCTCACGTGTGTGTGAGCCTTAGTAAACAAGTCGGTGGTTAGCTCATTTAAGCGTACATATTTTGTATCGAAAGCTGGGTTTACCTGGGACACGTTCCCTCACGGGGCAACTTGGGACAACGGATGGGAGCGCCAGGGGCAATCTTGGTGATGGTATCGGCGACACCACTGACCCCGACCTACCATGACGATGTGTTTTACGGTGAAGAGGAGAAACCTCAAATGGCGGCCTTCGGAGCACAGTTCAAGCTCCAGCAGATAGGCGCCTGCTCTGTTTACCAGGCAGGGAGCTCTGGGACGTCTTGAACTATCAGGGTAGGGCTAAAGAATGAAGTACACTCGTTTCCTCCTTTGTAATACAATGTATGGTACTTTCTCAAACTCCCCCTTTCCAATGATTGGCCTCGCAAAAGAGCCCGCACCGAAGTGCTTGCTAATGAGAAAGCAGAACACTTCCATAAATATCCTGTATTTCATTACTTAGAAGACAACGTTTCATTACTTAGAAGAAAGAAGTCAGTCATTCTCTTCGCCAAATGAATTTGAGTCTTGTCGGTTAATACTATGATTATAAAGAGCTTTCATCAGGTGACCGACTTGTTGCAGCACAAAAAAACAAAGCGAAAACCTCCTGCAACAGACCACGTTTGCTCTCCTCTCTCTTACTGTGATAACCCCCTGAACCATCAACTCCCCTCAAGGCGTCATCACAGAAAAAGACAGAGTCTGAGATAGGTGCAACATCTATACCCGCTTAAACCTCAAGGAGAAACTTCGGTAAAACGAATTGTAATCTGCATTACTAATGATAAAATTCAAATAACACAACTTGTCCTAACATTTGATTTCAGAACCCCGCCCGCAAATGTCAAAGTCTCTAATTCTAAGCGATGCTTTAAATGCCAACGATACGACCATGGAACTCTATCGTACATAGGAAACATGACTTGTCCTAAATGAGCAGAGACTGATACTTCGTAAGATGATTCTCTAAACAGCACAGTGTAATGCTCGAATTGCATTGGTCCTAACGCTGGTTTTTTTTAACTTGCCCAAAATTCAAAGCAGAAAAAGAAATTCTACAGATGAAAGTAACAGAAAAGATCACCTTTGCTGAGGCGCACCACAAGCACATGCGGCTTGCGGCCACATCCTATGAAGATACATCCCGCTATGGCCTCGGGTTGTGATTGGTTAGCACAGCGGACAGTCCAGCCTTGTTGCTGGTGTGTTGTTGTCCTTGCCCCGGGCTGAGCCGCCACCTGCTGCCTTTACAACACCTGTAGAAACTGTGGTGGGACCGTCTCTTGCCGGACTGCAGCGGTAGTCCATAGTTGCCAGGAATCGCCGAGTGGGACAAACACTGCAAATATGGCGATTGCGACCACCGCTACAAGCTTAGCTGCCCTCGCTGTTTCCTCTCCACGGGCCCTAGAGACACGTGAGGGCATGGAGGAGATGGTCACGCGACGGCCTGAAGCACCGTCCATCCCCGCCCCACCGCCTGCCCCACCCGCCGCACTCCCGACGCCCGCGACAGTGGCGGCTGAAATAAAGGGCATTCGAAAGGGCGAAAGTCCAGGAAGCCGCGTCCGCTGGAGACTCCCCGGACTTCTGATAAGGAAATGAAGGACGGACCGTTCCTGCCTGCGTAGCATCGCATTCACCTGGCTGCGGCATCCAAACAAACACAAAAGCCCAAAAACCCGCACCAAGGATACAAGCCCCGATAGGCAAAAAATGGACCCACACGCACACGTTCCAGTAGCTATTGTGCATAAAGGGAAGAAAAAATGTGCACATCGGGAAGGGAAAATGTCATCCTAGCCATCCTAGGGAAGGGAATGTCATCCTAGGGAATGGAAAATTAGCCTAGTGTGTTGTGGCTACAAGGAACACATTTAGGCTCCAAACACACAGGCTTATTGAATAGGTACATGATATTTAGAAACGACAGAGAAGCTAATGGTACATCTTCAGGTTGAGAGGCCATAACTTCGTGAATATAACTGCAATGTCACCTTATCCTATAACAGACTGTCCTTGAGGCTGTTGCCATAAAAACTATAATTTTGAATGGGCTAATAACAGTGTGCCCTATCTACATCCCACCTGATTTCAAGGTAGAAAGCTCCGATGTCGAGGGCCTTGTAGATCAGCTAGCAGAACATTTCATTTCTATAGGCGCCTTTAAAGCACACAACTCTTTTGGGGGGCTCTGCTCGTACAAATGCGTGAGGTCGCCTAATTGAAAATTTTCAAACATGTTCAAGGGCATGATTATTTAACAAAAAGAGCCTACATACCATTACATAGGACACGACTCTTACTAAAACCCTGACATGGCTATTGGCTTCGGAGTAATCTCTCCACCTCTTGACTGCGATGCTGGCACTAACTAATATGGCGGTGACCACTTTCCTGCCTCACTAACATATGTAGATAAAGGCCTTATCAGTTCACCTTCCCCTTGCAAGTGGATTGATGCAAGAGAAAACTAGAACACATTGACAGAGATATATCAACTACTCTACGCGTACATAACACGCTTACCTGTAGAGAAGGCAACTCAGTTGGTGATGTGCTCTCACCGCCAGAGACAAGTTTATTCCCCATGCCTCCTTTGCCCCGCGAAACCCAAGGTGGACCAATTGGCACGCCGACTGTAGGCCTGCGCGAAAGTTCCAGAACAAGGCGTGGGTTATTCTACGAGGGTACCCCACAACTTTTAACCTTATTTCTTTAAAAAGGGCACAGACATTAGGTAAGCGCGGGCGCCATGAGGGAGAAGAAATAGCTTACGCTCCTTTTTCACATCCATAAAATCATAACCAGACAGCCACAAGGTATGATCACCAATACCTAAGCTCAAAGGAGCGCAAATGCCGCCTGCTGCCTGTCACCACGCCAGGGAACACACTGGAATATCACGCTAACACATTCGCACCCCACTTCTAACACGTGTGTAGATCCCCACACTACACAACATCTTCAACACATGTAACACAAAACACCTGTAGAAAAGAAGCCTATACGTGACAAGAACAACGCAAAGTCTTTATATAACTCTGAATTTACACTCCATAAGGTGAAGAGTGGTCTTCCCTCTTGTAAGGCTTCAGCTCCAGGTGCAGACATCACATACAATTTTATTCAGCACCTAGACGCGGGCACTCTTGAGACACTCCTACACCAGTGCAACCCAATATGGCTATCAGGGCACCTTCCAAGGCCTTGGTGGGAGGCCGTAGTGGTGGATTTTCTGAAAGGGAAGGACCCTTTTCCTTCTGCAAGCTATAAACCCATAGCGCTAACAAGCTGCCTGTGCAAACTTTTCGAGAATATGATAAACCCTAGGCTTATGTACTTTTTTGAGTACAATGGCCTTCTCGAGAGTGGCCAGGCAGGCTTCCGGGCGGGTATCCACAAATGATGAGCTTGTTGCAATAGAACCCTACATCAAAGATACCTTTAAACACAAACAGTACTGCATGACCGTATTTTTAGACATTTAAAAAGCGTTTGGTATGGCATGGCGTTCCGGAATTTTTGCGGACCTAATGCTTTTGATAAGGCATGGCGTTAGGGCTTTTTTGCGCACCTAAAATCCCACAGGTAACATGGTGAACAATCTTGATAGTTACTTGTCCAAACTATTATTTTGTGTCAGAGTCGGGTCGGCACTATCAATAGTGTACATTAACGAAAATGGAGTGCCTCAAATTAAGTTTTGCGCTCCACGATGTTTATCGTCAAAGTGAATTCGCCGAGGAAAGCATTACCTCTATTGATCTCCTGATCACTGTATGTAGATGATATACAAATATATTTCAAATCTTGCAAGATGTTCTTATGTGAACGTAAAGTACCGTTGGGGTAAAACACTTTCTCGCTGGTCCGACGAAAACGATTTTACATTTATTATTATCGCGAAAAATACTCGTGTCGTACTTTGAAGGAGCCGCCGAGCAAGGCCCCATCCTGAAATATATCTCCATTCGCGGCTTCGCGAATTGAGGTGAATCGCGGCTGTTAGCTGCCATGGCTAAGTCGCCTTTTTGATGTTCTAGGTAGGCATGTCGCTCGCCCCTTTTTTTGACCTGGTCACCAGCCTATGGTTGGCCGCTGATCCCCACTTTCAGAAGTTTTTCTTTTCTGTGTCGAAAGAAGTGTCATGGGTGTAGACTTGTCGACGTACCGTGCGAGGATTCGTGGATTTGTCTCTTGCCGAGAGCCCAAAAGCTCTACCAGTGCTCGCTTTTCTTCTGCGTCAATCCTTTTGCGCACTGTATGCCCGAAACCTTCGTTGTTGCTTCTAAGCACGTGCTTTGCGCTACTGCTTCTTTGGTTTAGGGGATGTGGAAGCAAACCCCGGTCCTATGATTGATGACGTTTTAGCTCGAATCGAGAAAATTCATGGTGAAACAACGGCTACCCTTCAGAAATAAAAAATGACATTCACAATATTACCTCACAAATTCTTGTGATTGTGGGTGACCTCGAAAAATAATGCAGACTAAGTTCGAGGGCGTATGTGTCAGTACGTGAAGTCAAGTCGAGCATAACATAGTTAAAGGAAGAACTGACTGACGTAGTGGACGGCATGAATAACAGAATATCAAGAAACAAACCTTATAGTCAGAGGTCTTCCTGAGACCAAAAACAAGGGTTATGAGGAATGAGAAAACATAGTGAAAGGGTTCTTTTCCAAATACCTTGAAGTACAAACCGGCGATATTGAACGCGCTCATCAGGTAGGTAAGCGGCGCCCAACCTTTAATAGACCCATTTTTGTTAAATTTGTTATCTTTAAGTCAAACACCGACATTTTGCGCAATGCGCCTGAACTGACGAGCCTTGAGTACCCGAAAGTTTGGATAGATGAAGATTTCTTGCCTAAAGTTCAAATAGCGCGCAAAAAATTGCGGGAGTTTGCCAAAGAAACGCGTAAAGGAAACGAACGCTTTTGGCTGTGCTTCAACCACCTTCACATTTGGGATCTCTTGTTTCGATGTTACTCAGACACCGACAGTATTGTTGAGGTAACCACCGAACGCGAATACTCAACGGATGTAACAGTCTCACAAGGCGCTATCTCACAAGGCCCACGTTACAACCTACTTCCGCAGATTGACAAACGGTTTCACTTAGTCGAAAATCAACCGCTGGGTCTGATGTATGCCGCAGATTGACAAACGGTTTCACTTAGTCGAAAATCAACCGCTAGATCTGATGCATCTGTGCAGTTAGCCAATTACCGAAGCTTCTTTAACAAGCTCGATAACCTAAAATCACTTACCTACACGTGTTCAGCTGACATAATTATTCGTTTGAAAACGTGGCTCTGCGACAAAATTTCTAACGGTGAACTTTACTTGCCTACGGAATTTGCCTTTTTTCGCAAAGACAGAGCAGTATCTAGAGGAGGAGGGGTTATTATAGTAGTTAAAAAAATTCCAACCGTCGGCTATCGTTTACAAAACACCCCTGAAAATATTTGTGTTACTGCACGGTTAGGCCATATCACTTTCTTTATTGGCGCGTGGTACCATCCATCCGATAGCGGTCGTGAGTTTAAAGACTTGTTAAATGATTCCCTCGAGTATATATTACTGAACACTATACAAATGCTGTCATTATTTTAGGCGGCGACTTTAACTATCCCGGCATGGAATGGTCTGCCTCATCCGTTTCCAGGAACAGTTCCTGTCACCACGACTGCTTCCGTTTTCTTTTTGACCGTTTGACCAAGTTAGTCGAAGAACCCACCCGGGGCGTTAATATTTTAGACCTGCTTTTCACTACCCTTCCTGGGAATCCCTCACCCGCGTTCTGGAAAAGATTAGCGGTCACAGGGTCACTCACTGCTCCCTTTCTCTTCCACGCGTCGATAGTGCTAAGGTTGTCGATCACTTGTTGAACTATGCATGCGCTGACACCGAAGGGATGAATAAAATGTTTTAAGAATTTATACCCAGACTCCAATCTAATTTTGGAAACCGAACAACAAATAAAATCTGGCACGTATTTCAGGACACTCTGAAACAAATAGAGGAATGCTGAGTCACAAAAGTAACCATCAGCTCTAAAACTAACCATCCATGGTTCATACGTGATGTAAAAAGATGTTTAAACATAAAAAAAACGTGCATTCAAAAAGGCTACGCGAACAAATTCACCGGAAGACTGCCTTAGTTATAAAAATATGTAAAACAAATCTGAAACTTCTATAAAAAAAGCCCAGGACAAATTTTTCATCAATACTCTACACTACTTTCTTAAATCCGATCCCAAAAAAATTTGGCGTGTGGTCAATCCTAAAGAAAGTCGTTCTGACTCAGCACTAGTGAACAATCAAGATGACAACTTATTAATAGAGGGAAGCGCTGAACACTTCAATAATCATTTTGCATCAGTATTTGTGAACGATGTTCCACTAGATGTTTGGATGAAGGCCCAAACCTACATTCTCCACCTTTTTCGTTGTATTACTGTAACCGAAATTGGGGTTGCGCGTGCTATAGGACATCTTCCCTGCAAAACAAGTCTGGGGCCTGATGGGATTAGCGCCAAACTTTACAAATTAACCTGCCACAAATCAGCATACCTATTGACAATCATTGTTCAGCAATCGCTTCATACGGGCTGTGTACCAGAGGTTTGGAAATATGGTCATGTTAAACTTCCATTTAAATCTGTCTAAAAGTCTTCTTCTAAAAATTAAGGACCTATCTGGTTAACCTCTATTTCTTTCAAGCTACCAGAGCATATTCTTCCCTCACACAATATAGCGCACGGAAACAGAAAGAATATACTCATCGAGAACCAACATGGTTTTCGCAACAAGCACTCCTGCAATTCCCAGTTTTTTTAACTCTTAACTGACCTCTACAAATCCATGCATAACTCTCTTCCTAGTGATGCAATTCTTATAGATCTTGCTAAGGCATTCGATCGCGTACAACACAAACATTTATACATTTATTAGCCAAAGTTCGTAACCTTGAACTTGAAGAAAAAATGACGCAATAAATTTCCCAGTTCCCAAGACCCTGACACCAATCAGTAAAATTCAACAATATAATTTCAAGAAACAGCCAGATCGAATAAGGTGTTCCCGTGGCATCTTCGCTTGGCCCCTTATTATTCTTGGTTTACGTTAACGACATCGGATCTAACATTGTCTCTTCGATACGTTTATTTGCGGAGAACTGTGTCGTATATACGGAAATAACCGAACCAACGGAGTTGGCACCCTACAGTCAGGGCTAAATAAACTCGCGGAGTGGTGCCGATTGTGGCAAATGGAAATTAACATTGAAAAAACCAAACACAACAGATTTTCTTCCGGTACAACCAGCCCTCCTCCCACATATGCAAATAATGACACCATAGTTGAGACGGCGTCATCAATAAAATACCTTGGCATTTTTCTAAGCTGTAATTCAACATGAAACAGTCATCTTTAGTACGTTAATAATAAAATCCCCTAAAAAACTCGGTCTCCTGAAGCGTCGTCTTAAGTGGGCAAACGCAGACACTAAACGTCAGGCATATAAAACCTTGATCAGGCCTTCCTTTGAGTGCACGTCAACTATCTGGCACCCTTATGCGGCAATACTGACTGATATGCTGGAATCGGTACAAAAGAATGCAGCCAGGTTCGTCTCTTCTTGTTACTCTAGTTGTCTAAGCGTCTCATTACTAAAGAAAAATATGAACGTTCGGCCTATTGCCATGCGCAGAAAGTTGTCTCGCCTTTCCTTTTTTCCCTCTTTGTACAATAGGGACACAACTTGCTCCCGAAGTTTCGTTCATCTTGCTCCTTACGTATCTGCACGAATCGACCATGCGCATAAGATTTAACGAATATTTTCGCGCAATAAAAAATACCAGTTTTCACCCCTTTCTTTGTGCATAAACGAACGGAATGCTCTACCTTCAGCCGTACTCTCATTCACTGAATAATCGCGTCTCAAATCTGCTTTATTGCCTTATTTAGAAGATGGTGAAGATATGTAGCCATTCTTTTCGTGTAAAGTGCAGCCCGCGTGTTGACAATGTGTGCTCGCTTCTTTTCAAGTTTGTTACGTGCTGTTCTTGACGCACAACTTAGTTACGGTTCCTCACCAAATGTCTAGTTGACACTGTTGTACCCGGTTTATGTATCCCCCCTTATTTATTGGCCTCTGGGCTTTCAAGGTATATAAATAAAATAAATAAAAGAAAACTGGTGACCTAACTTTACTTAAAAAGCAGCATACGTCTATGGATGGGGTGATGGACAAAACACTCAAGTTCATCTCTCACATCAAAATACTCACAAAAATATATCTAAAAACTATGAATACTCTGAACGTTTTATGTCACCAATGATACGGTGGAGATCAAAAACTCCTGCTGCTTCTTTATACCACTCTGGTAGCGTCTTGTTTCGAATACAGAAGTGTTGTCTACGGGTCGGCCACAAAAACACAGCTAAAACTGCTCGACCCATTGCTGCACTTGAGGCTTCACCTCTCATGCAGTGTTTTCGGTTCAAGCCCGTCCAAAGCATTTATGTTTGATGCAACAAACGGTGCCTGGTGTACCAGCCAACTTATGTTGATAATTTAAATGCATCTGGCATGGACAACATGGGCGACATGGACAACACTGGTAGGCGGGACAGTAGAGGACGAGGCCCAAGTAGAGACGGTAGGAGCAACCTCGTACGTCACATCTGTGACGCGACGCAATACTTTGTATGGACCAGAATAGGGTTGGAGCAGTTTTTCGAACCGGCCAACACGACGTGCAGGGGACCAGAGCAGGACGATGGATCCCGGAGGAAAGTAGACCCCGCGGGGCAGTTCGTCGTACCGTGTCTTTTGGGAGACTTGCGAAGCAAGAAGCTGGTCGCGAGCCAGTTGACGAGCTTGATGGGCGCGAGTGATAGCATCGCGAGCGTATTCAGAGGAGCAGGCAGGAAGGAGTGAGTCCAAAGGCAAAGCCGGTTCACGGCCAAACAGTAGATAAAATGGGGAGAAACCGGACGTGTCATGGCGGGAGGTGTTGTACGCGAAAGTTACGAATGGTAATGCAAGGTCCCAGTCTCGGTGGTCAGAAGACACGTACATAGACAGCATGTCGGTCAGCGTCCGGTTCAAACGTACGGTTAGGCCATTAGTTTGTGGGTGATAGGCCGTGGCAAGCTTGTGTTTCGTTGAGCAAGAGCGGAGGATGTTGTCGATAACTCTGGACAGAAAGTTTTTCCCGCGGTCAGTTAGAAGCTGGCGGGGAGCGCCGTGGTGCAGAAGGACGTCGTAGAGAAGAAAGTCAGCGACGTCAGTCGCGCAGCTTCTTGTAAGGGCGCGGGTGAGGGCGTACCGCTTCGTGTAATCTGTCGCAACGGCGATCCACTGACGACAGTGGGAAGGGACCAAGTAAATCAAGACCCACCCGGAAGAAACGCTCATGGGGAACGTCGATGGGTTGAAGTTCTCCAGAAGGAAGTGTGGAAGGCTTTTTCCGACGCTGGCAGCTGTCACACGAGGCAACGTAGCAGCGTACAGATCGGTAAAGGCCAGGCTAGAAGAACCTACGCCGCACTAGATCATAACTTCCGGTTATCCCTGGTGGCCTGCATTGGGTACGTCGTGTAGCTGGTACAGGACGGTCGAATGCAGGTGGCTGGGCACAACGGGGAGGAGGTCTGGACCGTCAGCATGGAAGTTATGGCGGTATAAGACGCCATTTCGTAGGGCAAAGTTGCGCGTGGAAGAATCGGGTGATAAAGAGGTAAGTCGTGGAATGAGGGAACGGAGCGACGGGTCACAGCGCTGCTCGTCTCCAATGTAGAGAAAGTCAGATATTGCGAACACGCAAGCGACATCAGTAGGTGGGGTGGCCTTTAGCGGGCTCGACAGGGTGACGTGAGAGGCTGTCAGCGTCTCTGTGCAAGGGACCCGACTTATAGGTGACACAAAACGTATACTCCTGCAGACGTAATGCCCAGCGACCAAGCTTTCCGGTGGGGTCTTTCAAGTTGGTAAGCCAGCACAGCGCATGGTGATCCGTGATGACTTTAAAATGTCTGCCGTACAGGTAGGGACAAAATTTTGCGAGGGCCCAGACAAGAGCAAGGCACTCGCGCTCTGTAATGGAATAATTTCGCTCGGACTTTGACAGCAAACGGTTGGCGTACGCAATCACGTGGTTTTGGCCGGCTTGCGATTGGGCCATTACGGCGCCGATTCCGTGGCCGCTTGCGTCGGTAGGCACTTCGGTGGGAGCGGAAGCGTCTAAGTGACCCAAAATTGGCGGTGACGTTAGGAGGGAAATCTAAGGGCTGTATGCTTGGGCTTAATCGGGACCCCATGTAAAAGTGGCACCGTTCTTCAAAAAGTCCGTGAGAGGACGAGCGACGTGGGCAAAATTTTCTATAAAACGGCGAAAATAGGAGCAAAGTCCGACAGAGCTGCGGACATCGTGAGTCGAGTGCGGCACGGGGAAATCGGTGACGGCTCGAACTTTGTCGGGGTAGGGCTGAACTCCAGAGGCGTCGACCAGGTGCCCAAGAATTGTTATCTGGCGGTGGCCAAAGCGACACTTTTAGGAATTTAGTTGAAGACCAGCGCGTCAAAATATTTTAAGAATATTTGACAGGCGCTCCAGGTGTGTCTCAAATGTGGGTGAGAAGATGATGACGTCGTTTAGATAACATAAGCACGTGGTCCACTTAAACACGCACAAAAGAGAGTCTATCATTCTCTCGAATGTGGCCGGAGCATTGCACAGACCAAATGGCATAACCCGGAATTGCTAAATGGCATCAGGGGACACAAATGCAGTCTTTTCGCGGTCTTGCTCATCAACGGCTATCTGCTAGTAACCAGATCTCAAGTCAATCGACGAAAAGTATCTGGCACCATGCAGGCAGTCGAGGGCGTCGTCTATGCGTGGAAGCGGATAGACATCTTTTCCCGTGGTCTTGTTTAAAGGCCGATAATCCACGCCAAAACGCCACGTGCCGTCTTTCATCTTGACTAAAAAGACAGGAGATGCCCACGGACTAGAAGACAATTCAATGATGTCCTCGCTGAGCATTTTCTCGACCTCTTGTTGGATCACGAGGCGTTCAGAATGAGAGACGCGATATTTCCGTCTTCATTAGTGCTTCATCTCCACTGATGATGCGGTGCGTCACAGCGTGTGTCGTATTCAGTGGACGGCTGCCTAAATCGAAGAGTTTTTTATAGGACGTCATGGGAGAATGACGAGCATCGGCGTCCATTTGCGAAAGATCGGGTGCGATCATCGCGGCGATTTCATTCGCTGGGAGTGATGACTGCGCAGTGGAACCCAAACAAGGCGTCACGGGCTCTAACGGTGTAGTAGCGGTATGTGCTTCCAAAGGGCACAGTGATGAAAGTGCCATTCCTTTCGGTAAAACTTGAGGGAAGGAACCGAAGTTGAGGAAGGGAAGACAGGTCTTGTTGTCAACAATAGTGACTATAGTGTGCGGCATAGTAACATTGCGTAACAAAAGCACATCCAGAAGAGGTGAAGCGACGTAGTCGCCGTTTGCAACAGGGGAGGACGGGGATAAGGGGATGTAGCTGACAGCGTTTGGGGGCAAACGAACGTGTTCGGTGTTGCAACAGCGCAGCTGGGGTGCGTCAGAAGAAGGAGGGAGAGGAAATTTGAGGCGGAGGAGTTCAGTAGAACAGTCGATGAGAGCTGAATGCTCAGAGAGAAAATCAAGGCCAAGAATGAGGTCATGAGGACAGTGTTCGAGTACGGTAAACAGAACGGCTGTTTCTTGGTCAGCGATGGGTATGGAGCTGTGCACATTCCGACGACCGGAGGCGTGCTGCCGTCGGCGACTCCAACTACACGGGACGTTGGTGGCGTAAGGACTTTGTGGAGACGGCGGCGAAGGCTCGAACTCATGATTGAAATCTGGGCACCCGTGTCGATAAGAGCTTGTACTACAACTCCATCGACAAGGACTTCTAGTAAATTGTATATAGTCGGAAAAGTCAGTAGAGGATTTACGGGCCAGGTCGTTGATGCAGCGTCACATCCTTGAGCTGCATGACTTAGTTTTCCGGAGGGGGTCGAGAGTAGTCGGCCATGGGAGAGGGGCGGCGAGGCTGCGGTGATCGGGACTGGCGGCGTTGCGGCGACGGCGATCGGTTCATTCGGGTGTTGGGACGGTAGATTTGGGCGAGTTGAAGTCAGTGCGGGAAGAGAAGCAGTTTTGCCGGTCATTAGAGTAGCGAAAGGATGACCGAGTACTGTAGTTGGCGTAGCCGTTGCGGAAAGTCGGGGGCCTGCGTTTGCCACAGTACCAGGCAATGTGGCCGACTCCAGAGCAACTGAAACAGATCGGTTTGTCGTCTGGTGTACGCCACTCAGCAGGGTTACGGCGAGGGAGCGGGGAGGAGGATGGTCGCTGTGGGAACCGGGAGACCTAAACTGTCGTTGGAAAGGAGAGCCAATCGCGCGCACACGGTGAAAGCCCAGGTTGGCTATTTCGTCGCGGGCAATGGCGTGGATGGCGGAAACGGTTTGGAGCCCGTTCCGATCCGGCCCGTATGACACCGCAGTAGTCGGGGCCATAGCCTCCAGTTCTCGGTGCACAATTTTTGTTATATCTGCCGACGGTGGAACGGGATCTTGAAGGCGTGAAATACGGGCTGGTGGACGTCCATCTTCACATGAAGATGTAGCTGCTGTGTGCGCAAGCCTTGTGAAGTTGTGGGCGATACGGCGTCCTTTGGCGTCGTCAAATCGGCGACATTCCTTAATGATGGACTCCACTGTGGTACAGTCTTTGCACATAAGAAGATGGAATGCATCATCCGCAATGCCCTTCAATTTGTGACCAACTTTATCGGTCTCCGTCATGGTGCTGTCAGCCTTCGAGCAAAGGGCCAAGACGTCCTGGATATAGGCGACGTAAGATTCGGTCGACGTCTGGGCGCGCGATGCGAGCTCCTTTCGGGCAGCAAGCTGACCGCCAAGAGGCTTTCCGAATACCGCTCGCGGCTTCGTTTTGAACACCTCCCAACTGGTCATTTCGGTCTCGTGCGTCTCAAACTACTTGCGCGCGGGACTTTCCTCCTTCAGGTCGAAGATCGCATTCGCCAGCATGATGGCAGGGTCCCACCTGTTGTGAGCGCTGACACGCTCATAGAGGCTAAGCCAGTCGTCGACATCAACGTCGTCTGTTCCGGTAAACAGGCCAGGCTCCCGGGGATGAGACACGATGACGAGGGGTGTCTTCGACGTGGTCGCTCCATCGGTCGGCGTGGTGACACGAGGAACCGAGCGTCCACTACGAAGCTCCGTGGTGGGTGGAGCTGGTGGAGCACGCCCGGGCGAGGGTACGGGATGAGTTGTTCACTCGAACTCCGGAACTTCCACCAAGGATGTTACGTGGAAAAGACGCGTAAGGTGAAGCAATTTATAAGTCAGCATAAGCTGGGAAGCACTGGATAGGGCAGCAGCGTGAGTCCGGGGCCAAGCGTTGTCGTTCTCGTCGTCTTCTATCAGCGGCGCAGCGCCCACCGCATGTTTGGCGCGAACAGGGATTGCCCCGTCACAATATCATAATTCGACAACCACCCCTTCAAACCTGCTTTTATGGATACATCCACATCACAGCTGTTTTTATTTGCCCATTCGGTTCTGGTCCCTTCTCAAAAAAAGAGAGTAGACGGTTTTACTTCTTATCTGCTTTTTAAACACCTTCAAGTCATCTTACATTGATTGTATAGTACCATGGAACCTTCACGCTGTGTCGTGTGAATTGCCTTTCATCCGAATCCATAAAAATAGAGTATCGAGAAATGCAATTGTGCCGCACTTTCTCTTAGTGCAGGAGTAGTGCCAGTGTGCAGAATTTTACAGCGACGCCGACTAAACTGCCTACGCTGTGTCATGTGCAACGGACAACCCCATTTTGAAAGTTTCTGAGGCTGCGAATAAACATTTTAGCATCTTCACAACACAGGCCTGTGGAATCTTTCTTCCCGTGAATCACACTGTAAAATGGCGTATTCCAAAATATGTCATTTGCTCTTATTCACAAAGCGCTGAAAGGGCGTTTTAATACCCAAAGAAGTCTAAATATTACATCCCCAATCTTGTTTTGAGCACAATTATGCTGGCATGAGCACAAACCTAGAGGTGACAATTTGTTTGGTCCCAGGTGACTCAATTATCGCTGGAGTCGAGACACCAGATGAAATTGCCAGTGCTCCACTCACAAACACGGTGCAAATAACAGTACTCTACACCGACTTCAAGCCAGAAATAAAACAACTGCGTGAAACATGTCAAAACACCGGAGTGAAGAGACCGACCACAAACTGCACATTGCAAAACCAAAGCCATCATGAAACACAACTGATTCCCACAACCGACACACAGCAGTTGCCTTGGCAAGGTTACGGATAGGCCACACACATATATAACACACTCTCACGTGCTCACAGGATATCCAAGGTCAATGTCCTGCGAGTGTGGAGAGGGTCTATACGTAATCCACATACACATTCAATTCCAGGCACTTGACATAACACCACGCGAACACTTTGCACAAGTATACACACAGATATTCAACAACACCCATCAGACATAGCAGACGAGCCGATATTGTCAATCAAACGCGTTTTTGTGTTTCTCACCAACGTAAAAATTTTAGATGTGATTTCTCATCATGCGAATAAACTACCTGGCCCTTTACACCAGTTCTCTTTATTACGTTTTGTTTTACTTTGTTTATTTTTAAATGTTTTATTTTTCTTTTATCTCACTCTCATGAAAGGACTTTTGTTTGACACTCTTTTCCCTTAGTTGGCCTTGCGCCATTAAAATCCAGATATCATCGTCAGCGTGGGGAGGTATTGGTTTCTATTGGATAAACATTGATATACCTGTAAATATTTTACATAAGCATACACTCATCATTGAGAGAGAGAATAAATCTTTGTGAAGTATTTGGTTAGTTGTATTGCATATGCACTGCGTCTTATAATCTATAGTTACGCCTTGGTAGTATAAATTGTCTCGGTGTTTTTGTGCCTTGTGTTCGAAATGTAATGTTAGCCTCACCTGGTACACATAATGCTTACTTGCTCTTGTCTTGCTTTTACTGTTTTTTGCCTCCACTTACGGTATGCGTCTAGGGGGCCTGTAACGTTTTTGTAAATAAATAAATACATAAAAAAATCAAGCAAATGCTTCGGAGAGGCACCTTGACTTTAGTTAGCCTTGAGCTCGGGCTGCGTCAACGGCCCTTTCGATGAACTGCAGCTGATCTCCGACGCCGGAGGTGGCCAAGGCTTCGAGCCAAGGCTCCTTAGAAAGGTGGAGGCTCCGGGGGGGGGGGGGTAAAGGGGGGCGTCTAGGGCAGACTTCTCGCAGCTGCCCACTTTGTGTCTGAAAGTCCCAGGCTGTCTCGAAAAGCAGCAAAGTGGAGAAAGGTATCCGGTCAAAGAAGTGAAGTCTGATGGGACGTGCGAAGGTGTTACCTGCGGGGCGGAAAAATGCTCTGCTTTTTTTCTTGGTTCGGTTCCCGCGTTCCCCAAGCCGAACGCATCCCTCTTCTCTCGTCTCTAACGCTAGCTTCTGACGCTTGGACTCTAGAACACTCTCCAGTGAAGCAGCTGGCCAGGCGATACGCGTGGGGTGGTCAGACGCTGCTTGCAAGGACGGTTCGAAGCCTCCCGTTCTGGGCAACGGTCAGACAATGCAGGCACGGCTCGCTCTCATCCCTAGATAACGTCGCAGGAACTAAGCGAGCGTGGCGGTCGTCTTAACCATGCGCGCCGTGAGTGAGTTGGTAATGCGGGAATACCGCTGTGCAGGCCAAAAGCGCGAAGCAGGCGCAAGCGGTGGAGCTTCCTGCGGCAAGTCACGTGATGCGTTGCAAAACCTACCGCGAAACTGCGGTGGATTAAACGGCAACAGATGAAACAATGGTCGACTAGCTTAAGAAATATTTGCATAAATGCTCTCCAAATTAAAAATAACAGGAGGAACATCCCAGACCAGCTTCAGTGTGTGCAAGCTTCTGGGTCGCTTCTTGGGAGCAGCGAATTCTTTCCAATGGTGCTTTTGCGACTGACTGCTCGTTGCTAACTGTAAGAATTTGTAGTAATGCTAGCGCAATCCAGCCAGCCGCCCCAAATTGCCGTGGTACTCAGAACTTACTCGGTTAAACCAGGATACTATGCAACCTGTTCCAGTCAAAGTGAGATAGCAACGCGTCCCCCGTGCCCGAGACACAACGGGCATCTGGCCACAAACTTTCAACGGAATACGCATGCGAGTCCCTGTTGGTTTCTTTGTCCATGCCGAAGCACTCTTGCATATTTTTATTTTTTTTATCTCTTCAAACCCTAGTGACGTTTTTTACGTCCTTGTTAACCCGCTCAACTTAATTCAAAAGTTTTGCTTTTATTTTTTGCTAGTGAATGGTTCTTCATAATTCTCATGTGTGTTCTTGTTAGTCACCCTCCGAACCCTACAATTTTCACAATTACCTATTACAGAGCTTTGCTCAGGCAAGTTCATAATACAAGATATAGTGTCAACAGATGTTGCCTCGGCAAAATACTGACAGATAGATGATTCTTTACCAGACCATGCCAAGCAGCGTTATGGGCCCACTGGTAAAACGCCTGTGACGCACGAAAATATGTAAACTCAGACCTACTTTTCCTAATTCACTACTCGAGAAAAGTAATAGAAATGATAACCACCGTTTTGATACGATTGGTCACAACATAGGTAATACAATAAAAAAATGCATCTAGTGTTTTTATAGAGAATGTAATTGGCGTTTGGCTCTATTAGCGTTTACATTGTGAACGTATATGTCCTCCTGCATTTCAACCATTTTCCTACAAATTCTCTGAATATCGTGACTTTACTGCTTGGCCTAAGGAACCTGATGGGTATGTCATAGTGGTTCCACCATTTCACACATGAGCACCGAAAGGAGACATAACCCTGAAACAGGTGCTATATAAACACAAAACCAGAGTCCTGGCTTTCTGCAGCCTGCGGTTACATTTATTGGTTTGAAAGGTTACTTTTCAACCCAATCATCTCAGATGAAGAAAAGGACATGACGTGGTCAGCTAAAAATGCAACTAAATATAAAAAAAGGTTTCTGAAAACCATGTAAGTTCTAGCATTCGGGTATATCGTATGAAAAAAACTGTACAAAGATGATTTTTGCGGATTCAGAGTCCATTTTTCAATAATTTCAGGTGCCTGAAAACAAGAAAACTAAACAAGGCGAGGATATTAAGCTGAAGGAGTCGGTAAGAAATCGAATGAAAGAAGTGACGGTGCTCAAAAGGGGAACAAATCTTATGTTCAACACCGTACCCACACCCTGAAAAAAAAATCGCCCGCTTTTATTTCTCTAAGCAGAACCAGAGTCATCACTCAGCATTTCTGTCGTGCGCGCGGTTCGCTTCTAGGGGTACAGGTTGATCAGTAGACATTTTAAGCATATCGGTATTTATTAGGCAAGACAAGATCCAGACATATTTTCTTTGCGTATGAGATTATTGTTACCCTAACCTGTAGAAAAAGAAGTACGTGGGTCAACATCACAGCGTTCAGGTCCAGGCTAAATTTTTTGTATTCTTAACTTATTCCGGGCCATTTCCAGGATGATTCGTTACACTAAATTACACTTTTGCCCTGGACCAATCTTCCCGCATCACTGCTCACTGTGGCATCAACTGCTGTTGATCACGAGGGAGGTTCTCGCTGGGTCATAATTTTTCAGCGGTTCACGCTTCACGCGTCGCGTCGTATCACGTCTTGTTGTTGAGCTCCGTATCTACATGTTCCAATAATCTTCACAGCCGCTTATAATAACTATACCTTCAATCAAACCAGTTGTCATTGTTTCAGGTATCTGTATGTGGAGGTATCCATATTCGACGTTTCAACACCGTGTCAGATCGAGGTGTTGCGAAAAATATCCCAAGGCTTGGAACCGCAACTAGTGAATGCATTCAATTGCATTCACTCATTGTACGTATATGTGGACGTCAACCTATTTGCGCCACATTTAGCGTACACGCGAACGCGACGAAAGCATCGTAAAATCTAAAAGGCTTGTGAGACGATCTTGAGAATTGAGTGTTATTAGCTTTAAGTCCCCCAGCGGCCAAACTCCAGTTATGCAGAGCTGGGAACCAGGCAGATTAGAATGCAGTAATTCTCGAACTGGCGAGGCTGCAGTGCGATCACATTACATGCTTCGTTCGCAAAAGGTGAGGTGATGATTATGACTGTCATTGGTTATGCTTGAAGGGACAGATGTTCCAATTTTCTATCGCCGATCGATGACGCTAGTTGACCTCTAAGAAACACTACAGCTGAATGAGGCCGTGGACTGTGCCTCGCAAGGCAATTGTTTGAAAAGGGACCACACTTTGCCAACCCGTTTGAGATAAAGTTTTTTTAGCACTTACAATCATACACATCAGACTTGAACTTGAAAAGGAAGAGAATCCTGTATTATTTTTATGTATCACAACTCAGTGACCCTATTTAGAAAAAACTTCTTTACTGTGCAAAAAATCTCTCGTGACCGACGGGAGTAAGATGCTGTGCAACTGTCATTTGTTTCTCATAAGCATTCGTAGCTGCTCAGCCAATTTCCTTTTGTCCACCACGTCTTCACACCGCGTCTTCTTACAGTGGCGATTCGACAAATTTTCTTTGTAGGAGAAAGCTTGCTGAATACAGTTGACATGGTTTGTTTCTGCCTGCAAGAGTTTAAATCGCAGGCCAAGAGTGTAAAACAACGTCCAGTTTGGCTAGAAGCGTGGCCCTTTAAATTACTAAGACCCTGCCCAAACGCTTCTTTAGACGCGTTGGTAGGCCATACCAGTCTTTTGTAGCATACTTCCAACATGCTGAGTTTATGCTGGTAAACTTCAACGTTATTCTGGGCGTTTTCAAACAGGTGAGGAAGTGGGAGAGTTTTCTACAGCCTGTTTAGTTTTTGGAAATGGATAAAAGTATTAATGGTTTGTTTTTGTAAATGTTATAACCACACCGAAGCTGTAACACGGCCATCAGAGGGCGCAAGAATTCTCTATTGTTAGGTAACCGACAACTGGCCAATGCGTAGTTCTTGTTACCACAAAGTAGAATAGCACTACGTATGTCCATGCATAACCACGGTTTTTCACGCACGAGGGCACCGAAAAACCAATTCCTGCTACACAAATGCACAAGCTTACGGTATTTCTTACTGGGGTTCAGGAGGTGATTTCTCGCGGTACTGGCTGGGGCTGCGGTAATTGGCAGAACAGCATTACGTCATAAAATTTTTATCAATTTGCTAAAGCATTGAATGGAGATTCTCTCGGATACGTGACTAATGTTATCGAGGACTCTTCCATTTTAGATATATGCGTGGCATGCTCGATCCCAAGCAGTGTTACGTGCGTATAATTCGGAAGATGTATAATGAACTGCAAGAAAATGGTGCCCTGGTGGATACTCTCCGCCGAGATTGCTAGAAACCATCATCATTGTTGAAGATCTGCAAAAATTATTGAATTGTTGGAGTGAAGGTTTCCTTTGCAGCCAATTCATCAAGCGTCCATCTGAAAGTGAAGCTGCTCTACGCGAGCAAATAAACGCTCCTCCCGCTGCAGGTAAAGAGTATGGAATGATTCAATCGATTTAAATAGTTGTTTTAGGTTTTTTTTATGTAACGTCGTACCTAATCTCCGAAGCGCAGTAACTCAGTCAACGCGCTACAGTGTTGGTCTGTATGAAATATGGCACCAAACATTCACACTTAGGAATCTCTGGCTGCTGTAGTGAATCTAGTAGCCCACTTTTGAAATTGTAAATATTTGGCAACAAACGGAGTCAGTAAACCAGGCAGGACCCTGCCCAGACAGCTGCATTTTTCTTACCAGGTGGAACGACATGCGTCTCGTCTGCAAGTGGGACGTATCCTGTTCCCTTGACAGAAGCCCAAACCTGTGTATCCCACTGAACCTCGGATCTCTTGTGCCATGTTGCGCGCAAAAATTTTCTTCGCATTCGTATTCATTCTTATTTCAGAAGACGGCGATCGGCGAGTCCGCACGAAATGCTTTAAATAGGATGTCAAGATCACACTTGTTCAATATTAAGCTAGATATTAGTGCTGCTAATAACAACTACAATATTTCCATCTGTGATCGTACGACTGTAATACGCGATTCAAGTTTCGTGTTCTCGAAACCGAAGGATAGTCGCTGAGTAAATATGCTCCCCTTAAACGCATCAGCTGGCTTCTGCAAAGACGTGCAGCGGTGAAGTTCATACATCGTGATTTATAAATGCGGGGAAGGACTTAACATTAAAAGCAAGTCGTCATCCCATAGCCCTGGCATGCTGCCTGTGCATGGTTTTTCAGGAGATCATAAACCGATCACTTCTGACCCTGTAAGATAACAGTTATCTTCTCGAAACGTGCCAGGTAGTTTATCGGCGGGTCATCCAATAAAACATCAACTAGTGGCTCCTGATTTGTACTGTAAATGCGCCTGAGTGCACAGACAAGTCTGCAAGACAGTATTCCTTGATATCGAAAATGCTTATATAAAGGGGTGCTGAAAGAACTGAAAGCTTGTCGCGTGGATTGTGTGTTAAGTCGGGAAATTTCCTGTTTATGTGTGTACCAGTTATTGCACAAGGCGCAATCTGTAGGTAATGGATACGTGCCGCGTTTTCTGGTCAGCCGGCTAGCACGCAGCCGACAACATTAAAACGTGCCCCGCGCCCCCCGCACTTGATTCGGTCTGCAATTTTCGCCGAGATTTCACATGATCTCTCGCCTTCTCACTTTAGGCGCCACGCCGAATACATAGGTGCAACACTGTACATCTGATTTATTCTGCGTGTATCGGGACGCAATACTGGTACAGGTGTTGCGTTACGTCCCGATAGCTGCAGTGGTACCCCCATGCATGGATCGCAGTCGGGTACCAGCCCAGAAAGGCATGGTGTCGTCGACACCGCCGAGCATCGGAGCAGTCGCCGTAATGTGGGTCTGTCCCCGGAGCTCCCGGGCCTTCATGGCCACCTGCCCCGCAGTCAACCTCCAGTGCGAACACCTAAACCTTAATTTCCACCGCCCCCGGTGATGGCTACCCCCCAGGTGACATTCCATCAGCCCCGCACCCCGAATGTGTTCCATGGTGAGCTGTTCAAAGATGTTGGACTGGGTCACGCACTTTGAGCGTTTAGCCGGTTTCAACCGGTGGGATGATCGCAAGAAGATGCGGCAAATCAACATCTAGCTGGACGAAGCTGCTCAAACATGGTACGAGAATCACGACAGTAGATTGACGACTTAGAACTACTTCTGTTAGGAGCTCCAGGAAACCTTTCCGAACACCCACCGACGAGACCTAGGGTAACGTTCGCTGGAGACACGTATTTAAAAGCCCAACAAGAGCGTAGGTACTTTTCAGAGGACATGGCTCGCCTTTCCTGCCGCTCTGATACAGCCATGTCTGAGCATAAAAAACACCGATACCGATATGCATGGAGTCAAGTAACAGCTGTTTACTGGGCTTATTTTAAATTCGCCACCCACGTTGCAGTTTTTTTAGCAAGGAGGCAACAGCTATTTAGCGGGCTGTGTAGGAGTGTAGCCGACAATATGCAACAATAAAAACCAGAAGTCGCGCGAATGTTGCTAGTACGACCGGTGACGAGAGCTCTTCGCGGCAGCCGATACGGTCAGTTATTCGTGAACAGCTTAATATACGAGTTTTTCTGTCTCCTACGTCTGCTCCTCCTTTGTCCAGAATTGTGCGCGTGAAAATACACACAATGTTCTCACCACCCGATCCGCCGATAAAACCTTTCCCTACAAGCTCCGCCACGGCTATTCTTCAGCAAGATACACAACTGCAGACTCCCTCCCCCCCGCCACGTCAGCAGCCATCCTTGCCGTACATTCACGACCCGCAGAGTAACCTGCTGTCCCGCCACGTTTGGCCCACACAGGAACCTACTCCACGGCCGCCAGCGCAAACGTCGGACTTGCGGCGCACAGCAGAAGGGTGGCCGTTGTGCAACCACTGGGGTGAACCTGGCCACATACAGCAACTTTGACCCTATCGCGGCATTGGTCTTCCCGTTTTCTCTTCTACCAATCCCCGTCCGCGATGGGCGAAATCGCCAAATATTTCGCCCCAGAAAACAATACGTCGGCCGATAGTGGTCGATCAGGCTCGCCATCTCCCAGTGCCGACTTGTGGCCGACCCTTCGTAGCCGTAGAGACAGCCTCCCGGGGAGGTTTTTCAGCCCCTGCCAGACAACTAGGCGAAGCAACCTCTGGAGGAAAGTTTCCCGAAGACCACAATAGTAAATACCTTCAAGCGATGCAGACGACGACTCAAGATATAGCGACGAGTACAGAAAATGCTGGAAGACGACGTCATCAAGTGGTCGAATAGCCCCTGGTCCTATCCCGTCTTTAGACACTACAAATTCACGCTTTTGCCCTTTAGATTGGGCTCAGCTCCGGCTACTTTTGAAGAAGTTATAGAAACCTTGCGGTTGAGCCGAAAGTCGCAAACAGGCTTGGTATACCTGGACGGCGTGATCATATTTTGAACCACGTTTGAAGAACACAACGATCGCCTTCATTCGGTCCTCGAGGCCACAAGATCTGCCGGACGCACGCTGAAGCCCCAGAAATGCCGTTTAGATAAGAGTCATGGTTGTTTCTTGGCGGTGTGGTTCGCTCTGCCTGAGTTTCTCCTGATACTGGCAAGGTAGAGCGGTCGCCCAATTCCCCACAGCCACCAACAAGAAAGCCGTGAAGCGTTTTTCGGCCTGAGCTCCTACAACCGGCGATTTATTATGAACGTCGCTCACATTTCGGCGTCCCGAAATCGTTTTACGCGGGGTAATGTCGCATCACTCTGGAGTGACGTAAAACAGAGAGCGTTTGACGAGCTGCCGCAATGGCTGAAAATGCCACCATTACTAGGCCACTCTTGTGACAACGCTGCCACCAGGCTCCACATGCACGCCAGTAACGTTGGACTTGGACTGCGCTTCTGCAATGGCAAGACGATGACGAGAGAATTATAGCGTTCTCTAGCAGAATACTCTCACGGACAGAAGAAAACTACTGGGCATTCAAAAAGGAGTGTGCGGCCATCATATAGGCGGTGTTGAAATTTCGACGATAATGATATGGTCGTCTGTTCACGTTGCTCAACGATCACAACTCACTCATCTGGCTAATGACCATCAAATACCTATCAGGACGACTGGCACACTAGAGCCTTCTACTTTAAAAGTTTGGTTTGGCTGTCGTGTACAAGGGCGTGGAGAAGACGCCTACGCCAAATGCCTCTCGCGAGCCCCAGCTATTCCAGAGCCGTCAGACAACTAGGCATTTCTTGGCGTGCATTTCTTGGATAATGACGCATTTCTTGGCGTGCTCGACGCATCCTCTTTGTCATAGAATAAACATGCGAATCCGGAGATGCGGCCACTCATTCAATTCTGGGAAGGACGGACCTCCGCCGTGCCAAGCGTTTTTAAGAAGGGTATCATCCGTACGATTCCGCAATAGTGTTCTATACAGGAGAAACGTTTTCCCACGTGGCAGAAGGTACCTCTTGTTGTGCCCGCAGCTCTCAGGAATATTCTGCGGGCTTGCCACAACGAGCCGACTGCGGGTCACCTAGGCTATACCCGTACTCTTACCAGACCCAGCAATCCTACTACTTGCCTAAGCTGGCAGCTACGGTGCGACGCTAAGTACGAACGCGTGACGATTGGGAACGTCGTAAAGCACCGTCAATTCGGCCTGCGGGTATAGTGCACCCCTTCCAGATACCGGCAAAACCTTTTGAGCAGGTCAGAATGGATCTTTTCGATCCATGTTCCACGTCATTAGCTGGTAACAAGGGGAATAGACGTGTGCAACTTTCCCGCTCACGGCGGTCCTCTGAACAGTGATTATACTGTAGTTATTTAGCGAAATCAAAACAACTTTTCAGCAGCTAATATTGGGGGTGAAAACTTACTTTGTACACAGTTTGAAGTCCCGCACGCCGCACTACACGGTTCCTGAGCTATAAGAACTATACCTTAGAAATGCATGGGAAGTCAGATTTGACAGCGAATTACACGCACGATATTGAGAACGCCGGACATTTCTCTTACTGTTTTGATCTCTACCTTGCATTCTTGCTCTTTGCCTAATATCAATTTCACGGAGTTGTTTTTCTAGGTTCCTCAGGCGTCGGAAATTTGAGCGAGAAAGCTCGGTAAGGAGGCCACAAACTACCGCACTATGTACGGGAAAACGGAAGCTCTCAAGCAGGTTACCCTCCTCTAGGCTCCCAGTTTTTGTTGCAAAGATTCTTCTCCGACATGGTGCGCCTGCTATCGTTATTACTGAGCGAGGAAAAGCATTCACTGCTGCCCTCGTCGAGGAAATCATTCGGCTCAGCAGTACCTGCCATCGGAAGTTTACCGGGTATTACCCGCAGACAAACGGCCTTACTGAACACGTAAAGAGGCAACAGCGGACATACTCAGCATGCACATCTACGTGGTGCCATACGTTGACATACGTCATGTCCGCATATAACACGGCTCAACAAGACACGACACGAATAACGTCGTTCTCCCTTTTTCTTGATGGCCGACCTGGATGCAATGTTGCCCCATGACACCACCGGCGACAACATGGAGCTGCACGATTTCACGGAACGAGCAGAGGCAGCGCATCAACTAACGCGCTTGCGAACAAAACGGCAACAGCTATGCGACTCCCACCGCTATAACCTCCGCCACAGGGCGTCCATCTACATACCTTGCGACAGAGCCAGGGTATCGACTGAGTTCGACGTCGACGACTCAGTGAAAAACTTCTTAACTGGTACTTTGGACCAGATCGAGTGATGCCCCAGGTTATGGACTTAACATACGAAGTTGTCGACGATGGTCTCGTGTCTCGACTCTACCGTTAATCCAGCTCTGATGTTGTTCATGTAGTGTGCATAAAGCCCTACTTCTATTGTTGACGAACTCTTTTTGGACAACACAATAGGGCATCTATCATTTTCGATAACTTTAGGTGCATCGGAGCGATGCTATTTCGACAGGGGTGGAGGCCGCGGAGTAGATGAGACGAACCATGAATTAGAAGGAGGAGAAAGAAGACGCCACGAGGAAGACGCGAGGAAGACACGAGGAAGACGCCAGGTCAAGGGGGTGGGAGCGGGTGTAGAGGGTGGGATGTTGGTAACTTAGGTGATCTTGAAAATAAACCGTGCAACTTGAAGGTGGTTGGCTCCTTACGAAGGCGGAAGAGGCCGTGTGGGGTGAGGAAGCAGGCTCACGGCTCTAAACTGCTCGCGCTACACCGCTTTCTAGGGAGTAGTGCGCAAATGATGTCAGTGTGGAGGGTTCCAGATTTCGAGGGTCGATGTATGAGGAGGAGGCATTTGGAGGAGTTGTTGAAGGTTCTCTAACGCGTAAATTTTGGACAGTGCCAAAAGAGGTGCTCGAGATTGGCAGGTGTGAGGGAGGCGGAGAACGTACATCGAGGCGGCAGGGATGGGGTGTACAATTTATGGAATGTCTCGGGGTTTAGGCTGGCATGGGCAAAATTTTTGTTCATAAAAATTTTGGCGGATCTTGGGAGTAGGGGCAGAGCACATGAAAAGTCGGTTGGAGTGAGGTTCATGAGACAGTCTTTTTTTTGTACCGTAGGATCTGTATGTGTGGCGGTAATGACTCAGGAGGCGGAGGAGCCTACTCGGGTAGCAGCGGAGGACGGGAAGGTATACACTCCCGTGCAGCCGAGTGGGCTGCCTGATTTTCCGGTGAGGTCTTCTCTTGTCCAGGCGGCCAGTCAATGCGAAGATGGATGCCGTTAGATTTTTGGATGGATATCTGATGCAGGATTTTGTTGGCGATGGGATTGGTCGATGTGGGACTTCGTAGAATTTTTAGGGCTTCGAATGAGTCTGTCAGGATGCGTATTTGTGAAGGGATGGAGGAGTGAAAGTCGAACATGAGGAAGTCGATGGCTTGAACGATGGCATGGAGTTGTGCTTCCAGAATGGTAGCACATGGAATATGAAGAGTTCGTTTACCTTGGATGGAGGAGAGATCAGGTGATGTCCATGCGGTGCCAACTAGTGGGTGAGCTATGCTTGCGTTGGTGTAAATATCAATTTCGTGGGGGCGTTTACTGTTCCGGAGGGCGTAATGCGGCCTGCGTGGACTGGGTGTGCGTTGCGTGGGACGGGATGCGTGGCCGCAGAGTCCATGACAGAAGGGCGGTGCCAGGAAGCCAAAGGTGGTGGGATTTCGTGTGGTTGCAACGACTTCAGATTGTCCCATACGATGATGGATATTGATGAGGTAATGAGCGTTTATGAATGGATTGATGTACGTGCCCTTGAATGATATTTTCCAAGGGGGGAGAGAAACGGTAGCTTGCAGGTTCTCAAGACGAGTATGTTTGGGTAGTCCAGTGATGGTGCGAAGGCTGTCTCTGCGCATATTTTGAAGGTTTCTCATGTGCGTTTTGTTAAGATCGTAAGATTGGGCTGCATAACGTATGGTACGAAAGGCGAGAGCTTGTGCTAAAGGTTGGGTCACCTTCTGGCTTGCTCCGCCATATTTGTTCGACAGGCAACGTATGGCATGTTGGATTGTTTTCCATTTAGGTTTGAGTTGTTGTAGCCATATTTACGGACTGTTTTTGTGTCCGATTGGGATTCCGAGTAATCGTATGGGTTGGAAACCAGCGGTTATAGAGGTACCGGCGAGAAGAGTTATAGGATTATAGAGCGAAGGCGGTTTGTGGCCAAATACGGGTAAGAATTCGGTTTTTTGAGGGGCCAATTCGAGACCAACAGTGATCAATGAGCATTCAAGGCTATTTGCTGCGGCTTGGAGTTAGGTTTGCATGTCTTCCGGGCATGGAAAGTCGGCTGATTCAGTCCATATGGTTACGTCGTCTGCATACATTGTGAAGCGCGCAGCAGAGTCACGCTCGAGATTTCGAGCTACCCTCGCCATGGCGAGGTTAAAGAGGATCGGAGAAAGTATGGATCCCTAGGTACCCCACGGTCAAGGTAGTATGTGCGAGGAGTCCAGCCTGGGTGAGATACTTGAATTCGTATTGGACGAGCGTTCCGGAACTTGCTGATCCAGATTTGAGCCCGGGCACTTGGGTAGGATGTGCCAGTTCTTCTAGTATGGCGGATTGGCTAACGCTGTCAAAAGCCTTGCGCATGTTTACTGCTAGGATCAGGTCGGGAGAGAGTGGGTATGATGGGAGCGATTTATCACGCGGCGTAATAGCCAGAGGCTATCGTGAGTGCTCAGGTTTGGACGGAAGCCAGTCTGCGCAGGGTGAAAGTATGACTGTACATATTACAGGTAATGGGTCATATGGTTATTGATGAGCCGTTCTATAAGTTTGCAGAACACAGGAGTGAGCGAGATGGGGCGAAGGTTTGTGAGGTCAGTTGGGCAGGTACCAGGCTTCTTGGGTTTGCGAATAGGGAAGATGAGAGTTAACAGGTTCAGGAACTTCACCAGTTTCCCAGCAGCGTTTAACATGGTCAAGTGAGACAATGAGAGAAGTCTTCGGCAAGTTGCGGAGGTGTTTCCAAGTTACACCGTCATGTCCCAGGGGCACATTTGGGTTTACCTTGAATAATGGCCGTGTGAAGTTCATTGAAGGTGAAGGGAAGGTCGAGGTCGTCCTGCGGCGAGGAAATAGGTATGTATTTAAGAGGAGGAGGAGAATTGATTTGGGCGTGGGGGAAGAAAGGCATACAAACATCATGCTCAAAGGTGACAGGGTGTTTTGTGAGAGTGAGAGTAGAAACGAGCGGAAGTCGATGTTTTTTGTTAGGGCATTGACTTTGGTGGATCTTTCATATAGCCCGAAGACCTTTTCCGTCCCCGAGCGTTGCACACAGATAATTCCAGTGGTTAAGAGAAAGGTGGCGTTGATATGGCGTGATACGTTTATACTGCCGATGGATGCGGGAAAGGATTTAATGGCGTTTGCTGGCAGTGCGGTACAATTGTGTGAGAAAGTATAGAATTTTTCATGTGTTTCAGAGGTGGGCATCGAGAGCCAGTTTGTCTGAGGAACACTCGATTTCTTCGGTGGCTGCTTGGGTACCAGTTCGAAAGAGATTCGCAAAATCATCGAATGAGGTGGGAGGGTCTTTTTGATCGATATGTTCGAAGAAAATGTCCCAGCAAAGTCGTGATAGGGTTTGCTTGGTACGTGTTTTTTTGCCATGACACGTTATAAGGAGGGGGAAGTAATCACCACCTCAGGTTGTAGAGTTTGGGGACCACCCCTAATGAGACCAGGTGTTGCTCAAGTGAGGTCCGGCATGGTGTCTTCCTGAGCTTTATGAAGGTAAATTCTTGTTTTTAAAAAGGTTCATTGATACGAATAAAATTGTGGATATCCATTGTGTCGGCGAGAGAGCTTCCTCGAGCAGAGGTGCGGCTGTAACCCCATTGAGAGTGAGGGGCGTTGAAGTCACCACCAACTATTATTGGAATATTTGGGTGATGGCTTATGAGAGCCGGTTTTAGGGAAACTCGGAAGAGCGTGAGCTACTCTCGTTTAGGTTTACAGTAGGCTGAGACCAGAGAAATTTTGCGGCCAGTGGGGACGCGTGTGAGAACTGCAACGACTTCGTGATTACAGGACGTGAACTCAGGGAGGACGATCGGTGAGGTCGCGAAATGAGACTGTACAAAAATGGCGGCAAACCCTGGAGTGATAGCTGATTTTACTTTGCAGCGTCCGCGGGTTTGTTTATTGATATATGGGTGAACAATATACATTTTTTACACGGCGGCGATTAGATCCAGCGTAATGTCCGCCAGCGCATTTTTCTTCGTCGTCGTCATTGGTCTTTGGTAATGTGCTGTGGGGTATTGCCTACCTATCTGTCGCGTGATAATATATCGGTTTACCGGGCTGCAAGTTTAACACTGTTTTAGTTACTTGTCTTAAAAGTGCAACTTATTTGATACTTTGTGGTGCACATGCAGCGTTGCTCAAGAAAGTAGTAAAACAGTGTATCTTAAGGCGATATTTCCCCTTGAGATTGCTATTTTTATCATTACTCAGCGTGGATGGCAGTAGAATCAAGTTTTGTTTTCGTTTCGGCCTATTATATCCTAAAGTCTTGTAATCTGTCTTTCTGGGAACTGCAATTTCTCGTTGGTGTAACAAATTTGCTGGTTGAGCCGAAAAAAAATGGTTTAAATTGGTACATGTTAAAGTAACACGTTGCAGTTTGACAAATGCTACTAATCAAAGGGACTGTATTAGTAGACACAATGGTGACCCCATTTATGTAAAAAGAGAGAGCCACTTTTCGGTGTTGTGTTTGATGAAAAAACAGTCGTATCTGACATCACAGAACTTATACATAAAGGCCAGAAAATTTGGTTAATCGTTTTCTGAGATGTGTTATTCGGTGATATATTCTATCCCATACTACGTTACGTTGTGTTATATTACGTTATGATATCTCCACTAACGTTCCATTTTTCATAGAATGTATCTGTTGCGTCACTGCAAATATAGCGTATTTTGTATTGGGTGCTCTTCTAGCCAATCGTCTGTGTGTTCAAACAGTGTATATAATATTTCTGTACCAGCGAGCTGAATTACCCAAACTGAAAAAAGCCCTCACAACAGGCCTAAGGCGTGTACAAACATTTCTTCTGCGTTTTACCCACTTGGTGTGGTCTGGAATAAACTATAGGAGTATGGCGTATATGTCACAAACAAATACATGACAAGAAGTACTAGACTCACTGGCGAATTTCGCGTAAGGTGTGGTTTTTCACACAATCTTTTCACAAAGCTACAGATTCGGCTGCAATCAACGGTCCCTAGCGAATGTAAGAAAACTATTTATACACATAGAAAAGTTTCTCTAGAAACAACCAACCTTTTCATTTCTGACACAACAAGTCAAACGTTTAAATTTATGCTTAAATATATTTGCTACTTTCTCACTCAAAATAAAAAAAGAAGCGGCTCCATTTTTTGTAACTTTTTTAAAAATAGTTTGTAATAGCTTGTTTGTAAAAATACATAAAACCTGAGTGCCAAGATGTGCAATTTCGCAGCATAGCTTTTTACTGTAAAATATTTTTTTTTCAGTATTCTACAGCGATGCTTATATTCTTTCTTCACTCTGTCCTCGGTGGCACATCCACCAAACTTTATTTCAAGATGAACAATGAACGTGAAAAGTAGCATCTCAACAGCGGTAACTTACGCAAAGTTCCTGGTTATATATTTCATTTTCATATGTATTTCATATATTTCCCGGAGCTCCCTGGCTGGTAAACAGACAGGGACCCATCCGCCGGAGCTCGACCTCGGCTCCGACGACCACCGTTTGCGGTTTCCTAATCTTCACCTTTAAACACATCATCATCACGTTAGGCTTCAGCTTATGTTGGGGGGCTCGGCGTCCGCAGTGTGCCATATACCGTCACCGACATTGCTGAACGTGCCCCGTTCAGGGGTGTACGAGTTTATTATTGTTATGAATGAACGCCAACTATCTCGTTTTGCCTCACGGCGCAAACGTTTTCCGAACGCATTTGCCCTTTTTAACAACAAGATACTGTCGGTTCCCTACGTGGGGAACCGACGAAGGTTACACCACGCATTGTTGTGGGCCTGTCCTGCCCGCCTACTGTACATATTCCCCCACGGCCTCCTCAGGGTTCACGGGGCGCACGAAGTGTGGGGTATGGACGTTTCGGCGGCATCGAGGATATGCGCCGTGAGTAGTAGCGTAGTCTGGTCAACGTGTAGGCGTCTTATGGCTGTGTAGTGTACTTTGGATGTCTCTGTAAATGTATTCTAGTTAGGCCTTGCTTCAATGAACCTGTTATAGGAAAATGAAATGCATGGGCTTTTACCTATATATATTAGTGAGGTGGAAAAGTGGTCACGGCTTTATGAGGAAATGCCCTCACCCCACTCGAGACAAGCAAAAGGAACAGCAAAGCCATTAGCTAAGTCAAGAAATAAGCGTGTGTTCTGTCCTATGTTATATGTGTGTAGACTGTTTTTGTTTATTTGTTGAAAACTCCTGCTTTCGAGGAAATAAAAAAAGTTCTCTATCAGGCGACCTAGGCCATCCGTGCTAGAAGAGCTCCAAATACTATGGTGTGCATTAGGATCGTCGGTGAGGATGTACGGTTCGGGCATCGGGTCAACCAACACCGCGAAGTCAGAGCTAGAAAGTGCAAGATAAGGAGGCATATATAGAGCATACCGTCATCAACCTAATCAATAATATTGTGCGAATCGCTACAGCCTCAAGGACGGTGTTCAAAGTGACGCGGTGGCGTGCTACGGATTTCGGGACGATTTTAGACACAACGCCACAAGATTGTGCGCAGCCAACCCTGTCATTTCCGAATACCATGTAACTATTCTAGAAATTTCTGTCATTGCAATTCAAATCTGCTTCCTGCATTACAGTTGGATGATTAGTATGCAGTATTTCGTATACATCGCCAAGACTTTTAAGAAGGTCTCTGCAGTTCCACTGGATTATGCTTTCTCTATCCATTATTACGTGTTCGGAGCTACTGGAGTTTGTATTTTCTGTATCGTCTCTCGGGGCTTGGACTCTCGCCGGGAGAATTTTCACCATTCTACAGGTTCGGTTGCGAAACCCGTTACTTCCGATGCGACAAAGAGAGGAACGCCCCTCGTTTATTTCTCCTCGGATGTTTTAGGGGTGCCCGACCGACCAGCACCCCTGGAATTCCACCTATTTGGGTTCATTTCGTTTTTGAGCCGCTACCGCTGAAGGTGTCGGTATCAGCACAGGTGGCATTAGCGGAGATGGGAGCTGAAGAGGCACAGGTTGGAGCCGATGCGTGCCCACCGGTTCCGTCGCCTCCACAGACTCCACTGGAAGCAGGGAGGGAGGAGAAGGAGGGCCTGGAGGGGAATCAGTCTCGACAGTCAATGTAGGCACCACAGCCGCTGCTGGCTCCACAAGCGCGGTAGTGACGGGTTGGGCTGCCCGAGGTAACTTGATATGGGGAGACAACGCCCGACTCGCGTTACTGGGTTCCCGCTTAAACCAGACGTCGATCCACCACCACCTGCTCCCCCCTGCCGAGCCGCTCGACGTAAGTCCCCAGGTGTAGAGAGGGAAAACTATTTCACGCCTCTTGGAAGGTATTGGTTTTTTTTACCTCTTCGTTAATGAATTTTTTCTGTAGTTGAAATTTTTCACAAGTGCGAGAGCATGCCGCGCGTAGAGCCTGACAGTTCGGGTAGGCGAAGTTGGTTGCAGTGAAGTTGTAGGATGGATGTTCATTCTTGGCGCATTTGGAACATATTGTTCTTTCGCGTCAGAAGTTGGTACCATGACCGAACTGCTGGCACTTAAAACAACACCGCGAGTTCGGGATGTACAGCCGTACAGAACAATTAAAAATTGGCCACGCACCTGCTACTTTCGTTGCAAATGTCTCCGAAAGACGATAGTTGGCTAGGGCCCCTGCCAAGTAAAGCTCCCTTCTTCTTCCCGCTCACCTCCTAAGCTGTTCCTTTTCTGTCTCTTTCTTCCGAAGATGACACGCTAGAGGTTTGCTCAGGTGAATTTAAATTAACTGAGACTGTACTGTTCCAAGTCATGTGTTTTGATGCCAGCGCTGCCATTCGGCGGATACGCGCGTCAATTGAGGCACCCTTCTATGACACTTATAGAATAACGAAGCCCTACTACACGAGCTGGACCCGCGGAACTTGGATCACATCTTACATATGGCCAGAAGGTATTGCGGTAACAGCAAGTGACGGTTTTCTCCTGTTCATGTATATTTCCCTTGCTATAGAAAACACCAAGCATTCATAAATTTTTAATAAAGGCACACTGTAATTATCACTTATTGTGTTGATTTTCTGCATTATATTCGCATAATGTCTTGTTCTTGTTCATCAATGTGGGCTAGAATGAAGACTGATCGGACTTAGATGTTTACATTTGGCTGTGAGTATATGAGTCTGGTTGGCCTATTTTATTTCACTATGGCCGGGTGACTTAGTCGAGTTACAGACACAGAGACAAAGAAACCAAAATTTCTGCGTTTTATTAGCCCAAGAAAGACTATCATCTGTTATAAAATCTGCGTTTACATGCTCGGCCAGTATGCAGCGGTCGAAAGTCAGTAACAGGCGTTTGATTGCTATTTCTTTGCTTTCTGTCCTAATGGCAATGCGCCTTACTGCTGTCATGAATTGGGTTTTTACACATTTGAGCACATCCGTCTCTTTCTCGGTAAGACTATATGGCTCAGATATCACACCCTGGGAGCTGTTGAGGCTGCTGTGGGGTCTGACCCCAATATCCCGGTCTGCCTTGCGGGTTTGGCTGATGAGATTTGTGGCTTGCTGCTGCGCGTTGACCTCAAACAAAACTTTACCAGTTCTTAGTTTGTTAGTATTATATCTCTTGCCAAGGACGGCGTGAAGAATCTTAGATACAAGAACCAGGATGGTGAAGAAAGAGGCTTGGATTTATCAACAGATTCAACCATCAAAACACGGGAGAGTTGTCGGGTTTTTGGTGGTGCTGATGGCAGGCAGAGGTGGGAAAGACACGTCGGTGCGGACCTTTTTCAGGGTCTGATCATGCTTGGAGGGGGTTTTTCATTTTCCATATGGCTTTTAAAAGCAAAAAACGAGGTTTCTGCGAAAATACCAGAATGTAGAACTCGTCGAGGAACCCGTAGAAGACTCCCATTGTCACATAGCTATTGTCACATAGCCCTTTTTGAAGCTACCAACCAGACTACTTCCTCTAAAAGGAGCAATTTTTTTCACTTGGGGAACCCTGAAACTGAGAGAGGTACCGGAGCTGCCTGCCTGGTAAACCGACACGCAACCCATCCGCCGGGGCTTGGCCTGTGCTCCGAGGGCCACCGTTTGAGTTTTTTATCCATCACCTTAAAACACATCGCTACGATAGTTTACAGCTTCAGTATTAGGCTCGGGGTCCGCGGTTTCGCCTATACGGTCGACAAGATTACTGAAGGTGCCCCCTGTGGGTTGCTCTTCAAAACTGAAGAAGGGACGGGAGCTATTCCATGAGAGTGTTTCTGGTCGCCGTTGTCACTGGTAGTGAAATGTTCTATGAATTTCACTCCATCAATGATGCAATCTGTCAGCACACCTTCTGCCCTAATTGTTGTCCATATTTCCATAAACCACGAATAGACTTTTCCCGGACGTCCGCTACTAGGGTTCTAGACTACGTTTACTCGATAGCATGTATTTCATTGTTGTTCTCTTTTGTGAAGGCGGATCAGCTTCGCGTTTGTACGCAATTGCGGGAGATTTCAGGCTATCCGCCAGACTCAAATATAGTGGCGTGGTGGGATGTAGTTTGAAATATATTTCCTTGTGGCCCCCTCGTGTTCAAATCAATCGGTATTTTTAAATATACGCTTTAATAGAGACCTGACCAGACCAAATGGTGCAGGTGAAATTATTTGTAATTACTTATTAGTCAAATTCGAATTAACAAGCTTTACTGTATAACCTGATAAAATAAATGTAACAATACAATGAATGTCAGCATAACACCAAGTCCACTAAATGTAACAATACAATGAATGTCAGTATAACACCAACGCTGCAAGGTTGATTGGCCGAATGAAGGCAAATTTTTGTTGCTCAGAAATACATAACATAAATAAATAAAAGTACATTTTATTTCTGCATAATAAATTGTACATATGGGTTGCAGTTTAAAAAGGCATGTCTGCGTTCTTTTAAGGATGAGGTCATTATTATACAGAATGTTTTTACCACTCTGTAAGGTTCTAGCATGTGTTAGAAATCTTGAAATGGGCCCCTTATGCGTTCCAGAAAGCCGCACTCTATTTTTGGTGTGTTTTGGTGGCTTTCCTCTTTTGTCGTCTTAGTGCTATTTTTAAGCAGTTAGGTTATGGGGAAGCCCTTGTTGTGTGGTCTTTTGTCGCTTGGATTTGTGTTGAAGAAAAAATATAAAATTTTCTGCGGGTAATACAAGGATGCAAAAAAACACACGCTGCAGGGCAAACGCACAAATTCAGATGTAACGCACACAGATCTTGCATCCATAACAGGCAGGTATAAAAAAATATTATTCTGGGAAACTAATATTTCTCTAAAAATACTGCAATACCTTGACAGTTCAGAGTAATCTACACAAGGTACAAAATATTAGACCTAAAAAGTAACAATGTGTTGCGAAGGGTTATCGACCACCGCCACAGTGCAAAATAAAACAGATATATTTTTAAAATTATATGTATCTTCATTTCACAACAGAAATGTTCAAAGAAGACGTCCAGGAATAACTCGAATTTCGGCTACGCAAAACGCCAACATTGTGGAAAAATTTGGTGCAAACGTGAAACCTGCGTACAGAAACAGCGAAAGGTATATTTTAGCTTAACGCTAGATAAAAGCTGAAATGATAATAGGTAATGTGAACTTCGTGTTGAAAGCGCTGAATAAATGCTTGAATACAACACAAAATACAGCATTTACTTCATTTTGAAGCCCCGACCTATGTAACCCCTTATCTCGTCTGCAAAAAATAGGCAAGATCCTGTTTTCTAAAACGACCACTTACGAAAGTATTCTGAAAGAACCACAGTGAAGAAGTCTTATATGAGAGCGGCATAACTAAAAATAACTTATTGCTTTATAGTAAATAGAAAATTTGCGGATACACGCCATAACGAAATGCATCGCAATAAATGACGCGACAAAAGAAGAAATAACGACGAAACAGCGGTAAAGTCGCCCCTGAATTTATTAGAAAAACACACACGCATATGTATAATTACTCATTTATGAAAATTCACGTGGCTTCCTATTATGTCTGTCGCGATTGCAGCAAAAGTACAACGTTGTGAAACTACACCTGCCAAATACCACACAACACCCACTGCACCAGACAGTAAACCAAAATTCACTCCATCACCTTGGCAAACGCGATAACGTGCACTGACACAATTCACGTACCAAGGACTACCCTACTGTGTACTGCGACCATAAAAGAACACATTTAACTCTCGCCTAACGACACTGAAGGTATGCTGACGCACTTTTCACCCTTTTTTCTAATCTGACACGATTCTATATTTGGAACAAACCCACAATTGACACAATGCTGAGCGGGAAGCGGGAATCGAACCCACAACCTCCGCATAACTAGCTCAATGGTAGAGCACCGCACGCGTTATGCGGAGGTTGTGGGTTCGATTCCCGCTTCCGGAAAAAACGGCGCATTTTTTCTCGACTTGAATTTTCAATTATTTATTCCTGAAAAAAAAAATGCAATCATACCTCATTCGGCACTATAAAGCACTGTTAAAACGCCAAACAGCACTGGCAATAAGGACTGCAACTTTGATATATATATATATATATATATATATATATATATATATATATATATATATATATATATATATATATATATATATATATAAATATATATATATATATATATGTGTGTGTGTGTGTGTGTTTGTGTATGTTTTCTAATAAATTCAGTGGCGAGTTCAGCGGTGTAACATCGTTATTTCTTTATTTCGGCCGTCCTTTCTTGCGCGGAGTTTCGTTATGGCCAGTATGAACCAACTAGCCGAACCTGCCATCCTTCTGCGGATACACAATTATCGTCACCGAAGTGAATAGAAAATGAGTGCTTTGGTTTACAGTGTGCGTAATTTGTCGCAAATAACTTGTCAGGTAATTTTACCTGCATCCTAAGTGTATCAAGAGCTTCCTTCGCATACGGTATGGCGAAAGTAGATGATGTTCATAAAGGTTTCACAAAACCCGATCTTGTGTGTTTGTATTGCTTTAGAATATATTTCGCAAATCGCTTGTTTTATTATTTCAAGGTTCTCGCAGCATTCAAAAAATTATTGTTAGATTCTTATAGCTGATATAATACTTTTATTCACTATACACCCTGGTGGTTTTCTTAAGGGCTTAGATCCAGCGTTCCCGCACCCAGCTGTGACATATACGTAGGAATGAAAGCACACTCTCTCGTGTTCATCTTTTAATCCTGCGCTCGCTATCCCGCGCTGACACATTGTAGTGGTACTAAGTGTATGTACCCTAAACTTTCCTCAATACGCCAACTAAGCCCAACTCGAGCCACCAGTGGAAAAGCAGGCCTCAACCCCAAGTTTAGGCTAACACCAGAAAAATTGTATAACATAGACGTCGCGACAGGCACCATAAAAACGCAGCCGCCAAGACCAAAGCTGCGAGCACTCCTGTATATTTAGAGGAACCTGGTAGCCCCCTTCATTACGAAAGTTACGTTCAGGTGAATCTGACGACAGGCTGGAACATATACACTGTTCCGGATGTCTACTAATTGAACAACGACGGCTCATTGTTGCTTGACTTCTTTTATCTTGAAAACTCTGCTCAAATTCCGTTCGAGAATTTCGAGCGCACCATACCACAAATAAAGTTGAATATTTACCTTTTGAAAACGATCACCAGCCTGGTAGGCAAGGCACTGGCCAAGCAGTTGGTGCTGACATGCAAAGAATATTGCGATGTAAGCTTTCTTGTATTTGTTGATAAAATTAAGAACCTTAATTGCCGTTGTTTTAATTAGGGGGGCAATCCCCCCTTGTGAATAAGGATGATGTGTCATAGCGGAGCCCGAGGCCGACGTAGATGAACACGAAGAAAGAGAATGCAAATTTCCCGCGAAGAGAGCGGACGAATAACAAGGTGACGCGATGGAGGCACGTGGGGAAATAACAAGTGTGGTGGTGACTGATGCGGCGGACACAGGCACAGCTAATGCAAGAGTGCCGCGACGGCTGGGTAAAGGCTATTTAAGCCCGGGGCACAGGCCGGGAGGAGAGAGATCAGAAGAACGCCACAGCCGGAAGGTCAGGTGGCACGTGTCCGAGGAACCAGTTTGGGTGTACGAGGCCACGCCATCGACCAGAGCCACGTCAGCCTGGGCCGGAGTGGACCGACGTGGTATCGGCTCCTACTTCCACGTCGTACCACCAACCTGCGCTTTGGTGGCCCCAGCGTGGACGGTCGGGCGCCTGCGTACAGCGAGCACGCACCGTTAACTAACGCCTCGGCGGTCCCCACGCGGCGACGTTCCCGGAACTTCCCGATGCTACCGGCTATCACTGCGACGGCCCCGAGGACAGGGGTTGCTTCCCGCTACGAGGGCTTCCACGAGGAGTAGCTGAAAAGCGGTCCACCGTTTGAATATAACGCCCTACTACGTGAGTACCACCCCCACCGGCGCCGCGGCAGCGGACAACTACGACTAACAGCATGTCACGGCCACACTACGGGTACGACACGTCAGCGCCGGAGACAGCGGTAGGTCCGCCGCTAGAGACTTGGGATTATATGACCATTGTTGATAGTATTGTTAATATAGACGTTGTATAGAGTGGAAATAGGACGGGTTGATTTATTTGGGACTTCACTGTAGTGACTTTTGGTGTGGTTTGCTGGCGTTTTGGTGTTTTCATTACCGATTAGTAATTAGGAATTCCTTTGGTTGAGTTCTTTGTTTCCTTTGTTGTTTATTTTGCTTAGGGGTTGTAGTTGTGCCTAATAGATGTGTGCGGTGGTAAATGTGCCAACGATTCTCCCGTGTTCATTCTTCTGAGATGGTCTAGACGTGCCACAAAACGTTACAGCTCTGGAGAGCCAGAAAAAATGTTAGTGCAAAACTAAGTTCTCTAGCGCGAGAAAAAAGCAAGACCTCTTAGTTTGCCTTGTCTGTTATCCTCCTAAGGGGGCGTCTAAGTTCATGTATGAGGCAACCCGAACGGAAATGACGCTCCAATTCTAAACGAGACAGTACCAATGCTTGTTTAATGTTCTGGTCTTAGAGACGCGAAATCGTAGGCACAGCTGTCAGGGAGGAGCAGTGCAAAATGTTTCCAAGGACAGCGCTACACCAAGTATTCTCAACGACCGATGCGATCTGTGAAGAATTGCAACACGCATTGGAAACGTTAACATCGCAAGAACCACCTGTCCATCTGCAAGCAATGCTTAACCCCAATACCATTCGCCACCCCATTTTACCGAGTACTACTACTAAGCAGAAATCGCCTACTGTTATCCACTGCCATCCGCCCTACCACCTGGGCTGCAACACTGGAACCTCAGGAAGATTCGGGAGAAGCCATTCGTACAGACGGGCGCTGCCTCTACAACAAAATTGGTCTTGGGGGTTTCTCCGGCATCTCATAGCGCTCCTAGCACCATAAATGACAGCATGAGATTGAGGAGACTTTCTTTGATATGAGCCGTGACCTACCCACTTTTAACCATTCTCCGTCACTCTATGAAAATTCTTGCGCGAGCAGCAGAACAAAGCTGACTTCGAATGTTGGAGGTCCCCGGGTCACTAATCGGAAAATGAAAACACCAGGTTAAGTAGGGGAAGTTGCGCTGCGGCAAAATCTAAATCTCTCAAAGTAAGCAACAACACATCGAATGCCAAAAATTATGGCTCCAGTAAACCAGATACAGGCAACTAATCCTCCGCAACACGACCGGACACCTGCGTGACGAAACCAACCCCGCAACTAAGAACCCGACGACGATGTCGACGCGCAGTCACTCATGATAAACGCGAATGAGCCATGTTCAGCGCGCCGACGAAATCGATACTTTGCAACGATTACTCACACACAGCGCCCGATCTAAGGCCTTGAAGTAGTCCCTGTAATAGACAAGGGCAACCAAATAATCAGTGATGGGCGGAATGTTCATATAGAAACTGAAAGAAGTGTTGGGAACTTTGTACTGTCCGCACATACGCAAAGCTGGGAGCCATATCCTCTTGGAAGGTGGCACCAGAGCATCATTTGTCGCCATAAACGGTACCATGCACCCTTCTGGGTTGGTGATTCTGTCAAATTGCTGTTGAAATGTCATTTTTGGTGCGGACGTTTTCACAAGCACGAGGGCGATAATTGACTTGCAAGCGACGTCCGTAAGTTACTCCGCCGATTATGCCGGCACACTCAAGCGAAGCCTGGTCACCGTGCATTTATAAGGATAGGCGGGAATCATACCACCCTCTAGACCGTCGCAAGCGTGATCATCCCTTTTTACCGTACCGTAACAACAAAGATGATACGCGTCCTGATAGACTACAAGGAAATCCACAACGCCACCAGGCCAAAGGCTTTCAAGCGCAACTTGCGTGCATCAGGCCTCAAGAATTCTATCCTCCAAAAAAAAAGCTCAACCCTGCAGACTGAAGAAATTACGTCTTCTCGATCCCGCCGACATTCATACAAAATTTTTTGAACCGTTGACAAAGTATAGCAGCATAATAACGGCTAACCTGAAATCCTACTTTTCTCACCACGTCACCCGCTTACGTGACTCCCAGGTAAAAAAACGCCGCCAAATAAACTCGCCGGTTTTCTGCAGCTGACCGCTTTCCTATTGGTGCTATTCCAACAGAGCAGAATACCCCATCTGTGTCCGTTCTCTACACCACAAAACGAGAACTTCAGTGCGCTAGGAACGTAGTATACAACAGTGTACCAAGGGACGGCTGCTCCTAAGGAGGGAGCAGCACGAGGTCACAAAAATTATCTCTCGCCAAATTGTGCTGCGACATGAAGTCTAAATTTTCAACTATGGAACACGGGACCGCCTTCATTTTCGAGTTATAGAAGGCGCTTGTGCTACGGCAGCACGAATCACGAAAAAACAAGTCAGTGCCCCTGTCAAACAAACAACATAACGCAACTCCTGTACAAGATAATGGCGGTTAGGCTGCAAATATACGTCGACTTTCCACACAAGGGAAGAGACTAACTGTTTCATCATGTCCTCTTCGCGTGCTGCACAAATATCCAGGAAACTGCGCTCATGACACCATTCGAGGTTATCTACCTAGGCCGCCGACTACTTTGATCGCTGACATGCCCCCACACATAGAAGACGACCACCTCAACGCCGGCGTCCAGGAATGCACAAGCAAAGCGGGTGAGGCCAGTACGTACGCTCGAGTTCTTACAACAGACAAGCCGCTGGTGGATGCCGGACGCGAGATTCTCTGACACCAAGATACCCACTTCCATATAGGCAGTGTAGTGTGGGTTTGGAAACCAAATAAACGACGTGTATTGAGTGAGGAGTTCTTTCCTAGAATCTCCATACCACCGAGAATTTCGCTACTTGTTAAACAAAGTTATCTACGAGGTTCTTGGGCGGTAACTCTAGCACATCACGAAAACCTACTAAGCAAATATTAAACTTTTATTGCTCACTCTACCCTTTTTATTTTTAGCGTGACGTGAAGCGCAGTTATAAAAGTGGTGACTAAAAATAGCTGCTGAACTAATTTCTTTATTCTCGTCGCAAATGAACGTGGCGCTTCAAGAAACAATGCACACAAATCAGAAAAAACGGTAAGCGTGAGCGCTACTTCAACTGATTTATTGTACTTAGATCTTGTACGTGGATCTGCAGGAGTTTCCGCAGTTGAAATTGCCGCCTGACCAGAAGACACCCGTAACGCAAGATGTTCGTCACCGCATACCAAGTGTAGAAAACAGAGGAGTGGGCGACATAAAGAGAGGACCACTTTATTGCGCCAGCGGCAAGAACCAATCCGGAAAATCCTAATGTTGATGACACCCACCACTTTGTTTCCCGCCTCCGTTAAGTTCCCGCGAGGTTAATCGTCCTCTTCTTTTCCCTGTCATTTAAATGTGTAACAGGCTCCGGGGCCAGCCAGATACGAAGCAACAGGTTGCAGCAGGGTTACGAATCTTGACGTAAGGCCAGGACGTCTTTACCATTTCGACTACGTGGATCCATGTCAACAGTATGCTCGGAGGTTTCTAGGTGGTATAAAAGTTGCACAGGTCGGGGCACAAATGCCCCAGAAGAGAAACGGAATTGACACGAACTTTCTCATTTTTGCCTGGGCAAAGTTCTTCCACAACCGCATCCCCCACGTTTGTCTCGGTGTGCCTCTTTCTTCCAAAAAGACGACGTCTTGCAGCTTGATGGTCGCTCGTGATCTGCAATCCCTGGTAGGTGCAGAGCGAAATTCTAGAAGGTACTGCCGGCGCCGTCGTTCACAGAGCGCATTTATTAGCTTTTGCCCATTCCTCCATTTTTACGCCGTATCTCAGCTAACTGCTGCTTCGTCGAGTATAGAAGTTATAAATTCATAAGTTAGCATGGTCAGCCGTTGTACCATCAGAAAATGCTGAGGTGTGAACGGCCTGGGTTCATAGGCTCCGAGTATGTGTAAGTAATGAGCCGAGAGTTAGGCATTGCTTTTACTTGATGTAATATCGTGAAAACGTTCTTTAAAGTCACACAAGTCTTTCCAATATTTTCTACAGAGTAGTTTTGCAGGGCCGAATAAGGCGTTCCCAGAACCTCCAAACCAAGACGTTTATTCAGCCATATTTTTCCATTGAATCCGCTTATATAAAAAGAATGTCAGAAGAATCTTTTCTCGCATGATGGGCAGAAAGGTGTAAGATCTTTTTGTGCTCTTTTTAAAGTCTTGCCATTGTCAGACTTAACACTTTGCAGAGTAAAACTTTTCACAGTCCTGGTGTACACACAAATTGTTGAAAAGCGAGCCTAAACTCTCCCATCAAAAGATGTCTGGCGAGTTCTAAATGAACTCCTCGCAAAAAGGCTCCTGTGAAGATCGGGATGTACGACTTTTAATGTATTCCCTTTAATTTGCAGAGCAGTAGACCAGCAAAGCCAATGGCGGTTACATCAAATGGCGGGGCCTGATGCTTCATCTGAGCTAGCAGTGGGGCAAAGGGTTCAGAATATGGTTTAGAAGCGAAGCGCCGACATACCATCCACTCGTGTATTACACTTCTTGTCATTAGCTGGGCTCGTAGCATCAATACCCTTTCCCTAAATTCGCGAGGAAGTCGCAAATGCAGCGTCTAAGAACCTACGGTACTCATTAAGAATAATACCCCTGGAAGGTCGCTGAACTGAAGTCTTCCCCCTAATCGTACCAACCCCTTTTTGTCGCGATACGAATTGCATCGTTGTAATGTCAAATGAATTTTTTAACATCTGTACTGAAAGCTTGTTCTTGTGTTTTGTATGTCAAGTATTCTTGAGCAAGTTCGATATTGGTTGTGTGAAGAGTACCATGGTGTTTTGAATGAGGACTCCTACAGTTATCTGCGAATCTCTTGAACCTTATGGTAACTCGCTGAAGACTGCTGTAGAGCTATAGGCGCTCGCGTTTACCAATACGGAAAAGGCCTTTATTGCTGGGGTCCTCTCCTGTGTAAACGTCAGGTGTGTCTAGTGCTCGTAACGAATTCTCTGAGTACTTGGTGACAGTGCTAAGAAACTCCGGTCTTTTCTACCATAGTGGGCTTTTTGTAAGCTGTTTCGACGACACCCCTCTATTCAATAGGTCGGCAGCTTTTGCACACTTGGGGAATGTCTCCATTTACTTACATTGCTCAGGAAGTGTATTTTAGAAAAAGTGTTCCTGACAAGCGTTTTTTACTTTTTAGCTGTGCTCCGTATCCACTGTAGCACGATCATCGATTTTGATTTCTACCATGCCGAGCGCTCGTTTGAAAGCTGCGAACGGTCGGGCTGCAACTAGAGCACCCAGAAACTCAAATGATGGCAATGGCGTTTTTTTCAGCTGTGCCACTCTTGACTTTGGATGAAGCAACTGAACGTTCGAGGCTTCCAGTCCGAGCTGCATTCGCATGTAGAACACTGCTCCATAGGCTGCTGGACTAGCATCGCTGGACACCTGAGCTTTTGTCAGCCCATCTTTGTTATTTATGGGGTGTCCGAGGTATCATGATAAGAAAAGTTTAATAATTTGAGAAAGTCCATTTACCCAGGCTGTCCACTGAATAAGCATTAGGTTAAGAAGTGGTTCGTCGCAGGGATGCTTTTGCACCCCTAACTTTTCAATTAATAGTTGAGTTGGGAGGACCCAAGAGGCGATCATTCCAAAGGGGTCGTATATCATCAAAGCAACACTTGGTACCTGCGGCTTGGTAGAAACCATGGCAATTGGCATGAATTCCAGCAGATTTTCTATCAAAGGCTTCAGCGTATCAACGTCAATATTCTATAAAAGACACAAATTCTTGTTTTTTAAAAAGTGCAACACTTTATCCGCGTGTCTCTGTTATTGCAATACTCTGTACCACTTTGATTTTAGTTGTTCTTTGCATAAGTGCATTCCCGCCTACTTCAGTATCCGGAAAAAGTCTCCCACCGCTTGTTAACTTCTTCATAACTGGTAGCTCCAATCACAAGGTCAGCAACATAGAAGTGATGATTTTTTTTTATATCAGCGCGTTCGGGTAAGCCCCTCGAACTTTTTGAATGTGGGGCCGCAGCGTTGCAGCAAAAAGAAAGGGGCTGCTCGAGGGGCTGCTCTTCTACTATAGACGATACTCCTTCGTCAAACCAAAGAAACCGAAGAGCGTCGCTGCCCCTTTCAGCCAAAAATATTGGTAGTAAAAAAGCCTTTCAATGTCGGCAGATATTCCAACCTTGGAGCTTCAAATTTGGAAATAAAATGTAAACCTCTCCACAAAACGTCGTTCAAGGAAGGGCAATTATGTGCATGTGAAGACGCATCAAAGACAACACAGATTTTAGTTCTAGTTTTGTCATATTTGGCCACGGCTTGGTGAGGCGTATAGTATACCGTCGTTTCTGTTGTTTTAGTCGAATCAATCATTTCGGCGAAGCCGTTGGCATAATAACTTCTTACCGTGATGCTCTTTTTTGAACTCTCGGTCACGCTTGAGCTTCATCTGTAGGGTTTAAAGTCACTGCAGAGCGAAGAATTTGCTATTCTTGAGTTCATATTAGTTGGGCAACCATTTAGCTCTACTTGATAACGACCATTGTGTTTCATAGTACTTTTGGTATAGGTCTTGAAAACGTCGTGTTCTTCGTGTGTGAATTGTAGTTCATCTTTACATCCTAGGTGTTCAGTTTCCCAAAATGTATTAAGCTGATGTGACGTTTCTGCATTAAACACTTGCAAGGTCATGCGGTTTAAATATGTACCACCCACAAAATTCCCTACTGTCTTCTTTCGACCTCGCCGGCTTGCCCCCTACTAAGATAAGGTCACCCGTGGATGGTTTGATGAGATGTTGGAGCACAGCATCATATGCTCATGCTCAAGCAGCTGGGCCTAACCACTCCACATGATTCCCAAGAGGTCAGCAGATTGGCGAGCCTGTCGGGACAATCTGTGTCTTAAAACCAGGACTGTGCACGACCGATATCCGCGCCCCAGCATTCAAAGCTTAACCGTTTTCTTCTTGGTGCCGTGATGATCTCGAAAATAGACCTCGTTCGAACACATCATCAAATTCCCTTCGCAAAGAAGAAGACGTTCCAAAAAGTGCCATCACGACTCCTTTTGGTCTTTTTGAATTGGTCCGCATGCTGTTTTGACTACGCAATGCGGCGCAGTCGTTTCAGAGATTCGTTTCAGATATTCCTGCCGAGCCAGTTCATCCCTGCCGGAACACCTACAGCGCCTTCGCCTCCCGCTTGAACGGGTGTCCGCACACGGCATCGTCATCAACGTGGTGAAAAGTGACTTTGGAGTGTCGTCGTTCGACATCATTGCGATCATCCCAACACCACCGCCCTCAGACCTCTCTATACAAAAGTCGAGGCCATGAGACATTCTCGAATCCCACCTCCGTGACGAAACTTCGTCAGTTTCTGGGCTTTGTGCATTTTACTGCCGTTTTATACAGAACTGTGCCACCCTTCTCTGGCCAGTGAACCGCCTCCTCGGTAGTTAATCTGGTCATTGTGCGCTGCCTTGGGACGAAGCTGCTGAAGAAGCGTTCTGAATTATCAAGAGTGCCTCAGCGGACGCCGCTGTCTTGATTCATGCAAAAGTGGACGCCCCAGTCACGCTGATGACCCACGCATCCAGTACCGCGGATGGCGCCGTACTTCAGCAATAGCTCAATGACAGCTGGCAGCCTCTCGCGTTTTTCTCCAGGCGTCTCACTGCTACACTGACACGGTACAGTGTGTCCGACCGAGAGCTGCTCGCTATCTACGTCGCTGTACGCCACCTCCGCCATCTCGTTGAAGGCGGGCCCTTCCCGATCTTCATGAATCACAAGCCTCTGACGTATGCTTTTGAGCGTAGTCAGTCTCTTTATACGCCTCGCGAGGTACGACAACTTGCGTTTCTGTCTGAGTTTCACAACGGACATTCGTCACCTAAGAAGCAGTGCAAACAGATGTTCTTTGCACTGCTTCCCCGCAGACGTTCTTTGCCACGTCCACGCGCTCGGGTCAACATCGTCCCATCAGCCACTTGGTGTTTCGACAGTGCCAGACTTCAGGCCCATGATTCAGAGCTGGCCCACTTCCGGGGATCTCCGACATCCCTAACTTCGAGGTCACCCGTGAGGGGGTGACAGTCGTACATGACCTGTGCACTTCTGTTCCTGTACCTTTCGTTCACTCGATTGTGCGGATGCCAATTCTGCGGACGTTGCACAACAAGTCCTACGCTGGTGTTCATGACACTAAACACCTGGTATCTTCGCATACCGTATGGTCGCGCATGAACGCCAATCTCAGAGACAGGGTACGGGCCTGCACTTCTTGTTAATAGGCCTAGTTCACGCGCTATCCAGGTCCTCCAGCTCAACGCTTCCTCCAACGTTACGAGCGTTTTGCGGTGGTCCACATCGATATCATTGGACCGCTGCCAACCTGTCAAGTGTTCCGCTAGAGTTTTACACGCGTCGACAGCTACACGCGAGTTTCCGAAGAGCCGCCTATCCCTGACATAACGGCTACCACGGTAGCGGCAGCATTCGTCTCCAATTGGATCTCACGGTTTGGCTGTCATACAACCATCATAACGAATCGTGGCCGGCAATTCGAATTATTCATCTTTAAAGTGATTCTCTACCTGCTTAGGATGACTTGACTCTGCACGGCCACATATCACCCCCCGACCAACCGGCTAGTGGAGACCTTTCATCGCCACCTCAAGTACCTCTAACCGCTCACGAGACGCGATCTGAGTGGGGGCAGCGCCTTTCCTGACTCTTGTTGCTATTCGATGTGGTCTGGAGACCGACCGGTCCTGTTACAATGCAGAACTCGTATATGGTTCGTCCCTCCGGCTTCCCGGTCATTTCTTCGACCCGCCAGCACTGTCGTTGACTACTACCGACTATGTGCAAAGACGAAGCATGTTCTTTAGGCAACTTCAAACTCGGCCAACACGACCTCCCCAGCCAAGAGACGTTTACATCACATCAAACATTCGCAAGGCCAGCCACATTTATGTGAGCAAGACGCTGTTCCCAGGCCACGCCAACCTCACTACGCCTGCCATTTCCTGGTACTACAGTGACACTTCTCAGATTACCTCGGGGACATGCACGGCCGCCCTGACAGCATTGCCCTCGAGTGGCTCAAGACCGTCTACATGGCGAACACTGCTTTAGATCCTCCACAACAGCCTCTACGTACAGGCGTGCCTCAAGCGTCTCACGTCCACTCCGCCGCCCGCCACGTTCATTCGCGTGTGCCGCCCGTCAAAGACCACCATAGACAAATATTTGTGCTGGACAGTCGCATGTACTCCACGCCCTTCAGTCGCTACTCTCTACTATTTCCATGAGTGAAACGTAAGCGCCAAAAATTTACAGGGGCGAGAAAGGGAACGGCACAGGCGCTTACTATCAACTGAAAGTTTTATTGAAACCGAAAACACATTTATACCACCCCCAGACCGAACAAAGCTTTAATGCACAAGTAGTTCGGCTGGAGAACGCTGGGTTTCGCCTCTCCGTCCTCCAGGCAATCGGTTAGCGTCTTGTGAAACAGTTGAAAGGGTTCGCGCATCACATAACAGATACCGACCAGAGTAAAAAAGTGGCAGTCATGCCCTATGTACATGCGCTGTCGCATCGCCTCAAGAAGACAGCTGACAGATTCGGCGTCAAGGTGGTGCTCTCGGCCAGGAACAAGCTAGGCAAATTATGCGGCATGGTGAGCAACAGGCTCGATTCCCGAGGCAATTCTCCCTCACGAGGTTGTTTGATAAAACAAAGGCTCCAATTTGTTCGTTGCATGACTAATGTTGTGTACTGCATTCCCATGTCCTGTGGCCGGGTGTATGTCGGCCAGACCGGCCGCTGTCTTAATGTTCGCCTGAGGGAGCATCATTCCTCTTTTTAAGGAAAGCCCTACACACACCTGCCGCTGCACTGTTCTAAATGCGGTTGTCAGCCACGCTTCACAGACACGGAAATTGTTTTAGGCACAGAGACCGTGCCACCAGGGAAATTGCAGAAGCCTTCCATATCCGGATTAAGGGTTACGATTGCATAAGTCACCCGTCGCTCAGTATTTTAGATAAAGAAGTGCAACTTCTCAAGGAAAGGGGTAGAGGATGAGGGAAAGTAGAAGAGAAACTGGAAGGGAATGGGGCGGTTGTTCTCTTGTACAGCCGTACGCTTGTGCGAAGGGCACACGTGCTGGGTTGTTCGGTCTGGGGGTGGTATAAATGTGTTTTCGTTTTCAATAAAACTTTCAGCTGATAGTAAGCCCCTGTGCCGTTCCCTTTATCGTCCCTGAATTTTTTTTTGCGCTGAAGTTTCACTGATGGAAATTCTGCATCAGCTAGCTCGTCTCTCCATTTTGACTCTCCACTATGTTTCGAATGTCTCTACCGCACTAGGGGGACCCTTAAAACGGCATAAACATCTTCAGCAAAGAAGTGCCCATTACCAACATTGTCTACGCTCCATCAACATCATCCTGAAGCGCAGGGTGCTTCGGGAGCAAGTCTAGCCGCGCGCAGAGAATAAAATCAGGTCGCTGTGGCACCAAAATGTCTGGTGCCGTCTCTCTCGCCTTACCGGTGCTCTACAAGGTAAATAAGGATCCCATATCGCAAAACAGTGTCTTAGGCTTTCTGAACATCAATAAGCACCATTGCACAAAACTGTTTATCTATAAAAGCATGTTTGATATACGACTCAATGGCCACAGGGTGGTCCTTTGGAGATCCCCATGCCCTGAAGCCAGCCTGGCAGGTCTAGAGTAGACAATTGTACCTAAAGGAGTACATGAGTCTCAATCTTCTCGAAAAGAGCTTGCCGAGGCAGCTTTTCAAGGCAATGAGACGATAGGTTTAGGGCACGAATGGTCCTTCTCTTCTTTCATGAAAGCCAGTAAAATAACTTTCCTCTCACACTTTGGAAACTATCCCGAAACCCAACTGTTTATTAAACGGAGGATGCTTCAAATGCGTCTTTGTGTAAGTGTTGTATCATTGTGTTTGTACTGCTGTGTGTACCAGAAGCTGCATTCTTACCTGTGTAGAGAGCAGCCATCAGCTCATGAATCGAAAACAAATCGAATCGAAATGAATGGAAAACATGTAGAATTGTAAAAAGTGTGCCACATAATATTGTCACGCAGGAACCTATTTTCGCCCGACATTTTGTGCTCATGAAAGTTTGTTCAATCCGTCGTACTGGACAGGTGTTGGAAGGGTTGTGGGAGTGTGTTACCTTGGTAGTTCAGTCTGTCCTCTGTTGCATTTCCCAGGGGCAGGCTGTGTGTTTCGTCCTCCGAGTCTGTGTAAACGTGTGAAGACTTTGCGTGTATCAGTTTTTTAGTTCATGGATGTTATAACTAGAGCCCAAAACGCTCGTTTTGGGTGGTGGCGAAGGCTGTGGCTAGCGCTCCGTCCAGACGGAAAGAAATACAAGTGCTAAAGTTCTGTCAAGATGAAACAGAGCCCTGCGAATTTTTCTTCTGTCGAGACGGAATACAATTGAGAGCTTAGCGTTCCGTCCAGACGCAGTCGCCGTGAAAATTGTAGAGTTCCGCTCAAACGAAAGCAAAACCGGCTGATTAGACTCCATGATCACTCTTCTGATTTGGTGTAGAAGTTGTGCCTCGGATAGTGACGTTATGGTACCATGTTGAATTCCCCCCGGTCATGCATCAATTATTTATTTATTTATTTATTTATTTATTTATTTATTTATTTATTTATTTATTTATTTATTTATTTATTTATTTATTAAGTTATTTATTTTTGCGTGCTTATGCCAGCGTTTAGTAACAAGTAACTTTGTGCTCACTTTACAATTGACGTGGGGAGAGCTGTCGGCCTTGAATTTGCAATCAACTGGCCGATCCGCTACCGCTCACTAGTGTCAAGGCGGACGAATCTATCGCCAGAGTTCTCATCATCTGTTGGTTGTAATAGTGATCACTAATTAACGGTTATTCTGCCTAGTGAATGAGCGGAAGCGGTTCGTTTGGGTGGGTAAATATCAAGAAACACTGCTCTCGCTGCTTGTTGTGAAGCGGGTGTGGTCGAGGTAGCGGAGTTCCGTTTGACGGAGTTAGAGTTTGTATGGAGATTCTGCGGAAGTAACCGCAGGTAAGTTTACCCATGGTTACTTAACCTTAACCGCCGTTTTGCAAACTGCGGTTTTTCCTGTAGCACGTGAAATTTTAAGAGGTGACCACAGTCACTTGCTTGTGAGCTTACCAAAAATAAAATACACACTTTTAACTTCCCAATAAAAAACAAAATGGAAGCAGTGTAGACAAAAGGAAATACCGTTAAAACAGTCGTTTCAGACCCAAACGCAACGCACTCGCGCACGGCGGATTTTGGAGAGGGGCTTCCACAAGCGGCTTCCAGCGTCTTTGTTTTCTTGCGTTTGCTTGGTGTTAGGAACATTAGTTTAAACATCGCGGTGGATGTTTGACCACCGCTATCTCTGCAACTACGCATTACATTCCATAGCACAATTTTTCACCACACTAACATCCACTTCCTCACATGTGGAAGTTCTTTTCCACGATCAGATTGATTTCGAAGAGCGGCGAGGAGCTAGCTGTTGCTGCCGTGGTCCGGTCGGGTTCCAGGCGCCTTCAGTGCCGTGCGGGCCGGCGCGCCGGCACGTTTGCAAGCACGGCCGACGTGCGCGCCAATCGTTTCCGTGCTGAAAACGCACCATGATTGCCTACTTTGGTGAACGACGCATGGAATTGACAAATTTAGTACGGCATTTGTCGTACTTGATCGGGTGGATCGGAAAACCAGCCGCTGGTGACTGGCAGTCGCGCTGACTGCAAAAGCGACTCAAAGAACGCAGGCGCCTCTTGGGAGCAGCTTTGGGGCGCCGACTATTTGATAACCATACGTCTCCTCCGAACGCCAGGTGATTTTTTTTTTGCCTCCGCTGATGCGCCGCCACTTGCGTACGAACTGACGTGAACGATTTTGAGCACTGGGGCTTCGGCAACTGCGGTTAGTGATGGCCTTTGTTAATTTTGGCCCAACCGGTCAAACCACTTCCGCTCATTGACTAACCCGAGTCACATTTGTTTTATAATTACTCTCAATGAGATGATCGGCCGTCAAACAAACTGCCAAGCTCGACCACGCCCGCTTCTCAACAAGCTGCGCGACCAGTCTTTTTTGATATTTACGCAGCGGAATGAACCGCTTCTAATAATTGACTAGGCAGAATAACCGTTGATTAGTAATCACCATAATGAACTGCAAATGATCAGAACTCTGGCGATGGATACGTCAGTCTTAGCTCTTGTGAGCAGCAGCGGAGCGGCCGGTTGAGTGGAAAATAAAGACCGACTCCTGTAAAGTGGGCACGAAGTTAGCTGTTAATAAACGCAGGCACAACCACGCAACAAATAAAAAAATAAAGCATGACCGGGGGAATCCAGCGTGGTACAATAGCGTCACTATCCGAGGCGCAACCTCGACACCAAATCGGATGAGTGAGCATTGCGTCTAATCAGATGGTTTTGCTTTCGATTGGATGAAACTGTACAAATTTCACGCCGGCTCCATCTGGACGAAACGCTAAGCTCTCATTCACGACGTTTTACCGCTTTGGCCATCCAGTTAACAACAACATGACCAAGGACGAGGAAGAGGGCATTTCTTTAAATTTAACGCAGACGAAGCTTTGCTCCTTTTGATCTACTAAATATGTACTACAGTGCACTCAGTCTTACAACACTGCCGGTGGTTTGAACAAACATCGAGAAGCTGGATTAAGTTGAAATTCGAGGGACTTTAAAATTTTTAAGCAAGGTCGTCATGTGCAGATCCACCGCCCAGTGCCTTAAACCATCCTGATATGATGACTGCTGCGCTGGAGACACTTACCAGTCTCGTACAGCATTGATGACCAGAAGACTTATCCTACGGCAGCCTATACAGGCTTACGCGGTTCTCAGCGGTCGTTCGAAGAGCAACTCGCAAATATGGGTCTAATATAGCTACTTGTCTACTTGTCTACTTGTCTGGTCTACATTGAGGGTCTACTTGTAGTATCGGCCTAACTTTCAGAAATTTCGTGACCTTTTTGTGTACGACGGCATCATTGGACCCCTCGTCACGGAATGTTTCTACCTGGACGATCGCCGCCCACAATCCTCTCTCTTTAGCATGCCGAGGTCTCGGCTGCGTCTTTGGTACTGTCAGAACGATTGACTTTTAGCTTCCAAAAACAACTTGTCTACTACCATTACCGGACCTTTATGCTCTGCTGTTTTACCCTTCGAAAGCCGCCAGAACCCTTTGGCAATCCAACCAGGTGGCCACCCGAATTGGATGCTCGCATTGGCCGCCGCGCAACCAGGAACGTTCCCCACACCGCGTTGCCCTTCACCGTCTACCGACTAATCATGACTACAATTAGGCTTTTGTCAATACAGTGACGATATATCCTCAAGAAATGAATAGCCAATTCAAAACTGCAACAAACTCTGCTAAATTTGTTGTCGGCACAGAAGCAACGCCAGAGCCAGAAATTATCTTTTTGGGGAAAGAATACTCCTTCTTGTATTCTGAATTATTGGATTGTGCTTTTGGTTACCTATATCTATCAACGTCTTTTCAACCTTGCACATGCGTATAAACACCGTGGAATTTTCGCAGTCAATAATTGCGGTGTTTTTCTTTTCAGAACCTACATTTATTTTAGGTTTTTTTACAAATGAGGAGCCGAAGGTTCAAAAAGAACTTACAGGACACTGAAATAAATGAATGACAAATATCATTATTTCTATTTTTCGGGAACCTCCCACTCAGTCCGGACGCCTACAGGTAGAGCTGCGGGAAATGTCAGAAATTCGCAAGAAAATATGCCATGTAAGTTCTTATACTTTGGCACTGCTCTTTGAGAACCTTCTAGAGCACATCTGTACCAAGTTTGAACGTCATAGCAGCAAACGTTTCAAAGTTGTGAATGTTTTCTGTTATTTTCTGTGGGGGCCTGGTAAGAGCACGCATTTGAGGAACAGGCGCGCAAAACAAGTCTTTATAAATTCTGCAACAGGGTTACTCTTTAACGGCCGTACTCGCGTTATGGCGCTGCTGTACACATAGTTTTACGAGAGAAATCTGCTCGCTGGGCACTTTCTTGTAATGTTAGAGCAGAAGCCAGATAATAAACAAGTCATCAATGTATGTTAGGAAACCTTTCATTATTGACGGACCCGCTCAGAGGGAGCGCCGTGAGCTGAGCTTCAGCCTAGCCAGCTAAACATCAGCTGAGATGCCCAGCTTCTCTTTGGAAAGCAGAGCGTCCAACTAGCCATAATTTTCAGCTATATACACTTGGTATGGCAGTATCCCAGGCAGCACAGGACTGTTCGGCGAACTCAAGCCGGTATAATTTACCCGGTGATCTTCTGTCCGACCTTTTTCCTGCAGCCGTGTTCGGCCGTGTCCAAATGCGGGCCTTTTGGATCTTATACGCCCGTGCTCCTATGGCTGTCGAACGGCCAGTGCCCGCCGGCCAGTCGATCGGCTTACGTTCATACGGCCAGATTTCAGGCGTAGGGATCAGGCCATTCCCCTAATACCCGTGTGAGGCCGAAGTACGGCCACCGGAGCCCACCCGAGATGCGGTCCTCCGACTCCAGCCAGACTAAAGCGCCGGAAATTCGGGCGTGCTACGAGCATTGGAGTTCAACCACAGTACGTTAACTGTACTGAGGCCGGTGGACGACCACTGCATGCCGCTCAAGCAGATGACTCAGTCGCGCTGTGAAGCAGCACAACCCCAACATTTTGGGTCCAAGGCACCCACATCAAAAGTGAACCCGCGCGCAACCACCAGCCATCCAACCTGCAGCGCAGCCTTGCATAATTATCAGGATCAGTGGATAGCAAAATTCGTTTATTTTACAGTGCTCGCAAATGGTCGTTTCTTTAATTGCTGTCTCTTTTACAGTCGAAAACAGCAAATTTTGAATTTTTTGCAGAGCTGGAGTAGATGCATTGTTTAGATTCTGATATCTTTATCGGGGCGGTTTACCTGTAGTAAACAGGGAAGTAGGAAGGGAGGTCGGAAGGCGCATACTTTAATGGGTTTATTTCACAAAGGTGAAAATGCCGCTTTTAGCCCATTTCTTTTACCACACCCTTCCTGGAAACTTTCATTTTCTGACTAAATCAACTATTTCTAGAATAGTTGCTTGACCATTTTTGCAATATATAAAACCGGCGCGAATCTCTTTACGAAGCGTTTTGGTACTCCACAAAACACTCAGGCGCATTTAATATATATTCCTTCACACAAAAATTATGTCCAGTATTTTCCCATTTTTCTTTCAATTATATTTTATACTCAAACCACTTTTCCGATGATCTTTACAGGGCTGATCCTAGGAGAGACCGATTAAGAACTTCGATTTTCAATCTATTTTTAATATTGTTTTTTTAGTTGCGTGCACACCACTTAATAGCTGAAAAGAACCTAATTTTTCTCTAATGTCGTTCTAGGTTAAAAAACCTCTAGACGCGTTGCTTCAGGTGGCTGCAGCTGTATGCCTCTGTGTTCACGCAAGCGAAGGCGTAAACCTAGAGTTTCATAATTTTTTGAAACCAATAACAAGGCAATGGTAGTATTCATGCAGCAAATATTGTATACTGCAACGAATGAATAAATATTAGATTCAATTGGTCCAGTTTGAATGCGTATGGTTCCCATCCCCTCGGAGGCGAACTTGATTGATTGTTAGTAGGTTCTAACGTGCGGAAGCAACGCAGGCGATGAGGTGCGCCATAGTAGAGGGCTCGGGAATACTTTTTACCACCTGGGGATCTTCACGTGCGCCGGAGTCTCGTACACACAGGCGTTTTTGCTTTCGCTTCCACAAGAAAAGCGGTCACCGCAGCCAGGAATCGAACCCGCGATATCGTGCCCAGCAGCGCGGGGACCTTTTATTTATTTATTTATTTATTTATTTATTTATTTATTTATTTATTTATTTATTTATTTATTTATCTATTTATTTATTTATTTATTTATGTTTATTTTTTTTATTTAATTATTTATTTATTTATCTATTTATTTTTGTTTATTTATAAAAAAACTTATTCATTTATTTATTTCATACCCAGTTGCCTTTGCTTGCATTACAGCAGGGAGATGCATAACACTAATCATCAGATATGAGACCATATAATGAAATATTTCTACAAAGTGTGCTGAAAATCGTCATTATAAAAAAGAAAGTGGATACAATCATACGTGCAAGGCAATTACAGTCACATATTGATCTAAGAGAGAGACAGAAAGAAAAGCAAACAGAACATAAAAGGTTACGAAGGCTTAGCGCCCGTTTTGCTACTCTACACTGGGGAAGGGGTGTGCAGGGGATGAAAAACAAGCCAGTCAAAAAACAAGGGAAAGGAGCACGGCCGCACACACATTTCAGTCTTGAAATGAATCGGGCAAGACGTCACCTTGAAAGAAAAGTTAGTAATTTGCTTTAAGCTAGCGGTAACACTTTGGGATATGTAGAATGGCGCTTGGATATACTTCTCCACTTGTATTCGACTTTTCGAATGTTAGATATTACGAAAAAAGTTCAACCGGATGTTTCGCCTCTGATCTTTCGAGTCTTACCAATAATTTTACTTTTACGTTTTCTGATGCTAAGTTGACAGTGCCATTCACGTATTACGAATCGCGCTGGCCTCTTCTGTATGTTTTGTACGTATCAACCAGCTCTTTGAGGTAGGGATCCCAGAAAACACATGCGTACTGCAACATTGAGCCCGTATGAAATAAATGCGGTTGTTCTTTTAGGTTAGAAGAGTTTCGCTGAAGTTTTATAACAAAAAGCCAAGAACACTTGCAGCCGTAATTTTTGTGTTATGAACGTGCTTAGTTAACCTCTAACCACGCGTTAAATAACCTTCTCGTTCTTTATGTTCATGGGTCGTTCTTGAAGCAGTGTAATTTACTGTATACGTATTCAATTGGAATGAAGGTTGTCTTGTAAAGGTGACGTTATACACTTTTTAACATGCAACAACGTTTGTGAATCAGCACATGGGAATGTTATAAAATTCTAATCATGCTGCAGGTGTTTGGAATCAAGTTAATTAGGTATAGTCCTGAACACTATACAGTCATTCACGGATATTTTGAACACAAATTTGAGGCCAGCAGTAATAACATTTATGTGTCAGTGAGCCTTGGGTAATTCCTAAGGTCACAAGAACATATACAGACAAACAACCATTGAGAGCGACCGACGGCTGTCTAGAGCGATATACTCGGCTATCCATGCAATATCCGATTCATTGAGTGTGCAAACTGCAATGTACTAACAAAATGGGGATTTCGAACATTGTCAAATGCTTTTTTTCAGTACAAGAAAATACAGTCAACTACTTTAGGCTTATCTATTGCTAGAGCCAAATCATTGTGAACTCATCAAGCTGCTTTGAGCAAAGAAAACCTCACTAAATCCTTGTTTGCTAGGATACTGGCGATTACGTTTAACCAAATGAGTCATATCCCAAGTGTAGCTAACCTCACCTTCAAACACCGCAACTAACTTACCATCAAGGCTCGTCATTCACAAGGCTCTGTTATGGCAAATCTGAAATAAAACTTGCTTTTAAAAAGGCAGTCATTAAACCCCATGAACTAACATAGTGGAGGGCAGGAAGTTGAGCCTACCAATGCGCCAGTTTAGCCTCTCCTATGTTTATCAACAAACAAAATAGTGCAACATTGTTTTTTGCAGTATTTTTGTAAGAAGAATAGCCGAAAACCTGCGCTTTTGCGCGTCCTTGCCTATCTTTGGTGGCGATTCTTTGACATTCCACCGGTTGAGCTCCTGCGTGGTGGTCGCTTGCTCGACGCCCTATAAGGCCACCTATTTTGGTGAACCACCGCCACCCCAAGTCGGATATATCTTCGGGTCGATGTCTCCAATGGTCTCCATTTCTAGAGGGTGGGAATAGCTTCGAGTTGATGCGTCGAGGAAGCCGGCGGGTGAGGCGTGGTAGCGGCTTATGACTGGCGAAGCTTAGCTCAGTCGTCGATGTGGCACAGCCTTCTTGTAGCAGTAAATGGCATTGCGATGGAGTAAAAAGTTCCCTGGTCATGTCCAGAGAGCCCTTGCACCTCGCCCGTTCACCTAGAACACTCATTACTCTTTGACAAACGAAGTTTGTTCATTTAAACGTAGAAACACCGAGCAGATAAAAAACGCATCCGCGTCATTCGGCTCGCTAGCGGCTCCTTCTTCACACCAAGAAAAATAGGCCTTACAACGGCAGGTCTCGATTGGTCCAAACACGTCTGTGCATGAATTCGTGGCGCCCAGACGCGTGCCGTTCGGCTCTACGCCGCTTACCGAAGCAATGACATCTAACCTGAGACCTTACGTAGGCTGGTCTCCAATTGAACCCCGGTTGCCAAAACATCTGCTGCCGTTAGCTGGCCGTAATTCGGCCGAGGACCACTAAACCAGTAAAAAACGTACATTCTGGGGTCGTACGTCACCCTGTTTCATTTATAACCCTGGTTGCCCGAAGCAGACGCTTATTCTGCCGCCGGACGCGCGGTTCATCGTTGAAAGAGCCAATGCGCGGCAGCCGCGCTCCGGCCGGTCTCCTTTCGAACACCAACTGCCACAAGAATACGGACAATCTTTGGGCGGTCGCTTCCCGTGCTTCGGCTGAACGCCGCTTCCCGAAGAAAAAGCGGGTGCCCTAAAGCCGTATTTCGGCCATTCTCTTTCTCAACATAGGCAGCCGATAGTGAACAGCATATTTTGCAGCCGGGTAGCTGCTGTTGTTCGTCTGAACACGCGGGACGGAGAAATACCGAACCGCTGGTTGCCGAATGTTGGCCGCTCATCGTAAGATCAGTGGCTGCCAGAACCTTGATGCTGGCTGGACATGCCAGAAAGCGGCCATAAACGGCCGGTCTTTGAACACACGTTCTGTTCCACCTGGGATGTTATCTTTCCAACTGCCAGGCGTCAGTAAATCTCATCAGTAAGCCGGCGTGTTGGCTTACTCTTTTAGAACCGTGCGTGTAAAAGGTAAAAACGGCAAACGCTCACTCAGTATCACAACCGGCGTGTGCGACAAAGTCAGCGGCGGGAACTCGTCGCGCTTTTGGTCTTTTTTCTCTGGTTGTCTGTTCACAAACACATGTATGTATAGAGTGCTGCGTCCTCCGGAAGTAACCATCATCTCGGATACGTAAGCGGCTACACTAGAAAGGATCATCCGTACACGAAAGGGCCCTATGGTCACAACGCAGCATTCCCTTAGCAACCAGTGTCTGGCCACAATGTTGTAGCAGTTGACCACCATCTCCCATGACTAACACACTCAACTCTCGGCCCTCAGTCGAAAGTAGCTGTAGAGCACATGTCGATGGCGGTGGTCAGAACTGCGACACAGCGGAGGGTGCCCAGAATCCAAGGATCCAGGCAGGCCCCCATTGGAACATGACAGTGGCAACATTCAACACATGTACTCGGTCTATAGTTGGAAGCTTAGCTGTATTACTAGACGAGCTCCCTGACATTAGGTTGGAACTCATAGGGTTAAGGGAAGTTAGATGGACAGGACAAGGTTTCATGGAGCTCAGTAGTGGGCATATTCTGCACTACACATGACCCAAAACGGAGAGAGAACACAGGTTAGCATTTTTTATCCGCAGAGAAGTAGTAGGAAACGTGGAAGAGTTTTTCAGCAACAGCGATAAATTAGCGGCTATCGTGTGAAGCTAAACAAGGGATAGGAGTTTAAAATATTGCCTGCCTATGCTAACGAACAAGCTATAATGAGGAAACCGTCGAAAGCTTCTATGAGGATGTCAAATCAGCAATGATGAAAGAAACATCTCAGCTAACAATCGTGATGGAAGACTTTAACGACGTCGGCTATAATATGCAAATGGGAGTAAGGTCAGTGGAAAACCGGTATAGACAATCGCAATAGTGGAGGAGATACTCTGGTGGTTTTTGCAGAGAGAAATAAACTGACTTTATATTATGTATTCTTCTACAGACGAAAGTATAGGAAATTAACTTTTAAAAATTCCCATACTACAACAAAAAAAATCGACTTCTTTTGAAGTTACAACGCGAGTATCGTCCAAGACCTAGAGGTGGTAAGTAGCATTCGAAGTAGCGATAACACAATGCGTAAACGCAAGGTAAAGCTGAATCTTAGAAGTGAAAGAACGAAACTCAAGAAAACTAAGAAACCCCGCATAGAATCAGTCAGAGCCGGATAGCAGGAATTGAAAATACCTCTTCAAAAAAAACTCTCGCTTTCAAATAGCAAGAGGAATTGAGTGTAGACAGGTAAAATGACAACCTAACATAGGCGCTCAGTGAATCAGCAGCAGCTCTGAGAGAAGCAACTTGTAGAGAATCGAATTGAAAAGTAACTAAAAAATGAAGGCCCTAATTGCTAAACGTAGGCACATGAAAGTGTCAGGTATTGTAAATTGAATTCAATTGGCGCAGGTGTTTTAACTGATTAATATAAATAAAACAAAAGACATTCCTGTGTATAATATGGCAGTGGTCGAGCAAACGCTGCAAATTGGGGTTAGCAACTTTAAAGCAACTAAGAGAAAGCTAACCTCCATCAAAAACAGGATGTACGCATCCAGAAACGAGAGGGGCAACATGACGCACAACATGCATTAGATAATAAAGGTAGCCGAAAGATTTAGCACTAGACTGTATGCCAGAAAGGTTATACAAGGGAATAGTGCTGGGACTACAAGATTACCTTATGATGCGGCACTTGTAGAGAAACAGGAGGTAAGAAAGGCTATAAAAGTCATGAGAAAAGGAAAAGCCGCAGGTGACGACAGCAAATCTGTAGATATTTTGAAAGAGGGATGAGATATTGTTCCAGAAAAACTCTCCGCACTATTTCCGAAATGCGTGAGGACTAAAAAAGTGCGCACACTCGGGAAAAACGCCAACTTGATTATAGTACCTAAGAAGGGGACACCAAGGACCTCAAGAATAACAGACCGATCAGCCTACTTTCCGTTTTTTACAAGCAGTTTGCCAAAGTTATAGGTAACGACATAGGTGACACCCTGGATTCCCATCTACACAGAGACGAGCCTGGGTAAAAAGGGTATACAAGCGTGGATCCTACCCTTGTCGTCAAACAAGTGATCGAAAAGTCTGCTAACAACACAAAACCCTTTTACGTGGCATTTATAGATGACCAGAAAGCATTTGATTCTGTACTCACCGATGTCGTTTTAGAAGCAATAAAAGACCAGGAAAACAGGAAACCACCATAAGAGTTTAAAAGACATATATAAGCGATGCACGCGCAGGAGAACCCTTCACAAGCAAAGCGATAATTTTCCCATCCCTAAAAGAGTCCGGCAGCGAGATACCATCTCTCGAAAACTGTTCTGAGGATGTCTGCAGGGGGTATTTATAAAGATTCACTGTGAAACACAGTATTAAAAATAAACGGGGAATACTTGAGCCCGTGGTTTCTGATAAACGTCGTCTGGCCGAGTGAGGCTGCAGAACACATGCAAAGAATGCTCGAGGAACTACAATAAGAAAGCACGAGCGTGGGGCTCAAAATAAATATGCATTTATACAAAGTAAGGAAAAATAGGCATGCCGCGAACGTCTTTTTCAGCTTAGGAAAGAAAACGCTAGAGTAAGTAACAGAATATAGCTAGCTCGGACAGATTGCTAGTTCTGACCCCAACTGTGAGGGAGAAATCCGCCGCAGAATAGGCGTCGGCTGCGGAGCACTCGGCAAGCACGGCGAAATATTAAAAAGTAGGCTACCTCTGTAACTCAAAAGAAAAATTTTCAACCAGTGCATAGTGTCGGTAATGATGTACGGTGCTGAAACAAGTTAAAAATTAAAAAAATAGAATGCAAACTTAGGTCGGATAAATGAGACATGGAACAAATATTGTTAGGAATACACTCAGGGACCACAAAGGAGTTACCTGGATAAGAGAACGAACTAGACCTGACGATATCTTAGTTAAAAACAGAAAAAATGGACTTGGGCTGGCAATGAAGTGAGACGAGCCATCAAGCAGTGGAAAATTAGGGCAACAGATACGATACCAAGAGATGGGCCGAGAAGAAGGGGAAGGCAAACAACACGATGGAGGGATCAAATACGAAATTTCATGGGGAAACAGTGGACTCTTTTAGCACAGGACAGGATGGGTCGGAGGTCCTGCAGTGGACCTGAGTAGGCTGATGAATATTTATATATTTATCCACAATTGTTTTTCTCTAGTTAACAGCGTAAGTAAAAAATGTGTTCTCGTGCAAAAGTTCAACACAGCATGAATGTGTTTGCAATGAAAACCTGTTTATTTTAAAACAATTTTCATGGTATATCTATGTAAACGTTCACTTTTTTGCAAAATGAACTACGCACGTGTGTACAACACAATACCTGTCAATAGCAATTTATACCTACGCAAAAATACACTCCATAGAAGTTATATTACAATGCTCATTTCGGTTCGAAATAGAAACGAGAAGTTGAAGCTTTATGAATACCAGAAAAATAAACGTTTTGTGGTATTGACAGGAACTCCGCGGATACAAAATATAGCGGACATGCGAAAGAAAATTAAGGGCATTCGTGGAAATTTATGTTACAGCAATAAAGACGAAGCAACTTCTTAAATTTTATTTTCAGCAGCAATGGCGCCAAACAATATCCACTCATAAAAACGATTACTGTGACCCTCCGCCTGAATTATACCTGTCTTCTCGCAACGCTAACCCTCATCACCGAACAGCCCAACTGGTCACCTTCATCTTCAATTCCCAGCACGGTGCACGTTGAGAAATCTTGGTGATGGTATTGGCGACACCACAGACCACGAGCCCCCATACTCACGCAGTATTCTACCGCGGCTAGAAATTTAAGGTGAGAGTAGAAACCACGAACGGTGGCCATCAGAGCCCAGTTCAAGCTCCGGCACACAGGCTGTCTCTTTACCAGCATGGAGAAGCGGGACCTTTTCAGCTATTAGGGTAAGGCTGACGACCAAAGTAGCCCAGCCAACTGCTTTGTACTATAGCATATGATGTTTTCTGAACCCAAACACAAACATGATCGGTCGCTGAAAAGGGGCCGCAGCGAGGACACATTTCCTCTACTTCCAATTATATCTGTTGCAAACCTGGCAACTACTGACGTTTCCTTATCATTGAGTCTCTCGTAAAAAAGCCTGTCGCATCAGAATCCGTGTCCGCCCTTTCCACATTTATTGAAAGTCTAATTGGGCCGGTGTACAAATCCCGCAGGGTACCCCCCTCAGCAGAGAGCATGTGAAGTTCTACTAGAAGTCACCTCCGAGCTTCAGGCCACAAAACTCCTGAGAAAAAACCGCATTACAGATCTGCACATCAAGATCACGCCCAAACGCAGCCTCAACAACTCGCAGGGCGTGATTTCGGATCCGGATCTGACAAATCAGACAAAAGCCGATCGTCTAGAAGGCCTCAAAAATCAGGGTGTGACACTAGTCAGACGGATATCCGTAAGACAAGATGATAAAGAAATACAAGTGCAAATATGCGGCTCTGTTACAAGTGCAAGCGGTTTGGGCACGGTACTAACTCCTGTCCTGACCAACTAATTAGCGCCAACTGCGCACAAAAAGATCATCTTAGCGATAACTACACTCGAATCCATTGATTTGCGTTAACTGCCAACAATCGCACGGCGCGTATTTGCGAGCCTGAGAGAGATTCAAACTCCAAAAGAAAATCATAAACATCAAAGTCACAGAAAACATCACCCCCCATCGCGAAAGACGTTCTCCTATGAGATGCAGACGCAGCTTGCGGGGAGGAGAGACGGCATCTGGTTTCGGCGGGAACCCATTACCGTGAGTAGGACTTGGTCCTGCACCCCTTTCCACCCCCCTAGGATGCCTGAGGCGGCCCAACCAGTCATACATGCATACCCAGCAAGTAGGTCTCTGAAGGCAATCACTTCCGAACGGGTTGCCGCTGTATCTACAGTTTACTCTCCGGCAGACCGAAGCACACGCCACGACACGGAGGAGGTGCAGACGGAGGAACCCACGGCAGTTCCTTCTCAACCGCACCACCTGTGTCACCAGAGCTGCTCCTGACGCCCTCCGAGGTCGCGGCTGGAACGTAATGCACCGTGAGGCGTGCCAAGTTCACAGGCTCCGGTCCGCAGGGTACCCCCCCCCAAGCCTGATGAAGAGATTGATGTGGTACGTTTCCTGTCTGCTTCGCAGCCTAAGAAGCGGTTCCCTCCATCCAAGCCTCCAGAGAAGTTTAACAATCCCTTTCCAAGAGTCCAAGCCCCCAAAGACCTGACATCACTAGTCACACTGCCGTAGCTTGGAACACTTAATATTGGGAGTGAAAATATTGTTCAGATAAACTGCAGAGGCGTTATAAATAACCTTGACGAAATGTACAATATATTACATGCTGATCAGCTAAGTGCAGTCTGTTTCCAAGAAACAAATTTAAATTCTATTGACACAAATTTTCTAAATTGTTTTCTGGTATTCCCAAAGGATAGGGATTGCTGGACACACTCTCCAGGCAGTGTGGCAATGATCGCCCATAAATAGTTGATATGCCACGCTATGTCTCCAAACACTGTCGTGAAGGGTGTAGCAATTCGAATAATAATAGTGGATATGTTGATAATCGTATGCTCCATTTACGTTCCTCCAGATCTAGCCCCTTCGAGCTCTGACATGGAGGCGCTGATGGACAATCTGCCCGAACCATACATCCTCACAGGCAACGTGAATGCGCACAGTTCTCTTTGGGGCGCTTCTCGCGCAGACGCCCGAGGTCGCCTCCTAGAGAAGCTTTTAACGTCCTCTGGAGCATGCCTTTTCAACATAAAATAGCCTACATACCATCCAATCGGACAGAAGATATACTCATATCTAGACTTGGCTATTTGTTCCACAGTTGTCTTTCCTTGTTTCCTTGTATTGAGTAAGATGGGGTCACCAGCCTATTTGGTAGTCGCCACTTCCAACTCCGCTGATATATATAGGTTTATAGGTTCAACAACCAGTTTATCTTCCCATATTATCTCTTCATCTCTTCCCGGAGGGAGTTCAACAATTCATCACTACCCGAAGTAAGAGTAAGATGAAACTCATTTACAGCTATACTAAAACTACCCCACGCTTTCATAAAACACCTACGCGTTCAAGAAGACACCCAACCACTCACGGCGCACATCCCCGACGCCGCCAAAATGTCCGTCTCCCACGCCTCTGGTGCACCGCGCCATCAAAAAATTCTGTTGTGGAATAAGTACTGTAGGCGGGCACGAGAGGCCGAGAAGAAATGAGATATCCTTCGTCTGTATCCCGCACCCGATAACTTTTTATTGTTCAAAAAGGCAAAGGCGTTGGGAAAACGTGTGCGCCGTTGCCAAACAAGAGACTTGGCTCACCTTCTTGACATCCGTAAACTCATACCCTGGACACACAAAACGTCTCGACACATATAAGTATGCTCAAAGGACAACAGACACATAGCCTGCACCTGCTTAGCACAACAGGGCACAATCTCGTCATCAGACGCTCGAAGACCAGGCCAACACACTTGCACAACTCTTCGAACACTGTCCAGTTCAGCACACTACGGAAACACTTTAATGAAACACAAAACATCGCCAGAAATAAAGTCCCTGCGTGGTAGCAAGAAGTGGCACACTTTTTGCAATTTTCCTTTTTTCAGTTCATGAGCTGAAGGCTGCTCTTATCACATGTAAGCCTCCAAGTCCAGGAGCCGACAAAATTGCATACACCGTGATACAACTCCTACATTCCGACATCCTTGAAACAATTCGACCTCTATGCAAAAAATATTTGCTTTTGGAGCACACCCATCGGTCTTAGGGGAAGGCCATAGTAGTGGGTTTCTTGAACAAAGGGAGGGACGTTTCGCCTCCAGCCAGTTATCGGCGCTTTCCTTTGACAAGCTGCCTGTGCAAGGCCCTCCAGAAGATGATAAACAGAAAACTCGTGTACTTTCTTGACAACAACGGACTTCTCAAGACCTACCAGGCAGGCTTCAGGGCAGGGCGATCCATTAACGATAAACTCATCGTGATTGAGTATTTCATAAAGGGCGCTGGTCTTCGGAAAAAGTTTTCTGCAACGGACTTTGTTACCTTGAAAAGGCTATGACACTGCTTGGCGCTACGAGATTCTCAGTGACCCGACGGCAGTTGATGTCTCAGGGAACATAGTCGACACTTTTGCTACTTATTTTTGGAGAACATCTCGTGGGAGAGTTGGCAGCGCACTCTCAAGGGTTCATGTGCAAGGAAAAGGCATTCCACAAGGTGATTTTTAAAGCGGCACTCACTATATTGTTAAATGAACTACCTTTGAAAGGCATTGCCACCTACAATTTCTTATTCAGTGTATATAGAGGAGGTGCAGGTATATTTTAAATCATGCAATATGTCCATCTGTGGACATACAGTTCCGCTCGGTGTCAAAAAACTTGCCAGCTGGGCAGACAGGAACGGTTATAAACTACACCCACAAAAATGCAATTCTATTGTCTCTCTAGGAAGCGTGGGATCCATCCGCAACAGGCATTACTCTAAATGGCGTCTTGATTCCTGTGAAAAAGGAACACACGTTTCTAAGTATAGTGTTCGATGAAAGATTTGCATTCCTTCCTCACAATAAACAACTCAAACCTAAATGCCTAAGCAATCAATATAATAAAATTCTATCACATTAATCCTAAGAACTGGCAAGCAACTCCTGTTACGAAATTTTGCCAGCCCGGTGGGGTCTCGATAGGACAAGGGAAGTGTCGTTCATAGGTCTGTAAAAAAATTGCCCTAAAAATTCTCGACCCAGCGCGTTATCTGGGGCTTCACCCAGCCTGTGGTGCCTTTCAAAGTAGCCCAGTCCAGAGCATCTACGCCGAGTGTGATAAATGGTTATCAACGCACCAGAGAACCTTCATGAATTTGTGGTATGCCTCAAGAATCATGTCCCTGAAAAAACACCCTTTTTTCATCACTAGTAATACATCTCCACAAGAACTCTTTAGAAAGTGTCCTTCCATTTTTCTGCCTTTTTTATTTAAGGTGATAGATTAAGCTTCTGAGCTTAAGGTACCCTTCTGAGAAATCCGCAAGACACCTATCACTGATTTTATACCCGCCTTGGATCTGTGCCCTGTGTTCTGTGACTGGTCTTTTACACAGCTTGATCAGAACAGTGCCACAAGAATTGCGATTCTGCAGCATTGCTTGTTTCAGCAGATAAATACGTGGGCGCAGATTTTTATTGTGACGCGTCAAAGACTGCACCCGCTGTGGCTTTTGCGGCGTACAGACCGAACTTTCATGTCAGTAAAACGATAAACGTCCCAAACAGTACATTCACGCCAGAAGCTACGGTATCTTACTCATTTTATATCACCTTCTTAAACACAAAATTTTTAAGTCCACCATGTACACGGACTCATCAGCGTTGTACCTGTTTTTTTTAACAAACGATCTAAAAAATATACAGTTGATCTTATTTTTAAGGCTATTCTATCCGCATGTATCGCAAACCTTGGTATGGCTATGAGCTGGGTTCCAGGCCAGTGTGGAATCTTTGGGAGTGAACTTCCTGAAGAAATGATTGCTGGTGCTCCCCTAAAAGGCCTAATTTATATAATAAAATTACCATACACTTACATAAAGCCACACATCAGACAACAACTTCGTAAAACATGGCAAGCAGACTGGAGTGAACAGAGATACAAGTAACACATATAAACCGCACTTGAGACCATACCCTACTGACACAGGCAACAAATAGACAGAAGTCGCTTGGGCTAGGCTACGGATAAGGAACACACAAGTAACACATCCGTATTTGCTCACGATATCTTCATGAGCCTTTGCGGCTGGAGCCGAGAAGTTCTCTCCAAAGTGCATAAAGTCATTTATTGTAAAGCACTGAGACAACATTGCACCAACAGTTTCCCCAGCTCTTCAGACAACACATCCCACTCCAGCCATCGTTGGTTTTGGGTGAATATGCCATGGTCGCTGTCATGCGTTTTTATGTAATTGTCAGATATGATATTTCAAACCTCATTTTCTATCATGTGTAATCAAAGCTGGCCTATGCACCAGCTTTTGTCATTGTCTTCAAATGTTTTTATTCGTCCTTATTCAACAATTTTAGTGTTTACTTCTTCACTCCTCATACATAACCGCTGATTTGGCGCTCTTTCCTTCAGTTGGCCTTGCGGCATAAAACTCCAACCATCATCCTCATCTTCTCCCTCTTCATGCGGCAGGCGCGGACGATCATAACCAGAGTTCTCGGTTTGTTCTGGCTGGACTGTGGCTCACTGAATAAATGGAGCCTATCAAGACTCCTTGTGTGGCCTCTCAAAATGTGGAGTTCAAGCCTCGTTCAACGTACCTCTGGCAGCGACATCTTCCTGGAGCAACGGTATGGTAGGCGCTTACCGCCAGCCGCATTAACCATTTCTTCTGACCCCAACAATCTTGCAGTATGCGCTCCAGGCGCAGCAGTTTACATAGACGATCACCAGCCGTTAACGGGACCTACCCTTCTTTGCTGGTGTTCGAAGTTACAACCTGGAGAAATTTCTCGAGAATTAAAAACCCCGTCGCCTCTTCTAACACGTAAAACGATGCGCTGAAGATTCAAAACGCAGAGATGTGCCTCACAGGGGTGGCTACAACCTGGTTCCCAAAACTTGACGTCGACCTTTCCGCATGGTCTCTATTCACCAAACAAGGGCAAAACATTTTTGGCACTCCTGCCTCAATCCCTGGAGAAGCCACAAAAAAACTAGACCAACGAATATATCATCCAAAGACTTACGTAGATGATGTTTAGGCTCTCTGTCGGTGCACTAACAACCAAATGCCGGAGTGTAACGGCATTAGGCACGGTTTGAAAGAAATTTCTCATTTGCATTTATTGCTCCTGCAATATAAAATCCCAACATCATCCGCGATGTCATACCCAGTTGTCATTGGCTCGAGTAACTTCAATCTGAGAGCGTCCAGCCATCCACGTGCAAAACACACGCTGCTGTCAATGGCGACCTGCGGGAGACAATAATAGCGCTTACATGAGAGGAACTACACGAGCAAACATTGCCCTCCTATTCGAAAACTCAGGGGCACGCAGTGGTTCCTAGTAACAAAGAGATAATTAGGGAGGATCGTGCATTCTTGACGTCCGCGGTGCCGCATAAATAGAAGCTCGGTAGTTATCATGTGCATTCCTGTGTTGCAGCAATACCAATGCTTACTGACGCTCCACGGGTGCACAGATCAGGACACCATCGTTGCATCTCGAGTGTCAAAACACGTGTCTGGCTGCAGTATCATCATACCGGGCACCGAAAGCTTGACGACCATCCCGTCGAGCTTGCTACTACTGCGGGGTCAGAGGTAACGTATATCTCGCTTCTGCCAGGCGCGACTGCGGAATAAGAGGCGAGGCTACTCATCGCAGCGATGAAACATGCGCTATAACTACGATTGTGAAAGATCGTGCGCACCACAAGTAACTACGCCTCCGTGGCGCTCCCTTTCTCTTCCTAGCGGTGTTGAACAACACCACAGCCCCCACGCTGAACACGATGATCACCTTTGCCTCTTCATCGCACTTTGTCTCCACTCGCCCATCCTCTCAGACACCTGACCACTGAGCGGAAAACTAGACGCCACATTTTTGGAGGTACAATTGCACTTCACAGAAACTCTGAACGTCCTTTGAAGGGGTCATCTAATATGCGTCCTGATATTGTCGAAGGAGTTTGTGTAAAAGCATTTTACATACTGGCGCCTGATATTCTGTCGTGCATGAAGCTTTGTTTTGGAGATTACGGAATGCTAGACCAGCTCACGTTGGCCCTTCTTTACGGGGCACCAATGAAGCCGCCTACAAGGCTTCTGGCTACTGCACGACTCGCGCCTTCTGTGAAAGCCATCGTTACTCCATCTAGTTTGCTACACTTTAGCGGTGTGCTCATTACCTCATCGTAAGCTGGTAATTTTTTAGGTCGGCCTTGGCGCGTATATGATGTCGTCAACGTGCAGTTCATATCACTGAAACGAACTATGGCGGGGCCGTACCAGATCTCTACTTGCAGCCGCCACTGATTTTCTTTTGGCTCCTGGTGACAACACCATAATTTCTGTGACCTCTGTATAGGTAACCTACGGTGACGTGTTGATTGCACCGAGTGGACAATTCGGGCATGTAGGGGTTCTACTACCGACATGCCCCATCTGTTTTGCAAGGGGCTGACCACTTCTAATGGCCACGAACGCTACTTTAGAGACCAAATTATTTCTACGAGGGCCCACAGTTGTATCAGTTTTTTACGATGAGGCCGCAGCCATCCTCGCGCTTTGTCCGGTCTCAACTTACTCACCTCCTTATGATTCGGCATGCTTAGCTACGGATTTATCTCCTGCAATTAGCCCAGACGTTTCCCTAGAGAAGAAGGATGAGCAGTTGCGCAAGCATAAAGTTGTGTTGGACATTATGTTCTCAGCTCTGGGCCAGACACCTGACGCGTCACAATGGAATGAAACCAATGCCTCACACATCGTCCGCTGTCGTTCATACCACGTTTCCCTACCAGATGCCCGATAATTCAAAAACACGTGGATGACATGCCTAGGCGAGATTATTCACCCATCAGCAATATGGTGGTCCTCGCCTGTCGTGTTAGTTTGGAAGAAAGATAGGTCTCTGCGTGTCTGCGTGGAGTACCCGGTGCTGAAAAGGATAACGACAAAAGATGTGTGTCTGTTTCTTCGTATATATGATGCTTTTGATACGCTAGAGGGTGGACCTTATTTTTCCAGTCTAGCTGGACGATCAGGGTAATAGAAGTTTCCCATGCACGAGGCATACAAATAAAAACCGGTGCCGCCAGACTGATAACCTCTATGAATTTAATGTGATGCCCTTTAAATGATGCAATGCTCCGGCCGCCTTTGATCGTATGACAGATATTATTCTTCGATTAGTCAAGTGAAAAAGTAGGCTATGTTATTGTGACTACATCTTTATTTTTGAACTATAAGTGCTTAGAATCTCCTGCTCCTGGTCGAAGTTTTAACACGCCTTTTCTACGCCGGCCTGCATATCAACACGAAAAAACTGAAAGTGGGCTAGCAAATGCATAAAAGTTCTTGCTGAAGCATATAGTCGAGTTGGAAGTCACCCTGATACAGAAAAACTAACAACTTTCTAAACGTTACGTGGCCCCAATGTCACAAAAAACTATGGAGGTTTCTCAGCTTGGCTTCGTACTTCTGTATCTTTACTCGAAATTTAGCAATATTGTCACGAGACGTGGCAAACAATCCCCGTCGCGCCATGGCCCACCACCAAGTATGGTGACGACAAAGAAGAGCTCTGTGCGCCGCGCTGCCACGCAGGCTCCGTTTTGGCATTATGTAAATAGTTCTTTACCATTATGTAAATACATCGCTTCATCGCTACATGGTCCGTGTCATCTGCCGCAACGTACCATTTGGTGGAGCGTGCGGGTTCGTCATCCCCATCCTGGTCCCAACATCGCATCGCATCGGTATGGACATTGCCGCCAGGGATATCAAAGCCGCGCCGGGCAGCCCCAGCCCAGCAGAGACCATCACACGACGATGTCCCCCGCATTGTGTACCCAGCCCGAATGACCCAAGTGACGACAAGCCGAGATGAGCCGTGCCCATACAAGCCGAAGATGGATTCTCCCGCCCTTCCGTCCGACGTGGCCTTAGAACCTTTGGCGCTTCGTCACGGCTGAAGCCATTGCTGTTGCTGGGCCAGGCATCAATCAACACCATCATCGTCATTCGTGGCGGCAAGCGATTTTTCGGCATTTCTCATCGCACACTCATCCGCATTCATTCGCCAACGGGCGTCGGCGTCGACCGGGACGGTCGTCTTCGACCGGCGGGGTGATGTCACGGGACGTGGCGGACAATCCCCGTGGCGCCATGTTCCACAACCAAGGATGGTGACGACGAAGAAGAGCTGTGTGCGCCGCACTGCCAGGCCGGGCTCTGTTTTGGCATTATGTAAATAGTTCTTTAACCATTATGTAAATACATCGCTTCATCGCTACATGGTCCTCGTCATCTGCCGCCACGTAACAATATTGCTTCACCACTACACACACTGTTTACAACTGACACTCCGTTTGTCTAGTTAGCGGGCTCAGAAACCGCATTCAAGGGTCTCAAGAAAGCCACAACGTCTGGACTTGGTCGGGGCCATGTCGATGCGACAGCTCCAGGTATTCTCCATGCTGTTGCGTGTGGTCATGTCATTTGCTCCTTTCTTTGGAACCGTCTGGCAAATTCATTATTACCAGCTGTCTCATATGCTAGCTGTGCTTTACCACGGACGAAAAAACTAGAATACTACAGAACAGTTATCGTTGGCCATTGTGAGGTATGTTCAGATGTTGTGGCGAAGTCTATATGGGCGCCATTCAATGTGGTAAACGACCACCACACCCTTTGTTGGTGTCGATCATGAAAAACCTATCTGTATGCCTTCTTGGGCACTGGGTCCCCCCATCAGTCGTTTCAATACACGATTTTACAAATATGAAACAAAAACCCTCCGGACTACGACGCACATTCTCGCTGCCCTGTGTTGCCTCCAGAGGACGTTGTGCTACCCCACGTGCACACAGTTACCTTTTCGGAGTTGGTGGTTGATCTAGTCAGCATCACAGCAGCCTCTCAACAAGCCTCTAATCAATAATTGGATGACTACTGTGACATCTTAGTTTCCAAAATTGTTCTGCTGTCCAATGCAACCGCCATATACAGCGCCACCACTGCACGTTTGGACATTCGGAAGGCGTAACTGGTTGGTACAAATATACTACCGGCTAATAATGCGTTCCTGTTGTACCGCGTTGCCTCCCTAGCGACATTTTGACAGCACTCCACTATGATCTAACCACAGGCCTTCTTGGATTTCATGCGACCTACGACCAAGTAAAGAGCTGTTTCTTCTCGCCTGGTCTTGCGAACAGCATCGGCCGTAATGTGGCCTCTTTGCTACCTGTCAACAAGTAAACGACTGACGTCTCCTCTCAGGGGCGACTACAACTTTCCCTTGTCCTTCGGCGTCGTTGGCTTTCGTCGGCAGTGATATCTACGGACCTCTACAAATGACTCCTGCGGGCCATTTATGTATCATCACGGCAGTAGACAATTTACCACGCTATGCTGAAATTGCCCCTCTTCGTGCGACCAGGGCTTCTGAGGTTTCTGCTGGCAGAGGTTGCCGTCATGGGTCACCGCGAATGCTTCTCTGTAACCAAGCGGGAACGATCCTATTAGCTGTTCTTTCTGAAGTGGTCTGATCAACATAGAAAATTCGAAAGGCGATATATGGTTATCACCCTCACACTAATGGGCTGACTGAGCAGTTCCACGACACACTGTTCGACATTATTTTTTGCTGCATTCACCCCTACCGCACGAACTGCGACTATATTTCGCCGTTTGTCACTTTTCTTACTATACGGCACCACAAAGCACCACTAGATTAGCTCTATTCTTCCTTCTTTACTTCAGCACTCCTACCTCGGTGCTTGATTCACCTTTCTTTTCTACACCAGTGTCTCTTGGAGCAACTCCTTCACGACCATTTTTTGTCCTGCTTTGCCAATTGTGGCCACTTGGCCTGGATGCAAACACAAGCTTGCGAAGCACAGCGCATGTCACTTCGGGACAAGACCCATCCTCTTGTCTCCTTCTAACCAGGAGATGAAGTTCTCCTTAATGCCACTTTAAGTGCGTCAGGCTTTATGCGAGAAGTTCCTACCTCGTTTCTTAGGCCCAGATCCCGTTCTTGAGAAGGCATCCCAAGAAAATTACATTGTTGGAGCTCTTTGTGGTGCACTCCACCGCCGCTTTCACGGAATCGAAATTGCCCCGGTCTGGAACACCTTCGTTTAACGTTCTCGTCACCTTAAATCGCCGCGAGGACGCCGCTCCAGGTACCGCGGGCAAAAGGGGGGAGCATCGTACCGATCTTTACCTTTCGGGTCTGCATGTTATTCATCATCACCGCACTGCCACAACTTTTCACCTTCATCTTCATTCGGAAGGCGAGGGCAATTATCATCAGCATACTCGGGTCGTCCGGGCCTGGTAGTTGCTCACCAAATAAATGCGGTTTCCCAGGCCTGCTTCCTGACCTCTCAATTTTTTTAACTGGACTCTAATAAGGCACACAAAATGGCATACTCTAACAAGACTCAAAAAAACTTGTTATAAAACATTTAAAAAAACATTATAAAACCATTTTGAAAAAGTAGTGAGATTCGCGGCTTTAAACGCTAAAAAGATTTGCCTATATGTTACTTTATAATCCTATATATTATGAGCCGCTCTCATAGCGGACTAGCCAATTTCATTTAAAAATAAAATTATCATCAAACTGGCGGAAATGTTTACGCGCTGTGGAATATTCAAGGACACCGTAGCCTATAGGGCCAATAGCAGCCGTTTAGTTAGGATGTCCCTAAAGATGGGAGCGCAAAAATAGACGCAGTTTACAAATCCCGCGGTGTGGTTGTGATCATAACTAGAGGCACTGACGGCTCTCGAAGAAACAGTGCCTACCTTGGGTACGTGTCTCTCTGCCGTCGCACTCTTCGTGGAGCTCCGGTAATATCACTGAGGTGGACCAGATTTCCGATTTTACAGCCACCCGTCCCACGCACGCACTATCGCTAAGCGCGCTTCCGGTGTTGTGGTGCTACCTGTCAGGGCGCACATCAAAAAATGGGGGGAATATTTGACGAGCCCAACAGTCATTGTACTCTTGTAGGGGTTGGTGCACTATCTTTAAAAGCGGCGGGGTGTTGGATGCAATTTTCGCTCCCCATGTTGAGGAAGAGCAAAACAGACCGCGTACTCTTCTAGTGTGGGGTGGAGTGCACCCCAGTTCCGCTGCCACACCAGTGAAGAGTAAACCTCCGCAATGTCTTCCAGCCGGAATAGCCCGCGTTTTCCAGCATTAGGAGACCGGTGGAATACTCTAGACAGAACGGTAAACACTGGGACACACCGAGCTGGTAGGCGGGTAGGTTCCTAGAACGCATCGAATACCACGGGGACGTTGCGGCCGGGCACTGGGCCTCAGCCAAGGCGAAAGGATAGCACAAACGAGATAGCACGGTTCCATGCTGTGCTAGGCTTGACACAAGAATGCCGTGGGCCGGTTACGTGGTCGGCTGGTTGTTTTTCAGAACCGAGATTGATGAAGATGCTCCAGAACATAGTGTTTGCGGTCCGTATTGTGGAGCAAAATCCAACTGTTTTAGCGTTCGCTGCACAGAAAGAACGCTGCGTACGAGTGACGATCATCTCCTTCACTTTCATTGCAAGCATTTATCGCATTGGAAGTTTGTTGGATTGCTCCTTTTGCATTCCTGCCGTGTTTCAAAAACCCATGGCCACAAATTTGCAATTAACCGCGCACGTTAGCACAAATCACGCTAATTTCGGGACATCTAAGCGTAGCCCGCTAAACAAACAAATGAATAAATAAAAACACCTTCAAATTCCTGGGGTTGTTTGAGAAAACTACACTTGAATATATTGTACCGCGAACATTCATTAAAAAAAGAATCAGGCAATAAGGGTAGCCCGTCGGCTATATGGACGCCCACAGGGCAAACAAAGAGTGCTTTTTGTATAGGGTAAGTATTGCAGTTTCTTTTTTACGTTATTTTTGGGTTTCTTTGAGAGCCTCACTGTCCAAGTCAACGTGCTATTTTTATCCCAGTGAGCAACCTTTTAAATGCAGAGCATTTATTTAACTCACGATGTCACCCGTTCTTGGCGTCCGTAGATGTCCGCATCGCTCGCCTCGACATGCCCGGCTCAGACATTTCGGAATCGGCACGATCAATATTTGATAGCGCGCCCAAGCACGTTTCAAGGACACTCCCTCTCCTCTCTCGAACTCAACGTGCGCCGAGGCTGCCAATTTTACTGCTGACGAGCGCTCTCTCGTCAGCAGTTGCCGCAAGTGCAACAACATTAACGTAACGCAAACTACTAAACGTCGTGCGCTACCGGAAATGCTCGGCATTTGATCGTGCCCCTCGCGAGGGGGATGTTTCAATGCGTCGCCATGCGAACAGTTTGCCACGCTTTAGTTTCAGTTCCGTACCGCCCCGCCGCGGCCGTGGAGAGAAGGTGGCCGGCCGCGACTCTCGTCACCGCGGCGCTGCGGTTGCGAGTTGCGCTAGGAAAGCGAGCGTCGTCTGCTAGCGGGGAGCGGAAGGCGTTCCGCTCGGCATCTCTGGTCTTCGCCACTTCTGGCTGCGCACTGCAAAAGAACTAATTGTACTGTTTATTTTAATTCGAACCATGTGTTCAATCAAGTCTGAGTAGTACAAATAGGATTTTGTAACCAGATAACCATTTGCCCTTTCCTGTGAGAAAAAAATCGGTGCCAGTGAATCCATTGCATTGCCAAGACGCGTTAAAAAAAATAAACGTAGAAAGAAACAAAACGCCTGCCTTCGCTCTAGCCCGGCCGTTCGGAAGAAAGTTCAGGGATGAATCGCCCTCTTGCGCTACGGCAGTCGCGGTGCGGGGAGCCCACAATACTAGGAAATGTAAATGGTAAGGAGGGGTCACGGAATAAATTTTTATGATCGCACGGGAAACAGTGTGTTTCCTCCTGGTTTGCGTCTTTTGGTCGAAAGTTGGAGGTGGCTGCGTGGCTTAGTGGGTCGTATACATTCCACATCTGCGCAGCGCTTACTTGCAGTTATGCCTAACGTTTTTGTAAAAACGTGCATCTTATGTCGTCGGGGAGTGTAAGCAGCAACGTGTAACACTACGAAAGCTGTCATAAACTCAAGAACAGTGGTCCGGATTCCAAGCATCTCGAACCCGCCTCGGTGGCTCAGTGGCTAAGGCGTTGCGCCGCTGAGCACAAGGTAGCGGGTTCGATTCTCGGCCGCGGCGGCCGCTTTTCTGATGGGTGTGAAAAGCTAAAAGGCCCGTGTGTACGAGATTTCTGCGGACGTTAAAGAACCCCAGGTGGCCAAAATAATGCGAAGCCCACCACTACGGCGCGCCTAATCGTCTGGATTGCGTGGTCGCGTTAAAACATCACGATCAGTCAATGAATCTAAGGATCTAGAAGGGAGGAATGCTCTAGGGATGACAAACCGTGGTGCATGGGATTATTGACACTTTGATGCGAGTGAATACGACGAATCTCACAGGCAGCGTGATTTGGAGTACGTGCGATGTGCTTCGACAATCCACTGAAATTGTAGTGACCCCTGCGTGACTTTGGCATGTATCGGGCGTGGGTACTCTTCGAGATACTGCTGCACCGCAGAGATGTGCGCTTTTCGCCAAAGGATACCCTCCCATGCCTTGCAGTAGGAATGCATTGTCAACGGATCAAGGTTCACCAATGAACGGAATCTAGCTAAGGATGGACTTTCTATTTATTTTTCTTACGTTCTCTCACGTTTTGCTTTTTAGAAAAACAGGTTTAAGAAATATTTATTCACTTGTGTTTCGTGACTTTAAGAAATATAAGGATCCAATTTCCGAACGGGTACTGTCGATTCTCTTTTAGTATTTTGTTGAATCTGGGAGAATAAATTTTCTTTCGAACCGATAAGCGGAATGATGGAACATTGCAGTATGATGGCTTTATCGTGTGAAATGTGCCCAAATGAGTTTGCGGAAATTCTGCATCGCTACATAGGTTTCTGTGAAAGAATGACTTCTGTATCTCCTGTTAACAGCCATGTGGGCTTGTAATTACATTGCCATTGAAGAAAAACGTGCTAGCGCGAGCATCGACCATGCTAGGCGCTAGATATAGCGTGGTCACCGGCCTGTTCAAGCGTTACGTACCAGAGCCCGTGATTTACATTTAAAAAGTTGGTCGACTATGCATCATAAAAAATGCGCACAACGGAAAAACCGAATACGTCGCACCGATTTGAGTGGAGCTGCTGGCAATCTCGACTCACGTTGGGCGGGGCACCATGCATGCCAAAGATGCATGCGTGCGTCAAGGCCAGAAGACAGGACGAGAATAAACGACCAAAAGACGATGAACAACACCCGGCGGCACGCGCCCAGGAGCGGAGCAATGGTCATCCGCAAACGATCTAGCTGGGCCATAAAAGATGGTCGGCGCCGGATCGCCGGTTAGTGGCAAACCGAAGGAACAAATCTACAGGCCACTGCAGACGGCCGCTTTGGGAGAGTTTTATAGATGCGCGCTTGTTCCGCGCCAACTCCAGCTAAAAAAGACTGTAAATTTGTGATCGATTGAGGAAAATGGTGTTTCAAATGAAGTCCGCGCTCTACTGATAGCTCAAGCCGCACGAGCAACACGGTCCTGACCCAACTACCGTGGCTTGTGTCGACGACGTAGGCATGTAGGATAGCTTTTATTACGTCAAATAAAGGAAAGCCGTCTCCATAACTTGTAATAATAGCAACATGTGGCCCGTCTCCAAGATCGGCGTCTGAGAAACAGGCGATGTCACTGCGACTGCATCTGAAATACAGCAAAACAGAAGCAGGCAGTCCTATGTATAAAGAGTCTTACTTGACATGCTCTATTTTGCACTATTGAGCCCTCAGGCGAGGTGGAGTGGAGGCAGACCCCGAGTTCCATGTTCCGGGAGTCGCTGTTTGGAATCTTTCCAGGCCTTTAACACTTTTAAGAACTGAAAACGCATATTTCTGATGAAGCGACGCCCCCCAGTAACGCAGAATTGTCGAACGACGTAGAACCCAAGGAGGAAGCACCTGCACTGGATCTGTTTTCTGAACTCCGACTTTGCTTCTGTGCATGAAGTTAGCCGCATTAAGAGCATACCTGCTGCGGTGCTACGATGGACGCCGTCTTCGTAGTTCAGCCGGACCATGGCGGAAAGAAACGATCACCCAGACGGACATACGTCGTCCTGCCACGGCGGATTTTCCACCACGCAAACTACGTCGTGAAAGCTCGCTCCATGTATTCTTGCCTCAAAGGAGTACTGACACCAAATTTTTGTATTACGTTTTTTTTTCGCTGCTATCTGTGCCCAAAAGCTCACTAATCACAGAATGACACATTAGATGGTCGAGCGCAGCGAAAATATTATTTTACACTGAGGATATTTATGCCCGAATTGGTTTCCTCAAAACAAACGCCGAGCGGCCCCCATGACAGGAGGTGTCACGTGACGTCACCACCCTTGCCGTACCGCTGCCTGCTCTGGACGCACGCACAAACGAGTGCACGCGTGCGCCCAGACTGACCGAGGTCTTCACCGTCCCCAGCGACCGGCAAGCATAACGTCAGTCCCAAAACCATGTGTACACTGTTTTCCTTCTGTGAATATTAGACCAATGCTTTGTATAATACATAGCAAGTGTAGTAATGAATTCGCTTTGTGCTATTTCTCCATTACGATTATGCTAATACACCTAACTTTGTGTGAACAGACGTGTTACTATGTACGCTGTAAATCGGGTGGCTGAGGCCTAAGTCAGGTTACGTTCGCCTCTAATCTCAGCCTCCCCTTGCTTGTGACAAGAAATAAAATCAGATACTAGAAACAGACGCTGCATGCAACATAGGAAGTTGGGCCTGCTCTTAACGTCATACTTGCTTCGACACAATGCGACGCGTACCCGCTAACTGCCAGCCTGCCTGTGCGTCAGCACTACATCACGAACGCGCGAGCAAGCCATACATTCGTTAGTTCGTGCGCGCCTGCGTGCGTCCGGGAAACTAGTGTTTTTTTTGGACGAACATCAGAGCGGCGGCGGCTCGGAGAACGATATCGGGACTATGTGCACAGAGTAGCGATGCGCCCGGTATTGGCCGGAGTGCATTCGCAGCCTTCACAAGGTCCGCGCCATAAGCTTGGGATCTTCTGCTGCTATTCCAACCTTGGATTTATGTGCCCGAGGAAGAAACGGTGGCGGGAAGTAGAGGTGAGCCATAAGTTAATCTCGTCTACTTGTCCTATGTGTTTAACGAAGCAGAGTTGCTCTCTAATTTCGGTCCGCGGAAGCTATTGGCCGTAACATTTTGGGACTCATTTTGACAGTTGCGTAGATTTGAAGGGTGGCTTGTGTATCCGTGTGCTAACAGCATCCATTCTTCCACAATTGCAATCCCTTTGTTTCATGAATTGTTGGCATGCAAACCAAATGTTTTCGTTGGTAAGAAGCACGGTCGTGCAAATAGTGTCAAAGCTACCCAGCACTCTTAGCTCGGCGACTGGGTTAGAGTGGCTGCGGCAAACTGCACGTATCCAAAGAATCCCGAACAATAGGCTGAGTAATAGGAGCACGTGTAGCGCGTCCCATTCACTAATATTACAGTACTTTTATTGACCGCCGCGCGTACATAGCCGACTGAAAGTCAGTCCAGACCTGTTTTTGGCGTTTTGATTGAGTGCACGACGCTAGGAAAATGGGACTTTTCTGCGCGTACGCACCGCACTGTTCAGGGGTAACTACATGGTTCTACGGTGATGAGAGAGGTGAGAAACCTCACCCAAAGGGTACAGCAAAGAAGTATTCTGGGCGACACAGATAAGCGAAACATTTTTCACAGGCCGCCGGCAACGGCAACTGCGGCAGGTGACGGGCCGTCGCCGCTGTGGGCTTTTTCCCTGCCAGAAGCAGCCCACAAGCCAGCGGCAGTGCCTACGACGGAGGAGAGTGGCGGCACTGGATTATTTTTTTTCCGCTTGTAGCTGTCGCCCACAATGTTTTTTTAACCGATACGTTACGTTTTTCGCGTCGCTTGTCGCCGTCGCTGCATGTGGTCACCCGTTATGTTCGACTGTTCTGATTCTCCAATAACGATTGATTGATTGATTGATTGTAGGGTTTAACGCGCCGACGCAACGCATGCGATGAGGCGCGCCGTAGTGGAGGGCTCCGGATTAATTTTGACCACCTCGGGATCTTTAACGTGCGCCGAAATCTCGTACACACGGGCGTTTTTGCTTTTCGCCTCCATCAGAAAAGCGGCCGCCGCGGCCGGGAATCGAACCCGCGACCTTGTGCTCAGCAGCGCAACGCCTTAGCCACTGAGCCACCGCGGCGGGTGATTCTCCAATAACGAGCATATTGGTTCTTACGAAATGTTGCGACGTCCAGCGTGTATGCAACGAAGCGTAATCGAGAAGGAAGAAAAGAGTAGCTAAGGGACCCACTAGCAATTTTTCCACACTGATCTTGTGGACGTTTAATGGGCCCTCTATGCAGGTGGTTCCGTCGTTCAATCACCAACTTGCGCTGGCTCACACGTCCAAACCAGCAGCCAATTTCCCATAGGCGAAAATCGTTTGTTATTTATTTTCAGAATACACAGGCAAGTGCCGTCATTGTATCCGGCATCAAACAAAATAGACCATAAATTGCGACCTTCGGGGCAAGTTTCAACACGAGCAGAGCGGGCGTTTGCTCTGGAAAATTTTTTAAAGTGTTCCAATTATCGTCGCAACACCCTGTACATGTTGCAGAGTTTCGGTGCCAATGTATTTATATCAATGTGTTGATGTCGTATTGTAATGCGGTGATAAAATGCCAAGCTGAATTGTTTTAGTCGCGTATTTTTGTTCGGAAAAGATGGTTTGTAAATAATTTTGTATGTCTTAATTACTCATGGCTTTCCCATCCATACGAAGCCGTCACTAATGTACTAAGTCTATTTTGCTTTATTTAATTACTGATAACGGATCTGCCCCTGCTGCATTTCTACTAATGCGGTATGTGCTAAAGCTGTCGCGGAGAGAGCAACTCGTTGCGGTTTAGGCGCCAGGCAACACAGCCATAAAACCTTGATCGAACGCCTTTAATGGCGATCAAAGACGAACGTTTAATTATGATGATAACCGTGCCCTCGAGCCAGGAGCCACATCTTATTCCTCTACGATTTCCAGCATACTCCGGGCCACAAAACAGATGTGGAAAAAACATTAGGATCTGGCAAATGTCTTCTGGCGAAAACATAGCAAGACAGTTCTAGGCAAGAATACAATATACAGGGCTAGTCAGACTAGATTGCATTTGCGGCTCTCTTGCTGATTGGCCCCGTTTTTTTGTAGTGGAACCTCGAGCTTTTCTTAAATTGAGTCATTGAGCTCAACTTCTAGTTTTCATTGCCAGTACTGTTAAGTTGTGTGGTTGTCCCGCTCAATCAATGCGCTTCCCTCGGACATCTGTTGAAGGCACCAAGACGAGTTAACCTCACTTGGATGTTGATCTTTAAGAATACTTTTTCTGAAATTCTGATGATCTTTCGCACTAAAATTGCTCTTGATTGCCTTTCCTGTGATCGTGCATCGTAGAGTGCTGTTTCAAATGTGAACTCAAGGCTTCACCATGGGTCGTGTTCATAATCTTCATGATGCAGGTGTTGTGGAGGTCCGCTTTATTGTCCACTTTTCGAAGCCCCCTTAAATGAAGAACGCCAACCAATACTTTCTGGTGGCTAGGTATCGACTTGGTGGCCTGCATCTGAACCGGAAAATGGGAGGGGTGGTCAGTGTGCTTTCTGTCTTTCTTCAATCTGCATGCATAGTTTGGGTCGCACATGGCAGTCGCATGTCTCCTCTCGCACATCATGCACCGTGTATTTCGCCGGCACTCCGATCGATGGCCAACCATCGTTCATCTATCGCATCGCATACCTTTTGCTAGCAGCTCCATTCCTGGTATGCTCAGAGAAGCGTAGCGTGGTTCGGTATTGCCCTCCGCTGATTTGCAAAAGAAGCCCCCATTCCCTTCTCATCGATGCTTGAAAGCCCTGCAGTACCGATGTTAACTGGCCGTTACATTGCAGAGAGTTGCAGGAGTGTGCCAAAGGTTTTACTGGAGCACTTCTTTTTCTCGCCTTGAGAAAAATTTGCAAGTACCAAAAACGTTGTTCAAGGTGCCGTAAAGCCGTTACGTTTTCGTCTCCATACGAACATGATGTGGTGGCCGTTGATATCCTCTGTAGGCGGACGTGTAGGTGCATCACCACGACGACCTTTTCCTTCAATGCCTATGTCAGGAGGTAGTATAACATCACCGAGAAGCTGCTCGCTGGCACGTTGAGAACATTTAGGAACCGAACATTAGGCTGGTTAGAGTCGTAAGAGCTGCGAAGATCTTTCCTATCTGATGAATATGTCACGGGCTGCAGCTCGCGCAGCATCGAAAAATGCCGCTGTATGATCCTGCTCCAGTCGCCGAACATCTCTTTGAGCGGTTGAATGGCACTTTCGTACCAGGCCTCCGTATTTGGAAGTTCAACGATGGCAGCTTCTGCTTCACCTTCCCGGTTGTTTCGGAGGTAGCGAAACTTGTCCGTTGTGGTTAGATCCTGAATGGTGTGAACTGCACCCTTGAATTGCCTCCATTACTACGTCCATTGACACATGTCCGCATAAAAAGGATTGATGGTGGGCATGGATAGACGAGGTCCAGATATCTAGGAAGAAACCGTTGTTTGGGCATGGGGTGTAATATTCGCAGCCGAGGAGCACCCTGCACCATGCTGCTGCTTTTGAGGTCCTCCAGCTGGCACTGAGGATGAGTGAGAGTCTCGAGCGTGTGATAGTTGTGGCGCGCTGCAGACTCGTCCTGCTTTGTGAGCTCCTCAGCCGGAATTGCGCGCTCGACCTCCACCTTTTAGAGCGCCATTCGGTCAGAGCAGCCACCCTCGATGAGCGCTGTCACCTCGGTCAATATCTTTGACGGTTCGGTTCACTTGGCAGCGCGTTTCGCTTTCAGCCGGTCAGTCAGGTCCGCGCGTTATCTCCCTGGGTGCGGTTCCCAGGAGGGCAAAGTTGCGTTGCCAGTCGTTTCTGAGTGAAACTCGTCGCCGTCACTCGTTCTCCACGCCGTTGGAGCCGCTCATTTTCTATTGAGTTTCGGCACCAAATGATGCGGAAATAGGAATGGAGCCATGAGACCCCCGATCAAACTTCTTAAAAGGCAATGACAGACTAATGTACAATGAAGATGATAACCACGCCCTCGAGCCAGAAGCCGCATCTTTTTATTGAAGAATTTCCATCAAATGCCAGTATCTTTTTTGGGTGTAATGTAGTGTTATTGTCTTAATTTATAGTTTGTATTTCAGTGTTTTCAGTTGCTTTGCTACATTTGCTTTTATAAATTTTTGTTCAATGTGTTTTGCTTTGTAGTATTTCTTCCGTACGGCGCGCCGAAGAATTAAGATTGTGGATGTCCAAAATCCCCATAATTCTTCTGCATAGAGATGTACTTCCCCTCAACGCTAGTGACACCACATTAAAATACAGTTGCGCCAACGCTTTGAAGTCAAAAAATGGCCCCCAAACGCCGCAACCACGCCAATGCAACAAACGCACACCACTCCACGTACACGCCACGATGCTCGCCTGACACACCCGCAAGCACATTGCCCTGGTTCGAACCTATCTCGATTCGGCAGCACCTTAGGGTTGCAGTCTCGGCACCCTTATTTCGATTCGTGCGTAAAGAAAATTTATTAAACACAAGTTAAAGATAAGACCCGCTGTAGTTAGCTACTACACGGGTCGACAGAGGACCGGATTTACGCAATGTGCCACCGAGGAAAGGAAGTGAAGAGCACACAAGTTCACAAAACAACTAGTACACCGCACCGAAAGTCCTTTACAATAATGTCCGTGGCACGAGACTCAGACGCCATAGTTCACGCGTGAGAGTGAACATAAAACCACTACAGTTCACACACATCTGTTCTATGTCCGTACAGAGATGAATGCTCAGCCAGGCTGCCTAAACTGCGCCGTGGCCTCAAACATACAACTCCTTTCAGCACGCAAGTTTCACCTTATGAATAAGGCATGACACACCATTGCACGGTGTTATTGGCAACCTTGGTAAAGTGAGTAGACCAATGCATGAGGAAAGATTCTTCACCCAGCGCCACCAGCTCATGCTGCAGATGCTCTATGGCCATTTTCCGAACACGCCACAACAGGGGATACATGGAACGCTGTGGTCGTGCCTGCAAGGCGGCTACACCTCGCTGGTGCCACACAACAAAGGCCCCCACACACAGCAGAAAGTTGACAAATGGCTCTTGTGATTTCGTGTGGGCTCCCAGCCTAAGCTAAAACATTCTGCTGAGTAAAACCGAGAATGTGGTGGCCACACGACACTCAAAAAGAGCATGCGCTAGCGTCTCAGTGCGTCCGCATTGCGGGCACCTGGCAGAGCGAACCACACCAAATGCTGCAAGGCGGTCACACGTCGGCAGGGCCCTCAAGCTCCGCAGCCACCCGAAATCACGAACGTCTGCAGGAAGCACCGCTGACGTAACTGTTGCCATCGGGCACCGCGAGACTTCTCTTTTTCCGATCAATGAGTTGCCCAATAGCCAATTTCTCTCATACATCAGTCGCAGATGAGGATCTATTATTAAAATCTGGGTTGGCCGACTGAAAGCCTCTAAGTGTTTTAGCAACGTACCTATAGAAAGCCGGCGGCTCCACGGCTGTAGGTCCGGTAATGGGTTCATCATAATACAACAAGCGAGCAGTACCCAAGAAGTAGCGAAGCAGAGCCTGCACCGCGTACTCATCATCATCTACTACATAGTTCCCACAAACCGCGTAACGCTAGAACACTCGTGTTCAGGCTAGAACATCGTGTTCAGGCATGGCAAGCTAACCTCCCCAACAGGAGTGTACTCTTCGTGGCCTCTGACATGTCTGACGTCAACGCGGCGCTGCTGACACATCGGCTTTATGCTTTTCAGCGGCAGTGGTAGCAACGTAGCTGTCGAAAATCCCATCTGACTTCTAACCTTTACCACGAGAACATATTCAGTTTCAAAAACATCTTGTTTGTTGCCAAATATTTTAAATTCTCGCCCTATTTGCTAAAAAGCGCCGCTCTTGCCAAGCCCAACCCATTGACGAAGAAAAATGTAGTGTGGCTGGGTAGGCTCGGCAGTGTAGGCTGTGTACTACAGTGCTGTAGAAGGTTTCCTCGAGTGGTGCAACGACATAACCCTTCTAGCTTAAGCGACTAGTAGTGAGTGTGACGAAATCACCCGTTCTGCTTAAAAACCGTGCTTATTGTGAGATGCTGAAGTACCACGCGATATTCTTTTCGAACTTGCCAAGATGTTCTTTCGAACTTGCCATGATATTCTTCGTGACCTGATGTGTTTCTTTTTGCTTATTATTTGGCATTACTACGGGCTCACCACCTGAGAGAAGTTTTTATTTGGTTTTCGCAAGACTATGGCAGCGACAATGTCCTTGTGTTTTTATACTAAAAGAATATCACGGTTCACATCTCAGGCTATTCAAGCATACTAAATTCCCACTGCTTGAAAATTTTTGCAAAAGCGGCCAAGATGTCTTTGACTACGCCCTGATAGTTACAACTGTCGTGTATTGTTGCGGAGAGTTCCTCACTCTAGATTGTGGTTCAGGTAAACATAAGCACCGGTTTTTTTATATCACTGTGGCCCACAGGCTTTTCTTTATTTAAAATATCTCGTTCACATTTTCTAGTTGTGGAATTGATTTTGTTTACTTTTTAGAGGGCGGAATTTGTATAACACCCAAGCATTTGTTTTTGGCGAACGCGGGTGGCTCTTGTTACCACGTCTGCTACCTTGTTGGTTGCTTAGGTGGCATGCACGCGATTCGCAGCCTCAGCGCCGTTACAATTTTTGTTGCCTCAATTGTCTAATTTGACGTCTTCCTAAGGTTTACTATACCTGCGAATGGCTCTGTAGTATGTCGGCTAAGACGGCACTATTACTACTATCTATTACGTAAAGGACTGCTGTCAAAAGGTAAATATTTGTCTGGCCAATTGCTTTTCGTAGCAAATGAAAAATGGTACCAGGAGTTCATAGCTTCAGGGATAGCGTTTCCTTTAGACAGAAGTATTCAAACTGCAGTTGTGCGCGATGTTTACTGTTCTGGATTCGAAGGCGCTCATGCTGACAGCTGTATTTATTCTTTTACCGATCTACTCTGAGCGGTATCCAAATGTTCGGCATATCGATTGGACCTGTATTGAGCTTTTTACTGCAATAATTGTTCTTTCGTGTATCTGAGCAAAGCCGCTGCTATCATGTGTTTTTGTGTGCCCTTTTCTCCGTTATTACCTGCATCCTAGCACTTTTTACAAGGCAACGTAAAGTCGGCTTAACTTATCAAAATTACATTTATGAACATGTATTACAGGATTAACTATTAGAAATGTTCTCTAAAAATGTGAAGTTCGGGCGGCTCTAATGAACATCGAAATACTGCATTACGACACATTTCTTTAATTCGTCCTTACTGATTCTGAAGCTACTAGTGTTACATACATACTCATTCCCGTGTGACTAATTATACATTGACTGTGCATATAAGGCATCGCACGTCTTCTCATTGCACAAAGCCTTCGCTGGTCTAGTTGCCAGAGAATGCTGGCGTTTTTTACTTACACGTCTCCTAACGAGTTTGATAGGGCTAAAAATGACTAAATGCCCCCAGAAATACTGCCTGTCAGACGCTGTTTTCAGATTTTGCAAATCAGTTTTTGTTTGTAGAGTGATCCCGAGTGTCCTTATCTGACAGGCAAAAAAGTGTTGAGGCAGGCAAAAAACTGCTCGGCGTATTCTCCGGTAGCTTCTTGTTGTGTGAATCGCATCGTGGATGTCCATGATTCCTTCGGTCAGGCTTTGGATGGTGGCTGTCACAGCAGCGTTCTCCCGTCTTAGCACCATGATCGTTTCGCTCGCCTTGCTTTTTGTCGTTTGCTTGTCTTCCTCTCGCTGGTTGATGGTAGTATTTTTCATGGTTGTGCACGCAGTGTCGCCCCAGCTGAGTTTTTCTCTCGACGGGTATCCCTTGACTTTAGGGCCCTTTTCATCACGAATGTATTTTCTTTGCTTGCTGCTTGTGACTCTTAGCAGCTCCTGGAAGGTGATCTCGAATTGTGTGCAGCTGGTTGTCCGAGCGGTGGAAACATTTGGTCCGGAGACATCCGGCTGCCGACCTTCCGCGGCTCCCACTATCGCTTGCGCACTCCATACGGGATCTTGTATCTTGCTTTGCATTTTGTGTTGGCGGTTAAGTGGTCTCCACCACAGAGCTTGCATTTGAGGGTGCATTGGTCGCCCTGCTTAGGGTTCTGACAACCACATCCCCTACAGGCCCGGTTCGTCGGCGTTGGGCATAAGTTCTTTCAGTGTCCGATACGTCCACACTGGTTGATGACGTCTATTTGTTTTTGGTATAGACGGCACGGCACGACCGTGACTCCATGCTTAAAAACAATTGGGCACCTTCGATCTGCTGAATGCAACAATGGCCGTTGTCGTGGTCCCAAGTCCTTTCGTACACAGTGCCAGAATATACCTTGCGGTGACAATGTTACCCCAAAAAAAGCCACCGTTTTAACACCTCTGTAGTTAGAGCAAAAAAAAAATCATAGACTGCGCACAGCGTTTTTTCAATGTTCGCCTTTGTGTGGGACTTTGTAGCTTGCCGCGTAGCTATATATATACTGAATCACTGGATTTAGCGTTTTGTGTGTGTGGAAGGGCGAGCACAGACAGTTCAGCTGGCGCGCCAGCGAGGGCAATATCGTGAAATCAAGTGGCACGTAAGCAGCCAGGAGCAGTTTAACCCTTGCTTAGGCAAATAATTGGGTTGCGCAAAAGAGCATGGATGGTACGCTCGGGTTGCCCAGTTTGCAATGAGCGATAATGTGCCGATGAAACAGCCGTTTCTTTCTATCTTCAGTCACGCGGGCCCGCATCAGAAAGCCTCCTAGAAACCAAAGCGATAAGTACGAAGATTGCACATTGCGGCCAAGTGGGTGAATGTCACTTGCGGCACCATGAACTTGAAAAATGTAGTCTACAGCTTTTACTGCCAAATGGCAGCAATATCCTACGGATTTCGAAACAAAATTTAAAGGTATGTTCAGCAGAAGGTCAATAAACGACGCTGTTTGAAGGAATCAAGATTACAATGACGCCTGTTTAATCTTTACAACCGTATTAGATTAGTGCATTTTAGGGTATGTAAAAATTTTGAAATATATGTTGTTGGCTCACGTGCGACCCTTCACACCATCAGAAAATTCTAGTTGCAATCGTACCATGTGTCTCATTTCGAGTTGGACCAGCCACGGCCGCTGGATGGAAACAAGGTCCATCCATTTAATGCGCCTTTCCATCGGTTACGGCTGTAGTTTCCTTTTCCGCCACAGTGTCGCCCGTGGCGCTGGTTATCGGCGCATAGAACAAGCCTTTCCGCATATTACATATAAAGGCAAAAATAACAGGTATAGAACCGGAGGTAGTGAAGGACAAGTGGTATATCTACCAGGGAATACTCTTGAAGTGCACAACCGTTTTCAAGCAAATATCAAGCAGAAAAGCGAACAATGAATGGCAGCAATACGAAAAAAGGACAAAAGTGCGTTCAAGAAGTTTTGGAACCAAGTAAAATTCCAAAACCGGTAACAACCAAAAATTTTAATCGATGAGGAGAGGAAACAGTTAGAAAGAGAACACGTGTCGACGCATATTCACCGAGTGATTAGTGAGAAGCTTACGCAATTCGGGTTATGGAAGCCTGCGGCGATAACGTTAGAGCTAAAGATGACTGCTGAAAGGGAAACAAGTTTGAGCAACCTTGATCGGAAAGAATCAAAGCGGAAGGTTTCCCCCAGACAGCAGTGGGCCCGGGCCTAATACAAAAGCAACTGAACAACTTGCTTGGGCCTAAAAGTTAAATGTCATTTATCAAGGTAATAGATAAGGTGATACAACCCAAAAAAATACCGAAGGCCTAAATAGGAAGTAGGATGAATTTATGATATAAAGAAAGGCAGAGGCAACAAAGCCAGTATTGATTTATACAGGCCCCTTAGAGTAAAGTCAGTGGTGTATATATTCGTAATACCGGCGATAATTAAAATTAAAGCACAGATTGAAGAAAACAAACTTCTTTCGGAGCTGCAGAATGGATTTAGACAGTAGAGGTGACTGGATGATAATTTGTTCGTGATAACGCAATGCCTTAAAATTGTGAAACCGCAGAACAGACCATTAGGACAATAAATGCGCTTATGACAACGTAAACAGAAAACTTCTGTGGAGAATACTGAAACTCCAGAGATTACATGACGAGTTAAAACAGTTCCTAATCGCAATATTAAAATTTAGAGTGCACCTGACATCGGAAGGACAAAAATCATCTATCAGGTCAGCACCCACAGCGGACTGAAAGAAGGATGCCCTTGGAGCCTTTAATGCTTGTTCATGCTTTAAATGGTGGGGTTAGAAAAGAAACATGAAAAATGTCAAGTAGGGTTCAATCTAACGTATATTCTGCAAGGCAAATTGGTACAGCAGCTTATTCCGCGAATATTATACGCAGGCTACATTGTTCTTTTAGCTGATAACCAGACCGATATGCAACGGCTCATAAAGATTAGCGACCACGAAGCCACCGACCTCGCGTATGTTTTAGCGAAGAAAAATTAGTAATAATCGTTTTCACTGACACTAACACTGGCGCTGTGTCTTTCCAGCATGGCGAATAAACACAAGGTAGAAGGATATCAATATATTTGGGTGTGTGGATAAACGAAGGGGATAACTACTTACGAAGTCGCGAGTGGTACCATAAGGGTTAGAGAAAGCGAAATACCGCTTTACTGAACCATTCAGCTCTGTGAAGTATAAGATATAATTAATAATGACAGGAATGTGGAAAGGAGACATGGTTCTGGATCTCCCATTTGTGAATGCTGTAATCTGCTAAAATCAGACTCTATCAGGACTTCAAATGAACCAGATAACGGTAGGCCGTTTAGCCTTAGGCGCGCAAGGAAAAACAACTAACGAACCAGTGCAGGGAGATATCTGCTGGCAGTCGTTTGAAGTTCAAGAAGCGCAGAGTAAAATAGGTTTTGCGAGGAGGTTGAGAGCAAAGGATCGACATAGGTGGCAGCTAAAATGTTTAGGTACCTATACTTGAAAATCGTGGTCACGCAGTGGTTAAGGCAGACTAGAAGGCTATTGATGAAATACGGAAAGAGCACTGGTGAATCTAAAACAGCCATTGTAACCAAAAAAGTCAAGGCAGATAGAAACGAATAAATGTGGATAAAAATAAATCTTAAAGGTCTTAAGAGATGTAGAGGGCTGCGAAATTGGACATATTAGAGAAAACTTTTTACTATGATTGCCAGGGCAGTGCTTTCCTTTTTGAGGTTAGAGGAGGTTGGTTGAGAACTAAGGGTTTTGTTAGGAAGCATTGAAAAAATGATGGAGTACGCGTGGCCTGCAGAAAACAAACAGACACTATGAGGCACATGGTGTTAGAATGCGAGGGTATCCACTTAAATCTACAATGGGGAAATATTCTGCTTCCAGAAGCCATAGGATTTAAGTGTAACACAGACGAAGTTAACTTCAAGGATGTCGAAGCGACGAACACAAGAATAAAATGCTGGTGGACTAAAAGCAGAGAGGGGAATATTGCCTAAGCCAGTGACCACTTGCAACACAAAAAAAAGTATTTTGTGCCTAATCGGTTTTTGTGGCTGCCCCAAGCAGCGTTCGTAATCAAACAATAATACAAAACATATGTATAATAATTATTTTTGGTGAAATGACAAGTCATTGCCCCGCTACAAAGGGGAAGCCAATTGCAATCATGATCATCTGAACCGCGGCAACGGCGGCCATGGATGGTTCTTCGAAGCGCTGCTAGCCGCGTAGAATTAATGCCGTATAATATTGCATCGTGCTTTTTAAAATTACGCGGTAACTCATGAGCGTTGCAAAATTATCGACATCTTTCAAGCAGTCATATAGTCAGGTTTTAAGCACTATCGCTAACAACGCTTTATTTCTTTTCCTCATAGCGCTAGTTAGCAGCCTACGGCGTATTGAAAACGTCCCGCTCGAGGTGGCTCTTTTCTTCAGCGTTTTAGGAGGATTGTGCATCGGACGTTTGGCGCGTCATGTTCATTGTTTTAATTATAACTGTTTTGAACCATCCTTCTGTTCATATTGTCACGTAGCCAAAGAAAACGCAGCTGATTTGAAGAAAAAGCAAATTTATTGGAGCGAGCTTGTGCTCCTCTAACAACTCATAGAATACACTGGCGGCGAAACAGCAATCAACAACGTGACATGCGTAGACTGGTGCCGGCTTTTCGAATGCCGCGGGATCTGCTCAGCGGGAATTTTTCACTCGGCACTAGGGTTTCTAGAATACTCTATATCAACAAATTATATTCTAGGATGTTCACGTTCGTTCGGAACGCTCTCCATTTCAGAAGAGGTAACACATGTGGCACAGAAAGAAAGAACGGGACACGCGCATCCCTTGGCACGGAGACAACAGCCATAACAAAGGCCGGTGCAGCATTGGGGGGCAAAAGCAAAACACAAACAAAAACCCAATGAATGGTTCGCGGCAATATTTCACACACTGGGTGATCATAAAAAATACGGAAAGCTAGGACCAGACTCTTTGTTACTCGCGAGATGCAAAAATCAGAAAAATGTTCGATTTTGTGGCGTACCGCCCGCTCTCGACAACGCGTATTACAAGAGTGACCCAATTTCTTCTTCTCCGTTTATTTACGTTGTTTTTTCGAATAGCCACACAGGCAGAGGAACTGGCAATCGCCCTCGCTGTCGTGCAAACTAATGCAGCGGTCATTGTAACTGAATCGCAGCAGGCTTGTCGGAATTTCGCTTAGGGACGCCCCCCAAACAACAACTCTACACATCATCCAGCAGCAGCCCCTGAAGAGGCTAGTCAGGATTGCATGGGCTCCGGCACATCACGGTATCCCTGGAAACGATGCGGTGGACGTCATCGCCCGAAAATTGACCCACCGAGTGGACGCCGAGAGCAGCGTTGCCGAAACTGAGCGCATTCAGCCCTTGACCTCTTACTCCGAGATCACGCAATACTACAGGCTGTCGCGTGAGTACCAGCTCCCCAACCAATCTCTACCCCGGGAGTACGAACGTCATTTACATGCTCTCAAGACGAATACATTTCCCTATATTAATATACTAACCGTCGTCACCTTTTCAACCGCAAGAACTCCCGGCTTTGCCGATTTTGCGGGGACTCCGGACTGCTACGCCACATTGTCGGACGGTTTGATCAATCTCCTCTGATTCCTTGAAACCTGCAACCTTCTGCTGTCGAGTTTTGGGAGAACGCGTTGGCGAGCACCAGCCTGGACGACCAGCTTCGGCTGGCTCAAAGGGCTGTCGATGCTGCCCGCACTCAAGGCATCTTGAACTGAGGACGCCACGTTCATGCTTCAATATAATCTCCCCCGGTTGATTTAAAAAAAACCTTTATTATCTGCCTCTATATTCAATGTTGTTTTTGTAACGTGCCTGGTTTATTACCAAAAATTAGGAAGCGGGATATTGCATTAGCGTTTAACTGCTACAAATTGTTTACGAGTAAATACTAGGCCACAATGAAAAGGTCCTTTATGATTGCTACATTTTTCGATGCCGCAATACCTGTTTACACCACTTCTGGAGGCATTCGTATTGTTTATTGTGTGACGCATTGTCTCTATACCGAGCACACTTGCGAAAAGTATTGAACCCTCAAACTAAAGTTTCCGTGTAGCACAGTTATTAGGCTTTTCGCCAGGGGTTTCCCCAGTAGGTCTTGCAAGCAAAAGATCTTAGTTGGGTAGCATAGAAGGAGGCGGGTATTCCAGAGGAAACCGAGGAAAACTTCACTTAAGGGCGTGTGGTAAGGTACACCGGCCAAAAATTGAATTCGCAATTTTGGCGCAGAAAAATTGATCGCATTAGCAGCAACACCATGTGGAAGCGCGGCGTCAAGTTTAAATGGTGGACACATTTCAGACATCGGTTCATAGGACAGTATGTTTAGCGTTGTTTTTTGCTGTTCGCAGCATAATTTCGCTTTTTACTTACGTCTGTGTTATCAATACATAAATGTAATATGTATTGATTCATCCCATGTATTTGAAATTACAAATTTTGAGACTCGCCGCTAGTGGTGTTGTAGTATGCACCGTTTTTGTGAACGGTCGTGGTCGCGTTGCCTCTGCTTCGAGTTCCAAACGCACTGCGATACCGGAAGGTGGCACCATCATCCACCAAATTGACTTAAAAGACAACTTTCAAAGAAAAATTTGAAAAAATGTAGCTGCGTGTAAAAAGTGCAAAAAGGAACAATTTATTTTTAAAGAGGCTATTGACTGGAGTAGCAGTTTGGCGTCCTCCATAAATGTCACCTGCAGCGAGTGGGATGCTTTAAATGCACTCGAACCATCGATACGTCCTGACGCACTTCTGGGAACATCTTTGAAGTGCATAAAAGGTTCATGTACGCCCTTCGTACCTGCCGAAAACCGTCGGCATCGGGTCGCACGAAGTGTCCTGTGCTCAATCTACAGCCACTGCGAACAATGTTTGTCTCGCACAACACATAGCGTCTTGACACATCCATGACCACAGTCAGAAATAGTATGGCAAAAGCTGCCAAAAAACTGAAGGAAGAGACCTTCGACTCTGATGGAGAGCTGGAAACTGAGATCACGGTGGATGGAGCATGAATGAAGCATGGTTATTCTTCACCATATGGTGTCGTAGTAGCAATATCGGCTGACACAGGAACGGTTCTGGACTTCGAAGTAGAATCAAAGTTTTGCCACATCTGTGCTTGCAACCTTCACACAGATGACAACATCAGTGAATATAAGTTTCGTACGATGGCCATCTTGTGTAATAGAATATGCTGGAGCCGTGAAAAATTGAGGATGCTCTGTTGAAAGGCACCAGGTAAAGCAAAAAAGTTAGAAGTACATTGGTAATGGAGACACGAAGGCATGCATTTCGGTCAAAGACTCGCAGCCCTGAAACAAGGCAATGAAAAGTATGATTGTGTGGGACATGTGAAGAAGCGAATGGGCACGAGGCTCAGGAACACCAAGAAAAATTGGGAGGGAGAAAAGCTCGCCTATTGTCTGCCACTTTCAGGAAAAGGACGCCTCAGAAAAAAACACCGACTGCTTTCAGGTTTACTATGGCATGGCTATACGGGAAAATGTAGAGAGTTTAGATAACATGAGACTAGCTGTGTGGGCAATATACTTTCACAAGTGTTCAAAAGATGCCAAGCTCCAGCACGGACTCTGCACGAAAGGATCACCCTCATGGTGAGGGTATTGTCGGAGTATTGTTGAGGAAAGTGTGACCAACTCCCACAAACACAACACTCCTGAGGGCGTGATAGATGTCCTCGAGCCAGTGTTAAAGGCATTCTCAGATCCAGGTCTTCTGTTAAAATGTCTGAATGAAAGAACCCAGAACACTAATGAATCACTAAACCGAATCATCTGTTGCTGCTGCCCCAAAACAACATTTGTCAGCGCTGACACGGTGAAACCAGCAACTAACGGTGCTGTAGCATATTACAATGATGGACATTCTGCACGGAAAGCAGTTCTGGATGCCCTTGGAATTGTTCAACGTGTGTTTGGGGACATTGCCTTCGACAGGATTGAAAAAGATCGTGTTGACCGGGTAGGAGTCTTTAGCTCCGTCGAAAGCAAAGACTACTGGTGAAAAAGAACACCAAAAAAAGTTTCACCCACCTATGAAAACGCCAGCAGTGAAGGTATTCTCGCGGTTCATTTTAGGCATTTTTGAGCAATACGCAAGCATAAAACTTTATTTTTCTCAAATTGGGTTTTTTGTAACCCATTCAACTTCAACTTACTTTTTTTCGGAAAGTATTTATTCTATTAAAGTGGAACTTTACATACACATTCTGCAGCTAATCGTACATATTTAAAACAAAAACAAATATGTTTACGTACATAACACTACTGCAAAAAAGTATACTACAAGACACCCCTTTACTGCTGTGTGCATGCACTGACTTTTGCTTTCGTCCATGCTACATGTAGGGTATCAAATGTCTGTAGTTTGGAATAAACCAATTGGTATTAAGAATTACACTGCGCATTATATGCGCATTCCTCCTTTTTCTTCGAGAAAAAAAGTTACAGTGACTTAAGAAACGGACCTGAAATTTTGGGACGATACACAAGAAAGATACACAATCTAGATCCGGACAAAGCATTGCATGTGTTACCCAGGGTTATCGTGTCTGTGCGCAACAAATTTTCTGCGAATATCTACTAGCGTTTTGGAAGTATAACGTTAAAATTAACACGTATCATTTGCCCTACATTTACCAGAAGAGCTGTTTGGAAAGGCATTTTGAGCACATCACCAGTCCAGTTTCAAACAGTGACCTCAGTAGTTTTCACATCAATAGCTTACATATTTTAGGGTTGGGCTGTGTGGCTTGCTGCTTCTGGCACGCTACTCGAGCTGAAAGTCTGCGATGCGTAAAAATCGGCGTCACAAAAAAGCCGGCAAATATTCTCTTACTGCTATCTATGCGTTGGCTCTAGAGTTTCTCCACAGAAAGGAGGTACTAGTTTGCACGGCCCGAGAGCTAGCGCATGTGGCTAGCTAAGCCTGCATTTGTGAGTGACACAGAAACTGGTACTCCCAGTCACGGCACATATATGTTTGCTTTCAACCAAACCTTGCGTTTAGTGCACATAACCACCAATTTCACATAGAAAAGTATCTTCATCGTCCTAATATTACGGCTACTAGTCATCACCACCGGTTACAGTAATTGGTTCAAATATTCAATTGGCTAATTCGAATCGAAGAAAACGAAGCAGCTCTGAATGCGCCGGCAAATTAGAGACATTCATCGACAGCTGAACACCCCTGGAGTACACATGGTCAATCACACTCCCAGGTTTCTAGAAGGCAGCAAACGCTTCACTTCAATACTGTTTTTCTACTAACACAAAGCAATTTGGCGCTTTTGAATGCTGCAGCTCTGTGATCATCACGGTTGTTTCGGCCATCAAATACAGAAAGCTGCAAAAGGCTAACTCCATCGTATCTCGTTTTAGAAGTCTCAATAATTTATTCATTCATAAAAAATTGTCTATTATGAACATAAACTTCTGTATTTCGATGGATTGTGACGTTTAACGCGCCAAAGGTACACAGGCAAAACACGTGCCGTAATGGAGGTCTCCGCTTTATTTTGACCACCTGGTGATCTTTAACCTGCGCCGAAATCACGAACGCAAATGTTTTAGACTATCGCCTTCATCCGAAAAACAGCCGCCATGGCCGTAAATCGAACCCGCATCGTTGGCGCAGCAGCACAACGCCATAGCAACTGAACCACTGAGTACTGCGGCGGGTTAACTTCTTTAGCTCCGGTATTTAGCTCCGGTGTGTGTGTGTGTTTGTGTGTGTGTATGTGTGTGTGTGTGTGCGCGTTTGCGCGTGTGCGCATGTGTGCGTGTGTGCGTGTGTGCGTATGTGTGTGTGTGTGTGTGTGTGTTGGGGTTGTAACTGCACATCTGAGCCAGTAAAATACTATGTCCAAATTTTATACTCGACTGGTTTTTACGGAAATGTATGTACACTACGGTCACCGTTGTCTTTATTGTCATGACGATTGTTTCATGGTTCTGTTTGGTTGGACACTCCATCCGAGCCCTCGTTTTTGTGTTTCATATCTTCCATTTAAACTATCCACCCACGCAAGCCTCTCGTCGTAATTGTCAACAAAACACTGTGCCTAGTTTTTCATCCCGCTCTGTTTTTTCCCTCCGTGGGGAAGGTAGTGCAACAAGACAACATGTTTTTTTTGTAAATACAGTTGTTAGCCATGATATTTAGATTTCTGAACAATTTTTATTTGGCGCTCAGGGACAGCTTGTGCCCCTATGCAACTCAAACTACGTTGGTCACACATAAATGTGTCTGTTTTTAAATTGTGCTGAAGGATGGCTTCAAACATTTGGTACTATAGATGCCAGCAGTCGTAGCCTAATTTCAGAGCATACAGTTGAAAGGATAATAAAAACAAATTCACAATGCAACTGGCTGCACAGCCGTTTTCCCACACATCGTGTGGGTGCTGAACAACTGCTGAAGCGGCGGCATCATCGCAATTGTATAAACCACTATTACTATTTACTGGCGACTTTCTATATGATTAGGTTTTCAGAGATTGCAGTCATCTTTCCGTTTACTGGTAGGAGTATAACTTCATTTATACGCGAGACAGGACGTTCGGTAAAACCACTTTCATGCGCGATGATCCCGGCATCTACGAATGCGCTTCTAAGCAGGAGCCCGGTGAGCCGTCACCTATGTAGGGCGCCCCCGCCGAAAGTAAAGGCCGCAACTAAAATCTTTGCAGTCACGTGCTTGCCCATTCCCGGCACGCGATTCGGCAGGCCGGACCTTGTTTCCATCGGGAGGTCGTGGATAAGCGGTCTAGAAAATGTTATTTGCCCGTGGACTGCTGTACCCATGGTTCGAAATCGCCCTTCTAGAAAAGTCGGCGCGCGTGTATCAACCTCCACACTTATCGACGAACACAGAATTCTTTACTGGTGGGCGGGACCTGGTACAGCTACCCAGAGCAGCTTTTTCTTTCGCCGCCTCATGTACTACTTCGAACATGCTATAAAGGTTAATATTTTTATTATTATTTATTTACACTGATACAATATACATAGTACATTAACCAGACACATGATCCGGCTGTAACCCTTGAGGCAGTGACCAACAACGAAATGCGTAAAGTCTCTCTCGTCATGAACTCTAGCCACCAACGAGTTAGCCTTCACTTTCAAGAGACACAGACATAGAATTTTTTTTATTCCAAAGAAAAAAGGTCTGCTCGCATGTCTCCTACATGCTTGTCGCAAACACTGGGAAGAGGGCACAGAGGTCTTAAAAAAGTACTTTAAACTCGCTAATTCAAACTGTCGTAAACCCTGAAACGTTACATACAAAACAAAGGGAACAAAATGCCCCATAATTTTTTCCCTAAGCCAAACATACCAACAATTTGAAAAAGTTTTTAGTAGAACGCTGTTAGAAGCCATCCTTTCTCGATAGAGTTCGACGTTTCAATGCGGCTAAATTGTGCTGTGTTGTGTGCTGATGTCTGTCACTTCGGAAAATGGGTCAGTGCATAGTTGCTGAAGCGGTAGGATACTTGAGTACCGCAACTGCGTACTTAGGGCTCTCTTACGGCAGTTCTTAGAACGATTTGTTTGATTAGAAGGCCTTGTAGAAAAGGGAGCCATTGAATCGGTAATGCTGCGGCTCTCCTACATTTATTTAGGTACGTAAGCGCCGGGCGGAACTGGACAGCGGCGATTGCTTGCGACCGTCCCTGGAGTGCATCCGTGTTTTGAACTCCTCTGTGGCGTGGAGCTGCAGACCTGACCAGGTACCGCTGATAATGATTGAGGGATGGAGTGGTGATGATAATAGTGGCGCTGAAAGTGGACAAAGCTTCCGCCACTACAAGCTCCCTCCTAGCGTGTAGCGCGTTAATACAAAAAAGAAGTACAAGTTATGTACCGATAATAATTTAGGTATATCTACGGTAAAGGTCCTTACACAGTCCAGGTCAAATCATGTGTAAACTCAAAGCAGTACTGGTTAGTTCGTTGTAGGCATCCGGAGCGTTGATTTGCCTCAGGTGGCATTGGATGGGAGTGTGAGGAGGACGAATTTGTGCACGATAGAGAAGTCCCGAAGTAAAAGAGGCACGAACAGCAGCCACAGTGCAGGCATGGCGGGGCCGGAAGAATGGGCGCTCAATGAGCAGCCTTTTGCAACCTTGAGACGCGTGTACACCGGTTTTCGTGTTCCGCTCCGAGCAGGCTTATAATCTCGGAGTTGACGATTTCAGCAGCGTGTCTGGTGCGAAATCCTTTCGCACGCTCTAAGTGTAACCGAAGTACGACGCCTAGGGTGACAGTGGCAACAAAGAGTCACCCACGTCCCCGAACGCCAACGAATATCAGCACATAAGCATGAATATAGCCGTCGTGCAAGACGAGGTTGTTTGGCAAGATGGTACTGACGCCTCTTTTATGTGCGCCGATAAAATGCCAGTGGGGAAACTCGCTTTCTTGGCTGGTGCTTACGGCATCGATGGCGACGTCGACGTTCTGTGTCGGGAACGCGCCCCCTGGTGGCGACATCGGTGAGTTCTGAGGTTCGACGTCTGTCGTCAGTGGATAGAGTTTTTCCCCGTAATCGTGCACGTTGCGGTTGACGGGGTGCTCGCGGGGAGTTTTATGTAGGGCAAGGGCCGCGGCTATGCTGTCTGCGTTCGCAGAAAGTGCTACCTCATGCGCTTCACACCAGTCATGCCGCGACAGGAGTGGAGCGGGCCTCTGTGTTACTGTTGCGCTAGACTTGACCTGCAACGATGGTGTAGCGGGCTACCAGGTTGGGAAGGATTTGGTAATAACACATAAATGCAGTTCACCGGAGTCCTCGCAGGAAGTTGTAGAAGATGGCAAGGCGGGTTGTTGGTGCGCGTAAGCGATGCCAGGGGCTCAAAGTTGTGTCGATGAAGGTACGTCTACCGCTCTGGAAATGGGGTCCAGCGAGAAGACACTACTGGCAGGGGACGACACTGATGGCACAGAGAGTACAGCGTGCGGCGGCGAAGCATCACATAGAGTGTGTGTACCAGTTCTGCTCAACTCCGAAATGGGTCTTCCCTGAGGCCCTAGCGTGCGAGCACGGCAGCCCAAAGGTGACCGTAGGGTGTTTCGCAGTGCGCTGGTTGAGCGATGACACAGGGGAGCTCGACGGGAGGCGTCTTCCAGAGGATGGAGTGCTTGAGCGGCTGAATGGCGACGTAGTTCAGCGAGAAGGTAGCGTCAAGCTTGAAAAACCATCATCTGAGGTGGCGTTCCTTGAACACCAGTATCGGCGGGTGCCCCCCCCCCCCTCCCCGTGTTCGGGGGGGGGGGGGGGGGGGGGGGGCACCCGCCGATGTGGTAGCCTTCAGGCTACCACATGTAGGGAACGTCCGAGTCAGCACTTGCAAGAAAGGGAGCCGTGGTCTCGTTGATGCGCTGTGGCCTCTTACATTTAGTCATGTGCGTAAAGCCCGGCCGGAACTTGAGAGCAGCGATGGCATGCGATCGTCCCTAGAGCGCAGCCGTGTTCGAAACCTTGTGTAGCGTGAAATTGCGGACCTGGCCAGGCACCGCGGATGATGTTTGTGGACTGCAGTGTTGGTGTTGATAGAGGCGCTGATAGTAGATGAAGCTTCTGCCCCTACAACCTCAATGCGTATAATTCACTCTAAGATTCCTCCCACAGGTTTGTCGGACGTCGCCGAATTCAGGAGTTTATAACCTCATCTAGAGCATACCTATAAAACAAGAAGCAGGCAGTGCAAAACCCATCCCATTGTACTGACAAAGTGCCTGTCTAATCCCCAAAAGAAGATCATTAGACCATCCAAGAGAACATCAAGAGAAAAGAAGACTTGTGCACTTTCTAGAGTACAATGGTACTACCGAGATCTGAAAGACAGGCTTCCGGAAGGGGCGATCGACAAATGATCAACTGGTTGCTCTAAACTCCTACATTCAAGGTGCTGACATTTATAAGCACTGATGCCTCACAATATGTCTTGATATAAAAAGGCATACGACACTGCAAGGCGCTACGCCAAACTTAGACAAAACATCTTTTGGTATATCGGTAATTATACTGAACCTTTCTTCTAGCTAAAAGTGCAAACAAAAATTTCGTGTAAGTGTCATGTCGGCACAGTTAAACGTTTATGTACAGAAAACCAATTGGCCTCAACGTAGCGTTTTTAACTGCCATGGATTGTTAAGGTGAACTTACTCCGAAGGGCATTTCCGCCCTCCACTTTCAGCTACATGTGTGTAGAAGACGACCAAACATCTTTTTAAACATGCAAAATATACGTATGAAAGCATCAGGTCCAGCTTGGGATAACGAACTTTCTCGATGAAAATAAGAAAGTTGTTTCAGTGCTATTCTTGCCAAAATTCCCTGTATTGTATCTTAAAAGAAACGTGCAATCCGGCCGCATCCTGATAAAAGTTGATGGTGAGTCGTTTCTTGTAAAAAAAAACGAACATACGTTTTTCTGCGTGGTGTGTGGCGAAAAAGTCATATTTGTCCCTCCCATCAAACAACTTCAACAAAAATGTCTGGTAACAAAGAATATTCTGAAAGTCCCAACCCACCAATCATATGTGGCAGACAAAAAGCTCCTGCTGTGCCTTTATACTACTTTTGTAGAGTCTCGGTTGAATATAGGTGTGTTGTTTAAGGGTCAGCCATAAAAACAACGCTACAAATGCTTGACCCAGGGCAGCACTTTGCGCTTTGCTTTCGTGCGGCGTATTCTGTAGTAGTTCTGTCCAGTGTCTTGATGCAGAGTGCGTCAAATGGTGCTTAGCGCACCAGTGAGCTTATGTTGTCATCTTCTAAGGCTCTAAAATAGCATGAATAGATAATCAATTTTATATTCCTGTTTTTTGGTACATGCACAACCGAGCTCCTCATAAATCGCCAATTTATATTTGTTCTCTTCACACACATAGTGAGGAATTAGGTGAATTTTTATGATGTCTTCTTTTAAAAGCTGCAATTAATCTTACACTGATCTCATGACACCATGTCACCTCGCCCTGTGTAGTGTGACTTGTCTTTTTACCAATTTATTTAAAGCAAGATACATGCAAAATACGAACTGCAGAATTCCATCTGTATGCGGCTTAAATGCAGGCCTGCACAGGGTCCTCGATTAGGAGGTAGTTAATATCCCAGTACCCCCACCACGGCAACTCGTAACCTCTCCCTACTGTAGGCCTAACGGTCAAAACGTAGTAACAGAAAATGAATTGATATAGAAATCTTTATTTCTATATCTTTATGGAATTGCCGCAAATCAAAAATAGTTCTTCGCAGAAGCTCTACATCATTCACGTGCAACATCGGCAAGGGCAGTAAGTACCAGAGTGGATGCGGTATCAATTTCACAACGTGCTGCCAAAACAAGTTTCATGCTCCCAGAAGCACTGAAAAATGCAACGCATCTAGTTATTTAAACTGGGAAATAAAGACATAAATTGGAAAGTCTTACTAAGTGCGTTTACTGATTGCACAGTTGGTTCTTCATACTGATGATACTTGGCGTATTCATGGAAGGTTGTGGCCGTTACTACACCAGGGTGGCTAATCCTGCTCTGGTGAGTGCATTACCGGCAATGGTCGCCAGGGTCAGGCCGCACCCCAAGCCCTTTTGTGGAATTCCATCAATACGCGTATTTTTTTTAATCCGGTGGAAATTGTCCGGCACCTGGATTCTAACCACGGTTCTTCTGCACGCGAGGCGGGTGTTCTACCTCTACGCCATCGCTGCAACCACTAACCTACGGGGCAGAAACTTGGAGGCTCACTAAGAGGGTTCAACTTAAATTGAGAACGACTCAGCGGGCAATGGAGCGGAAAATGATAAGTGTAACATTAAGGGACAAGAAGAAAGCGGAGTGGGTCAGGGAGCAGACTGGTGTTAAAGACATATTTGTAGAAATTAGGAAGAAATGGACGTTGACAGGGCATGTAATGCGAAGGCAAGATAAGCGCTGGTCATTAAGGGTAACAGAGTGGATCTCTAGAGAAGGCAAGCATTGCAAGGTGCGGCAGAAAGGTGGATGAGCAGATGAGATCAAGAAGTATGCGGGGATAAATTTGTCACAGTTGGCACAGGACCGAGGCAATTGGATAATAATGGGAGAGGCCTTTGCCCGGGAGTGGGCGTAGATAGGCTGGTGATGTTGATGATGATGATGATGATGACTGATGATAAACTGCGAGACGAGATTCGAGGACGAAGCTCACGTACATAGAACAAGTGCTGCTTCCAACTGTTCATTGAAAAAAAATGTGCAAGATACAAAAACACATCAAAACCTAACCATGAAAAGGTTTTCTCAAAGTCACCGAGCTAATACAGTGTGGTCGACTAATAAGCAATCACCTTACCGCAACTTCGCAGTGTAAAAAGTGACATATAATGCGTACAAGACATCCACACAAAGAACGCACACACAATTTAAAAATTCAGCGACATGGTCAAGATTTCCCAACCCCCCTTAAACTGTCACGGGACCGGTGGACAATGCCCCATGGCGCCATGGCCCGGCGTCACAGACGAAGAGGAAAAACCGGGCATTTAGACACAGCGGATTCGGCCATGGCGGGTTGTAAATAGGGTAAATAGATCATTATCGTCCATTGTCCAGCAGTCCTGTGACGCTGCACCATCGGGCATTGTTCACCGGTCCCGTGACAACACAACAAATAAAACGTAGGCAAAAGAGCGAGTTGGTATACATATTTATATGCAATAACAAATGCTGTAACACAGCACGTTTTTCTTCCGGGTATCTAATACACATTTGACATCGACTTGCAAACACCAGTCATCTTTTGTCCTACAAAGTTCCTACATCTTTTTTCCTACAAAGTGGAAGCACGGAACTGGGATGCAAGCATCGGTTCGCCCCTAATGGCGATTATCGTTATTGCTTGTTCCCGACAGAATGTACAAGCGTAAAAAACACCTAGAGGGTAAAAAAGTGGTTCCCAGCAGTGATGAGATTAAAGTACGCTTTTACTGACTCGTAAAGACGTTAAAGCAAACGTCTACGCAAGGGTACTCAAAATGCCTCTGGACGGACTTGCAACTGGTTGACAACGGAATATTTTGCCACAAAGGAATGTAGAAGGAGCCACAGAAGCCGGTAATTTTTATAGTCGGCAGTACAGATTGAAGGTGGGCCAGTTACCACATAACTGAGTGTTAAAACAGCGGTAAAAGCAGGACAACAGAAAGGGCGCACAAACCGAGTGCTGACGAACAACTGAGTTTATAGTGACGAAACGGGCAATTAATACGAAAAAAAGGGACACGCGAAGAAAAAAATAACAACTAAAAAATACAAAACCCAATCTGTTCCAAAAAGTACAGTAATCTTCATTACTGACACAATCGTAGCCATTAGCCCGCCTTGTACCAAAGTCCTTTTTATCTGCAGTATCACCAAGAAAGTGAATTTCTTCCCCGTGAGAGAAACAGGAGGAGCGCTGACGCAACCGTGTTTCCGGGTATGCATTCTCAAGGCTTCTGTAATTTGTCGTCGCATCGGATCCCAGTATTGCGCCACCACGTGGCTTTTCTCATGCAGAGGCGAACAGCCGGGACATTTGGCAACATTCACAGCAAGTGTGCAACATGTGGCGTTTCTTACGTCGCACGCATGCTCCCGGAGACGATCGTTGAGGCATCACCCCGTTTGTCGCAGGTATGACCTCTTACAAGACAGTGTTATCTCGTTGATAACTTACCCATGAAATTGAACGTAAGGCTTCCCAAGTTTCTTCGTGCATTCCTTCGTCACTGCTCTCTCACTGTTTACTTTGCGCAAAGGCTACTTAATTTGTCAGGAGCAGAAAACACGAGATCAACACCTGGCTGCCCTACTATTTCCTTAACACGTTCAGAAAGAAGTTCATATCCTCGGCAGATCTGACATACAACCGCAAGCTAAGTAGGCCTTGAGCCTGGTGCCTAAGTTCTCAATGGAACCCAAACTCGACAGAGTAGAGTTGGTATCCGTAGGAAGGACAGCCCCCGCCAAAGGCAACGCGGGAGATGTCGATTGATGCGTGAGCGAGGAAGTGGATGTCTTGTGGTCCATGCCAAAAACCAAACGTGCCGTCGACACCAGGAAGTTGTGTAATCGCATAGCAATGCAGTCATGAGCTGTTGTTATTTGACAAGGAGAGAGAATTTGTCGTCGTGTCCTCGGAAACCAACGCAAGAAAGGCAAAAGAAGCGATTGCTGACAATTTTTGCCGTGTTTCGGATGTAGATTCACCAAAAATAAGGAAGACAGCACCGAAGCGTTGCAAGGACATGGGTTTAGACCGAGTCGCTGCGTCAGAAAAGCAAGAAGAGTCAGGAAGCTAGTCTGTCAGTAATTTTTACCCCCAAGACACAGAAGCCTCAATGCCCATTCAGGGTTATCGTCTCTCAGCGTGGCACTTGGCAACACTTTGTTGGGCTGTTTTACAGCGGTTTCTAGGCATGCTGCTGACCGATGGCCATTTTCTAGTTAGGAAAGCACAGGACGTTTCAACATTCCTACAAACGGAGCACCGAAAAGCGGTGAGCGCTTTTCAGTTGATCTGAAGGATCTATACTACTCGCTGCAACACTCCTCCATTTGTCAAGCTGTTGAAGGAGGCATTGACTGCTTAGGTGGCATTTGATTACAAAATTATTGAGGCTATAATGTGGGCAGCTTGATTGACTTGCTTTACTTTTACCTCAACTCCACGTTCGTAGAATTTGAGGACCACCTCTACATTCAGAAAAAGGGCGTCTGCATCGGCTCTGTTATCTCTCCTATATTGAGTGCTCGCTCGCCGTAGCAGGGCTTTGAAGGACCGCGCGGTGCTAAAAGTGTTTCGCTTCGGCGACGACTTCCTCGTCCGGTACATTGTGTCGGCGAAAGAACCGGGGAGCGATGTTGATGGCATTATGAGATTGTTTGCCACGAACATTTGCGACTTCAAGCTAACAAAGGAGGTCCCCACTGATGGTGAACTACAGTTTTTAGATATGAGGTTGTTGCTGAATGCCAAGCACCTTTTTGGGAGCGATGCCCCGTGAAGTTAAAGAGGGTTCATGCCATTCACGTCAGTGCACTTGAAGCTTGTAAAGCGCCAAGTTGCTACCTTAGAATTACAAAACTCGCTTTCGAGGTCCTGTCATCATGAAAACCAGAGCAGCCCTGACGCCCAATCAAGCCGTCTGCGGTGGGATGGCTTTGCTGGTTCAATGAACGGTGGCGTAGGCTACAAATTCTTGAAAGGACTGAGAAAACTACCCAGTGAACAGGAGCCTCCATCCCCAAAGAGAAAAGATAGCCGCGATCTTTTTCATTCAGATGGTGAACCACATGTTTAAGAAAATAGTAGCGTTGTCGGGTGTTGATGTCGTGTTTTCTGCTCGTGACGAATTAAGTAGCCTTTGCTGAACAGCAAAGAGCGAGAAACCAGCGAAGAAACATGCGAAGCCCATCCATTGCCAGGAGAAAGTTATCTACGACATACCACTGTCTAGTAAACGGTCATAATTGGGACAAACGGGGCAATGCCTAAAGAATCGCCTCCGGGAGCACGCGTGGGACGTAGGAAACGCCACAGGGAGCACACTCGCTGTACACGTTGCCGAATGCGCAGCCTGTTCGTCTTTTCTTGAGCATGTTCACATGCTGGCGCGATGCCGGACCGCATGCGACGATAAGAGAAGCCTGGCTTGTGAATTCCCGAAAACATGATTGCGTAAGCGCTCCTTTTGTGGCTCTCACGGGGAAATAAATTGACTTTCTTGGTGATACTGCAGATATGTAGGGCTCTGGTACAAGCCATTTTAGTTGCTAAGATTGTCTTAGTAATGAAGATTACTGTACTTTCTGGAACTGATTGTTTTTTTGTATTCTTTAGTAGTTATTTCTTTTTTTCAAGTGTCTATTTCTTTCCGTATTAATTGCCCGTTAAGTGACAATAACCTCAGTTGGTTGTCAGCGCCCTCTCTGTGTTCTCTTTCTGTTGTCCTGTTTCCAGCTTTGTTATAAATTCACTCATGTGTACTGTCGGCCCCAGGTTTGTGTTGTAGATAGCCAGCTTTGAAAAAGTCCACTTACATCAGCACCTAGTGAGAGAGATTACTGAAAATATTGTCAATACTTTAAAAGCTGTTGCACACCGATGTTCCTAGGATGTTTTATTTGAGTCAATAAAGCTATTTGTTACAGGCCCCAAAGTTTCCGTGCTGTGTGCTGACCGGCAATTCGTAACTTAGCAGGTAAACTGTCAGACGGCACGTCATAATCTTTGGAGACGTCTTGTGTTTTCATAATAGTTGCAGTTCGAATACGAATGTTTCTTCTGCCGGCTATGAGACAAACGGTATTTTGCGCCAATCTGGCCCACTTACTTCCAGCAAAAGCGCCAGTCATGGTGTAGAAGACGTTGACAAGCAGCTCTTCCTTTTTTTTGTGCCAAAAAACTGACTGGAGGTGCCCATGTCGCGTGTACGTCCCTACCTTTGTTGCAAATCAGGGATGCCGATTTGGCATTGAGGGCGTATCTCTGTGGCATCGCGAAACATTGTTGGAAATGCACTGACGTAAAACATTGTGTTTTAATGTGTGTTGAATGTTTGTTTACTTCACGAAAGGAAGTTGGATGAGTGGTTTTGTAATCCTGGAGTGAACAGCTAACCTTGAAAACTATCTGCAGCACAGGATAAGCGATATTGATACTGAATATACAATCAAATTTTGCTAGCACTGCGTTTCTTTTTGCTCTAGCTCGTGTTTGCTGGTGTTGTTTGGTGTCCATGATTTCTTCTAGTCTCTACGAAGAAGGAGTGGCGGCCACTCACTGCGTTCACGAATTCTGCACGGCACTCCCACCTGGTTCTCAGCAAAACCTTCGAAGTTCTTAACAGCGTTTTTAATGTTAAGAATATGCGTTCTAAAATTGGGTGACACACCGGGCTATGTTCAATAAAATTGTAGACCACGTGTAAGGTGTCGGAGATATCGAAACGAAGTCAGTTATTGGCTCTCGCAAAGCAAGCATCAACTAGAGCCAGACTCAGACAGTGGGCGTAGCAATAGAAATATGATATCTTTTTATTTCGCCCCTTGCATTTATCTTGACAACCTTGACTTATGCTCTGACATGGCAGCTGTACTATCACAGCAAACAGAGTTCACTAATTTTCATGGGATTGAGCTGCCGTCAACAGCCAAAGTCGCTGAACGGCTCTGAACACTTTTCAGTTTGGTTTTTTTCAGAAATAAAGTACCTTATTATGACAGCCAGCTGTTTGCGGTGCCCATACTCGCTTGTCTCACTGTATATCCGGGACACAGTTTTGACTTCCTTGCCTTGCATTGGGAAATTTAGGTGGTTATTACCGCTTGCATTGACTGAATGTGGTCGTTCTCTCTTTTATTACTGCTGTTTAAATCGTTTTTCAGTTCAGAACCCAGATGTCTCTGCAACTCAGGTTCATTTTTTCTCAAAATAATAACGATTTCTAATAGCGAACTTTTTTTCCTTTCCTGGCTTTCGTCAAAACCTGTAAAGGGCCTGCCACCCTTAGTGTGTAGAATCACTACGCCCACAATACGCTGTTAAAGGTATTGCATTTTTTTAAATGCGAAGCATCTCATGGTAGCGGCTATGTCCCTCCCTCTGCCATGCGGCGTCCACACCCCCACTGCACATTCCTGACTAGGCACAGCTGATTATGATTGTGGCACGATAACCCTACGGACTGGCCAACTAAAACATCCATCACGAGATAGCTTCCCGTTCAGCCTCCGTCGTCATCTCCCAATAGGGGAACCTCTTCCCGCAATACCGGGGTGAATTCCAGTGGCAAAGCCACCAATAACTCCACCTCTAACGCCAGCGTCAACGCCCGTGTCTGTGCCGAAGCCAGCGCCGCGGAGACGAGAACACAACAAGAAAAAAAACATGCAGGAGCAGCAACTCCTCCTGCCGTGATCATCAAACCAGAACACGAAGATGCCGGCCTCATCCCGAGCTAAGACTTGGTGCGTCTGATCAAACACGCGAGTCCGTGCACTGCCGTGAGCAAGCGCCAGGACATCATGAACCGGGACGACTACTACAACTGGATTAGGATGGGAATTGCGGAACAACATGAGCTACTGTGCGAGATAAGCCACCGGCAGACCACGCCGTCAGCACCTCTGTCACGAGCCTTCTTCACCGGACCGGCCGGTTGCGGCAAGGCGTTTGTCCTTCGCCTTGCTATGGACCTCTAGAACTGTTACAGCAACACCGGCAACAACACCGCCTACAACGCGTTCTTTACAACCGGAAAGATGGCTGTGGTGGTAGGAGGAGCCACCGTTCACGCGGCTTTCAAGTTCTCTCGGAAGACCACCGGCCCCATCAAGGACGGAGGCCTCAGCTGTAGCGAGTTCAGCAGCTTCCGTGTGGCCTTCCGCAACGTGAAATGCGTGACAATAGATGAGGTGAGCGTGATGTTTGCGGACAACCTAAACGCAGTCGACTTGAGTCGACTCCATTGCCGCTTTGCATACTACTCTGGGTTGCCCTCTGGGAAGATTGTGAAAATTGTTTTGTCTTTCGCTTTTCTTTATGCGAGACCCAACTCATGGTTTTTGTACAGCATTGCAGCGACAGAGTTACTTTTTGTATAAATGGCAGCCCAAGATGCTATTTAATAATTTTGCGATTTCTCATGAAGGGTAACTTTTATACAGCTTCCTTCCTTGTGCTGAAACCCACGGAGACAACTGATGGATCTGAATTACTCTTTGCTGATGCCCTCCACTGCGGAAAGGCATGACTAGAAGCAAAACACAGCTTTTTTAACCGTGTACTCAAGCCATATAAAATCTTCGTACCGCCGAACGCAATAGTTTTTTTTTCGGTTCACCACCTTTTTCTCTGGATACCAAAAGAAGCGAGGCTGAATGGGACCACCCATAAGCCTGGTGCGTCTGTCGGTATTACTTTCGTCAGAAGGCAACGGCCGTTAAGGATCGTCATTTTGTGCGTACGTGACAGTCCTCGTTAGGGAAAACCGGCTTTCGCAATTCAACCCTGTACTTTTTGCTTTGGCAGGGAGGTGCTCTATCAGGTAAGCTGCCCTCAATAAACTGATTTTCATCCGCACAGCGCGTTTTTTAACACGTGGCCCCACATTCAGTATGCGCTGAATGAAGTTTCGCACTTAGTTTAGGCAACTCGTATTATTAGGTAGGACGTTAACTGAGTATATTCTGCAAATTTAATCACAAGTATAGAAATAAAACTGCTTTCCTTAAGTATGAAGACATGCTTGCACCCTGTTACCTTTTCTCTTCGCTGAACTTGCTTCGGCGTGAGTGCCGAAATTGAGCTCCAGATGGCTTGCTCGGGGCCATGGCATCGCTTCCTGCGCGAAGTGTTTGACTAAGCCGATAAGCTGTTTCAGCCATGTACTCCGAACTTTTATTCCGCGAGAGAGGGGGCAAACTATTGTACATTTTTAAGAGAAAATAAGAGCGTTGTGAACCTATTTATTAGTATAAAAAAAGGTAGGAGTAACCAAAATAGATGTGCAAACCAGCGTGTAAACCTGGTGTTTCAAACTGCTCGGTTGAGCGAACAACGAAAACCTGCTCACAAGCGACATGTGCGCTGCTGTGTAATATGCTTTAGTTGCAAGATTCTTGGTTCTCATCGTTTTTTACGCTCTCTTCAATATTTTATACTTGTAGGTGTTGTGCCGCTTTCCTGTCATCGGCCTGATTGGAGTTTCCTTGGCGTGCGGCTAAAAATTGATTGCGCCTTATTTGCGGAGGCCGTGCAGTATTTGAAAACCTGAAAACTTACTTGCTCATTGCAGAAATTGTGAATGAACTAATGCAGGGAACGATGGTTGGCACCACGTGCAGAAATGCAAAAACACGGCGTATTAAGTGGGGAGGCCGCGTGCACTGCCCGCTATCGGCTATATCCCGTTCCACGATGGCGTGTCTGCTCATCGTATTTGGTACCGTACAAACACATGACTCCCACAACACACATGCTCTATAACTCACTATATCTGGGCTAGGAAATGCGGAAGCACAAAAAGTAGTTATTTGCCACAATCCGGCTCTCTCGACATCGATCGACGCGCGCAACCACGCGATGCGGCCTCGTCGACAAAAGCTGACACGGAGTGGCGCTTGTCGACGCGTTTTAACTCATACGTCTTGTTAGTGTATCGGCGCCCCCGTCATGGAGGCCACAAAGACAAACTCAGAAACGTTGGACGGTGGCGCGAAGTAACAAGAAGGGTGTTCACAAAAGGACAACTGGATACCGACAAAGAGAGCCGCGTTATAAAGCGAAAGGTGTTTTGATGCCCATCACTGATTGCGACAGGGGCGCCTCTTTATTCCCAAACATATACGCCAGAATAGGCAACACGACACTCTGCTTAGCTAGGCCGCTGAATAGGCGAAGCAGCGACCTTTTCGCACTTGATATTTGCGTGATTTAAAGGTTAAAGATATTTAGTGCAGCAATAAAAAGCACGCGTAGCACCGAACCCAAAACTAAATAAAAATATCCAATGTAAGTACTCACCTCCACGGGTGCACCGTCACAATATATAGTTTACACACGTTAGCAACAGCATCTGGCAATGAATTTACCTCTGATGATGATTAGTGGCTCTCCCATTTAATCGGGGCGTCGGTTGTAAGAAACCGACTTGCCTGTTTTATTACGCTCACTTGCCATACTCCACGCTAACCTAATAGATTTGCTTCCCATCTCCCATCTTCCCCTCTTTCCTGTTTTAAACTCATCGCCCCCACCAGCCTTTTTTCTCCCCTCGCTGTTCTACATTCTCCTCCGTCTAATTGCTCCGCCTGCGTACCCATCCCTTCCCTACTTTTCTTACACCACCACTCCAGTCGCCTCCACCTCCTCTATGTCATTGAAGTTGAGGTTTTCTCCTGTCCCAAACTCGAAAGCCTCCGCCAGCGTCGTTTCCCCCTCACCCCGCGGTGGCCGTATCTATGTGCAGTACCTGACAATGTGGTCTATCGTTTCCCGATGACTGCCGCAGCATGCACATGATTCATCCTGCTGGCTGTAGCTACCCCTGTATTCCCGCGTTCTCGGGCACCCTGCCCGTGCCTCAAAGCAAAGTACTGCCTCTCGTATTGCCATAGAATCCCTCCTTTTTAATTTCACGTTTCTCTGCCTTCTAAGCATCCAGGGTGTTTTCGCTTCCATTCTCTGTGCGCACTTCGTCGTCTCTGCTGCATGTACCTGCTTTTAACCTGTTGTGTAATCCCAACTTTCCCCTACCGAATTTCTGTACCGCTTAGTCAACTGTCTGGTCCTCCGTTTCCACCACGTGTCCATGCTCCTTATATACAGGTACTTAAAAACCCTCGGAGCCTATTTTTTGTCTTCCATGTCCCAAAGTCGCTTCTCAAACTTTATTTTGCTCTGCGCCTTCCTCGCCTCGAAATACGACCATCCTATATCCCCTTGTACTGCTTCATTTGTAGTTTTGCTGTGGCCCCCTAGGGCCAATCTGCCTACCGCCCTCTGTTTTACCTTTAGGCCTTCTTCGGTCTCTGGCTTCATGCACAGAACCGAATTTGCGAAAATTATTTCTGGTACCATGACCCCTTTCCGTGTCCCCTTACCACCTCGTATTTGCTGTATCCCCTGAGGGCTCTATGCTTCATTGTGGCCGCGTCCCATCTTTCTTTCGTCTTAAGGAGAGCCTTATGTGCCTGCTTGAATCATCGCTGTCATCCAGCGATATTTCTAAATATTTATTCTCGTTCACCAACGGTATTTCTTCTTGCTGCACTGATACTGTTTTGTGCTCCTGCGCCGTCGTTAAAGACCATGATCCCGATTTTTCTCTGCTAAACAATAGCCCTGGGTGCGTCGCTTCTTCACCGCTTATATCCATCAAGCCCTGCCTACTTATCCGCTTGTCCGCCATCAACAATATGTCGTCTGCATACATTACTCCTAGAACCCTTTGTTCCACCATCTGCCCGTTTCTCATGTATAAGTAGAATTACAGCGTACTCACGTCTAGCTTCCTTTCTAACCCTGGCATGAATATTGTGAACAGCAGCGGAGAGAGAAGACAACCATGGTTCAAACCCTTGTAGCTGTATACAGGCCTATTGTGTGTTATCCCCTCCCACACTATTTGCTCTGGGTTTTCCCGGTATAGTTTCCTGAGTAAGCTAGTTATTTCTACCCCAATTTCATCGTTCTCCAGGATACTTCATAACCGCTCGCTGTCTACATTATCATACGCCGCTTTAGTGTCCCTAAAGGCTAACCACGGAGGTCAGTTTTACATCTTCGCCACCTCTTTATTTGCTTATCACAAATAAGTTGTCATTTAGTCTTCTGTCCTTTGCAAACCCATTTTGAAGTTCCCCTAATATCCTATTTTCTTCCAGCCACTGCTCTAGTTCGAACTTCACTGCCTGCATTGCTAACCTGTACTGTATGGCGGACCTAAGTTTGCTTTCAAATGATTTTGTAAGGCGCCAAGTTTCCGCTCCGTAGGTCATCACTGGCAGGCCGCATTGGTTGAATACTCTTATTTTTAGGCACAAAGGCATCTTGATTTTTATTTTTTCGAGTGTTTGCCGAACCAACCCAAACCTAGTCCAATTATAGCCTGGTTACTTTCATGTGGTTTTGAGCCGCACTGACCATCTGACCAAGGTAGATATATTGTTGTATTAGTTCTATTGTTCCCGTCCCTATGCTGAAAAAAAGGGTGTTCGGCATGATTACTTACCATTACTTCAGTTTTATTAATACTGGCTCTTAGCAACAGAACGGAGCCCTTTGATCGCAGCTCCTCAAGTAATATTTGCGGCTCTGTAGATAGACTGAACAAGGCTATGTCTTGTGCAAACGTAAATGGCTTAAGTATTCAATATTTATCCGCAAGCCTACGTTTTCCACGGTCAAGACTCCTGAATACACTCTCCATCCATGCTGAGAACAACTTTGGTAAGATGGTACCTCTTTGTCGCACTCTCTTTTGGATGGAAAATTTATCGCGTAGCTTGCGAAAGGCAATTCTGCCCGTGCATTCCTTATATGTGTCGTCTACGAGTCAGATGTTTATTTCTTAGTCCTTTATGGCGCCCATCACGGGGTTGGTGCTTACTGAATTCAGCGGTTTTTGAAAATCTGTAAATAATATGTTCAGTGGTATATTTGACTGTGCGCATTTTTCTATTACTTCGTTGATGACATAGATGTGGTTCATTGTGTTGTATCTTTTTCTAAACCCCACCGGTTCCCTGGGACGTTGGAAGTCTAGACTGGGGGTTATGCGGCTAACTACTATCTTAGTAAGCAGCTAGTATACAACTGACTGAAAGCTAATGGGCCTGTAGTTCTTAAGATGTTTGTTATCTTCAATCTTGTGATTTTTAAAGTATATTGGCGTTTTTCGGGCTTTCGGTATTTTAATCAATCAATCAATCAATCAATCAATCAATCAATCAATCAATCAATCAATCAATCAATCAATCAATCAATCAATCAATCAATTAATCAATCAATCAATTAATCAATCAATCAATCAATCCTTTATTTGGTATCAACAACAACAACAACACAGATACCAGGGGCACAGACAAAAAGCCAGAGAAAGAAGGCTTGACGGGGTCTGTGCCCCTTTCGTAGTAATGTACAAAAAAAGTACCTAAATAAATTAAATATAGTTTAGACTACTTTTCTGGTATTATTTATCAACCCTTCTTTAGGAGGTTTATGTTTATGCCATTTCTACCTGCAGCTTTCTCACTTTTTATGCCCCAAAAGACTTTTCTATTTTCTTTTTTGTTACTGGTCGAACATCGAAACCAAATCTTGTAGGCGAGGCAGTTTCCCCCGAGCCAACGTCACTGGCGCATTGCCTGATTGAGAATCGTTGAGTGATTTTTATTATCTCGTCTATACTTTGCGTAATTCTACGCTCTTAATCTTTAAGCGCGGGTAATATGCCTCTGCCAATACTCGGCACTCTCCTTCTTGCCTGCAGCCTGCGTCCTTTTGCCAACGTTTTCTCGATGACCACCGTGTTGTACAAGGGAGTGCCATTTCTGTTACTTCCGTGTATCAATTTTGGCTAATTCGTTAGTTTAGTTTCAACCACCGCGCACGAAAAGTTCATGTCCGTACGCTTGAAGATAGGCTTCTTGGTTTTCCAAGTAATTTTTTCAGTTTGTTTCCTACATGCTGATTCTTCATTAGCCACTGCTAACTAAATAATTGCCGTTGTGAGTTTACCATTTAAGGTGTCAACACCGTCCGTGTTCTGACCGTCTAAAAGCGCGAAATATTTCTGAAGGGTGATAAACTCCTGCGGGGTCTCTCTGACTAAGGTTACGCCAAGTTATTGGGTTTTACGAGTTTTTTTCCTGTTTGAGATTTATACTAGCTTTGCACCTAACCAGGCTTTGATCAACGCTCCAAATCTTGCTTACGAACAGAAAGTAATGTACAAAACCCGGCTTGTCCGTCAAAAAGAAGTTAATTTTGTTTTTGTCGTCCTGTCAGGGCTTTTGTATGTCTATTTTGTACTTCTCCGTTTGCGGAAGAATGTGATCCGTTGTTAGAGGTTATTTCTATCTCCAAATCTAACCAGTGAATCACTTTGACAGTTGTGAGTGCCAATTATAAAATTTCCTGCTTACTTTTCTTCTACTTTTTTGCACATTATTTTGCATTAAGCTCTCACTTTACAATCCTAGGGATACCTTATCGATGGCTGACCCGACATCTTCAAAAATCAATGTACAGCCTTATCATCATAGCAAGTGCTTGATGCATAGGGTTGTCTTATGTTTCAATTGTACCACTTGCTGAACTTTTTTCACCAAGACAACACCCCTTTCTTTACTACTGAAGAATTTTTCGACCTTTTTCAAAAAAAAAAAAACTGTTCCAACAAACGTTTTACCTTGTGCCCTTTCTTCTGGTGAGGTCTCGGATTACACAGAATACGCCCACTGTTATGTTTTAGGAAGCCTTCCCCTGCTCGTTCAACCTCACTTTGCCTGAAATAATCCCACCTAATGTCTAAAAGTTCCTCTAGTAGTAGTTATTCTTCACTTGCTAGAGAGGGGAATAACAGAAATGAAATGAAGCCGCGCGAGAAACCGAACACGAAACACAAGGGTGAATGGACGAGCGAAACTTCCAACCTAATATTTCACAAAATGATGACACGCGCATATACTTCCGACCGGTATTCTCCCTAAGCCAATCAACCGAAGCACTAACCCTTTCGGCAAACAAAACACGTCAGACACAGAAAACAAAACTAGTAAAAAGACGCAGTAAACTAAGGAAAAGGCACCTGAAAATAAACATGCCCGTTAGCGCTCGTCCTGTCAGCTTCATGTTCTGTCTTCGTGTTCCTGCTCAATTTCACTTCATTGTGTCCAATGAACGAACTAGCCAGCTACAAAATCCTGAAAAGGAGGTGTGGTTTTCTCGTATTCTTAAAAGCAGCACATCGTTTGAGCTTGGTATTATAGTCCCTGCGTGACAACTGAAAAAAAAAAGTTTCGTATGTCCTGAAGACTTCGATAGAATTGCGGGTGGTGAAACAAGCTATTTCAAAATTTCGCTGTTGATCAGTTGGGGAGTATCATCAACGCAGATGGCTATGCAGTGTCGCTTATGTCGACGAACGGTGTGCATTTTTTACAGGCATGATGAAACACAATACTGCAGTGAGAAGATACGTACTGTCTCACAGGTTGTTAAGAGCTTTAGCTTTGCCATAAACAGTCGGCATATCACTGAATACTCAGCTATCTCGTCTCGTAACCGCAGTTTGTGCTGGACGATAACAGGTGTTCTTAACTTATCCCGATATTACGTGGTGATCTTTGAGAGAGATGGTAGCGTCACTCAGTTTCAGGGTTCGAGCTCGGTGATAGTGAGCATCTACGCGTCCTCGTTGTCGTTTTCTTTCTTGCAGGCTTGATCAACAGGCACGCATTGCGTCGTGTGGTTCTATTGTTTCGGTGAAGCTACAAGAGAACACAGTGTGGTCTTGGCCTTGAGTGTGTTGCCGTTGCTGTTCTTGGAGTATGTGTTGTGTCGTTAAAAACTATGCGGAAATTTTTCCTTAAGCTAGCGTAGCTCTTTTCTCTGAAGCATGATTTTGCGACCACCACCTGAGCAGTCAGCTGTGTACCTACTGTTTGATGATCGGGCGGCATGCCTGTTTTGACCCTGAAAAAAATTCACAGCATATACACGGGGTGAATGATGATGAGTGGGCGAAGCTCCTGAGGGGAAATCATCGGTAAAACCGTGACTCTTCAGTGAAAGTTCGCCCACTACATCTGTGTCCGAACGTAACGTCTAGAAAGTCTTGTTTAAACCGCGCGTCGGCACCTTGGGGCTGAGCTCGCCTGATGCGTTTTGCAGACGCCTCACGAGCTCTCACTCCATCGGGGTCTGCCCGCCGATACGCACGCTTTCTCGCCGCTTCCCGTTCTCTGACGTTTTGAAGATCTCTAGTTTAGTTCCTGGATTGTTTACTAGATGGCGGGGAGCGTTGTAATAAAATCCGTTCGCTGTTGGCGCGCGCTCGGAGTCGCCCGATGGATAAGGCTGCAGATGTGCGAGCCCGCGAGGCAGAAGCGCTCCGTGAAGCTGCGCGACGCTGCCGCCAAGATCCTGCCGTACGAGAGCGGGAGGCCGAAGCGTGTCGTCTGGCTGCGCGACGACGCCGCCAAGATCCCAGCGTTCGAGAACGAGAGGCCCAAGCGTCACGGCAACGGCGCGAGGACCCTGCCGTACGCGAAGCGGCACGGCTGCGGCGCGAAGAGGATCTCCAAAACGTCAGAGAACCGCGGCAGGCAGACCCGGGGTCTGCCTGCCGATTCGCGCGCTTTCTCGCCGCTTCCCGTTCTCTGACGTTCTGGAGATCCTCTTCGCGCCGCAGCCATCGCGCAGGCAGACCCGGGGTCTGCCTGCCGATACGCGCGCTTTCTCGCCGCTTCCCGTTCTCTGACGTTTTGCTTGGGCCTCTCGTTCTCGAACGCTGGGATCTTGGCGGCGTCGTCGCGCAGCCAAACGACACGCTTCGGCCTCCCGCTCTCGTACGGCAGGATCTTGGCGGCGGCGTCGCGCAGCTTCACGGAGCGCTTCTGCCTCGCGGGCTCGCACATCTGCAGACTTATCCATCGGGCGACTCCGAGCGCGCGCCAACAGCGAACGGATTTTATTACAACGCTCCCCGCCATCTAGTAAACAATCCAAGAACTAAACTAGAGGCGGCTACGCCATCTAGTAAACAATCCAAGCGAATCTTTTCATCATATACAAGTACCGCCATCTAGTAAACAATCCAAGAACTAAACTAGAGGTAGCCACGCCATCTAGTAAACAATCCAAGAACTATTCTAGAGGTGGCTACATACATACGTCGAGGATGGACAGACCCACGCCCTAAGGAGCTTCGCCCCTAAAAACAGCTTTGGCGTGAGGAGCATAGGTTGGATTTGAAGATATAGGTGTGTAGTTAATACCCCGCTGAGAGGTGGATGGAGATGTGCGGTGAAAGAGAAATCTTGCAGCCCATACGCATTGTGGGGGCAGCAATTCTAGATGTGGTAGGCTGGTCGGCACTGCTAGCTCAAACACGGCATTGGCTGAAATACGGGGTAAACACTGCTTTATTTTTCGTAACTGAAAACCTATAATATTATGATTCTTGCAATTTCTGCGTATTTATGTATTTATTATTATACCTATTGTGTGCATCCCCGGCAATATAAATGGGGCAGGCTAGGCCGTAGCAAAATGGGTCGCCGCGACATGTGATGTTGCGCTGTGTGGAGACATAGACATGTGCATGGGCGTCCTACTACGCATGCTAAATTCGTTAATTCTCCCGGCAAGCCGGAGTGTACTTGCCACTGGGGACTAAAAACCTGACACGTGTCACTAGCACAACACGATAGGCCGTAGCCCAGCCTGTGTTTGGCTTTACGAAGTGTTGTTTTCATGCAAGCGCGCCATAAATTAGCTAAGCTGGGTGGATCGAAAGAAGGATGGAATGAGCTACTTAGACTAGATGGAATTTTAGTTACCGGCTTCGTACAAACAAGTGTGGCGCCTGTCCACAACAGCAACCGAATGACACAGCGCAAAGAAAACTTGCAAAAGAATAACAAAGAAAAGAAAAAAGCAAAGAAAAAAGGAACAAAGAAACATTGTAAGATAAAAGTCAACTGAGGTGCCCCCCAGGCCTCTTCATGTAAAACGTTGCATTGTGATCAAGCTCTCACGTACGACACATGCCGACAATCAACTCATGCCTCTCGAGAGGAAACTCAGCTGCTTACCAGCCGGCATTGTCTCACAACACAACATGAACCGCGCTCTTAAGACCACCCCATTAAATGAGACAACACGAGCAGGGAACAAAGTTTTTGCACCGAATACTTGTCGACCTTCTCGCGACATTTCTGCTTCAAAATGCCCTCGTTGCTCTCCCATGTTCTGGTGACATCAATATTTACGACCCTTTCATCAACCTCAAGAACTTTGTCGGGATTTTGTGTAACTTCGTAGGTGCTGGTGTACACCTTCTCCTCAATGACGAACCCGCCAGGATTATTTTGACATAAAATACGCGCAACCTGCCGAGCCACAAAGTGGTGGCGCTCCTGACAAACTAGAATAAAAGATTCACACTCTTGGAGAATGTGGAAGGCCGTCTCTGGCCACTCGGCACATCGACGGCAAGCACGAGCTGCTGGATCGCTGCCATGACAGTTTCACAACGTACGTGATCGAGCACGGTCCCATCACGGGAACCGGCAAAGCTGACAACAATCTGCGGTTGAAACTTTACGTCCCTTTCTTGGCTCTGCACATCTCACCCTCACTGGCTTTGATGGTGGGCTTGCCTTGGGGGAAGTCTTTTTTGTGGCTCTGCCCCGATTTGACATGTAATACCTCTTTTACGTCTTGGTGACGACCTTGTAGCACAAATACTTTATTGGGGTTTGTTACTTTTTCTTCGGCCAAGCTGTTCTTTGTTACTAAAAGTGGGTGTGCTATAAAGAAACCCAAAAACATATATAAGCAAAGTAGCATGAGAGATCACCTTGCAGACATACTGTGTGAGCAGAGAACACTCTAGCAGAGATGGGAACCGACGTGGCTTTGACTAAAACGAACAAAAGGCGGCTTATCTGCTGGCTTCACTGCAAATGTAGTCCACTCCCGAAAGGCGACAGAATTCAGACTTGTATCAGATGCTTCTCTCTCCCCTTGCGACCGCTCAAGCTAATTCTTTCCAAAGTGACTTCCATAAGAAACATAAAAAAAGTTTGCCCGGTTGAATGATATTTTTTCGCTTCACAAAAAAGTAACAAAATTTTTTGCAAGCGCCCGACAATTTTTATTATTTTCTCAGATTGTAGCAGCTTAGGCCAATATTTACGGTTTATAGTTTGCTGTTGTTCACCATCGAGAAAAGGTTTTAAGCATTGTTTTTCTTTTGCTTCCATAAAAGACGATATATAGCGTTCTATCAATAAAATTGTGCTACATTGGGTACGCCTGAAATATGCGTGATGCCTTAATTTGTGTTTGTATCTGTGTAAGCTGTAGTAGCTGCTGTTTTTTATTATTGTTTTTTATTATTTTTTGGGGTCACTGATTTGACTTAGCATAGTAAGGCAATAATTTTAACAGCGGAGCTCTTTTACAAGCCGTACGTTTGCCGTTGCACAGAAAATGCAAAGAAAATACCTAGTGCTCCTGAACACATGTCTCGCAGAATCCGCCGATTACCCGCCCCGCGTGGTGGCTCTAGCAAAAAAATGCTCCAGCCCTATCGGCAAAGTGCTACCACGAATGCAAAAAAAAAAAAACATCAGTTGTAATGCTCAACATCAAAAGACACATTCTATGGGATAGGTCTCCCCACCATCTGCATTCTCTAGAAGCCTTTACAGATAGTTTGAGACAGGGATACGTGTGTGGCAATCGTTCTCGAGATGACTACAGATCCTGCCAAAGTGGCCTCGAGTCAGTGATGAACAGCTGGTTTAAGTCCGCAGTGCTGAAAATGGTGACGTCCTTTTTAGTGGATATCACGACGATTACTAGCACCGAAACTATGCAAAAAATACTATGATGCTAAAACTTGTCTGTGTCCGGCAAGGCTCACCTGCAACAGCTTCGGCAGTTTGATCTTACTCAAGAGTACAGAATTTTCTGCATTTTTGCCGCCAATGCCTATTCGAGCGAGACGTCCTGAACAGAGAACGTGAACCCTGCTACCTTGCGCGGTATGTGATCAACGTTGCCAATTTATGATGATTGGCATCCCCCGGCCACGAGAACGCGCCCGCAAACGACGGAGGTGAGCGGCGGTGGAACAGGCACGAAAGCGGCCGTGTAACGTTCCGAGCTGCGGCCATTGCGTCTCAACAGACGCCACAGAGGAGGTGCCCTGCCACGTTTTCTGACCACCGGCCCCGTACACGGGAGCTCTCAACACATTCCACCGACGTCATACCGCCCAGTGTCGAGTAGACTAGAATGTGAGGGTATCTCGTTTTTGTTCCGCTCAAACGTTAGTCTGGACTTGTGTTTTAGTCTTTCCTCCTTGTTGCGCGTGTGCTGTATTTTACTGCCGTTCCGGTCACTTGTTCTTTTCTCGAGTGTTTCTGTGTGCAGAAAGGATGTTATGCCTTTTTAGTTGTTCTCAAGCCATGGCATGAACAGGCTAGCTAGTGTGATACGATTTACTTGTTCTAATGATGTGTCGGCAAGAGAACTGCAACGTCAGGTGCCGCAACCCAGCATTGCGCCACGCCATCACTTGTCCCGTCTTTTTTGACCGCCAGATTTACATGTGTAGCTGATTGTTTTTCAGTATTCTGTGCGTTTCCCTAAACGCTTTTGCACTGTGTCACGTTCTTAAGCCTAATTTATAAGCCTAATATTACTTTCTTCAATAAAGTAAATAAAAATATTCCAACAATTTTTAACCTCCAGAGTAAGAGGCAGTAATTTAATTGGGATACAATCATTGCGTTACACCCAATTACCCTGGACCTCTTGTGAATTGCATTACTGAATTTGAACAGTGACACCGTAGCTGTCGGTAGGTTGAATAGTAGTTGTTTTGTAGGTTTGTTTCACGTAAATATTTTTCAGTATATTCGCCGAGATTTTTTGTATCGTTCTCAAAACAAATAGATTTCTTTGAAGAGAGTATAGAATTTTTAAACCAAATGAGTGTTTATTGCTCAGAGACTACAAATTTAGTCTCTAAGTTTTATTCAGATCTTGTTAGAAACAAAGCGGAGAGTTTTTCCTGCCAACCGGCAGCCACCGTTTTAGGACCTGCATGTTATCTGTATTAAAGACACATTAGTGTCCTAAGCGTAGAATAAATCTTGGGTTTGTGGGATATTTGAGATAGTATTTATATACAGCAGAACGAAAGAGGATTTAGGTTTGTACAATAGTGTGTAAAAAGTTTGTACAAAGTGCTTACAATTTAAATGTGTACAAGTGTGTTCAATTCTCTTAAATTGATATTCTGATGCGTATATGCCATAATCTATGTCATGATTACGATTGAGCAGATAACTTTCAATGATGTTCTGGCAAATTCCCTTTATGCCTTTACTGATTTGCGGAATTAAAGGCATTTCAGTTATCAAGAAAGAAACGAGCTACGCATAGCTTTTTTAAAATATCTGCCATTACGTTTGCCTTTTCTGTAAATAGGGCAAGTTACGTGTACTTCCCCTTTACGATATTGTAACGGCTTAAGTTTGTCATATTCAAGCAAGTTACGTTTTAAGTGGGCCTTCTAAGATTCTGGGACTCTAAAGCCTTTAAAAATTGTCAAGGCAGAAAGAAACTAGTAATTGTAAAAAAACATATCACCCAAACCTAGTTCGCTGCGGACACCCGAAAAATTTTGAGCTCATTAGGATATATACCGCCACGAAAGACAGGATTTCATACATAACAAACGGTAATTCGTTTCTGTGGCACTTACGTGACTGGCCACGCTTTTTTTACTATTGGCACCAGCACCACATTCGTCTTTTAGAAAAGGAATAATGTTAAACTTCAAGACAATGTATACGAGAAAGGAAAATTGTACCTCCAATACACGCTTTCGTATATTCTTAGTTTGGGAGCTAATAAACAGGACGTTTACTGATTTCTAGCAAAAGAACAATTGTGCTAGTTTAAGAGTTTTCACACTGGCGATTGAGTTCCTGACACAGGTTGGCTATTTAGATCTAACAGAGATAAAATATAACTCAGTTTTCTATCGTGTAACTCAGTGAAAACTCCCCAAAATATAGTCTGTTGATCATTTAAAGCAAACGTACTCTTGTAGTGAATGTATGCCACTTTATTTGGGCTCTTACAATAATACAAAATGCTCAAATGCCTTCAATTAGATATCTTGTATGAGCATCAAGCCAAGCAAAAATAAACAATTTTTTCTTCAAGTTGTGACATAGTGCTGAACATTCGAGGGCTTGGTGCCTTTTTGGTGTTTTGTAAGGAATGCGCAAGAAAAGGATTTACATCCCTACCGACACCACCTATAGTTCTATAGCATTTAATTCTAGAATAGGCAAAAGAATTTATATTTTTTTCAAAACTCGCGGTATTCCTAAAAATTTAAGATGGAGGCCTATACAAGATGAAGATACAAATTTTACAGAAGAATACCTTCGCTAATCGAATCACGTGGACATCACTGGTGATGGCACAATACTAATTGTTTATGTCACATTTTAACTCTGACTTGACGTATACTAAAACATCGCAACCGTCGTTTCTGCTCTAAACACCCCAACAAGAGAATGGTCATTACAAATATACATCGTTGATATCTATAAACCAGGTCTTCCTGAAGGAGAAACAAATGAAATTTTTGAAGTAGTTTATTGAAATAAGCGCCAACTCATCTTTGTCACGGAGACATTCAGCCCTAATAAAGTCACACACTTGCATCACCATTTGTTTTAAGTTATATATTTCAACAAATGGTGACATTAAATTTACGTAATATAATCAATTTGCTTCAAACTGTGACGAAAAACAAGTCATAAAAATGAAACGCACGAAAACAGCTAAACTACATCGTGGGGGGGGGGGGGCGGGGGTTGACGTGCTCGGCGCTATCATTCATGAAGTGTCGGAGACTAGCGGGTGGCCGAGAAAAACGAGAGCTGGCCCAACACGTGCTTGGAAAGCAGCAGTGCTACGCTTACGCAGAGAACACAAAGCAATTACCCAATAGCTTCTCCGCATGAGGAAATAAGTGCATTGCAACCATTCAGGTGGATATTACCACAACATCTCTTTTCTGAGTATATGTTGCTGATCGATTCCAGCTTAACCAGCGTGGGCGCACCAGAGAAACGTTCGAGCTAGACAACAGCCGCGCCAATTTTTTCTTTACTCGCCTTAGTATTTAGCTTCTCACTGGCATTGCGCCTACATTTCGACCATGCAACTCCATCATCGGCGGGGTCTCCTTCCACCACTGCTGTGCTATTTCCGAATTTTTTTCCGTTCGGCTAAAGTCTGCAATAGAAATATGCGAACGAGAGCACTTTTGTGAATTTGGCATTTCTTGTAATATATTACATCGCTGGGAGGGCACTTTTATGTGTCATAAAGCACATATTTTTATTAAATAATGACTCCCTTTATAGGAACCGTTGGTAGTAGGGAGACGGTTTATCGGGGCATTGCGTATGAACGTCACTTTTGTCTCTCTACGGTTGAAAAAAATGGTGGGGAGACGAGGCACAAATACTATACAGCGCTCTTATAAATTCCACGGGTATTGATTTTGAGCAAGGAATAATAAACATTCAAATCGACTCAGTTCAGTAAGCTGGCCAATGAAGCAGGTCTCATTCATTCTAGGTGTACAAAACAAATGCGTTTTTAATCGGTGTGTGAACATACGTTTCGGTTACTCTACTGAATAAGACTTTGAGTGGCGAGTTCTTTGTACTGGAAATAAATGTGTGCTGTTTTCCTCCTGGCCAAGCTGAAAATTTCACACCAAATGAGAAATCGTTAATACTTAGTCTTCACTATTACGTAAATAAATAGGAACAGCAAATGAATTTCTGCGTTCTCCAAGAGCCGTTCAAACGTCTCAATGACTGTTTTTATGTTAGAAAGTTTGATTCACCCCGTTTTGCTCCAGTTTCCTGTAACCATAACTTTGCTGTACTTTGCCACGTATTCACAACAAAAGGTAATTCTCCGACAATTACACTTGACTGGAAACTACTTATAAAGTTTTTAAATGCAAATTTTCAAAGCTTCAAAATGCACTTCACAAGTACTATGGTGTACGATTACATAATATTGGAATACAAGAGGAGGACCTAATGTAAGAAACCGTAGGTGAAACATCCTATGCTTGTACATCAATAGCGAGAATGTAGGCGTGTATAAGTTTAGATTGGCAATCCATGACCACTTGAAGGTCAAAATAATGAAGATTTAGTTGGGGCGGACATTTTCTGTACACTTTTAAAGGTACCTACACTATGTTAAGAGCTACAATGCATTAACCAGAAGTAGTCTCCACCGCAAGACTCAGAACAGGTGCACGTGAGTGTTAATGCATCCGAAAAAGTTCTGGAGCTGGCCAGGGTAGCTTTGCTGAAAAGAGTTATCCGCAATTTTTTGTAGACAAATAGAAGCAAGATGTTGATGCACATCGCCAGAAAACTGTAAACACTGCAATACCAAAAAAATGAAGGAGTTACGCTCGCATTCCCCCTCAAAACGTGATATTGGCGAGCGTGTTATGTGACATACCTGTGCCATACACGTCCTCCCAATATTTTCAGAAGGTTCGCCGAGGGTATTGTGTATGTCAGTGACCAATACTCAGAGCGATTAAGCGAGTCATTTGCCTGCACGTATACAAGGATGATCAGCCTCATCTAACGGCACAAAGAAACATACCCTCCCAATTTTAAAGATTCCTATACTTACGACAATGGACTGCAAAAAGTACAAATGGGGTTATTTTTCAAGTAAAAAATGTGGTTGTATGAGTTTGTTAATAAAATAATACCTGCCTGGTGCACGTTTGCCACATCACTGTTTGTGCGTTAAACTTTTGGTCGTAATATTGTTGTGCTCTGCAGCTCTACCCTTGTCCCTCTGATGATATGTTAATGTATTTTGACTGTTCCGGCAAACCCAATTATTTTAGCAGTTGTAACGCTCCGCAGAGTAGTGTAGAGAAATAGTACACCGTTTTGTTGCCTGGGGCTTCAGTAATATATCTACATGACAGTGTCAATATAATATTAAATAAAAAACATGTGATTGATTCAGGTCCAAAATAATATATTGATAAGAAGTACGGTGTACATAGCGTAATATTTTCCTAGAATAGGGTTACGTGAACAAATGACCGTAGACGTTTTTAATAAAGTGGAATGCATTACTCTAGGCAAGATGGTGAAGTACTCTAAAAGCTGAGATGTAAGAAATATGCATAAATAGTAAGAACCCCTTATAGCTTAACTATACAGGCTTTTTATATTACGATGCCTTGCTTTCAGCTTAACTGGTCTCATCATTATCTTCATAAATATCATCGTCAGCCTCCCAGGTTCACTAGAGGACGAAGGCCTCATTCGTTCACCCTCAAAAGCTCATGTCCTCTGCTGCTCCAGTCAAAAGTTTACGCTCCAATTTACTCATTCAATTCCTCAACAGGACAAATGGCCTTCCCCCTCTTTTACGCTGACCTCTTGATATCCACTCTGTGAAACTTACTGTCCACCGGTGGTCGTTTCGTCTAACTACATGGCCAGCCCAAGTCAATTTTTTTTTAATTTCAACTACGATAACTCTCTACTCCATTTCGTTCTCTAAATAAGGTAGCTCGTTTCGTGTACCTGCGTGTCACTCATAACCTAATATATTGCATGGCCCGTGCAACCAACGTAAGTTTTCTTTCTTGTTGTTTGGTAATGCGCGAAGATTCAGCTGAATATTTCTTGAGAGTTAGCATCAACAGGTTGTAGATTTTTCGTTCGTTTTAGTCGCAGGGTAGGTTAGGTGTTTCTCGAATCCTTATAGGGGGGGGGGGGTGCCGCGCCGAATGTATGCTCTTACTCACACCTACTACCAGTGGGTGGTGGTGGGGATGAATAAGACCCGGGGTGCGTCGGTTCATTGTCGCTATAGGAGTGGCACTGCTGGCGCACCAACAAAGGTCCCTCCAGTACGGAGTCTGAGCACTGCGGAACGCTAAATAGTCATTCATTGATTCCTTTATTCTTTCATTATAGAAATAAATATTTCATTCACCTCTCTGACTACTGACGACATAGATTTTAAGAAGTACTTCCTAAGCGGGCGTTTAGCCTTCTGGCAAAGAAATCTTGCGCGCAACCAGTGGGTGTACACCATTAGGTTGGGTGCTGCTCGTACCCTGCAAACGACTCTCGTTGCAAACACAGATTCTGAATCTCTTTGGGGCAAGCACAAATGCGGAATCTCCTTGTGGCTTAAAGCGGGAAATGCGACAAAGCGTTACTAATATATGGCGACATAGAGTTTTGCATCATTTTTGTACAACGCTTCTTTTTCCCAGTCGAAAAACACCACAGCAATTTCTGTCGCACAACAAAAATTTCTGTCGCACGAGAGAAATTTCTGTCGCACGAAGAGGATTTCGGTAGGGACCACAGGATGGTCTATCGTGCGACAGAAATTATTTCTGTACTACAACTACAGAAAATCTGTCGTACAACAGGCATTTCTGTCGCCCGCCAGGAATTATTGTTGGGACTACAGGGTGGCCTGTCGTAGGACAAGAATTTCTGTAATACAACTACAGAAAATCTTTCTTAGGACAGGCATTTCTGTCACACAACAGAAATTTCTGCTGGGAATGCAGGATGGTCTGTTGTGAGACAGGAATCTCTACAGAATGACGACAGAATGCCTCTCGTACGACAGAAATTTATGTAGTACAACAGACATATCTATCATGCGACCGACAATCTGTAGTCACCACTACAAAAACGTTTGTAATAGAAAAAAAAAATGTCTGTCGCATGAGACATTTCGCTTTTACTACAGAACTTTCTATTATGCAACACCCTGTAGGCACTACAAAAACTTCTGTTGGCCCACGGACTGTCGTTCAGCCACTACGTTTAGCTTTCCATAAATACTGTTATTATCTTCTATGCGACCGATCATTTTGTAGTCCCTGAATATTTTTATATTGTGAAAGAGAATTTTTGATTCATTTCAAAAGTGTCGCATGACAGACCTCTCAGTATTGCTACAAAATCTCTGGCCTACCCTATTCGAAAACCCCGAGTTTTCTAGGTTTAGGAGAGCGATAGAATAGGCTGGAAACAACGGAATACACAGAAAAACGCTACGCTGAACGACACCAACGCGGGAGGTTGCTGGAGAGCATCGAATAACACAGGGACATTGCCTTTGGGGACAGGGCTTCAGCCAGTGCGAAGGGGATAGCATGAACGGAATAGTTCGAGATGGTATGGTGCCGCTGCTTGGCAGGACACGGGAATGCCGCGCGCCGGTTAAGGGGTGAACTGGCTGTATTCCAGCGCCGCGATAAACACAGATGCTTCAAAACTTGGTGTTTGCGGACCGTGCGGTGCCGCAAAATTCTACTTTTTTAGCGTGCGCTGCACGGAAACAAGGCTGCGTGCGAGTGAGAGTCATCTCGTTTAACTGCATTCCCAGCGTCTGTTGTAAGGAACGTTTGTTGCATTGCTGCCATTAACATTCCGTTCATGCTTGAAAAAAACCTTTGCTACAAATTTGCAATTAACAACGCAACTAAGAACAAATCACACAAATGTGGGAGCATCTAAGCGTAGCCCTATAAAAAAAAAGACGGATACATAATGAACTGCGGAAATTTTTTGGGTTCTTTGAGTGAATTGCAATTGCACCTATTGTACTGTGGACGATGTTTGATAAAAGCATCAGGGAACAAGGGTAGCCCGTTGACAAAACAGACGCATAAAAAACAAGCAAGACGTGATTTTTCAAGACGTGGTGTAATAAGTGCAGTGCACATTCTGACATGTATTTCTGGATGTCTTTGAGAGCCTAATTGTTTAAATCTGCGTGCTGTTGTTTTATTTCTTAACGAGCTATTTCTTTATTTTAACGCGAGCCATGCTTCCAATCAAGCCTCAATAGTAACATAAGATTTTAAAACCAGCAAACCAGTTGCCGCTACCTGTGTGAAAAGAAAAATAAACGGGGCCAGTTACCCTGTTGCATTACCTAGATGTGTTAAAAAAGAATAAATGAAGAAAGAAAGAAAATGCACCTTCCGTCTAGCCCGGCGCTTTGGAGGAAGTTCGGGGAAGCATCGTCAACACTGAAGGCACGTCGCGCGACAGAACCAGCGGGTAGGGTGCCTCAATGCGTACCCTACTCGAAGGGCGGGCAGACTACAATACCAAGAAATGAGAAGGGTAAGGAGGGGTCGCGAAACAAGTTCTCCTGTTCGGGCGGTTCCCTAGTTACCCTTCCTTTGTTCCCTCCGGCTTTTCGCCTCCTGGTAAAAATTCGGTGGTGGCTGGGTGGGTGAGTGGCTCGTTCACATTTCACATCGGCGCTTTGCTAGTTAAAGTTAGGCTTAACTTTTTGTAAAAATGTGCATCTTATGTCTCTGCGGAGTGTCAGCAGCAACATTTGAAGCTTTGGTAGCTGTGGTGAAAGCAACATCAGTGGTCCGGATTCGAAGCATCTCGAAGTGAGGACTCCTTCAGCGACGACTAACCGGCGTGCTTGGGATTATTGGCCCTTTGATGCGAGTGAATGCGACGAATCTCGCAAACAGCGTGATTTGGAATACGTGTGACGTGCTTTGACAATGGACTGAACTTGCAACGATCCGTGCTTGACTTCGGCAGGTATCGTGCGTGCGTACTCTTCGAGATAGTGCAGCCCCACAGAGACGTGCACGTTTCGACACAGGATACCCTTTCATGCCTTGCTGATTGAATGCATTGTCAACGGATCAAGGTTCGCCAAGGCAAGCATTATAGTTAAAGATTGGCTTTTCATTTTAATTTTCTCACGTCCTCCAATGTAAAAGAAATATTTGTTGACTTCTGTTTTACTGGCCGTAACTAATATAAGAACGAATTTTCAAACGGTTATTGTCGATGCTCGTGTAATATATATTAAATGCAGAGCATTTCAGTAACTTACAATGTCACCCGCGTTGACGTCCGTAGTCCGTATCGCACCCCTCCCTACTATATAAAAAAATACTATCCGGCGCCAGGTTTTGATACCTCGACCCTGTGGGCGGAACGCAATGTACATGGTGCTCTACCCACTGCGCAACAAAGCCGACACAGAATGGGATGCTATGAACGCGCCTTATATCGTTGACGCATTCAAATAACTGCTGACGAGCGCTCTCTCATCAGCAGTTGCCACAAGTGCGACAACATTAACGTAACGCAAACTACTTAACGTCGTGCGCCCCCGGGAATGCTCTGCATTTCATCGTGCCCCTGGCGAGGGGGATGTTTCACTGCGTCTTCTCTCGGTCGCGGGACCCGTGGCGCCATCTGGCGGAGGCGCGGCACAACTCGTAGCACTTTCTTTGAAAAAGCGCCTCGAAAGCGCGACAAATATGAAATAGGGATGACGCGCTTTCGAGGCAATCCGCCGACGCGGCTGCTTTGTGTACGGACTCGGCGGCGAGCGTCCCGGGATTTTGGTGCCGACCGAACCCCATTTTTGTTTCTATCCGGCAGAATAAATTTGCTTTTATGAACAGGTTGAGCGTCATTGACAAAACGCTATGGTGGGACGCGGATTTGTTCCTGCTTCCGATGCATGGCCAAAACAGCTGAAAAGTGCCCAAATGAGCCTTGATAAATTTTGTAGCGCTACTGAGGTTTTCCTGAAGGAATGACATCTGTGTTTCTCGTTAACAGCTACGCGCGTTTGTAATTACACGGCTAATAAAGAAAAAAGGCCTAGAGCGAGCATAGGCCACGCTATTCGCAGGAGACGGCGTGGTCTCCGGCGTGTTCCAGCGTTACGTTCCAGTGGCTGTCGGATCCATGAGTTTCCGCGTCAGGCGTGTACCAACGTCCAGGTTCCTGCGAATTTGCAGCAGGCACAGTTTAGCATGACTTGTGGTTAAAAGCTGATTTGTACCAAAAGGAATTATAGTTCGAACCGTTTCCATCCCAGCACGATCATGGAGCACACAAAAAATACGTCATATTTTGTTTTTATACTTGGCAATGAAATAAAAATATTTGTCTGGTGTAACAGCAACATAAGAGGGCAGTACAAGCCTCTCCATCACAAAAAGTGAAGCCATGGCAAGTGAAGCCATGGCAGTGCCCAGGAACAGTGTTGTAAAAAGAGGAAAATAAAGTGGATAAGCACTGCAAACTGCTTTTTTTTCGGACTGTGATCACGCATGTGCAGTCTGCGTAACATCAAACTTTGGTATTGCATGCATGAATGTGCCACTTGGTGCATTGCATACATTGCCTTTTGGTACAGCTTTCTGAAATCAGTATATTCACTGAGAACAATTTCAAGCTTCTACCAGAAAGGCAAGAATGACCTCAAGGGCTTATGTTTGTTGGTCAAATTGTCAAGAAGCCAGAGACAATGCAGTTGTATTAGAGGAATACACGTTTATTGGAGCGGACTTGTGCTCCCCTAACAACTCAAAGAATACAGAGGCGGCGAAGCAGCAGTCACCAAAGTGACGTACGCTTGCGAGCTACGGCGAGTCGAGTACCCCGGCGTCTGCTCTGCAGGCTTTTTGTCTTTGGGCGCGCGTGGTTCTCGAACCGTCGATTCACATCTAGAACATTGTCGATCCTATACGGAAATTTCGGGCTGTTCGCGTTAGACCGGAATGGTCTCCCTATCACAACAGATAACACATGCGGCACAGAAAGAAATGATGAAACACGCGGTTCCCTTGGCACAGAGATAACACAGACCGGCACAGCCGGGCAGTAAAAGCAAAACACAAATAGGCGTAATGCATGGTTCGCGCCATTACTCCTCTAAGAGTGCATCGACCCGATGCTAAGATAAGCGACAGTGCGAACAAATAAAAAGCGCATTCGGTTTAAGTGCGCGGAGCAGCCTGTGCGCCGGTGAGGCGCAAGAGGGCTCTGTATAGGCAGTACTCGAGTGGCCAATCAGTAGATGTTATTTTAGGGCGCAGCCCTTTTGCGGCCGTTTCTGGGCTCAGCAGCGTCACCGTCCTAACTGAGTGAATGATGAAAAGACGACGGGTGGAAGAAATGCTGTTCCCGACGACGCGGGTTCGATTCCCGGCAGCGGTAGCCGTTTTCCTGATGGAAGAAATATCCCCCTCGCGAGGGGCATGATCAAATGCAGAGCATTTCTGAGGGCGCACGACGTTAAGTGGTTTGCGTTACGTTAATGTTGTTGCACTTGTGGCAACTCCTGAGGAGAGAGCGCGGTGATGAGTGCGTTCCAGCCTCGCCGACAGCCGCCTTTATCATGCCACAGTTGCGCCGACAGGGTGCACAGGCGAGCGATGCGGGCAACTACGGAAGCCAAGAACGGGTAACATCGGGAGTGAAAGAAATGCTCTGCATTTAAAAAAGTTTGTCATCGCTCTAGAAAGGTTTTAAGCGAACCACGTGGACGGCTTCGGGCCGCGTGTGTCGTCGTGATGTGCCGTAGTCACCATCGGGGATCACTTCGTAGGTAAGTTGGCATACACGTCGTATAATCTTGTAGGGCCCGAAAAACCGTCGCAGAGGTTTCTCACACAGTCCACGTCGCCGGATGGGAGTCCAAACCGACACACGATCCCCTGGGTGGTAGCCGGTGGCTCGCCGTCGGAGGTTGTAGCGGCTGGCATCCACCAGCTGCTGGTCCGTTATACGAACTCCAGCGAGCTGGCGGGCCTCCTCCGCACGCTGAAGACATCCGTGGACGTCGGCGTTCAGGTCTTCGTCTTCAACGTGTGGCAGCATGAAGTAAAGCATTGTAGTCGGCTGTCTTCCGTAGACGAGCTCGAACGGTGTTATCTGCGTGGTTTCTTGGATAGCCGTGTTGTACGCAAACGTGCCATACTGGAGCACTTAGTCCCAGGTCTTACGTTCAACGTCGACGTACATGGACAGTATATTCGAAATCGTCTTGTGCAAACTTTCCTTTAGTCCGTTCGTTTGGGGTTGGTACGCCGTCATTCTTCTGTATGCGTGCTACTGTAGCGTAAGATTTCTTCCGTGAGCTCCGCAGTAAAAACAGTTCTGCGGTCCGTGATGAAGACTTCTGGGGCTTCATGTCGCAGACAACTTGTCTGATGAAAAACTTGGCGACTTCTTGTGCAGTCCCCCTCGGAAGAACGGCGGTCTCCGCGTAGCTCATCATGTAGTCTATTACTACGACAATCCACTTGTTTTCAGATCGTGACGTAGGGAACGGGCCCAGAAGGTCCATTCCAATCTGTTGCAAGGCCCTTGATGGGACGGCAATCTGCTGCAGAAGTCTTTCGGGTGTCGTCGGTGGCGTCTTTCGTCGCTGGCCGTCACGGCAGCTCCGTACGTAGTGGGTGAGGTCGGATGCAAGGCGGGGCCAGAAGTACTTCGTCATGGTTTTTCTAATAGTGCGAGCTGTGCCGAGATGTCCGGAAAATGGGTCGTCGTGGCATGCTTCCAAAATTTTGTCACGAAGGTCTGTAGGAATGACAAGAAGATATTTCGTTCTGGTTCCGGGGCTGAAATTCTTCTTCACGAGGACGGAATTTTTCAGGCTGAATGTTGGTAAGTTTCACTTGATTGTTCTACGAACGGCGACGTTGCGTCCTTCGAGGTAGTCGATCAGTACACGTACCTTGGGGTTGGCACGGTGCTGGGCGGCTAGGTCGCTTTCCGTCACGACTCCGAAGAATGCACTGTCTTCGTCGGAATGTAGTGGTGGTGGGTCTACGGGGGCGTGAGACAGGCATTCGGCGTCGGAGTGATTCCTGCCGGATTTATAGACTACTCCAACGTCAAATTCTTGCAGGCGAAAGCTCCACCTACCAAGACGGCCATTGGGATCCTTCAAATTGGCGAGCCAACACAGCGCATAGCCGTCTGTCAAAACCTTAAAGGGCCTTCCTTACACGTAGGGGCGGAATTTAAAAATGACCCATATATTTGCGAGGCATTCTTTCTCAGAGGCTGAATAATTTTGTCCCTCCTTGGAAAGACCACAGCTGGCATAGGCGACTACTTATTCGCACCCGCTTTGCTATTGGACGAGGACGGCACCCAAGCCTATATCACTGGCATCCGTGTGAATTTCGGTTTCGACGTTTTCATCGAAATGAGCGAGCACGGGCGGGAATTGCAGGAGGTATTGCAGTTCGCAGAACGCTTCCTCTTGGAAACTTTCCTAGCTGAAAGGCGTGGGATCTTTCGTCAAGAAAGTGAGTGGCTCTGCAATGCGTGTGAAGTGTGGGATGAAGGGCCGGCAGTATGTGCTCAGTCCGAGAAATCTGCGCACGCTCTGCTTATTTTTGGCCTTGGGAAGTTCGCTATGGCTGACGTTTTCGCCGGGACAGGCAGGACTCCCGCGGCGTTGACGACATTTCCCAAAAAAGTGAGTTCCTCATACGCGAAGCGGCACTTTTCAGCCATCAGCGTTAACCCCGACGTACCGATGGCCTCGCGTACAGACTGCAACCTTGCAAGGTGTTCGTCGAATGTCCGGGATAATCCCACAACGTCGTCGATGTATACGAGGCAGGTGTGCCACTTCAGGCCAGCTAGCACAGTGTCCATGACTCTTTCGAACGTTGCTGGTGCCTTGCATAGCTCAAACGGCATCACCTTGAAGTCGTATAGGCTGTCCAGGGTTATCAATGCGGTCTTTTCTCGATCTCTCTCGTCCACTTCAATTTGCAAGTAGCCTGTCTTCAGATCTATCGATGAGAAGTACTTTGCGTGGCAGGTTGGTGGAGGGCGTCGTCGATTTGTGGCAGGGGGTAGACGTCCTTTTTGGTAATCTTTTTTCAATCGCGGGTAGTCAGCGCAGAACCTGAGTGGACCGTATTGTTTCTTCACGAGTAGGACCGGCGCAGCCTACAAACTTTTCGATGGCCCCATAATGTTGTCGTTGAGCATATCGTCGACGTGAGTCCGGATGGCTTCGTGCTCGTGTGAAGAGACGCGGTTCGGTGACTGTCGGGAAGGTCGGGCTGCATCCTCGGTTATTATCCGGTGCTTCGTCAGATGTGTCTCACGTAACTTTGAGTTCGAAGAAAAACGCTTGCTGAAGCGACGCAGCAAAGCCAATAACTTGTTCCTTTCTTCCTACGGTAGCGCTGGATTCATGTCGAAGCAATCCGGAAGCTTGAAGGTATCGTCGGGTGCGCGTTCAAATTCGGTGACTGCGATCACGTCACTTGCTTGTTATGTTTCTTCGAGGAACGCAATTGAAGCACCCTTGTTTTAATGCTCGTACTCCTCAGTGAAACTGGTCACCAAAACGTAGAATTTGCGCTGCCTAAACCACGCAGTGTCTCTAGCGACAGACACACCGCGGTCGAGAAGCAACCTTTGGTCACTCTCCACAATAGCGTCGACGTCGGGAGCAGCACCGTCACCGTAGACGGTGACCATCAAGCTTGCCCGGAATGGCAGGGTGACGTAATCGTCGGCGATCCTTACAGCTGCACGGTGTGCGGGGTTCGATTCCAGCGCCGTGAAGTAATCGAAGGAAAAATTACCGAATGAGTCTGCAGATCGATTCTTGAGCCGTTGTACGTCAAACAGTACATTCCGAGAATTACGTCCTAAACGATCGTAAACGATCCCCACCCGGGCGGCGTGATTCGTGAACGCCGTCTAGCCTTGTGCTCACATGCTTTGGGATTCCCCAAATAAACGGCGGTGATTTGGCACTACTGGCTACTGTGTTCTCGTATCGACGACTCTCGCTGGGCCTAACCCAGAGTGCTGGCAAGGACGCCGAGGAAACCCCTCATATCCGACAACCTGTCCTCCGACCGCCAGCGTTTCAGGTTACAGTGTGAGAATGGGGGATCCGGGTCCGCGGTGTCGCCAATACCCTCACCAAAATTACTCAAGGTGCCCCATGCGGGTGTGGTGAAAGCCGAATATGATCAGTGTCATACAAGGAGAAGTTGCGATCAGTTTCATTGATAGCGGCGGGAGAAATAAAGAGCTCAAGGTGAAGCGTTCCGGCCGAGGTGTAAGTCAGGCCATAATGAGCGAGAGAAAATCAAGGCCAACGATAAGTTCATACGGGAACTGTTTATGCACAGTAAAGAGAGTCTGCGGTACAGCGGTGGTGACGTTGGCAAACAATCCATGAGCTGCAGGCGTTCTTCTATAGGCGACACGAAGAGCGCAAGACGGGGTCGCGAATTGCAAAGTGTTCCAGTCATGACTGGCATTTCGAAACTGTGTCAACAAGGGCAATGGCGCTTCCATGGTGCTGACTGTGATGGTTGCAGTTTTTGAGTGCGGGTAGCGACTTTTTTGGTGTGTTTCATAAAGGTCTCCGGAATGACCTAAACATTTAGGACTCTGGAGACCTGTATGCGATTGAGCTGTTTCGAAATATTTCTCGGGGACTCTTTTTTCTCTCATTACCTGTAAGTTCATGATTCAAATGACGAAATGTTTCGACCCTCCGCTGTTTATATTGCACAGTCATTGAATTTAGGGCTTCATTTCTTTCACGTACCATAAACTTGGTGCCCGCTCACTTACTTTCCTCTCCAGAAAATTGAACACTATCACGCTCTACGTAACAACAGGGGAAATGAATGAGCACCAATGTAGCAATATTCTGTTCCAGCTGGAAGCGGTAGCGTAGTGCAAGCTGACCAAATGAAATGTGATCCTGGGCAGCTTGCAAGAGATATAAAACGACTTTGCTCTTCCCAAGCTTCGACTTTATTGCAGCAATCACGCATCAGGAGTGCTGCACTGCGTAACAGTGGAAGTCCACACCCTATGTGTTCAAACTTTTTGCATTTTATAATTTGTTTGAAAGGTCGGGCACCCTCAAATTGTAAATACATGGCAAGTGTGACCGCAGAAGCTGCGCAGCGGCTAAGTTGTTTGCTGCTGAACACCAGTGGCCTCGAGCTCCCTTCCCAACGACATGTTTTTCGGAAGTAAATGGAAATCGAAAACGTCGGTGTATCGAGATTAGGATCCATGTTTTTTATATCCAGCTGTTTAAAAAAGTCGGCCGGCCTGCAAAATAGCCTGCGTCTCGGAGCAGAGATATACCACGGGGCAAAAAATTCGCCCGTTTTTTTTTGTTTTTACACTGAAAACAAAAAAAAGGCGAATCACGTTGCTTTCAAATGTTACGCAAAAAGTAAGTAAAACCGAATAAGTAAAATTCCACCAAAACGTGGATATTGCTTTATACATTTTGTTGCCCTGCCTTTCACCACCAAACGTGTCATCAATGCTATGGAAGTGAATTCCATGGTCAGTTTTTGAGGACAGTACAGTGGACAAGTTACGTTGTTTTACAGATAGAAATAGCAACAGAAACATGTCAGGAAAAACTGCTTAGGTGAGCACTTAATCCGCTGGAAAGAAACTGCCACCCTCGACGTTGTCTTGGAACCAGAAACAATAACAAAGAAAATTACACGCACGAAAGGCAGGCCGGTACCTCAAACAGTCCCATTCGCCCAACAATCAGCTTTTGTGCTTGTTCTGCAGTTTTGTCTTTTTCATATATGCTTTTTTTAAAAGGTGCGCTTTCACTGACTGCCCAACTTGATACATTACTTCTACTGCTACTCGTTCTGCAGGAACTACTCCTGTGATGTAATTAAAAAGCGTCTACTCGAAAAGGTCCGGTCTTGCGCTCCGCTCGTCAAATGTCCTTTTTTATTTGCAACAGCATGTCAGTATTCCGCAATGTAGCACACGGCACGATGGCCGGGGGTCAGGCGGTACGATGACATACTGATCGTAATGCACACCTCCGGTATAGCTATAACAAAAGGAATTGCACTGGTCAGCGCAATAACGCAGTGACTGAGCGTTAACTAGAGCTTATTTTTATTAGAAGTAAGGGTAACACATTCGATAAGGTTACATCTAACTAATTATTCAGGGTGACCAAATATTCTTATTTATTGGTAGTATTTATGTGCCTGTTGTAAAATTTTACAGTTTTGTTGCATATAAAAAATGCGCGCAATTGATATTAGGCGCTGGTATTTGAACACACCAGTACCCAGGCCTGGCTACCACCCTCCAGCGTCAGATACACTTCTAGTAAGGATAAAAACCCCAGAAAGTGAAGCTAAATTGGTAAGGCATTTCTGATGAAATTGCAAGGCGTGGGTGCAATACCCGGTCTGGGTGCCTGTTTTTCTTTCTTTCAGTCTTCCTTACGTATGTTTAAAAGTGTTAACTTCACTAAACGTAGTAAAAAAAGAGTAGAGCCTAACAACACCCCTATGCCTCCTTTGGCGTAGGGGCCTATCATAAATTGGCGTCTGCTGTGACCTCGTGCAAAGAACCTTTGCTTTATATGACCGACAAAGACTTGACTAGTGTTTCTGATTCCCCTGACCTACGATTCCTGGCCACCTCCTGCGAGTTTTCTGTGCCTGCTGGACAAGAAGCCATGATCTCCATTAACTCTGCCGAATTCTCGATGGCGATGTGTTTATTACTCCTATCGGAAGGTTTACTCTACGAGGACTTCTTGTACCCCCTGGCTAATACGGTTTTCATTTGGAACTGCTCTTCTGGTCGCAAAGAATACTTCGACCGAGACTATTTTTTACCTCAAATCGCGACCATTGCTTTTGTGTTACGCAACGAAGCAGTGAGTGTTGTTTCATTTGTGTATATTTTATCATTTGCGTATAATCACCATCGCTCGACATTGAAGGCACTATCATTCCCGATCTCACACCGGAGCAAAAGAAAACACTACCGTATATTCGGGCCAAGCAGGAAGCCTTATTTGAATCAACCTTGTCATCCGCTCGGCGGCAAATATCAGCAGCCACCCAGCGAATAAAAACAGATGATTCTTCCATCATTTGCCTCCGCCCAGATCGCGTCTCACCAAAAGAGAAAAAAATCATTCAGGAACAAGTCGACGACATGCTCAAAAATCAGATAGTTCGTCCTTCATTGAGTTCATGGTCGTCAACTGTTGTTTTAGCTCAGACAAAGGACGTTTCTCTGCAATTTTTTGCGGATTACCAGGCGCTAAATAAGATGACACGCAGGGATGTATACCCAATGCCTCGGATCGATGATGCTCTGCATATGTTGCAAGGTGCACAATTTTTTTTCAAGTCTAGACCAGAGATCGGGCTATTGGCAAATACTTAGGCACAAACAAGACAGACAAAAAACATTTGCCGCGCCTGACGGTATTTACGAGTTTATCGTAATGCCGTTCTTGTTCGTTGCCCAAGCGACATTCGACGAATGATAGACACGGTTCTGCGAGGCTTCAAATGGAATGCGTGCTTATGTTATCTTGATGACATAGTTATATTTTCTACCACTTTCAAAGACCACCGTCTGCGCTTCAACGACGTTTTAAATTGCCTTACCAATGCCGGCTCACCCTTAATATAAGAAATGCCGCTATGCAAGTACATAGAACAAAGTATTCTGTCAGCTGGTTAGCAAGGAAGGAATCTTGCCGACACCGATAAAGTGAAGGCTATGGTGAATTTTTTTATCCCAGATCACCAAAAAAACTCCGCAGCTTCTTATGATTGCTATCCTACTGTTGTCGTTTCATCCGCAACTTCGCTTGAATTGGTACGCCCCTATACACACTCCTGGCATCTGGTATACCTTTTGTGTGGTCCGAGGACTGGGATACAGCTTTTCGAAGAATAAAGCAAGCGCGTACTTCCAACCCTGTCTTCGGACACTTTGATGCAGAAGCACCGACATTCCTTCACACCGACGCCAGCGGACAAGGAAATGACGCGGTGTTATTACAGAACAGATCGTCCTCCGTAGAGCAAGTGATTGAATACGCAAGTCGGACTTTGAAACCCGCGGAAAGGAACTACACGATAACAGGACCGGAGTGCCTTGAAGTAGTTTGGGCGCCCAGATCGTCTGGCCATTCTTGTACGGTCGAGATTTTAGAGTAGTCGCTGACCATCACGCTCTTTGTTGGTTGACTTTCCTCAAAAACGTAACTCGAAGGCTTGGACGCTGGGTGTATCGTTTGCAAGAATACAACTAACAAGTTGTGTACAAGTTCGGCAAGAAACACACAGATGCAGACGACCTCACACGTTGCCCCTTATCTTCGATCCAAGTTGCTATTCAGGAGGCTTCTGAAACAATGCTATCTCTAAATATTGCACCAGTGGACTCTTGCATAAGAACGCCCCATGATTTGTGTACTTTCCAAAAAATGACGGTTACTGCCGAAACCTCATTGACCAATTGAGAGGTGCAAGCCGACTAACCGCTCACTACTACAGCTCAACAAATATTGAAACATTAACGGCACCCTTCACGGCTACAACTATGACCCAACTGGCGACAGATGGGTGCCCGCCATACCCCGTCTTCTTGAATACAAACCTTTGAAGGCATATCACGACGATGATGCCGCAGGTCATCTGGCCTTCCAGGAGACCTTCTACCGCATCAAAAGCCGATTCTTCTGGCCCGGCCTATCCGCTGGTGTGGCGAATTATGTTGCGTTGTGCGCCACGTGTCAGTATCGCAAACGACCCACTTCCGTCCACGGAGGGGCACTCCAACCCCTCTCTTATCCCTCATCTCTATTTGAAGTTGTTGGGATTGATCTCTACTGTGCTGTCCCCGTAGCTTCGGTAGGACATTGGTGGATGGTTAACGCCGTAGACCACCTCACTCGCTACGCGGAAACAGCTTCTTTTTGAAGAATATTTTCTTACGCCATGTAGAGCCCCCAGTTCTCCTCAGTGACCGAGGTCGTGTATTCTTTTCTGCCGTGAATTGGGAGGTTGTCTACGCAGCCGAGGCAATTCACCGAACCACGGCCAAGTGCCATCCTCAAATAAACGGCCTGACCGAACAATTCCACCGCATGCTTTCCGACATGACTTCTTACATTCAACCGGACCACAAAAACTCGGTCATTATTCTTCCATTCGTCACGTACGCATATAAAACCGCCGTTCAACGTACAAGATTTTCGCCATTTTTTCTTATTAATGGTCGCCCACCAGCTTCGGTTCTTGATACGTCTTTCTTCACAGCAGCGGTACTTCCAATAACCAACACTGCCGGTGAGCTCATTTCTCGACTAGAGCATAGCCGTCATGTAGCTTGTCTTAGAACAAAAGCTACACAAGAAGACAGCAAGGTCAGTGATGACGCGACGCATCGCATTGCCTCCTTCAAAGTTGGTGATAAAGTTTGACTTCCTATCCCCCTTTGTTTCCCAGGACTCTGTGAGAGGTTCTGGAGGAGCTACATCGCACCTTACACCATTGTAGAACAAACATCCCCCGTGAATTAACGAGTGACCCCCAACGCTAGTGTCGTCGACCGTCGTTGTCGGGGATACGACATTTCGCACGTTTCCCAGCTCAAGCCATTTTACTTTCGGACTACGCCATCTTGGCACCGGAGTCGGCCTTTCTACCAGGGGGTGAAATATTGTAAGAGATGGTTTTTTACCCTGTTTCGCATATGATACAATATATTTTTTGCCTTCCCGCTGAAGCACTCCAGAAAGCTTGTATGCGGACGGGGCAGCCCAGTGATCACACAAACATCAATCACCTAATCAGCTTACAACAACCCGATAATCAGGGCCACGACGCCAGAAGAATATGCATCTGAACAATCCCGCGAAAGTTGTACACAAACGCTATGTGTCAAATACTGGCAGAATAGTATGCGCCAGTGGTCTCGAAGTTCGCTGGCTTGGTCGTCCAAACGCAATCATGCTTCATCATCTTCATCAGTTGACCATCATTGCCTGCTTGGTCGTCCAAACGCAATCATGCTTCATCATCTTCATCAGTTGACCATCATTGCCTGCTTGGTCGTCCAAACGCAATCATGCTTCATCATCTTCATCAGTTGACCATCATTGCCTGCTCCGGAGCGATCCGCCAGCGTGACCCGCCGCAGTTCAATGGCGCCGACGACCACGACGTTGAGAACTGGATTTCTTCTTTTGGACGAGTAAGCGCTTACAAGCTATGGGTGAGGTCACGAATCTCAGTAACGTGGGTTTCTCCTTGAGGGGCGTGGCTGAACAATGGTTTCTGAACCATCCAGCTGACAGGTCAACGTGGACCACAGTTACGGCGAACGTTACTGGTGTATTCGGCCGCCCAGCTGTGTGCAGCTTCTCGCGGAGTACCCCTTAACAAAGCGGGCACAGCAGGCCGGTGAGACATTTACCTGTTAAATTGAGGATGTGCTAGATCTCTGCCGACGCGTGAACCCGTTGATGCCTGAGCAAGACACCACGAAGCACATACGAAGGCATCGACGAGGTCGCTTTCCCGTTGCTGCTTGCGAAAAAACTCCAAAAGGTAAGCGAAGTCATCAGCCTGTGCCAAAATTACGACTAGTTGCGAAGGCAGCGCACCTTGACTCGTCGCCGACTGTAGCAGCGTGACGACCCTAATGCTCACAACACTCTTTGGGGCTTTTCTCGCACGGATGCCCGAGGTCGCCTTATAGAGAAATTCCTTACATCTTCAGGAGCATGCCTTTTCAACAATAAACAGCCTACATACCATAGCATAGGACACAACACATACTCATGTATTGACTTGGTGATTGGCTCCGCAGTTCTCTTTCCTCTCCTTGACTGGGCTGTGGGCACTGACCCATACGGTAGTGACCACTTCCCCACCTCACTCACATACATAGGTAAAGGCCCATGCAGTCCATCTTTCCATAATAGGTTCAATGAAGCACGAGCTAACTGGAATACATTTACAGAGACATCCAAACTACACCATACATCCATAGGACACCTACACGTCGAAGAAGCTACCCAAATCCTCACGGCGCACATCCTCGACGCCGCCGAAAGGTCCATTCCCCACGCCTCTGTTGCCCCGCGCAACCAGCGGAGGCCGTGGTGGAATGAGGACTGTAGGCTGGCGAGAGAGGCCCAGAACAAGGCGTGGGGTATCCTTCGTCGGTACCCCACGTCGGGAAACCTCCTCTTGTTCAAACGGGCCAAGGCGTTAGGAAAACGTGTGCGCCGTGAGGCAAAACGAGAGAGTTGGCGTACATTCATAACATCAATAAACTCCTACACAGACACACGGAAAATATGGACACGAATACGCAAACTCAAGGGACAACAAACACACAGCCTGCCTCTGGTCAGCACAACAGGGGAGACACTCGAAGACCAGGCTGACACCCACGCACAACACTTCCAACACGTGTCCAGTTCAGCACACTACACAAACACTTTCATGAAACACAAACAAACGGCCGAAAAGAAACCTATACTCGATACCAATAGGTCAACATCTTCTTATAACTCAGATTTTTCACTGCATGAGCTTAGGGCTGCTTTGAGCACGTGTAAACCCTCAGCTCCAGGCCCAAACAACATCACATACACAATGATACAACACCTGCACGCAGGCACACTTCTAACACTCTTACACCTATATAACAAAATATGGCTTTCGGGGCACATTCCAAACTCTTGGAAGAAGGCTATAGTTGTTGCTTTCCTGAAAGAGGGAAAGGACCCGTCGTCCCCCTCAAGCTACCATCCTATAGCCCTGACGAGTTGCCTGTGCAAGCTCTTCGAGAAGATGGTAAATCGCAGGCTCGTGTACTTCCTCGAGTACAACGGTCTTCTCGAGGGCTGCCAGCAGGCTTTAGGGTGGGGTGATCGACGAATGATCAACTGGTTGCTCTTGATTCGTACATCAAGGATGCCTTCGCGCATAAGCAGTACTGTTTAACTGTCTTTTTCGACCTCGAGAAGGCCTACGACACCGCTTGGCGCTACGGGATCCTCAGTGACCTGAAGTCATTCGGTGTCTCAGGTAACATGTTAAACACTCTTGTCAGTTACCTGTCAGAAAGAACGTTTCGAGTGAGAGTCGTTGGTGCACTCTCAAGGGTTCACGTGCAAGAAAATGGCGTGCCACAGGGTGGCGTGTTGAGCTGCACTCTCTTCATAGTAAAAATGAACTCTCCTGGTAAGACACTGCCACCCACAATCTCTTATTCCAGGTATGTAGATGACGTTCAGATATCCTATAAATCATGTATTATGTAAATCTGCGAACGTCAAGTCCAGCTTGGTGTCAAGAAACTTGCCGGCTGGGCAGACAACAATGGGTTTAAATTGAGGCCTGCAAAAAGCTCCTGCGTTGTGTTCACCAGGAAACGTGGGGTCCATCCGGACCCAGACATTACTCTTAATGGCGTGTCGCTTCCTGTGAATAAGGAGCACAAGTTCTTCGGTGTGGTGTTTGATCACAAACTCACATTCATTCCCCACATCAAGGAACTTAAAAATAAATGTCTCAAAACAATGAATATACTTAAGGTTCTCTCCCACCAATCCTATGCTTCCGACAAAGAACTCTTGCTTCGCTTGTATACTGCTTTGGTAGGGTCTCGTTTCGACTATGGCAGTGTGGTATATGGGTCGACGACTAAGAAAGCCTTGCGAATTCTTGACCCAGTTGTACACTTGGGCCTTTTGGGTGCTTTTAGCACTAGCCCTGCTGAGAGTCTTTATGTCGAATGTAATTAGTGGAGCCTTGAGAACCAATGAACATACATGGACTTGCTTTATGTTTTAAAATTTCATCGCTGAATAATCATCCTTTTTATCCTGTCTTTAATGATACATGAACATCTCTGCTCTTTGTAAATCGCCCTACGTTCCTCTGCCCTTTTCACTTAGAGTGAGAGAGCGAGCCTCGGATCTCAGTGCTTTGTTTTTAGACGTGTACAGGTCATCCTTTTCTAACAGTTTACCGCCTTGGCAAGTTCGCCCTGTGTCGTGCGACCTTTCTTTTATGAGACTTGATAAAAATCGTGTACCACGAGCTGCAATACTGCAGCATGTTCTGTCTTTGCAGTTTAAATACACATCTGCGGAATTTTATAGTGACGCTTCTAAAACCTCCACTATGGTGTCGTGCGCTGCTCATGGTCCAAATTTTAATGCAGCCAGAACCATGAGCGTGCACACAACAGTTTTTTCAGCAGAAGTGTGTAAAATTTTCCTGATTGTACGACACATTCTTGAAAATCAAATTCCCAATTCCATCATCTATACAGATTCTTTGAGTGTTGTTCGCGCACTGTCATCGCATACACCCCCCAAAAACCACATAGTTAATCTTGTATTTAACACTATCATGTTCGTGTATGCACAAAAGCATAAGCTGGTCCTCGGCCGGGTCCCAGGACACGCAGGGATCGCTGGGAATGAGTTGGCAGACGAGAGGGCCGCTGCTGCTGCACTCAGGAACACTGTAGACATTACAGCGATACCCTACGCAGACCTCAAGCCACACATGAGACAACACCTGCTCAGAACATAGCAAACACACTGGGACGAACAGACAGACAACAAACTACATGTAATAAAGCCACACTTGATACGGTACACATCTGACTCACACAACAGACACACGGAAGTCGCCTTGGGTAGGCTGCGGATAGGGCACACCCATGCGACGCACTCGTATCTGCTGACGGGATCTTCTAGACCCCAGTGCAGCAGGTGCGGAGAGGCCCTATCCGTAGTGCACATACTAATCACATACAAGGCACTTCACACAACACGACGCAAACACTTCAGAGAACTCTACAGACAACATATTCCCCTACATCCATCGTTTTTTCTAGGTGACGATGCCATTGTTTCTGTGAAACGTGTGTTTCAGTATTTGTTAGACGTCAAATTTTTAAACCTCATTTCGTATCAGGCATCATGAAATCTGGCCCTATACACCAGCCATGCTCATTGTCGTTTTGTAATTTCACTTTTGTTTTTGCTGACTTTACTTAGTTTTTAAGGTATCACCCCTCGTATATGACTATTGTTTTGCCGCTCTTTGCCCCAGTTGGCCTTGCGCCATAAACATCCAACCATCATCATCATCAACGCCAGTAGGAAAATATATGGCCTATTAAAGGCGGGAGAAGAGTCAGCGAAGTCAATATAGGTACTAATGAAATAAATCAACTGATATTTTTACCGCACAGCGTAAAACTAGGGTGCGGGAAGCACTTTCTTGCGCTGGACGAACAAACACAGCGGCCAGCAGCACGACTACGCATCTGCGAACGCTTTTCCGTCTAAGAAATGCAATTGCTAGACGTGAGATATTGTGGAAACTTGGGGGATGCTTACTGCACGGGCGCTATACAACCAATAGTCACCTAAAGTACTTCAAATGACAAGACTAAATAAAAGTGTAAACTGGTTATACATTATATACCTTATATATCCAACCTCGGGCGTTCTGCTATGTGGTGGAGTGGTTTGAGGTGCTAGGTTATCGTTTTGCAAGTCGCAAGTTCGAATCCCCGAGGGTAGATCGTTGTTTTTTTTGCCAGTTGATTTTTTTGTTTTCGGCCGATGTTTTATAAACTGAGTTCACCATTTTTGGGCCGTAACGTTCACTGCTCCACGAGCGAGTTCGCAGAACGCGCGCAGACTGCCACTGACGCGCTAGCGAGTTCTCCTTAGCGTGCTGTTGCCACAAGCACCGACTGCTTGCGGGGAGTGGGCACAGGCCTGAATCAGCACACCCTTGGCCTGGTGCGAACACGCTTTTTGCGATACAGGCATGAGTGAGGCAAGCTCCGATAATTCGGGAACAGCGCAAGGCATTTGAGTGTCAGCGGTGACCCGGATGGCGTTCATCCACTGCGTAGGCCTCGGTTAGTGATTTCTACTATTTCCAGCCGTCCTGGGAGGCTTATCTCAGGCATTTTACAGCCGACAATATGCCAGAAGGGCGGTACGGCGATTACTGAGATATCCAGAATGCCCATCCAACGATGCCGTCGGAATGTTGTGCTACAGAACCGAAACCAAAACTTGTTTGAATGCAACCTCGGACATCGTCCAATCACGGTGCCATCTCCTCGCGACGTCACAGCTCTAGTTGGCGCGGCCGCCACATACCGCGCATGGTAGTTTTTCTTCTTTCCCGCTTTATAAAATAATTAACGACTTATCCACTGGATAAACGATGAAAAGTGTGGTAATTTGAGCCACCCTACGAAGTGCAAGCAAAACCGGGTGCTTGACAAATTCACTTCAGTGTCCCTTTAACAAGAAATCATCAAGAGATACTGCTAGAACTTCAAGAATTGAATTGTCGTCCAGGAGGTAAAATCTACAACCATTTTGTACGTCAGAAGTTTAGGTTCACAGACAACACTCCAGCTAAGAAGGACTGCCTTCTGGTCAGATACTCAATTCACGGCTTCACATTAAAATTCATTGTGCTGTACAGCCTCAATTAAGAATACATGGTCTAAAATAGCATTTTACAGTGTAGGAACATCGACTACTTGGGTAAGATCGAAGGAATCAAGTTGAAATAAAGCTTCACTGAGTGCCCTATCGCTACCAGTAGGTAAGAGTGAATTCAGGTGAACATGCGGTACACTAAAATTACCATATAAAATCCGTTTAAATTTGTGAAGCCTGTTTTTCAAAATATATTCACTAATAGCAGAAAAAACAACGTCGTCAGTACCAGGAAGCCGGTATATTACACCTAATACGGTTATTATGTCCCAAACGTTGATTTTACACCATACAGATTCTGACTCGGGAAGGTCGGGTAAGGGATAGAGCTTCAAACTATTCTTTAAAAAGACGGGGACACCACCATCACGGCTGTCCACTTTGTCTTTACGTAGTACCGAGTAACCCGGGGGTAGAAATTTAGTCCCGGAAATATTATTATTTAACCATGTCTCACTAACACAAATTAGTGATGGTGCGTACGTTTGAATGAACCAATTAAAATTTACATTCTTATTCGCCAAACTGCGAGCATTTACGTTCAGAAGCACTAATTTACGCTTGCTTCCTGAAATTCATTCATTAGTACGGGGAACACGAGTGCTAGACGCTTCGATAACTGACTTGGTTACGTCTTCCCAGACGTATCGAACACTGTCAATTACTAACTCATCGAACTGTGGGCGTACCATTTCGATTACTTTCCTTAAGTCAGCAGAGTGTTACCATAGTTCCTTGAGGATTTGTCGTACCCTGAGTGAAAAATCTTCGTTGATGAAGATATTCGTTCTTTTCAATTTGATAGCCTTGCTTAAGATCTCAGTTTTGGTTCGAAAAAAGAGTAGCTTGATAATTACTGGCCTTGGATTGTCGATACTGCGTATTGCGAGTTGTTGACACCGTTCGATGTTGTCAAATTGAATATTAAGCTTCGTTGATATAAGGTTTATAACCGACGGTAGTAACTGCACGTTTTTCTTATCACGTGGTTCCAGCAATCCATGTATTTCAAGGGTATTTCGTCGTGAGCGATCTTCCAAGTCGTCGTTTTTGCGATAAAGTGTGTGCGCTGCTTTAGTTAGATCTTTCATTTTAATCTGTAATTCCGGTGCACGTTTCACAAGATCGTCATTATAAGTGACCCTGGACTCCACCTTTGATGGACGGGCTTCGAATGCTGCAACCCTTGTGGTGAGGGCTAATGTATCTTCGCTAGTGCGTGTTTGCCCAGCCAGCAATTTTAATAACATCTGTTCAGTTTGGATATGCGGCCGGGATTGGTCTCAACTTCACCAGATAAAAGTAACAAAAATCTTGAGGGAAGTTTTACACTAGGAACGATACTCAAAAGCCATGTGCAGGTAGGGTCCAGCACAAACAGCAGAAAAAGGTTGTCACTTCTATGGCATTTATTTATTATTTATTTATTAATTACATACTACAGACCACAGTTGTGGTCCTGGCAGGACGAGCACTTGAATAGCACAATAATACAAAAAGAGCAAAAGAGACTAAAAATAAAACGGTATGAAATGAAATGAAAAATAAAAACGGTATTTATACCGGTAGGGATTCCCTACCTGCAAACTGTTGCAGAAGACATAGTAGCGCCTGCACATTATGCCGCTGCCGGATCCACTGAAGGGTAGCGTCGGCGAGGATGCTTTTATGTCCGTTTGGCTCCAGGTAAGTGTCGCTGCTGTCTCACGCCGTGTGCAATTTGGCCAGGTGATGATGACCAGCCGACGTGCGAGCACCAGGTGGCAGCGGGCACGTCCCATGGAGTCGATGATTTGGTGCACGGGCTGTTATTTAAGGGTTTGTCATGCTGTTTGAAGGGCGCCTTGCAAACGTGGCCTTTGGAAGGGGCATGCAAGTGGGGATTGGGGTTTCCCAGACTGGCGGCAATCTGCAAAATGAAGCAGAAGACACTGTAGCGCCTTCACATCATCACGCTGAAGGACCCACTGGAAGCGGCGTGATGTCGGGGCAGCTAGTGAGTTCCTCTAATGCTTCCTTTTCGTTGGTAGTCATGTACGGGAAAGAAATGTGTTTGGTATACTTTTTGCACATCGCCTTGAACATATTTGATGTACATGTCGAGGAAACTATCACACTGCGTGGGAGGGGTCCAGTGCTTAAGGCTAAGGAAGGGTGCGGTCGGCTTCTTCCCTGGAAGGGTGATCGTAGAAGTACTTCTATAGCCTCCTGTTTCTTGAGAAAATATTTAAGTACTTAACAAGTTGAAATTCAGTATAACCACCAGTAGCAGGGCAAACGTTTAGGCTTTTTGACAAGACGTTTTTCTGAACTGAACGTCTATCTTATAACTTAGAGAATAAATACATTCCCGGTAAGATCTTCAGCGACCGCCGAGCCCACGGAAACCAACAGCAGCGTGTGCGCCGGACCTTTCGAAGTACCAAATCTAGCCCTCCGTGCAAAATGCCCTTAAAACATTCGCAAGAATGAGTATAGTACCAACTGACTACAACAAAAAAAAAAAACACGCAACGCGGCCTCCTTCCCAGTTTCAAAACAGTTTTCAAAGTTAAGAAAAAATACTGCAAAGTGTTTACGTTCCGAAGTTCACGTCCGCTCTTGAACCGTAATTGACTTACGCGGTCGCTGCCAGGGGTCATAGGATAATATAAAAACCTGCTACCACCTAACTCTCCCCGTCCAACACGAAGAAGTGAAAACAGGTACTCGATAAAGCATCTTCATAATTTAATAAAATAATCCTCAATCCCTACGAAACCAGGGCCCATTGACTACGAAAGAAAGATACTACTTAGTAAGAAACTGAGCAAAATAGAGTTGAACCTTTTAACCAACTACGAAACCAATAAGGCCTCCGCCATATCCCAGTACCAGCGCCCAAAACTTAACCGAGATAAGATTTCTAACACTGGCCACGTGCGTAAGAATCTAACAGGCTCCGGCACTAGTAACTGCTCCCCCCTCGGACAACTCGTCCCATAATGTGACTACGACTGTAATAAATGCTTCTACTACAGCACATCAAACAGCACAGTTAAACCCCATCAATAATAATTTTCCCTCGTCTCCCGCCACAAAAGAAACTCTTACCGGCAATGCAATGAACCTTTCAAGTATAACCTGCTCCTCAGTTCAGATGAACGTCTTGTCAAAGGGCATACCCGTTTGCCAGGTTGTTTTCATGACTTTAAACGTTTATGGACCTAAAGGTTTCGCAGAAACATGAGGCTACGAGAATATTACTACGATTATCCTGTGACGCAAGAAGCCCGCAGCGCCCTGCCTAGCTCTAACCACTAGATCCCTTCAACACATGGGGATTGTTTCCTCCACATGTACATCAAAGCTGTCCAACACGATGTGCGAAAAGCATACCAAACACAAATTTCTTTCCACCATAACATGACTACCAACGTAAACAAAGCGCTAGAGGAATTTGCAAGCTCTCTCAACAATTACTATTAAACTTGGCGAAAATAAGGCGCCATTGTAATCCAAGCAAAACCGACAACGTTAACGAGGCCAATAAGCAACTAACGCTATCGACGTTCTATGAAGCCCTAACCAATGATCCAAATTGTTGGTAATTCTGCCTACCGAGGGGGGTTCAGGCAAAAGCCTCGTCAAAACATCACAGTACAGAACATTGCGAGAGAAATAAGGCGCTTTATTGAAGCAGTGGAAACTCATTATAAATGGCACAGAAGATACAATCAACAAAGCACATCACGAAAGCACTTCAACTTCAGGAGGCTTATAGCACGACGGGATGGACGGCTGGCCGCTTGCTTCCGTGCGGGCTCCTTGAAGGTGGCTGGTGGCGGTGGCTTGTCTCTTCTGGCTGGCGGCACTACCGACTGGCGACTCCCCGCTGGCGACTCCCGAGTATTTCGTCCGCGATTGCCTGGGGCCGGGTGGCTTTCAGCTCCGTAACCCATGTTGTCCGAGACCGGGTGGGCTCCGGCCCCGTAGCTCGCGTTGGCAGAGTACGGGTGGCCTCCGGCCCCGTAGCTCGCGTTGGCAGAGACCGGACGGCCTCCGGCCCCGTAGCTCACGTATGCCGGGAACAGGTGCCCTCCATCACATGGACCATGGGTTGAATCAGGGCGTCTGGGGCAGCCCTTTAGTGAGGCTGCGGAATGCGGCTCGGGTTTGGGCTGACCGGAAAAGCCGGTGGGGCAGTCACATGGGAGCGTTGCTCCTGCCCCATTTCCCTCACTTCCTGCGTGGGGAAGCTCCTGGAACATATTGTCCTCAACCGGCTTCAAACGTACCTAGAAGACACAGGAAAGCTTCCCGGGACTATAGCAGGCTTCCGCCGTAATCATTCCACGCAAGATATCCTACTTCAAATTAAAGAGGAGGTAATGGCACCTGCACACGAAATTCTCTTACTGAAATTTTGGCACTGGACCTAAAGGGTGCATTTGACCATGTGAAGCACACCGCCATCTTTCTTCGACTCAACTTCCTTGGCTGTGGCGCAAGAACCTACTAGTACGTCTGAGACTTCCTCAACCACCAGGCAAGCCATCCTCAAGGTAGGAACCATGGAACTGATCTTTTCTCTGTGGGTGTGCGCGGCTCACTTCAGGGGGCAGTCCTATCATCCCTGCTGTTTAACATCGCCCTGCTCGGCCTTCCTTCTCTCCTAAACGACATACCTGGTATCCGGCACGGCCTATATGCGGACGACATTACCATCTGGTCGTCCACTGGATCGATAGGGGAGATTGAGAACCGTTTGCAAATGGCGGCGGACGTAGTGAACCACTACGCCCAATCGTGCGGTCTTAGTTGTGCCCCCCAGAAGTCTGAACTACTACTAGTCTCCCACCAAAAAAACCAATCACCTGGATATCCGACGATCAAAATTTACTTATTTATTTTTATTTAAAACATACTGCAAGCCCATTGAAGGGCCTAAGCAGGAGGGGCATCACAAGGAAAAAAAAACATTTAGGCGCAATACACATGGTACACTGATCAAAATAGTTTTAAAAAATACAGGAATGCACCAAAGTTACAAAAATACCAATACACGTGGCACACTGTTAGAAATAGATTGTACACATACACAAGAATGCATCAAAATTGAAAAAGAATGCCATTCATAATTCCAGTTCTTCAAGGGAGTGAATATTGGTCACAGCCGATTCAGTTAGTTTATTCTAATCTGTAATTAAACGCGGGAAAAAGGAAAACTTGAATATGTTAGTTCGAGCGCTGTACGGAGTCAAAGATTCGAGGTGTCTATGCCGTGTTTGTCGGGAAGTTAGTGGATGAAGGAATTCCTCGGGTTAAAGTGAAAATTTGTTATTTTTAAGCAAGAACAGAAATTTGAACCTTTGAATTTGACGGCGTGCTTAAAGTGTTGGAATGCCACACTCTTCCATTAATCTTGTCGGCGAGTCACTGTGACGATATTTCGAAAAAATGAATCGGACGGATTTACGCATCCGCATGGACAGCCATACCATCAGCCCCTCTCAACACATCAAGATCCTTCGCATGACATTTCAAAAACACCGCACATCCTCCATTGTAATCAACAAGTTAAAACATACCAAAGAACAAGTAACCCACATGATCAGACGCATTGCCTCCAAAACGCGAGGTATGGGGGAGGCAGACACGCCTCAACTAGTCCAAGCTATTTTAATGTCCCGGATCACCTACGCTATACCGTATGCTCTTCTGTCAACGGCAGAACTCAAGAAAGCAGATACGATAATCCAGACAGCCTTCATGCAAGCCATCCGACTCCCAGCAAGCACTTCCACCGACCGACTTCTCCAGCTTGGAATCCATAACACCGAAGAAGAATTAATCAAGGCCCTCCTCTCAAGCCAAAGAGTGCGACTGGGAGCCACAGATGCGGGCAGAGCCATTCTCTCCCGCCTGGAACTTTCAGTCCCACTTCAACACTCACCTCCTGACGTAAGAAGCATCCCACACACATTCCGTCAATGCCTTATTGTTCCCCCTCTACGGTGCAACATGAACCTGTGCCCCACGCGGCGAGACGAGAGCCCAGAGCGAGAGCCATTTCGAGGAGATACAGAAATGGATCCGACACTGCCTACACGGATGCTGCCACATACCCCGGGATTCAGGCCACGACCGCTGTTGTAGTCATGAAGAAACACCACCCCACCAGTCTCACTATACCACACCACACCCCATTGCACGCGGAGGAAGCGGCCGTCGCCCTCGCCGTGAGTCAAACCACAGATACTGTCATCATCACGGACTCGCAGCAGGCGTGCGAAAATTTCGCTAACAGAAAAATCCACCGCACAACCCTCAAGATTCTTGCACAACGCCCCCCAAACGGTTGCATTAAGATCATCTGGGCCCCGCTCATCTCGACGTTCCTGGCAACAAAACCGCCCATCTCCTGGCTCGAGAGCTATCACGCCGAGCCGCTGTTGCCGGATGTGAGCCTGAGCGCATGCACCCGATGGTCACGTACCGAGAAATCACGCTACACTACCGACTAGAGCGACAGAATTACCCCCAAGCGCACAAACAACTCCCCAGAGGTCTGGAGAGACTCCTACGTGCCCTTCAAACGAATACTTTCCGCCACCCCACCAGAAGTCGCATTTTGGCCCCTACCTGTTTCCCCCCGCAGTGCCGCTTCTGCGAGGCCCCTGGGACATTCTATCATATTGTAGGAGGCTGCGACCAAGCTCCGCCTCCTCGCCCTAATCCCTATCCCACCAATGAGCTTTGGGAGAGAGGCTTGGCCAGCTGCACCCTCGAGGATCAGCGTCACCTGGTCGAGAGGCCTGTGGACGCGGCCCGAGCTCAAGGCGTCCTGGACTAGGGAAGCCACACCGAAGATTCCATTTTAATTTTTTTTTCTAAATAAAGAAGGTTTATTCTCTCTCTCCGGCCGCAGCTGAGCATCATCCGCAGTCTCATCCGCTGCAGGCCGAGAAGCGGGCTCAACCCGCAAATGGTCACCATAGGGAGCTGCAGGGCTCGTCCCACCCTCGTCAGTGCTTGGAACGGACGGCATCTGCGGTTTGCTGAAAAGCTGCACTTTCATACTTCGCGATGGGATACCGAGCTCGCGGAAATCAGCAGCCAGGGCTTCCCGCTCAGATTGGGGAAGATAAAGCATGAAATCCTGGTGAGTTCACCACTGGTATGACCCTTGAAAGTTGGCCACTTGCGAATAATGCTGCTGCCCTTTATAGCGTCCGGGACGAGCACAGCATAGATTACGCTGATGTTTAAGCAGCTTAAAAGCTCTTTTTCAGGTGCGGACCAACTTGACTGCAGATTAGGCCTTCCAGGTGATCGACGCGCTCGTCGGCCGCACGGACGAATTTCAAGTGCCGCGCCTGACAAAGCCCGGTTCAGAAAGTATTAGGGACTCTAACCAGAGTGGAATGAAATTGTCGTTTCCGGTCTCACTCAATCGCATTGTTAAAGACTGTCTATTCCCGACCACAGAGTCCCGCCCAAACGACGAGTTGCGTGAAAGCGCCCACGTTACTTTTGCTTTGAGAGTGAAATCGATATCGCTCGCACGGGAACAGTGTTTTCGCACATCCTGCCGCAACCCAGCTGCTGAGACTCCTGAGAAGCCCTACAGCACCCTGGAGGGCCCCACCCTATCGGGCAGCGCGAGGAAGGCAGCTCTGCGGCCTCGTTGCGGCGCTACTGGGCCTGGGCCCCCGGCAACAGTGACGTGTCCGAGCGCAGAGTACAACTTCGGGTCAGCGCAATCCAGCGCCTCGCTCTGTGGTCGGGCGTGCCGCCTGAACGGCCACTCCTTCGTCCCCTGCCACCAGCCAAGTCGCCAAAGCCTGCAAATGTAGCGCCTTCATCTTCGCCCACTCCAGCACGAAGGCCTCAACTGCGCTCACGAGATCGACGTGTGGGACAACGGAATGAGTTAGTGGGATAGACAGGGACGTTTTGTGCGCGGGTGTGTGCGCTTGGCAATGTGCCAAGCACTTTTCTTTTCTTTTTTTTCTCAGAGAGGGGGAAAGTTTAGGGATTCTCCCTTCTCAGCCGTCGCGTCGCTGCATTTGAATTACCGTGAACCACCTCTCCTGCCATCTGTGAACGCACAGCAGAAAGACTGTGCGGTTGAGGGGGGCGTGGTATGTTATGTGCACGCTAGATAAGCGCAGCGGTGCTTGTTAGCGGGGGGAGTCGCGGAGTCGCCGACCGGTAGTGCCGCCAGCCAGAAGAGACAAGCCACCCCCGCAAGCCACCATCAAGGTGCCCGCATGGCAGCAAGTAGCTAGCCGTCCGTCCCGTCGGGCCGTAAGCCTCCGGATATTGAGGTGCTTTGGTGATGTGCTTTGTTGATTGTACCTTCTGTGCCATTTATATTTCGTTTCCACTGCTTCAGTAAAGCCCCTTATTTCGCTCGCAATGTTCTGTGCTCTAATGTTTTGAGGAGGCTGTTCCCTGAACCCCCCTTTGTAGGCAGAATTACCTACAAACTAAAGACTCTCACAAATTGTCAAAGATAAACTTGCTAAACTTGTTAAAATAAAATATAACTGAAACAGCAGCCCGTTTTCTGATCCCTTCAGACCCAGTAGCCGGCAAATTTCATCTTTTCCCAAAGATTCACATGATAAACAACCCAGGACGCCCCATTGTATTTTGCACGGTTACCAAAATCCTCTCGCGCTATGTCGATATTCTCATTTGCGACATTCCGCTGAGCTTTCCCTGCTCCATTAAGGACACTTAAGTCTTTCTCTCAGACATCTCAAAAATTAAAATTTCTAATAACTGCCTCCTAGTCGCCCTGGATGTTGCGTCATTGTATAATAGCATCTCCTATGACGATGGCGTTACCGCTGTATCCCTTGCGTGTGAGCAGTCATCGTGCGACAAACCTATGAAATATTCTACTCTCCAAACTTCACTTTGGCTTTTTTTTGAACTTAACAATTTTGAGTTTTACAAAGTTTATTACGTTCAAGCCAGCGGAAGGTCGATGGGAACTCTAATCGGACATAACGCCAATATTACTATGGCTGACTTCGAATCAAACTTTCTTGATGGTCAAAATTTAAAGCCACTATGCTATAAAAGGCATATTGATGACATGTTCATGATCAGGTAACACGGTGACACAGAGCTCCTCACCTTCATCGAGGCATTTAACCTAGACCATTCTAGAATTTCTCTTGATCATCCCATTTGGAAGATTGTAAACTGTCTGTACGTCACCATTACTTCCTCCCAATGTCGGTTTCAACCTCAACTTAATAGAAAACTGACAAACCCGCGGCAGTATTTGCACTTCAAACGTAGACATATCAGACACTGCAAGACAGCAATACTTTAGAGCCAAGCGCACCGTTTTGGAGTATTTGCACATACCATGCGACTGACTCAAACTGTCGAGAACTCAAGACCGCCCTCCTGAATAAAAAATACCCAGAAAAAGTTATCGACTACGCCATTGTGCGAGCGAACAAATTAGACTGTAACGGTTTCTGTAAGGAAAAAAGCCCCGAATGGTAACCCGCAAACTAACCTGATTTTAGCCTACTAATCCTCCGATCCAAGAGTGTCAACCGTAGTAAAAAAACATCGCAATATTCTAATGCAAAGTGACCGCTTAAAAAGCATATTTCCCGAACCACCACGCATTGTCTACCCACGTAATAAGAAATAGACGACTCATAAACTACTGGCTGCATGAACTGTAATAAACCCCGATGTACAGTATGCCCACACACGACCACTACACTGTGCTCCACCAGCATTCCTTCAGACTACAACGTAAATATAAAAGGTAACTCTAACTGTGACTCCGCAAATGTCGTATTCCTTCTAGAGTGCACTGTTTGTGTGACAAAATATATCCGCCAAACTGAAACGCCCTTTTTAATAAGGTTCAATAATCACCGCTCTCCTGTAAAACATGCACTTACTATCCCCTGCCAAGACATGTGAAGTCATGAGCATGCATTTGAACATCCTGAAGCAAGAATTTTAGAATCCTCTTTTAAAGCCCACCATGACCGCGAGGCACGGGAATCCTATTTCATTTATAGGTTTGGGTCAGAGACGCTTAGTAATAATATAAGTTACGGAAAGCTCACGTGTTTATTCCTTGATTAAATTGGCACCCTCGGAATTTTTATATCACTGTTTATTATTAGTACCCTTCAGTTTTCCATCACAATTCGCAGAAACTCTCCAAATACAGCCGCTTTATTAGCCAAATGCGGCCCAACAATGACTTTTGTCATTAGAAAGAAGGCCCCGTTCCAACCACCACTAAAAATGTTTAACCCTTTGTGATCTATGCACCCTACCCTTTTCCCGTTCTGTTGCTAACTCCTGTGCAATGCGATTTTGTGCGCGCTGTCTATTCTCTCCATCCGCGGGGGGCCCACCCACTTTCTCTTCCACCCCAAGCAGTCTCCCCACCCACTGGATAACTTAGTGTATACTCTTCCCTTCATTTTAAAACCGCGATTGTCCAGTTTTCTGCACTGCCTGAACTTGAAGCCCACGCCGCATACGTTGCCCCGTGAGTGTGCAACCTTGAAAGTTGCTTTGTTATTATTGCCCCTTTCTGTTTCTCTCTCTCTGCTTTCTTCTTTTTCTTGCTGATATAACGTAGGCATAGCCCCACTGGAGGCATACTCTCGATTGCCGAAAAGTCTTCCGGTATTTCTCACAGTTTTCTGCAAAGCTTTGTATCAAACGGGTTGCACATGTTCAAAATCATGTAACTCTGCTTTTAAGAAGGCAAGTCCCGTTCCCGCGTATTTAAACCTTCTTTTTTATTGTTCTGGTGGTGCATCCAACTCCTAATATATACTGTATATATATATATATATATATATATATATATATATATATATATCATGTATGGTTTCTTCTTCACTTGGCAAGTTCAGCATAGAGCATAGCGAGGAAGACAATAGCGTGTTGTCCTTAATTTAGAGTGTTTTATTGCCAACATTTTCCGAAGTGAAACTTCCTTCATCAGGAGTTCTGTTAGAATAAATATATATATGAACATAAATATATATATCACAGTCAAGGAAAATGCACCTAGAAGAGTTTGTGTCTCCATATTCACTTAAGGGCTATGCTTAGTGCAATAATTATTGTTAATAAAACTGAAAGCTTTTGTATTTTATAATGAGATAAAGCTAGCAAAATTTTAAAAATTTAGTGCCCTCTAGCTCTGAACGATTACGAAGAAAGGCATAAGTATATTTGTATTCACATCACACTTGACTTTGACATTATTTACAAGTGCACTGCAAACAACATTTATTTCTTTTTTATCGATTTACTTATTATATAAATATTTATTTAAATAAAAAGTATATATTTATGATGTTTTAATTTATTTATATATTTATATATTTATTTGTTTTTTGTTTGTTTATTGGTACTCTCAGGGCACGAGTATGGCGTTAAAGAGGGGAGTGTGAATAATAGATACAGTTATACAAGACAATATTAAGCATACAAGATTACAAGAGCACAGGTCAAAATAAAGAAGGAACGACAAAAAAGCGCAATCAAGAGAAAAGTCACAAGAAAAGCACAATGATGTAGCCGGTGTACATTAGCGACAGTAACGGTTGGAGAACCGATACCAAAGTGACATAAAATTGAATAAAAGCGCTACAAAACTGCTGATGATGCGAAACATACTACTTATAGTCAGTGGCTAATGTTGCGATGTCGGTGAACAGTTCAACACCAACGAAAAAACGAGGAGAACAGGCACAACAGTGCTAAAAAAATTTTACTATCAAGTATTATTACAAACGTGAATAGTCAAAGCTGATATCAACAACTTTTTGTTGCAGAATAATACAATGGTTTGGGATGGCAGTTTTAACAGTTGATTGCTTTGGGTAGAAAAGAGTAATAGAACGGCATTGCATCACAATGAAAGGGTTCAATTTTAAAGCGATAATCTAAGCGGTGAGATATGAACCAGGGACTTGATAAGAGTAAGCAAGGACGCGTCTCCCGATAAAAAAGTTTGGGAAATGAACAAAAACGTTGTATCTTGCGGCGGAAAGACATATCAGGTAGTAGGAACTGTGATTTCATGGTCGTTACAGTAGCTGTGTGATAATATTCGGAAAAGGTGAAGCGTGCGGAGCTGTTCTGGGTGGACTCGACAGATGAAGCTAAATATGCGAGCCCAGGGTCCCATATAGAAAGGCGTATTCCAATTAAGGGTGTTAAAGAGTTTTGTACAGTTGTAGCTTCAGCGAATATGTTAGGCGATAAAAAACGTTTCAAATAGCCGAATGAGCGGTGTTGTGGAAAACCAGGAGACAAAGAGCCGGGCCGTGTAGAGGGTACCATGAATTCCACTTTCACAATGATAATGATAATGTCAGCATGCGCGTAAATCGGGGACCTCCTTTTACAACAACCTTCCGGCCCTAACAGAGTGAATAAGCTAGTTATCCAATTCCTGTAGTGCATTTAACTGGAATGGCCACTTTCTAAGTTCGTGCAGTTCCATTAGGGGACAGCTTATTCTTCCAACGATGTTTATAGCGTCGATGGCAGGAGACCCTTTCGGATTCCCGCGCATGCTGACATTATCATCATTGTGAAAACAGAATTCGTGGTGCCCTCTGCCCATCAAGGACATTTGTCCCTGTTTTCCACAACATGCGCTTCGCAATATTTGTTATATAGTTATGTGGTTCCCAAGACAGATTGGATGATTATATACAAAAAGTGTTCATAGGAAGCTACGGTCTCAAGAATATTCTCATGAAAGGTATAATTAGGGCGGTGAGCCGTTTTTCGCGTTACTTGCTTTACCTTACTTTATTTGTAATAGTGCCATAAACCAGTCGTTACACCTTGCAGAGATCATGTTAACATTGGACGGAAATGTGGCGGAGTCAATATCACATGTAATATCACAGTAAAGAACACAATCATCAGCGAATAGGTTCATCGAAGACTGAACTTTACTCTGCATGTCATAATGTAAATTAAGAAGAGCAGGGGTCCGAGAACAGGACCTTGTGGAAAACCTGAATATACCAGAGAAAAAGACGACGAGATTTGGTTAACAGTGAAAAACTGAGAGCGGATTAAGAGGAAGGTATGTAACCAGGCAAGAGCGTTAGGATCAAGGTTACGCTTAATTAGTTTCAATATCATTATTTCATGTGATACCTTGTCTAAAGCTTTGACGAAACCAAGAAATATACAGTCTACGGTGGAAACATATGCAATTTTGCTACGAAGGGAGTTTGCAAAGCCTGCTTGTTGAGTCTCACACGATACGTTTTTACGAAAGCAGTGCTGTGAATCATGACACAAGTGTTAGAATCCAAGTGGCGGGAGATTTCCGCTGATAAAATATCTTCCAGAACTTTGCACAGAATGCAAGTAAATGAAATGGTGCGGTATTTATTGGCAGTACATTTATCAGCACTTTTATGGACAGGAACAACCTTGCCTACCTTCCAGTCACGGGTGTCTGTTAGCAAGAACTGCTCAAAAATTTTGGGCAGAGTAATTGAGGAATACTGTTTAGTGTTTATGAAGAACTTGGAAGGTATATTATTAACGCCAGAGGCTGATGAAAGAATAATAAATCTTTCCTCAGATAAATAAATAGGAATAATAAATGGATCAATAAATACGGGAGGCATGTTAGAAAATAAAGGCTATAAACTGATGGATGAGGTGCTCGCTGGCATATAAAAAAGAAGTTACAAATAATCCCTAAACACTGAAGCACACTGTTCATCCGATAGCACGACGACATCACTTGAAAGAATGGTGAAAGTGTCATCCTTATGACCATTCATAAGTTTGCAGAATTGAAGTGGTTTGTTTTTAAACATATTAGGCAACGTTTGCGTGTCATATATATGTTTGGCCTCACGGAGCGCGCGAAGATAGCTTCGATTTGCAGAATAATAAGCGCGCCATTTTTCTGGAAGATTAAGCGCATGGGGCTTCGATATACACACTTCGTTTTTTACTAGTCGCCGACGATGAATATTGAACCACGGGAATCGGTCAGTTTTAATGAAACGGTGCGGGGTATATTTTTAGTAGTTAGTTCGGCTACTTTGTCTCTGAAAAGACACCAGTTCTGCTCTAACACAGTGAAAAACGTGTCCATAAATTTACCAAGAAACAAGAGTAATTCTATGTTTATGCCACCTTATTCTGCGCCAGAATAACCCTGTATTCGCATCACTTTTTTGTGGTGACTGGGTGTTACAAAATTTAAATTCTATTCAAGACGGGCATGATCGCTAAGCCCTCTTAGAATTTATAAAGAAGTTACTGCTTCTGGAACAGTGGTTAAAATAAGGTGGAGCGTGCTCACTGAGTTACCCGGTGATCGGGTCGGTTGAGTTACCATTTGACTGAAGTGAAATCTTGAGCAGAGATCAGGAAACGCTTCCGTTTCGAAATTTGGAGGTAACGCCCTGAGACCACCCGTCGAACATTTTATGCTGGAATATTTATTCACCGAGAAAAATAACTGGCGTGTGGGGGTATAGAACATAAGTTAATTACGCCGTGAAGGTTATCATTGAAAGATTTGTCAGCCGAGAGGGACCAGTAGCTTGCTTCTATTAAAATTTTCTTATCTTTGAAAGTCAACGACGCCCATAGAATTTTTTGGTTGCTAGGTACGTTTAGGGGAGCATATGTGAACTTTGAGTTTATACCCATCTTTACACCACCACCTGCCCTGTACGTTCTATCGATATGATAGAATGCCTCCTTTTTTTGCCCACCTAAATCGCATATTCGCGAATATTGCTCGAAAGCTACGTTTCATTCAGCACTATGATGTCATTGGTTGCTAAGTCAATGAATGCACTTAGCTTGTCTCGCTTATAAGGATTGCGGCCGATATTTGTGAAAAGAACCGAAAGCATGTTGCTAGATCCCCATCCCCTCAATAAATTCTAACTGAAAAGATCCCCCGAAGTTTTAGCAAACTAAGAACTCAGACTAACTTTAGGGATTGTGCTGTATTGATTGGGTGTGCTGTCGACAACACGACTGGTATAGTGATTGTACGTGTAACATTTGCCACCCAAAAGTAATTTTTTGTACTTAATTTGATATTGCCCTCATTATGTTCAAGCAAATTTTATAAGCTTTTTGGGAGCAAGTCGAGTTTCTGGGTAGTCATTTTCGGTTATCGTAACGCTCTTGTGTTTAGGATGCGCGTGTTTTGACAGCACAGCACTATTAGTCTTGAAAAAGGCAAACTTAACAATAATGCGTCTACTGCAATTGTCTAAGGCAGGACTAAAGCGGTGCGCGTGAAATATAGTTCCCCAAGTAACTGGGCAATCTGGAAAATTAGAAACTAGCAAAAACATTTTGTGCTCTGCATTTGCATAGGATTGTGGCGAAGATTCCTGAATGCCATCAAAAAATAAACTCTCATGACGAAGCCTACCTTCGTTGTCATCGAGATGGGAATGCAGGCGGTGGCATTCTCTACGGAGTATTTAAATGTTTTTCTGGTTAGAGTGTACATCAACCTGTAGCTCGTCAAATGGCTGTTCACTTTTTTTTCCAGATTAAAGAGACGAGCACAAATATCTGTAAGCTTGGCATTCATAGTATTGTGCTTATGGCAAAGGTAACAAGCGAATTTTTCAATGACTCTTGCCTGACCTTGACATCAACCGTCCCCTTGTGCATGTCGCGGAGCAGGTTCGTCATTTCCGTTAAGTCCATGCTTTGTGAGCTGGATCGTGTATCGTTACCTGGGTTCAGCTCAACATCCCCCGACAATACCAAAAGCGGACATGTTACAGCCGCACAGTCGCTTACAAGAGAAAGCAACAATTGTGGGCACGGAATCAGCAAGAGAAAGTGATCGCTTGTTTTTGTGCTCTTAAGGGATGTGCAGTACTGTAACTTCGGGGTAAAGAAGTGTCAGACAGGGTGACCCATCTGCGATGTGTAGCTGCTTCTGTTCCCACTAAACGGTGGCAGGGACGAGGGACCATTCATATAGAATTCTGCTGATTACGTAGCTGGTGACGGCCACATGCGGTGGAACTGCACAGGCTTCAAGTGACGTGCAGACCATGAGTCACCGGTGTCATGCAGGCTGTCCCAAAACAACGTGTCACGGAAACGCGAAGACAGCTGGTGGTTTTCTTCGTATGTGCACACTGAATGGTCGAATTCCTTCTTGGCGAGAAGTAGGCCGACGAAAGTAAACCATGGAAGAATCGACGAGATAAAGAAGCGGCATAATTATGATTAGTCAATAAAGGCTAGAAGAGTTGTCACCTGAGCTGGTTTATATAAAGCTTCGAAATAAACGTAGCATCCCAAAAGACTACGCGGGGTACAAGAATGAAGACACTTGCGCTCAATAGCCTATAAATCACGAGGAATACACCGACACTTCCATGTTTTAAGAACCAAATGTTTGGTTAGCACGTGTTTGTCGACTTCTCATTTCATCCCTTTTGTTTCTTCATTGGTTGCCACTCATTAGGTTTGTTGTGCTATCGCTTTCTTTCGAAATACTGAAAACTTCGGAAAATGTTGAGTCTCCTAGCAGCTGAGAACAATATAATGATAGCTTGGACAAAACAACCCTTACAGCCATTACTGGAGCCATACTCCATCAGTAGGTAGCCTTGCATTGACAGCAGCCAGATATCCTACTACAATTAGAATTTCATCGAGTAAAAAATATATGAAAAAACACAAAAATTTGCGTGATAACACATCCATCATAAGGGCCTCGTCCCTGAATTGGCTTTTTCTGGGGCTTGGTGCAATCCCGCAGGATGTGCCTGAAGCTTGCCGTCAAGCCTCGGCAGAATTTGCACATGTTGGTTGGGTGTGTCTGAGGGTACAAGCGGTGCATCAGTGACGGGATGGTTAGCGATATGGTTTGGAGCTCTCCAAATAAAACGGCTTGTTCTCGACTCAACCCCGGCCACGGGGGTTCAGTCGAGAACAGGTTGGCTCGCAGACAGTTCTGCGAGCCAAGCAAAAAGCCTTCGTTATTCCGTTGTACTCAGTCTTACGGTCTTTCATGTTGAACCACGTCAGAAAGTCTGCCGTGGTGCGGTCTGTGAGTGCTCGCGCCTCGGCATGTGCCGTTTCGCTATGGTTGTCGTTGCTGTCCGATGCGTGGCCTGCGTGTGCCAGGAACCACTTGATTCTAAATTTTCTGTATTTTTCCGTAACCATGTGCAGTATGCGTTCCGCTTGCTTTGCTACTATGCCCTTGGCGTAATGTTTTGCTGCCTGCCTTGAGTCACACAACACCGTGTGACAGTCGTGCCCCGTGATGGCCAGGGCGATGGCCACCTTTTCTGGTTGTTCAACCTTCGTGTATCGCAGGCTACTGGCCGTACGCAAGACGCCGGTCGTGTCAACGATGGCTATCGTGAAGCCGTTCTCCAGATTGGTGTTCTCGGCCGCGTCCACGTAGCGCGCGTACCAGTTGTTGGCGTGCAGATCGATCAGGGCCTTACCCCTCGCACTCCTTCTTCCCTTGTTGTGCTCGAGGTTCACGCTCTTGGGTATTGCGTCCACCCGGATGTTGCGAGGAATCTCGTTGGTTACGGGTTGTTTGGGTTTTGTCCGGTCTAGGTATCGTCTTCCTAGGTGCTCCAGTATCTGCCCCCCGGTACTGGTTGTAGACAGCCGCTCCAGATGGGCGGCGCATTGCGGCTCCGCTATTTCCTCTTGCGTAGTTTGTATTCCCCGTTGCAGGAGACGAGTGGTGCTCTTGGTTTCCTGCAGCCCCAGTCCTGTCTTGTATGCTCGGCGAAAAAGAATAATCTTTTCGCGCTTATACTGCAACCACTTGTTGTAGACGGCTACGTACGCGATGCGGCTTACGACAAACGAGTGACTGAGCTTATTAGGATCTCCTGCCTCATGCCGCCTGTTTTGAATGTTACTCGAATAAGTAGACGCGTTGAGTTTGCTGCGTTCACCATAAGCAGGAGATGGTATCGCAGTGTCTTCCATGCGTCTCTATTACCCTGCCATTATTGTAATCTTGGTGGCCTTTTATTACGTTGCCTGATCTAGTTTAGATATTCATCTCCTCGCATTCTCTTGGGGTTATCATGGGCTTGCGTTGCTTGCGTTTCCTGACGGGAGGAAACGCAAACCCTGACAGGAGGAGTTCCAATTTCCTCGGTGAGCAGCACGGTCCGGTGCCTTCAAGTTGATCTTCAATTGCGTCTAACGCCGCTTGTAGTGTGGAGTCGACGTGGGCATCAGTGCCACCTACCACCCACATCGTTATGTCGTGGTATGTCTGGCTTCTTCGAAGCTCGCGTCCCTCTCGGCCACTCCGATAATTACTAAGTTTAAAAGCACCGGTGAGATGACAGACCCGTGTGGCGTGTCATTGCTGCCGAGCTTCTTTGCTTGCGTTTCAAGGTCGCCTGCACGTAACTTGGCCGTGCTGGCCGTGAGGAATTCTTTGATGTAATTGTGAGATCTTTCTCCCATGTTGAGCTTGGAGACCTTGGACAGAATCGCCGAGTGCTTTACCTTATGAAAGGTGTTCTGCAGGTCCAGACCCAGTATCGCTTTATTGCCCTCGGTATTGCCGTCGACGTTTTTGTACTTCAGCTGTATCAATGGCTCTTGTGTCTGAACCCGATGATTGTTGCCGGGTAGACGTCCTCCCGTTCCAGGTAGTCTTGCTACCTGCCTAGCAGGACGTGCTCCAATATCTTACCCACGTAACACACGAGCGAGGTGGCCTTGAGGTTGTCCGTTTCAGGTGGCTTTCTTGGCTTGGGAATCAGTATGGTCCTGGCTTTCTTCCACTGCTTCGGCAGCGTGGCTACTCTCCACAATTGGATGAAATAATCCGCCAGGTTTTAGATGCACTTGTCGTCGATGTCATTGCGCGCCTTGTTTGTGACAAAGTCCAGGCTGGCAGCCGACCTGCTGTTGAGATCCTCCAGAGCCGTGCGGACCGCCTCCACGTCGATGTCTCTGTTCAGTGTTTAGTTGGGTATTCTGCCGTACGGTTCATGTTGTTCCGTGGGTATTGTTGGCAGGTATTTGTCGCTGATGCGTTTGATTGCTTTGTCGGTTCTGTGTCTCCAGCCTTCTTAGTGGAAGAGCCTTGCCAGTCTGGCTCGGTCATGTGACTTTGTCTTGGTTTCATCGAGCAGATGTCATAGCTGGTTCGATGATTTCCCACTATGCATCTGGCCGTCGGCTACGTTGTAGATCTCGTTCCACTGCTGCATACACAGCCTGTGACATTGCTCCTCGGTTGCACGGTTGATCTCCACGACTTTCTTTCTTAGCTTGCGACTGAGATGCTGTTTTTTCCGCACGTTCCGTATCGACTTCTTAGCTTCGATCACGTGAGCTAGAAGGCTGTCCAGTCTGTTGGTTTTTACGTTCGTTTCTATTTCCTGTGTTGAGTTTCGAGCGTCTTTGGTGATCTCGGTGGTCTAGGATTTGAAGTCCTAGATTTCGCTCCCATCCTCGTTGTTCAGACTTGTGATGCCTCTGAAGGCTTTCCAGTCGATCCAGGTGTTTTTTCTGGTGGTGGCGCCGCTGAATTCCGGAATCAGAATCTCTAGGATTGTGTGGTCACTGCCCAAATACACCATCATTTCCTCCAGTTTTTAGTTAATGGGTCGTTATTCTTCACGAACGTGCGATCAGGGGTGGTGTCACGAAACACAGAGTTCGCAATTATTTGTCGTCGTGTGTGCATGGCTCGTCATTAGGTTATGTTATGTTATGTTAAGTCTAGCAGTTATGTTAAGTCTTCAGCTAGGTTGCGGACTTTCCCAATGCTTTTGCCGTAGCCCCGGGAAGGGGTCCATCGCGTTGAAGTCGCCGCACGCGATCAGCGTACTGCGGCCGCCCGCGATACTGGCTTTGTGGAGGAGGGCTTTGAATGTGTGATTTCTCTGCGATGGATTACTGTGAACGTTCAGTAGAAAGACGCTCCGTTTTTTTTTCTTGGTTGGTATAAGTTGCGTGAGTGCGTGCTCAATCTTGATGTTGTTCCACCTGTGTTCGACGAAGGTGAGTCTCTTCCTGACCAGGGTGCAGAAGCCCCTGCCCTTCGGCCGGCCGGCAGGTACTCTGTAGCCGGGAAGCGACGATGCATCTGTCAGAGTCTGTTGCTGTAGAGCTAGAAAAGCTTTTTTTTAAATTCCTATGGGTGCTTGTTAAGCTCTGACTCTACAGACACAACCCCATTCAGCTGTCTTTTACCAGCTATTGGAAAGAGTTCGTCCTAAAGAAAATGACTTAAAGCCATAAAAGATCAATTGGCTTGATATAGCCGCTGTTTCGGTCAAATCCACACTCTTAAAACCATTCAGCTTTCTTTGCCAGCTATAATAAGAAATATTTATAAAAGCTATTTTGGCTGTCTATGAGCCATTGTTAAGCCCTAACTTTACAGACTCAAAACCATTCAGCTGTCTTTTCCCAGCTATTGAAAAGAATTCATCCTAACGGTAAATAGAGAACCCCTTAACAGCTTGTTTGGCAGGATACAGGCCATTGTCTAGCTCTTAGTCTACACAGTTGGAACTATTCAGTTGTCTTTTTCTTGGTATTGCAGAGAATTTGCCCTGATCATAAAGAGAAGCAGCTATAAAAGCTTCTGCAGATGGCTGCAGGCAATATATAACTAAAACTTTTAGACATAACAATAAGGCGTCATTTACCCGGCATTTAGAAAGCGTTTGGAGCAAAATTTACTGGCCTGCACCCATAAAAGCTTCCAAATATAACTACATAGTGACATAAGGCTACCTGTCTCCAGCCGCTGATGGAAAAGTGTTTGCCTATAAGTTATTATTCGAGAAACCAATAAATCCTAATCTGCTGGTTTCAATATGACTTATGACGCCAAATTCATTTACTCGTGATTTACTAGCTACATAAAAACACAGATTGGATAACGATTATGAGGTTGGTTGGCCGGTTATATGAAAGTATTGTTTAATATCTTTAGTTAGTTAATAAATCAACAATACGGGAAAAGTACAAATAAAGGCAGCTACTTTTTAATGCTCAAATTCAGGTTGCAAATTTGGATACTGCACGTCCGCAAAGCTTTCAAATGAACGTTGACCGAAATACGTATAAGTTCAGAGAATTATTCATCGTCTGCCCTTCGATAAGGTGGCTATAGCCAACTGACCTTCACTGCCGCGGTAAAACAAGCAATCACACCTTCGTCCAGAAGGGAACTACGTGGTGATGCAAAGCAGAGGTTTTTGCGGCTATGAGTGAGCTGGCTGGCGCTGGTTGAAGGTGTGCCAGCCATTCCTCTGACCGAATTGTTGGCGTTCATTCAGTTCATCGGACAAGCAGCAGCTGAGAGAGCGGCGAGCGGAGAGGAAGAGAAGAGGAGCAGCGGGCGCGCTATCGAACAGCCGGTGGAGAGTAGGGAAGAGGTGTGGACGGACGCCGGCGGACGGACGTAGCCCCGAGCAAGACATGATTTGCATCTAGATAGCGGGCGTCTTTGTAAACGGCTCTGTCAGTGTAGAAGCAGATTGAAAATAACTTTCGCGGCCCACGGTACTTGCTGACACTGTGAGAAAAATGCAGGCAGCTTTGCGGAACAACCGCATTGGTTGTTCCGCAAAGCTTACTTTGATATTAGTCATTAAAAAAGGTGGAGAGGGACCCACGCCCGAACGAACTATGCATAAAGAAAGTTCTGGAAAGCCATGAAAAGAAAGAGGGGACACCCCTGCTTCCTGATTTATTTTCAGTTGTAAGTTTGGCACAGTGGTTTTGGCGATGGGAAGCGAAGGACACGCTGAGCTAGAGTGTGGCTTGCGCGCAGCCCACGTCGTAGATGTAGCCCGGCCGTGCGAAGAGAAGTTTTTGTTAAAAAGAAGGGTCAGGCGTTCTGCTAGCTCTGTGTTGGTATTCGTGTGTGCCGCAACGATAGTGAGAGATAATTTTCCCTGAGTACTGAGAACAGATATAGTTTTTTTTGGATGAAGAAAAACATTAAGCGGTGTTATATTTATCTAATACAAATAATTCAGAGCGAGCAAGTTAGAAAAATGTTGAAAGATGTGCACGTATCTCCGCACGAATTGCTCGCGCCATGGACCTAGTCGTGCCAGGATGTACTCAGTCAGCCACATTTCATCTCCGTGCTCATGTGCGCTTGCAAGGCACGCGTTCCCTGGAGCTGGGAATTTGAGGCTTCAGCGCAACATGTTCGTGTAGATGGTGTGATACCAAGCAAATGTGTCGCTTTTCGCTGCCGTAAATTTTGTTGTTCACAATGGTAGTGTTCCGATTAATTAAACATTCACTTCAAGTCAAGGGAAAATGGATACCTGTGATACCGGGACAGGAATGTAATCGTACACAAAACTGAAGGAAGAGTGGTCTTTTGAACTGAAGAGGCTTTGTAGTCCGAGAAATACAGGACTTTTTTGGTGTTCAAGCATACGTTTTCAAACTTCCCTGCACCAAATGGGCATTGCAACGTATACAGAAGTAAGGATTTGATCGCGGTGATAAGACAAGGATAAATATTCATCGTGAACTGGAAAAACATACAAAGAACTAATTGAGCGGACTTGGAAAACGATTTTGTTATCGCATTGTTTGCGACCGGCTTCATTGGGTGCATTTCCGATTTAGCCATCGTACTTGCAGCTATGTGCGTTGAGAACTGAGTAGAACGAACAACTTGTGAGTGCTCTCTTTCCTGTGGACTACCCAGTACCTTTACGTATTTGTGTCTCGGCGGGCGTTCACGGGGAATGTGCCGTGTAGTGTGGCTGTCGAGCGAGAAACGTAAGCGTGAGCGAGAGTGTTGGAATGCGTGCGACGTGTTTTTCGATCAACGTATGTGAACAACTCTATACTGGCGGCGAAGTAGCGGTATAGTAGCCCTTTGTGTAATGAATGGGATGAATAAATTCCTTGGTTTTACTTTCCCTAAATACCTGTGTTTGAGCCATTTGTGATTGGAAAGTGGCGAAGTATTACAAATCGTTTCTTTGTACTCCCCGTATATCGCTGAAGTGTTCACGAGCATATATTACAGAATGCAGCTAGGCACACAATCTAAGTGGCACAGAAGAAGTACTAGAGATCCGTAAGGCTTTATGCTGACATGGCAGTGTGCTAATAAATTCTCAGTGGCTGCTGCTTTCACTGTGTTTCAAGTGGCGGAATTCTCTGCTGGCTGCAGCCCATGGAAAATATCGTAAGTTCAGCGATTGAAAACCCTTTTATGGTAGTGTTTAGCTATTTGCCCAAATTAGCTATGTATGTTTCTATGGCTGTCTTTGTGATTCGTATCGACATTCCTATGGGTGTCTTTGAAGTCTTCTATAGCCATACCGATATAGAAAGAAGAGCTAAAGACAGTCTTCGAACCGGCTATAGAAGAATCTAAAGACACTCATAGGGATGTTGATACAAAAAGATGAAGACGACCAAGAAACCGGCATTACAAAAACCTAAAAGCACCCATACGTATGTGGATACAAATATCTAAATCCAACCGCAGAACAGGTTTAGAAGACGCTCTAGACACCCATAGAAAATGGCGATGGGGATAGCGAAAGACAGCCATAGAACTGGCTATAGAAGAAGCAAATTGCAGCCATATAACGGGCTCTAATAGAAGCTACAGGCACCCACTGAAATGTCAATACCAACCGCTAAAGACAGCCACAGGAACGTTTTAAGATATTCGAGCCAAATAGCTGAAGACAACCATTAACATGATTTTGTATAGTCGACCTACGATATTTTTGTATAGGGCATGATCTGCAACAAATTGATCTGCAACGCCTCGCATTACGCGAAGGAAATGGCACTGAATTGAGAGAGGCGCACGTGAGCGCAGCTTCATTTTTTTACCAAACATGGTTCATGCTCAGATGTCTATTTATACAAGAGAAAGCTTACATGACGTATCGCACAAAAGAAATTTAAGGTACAAAACTGGCGCCACTTCAACATCGACCTTTCCAACTGCACCGTCTCGGCGCCTTGTGACATAAAGTTGTACCCTATTAAACCTCGGCGTCTATATTTTTTCATCAGTATGCCGTGCGGACAGACAGCAGTCGTGGTGCTCAACAAGCCACTCTTCTACTTTTTCCACGTTTTCCTGCTTGGTCTTGCTGGTGTATTCGTACAACTGAATCCTTCCAGTGACTTCACGTGTAATGAACAACTGTCCACGTGGCTGGTGATTGTCACTCAGGCCATGAAAAGTTGGAAATTGAAACTGTGCTTGCTCGGCATCATGTGATGTCAAGTCCGAAGCATTTAAAATTTGTCCTCCATAGTTTTGTCTTCAGTGGCCACGGCGGACCGTAAGCAGGCATCTCCTTGAACAAGCCGCTCTTTTACTTCCTCAATTTGTTCTGTTTTGTATTGCCAGTGCATTCGTTCCAACATAGCTTCACATTGGCTTCACGGCTAATTAAGGACAGTCCACACAGCTGGCGCCTCGCCATTCAAGACATCAACGATTGGAAATGCGAACTCGGCTGTCTCCGGTCAATGTGACGCCCAGTCCGACCATTTTAAAATTTAGCCTCCGGGACTTCAATTTCAGTGGCCATGGCGGACGTACAGCAGGCTTCTCGCTTAGCCTGCCACTCTTCTACATTTCCCAGGTTTTTTGCTTGGTCTTTCCGGCGCATTCGTGCAACTGCATCTCCACACCGGCATCAAATCCATACCGTCACTGTCCACGTGGCTGGTGCCTCGTGACTCAAATCATCAACGACTGGAAATGCCAACTGCGCCGTCTATCACTTGTCTGATGTCATGTTCAAAGTTCTTGCAACTCCGTTTTCAGGATTTTTTCTTCAGGAGGCACTTCGGACCGACAGCAGGCATGTGTCCTAATATGTCGCTGTTCTACTTCTTAGAAGTGTGTGCCTACTAGAGTAGCGGTGAAAGGGACTATTGGCCTCTTTTGGGCTTGGCGTGCTAACACCAGTGCCTCAGCCTTTTACATAAGGTGTACTGTGTGTGCACACTGCTTTTGTGTGGGGATGTTGAGCCGCACATCGCACAGGAGACAGACGAATAACTTAAGCAAACCTTGGCCGGTCAAGACAAAATCTCTTGGTATATAGCTTCTCTAAGCATTGAGCGAGTTAACAAGTAAACGCGCAATACTGGTTTTAGCGCGAGTTTTGTAGGATCTGAACAGCGAACATTGAAAATTGGCACACTTCAGCAGACAAATGTTTCTGTTGAAGCAAACTGGACGAACGAAGTAGGCGATGTAACCCAATTTTTTTCGGAAGGGAGGGCGACCCGACTGAAACCAAAATTTATCTTACAGATAAAGTTCTCAGGAAAGTTTCTTAAAGGGAACGTTGTGTCCCGTTTGAATATAATTGAGGATCGAAATCGTTAGCGCGGCTGATATGGCGCGTATATGATTACGTGCGTTTTGCCAGGCAAGCCTCGCAAAACGCGCTCGAGGATAATTCTATTCGAAGATTTCTTAAGCAAGAACTCTTCCTACAAACGCACACCAGCTGAAGCGAACGAAAATATCCCATCAAACCGAATACTCTAACGAACACTAGTGAACATTGGTTTTTAATGCAAGCGATGAATAGTTGGAATGAAAGAAGGTTCATCTTTCAAATGAACGGCTAGGGGCTGATAAAAAAAGGTACATTTCTGACGACAACAAGAACTGCTGAAGAAAACTCGAAAATATTAAGATTAACTTAAGCACACTTGACGCGAAACCTCCGAAGATAAACAGTTTCTGCGGTCAAATTTAAATGTAGGAAGTATTGTAAAAAAGCTGGACAGCCCCAAGCTACCATCCTGGCTCAAAATATTTTACACTGTTCCCTACCGAAACCTGGCTTGTAGGTGAAATTTAGGATGGGGACGTTCTTTTTCCCTTCGTATCTCTTTTTCCGACGATAAAGGCAGTCAAGAGACGAGCGGTAACTGTCAGTGGAAGACTACATTGATGCTAATTTCCCCTATCAAGTCAACAATCACAAGGGCATCGCATAAAACTTATGATGTTGGGGCAATTCACTTTTGCTATTTGTGTATTATCTTCCACCTGACTCACCGCCTCAATTCCTAAACAATCTGGCCAACTACAAGTTAAAGTTTAAACGAGGTAACTTTTTTGTTGTGGGTGATTTATTTCATCACAATTTGAATGAGGTCGCCCTTAACCGAAGCGTGGTCATTACACAAGCTCCTCACACGTGCTTAATATGGAACGAACCATATTTTGGGTTTGTTTTTTATGTTTCATTTTGGCTGACCGGCTGCACTGGGCTATGTCGTCTGTGTTATCCGTGGGCGAAGTGATGCGCGTGTTCCAATTTTTATGACGCACGAGTTATGTCCTTAAATATGGGGGGTGTTTTGAACATACGCCACCAGCCTAGAGTAATCTTCTTTAATCTACAGTGTCGTCAGTGCAATTGGACTATTCGAGATATCCTTCCGATGATAAATAAATGCTCGCCAAACAGACGTGCGGCATTGGACTTGCCGACACGCGCCTTCGCAAGTCACTTTGCTGACTGCTGCTTCACCGAGTGTATTCTTTGAGTTGGTAGGGAAGCACAAGTTTGCTACAGTAAACTTGTTTACCTTCAAGAGAACTGCGTCGTCTTTGGCTTTGTGACTTCTGGTATGTGCACGATGCGCACCCTTTATTCTCCTTACGACCTCTGGAAGCCTCCAAGCCATTCCAACTAGAGGCAGCCGCCTACTGGAAGTTTACTGCCAGAGTTCGGTCTTTTGCCAGAAGGGCCCAAGAGAACAACCGCGTTCACCACCACCTTGATGCTAAAAGCAACGTCGCCAGTCGTCTTGCCGCATCCCTCGGAACCACCAACATTCCAGGTAGTCCCCGCGGAAGACCCAGAATAATGGGTAAAGAAGCTTCAGCATGCCCGCATCTTCATCATCTGGCACCTTGAAGAAACTTCTTCTTTTGTCTTCTTTTACTTATAAGATGTAGCTCGAACTTGGCTGGTGAACCATGAGAGCTTTTTGACCAAACGGACTCAATTGAAAATCGAGTTCTTTAGGACCTTCACTGCCATGGTGACAAAAGAATGATGTGCGTTTTGCTTGAAATTTCAACGCAACACCCTAATGAGAGTCGGGATCTTCGAACAAATGACGCGACTATTTCTCCGCGGGGACATAGAAATGACTGCATAAAAGAAACTGAGATATAATGCGCCAGGAGTAAAGTAAGAACTATTTGCAAGAACGCCCGTTAAACGGTTGCCGATTTCGCATCTGAAGCTGCCGCGATAGAGAAGACGCTGGAAATTCAAACGAAGCAGTACGACCACCCTGTCAACGCGCTGTTCTGGGAGTCCACCGGTGACGCAACTGTAAGTTCTGATATATTGCTAGCCACAATGCGGAGAAATCTCTGGGAAATCTCCAACCCATGTTCTTTTTATTTTTGGGTATACTTAATCGACCAGATTTAGGGGAAATCCCCAAGGTCGTTTTTTGGGTATACTTGTACATGCACATTTAAACGTGAAACCAGCGCAATAAAAAGTCATCAGTGAGGTCATGAAACCTATAGCAGCGCGTGCTCGTCCCCCAGTGTCTTCCCTACACACCCAACTCAGACTTGATAAACCAGCAACAAGTTATGATGGCAGGCTTAGAAGTGAATGGCATCGCCGAAATTGTCGCTGTGAAAGCCCCTCAAGCTTAATAAGAATTGGCTAACTTCGATGTTGAAATATCTTTGGGAGACATTCCATGTGCTCGGTGAGCTGAAACTTTTGGTGGAAACTCTGGTGGTAGCGGGTTCCAATTGTTTCCGCAGCCATTCAGGCTTCTTTTCCGACAGGCGCTTTTTCGAGTCAATCTGTTTTTTTCTCCCAGCAAACGACACGTGTCAATCATTTGGAGGTAAAACCTGGAAGTACCCGAGCTTTATTCTAATGAAAAAACGTGGCGGTCCGTTTCTGCCCCACGTCGTTGGTATCTTACTGCCTGTGGGACACATCAAGCAAACCCAAAACCGTTAGACCATTGACGATGGTTGGCATGTTAGATTGAGCCACCGCGAGAGGCCGACGTTCAATATTCCCGCCAGCGCACCAACCACGCCATTGGCAGCGGCATGAATAATATTTGTGCATGAACGACCCCTCCGTCCACATCAAACCGGTGCACGCTATTTATTTATTTATTTATTTATTTATTTATTTATTTATTTATTTATTTATTTATTTATTTATTTATTTATTTATTTATTTATTTATTTATTTATTTATTTATTTATTTATTTATTTATTTATTTATTTATATTTCTTCATTTATTTTTGTTTCCTTTTAAGTGCTCATTTATTCATTTATTGATCATAGTACCCACAGCGCCTTTTCAAGGCATTACAATCGGGGGAGAAAAGAGAAATTTGTACAAAATACAGGAAAAGCAGAAATATCATTTTAAGAACAATGACAAGCCAAAACCCAGCATGTTTAACGATGATACACAACAATCAACACAAAAATACAACATTAGACCTAACTTTCACAACATTTGTGGTAAGTTACTTTATTCGCTAACAGTTTTGGGGATAAAAGCATGCATCAACCATTTGGTTCAACAATATATTTCGTTTATTTGACAGGATTGACCGGTCCTAAGGAAAACATAGTCTGGACTCTTAAATACCAAGTTCTGTGTATCCCTGTTTTGTTATGAAATATATTGTGAAAGTTTAGTCTGTGTACTTCTCTACGATGCTAAATCGATTCTAAATCTAGGCTTCGCTTAGCAGTGGACACACAGAGATTCCTTGAGTAGTCTGTAAGAACAGATAAGCAAGGTGTGCACTGTTTCTAGTTTTTCGATATCACATTTGATACGTGGACGCAATACCGTACAAGCAAACTCGGGTATGGGGGAGAACGTTCGTCTTGTACGGCAAATATTAAGCCTTTCGCGTTTCGCGTTCCGACATAGGAAACCCAAAACACGAGAAGCTTTTGCACACACAATTTACGTGATGGCGGTAAGACAGGTCTGAGGTGAGACTCACACCGAGATATTTATGTATGAATGTTTGGTTGACATGTACAATTATGGTATAGAAATAAACATGAGGCGTTTTATCTTTCTCGTGAAGCGCACGTAGACAGATTTTTACAAGTTCATCTGCATTCCTCAAGTTTGGCACTAAAAATAGCTATTCAGATTAGGTTGAAGCGTGATGCACTCAGTCATTTGCTTACTACTTCTGTATAATTCATAGTCGTCTGCAAACAATCGTATTTTAGAAGAAATAACAGTATAAATATCATTCATGAAAATTAAAAAAATAACAGTGGGCTCAAAACAGAACCCTGCGGTACTACCAAATTTACATCAACATCTTCAGACTGCTGACCGTATTCGACGCCACGCTGTTTCCGCTAGTTCAAGTACCATTGTATCCAACGAAGAATTTCAGGGTTTATGTATACCACGGTAAACCAGCAACTAGTGCTGGGCTCAAGCTTAAGTGTCGAATACACAGGAAGAAAGTCTCGCTGGAAGCCTTTTAGGGTAAAAAAGAAATATTGCCTCACGTCCGCGTTCAAAGAGGGCAAGTTTCTCTGGTAAGAACTAAGAACGGCGCTGCAACCGTTACCAGCTTATTGCGCAGCTTGTGGAAGAAGCATCGGTGGTGGCGAGGGTAATCATAGTTGTAAACGCGCTGTCGGCAGTGGAGAGGAGAAGCGGTGCCGCGGCGCCGAGTAAATTGAGTTCACCGGATAGAGAACGGTGGGGGGAGGGGTAGACATATGCTGCTTTGCAGGGAAAATGCGCTCGATTACCGAGAGATGTGAAGAATGTCGTAGTGGTGTTTGCGGAGGCTGCATATTTTAAAATGTATTACTGACAATGCGGGTGATTGTTGTGCTATCAGTCCTTTTGCTTCGGTGAATGTGAAGCCTCCCACCAGAATGGCTATATTGCAGAAAGGCTTGGGCGGACATACCCAGGTGTCGACATAATGATCGCGAGATTATTCGTACTGGAGATGCGGTGAGTAGAGGTTGTCGTCAGTCTTCGTAGCTTTGTTAGCGCACTGGTCGGTCCAAAGCTGATTGATTGATTGTACTGTTTAGCGCGCCAATGGAACGCAGGCAATGAGGCACGCCGTAGTTGAGGGCTCCAGAATAATTTTGACCACCTGGGAATCTTTAACGTGCGCCGAAATCTCGTGCACATGGGCGCTTTGTTTTCGCTTCAATCAGAAAGCGGCCGAAGCGACTGGGAATCAAACCCGCGACCTCGTGCTCAGCAGCGCACCGCCTTAGTCACTGAGCCACCGCGGCGGTTGCGGGCCAAAGGTACTGCCATACCATTTCTCTATTGAGTGCAAGCACCTGCGCGAAGAGTCGCTTCTTTCCTAGTGCGAGGTCTTCGTTTACAAACAACCGTTGATCAGAGTTTTCTTTGAAAGCAATCGTCCCTGTGGTTATCCGAGCTTTTTTCGCTTTGATAGCAAACTCTGCTTTTTTGGCCACGAGTAAAACCTAGGGATAATGTGGATTGTCATGTTTTTTGCATGGACGTGGTGCACAATGTGAAGGGCAGAAGCAATGATGGGACAGACAACTTTGCTTTCTATACCTTGGCCGATCGGAAGACCGCTCGCGCCTTCCGTACACAGGACTCCTCCGATATCAACGTAGTTTAAACACGAGTAGCGTTGTTGCTCACCTTCGCGCATACTCAGCTGCCTATAAGCCCCGTGAAGCGATTTGTTTTCTTTGGTCAAGGTTTCGTTCTAATTTTTGGTGTTCTCGTAGAGGCCATAGAACATTTTCATGGTATCGCACAGTTCAGCTACTTCGGCACGAAGAGCGTCGAAATATTTAGCTAGTTTTGAATGTGAAGCCACATCGTACAATGAGCCAAGGGCAGCAGCAGTTGCGGAAAAAGCCTAAAATGCAATAAACCTACACAATTTCCCCAACCTGCAAAAGTGACAAAGAAGCTTAGCAGCGTGATCCGTCTATCGCAACTGCTGCTGCCGGTTGATGCGCAAACTCTGAGTTCGTCGGTGTATGCTCCTGGGAGCTGCGGATCACCATCCCGACTTCAGACGCGCAGATGTCTGTGCAGTAGGTTCACCTAGGTTCTACGCGCAATCGGGCTGTCTGTCGATAACCGATGCAGAAAGGGCCAACGGGAAAGGGAGTGTGTGAACGTGGAGGGCTCTCCAGCGACGCGTGGGAGATTCACTTGAGACTTGAGCCATTAGCGCAGGCCACCATTTTTCTGCAAATATAAAAACGAAGACAAGCAGCGCGATCCCTCCATCTAAACTGCTGCTACCGGATGATTCGCGAAGGCTAGAGCCGTGGCTTTATGCTTCTCGGTTCAGCCGATCACCTTCCCGAGTTGATACATGCAGATGTCTGCACAGCGGGTCCAGGCAAGCACTACGCGCAGTCGGGAGTATGGGGATGACCGAGAAAGTCAGGGCCACCGGGCAAGGGTGTGTCGGCACATGAAGGGCTGCCACGCAACGCCACAAACTTTCACTTCAGTCGTGACCAAAGGCCACTCGGTTTAGGTAAAACTGACACAGAAGCTTAGCAGCGTGACCCCTTCATCGCAAAAGCCTTGGCCTTTATGTAAGCGAGAGGGAGATTGTAAATGTTTTGTTTTGCTTAGCGAGTGTCCTCCTAGTGAGCGGAGCGTGCGTAGAGTCCTTACAACAGTAAGTCTAGTCATGTTGCACGATGTTTATTACGCGGTGAGTGCTATCTGTGACTGCTATCAGTGAGTGCTATTGTTGTTCTCTATTTGAGGTTTTACAACCCAAAGGCAAAGTTTATGTTGCACGTACAGCTAGTGTACGGAAAACATTCTTTGTAGGAAGGTGTTACGTTGGGGCATCTTATTTGGTAAATTAATACTCTCAGCAACTATCTAGTAACTTTATTAAAATTCCCGCAAACTAGACATGTTTAGCTCTGTATACGGGGGTTACCTATAATGTGTTTGTTTTCATGCCAGCCGAGCTCACATGGGCGTGAGGGGCATGAGGAAAAACTGCTGAAGCTTTGTTTCTATTCGCCGCGCTATTGTGTTTATCCGACGCGCGGCATGAGAGAGGATTTGTAAAAATGCTTCGGTCACTCCAAAGTAGCTAGAAGCGATGTTAATATTTGAAGGAGGATTTCCCTTCATTTATTTGAAACACCGGTTTCGGAGAATTATTGGCATCTTCACGACCGTGATTACCGCCATGATTACCCCGAAGCGGACGCGAGCTCAAAATCAGTCAAGTGTTCAAAGGTAGAAAGAGGGCACCATACGTTCTATCTACCCGGGTTACCGATCTCAAAGCTACTAGGCTATGTTTCCATTCGCTCTATGTACGGCCTTGGTGACTGGGCGGCTGGGATGCGACAATGCGTAAGCGACCAGGCTTTGTTAGGCGGTCAACAGGTTTGCAAAGAAAACTATTTTTGGCTGCGTGGGGCACAATTAGAGGTGCGCACGTTATGGACAATACTTTAACTCGAGCCGCCGGAGGGCTCCTGGCCCTCGTACGTTTGCTGTTGGTTGGTTTTCATTTGAGTAATATTGATGTTCTGCGGAACAATTTCGGGTTACGGTATAAGAGTGGGAGGTGGGTCACGTGATTATGTTGAGCCCAAGCTTTGCTTTTAATTTTGGTAAATAAGTGGCCTAGTGGGAGTTAATCAATAAACCATCCTAAACCGCAAACTGTGACATCCTTTCTGTGGGTGTTGCTCTCGTGGTAAAACCGATGATTTTTACGTTTTAGGAAGGAGATCAAGGAAAGCGCGGCGAGCCCTGTTCGACGTTCGTTTGCCCGACCTCTGTTATGGGATCATGAGCCCATCCCAGATAACGCAAAACGCCCTGAAAACGTTGTCAAATGGTTGAAACGTCCTCTATCCAAATCTGGGCTTCCAGGGGACATCGACAGGATTATATATTGTAAACGATCCCTCAATGGTCCATCATAGAGCTTAGTTTGGATCACAATAGATTGCGAATTATCCCGAAATGATCCTCTGTATTACTTCTTTTTAATCACAAGCCGTATGGACGTGTGAAGCTTTTGTTAACGTGAGGAAGGGTATTACGCAGGTAATACACTAATAAAAATATGCTAATATATTACCAGTGAGGCACAAAATACCCCACGCTTGTAGCTAATGTTCAGTCCACCCGTGTAAACAGGTACAAAATGCCTCAAAAGTTATCTTCACCTGTTTTATTTGTTGGCGGTCTTTTCTGACACTCTTTTTCTTCACGCCCTTTTTCTTGTTTTCGAACAACCAAATTCGTACCTTTACACTATAATGGGAAAAAGGTGTTGAAATTGGGACACCTTTTTTGAAGGGTGTTGGGCTGGTGTTGAAGATTTGTTTGATTATATTTAAAATTCTTTAAGGGTTAGAACACAAAAACTATCTCATGACAAAAACGTTCTTGAAAAATCGCGTGTCAATTTGTATACTGTTATAGTAAAATCTATAGTTCTAAATTTAGCGCTAAATTGTGTCTGTTTTTTAGGATGTGTCTTTTCTGTAGCGTGTTTTTCAAAAACGCGCTTGAAATAATTCTTCTCGAAGACCTATTGAGCAAGAACTCTTCCTACAAACGCATACCAGCTGTAGCAAACAAAAATGTCCGATCAAACCGAATACTCTAACGAACAGACAGGAAGCATAAGTTTTTGATGCAAGGAATGAATAGTTGGAATTAAAGAAGGTCTATCTTTTAAATGAACGGCTACGGGCTTATAAAGAAAGGTACATTTGAGACGACAACACGAACTGCAGAAGAAACGTCGAAAATATTTAGAGTTACCTAAGCACACTTGACTCGAAACATCCCAAGATAGACAGTTTCTGCTGTCGAATATAAATGCACGAAGTATTGTAATTATAGCTGAACAGCCCTCGGCTACCACGCTGGCTCATTACTAATTTGCATTTTTCACTACCTAAACCTGGCTGCTAGGTGAAATTTAGGATGGGGGCGTTTTTTCCCCTTCGTATCGCTTTTTCCGACGAGAAAGGCAGTCAAGGTACGAGCGGTAACTGTCAGTGAAAAATTACATTGATGCTAATTTTCAATATCAAGTCAACATTCTCAAGGGCATCGCATTAAAGATATCATGGTGGAGCAATTCACTTTTGCTTTTTGTGTATTATCTTCCTCCTGACTCTCTGCCTAAATTCTTAAACAATCTGGCCAACGACTTGTTAAAATTCAAAAAAGATACCTTTTCGTTGTGGGTGATTTATTCCATCGCAATTTGAGTAAGATCGCCCTTACCAATCCCGTGGTCATTACACAAGCTCCTCACACTTGCTTATTATGGCCATGAACCATGTTTTGGATTTGTTTTTATGTTTCGTTTTGGCTGACCAGCTGCGCTGGGCTATGTCGTCTGTATTATTCGCAGACGAAGTGAAGCGCGTGTTCCAATCTTTATGCCGCGCGAGTTATTTCCTTCAATATGGGGAGTATTTCGAACGTACGTCACCAGCCTAGAATAATCTTCTTTGATCTACAATGTCCTCAATGCAATTGCACTATTCAATATATCCTCGCAATGAGAAATAAATGCCCACCAACCAGACGCGCGGCAGTTTACTCACCCGACGCTCGCTTTCGCAAGTCACTCTGCTGCCAGCTTCTCCGCCGAGTTTATTGTTTGAATTGCTAAGGAAGCACAAGTTCGCTACAATAAATTGGTTTTCCTTCGCGGGAACTGCGTCGTCTTTGGCTTCGTGACTTCTTGTAAGTGCGGGATACGCAACCTTTATTCTCCTTACGACCTCTGGAAGCCTTCAAGCCAGTCTAACTAGAGGCAGCCGCCGACTGGAAGGTTTATAGCCCAAATTCGGTCTTTTTCCAGAAGGGTCCTAGAGAACAACCGCGTGCACTACCACCATGATGCTAGAAGCATCGTCGCCAATCTTCCTGCCGCAACCCTGGGAATCACCCACATTCTTGATAGTCCCCGCGGAGGACCCATAAAAATGGTTTGAAAAGCTTGAGCATGCCCGCTACTTCATCAGCTGGCACGATGAAGAAACTTTCCACCATGTCTTCATTTACTTACAAGAAGTAGCTCGAGCTTGGTTGGAGAATAATGAGAGCTTTTTGACCAACTGGACTCATTTGAAAAGCGAGTTTTTTAGGACCTTCACTACCGCTGTGACAAAAGAATGAGCTGCGTTTTGCTTGAAGCGTCAACATAACACCCAAACCAGAGTCGGGATCTTCTAACAAATGACACGACTATTTCTCCGCGGGGACCCAGAAATGACTGCAGAAAAGAAACTGAGATATATTGTGCCGGAGTAAAGCAAGAACTATTTGCTTACCTAGACCGCAACGCCCCTAAAACGGCGGCCGAATTCGCGTCTGAAGCTGCCGCGATGGAGATGCTCTAAATTAAAACGAAGCAGTACGAGAACCCCGTCAAGGCGCTGTTCTGGGAGTCTACCGGCGACGCAACTGTAAGTTCTGATATATTGCGCGAAAACATCTGAGCAGCGATCAGAGGGGGGCTTCGGTAGCTCTTTTAATGACGCCGCAACCTTAAGTGGCTTGCCTGACTTTCATCATCCCTGAAGATGTTCAACAGGTACTGGGGACTTCTACGCCATTCAAAGCCCCCGTGAGCCACAAGGAAGTACCTACTCCACAACTCTTGGTCTACCCCACCCTATCCAACCTGTCGTCAAGAGGACCCGCCATACCCCCATCTACTGTCACCCGCCCGACTCTGTGTAGTCCAATACCCGACGCCGAAAACGACCGACATGTGGCGAACACCCCATACTCGGCAGCTGTGCTAACACTGTAGAGGGGTCCACCACATCTTTCATCGCTGCCCTTACAGAAGACTTGGTTTGCGAGCATTCTCCGTCGACGCAACGTTGCTCCTACCCGTCCAGCGCCCTACAGAGATCGACGAATACCTGCCCAGCACCAACCTAATCTTTAAACCGTTGGCCGTCGCTCTACCCGTAGCAGTCGCCGAACCACAGTAGCACTGCTTAGGTCTCCCAGCCAACAGGGGGGAAACTAAAAGCAGCAAATTCTGGAGCTGAAGTTGCAGAACGGCGAAAGAACGAAAACCCTTCAGCGATGCAAGTGCAAACCAAACACCCTAACCTGAGCTCGACGAACCGATGTAACCCTTACGCGACTTGCGAACACAATGACAGCCCAAAAGTGCGAAGCCTACCCGACAACATCGGTCCTGCCGGTGAGAAGCCAACAAAGCGATGACGCAAAGTTCTCGACATCAACGTGTATAAGCCAAGAGACGACACCCCGGCGCCCCAGAAACTCGAGGAACACGGCGTCCGACGTCAAGTTGTCTAACTAAGGCTTTGATGTAGTCGCCCTCATGGACACGGGAGCTGACTAGTCAGTATAGAGCGGAGGATTTTTGTTTAAGCTGAACAAAGTTAGGAGTAGGTGGGACCATCCGCGCATATGCACAACCGGAGGTCATCTCCTAACGCAAAGTGGAACGTGCACATCACGCGTCACCATGGAGAGTATCAAGTACCCTTGCGCGTTCGTCGTTTCACGTAACTGCTCCCGCGGCGTTATTCCTGGAATGGAGTTATTCACGGCCAACGGAAAGTGTTTGTGCTACGGAACAAGTCGGTAACGTTTTCCTCTGATCCCTCCTTGTTGCCGCAAACAAACCCCGAATACCGCGCTGCTGTGAGGATTGCCTAGTGACCAAAGGTTGCTTCTCGATCACGTCGTCTCTGTCGCCAACGGTATTGCGTACTTTAGGTACTGCTAATCTTACGTTTTGCACACTGATTTCACCGAGGAGTACCAGCGTTTAAACAAGGTCGCTGCAATTGCGTTCCTCAAAAAAATGCAAGAAGCAAGTGACCTGATCGCGGTCGTTTACTTCGCCCGCACACCCGGAAATATCATCAAGCTTCCGCATCTTTTGGACGTAAATCCGGGGCTACCGGAAAAAAGCAACAAATAATAGGATTTGCGGCGTCGCTACAGTGAGTGTTTTTCTACGAACTCAAAATTAGGTAAGACAAACTAAGCAAAGCTTTGAATTATAACCGGAGATAGAGCCCGACCTACCGACAGTCACCGTAGCACGCGTCTTCACGGGAGCGCGAAGGCATTGGGACACAAGTGAAAGAAATGTTCAGCAACGGCATAATACACCCATCGAAGAGCCCATGGGTAGCGCCGGTCGTACTCGTGGAGAAACAATTACTGTCCTGCCACCCGGCGAAGATAGATTCCCTGGAAAGCTGGGCACAATGAACAAAATGCGCGAAACACAATACGTTTGTTCGTAATTTGCGATAGAGCAATTAGAATTTAGCCCAATGATCTTTTGAAGGACTGAAGGTTTGTTCTAGTGACAAAACATGGAGCTATTATATTCTCCCGCGTTGTAATCATACTGCTGTCCGCGTAACACACCAACCAAATCCGCTGGACCTCTGAGGACACCTAAAAGAGGTCGCCATGTTTCCGTAAATGTGAAAACGATGCCAAGCAGAGTGATCCCTGCATCGCAACTGCTGCTGCCAGGTGATTCGCGAACGCTAGGGCTATGGCTTTATGCTTCTTGGTTCTGCCGATCGCCTTCCCCACTTGATACGTGCAGGTGTCTGCACAATGGGTCCATTCATGCTCTACGCGCAGTCGGCAGTATGTCGATGACCGAGAAAGTCAGGGCCACCAGGCAAGAGAGTGTCGGCACGTGAAGGGCTGCCATGCAACGCCACAACGTTTCCCTTCTGTGGTGACCAAAGGCCACTCAGTTTACGTAGAAGTGACACAGAACCGTGACACAGAAATCGCAAAAGCCTTAGCCTTTTTGGGAGCTAGGAGAAGTTTTTAAATGTTTTTTTTTGCTTAGCGAGTGTCCTCCTAGTGAGCGGAGCGTGCGTAGCGTTCTTTCTGGAGTAGGTCTAGTCATGTTTCATGATGTGTATTACGCAGCGATTGCTATCAGTGACTTCCTTCGTTGTTCTCTATTTTACAACCCAAAGCCAAATTTTATATAGCACGTACAGCTAGTGTGCGGAAAACATTCTCTGTAGGAAGGTGTTAAGTTCGGGCATCTTACGTGATAAATTTAAGCTCCCGGCCACTAATCTAGTTAACTTAATTAAAACTCCCGCCAAATAGATATGTTTCGCTGGGTATACGGTGGTGACCTATGATGTGTTTATTTTCATGCCAGCCGAGCTGACGCGTGCGCGAGGGGGATGAGGAAAAACCACTGAAGCTTTTTTCTTCGTCTGGCTATTGTGTTGATCGGACGCGCGGCCTCAGACAGGATGTGTAAAAATGCTTCGGTCACTCCAAGGTAGTTAGAAGCGATGCCATTTTTTGAAGGAGGATTTCCCTTCATTCATTTGAAATACCGGTGACGGAGAATAATTGGCATCTTCACGACAGCGATTACCGCCATGATTAACCCCAAAGCGGACGCGAGCTCAAAATCAGTCAAGTGTTCAAAGGGAGAAAGAGGGCACCATACGTTCTATCTACCCGGGTTACAGATCTCAAAGCTACTAGGCTATGTTTCCATTCGCTCTGCGTACGACCTTGGTGACTGGGCGGCTGGGATGCGTCAATGCGTAAGCGACCAGGCTTTGTTACGCGGTCAACGGGTATGCAAAGAAAAGTATTTTTGGCTGCGTGGGGCACATTAGAGGTGAGCATGGTATGGTCAATACTTTACCACGAGCCGCCGGAGGGTCGCTGGCCGTAGTACGTTTGCGGTTGGTTGGTTTTCATTTGAGTTATATTTATGTTTTGTGGAACAATCACGGGTTACGTTATAACTGTGGGAGTTTGGTCACTTGATTATGTTGAGCCCAAGATTTGCTTCTGACATTGGCAAAAAGTGGCCTTGTAGGAGTTATTCAATAAATCATCCTAAATCGCAAACTCTGATATCCCTTCTGTGGGCGTTGCTCTCGTGGTAAAACCGATGATTTTCATGTTGTAGGAAGGAGAGGAAGGAGAGCGCGGCGAGCCCTGTTCGGTTTGAGCCTTGCCCGACTACTGGTAAGAGATCATGACCCCTTCCCAAATGACGCAAACGTCCTGAAAACGTTCTGAAATGGTTCATACGTCCTGTATCCTATTCTGGGCTTCCGGAGGACATCCACAGGATTATATATTGTACACCATCCCTCAATGGCCTATCATAAAGCTCATTTTGGGTCACTTTGAATTGCGAAATATCCCTAAATGATCCATTGTATTTATTCTTTAAAATCACAAATCATATGGACGTGTGAAGCTTCTGTTAAAGTGGAGGAAGGGTATTAGACAGGCTAATACAGTTATAAATTATGCTAACATATTACCAGTGAGGCACAAAATTTCCCGCCCTTGTAGGCATTGTTCAGTCCACTCGTGTAAACAGTAACAAACTGCCTCAAAAATCCTCTTCACCTTTTTTCTTTGTTGGCTGTCTTTTCTCACACGCTCTTTCTTCACGACCTTTTTCTTATTTTCGAACAACCCAATGCATACATTTACACACTTCTGGAAAAAGGTGTTCAAATGAGGAACAACTTTTTTGAAGGGTGTTGGGGTGGTGTGGAAGATTTGTTTGTTATATAATAAAATTCTATAACTTATAGAAACCAAAAACTATCTCGTGACAAAAAACGTTTTCACAAATTCGCATGTCAATTTGTATGTTGTTATAGTAAAATTTGTTGTCCTAAATGTAGCGTTAAAATTTCTCTTTTTTGCGACAAGGCCACCGACTCGATAGGGGGGGCTTTCCTGTGCTATATATAAAAGCAGAAACACAATTCTAAGTACTATGCACTCTATGTTCGGCTTGAATCCCCTTGGTTTTCTTGCTCAATTCAATTGGATTGAAAGTGCGACTAGTGCGTATTGAATGTTTCTGTTTATTGCTGCGTGCTCCGCCGAATCACATTGACACGCGTAGCTGCTGCTCTGGCAACACCTTTTGTTGAGCAACCTTACACCTTTTTTTAAGGTGGTCACACGAACACCCTTTGTTCATCCCTGGCCGTTTCTTCGTAAAAACACTTTTTAAACCTGTTAGCAATGGGACAAGATCCTTATACCCTTTTCGACCAAAAAGGGTATAAGACCGTTTAGTGTGTATTGAGACCTGTTGCCTTAGCTTGTAGCTAACTTCAGGGTAAGAAAAAAACAGTAGTTTGTATCCTGGAAGTTTCAGAAAATTGTCCAGCGGCAACATTTTCACGACGTTTTCAGGATGTAGGCTGGATGGACAAATGGACCCTGATTGCACTGGCTGAGGAGAAGATCTGGACAACCTGCGGATGCTGAAATGTCCAGAGCTGGACATCCTGAGGATTTATCAAGGTTTGTTTTGCTTTATCGGGTAGAGCGTTGTGAATTCTTCGTGTAAATAGCATATACTGATTGTAGATCTTGCGTTTGCTTGGGGTAGACCGTCGTCAAATACGTGCCATTGGCCAACGAACCAGTGAGTCGTCGTTTCGTAGGATCATCACTTTGAATGTTAAGTACCTCTTTTCCCAGACACCTTCAGAGAACCTCGATCTTCAAAGCACCATTTCGCTGCGACAGTCACTCCAGAGGAAGTACAACCCCGATTTTCTCTCACCCATATGCTCCTTTCCAACACTAACCTTCTTCCATACTCACTTTTTACTTTGTCTGAACGGTTTGAACGGGAAGTAGCCCTGTACACTCTCCAACGCTTTGTTTTTACCAGCGCACTATGGAAAATGTTTTATCACTCTACAGATTTTACGCGCGAATTTGACGTGCCTGCATGTACAACCTCTTCTCTCCTTGAAACTCTGAATTTTATTGGGTGATAGTCACTTGCAGTACATTCAAGGCATATTGAGTGACATGAATTGTATGAACTGTTCGAAGGTCCGCCATCGCATAGAAGTACCGATCCATCATTAGGGTGAAAATTATGTATTGCTACCGTGATTAAAATATAAAGTAAGGCGTCCACTGCAGTGGAGCTACAAACCGTGGTATCTCAATAGCCACAGCCTCCGTTTTCCTTCTACAGCACTTTTCAATCACAGTATTGTCTTCACTTGTACAGCGAATGGGCACATTGGAGTATCCCGCAAGAGGAAGTTAATATATCGGTCTGATATCAAGCAGGAAAGTGGTTGCCTACTCAAGTACAGAATAAAGCAGATGACTTTTAAATTCTGTTACTGTGCCCTTGTGGCGAACAGTTTGGATCTCTAGTGGATGCGCGCTAAGCGGTTAAACCTAAATTTAGGCGCCGCGCACTCTAAATCTTTTTGAAAGACACTCGAATGAAGAATGTGAATAATGATTCGCTAAATAGCGGTCGTCGTTCTTCCCTCGGCTACCGCAATTTATAGCCGCGAATTCCACAGCACTAAACTCCTCAAGCATATCTGACATGAACATTGCCGGTTCAATTTGCGAATTATTCCTTTGCAACAGGCGAGATGGCAAAGAAGTAACGGACTCACTGAAAACGACTTTAAGAATGTACAGTTCAACAGGCTCTGTGCACAATTATGATCTTGAGATCGGATCACAACAAAGGCTTTGCCCGAAGAACTCAGTTTCATGATTGTTGTTCCCCATTTAGAACAGCGCGTGCAGGTGCTTGCATTTTTCTGAGAATATTTTGCTGCGTTGAGATACCTTTTGTGAGGACAAGAGCCACATTAATCTTTGTTGCCGCTTCATAGGGAAAAGCCTATAAAAGGATCTCCTGCAGCGAAATACGGGCAGAGTGAGGAGTCAACCCCAGGTGTGAAAGTTTTTTGCCCTTCAGGACGAACGAGCCCCGCCTCTCTAGCAACATAATTAAAAAAGGTCGCACAAAAAGTAAGCCATAGAGGAAATCTTACGGTGATTGTCAATATACTGTGCTACGGACCTATTTGGTTGGACATTTGTTGCAGGGAAGTTGCGTAGGCTATGCTCACAAAGACAGAAAAAATACTCCACGTGAACGCGTACGTTTTCTGTGGTTGTCTTTACAACCATACTAAACGCCGGTTTCCTTAAAATGTTTTTTTTTAATGATGACAATTACCAGAAACTCACCTTGTTCAGTCGTGTTCCTCCCTGCTTGTCAGTGATCACGTGCAAGACATTTGTTTAAACCCTGCTCAGTCATCGCCGCTTCCGTTTTGTGGTGCTGTTAAACAGCATGTGAGAATATACAAAAACTCGAACCCTAGGCATTTGGTCCCACAGTTCCTAAAATTCTCAATGCACACCGCTATACACCACTTTGGTTCTAAATGCTTATAATGTACATAAATACCGTTATGCCTTGTTTTCTTGCCCAGAAAACCGTAATGTCTTACAAAGCTTGTAGCACTACTGGGTTAACTTGTTCATTCGCTCTATTGTAACAGGTGTCCCCGGCAGTACTGCATATATTAGGACCCTCTTCCTCGTGTGTTGATAAGTATCCTTAAAATTTGTTTGAAATGAAATAATTTTTATTTTTATCTTATGTCAATTAGCTTCCAAAGTTTAATGGGCGCCACCAGCAGTACTGTTGGTGAGTATTTTGTTAAAACCTGCTGCGCCATATATCTTCCGTGCTCTCCACATAAGGAATAAAGTTATTCAAACCAAAGCTTTTAAAGAATACTTTGTGCAGAAACCGTTTGGTAATTTTATGTAGGTAACGTTTTGGTCCAAATTTATTTAGATCTTGTAAACAGCGATCAATTTACCTCCACCTACCTTCCGACAAAAGACATGCCACAAATCGTCTACCATACATTTTTATTGCGCTGGTAACAGCTGTAGATATTTTATTTTTTCTCATTGCACTGGTAATGCCAGAAGTATGTCAGCGATCTGCTCCTCTAGCCTCGTGCCTATAAAATGCTTTCCTTGAGCAGTTTTAAATATGGTTCTTGTTCGAATGAAGCCATATGTTTTGAAAACAAAAAAACGGTTTTTTGCTGCACGTTTTGCTTATATGAGACATAAACTACAGAAGTATCTACTTTTTGAGTGGTAACATCAACCATTACTTACGCATTGAAATCTCCCGGTATATAATATGATCTGCAAGAAAGGATAACAACAAATGTTCACATGTTTTTTTGTACAAAAACCTTTTTGAAATGCTATTTACGTACACTTTTTGTGCAGCCCTTGTTGTTTAGCAAACACTATCTTGTTGGTCGCGAATAATTGCATTACAAAAAGAGCACAGAAAAACTTCGTATATTTGAGAAAGGTTACAAAGGTGTACATTGCCCTAACTTAAAAAAATAACGGTCAATCTTACTACGTTTTCACTTAAGGTTGCCAAAAAACATAATAACCCCAGCACCAAAAATACGCTTTACAAAATTTTTATTTATTGATTGATTTATTCGCCGCTTTATTTTTTTACTTATAGAAAGCGTTAACAGCAAGCATTACCAGGAAATAAACAAAACGCAAAGTATTGCCTATCACATCTCTAATAGTGGCCCATCGCAATACGCAATACGCAACAATATGAAATAGGCAACGCAATACGAAATAGGCAACGCAATACGCAACAATGCGCCTTTTCACCCACCTACTTTGTTAGATGACAGGCTCACTTCGTGGTCACAAAATGCAACATAAACACGAAGCAATAACAAGAAACTGCATATCCAAGAGGTCACTCATCAGACACCATGTGGTTCTGTTTAGAATATAACAGCGAATTTCATTGTACTTTCGCGACAGATTGAGGAAAAAGTGCACCATTCAACGTCTTCCCTCTGTAACTGTTACCATCTGTCGCTCCCACCCCAGTTTTGCTGTACATAGTAAGAAATACCGATTGGAATATTACCGGTGAAACGTTTGAGCATACAAATGAGCTGAACGAAAAGGCTGCCCCTACATTGCCTGTTTAAATGTTACACATGACATGCCGAATTAGCGAGGCAGTTTTTTAGCCCAGAATGTGGACCGTAAAAACACAATACTGAGCATTAAAAGAAAAGTTCCTGCATTCCGTGGATAATTTAAAGGTAAAGAATGCCTTCACCTCAAGATAAAGAGTGAACTTTGCTCTTCCTTCTTGCAAGTCTGGCCGAATTATTGTGCCCACCAGAATAATGTTTGCTGTATCACTTACCAACCGTATCGCGCCTTTTTCAGTCTGCTGTGCAGACTACAGCGTTGATTGATTGATTTTGGGGTTTAACCCACCGACACAACGCAGGCGATGAGGCGCGCTGTGGTAGACGGCTCCGGATTAATTTTGACCACCTGGGGAACCTTAACATGCGCCATAATGTCGTACAAACGGGCGTTTTTGGTTTTCGCTTCTATTATAAAAGCGGCCGCCGTGGCCGGGATTTGAACCAGCGACCTCGTCCTCAGCAGCGCAACGCCTTAGCCACTGAGCCAGCGCAGCGGGAAAGACTACAGCATAAACATCACAAATAATGCCTCTGAAGCTTGGCAATGTAATAGTTGGCTCTACGCAAAGAGCCGCCTAGTTTTACGGTGTTAAAAAGGACGACGTACAGGTGTTGTTTCAACCACCCAGTTGTTCCCAACACACACACTCTTTGTGAATGCAAACAGTACATTGCATTGCATTGCAAACAAAGTTTTGAAAATATGCTGTGGTTTTTAGACGAAGAGTGAATTGACTTTACTCATTATTAGCGAGTTTCTCTCTTCATGCACGAAAATCAACAAGGGTGATTGTAGCCATCCCAAATATTCCAGCTGTGTAACTCACCAAGCGTCACACGCCAAGAAATGCTGCTGTTTGGAGTAAGAAATAAATACCCGAAAGTATTTCTGGGAACTTATTTAAATTTAAATTAGGGTCTGGGCAAGGGGTATTTGATTTTTGCCTGTTTTCAAAGTATCACGTTTGCAATGATTTTAGTCAGCCACTCCTCGGAGTGGCTGACTAAAGTGGCCGCCTCCCGAGGAGTCCTTGAACCGCAAGGACTCCTTGGGAGGCGGTTCAAGGTCAAGCCAGGAGCGTGCTTGCGCCGTGCTCCAAGAATCGTCCCGGGAGCTGTGCCGAGGCTCCTCTGCTGCAACGCGGGGTGCCTGTTACCGCTGTTGAGATCCCGAGGCGTGTTCCGGGCGAAGGTTCGGGGCGATGCCTAGAGTGGGCCGGCATGAGCGCGGCCATCGGCATTCTGACCTGCGGCCTCCGCGTCTCAAAAGGTGGCACCGAGAAAGTGCCCCGCCACGTCTTCGGACCACCGGCACAGTTCACGGGGAACGCTCAACACGTTCCACCGACGTCATTCCACACATCGTCGCATAGCATGGAACGTGAGCGTATCCCCTTCATTTTCCCCTTCGGTCGAACTCTGGTTCGCACTTGTGTTACTTTTTTCCCCTCCGCTTGGCGCGTGTGCTCCATTTTGTTGTTCAAGTAACAAGTGCATTTTCCTAGTGTTTGTGTGTCCACGAAATAATATATGCTTTCTAGTTGTGCTCAAGCCATTGCGTCAACTGTCATCGATCCTACTCCGCGGGCCACACGTCCACCTGCTTAACACGCGGCCTCACAATTTCTGGTGTCCGCGACAGGGCTGCGTGCTCGAATAACATCTTGAGACTAAGCACGCAAATGGTTGTGGCCAAAGAGTAGTGACCTAGAAAAGTTTATGTCCAGCGGGAAGGAGTTGGGACTGTCCAGACCCGCTCTAAAAGAATAGATTTATGAGGAACGTACAAAAGAAAGGAACAGGTGAGGCGGCTAAAGAAGCGCAATACTAGCCCAGGAGAGATAGTTCGAAAGCAAAGTTCGCAGTGAGGCTGAACGGGCCCCGGTAGAACTGAAGCAACGGCTTAAGAAGAGGTCGCAGAGTTCTAACAATGTGGGACGCGACCCGGCGCCTAATGCAGTACAAGGCGCCCACAGCCCTCACAAGTTTATTCCTGCCTCAAAGAAGATTGAGATGATCTTGACACCTACATTCAGCGTTATGAGAGGGTAGCAAACAGTCAAGGGTGGCCCTCAGAAAAATGGGTGCTGTCTCTACACTTGTTCTTGTCTGGTGAAGCACTCAGTGCCATTGGTCGCATGTAAACCGTGGATGTCATGGAGTACCCGAAACTAAAGTTGACTTTGCTACATAGGTTCAGGTACACCCAGGAGGGCTACATGTGCAAGTTTAGGTAGTCCAAACCACAGAACTTAGAGACAGGCCGCCAATTTGTGGCACGCCTACGCGACTACTTAAACAATTGGCAGCAGGTGGACAAAACGGAGCAGACGTACGCCGCGCTCCTAGACAGAATGGTAGCCGAGTAAATTTTCGACAGGTGTCACCGGAAGCTGGCCATTTTTCTCAAAGAGATGGGCTACAATAACTTGGATCACCTAGTCGAAGCACCTGTCCAGTACCTCGAAGCTCAGGGCCTTATCAACTTGGGTAAAGGCCGAGATGAAAAGAAAGAAGGCAGCAAGCCCCCTGGACTCCCAGCACTCCTGATCATCAGGATCGCAAGATGACCAAGCCGCATTGCTTTTTATGCAATAAGCTAGGGAACCGCTCGTCGGACCGATCGAGGAAATCATGGTGTTCCAATCAGCCCAGCCAGAAGACGCTCTTTTGCGGACGGTGCCGAAAACACGACACCGATCTGGCGTTTGCCCCAACCAACCAGGAAACACGGCCCAAGCTTCCTGTTTCTTGGCTGGACACGTATGTTGGACGGAACTGTCAAGGAAGGGAATACAGAATCCAAAACAAATACCGTGAGCTAACCGGGAGCAAATGCCGACAGCCAAAGGACTACTTGAAGAGCAACCTGTGACACTCTTACTTGACACGGGCTGTAATTCAGTAATCGTGAAGCGGTCCTTGGTTCGTGATACCAAACTCACGGGGAATACCAGCACTCTATCTGTTGGACCGAACACGCCTTCTTTTACCAGAAGCGGAAGTGAAGATCGTGTCTCCATTTTACTCTGGTCGAGTACTAGCCACCTGCTTGGAGGACCCTGTTGAGAAATAAAGATGCGCAGGCAGGGGGCGATAGTAGGAGGAGTAGGCGAAGAGGAAGAGGGAGGATCGGACGCGCTCACTGCCTCGCTAATCGACTCTATCACCGTATCGGAAGCCAGACGCTGGTCTTCTTTCGTTACACATTTTCTGGTGCCGTGAAACCCGGAAACCGGCGCACGAGCGAATCTACGTTCGACGGCGCAGTGTCTCCGAGGCACGCGAGGCTTGGATAATTTCGTACTGCTTCATCCTAGAAGCCTTGCCCTCGGCCGCCGCCCCTTTCGGCTCATGCCCAAGCCCGCCCTTGTTTCCTTGTTACTCGCAACCCCAGCGTCTTGCTTCATCGACTGGTGCCATGGACGCTTTTCGTATTCGCCCAGATGTCCTGCGAGCGACCATCTTCGGGACCATGACAGTCGTCGACGCCTTGCTGCAGAGCCAGGCAGCAACGGCCCTTGATAGACAAAATGTCCTCGACCTCATCTTGCATGACCAGGTGAGCCTTCACCAGCTCGACGCCGAAATTCAAGCGAACCTGACGAATGACGAATTCGAAGCGGACATTTTTGAACGCGATCGACTACGATGAACGGATCTGCGCCCTGCGGACGCGCGTGCGCTTTTCCACGAGCCAAGAATTGTCCGCAAGCCCCGTCCCGCAACCTAGGGCGGCCCTGTTTTCTATCTGCAACGCGACTTCGACCCTCTGCTCGCCTCCCGAGGAGGCGCGGCCGACGGTGTCCACAAAGGTCGGGCAATGACTGTTGCACGGGTAGAGAAACACGACGACAAAGAGGGCGCTGCGCGTTACAACAATGCTAAAGACCCTGAGGGGCTCAGCCCGCGATAGCGGCTCCTGCGACCGCCCAACCGTGGTGTTGCCGAGATTTCCGAGTTGGAGAAATCTGAGGGAGCTTGCCGAGACCTCGCCGTCGCTGACACGACCATCGTTTCCGAGACGTCTGACCGGCCTTGCCGCAGCGCTGGCGTCGCCGACGCGGCTCTCACGTCACAGGCATCATTTCAGCCCTTCCGCAACACTCGCCTTCACGACTTGACTACCGCCACGGAGACGACGGACCCGTTCTGCCACGTCCCTAAATTCGATGACGCGACTCTTGTTTCGGAGACCTCCGAGTTTCCCTGTTGCGACACTTACGTCGGCGACGCATCTCTCTTTCCGCCAGCAGTTCAGCAACCCGGTTACGAGTCATACAAGTTTTCATTGTGTTCAGCAACAAAAACACTGTTCGTGAAGAAGATTGACTCGTGTCTGGGTATAACGAAGCGCCAGCTCATCCGACGCTCCATAAGCGAGCTTCGACGCCGGAAGCGAGCTTCGGCCACGCTCGTCAAGGCCCGGTGGGGAGGTATCCTCGTGGCGAAGCAGAACACATGCTTCGATGGTGACTACCCCTTCTCTAACAAGAGCAAGTCGATGCTGAACGCGCGTTTCTACAGTGTTTATAGGTCCGAAGAGAGCGAAGTCCCATGGTTTGCAGAGAAACCGGGTGTGCTTCTGGAACCCACCGATTACTTCACGGAACGCCTGTCATACGTGGGCACAACGACAGTGCCACTACGCTCGCCGCATGTTCACTGCAAATTTGACCGACCGCCGCAGCTGTTCCCATTCGATCCCGGTGGCCACCTTGACAAAGCTGTTAACAGAAATCGACTGCACCGAGATGTCCAGCCAATCCTCCACTGGTACCCCTACCCAGCCTGCAAGCGTCGCTGCTGTAAAATCATGCGCCACTATGGAAGTCGAAAAACTGGTCGTAGTGGGGCCCGGACTTCGCCACTGAACGTGCCGCTGCCAGCTAGCTCCTGACCAACTTGGCGGAGGCGGGAGTATGTTGAGAAATAAAGATGCGCATGCAGGGGGCGATAGTAGGGGGAGTAGGCGAAGAGGAAGAGGAGGATAGGACGCTCTCACTGCCTCGCTAATCAACTCTATCACCGTATCGGAAGCCAGACGCTGGTCTTCTTTCGTTACAGACCCTCTTTATGACGTTATCATAGAAAACATCGAGGACGCCAGCGATGAATCCAGGCTGAGCCGCAACTCGGAAAACAAATGGGAGTAGTCCCAGTTTACGGAATTTCCCCCGACCAGTATCGGCGCAGCGAACGGAACAGGAAGCGTTTTAACACTCGTTCCACAAGTCCAGTGAAGCCGGAACGAACCGCCGTGCCCACTAACGAACGCGGAGTCAAAGCCCCACACGCGCGTGGGTGCAGCAACACGCGAGGAGTCGAGGAAGACGCCGTGGCTACCGGCAGTTACTGTTAGCCTTTGTACGATCAGCGTTGCTGAGTTAAGACAAATGCAACATCATCCTACGCTTCAGAAGTTTTTCAGTGAGGTCGGAAAAAAGATGAGGGTGACCTCGGCTGCTATCCAGTTTGAAATGGTAAATGGCGTTCTATACCTGCGGTAGCGTTTAACCTCGAGACAGGAAATGGAGCAGCTCGTTGTCCCAATCGAGCTTCGAGGCATAGTTTTGACAATGGCTTACGAAGGTATCATAGCTGGATACCAGGGAGTAAACGAACACTAGACCGTGTGCGTGAGGATTTCTACTACTGGGTATGCAGGGTGACATAGCATGATTTGAGAAATCCTGCGATATTTGTAAGCGGACTGTATTTAAATATTGTTAATTGGCATTGTTGTTTTGGCATTACGTAAATATTTCTTTAACCACAATGTAAATACATCGCTTCATCACTACATGGTCCGTGTCATCTGCCGCCACGTAACAATATTTAGTAGACCGCGTGCCACTCCGGAACATGCCTGTGATCGAGACACCGTTCCAGCGCATTGCCATGGACATAGTGGGGCCACTTTCTCCCACCACATAGACCGGCACCCGGTATTTGCTAACGATGGTGGACTTCACGACCTGCTACCTCGATGCCGTGGAGATACCAAGCATTGATACAGGAAGAATCGCTGAAGCGCTTCTCGAGATGTTTGCTCGAGTGGGATTTCCTCGAGAAATCATCAGCGGTCGGGGCAAGTCCTCCACATCTGGACGTATGAAGGAGCTCAGCCGTGTTTTTTCAGGTGCACAGCTGCCCACTACAACATACCAATCAATAGCTAATGGGCTCGTTGAACAATTTAACGGCACGATAAAGCAAACGATAAGGGGGATGTGCCAAGAAACTCCTAGAAACTGGGACCGCTAGTTGGCAACGCTTCTGTTAGGGTACCACGAGGTGTCCCAATCTATCTTGGGTTTTGCACCCTTCGATCTCCTGTACGGCAGGCATGTCCGAGGACCGATTGGTTTACTGCAGGAGCTTAGGACAGGAGAGAACGTAAACCCTGATGCAAAGACGTCGTATGCATACGTCTTTGAGCTTCGTCAGTGCCTTGAGCGCACTTGCCGACTGGCACACGAAGAGTTCCAGGAGGCAAAGTTGGCGCAGAAAAAGTATTTCAACAGAAGGGTGAAGACACGTCACCTCGCCGTTGTGACAAAGTTTTGCTTCTGCTCCCATGGGACATTATTAAGTTCATCCTCACATGGAAAGGTCTGTTCAATGTTTCAGAAAGGCGCAACGAAGTCGGTTATGTGATTGATCTTGGAATCAGGACAAGCGTTTTTCACATCAACATGTTCAAGAAATATGCACACGGAAACCGTCTAAGCCAAATCCACAACATGTTTCCGTCGTCTTTAGGTCCGGCGAATCTGAAGGAGGCGACGTACCATGTGTCCCTCTAAGAAAAAAAGGTTCTTAAATGGATGTGGACGTTTCAGCGGCTCTGACGCCAGGACAACATGCGCAGGCATGTGTGCTTCTGTCAGCTTACCAGAAAATCTTCTCAGACCTCCCTGGTAAGAGAGATCTGGTTCACTGCAAGCTGCGCCTTACAACAGACCAAACAAATCAAGTTTGGCCCGATTCGATTTGCCATACAAAAGCCCGTGAAAACGAGGTGCATTAAATGCTGCGAATGGGTATTATTGAGCCTTCAGAGTCGCCGCACCAGTTTCGAATCTTGCCAGTAGAAAAAAAAGATGGTACGATAAGACTCTGCATTGACTTCAGACAACTCACCCTTCTCCTTGTCGCCGATAACGAGCACAAACTTAGAGTAGACATTATGTTTGCAAAGTCAGAAAAGAGTCGGTTCTTTTCGAAATTTGTCTTCACTGAGGTCTATTGGCAAGTGCCCATAGATGAGGAATCGATGCCACCATCTGCCTTTGCTTCTGCCTCGGAACTATACCAGTTTCGGCTCATGCCGTTCGGCATGAAGACGCCCCAGCAGTTTTTACACGCCTTATGCGTAAGGTGGTTGCTGGTCTTCCAGATATCTAGCATTCCTTGGATGACGTTCTCTTTGTTACCGAGACTTGGGAGAAACACCTCGAAGCCCTCGAGGCATTCCTCAGGAGGGTGCAGAAGGCGGGACTCACGAGTCTACCTAGAAAAACCGAAGTAGGCTTCTCCTCAGTAAAATTCCTGGGACACATTGTTGGCCATGGTCTTTTACGCCCGCAAGCAGTAACGCTCCAAAAGGTTCACGACCCCACACGACCGACGACAAAAGAGGCCGGTGCTGTCTTTCCTCGGCCTTACGGGCTATTACCGGCCGATCGTGCCAAACAACGCTAGGGTATGTCATCCCTTCACGGAGCTTACTCGCAAGCGCCCGCCCAACAGGCTCATTTGCGGCGACAAGGAACAAAGAGCGTTTGACACTCTTAAGGAACTGTTATCAACCAAAGTTATACTGAAAGCACCGTACTTCTCCAAGCTTTTCGTACTCCGAATGGATGCGTCGTCCACAAGCCTTCTAGCCGTCCTCATGCAAAAGCAAGCCGAGTTTCTTCATCTAGTGGCCTACACCAGCCGTCGTGTCTTACCTCGGGAAGCATTCTACTCCACTGTGGAGAGAGAGGCATTGGCTTTAGTCTGAGCGATTAAGAAGTTCCACATATACTTATATGAGAAGCAGTTCATCCTACAGTGAACACCAGCCTTTACCTTACATACACTCCGCCAGACACATTAGCAGCCGCGTACTTCACGGGAGCCTCACAATGATGGAGTACGACTTTATAGTAGAGTAGGTGTAGGGCAGTGAAAGCGTAGGTGCAGACTACTTGAGCCGTATCTGAGCATAGTGAGTTTTTTTTTTTCACGTAAGATTCCCTTTACTTGTGTTAGTGACTGTTTCAGATTTTTATTTCGAAGACGGTTTTGGACGGTACTCTTGTGCTGGTGCTAGGGGTGCTTGAACGTCTGACACGATAGAACGTTCTTCAGTGTAAGAAGTCTAGTCGCTGCCACGCACAGGGCACCTTGAGCAATCTTGGTGATGGTATTGGCAAAACCGCGGACCCCGATCCACCACACTCACGCTGTAACCGACCGTGGTAATGGGTTTTAAGGTGAAGGGGAGAAACCTCAAACGGTGGCCGTCAGAGCCCAGGTCAAGCTCCGGCGGATGGCTCCGGGACTCCTTTGACTACCAGGGTAAGGTCAAAGGAGAAAGTACCCCCGACTGCCTGCTTTAATATATGCTATATGGCATTTTCAAACCCCCTCCCCCAAATGTGATCGGTCCCTGAAAAGAAGCCGCACAGTAGTTTCATTCCCACCTCTTCCAACAACTGTCTTAACTATGCTCGTTTCCTTGTGATAGAGTCAGCTGACTCAACAAGACCTGTCGCTTCCCTGTCTGTATTCCTGGTTTCGAAATTCCTGCAAAACACAATAGGTGGAATGTATCAAGCAAAAAGCTTAGGAAGGGAGAAATTCGTATAGAACTCCATGGCGAACAACAAGCCCACTCTTCTTGAACAAACTCGCATCCATGATCTGGTCATCAGGGTGTCACCCCACTGGAGCCTCAACAGCTCCGAGGGTGCCGACCTGCTTAAAGGTTTAAAGGATGGGGCGTCACAGCTGTGCGCCGCATCACGATGCGCAGGGATAATAACATAATCCCCACAAAACATATTATCCTGACGTTTAACCGGTCCTCACTTCCTGAACATATCAACGCAGGCTTCATTCGATGGTCCATTCGTTCTAACAATCCGAACCCGCGCCGTTGCTTCAAGTGCCAGCAGTTCGGGCACAGTACAACCTCTTGCCGCGGCAATACAACGCGTGCGAAATGCGCCGCGCAGGACCACCCCACCGACAACTGTAATTCTGATATCCTCATTGTGCAAACTTCAGGGGCCCACATGCGGCATACTCCAGGAAATGCGAAAAGTTCCGAATAGAAAAGAAAATAATCAATCTCAATGTAACAGAAAACATCACCTTCCCAGAGGCGCGGAAGAGGTTAGCCTCTTTCCCTCTGGGGAGGTACGCCGACGCAGCTCGCCGGGAGGCGGAGCGGTGTCTGGCTTCCATAGGGACCTCGTTCAGCAATTCTGACTTTGTCCCTTCGCCCCCCCTGGGTTGCCTCTGCAAGACCAACCCGCCACCACGCCGCTTGCTGAGACAGCAGCGGTTGTGGTGGCAACCTCTTCTGTCGGGACCGGTGCCGCTACCGACCGTGCCTGCCCGTCATCCAGTGCGTTGGAGAGTGCCATGAACACCACGGGCCCCGCACCGGCTTCCACCGCCACCGCACCACCCGTGCCACTTCTGGTGCCTCCGACACCTGTGGTGGTGGCGGGTCAAACGAAGGGCACTGAAGGGGGGCCAAGGGGATCGGTTCGACTGGCACACCCAGAACATCGGACGACGAAATAGACATCGTGCCGTTCTTCCTTGCGGTGCACTGCAAGGAACGCGTCCAGACGCCAAAGCCTCCCGACAAGTCAAAAAAGGCGAGAGTCACAGCCCCGAAAGAGGACACATAAACAAACACACTCCCTCCAGTAGCTCTCACACTAAAAAATGGTAAGAGAAAACATAATTCAATAGAACTGTAGAGGCCTTCTTAAATTTTTGACGATGTAAAGGAAATACTGCATGCCAATCAGCCAAGTGTAATGTGTGTTCAGGAAACACATTTGAATTCCAAGCCCACAAATTTCTTGAATAGTTACATGGTCTTCAGAAAGGACAGGGATGGCTGCACACACTCTTCTGACGGTGTGGCCATAATTGCCCGGAAATCCTTAGCCTGCCACCCTGTCACTCTCAACACTGTCCTTGAGACAGTAGCAACTCAAACAATACTATATAATAGGTTGATAACGGTATGCTCAATATAAATTCCTCCTGATCTTGCGCTTTCGATCTCTGACTTCGAGGCGTTGGTTGACCAGCTGCCCGAACCATACATCTTAACAGGCGACCTTAATGCTCACCACTCTCTATGAGGCTCTTCTCGTATGGATGCCCGTGGTCGCTTGATAGAGAGGTTTCTTACATCCTCTGGATCATGCCTTTTCAAAAGTAAACAGCCTACATACAATAACATAGGATACAGCACATACTCATATCTTGACTTGGCTATTGGCTCTGCAGTTCTCTTTCCTCTTCTCGATTGGGGTGTGGGCACTAACCCGTGAGGCAGTGACCACTTCCCCAACTCACTATTATACATATGTAAAGGCCCATGCAGTACATCTTCCCATAATAGATTCAATGAAGCACGAGCTAACTGGAATACATTTACAGAGACATCCAAACTACACCACACATCTATAGAACACCTACACGTTGAAGAAGCTACCCAACTCGTCTCGGCGCACATCCTCGACGCCGCCAAAAAGTCCATTCCCCACGCCTCTGGTGCCCCGTGCAACCAGCGGAGGCCGTGGTAGAATGAGGACTGTAGGCGGGCGCGAGGCCCAGAAGAAGGGGTGGGGTATCCTTCGTCGGTACCCCACGTCGGGAAACCTCCCCTTGTTCAAACGGGCCAGGGCGTTAGGAACACGTGTGCCCATGAGGCAAAACGAGAAAGTTAGCGTACATTCATAACATCAATAAACTCCTACACAGACACACGGAAAGTATGGACACGAATACGTAAACTCAAGGGACAACAACCACACAGCCTGCCTCGGGTCAGCACTACAGGGGACACACTCAGAGACCAGGCTGACACACTCGCACAACACTTCCAACACGTTTTTTGTTCAGCACACTACACAAACACTTTCATGAAACACAAACAAATGGCCGAAAAGAAGCCTATACTAGATAACAATAGGTCAACATCTTCTTATAACTCTGAGTTTTCACTGCATGAGCTTAGGGCTGCTTTGAGCACGTGTAAACCCTCAGCTCCAGTTGTAGCTTTCCTATAGTTGTAGCTTTCCTGAAGGAGGGAAAGGACCCGTCGTCGACCTCAAGTTACCGTCCTATTGCCCTGACGAGCTACCTGTGCAAGCTCTTCGAGAAGATGCTAAATCGCCGGCTCGTGTACTTCCTTGAGTACAACGGTCTTTTTGAGAGCAGCCAGGCAGGCTTCAGGGAGGGGCGATCAACGAACGATCAACTGGTAGCTTTATACTCGTACATCAAGGATGCCTTCGCGCATAAGCAGTATTGTTTAACTGTGTTTTTAGACCTTGAGAAGGCATACGACGCCATTTGGCGTTACGGAATCCTTAGTGACCTCAAGTCATTCGGTGTTTCGGGTAACATGTTGAAAACTCTTGTTAGTTACTTATCAGACAGAACGTCCTGAGTAAGAGTTGGTTGTGCACTCTCAAAGGTTCGCGTGCACGAAAATGGCGTGAAACAAGGTGGCGTGTTGAGTTGCACTCTCTTCATAGTAAAAATGAACTCTCTTGGTAAGGCACTGCCACCTACAATCTCTTATTCCATGTATGTAAATGACGTCCACATATCCTATAAATCATGCAATATGTCAATCTGCGAACGCCAAGTCCAGCTTGGTGTAAAGAAACTTGCCAGCTGGGCAAACAAGAATGGTTTTAAATTGAATCCTGTAAAAATCTCCTGCGTTGGGTTATCCAGGAAGCGCGGGGTCCATATGGACCCAGACATTACTCTTAACGGCGTGTCGCTTCCTGTGAACAAGTAGCGCACGTTTATAGGTGTGGTGTTTGACCACAAACTCACATTCATTCCCCACATCAAGGAACTTAAGCATAAATGTCTCAAAACTATGAATATCCTTAAGGTTCTCTCCCAACTATCCTATGGTTCCGATAAAGAACTCCTGCTTCGCTTGTATCCTGCTTTCGTGGGGTCTCGTTTGAACTATGGCAGTGTGGTGTATGGGTCGGCGAGTAAAACAGCTTTACGAACGCTTGACCAAGTGCTACACTTGGTGCTTCGTCTCGCCTCGGGTGCTTTTCGCCAGAGCCCTGTCGAGAGTCTGTATGTCGAGTGTGATAAGTGGAGCTTTGAGAACGAACAAACGTACATGGACTTGCTATATGCTTTTAAAATTTCATCACTGAATAATCATGTTTTTTATTCTGCCTTTAACGATGCATCAACATCTCTGCTCTTTGTAAATTTGTTCCTCTGCCCTTTTGACTTAGAGTGAGAGTACGAGCCTCGGATCTCAGTGCATCGTTTCTAGATGTGTACAGGTCATCTTTTTCAAACATTGTACCGCCTTGGCAAGTTCGCCCTGTGTCGGGTGACCTTTCTTTTATGAAACTTGACAAAAATCGGGTACCGCGAGCTGCAATACTGCAGCACTTTCTGTCTTTGCAGTTTAAATACACATGTGCAGAAGTTTATAGTGACGCTTCTAAAACCTCCAGTATGATGTCGCGCGCTGCTCATGGTCCAAATGCTAATGTAGCCAGATCCATGACCGTGCATACAACAATTTTTTCAGCAGAAGCGTATGGAATTTTACTGATTGTACGACACATTCTTGAAAACCAAATTCCCACTTCTATCATCTATACAGATTCTTTGAGTGTTGTTCGCACACTATAATGGCACAAGCCCTCCAAAAACCACGTAGTTAATGTTGTATTCAACACTATTATGTCCGTGTATGCACAAAAGCATGAGCTGGTCCTCTGCTGGGTACCAGGACACGCAGGGATCACTGGGAACGAGTTGGCAGACGAGAGGGCCGCTGCTCTGGCACTCAGGAACACATCCTCGACGCCGCCGAAAAGTCCATTCCCCACGCCTCTGGTGCCTCGCGCAACCAGAGGAGGCCGTGGTGGAATGAGGACTGTAGGCGGGCGCGAGAGGCCTAGAACAAGGCGTGGGGTATCCTTCGTCGGTACTCCACGTCGAGTAACCTCCTCTTGTTCAAACGGGCCAAGGCGTTAGGAAAACGTGTGCGCCGTGAGGCAAAACGAGAGAGTTGGCACACCTTCTTGACATCCATAAACTCTTACACAGACACACACAAAGTCTGGACACGAATACGAAAACTAAAAGGACAAGAGACACACAGCCTGCCCCTGGTTAGTACAACAGGGGACACACTGGAAGCCCAGGCTAACACACTTGCACAACACTTCGAACACGTGTCCAGTTCAGCACCCTACACAAACACTTTCATGAAACACAAAACATCTGTAGAAAAGAAGTCCCTCGGTGATCACAAGTCGCACACTTCTTAGAATTCTCCTTTTTCAATTCATAAGCTGAAGGTTGCTCTCAGCACATGTAAGCCTTCAGCTCCAGGTGCAGACAAAATCACATACACCATGATACAACACCTACACCCAGACACTCTTGAAACACTCCTACATGTATACAACAACATATAGCTTTCGGGGCACATTCCTCGATCTTGGAGGGAGGCCATAGTGGTGGCTTTCTTGAACGAAGGAAAGGGCCCTTCCTCTCCCGCTAGCTATCGGCCCATTGCCCTCACAAGCTGCATGTGCAAGCTCCTCGAGAAGATGATAAACAGAAGACTCGTGTACTTTCTTGAGTACAATGGTCTTCTCAAGACCTGCCAGGCAGGCTTTAGGGCGGGGCGATCTACAAATGACCAACTTGTCGCCCTTGAGTCATTCATAAAGGACGCTTTCATTCACAGTTTTCACAACGGTGTTTTTTGACCTTGGGAATGCATATGACACCGCCTGGCGCTACCGGATCCTCAGTGACCTGAAGTCATTTGGTGTCTCAGGGAACATGATGAACATTCTTGCTAGTTATTTGTCCGAAAGAACTTTTAGTGTGAGAGTTGGTAGCGCACTCTCAAGGGTTCATGTACAAGAAAACGGCATTCCGCAAGGTGGAACTTTAAGCTGCATTCTTTTCATAGTTAAAATAAACTCCCTTGGGAAGGAATTGCCAAGTACAATTTCTTATTCCATGTATGTAGACGACGTCCAGGTATCTTTTAAATCATGCAATATGTCCATCTGTGAGCGTCAAGTCCAGCTCGCTGTCAAAAAACCTGCCAGCTGGGCAGACAAGAATGGGTTTCAACTTATTCCAGAAAAAAGCACTTGTTTTGTCTTCTCCAGGGAGCGTGGGATCCACCCGGACCCATACATTACACCTAATGGCGTTTTGCTTCCTGTGAGGAAGGAACACAAGTTTTTAGGAGTGGTGTTGGATAAAAAACTTACAGTCATACCTCACATTAAACAATTGAAACATAAATGTCTAAAGGCTCTCAACATTTTTAAAATCTTGTCCCACCAGTCTTATGGAACGGACGGGCAACTCCTCTTATGAATTTTCACAAGCCTAGTGAGGTACCGATTGGACTATGGAAGCGTCATTTAGGGATCTGCAAGAAAAACGGCACTGAAAATGCTCGACCCATTGCTGCATCTGGGTCTTCGCCTTGCAAGTGGTGCTTTTCGCACTAGCCCAGTCGAGAGCCTCTACGCCGAGTGTGAGAAATGGTCCCTATGTCACCAGAGGATTTACATGGATTTGTTGTATGCCTCGAAAATCATGGCCCTGACTAACCACCCTTTTAATTCCACCAATAATAACACATCCTCACAATAACTTATCTTAAATCGTCCATCCATCTATCTGCCCTTTTCTCTCTGCCCTTTTCACTTAGGTAAGAGAGGAAGCCTCTGAGCATGAGGTACCCTTTTTAGACATTCACAAGACACCCATCACTGATTTTATACCACCATGAAATCTGCGCCCTGTGCTGTGTGACCTGTCTTTTACGCACCTTGATAAGAACAGGGCACCAAGGATTGCGATTCAGCAGCATTTTATGTATCTGCATGATAAATACAGGGCTGCAGAGTTTTTCACTGATGCTTCCAAAACGTTCACTGCGGTGTCTTGTGCTGCTCATGGACCCAATTTTGAAGGAGGCAGAGCCATGAATGCAAAGACAAGTATTTTTTCGGCAGAAGCACATGGCATCTTTCTGGCTGTAAATTACATAGTTGAACATAATATTCCTAAATCTATCATCTATACAGATTCGCTGAGCGTCGTCCGTGCATTATCATCCGGAAAGTCATCGAAAAACCATGTAGTTAACCTTCTCTTGAAATCAATTATGCTGGCGTATTCTTCAAACCTTGAGGTGACTGTGTGTTGGGTGCCAGGCCACTCTGGCATCGGCGGAAATGAACTGGCGGATGAAATGGCCGCCAATGCTCCACTCCGAAACACAGTAAACATAACACTTGCTTACACAGACCTCAAGCCACACATAAGACAGCAACTCCGTAAAACGTGGCAAGCAGACTGGAGCGAACAGACAGACAACAAACTATACGTAATGAAACCACATTGGGACAATACCCTACTGACTCACACAACAGGCACATTGAAGTTACCTTACCTAGATTACGGATAGGCCATACACATGTGACGCACTCGCACCAGCTCACGGGTTCTCCAAGACCCCTGTGTAGCAGGTGTGGGGAGGGCCTGTCCGTAGTTCACATACTCATACAATGCAAGACACTTGACACAACACGACACAAACACTTCAGAGAACTCTACACACAACATATTCCCCCACACCCATCGTTGTTTCTGGATGACGATGCCATAGTTGCTGTGAAACGCGTGTTTAAGTATTTGTCAGACGTGAAGTTTGGAAACCTCATTTCTTATCTTGCATAATCAAATCTGGCCCTATACACCAGCCATCACCATTACCTTTTTTGATCTTACATTGTCCAGTTTACATGTTTTATACCTACATTTTGTGGTAATCACTTCTTTTCTATAAATGACTTCTGTGGCGCTCTTTGCCCTCGTCGGCCTTGCGCCATTAAACACAAACCATCATCATCATCAACCACCATCATCATCATCAGAAAGTGAAGGAGAACACAGTCGCCCAGATAGCCGAATTGGTAAGGCATTCGACATGTAATCGAAAGGCGTATGTTCGGTCCCCACTCTGGGCACGTGTTTTTATTTCTTTCTTTCTTCTGTATATTAAAATAAATGTTTACTTCATTAACCGTAGCGAAAAAGAAAAGAGCCTAACCACACCCCTATGCCTCCTTTGGCGTTGTAGACTGCTGCCCTATCTTTCTGTATTTCCTCAACGAGCCCCTCATTTCCTTACTATATCATTCTGCGAAAGCCTAGCGAGGGTCTCGGTTCTGGCAGCCTTGATGCCTAGGCAGCATAAGAGGGCTTCCCGCCAGTTACCCGCTCATGACAGGCTGTAGGCGCTCGAGTCACGCCCCGGGGGTTGAAAAGAAGGTCCCTTCTCCCCGTGTAGTCAGAGTGGCGCTGGCCACCACCCTCAAGCGTCAGATACACTTCTAGTAAATATAAATAGCCCGGAAAGTGAAGGAGAACACAGTCGCCCGGATATCCGAATTGGTAAGGCATTCGACATGTAATCGAAAGGCGTGGGTTCGGTCCCCACTCTGGGCGCGTGTTTTTCTTTCTTTCTTTCTTCTGTATATTAAAAAAATGTTTACTTCATTACCGTAGTGAAAAAGAAAAGAGCCTAACCACACCCCTATGCCTCCTTTGGCGTTGTAGACTGCTGCCCTATCTTTCTGTATTTCCTCAACGAGCCCCTCATTTCCTTACTATATCATTCTGCGAAAGCCTAGCGAGGGTCTCGGATCTGGCAGCCTTGATGCCTAGGTAGCATAAGAGGGCTTCCCGCCAGTTACCCGCTCATGACAGGCTGTAGATGCTCGAGTCACGCCCCGGGGGTTGAAAAGAAGGTCCCCTTCTCCCCGTGTAGTCAGAGTGGCGCTGGCCACCACCCTCAAGCGTCAGATACACTTCTAGTAAATATAAATAGCCCAGAAAGTGAAGGAGAACACAGTCGCCCAAATAGCCGAATTGGTAAGGCATTCGACATGTAATCGAAAGGCGTGGGTTCGGTCCCCACTCTGGGCACGTGTTTTTCTTTCTTTCTTCTGTATATTAAAAAAATGTTTACTTCATTAACCGTAGTGAAAAAGCAAAGAGCCTAACCACACCCCTATGCCTCCTTTGGCGTTGTATACTGCTGCCCTATCTTTATGTATTTCCTCAACGAGCCCCTCATTTCCTTACTACATCATTCTGCGAAAGCCTAGCGAGGGTCTCGGTTCTGGCAGCCTTGATGCCTAGGTAGCATAAGAGGGCTTCCCGCCAGTTACCCCCTCATGACAGGCTGTAGACGCTCGAGTCACGCCCCGGGGGTTGAAAAGAAGGTCCCCTTCTCCCCGTGTAGTCAGAGTGGCGCTGGCCACCACCCTCAAGCGTCAGATACACTTCTAGTAAATATAAATAGCCCAGAAAGTGAAGGAGAACACAGTTTCCCAGATAGCCGAATTGGTAAGGCATGCGACATGTAATCGAAAGGCGTGGGTTCGGTCCCCACTCTGGGCGCGTGTTTTTCTTTCTTTCTTTCTTCTGTATATTAAAAAAAATGTTTACTTCATTAACCGTAGTGAAAAAGAAAAGAGCCTAACCACACCCCTATGCCTCCTTTGGCGTTGTAGACTGCTGCCCTATTTTTCTGTATTTCCTCAACGAGCCCCTCATTTCCTTACTATATCATTCTGCGAAAGCCTAGCGAGGGTCTCGGTTCTGGCAGCCTTGATGCCTAGGTAGCATAAGAGGGCTTCCCGCCAGTTACCCGCTCATGACAGGCTTTAGACGCTCGAGTCACGCCCCGGGGGTTGAAAAGAAGGTCCCCTTCTCCCCGTGTAGTCTGAGTGGCGCTGGCCACCACCCTCAAGCGTCAGATACACTTCTAGTAAATATAAATAGCCCAGAAAGTGAAGGAGAACACAGTCGCCCAGATAGCCGAATTGGTAAGTCATTCGACATGTAATCGAAAGGCGTGGGTTCAGTCCCCACCCTGGGCGCGTGTTTTTCTTTCTTTCTTCATTCTGTATATTGAAAAAAATGTTTACTTCATTAGCTGTAGTGAAAAAGAAAAGAGCCTAACCACACCCCTATGCCTCCTTTGGCGTTGTAGACTGCTGCCCTACTTTCTGTATTTCCTCAACGAGCCCCTCATTTCCTTACTATATCATTCTGCGAAAGCCTAGCGAGGGTCTCGGTTCTGGCAGCCTTGATGCCTAGGTAGCATAAGAGGGCTTCCCGCCAGTTACCCGCTCATGACAGGCTGTAGATACTCGAGTCACCCCCCGGGGGTTGAAAAGAAGGTCCCCTTCTCCCCGTGTAGTCAGAGTGGCGCTGGCCACCACCCTCAAGCGTCAGATACACTTCTAGTAAATATAAATAGCCCAGAAAGTGAAGGAGAACACAGTCGCCCAGATAGCCGAATTGGTAAGGCATTCGACATGTAATCGAAAGGCGTGGGTTCGGTCCCCACTCTGGGCGCGTGTTTTTCTTTCTTTCTTTCTTCTGTATATTAAAAAAATGTTTACTTCATTAACAGTAGTGAAAAAGAAAAGAGCCTAACCACACCCCTATGCCTCCTTTGGCGTTGTAGACTGCTGCCCTATCTTTCTGTATTTCCTCAACGAGCACCTCATTTCCTTACTATATCAATCTGCGAAAGCCTAGCGAGGGTCTCGGTTCTGGCAGCCTTGATGCCTAGGTAGCATAAGAGGGCTTCCCGCCAGTTACCCGCTCATGACAGGCTGTAGACGCTCGAGTCACGCCCCGGGGGTTGAAAAGAAGGTCCCCTTCTCCCCGTGTAGTCAGAGTGGCGCTGGCCACCACCCTCAAGCGTCAGATACACTTCTAGTAAATATAAATAGCCCAGAAAGTGAAGGAGAACACAGTCGCTCAGGTAGCCAAATTGGTAAGGCATTCGACATGTAATCGAAAGGCGTGGGTTCGGTCCCCACTCTGGGCGCGTGTTTTTCTTTCTTTCTTTCTTCTGTATATTAAAAAAAAATGTTTACTTCATTACCGTAGTGAAAAAGAAAAGAGCCTAACCAAACCCCTATGCCTCCTTTGGCGTTGTAGACTGCTGCCCTATCTTTCTGTATTTCCTCAACGAGCCCCTCATTTCCTTACTATATCACTCTGCGAAAGCCTAGCGAGGGTCTCGGTTCTGGCAGCCTTGAAGCCTAGGTAGCATAAGAGGGCTTCCCGCCAGTTACCCGCTCATGACAGGCTGTAGACGCTCGAGTCACGCCCCGGGGGTTGAAAAGAAGGTCCCCTTCTCCCCGTGTAGTCAGAGTGGCGCTGGCCACCACCCTCAAGCGTCAGATACACTTCTAGTAAATATAAATAGCCCAGAAAGTGAAGGAGAACACAGTCGCCCAGATAGCCGAATTGGTAAGGCATTCGACATGTAATCGAAAGGCATGGGTTCGGTCCCCACTCTGGGCACGTGTTTTTCTTTCTTTCTTTCTTCTGTATATTAAAAAAATGTTTACTTCATTAACCGTAGTGCAAAAGAAAAGAGCCTAACCACACCCCTATGCCTCCTTTGGCGTTGTAGACTGCTGCCCTATCTTTCTATATTTCCTCAACAAGCCCCTCATTTCCTTACTATATCATTCTGCGAAAGCCTAGCGAGGGTCTCGGTTCTGGCAGCCTTGATGCCTAGGTAGCATAAGAGGCCTTCCCGCCAGTTACCCGCTCATGACACGCTGTAGACGCTCCAGTCACGCCCCGGGGGTTGAAAAGAAGGTCCCCTTCTCCCCGTGTAGTAAGAGGGGCGCTGGCCAATACCCTCAAGTGTCAGATACAGTTCTAGTAAATATAAATAGCCGAGAAAGTGAAGGAGAACACAGTCGCCCAGATGGCCGAATTGGTAGGCATTCGACATGTAATCCAAAGGCGTGGGTTCGGTACCCACTCTGGGCGCGTGTTTTTCTTTCTTTCTTTCTTCTGTATATTAAAAAAAATGTTTACTTCATTAACCGTAGTGAAAAAGAAAAGAGCCTAACCACACCCCTATGCCTCCTTTGGCGTTGTAGACTGCTGCCCTATCTTTCTGTATTTCCTCAACGAGCCCCACATTTCCTTACTATATCATTCTGCGAAAGCCTAGCGAGGGTCTCGGTTCTGGCAGCCTTGATGCCTAGGTAGCATAAGAGGGCTTCCCGCCAGTTACCCGCTCATGACAGGCTGTAGACGCTCGAGTCACGCCATGGGGGTTGAAAAGAAGGTCCCCTTCTCCCCGTGTAGTCAGAGTGGCGCTGGCCACCACCCTCAAGCGTCAGATACACTTCTAGTAAATATAAATAGCCCAGAAAGTGAAGGAGAACACAGTCGCCCAGATAGCCGAATTGGTAAGGCATTCGACATGTAATCGAAAGGCGTGGGTTCGGTCCACACTCTGGGCGCGTGTTTTTCTTTCTTTCTTTCTTCTGTATATTAAAAAAAATTTTACTTCATTAACCGTAGTGAAAAAGAAAAGAGCCTAACCACACCCCTATGCCTCCTTTGGCGTTGTAGACTGCTGCCCTATCTTTCTGTATTTCCTCAACGAGCCCCTCATTTCCTTACTATATCATTCTGCGAAAGCCTAGCGAGGGTCTCGGTTCTGGCAGCCTTGATGCCTTGTTAGCATAAGAGGCCTTCCCGCCAGTTACCCGCTCATGACAGGCTGTAGACGCTCGAGTGACGCCCCGGGGGTTGAACAGAAGGTCCCCTTCTCCCCGTGTAGTCAGAGTGGCGCTGGCCACCACCCTCAAGCGTCAGATACACTTTTAGTAAATATAAATAGCCCAGAAAGTGAAGGAGAACACAGTCGCCCAGATAGCCGAATTGGTAAGGCATTCGACATGTAATCGAAAGGCGTGGGTTCGGTCCCCACTCTGGGCGCGTGTTTTTCTTTCTTTCTTTCTTCTGTATATTAAAAAATTTTTACTTCATTAACCGTAGTGAAAAAGAAAAGAGCCTAACCACACCCCTATGCCTCCTTTGGCGTTGTAGACTGCTGCCCTATCTTTCTGTATTTCCTCAACGAGCACCTCATTTCCTTACTATATCATTCTGCGAAAGCCTAGCGAGGGTCTCGGTTCTGGCAGCCTTGATGCCTAGGTAGCATAAGAGGGCTTCCCGCCAGTTACCCGCTCATGACAGGCTGTAGACGCTCGAGTCACGCCCCGGGGGTTGAAAAGAAGGTCCCCTTCTCCGCGTGTAGTCAGAGTGGCGCTGGCCACCACCCTCAAGCGTCAGATACACTTCTAGTAAATATAAATAGCCCAGAAAGTGAAGGAGAACACAGTCGCCCAGATAGCCGAATTGGTAAGGCATTCGACATGTAATCGAAAGGCGTGGGTTCGGTCCCCACTCTGGGCGCGTGTATTTCTTTCTTTCTTTCTTCTGTATATTAAAAAAATGTTTACTTCATTAACCGTAGTGAGAAAGAAAAGAGCCTAACCACACCCCTATGCCTCCTTTGGCGTTGTAGACTGCTGCCCTATCTTTCTGTATTTCCTCAACGAGCCCCTCATTTCCTTACTATATCATTCTGCGAAAGCCTAGCGAGGGTCTCCGTTCTGCCAGCCTTGATGCCTAGGTAGCATAAGAGGCCTTCCCGCCAGTTACCCGCTAATGACAGGCTGTAGACGCTCCAGTCACGCCCCGGGGGTTGAAAAGAAGGTCCTCTTCTCCCCGTGTAGTAAGAGTGGCGCTGGCCAATACCCTCAAGCGTCAGATACAGTTCTAGTAAATATAAATAGCCGAGAAAGTGAAGGAGAACACAGTCGCCCAGATGGCCGAATTGGTAGGCATTCGACATGTAATCCAAAGGCGTGGGTTCGGTACCCACTCTGGGCGCGTGTTTTTCTTTCTTTCTTTCTTCTGTATATTAAAAAAAATGTTTACTTCATTAACCGTAGTGAAAAAGAAAAGAGCCTAACCACACCCCTATGCCTCCTTTGGCGTTGTAGACTGCTGCCCTATCTTTCTGTATTTCCTCAACGAGCCCCACATTTCCTTACTATATCATTCTGCGAAAGCCTAGCGAGGGTCTCGGTTCTGGCAGCCTTGATGCCTAGGTAGCATAAGAGGGCTTCCCGCCAGTTACCCGCTCATGACAGGCTGTAGACGCTCGAGTCACGCCCTGGGGGTTGAAAAGAAGGTCCCCTTCTCCCCGTGTAGTCAGAGTGGCGCTGGCCACCACCCTCAAGCGTCAGATACACTTCTAGTAAATATAAATAGCCCAGAAAGTGAAGGAGAACACAGTCGCCCAGATAGCCGAATTGGTAAGGCATTCGACATGTAATCGAAAGGCGTGGGTTCGGTCCACACTCTGGGCGCGTGTTTTTCTTTCTTTCTTTCTTCTGTATATTAAAAAAAATTTTACTTCATTAACCGTAGTGAAAAAGAAAAGAGCCTAACCACACCCCTATGCCTCCTTTGGCGTTGTAGACTGCTGCCCTATCTTTCTGTATTTCCTCAACGAGCCCCTCATTTCCTTACTATATCATTCTGCGAAAGCCTAGCGAGGGTCTCGGTTCTGGCAGCCTTGATGCCTTGGTAGCATAAGAGGCCTTCCCGCCAGTTACCCGCTCATGACAGGCTGTAGACGCTCGAGTCACGCCCCGGGTGTTGAAAAGAAGGTCCCCTTCTCCCCGTGTAGTCAGAGTGGCGCTGGCCACCACCCTCAAGCGTCAGATACACTTCTAGTTAATATAAATAGCCCAGAAAGTGAAGCAGAACACAGTCGCACAGATAGCCGAATTGGTAAGGCATTCGACATGTAATCGAAAGGCGTGGGTTCGGTCCCCACTCTGGGCGCGTGTTTTTCTTTCTTTCTTTCTTCTGTATATTAAAAAAATGTTTACTTCATTAACCTTAGTGAAAAAGAAAAGAGCCTAACCACACCCCTATGCCTCCTTTGGCGTTGTAGACTGCTGCCCTATCTTTCTGTATTTCCTCAACGAGCACCTCATTTCCTTACTATATCATTCTGCGAAAGCCTAGCGAGGGTCTCGGTTCTGGCAGCCTTGATGCCTAGGTAGCATAAGAGGGCTTCCCGCCAGTTACCCGCTCATGACAGGCTGTAGACGCTCGAGTCACGCCCCGGGGGTTGAACAGAAGGTCCCCTTCTCCCCGTGTAGTCAGAGTGGCGCTGGCCACCACCCTCAAGCGTCAGATACACTTCTAGTAAATATAAATAGCCCAGAAAGTGAAGGAGAACACAGTCGCCCAGATAGCCGAATTGGTAAGGCATTCGACATGTAATCGAAAGGCGTGGGTTCGGTCCCCACTCTGGGCCCGTGTTTTTCTTTCTTTCTTTCTTCTGTATATTAAAAAAAAATTTTTACTTCATTAACCAGAGTGAAAAAGAAAAGAGCCTAACCACACCCCTATGCCTCCTTTGGCGTTGTAGACTGCTGCCCTATCTTTCTGTATTTCCTCAACGAGCCCCTCATTTCCTTACTATATCATTCTGCGAAAGCCTAGCGAGGGTCTCGGTTCTGGCAGCCTTGATGCCTAGGTAGCATAAGAGGCCTTCCCGCCAGTTACCCGCTCATGACAGGCTGTAGACGCTCGAGTCACGCCCCGGGGGTTGAAAAGAAGGTCCCCTTCTCCCCGTGTAGTCAGAGTGGCGCTGGCCACCACCCTCAAGCGTCAGATACACTTCTAGTAAATATAAATAGCCCAGAAAGTGAAGCAGAACACAGTCGCACAGATAGCCGAATTGGTAAGGCATTCGACATGTAATCGAAAGGCGTGGGTTCGGTCCCCACTCTGGGCGCGTGTTTTTCTTTCTTTCTTTCTTCTGTATATTAAAAAAATGTTTACTTCATTAACCTTAGTGAAAAAGAAAAGAGCCTAACCACACCCCTATGCCTCCTTTGGAGTTGTAGACTGCTGCCCTATCTTTCTGTATTTCCTCAACGAGCACCTCATTTCCTTACTATATCATTCTGCGAAAGCCTGGCGAGGGTCTCGGTTCTGGCAGCCTTGATGCCTAGGTAGCATAAGAGGGCTTCCCGCCAGTTACCCGCTCATGACAGGCTGTAGACGCTCGAGTCACGCCCCGGGGGTTGAAAAGAAGGTCCCCTTCTCCCCGTGTAGTCAGAGTGGCGCTGGCCACCACCCTCAAGAGTCAGATACACTTCTAGTAAATATAAATAGCCCAGAAAGTGAAGGAGAAAAAAGTCGCTCAGATAGCCGAATTGGTAAGGCATTCGACATGTAATCGAAAGGCGTGGGTTCGGTCCCCACTCTGGGCGCGTGTTTTTCTTTCTTTCTTTCTTCTGTATATTAAAAAATTTTTACTTCATTAACCGTAGTGAAAAAGAAAAGAGCCTAACCACACCCCTATGCCTCCTTTGGCGTTGTAGACTGCTGCCCTATCTTTCTGTATTTCCTCAACGAGCCCCTCATTTCCTTACTATATCACTCTGCGAAAGCCTAGCGAGGGTCTCGGTTCTGGCAGCCTTGATGCCTAGGTAGCATAAGAGGGCTTCCCGGCAGTTACCCGTTCATGACAGGCTGTAGACGCTCGAGTCACGCCCCAGGGGTTGAAAAGAAGGTCCCCTTCGCCCCGTGTAGTCAGAGTGGCGCTGGCCACCACCCTCAAGCGTCAGATACACTTCTAGTAAATTTAAATAGCCCAGAAAGTGAAGCAGAACACAGTCGCCCAGATAGCCGAATTGGTAAGGCATTCGACATGTAATCGAAAGGCGTGGGTTCGGTCCCCACTCTGGGCGCGTGTTTTTCTTTCTTTCTTTCTTCTGTATATTAAAAAAATGTTTACTTCATTAACCTTAGTGAAAAAGAAAAGAGCCTAACCACACCCCTATGCCTCCTTTGGCGTTGTAGACTGCTGCCCTATCTTTCTGTATTTCCTCAACGAGCCCCTCGTTTCCTTACTATATCATTCTGCGAAAGCCTAGCGAGGGTCTTGGTCCTGGCAGCCTTGATGCCTAGGTAGCATAAGAGGGCTTCCCGCCAGTTACCCGCTCATGACAGGCTGTAGACGCTCGAGTCACGCCCCGGGGGTTTAAAAGAAGGTCCCCTTCTCCCCGTGTAGTCAGAGTGGCGCTGGCCACCACCCTCAAGCGTCAGATACACTTCTAGTAAATATAAATAGCCCAGAAAGTGAAGGAGAACAGAGTCACCCAGATAGCCGAATTGGTAAGGCATTCGACATGTCATCGAAAGGCGTGGGTTCGGTCCCAACTCTGGGCGCGTGTTTTTCTTTCTTTCTTTCTTCTGTATATTAAACAAATGTTTACTTCATTAACCGTAGTGAAAAAGAAAAGAGCCTAACCACACCCCTATGCCTCCTTTGGTGTTGTAGACTGCTGCCCTATCTTTCTGTATTTCCTCAACGAGCACCTCATTTCCTTACTATATCATTCTGCGAAAGCCTAGCGAGGGTCTCGGTTCTGGCAGCCTTGATGCCTAGGTAGCATAAGAGGCCTTCCCGCCAGTTACCCGCTCATGACAGGCTGTAGACGCTCGAGTCACGCCCCGGGGGTTGAAAAGAAGGTCCCCTTCTCCCCGTGTAGTCAGAGTGGCGCTGGCCACCACCCTCAAGCGTCAGATACACTTCTAGTAAATATAAATAGCCCAGAAAGTGAAGCAGAACACAGTCGCCCAGATAGCCGAATTGGTAAGGCATTCCACATGTAATCGAAAGGCGTGGGTTCGGTCCCCACTCTGGGCGCGTGTTTTTCTTTCTTTCTTTGTTCTGTATATTAAAAAATGTTTACTTCATTAACCGTAGTGAAAAAGAAAAGAGCCTAACCACACCCCTATGCCTCCTTTGGCGTTGTAGACTGCTGCCCTATCTTTCTGTATTTCCTCAACGAGCCCCTCATTTCCTTACTATATCATTCTGCGAAAGCCTAGCGAGGGTCTCGGTTCTAGCAGCATTGATGCCTTGGTAGCATAAGAGGGCTTCCCGCTAGTTACCCGCTCATGACAGGCTGTAGACGCTCGAGTCACGCCCCGGGGCTTGAAAAGAAGGTCCCCTTCTCCCCGTGTAGTCAGAGTGGCGCTGGCCACCACCCTCAAGCGTCAGATACACTTCTAGTAAATATAAACAGCCCAGAAAGTGAAGGAGAACACAGTCGCCCAGATAGCCGAATTGGTAAGGCATTCGACATGTAATCAAAAGGCGTGGGTTCGGTCCCCATTCTGGGCGCGTGTTTTTCTTTCTTTCTTTCTTCTGTATATTAAAAAAATGTTTACTTCATTAACCTTAGTGAAAAAGAAAAGAGCCTATCCATACCCCTATGCCTCCTTTGGCGTTGTAGACTGCTGCCCTATCTTTCTGTATTTCCTCAACGAGCACCTCGTTTCCTTACTATATCATTCTGCGAAAGCCTAGCGAGGGTCTCGGTCCTGGCAGCCTTGATGCCTAGGTAGCATAAGAGGGCTTCCCGCCAGTTACCCGCTCATGACAGGCTGTAGACGCTCGAGTCACGCCCCGGGGGTTGAAAAGAAGGTCCCCTTCTCCCCGTGTAGTCAGAGTGGCGCTGGCCACCACCCTCAAGCGTCAGATACACTTCTACTAAATATAAATAGCCCAGAAAGTGAAGGAGAACACAGTCGCCCAGATAGCCGAATTGGTAAGGCATTCGACATGTCATCGAAAGGCGTGGGTTCGGTCCCCACTCTGGGCGCGTGTTTTTCTTTCTTTCTTTCTTCTGTATATTAAACAAATGTTTACTTCATTAACCGTAGTGAAAAAGAAAAGAGCCTAACCACACCCCTATGCCTCCTTTGGCGTTGTAGACTGCTGCCCTATCTTTCTGTATTTCCTCAACGAGCCCCTCATTTCCTTACTATATCATTCTGCGAAAGCCTAGCGAGGGCCTCGGTTCTGGCAGCCTTGAGGCCTAGGTAGCATAAGAGGGCTTCCCGCAAGTTACCCGCTCATGACAGGCTGTAGACGCTCGAGTCACGCCCCTTGGGTTGAAAAGAAGGTCCCCTTCTCCCCGTGTAGTCAGAGTGGCGCTGGCCACCACCCTCAAGCGTCAGATACACTTCTAGTAAATATAAATAGCCCAAAAAGTGAAGGAGAACACAGTCGCCCAGATAGCCAAATTGGTAAGGCATTCGACATGTAATCGAAAGGCGTGGGTTCGGTCCCCACTCTGGGCGCGTGTTTTTCTTTCTTTCTTGGTTCTGTATAATAAAAAAAATGTTTACTTCATTAACCGTAGTGAAAAAGAAAAGAGCCTAAACCACACCCCTATGCCTCCTTTGGCGTTGTAGACTGCTGCCCTATCTTTCTGTATTTCCTCAACGAGCACCTCATTTCCTTACTATATCATTCTGCGAAAGCCTGGCGAGGGTCTCGGTTCTGGCAGCCTTGATGCCTAGGTAGCATAAGAGGGCTTCCCGCCAGTTACCCGCTCATGACAGGCTGTAGACGCTCGAGTCACGCCCCGGGGGTTGAAAAGAAGGTCCCCTTCTCCCCGTGTAGTCAGAGTGGCGCTGGCCACCACCCTCAAGAGTCAGATACACTTCTAGTAAATATAAATAGCCCAGAAAGTGAAGGAGAAAAAAGTCGCTAAGATAGCCGAATTGGTAAGGCATTCGACATGTAATCGAAAGGCGTGGGTTCGGTCCCCACTCTGGGCGCGTGTTTTTCTTTCTTTCTTTCTTCTGTATATTAAAAAAAATTTTAGTTCATTAACCGTAGTGAAAAAGAAAAGAGCCTAACGACACCCCTATGCCTCCTTTGGCGTTGTAGACTGCTGCCCTATCTTTCTGTATTTCCTCAACGAGCCCCTCATTTCCTTACTATATCACTCTGCGAAAGCCTAGCGAGGGTCTCGGTTCTGGCAGCCTTGATGCCTAGGTAGCATAAGAGGGCTTCCCGGAAGTTACCCGCTCATGACAGGCTGTAGACGCTCGAGTCACGCCCCGGGGGTTGAAAAGAAGGTCCCCTTCTCCCCGTGTAGTCAGAGTGGCGCTGGCCACCACCCTCAAGCGTCAGATACACTTCTAGTAAATATAAATAGCCCAGAAAGTGAAGGAGAACACAGTCGCCCAGATAGCCGAATTGGTAAGGCATTCGACATGTAATCGAAAGGCGTGGGTTCGGTCCCCACTCTGGGCGCGTGTTTTTCTTTCTTTCTTTCTTCTGTATATTAAAAAAATGTTTACTTCATTAACCTTAGTGAAAAAGAAAAGAGCCTAACCACACCCCTATGCCTCCTTTGGCGTTGTAGACTGCTGCCCTATCTTTCTGTATTTCCTCAATGAGCCGCTCATTTCCTTACTATATCATTCTGCGAAAGCCTAGCGAGGGTCTCGGTTCTGGCAGCCTTGATGCCTTGGTAGCATAAGAGGGCTTCCCGCCAGTTACCCGCTCATGACAGGCTGTAGACGCTCGAGTCACGCCCCAGGGCTTGAAAAGAAGGTCCCCTTCTCCCCGTGTAGTCAGAGTGGCGCTGGCCACCACCCTCAAGCGTCAGATACACTTCTAGTAAATATAAATAGCCCAGAAAGTGAAGGAGAACACAGTCGCCCAGATAGCCGAATTGGTAAGACATTCGACATGTAATCGAAAGGCGTGGGTTCGGTCCCCACTCTGGGCGCGTGTTTTTCTTTCTTTCTTTCTTCTGTATATTAAAAAAATGTTTACTTCATTAACCTTAGTGAAAAATAAAAGAGCCTAACCACACCCCTATGCCTCCTTTGGCGTTGTAGACTGCTGCCCTATCTTTCTGTATTTCCTCAACGAGCCCCTCATTTCCTTACTATATCATTCTGCGAAAGCCTAGCGAGGGTCTCGGTTCTAGCAGCCTTGATGCCTTGGTAGCATAAGAAGGCTTCCCGCCAGTTACCCGCTCATGACAGGCTGTAGACGCTCGAGTCACGCCCCGGGGCTTGAAAAGAAGGTCCCCTTCTCCCCGTGTAGTCAGAGTGGCGCTGGCCACCACCCTCAAGCGTCAGATACACTTCTAGTAAATATAAACAGCCCAGAAAGTGAAGGAGAACACAGTCGCCCAGATAGCCGAATTGGTAAGGCATTCGACATGTAATCAAAAGGCGTGGGTTCGGTCCCCATTCTGCGCGCGTGTTTTTCTTTCTTTCTTTCTTCTGTATATTAAAAAAATGTTTACTTCATTAACCTTAGTGAAAAAGAAAAGAGCCTATCCATACCCCTATGCCTCCTTTGGCGTTGTAGACTGCTGCCCTATCTTTCTGTATTTCCTCAACGAGCCCCTCGTTTCCTTACTATATCATTCTGCGAAAGCCTAGCGAGGGTCTCGGTCCTGGCTGCCTTGATGCCTAGGTAGCATAAGAGGGCTTCCCGCAAGTTACCCGCTCATGACAGGCTGTAGACGCTCGAGTCACGCCCCGTGGGTTGAAAAGAAGGTCCCCTTCTCCCCGTGTAGTCAGAGTGGCGCTGGCCACCACCCTCAAGCGTCAGATACACTTCTAGTAAATATAAACAGCCCAGAAAGTGAAGGAGAACACAGTCGCCCAGATAGCCAAATTGGTAAGGCATTCGACATGTAATCGAAAGGCGTGGGTTCGGTCCCCACTCTGGGCGCGTGTTTTTCTTTCTTTCTTGGTTCTGTATAATAAAAAAAATGTTTACTTCATTAACCGTAGTGAAAAAGAAAAGAGCCTAAACCACACCCCTATGCCTCCTTTGGCGTTGTAGACTGCTGCCCTATCTTTCTGTATTTCCTCAACGAGCACCTCATTTCCTTACTATATCATTCTGCGAAAGCCTGGCGAGGGTCTCGGTTCTGGCAGCCTTGATGCCTAGGTAGCATAAGAGGGCTTCCCGCCAGTTACCCGCTCATGACAGGCTGTAGACGCTCGAGTCACGCCCCGGGGGTTGAAAAGAAGGTCCCCTTCTCCCCGTGTAGTCAGAGTGGCGCTGGCCACCACCCTCAAGAGTCAGATACACTTCTAGTAAATATAAATAGCCCAGAAAGTGAAGGAGAAAAAAGTCGCTAAGATAGCCGAATTGGTAAGGCATTCGACATGTAATCGAAAGGCGTGGGTTCGGTCCCCACTCTGGGCGCGTGTTTTTCTTTCTTTCTTTCTTCTGTATATTAAAAAAAATTTTAGTTCATTAACCGTAGTGAAAAAGAAAAGAGCCTAACGACACCCCTATGCCTCCTTTGGCGTTGTAGACTGCTGCCCTATCTTTCTGTATTTCCTCAACGAGCCCCTCATTTCCTTACTATATCACTCTGCGAAAGCCTAGCGAGGGTCTCGGTTCTGGCAGCCTTGATGCCTAGGTAGCATAAGAGGGCTTCCCGGAAGTTACCCGCTCATGACAGGCTGTAGACGCTCGAGTCACGCCCCGGGGGTTGAAAAGAAGGTCCCCTTCTCCCCGTGTAGTCAGAGTGGCGCTGGCCACCACCCTCAAGCGTCAGATACACTTCTAGTAAATATAAATAGCCCAGAAAGTGAAGGAGAACACAGTCGCCCAGATAGCCGAATTGGTAAGGCATTCGACATGTAATCGAAAGGCGTGGGTTCGGTCCCCACTCTGGGCGCGTGTTTTTCTTTCTTTCTTTCTTCTGTATATTAAAAAAATGTTTACTTCATTAACCTTAGTGAAAAAGAAAAGAGCCTAACCACACCCCTATGCCTCCTTTGGCGTTGTAGACTGCTGCCCTATCTTTCTGTATTTCCTCAATGAGCCCCTCATTTCCTTACTATATCATTCTGCGAAAGCCTAGCGAGGGTCTCGGTTCTGGCAGCCTTGATGCCTTGGTAGCATAAGAGGGCTTCCCGCCAGTTACCCGCTCATGACAGGCTGTAGACGCTCGAGTCACGCCCCAGGGCTTGAAAAGAAGGTCCCCTTCTCCCCGTGTAGTCAGAGTGGCGCTGGCCACCACCCTCAAGCGTCAGATACACTTCTAGTAAATATAAATAGCCCAGAAAGTGAAGGAGAACACAGTCGCCCAGATAGCCGAATTGGTAAGACATTCGACATGTAATCGAAAGGCGTGGGTTCGGTCCCCACTCTGGGCGCGTGTTTTTCTTTCTTTCTTTCTTCTGTATATTAAAAAAATGTTTACTTCATTAACCTTAGTGAAAAATAAAAGAGCCTAACCACACCCCTATGCCTCCTTTGGCGTTGTAGACTGCTGCCCTATCTTTCTGTATTTCCTCAACGAGCCCCTCATTTCCTTACTATATCATTCTGCGAAAGCCTAGCGAGGGTCTCGGTTCTAGCAGCCTTGATGCCTTGGTAGCATAAGAAGGCTTCCCGCCAGTTACCCGCTCATGACAGGCTGTAGACGCTCGAGTCACGCCCCGGGGCTTGAAAAGAAGGTCCCCTTCTCCCCGTGTAGTCAGAGTGGCGCTGGCCACCACCCTCAAGCGTCAGATACACTTCTAGTAAATATAAACAGCCCAGAAAGTGAAGGAGAACACAGTCGCCCAGATAGCCGAATTGGTAAGGCATTCGACATGTAATCAAAAGGCGTGGGTTCGGTCCCCATTCTGCGCGCGTGTTTTTCTTTCTTTCTTTCTTCTGTATATTAAAAAAATGTTTACTTCATTAACCTTAGTGAAAAAGAAAAGAGCCTATCCATACCCCTATGCCTCCTTTGGCGTTGTAGACTGCTGCCCTATCTTTCTGTATTTCCTCAACGAGCCCCTCGTTTCCTTACTATATCATTCTGCGAAAGCCTAGCGAGGGTCTCGGTCCTGGCTGCCTTGATGCCTAGGTAGCATAAGAGGGCTTCCCGCCAGTTACCCGCTCAGGACAGGCTGTAGACGCTCGAGTCACGCCCCGTGGGTTGAAAAGAAGGTCCCCTTCTCCCCGTGTAGTCAGAGTGGCGCTGGCCACCACCCTCAAGCGTCAGATACACTTCTAGTAAATATAAATAGCCCAGAAAGTGAAGGAGAACACAGTCGCCCAGATAGCCGAATTGGTAAGGCATTCGACATGTCATAGAAAGGCGTGGGTTCGGTCCCAACTCTGGGAGCGTGTTTTTCTTTCTTTCTTTCTTCTGTATATTAAACAAATGTTTACTTCATTAACCGTAGTGAAAAAGAAAAGAGCCTAACCACACCCCTATGCCTCCTTTGGCGTTGTATACTGCTGCCCTATCTTTCTGTATTTCCTCAACGAGCCCCTCATTTCCTTACTATATCATTCTGCGAAAGCCTAGCGAGGGTCTCGGTTCTGGCAGCCTTGATGCCTAGGTAGCATAAGAGGCCTTCCCGCCAGTTACCCGCTCATGACAGGCTGTAGACGCTCGAGTCACGCCCCGGGGGTTGAAAAGAAGGTCCCCTTCTCCCAGTGTAGTCAGAGTGGCGCTGGCCACCACCCTCAAGCGTCAGATAAACTTCTAGTAAATTTAAATAGCCCAGAAAGTGAAGCAGAACACAGTCGCCCAGATAGCCGAATTGGTAAGGCATTCGACATGTAATCGAAAGGCGTGGGTTCGGTCCCCACTCTGGACGCGTGTTTTTCTTTCTTTCTTTCTTCTGTATATTAAAAAAATGTTTACTTCATTAACCTTAGTGAAAAAGAAAAGAGCCTAACCACACCCCTATGCCTCCTTTGGCGTTGTAGACTGCTGCCCTATCTTTCTGTATTTCCTCAACGAGCCCCTCGTTTCCTTACTATATCATTCTGCGAAAGCCTAGCGAGGGTCTCGGTCCTGGCAGCCTTGATGCCTAGGTAGCATAAGAGGGCTTCCCGCCAGTTACCCGCTCATGACAGGCTGTAGACGCTCGAGTCACGCCCCGGGGGTTGAAAAGAAGGTCCCCTTCTCCCCGTGTAGTCAGAGTGGCGCTGGCCACCACCCTCAAGCGTCAGATACACTTCTACTAAATATAAATAGCCCAGAAAGTGAAGGAGAACACAGTCGCCCAGATAGCCGAATTGGTAAGGCATTCGACATGTCATCGAAAGGCGTGGGTTCGGTCCCCACTCTGGGCGCGTGTTTTTCTTTCTTTCTTTCTTCTGTATATTAAACAAATGTTTACTTCATTAACCGTAGTGAAAAAGAAAAGAGCCTAATCACACCCCTATGCCTCCTTTGGCGTTGTAGACTGCTGCCCTATCTTTCTGTATTTCCTCAACGAGCCCCTCATTTCCTTACTATATCATTCTGCGAAAGCCTAGCGAGGGCCTCGGTTCTGGCAGCCTTGATGCCTAGGTAGCATAAGAGGGCTTCCCGCCAGTTACCCGCTCATGACAGGCTGTAGACGCTCGAGTCACGCCCCGTGGGTTGAAAAGAAGGTCCCCTTCTCCCCGTGTAGTCAGAGTGGCGCTGGCCACCACCCTCAAGCGTCAGATACACTTCTAGTAAATATAAATAGCCCAGAAAGTGAAGGAGAACACAGTAGCCCAGATAGCCAAATTGGTAACGCATTCGACATGTAATCGAAAGGCGTGGGTTCGGTCCCCACTCTGGGCGCGTGTTTTTCTTTCTTTCTTTGTTCTGTATATTAAAAAAATGTTTACTTCATTAACCGTAGTGAAAAAGAAAAGAGCCTAACCACACCCCTATGCCTCCTTTGGCGTTGTAGACTGCTGCCCTATCTTTCTGTATTTCCTCAACGAGCACCTCATTTCCTTACTATATCATTCTGCGAAAGCCTGGCGAGGGTCTCGGTTCTGGCAGCCTTGATGCCTAGGTAGCATAAGAGGGCTTCCCGCCAGTTACCCGCTCATGACAGGCTGTAGACGCTCGAGTCACGCCCCGGGGGTTGAAAAGAAGGTCCCCTTCTCCCCGTGTAGTCAGAGTGGCGCTGGCCACCACCCTCAAGAGTCAGATACACTTCTAGTAAATATAAATAGCCCAGAAAGTGAAGGAGAAAAAAGTCGCTCAGATAGCCGAATTGGTAAGGCATTCGACATGTAATCGAAAGGCGTGGGTTCGGTCCCCACTCTGGGCGCGTGTTTTTCTTTCTTTCTTTCTTCTGTATATTAAAAAAATTTTTACTTCATTAACCGCAGTGAAAAAGAAAAGAGCCTAACCACACCCCTATGCCTCCTTTGGCGTTGTAGACTGCTGCCCTATCTTTCTGTATTTCCTCAACGAGCCCCTCATTTCCTTACTATATCACTCTGCGAAAGCCTAGCGAGGGTCTCGGTTCTGGCAGCCTTGATGCCTAGGTAGCATAAGAGGGCTTCCCGGCAGTTACCCGCTCATGACAGGCTGTAGACGCTCGAGTCACGCCCCGGGGGTTGAAAAGAAGGTCCCCTTCTCCCCGTGTAGTCAGAGTGGCGCTGGCCACCACCCTCAAGCGTCAGATACACTTCTAGTAAATATAAATAGCCCAGAAAGTGAAGGAGAACACAGTCGCCCAGATAGCCGAATTGGTAAGGCATTCGACATGTAATCGAAAGGCGTGGGTTCGGTCCCCACTCTGGGCGCGTGTTTTTCTTTCTTTCTTTCTTCTGTATATTAAAAAAATGTTTACTTCATTAACCTTAGTGAAAAAGAAAAGAGCCTAACCACACCCCTATGCCTCCTTTGGCGTTGTAGACTGCTGCCCTATCTTTCTGTATTTCCTCAACGAGCCCCTCGTTTCCTTACTATATCATTCTGCGAAAGCCTAGCGAGGGTCTTGGTCCTGGCAGCCTTGATGCCTAGGTAGCATAAGAGGGCTTCCCGCCAGTTACCCGCTCATGACAGGCTGTAGACGCTCGAGTCACGCCCCGGGGGTTTAAAAGAAGGTCCCCTTCTCCCCGTGTAGTCAGAGTGGCGCTGGCCACCACCCTCAAGCGTCAGATACACTTCTAGTAAATATAAATAGCCCAGAAAGTGAAGGAGAACAGAGTCACCCAGATAGCCGAATTGGTAAGGCATTCGACATGTCATCGAAAGGCGTGGGTTCGGTCCCAACTCTGGGCGCGTGTTTTACTTTCTTTCTTTCTTCTGTATATTAAACAAATGTTTACTTCATTAACCGTAGTGAAAAAGAAAAGAGCCTAACCACACCCCTATGCCTCCTTTGGTGTTGTAGACTGCTGCCCTATCTTTCTGTATTTCCTCAACGAGCCCCTCATTTCCTTACTATATCATTCTGCGAAAGCCTAGCGAGGGTCTCGGTTCTGGCAGCCTTGATGCCTAGGTAGCATAAGAGGCCTTCCCGCCAGTTACCCGCTCATGACAGGCTGTAGACGCTCGAGTCACGCCCCGGGGGTTGAAAAGAAGGTCCCCTTCTCCCCGTGTAGTCAGAGTGGCGCTGGCCACCACCCTCAAGCGTCAGATACACTTCTAGTAAATATAAATAGCCCAGAAAGTGAAGCAGAACACAGTCGCCCAGATAGCCGAATTGGTAAGGCATTCGACATGTAATCGAAAGGCGTGGGTTCGGTCCCCACTTTGGGCGCGTGTTTTTCTTTCTTTCTTTCTTCTGTATATTAAAAAAACGTTTACTTCATTAACCTTAGTGAAAAAGAAAAGAGCCTAACCACACCCCTATGCCTCCTTTGGCGTTGTAGACTGCTGCCCTATCTTTCTGTATTTCCTCAACGAGCCCCTCGTTTCCTTACTATATCATTCTGCGAAAGCCTAGCGAGGGTCTCGGTCCTGGTAGCCTTGATGCCTAGGTAGCATAAGAGGGCTTCCCGCCAGTTACCCGCTCATGACAGGCTGTAGACGCTCGAGTCACGCCCCGGGGGTTGAAAAGAAGGTCCCCTTCTCCCCGTGTAGTCAGAGTGGCGCTGGCCACCACCCTCAAGTGTCAGATACACTTCTAGTAAATATAAATAGCCCAGAAAGTGAAGGAGAACACAGTCGCCCAGATAGCCGAATTGGTAAGGCATTCGACATGTCATCGAAAGGCGTGGGTTCGGTCCCCACTCTGGGCGCGTGTTTTTCTTTCTTTCTTTCTTCTGTATATTAAACAAATGTTTACTTCATTAACCGTAGTGAAAAAGAAAAGAGCCTAACCACACCCCTATGCCTCCTTTGGCGTTGTAGACTGCTGCCCTATCTTTCTGTATTTCCTCAACGAGCCCCTCATTTCCTTACTATATCATTCTGCGAAAGCCTAGCGAGGGTCTCGGTTCTGGCAGCCTTGATGCCTAGGTAGCATAAGAGGCCTTCCCGCCAGTTACCCGCTCATGACAGGCTGTAGACGCTCGAGTCACGCCCCGGGGGTTGAAAAGAAGGTCCCCTTCTCCCCGTGTAGTCAGAGTGGCGCTGGCCACCACCCTCAAGCATCAGATACACTTCTAGTAAATATAAATAGCCCAGAAAGTGAAGGAGAACACAGTCGCCCAGATAGCCGAATTGGTAAGGCATTCGACATGTAATCGAAAGGCGTGGGTTCGGTCCCCACTCTGGGCGCGTGTTTTTCCTTCTTTCTTTGTTCTGTATATTAAAAAAATGTTTACTTCATTAACCGTAGTGAAAAAGAAAAGAGGCTAACCACACCCCTATGCCTCCTTTGGCGTTGTAGACTGCTGCCCTATCTTTCTGTATTTCCTCAACGAGCACCTCGTTTCCTTACTATATCATTCTGCGAAAGCCTAGCGAGGGTCTCGGTCCTGGCAGCCTTGATGCCTAGGTAGCATAAGAGGGCTTCCCGCCAGTTACCCGCTCATGACAGGCTGTAGACGCTCGAGTCACGCCCCGGGGGTTGAAAAGAAGGTCCCCTTCTCCCCGTGTAGTCAGAGTGGCGCTGGCCACCACCCTCAAGCGTCAGATACACTTCTAGTAAATATAAATAGCCCAGAAAGTGAAGGAGAACACAGTAGCCCAGATAGCCAAATTGGTAATGCATTCGACATCTAATCGAAAGGCGTGGGTTCGGTCCCCACTCTGGGCGCGTGTTTTTCTTTCTTTCTTTGTTCTGTATATTAAAAAAATGTTTACTTCATTAACCGTAGTGAAAAAGAAAAGAGCCTAACCACACCCCTATGCCTCCTTTGGCGTTGTAGACTGCTGCCCTATCTTTCTGTATTTCCTCAACGAGCACCTCATTTCCTTACTATATCATTCTGCGAAAGCCTGGCGAGGGTCTCGGTTCTGGCAGCCTTGATGCCTAGGTAGCATAAGAGGGCTTCCCGCCAGTTACCCGCTCATGACAGGCTGTAGACGCTCGAGTCACGCCCCGGGGGTTGAAAAGAAGGTCCCCTTCTCCCCGTGTAGTCAGAGTGGCGCTGGCCACCACCCTCAAGAGTCAGATACACTTCTAGTAAATATAAATAGCCCAGAAAGTGAAGGAGAAAAAAGTCGCTCAGATAGCCGAATTGGTAAGGCATTCGACATGTAATCGAAAGGCGTGGGTTCGGTCCCCACTCTGGGCGCGTGTTTTTCTTTCTTTCTTTCTTCTGTATATTAAAAAAATTTTTACTTCATTAACCGCAGTGAAAAAGAAAAGAGCCTAACCACACCCCTATGCCTCCTTTGGCGTTGTAGACTGCTGCCCTATCTTTCTGTATTTCCTCAACGAGCCCCTCATTTCCTTACTATATCACTCTGCGAAAGCCTAGCGAGGGTCTCGGTTCTGGCAGCCTTGATGCCTAGGTAGCATAAGAGGGCTTCCCGGCAGTTACCCGCTCATGACAGGCTGTAGACGCTCGAGTCACGCCCCGGGGGTTGAAAAGAAGGTCCCCTTCTCCCCGTGTAGTCAGAGTGGCGCTGGCCACCACCCTCAAGCGTCAGATACACTTCTAGTAAATATAAATAGCCCAGAAAGTGAAGGAGAACACAGTCGCCCAGATAGCCGAATTGGTAAGGCATTCGACATGTAATCGAAAGGCGTGGGTTCGGTCCCCACTCTGGGCGCGTGTTTTTCTTTCTTTCTTTCTTCTGTATATTAAAAAAATGTTTACTTCATTAACCTTAGTGAAAAAGAAAAGAGCCTAACCACACCCCTATGCCTCCTTTGGCGTTGTAGACTGCTGCCCTATCTTTCTGTATTTCCTCAACGAGCCCCTCGTTTCCTTACTATATCATTCTGCGAAAGCCTAGCGAGGGTCTTGGTCCTGGCAGCCTTGATGCCTAGGTAGCATAAGAGGGCTTCCCGCCAGTTACCCGCTCATTACAGGCTGTAGACGCTCGAGTCACGCCCCGGGGGTTTAAAAGAAGGTCCCCTTCTCCCCGTGTAGTCAGAGTGGCGCTGGCCACCACCCTCAAGCGTCAGATACACTTCTAGTAAATATAAATAGCCCAGAAAGTGAAGGAGAACAGAGTCACCCAGATAGCCGAATTGGTAAGGCATTCGACATGTCATCGAAAGGCGTGGGTTCGGTCCCAACTCTGGGCGCGTGTTTTTCTTTCTTTCTTTCTTCTGTATATTAAACAAATGTTTACTTCATTAACCGTAGTGAAAAAGAAAAGAGCCTAACCACACCCCTATGCCTCCTTTGGTGTTGTAGACTGCTGCCCTATCTTTCTGTATTTCCTCAACGAGCCCCTCATTTCCTTACTATATCATTCTGCGAAAGCCTAGCGAGGGTCTCGGTTCTGGCAGCCTTGATGCCTAGGTAGCATAAGAGGCCTTCCCGCCAGTTACCCGCTCATGACAGGCTGTAGACGCTCGAGTCACGCCCCGGGGGTTGAAAAGAAGGTCCCCTTCTCCCCGTGTAGTCAGAGTGGCGCTGGCCACCACCCTCAAGCGTCAGATACACTTCTAGTAAATATAAATAGCCCAGAAAGTGAAGCAGAACACAGTCGCCCAGATAGCCGAATTGGTAAGGCATTCGACATGTAATCGAAAGGCGTGGGTTCGGTCCCCACTTTGGGCGCGTGTTTTTCTTTCTTTCTTTCTTCTGTATATTAAAAAAACGTTTACTTCATTAACCTTAGTGAAAAAGAAAAGAGCCTAACCACACCCCTATGCCTCCTTTGGCGTTGTAGACTGCTGCCCTATCTTTCTGTATTTCCTCAACGAGCCCCTCGTTTCCTTACTATATCATTCTGCGAAAGCCTAGCGAGGGTCTCGGTCCTGGCAGCCTTGATGCCTAGGTAGCATAAGAGGGCTTCCCGCCAGTTACCCGCTCATGACAGGCTGTAGACGCTCGAGTCACGCCCCGGGGGTTGAAAAGAAGGTCCCCTTCTCCCCGTGTAGTCAGAGTGGCGCTGGCCACCACCCTCAAGTGTCAGATACACTTCTAGTAAATATAAATAGCCCAGAAAGTGAAGGAGAACACAGTCGCCCAGATAGCCGAATTGGTAAGGCATTCGACATGTCATCGAAAGGCGTGGGTTCGGTCCCCACTCTGGGCGCGTGTTTTTCTTTCTTTCTTTCTTCTGTATATTAAACAAATGTTTACTTCATTAACCGTAGTGAAAAAGAAAAGAGCCTAACCACACCCCTATGCCTCCTTTGGCGTTGTAGACTGCTGCCCTATCTTTCTGTATTTCCTCAACGAGCCCCTCATTTCCTTACTATATCATTCTGCGAAAGCCTAGCGAGGGCCTCGGTTCTGGCAGCCTTGATGCCTAGGTAGCATAAGAGGGCTTCCCGCCAGTTACCCGCTCATGACAGGCTGTAGACGCTCGAGTCACGCCCCGTGGGTTGAAAAGAAGGTCCCCTTCTCCCCGTGTAGTCAGAGTGGCGCTGGCCACCACCCTCAAGCATCAGATACACTTCTAGTAAATATAAATAGCCCAGAAAGTGAAGGAGAACACAGTCGCCCAGATAGCCGAATTGGTAAGGCATTCGACATGTAATCGAAAGGCGTGGGTTCGGTCCCCACTCTGGGCGCGTGTTTTTCCTTCTTTCTTTGTTCTGTATATTAAAAAAATGTTTACTTCATTAACCGTAGTGAAAAAGAAAAGAGGCTAACCACACCCCTATGCCTCCTTTGGCGTTGTAGACTGCTGCCCTATCTTTCTGTATTTCCTCAACGAGCACCTCGTTTCCTTACTATATCATTCTGCGAAAGCCTAGCGAGGGTCTCGGTCCTGGCAGCCTTGATGCCTAGGTAGCATAAGAGGGCTTCCCGCCAGTTACCCGCTCATGACAGGCTGTAGACGCTCGAGTCACGCCCCGGGGGTTGAAAAGAAGGTCCCCTTCTCCCTGTGTAGTCAGAGTGGCGCTGGCCACCACCCTGAAGCGTCAGATACACTTCTAGTAAATATAAATAGCCCAGAAAGTGAAGGAGAACACAGTAGCCCAGATAGCCAAATTGGTAATGCATTCGACATCTAATCGAAAGGCGTGGGTTCGGTCCCCACTCTGGGCGCGTGTTTTTCTTTCTTTCTTTGTTCTGTATATTAAAAAAATGTTTACTTCATTAACCGTAGTGAAAAAGAAAAGAGCCTAACCACACCCCTATGCCTCCTTTGGCGTTGTAGACTGCTGCCCTATCTTTCTGTATTTCCTCAACGAGCACCTCATTTCCTTACTATATCATTCTGCGAAAGCCTGGCGAGGGTCTCGGTTCTGGCAGCCTTGATGCCTAGGTAGCATAAGAGGGCTTCCCGCCAGTTACCCGCTCATGACAGGCTGTAGACGCTCGAGTCACGCCCCGGGGGTTGAAAAGAAGGTCCCCTTCTCCCCGTGTAGTCAGAGTGGCGCTGGCCACCACCCTCAAGAGTCAGATACACTTCTAGTAAATATAAATAGCCCAGAAAGTGAAGGAGAAAAAAGTCGCTCAGATAGCTGAATTGGTAAGGCATTCGACATGTAATCGAAAGGCGTGGGTTCGGTCCCCACTCTGGGCGCGTGTTTTTCTTTCTTTCTTTCTTCTGTATATTAAAAAAATTTTTACTTCATTAACCGTAGTGAAAAAGAAAAGAGCCTAACCACACCCCTATGCCTCCTTTGGCGTTGTAGACTGCTGTCCTATCTTTCTGTATTTCCTCAACGAGCCCCTCATTTCCTTACTATATCACTCTGCGAAAGCCTAGCGAGGGTCTCGGTTCTGCCAGCCTTGATGCCTAGGTAGCATAAGAGGGCTTCCCGCCAGTTACCCGCTCATGACAGGCTGTAGACGCTCGAGTCACGCCCCGGGGGTTGAAAAGAAGGTCCCCTTCTCCCCGTGTAGTCAGAGTGGCGCTGGCCACCACCCTCAAGCATCAGATACACTTCTAGTAAATATAAATAGCCCAGAAAGTGAAGCAGAACACAGTCGCCCAGATAGCCGAATTGGTAAGGCATTCGACATGTAATCGAAAGGCGTGGGTTCGGTCCCCACTCTGGGCGCGTGTTTTTCTTTCTTTCTTTCTTCTGTATATTAAAAAAATGTTTACTTCATTAACCTTAGTGAAAAAGAAAAGAGCCTAACCACACCCCTATGCCTCCTTTGGCGTTGTAGACTGCTGCCCTATCTTTCTGTATTTCCTCAACGAGCCCCTCGTTTCCTTACTATATCATTCTGCGAAAGCCTAGCGATGGTCTCGGTCCTGGCAGCCTTGATGCCTAGGTAGCATAAGAGGGCTTCCCGCCAGTTACCCGCTCATGACAGGCTGTAGACGCTCGAGTCACGCCCCGGGGGTTGAAAAGAAGGTCCCCTTCTCCCCGTGTAGTCAGAGTGGCGCTGGCCACCACCCTCAAGCGTCAGATACACTTCTAGTAAATATAAATAGCCCAGAAAGTGAAGGAGAACACAGTCGCCCAGATAGCCGAATTGGTAAGGCATTCGACATGTCATCGAAAGGCGTGGGTTCGGTCCCCACTCTGGGCGCGTGTTTTTCTTTCTTTCTTTCTTCTGTATATTAAACAAATGTTTACTTCATTAACCGTAGTGAAAAAGAAAAGAGCCTAACCACACCCCTATGCCTCCTTTGGCGTTGTAGACTGCTGCCCTATCTTTCTGTATTTCCTCAACGAGCACCTCATTTCCTTACTATATCATTCTGCGAAAGCCTGGCGAGGGTCTCGGTTCTGGCAGCCTTGATGCCTAGGTAGCATAAGAGGGCTTCCCGCCAGTTACCCGCTCATGACAGGCTGTAGACGCTCGAGTCACGCCCCGGGGGTTGAAAAGAAGGTCCCCTTCTCCCCGTGTAGTCAGAGTGGCGCTGGCCACCACCCTCAAGAGTCAGATACACTTCTAGTAAATATAAATAGCCCAGAAAGTGAAGGAGAAAAAAGTCGCTCAGATAATTGAATTGGTAAGGCATTCGACATGTAATCGAAAGGCGTGGGTTCGGTCCCCACTCTGGGCGCGTGTTTTTCTTTCTTTCTTTCTTCTGTATATTAAAAAAATGTTTACTTCATTACCTTAGTGAAAAAGAAAAGAGCCTAACCACACCCCTATGCCTCCTTTGGCGTTGTAGACTGCTGCCCTATCTTTCTGTATTTCCTCAACGAGCCCCTCGTTTCCTTACTATATCATTCTGCGAAAGCCTAGCGAGGGTCTCGGTCCTGGCAGCCTTGATGCCTAGGTAGCATAAGAGGGCTTCCCGCCAGTTACCCGCTCATGACAGGCTGTAGACGCTCGAGTCACGCCCCGGGGGTTGAAAAGAAGGTCCCCTTCTCCCCGTGTAGTCAGAGTGGCGCTGGCAACCACCCTCAAGCGTCAGATACACTTCTAGTAAATATAAATAGCCCAGAAAGTGAAGGAGAACACAGTCGCCCAGATAGCCGAATTGGTAAGGCATTCGACATGTCATCGAAAGGCGTGGGTTCGGTCCCCACTCTGTGCGCGTGTTTTTCTTTCTTTCTTTCTTCTGTATATTAAAAAAAATGTTTACTTCATTAACCGTAGTGAAAAAGAAAAGAGCCTAACCACACCCCTATGCCTCCTTTGGCGTTGTAGACTGCTGCCCTATCTTTCTGTATTTCCTCAACGAGCCTCTCATTTCCTTACTATATCATTCTGCGGAAGCCTAGCGAGGGTCTCGGTTCTGGCAGCCTTGATGCCAAGGTAGCATAAGAGTGCTTCCCGCCAGTAACCCGCTCATTACAGGCTGTAGACGCTCGAGTCACGCCCCGGGGGTTGAAAAGAAGGTCCCCTTCTCCCCGTGTAGTCAGAGTGGCGCTGGCCACCACCCTCAAGAGTCAGATACACTTCTAGTAAATATAAATAGCCCAGAAAGTGAAGGAGAACACAGTCGCTCAGATAGCCGAATTGGTAAGGCATTCGACATGTAATCGAAAGGCGTGGGTTCGGTCCCCACTCTGGGCGCGTGTTTTTCTTTCTTTCTTTCTTCTGTATATTAAACAAATGTTTACTTCATTAACCGTAGTGAAAAAGAAAAGAGCCTAACCACACCGCTATGCCTCCTTTGGCGTTGTAGACTGCTGCCCTATCTTTCTGTATTTCCTCAACGAGCCCCTCATTTCCTTACTATATCATTCTGCGAAAGCCTAGCGAGGGCCTCGGTTCTGGCAGCCTTGATGCCTAGGTAGCATAAGAGGGCTTCCCGCCAGTTACCCGCTCATGACAGGCTGTAGACGCTCGAGTCACGCCCCGTGGGTTGAAAAGAAGGTCCCCTTCTCCCCGTGTAGTCAGAGTGGCGCTGGCCACCACCCTCAAGCGTCAGATACACTTCTAGTAAATATAAATAGCCCAGAAAGTGAAGGAGAACACAGTCGCCCAGATAGCCGAATTGGTAAGGCATTCGACATGTAATCGAAAGGCGTGGGTTCGGTCCCCACTCTGGGCGCGTGTTTTTCTTTCTTTCTTTGTTCTGTATATTAAAAAAATGTTTACTTCATTAACGGTAGTGAAAAAGAAAAGAGCCTAACCACACCCCTATGCCTCCTTTGGCGTTGTAGACTGCTGCCCTATCTTTCTGTATTTCCTCAACGAGCACCTCATTTCCTTACTATATCATTCTGCGAAAGCCTAGCGAGGGTCTCGGTTCTGGCAGCCTTGATGCCTAGGTAGCATAAGAGGGCTTCCCGCCAGTTACCCGCTCATGACAGGCTGTAGACGCTCGAGTCACGCCCCGGGGGTTGAACAGAAGGTCCCCTTCTCCCCGTGTAGTCAGAGTGGCGCTGGCCACCACCCTCAAGCGTCAGATACACTTCTAGCAAATATAAATAGCCCATAAAGTGAAGGAGAACACAGTCGCCCAGATAGCCGAATTGGTAAGGCATTCGACATGTCATCGAAAGGCGTGGGTTCGGTCCCAACTCTGGGCGCGTGTTTTTCTTTCTTTCTTTCTTCTGTATATTAAACAAATGTTTACTTCATTAACCGTAGTGAAAAAGAAAAGAGCCTAACCACACCCCTATGCCTCCTTTGGTGTTGTAGACTGCTGCCCTATCTTTCTGTATTTCCTCAACGAGCCCCTCATTTCCTTACTATATCATTCTGCGAAAGCCTAGCGAGGGTCTCGGTTCTGGCAGCCTTGATGCCTAGGTAGCATAAGAGGCCTTCCCGCCAGTTACCCGCTCATGACAGGCTGTAGACGCTCGAGTCACGCCCCGGGGGTTGAAAAGAAGGTCCCCTTCTCCCCGTGTAGTCAGAGTGGCGCTGGCCACCACCCTCAAGCGTCAGATACACTTCTAGTAAATATAAATAGCCCAGAAAGTGAAGCAGAACACAGTCGCCCAGATAGCCGAATTGGTAAGGCATTCGACATGTAATCGAAAGGCGTGGGTTCGGTCCCCACTCTGGGCGCGTGTTTTTCTTTCTTTCTTTCTTCTGTATATTAAAAAAATGTTTACTTCATTAACCTTAGTGAAAAAGAAAAGAGCCTAACCACACCCCTATGCCTCCTTTGGCGTTGTAGACTGCTGCCCTATCTTTCTGTATTTCCTCAACGAGCCCCTCGTTTCCTTACTATATCATTCTGCGAAAGCCTAGCGAGGGTGTCGGTCCTGGCAGCCTTGATGCCTAGGTAGCATAAGAGGGCTTCCCGCCAGTTACCCGCTCATGACAGGCTGTAGACGCTCGAGTCACGCCCCGGGGGTTGAAAAGAAGGTCCCCTTCTCCCTGTGTAGTCAGAGTGGCGCTGGCCACCACCCTCAAGCGTCAGATACACTTCTAGTAAATATAAATAGCCCAGAAAGTGAAGGAGAACACAGTCACCCAGATAGCCGAATTGGTAAGGCATTCGACATGTCATCGAAAGGCGTGGGTTCGGTCCCCACTCTGGGCGCGTGTTTTTCTTTCTTTCTTTCTTCTGTATATTAAACAAATGTTTACTTCATTAACCGTAGTGAAAAAGAAAAGAGCCTAACCACACCCCTATGCCTCCTTTGGCGTTGTAGACTGCTGCCCTATCTTTCTGTATTTCCTCAACGAGCCCCTCATTTCCTTACTATATCATTCTGCGAAAGCCTAGCGAGGGCCTCGGTTCTGGCAGCCTTGATGCCTAGGTAACATAAGAGGGCTTCCCGCCAGTTACCCGCTCATGACAGGCTGTAGACGCTCGAGTCACGCCCCGTGGGTTGAAAAGAAGGTCCCCTTCTCCCCGTGTAGTCAGAGTGGCGCTGGCCACCACCCTCAAGCGTCATATACACTTCTAGCAAATATAAATAGCCCAGAAAGTGAAGGAGAACACAGTCGCCCAGATAGCCGAATTGGTAAGGCATTCGACATGTAATCGAAAGGCGTGGGTTCGGTCCCCACTCTGGGCGCGTGTTTTTCTTTCTTTCTTTCTTCTGTATATTAAAAAAATGTTTACTTCATTAACCTTAGTGAAAAAGAAAAGAGCCTAACCACACCCCTATGCCTCCTTTGGCGTTGTAGACTGCTGCCCTATCTTTCTGTATTTCCTCAACGAGCCCCTCGTTTTCTTACTATATCATTCTGCGAAAGCCTAGCGAGGGTCTCGGTCCTGGCAGCCTTGATGCCTAGGTAGCATAAGAGGGCTTCCCGCCAGTTACCCGCTCATGACAGGCTGTAGACGCTCGAGTCGCGCCCCGGGGGTTGAAAAGAAGGTCCCCTTCTCCCCGTGTAGTCAGAGTGGCGCTGGCCACCACCCTCAAGCGTCAGATACACTTCTAGTAAATATAAATAGCCCAGAAAGTGAAGGAGAACACAGTCGCCCAGATAGCCGAATTGGTAAGGCATTCGACATGTCATCGAAAGGCGTGGGTTCGGTCCCCACTCTGGGCGCGTGTTTTTCTTTCTTTCTTTCTTCTGTATATTAAACAAATGTTTACTTCATTAACCGTAGTGAAAAAGAAAAGAGCCTAACCACACCCCTATGCCTCCTTTGGCGTTGTAGACTGCTGCCCTATCTTTCTGTATTTCCTCAACGAGCCCCTCATTTCCTTACTATATCATTCTGCGAAAGCCTAGCGAGGGCCTCGGTTCTGGCAGCCTTGATGCCTAGGTAACATAAGAGGGCTTCCCGCCAGTTACCCGCTCATGACAGGCTGTAGACGCTCGAGTCACGCCCCGTGGGTTGAAAAGAAGGTCCCCTTCTCCCCGTGTAGTCAGAGTGGCGCTGGCCACCACCCTCAAGCGTCATATACACTTCTAGCAAATATAAATAGCCCAGAAAGTGAAGGAGAACACAGTCGCCCAGATAGCCGAATTGGTAAGGCATTCGACATGTCATCGAAAGGCGTGGGTTCGGTCCCAACTCTGGGCGCGTGTTTTTCTTTCTTTCTTTCTTCTGTATATTAAACAAATGTTTACTTCATTACCGTAGTGAAAAAGAAAAGAGCCTAACCACACCCCTATGCCTCCTTTGGTGTTGTACACTGCTGCCCTATCTTTCTGTATTTCCTCAACGAGCCCCTCATTTCCTTACTAAATCATTCTGCGAAAGCCTAGCGAGGGTCTCGGTTCTGGCAGCCTTGATGCCTAGGTAGCATAAGAGGCCTTCCCGCCAGTTACCCGCTCATGACAGGCTGTAGACGCTCGAGTCACGCCCCGGGGGTTGAAAAGAAGGTCCCCTTCTCCCCGTGTAGTCAGAGTGGCGCTGGCCACCACCCTCAAGCGTCAGATACACTTCTAGTAAATATAAATAGCCCAGAAAGTGAAGCAGAACACAGTCGCCCAGATAGCCGAATTGGTAAGGCATTCGACATGTAATCGAAAGGCGTGGGTTCGGTCCCCACTCTGGGCGCGTGTTTTTCTTTCTTTCTTTCTTCTGTATATTAAAAAAATGTTTACTTCATTAACCTTAGTGAAAAAGAAAAGAGCCTAACCACACCCCTATGCCTCCTTTGGCGTTGTAGACTGCTGCCCTATCTTTCTGTATTTCCTCAACGAGCCCCTCGTTTCCTTACTATATCATTCTGCGAAAGCCTAGCGAGGGTGTCGGTCCTGGCAGCCTTGATGCCTAGGTAGCATAAGAGGGCTTCCCGCCAGTTACCCGCTCATGACAGGCTGTAGACGCTCGAGTCACGCCCCGGGGGTTGAAAAGAAGGTCCCCTTCTCCCTGTGTAGTCAGAGTGGCGCTGGCCACCACCCTCAAGCGTCAGATACACTTCTAGTAAATATAAATAGCCCAGAAAGTGAAGGAGAACACAGTCACCCAGATAGCCGAATTGGTAAGGCATTCGACATGTCATCGAAAGGCGTGGGTTCGGTCCCCACTCTGGGCGCGTGTTTTTCTTTCTTTCTTTCTTCTGTATATTAAACAAATGTTTACTTCATTAACCGTAGTGAAAAAGAAAAGAGCCTAACCACACCCCTATGCCTCCTTTGGCGTTGTAGACTGCTGCCCTATCTTTCTGTATTTCCTCAACGAGCCCCTCATTTCCTTACTATATCATTCTGCGAAAGCCTAGCGAGGGCCTCGGTTCTGGCAGCCTTGATGCCTAGGTAGCATAAGAGGGCTTCCCGCCAGTTACCCGCTCATGACAGGCTGTAGACGCTCGAGTCACGCCCCGTGGGTTGAAAAGAAGGTCCCCTTCTCCCCGTGTAGTCAGAGTGGCGCTGGCCACCACCCTCAAGCGTCATATACACTTCTAGCAAATATAAATAGCCCAGAAAGTGAAGGAGAACACAGTCGCCCAGATAGCCGAATTGGTAAAGCATTCGACATGTAATCGAAAGGCGTGGGTTCGGTCCCCACTCTGTGCGCGTGTTTTTCTTTCTTTCTTTCTTCTGTATATTAAAAAAAATGTTTACTTCATTAACCGTAGTGAAAAAGAAAAGAGCCTAACCACACCCCTATGCCTCCTTTGGCGTTGTAGACTGCTGACCTATCTTTCTGTATTTCCTCAACGAGCCCCTCATTTCCTTACTATATCATTCTGCGGAAGCCTAGCGACGGTCTCGGTTCTGGCAGCCTTGATGCCAAGGTAGCATAAGAGTGCTTCCCGCCAGTTACCCGCTCATTACAGGCTGTAGACGCTCGAGTCACGCCCCGGGGGTTGAAAAGAAGGTCCCCTTCTCCCCGTGTAGTCAGAGTGGCGCTGGCCACCACCCCCAAGAGTCAGATACACTTCTAGTAAATATAAATAGCCCAGAAAATGAAGGAGAACACAGTCGCTCAGATAGCCGAATTGGTAAGGCATTCGACATGTAATCGAAAGGCGTGGGTTCGGTCCCCACTCTGGGCGCGTGTTTTTCTTTCTTTCTTTCTTCTGTATATTAAACAAATGTTTACTTCATTAACCGTAGTGAAAAAGAAAAGAGCCTAACCACACCGCTATGCCTCCTTTGGCGTTGTAGACTGCTGCCCTATCTTTCTGTATTTCCTCAACGAGCCCCTCATTTCCTTACTATATCATTCTGCGAAAGCCTAGCGAGGGCCTCGGTTCTGGCAGCCTTGATGCCTAGGTAGCATAAGAGGGCTTCCCGCCAGTTACCCGCTCATGACAGGCTGTAGACGCTCGAGTCACGCCCCGTGGGTTGAAAAGAAGGTCCCCTTCTCCCCGTGTAGTCAGAGTGGCGCTGGCCACCACCCTCAAGCGTCAGATACACTTCTAGTAAATATAAATAGCCCAGAAAGTGAAGGAGAACACAGTCGCCCAGATAGCCGAATTGGTAAGGCATTCGACATGTAATCGAAAGGCGTGGGTTCGGTCCCCACTCTGGGCGCGTGTTTTTCTTTCTTTCTTTGTTCTGTATATTAAAAAAATGTTTACTTCATTAACCGTAGTGAAAAAGAAAAGAGCCTAACCACACCCCTATGCCTCCTTTGGCGTTGTAGACTGCTGCCCTATCTTTCTGTATTTCCTCAACGAGCACCTCATTTCCTTACTATATCATTCTGCGAAAGCCTAGCGAGGGTCTCGGTTCTGGCAGCCTTGATGCCTAGGTAGCATAAGAGGGCTTCCCGCCAGTTACCCGCTCATGACAGGCTGTAGACGCTCGAGTCACGCCCCGGGGGTTGAACAGAAGGTCCCCTTCTCCCCGTGTAGTCAGAGTGGCGCTGGCCACCACCCTCAAGTGTCAGATACACTTCTAGCAAATATAAATAGCCCAGAAAGTGAAGGAGAACACAGTCGCCCAGATAGCCGAATTGGTAAGGCATTCGACATGTAATCGAAAGGCGTGGGTTCGGTCCCCACTCTGGGCGGGTGTTTTTCTTTCTTTCTTTCTTCTGTATATTAAAAAAATTTTTACTTCATTAACCGTAGTGAAAAAGAAAAGAGCCTAACGACACCCCTATGCCTCCTTTGGCGTTGTAGACTGCTGCCCTATCTTTCTGTATTTCCTCAACGAGCCCCTCATTTCCTTACTATATCATTCTGCGAAAGCCTAGCGAGGGTCTCTGTTCTGGCAGCCTTGATGCCTAGGTAGCATTAGAGGGCTTCCCGCCAGTTACCCGCTCATGACAGGCTGTAGACGCTCGAGTCACGCCCCGGGGGTTGAAAAGAAGGTCCCCTTCTCCCCGTGTAGTCAGAGTGGCACTGGCCACCACCCTCAAGCGTCAGATACACTTCTAATAAATATAAATAGCCCAGAAAGTGAAGGAGAACACAGTCGCCCAGATAGCCGAATTGGTAAGGCATTCGACATGTAATCGAAAGGCGTGGGTTCCGTCCCCACTCTGGGCGCGTGTTTTTCTTTCTTTCTTTCTTCTGTATATTAAAAAAATGTTTACTTCATTAACCGTAGTGAAAAAGAAAAGAGCCTAACCACACCCCTATGCCTCCTTTGGCGTTGTAGACTGCTGCCCTATCTTTCTGTATTTCCTCAACGAGCCCCTCATTTTCTTACTATATCATTCTGCGGAAGCCCAGCGAGGGTCTCGGTTCTGGCAGCCTTGATGCCTAGGTGGCATAAGAGTGCTTCCCGCCAGTTACCCGCTCATGACAGGCTGTAGACGCTCGAGTCACGCCCCGGGGGTTGAAAAGAAGGTCCCCTTCTCCCCGTGTAGTCAGAGTGGCGCTGGCCACCACCCTCAAGAGTCAGATACACTTCTAGTAAATATAAATAGCCCAGAAAGTGAAGGAGAACACAGTCGCTCAGATAGCCGAATTGGTAAGGCATTCGACATGTAATCGAAAGGCGTGGGTTCGGTCCCCACTCTGGGCGCGTGTTTTTCTTTCTTTCTTTCTTCTGTATATTAAACAAATGTTTACTTCATTAACCGTAGTGAAAAAGAAAAGAGCCTAACCACACCCCTATGCCTCCTTTGGCGTTGTAGACTGCTGCCCTATCTTTCTGTATTTCCTCAACGAGCCCCTCATTTCCTTACTATATCACTCTGCGAAAGTCTAGCGAGGGCCTCGGTTCTGGCAGCCTTGATGCCTAGGTAGCATAAGAGGGCTTCCCGCCAGTTACCCGCTCATGACAGGCTGTAGACGCTCGAGTCACGCCCCGTGGGTTGAAAAGAAGGTCCCCTTCTCCCCGTGTAGTCAGAGTGGCGCTCTCCACTACCCTCAAGCGTCAGATACACTTCTAGTAAATATAAATAGCCCAGAAAGTGAAGGAGAACACAGTCGCCCAGATAGCCGAATTGGTAAGGCATTCGATATGTAATCGAAAGGCGTGGGTTCCGTCCCCACTCTGGGCGCGTGTTTTTCTTTCTTTCTTTGTTCTGTATATTAAAAAAATGTTTACTTCATTAACCGTAGTGAAAAAGAAAAGAGCCTAACCACACCCCTATGCCTCCTTTGGCGTTGTAGACTGCTGCCCTATCTCTCTGTATTTCCTCAACGAGCACCTCATTTCCTTGCTATATCATTCTGCGAAAGCCTAGCGAGGGTCTCGGTTCTGGCAGCCTTGATGCCTAGGTAGCATAAGAGGGCTTCCCGCCAGTTACCCGCTCACGACAGGCTGTAGACGCTCGAGTCACGCCCCGGGGGTTGAAAAGAAGGTCCCCTTCTCCCCGTGTAGTCAGAGTGGCCCTGGCCACCACCCTCAAGAGTCAGATACACTTCTAGTAAATATAAATAGCCCAGAAAGTGAAGGAGAAAAAAGTCGCTCAGATAGCCGAATTGGTAAGGCATTCGACATGTAATCGAAAGGCGTGGGTTCGGTCCCCACTCTGGGCGCGTGTTTTTCTTTCTTTCTTTCTTCTGTATATTAAAAAAATGTTTACTTCATTAACCTTAGTGAAAAAGAAAAGAGCCTAACCACACCCCTATGCCTCCTTTGGCGTTGTAGACTGCTGCCCTATCTTTCTGTATTTCCTCAACGAGCCCCTCATTTCCTTACTATATCATTCTGCGAAAGCCTAGCGAGGGCCTCGGTTCTGGCAGCCTTGATGCCTAGGTAGCATAAGAGGGCTTCCCGCCAGTTACCCGCTCGTGACAGGCTGTAGACGCTCGAGTCACGCCCCGTGGGTTGAAAAGAAGGTCCCCTTCTCCCCGTGTAGTCAGAGTGGCGCTGGACACCACCCTCAAGCGTCATATACACTTCTAGCAAATATAAATAGCCCAGAAAGTGAAGGAGAACACAGTCGCCTAGATAGCCGAATTGGTAAAGCATTCGACATGTAATCGAAAGGCGTGGGTTCGGTCCCCACTCTGTGCGCGTGTTTTTCTTTCTTTCTTTCTTCTGTATATTAAAAAAAAATGTTTACTTCATTAACCGTAGTGAAAAAGAAAAGAGCCTAACCACACCCCTATGCCTCCTTTGGCGTTGTAGACTGCTGCCCTATCTTTCTGTATTTCCTCAACGAGCCCCTCATTTCCTTACTATATCATTCTGCGGAAGCCTAGCGAGGGTCTCGGTTCTGGCAGCCTTGATGCCAAGGTAGCATAAGAGTGCTTCCCGCCAGTTACCCGCTCATTACAGGCTGTAGACGCTCGAGTCACGCCCCGGGGGTTGAAAAGAAGGTCCCCTTCTCCCCGTGTAGTCAGAGTGGCGCTGGCCACCACCCTCAAGAGTCAGATACACTTCTAGTAAATATAAATAGCCCAGAAAGTGAAGGAGAACACAGTCGCTCAGATAGCCGAATTGGTAAGGCATTCGACATGTAATCGAAAGGCGTGGGTTCGGTCCCCACTCTGGGCGCGTGTTTTTCTTTCTTTCTTTCTTCTGTATATTAAAAAAATGTTTACTTCATTAACCGTAGTGAAAAAGAAAAGAGCCTAACCACACCCCTATGCCTCCTTTGGCGTTGTAGACTGCTGCCCTATCTTTCTGTATTTCCTCAACGAGCACCTCATTTCCTTACTATATCATTCTGCGAAAGCCTAGCGAGGGTCTCGGTTCTGGCAGCCTTGATGCCTAGGTAGCATAAGAGGGCTTCCCGCCAGTTACCCGCACATGACAGGCTGTAGACGCTCGAGTCACGCCCCGGGGGTTGAACAGAAGGTCCCCTTCTCCCCGTGTAGTCAGAGTGGCGCTGGCCACCACCCTCAAGCGTCAGATACACTTCTAGCAAATATAAATAGCCCAGAAAGTGAAGGAGAACACAGTCGCCCAGATAGCCGAATTGGTAAGGCATTCGACATGTAATCGAAAGGCGTGGGTTCGGTCCCCACTCTGGGCGGGTGTTTTTCTTTCTTTCTTTCTTCTGTATAATAAAAAAATTTTTACTTCATTAAACGTAGTGAAAAAGAAAAGAGCCTAACGACACCCCTATGCCTCCTTTGGCGTTGTAGACTGCTGCCCTATCTTTCTGTATTTCCTCAACGAGCCCCTCATTTCCTTACTATATCATTCTGCGAAAGCCTAGCGAGGGTCTCTGTTCTGGCAGCCTTGATGCCTAGGTAGCATTAGAGGGCTTCCCGCCAGTTACCCGCTCATGACAGGCTGTAGACGCTCGAGTCACGCCCCGGGGGTTGAAAAGAAGGTCCCCTTCTCATCGTGTAGTCAGAGTGGCACTGGCCACCACCCTCAAGCGTCAGATACACTTCTAATAAATATAAATAGCCCAGAAAGTGAAGGAGAACACAGTCGCCCAGATAGCCGAATTGGTAAGGCATTCGACATGTAATCGAAAGGCGTGGGTTTGGTCCCCACTCTGTGCGCGTGTTTTTCTTTCTTTCTTTCTTCTGTATATTAAAAAAATGTTTACTTCATTAACCGTAGTGAAAAAGAAAAGAGCCTAACCACACCCCTATGCCTCCTTTGGCGTTGTAGACTGCTGCCCTATCTTTCTGTATTTCCTCAACGAGCCCCTCATTTTCTTACTATATCATTCTGCGGAAGCCCAGCGAGGGTCTCGGTTCTGGCAGCCTTGATGCCTAGGTGGCATAAGAGTGCTTCCCGCCAGTTACCCGCTCATGACAGGCTGTAGACGCTCGAGTCACGCCCCGGAGGTTGAAAAGAAGGTCCCCTTCTCCCCGTGTAGTCAGAGTGGCGCTGGCCACCACCCTCAAGAGTCAGATACACTTCTAGTAAATATAAATAGCCCAGAAAGTGAAGGAGAACACAGTCGCCCAGATAGCCGAATTGGTAAGGCATTCGACATGTAATCGAAAGGCGTGGGTTCGGTCCCCACTCTGGGCGCGTGTTTTTCTTTCTTTCTTTGTTCTGTATATTAAAAAAATGTTTACTTCATTAACCGTAGTGAAAAAGAAAAGAGCCTAACCACACCCCTATGCCTCCTTTGGCGTTGTAGACTGCTGCCCTATCTTTCTGTATTTCCTCAACGAGCACCTCATTTCCTTACTATATCATTCTGCGAAAGCCTAGCGAGGGTCTCGGTTCTGGCAGCCTTGATGCCTAGGTAGCATAAGAGGGCTTCCCGCCAGTTACCCGCACATGACAGGCTGTAGACGCTCGAGTCACGCCCCGGGGGTTGAACAGAAGGTCCCCTTCTCCCCGTGTAGTCAGAGTGGCGCTGGCCACCACCCTCAAGCGTCAGATACACTTCTAGCAAATATAAATAGCCCAGAAAGTGAAGGAGAACACAGTCGCCCAGATAGCCGAATTGGTAAGGCATTCGACATGTAATCGAAAGGCGTGGGTTCGGTCCCCACTCTGGGCGGGTGTTTTTCTTTCTTTCTTTCTTCTGTATAATAAAAAAATTTTTACTTCATTAACCGTAGTGAAAAAGAAAAGAGCCTAACGACACCCCTATGCCTCCTTTGGCGTTGTAGACTGCTGCCCTATCTTTCTGTATTTCCTCAACGAGCCCCTCATTTCCTTACTATATCATTCTGCGAAAGCCTAGCGAGGGTCTCTGTTCTGGCAGCCTTGATGCCTAGGTAGCATTAGAGGGCTTCCCGCCAGTTACCCGCTCATGACAGGCTGTAGACGCTCGAGTCACGCCCCGGGGGTTGAAAAGAAGGTCCCCTTCTCATCGTGTAGTCAGAGTGGCACTGGCCACCACCCTCAAGCGTCAGATACACTTCTAATAAATATAAATAGCCCAGAAAGTGAAGGAGAACACAGTCGCCCAGATAGCCGAATTGGTAAGGCATTCGACATGTAATCGAAAGGCGTGGGTTTGGTCCCCACTCTGTGCGCGTGTTTTTCTTTCTTTCTTTCTTCTGTATATTAAAAAAATGTTTACTTCATTAACCGTAGTGAAAAAGAAAAGAGCCTAACCACACCCCTATGCCTCCTTTGGCGTTGTAGACTGCTGCCCTATCTTTCTGTATTTCCTCAACGAGCCCCTCATTTTCTTACTATATCATTCTGCGGAAGCCCAGCGAGGGTCTCGGTTCTGGCAGCCTTGATGCCTAGGTGGCATAAGAGTGCTTCCCGCCAGTTACCCGCTCATGACAGGCTGTAGACGCTCGAGTCACGCCCCGGGGGTTGAAAAGAAGGTCCCCTTCTCCCCGTGTAGTCAGAGTGGCGCTGGCCACCACCCTCAAGAGTCAGATACACTTCTAGTAAATATAAATAGCCCAGAAAGTGAAGGAGAACACAGTCGCCCAGATAGCCGAATTGGTAAGGCATTCGACATGTAATCGAAAGGCGTGGGTTCGGTCCCCACTCTGGGCGCGTGTTTTTCTTTCTTTCTTTGTTCTGTATATTAAAAAAATGTTTACTTCATTAACCGTAGTGAAAAAGAAAAGAGCCTAACCACACCCCTATGCCTCCTTTGGCGTTGTAGACTGCTGCCCTATCTTTCTGTATTTCCTCAACGAGCACCTCATTTCCTTACTATATCATTCTGCAAAAGCCTAGCGAGGGTCTCGGTTCTGGCAGCCTTGATGCCTAGGTAGCATAAGAGGGCTTCCCGCCAGTTACCCGCTCATGACAGGCTGTAGACGCTCGAGTCACGCCCCGGGGGTTGAACAGAAGGTCCCCTTCTCCCCGTGTAGTCAGAGTGGCGCTGGCCACCACCCTCAAGCGTCAGATACACTTCTAGCAAATATAAATAGCCCAGAAAGTGAAGGAGAACACAGTCGCCCAGATAGCCGAATTGGTAAGGCATTCGACATGTAATCGAAAGGCGTGGGTTCGGTCCCCACTCTGGGCGGGTGTTTTTCTTTCTTTCTTTCTTCTGTATATTAAAAAAATTTTTACTTCATTAACCGTAGTGAAAAAGAAAAGAGCCTAACGACACCCCTATGCCTCCTTTGGCGTTGTAGACTGCTGCCCTATCTTTCTGTATTTCCTCAACGAGCCCCTCATTTCCTTACTATATCATTCTGCGAAAGCCTAGCGAGGGTCTCTGTTCTGGCAGCCTTGATGCCTAGGTAGCATTAGAGGGCTTCCCGCCAGTTACCCGCTCATGACAGGCTGTAGACGCTCGAGTCACGCCCCGGGGGTTGAAAAGAAGGTCCCCTTCTCCCCGTGTAGTCAGAGTGGCACTGGCCACCACCCTCAAGCGTCAGATACACTTCTAATAAATATAAATAGCCCAGAAAGTGAAGGAGAACACAGTCGCCCAGATAGCCGAATTGGTAAGGCATTCGACATGTAATCGAAAGGCGTGGGTTCGGTCCCCACTCTGGGCGCGTGTTTTTCTTTCTTTCTTTCTTCTGTATATTAAACAAATGTTTACTTCATTAACCGTAGTGAAAAAGAAAAGAGCCTAACCACACCCCTATGCCTCCTTTGGCGTTGTAGACTGCTGCCCTATCTTTCTGTATTTCCTCAACGAGCCCCTCATTTCCTTACTATATCATTCTGCGGAAGCCTAGCGAGGGTCTCGGTTCTGGCAGCCTTGATGCCTAGGTAGCATAAGAGGGCTTCCCGCCAGTTACCCGCTCATGACAGGCTGTAGACGCTCGAGTCACGCCCCGTGGGTTGAAAAGAAGGTCCCCTTCTCCCCGTGTAGTCAGAGTGGCGCTGGCCACCACCCTCAAGCGTCAGATACACTTCTAGTAAATATAAATACCCCAGAAAGTGAAGGAGAACACAGTCGCCCAGATAGCCGAATTGGTAAGGCATTCGACATGTAATCGAAAGGCGTGGGTTCGGTCCCCACTCTGGGTGCGTGTTTTTCTTTCTTTCTTTGTTTTGTATATTAAAAAAATGTTTACTTCATTAACCGTAGTGAAAAAGAAAAGAGCCTAACCACACCCCTATGCCTCCTTTGGCGTTGTAGACTGCTGCCCTATCTTTCTGTATTTCCTCAACGAGCACCTCATTTCCTTACTATATCATTCTGCGAAAGCCTAGCGAGGGTCTCGGTTCTGGCAGCCTTGATGCCTAGGTAGCATAAGAGGGCTTCCCGCCAGTTACCCGCACATGACAGGCTGTAGACGCTCGAGTCACGCCCCGGGGGTTGAACAGAAGGTCCCCTTCTCCCCGTGTAGTCAGAGTGGCGCTGGCCACCACCCTCAAGCGTCAGATACACTTCTAGCAAATATAAATAGCCCAGAAAGTGAAGGAGAACACAGTCGCCCAGATAGCCGAATTGGTAAGGCATTCGACATGTAATCGAAAGGCGTGGGTTCGGTCCCCACTCTGGGCGGGTGTTTTTCTTTCTTTCTTTCTTCTGTATATTAAAAAAATTTTTACTTCATTAACCGTAGTGAAAAAGAAAAGAGCCTAACGACACCCCTATGCCTCCTTTGGCGTTGTAGACTGCTGCCCTATCTTTCTGTATTTCCTCAACGAGCCCCTCATTTCCTTACTATATCATTCTGCGAAAGCCTAGCGAGGGTCTCTGTTCTGGCAGCCTTGATGCCTAGGTAGCATTAGAGGGCTTCCCGCCAGTTACCCGCTCATGACAGGCTGTAGACGCTCGAGTCACACCCCGGGGGTTGAAAAGAAGGTCCCCTTCTCCCCGTGTAGTCAGAGTGGCACTGGCCACCACCCTCAAGCGTCAGATACACTTCTAATAAATATAAATAGCCCAGAAAGTGAAGGAGAACACAGTCGCCCAGATAGCCGAATTGGTAAGGCATTCGACATGTAATCGAAAGGCGTGGGTTCGGTCCCCACTCTGTGCGCGTGTTTTTCTTTCTTTCTTTCTTCTGTATATTAAAAAAATGTTTACTTCATTAACCGTAGTGAAAAAGAAAAGAGCCTAACCACACCCCTATGCCTCCTTTGGCGTTGTAGACTGCTGCCCTATCTCTCTGTATTTCCTCAACGAGCCCCTCATTTTCTTACTATATCATTCTGCGGAAGCCCAGCGAGGGTCTCGGTTCTGGCAGCCTTGATGCCTAGGTGGCATAAGAGTGCTTCCCGCCAGTTACCCGCTCATGACAGGCTGTAGACGCTCGAGTCACGCCCCGGGGGTTGAAAAGAAGGTCCCCTTCTCCCCGTGTAGTCAGAGTGGCGCTGGCCACCACCCTCAAGAGTCAGATACACTTCTAGTAAATATAAATAGCCCAGAAAGTGAAGGAGAACACAGTCGCTCAGATAGCCGAATTGGTAAGGCATTCGACATGTAATCGAAAGGCGTGGGTTCGGTCCCCACTCTGGGCGCGTGTTTTTCTTTCTTTCTTTCTTCTGTATATTAAACAAATGTTTACTTCATTAACCGTAGTGAAAAAGAAAAGAGCCTAACCACACCCCTATGCCTCCTTTGGCGTTGTAGACTGCTGCCCTATCTTTCTGTATTTCCTCAACGAGCCCCTCATTTCCTTACTATATCACTCTGCGAAAGTCTAGCGAGGGCCTCGGTTCTGGCAGCCTCGATGCCTAGGTAGCATAAGAGGGCTTCCCGCCAGTTACCCGCTCATGACAGGCTGTAGACGCTCGAGTCACGCCCCGTGGGTTGAAAAGAAGGTCCCCTTCTCCCCGTGTAGTCAGAGTGGCGCTGGCCACCACCCTCAAGCGTCAGATACACTTCTAGTAAATATAAATAGCCCAGAAAGTGAAGGAGAACACAGTCGCCCAGATAGCCGAATTGGTAAGGCATTCGACATGTAATCGAAAGGCGTGGGTTCCGTCCCCACTCTGGGCGCGTGTTTTTCTTTCTTTCTTTGTTCTGTATATTAAAAAAATGTTTACTTCATTAACCGTAGTGAAAAAGAAAAGAGCCTAACCACACCCCTATGCCTCCTTTGGCGTTGTAGACTGCTGCCCTATCTCTCTGTATTTCCTCAACGAGCCCCTCATTTCCTTACTATATCATTCTGCGGAAGCCTAGCGAGGGTCTCGGTTCTGGCAGCCTTGATGCCTAGGTGGCATAAGAGTGCTCCCCGCCAGTTACCCGCTCATGACAGGCTGTAGACGCTCGAGTCACGCCCCGGGGGTTGAAAAGAAGGTCCCCTTCTCCCCGTGTAGTCAGAGTGGCGCTGGCCACCACCCTCAAGAGTCAGATACACTTCTAGTAAATATAAATAGCCCAGAAAGTGAAGGAGAACACAGTCGCTCAGATAGCCGAATTGGTAAGGCATTCGACATGTCATCGAAAGGCGTGGGTTCGGTCCCCACTCTGGGCGCGTGTTTTTCTTTCTTTCTTTCTTCTGTATATTAAAAAAGTTTTTACTTCATTAACCGTAGTGAAAAAGAAAAGAGCCTAACCACACCCCTATGCCTCCTTTGGCGTTGTAGACTGCTGCCCTATCTTTCTGTATTTCCTCAACGAGCCCCTCATTTCCTTACTATATCACTCTGCGAAAGTCTAGCGAGGGCCTCGGTTCTGGCAGCCTCGATGCCTAGGTAGCATAAGAGGGCTTCCCGCCAGTTACCCGCTCATGACAGGCTGTACACGCTCGAGTCACGCCCCGTGGGTTGAAAAGAAGGTCCCCTTCTCCCCGTGTAGTCAGAGTGGCGCTGGCCACTACCCTCAAGCGTCAGATACACTTCTAGTAAATATAAATAGCCCAGAAAGTGAAGGAGAACACAGTCGCCCAGATAGCCGAATTGGTAAGGCATTCGATATGTAATCGAAAGGCGTGGGTTCCGTCCCCACTCTGGGCGCGTGTTTTTCTTTCTTTCTTTGTTCTGTATATTAAAAAAATGTTTATTTCATTAACCGTAGTGAAAAAGAAAAGAGCCTAACCACACCCCTATGCCTCCTTTGGCGTTGTAGACTGCTGCCCTATCTCTCTGTATTTCCTCAACGAGCACCTCATTTCCTTACTATATCATTCTGCGAAAGCCTAGCGAGGGTCTCGGTTCTGGCAGCCTTGATGCCTAGGTAGCATAAGAGGGCTTCCCGCCAGTTACCCGCTCATGACAGGCTGTAGACGCTCGAGTCACGCCCCGGGGGTTGAACAGAAGGTCCCCTTCTCTCCGTGTAGTCAGAGTGGCGCTGGCCACCACCCTCAAGCGTCAGATACACTTCTAGCAAATATAAATAGCCCAGAAAATGAAGGAGAACACAGTCGCCCAGATAGCCGAATTGGTAAGGCATTCGACATGTAATCGAAAGGCGTGGGTTCGGTCCCCACTCTGGGCGCGTGTTTTTCTTTCTTTCTTTCTTCTGTATATTAAAAAAATTTTTACTTCATTAACCGTAGTGAAAAAGAAAAGAGCCTAACCACACCCCTATGCCTCCTTTGGCGTTGTAGACTGCTGCCCTATCTTTCTGTATTTCCTCAACGAGCCCCTCATTTCCTTACTGTATCATTCTGCGGAAGCCTAGCGAGGGTCTCGGTTCTGGCAGCCTTGATGCCTAGGTGGCATAAGAGTGCTTCCCGCCAGTTACCCGCTCATGACAGGCTGTAGACGCTCGAGTCACGCCCCGGGGGTTGAAAAGAAGGTCCCCTTCTCCCCGTGTAGTCAGAGTGGCGCTGGCCACCACCCTCAAGAGTCAGATACACTTCTAGTAAATATAAATAGCCCAGAAAGTGAAGGAGAAAACAGTCGCTTAGATAGCCGAATTGGTAAGGCATTCGACATGTCATCGAAAGGCGTGGGTTCGGTCCCCACTCTGGGCGCGTGTTTTTCTTTCTTTCTTTCTTCTGTATATTAAAAAAGTTTTTACTTCATTAACCGTAGTGAAAAAGAAAAGAGCCTAACCACACCCCTATGCCTCCTTTGGCGTTGTAGACTGCTGCCCTATCTTTCTGTATTTCCTCAACGAGCCCCTCATTTCCTTACTATATCATTCTGCGATAGCCTAGCGAGGGTCTCTGTTCTGGCAGCCTTGATGCCTAGGTAGCATTAGAGGGCTTCCCGCCAGTTACCCGCTCATGACAGGCTGTAGACGCTCCAGTCACGCCCCGGGGGTTGAAAAGAAGGTCCCCTTCTCCCCGTGTAGTCAGAGTGGCACTGGCCACCACCCTCAAGCGTCAGATACACTTCTAATAAATATAAATAGCCCAGAAAGTGAAGGAGAACACAGTCGCCCAGATAGCCGAATTGGTAAGGCATTCGACATGTAATCGAAAGGCGTGGGTTCGGTCCCCACTCTGTGCGCGTGTTTTTCTTTCTTTCTTTCTTCTGTATATTAAAAAAAATGTTTACTTCATTACCGTAGTGAAAAAGAAAAGAGCCTAACCACACCCCTATGCCTCCTTTGGCGTTGTAGACTGCTGCCCTATCTTTCTGTATTTCCTCAACGAGCCCCTCATTTCCTTACTATATCACTCTGCGAAAGCCTAGCGAGGGTCTCGGTTCTGGCAGCCTTGATGCCTAGGTAGCATAAGAGGGCTTCCCGCCAGTTACCCGCTCATGACAGGCTGTAGACGCTCGAGTCACGCCCCGGGGGTTGAAAAGAAGGTCCCCTTCTCCCCGTGTAGTCAGAGTGGTGCTGGCCACCACCCTCAAGAGTCAGATACACTTCTAGTAAATATAAATAGCCCAGACAGTGAAGGAGAACACAGTCGCTCAGATAGCCGAATTGGTAAGGCATTCGACATGTCATCGAAAGGCGTGGGTTCGGTCCCCACTCTGGGCGCGTGTTTTTGTTTCTTTCTTTCTTCTGTATATTAAAAAAGTTTTTACTTCATTAACCGTAGTGAAAAAGAAAAGAGCCTAACCACACCCCTATGCCTCCTTTGGCGTTGTAGACTGCTGCCCTATCTTTCTGTATTTCCTCAACGAGCCCCTCATTTCCTTACTATATCATTCTGCGATAGCCTAGCGAGGGTCTCTGTTCTGGCAGCCTTTATGCCTAGGTAGCATTAGAGGGCTTCCCGCCAGTTACCCGCTCATGACAGGCTGTAGACGCTCGAGTCACGCCCCGGAGGTTGAAAAGAAGGTCCCCTTCTCCCCGTGTAGTCAGAGTGGCACTGGCCACCACCCTCAAGCGTCAGATACACTTCTAATAAATATAAATAGCCCAGAAAGTGAAGGAGAACACAGTCGCCCAGATAGCCGAATTGGTAAGGCATTCGACATGTAATCGAAAGGCGTGGGTTCGGTCCCCACTCTGTGCGCGTGTTTTTCTTTCTTTCTTTCTTCTGTATATTAAAAAAATGTTTACTTCATTAACCGTAGTGAAAAAGAAAAGAGCCTAACCACACCCCTATGCCTCCTTTGGCGTTGTAGACTGCTGCCCTATCTTTCCGTATTTCCTCAACGAGCCCCTCATTTCCTTACTATATCACTCTGCGAAAGCCTAGCGAGGGTCTCGGTTCTGGCAGCATTGATGTCTAGGTAGCATAAGAGGGCTTCCCGCCAGTTACCCGCTCATGACAGGCTGTAGACGCTCGAGTCACGCCCCGGGGGTTGAAAAGAAGGTCCCCTTCTCCCCGTGTTGTCAGAGTGGCGCTGGCCACCACCCTCAAGCGTCAGATACACTTCTAGTAAATATAAATAGACCAGAAAGTGAAGGAGAACACAGTCACCCCGATAGCCGATTTGGTAAGGCATTCGACATGTAATCGAAAGGCGTGGGTTCGGTCCCCACGGTGGGCGCGTGTTTTTCTTTCTTTCTTTCTTCTGTATATTAAAAAAATGTTTACTTCATTAACCTTAGTGAAAAAGAAAAGAGCCTAACCACACCCCTATGCCTCCTTTGGCGTTGTAGACTGCTGCCCTAATTTTCTGTATTTCCTCAACGAGCCCCTCATTTCCTTACTATATCATTCTGCGAAAGCCTAGCGAGGGTCTCGGTTCTGGCAGCCTTGATGCCTTGGTAGCATAAGAGGGCTTCCCGCCAGTTACCCGCTCATGACAGGCTGTAGACGCTCGAGTCACGCCCCGGGGCTTGAAAAGAAGGTCCCCTTCTCCCCGTGTAGTCAGAGTGGCGCTGGCCACCACCCTCAAGCGTCATATACACTTCTAGCAAATATAAATAGCCCAGAAAGTGAAGGAGAACACAGTCGCCTAGATAGCCGAATTGGTAAAGCATTCGACATGTAATCGAAAGGCGTGGGTTCGGTCCCCACTCTGTGCGCGTGTTTTTCTTTCTTTCTTTCTTCTGTATATTAAAAAAAATGTTTACTTCATTAACCGTAGTGAAAAAGAAAAGAGCCTAACCACACCCCTATGCCTCCTTTGGCGTTGTAGACTGCTGCCCTATCTTTCTGTATTTCCCCAACGAGCCCCTCATTTCCTTACTATATCATTCTGCGGAAGCCTAGCGAGGGTCTCGGTTCTGGCAGCCTTGATGCCAAGGTAGCATAAGAGTGCTTCCCGCCAGTTACCCGCTCATTACAGGCTGTAGACGCTCGAGTCACGCCCCGGGGGTTGAAAAGAAGGTCCCCTTCTCCCCGTGTAGTCAGAGTGGCGCTGGCCACCACCCTCAAGAGTCAGATACACTTCTAGTAAATATAAATAGCCCAGAAAGTGAAGGAGAACACAGTCGCTCAGATAGCCGAATTGGTAAGGCATTCGACATGTAATCGAAAGGCGTGGGTTCGGTCCCCACTCTGGGCGCGTGTTTTTCTTTCTTTCTTTCTTCTGTATATTAAACAAATGTTTACTTCATTAACCGTAGTGAAAAAGAAAAGAGCCTAACCACACCGCTATGCCTCCTTTGGCGTTGTAGACTGCTGCCCTATCTGTCTGTATTTCCTCAACGAGCCCCTCATTTCCTTACTATATCATTCTGCGAAAGCCTAGCGAGGGCCTCGGTTCTGGCAGCCTTGATGCCTAGGTAGCATAAGAGGGCTTCCCGCCAGTTACCCGCTCATGACAGGCTGTAGACGCTCGAGTCACGCCCCGTGGGTTGAAAAGAAGGTCCCCTTCTCCCCGTGTAGTCAGAGTGGCACTGGCCACCACCCTCAAGCGTCAGATACACTTCTAATAAATATAAATAGCCCAGAAAGTGAAGGAGAACACAGTCGCCCAGATAGCCGAATTGGTAAGGCATTCGACATGTAATCGAAAGGCGTGGGTTCGGTCCCCACTCTGTGCGCGTGTTTTTCTTTCTTTCTTTCTTCTGTATATTAAAAAAATGTTTACTTCATTAACCGTAGTGAAAAAGAAAAGAGCCTAACCACACCCCTATGCCTCCTTTGGCGTTGTAGACTGCTGCCCTATCTCTCTGTATTTCCTCAACGAGCCCCTCATTTTCTTACTATATCATTCTGCGGAAGCCCAGCGAGGGTCTCGGTTCTGGCAGCCTTGATGCCTAGGTGGCATAAGAGTGCTTCCCGCCAGTTACCCGCTCATGACAGGCTGCAGACGCTCGAGTCACGCCCCGGGGGTTGAAAAGAAGGTCCCCTTCTCCCCGTGTAGTCAGAGTGGCGCTGGCCACCACCCTCAAGAGTCAGATACACTTCTAGTAAATATAAATAGCCCAGAAAGTGAAGGAGAACACAGTCGCTCAGATAGCCGAATTGGTAAGGCATTCGACATGTAATCGAAAGGCGTGGGTTCGGTCCCCACTCTGGGCGCGTGTTTTTCTTTCTTTCTTTCTTCTGTATATTAAACAAATGTTTACTTCATTAACCGTAGTGAAAAAGAAAAGAGCCTAACCACACCCCTATGCCTCCTTTGGCGTTGTAGACTGCTGCCCTATCTTTCTGTATTTCCTCAACGAGCCCCTCATTTCCTTACTATATCACTCTGCGAAAGTCTAGCGAGGGCCTCGGTTCTGGCAGCCTCGATGCCTAGGTAGCATAAGAGGGCTTCCCGCCAGTTACCCGCTCATGACAGGCTGTAGACGCTCGAGTCACGCCCCGTGGGTTGAAAAGAAGGTCCCCTTCTCCCCGTGTAGTCAGAGTGGCGCTGGTCACCACCCTCAAGCGTCAGATACACTTCTAGTAAATATAAATAGCCCAGAAAGTGAAGGAGAACACAGTCGCCCAGATAGCCGAATTGGTAAGGCATTCGACATGTAATCGAAAGGCGTGGGTTCCGTCCCCACTCTGGGCGCGTGTTTTTCTTTCTTTCTTTGTTCTGTATATTAAAAAAATGTTTACTTCATTAACCGTAGTGAAAAAGAAAAGAGCCTAACCACACCCCTATGCCTCCTTTGGCGTTGTAGACTGCTGCCCTATCTCTCTGTATTTCCTCAACGAGCCCCTCATTTCCTTACTATATCATTCTGCGGAAGCCTAGCGAGGGTCTCGGTTCTGGCAGCCTTGATGCCTAGGTGGCATAAGAGTGCTCCCCGCCAGTTACCCGCTCATGACAGGCTGTAGACGCTCGAGTCACGCCCCGGGGGTTGAAAAGAAGGTCCCCTTCTCCCCGTGTAGTCAGAGTGGCGCTGGCCACCACCCTCAAGAGTCAGATACACTTCTAGTAAATATAAATAGCCCAGAAAGTGAAGGAGAACACAGTCGCTCAGATAGCCGAATTGGTAAGGCATTCGACATGTCATCGAAAGGCGTGGGTTCGGTCCCCACTCTGGGCGCGTGTTTTTCTTTCTTTCTTTCTTCTGTATATTAAAAAAGTTTTTACTTCATTAACCGTAGTGAAAAAGAAAAGAGCCTAACCACACCCCTATGCCTCCTTTGGCGTTGTAGACTGCTGCCCTATCTTTCTGTATTTCCTCAACGAGCCCCTCATTTCCTTACTATATCATTCGGCGATAGCCTAGCGAGGGTCTCTGTTCTGGCAGCCTTGATGCCTAGGTAGCATTAGAGGGCTTCCCGCCAGTTACCCGCTCATGACAGGCTGTACACGCTCGAGTCACGCCCCGGGGGTTGAAAAGAAGGTCCCCTTCTCCCCGTGTAGTCAGAGTGGCACTGGCCACCACCCTCAAGCGTCAGATACACTTCTAATAAATATAAATAGCCCAGAAAGTGAAGGAGAACACAGTCGCCCAGATAGCCGAATTGGTAAGGCATTCGACATGTAATCGAAAGGCGTGGGTTCGGTCCCCACTCTGTGCGCGTGTTTTTCTTTCTTTCTTTCTTCTGTATATTAAAAAAATGTTTACTTCATTAACCGTAGTGAAAAAGAAAAGAGCCTAACCACACCCCTATGCCTCCTTTGGCGTTGTAGACTGCTGCCCTATCTTTCTGTATTTCCTCAACGAGCCCCTCATTTCCTTACTATATCACTCTGCGAAAGCCTAGCGAGGGTCTCGGTTCTGGCAGCCTTGATGCCTAGGTAGCATAAGAGGGCTTCCCGCCAGTTACCCGCTCATGACAGGCTGTAGACGCTCGAGTCACGCCCCGTGGGTTGAAAAGAAGGTCCCCTTCTCCCCGTGTAGTCAGAGTGGCGCTGGCCACTACCCTCAAGCGTCAGATACACTTCTAGTAAATATAAATAGCCCAGAAAGTGAAGGAGAACACAGTCGCCCAGATAGCCGAATTGGTAAGGCATTCGATATGTAATCGAAAGGCGTGGGTTCCGTCCCCACTCTGGGCGCGTGTTTTTCTTTCTTTCTTGGTTCTGTATATTAAAAAAATGTTTACTTCATTAACCGTAGTGAAAAAGAAAAGAGCCTAACCACACCCCTATGCCTCCTTTGGCGTTGTAGACTGCTGCCCTATCTCTCTGTATTTCCTCAACGAGCACCTCATTTCCTTACTATATCATTCTGCGAAAGCCTAGCGAGGGTCTCGGTTCTGGCAGCCTTGATGCCTAGGTAGCATAAGAGGGCTTCCCGCCAGTTACCCGCTCATGACAGGCTGTAGACGCTCGAGTCACGCCCCGGGGGTTGAACAGAAGGTCCCCTTCTCTCCGTGTAGTCAGAGTGGCGCTGGCCACCACCCTCAAGAGTCAGATACACTTCTAGTAAATATAAATAGCCCAGAAAGTGAAGGAGAAAACAGTCGCTTAGATAGCCGAATTGGTAAGGCATTCGACATGTCATCGAAAGGCGTGGGTTCGGTCCCCAGTCTGGGCGCGTGTTTTTCTTTCTTTCTTTCTTCTGTATATTAAAAAAGTTTTTACTTCATTAACCGTAGTGAAAAAGAAAAGAGCCTAACCACACCCCTATGCCTCCTTTGGCGTTGTAGACTGCTGCCCTATCTTTCTGTATTTCCTCAACGAGCCCCTCATTTCCTTACTATATCATTCTGCGATAGCCTAGCGAGGGTCTCTGTTCTGGCAGCCTTGATGCCTAGGTAGCATTAGAGGGCTTCCCGCCAGTTACCCGCTCATGACAGGCTGTAGACGCTCGAGTCACGCCCCGAGGGGTTGAAAAGAAGGTCCCCTTCTCCCCGTGTAGTCAGAGTGGCACTGGCCACCACCCTCAAGCGTCAGATACACTTCTAATAAATATAAATAGCCCAGAAAGTGAAGGAGAACACAGTCGCCCAGATAGCCGAATTGGTAAGGCATTCGACATGTAATCGAAAGGCGTGGGTTCGGTCCCCACTCTGTGCGCGTGTTTTTCTTTCTTTCTTTCTTCTGTATATTAAAAAAATGTTTACTTCATTAACCGTAGTGAAAAAGAAAAGAGCCTAACCACACCCCTATGCCTCCTTTGGCGTTGTAGACTGCTGCCCTATCTTTCTGTATTTCCTCAACGAGCCCCTCATTTCCTTACTATATCACTCTGCGAAAGCCTAGCGAGGGTCTCGGTTCTGGCAGCCTTGATGCCTAGGTAGCATAAGAGGGCTTCCCGCCAGTTACCCGCTCATGACAGGATGTAGACGCTCGAGTCACGCCCCGGGGGTTGAAAAGAAGGTCCCCTTCTCCCCGTGTAGTCAGAGTGGCGCTGGCCACCACCCTCAAGAGTCAGATACACTTCTAGTAAATATAAATAGCCCAGAAAGTGAAGGAGAACACAGTCGCTCAGATAGCCGAATTGGTAAGGCATTCGACATGTCATCGAAAGGCGTGGGTTCGGTCCCCACTCTGGGCGCGTGTTTTTCTTTCTTTCTTTCTTCTGTATATTAAAAAAGTTTTTACTTCATTAACCGTAGTGAAAAAGAAAAGAGCCTAACCACACCCCTATGCCTCCTTTGGCATTGTAGACTGCTGCCCTATCTTTCTGTATTTCCTCAACGAGCCCCTCATTTCCTTACTATATCATTCTGCGATAGCCTAGCGAGGGTCTCTGTTCTGGCAGCCTTGATGCCTAGGTAGCATTAGAGGGCTTCCCGCCAGTTACCCGCTCATGACAGGCTGTAGACGCTCGAGTCACGCCCCGGGGGTTGAAAAGAAGGTCCCCTTCTCCCCGTGTAGTCAGAGTGGCACTGGCCACCACCCTCAAGCGTCAGATACACTTCTAATAAATATAAATAGCCCAGAAAGTGAAGGAGAACACAGTCGCCCAGATAGCCGAATTGGTAAGGCATTCGACATGTAATCGAAAGGCGTGGGTTCGGTCCCCACTCTGGGCGCGTGTTTTTCTTTCTTTCTTTCTTCTGTATATTAAAAAAATGTTTACTTCATTAACCGTAGTGAAAAAGAAAAGAGCCTAACCACACCCCTATGCCTCCTTTGGCGTTGTAGACTGCTGCCCTATCTTTCTGTATTTCCTCAACGAGCCCCTCATTTCCTTACTATATCACTCTGCGAAAGCCTAGCGAGGGTCTCGGTTCTGGCAGCCTTGATGTCTAGGTAGCATAAGAGGGCTTCCCGCCAGTTACCCGCTCATGACAGGCTGTAGACGCTCGAGTCACGCCCCGGGGGTTGAAAAGAAGGTCCCCTTCTCCCCGTGTTGTCAGAGTGGCGCTGGCCACCACCCTCAAGCGTCAGATACACTTCTAGTAAATATAAATAGACCAGAAAGTGAAGGAGAACACAGTCGCCCCGATAGCCGATTTGGTAAGGCATTCGACATGTAATCGAAAGGCGTGGGTTCCGTCCCCACTCTGGGCGCGTGTTTTTCTTTCTTTCTTTGTTCTGTATATTAAAAAAATGTTTACTTCATTAACCGTAGTGAAAAAGAAAAGAGCCTAACCACACCCCTATGCCTCCTTTGGCGTTGTAGACTGCTGCCCTATCTTTCTGTATTTCCTCAACGAGCCCCTCATTTCCTTACTATATCACTCTGCGAAAGTCTAGCGAGGGCCTCGGTTCTGGCAGCCTCGATGCCTAGGTAGCATAAGAGGGCTTCCCGCCAGTTACCCGCTCATGACAGGCTGTAGACGCTCGAGTCACGCCCCGTGGGTTGAAAAGAAGGTCCCCTTCTCCCCGTGTAGTCAGAGTGGCGCTGGCCACCACCCTCAAGCGTCAGATACACTTCTAGTAAATATAAATAGCCCAGAAAGTGAAGGAGAACACAGTCGCCCCGATAGCCGATTTGGTAAGGCATTCGACATGTAATCGAAAGGCGTGGGTTCCGTCCCCACTCTGGGCGCGTGTTTTTCTTTCTTTCTTTGTTCTGTATATTAAAAAAATGTTTACTTCATTAACCGTAGTGAAAAAGAAAAGAGCCTAACCACACCCCTATGCCTCCTTTGGCGTTGTAGACTGCTGCCCTATCTTTCTGTATTTCCTCAACGAGCCCCTCATTTCCTTACTATATCACTCTGCGAAAGTCTAGCGAGGGCCTCGGTTCTGGCAGCCTCGATGCCTAGGTAGCATAAGAGGGCTTCCCGCCAGTTACCCGCTCATGACAGGCTGTAGACGCTCGAGTCACGCCCCGTGGGTTGAAAAGAAGGTCCCCTTCTCCCCGTGTAGTCAGAGTGGCGCTGGCCACCACCCTCAAGCGTCAGATACACTTCTAGTAAATATAAATAGCCCAGAAAGTGAAGGAGAACACAGTCGCCCAGATAGCCGAATGGGTAAGGCATTCGACATGTAATCGAAAGGCGTGGGTTCCGTCCCCACTCTGGGCGCGTTTTTCTTTCTTTCTTTGTTCTGTATATTAAAAAAATGTTTACTTCATTAACCGTAGTGAAAAAGAAAAGAGCCTAACCACACCCCTATGCCTCCTTTGGCGTTGTAGACTGCTGCCCTTTCTCTCTGTATTTCCTCAACGAGCCCCTCATTTCCTTACTATATCATTCTGCGGAAGCCTAGCGAGGGTCTCGGTTCTGGCAGCCTTGATGCCTAGGTGGCATAAGAGTGCTCCCCGCCAGTTACCCGCTCATGACAGGCTGTAGACGCTCGAGTCACGCCCCGGGGGTTGAAAAGAAGGTCCCCTTCTCCCCGTGTAGTCAGAGTGGCGCTGGCCACCACCCTCAAGAGTCAGATACACTTCTAGTAAATATAAATAGCCCAGAAAGTGAAGGAGAACACAGTCGCTCAGATAGCCGAATTGGTAAGGCATTCGACATGTCATCGAAAGGCGTGGGTTCGGTCCCCACTCTGGGCGCGTGTTTTTCTTTCTTTCTTTCTTCTGTATATTAAAAAAGTTTTTACTTCATTAACCGTAGTGAAAAAGAAAAGAGCCTAACCACACCCCTATGCCTCCTTTGGCGTTGTAGACTGCTGCCCTATCTTTCTGTATTTCCTCAACGAGCCCCTCATTTCCTTACTATATCATTCGGCGATAGCCTAGCGAGGGTCTCTGTTCTGGCAGCCTTGATGCCTAGGTAGCATTAGAGGGCTTCCCGCCAGTTACCCGCTCATGACAGGCTGTACACGCTCGAGTCACGCCCCGGGGGTTGAAAAGAAGGTCCCCTTCTCCCCGTGTAGTCAGAGTGGCACTGGCCACCACCCTCAAGCGTCAGATACACTTCTAATAAATATAAATAGCCCAGAAAGTGAAGGAGAACACAGTCGCCCAGATAGCCGAATTGGTAAGGCATTCGACATGTAATCGAAAGGCGTGGGTTCGGTCCCCACTCTGTGCGCGTGTTTTTCTTTCTTTCTTTCTTCTGTATATTAAAAAAAATGTTTACTTCATTAACCGTAGTGAAAAAGAAAAGAGCCTAACCACACCCCTATGCCTCCTTTGGCGTTGTAGACTGCTGCCCTATCTTTCTGTATTTCCTCAACGAGCCCCTCATTTCCTTACTATATCACTCTGCGAAAGCCTAGCGAGGGTCTCGGTTCTGGCAGCCTTGATGCCTAGGTAGCATAAGAGGGCTTCCCGCCAGTTACCCGCTCATGACAGGCTGTAGACGCTCGAGTCACGCCCCGGGGGTTGAAAAGAAGGTCCCCTTCTCCCCGTGTAGTCAGAGTGGCGCTGGCCACCACCCTCAAGAGTCAGATACACTTCTAGTAAATATAAATAGCCCAGAAAGTGAAGGAGAACACAGTCGCTCAGATAGCCGAATTGGTAAGGCATTCGACATGTCATCGAAAGGCGTGGGTTCGGTCCCCACTCTGGGCGCGTGTTTTTCTTTCTTTCTTTCTTCTGTATATTAAAAAAGTTTTTACTTCATTAACCGTAGTGAAAAAGAAAAGAGCCTAACCACACCCCTATGCCTCCTTTGGCGTTGTAGACTGCTGCCCTATCTTTCTGTATTTCCTCAACGAGCCCCTCATTTCCTTACTATATCATTCTGCGATAGCCTAGCGAGGGTCTCTGTTCTGGCAGCCTTGATGCCTAGGTAGCATTAGAGGGCTTCCCGCCAGTTACCCGCTCATGACAGGCTGTAGACGCTCGAGTCACGCCCCGGGGGTTGAAAAGAAGGTCCCCTTCTCCCCGTGTAGTCAGAGTGGCACTGGCCACCACCCTCAAGCGTCAGATACACTTCTAATAAATATAAATAGCCCAGAAAGTGAAGGAGAACACAGTCGCCCAGATAGCCGAATTGGTAAGGCATTCGACATGTAATCGAAAGGCGTGGGTTCGGTCCCCACTCTGGGCGCGTGTTTTTCTTTCTTTCTTTCTTCTGTATATTAAAAAAATGTTTACTTCATTAACCGTAGTGAAAAAGAAAAGAGCCTAACCACACCCCTATGCCTCCTTTGGCGTTGTAGACTGCTGCCCTATCTTTCTGTATTTCCTCAACGAGCCCCTCATTTCCTTACTATATCACTCTGCGAAAGCCTAGCGAGGGTCTCGGTTCTGGCAGCCTTGATGTCTAGGTAGCATAAGAGGGCTTCCCGCCAGTTACCCGCTCATGACAGGCTGTAGACGCTCGAGTCACGCCCCGGGGGTTGAAAAGAAGGTCCCCTTCTCCCCGTGTTGTCAGAGTGGCGCTGGCCACCACCCTCAAGCGTCAGATACACTTCTAGTAAATATAAATAGACCAGAAAGTGAAGGAGAACACAGTCGCCCCGATAGCCGATTTGGTAAGGCATTCGACATGTAATCGAAAGGCGTGGGTTCCGTCCCCACTCTGGGCGCGTGTTTTTCTTTCTTTCTTTGTTCTGTATATTAAAAAAATGTTTACTTCATTAACCGTAGTGAAAAAGAAAAGAGCCTAACCACACCCCTATGCCTCCTTTGGCGTTGTAGACTGCTGCCCTATCTTTCTGTATTTCCTCAACGAGCCCCTCATTTCCTTACTATATCACTCTGCGAAAGTCTAGCGAGGGCCTCGGTTCTGGCAGCCTCGATGCCTAGGTAGCATAAGAGGGCTTCCCGCCAGTTACCCGCTCATGACAGGCTGTAGACGCTCGAGTCACGCCCCGTGGGTTGAAAAGAAGGTCCCCTTCTCCCCGTGTAGTCAGAGTGGCGCTGGCCACCACCCTCAAGCGTCAGATACACTTCTAGTAAATATAAATAGCCCAGAAAGTGAAGGAGAACACAGTCGCCCCGATAGCCGATTTGGTAAGGCATTCGACATGTAATCGAAAGGCGTGGGTTCCGTCCCCACTCTGGGCGCGTGTTTTTCTTTCTTTCTTTGTTCTGTATATTAAAAAAATGTTTACTTCATTAACCGTAGTGAAAAAGAAAAGAGCCTAACCACACCCCTATGCCTCCTTTGGCGTTGTAGACTGCTGCCCTATCTTTCTGTATTTCCTCAACGAGCCCCTCATTTCCTTACTATATCACTCTGCGAAAGTCTAGCGAGGGCCTCGGTTCTGGCAGCCTCGATGCCTAGGTAGCATAAGAGGGCTTCCCGCCAGTTACCCGCTCATGACAGGCTGTAGACGCTCGAGTCACGCCCCGTGGGTTGAAAAGAAGGTCCCCTTCTCCCCGTGTAGTCAGAGTGGCGCTGGCCACCACCCTCAAGCGTCAGATACACTTCTAGTAAATATAAATAGCCCAGAAAGTGAAGGAGAACACAGTCGCCCAGATAGCCGAATTGGTAAGGCATTCGACATGTAATCGAAAGGCGTGGGTTCCGTCCCCACTCTGGGCGCGTGTTTTTCTTTCTTTCTTTGTTCTGTATATTAAAAAAATGTTTACTTCATTAACCGTAGTGAAAAAGAAAAGAGCCTAACCACACCCCTATGCCTCCTTTGGCGTTGTAGACTGCTGCCCTATCTTTCTGTATTTCCTCAACGAGCCCCTCATTTCCTTACTATATCATTCGGCGATAGCCTAGCAAGGGTCTCTGTTCTGGCAGCCTTGATGCCTAGGTAGCATTAGAGGGCTTCCCGCCAGTTACCCGCTCATGACAGGCTGTACACGCTCGAGTCACGCCCCGGGGGTTGAAAAGAAGGTCCCCTCTTCCCCGTGTAGTCAGAGTGGCACTGGCCACCACCCTCAAGCGTCAGATACACTTCTAATAAATATAAATAGCCCAGAAAGTGAAGGAGAACACAGTCGCCCAGATAGCCGAATTGGTAAGGCATTCGACATGTAATCGAAAGGCGTGGGTTCGGTCCCCACTCTGTGCGCGTGTTTTTCTTTCTTTCTTTCTTCTGTATATTAAAAAAAATGTTTACTTCATTAACCGTAGTGAAAAAGAAAAGAGCCTAACCACACCCCTATGCCTCCTTTGGCGTTGTAGACTGCTGCCCTATCTTTCTGTATTTCCTCAACGAGCCCCTCATTTCCTTACTATATCACTCTGCGAAAGCCTAGCGAGGGTCTCGGTTCTGGCAGCCTTGATGCCTAGGTAGCATAAGAGGGCTTCCCGCCAGTTACCCGCTCATGACAGGCTGTAGACGCTCGAGTCACGCCCCGTGGGTTGAAAAGAAGGTCCCCTTCTCCCCGTGTAGTCAGAGTGGCGCTGGCCACTACCCTCAAGCGTCAGATACACTTCTAGTAAATATAAATAGCCCAGAAAGTGAAGGAGAACACAGTCGCCCAGATAGCCGAATTGGTAAGGCATTCGATATGTAATCGAAAGGCGTGGGTTCCGTCCCCACTCTGGGCGCGTGTTTTTCTTTCTTTCTTTGTTCTGTATATTAAAAAAATGTTTACTTCATTAACCGTAGTGAAAAAGAAAAGAGCCTAACCACACCCCTATGCCTCCTTTGGCGTTGTAGACTGCTGCCCTATCTCTCTGTATTTCCTCAACGAGCACCTCATTTCCTTACTATATCATTCTGCGAAAGCCTAGCGAGGGTCTCGGTTCTGGCAGCCTTGATGCCTAGGTAGCATAAGAGGGCTTCCCGCCAGTTACCCGCTCATGACAGGCTGTAGACGCTCGAGTCACGCCCCGGGGGTTGAACAGAAGGTCCCCTTCTCTCCGTGTAGTCAGAGTGGCGCTGGCCACCACCCTCAAGAGTCAGATACACTTCTAGTAAATATAAATAGCCCAGAAAGTGGAGAAAACAGTCGCTTAGATAGCCGAATTGGTAAGGCATTCGACATGTCATCGAAAGGCGTGGGTTCGGTCCCCAGTCTGGGCGCGTGTTTTTCTTTCTTTCTTTCTTCTGTATATTAAAAAAGTTTTTACTTCATTAACCGTAGTGAAAAAGAAAAGAGCCTAACCACACCCCTATGCCTCCTTTGGCGTTGTAGACTGCTGCCCTATCTTTCTGTATTTCCTCAACGAGCCCCTCATTTCCTTACTATATCATTCTGCGATAGCCTAGCGAGGGTCTCTGTTCTGGCAGCCTTGATGCCTAGGTAGCATTAGAGGGCTTCCCGCCAGTTACCCGCTCATGACAGGCTGTAGACGCTCGAGTCACGCCCCGGGGGTTGAACAGAAGGTCCCCTTCTCTCCGTGTAGTCAGAGTGGCGCTGGCCACCACCCTCAAGAGTCAGATACACTTCTAGTAAATATAAATAGCCCAGAAAGTGAAGGAGAAAACAGTCGCTTAGATAGCCGAATTGGTAAGGCATTCGACATGTCATCGAAAGGCGTGGGTTCGGTCCCCAGTCTGGGCGCGTGTTTTTCTTTCTTTCTTTCTTCTGTATATTAAAAAAGTTTTTACTTCATTAACCGTAGTGAAAAAGAAAAGAGCCTAACCACACCCCTATGCCTCCTTTGGCGTTGTAGACTGCTGCCCTATCTTTCTGTATTTCCTCAACGAGCCCCTCATTTCCTTACTATATCATTCTGCGATAGCCTAGCGAGGGTCTCTGTTCTGGCAGCCTTGATGCCTAGGTAGCATTAGAGGGCTTCCCGCCAGTTACCCGCTCATGACAGGCTGTAGACGCTCGAGTCACGCCCCGAGGGGTTGAAAAGAAGGTCCCCTTCTCCCCGTGTAGTCAGAGTGGCACTGGCCACCACCCTCAAGCGTCAGATACACTTCTAATAAATATAAATAGCCCAGAAAGTGAAGGAGAACACAGTCGCCCAGATAGCCGAATTGGTAAGGCATTCGACATGTAATCGAAAGGCGTGGGTTCGGTCCCCACTCTGTGCGCGTGTTTTTCTTTCTTTCTTTCTTCTGTATATTAAAAAAAATGTTTACTTCATTAACCGTAGTGAAAAAGAAAAGAGCCTAACCACACCCCTATGCCTCCTTTGGCGTTGTAGACTGCTGCCCTATCTTTCTGTATTTCCTCAACGAGCCCCTCATTTCCTTACTATATCACTCTGCGAAAGCCTAGCGAGGGTCTCGGTTCTGGCAGCCTTGATGCCTAGGTAGCATAAGAGGGCTTCCCGCCAGTTACCCGCTCATGACAGGCTGTAGACGCTCGAGTCACGCCCCGGGGGTTGAAAAGAAGGTCCCCTTCTCCCCGTGTAGTCAGAGTGGCGCTGGCCACCACCCTCAAGAGTCAGATACACTTCTAGTAAATATAAATAGCCCAGAAAGTGAAGGAGAACACAGTCGCTCAGATAGCCGAATTGGTAAGGCATTCGACATGTCATCGAAAGGCGTGGGTTCGGTCCCCACTCTGGGCGCGTGTTTTTCTTTCTTTCTTTCTTCTGTATATTAAAAAAGTTTTTACTTCATTAACCGTAGTGAAAAAGAAAAGAGCCTAACCACACCCCTATGCCTCCTTTGGCGTTGTAGACTGCTGCCCTATCTTTCTGTATTTCCTCAACGAGCCCCTCATTTCCTTACTATATCATTCTGCGATAGCCTAGCGAGGGTCTCTGTTCTGGCAGCCTTGATGCCTAGGTAGCATTAGAGGGCTTCCCGCCAGTTACCCGCTCATGACAGGCTGTAGACGCTCGAGTCACGCCCCGGGGGTTGAAAAGAAGGTCCCCTTCTCCCCGTGTAGTCAGAGTGGCACTGGCCACCACCCTCAAGCGTCAGATACACTTCTAATAAATATAAATAGCCCAGAAAGTGAAGGAGAACACAGTCGCCCAGATAGCATAATTGGTAAGGCATTCGACATGTAATCGAAAGGCGTGGGTTCGGTCCCCACTCTGGGCGCGTGTTTTTCTTTCTTTCTTTCTTCTGTATATTAAAAAAATGTTTACTTCATTAACCGTAGTGAAAAAGAAAAGAGCCTAACCACACCCCTATGCCTCCTTTGGCGTTGTAGACTGCTGCCCTATCTTTCTGTATTTCCTCAACGAGCCCCTCATTTCCTTACTATATCACTCTGCGAAAGCCTAGCGAGGGTCTCGGTTCTGGCAGCCTTGATGTCTAGGTAGCATAAGAGGGCTTCCCGCCAGTTACCCGCTCATGACAGGCTGTAGACGCTCGAGTCACGCCCCGGGGGTTGAAAAGAAGGTCCCCTTCTCCCCGTGTTGTCAGAGTGGCGCTGGCCACCACCCTCAAGCGTCAGATACACTTCTAGTAAATATAAATAGACCAGAAAGTGAAGGAGAACACAGTCGCCCCGATAGCCGATTTGGTAAGGCATTCGACATGTAATCGAAAGGCGTGGGTTCCGTCCCCACTCTGGGCGCGTGTTTTTCTTTCTTTCTTTGTTCTGTATATTAAAAAAATGTTTACTTCATTAACCGTAGTGAAAAAGAAAAGAGCCTAACCACACCCCTATGCCTCCTTTGGCGTTGTAGACTGCTGCCCTATCTCTCTGTATTTCCTCAACGAGCCCCTCATTTCCTTACTATATCATTCTGCGGAAGCCTAGCGAGGGTCTCGGTTCTGGCAGCCTTGATGCCTTGGTAGCATAAGAGGGCTTCCCGCCAGTTACCCGCTCATGACAGGCTGTAGACGCTCGAGTCACGCCCCGGGGCTTGAAAAGAAGGTCCCCTTCTCCCCGTGTAGTCAGAGTGGCGCTGGCCACCACCCTCAAGCGTCAGATACACTTCTAGTAAATATAAATACCCCAGAAAGTGCAGGAGAACACAGTCGCCCAGATAGCCGAATTGGTAAGGCATTCGACATGTAATCGAAAGGCGTGGGTTCGGTCCCCACTCTGGGAGCGTGTTTTTCTTTCTTTCTTTCTTCTGTATATTAAAAAAAATGTTTACTTCATTAATCGTAGTGAAAAAGAAAAGAGCCTAATCACACCCCTATGCCTCCTTTGGCATTGTAGACTGCTGCCCTATCTTTCTGTATTTCCTCAACGAGCCCCTCATTTCCTTACTATATATATATATATATATATATAAGTATATATATAAATATATATATATATATATATATATATATATATATATATATATATATATATATATATATATATATATACATATATATATATATATATATATATATATATATATATTTATATATATATATATATATATATATATATATATATATTTATATATATATATATATATATATATATATATATATATATATATATATATATATATATATATATATATATATATATATATATATATATATATATATATATATATATATATATTTATATACAGAAACAATGGTTGGCAGACTACAGCGCCAATGCCGGCCTAGGGGTGTTATTAGGCTTTTATTGTTTACTACAGTTAGTCAAGTTAACATTTTTGAAATATAAGTAAGAAACAAAGAAAGCAAAAAAAATACGCGCCCAGAGTGGGGACCGAACCCACGCCTTTACGACGAAGGCGTGGGTTCAGTCCCCACTCTGGGCGCGTGTTTTTCTTTCTGTCTTACTTATATTACAAATGTTAACTTGACCACCTGTAGTAAAAAAAAGCCTACCAACACCCCTATGGCCTCCTTTGGAGCTGTAGACTGCCAACCTATCTTTCTGTATTTCCTCACTGAGCCCGTCATTTTCCCTCTCTCTCTCTGTCTCTCTCTCTCTCTCTCTCTCTCTATATATATATATATATATAAATATATATATATATATATATATATATATATATATATATATATATATATATATATATATATATATATATATATATATATATATATATATATATATATATATATATATATATATATATATATATATATATTGTGAGCATTTATTGGTGTCTTGACTCATGAAGAAGACTCCTGGAATGAATTAATTGTTATTCGCTAGTGGGGCCAATCTCTCACCTGTACATACCCGTTATCGTCATCATTGGTGGATTATCATCATCGTCTGGGCTCGTTCGGCTGAGTCACCGAGTTCCCTGCGGGCTGAGTAAAGAGACCTGCCTTGGAATTACCGTTTCCTTGTTCCAGTCTGCTTCCCTCTTACAAGTAGTGGAGGTTGCTTTCGACCCCGACCTCTACCTCAACCGGCCGCACCCCTGGAGCTTCGTTCAGGACGTCGTGTGCTACTCTCAACCCGCCCAATGGAGCGAAAAGGAGCGCAGAATACCGCCGCTTCTGCCCCAGCATGGATGGTGACCTGCCGCCAGCGCGAATTTCCTTTCTTCGCTGGCCTCCGCGGTGATAATGTCGAGGAGTGGCTTGAGCAGTACAACCGCGTCAGCCAAATTAATGGGTAGAACGACACTTTTAAGCGGCAGACCGTCAGGTTCTACTTGACTAAGGTTGCCGAGACGTGGTACCTTAACAACCAAGGTGGCATATCTGACTGGGACGACTTCACGGAGCAGCTGCGTCGGATTTTCGGCACGCCGTCTGCTCGGTGCGATGGAGCGAAGCGTGCACTTGAAGCCCGCTGGCAGTGCTCTGACGAGACGTACGTATCGTACATTGAAGACGTCCTTGCCCTTTGCCGTCGGGTCAGCCCTGACATGTCGGAGGCTGTCAAGGTTCGCCATATCCTCAAGGGCTTCACAGAGTCCGCATTCAATGCACTTGCGCTGCAAAATCCATCAACCGTGAATGAAATACGGACCACATGCCAGTGTTTTGATGAACTTCAAGCAATGCGCCTCCAGCCAGCTCATGAACAAGCTCTTCTTCCTGCCGAACCGGACTTGCATGTTTTATTACGCAGCATAATTCGTGAGGAACTTCAGCTACAAGCTTTACAAGCTTCGCCCTGTGGTCATGGAGACCGATGCTCCGAGCCTGCGACTAACTTGCGGGAGATTATCAAGGAGGAATTGGCGTCGATAACGGGAAATCCACGCAATGGGCCCCGAGTTGTTTTCGACGTGCCGTCTTACGCGGAAGCAGCTTCCCGAACGCCGCTCTCGAACATGGAAATTTCTGTGCCTCCGTCCGTGCTCGGTAGAGTCGCAGCCGTCTCCTCGCCGCCTCCGGCTCAGACTGGCTACACAAACTGGCGGCCGCGTCTGGATGTTCGGCCTAATGACCGCCCAGTGTGCTTCTACTGCGGTATTCGAGGTCATATCTCTCGCTTCTGTCGACGGTGCAAGCAAAATGAGCAGCAAGGCTACGCTCCGTACGAACGCGACGTCCGCTACAACTACGGTCCTAGGGAACGTGCGTATCCCCCTCGACAGCGCCCACCGTCTCCTCATCATTCGGGCGACCCTTCCCGCGGTTACCGTGATCAGACGAGACGCCGTTTGCCTACGCCTCCGCGCCGTTTTGTGTCACCTCTCCGCCCCGTTCTACGTGACCCTGGCAGCCAATCGTAAAACTAGAAGCTGCAGTTTATGGAGGGGAAACTGCATCGGTCGAACTAATCACAACTCCTCCAGAGCGTCTATCAAATATTTTACCAGTAATAGTAGAAGGTATATCTGTGCAAGCTTTAGTGGACACCGGGGCCAGTCTTTCTGTGATGCATTTGGATTTGTGTGCACGCTTACGTAAAGTGCGAACCCCATACTCTGGCACGGCACTATACAGCGCGAATGGACATCTTATAAAGCCTGTTGGAACTTGTGCAGCACGCGTTTTCATCGGGGACGATCGACACCATATTGAATTAGCGGTTCTGCCAGAGTGTGCTCACGGAATAATTTTCGGTTGGGATTTTTTTTCGTCAGCTTCCGCCATTATCTCCTGTTCTCAACCAGCTGTTCATATTAGGAACACCGAACCTACTTCTTCTCCAAGTCCCCGACATCAGTACTTGACTTTGCATGCCGACAACGTTCTGGCACCCGGTAGTGAAGAGGTCCTGGTGGTTTTTTCAAGCAGCATTTCTGACGGGGATGTGGGGGCCTCACCGTCAACCCGGTTGCTTCCTCGAGGAATTGCCATGTCGGCGTGCCTCCTCCGCTTTTCACGGGGACTTGCAGCTCTGGCCGTCATCAACACCACGGGTGAGCCCGTTCTACTACCAAAGGGCATGACCATCGCTTCAGTGGTCAATGTAGCGCCCGCATCTGTCGTCTCTAGCTTCCTAACGACTTCAGGCATGTGCGGTCTCACTACTTCGGATGGTTTGTCAGCTCTTACCACTACCATTAGCTTAGACCTGACTACCACAGAGACAGAAAAGTTACTTCAGGTACTGAAGAAGCACATTGCATCTTTACATGTGAATTCCTCCACGCTTAAACGAACGTCCGTGGCCGCACACCGGATTGAGATAGATGGCTCGGCGGTTGTACGCCGTCGCCCCTACCGTGTGTCTTCGCATGAGCGGAACATTATAGAAGACCACGTCGCTGACATGCTCAACCGTGATGTTATACGTCCATCATCGAGCCCGTGGCCATCGCCAGTCGTGTTAGTAGAGAAAAAGGACGGCTCAGTTCGCTTTTGTGTCGATTACCGTGCCCTCAATAAGATCACTCGGAAGACGTATATCCGATGCCACGCATCGATGACGCTCTCGACCATCTTCAAGGAGCGGAGTTCTTCTCCAGCCTTGATTTAGGATCCGGTTATTGGCAAATCCCGATGCACGAAGATGACAAAGAAAAAACGGCCTTCGCCACTCCCGATGGGCTTGACGAATTCAATGTTATGCCCTTCGGGCTATGTAATGCGCCCGCGACATTTGAACGCATCTTTGATACCGTGCTCCGCGGCCTCAAATGGAAAACTTGCCTCTGCTACCTTGACGACATTATTGTTTTTTCAACCACGTTTGAACACCATCTCCAACGTCTCGACGAGGTACTGGCGTGTCTCTCAAATGCTGGACTACAGATTAATACAAAAAAGTGCACATTCGCCAGCAAATCGATAAAGGTGTAAGGGCACATCGTGAGCAAAACCGGAATACAGCCAGACCCTGCGAAGATTTCTGCAGTTCTAAATTTTCCGCGCCCGCTACAGCAGAAGGACTTTCGCAGCTTTCTCGGACTATCATCTTACTTCCACCGCTTCATACGACATTTTGCAACAGTTGCTTCTCCTCTCAATTAACCTCTTGCGTTCTGACACAGCTTTTGTTTGGAGTAAAGATTGCGAACAGGCTTTTGAAGCTCTGAAAAACGCACTTACGTCGAGCCCTGTGCTTTCCACTTCGATGATGCTGCACCAAAGGTTCTAAACACAGACGATAGTGGTCAAGGCATCGGTGCAGTCTTGTTGCAACTCGATTCGTGCAAGAGGGAGCGAGTGGTCGCCGATGCTAGCCGCAGGCGGACGTCGGCAGAACAAAACTATACAATCACGGAGCAGGAATGCCTTGCTGTTGTGTGGGCCATCCAAAAGTTCCGCCCTTGCTTGTACGGCGAAATTTCAAGGTCGTCACTGATCTTCACGCATTGTGTTGGTTGTCGACGTTGAAGAACCTCTCCGGCCGCCTCGGCCATTGGGTTCTCCGTCTACAGCAGTATCATTTTACCTTCACGTACAAGTCGGGCAAAAAGCATTTAGATGCAGATGCCCTCTCACGCTGTCCCTTATCGCAATCGCCTGTCTGCTTCTCACCGGCAAGCAAGCCTGCTTTATCCATGGCGCCCATTGCTTACTCCACGGTTGATGACATTAGTCTTCCGGCCATACAGCACGACGATACTTTTTGTCGCATGATAATCGACCGGATAGTCGGCCCCGCGCGACCTCCCAACAGCCGGTTACGTCGCCAACTCCAGAAGTTTGGGCTTGAAAACGGGGTTCTGCACCGTTACAGCCACCACCCTACAGGAGCCAGGTGGGTCCCGGTCCTACCTCGGGAGCTACGCGCAGCTGCGTTAGAGGCATTTCACGATGATCCGACAGCAGGACATCTCGGGTTTGACAAAAAACCTACGACCGCATTCGTTGCCGCTTCTTTTGGCCAGGGATGTCGACTAGCGTGCCGAAGTACATTTATTCATGCTCCAAATTCCAGCACCGAAAACGCACTACGACTCCGCCATCCGGCTTGCTACAACCGGCACCTTGTCCTTCGACGCCCTTCGAAGCTGTGGGCATTGACCTGTACGGCCCGCTTCCTAGCACACCAAACGGCTATTGCTGGATAGTGACTGCTGTCGCCCATCTAACCAGGTACGCCGAGACGGCCCCTCTACGATCTGGCTGCGCCCAGCAAATCGCTGACTGTCTGCTGGAGAATATCATCTTGCGCCACGGTGCGCCCCGCGTCCTTTTAAGCGACCGCGGCAAAGCCTTCTTGCCCCGAATTGTGACGGAAGAGCTTCAAGCAGCAAATACGATTCATAAAACAACCAGCAGCTATCATCCTCAGACGACCGGCCTCACTGAACGCTTTCACCGAACTCTCTCCGACATGCTCTCTATGTATATCAAACCAGACCACACCAACTGTGACCAAATTCTTCCGTTTGTAACCTTTGCCTACAACACAGCAATTCAGCGCACCACTAGCTACTAACCATTTTCCCTGGTTTTTGGCCATTCCCCGTCCTTCTTTATTGATACCGCTTTCTTATCCGCACCGGTCTCGCCCGTTACCCCGTTTTATGACCAGTTCATCTCCCGAATTAACCACTGTCGACACCTAGCCCGCATCCACACTGAAGCAACGCAGCAGGAACGAAAAGCCCATTGCGATGCCGGACACCGCAACATCAGTTTTCATCCCGGTGAAGAAGTGCTGTTGTGGACCCCGACAAGTTCGCCCGGCCTGTGCGCGAAGTTTCTGCACCGCTATATTGTCCCATACACTTTCATTGCGCAAACTTCAACTGTCAACTATAGAGTGTCTCCTGCAGTTGCCTCCAACGACCGTCGCCGACGTGGAAGTGAAGTCGTTCATGTTTCTCGTATGAAGCGTTTTACCCTGCCCGCGCCTTAGCTACAAGCGTCCAGGCAGCCGCTTCCCAGCAAGGGGGGGAAAGTGTGAGCATTTATTGGTGTCTTGACTTATGAAGAAGACTCCTCGAATGAATTAATTGTTATTCGCTAGTGGGACCAATCTCTCACCTGTACATACCCATTATCGTCATCAATGGTGGATTATCATCATCGTCTGGGCTCGTTCGGCTGAGTCACCGAGTTCCATGCGGGCTGAGTAAAGAGACCTGCCTTGGAATTACCGTTTCCTTGTTCCAGTCTGCTTCCCTCTTACAAGATATTTATATATACATATATATATACTATGAGGGCCTTGAAGGAGAGGTGCAGGAGGACGCCTATTAGGAAATGTAGCAACCGTCGCGGACTCAGAGCCAGCCTCTGATGACGATGGTTCGCTGCCAACGCACTTCGCATCGGCTCCGTCGATCATGTCCATTTGTCCCGGCAATTCCACATTCACGGCTTTATGTTTACTATGAGCCGATTCATTTCGTCGAGCTGAACACGTTGATACCAGCTTTTGGTCAGTGGACCCATTTTTCACCATTTCACGGACACTGAAAGTGTGCACAACGTGCGAACTTAACTAAGCCTACGAGGCTTACCACGACTACGCACCAACCGGCCACGGCCGCCGCCGCCGCCCGCCAGATGGCGCCCGGCGACACAACAGCTGCAAACGCCGCCGCCGTTGAGATGGACACGACGCCCGCCGCCGCCTCCGACGCGGCCCCCCTGCTGGGCCAGCACGGAGGAAGAACGTCAATCACTGTCCAGGGCACTGTCGAAGAAACACGACAGCTACTTGGCGATGCAAGCGACTCGACAAACTGGCTCCTCGTCAGACGCAGCCGCAATCGTCGACCAAACAACGCCACTGGGGAGGATGCTAGGCCGAGCCCAGCAGCCCCCTCAACAGCAACTTCTACTACAGCCGAAGGTAAGGCAGCCAAATGTAAGTCTACAAGCTCCCTCACTCGAGCGCAATTCATTAAGAAAGTTTACGCTACAATGAAAAAGGCAGCCGCATGCCCGTCATAATGGACAGAAATGAAGCCAAAGTAATAGTAAGACCACGTGGCGCCCTATTCATAGCCGACCGCCGACCTACAGCGCTCAAACGAGCCAGCATAAACGCCGCAGGCATAGGCAGTCAGACGGCAACGGAAGATACACTATACCCCAATACGGCACAGAACATCGTCGTAATTAGCACCCCCGACGACGAAAGAGCTCTGAAGTACGCCCGCATACGATGCCTCGTGATCGACACCAAGGCGTACGAAGTGTCAAGGGCGTTTTCCACAACATCGGGTTACAAGATACGCAAGAGGACATCATTCAGAACCGTAGCTACCCTTTCAACTCCACATTTAGAGTGCACGCCGCATAGGAACGACGAAAGCGGTAGTCATCACCTTCGAAGCCAACAAGATACCACAAAACGTGATATACGCTGGAGTCGCGGTCAAGTGCACGGCGTACAAACAACACAGAGAAGTGTATAAGATCTGCGGCCAAGTTGGGCACAGACGGGATTTCTGCCCCACGCCCGAAGTCAATGCGTGCTTAGCATGTGGGTTACGTAATCCGGGGCCGAACCACACCAATGACTGCAAGCCGAACTGCAAACTCTGTAACGGCGCTCACCTCAACGGGGATCCGCGCTGCTATAACCGATTCAAAACGTGATTCCAGACGAGGAAACACGCACGAGAAGAGAAAAAGAAGGCCGCCGAGGCCACCAAAACCACAGCACCAAAGGTCAGACTATCACGCAGGGACGACTTCCCGAAGCACGAAGGGGTAACAAAGACACATCGCTCGCCGTCCGCAAGAAGCGCGAGTCGCCAGAGATCCCGTAGCACGGTCCGGAGTGCTCTGAAGAACCCTACTCAGAACAATACGAAGACGTGGGCCAAGATAGCGACAGCTGCTCCGGCCAACGCAAGGAACGCCACCCCGCAGTCGAAGCGCGCGCAACGACAACGCTCTGCCACCCGCAAGCGCGACGACCAAGAAGAAAAATTGTAGCGCTCGAGAAAATTATACAAACGCTATAGGCTATCAATGCCACGCTTACCAAACGCATAGAAACACTCACACTCAAGATCGAAGGCGAAACTAATGCCACCGCTGCAGCTTTAAACCGTTCGGCAGACAGCCACGACACGTACAACGCTCCCGCAGAAATGATGGAAAACGCTAAGGCAGATGACGCGCCCCAACAACCACTACAACAACCCACAAACGAGGAGGAGAAAGAGGAAATCAACGAAGAAGAGACCTAGGAGATCGAGCCTCCTAGGAAACGGCTACAGATAGAAGAAATACACAAAGTCACAACTGGGAGAGTCGCAAAGAAGACCACCACGAGCACCATTACACACAACAGGGCAATAAAAGGCCTAGAAAGATACCTACTCAAGCGACAAGACGACTTCGAGGCAAGAATTGTCGCTCGCATGGACAACCTGGAAGTACGCATGGACGCACGCATGAGCGACCTAGAAGCGCGCATTAACGCTGGCATGGGAAGGGTGGAGCAAACCCTATTCGAAATACAACTAACACTCGCCTTACTGAGCGCTAAAATCACAGGCACACCCGTGCCCGAACAACCCACACAACAGCAACACCATGGGTAGAGAAACGCACGGCAGCATCAAAATATGGCACTGGAACGCCAACAGCTTCCAGGGCCGAAGAGCAGCCCTACAACAATACATCCAAAGCCTCGACTACCCTCCGGATATCGTGATGGTGCAGGAGACGCACAGCGAACGAACGCCGACCATCCCCGGCTTTCGGACGCAAGCAACCTCTCCCAGCGCACGCACCAGCTCCACCGGTACGGCACAAGTAGTATGCACCTTCATTCGCAAGGAAATTGTACACATACCACACGACAACCTCCTGGGAAACAACACGGCCCTCGAACTGTGCGTTACCGAGGTGGTTGTCGGGAAGAAGAAGACACTGTTCGTCGTCAACGCCTACAGTATTCCAAAGCACAGAAGCCAACGTTTTGGAACGCTATTTCAAAGAACACTCAGGAAAGTCGTGAACGCGTCCACCGTTATCTCGGGTGACTTCAACGCACACCACAGAGAAACGGGATACAACAACACTACAGTCAAGGGTAGGAACCTGCTCGAAGAAGCAACTGCAGCACAGTTCGATCTACTCACGGACCCCGCACAGCCGTCGCGCATCGGCACGTCCGCCTCGCGCGACTCCAACTCAGACATCGCCTTCGCTTACCTACCCGACGGCAGACCCGCCAAGTGGAGAAACACCGGGGTGAATCTGGGCAGCGATCACTTCATTATAGAGGTGGAGATTCCGGTACGGGCCACAAATTCTACAACCACGCATGAAACGAAACACAAAATTACGGATTGGAACGCCTTGAGGCAACAAACGATCGCACCCAAACTGGAAGACATCGAACAGTGGACCAGCGGCTTACTTAAGGTGGCCGAGGCGGCCACCACGACGGTGACCGCCGACCACACCATCCGCAGCGTCGACTCAAAACTCGCTCACCTGATCGCGGCCCGCCCATCCTTGCAGAAGCGGTGGAGCAAGCGCCGACACCTCCGATCGTTGAGGAAGAAAATCGCGCAGATCGGTAGAGAGATTGAATCGCACAGTCGACAACTAAACACACAGCAGTGGCACGCCGTGTGCAACGAGATGGACGGGAAGCTGCACACTAGCAAGACCTGGAAGTGTCTCCGACACCTGAAAGACGAGTCGAAAAGTAAGGGCTACCAACAACACAGATTAAACCAAATCCTGCACACGGCGACCAAAACGCTCGGCGAAAGAGAACTGGCGAAAACACTCAACGAACAGTACCTACCGGACACACCGACCGTCACCCACCCCGACGAAGGCGGACCGCAGAACCCTCAGTTGAACGCAGAAATACAACAGTGGGAAGTGCGAAGCGCAGTGCAAGCCCTGAACTGCAAATCGGCAGCGGGACCGGATCGCATACACAACAAGTGCTGAGAAACCTAAACGACACGGCCATCAAGGCGCTAACCGAAAGCCGCAAAGACTGCCTTGATTCCAAAGCCGAACAAGTCGCCGGGAATTGACAACCTCAGACCCATATATCTCACATCGTGCGTGGGCAAGGTCCTTGAGCACATCCTCAACACCAGATGGCAACATTACATGGAGGACCACGAAGTGTACCCCACGACCATGCTGGGCTTCAGGGCCAAGCTCAGCACCCAAGACGCAATACTACAGATCTGGCACGACATCATCGTAGCGCCGAGCAAGGTGGATTGCAGAGCCGTCTTGGGCCTCGACGTCAAAAGCGCCTTCGACAACGTTTGCCACTTAGCCATCCTCCAGCAGGTCAGCAACCTGGGAATGGGAGAGCGAACCTACAACTATATTCGGGCTTTCCTAACGGACAGGACCGCAAGCATACAAATCGGAAACACGCAACTCGAGGAGCACAAGAGAGGGAGCACGGGTACCCCACAGGGTTCAGTCATCTCCCCGCTCCCCTTCAATCTGGTCCTCATACCAGTGGCAGAACGCCTACAACGAATCCCAGAAGTCCGACATACAATTTATGCTGACGACATCACCATCTGGATGGCTGGGGGCACCGACAGACACATAAAGAGTCACTACAATGGGCGATAGACAAGGTCGAGGCCGGACTCGCAGACACTGGGCTCCGGTGCTCGCAGCAAAAGTCTGAGCTTTTAATACTCACACCGCCCGGCCCAAGGAGAAAGAAAGCCGCCGAGGACGCTTCCCACATCACCCTCCACGCGCACGACTGCGCACGAATACCACACGTCCAGAGCATAAGAGTTCTCTGGTACCACATTGACGAAGGACGAAGCACCAACTATACGACCCTGAGCAGGCTATTGACTAGCATAGACAACGCCGCTCGACTGGTGCGCCGAATATCCACCAGAAACGAAGGCATGCGCGAAGCCAACTTTCTCCGCTTACTACAATCGTTCGTCGTTGGTCAGATCTCCTATACCGGCCCCTTCCACACGTGGTTGGCGCAGGAGCGAGACAAGATCAATGCTGCTATACGCAAAGCCTACAAAGTCGCCCTCGGACTACTACAGTGCACCAGGAACAGGGCGCTCGAAGCCCTGGGAGTCCGCAATACCCTGGACAAAATATGCGAAGCGCAGAGAACTGCACAAATCGCACGCCTCCGGGAAACGCCGACCGGAAGAGAGGTACTACGCAGGACCGGACACTACCATAACGCGAACCGCGCCGCCAAAACAGCTCCGCAGGAAAGGCAGGATGTGGAATTCGGGGCTGACGCCGCCACACTACGCGAACGACTACCACGATCGCTGTGCGAACAGATAGTCGTCACGCCCTTTCCTCGTAACACGCATCCAGAGAGGAACAGGGAAAGGCGAACGGCAAGAGCTAGGACGCTGGCAGAAACATACAGCAACGACAACACTGCGGTGCACATCGACGCGGCCCGCTTGCTGCGCCGACCCCGAACCTACGTTGCGACCGTCATTCGAGCCATGGACGGTACCACCATGAGTGCGGCGAGCTTCGCAGCGGACAACGCTACACAAGCGGAAGAGGCGGCGATCGCGCTAGCCCTGAGGAGTGCTCCAACAATCACCACCATATTAAGCGACTCCAAGTCAGCTATAGCCAACTACAGCAAAGGCAGCGTGGGTCCTCCGGCCCATCGCTTCCTTCGACCACTACCCGACCCGAAGACCAACACTACACACCTCAGGTGGTTTTCTGCCCACGTCGGCCTCATACCCGGCGGAGTGGCCAACCGGAACGACAGGGCGGACGCCGTCACGCGCGAGCTTACACACCGCGCGCCACCCCTCCGCCTCTGGAACACGGCGCGGGCCGCAGGGTATGACGGTGAAGGCGACGAGGAGCAAGGAAACGACAACGAGGAGAACGAAGACGAAGAAGACTACAAACCACTACTGGAGTACGGGAAAATACTCCGGTACTACAAAGAGCAAAGAAGGACACAACCCCCACCTCAACCCGGACACAACCGGCACGAGCAGGTGTTACTCCGACAACTACAAACAAGAACTGTGATTACACCGGCTCCAGCGCGCTACGTGTGCCCAGGACGCTTCAAAGACTACATGTGTAGTGAGTGCGCGAGTAAACCCGCTACCCTGTCCCACATACTGCAAGCCCACAGCCACCACCGAGACGAACGGGGTGGCGGACGAGTAAATACTGGCGCAGTGCGCGATCCCGAGTGCTGTGACACCCCAAACGCGGACACCGCTGACGCGTGCGCAAACACGGAGTGCGCGAGTGATACGTGTGAGAACACTACGAGTGCGAACACTACCCCGACCGACATCCCACCGGATGTAGTGAAAATAATCACATCGCCCAACTGCGCGCAGCAGAGGCAAGCCATCCAGCGGCTCGAGAAATCCCTGGCTCGGCAAGAGCGAACGGAGCACTCTGATGCCGGCGCGACTCACTACCGTGCCCATCCAAGGGTAAGGGGGAGAGGCTGCGTGGCTGGAGGAAGCTTAGTAGCTCGAGCCGGGCCACTGGCCCAATACCCCTCGAGGCCTTAACCAAGGCAGGAATGGGAAGAGGGCACCGCCTACTTCACAGTGTCTCCTGATTCTCCATCCCCACGCAGGATCATGCAATAAAGTCTTTCTCTCTCTCTGTCTCTGATGACGATGATCTTCCCAAGAGGAGAATTGATCGAATGATGATGAGGATGATTATGAGGGGAAGAATATGAAGCACGGGATGTTGCCCACAATGTACGACCCGGCCAATGTAAACAGGACGCGATGTTCACAACGTTCTCAGAATTTGCCTCTATGTGAAGGCGGCCTCCTGGCAGCGGTACTTCAAGAGGACCGACGCACTAAAGGCTTGAGTCGTGAGCCATGCACTATTTCTGTGCCATGGTGCCGACGATCCACTGGAGCACTGCACAAACGACGCGGTAGTTCACGGGCGAAGTTTATTCTAAGATGTTGTACGGGCTTGTGAAGCGGTGAAGAAATTTTTCGCAGAGCCCAGGTTTGCGTGTGAGCGTCCACAGTAGCACCTCGTCACCAGGACGGAAGAGGACTGTGCGGTAACTGGCGTCGTAGTGTCCTTGCGATCGAGTTGGCTAGCTGCCGTGTTGAGATTAGCAAGGCAACGGCAGTAGTTGAGGCGGGAGATGAACTCCTCGTGTAACGCGCTGGAGCTATACACAGGAGCACTTAAGACACTGGTGTCGAGCATGAATGACGGATCGCGGCCGTAGACGCGGAAGAACGGAGAGTAACCGGTAGTCCTTTGTACTGCAGTGTTGTATGCAAAAGTAACGAATGGTAGAATTGCGTCTAAGTTGGTGTGATCAGGCCGAATGTACATAGAAATCATTTCAGGAAGAGTTCAGTGGAAACGTTCAGTCGGACCGTTTGTCTGCGGATGGTAAGCGGAAGTGGCTTTTTGAACTGTGTTTGCAGTGCGGAGAACTTCTTCAACAGTGCTGATGAGAAACGTCTTGCCGCGATCGCTCAAAAGACACGGGGCGCGCCATGGCGCAACACTATGGCACGCAAGAAGAAGTCTGCAACTTCAGCTGCACAAACAGAGCGAATGGGCGCTGTTTCTGCGTAGCGGGTAAATGGTCTACGGCGGTTGTAATCCATCGGAAGCCGGCAGCTGTGCAAGGCAAAGGTCTGTAGAGATCTATGCCAACAGTGTTGAAGGGCTGCGAAGGGCAAGGGAGCGGCTGTAGAAGTCCGGCAGGTGGAGATGTGGGCTTTTTCCGCTGCTGGCAAGATGGAAATGAAGCGATGTAGCCGGCAAAGTAGGTGGAGAGGCCAGGCCAGAAGAAACGAGAGCGGACGCGGTCGTAAGTCTTGTGGAACCCCAAGAAACCCGCCGAAGCATCGTCATGAAGGGCTTCTAATATCTGCTGTCGAAAAGCGCGGTAGAACGGGGATCCATTTGTTGCCCGACGAGTGGTGGTTTGAATGCTACAAAATACCATGCAAAAACCGAAAGTGCTGAAGCTGCCGACGCGCCCGACTGTTCGGTGGTTGTTTTGTGCCGGACATCCGGTCAATTATCGTGCGGCAGTATGTGTCTGCTCGTTGAAGAGTAGGAATGAAACAGGCCGTCATGATATTTTGTGTGGTTTATGGGTGCGATGGGGTGGGTGGTAGCGGACGACGATAACGCGCAAGTCGTTGACGACTCAAGAGGGCACCGAGAAAGTGCGTCCGCGTCGAGGTGCTTTTTCCCGGACTTGTACGTGACGGTAAAATCATACTCCTGAAATTGGAGAAACCAGCGTCCGAGGCGCCCTGATTAATTTTTCAGTGTCTGCAACCAGCATAACGCATGGTGGTCAGTCACTACTGTGAAGTGGCGTCCGTAAAGGTATGGTCGAAATTTCTTAACAGCCCAAACCACAGCGAGACACTCCTGCTCAGTGATGGTGTAATTTTTCTCAGCAGTACTTAGGGAATGACTGGTTTAAGGAATAACGCGGTCTCGATCTTTGCCATCCGACTGCAGTAGAACAGCGCCGACGCCGTGCCCACCTGCGTCCGTGTGGAGAATTACAGGTCTGGACTCTTGAAAATGGCTGAGGACCGGCCCAGAGGTCAGCGCGGTCATCAGCTGTGGGAAAGCTGCTTCAGAAACGTCTGTCCAGACGAAGGTACCTCCAGAGTTAAGGAGTGCGTTGAGGGGCGAAGCTATGGAAGCGAAATTCTGGACAAAGCGCCGAAAGTAAGACGCCAGACCAAGAAAGCTACGCAGATGTTTTTGCTGCTGGGGCCGTGGGAAGTTAACCACAGCAGAAGTCTTGTCTGGATCGAGCCAAATCCCGTCGAGGTTGACGACGTGTCCGAGAACTTTTATGCTTCGAGAAGCAAAACAGCACTTTTTGGTGTTGAGCTGGAGGCCAGCATTGGCAAGGCATGTTAGTACCTCATCTAGCCGTTTTAAGTGTTCAGAAAAGGTTGAAGAAAATGTAACGATATCATCGAGATAACACAGGCACGTTTTCCATTCAGGACCCCGGAGAACAGTATCGATCATTCGCTCGAAGTTGCGGGAGCGTTACATACCCCGAAGGGCATTACATTAAACTCATATAGTCCATGAGGGGTGACAAACGCTGTATTTTCTTTATCCGCCTCATGGATTGGAATTGGCCAATAACCAGATCGAAGGTAGATAATAGAAAAATATCCCGCTCCTTGTCAACAGTCCAAGGCATCATCGATACGAGGCGTCGGATAAACAGCCTTTCGTGTGAATCGATTCAGTGGGCGGTACTCAATACAAAATCGAACGGATCCGCCTTTTTTCCGCACTAAGACAACAGGAGATGACCAAAGACTGTGTGATGGAGGAATAGTTTGGCGCCGGAGCATGTCGGTGACGTTTTCGTTAATGACTTTTCGCTGAGGAGAAGAGACGCGGTATGGCCGGCGGCGAATAATTTGTGAACTGTCTGTTTCAATTCGATGAGTGGTTACGGATGTTTGACCGAGTGTGGTACTCTGAGAATCGAATATCGACTTGTGCCTTCGTAGGAGGTCCAGCAAAGAATTGGCTTGTTTAAGAGAGAAGTCGGAGCTGATAGCGGCGGATAAAGCAGGGCGTGGCGGGTCAGAGGGCGAATTTGAAACTGACGAAACACAGCAGAGGGGAACAATATAGACACCTTCAGACTGAGCAGTGGTAGCGATAGTAGTGCCTTGCCGTAAGAGGATTGCCTCTGGGCTTGTGTTCATGGCAACGAGCGCGGCAGATCCTGGCGTAAAGCGCACAAGACAAGTGGCTGTTACAATACCTAGTGGGAGAAGCCGAGAGCAGGCCACGATGAGCACATCACCATCAGAACACTTTCCACAACGAAGAAAAATTGTCTCATATCCAAAGCTCACAAGGTAATCCGCACTAGCCACCAAACACTGCTCTTAGACATCCAAACTTTCTATACGGTCTGTAGCGGTGATTTCAATGTCCGGGCACTGGCAGGAGATGACAGCGTTGGCGGATGAGAGAAACTCCCACCGTAACATGAGTTCGTGAGTGCCACTGGACAAGACCGCGCACTGGCCGTGGTGGAGAATTTCATCAATCAATACACGCTCTGTACAGTATCCGGATAGTTCGAAGACTAGCACAGCACAAAGTAGATCTGGTATAATGGGTTCCCACTTTCCTGAGCCGCGAACACAAATTTTCAGTAATGACTGATATACTGGCTCCAGTGTCAATGAGGGCATCAACATCAAATCCTTCAACTTCTACGTGCATTGTATTCGACGGTTGCAATGGAGGAGTTTTTGCCTTCTCGACGGATGCAGTTTCCCCTCCAAAAACGGGAGGCTCTAGATTTCCGGATGGTGGCCCAAAGCATTGAACGCGGGGCGAATATGGGCTACCGAGCGGTGATATGGAGAGGGCGATCGTCTCCGCGAAGGACGGTCACGATGAGGCGTGTAAACAGGGGCTGGAGGTGGAGGGGAGCGGCGGGGGTTTGAAACAGGCGCGTTGTACCGAGTGCCATAGGAAAAGCTGACGTCACGTTCAAATGGTGCATAACCTCGTCGCTCATCCTGCTGACGTCGCCTGCAGACACAGGCAATAAGTCCCCTAATCCCGCAGTAGGAACAGACAGGACGATCGTTCCAGAAAGCCGGGCGGTGGGGCCGCATGTGTGTGTAGTAATAGTCCCGGGACGTAGGCGCCGGAGAGATCACCGTGAAATGCTCATGAGCGAGCGGAGCTTCTTGGGGCAAGGGTGGCTTTGAAGCGATTGCCGAAAACGACAGAACGGGAGTCGTAGGAAGAGGAGACGAGGTTGGCAACAGACTCGTCATGGGTCCCAACTCCTCCTTGACAAGGTCGCGCAGCTGAGGTCCATCCTTCAGAAAGGGATGTCGTGGAAGGGTAGGCTGGTCATGCAGCTGGAGCTCTTCGAGGAAGATTTCGTGAATTACAGCCCGTACTTCCAAGTCCCCATGCGGTTGAGAAGCCCGAGCATGCTGTTGCAAGCGAATTGACTCCACTTCATCTAGGCATGAGACACGTTTCCCCTACATCGCTGACGCTTTTAGCTTGCTGAACCGCCAATGCATTGAAGGCAAATGCAGAGATGCTTTTGAGAATGTGGTGTACCTTGTCGGCCTCTGGTATGCTTTCGTCAACGCGGTGACACAGGGCAACGACGACCTCAATGTATGAGGCATACTTCTTCTCAATACTTCTCAATGTATGAGGCATACGACCGGACAACTTCCTTTTCGCCGCGTCCGAACGATGGGCTGGAAAGACGAAGGCCTTACGGAGCTTCTGGGCAAAGCTGGCCCAGTCGTCACTGTCGGTTTTATTGTTGGAATACCAGGTGTATGCCGCTTTTTTTAGGAGAAAAGATACGTTCTGGAGCTTGGCTGTATCGTCCTAGCGGTTCAATGCACTGACCGGAACGTAGGTGTCGAGCCAGTCATGGACGTCCTTGCTGCGGAGCCCGTAGAAAAACGGTTGGTCACGCTGGCGGGTGGTCACTGCAAACGCCGGAGGCGCACCAGAAGCGCCAGTGGGATTGCTCCCAGGTTCACGCTTCATGGCTTTTGCCAGTAAACGGCCACCGGAACGGAGCACTAGGGGTGCGATCAGAAGGCGTAGAGGACAGGATCGACGTCGACCTCCACCACTTGTTAGGGCTTGAGAGACAGGTGCAGGAGGACGTTTATTAGGAAGTGTTGCATACGTCGCGGACTCAGAGCCAGCCTCTGATGACGATGACATTCCCAAACCAACAGGAGAATTAGTTGAACAGTGATTTCTTTTCGACTCAAAATATTCTTCATCTCTTTCTATGACCCACCACAACCTCCCCTTTGCTTTCCGAGGTTTTCTTGACTGTCAACCCTTACGTTCTGTCTTATTTCATGGAGCCCCTCATTTCCCATTTTCTGATTCGCTACATGCTTAGAGAGGGCCTCTGTTCTGGCAGTCTTGGTGCCAAAGGAAGCTTAAGAGGGATCAACGCTGGTCGACCACTCTGGACATGTCGTAGACACTCGAGTCACAACCCGGGGGTTAAAAAGAAGGTCCAGTTAACCCGAGTAGTCCGAGTGGCGCTGGCTACCACCCCCAAGTGCAGGAAACAAAAATACCTTAACATAAATAGCCAAGAAAGAGCTGGGGAAACAGCCCCACCGGTAGCGTCGTGGTTATCGCACCACACCGGTATTCTGGAGGTCGTGGGTTCGAATCCCACCCGGCGGGTATTTTTTCACTACTTTCTTTTCGACTCCAAATTTTCTTCATCTCTTTCTATGACCAACCACAACCTCCCCTTTGCTTTCCGAGGTTTTCTTGACTGCCAACCCCTATTTTCTGTGTTATTTCATGGAGCCCCTTATTTCCCATTTTCTGATTCGCTATATGCTTAGCGAGGGCCTCTGTTCTGGCGGTCTTGGTGTCAAAGGGACCTTAAGAGGGTTTAACGCTGGTCGACCACTCTCGACATGTCGTAGACACTCGAGGCACGGCTCGGGGGTTAAAAACAGGTCCCCTTTACCCAGAGTAGTCCGACTGGCGCTGGCTACCACCCCCAAGTGCAGGAAAAAAAATAGCTTAACATAAATAGCCGAGAAAGTGCTTGGGAAACAGCCCCGCCAGTAGCGTAGTGGTTATTGCACCAGACCGGTATTCTGGAGGTCGTGGGTTCGGATCCCACCCAGCGGGTATTTTTTCACCACTTTCTTTTCGACTCCAAATTTTCTTCATCTCTTTCTATGACCAACCACAACCTCCCCTTTGCTTTCCGAGGTTTTCTTGACTGCCAACCCCTATTTTCTGTGTTATTTCATGGAGCCCCTTATTTCCCATTTTCTGATTCGCTATATGCTTAGCGAGGGCCTCTGTTCTGGCGGTCTTGGTGCCAAACGGAGCTTAAGAGGGTTCAACGCTGGTCGACCACTCTCGACATGTCGTAGACGCTCCAGTGACGGCGCGGGGGTTAAAAAGAAGTTCCCCTTTACCCCGAGTAGTCCGAGTGGCGCTGCCTACCACCCCCAAGTGCAGGAAACAAAAATACCTTAACATAAATACCCGAGAAAGTGCTGGAGAAACAGCCCCGCCGGTAGCGTAGTGGTTATCGCACCAGACCGGTATTCTGGAGGTCGTGGGTTCGGATCCCACCCGGCGGGTATTTTTTCTCCACTTTCTTTTCAACTCAAAATATTCTTCATCTCTTTCTACGACCCACCACAACCTCCCCTTTGCTTTCCGAGGTTTTCTTGACTGCCAACCCTTATTTTCTGTCTTATTTCACAGAGCCCCTCATTTCCCATTTTCTGATATGCTATATATATATATATATATAACCGGCGTGCTGGACAGGGGGCCGAAGGCGTGGGAACACAAAGTAAGAAGCCGTGGTAACAGCAACAGCGGACAGTTTACTTCCAGCGTTTAGACTTCGAGACAAGTCTTCTACGGAAATGATGGCTTCTGTAGCTTTGGAAGAGAGCATACATGTCGAAAGTGGAAAGCGGGATTACGAATGGCCAACGATATGACACACAAACATACGTGAATAACACAAACACGAAGGGGGAATCTTCCTTAGTATAAGAATGAACAAAAAAAGAACAACGAGGAGAGAAACGCCAAGATAGTTGGTGGAAAAAAGGAAGAAAATGGGGGGAGAAGAAAAAGCACTGAACAAGAATTCGAGCGGTGGTGGAAACGCAAAAAGCTCTACAGCGCCCGAAAGTGGGGTTGTAGAACAAAGCAGAGAAGGCCATATATATTCTGCCGCTAGTTGTCACTATGCAGACGCCAAGACGCTCGAACGAATGGCATTTCCGTTGATTGAAAGCGAGTGTCCGGCCAGATGTTCGGAAATTGCGAACAAGGCATTCTTCAGCCAGCTTATGAGCCCGGTCTCGGAGCTGAAGCAAAAATACATTTTGTGGTCGTGCAGAATGAAATGGTGCGCGACCATTCCACGGTTTCCCTGCCGGACAGACGTTTTTCTGAACGGGGCGCTAGGTCGAGTTTTCAGGTTTTTGTTAAGAGCTGCCCCTCAGCAGTTTAGCGGCAACCCGTGGGTCGCCAGTGTCTCCCCTCTGCTCGGTGAGAGTTGGGGGGCGGGACAGCCAAACCAGAAGGCAAGCTGCTCAAGAGGATGGAGAAGAAAACGGAGAAAATAAAGCCCGATGCTTCAGTCTCTGGCTTAGAACACGACTGTAAGTGCAAGGGAGGGAAAAACAGATGTGCCAGGAGTAAAAAATGTAACCAGTCCGGGGGGGCGAATAGTGATAACTGCGCCAAAGATATGTACGCTCGGGTAATAACGCAGACACCAGAATTTATTTCTTATTTCATGAATTATGTGTACTATACAAATGTTCAAATCTCAAAATCAATTTTTAACACATGTTTTGGGGAGAAGGTAAACAGAAGTTACTGCTGAAACAGCACCGACACCAAGCAACACAACTAAAGCGCTAACCACATTGAGTGAACCTGCAAGCCTCTTGGGGAGCGGCGCAACTTGCGACGAACTACTTTTCGCCGCGGGCCAACTCGCTCATCGGATCGCTCGGTTGTGGGTCGCCAGAAACAGTCGCCCGCCTCCCGGAATTGGCTTCAGCGCTAGCCAAAAGGAGATCCCCTATGTATGCACGCAACCACGGCTGTGGAAGAGAAGGGTGGTCCAAATCCGCGCAGACGGCGTTTTCAATGCAGCTGCAAAGAAAGCGTTTCTTAGCAAAGCATGGGTACATGCTGAAGCAGAAGTAAGAAGGCTGCCGCACGCACTGGTGGAGACCAGTGTGGCAAAAACGACGTCAAAAAAGCGAATTCTTTACGACGTTCATGTTAGAGCCGAGAGACGAGGCGCAGAAGAAAAAGAGCACGCTATCACTAACCAAAACCGGTTTTCGAGATGCAATGAAGTGTAAAAAGCAAGGTAGAAAGCAGTAATACTTTTCAATCATGCTTTTTATGGCAAATAAATAAAAGTGTTTGTAAACTACCAGCGTACCAATCGCTTTACTACGCACAGTGCGGCAACATTGAAATAGCCGTCCTCAGTCGATCGAGGCGTCGCAGTCATGTGGTTGCCTCGGCGAGAGACTTCGGATCAGCTACTGCGGATAATATTCGCGTCGTTTGTCGCGTCGCCAGAAAAATCGAACATTGTGGTAAGCGCTCTATATTTAAAACTGTGATGAACAAGTAGAAAAGGTTTCCAAACTATTGACAACATTCTAAAAAAGAGAGTAAAAACAAAAAAAGGACGGACTGTAGTGAACATGAAGAGTGGAAAAGGAGGGAAGGAAGAAAAACGAAAACAGAAAAAGACAGACATCACGAACTGGGAAAAATAAACTCAACAAATGCTCGCGGGCGTGTGATTTGGAGAATCCGGTTCCGGATACATACACAGTGCCCCTGATATGGTGAGGTAGGTGACAATGTTTTATTACCTGCAAGTGTGCCCGGGTCCTCAAATATACCTTTTTTGATTTTGTTGAATTGGTATAGGAGGTAGGATTCATATTGTTCTCGTTACGATTTGACCTGAACCCCGTCTCTAAGAGCGTGACGCATAATTTATCGATACAATGATCTGGGAGGCTGAGGCGTGTGAAGAGAGGCAGGGTCGGGTGCGCTTTGGCGTGTGCTTTGTGAATATTGAAACGGAGCCTGAAAGAGGTCCCTGTTTGCCCCATATATTGCATTCCACACACATTGCAATAAATCAAATAAATCACATTGGAAGTGTCACACCTCATGTTCTTGCAAATGTTTAAAGAGAACTCTGAGTTTGAGCCTTGAGCAGTGCTTGTATACGGCAATGTCTTGCAGAGAAGGCACCGCGGTTTCAGGCATAGCCGGTATTCAGTATGCGGGGACAATGTATTTGTCCTTGAATTCACGAGTGTGTCTTTGAGGTTCCGGGATGGTCGGTAGACGATGCCTGGAGCGGACGGAAACGCCCGTTTGAGGCGTTTGAGACAAATCTTCTACGGAAATGATGGGTTCAGTCACTTCGGAAGAGAGCATACATGTCTAAGGAGGAAAGCTGGTCTACAAATGGCCAACGATACCAACTGAAACAAACGTGAACAACACTAACATAAATCGGGAATCTTCCTTATTAAAGAATGAACAAAAAATGAACAATGAAAAGAGAGACGCCAAGATAGTTGGGGAATAAACCGTTAGAAACGGGGGATAAAGAAGAACACTGATCAGAAATTCGAGTGGTAGCGGTAACGCGAAATGCTCAACAGCGTCCGAAAGTGGGGTTGTGGAACAAAAGCGAGAAGGCAATATACATTCCGATGCTAGCCGTCCCTATGCAAACGCCCAGACGCTCAAAGGTATCTTATTTTTGTTGATTGAAAGCGAGTGTCTGGCCATCTGTTCGGACAGTGCGAACAAGGCATTTTACAGCACGTTTATGGGCCTCTTCCGGGTCCTCATTTATACCTTTTTTGATTGAGTTGAATCGGTATATAAGGTACGATTCACGTTGTTCTCGTCCTCGGTTTGACTTGAAACCCGTTTCTAAGAGCGTAACACTTAGTTTTTTGAAAGAATGATCTGGGAGGCTGAGGTGTCTGCAGAAGGGCAGGGTCGGGCGCGTTTTGGCACGCGCGTTGTTTTAATTGAACCGGAACCTGAAAGAGGTCCGTGTTTGCACTATATATTTCATTCCACACACATTGCACTCATGAAAACAAATCGCATTGAAAGTGTCACACGTCATGTTCTCACCACTTTTAAGTAGTACTCTGAGTGGGAGCTTTCAGCAGTGCTTGTCTGCTGCATTGTCTTGCAGAGAAGGAACCGCGGTTTCAAGCATGGCTGGCATTCAGTATGCGTGGGCAATGAATCTGTCATTGCGTTCACGAGTGTGTCTGACTTTGCGGGAACATTGGTAGATGACATCTCGAGCGGACGGAAACACCTGTACGAGGCATTCACTTTGTTCGAGAACGTTGTAGTTCCGCTTGAAAGTGTTTTTTAGGTTAGGAAAGTTGGTGCTATACATTAAGCATAGCTTTGTTCATTGGAGGTCGCGTTGTGGGGGACGGTTCGAAATTAGTTTCACGCGGTTGAGTGCTTCGGCTTTTTTTGCGTCATCCGGTGCACGCGCTGGGTACCCCTGCCCCTCTAGCATGGCTTTTTAATTTTTTGTTAGTAGGGAATTCTACCACTTTAGAGGAGATTTGTTTGAAATGGTGTGTCCGGCTATAAGGAAAGCTATTCTTACAATGACGTGGCTGGTCGCTTTGGTAATGCAGATATTTCAGGCGATCCGTAGGCTTCCTATACAGGTTTGCCGTGAGTTCACCGTCCTCAACTTTCACGGTCACATCAAGGAAGTTTATGCTTACATGATAGTAGATGTGAGTAAAATTGATGTTCGGGTGCGCAGATTTGTAATAGTCGATGAAGTGAAGGAGCTCATCCTATATATAGGTCCACATAAAAAAGATATCGTCAATGTGCTTCTTGTACAGAAGTGGGTTTAAGTGGAATTCAGACAGGAGTGTGGCCTTTACCTTCCCTATGAACAGATTGGCGTAGCTTGGTGCCATTTTGGTTCCAATGGCGGTTCCACTAACTTGCCGAAAGTACTGAGTCTTGAATTCAAATGAATTTAGTTTTAAACGAGTGCAGCTAATGTCGCCACTACATGGCAGTCTCGGGTATCTGGCGGTTTACGGAGCGCATACACGATGGTTAGTGCGGCTATCCCTTCGTCATGGGGATGTTTGTGTAAAGGGAAGATACGTCAAGGGTTATTAGGTAAGAGCCCTCTGCTACAGGAGGATCCGAAATCACTCTGAGGAAATCTGTGGTGTCCTTAATGTACGAGTCCAGGACGCTGGGAATGGGCCTTATTAGCTTGTTCACAAACCACGATATGGCTTCGGAGATTGTGCCGCTTCCGGATATCATTGGGCGCCCTGAGTTGCCAGTTTTTGATGTTAGAAAGCATGTTAAATCGGCTTGGACTAGGTTTCACTCGTCGCTTTAAACTGTGCTCACTGGTGGTTATTTTTACCCTGCCCAAGACATCTTTTAATACTAAAGTTACAATTTTGGTGTGGTCAATCATGGGGTATCCCGCTACGCGCTCATAAAAGTTTGAATAATAAGGTTCGCGGTGTCCTTCTGGATTGTTATATACAGTATTCACTATTACAAACGCACCTCCCTTATCGGCAGGCTAATTGTTATGTCAGTCCTATTTTCTAAATCATTCAACCACGCTTTCTCGGACCTTGTGAAATTATTCCATTTATCTTTGTGAATTTCAGATTCACGCAAAACATCTTTCTGCGCAACGGCGATGTACTGATTCAGGCAGTCGTCACGGTGAGTGCTTGGCGTCCAATCCCCATTTCCCAATGTGTGCGCATCTAAATGTGTCCCCATTTCCCAATGTGTGCGCATCTAGCAGGCTTATCTAAAAGGTATTCCCGTAGTCTTAAATTTCTTACACAGTTCTCGCGGTCTTGAAGTAACTGGAAATAACTAAAGCAGCCTGTTGTGGGACAGATGTTCAGTGCGATCGAGAGTAGTTTTGTCTCATCAGGTGACAGGGCACTATTAAATAAGTTAACGATAGCCATGCTGCGTGGTTGTGACCATCCACAATGCAGGAAAGTGTTTGAGGGTCGGGGCTCTAGTTGAAAAGCGAGATTTCTGGGAAAGTATGGTTGGGAACCCTATCTCGTCTAAGTTTGCGAATTTTATTGTCTACGAAGTGACGGTGCTTTGATTTTTTAAACTCCGCGAAGGAGTTTTTTGGTCTTGTGGCAGGGACCTCTTGGAGGAATAAGAACCATGAGTTAGCTATTACGCCTGTTTTCGGCTATGATTACTGGCAATATTTAGAAGTTGGAGATAAGCACTCAAGAGAACCTTGTTCCATGCCAGTCGGTCGTAATTATCAATGTTTGGTATGGCAGGCGCGTGACAGAACGTAATACCTTTAGGGGTGACTCCCGCTTTTAGGTGAACTTGTAGCATTGATTTATGAAGATCATGACCAATTCGTTTGTCAAAAAGTTATCTTATTTATAAGAATCTGGCCTTGTAGAATGTAGGCACACAACCGGACTCACCATTTACATATCAATCAGTCCTAATGCCAGGACCAGATGTTGCCGGCTGGCGCAGGTTATCGGTCGTCAATATGGAGAGGAGTTCCTGCACCGCTGTTCTGGGAGCCATGCTCTGGGTGATTGTCGGAAATGAAATATCGATGTTTCCGGCCAGAACTCCGGGAAACCGCACTTGAACCGCTTCCACCATAGAAGGGAGAGGCAGTGTTCGGCGCTGTCCACTCTGGCGGCCGGGCTTGCTGCGTTGATGTTCTCCTGGGTGGGATGATCGGGGATGTGTGGCGCAATTGACGTGGCGTCGCGAACAAAAACTCTCTTTTTGGGGGGTTGCCGGTTGGTAATTCATGGGCTGCTCGCAGTGGCCGCTTTTGATGATCACCCGGGTGCAGTCACAGTTCCATCTCGTATGAGAAGACCCCTCCAATATTGCGCCATCACAGCGACGCCTAGGAGGCAGTGGTGAAGCCCGTCCGCAGCCAGGAAACGATGGGGCAAAAGTGAGTCAAACTAATAGTCCATGTACTCCACTTTGGTTGAGCGACGACAGTAGCTCCGGATGGTTTCGTTGAAATAAAGGGCTTCCCAAATAAACCACTTCACGAAGTGGTCGATTCGTGGGTCAAGCAGGCGGGTAGTGTGACGTGGTAGCACACTTAAAACAACCAACTTCTGGAGCTCCGGTCTGGTTCGAAGGGTGTTGTTTACCAGTCGGCGGAGACGGCTAAGGGAATCATTGCAGCCGTGATGCTCCAGCTTGCTTGCACCGACTGGAAACACCAGTGTTCTCACTGTTTTTGGAATACTTGGAAGTTCCCTTTCTATCTCGAACTTGGGCGCTCCTTGGATGGTGATGAATGCAGGGGCAGCTATCTCATACAGATTGAAGTGCCGGTGGAGGTAACGAGTCTATGAATTGCCGATCACTGCATAAGTGGGCGGATATATGGGGAACCTCCGCGTGAGTTGCTGCTCCGAGGGTGCTCCGAGGGCCGGTGTTGAAAGAACTAGCATGCTGGCGATGGGGCCGAAGACATGATGACTGCAAAGTAAGAAACCCCAGTAACAGTAACAGCGGAGGGTTTATTTGGACGTTTCCACTTCGAGACAAGTCTTCTACGGGAATGCTGGGTTCGGTCGTTTAGGAAGAGAGCGTACACCCGGCGTCAATATAAGCCGGGGCACGCGAGCACGTGGCAAAATGCATCGCCGCGACATCTGACGTTGCACTTCTGGTGTTGAGACATCGATGTGCGCGTGCGCGTCCAACCACGCTCGCTAGCCTGTATTTTCCTTCGCTTCTAACGGCAGCGCTGATCACATTCAGAGCTTGGCGCCAGGGGTCACTTTCTTTGCTAAAACCGTCTTGCTCGTACACACTTCAGCGGCCGAGGGCGAGGGTAAAGTTGCGTTGCTCGCCCTGCCATGCTGTGACAGATAACTAATCTTGCCCGTCTCGCGGTGACAAAATTGTGCCCCACATATGCTCTCCCACATCGGTATTTCTAACAGCGGCGCTGTTCTTGGGCAGGGCTTGACTGCAGCCTGTCCTTGTATTGTTTTACTCTCCCTCCGTAGTTCCCAGCAATGCGTTTGTGTTTACAGGTAAAGCCGACTTTCTGAAGATCGGCAGAAGCTTGGTCTTTGTAAGCGGCCCTTCCCACACTGCCTGTTTCGCAGCGAAGCATGGAAATCTACGCAGGGAGTATGATTAAAGACAACGGCTTTAACGCATGTGTTATTAAATGTAACCAACAACCATTTGTATGAAAACTTGCTGATAAGACGACTATACCACTGTGCAGAGTCTCGTTTACTTGTCGTAATTAGGTAGTGAAGTTGTAAACGTTGGAGAATCAGCTTGTTTGCATTAAAACGCAATCTACGGAGAGAGATTGCCATGCATTGGAGAAAACGGTTGTAACTACAGCTCGGCGCTAGTTCAGCAGAAATCAATCCCAATCGGTGGAACGAGTTTTAATATTTTTATCGTAAAACATTCCATTGGTTTTTAACTAAAATGAGCACACCAAAACAGAATACGAAGTGAAGCGAGAAATAATTCCCTTTATAAAGGTGTCATGAGACTTCACCTTGCACACGTTCTGAGACAATTATAGAAGGGGAAACGGGAGAAGAGGTCGTCGTGGTCGTGGCTTTGACAAAAAATTAACAAAAATTAAAGCCGGTATTCTATACCAGCCAAAATTCAAAGCACCGCTCAAGGCCAGCAATGAAAAAGCATCTTTAAAGTATGGTGCTGTGCTCCTTCCCACTATTCAACTTCATTAGTGGGAGAAGTAGCAGCATGCTGAAATGATCTCGCTCATCCTTCTTGGCAATGACTCGTAAGGCGAAACCCCAAACTCCTGGTTTCCGCGAAGGCTTTCCCATTGATCCGGAATCGCGGTCCATAGCGCGTCCGCTGTGCCTCTTGACAAGTCGCGTCTGGACAAGCGCGTCTTAATGATACCCCACACACTCTATGGGATTCGTATCTGCACCGTTCGGAGGCCACTGTAGAGTGCGTAAGACCAGATCCTCCTGCAGGTTGGTCACCCGACGTGCTATGTGACTGATATCTGCTGAACCAGCGCGGAGCCATAGTTACAACCCTTTTTTCCAATACATGGCAATATCTCTCCGTAGGTTGCGTTATAATGCAAACAAACTGAATCTCCAACGTTTACAACTTCACTATCTATTTACGACAAGTAAACGAAACTCTGCAGAGTGGTATAGTCGTCATATCAGCAAGTTTTCATACAAATGGTATTTGGTTACATTTAATAACACATGAGGTAAAGCCGTTGTCTTTAATCATACTCCCTCCGTAAATTTCCATGCTTCGCTGCAAAACAGGCTGTGTGGGAAGGCCAGCTTACAAATACCAAGCTTCCGCCGATCTTCATAGAGTCGGCTTTATCAGTAAACACAAACGCATTGCTGGGAACTCCGGAGGGAGAGTAAAACGATACAAGGATAGGCTGCAGTCAAGCCCTGCCCAAGAACAGAGCCGCTGTTAGAAATTTCGGTGTGGGAGAGCATATGTGGGGCACAATTTTGTCACCGCGAGACGGGCAAGATTAGTTATCTGTCACAGCATGGCAGGGCAAGCAACGCAACTTCACCCTCGCCCTCGGCCACTGAAGCGTGTACGAGCAAGACATGTTGAGCAAAGTGACCCCTGGCGCCAAGCTCTCAATGTCATCAGCGCTACCGTTTGAAGCGAAGGAAAAGACAGGTTAGCGAGCGTGGTTGGACGCGCACGCGCACATCGATGTCTCGACACCAGAAGTGCAACGTCAGATGTCGCGGCGATGCATTTTGCCACGCGCTCACGTGCCCTGGCTTATATTGACGCCGGGTGTACATGTTGAAAGTGGAAAGCGGGTCTACGAATGGCCAACTATACCACACACAAACATACGTGAACAACACAAGCACGAAGCGAGAATCTCCCTAATAAAGAATGAACAATGTACAACGAATATAGAGACGCCAAGATAGGTTGGGGAAGGAGGAAAGGGGGTGAGAAAGAAGAGCACCTAAAAGGAATTCCTGTGGTGGCGGAAACACAAAAAGCTCAACAGCGTCCGAAACTGGGGTTGTGGAACAAATTAGAGAATGAAACATAAATTCTCCCACTAGCTGTCCCTATTCAAACGCCCAGATGCTCAAAAGGATCTCATTTCCGTTGATTTCGCCCCCGGCGTCCGTCCGGGGGCGAAAGAGTGGAATGGTCGCGGACCATTTCCTCTTCCCTTCTGCACGACGTTTTCTGGTCGTGCAGAAGGGAAGAGGAAATGGTCCGCGGCCATTCCACTCTTTCGCCCCCGGACGGACGCCTTCCCAAAAAGGGGGTTAGGCCGACATTTCAGGTCTCAGCAGCTGAGCTACAACCCGAGGGTCGCCGGTTTCTCCCCTCGGCTGGGGTGTGGGCGGGAGGGGTGGGTTGGGCTGGGGGAACAGCCAAAGCAGAACGCAAGCTGCTCAAGAGGATGAAGGGGAAAAGGGAGAAAATAAACCCCGATGGTTGGGAAACCGGCTTAGAATGCGAATTAGTTGCAAGGGAGGGAAAAAGATGCTCATGGCATTAAAAATATAACCAGACTGCGGGAGTGAATATTTATAACCGCGGCAAAGATATGTACGCTCATGAAATAACGTAGACCCCAGAATTGTATTGGTTCATTTACAGGTTATGTGTAGTATCCGAATGTTCAAACCTTCTATTACATATTTCAACACATGTTTCGGGGAGATGGTTACAGAACTTATTGCTGAAAAACCACCCGCCCTAAGCAACAATCCTTACATTGTAAGATTTTGATAGAAAACTAGAAAAGGTTTCCAAAGTTATGACACAATATTATAAAAGAGAGAAAAAACGAAAAAAAAACGAGAAAAGGGATAGGAGTGAACATAAAGAGCGGGAAAACAGAAAAAGAAGAAAAACAAAAACAAAAATGGAATGTCTTTAGCGAAGCAGAAAGGAAAGATAAACGGTGGGAAAAAATAGAAACGAAACCACTCAGAAACGATCACGCGCATGTGATTTTGAGAATCCGGTTTTGGCTACGTACCCAGCGCCACTGATACGGTTAGGCAAATGCCAATGGTTTAATTGCTGCAAGTGTGCCTGGGTCCTCATTTATACTTTTTTCGTTGTTTTGAATTGGTGTATGAGGTATAATAACGTTGTTATCGTCCCCAGTTCGACTTAAAACCTGTTTTTAGAGCGTGACGCTTTGATCACCGAAAGAATGATCTCAACGGCATAGGTATCAGGAGAGCGGCAGGGTCGGCAGCATTTTGCTGTGTGGTTTGTGATTTTGTCGTTCGCTTTGTGTTGTTTCAAGACCAGCCCCCGGCGTACTCTCGTAGCAGCAACTCACGCAGAGGTTCCCCAAGCACCCGACTACCTCTGGAGTGATCGGCAATTCACAAACTCGGTACCCCCACCAGCACTTGAATCCGTATGACACAGCAGGCACTGCCTTCCGAGGAGCGACCACGTTCCAAATAGAAAGTGAACTTCCAAGCATTCGAAGAACTGTGAAAACACTGGTGTTCCACATCGGGGCAAGAGAGCTGGAGCATTATGGTGGCGACGAGACCCTTCGCCGTCTTCGCCAACTGGTAAAAAACATTCTTCGAACCTCCCGGAGCTCCAGACTTTTGTCGTGTCATGTGTGTTGCCACGTCACACTAACCGGTGTCTTTACCGACGAATCGACCACTTCGTGAAGTGGTATAATTGGGAAGTCCGCAAACTCAACGAAACCATCAGGAGCTACTGTCGTCGCCCAACCAAAGTGACGTACTTGGACTATCAGTATGACTCACTCCCACCCCGTTGTTTCCTGGTTGCGGATGGGCTTCACCCCAGCTTCCTGGGCGTCGCTCTAATGGCGCAAACTTTGAGGGGTCTTCTCATACAAGATCCGATCACGACGGCACCCATGTGGTCATAAAAAGCGCCCCCGGCCAGAAGTCCCTAAAATTACCAACCTGCAATCCCGACCAACAGAGGTCCAGTTCGCGATGCTGCTTCAAGTGAGCCATGCATCTCCGATTATTCCACCCAGAACATAAACGCAGCAAGCCCGGCCGCCACAGCAGAGAGCCCCGAACACCGCCACCTTTCAACCAATGTGGAAACGTTTCGAGTGCCGTTTCCCAGATTTCTAGCTGAAAATATCGACATCAAGTCTACGACAGTCGTCCAGAACATGACGCCCGCAATACATGTGCAAGAACTCTGCTCCATATTGATGACTGATAGCCTGCGCCAGCTGACAACACCTTGCCCCGGCATTAGGACTGATTGATATGTAAACGGTGAGTCTGGTTGTGTGCCTACATTCTACAGCACCACATTTTTATAAATAGGAATACCTTTTGACAATTGAATTGAACACGATCTTGGTAAATCAACGCTACAATTGTGCCAAAATGCGGGAGTAACTCCTAAAGGTATCACGCTTTCTCACGTGCCTGCCATAACGAACATTGATCATTACGACCGACGAGCATGGCAGAACGTTCTCTCAAGTATTTCTCTGGAACTTATAAAAATTGGCAGCAATCATAGCCAAAAAAAGCCGAAACAGCTAACTGCCTAAACTATGGCTTTTGTCCCTCCAGGAGGCCCCTGTCACAAGACCAAAAAACTCCTTAGCGGAGTTTAAAAAAAACTAAGCACCATGACCTCGTAGTCGCTAAAATTCGCAAACTCAGACGAGATACGGTTCCAAACCCTACTTAGCAGACATCCCGCCTTTCAACTACAGCCACGACCCTCAACACTTTATCGCATAGTGGGTCATCAAACTACTACAGAACCACGCGCCACTGCTATCGTAAACTTATCTAATACTGTCCGGTCACATGATCAAACCCAACTAATCTGAAAGGGGCTAAATGTCTGTCCTACAACAGACGGCTTTAAAGAATTCTGGTTACTTTAAGACCTAGATAACTTTGCAAGAAATTTAGCACTACGGGGATACATTTATATAAGCCTCATAACGTTCAAGATGCGCACACACGCGCAAATAGGGATTGGATGCCAGGCACTCATCCTGACGACTGCCTGAATCTGTACATCGCAGCTGTGCAAAAGATGTCATGAGTGAATATGAAATTGACAGAGGTAAACGGAATAATTGAACAAGGTCCGAGAAAGCGTGCTTGAAGGGTTTGGAAAATAGGACTGACATAACAATTATGCCTGCCGATAAATGAGGAGCGATTGTAATTGTGAATACTTTAGATTACATTCGGGAAGGGCACCAGCAACTTAATGATTTAAACTTTTATGAGCACCTTACGGGAGACCCCACGATGGAACTCACCAAAAGTGAAACGTCAAGTATAAAAAATTTCTTGGACGGTGGGAAAATAACCTCCAATGAGCACAGTTTAATGCGACCAAGGCCACCCGGTCCGGGTTGATTTTTTTATGCTTCCTAAGATGCGTAAAACTGGCAACCCTAAGCGCCCAATCAAATCTGGCATTGGCACAATCACCAAACCCATATCGGGGCTTGCGGAGAAGCTAATAAGGCATATTATCAGCGTTCTCGGCTCGTACTTATAGGGTAGCACTGATTTCCTCAGAGTGATTTCGGATCTTCGTGTACCAGAGATCCTGTAACTGGTAACACTTGACGTATCTTCACTTTATACCAATCATCACCTATGACGAAGAGATAGCCACACTAACCAGCATGTATGCACGCCATAAACAGCCAGCTACCCCAGACTGTTATGTAGTTGCGAGACTGGCGGCACTCGTCTTAGAAATAATTTCATTTGAATTGAACACCGAGTACTTTCGGCAAGCTATTGGAACCGCCTTGGGAACCAAGATGGCACCCAGCTACGCCAATCTGTTCATGGGGAAGTTAGAGGCCACACTCCTGTCTGAATCTAGCTTAAACCCCTAATGTACAAGAGGTACCTTGACGATATCTGTTTCATTTGGACCTACAACGAGGATAGGTCCTTCACTTCATCGACTGTTACAAGTCTGCACACCGAACATCAATTTTACTCAGACCTACTCTCAAGTGAGCATAAACTTCCTGGATGTGACCATGGAAATCGAGGACTGTGAACTCACGACAAAGCTGTACCGGAAGTGTACGGATCGCCTGCAATATCTGCATTACCAAAGCGACCGACCACTGCATTGGAACTATACCATTTCATAAAGCCAGGCCCACCATTTCAAACGATTCTGCTCAAAAGCATAAGATTTCACTACCAACGCCAGAAATTTAAAATCCATGGTGGAGGGGCATAGAGGGGCACGTGATAACTTGAGAGACTGGTGCAGAGACGAAAGAGGTACAAATAAATAAGAAAGGAGAACGGCCATAAACAACAATAATGGTGATTTGAATCGCTGGTGTTGCGCTGAATTTCCGTGTTGAAGACAAACGTTACAAACGGAAGAATTTGGTCCCAGTTGGTGTTGTCCGGTTTATATATATATAAAAACGTTTCGGAGTGCGATGAGAGCTCTCAGGCCGTTCGTCTAAAGGTGGTGGGTTCTGGTTATTTTTGAGCCATACTGACCGCTTGAAGCACTTCTACAAAAATGTGGGACAAGAAGAGCTTCTCGCCGTCGCTTAAGAGTACGTGGGGTGAGCCGCGGTGCAAGATAATATTTTGCAGAAAAAAATCATCTATTTCTACCGCGCATTCATTACGTAAAAGGGTTGTCTGAGCGCTCCTGGTAAAAATGTCGGCCGAAGTCACTATCCGACGGCAGCGGTTTGTGTATTTGGAAGTGGTCCACAGAGGTTGATACCTACAGTTTCGAAGGGCGCCAACGAGAAACCTCCCGGGTTTTTGGTTCTCGCATTTGCCGCATGAATAGGCGTACTGCGCCACACTTGTTCAGGTACCTGACTTAAAAATAATACAATGAATGTGGCCGTAGGTTTTGCCAAAACCGAGATGTGCTCTGTCAGGTCTTTGTGAAATTCATTAAAACAGCTTCCCGCTGCTCCCAGGGTTAAGAAAGACCCACCTGTTTCCTGTAACGGTACAGCACCCCGTTCTCATGCTGGAAGTTCTGTAGCTGGCGACCTAATCGACTCTTTGGAGGTCGCTTGAAGCCATCTAACCGGTCGCATATTGTTCGACAACAAATATCGTAGCTGTGGATGTCCGGCACACTGATGTTATCAGTCGTGGTGTACGCAATGACCGCTATGGGTAAAGCAGGCCTCCTTGCCGACGAGATGTAGACAGCCGATGAATATAATGGAGATCCTAAAAGGGAATCTGCAGCTGAAAGTATTTGCCGAACTTGTATATGATGATAAAACAGTCCTGCTGTAGACATAAATCGAACTGCCAAGGCGTTGAGACAGATTCTTCTACGTCGTCAACCAGCAGAATGCGTCATTTTTAGTAACGACAATGAAATGTCGACCATACAAAAAAAATACAAAATTTTTGGATGGCCAACACAACATCCAAGTTTTCCAGTTCTGTAATTGTGTAGTTTTGTTCCGCCGACGTCACTGTGCTACTGGCACAGGCGTCCACTCGCTCCCTCTTGGACAAATCGAGTTCCAAGAAGACTGCACCAATGCATTGTCCACTGGCTTCCGTGTGTAGATCTGTTGGTGCAGATTCTTTGAAGTGGCAAAGCACAGGGCTCGACGTGAGCCCGTTTTGGAAAGCTTGGAAAGCCTGTTCGCAAGCGTGATTCCAAGTAAAAGCTGTGTCAAAACGCAGGAGGTTATTTAGAAGAGAAGCGACTGTTTCGAAATTTTATTAGGAGCGGCGTAATTACGACGTTAATCCCAGGAAGCTGCTAAGCGCTTTCTGCTCCAATGGGCACAGAAAATTTATAACGGCGGAACTCTTCTCAGGGTCTGGCTGGATTCCTATTTTGCTCACCACATGCCCCAACACCTTTATTGATCTGTTACCGAATGTGCATTTTTTTATTATTCTGTATTTCGGCATTTCAGAGACATGTCACAACCATGTCGAGACGCTTGAGATGTTGCTGAAACTTCGTTGAAAAGACGATCTTTTCGAGGCCGCCGAGCCTGGTATTGTTCATGCGCTGAAATATCGCGGGCGCATTGGGCCCGAACAGCACGACTTTGAACTCGTAAAGTCCATCTGGATAAGCTAATGCCGTATATTTTGTATCATTTTCCTGCGTGGGGAAATAAAGGCTGCAGAAGGAATTCGGTCCTTTAAGGCTGTCCAGATGATGATAAAAACTTTATTTTGCTGAAAACTTTCTTTTGGTTAAAACTTTATTTTGCCCAAACTGGGGTAGAGAAGGGGACGAAATGGAGCGTTCGATTGTCCTTCCCCGTCAGATGGCGGCCAGGAGCCCGTGAGCCCTCGGGGCATCTTCGGCCAGTTGGACAAGTTGAGTCTCTTGGTCGGGGCTGCGCAACACGGCCTGATCACTATTGTCTGTGATGTGTGTTGTGGTTTCTCGGGACAGGCCCATACCATGGGCTGCATAGTGGCTTGTTCGGAGCACCATCTACATTGTTCTTTGCAAATGTGTGGGTATAGGCGGCTGCAGGTTACGGGGTTCGGAAAGGTATTGGACTCCAAGAGTCGCCAGGCCAGAGACTGCAACCGACTGAGGGAGAGAAGCGCTGTCGGGTACTTCAGGCGGCCTAACGAACAGTGAGCGGTGATGTCCCTTATGTCACAAGCCTGTCCCTTCCCCCCGTATGTAGCACTTGCTCATCAAGATCGAGGCCGTCCCTGTAGCTGAAACCTCGGGCCGCTTCGTGAGTATGCTCATTACCGGTCAATGACGAATGTGCTGGCTTCCATATAAGAAGGACATCGCGGAATTTAGACCCAGTAAAGGGTTGAAGAATGCGGTGTGCTTGGGGTGAAATTCTTCCCTTCTCAAAGTTTCTAATGGCTGTGTTCTAATCAGTCACAAATATTTTTACGGGTGTGGAGGATATGGTAAGTACAACGGCTGCTTCCTCCCCGATCTCTGGGTGAATTGTACAGACTGAACCACAGGCAGTTGAATTACCATGCTGATCCACTGCCACTATGCCATGACAGCTGTGTCTGGGTATTCTGCGGCGTCGACATAGAACACTTGTTTCTCCTCTCGAAGGCGGCGGTGGAAAGAGGCCGCCCGGGCTAGGCGTCGATCAACGTTTTATGCCGGGTGGATATTTCAAGGAAGTTTGGATGTACGGATATGCGCCCACTGTGAGTCAGTAAGCATCACCTATTTCCCACGCTGGGAGGCGTAAGTAATTTGGAGCTGTTGAAGACAAGTGCCCCCCGTTTTGCTACTGGAGAGCCGTTGAAGCTGTGCTAATCTCTGCGCGTTAAGAAGCTCTTCAATGCTATAATGAATACCCATTGCTTCGAAATGTTCAGTAGATGAGGTGATGGGAATTTCAACCACCTGTTTGTAGGCTTTCCAAATAATGCAGGTTAGTTTATTTTGTTCAGCTTTCTACGGTCAGTAATGGCACAAAATAATTAATTCGCTGATAAAATAGATTCAGGGTGAGGCCACCACATCCGCGTCACAAATGCCACTAGGGGATACCATAAGGACATCTTTACTACCGAGCGGCACGACGTTGGCATCCACAATTAAGGACTTACGTCGGGGATAGGGAACATAAAAAGACTGTGCGTGTAGTTGGAATGGCGGGTTGGGAACACGAGATAATGGCGGCAACTCAAGAAATAAAACCCAAACCGAAAATTAGTTCCAGAGTGCACGCTGGCAAAGCACCAAATTTAATATGCTGTAGATCTCCCCCCATGAAAACGCCCGCTGAACAAGTTCCAACAGTTCTTATGATCTGCCCATTGGCGCTGTATAATCCCGGGCCAGAGTACTAGGTATTAACCTTGCGTCAGCGCGAACACAAATCCAAATGTATAGCAAAAAGACTGGCACTGGTGTCTACTGCAGCTTGAACTGACCTACCTTCCACAATTACTAGTAGAATACTTGATTGGCGGTCGAGTGGAGGTCTGATTAGTGTCACCTCTCCGTCATATAAAATGGGACGAAGAGGTGACACAAAACGGCGCGTGAGACGAGGGTGAACGGCGGCTCGTGATGATGATGATGATGGTTGGGGTTTTTATGGCGCAAGGCCGACTAAGGGCAAAGAGCGCCATAGAACAAGTTATTTAATGAAGAGAAGTGAATACGCCAAAGGGTAGGTATAAAAAAAACGTGTAAACCGAACATAGTAAAATCAAAGTGATGGCTGGTGTATAAGGCCAGATTTGATTATGCGTGCTAAGAAATGAGGTTTAAAAACTTGACCTCTGACAAATACTCAAACACACGTTTCATGGAAACCATGGCATCGTCACCTAGAAACAACAATGGATGTAGGGGAACATGTTGTCTGTAGAGTTCTCTGAAATGTCTGTGTCATGTTGTGTGAAGTGCCTTGCTTGTGATAGGATGTGCACTACGGATAGGGCCTCTCCGCACCTGCTGCACTGGGGTCTAGAAGATCCCGTCAGCAGATACGAGTGCGTCGCATGGGTGTGCCCCATCCGCAGCCTACCCAAGGCGACTTCCGTGTGTCTGTTGTGTGAGTCAGCTGTGTACCGTCCCAAGTGTGGCTTTATTACATTTAGTTTGTTGTCTGCCTGTTCGTCCCAGTGTGTTTGCCATGTTCTCCGCAGGTGTTGTATTATGTGTGGCTTGAGGTCTCTGTAGGGTATTGTTGTAATGTCTACCGTGTTCCTGAGTGCAGCAGCAGTGGCCCTCTCGTCTGCCAACTCATTCCCAGCGATCCCTGCGTGTCATAGAACCCAGCAGAGGAGCAGCTCATGCTTTTGTGCATACACGGACATGATAGTGTTGAATGCAAGATTAACTATGTGGTTTTTTGGGGGGCTTGTGCGATGACGGTGCGCCAACAACACTCAAAGAATCTGTATAGATGATGGAATTGGGAATTTGATTTTCAAGAATGTGTCGTACAATCAGTAAAATTCCTTACGCCCCTACTAACAAAGTTTTGTGTGCACGCTCATGGTTCTGGCTGCTTTGAAATTTGGACCATTAGCAGCGCAAGACACCATAGTGGAGGTTTTAGAAGCGTCACTATAAAATTCTGCACATGTGTATTTAAACTGCAAAGACAGAAACTGCTGCAGTATTGCAGCTCGTGGTGCACGTTTTTTGTCATGTCTCATAAAAGAAAGGTCGCACGACACAGGGCGAACTTGCCAGGGCGGTAAATTGTTGGACAAGAATGACCTGTACACATCTGATAACAAAGCACTGAGATCCGAGGCTCGCTCTCTCACTCTAACTGAAAAGGGCCGAGGAACGGATGGGCGATTTACAAAGAGCAGAGATGGTGATGTATAGTTAAAGACAGGATAAAAAGGATGAGTATTCAGCGACGAAATTTTAAAAGCATAAAGCAAGTCCATGTACGTTCGTTGCTTCTCAAGGCTACACTTATCACACTCTACATAAACACTCTCGGCAGGGCTAGTGCGAAAAGCACCCGAGGCGAGACGAAGCACCAAGTGTAGCACTTGGTCAAGCGTTCGTAAAGCTGTTTTACTCGCCGACCCATATACCACACTGCCATAGTGTAAACAAGACCCAACCAAAGCAGTATAGAGCCGTAGTTGGAGTTCTTTGTCGGAACCATACGATTGATGGGAGAGAACCTTGAGCATATTCTTTGTGTTGAGACATTTATTTTTAAGTTCCTTGATGTGTGGAATGAATGTGAGTTTGTTGTCAAACACAACACCTAAAAAATTGTGCTCCTTGTTCACAGGAAGCGACACGGCATTAAGAGTAATGTCTGGGTCCATATGGACCCCACGCTTACTGGAGAACACAACGCAGGAGCTTTTTACAGGATTCAATTTATAGCCATTGTTGTATGCCCAACCGGCAAGTTTCTTTACTCCAAGCTGGACCTGAAGTTCGCAGATTGAAATATTGCATGATTTATAGGATATCTGCTCGTGATCTACATACATGGAATAACAGATTGTAGGTGGCAGTGCCTTACCAAGAGAGTCTATTTTTACTATGAAGAGAGTGCAGCTCAACACGCCACTGTTGCACACCATTTTCTTGCACGTGAACCTTTCAGAGTGCACCACCGACTCTTACTCGGAATGTTCTGTCTAACAAGTAATTGACAAGAGCGTTCAACATGTTACCCGAAACACCGAATGACTTGAGGTCACTAAGGATCCCATAACGCCAAGCTGTGTCGTATGCCTTCTCAAGGTCGAAAAATACGGTTAAAGAATACTGCTTATGCGCGAAGGCATCCTTGATGTACGAGTCAACAGCTAACAGTTGATCGCTCGTCGATCGCCCCAACCTGAAGCCTGCCTTGCAGCTGTCGAGAAGACCGTAGTACTCAAGGAAGTACACGAGCCTGCGATTTATCATCTTCTCGAAGAGCTTGCACAGGCAGCTCGTCAGGGCAATAGGACGGTAACTTGACGGGGATGACGGGTTTTTTCCCTCCTTCACGAAGGCTACAACTATTGCCTCCATCCATGAGTTTGGAATATGCCCCGAAAGCCATATCTTGTTATATATGTGTAAGAGTGTTAGAAGAGTGTCTGCGTGCAGGCAGTCCGCGGCATCTTAGCCTTCAACCCAGCGTCCCGCCTAATCGTGGTCGTAGCGCCAAATCCTCCCCTGGCGAGCCTGGGCGGGCATAAGTCAGTTGTAATTGCCATAGCAACGACACCGCCATCTTGAGCTTGGAGGCGTACTAATTGTCATGGCAACACAGCGAGGAGGCGCAAAATGGGGGGGGGAGCGGAAGGGCTGATGCTTTCCTCCCCCCGCTTCTTCCCGCCGTTCCGCTGCCGGCCCCGCTAGCCCCGCGCCGCCCGCTAGCACCGCTAGGCCTCGCCGAGACCGGCGCGCCTCCATGCAGGCGTACGTACGCAGCTGGGACAGTAAGACGGCAGCAGAAATCGCACTTCAACACTTTATTCATGTTACGAAAATACGACAGAGCACAAACGCAACGTGCCGTGATAAGCACTGATGTTCGACACGGCATAGCAGTTGACATCGAACACGGTACACGTAGTTGTACAGCTCACGACACCGGCGCTATCGTTCAGATTAAATTCACGCTTTACGAACGAGTGTCTCACCTTTTGCTAACACGAAGCAAAATCACTTCTTGCTGCGCTTCCTCCCTGTGCATGGGGCATATAACCGCTCCTCTGTGGTGTTCAGAACGCTGTCACGATATTTCCGCTATGCTACGACTCGCACGCGAGCCCGGCGGCTTCTCTCGCGCACCGGCTCCGCTGTTGCTCCGGCAGCTGCAGCGACCGTTACCCCGCTGTCGCGCATGCGCGCCTAAAGTCGCACCGGGAAGAGGCAGAGTGGGAAAAACAGTGAGAGAAGGAGGAGTGTTTTGCTTGCCCCGCGCCGCGGCGACTTGGAGCGCGTAAATCAAAGAGGAACTAGCCAAAAGTCACCTCGGACTGGTGCAGGTGTTGTATCATTGTGTATGTGATGTTTTCTGGGCCTGGATCTGAGGGTTTAAACGTGCTCAAAGCTGCCCTCAGCTCATGCAGTGAAAACTCGGAGTTATAAATAGATGTTGGCCTATTGTGATCTAGTATAGGTTTCTTTTCGGCAGTTTGTTTGTGTTTCATGAAAGTGTTTGTGTAGTGTGCTGAACTGGACACATGTTGGAAGTGTTGTGCGATGGTGTCAGCATGGCCTTGGAGTGTGTCCCCTGTTGTGCTGACCAGAGGCAGGCTGTGTGTTTGTTGTCCTCTGAGTTTGCGTATTCTTGTCCATATTTTCCGTGTGTCTGTGTAGGAGTTTATTGATGTTATGAGGAAACGCCAACTCTCTCGTTCTGCCTCACGGCGCACACGTTTTCCTAATGCCTAGGCCCGTTTGAACAAGAGGAGGTTTCCCGACATGGGGTACCGACGAAGGATACCCCACGCCTTGTTCTGGGCCTCTCGCGCCCGCCTAAAGTCCTCATTCCACCATGGCCTCTGCTGGTTGCGCGGGGCACCAGAGGCGGGGGGAATGGACATTTCGGCGGCGTCGAGGATGTGCGGCGTGAGCAGTTAGGTAGCTTCTTCAACGTGTAGGTGTCCTATGGATGTGTGGTGTAGTTTGGATGTCTCTGTAAATGTACTCCAGTCAGCTCGTGATTCATTGAACCTATTATGGGACGATGAACTGCTTGGGCAATATCCTATATATGTAAGTGAGGTGGGGAAGTGGTCACTGCCATATGGGTCACTTCCCACACCCCACTCGAGAAGAGGAAAGAGAACTGCGGAGCCAATAGCCAAGTCAAGTGATGAGTATGTGTTGTGTCATATGTTATGATATGTTGGCTGTTTATTGTTGAAAAGGCATGCTCCAGAGGATGTAAGAAACCTCTCTATCAGGCGACCCCGGGCATCCGTACGAGAAGAGCCCCAAAGAGACTTGTGAGCATAGAGCTCACCTGTTATAATATAAACCGGGCCCTTCGTTTGACCCGCCACCGCCGCAGGTATCGGAGGCACCAGAAGTGCCACGGTACGGTGCGGTGGCGGTGGAAGCCGGTGCGGCGGTCGTGGTGTCCATGGCACCCTCCAACGCACTTGACGATGAGGAGGCAGGGACGGGAGCGGCACCGGTCCTGACGAAAGAGGTTGCCATCACAACCGCTGCTGTCTCAGCGAGCGTTGCGGAGGTGGGTTGGGCGGCCAGAGGCAACCCAGGGTGGGGCGCGGGCGGGACCAAGTCAGACTTTCGGTACTGGGTCCCCGCCGAAACCAGACACCTCTCCACCCCCCGGCGAGCTGCGTTGGCGTACCTCCCCAGGGGGAAAGAGGCGAACCTCTTTCGCGCCTCTGGGAAGGTGATGTTTTCCATGACCTTGATGTTTAATATTTTTTTCTCAAGCTTGAACCGCTCGCAGGTTCGCGAATATGCAGCGTGAGGTCATTGGCAATTGGCACAGAGCAATTGATTGGATGAACAGTCATCAGTGAGATGGTGTTGGGCACATTTAGCACAGGTTGGCTGGCCTCGGCACTAGTTAGTACCATGCACGAAACGCTGGCATTTGTAGCAGCGACGCGGATTCGGGATGTACGCTCGGATGGAGCACGAGATGAAGCCTGCCCTAATGGATTCATGAAGTGTGGAGCAGTTGAAAGTCAAGATGATATGCTTTGTAGGAATTTCCGGCTTTTCTCGTCTGATGGTGATACGCCTCACTGCAGTTACACCCTGATCTTTCAGGCCTTCTAACAGATCAGCTTCGGTCTCATTCAGCATATCGGTCTCCGAAATCACACCCTGAGAGCTTTTGAACCTACGATGGGGAGTGACTCTGATGGCCAGATCTGCCATGCAGGTTTGCGACAGGGGGTTAGTGGCTTGTTGCTGCGTCTTGACATTGACTAGGACTTCACCGGTACGGAGTTTCTAAGCATCGAACCATTTTCCGAGGATGCCTTCCAGGAACTTAGTGATCAAGAATACGGACATGGAAGAAACAGGGTTTGTTTTGTCAACTGCCTCGATAACCAAGAATCGAGGATAGTAGTCAGATTTCGGAATGTGGATTGTTGGAAGGGATGGAAAAGAAACTTTGGTGCGGCCCCTTTTCGGGGGCCGATCACGTCGGGGGGGGGGGTTTGAATTATTCATATGGCATAGGAAAAAGCAGGAAGACGGGGTTACTTTCTTTGACCTTACCCTGGTAGTCAAAGAGGTCCCGGAGCTTCCTGTCTGTCCACATGCAGAGAGCCCATCGGCCGGAGCTTCACCAAGGCTCTGACGGCCACCGTTAAAGGTTTCTACCCCTCGCCTTAAAAACACGTCACCATGGTAGGTCACAGCTTATGTTGGGGGGCTCGGGGTCCGCGGTATCGCCAGTACCGTCACCAAGATTACTCAAGGTGCCCCGTGCGGGGAACGGCGGCTCGTCTGATCCCGGTAATTTCGGGTACGGTAGCCGGAATCCGGAGGAGACGGGGAGCGTTATCGAACGGGATACGCACATTCCATAGGACCTTGGTTGTATCGCAAGTCGCGTTCATAAGGAGCGTAGCCTCGCTGGCGCCGTTTTCAGAAGCGTGAGGTGTGGCCTCCAATACCATAGTAGAAGCACACTGGGCTGTTGTTAGGCCGAACATTCGGACGTTGCCGCCAGTTTTCGTAACCAGTCTGAGATGCAAGGAGCGAGAATACCGCTGGGATTTTACCATGCACGTGTGGAGACAACTTTCACTGGCGACACTGGCGTTCGGGAAACTGCTTCCTGGTGTGACGAAGCGTGGAACGTTACTGCGGGCTCATTTCTCCTTCATTATTTGACACAAGTATGTCTCAGGATGGGAGAAGCGGTCTCCATAAGCCCAGGGTAAACCTTGTATTTCGAGGCCCTCACGGACGATGCTGCGTAATAAAACACGCTAGTCTGGCTCAAAAGGAAGGCGAATGACTTCCTGAGATGGCTGCAGGCGCTTTGCTTGAAGCTCGCCAAGACGCTGGCATGTTGTTTGAAAGTCATTTATGATAGATGAATTTGTCAGAGCCAGTGCAATGAACGAGAACTCTGCGATGCCCTTGATATTATGGCTGAATTTGTCAGCGTGCGACATGTCTGGGCTCACACGAAAGAAGAGGGCAAGGGCGTCCTCAATGTACGATGCGTAAGTCTCGGCGGACCGCTGCCAGGGGGTTTCAAGTTTACGTTTTGGGCTATCTGAGCGATCAGATGGCGTGCCGAAAATGACGCAGCTGCTCAGAAAGCCCAGTCAGATTTGCCAGCTTTGTTGTTAAGGTACCGTGTCTTGACAACATCAGTCATGTAGAACGAGACCATCCGTAGCTTAAAAGCGTGCCGCACCCATTAAATTGGCTGCGGTGGCTGATTCGCTCAAGCCACGTCTCGACATCGTCACCGCAACGGCCAGCAAAGAAGCAAAGGTCAAGCTGACGGCAGGCTACCATTTCTGCCAGGGAGACACAAGTGACGGCATTCGACGCTAATCCTCAATCCATCGGGAGGGTTGGGGTAGCACAAGGCGTCCGTAACAAAGCTCCAGGGGTGCAGCAGAGTCAGTTACAGGCCCAGGTCGAGCGCAACCTCCACCACTTGTAAATCGAAAACAGACGGCTGCAAGCGAACGACTGGTCTAGAACACACCTCTTTAAATGGCTCAGAGGGAACTCGGTGACTTCGCAAGACGAGCGCCGACGGTGATAATAAACCCCAAATGATGGTTGAAAATGGGATGTAAAGGTGAGAGATTGGTCCCACCATCGAATAGCACTTATTAGATTCAATGAGTCTTGAGATGCGACCGACACACCCATAACAGCCCAAAATATACTTATATATATTTATATATATAGGGGTTTATTACCAGGCTTCGAGAACGTGGCAACATGGTCTGGTTCAGCTAGAGTCTCAGTATGACAAATCCTAGACGCACTCAGGCTTATATGAGGCACAATGTGTGCTAAAGTGCATCCTTGTTAAGAACATTGACATGTTGGGGCGAGGGGACCGGCAAAGTCAGGGCACTACACATGGGCGTACAAACGTTCCTGACGTTGGGCTCCTGACTATCTCTCCACAGCAGCGACATGAAAGAAAAAAAATCAACTTTTCACAGTACCACGACATGCGGTACCGCCGGCGTGAAATTCTTTTCTGCAAAGCAATGCAGTAAACAACTTCATTCTAATAAAAAAGACAAGGTTCGAAGCTGGTGAAGAAGATACACTCCCCACACGAACAACAGGAATAAACAGACTGTGTAATGAACGTCTGAGCACATGAAATCCCAAGTTCATGGAAAAAATACAGAACGGAGGCCGCCCCCAACACATACATTTCTGAAATTATTAACGGCTGGTGGCGTACACAGAAGTCCTAGGGGCGCACGTGCGAGGACGCAACCAATTATAAGAATATATACAAGCTGTAGCTAGGTATCTCCGGCGGGGAAGTTACCATCCAATCGAGCACCAGTAAGGGTGAGGACTTTTCCATCTATATGATCACAGCATGTAAGAGTAGAACGGAGGCATGAGAAGAAGAGGGGAATAAGAAATTTTAGAGTAACATAACTGTCCAACCTGTATACACATGCCTAATGACCGCAAGTGTACCAGAATCTTGGAAGAACGCAAACTTCACCTTAATCCATAAGAAAGGATAAATGAAGGACTTAAAACTTACATGCCGAACAGCTTACCGTCAGTCGTATACAATGTACTTACCGAGGTAATCGCTGACAGAATTTCTGCAACCTTAGATTTCAGTCAACCTAAAGAACCCGCAGGGTACCGTAAAGGTTGTTCAACAATCGACCATATTCACATCTCTCAGGTTATAGAGAAATGTGCTGAGTATACAGAACCCCCATATAGAGCCTTCATAGATTATGAGAAAGCATTTCACTCGCTTGAAACCCTAGCAGTCATTCAGGCATTACGGAACCAGGGGGTCGATGAGCATTATGTAAGCATACTTGATGGTATCTACCTGGGCCCACAGCTAGCATCACCCTCCACAAGGAGAGCAGTAAAACACCAATAAGGAAGGGCGTCACACAAAGAGACACCATCTCTGTAATGTTATTCACAGCATGTTAACACGAAGTATTCAGAACGTTGGATTGGGAACTGGTGGGAGTTTGGGGTAATGAAGAATACCCCAGTCACCTCAGGTTTGCGGATGACGTTGGATTGCTTGTTAACTCGGGGTACCAATTGCAAAGCATGCTTTCCGCACTGTGCGGAGGGAGTAGAACCGTGGGCCTGAACATTAATGTGCAGAAAACCAAAGTAACGCTCAATAAGCTCCGGACAGCACAGCAGTTTGGGATAGGGGGCGAGGTAGTGGAAGTAGGAAAGTATTATATCTACTTAGGCCAAGTTGTGACCTTGCATCGCCACCATTAGGCATATATATTTAGAAGGATCAGAATCAGGGCACGGCACCTATCTGGCGAACAGTATGAACGGACGACTCTTGTTAGTTTTCCAGATTGTGCCGTGGTTTTCGATCGCTACAGCGTCATCAAGGAGCACTCATGGAACGTCGCAAATCTTGCCTGTTCATCGTCCCGCCGACGTGAAGCTGGTTGCCTTACTGGATGACCAGAGGGCGTCGACGGTGACGTCATCGGCAGCAAGACTACAAAAGGACCAGCACTACATCGACCACATCAGAGGGCACGGCACCTATCTGGCGAACAGTATGAACGGACGACTCCTGTTACTTTTCCAGATTGTGCCGTGGTTTTCGATCGCTACAGCGTCATCAAGGAGCACTCATGGAACGTCGCAAATCTTGCCTGTTCATCGTCCCGCCGATGTGAAGCTGGTTGCCTTACTGGATGACCAGAGGGCATCGACGGTGACGTCATCGGCAGCAAGACTACAAAAGGACCAGTACTACATCGACCACATCAGAGGGCACGGCACCTATCTGGCGAACAGTATGAACGGACGACTCTTGTTACTTTTCCAGATTGTGCCGTGGTTTTCGATCGCTACAGCGTCATCAAGGAGCACTCATGGAACGTCGCAAATCTTGCCTGTTCATCGTCCCGCCGACGTGAAGCTGGTTGCCTTACTGGATGACCAGAGGGCGTCGACGGTGACGTCATCGGCAGCAAGACTACAAAAGGACCAGCACTACATCGACCACATCAGAGGGCACGGCACCTATCTGGCTAACAGTATGAACGGACGACTCTTGTTACTTTTCCAGGTTAGTTCTGGGAACTATACTGCTTCGTACCGTAGCGATGATAGATTTTCGTTGATTTTGCCGTGCCCTCGGCGGTGTTGCACTCTAGTGATTGATGTTTCGTCTGTGATGCTATTGTTGCTAACATCGGGGGACATCGAGGAAAATCCTGGGCCTGGAGTAAAGCAAATGATACAGACAATTTTGGATAACCAGGCAAAGTCAGACCGTAGGTTAGACGCCATCAAAGAGGAAATTTCGGGTCTAAGCAGTAAAACGGACCGACTAACTGAAATTCTTGAAGTATTCCAGGAAATGAAAGCGAAAATTGATTTTCTTTAAACGGCTGTACAAGACCAGGCTCATCGATTAACGGAGTTGGAAAATAGAAGCAGGCGGAACCACCTTCTGGTTTTTGGCGTTGAGGAGCAGGCGAAAGAATCGGAAGCTGATTTGAAGAAAGCTGTTGTGGATGACATATTCGAGAAGAAGTTGGGCGTTGAAGTGAAGTCGATAGAAAGAATTCACCGCATTGGTAAAAAACACCCAGCAAAATGCCGACCCGTCATAATGAAATTCTATGATTGCAGGGAAAAGGATAGCGTGCTACAGAACTGCAAAAAGCTGAAGGGGAGTACTGTTAGCGCTAGCAACGACTATGCGAAGGAAACTGTAGCCGTTCGCAAAAAATTGTGGGACAGTGCTGCTGCAGACAAGGAGAACGGCAAAAAGGTAACGCTTCTCGGTGACAAGATTAAAATAGACGAGGAAATATACTCGTGGGACACCACACGAAATTAGCGATGTCCTTATCAGAATCGTCGAGATAAAGTCCATAAGGGAAGACCGTTTGAAACCAGCGCATCGCAAAATGCGCATCCGTCGCATAACAAAACACCTTGCGCATAGCTACGCCTGATTCTCCTAAATGCCCGTAGTATTGCTAATAAAATTACTGACCTTGAATATGTGATACTATCGGCGAGCCCCCACGTAGTGTTAATAACCGAAACTTGGTTGAACACGTGCATTCCAAGCGATTGTATTGTGCCACCAGGGTATACCATGTTTAGATGGGACAGAGATTCACGAGGAGGGGGCGTGGCCATTATCATTAAAAACTGTTTCCGGGCCATAATGGTTGAAAGCAATATGGTTGAATCGGTGTGGTGCAGATTAACGTTTGGAAATATTGTGTATCTTATTGGTGTAGTTTATAGGCCACCTGCTACTCCACCTCAATTCTTAGACAACCTTAACGAATTTCTGTGCAATCACGTAAACAGTAACACCCGACTAGTACTGGCCGGCGACTTTAATTTAGGACACATTGATTGGGAGGCTCTGTCATGTAACCACACTGAGATGGCAAGTGCAAATAAATTACTGGAAATCTCTTTTTATCATGAATTGAGACAGGTTGTTAAAGAGTACACGAGGGTAACACCTGAATCCCGATCAATATTGGATTTGGTGTTCCTGTCCGCTAAAGTCGAAAATTACAATGTATCAATTCAAGATGGCATATCCGACCACAAAATGGTTTTAGTGAACATATTGCCCTCATCGTGCCATCATGCTACCAACTCGGGAAGTAACAAACAAGTGTCGGTCAAAGATTACGAAAGAGCGGATGATACTTCTGTTTTGAATTACCTAGAGCTATCATTAAACAAATTTGAAATCTCTTCACGGTCCGAGTCCGTTGAGGAATTGTGGCAGAGATTGAAAAGTATTATTGCAACTTGCATTGCTAGATTTGTTCCAAGTCGTTATAGAAAAAGAAAGCAGCAAAATCCATGGATAACTCGAGAGATTATCCATATGAAACGAAAAATAAAACGCCTGCGCAAACCGCCAAAGAAACTAAATGAACTCTCACAGGCACTTAGGAGCCTCAAAACAGCATTATCGGAATCAAAAAGAAAGTTTTTCGATGAAACGCTCGGCAACTTTATCAGAACCTCGCCCCAAAGTCTTGGCGTTTTTTGGGCGCACAGAAAGTAAAAATAGACCATATCACAATAGGAGGCAACCTTGTGACCGACGCGCGACAGATAGCGGATGGTTTCAATGAGTTTTTTCAGTCAGTGTTTACCCGAAGCACGCACAATCACGTCGCCGATATGGCAAGCCCTTCCTGCGCATGTCCCATGGAGCCTCTTTCGTTTAGCCAGGAAGGTGTGTTTCAGCAGCTTCTGAACTTAGATTCCAAGAAGGCCAGCGGCCCTGACGAGATACCAACGGCATTTCTAAAACGATACGCGGAGTGGATGTCGTTTTATCTAGTAATTATATTTAAAAATTCTTGCGAACTCATTCCCTTCCGAAAGATTGGCTTTGCGCTGCAGTTATTCCTGTGTTCAAAAGCGGAAATCGCTTGCTTCCGACCAACTATCGCCCTGTTTCCTTGACATCTGTCTGCTGCAAGCTCATGGAACATGTAATCGCAAAACATATTATGCACTTTCTGGAAGCAAATAAGTTACTTTATGCAAACCAACATGGGTTTAGGCGGGGCCTCTCGACGGTTACGCAACTAGTGGAGACGGTCCACGACTTTTCGGTGGCCTTAGATGAGCAACAGCAGATAGATGTAATATGCGTTGATTTCAGGAAAGCATTTGATAAGGTGCCTTATAGCAAACTGCTTTATAAACTTCGTCAAGTTGGTATTGCAAATGATGTTTTAGAATGGATACAAGCATATTTGACAGATCGGATGCAGGTTGTACGTGTCAGTAATTCAGTATCAAATTTGTTGGAAGTATTCTCTGGTGTACCAGAGGGGTCAGTACTGGGCCCGTTGTTGTTTTTGCTTTATATTAATGATGTCACTACAGCTGTTCAGCCGCCAGTGGTGTTGAAGCTATTTGCAGATGACTGTTTACTTTATTCCCCAGTTAGCGGTGAAGATGACCAAATCAAAATTAACCAGTGTCTCGAGGGTTTTTATGCATGGTGTCAAAAATGGGACATGGAACTTAATTATTCCAAAACCACATACGCGCACATTACTCGGCGGAAAAGTGTTTTTTCTTTCCAGTATCACATCGGAAATGTTGTTTTGAAAAAAGTGACTAGTTTCTGATATCTCGGTGTAGTGATCACTGATGATCTCAACTGGCGCAACCACATTGAAAATGTGTGCTCGGTAGCATACAAAAAACTGTGTTTCCTTCGGGTAAAACTACGAACCGCAACAAAAGACGTCAAGCTAACGGCATACAAAACATTTATTCGCCCTGTACTAGAGTACGCCGGCGTAGTTTGGAGTCCCCATCAGGAATGTCTAAAAGCTGAAGTTGAGAGAATTCAAAGACTCGCCGCCAGATTCATATGTTCAAAATACAAAAAAACTGACTCGGTTACCGACATGCTCACAGCATGCAATCTGGAATTGTTAGCAACTAGGCGGCAAAGGAACAGGATAAAATTATTATTTCAGGTTCTGCAACGCCATGTAAACATTGATAAAAACTTGTACATACGAGAACCTGGCAGACATAGCAAGAGGTTAAACCATAATGCAACAATCCGACCTTATGCCGCCCGCACGAACGTCTTTCGTTATTCGTTTTTCCCTGATGCCATAGAAAAGTGGAATAGCCTGCCTGCACACATTGCTGAATGTACCGATGTTAAAGCGTTCGAAAGTTTTCTTGACACATATGTTCCTTAAAGTGACGTCCCTTGAAACTTATTCGATGTTCTAGGTTCCTTGGCAGCTATTGCATGCTCTTCTTATTTGATAATATTGATAGTGTACAATGGTCTCTGTGTGCTTTTGACTGTTTCTTTTCGTTTCTTGAAAGCGAATTGATGTAATCTTTGCGTGTGATGTATTCCCTCCCTGTAATAACCCTCAAATGAGGGTTGACAGTATGTTCAAATAAATAAATAAATAAATTAATTAATTAATTAATGGGGTAGAGTGCATTCGGCAGACATTCTGACATTATGAATTGCAGCCTACCATTGCCCCTGATAGAGAAAGTGTATGACAGCTGCATCTTATTAGTACTAACGAACTGGGCAGAAACCTGGAGGCTCACTAAGAGGGTTCAAACTAAATTGAGAACGACCCAGCGGTCAATGAAGTTGAAAATGATTGGTGTATTATTAAGGGACCAAAAAGATCGCAGTGGGTCAGGGAACAAACGCGTGTAAAGGATATATTATAGAAATTTTAAAGACGAAACGGACGTGGGCAGGGCACGTAATGCGAAGGCAAGAAACCCGCTGGTCATTAAGGGTAACAGAGTGGATTCCTAGAGAAGGGAAGCGTTGCAGGGGGCAACAGAAAGATGTGCAGATTGGATCAATAGGTTTGCAGGGATAAATTGGTCACAGTCGGCAGAAGGCCGGGGTAATTGGAGAATAATGGGAGAGGCCTTGGCCTGCAGTGGGCGTAGGTAGGTTGGCGATGATGATGAAACTGCTAAGAAGCACAGCGGGGTTGAACCGCGCGCATGGCGAATGACCGCGCTGACGCCGCGTTCGTGGTATCAAATGTACCCCCGAAAATGGGCCACCAACTGCAGTAAATGCCCCACACATTTCAACCTGAGTGGGAGCCAGGAGCGCAGACGTACAGGTAAGATAGCTGCTATTACACGAAAAAAAAAAGAACAGAGGCAAGGAAAAGAGAGAGCGACAACCTTTATTAGAAAAGGATGACCACTGGTCACGATGGGGGAAAAGAATGGGGAGAAGACGGGGACAACGTATAGGAGCCGACCGGTGTACGATAGCAAATGCCCTAAACAAAACAAAAAGTTAAAATGGCTTAGGTACCCAGCAAATACGATAATTTTCGCAAACTCTCATACTTCCTGAGGATGCGGATTTGAACCTCTAAATGAGGTACGATTCGCGGATTAGTCTATTGTGTTGGGAGTGAACCCCAGATTGTAATATCACGGCTCTGAGGTGGTCAAAGAAGCTCCCTGGAAGGTAAACGTGTTTTGTCAAAGGGCGAGAAAGCTGAGCTTTGGAATGTGAATGGCGATTTACTAAACCTATTTCTGAACGACGTTTCTGTTTGCTTGAGGTGGAACACCATGCACTGTAGCTAATATACAACATTGGAACTGTCACAGTTCAGGTTTCCTCTGATTGTGAGAAGAAAGTCAGACGCTGTACTTACCGCGGCTTCATTTGTGGACATGTGTGTGCATATTTGACATTGAGGCTTCCTGCAAGTGCTGCATCTGCCGGTCGTCTGAGTGCTTATTGTAGATGAGGTCAGGACAACCCGACTGTTTCGGTTTTTCCTATACACAACCCGGGAGGAGGGGGGGGGGGGGCTCCGGAAAAATACCTCTTAGGCGCTCACTTTGGGTAAGTATGTATAGTGTTTTTTAGTATAGAAGAGACTTTGGGAACAGATGTGCAGTGTGTTAGGACTAAATTCGTTTGGGGGTGTTGTTGGAGGTTTCGGTGCATCTGCGGAGGTTTGAGCATTTTGGGTTTCGTTCTCTATGTTTGTGAGCACTACGGGAGGAGCTTGAATTGCGACGGCGGGGCCTGGCTGATAGGGAACGGGCACGTTTGTTAGGGTTGCGGAAGCAGCGACCCAGTGCTTCTTCGAAGGTGCCAACTCGCCGTTCGATAGCATCAAATTTGGCCCTTATGTAGTGGAAGAGATGTTGGATGGTGGTGGAGATAGTTAAATTGGATTGGTTAGTAGCATTGGTAACTACAGTTTGGGCAAGTGCATCGCGGTATGAAGATGAGGCAATGATAAGTGTAGAAGCAGGCTTTAGGCCTCGGGGAGGATGCAAGGGGGAGAGTGTCTAGCTCACAGTTTGATGTCGGGGGGCATGTGCTGCGGGTGAGACCGATACGCCTTGGCGTTCGCTACGCCTGGTCTCGTTGTGCTTCAAATTTTGTCGTTGATGGCGGATTCTGACCATAGTGTTTGGATGGCGATGGCCATACTGGAATCTGGAATGGTGTTTATCCGGTGCTTGCGAAGCAGGAGATGATTGGTTATCTGTTTTGCGGGAAGCAGTGTCCTTATCTGACTGAGATAGCCCTTGCAGCATTAAAATAAATAATAGCACAGGCGCTCCGCTTGGGAACCAGATAGAAGATCCGGGCGCTTTAGGGGAGTGCCAAAACACTATAAATATACTCATACATGGTTCTCCGCAACATCTATATATCTATATATATATTTATATATATATATGTATATATATATATATATATATATATATATATACACATACATACGCCAAAGAAAGCATAGGGGTGATGTTAACCTCTTTTTTACACCAGGTATTCAAGTTCCCATTTTTAAATATACGTAAGAAAGAAAGAACGAAAACCACGCACCCAGAGTGGGGACCGAACCCACGCCTTTCGATTAGATTTTCAATGTTTTACCAATTCGGCTATCTGGGCGACTGTGTTCCCCGTCACTTTGAGGGGTTTTTATATTTACTAGAACTGTATCTTACGCGTGAGGGTGGTAGCCAGCGCCACCTTGATTACACGGTGAGAAGGGGACCTTCTTTTTCAACCCCCAGGCCGTGACTCGAACGGCTACAGCCTGTCCTCAGTGTCGTGGACTGCCGACCTAGCTCCCTCTTTATCGCCTTCGATATATATATATATATATATATATATATATATATATATATATATATATATATATATATATATATATATATATATATATATATATATATATATATATATATATATAAGTAAATATGTATATTTTTTTCATTTACAGAATACTGTCACTCCCCCAAGGGGAGTATTAAAGGGGTGGGCAACATGTCATCGCTCATCAACGTCCTATAAATATCTATATAAAAAAAATACACAAAGAGAGCACATAATGTAAACAATAGAAGCATAGCATTAGTAAATTCTTACATAATACATAAAAGAACGCCAATGTACGTCAACCATCAGGAGATCTCAAGGTAAGAAAACACACACACACGGTGTACAAACCATCAAGTTGGACTCAAAACACAGGAAAAAAATGCTTTCCAGGCAAATGCTTTCCAGGAACAAACGGAACCGGCAGGATTGCATGGCAAAAAGAATTTAATTACTGGTAATCATATTTTATTCTAGGCTAATACAGCATGTTCAATTAGTTCCATATATTTTACTAGTGTTGATTGCTGTGTTACGACTGCGTCCAGTGCATTCCATTCACGAATTGCACGCGGGAAGAAAGAATAGCGAAAAGTATTAATAATAAATGCATATTCAACAAGCTCCCAAGCATGCCTTCTTCTAGTCGGTCTAGTATCACAAAATGTCAAGTAATGGTCAGGGTTTATGCGCAACGATCTGTGCAAAAGTTGATATAAAAATTTGAGCCGAAAAAGCTCTGCGCGACTTTCGAGGGTAGCTAGACCAGAACGCTGTTGCAGAGCGGTAGGGGAGTCAGTGCGTCCGTATCTATTGAAGATAAAGCAGACGGCTTTGCGCTGTACCCTTTCCAATATTGCGGTATTGTTTGCAGTGTGCGGGAACCACACAATATTCGCGTATTCTAAAACTGGGCGGACAAAAGTGACGTATGCGAGAAGCTTCGTTTCATGTGTAGAATAGGACAAGGCCCGTTTAATGAAGAATAGTTTGTTCATTGCTTGATTTGACACTTTACGCACGTGCTCTGACCAGCTGAGGTCAGAAGATATTATAAGTCCTAAGTATTTATATTGGGTGACACTTCGAAGTGGCACATTGTTAAAATGGTATGGAAAATCTAGTTTAGATGCTTTATTTGTAACGGACATGAATACGGTTTTGTCTACGTTGATTGTCATTTGCCAATCTGCGCACCATTGAGCTATTTTATTTAAGGCATTATTTAATTTCACCTGGTCATCAAGGTTTTGTACTTTATTATAGAGAATGCAATCATCTGCAAAAAGCCTAAGTTTCACGTCAGCATAGTTACGTATGTCATTTATGAAGATTAGGAACAAAACTGGAGCTAATACGGATCCCTGGGGAACGCCTGAGAGCACTGGAGCAAGGTCGGAAGAGTGACAGCCGTACTGCACGAATTGGAGGCGGTCAGTTAAGTAATTCCTAATGCATTGGTAAATTGGGCCATCACCTAACATGTATTTAAGTTTAAGGAGTAGTTTAGTATGCGATACACGGTCGAATGCCTTCCAAAAATGTAGGAAAATGACATCGGTTTGAATGCGCTCATTTATGCCGAGGGCCAGATCATGCAGTGTTTCGACAAGTTGTGTAACTGTAGACAGTCCTGATCTAAAGCCATGCTGATTTTTGTGCAGAATATTGTTCGACTCAATAAAACCTATTAAAAATTTCAATACGATATGTTCGAGAATTTTGCTGCAAGTACAGGTGATAGAAATTGGCCGGTAACTAGAAGGAGACGCAGCGTTACCTGATTTGGGTACGGGAGTAATTTTAGCAATTTTCCAATCTGCAGGAAGACAGCAATCTTTCAAAGATTTGGAATATATGAGATAAAGATATTTGCTGACTGGTTCAGCGTACCGTTTCAAAAAACCGTTGGGAATCAGGTCTGGACCGCTACTTTTCTTTTCATTGATACCTAAAAAAAGCGAAAGGATACCAGCCTCCGATAAGGTAGGCGTGCCTATCAATCGGATGTCCTGATTGTAAAGGTAAGGATTAATTTTCGCAAAACCATTGTCAGTTGTGTAAACCGACCGAAAATAGACATTGAAATCTTCGACTCTAGCCTGATCTAAACCATCTGGTGAAACTGGGTTAGTCTGCTTTTTTTTTCATATACTGCCAGAATTTATGGGGCGCGTTTTGATGAACTCATGCAATGTAGAGCCACAATACTTCTTTTTAGCGTTACGCACTTGTTCCTTAAGTGATCTAGTAAGGGAATTAAGTTGAGAACGATAGCCTGAAACATTCCTTTGTTTGTTAGTTTTCCGTAACCTCTCGATTTTACGCTTGGTTTGAATTATTTCACGCGTAATCCACGGATTGCGTTTTTGAATTGTTTTAGACATAGTTGGGACAAAATTACGCATACAGTGCATGACATGAAACTTGAATTTCAACCAAACTGCTTCAACACTAGAACAATCATCACTACAAAAATCATGGAATTCAGAGTACTCGTGTGCAAGGTACGTCATTATAGCAGCATCGTTGGCTTTGTTAAAGGCGGGTATTTTCTTTGATTGACCACGGGATGTGGGTGGACTAGTGAATGGCAATGTGCACAATACCATTTTGTGGTCAGATAATTCTTCAAGAATATCTACTCGCGACTCATTTAAAGAAAGACTGTTACTAACAAAGACAAGGTCTAAGATTGAAGATGACGTTCCCTGCACACGAGTAGGGATGGAGACAAGCTGCTCAAAATTAAAACCAAGCATGATGTCCAGCAGGATGCTTTGAGCTTTTGTTTCAGGGGCAATGGAACACCAGTCAATCTCAGGAAGGTTGAAATCACCGGCCAGTACAATCGAGCCCCCGTGCACATGCGATTGCATGTAATCAAATAATGACTCAAGATGTACACTTTGCGCATTCGGAGGCCTGTAAAATACGCCCACTTTAGCGATCCTATCATGAAGATACACGTCGCACCACAGCGCCTCAGTATCTTTTATGTCGGGCATGGTAGAAAAATGAATTCCTTCCTTGAAAAGCAGCGCAACGCCCCCACCACATGATTCCCTGTCTTTACGCACTATCGCGTATCCTGGGGGCACAACTTCGTGATCAGATATACCGGAATGCAGCCACGTTTCTGTGATGCTAACGATATCAGGCGCATGTGCCAGGAGGACTGCTTCGAGTTGGTCAACTTTGTTGATGAGACTGCGAGCATTTACATTGAATAATGTTGCTGATTTCTGCTTCCCGTGATACGTGGTTCCCTTGGAATATTTTTTTCTTTGCCGTTTTCTTCACGTTTTTTGATACTTCTACCATTTTGTTGCTGTTTTCATCCCAAGAAAAAAATCTTCCGTCAATTTTAACCTTATCATACAGTAGATAAACTTTTTCCTTTCGGTCTCGATTTTCCTTCGTGTGAGCCCACAGTTTCCTTCTAATTTCTCGAATAGGCTGGGAAAAATCCTCACCGACGGAAATTTCGGAACCTATCAGTTTTGGGGAGTTTTTCATATTGTTCTCTTTGTCTCGGTAGTCTGCAAGCGTTAGTATGATAGGCCTAGACTTTCGGTCATCCCCCTGATTTGGCCTATCAAGACGATGGATACGTTCAACTCCCGATATCATCACGCCAAGAATATCCCCGAAAATTTTCTTAATTACAGCTGTTTCAAGTACTTCAGTCGACTCATTTTCTTGCTCCTGGACACCATAAACGATCAAATTAGAACGGCGGCTTCTATTTTCGAGATCATCCAGCTTTTTGGCCATAGTTTTCATAGTACATTCCAGTTCAACTACTCTGTTGACACAGTCAGTCACTTTAGTCTCAAGGCTAGCAATTTTCTCTAACTTATTATCAATAGCATTGAGTTTTTTTGTTTGTTTCTGTTCGGCCATATTTTATTTCTTGTATGTCTTTCGCTATTACCTTCAGATGAGTGGCGAGCTCTTCGAGAGTAGGTCCCGGGTTAGACTCGACATCTCCAGCAAGAATCAACAAGGACCGCATACATGCACAAAAATTGCCAACCAAGTCGCATAGAGGCCGGGGGCACGACAGCAAAATAAGAAATACATCATTACTGCGAAAACATTTTCCAAAATTTTTTCTCACCTGGATACAAAACAGGAACGGATTGTTAGGCGGCATTCTGACGCTGCTGCCGTGCCCACTGCCGAGCGAGCCGTTGCGCGCCAACTTTATAGGCGGCAAAGGTGTCGGCGCTGGTGTCGCAGCCAGGTCCTCCAGGGGGAGGGCTGACGCAGTTCCAGCGCCGCCGACGATAATTTCCAGGGCCGAGAAGTTGATGGTCAATTGACGAGATGCGTCGTCGATATCCCGGAGCCAACACTGCTGCGCATCTGTGGTCGGTACAGATCCCGTTGACGTCATTGGTGCAAGCAGCAGACTCAGGATCGTCTGGATACAAAACAGGAACGAATTGTTAGGCGGCATTCTGACGCTGCTGCCGTGCCCACTCATATATATATATATATATAGATATATATATATATATATATATATATATATATATATAAGTTACCCGCTCATGACAGGCTGTAGACGTTTGAGTCCCGCCCCGGGGGTTAAAAAGAAGGTCCCCTTCTCCCCGTGTAGTCAGAGTGGTGCTGGCAACCACCCTCAAGCGTCAGATACACTTCTAGTAAATATAAATAGCCCAGAAAGTGAAGGAGAACACAGTCGCCCAGATAGCCGAATTGGTAAAGCATTCGAGATCTAATCGAAAGGCGTGGGTTCGGTCCCCACTCTGGGTGCGTGTTTTTCTTTCTTTCTTTTTTCCTAATATTTAAAAAACAATCTTACCTTAATTAACCAGAGTAAAAAATAAAACCTAACCACACCCCTATGCCTCCTTTGGCGTTGTAGACTGCCGACCTATGTTTCTGTACATATTTATATATATATTTGTATATATATGTATATATACAAATATATATATATATATATATATATATATATATATATATATATATGTTGGACCTCTGGGTCCTCCAGCTGCGGCGCGATACTCAGAAAGCGGAGCGACACGTCGTGATCCGATGGGGCTTTAATGGAATCTAGAAGAAGAAGTAGAGCGAGCCGACGCAGCCACGAGAGCATGCGGCAGCTCGTGAAAAGCAGCATGAAATGATGATGATAACTGTCTTCTGCTAGGAGCGAGGAAGTCACAACAGTCTCCCCCGCCGACAGATGACGGTAGGTGGCTTCCAAAGGGTGGAGTAGCTGTACGGGGCGCTTGACGGTAGTGCCGCAGGACAAACGGAGATAGCAGGATCTGACAATGCCGTCTCGTCCGGCGATCAACTCTTCGATTCGCGCCAAGGTCTACATTTGTCTTGGACGCTGTCGTTCACCTAGTAGAACAATACGGTCGTTCTTCAATAAATCTGTCCTTTTAGCTTTGTTGGATGAGAAATTCCGAAGCTCATTAGGTAGTCTTTCAACCAACGTGACCAGAAGGCTTGCAAATCTTCTTCTCTTTTGCGCCAAAGTTTGTTTAGTTGATCGGTGGTCGAGTCGGTCTTGATTGTTGGATCGTACGGTGGTAATGCTGTCAGTCGCCTTCCGACAAGAAAGTCTGGGTGGGGCAGAATATATGGTTCCTCAACGCCATTGAAAACGTAACTTAAAGACCGCGAATTCACGACGGCCTCCACTTCTGTTAGTAGCGTGGACAACTCTGTCTCATTTACAAGCCGCCGTCCAAGCATCTTCTTTAAACAGGTTTTTACAGACCGTACGAGCCTCTCGTAAAACGCACCCCACCAGGAAGCGCTCGGGCATATGAATTTCCATTCAATTCCTGAGGATGAGAAGAAGGCAAGCACGTCGGGGTTTCTAATCGTTCTCCAAATCTTCTGAAGTTCCTTGGAGGTCTTGAAAAATGTTCTTGCATTATCACTATACACAGTTTGACAGAGGCCACGTCTGCATATAAACCTCCGCAGGGCGCACAGGAAACTTTCCGTCGTCATGTCTGCGACTAATTCCAAGTGAACAGCCCTTGTTGCTGCGCAGGTAAAAAGGGCGACATAGGAGTGCTTCTGCCTATGCGATTTGATGTACAGGGGTCCCGCAAAGTCGACTCCGGTCACCAGAAATGGAGAGGCTTGCTTAAAGCGGTCTTTGGGCAGCAAAGGTGACACTGGCTCTACTGGTTTAGCTTGGAGGCGTTGAAAGACGACACACCATCGTATTGCCGTCTTCACCGACCGCGTCGCATTCAGAATCCAGAATCGTTCCCGGACTTGTGTCAGAGTATCTCGGACTTCTCTATGGAAGACTTTTGCATGAGCATGATGAATTATCAATTTTCCGAGGTGAGAGTCCTTCGGCAGTAGGATAGGATGTCGAGAGTAGTAAGAGTCGTCAGCATTCTCTGCCTTTCCTTGGACTTGAAGTAACCCGTCGTTGTCGAAAAACAGTCTCAACTGCCCGATAGGACTTTGTGCGGGAAACGGTTTCAAGGTAGCGACGCAATCTGCTTCAGGCACTGAAGTGAGTTCTTTGCTCGACGCGAAGCAAGTAGCGCTCTGCTTGCTGAACTTCTTCCGCAGACAGGTCCCCACTTCTATCACTTTCTTTCTTTAGTTTCTTTACATATCGTAGGATCCATGCCGTCACACGTAGAAGTTTTGTGAGACTGCTGAACCATTCACACTCAATAAGCGATGGCACCGACGGTCTGGTATTAACAGCATAAGCATTAACTTCTGGTCGCGTCTCAATTTCATCCAAGCTTGAGTCTTCGAGTTCCATCTTCTCACCTAACTCCGGCCATAAATCTGAAAGACTGGCAAGCCATCTAGGTCCATGCCACCATAAGTGAGACTGGCTCAGTCTGTGTGCTGACAAACCTCGTGTGAGCAAATCCGCCGGGTTCTCTTTACCAGGACAGAATCTCCACCGCGTTTTATCCGTTAACGTGTGGATTTCTTGCGTGTGGTTTCGCACAAACGCCTTCCAGGACGTCGGGTATTTGCTTATCCAGCAAAGTGTAATCTGGGAATCTGATTAAAATGTTGTGTCGACAATGCCGAGGTCACAGTTCTTGACGAAGTAGTCGTACATGCGAGACGCAAGCAAAGCCGACATCAATTCCAACCTCACTAGGGTGACCTTCTTTAACGGCGCAACTCTCGTCTTCAAGAACAGTAAGATTGTGCTGACGGCACCACTGGCGTCGACTGTTCAGAGGTACGCTACAGCCCCGTAAGCCGAGTCACTTGCGTCCGAAAAAATATGAAGGTCTGATTTATGGTAAGGGCCTTCACCGCCGGCTGCTAGGAACCTGGGAATCCGAAGAACTTGAAGCATGGCCACCTCTTTGCTCCATTTCAGCCAGACAGAAGACAAGTTGGGTGGTAAGGCGTCATCCCAGTCGAGGTTTTCCTTCCATAGATCTTGTAGGAAGATTTTAGCCCGCACTAAAAAGGGCAACAAAACCCCAGGTGATCGTAGATCCTTGCCACCGCCTGAAGCACGAACCGTTTGGTGCATTGATGCTCCTTGATGAAGTGAAGGATTCCCTCCGGTTAGAAAGAAAAGGTGTCCGACTGCTTGTTCCAATGTAGTACCAGCACTTTCAGAGTCCCAGAGGGCGAGCAAAGGAATTTTTCCGCTGAAGTCATTCCTTGTTCGAACTCTGCAGCTACAACAGGGTCGTTGCTGGCCCATTTTCGAATGTTCATGGAAGCTTCACGGAAAATCTCCAATATTTACCAATGCATCTGGATAGCGTTTTCAGTGGTATCGGCTCCAATCAGGAGGTCGTCCATGTACATCGAGCCTTGTAGGAGTCGAGCTGTCACTGGGAACCGGTTCTCTACGGAGCATGGTGCTTCAATGTAGCTGCCAGTAGGAAAGAACTCGAAGTGGCTCCAAAGGGCACCCGAGTCATTCTCCAGACGTCTAGTTCTGGTAGTGGTTGACTTGCTTTCGGTGATGTCCTGAACCACAAGAAGCAAAGCGCATCTCTGTCTGATTCCCGGAGGCCAATCTGGAGGAACGCCTTTTCAATGTCGGCAATCATGGCAACTTTGTACCGTCGGAAACAGAGCAATAGCCTTCCTACGTCGGGAATTAAACTCGGGCCGGCCTCTAGGTTCTGGTTCAACGACTTCGCACCCGATTCGTGAGACGACGCGTCGAACACGATGCGCACTTTTGTTGTAGCTCGGTCCTCGCGTATTACAGCTCGATGCGGCATGTAATATAGTCTTCTGAAGAGTGCCCTTTTGTATGCTGTACTCTTTCCGCAGATCCCCCCTTGAGGTATTCTCGAATAGTCGAGTCGTATTTTTCTAGGAGCTCAGGGTCTCTGTTGAGCTTGTTCATCAAACTGTGCAGACGCTTGTTTGCAACAGCGTAATTATCATACAGATCGACCCTCTCCTTCCATGGTAACGCGACTTCGTATCGCTGGCCTTTCTTCGAGATGTTGTCTTCGAAATTCGTCAGCACTGAATCGTTGCTCATTGCTTGTTCTTCTTCGGCCTTGATTCCGATGCTTTTAAGGTCCCAGAACCGAGTCAAAAGTTTTGAAATCTCTTGATCTTCAACAAATGTTCGAAGAACAACAACGCTAGCACACTGAATGATGTCGGCTGCAGCAGGCAGTGGACCTTGAACAGTCCATCCTAGTTTGGTTTCTAAGGCCTTCAACTTTCCATGCACAGGCCTTACTGCACCGGTCACTATCTCCCAATAATAATCTGACCCAATGAGGACCGCAATCTGTTTATCCTCCACTCCTTGTACCGAAAGAGCCTTCGTATCGATGCGCATAATATTCATCTCACTTAGAACTCTTTCTTCTGGTACAGGGATGGTTTCGCTGCAAATCGTGTCCACTTCCACGGCTTCGATTCTGATTGGACGTTTGTTGTCTGCCGCGAAAAGGAGAACTCGCACCTTCTTCGTCGTTTTCCGTGTGTGTTGACCTCCAAATACGCCAACAGTAAGCGTCTCCTTTTCAAGCGGTTCGCAACCCAGTCTCTGAGCAGCATTCGCAGTAATAAAGCTTCGCTGACTTCCTCCATCGCAGAGAACTCGGTAGCGCCCGGATGTTGTCGTGCCTGCTATTTTCGCTGTGAGAGTCTGCAGCAGCACGACTGAGCCCGCTTGCTTTGAGACCATGTTGACAGGGGTCGAAGTAACGTTGCCCTCGTCGTTCTTAGTGCGGTCTGAGGCGCACAGGGACGTTACGTGCCTCCTCGAGCACTTGCCACATTTAGGCAGGCTTCTGCACTGTTTAGCCTTGTGGCCCTTCTTGATGCAGCGGAAGCATCTTCCGGATTTGGCGAGCATCTGCGTTTTGCGCGATAGGCTCAGATCCTTGGAGTCGCAGGCATCGGCAGAGTGCTTTCCAGAGTGGCAAAAAAACCACCGCTGCGGGTCGCTCGCTGAGCCTTGCAGCGCAGAGGTTGTAGGGACGTCACGCGGATGGTTGGCTTTACGTCCGTCTTCTGGGATGCGATGAATTTTCTGCGCGGTGTTTTCAGCAACGGCTTCTCGACACATGAGCTGATGTTGGAAGAATTCCAAGAGCAGTTGAAGCTCCTGGTCGGGCTGGCCCGTTGGACCGGTCGAGTCGCTGAGTTCTTTTGACGAAGCGTCAGCTGTGGAACGTGACGTCTTTAGCCCCTCGTGGAATCGTAGGACCATGTCTGTCGGTAGAACCCTTAGCAGGATTTCCCAAAGCATGGTGCAGTATGTCGTGGAGCTCGTGCCAAGCGCCTTGAGGCTGTGAATGTGCACCTGGACGCGATCATAAAGTTGCCTCAGTTGTCGGACGTCGGATGACGATGACACCGGCTTCAAGTCCAGGAGCCCTCGCAGATGATCTCGCACGATGATGCGGTCATCTCCGAAGCGCTGTTTTATGATCTCTATGGCGTCCTTGTAGCAGCCATCGGTAGCTTGCAGTCAGGCTATGGCTGATGCAGCTGCTCCAGTCACGAGGCTGCTCAAGTAGTTAAACTTGTCAGCCATGCTGAGCTCGTCGTTCTTGTGGACGGCTGCCGAAAACTGTGTTCAGAATCACTGCCACGATCTGCAGTTCCCGTCAAATTTGAGGAGCTCTAGCAGAGGAAGCTTGCATTTGCCAGTCGGTGATTGGTGGAAGGTCGTCGGACGTGGCGTTGAAGACCGGGATTCTTGCAGCTTGAGACGAAGGTTCGCGGTAGCGCTTACAACCTTGTCGTGGTAATGTCCCGCGTCTGTCGTCTCGCTGTCCACTAGGTCCTCCGGTGTCTCTTCAAAGATAGCCTCGTCAAACTTCTCTATCTGGCCACAGAATGCATTGATTCGTTCGAGCAGTACACTCACCGCTCCTGCCGTCGCCTCTCTGTTTCCCCTTAGGTGGTCTTCCGCTTCCGCTAGAAGGCCATCCAGTTGCGCCTGTGGGCTGCGGCATCGTCGAAGCTGTCGTTCCATTCGGTCGCACGCAGCTGGGAACTCGCCAAAATCGCAGGCGCCGCATCTTTTTCCGGGCTTTCGCGGATCCGTGCGTCGATGGGCTTGGCGTCGTCTAGAAGTGCCGGGTTTTCGGCACCAATTGTTAGACCTCTGGGTCCTCCAGCTGCGGCGCGATGCTCAGAAAGCGGAGCGACACGTCGTGATCCGACGAGGCTTTAATGGAATCTAGAAGAAGAAGTGGAGCGAGCCGACGCAGCCACAAGAGCATGCGGCAGCTCGTGAAAAGTAGCATGAAATGATGATGATAAGTGTCTCCTGCTAGGAGCGAGGAAGTCACAACAATATATATATATATATATATATATATATATATATATATATATACAGAAAGAAACGCGGCCAGTCCACAATGCCAAAGAAGGCATAGGGGAATGGTTGGACTGTATATATATATATTTTTTACCGTTAGTGAAATTATATATATATATTTTTTTCATATTAATTGAAGCGAGAAAGAAAGAAAGAAAGAAAGAAAGAAAAACACGCGCCCAGAGTGGGGACCGAACCCACGCCTTTCGTATATATATATATATATATATATATATATATATATATAAATATATATATATATATATATATATATATATATATATATATATATATATATATATATATATATATATATATATATATATATATTTAAATGGGTTGGGAAATGAGGGGCTCGTTAGGAAATACAGAAAGAAATGCCGGCAGTCTACAACGCCAAAGGCGGCATAGGGGAATGATTAGACTATTTTTTACCGTTAGTGACGTCACATATTTTTTTATTAATAATAATTACGTGAGAAAGAAAGAAAGAAAAACACGCGCCCAGAGTGGGGACCGAACCCACGCCTTTCGAAAGGCGTGGGTTCTGAAGAAAGGGAGTCCTCTCCCTGAAACGTCAGTAAACTTTTATTTTTATTTTCAATGTCCTTCTCGTGTGTCTCTATTACCCTTATTTTTTCGCGCTCTGTGTGAGTTTTTGATTCCAGACTATATATATATATATATATATATATATTAATATATATATATATATATATATATATATATATATATATATATATATATATATATATATATATATATATATATATATATATATATATATATATATATATACATATAGACATATATGCACATATATACATATATATACATATATATATATATATATATATATATATATATATATATATATATATATATATCCGACTCGAAGCCACAGAAGGCGCCCTAGGGGCCCTCCCGCCCCTCCGAAGTTTTTATGAGAGGAGGGGTGTGTGTTCTTTAGCAGCTATGCTTTGGGAACCCCCTTCGCCAGAAATGTGCTTCAGCAGATGGTCATGTGCAAAACTGAGCACATCTTTCCGCGCCCGTGTCTTCCGCTGAGCAAACGGAAGCCGCACGCGACAGACGGCGCTAAGTAAACAGCGTAGTGCGGGTGCAAACCGTCTTCACCGCCACTGCGGTTCTTCCGCTCGGAGCACTCACACCATTAATTTCACCCCCAAACATGTCCAGCCTTCGGCGCCCTCGACTACCACTTCGCTCTCTGTGCGGGGGCGCAGCAGATCTCTTCCTTCCTAACTATCTGGCAGCAGGCGCTGCACGACCCGAAAGCATACACCCAATTCAAGGTGATGTCGCGAAAGTCGTCTTCGCCATCCTGGGGTAGACCACCCAAGCCCGCGGTCGACGGATTATCCCCTTCTCTCATGCTCGCATCGACAAGGAACGTCCCGTCATCGACACCATGTCTGGTCGATGACCGGTGCCGCTGCTACTGTATATAATCCGCTTTCGGCGTTACTCTCAGCCACCAAAGCGCCACCCAAGGCGGCATAATGACGAAGAGTTGGTGACAAAGGCTTCACGCGGCCTCTCACTTTTGGCGGCAGGCTTGACGTTCCTGTCGGCTCCTTTGGAGACGTGCCCCGCACCGTTCTTTTGCACTTTGCGTGTGGCTGATAACTCTGTAAAGGTCGTTGTTCAACGAGCCGCAGACGCCATAATACCACAAGGAATTCCAGATGTCCTCCCAACGCTTCAAAAACTGTGAACCGAAGGGCCTCGACCTTAGACAGATTGACTCACCGGAGCCAGCGCGACCTTCATGTGTTTGAGAGGGAAACGTGCCCTCTCTGTGTAAGAGCGTGGCCGAGAGTATGAGTGCCATAAAATTTTGTCATTGGTGTGTTCCTAATAACAGCCAGAGAAAGAGGACAAAACTACAACACTGCCTCTTCACGCTGGTTAAAAATGCAAAAACGTTTACATAAAGTTTTTTTTTCTCCCTAAACTTGGTCCGCATGAGTGTTGTGGCAAGACACCAACTGCGATTCACTTCGACTATGCTACCCCGGTTCGCAACAGTGACCACCCAGGCCCTTGCAATAGCGGCGGCCTTCTGGGCCGGCCGTCCCTCTTCCCCTGATCTTTGAGCTTATACAACGTTGTTCTCTCTCTCTATCTATCCATCTCTCTCCGCCCCCACCCAGCAAAATACGCTACACGCTGCCACACAGGGCGCCAACGGCTCAAATTCAGTGGCAAGGTTCTTTGCAGTGGAGGCCAAGACGCACAACCGTTCAGCCGGTGTTTTTGGCCGGAATATAACGTGTGTTTGCCCTCTTATGCATGTTATTCTCTGCGTTTGTCATTATGAGCACAAAAAGAGGCGGCGAGGTTGAACACTGTTGACCTATTGCAACGAGCGTCCCAAGGTAAGCTTTCTAGATTTTTGCAATATCCCATGAGTGCGAGGGAGTTATATAACGCCTATACAATGCATCAGCATTTCTCATGTTGGGTTGCTTCCGGAATTAACAGACAGTTTAGGTTTTAGACGTATAATTTAAGGAGGACTTGGCAAGCTTACCTGTAACTTACGAGCGGTAATACTTTTTTACAATGCAGTGCCTGGGCGGTCGTATGAATAGGACGGACGGGTACCAATCCGACAGCTGCGGTATTCCGCGACGAGAAACTTGCTGGATCGTCGTCTTTAGAAAGGCGTCCCGTGAAACTGAATAAACCGTCTAATGAGCTGCCTGACTCTTACCGAAGACACCGAAAAACGTGTCAACACGAGCACGTGGACTCCTTGTTCTAAACACGACTTCGAGGTTCCCGTGCCATGCTAAATACAAATATTCCAGCGTACCTGGCTTCAGCGTTTCCGGTTGCCATTCTACTCATTCGTCCAAAAAAGCGCATTCTGCAAAGTGTGCGTCCTATTTTCTATGAAATCCGGGACAGGAAAAGGTTCCCATGAAACGGCGCGGAGCCTCGTCACTTCACCCTTTACAAAGCACAAAAATGCCCTTGAAGTATTGGAAAAATGCGCGAACTTAGAGTACCACAGAGACGCAACGATCTCTGCACAGTCATTTTTGGAAGTGGCTCACGAAAAAACGGACAACATTGGTCTTCAACTCAACAAGCAAGCAAAGATTCAATCAGAAAAAAAACAAGGAATCCTTCGCACAGTCATTGAAACAGTAATTTTTTTTTGGCCAGCAAGAACTCTCAGTTTACGGAGACAGGGATTCCTGCAGACTTGCACTATAAAACCCGCAAAAAACGACGGGAACTTTAGAGCACTGCTACGCTATAGGGCGGGGGGTGCCGTCAGATTCTTGCAGAGCACATAACAACGTCGGGAGGAAATGTCGGCTACACAAGCCCAACGATTCGAAATGGGCTGATTGCGATAATCCGCAAGCAAATTCAAAATATATTAATTTAGGCTGTGATCAAGAGTGGAATTTTGTCCGTTCTCGCCGATGGCACAACTAATTGGACACAAACAGAAGAGTTCTCCCTGTGCGTACGTTATGTGGAGTATGGAACTGCAGGCATCAAAGAAGAATTTTTCGCTTTCGTACCAGTTTCATACCTCAGTGGATCAGGACTAGTGGAAACGTTGAAAACTCGGCTTGTTTGCCTTGGTTTAGGTGTTCATAGCATGAGGTGAAGGTTATGATATGGCCGCCGTCATGAGGGGTTCATTTTGTGGAGCCCAGGTCCTGATTCGCGAAAGGTATCCTTTAGCAGTGTACACGCACTGCTCTTCGCATTTGCTATAACTTCGTTTCAACAAGGCAACTAAGGTAAGGGACATCCGAAACGCTTTCGCAATGATTGGTTGAGTTTGCTCGTATTTTAGAAGCTCCCCGAGGATAATAACGTTCTCAAGAAGCACCTAGAGTTTTCTTCGCGCGCATTTTTACGCCTTCAGAAGTACTGTAAGACTTGGTGGGTTTAGCAGCACGAAGCCGTGATTCTCTTCAGTTAAGCGCGGCCTGACGTTGTCCAGTCTCTTGAAGTACTTATCGAAAATGAAAAAAATTGGGCCAATCTCCCCGCCAGGGTGACTAGTGTATATGCGTCGAATAGGGGGTGGGTGTATTGCGTTAACGTTTAGTGTTTGGGGAGTTGGTGGTAGTGAATGCGTTGTATCAGCAGCTTCTTGACGTAGTTTGAATGAGTCAGAGATATAAGGCGCGTTCGTGGCCTTTGATACTGTGTCGCTTTTGTGGCGCAGTGGGAAGAGCACCATGTACCTCGCGTTCCGCCCACAGGCAGGAAATGCGTTGTAGCAGCAGCTTCTTGACGAAGTTTGAATGAGTCAAGGATATAGGGCTTGTTCGTAGCCTTTGATTCTGTGTCGGCTTTGTTGCGCAGTGGGAAGAGCACCATGTACTTTGCGTTTTGCCCGCAGGGTCATGGGATCGAAACCAGGCGCCGATATGTATTATTTTATATAGTGTAGGGGGAGGAATGTGGACCTGTTGTTGACAGCGAGGAGGGTAGCGTGATGTGCGAGAGGAGGAGTGAGGGAGAGGGCGCACCTGCGCGCTGAGCTGTTGCGGACGGACGGCGGAGGCTACATGTGAGTTAAAGAAATGCTCTGCATTTAGAATGAACAAATTCGGCGTCTTCCACACTTCACACTCGTCTGCACAGCTTCAACTATCTCGTCTAGCTCTCAGTGAGCAGAACGTTTTTGAATCTTACGCTTCCTTTGTCCCTGTACCTGCAAAAAAATTTCGTTGACTTGACCGTCGCCCTCGAGCATATGTACTTGGTGCTGAATCAGCTCAGTGACATCAGAAAAGATGCCAATAATGAGTTGAAGGAGATTTTTGACTCATGTAAAGCAACGGCGAAAGAAATCGGCGTTTAGCCAGAGATTACCAGAGAAATCGGTTCACAGAAGTACAGAAAAACCATGAATCCTATTCCCCAAAAGAATATTACAGATGGACTTGCTTTATCCCGTATTCGAATAATCTGCAGTCTGTATTCAGCAGTCTCCAGTCTGAACAAGAGCCATTCTGTCCAGTGCTCTTTGGCGCTTCGGCAGTGTTTTTATAATGCCGAATGGCTTTGACGCACGTTAGAATAGTTTAAAACACAAAAAAGAAAAAAAATCTGCCATTTGTCTGGAAGCTGGAAATTGACACTTTTGTCGACTGGTAATTTTTTCTCGGCATGGTTATTTGACATACTCCATGCCACATATGTCATAGTGAAGCATGTAGATGACATTATGGCGGTCAAAGTTTCCATGTGCATTTATTTTGAATAGGTTATCTGAGGAGCTAGCTTTAGTAGTAGTGGTGGTTGTATTGTGTGATGAGACCTTGCAAGCGCTTTCTTCCATAGCTGGCATCCCCGTTGGGTGGGTAATGGTATTCCCCTTGGCTTTGACTCGCATATCTCAAGTTTCTTCTGTGTCGATAAACCACTCGGGGATATTTGGCAGATTGAAGATAGGCGGCCGCTTTGTATTATAACTGAAATGTCTAGAAAGAGTACGATTTGGTTTAGGCTGCGCAGATACGTGGGCGAGCAAAAGGTTGGTCTAGGTTTCTACGTTCCTGGTATTTCTTAAATGTAGAATGTCCTGACTTTAGGTTACGAGCTGTGTTCATGGAGTCCACAAGCGCTGCTGCTGGGTACGTTTGACGAATGAAGAAATGTTTTAGTTTTTGGTAGATGTGGTCAAAGTCGGTGCTGTTAGAGGGACTTGGCGATATCTTTGGGCAAGGGAAAAGAAATGCTCATAATTCAATGCCGTGGATCGTAGCTTTAAAAGTGCAGGTACTGCTCGCTATCAGTAGGTTTTCCTTATAGTGCTACGGTTCTGGTCATGCCCTCTACATGAATGGTGATGTCGAGAAAATATACTGATGTCTTCGAGATATTGCGTGCAAAAAATGTGGACGGTTGGACCGCATTGGGGTACGAAATGACTTTTGCACGCATGCATCGTCATGCGGACAAACAAAAAGATGTCATCCAGAGTGCTCCCGTATATGACCGGGCGAACGCGTTGAGCGTGCAATAAGGGTTCCTCGATCTACGCCATTAACAAGTTCCCGCTATTTGATGCCATTTTCGCACCCATGTCTGTGCCGCTATATGGAAGGTGTTGTATTTTTTAAAACCAAAGTTATTGTAACGAAGCACCAGATCGAGTTCTGTAGCAAGATGGTGCTGATTACTGCCTAGGGGCATATCATAATTACGTCAATTTTTCACAGTATACTTGATGCCTTCACAATGGGGGATATTAGTGTACAGCGATGAGACTTCCATTGTAACCAGGAAGCTCCCTGGATGGAATAACAGTTCAAACAGCTCCTTCAAAAATGGTTTGTGTCATTGAAGTTTGTGTCGATATTTCACTCTGTCGGACTAGCATTGCAAGATAGAATAGGATGACCTGTATATCCAGCTTTGCAAATTTAGGGAAGTAGGTAATAACGCCCATGCAGAGATTGGCTGAGTGTCATTGATTAGAACAAGTCCTTATGTATATCGCCATTCTAAAGAATGCTCATTATTTCACGAGTAGTTTTTCTATTCAAACAGTTTTAAGGATTTCGCTTAAGTTTCTCATAAAACTTCTGGTCACTCAGCTGTCGGAGTCCTTCTTTATTGTAGTCGATCTTGTGAATTACAACTATTCCTCAGCCCTTGATGCTGGCTTTGTGACAATATTATAACAATGGCAGAGAGAGAAAAGGCCCTTGCACTCATCAGTTGTTGGGTCCTTGCGACAATAATTTTTTGCACGTGCGAATTCAACACGTCATTGTCAACGGCCGAAATATACATATCAAGATGTTTGGCCCAAACATTTGTCTCTTGCTCCCGGAATTTGTACCAGAGCCTAAACATGCTGCTCCGGAATTCGGAAAAGTTTGCGACGAACTTGCGCTATCGGGAATACTTCAACGACCGAAAAATAAATCCAGACAAACAAATTCCGGGAGCATCATACAAATGTTGGACACCGAGCAATGGCAGAGAAAACATCTTGATACGTACATTTCGACACTCGAAAAAGACGCGTTAAAGGGATAGAAAAAACGAACCGTGTCTCCAACAACCTATCCGCTCATTAGAGTAAGAAGCTTTTATTCTTCCGCCATCGTGCTGACATTTTCACAGCCGGTGGACAAGGGCGAAGCAATAGTCGTAGCAACAAACCCGACTGCTGTAAAGAAGGTCTCCGACCACAGAGTGATCAAAATTTTTATAAGAACCTCTCTGCGGACCTAAACCATAGTTCGACCAGTCAGGCATGTTTACCTACTTCTGAAAATATGGTACAGCTAATCCAGGGCACCCTCTTGTGTCTTGCAATTGTACTTCAACACAATAAATATCAGGTTTGGTTTGTTTTGTTTGAAAAGGCAGTGCCTCCAATTACGGCCTTCAGCAAGGGCACAAACACCTTTTTGAGAGACATGATGGACTGGTTAAATATCCCGGCCGGGTCCTAGTTACAATTAATGTCTCATCGCGGAACACTAATATCCCCCTCCAGACAACATTAGGTATACCGTGGAAACATGTCGGACGGCTTATATGCCACTAGAGAATCATGTGCATGCGATTGCTGCGCCACTCGACCTGGTACTTCTCTACAATTATTTTAAATTCGAATCCAAACAATACCTTCAAAGTTCCGGAACAGCTATGGGCACAGAAATTGCAACAAATTACGCGAACCTGTTCATGGCGTCGCTCGATGGACCCTTCTTTGAAACTCAACTGGTTTGCCTACTCATTTGCAAGAAATGTCGTGATGATACCTCTTTGTGTGGCCTCATGGTGCGGATAGTTTGCACAAGGTAATTTAAGACTTCAATGCAGTACACCCAGCATATATTTAATCTGTAAGTTTTCTCGTCGCCACCGTTGCGGTAGAGGGCATGACCACCACCACAGCACCATATAGAAAACTTACCGATCACCAGGAGTAAGCCTCGCTTTAAAAGTCACTACCCACGCATTGTAAGATGCGCATTCCCGATTCCCAAGACCACATATATCGCAAACTGTGCTCCAACAATACCGATGTTTACCAGAACTCGGAAAACAGCAAAAAAATTTCCCCGCGTTTCTCCGAGGGGAAGAATGTAAAAGTGCGAATGCAGGAGTTGAATTTGCGCGGTTCGGTAATGTTCGCGAAAGAGAGATGCCACACACACACACACAACTACAAAGAAAGAAAGATGCATTTATTCACAGACACCTATATGTGTTGTCGTTGTACTTGATTGCTAGAGCGGATCTCAGCTTTGAAATTTCGTGTCAGTACTCCTTTAAGCGGGTGCATTAGCCCTTCTCATGCCCGATTCCTGGCCAATCCCCTACGTGGGTATGTGACATGTCAGCGGCCAGGCAGCGCGCGCCCATCTCCCCCCGTTGCCAAGGAAGACGAGGAGCGCGCGCACCCGCAGCTGTTGCTATGGGGACGGACGGCGGTCATCGGAATTCGGGGTCGCTTATAAAGTGCATTCGCCCTTAATATCGCCATTCGACAAAAGTATCCAGCACCAGTCTCTGAGTGCTTCATAAACTGACCTGGTGGCCAAAATATTGAGAAAATTCTCATGGAAGGATTCCGAGGAATGAAGAAACCAGGCCAAGATTATCCGCAACAGCTCCTCTTCGTTGCCTACGCTGAATACAATTTTCGCTGGACATTCTAATATACCTGTATGTACCTGCAGAATAAACGCACTACGCACTTTTTTGTCAAAAAATTTTCATGCAAATTTACCGGTGCGTTAATTACGCGTTGTGAATGTTTCGCGAAAAACATTTGAGCATAGAAACAGCAAGAAAGTTGCGGGTCGGAATTATTACGATAGGTCTTGAGAACGTATTAAAATAATAAATAAAAACATAGCAAAAACGCGGCACACCGTGCACCAGCCGCTTTGCAAAGCGACGTAAAGTGCAGTGTTTTCATGAATTGCGGAACACAGCGAAACAAGTATACTGGGAGGTGACAACAGGGCTACTAGTATCTGGCTGCCGCAGTCACAGTGCGGGACATGAAAACAGACATGAGTCGCTACTCAGCAAGCTGAGCACATTTCTTTGAATTGTGAGTACGTTATGTCCATTTAGTGAGCGTTTCCTCCTCGTCAATATTGAGCGCATGCTTGCCGACATCGGAAACATCCGCAAGTCTGCGGCAATAGCATAGCCTTGTGCGCTTTGAAAGGGAAGGAAACAGAAGTAAGCACAATCATCATTACTAGACTCCACACATACCACGTACTGCTGCGGCATGTTCAGGGTGCGTTCATTGCAGAAAAAATTTAAAAAAATGAAATTTTGATGGCAAATTTTAGGGGTGCGATCATTACGCGAGTATATACGGCACTACAAAAGATATATGCCTACATTGGATCTTCCAAAAGTCTCCCGAGTAGGTTATCGCTGTGACAGAAAACTTAAAATCATGGTGGTCAAAACCGAGTCGAGTACCCTCGACATTTATTTCAATATTGGCTCGCACTCCTTTTTTTACAGGTCTTGGCCTGCCTGCCTGAAGTCGCGCGTTCGATGTAAAGCACTAGGAGTAGCAAAGTGCCCCCGGCATTTAATGCAAGCCGCGGATTGTGGTAACGGATGTAAAGCCAGTGGTGCTGCCTTTTCATCCCTTCCCATATCTCTGGTTCACATCGCCAGATTTGGGGCCGACCGCGTTTCCCACCTGGCGACTTCGTACAGCGCGCGATGCCCTTCACGTGGCCCCAGTACTGAACTGCCACTACTTGTTTGGACATAGGAATGCACGTCATCACTATCAAAAAGGGCTAACACCCCTTTTTTGCCTACCTGACTAAAAGAGGCCCTCCGATGTACTTCACTAGTGATAACCAGTAACCACCACCATTTTCTGTAAGCCAGTGCATCGCGTTGACGGATATGAAGGAAGCGCTGCTGCCGTTTCTTACCTTCCCGGACCTGGGGCGAACATCGCCAGGTTTGGTGCAGACGGCATTTCCCACTTGGCAACATGGTACAGCGATGCTAATGCTTCGCGTGGGAGAAGTACTTGACCACCACTACCTACTTGGATACACGGGGCATGACATCGCTGTCAACCAGGGATCACACCCTTTTTTTACAGGTTGGTTACTTACGCTCTGCTTCATGCTACCATCCCTGGAATAGATATTGTTATTTCAGTGTCGCGCCCCGACACTGTATTTGAGTGAGGAAACTCTATCACAGACGGTGTTTTTCTTGTCTTGAATGTATGTTTAAGTGTCTACCCCGTATGTGGTGATGGTGTCGGGGGATGTGCAAAGCAACCCAGCCCTGCTGGTGACACTCGTTGCTCTTCTGGCCCTTATGACAGCCAATCTTCCAAGGGCCACATTGATGGTATTTTTTGATATTGTAAGGAAGTTTCAATTACGGGAAGTGCATTTTTTACTAGAAATAAAAAAAGGGAAGGGCCAACACGTTGCAATGCACACCTGAAGGAAAGCTTTGCTAGACAGGGTTTGCGTTGGTGAGAGCGACATTAAATTATTGAGAAACCAACACTCAGCGCTTTACCTGACAATCATCTTGCTGGTTCTCTAACACGAGACATCGCCCAGATGAAAGTGAAACTGCAAGACGCCAATAACAGATGTTGTCGGATTATCTTGTTCATACATGAAATAACTTTGACTGTAAATAAAAACTTGGCTGATGGAAAAACAAAAGCACGCTCTCTCTTTGCAACGAAATGGGCAAATGCATTACTCTTGACCGTGGTGAGCTAGCACATTGAATTTGGCGATTCTGCGAGAATAAAACCCCTGTAAATATTGTGCGCATTCTAGCTACAATAATGAAGAGTGTGTACTTTCACGTGGGCCTAAGCTTAAAAGCACTGACTTTGCAAAACGCAAAAATCTTACCCCTGCTTTATGATTAGCACATTCGAAACTTTTAAAACATGTGCGCAGAATAGATTTTCCGTACAAACTGGTGCATAATCAGTTAGTTGTCAAGAAAAAAAAACATTCGTCTACGATTCTGAGCTCGACGTAATAGTCGCATAAAAAAGATAGTAAACGGGATGCAGTCTTCTGCGTAACATGGTACATGTGGTCGTAACTATGACCAGACAGCAATAAAGACTCCAGAGTGTTGCTGTCCTCATAGTAAACTGTCGTAGCATAAAAAAAGAGGTTGACGCATTTGCTATTCTCACTTCCATTGCTAAGCCCTACTATATCATTGGCACAAAGTCCTGGCTTTGATGTTCGGTTCAGGGCGCTCAGGGTTCCCCGTCCTTGATTTAACGTATATTGTAGTAAGAGAAACACCCAAGTTGGAGGCGTTTTCGTGCTTGCCGATGGCATCTTACAAGCTAGTTTACTAACAGTATCTTTGAGTTGCGCAGAATCTTTCTTGTGCAACGATCACTAAAACAGCGGGCAAGTCATTACTATCCTTTAGTAGCATTGCCCACCAGCAAGCGCTGCTCCGCAAGCTTTCAGGTCCTTATCAGTCTCCCTGGCAACATTAAGTTACAATCATACCTGGGAGTTATTTTAACATGCCGGGAGTTCAGTGGTTGGATCAAAAACGCATTTCTAAGGACTCGTGTGCGCTGTCTACTAGTATCCATGAGTTGATACAAGCAGACAATCTTTCTTAATTTGAAACCGAAGCTACAAGGAAAGAAAACCCCGCGCTTCCGTTTTAGATTTGCTCTTCGCAAATAGAAGTTTTACTGACCTTAAATATTGCAGTCCTCCCTGTAATTAGTGACAATGACGGCGTCCCTGCATATTTACCACCAATAAGATTCAAAACTGTGCACAATGCCCAAAGAAAAGGTTTTATTAATAATAATGGTAATTGTGTCTCCTTATCCAGAGAACTTACAACCTTTTTACAGAAGTTCATTGAAATCAGCCAATGCTTGATGGCAACACTGCATTGCAAGCTTTCAATAACAAATTACTGCAATTATTAGAAAAATTGGTTTATAGCAGAGCAATCTCCCGCAAAGCCGTTTTGACAAGCCGTGGGCGTCCCGTTACATGCTTTATTTATCAACAAAAAGCGCCTTTTTTCGAAATGCATAGAAATATGAAAGAACAAACCCTGAAGGATGCCGTAAGGCTCTTCGGCAAGGACATAAAAACCCGGAACGAAATTGCCAATGGCAAATATTCCAGCTCTTTGGGAACTAAGTTAAAGAACAATTCCAAAAGAATGCTGGAATGTTTTGAAATCCAATGGCATGGAACACACAGTTATACCTAGTGTTCACGTTAATGGCAGCCTGTTTCTGACGATAATGAGAAGCCTGATCCTTTCAATCATTACTTTAGGTCGGTTTTCTCTTCATCTTACTCTGAAAACGCTCTGAGTGTGTGAGAACAAATAAACGACAAAGGACTCCCATCATTGTCACGTATAATGTGTACTTAGACTATTCCGGAACGTTCAAGTCAATTCTTGTGGTGGACATGGCGGCATATACTCTTACATCTTTCCCGCATGCTGTAACGCCATTGCTCACATCGTCGTTATTTTGTTTACCAACTCGATCACTACCAGTGACTTGTATGAGGATTGGAAAATCGCAAACATTGTGCCCTTTCACAGAAGTGGCCCGAAAAGCAACCCTGAAAACTTTTGGCCCATATCTCTCACAAGTGTCTCTATTAAACTCCTAGAACTTATAACATATAGGGGCCATAGTGAAACGACTGGAATATAAAAGATATATTACGAACTTCTAACACGGCTTTCGGGAAGGCTTTTCCGGCGCAACTCAAATACCAGAATTTAGCGATCTTCTTTTCCTATCATAGGACCGAAAAGAACTGAAAGACTGCCTAATTTTGGAGTTTAAAATACATTTGATTACCATCTTACAAGCGTTGCTACTCCATACGTTCTCTTTTCTTGGCGTACACCTTGGTGTAGTTTTGGAAATTACAGGCTACTTTCATAATCGCGCACAATGTTTTATATTAAACAGGTACCAATAAGATGCTGTGAGTTTAAGTTCTTCTCTGTTAATCACAGAGGTCTGTTTTAGGGCCCCTACTTTTCTTTTTATATAAAACGATTTGTAAGTAGTTTCACCTGCATAGTACGCAGTTACGCTGATGGTTGCGTTGTTTAGCGTGGTATTAAAAGCCCAATTGCGCGTGGCGTGCTCAATAAAAAATTGTTTCAGCTGTTTCTAAAGGTATGCACGTCATCTTCACCCGCAGCTGCAACCCTGTCTTATCAAAATACACCCTACAAGGTATGCCACTTGAAACAGTGTTGCAATATAATTACCTTGGAGTGTATTTTTTTATCTAACATAACCTCGAAACGTCAGGTTGAGCACCTGTCTTTTTCAGACTCCGGCAAGCTCAGCTTTCTGGAACGCAATTTTAGTGATGCTCCTACAAAATTTAAGGAACTTTGATATTTCACCAACGTAAGATCTATTGAAAGTACGCGTGCGCCTTGTGAGACAAAGAATTTGATAATTCATGTGCACTCTTAAAACGCATTAAAAATCGCGAAGCCCAAATTATAACTAAAATTTATTGTTTTAACTCTACAATTACCTCACCCAAAGACACGTTTGGCTGGGAAACACTCAGTAAACGCCGGTTGCATCAAAAACTGAACTTCTTTACCATACTGATTTTAAAAAGACTCGTATTGTTCCTAAAATTTTCTTACAACCCCCCCTTTTTATTTAGGGGACACGACCATGAATAAAAATTATTAAAATGCACTGCCTTGCAGAGGTTTCCGAGGGCTTTTTTCCCCATTCAATTGTTGAATGGAATATAACGCACATATTGTTAATTGTACATGTGATATTTTTCACGTCTTCTTGTCACATTTGTCATTATTGTTTTTTCTTTTCAGTGGGGACTGTGCTTATACATTTAAACCCGTTTTGTGCTAATTTGTATCACTCACGCTTGTGTCTTTTTTCTCTTGTAATGAAATGTATTCATTTAGTTGCGTATAACTCCCTGCTGTAAAACCTTATCGGCGATGTAGGCAATATAAACCGAAAAAATAAAAAAAAATTGAAAGCACTCAACGGGAGGCCATCAAAGCAACAGCTCTCGTTGTAGGGTCCGTTCACATACTAGAGCCCCCACTACTGCTAAAGCCAGCTTCTCAGATTACCTATTCCAAATAAATGCACTACCAAACTGTCACAGCCACAATGTCTTCTACATGCTTCATTGTGACATCTGTGGCATGCAGTACATAGTGAATACAGAAACCACCTTCCGTGAACGCTATAACGATCATCGTTGTCACTATAAAACATAGCCACACTTGTCCATTTCCGACATGTCTGCCTCCCGGATAATCATTCAACCAAATGAAAGTAATTCTTCTTGTGAAAGCTTTTTACAGTAAACGGGAACACGAACAGAAAAAATCGTATATTGCTCATAAGTTCTATACACTCACTCATGGTATCAACGACAGCGCTGACAGCATGTCGTGCCTCTATAGAACCGTGGACATTTATTGACAACAGGACATAAATGCACATTGGTTTTACCCTCCCCCCCACCAAGATATAAGGATTTTTTTCTCTTCAGGACTACCCACCATTAGCTATGATAACAGGCGCTGTTTATAAAGCACCCATGACTTCCACTGGGCATGGTGCGCGATAAGCGCGGTCAGCCTTGGGACAATTCAGAAGAGAAAAAGATGCAAACGTGAAAACGGGGAGTCAGTCTGGGCGTACCTCAAAATTGCCGCGTTGTTTTAAGATCTAGCCGCACCGTAATCCAGTGGTTTATCGTCTACGGCCCTCCCCTGAACTACACGCATGTCGCGCAGTATGTGTACCTGTAAAATTTCTTTTATGCTACCACCGATGACGGATGGATACCTCGTCGCCTTCCCATAAATAACCAAGCTGTTCCCTGTGTAACATGATCCCTGTCTTTCCCATGGTCCGGCCACCCTCGATTGCGTGCTTGCTTCCGCTAGTGCCCTTGTCGGTCGCCATGATGCGGACGTTCAATGGGAACGCAAAGTAGAATTGTAACTGGTTTCTGCGTAAAGCAATGCATCTCCGCCTAACGGTCTGTCCTGGGTTCATTCACACAGCTAGTACCGGGACGGGCCTTTCTTCCACCACACCACCGCCCCGTTCATCCAGTCCGTGCACATACGTTTTCTTGTATTGTTTGTCGGTTTCCTTTCCTTCACAGCCACAGAAAGCCGATACAAAAGTTTGCTTCCTCTTCTCATTCTGCACCCTTGCCGTTGTCTCATTGTTACCAAACTCCTTCGCTTTTTTGGCTTTTTTTGTTTCTTTCTTCCTCCCATTCCTCTTTACAATCTCCCGCTGAGCTCAAAGCGCCGCAACTGCCGTGCAGTTGTCGGATTTCTCACTTTCTCTTGCTTGTATCCGTCTTTGGCGAGGGACAAGAAGAAATTCCTTCCATGCAAAGTGTGCATAAACGCTTTGTGTGCTTTGAAATATTGTTCCTGAAGAAGGAAGTTTCACAAAAAGTTTACCGCGAAGTTGTTGACATATATATATATATATATATATATATATATATATATATATATTTATATATATATATATATAGACTGAAAAGATAAAAACTCACACAGAGCGCGAAAAAAATAAGGTTAGTAGAGACAGAGACAAACGAGAAAGACGTAGAAAATAAAAATAAGTTTACTGACGTTTCAGGGAGACTGTCTCTACTAACCTTATATATATATATATATATATATATATATATATATATATATGTGTGTGTGTGTGTGTGTGTGTGTTTGTGGATGTTTGTGTGTGAAAGAAGTCGACTGAAACGTTTTCCGCTTTTGTTGCCAACAGTTTCGGAGTTGGAAAGTCCTTCTTCAAGGCTGTAATTGTTTTGCCGACATTTTGCCCTAATACGAAAGCTTCTGTGAAGGAAGGTGCATTATCTCATCCCTCCAGGAGAGGTCGCGGATAAGGGGTGTTTCAAACACTTTCAGAAAGTGCGGCATTCCGATAGGCTGCAAAGGTTGAAGGTGAGGGAAGCCCAAAGAACACAAACGAAAAGGCAGCACAAAAACACACAAAAAAAATAAGGGTGAGCCTTGCGTGCTACGTAAAAGGTGCAAACATAGTGAGCGGTAAAGAAAATGGGCAAAACAAATTACACCATCTCACCGACGGAAGCTATGTGGTGATGCAAAGCATCTCGGACGCTCGACGTTGCTGTTTCGAAGCGGGTTTTCGTTCTCGAAGCGAGGAATCCGCTGTTAGACGCTGGCGTTTTGAAACGTTGTCACGTTGCCGAACGCCATCTGGATCAGCTACTCGCCGCGGCCGTTTCAAAGTGGCTTTTCGTTCTCGAAGCAAGCAATACGCTGCTCCACGCTGCCGTTTACGTTCGGCTTCGCGAGCTCTCCTCTTTGCAGCCTTGTCTTCGGAGGTACTCGCGTATTGACAGTGTGCTGGCTGGCGCTAGTTGAAGGTGTGCCAGCCAGTTCGCTGACGAAATCGTTGGCGTCCATTTCAGCTCGTCGGACGGCGAAGTACCGAAGAAGCAACTGAGCGGAGCGCGGAGCGGGATTATTTGCACAGCACAGGGAGTGAAGAGGAGGAGAAGCGCGCATGTGTGTGATTGGACAGCTGGTGTGGAGAGGGGAAAGACGGAGCAGCGCGCATAGCGCACAGGTCATGTGGATAGGAGGAGCAGCGCGCACTAGAGCACAGGTGGTGTGCATGGGAAGAGGAGAGAGAACGGCGTTATCACAGCTCTTGCGGAGAGGAGGAGATTTATGAACGCCGGACCCCAAACGACGAAGCATCGACTGAGAGATGCTTTGCATTTAAAAGGGGTGTAGATGCTTTGCATCTAAATCCTCTTCACCTTCTTGCACCTATTTCCACAAAGCATCTAATTTAAATGCTTAGCATGATTTAGATGTTATGCATCTAAACCCTATTTCTGTCCACTCTGCGACTGGGGCCCCACGGGGAGCGCTGACAGCATTTCAAGGTAGAAGACGAGTAGTGGTTGTCGAAGACGGCGGTGGTGGCGGATGGCGCTCTATCACTTTTGTTTTGCTTAACTTGTCCCTAAAAGGGGGTTTCTTTCTTTCCTGTGGTTTTTTTTATAGTTGTATGAACGATCCCGGTTCTGCGCTTACGCCCTCCACCGCCCGCTGAGCCCCGATATTTCCGCCCAAGGCGCAGCTTTTTACTGCAAGAATGAGAGCCAGCCAGAATCCTCATCGATGCCACGGGTGAATCCATAAAATTTGTGTATAAAGTAGGACTCCCTCTGCTCGCGTTCGAAGGTTGAGCGGAAGCCCAATTGCAGGAGAGTAAATCACATTTTTTCAATGAAACGGCCCGGCAGGCGCATATGTTTGGAAAATGATGGATCCGGCTGCCAGGTGACGTGAGATTTTGGTTGTTGAATCTGAGTCGTAATCTGGGTCTGTCTGGCCAATATAGACCTTGCTACAGATTTCGCAGTGCAGTCTGTATTCGACGTTACTGGAATCACAGTTGAGGCTTTCTTTTATTCGGAAGGAAAATTCGAAAAACACAGATTTTCCCCTGTCGGGAACGATGATGAGGGAACAACTTTTGCAGCGGGTTTTCTCTCTTGGGCGCAACCTGAATGTTATTTCGTGACTCCCATTTTAGCCTTAACAAGCATATCTCTTAAGTTCTTGTCTTTACGATACATACACGGGGTGGTGGAAGATAGCTGACAGGTGCTTCTTTCGTCTAATCATATTGAATTGCCTGCTCAGTACTTTCTTTACTCGTGGCATGTTCGTACCGTATGTTATTACTGGGTTAGTCCGGGGTGTTTCCCTGTTTTGTTAATTGGCTTTTGACAGTGCTGACTGGTGATCTGTTCTTCGGGTCTGGTTGATTGCGGAATCAATGTTATTTTCTCGGTAATTTTGATTCAGAAGAACGTTCTTTACATTTTACAAGGATCTGTCAAATCCGTGGACACAGAACAGATTCGGCGGTATTTGTATGCCGGCGATTATGTTATTCGAACTTTGCAATGTCGTGGGTGGTTTCTGTCAACATGGAGGTACTGTTGGTGATCTGTTGGTTTTTTGTAGACGTTGGTCACAAGGGAGTTGCCATGTACCTGAAGGGTTACATCCAAAAATTTGATAGTATCTTGAGATATCTTGTTGGTGAACTTGATTGATGGAGGCTAAATTTTGAAATAAAGTTAAAAAAGCTCGCGTTGTCGTAGTTCCATACCACGAATATGTCATCTGGGAAACGACTGTAAAACAGTGGTTTGTTTTATTGCTTCTCAATGAAATGGAGTTTCAATAATGCCATAAAAATATTGGCGTATTTTGGAGCCATCATAGTTCTCATTTACGTGCCACTGATCTTAAGGAAGTGTTTTTCTTTAAATTCGAAGCGATTATAATTTAGTACAACGGTTAGAGCGTGACAGGGTTTCGCTGTCTATGTCTATTGGTGGGTTGCTTAAGCCGATAAATGCTGATAGGGTCGCGGCGATGCCTTCCAAGTGGGGAATATTTGTGTACAGTGAGAACACGTTCAGCATAACCAGAAAACACGTTGGGGAGATGACAATACGAGCAATTTCCTGTAGAAAAAGGCTGGTGTTTGATGGAGGACGGGAACACAGGGGGGATGTCCTTAATTTTGTGAATATTGAAGCTTGAAGGTTTTTCTATCAACGTCCCGTTACTGGATACAATGGATCTGCCCGGGTAGTTGCTTTTATGTATTTTGAGTAGTGAGTAAAATCGACCAGAGACGGGATGTTCCGGTGGCATAAATGTCATCATCGTGGAAGTTATAATACCTTCCGTGACAAAAGGTTTGAGGGTGTTGTGAATTAACTTTTCATGGAGTTTTGTGGGGTCATTTGGTAGCTCATTATGAAATTGTCTGTCGCTTAGTTGTCGCATTCCCTTTTCCAAGTATTCAAAGCTGTCAAGTATAACAACGGCTCCCCTCTTGTTCGTTGGTTTGACAATTAGGCTGGTGTAGGCTTGAATGAATTTTAAAGCTGCTCGCCCGTCTACTGACAAATTGTTGCGCACGGGTTGGTGCTGAGCATATGCCCGGACAACATCCTTCTGTACAGCTCGTATATCCATATTTAAGTACTAGTCTGGTCGGTCTTTTGGGTTCCAGGATATGTTTGACGCGCCAGGCAGTTGTGTTTTTGGGTGTGGGTGGTCATGAAAGTATTCACGGAGGCGCAGATTACGTGCGAATTTGTCTAGATCCTGATAGAGGTGGAAAGAACTGAAATTTGCGCATTCTGAACAAAATTTGAAACCTTTTCAGGGAAGTTTTTCGTGAGCCGGGGTTAACGTTTTGCTTGACAGATTTACCACGTTCGTTTGTATTGTGTTCACGGGGCGAGATATACCATCGGGAACTGGTGTAACGCCTTTGGGATAGGTTGGATGCACGGGGTTGGCTAAATAGCCTACGTTATCGCGTTGCCATTTCTTGATCTTTTGTTTTCATATTTCTTTCTTTTTTGTCGTCTCAACGTTTTTAGTTCATTGCGTTGTAACTCGGACAGATTCGATTTCGACGTCTCGAGACTTTCGGCGTCTAGATGCTCTGTGGCTTGTCTTCGGCGGTGCTGCAAAAAAATCTGTGTGAGCCCCACCGACGCATAGGACAGCACTTTCTCCCATTTCGCAATTTCGTTTAGAATAAATGTGCACATCGAGGTTGCGCCGGCTAGACGAAGGACTTTTGGTGCGGTGTTCTGCTTAACGTATGTTTCCAAGGGAGCAGCATGAAAATCAAAGCGGGGACCATTCATGATCAGGGCGAGCCGTACCTGTCTGAACTACAAGTCAATCCTCAGCCTCCCGGCGTGGTAGCGTTGCCGCCTGCGCGGCCATGCGTGTCATGTAGCGACATTATGGGATAAGCGGGGCTCGGGAAGGCGTGGGACGGAGTGGACGTAGTGGACACGACGGGCACGGAGGGCACGGAAGACTGGGTGGCAGGGCGGGCGGGGTGACGCTTGGCCATGGTTGTCCGTTTCTTCTGTAAGTCGAAGCGTGGAGGCCCAACGCAGGCGATGATAGCGCAGACGTTCCCTTAAGTGTTGCTCCAGGAACGCGACACCCTCGAAACTCGTTTGCAGCCCGTCGGCTGTGAGGAAGCGCCCAGGGGAAAGTGTCAAGAACCCATGAACTATGTAAACATTCGGGGCCTCAGCACCCCTCCACGGCAGAGCTGTCGAACCTCCCGGGCGAAGCTCGGGGACTCCGCGTTAATCCAACAAAGTTCGGGTTGGCGCCCCCTCTGCGACGTTTGGGGGCGTGAAGAGGGAGGCTGAGAAGGGTGGTCATCATCTCCGGACGACTTTGTGGTATCCGCTCCACTGTTCCCCTCGACTGCGCCACCGCCGCCGTCGATCCGCACCGGGCAATTTCCACTTGTACCCACGTGTAGGACCAGGGTCTCAACTCCGGGCGGCAAGTGCTGTAGGGTGGCAAGGGCATCCTCGAACATAGCTTCGCCGTAGGACAGAAATCTCGGTGCAGAGGTGTTGCTTGGGTCGAAGGGATTGAAGAGATGTGTGATGAGTGAATCGCCCACGATTGCTGTTTTTATTTTGAATTTCAGAATTCTTCGGGACAGATGTTCAGTCCCGGGTTTGCTGTCAGCCATAATAAAATGTATATATCATGAGGTTTGGTGGGCCAGCATAAAGTAGTAAAAGAAGTCGACTGACACGTTCCCGTTTTTGTTGAAAACCGTTTTAGAGTTAGAAACTCCTTTTTTAGGGCTGTATTGAATTGCTCACATTTTGCCTTTATACAAACACTTCTATGAGGCAAAGTCACTTCCCCCACCCTGTGGAGAGGTGGCGTGTGAGGAAAGTTTTAAACAGTTTGATAAATTGAGGCATTCCTATTGGCTCGAAAGGTGGAAGGTAAGGGAAGGGGAAAGAATACGGACGAAAAGGCAGCACTAAAACACGATAAGAAGAAGCACACAATCGAAAACAGAAAAAAAACAAGGGTGAGTCCAGCGTGCTACATTAATTCCGTAAACATAGCCGGCGGAAAAGGAAAAGGGGGGAAAGAGGTGGTGAAGGGAGACGAACGTAAGATGGCGGCACAGGCATAGATCTTCAATTCCGACAAACTGCAAGGCCGCATGCATGCACAGCCCACCCAGTCGACGCATGGTCCCCGCGCCATACTCCGAATTTGCTGTTCCGTTTTCGGTTGTCTTTTACTCCTGGTTAAACCTACAGCTGGTCTCGTCTTGGCGCTACTTCTACAAAACCGATGGGTGGGTATAGCAAAGCTTTTGCCACGTGCTCGCAGCGCTCCCTACTAGCATTTATATACCATGTATTGGACCCTTGTAACTCCCTTGAAAAAGGCTGTATTCCTCCTGAAACATCCTAATAATAATTGTTATGTTTTTTGTGGTGATTATAATTTATATACTATTCAGCTGCCAAGCCCTGCACTGTTATAAGTAACCTCATGGCTTCTGACCCCGTCAAAACGAAGACCATAAGTTGGGTATTTCCGCGTACGGTAATTTCATCGCTACTGTTCGGGGACTCCCAAGTACGACACATTCACAACCATTTTGATGCATCTCGCCATGGTACCCCAACATTTGTGTCACAACGAAGAGCGACCATTCAAGATATCCCCTCAATGATGGACTTCGTGTACGCACAATGACCACCACTGTGCTCAATGTTGGCACGAACGATATCGCTAAGACGCCGGCCAGAGTGACCTTTGAACGGTACGAGAAGCTTTTTGCTTCCATCAGGCATGACCATCCTCAAATCCGTACCGTCTTTGTGACTCTCATTCTCCCTCGCTGCCCTGATCCGCGCCGACAACGCAGCAACTGATGGGCCGTGCCAGGCTTGAGCTCAGAAGCCTGCCGGGTAAATGACCTTCTTCGCCAGCATTTTCTCTGCACCAGGGGCCTGTCCTACGTCGCCCACGGCTTTGAGTGGCTGCCGTCGGCCCGGGTATTTGCTGCAGTTAGCATCCACCCCAACTTTGATGGCGTCGCCATCAAGGCCAGCCGCCTTCACGGGACCTTGCTCAGAAACTGTGCACGCAGTCAGTAGACATAGCTACAACATGGTGGCAGTATTCCATCCCAACAGGTGCAAGAACAGGCCCCGCCTACAACTCGCCTCCACCAACAGCCGCTGCTCTAGCCAAGAGGCCCCCTCAACCAGACCCAGATATTCCGATGCCGTGCGGGGAACACGCCGAGATTGACTTCCTGAAGAGCCCCCAGGTGAACCCGGTGCCTCTCCGTTTTCCTGTCAATTTTTAAAGTAATGAAACTTTGTGAAAAAAAAAAGAATTTGATATGACCATCAGGTTAGCAGCCTAATATTATACAGGAAATAAGACATTGCACCAAAAGGCTTGATAATTACCCTCAAACCAGCTACCTCGGACCTCTCGCCTACTAACGAGGCAAACTGGTGGGGCATACTACACAAGGCATCGATGGATCTTCTGAGAGTTGTAATCGAGATTGATCAGTGTTGCCTCAATGCTTTAAAAAGGACAAAACCTCTCTACTTAAAAAGTTCATTTACTACGCAAGAAAAAGCTGCAACAGAAGTGTTCAAACTAAAGAAAATAAGCCATTTTTCCGCTCTGAAGGCAAAAAAAGACGTTCCGCGACGGTGTTGATTTATCCGTTACCAAACCTAGCACATCTTCTAATAATGGTATACCCGAGCCTGACACTCCTGATAATGTAGTAAACCTGTCCACCTTTACTCCTTCAGAGGATGATTTCAGTGCATGGTTTAATGGTCCATCCTTTCGTCCCTCCAGTGGAAAATTAAATGAGCTGCAACTCCACAAGTATCTTGAAAATTTCTCATGCTCACTCCAATTAAAAGAGTACTATCATAATTTCACCAGAGATGATAACACAGGACCGTGTCTATAATCGGTTACCCATTGGACGCCACCAGCACAACGTGACAGGTATATGGATACGTACATCAAGGGGGTTCAAAAGACGTCATAGCGGATTATAGAAAGTGAACCTCCTACCCACCGAATCTCACAGGAAAGGATCAGAGGGCACTGGAAATTCTTAGCACCCGCTCTGTCATTATCAAAAAGCCCGCTGATAAAGAAGGAGCCAATGATGTTATAAATCAAACGGAATATAACGCTGAAGCGCAAAGGCAATTAGGTGACAAGTCTTTCTACCAGCCCCTTGCGGCCGATCCGACATTGCAATACAACGAACGAGCCCGCTGTACTGTAATTGAACTGAAGGATGAAAAACTGATAGACAAAAAAACTGCGCGAGCTCTTATTTCGTTGCACTGCACTCCAGGACGTTTTTATCTCCTTACCAAAATTCTCAAATTGAAAAATCCAAGCAGGCCTATAATGTCTGGCCTAGGAACAGTGACCGAGAACATTCCTAGATTTGTCGACAACATAATAAGCGAAATCTCGCCAATATTGAATTCGTAGATAAAGGATACTGGCATTTTCTAAGAGAAATAACAGACCTCACGATACCAGACAATGCGTTCCTTGTGACCTTACACGTAGCCTCTTTTGATACAAACATAGCTCACACCTGTGGAATTTAATCCTTCATAAGAGTCTTCAAAAATTCAGAAGGAGACAACCCTGTTCGCAGCAACACTTTGGCCAAACTATAACCTATGATACTTGAAGTAAACAATTTTATTTCAATAACCAGCACTACGTCCAGATTAGTGGCACATCTATGGAGTAAAAACAGGCCCAAATTGTGCAAATACATTCATGGGAACCCTTTAGACAGAGTTTCTGGAGAACTTCTCTTTAAAACCACGGTTTTACAAACGGTACATCGGCGACTGTTTTTTGATTTAGTCTCATGTTGAGGAAACCCTGAATCAATTCATACCCGATTTCAACAGCGCTCACCAGATATCTCATTCTCACATGGTGTATTCAACTTCTACAATAAATTTTCTTGACCTGCAGATAACAACTTACTGACACACACTGGCGACATTGGTGTAACGAAAACCCACCGACCGACACCAATACAAAAATTTTCACTGCAGCCATGTGAGACACTGCAAAACGGCCATTCCATACCGCCAAGCCCTACGCTTCCGCAGAATTGTCTATAACCAAAAAGACTTCGCTTCTAAGTGTGGTCAGCTCCGGATTGGCCTCGCACGAAAAAAATACCCATTACCACTTATTGAAGATTCAATCAGGAAGTCCTCAGAACCGGCGCGTAATAGACCTTTTAGTGGCAATAAAATCTTCACGTCCAGGTCACAAACCAATCTGGTTTTGACATATGCGGCATCTATTCCAAACATCAATGAAATTTTAAAGACAACTCGAAATTTTAAATTTTAGAAATGAAATTTTAAAATTCGAAGGAAATTTTAAACAAATGAAAGACACCCCGACTTCTTGCTACAGAGCAAAAAATGAAGCATGTCATCCCAGACCCACCATGCGTGGTGTACCGTCGAGCAAGAAACATCAAAGACATTGTAACATCATCTAGATGAAAAGAAACTAGTTTCACAGGTTCCACACCATGTGGACACTCCGGTGCGAATTGCGTCTGATAATGACATGAACAACAAGCGCTAAGAGCAGGGAATCTGACTTTTCCATGCAGATCAGGGAAGCTTTATTTGTGACACTGCAAGTAAAGTTTACCTCCTAAAACGTGGTGCTTGTGGTGCGCAATATATTGCACAGACTGAAAATGCTTTCAGAAATGGCATCAATAATCACATATCTATAGCAAAAACAAAACCTTATCTATCTCTGTCAAAACATATCAACTTTTTGAAACACCCGTTCGACCGATTTTATGCCACAGCGCTCCAATCAGGATTCAAAACCAATTTCGACTGGGAAGCCCGCGAATGCTATCTTATCCGCAAATGCAACACTCTCACACGGTGTATCAATGAGTGTCCGGGAAGGATGTCATGCCTTTAAACCATGAGCTTGTAGGAGCACGTGTCGCATGTTACCACTTCTAAAGCACTGGATGGTTTATCGTTGTAAGCAGGTTACTTTTCCATATGCTTGAGTGCATGTTGTATGCGAAATCTGGCTGTATCACATCATTACCCTTTCCAAGCACTGTTCGGTATAGTGTTGTGAATAAGTTAATTTCTTCGTATGCTTCATTGCTCTCAGGCCCAAAATGTCACTTTGTAAGCTATTTTTTTCACTGATATGGTTCAATGTGTCCTACGATTTGTACGCGCGTATTCTCTGTTTGCCAGTTTGTTCAGAAAATGCTGTGTGCCAATTTATACTGGCATTGATGTCTAGCTCCGAAGTGCCATTGGTTTTCTAGATAACTTGAGATTTGTTCTTTTGCGTGCATCACAGTATATATTTTTTCTCTTTTCATAAGTGCAACCTCTTGTTACTTGCAAAAATACCCGGCAAATTTTGTCAGAAAAAAATAATTTTGGAAACCTAAAAAAAAGAAACAATGAAATGTAAGCTACAAATTCGTCGTGGCTATCCATTTCCTGTCACGATCTGGGGGCTCGTGCATCTGCTTTTTTCTGTCTGCTGTTTCTTTCTGTATTTCCCGCCATGTGTGTCATTTCTCAAGACACTCGTTAACCTGCTCTTCTCTTGGGTGGCTCCCACACTCCGATCTCGTAGTCGGCGCCCATCGAGGGGTCGTCATAGTCTGCTTGGTGCCCGGAACGCGAGCTATCGATAAGCCATTTGTTTCTATAATGTAGTCTCCTGGGGAAGCGACCGTAGTTTCGTTTGAGGACGCGGCCCCCTCACTAAACCGCAAACCTGGATTCTTGAATTTTAACTGCGCCTTCTGCCGAGACGTAGCAGGCGTTTTGAGTTCCCCAGTGTCTGGAGGACTTATCGTCGATTCTACGGTTCCGCCTTTTGCGGCAAGTTGTTTTCGGTCCTTTGGAGTGAGATGCCCAGTACCTGTTTCTTATTTGTTTACTTTTCCTAATATTGCTGTGCGTGGGTGGGCGGTGGTTGAAGGAAAGTGCCTAAGTGCCGCTCTTTTGCTTATCGCTGCCGTGTATATTGAGACGGATTACCCGCACACCCGTTCGTGCAGTACGTTTCTTTCAACTAGTTTCTTGCTGTACTTCTTTTTTGTACCTTTTTCAAATCATGCGTCCACGTGCTTGAAACGCTCCGTGCGACCCTTTATATATCATGTTTTCGACCCTTGTACTTCACTTGAAAAAAGGCTGGATCCCAGCCGAAACGCCACATTAGGTACTGTTTCATGTTTCGTGGTGACTTTAGTACTATTCAGCTGCCAAGCCCTGCACAGTTTTATATTTATATATATATAATTATATATACATATTGTTACAGTGTGTCAGTAGCCAAAAATGAAATGTCAGTACATAGCCCCAAGCATTGCGGACATGTGCTAGGGCTCAGCTGGTGAAGAAGAGGTTCGTGCTAGTTCCAAAGCGGTGCACGCTTCCCTGCGCATGCGTGTGTGAAATACAGCTTCATTTTCACTGCGCTGCGACGAAACAACGGGTTTTTGTGGGCCACTCTACTAGTAAAGTTTCTCGAACTGAAGCTGAACGATAAATGTTTCAATAATAAGTAGAAGGAACCAGACATGGGGGTTTCACTGCCAATTCGGCGAGCAGGCGTTCTCCACGAAGCACTGCGAGTTGAAAAAATGGATGTTGAAGCGGAACTTTCTTGGAACATAGATGATTGACACCCTGGATAATTGACACCCTTATACCCCTGCCACACGGCAAATTTATTGCCATTCCCATCGAATGCCATTCGGTCAAAATTACATTTGTGTGCTGCCACACGAGAAAATGTAATGACATTCTAACAAAATGACATAAGGGATCGAATGTGTTTGCGTAACGCCTTCCACTGCGTTCTGCAAGCGAATGCGTAATCTCGACAGCACAGACTCAATGGCAATGCCCACACCAAACAGATCACTAACGCATCAGTAGCATTACGATATTTTTGCATGCGTACATTTTTTAGTCATTTATTTATTCATATAAAACTAACCAAATAAAGTTGTCAAAAAAACTCCTAGTCTCGCTACCAGGCCCGCATCAGCCGGCGTGGTGGGCACCAGCGGCCGTATTTGTGTACATGCTCCATGCTGGTGCGACGGCAGTGGATGACGCAGAAGTACTCAAGTGCCGCTTGTCGGAGTTGCAGTCGCGAATGCTTTCTCTTTTTGTAAATTCCGAATGCGCGATGGCCGAAAAAGACCGTACCAATCGGTCGTAGTGACCAGAATCAGAGACCTTTGTTCTGAATAAAGTGTGGGAATACCACCTGAGTGACCTGCCACTTACCAAGCGCAATGCCAAAGTCTACGCGGCTATTGCAGAAGCCCTCAGTGCACAAGAAATTATAAAGCTACTTAAAGCCATAAAATGCAAAATGGAATTCCTTTCCAACAAGTACAGGTAAGCACCGTCTCTTTTTTTCCAGCCAGATATTCCCCTTCGCAAGCCTGATCTTTTGCTTTCATGACGGCTCAGTGTGGTTTTGCAGTGAATCAGCCGGCCGGCGTTCTCGGTAAAGACGTGATGTAAAAACACCAAAGGGAATGCGCGTTCGCGATAAGGATTTGTTCCGAGCCGTAAAGTGCTCGTAAAATACTTTTGTTTTACTGCACTGTGCTCGTTCGACCGCTCTCGACATCAGGTAATGCAGCATCCCACGATCGCTCTGCTTGTTTTGCCTGTAAACTCGACCGTTTGTGGGCCATTTTTTTCCAGTGCGGCTTAATTTTGACGTTGCACTGCTTGTTTGGTTCGTTTGATTGATTGTGTGGTTTAACGCGCCGACGGAACGCAGGCGATGAGGCGTGTTGTAGTGGAGGGCGCCGGATTAATTTCGACTACCTGGGGATCAATGACGTGGTCCGAATTCTCGTATACAGGGGCGTTTTTGCTCTTCGCCTGTATCATAAAAGCGGCCGCTGCAGCCGGGAATAGAACCCGCGTCCTCGTGCTCAGCAGGGCAATACTTTAGCCACTGAGCCGCCACGTCGGGTCTTGCTTAGCTGTTCAAGTAGTTATAACAGTGCGCTACTTTCTCGTACAAAATTTGCCCACAGAACTGGCGGTTCTTGCTTAGCTGTTCGAGTAGTTATAACAGTGCGCTACTTCCTCGTACAAAATTTGCCCACAGAACTGGCGGGTCTTGCTTAGCTGTTCGAGTAGTTATAACAGTGCGCTACTTCCTCGTACAAAATTTGCCCACAGAACTTAACCGCGTAGGCGAGGCTGAAAGCGGGTTTTACTATACAAATGAGCAGTATAGTGAGTGCACGCTGTAGTACAAAGCCCCCCAAATTGATTTCTTTCAGGGACCTCAGCAAGAAAACCACAGGGTAGGGTGCAGTCAAATGCAAATTTTACTTGGACATCAACAAGTTCTTGGCAACGCTGCGCGCCAATGACAGAAGCCTGGCAGAAGAAACGGAATGTAATCAACACGACACAGGTGAAGAAGTAAGAAAAAACCCTGCATATATAAGGAGGCTGAATCGTGATTATTCAATAATGGTATTGCAATTGCACTGTTGTGGCATGTCAGAAGTTTTTTGATTTCCAAATAAAGCTGGTGCTTACAACATGTACCTGTACACTGCAGGTGCATCGCAATAAAGCTACATCTTTCTACGCAAGGCTCTTATTCAGAAATGCTGCAGAGCTTATTAAACTCACAAAAGGCAACAAAAGAAATTAATGCATTTCGTGCTCACTTGATATCAAGGCCAACTGCTTTTATGATTTGTTGTATCCTTATACAGACTATGTATTTCCGGGAACAAACTGACACTCCCAAAAAAAGTAAAAACAATAGGTAAAAACAAGGACATTTCGGTGCCCGTACGGGTCCCTTGGTCACAATGAAACAAAAAGAGGTTTGGCCGTAATTGTACATGCGTGGAACGTTGCAAAGCGCGTGCGTATGTCATTGGCATGGGCCCACGTGTCCGAATAAGAGCGTGCGGGGTTGATTGGATATGGAGAGATTCTCGGAGTAGGCGCGTTGATAATAATTTCTCAGTGGCAATGATTCTGGCCGAGTCCCAAGCGATGACATGACCGGATGCGTTTTGGTGTTCTTCCAAGTCGTTTAACTGTGTGCGGCCTTTAGCTTCGTCGTTTTTGTGCTCCTTTAGGCGCCGCTTGAAGTTTCCGGTTTCACCTATATAGGCTGCGTAGCAAGTCTGGCATGGGATTTATTTTTGAGCTCCTTTAGTCGCCGCTTGAAATTTCCGGTATCACCTATATAGGCTGCGCCGCATCTATGGCAAGGGATCTTGTAAGATTCCTTGCCAGACTTGCGACGCAGCCTATATGGTGAAAGCGGGAACTTCAAGCGGCGCCTAAAGGAGCACAAAACAACGTTGCTAAATGACGTGCCCCCACCTATATATTTTAGGGAGTGGGGAAGTGGTCACTACAATAGGGACCAGTGCCCACATCCCACTCAAGATATCGAAAGAGAACTGCAGATCCAATAGCCAAGTCTAGGTGTGAATGCGTTTTGTGTTCTATATTAAAATATGTTGGCTGTTTCTGGTTACCAATCTATGCTCCCGACGATGTTAAGAATTTCTCAATTGTGCGACCTCGGGCATCCGTGCGGGTAGAGCAGCAAAAAAAGTTACGTGTATTTAGGTCTCCTATCAGAACGAAAGGTTCCGGTAACTCATCTACCATACCCTCAAAATCTGTGCTCGAGAGCTGGAAGTAAGAAAAAATGTGGAGAACATAGTGTTATAAGCCCATTGAAACTTATCGTTCGAATGGCAACAGCCTCTAAGATGGTCTGTAGTTGTCTGGGTGGCACGCCAAGGATTTCTGGGCATTGATGGCCACACTGCCTGAGGATATGCCACCCCCATCTCTGTCCCTCCTAAATACCATGACTTTATCCAAGAAATTTGTGTGCGTAGAGTTTAAATGGGTCGCTTGGAGACACATCACACTTGGATGATAGGAATGCAGTAATTCATAAACATCATCTGGATTATTAAGAACGTCTCTGCAGTTTCATTGCATGATATTTTTTCTTCCCATTATTGAAGTTTAGAGCTACTGGAGAAAGTCCGTATTTATGTGCCGGAATTCGAGGCTCGTGTGTTTAGAAGGGGGTTTTTGATTTCCTCTCATCACCTGAACGTCGGGGCACGTTCCTACCGCTGTGGCGCATGCCGGAACGGCTCGATGTCGATGTCACCATCTGAAGGCAAGGGGGTCCCAGTAGACTGGGCGCCCTAGAGATAGACTTGGCACCCTTCGCGATGCCCTTCATTGGAGCCGTGACCGCCGAGGGCGATAGGAGCGGCCCAGGGTGCAGAGCCTTTCGGTGGGGGGGAACTGTCGAGGGTGCCTCCGTCTGTATCTCTACCGTGCACTCGCGTGTGGTTTTGGCCGGTGAAGAGCAAGCGGTTGATGCCGCCGCATCCCCAACTGACGTGGTTGCCACCACAGCCGCTGCTGGCTCATCAAGCGGTGTGGGGGCGGGAACGGTGACCAGAGGCAACCAGCTGGGGAGAGCAGGCGGGACCAGGTACACCTCACGGTAATTGGTTCCCGCTGAAACGAGACGCCACTCCGCCCCCCCGGCGAGTCGCGTCAGCGTAACTCCCCAGGAGGAAAGAGACGAACCTCTTTCTCACCTCTGGGAAGGTGATGTTTAATGCGACAATAATGTTTAATATTCTCCTTTCAAGTTGAAATATCTCGCATTCACGGGAGTATGCCGCGTGTGGACCCTGACAGTTGATGCAGAGGAGTTGTTGTGAACTGCAAACTTCAGTGGGATGGTGATGTTTGGCGAACTTGGCAAAGGTGTTTTGGCACCGACACGAGTTACCACCGTGCCCGAACCGCTGGCACTTGAAACAGCGCCTCGGGGTCGGGATGAACGCTGGCATGGAGCACCGGATGAAGCCTAGGTGAGGTAATCTGGAAGAGTGGGCCGGTGAATGGCGAGGATTATGTGCCTAGTGGGTATTTCCTTGTCATCTCTTCTGACTGTAATGCGCCTAACTCTTCCGTCACACCTAGGTTTTGCAGGCCTTCAAGGAGGTCGGCCTCTGTCTTGTTTGCAAGATCTGGCCGAGAGATTACACCCTGGGAGCTGTTGATGATGCGTTTGGTCGTGACTCGGATGACCAGATCGGCAATGCGGGTTTGATTAAGGATTTTGTCGGCCAGATCCTGTCTACTGACTTCGACAAGGATTTCACCACTTCGATGTTTGTTGGCCTTATACGACTCTGCAACAATACCCTCAAAAAACTTTGACACAAGAAATATTGACTTTTAAGCAAGAGGTTTTGATTGCCCAGTGGTTGCACAAACACTGGGGATACGAGATGCATTTCAGCGCAGCGGCGCATAACGAGTCTCGCCAGCCCAGACCTCCATACAGATGTCTTAACCGCTGCCTCTGCCCATGCAGGCTTGGCGCAAGCGCTCTCGGAGCTCGTTCTGGCCTGAACACATCACCGAATGTGGGCATGAGAGCTTGTGTGTTTACGACAACGAGCAAGCCGGTTTCCTGCGACCGTTCCGTGGTATCAGGAGGCTTCCAGCCGTAGGTTGTAAGCGGCGTGTTACCCCTCCGCGTATGTCGCTCAACAAGATGCTGGGCTAGAAAAACGTCGGCCTCAGGCCCAGAACCGCAGACAAAGGCTTGCTTTGAAGAATAGCATATTATTAAAGCAAAACAAAAGGTTAACCAAGTGAAACCAAGGCTTCACCAGTCTCAGCCAAGCTTTCGCTTTGCGTATTCATGTTTTGATGTGCTAAGCCGCAACCATCTTTTGCAAGATGCTTTTTCCAACATAGCAATACAATACTAGGCAGTTAAAAAAATGTATATCCAAGAAGCTTATCAAAGGTGAGCACCCGCAAAAACGTTTATATAGCAGTCCATTATGAGCTTCCAAGATAGGCAAGGTAAACGTAGCTATTCGATCTATTTTTTCTCGGTCACAAACCAGCTCTTACTGTTCCCCTAAACGTACTGTACAAAACTAAACATTAGGAACCAATATTTTGCATCCGAAAGGTCTTGAAGTATAATTTTTCTCCCCGTGAAAGAGTCCGGTGAGTATGGATCTTTTTAGACGTAGAACTTGCGAAGCGGTTTAGGCGAAAACTTTTTTGATCACTGAGTAACTTTCTTCGAGCGAATAATAACAGTACAATACTAAACAAGAACAGAAATAAGATGTCGTATACCATTGAAGGGAAGGGAAGGTGCAGCGCACTTTATTATGAGTGGTCACACTATGTTTTGTCTTCATTTTGGTTACACCTTTAAGTACCTTCGGGCAATAAAAACGGAAACGTTACTATTTTGTGCGCAGTTCACTTTCTTGCGCAGCAAAATTGAAAGGGTCACCAACAATTTTTTCCCCAGAATATTTTTAAAGCGAAATCAGGGTATATTTAAGAAATCAAACTTCTCGAATTACTTAGGAGACTAAGAAAAAGCAGTGCTTGCCCTCTCCTGAAAACCAAACAGAGAGGTGAAAGCGCTGGTCAACCTACGTGCGTATCAGGCAGTAATTTGAAAAAAAAAAACACAGCGAGAATGATTTGCTAAAGTTTGATTGGCAGGCGTTCATCGACATAATTAGATTAGGCCGAAAAAAGGTTGGTGCATATCTGGTAAATAAACATGAAAGAAGTAGTAGAGCAATGCAAATGTGTTTGCGCCTTAGGACCGTGTGGGCAGTAACGTCACGTGTGGTTGTTTGTGTCATTGCGCTCATTAAGTACGCGCCAGTTACCGCGAAGAGAAATCATTCAAGTAAAGCATTTTTTAGTCTCACAATTTAACGTTTTAAGGAGAATTTCCTTAAACACTGGTTTTTTTAACTGGTTTGAAAGTTTCCTCTAAGGTAGCAGACACCGATTTATAGTTTTTCAATAAATGGCAGAATAATTTACGGCAGCCTTCCATTATGCTCCATTATGCTCCATACTCCATTATTTTGTTGACACATGTCTTATGGTCTTTTGCAAAGCAAGCAACATTTGTTTTTTTATTTGATATTTATTTTTGGTATGCAAGGGTTTCGTAGTTTTTTAGGCTTATCTGGAAACATTAACCACTTTTCTTCAGTCGTGTGCGTGGAAAGGCACATGAAACAGGAAAGACATCTTGGAAAGGCACATGGAAAGCCATCTTGACATGGAACAGCAAAATCATTAGGATGTGGTTCATTTTGTTGTGTCTTCCTTTGCATTAGAATGAGAGACAGCTGGGCGAGTTGGAAAGGGTTCATATTCACAATTTAACTGCGCGACATACGGATACAAAAAGGACACGGTGTCCTTTCTTGTATCCCTATTTCGCGCAGGTAAATTTTGAATAGGTCGCCTTTTGCATAGTTCTTAGGCTGTCTGTTAGTTTTCCTTTTATCAGGAGATGAAAATGACAAAAGGGAATGTACGAAATGATGATCCCTGACTATTTGTAAAACTCGGGCACTGGCGGTACTTGGGGTATTCGTTAAAACTGTCTCGTATGTGCGGACCACGCGTTGGTTCACGCACAAGCTTGGAAAGATGAAATAAGCTTAATGTGAGGTCGCGTTCACTTGTGCTGTAATGGATGAAATGTGTCTCCAAAAAAATTGTCGGGAAATAAAGTCTCCAGAAATAAAAAAATGGGGAAATGTGTCAAAAATATGGCCAAATGAGTTATGCAGGTGGTCCACAAAATCGAAGAAGCTGTTTGGGGGTCGGTAAGATGCCCCAATTACACATTTAAAGGGACCAAAACACGTTTTTACGCAAAGAAGCTCCTAGGGACTGCCATAAAATAAGAAGGACCTCTGGAAACCTTGTTTCACAGCGATCGTTTCCGCCTCCTCGTTAAACGTCTTATCTTTCCGGAATACTGTAAAGTCGCCAGGTAAACTGACATCTTAATTTGCTACGTCAGTACGAAGGCAAGTTTCCATGCTGCTCACTACGGCTGCTGAGCACGTCTTTGCCGTAGCATGAACAAAAACAAGTTTTTGGATTATACTACAACAATTTTTCATCAGCACAGAAACATTGGGCGGGGTGTTAGGATATCATGTGTTGGGCACATGGCGTCATTTTGAAGCTGGCTCTACGAGGGGGCTTTGTTTTATTCATTCGTTTAGGCCAGCAGCCGAATTGAATTGGTACATCCTGCCATATAAATGAAGCTTGTTGTAATAAACTCTGTACAGTTCGTTTTTATTGCAGTTGCTTTAAGCAAACTCGCTAATTGTTTCCAAGCAAATTGAACTTTTGTGAAGAAGTCCTCTTCCAGCCACACTTAGGCGAGACATCTTTGGGTTTAGGCCCTATATCAAGGGCCTTCATTTCAGATTTCATATCGAGCAAATGTGGCGATGACTGTTCCTTCGTTGCTGGCCGGCGCGATGAGTGCGCTCAACGATACCAACTTGCTGTTTTGTTTCCTGGAGAAGAAATCGTGGACAACTAGTTCCGTAACTTCGTAGTTTTCCTTCTCTTGTTCAGCTAAACCGCTTACTAGCAGGTTACTCCTTTTCATGCGATTAGTGAGATCATCGATAACGTCGTCGAATTCGCAGCTTGAGCAGGTCAAAGGCACCGTTATTTCTTCCACTCTTCCACAACGAAATTTGGGCGTTCAGCATTTCAGGCACGCTTTTACGGCTGTTCTTAGAACGCTTTTCAGGCTTTTGGAGAGGCCCTCTGTGTTTGTTTTTCTAGCGTACGCGTCACAAAAACGAGTAACTAATCAAGGGTGTATTCTGAAACTGCTTGCATATCCTTACTGTCCGGGGTAATTGCCTTATTGGAATGTTTGAGGCGCGGATGCGTTCTGGTCAGTAATTATCAGCAGCAGTGAAGTACTTCGCGGGCCTGAAGTGTGAAAAAGAATTGCGATTCACAGGGTATACAGAAATTGCTCTGTCGAAAGGTGCGTTATAAAGTTTAAATGGATTTTGTTTCGACATTTTAGCCTTAAAGGCGGAGATATGGGACAAGAAGTGACGGGTTTGTTTTAAATGCACTTGCTGTGTCCAGAAACACGGCACTTTAGGCGCCGTTAAGCGCGAGTCGTATGAATGATTTCAACTTGATTGGAGGGTGGATCACTAGCCCTCAAAATTGCGTTTAGTTGGTTTGTTCAATAGTGTGCTGTACGTGTGTCTTTGTTAATACCATATAGTTTATTAGTATGAGCGATATTGCTGACACCATTATTAGTAGTACTCAAGCAACTGGTGTTGGTGCCGGACTTTTTACGTTATAATATATTTGTCCTCGCAAATGCACACTATATATAATTTGATACTTGATTATTTATTCGTGAGATGTGTAAACAACACACCAAAGGTACCTTTTGCGAAAACCCAGCAACGTGAAACGGCGTCGCGTGTACCTCAGCTACATTAGCTTCATGATAACAAGTTCATCTATCCACAAAAACTCCACCGAAAAAGTTTCAGATATCTTTGGAAAGTTAAAAAATTACTTTAATATCGCACTGTTTCAAATTTATGTGCTAAACCGTTACTCGCTGGCAACAACGTCTTATGGCTTACCTTTTCAAGAATGTTTGAAATCTGACTACTTTATTGCGGAGGTTTTGGCAGTAGTGACTACAGGCGGAACATTGTTTTGTGTTAAAAATTGAGAAAAAAATAGATGTGGCCACTCCAAATCAAAAACCCCAGAACACTCAAAAACCAGCAGAAACACTCGCGTCCTAAATGTCTTAGCATAGGAAGATAAGTTTTAGTACTTACTCTATACTGAAAAAAAAACGAGAATTGAAATCGCTGGTCCGCTTGCGTGCTAATCTGGCGGTCATGTTGGCTACAAAGCCGTTGAGTTGAGGAAAATTACTGGCAATAAATCAACGGGCAGGTCAATATTCGTTTGTTCGAAGAATATTTGATTGATGGTTGGTGTTTAATTGCGCGAGGCCAACAAGGGCAAAGAACGCCAAAAACGAGTTATTTAGTGGACGATGTTAGTCAACACAAAAACCTCTGAGTATAAGTAAAAGTGAAACGAAAAAAACACAATTTAGATGACTGGTGTATAGGGCCGGGATGATCATGCGTGATGAGATAAGAGCTTCAGGAAATTTATCTGTGCTAAAAACTTAAAAATAGGTTGAAGAAAAAACCTTGGTTCATCAACTAAAAAGTATGATGTAGACAACGGAGTGTGTCGTCTGTAGAGTTCCGGTAAATGTCTCTGTCATTTTGTGCCCAGTGCCTTGCATTGTATTAGTAAGTGGACTACAAAAAGTACCATTACACACGTGCTACACATAGATCTGGCAGTTCCAGTGAGTCGATGTGAGTGGTTACACGCGTGTGGCCAGTGTGTAGCCTACCGAAGGCCACCTCGGTGTGTCTGTAGTGTGGGGCGGTTGTGTACTATCTAAGGTGTGGTTTTATTACGTGTAGTGCTCTGTTTTGTGACTACAGTGCGATTGCCCTGTGTTCCGAAACTGTTTTTTGACGTCTGGTCTGAGGTCAGTGTAATGTACTCTTGCTATGAAGACTGTATTCATGACTGCAGCGGCAGCGGCCAGTAATTCGGCGACCTCATTGCCAGGTATTCCGCAGTGGCCTGCTAACCAGCTTACAGGTATTTCAAGATTTGAAGCGTGCGGAGTCATAAAAACCTTTTAAAGAAGATTGACCATATAGTGAGTAGAAGGCATTTAAGATGACAGCGCCTGCGCCTGAGGGCTGGTGCCTGCGTCTGCACCTGGGAGTTCCTGGGAGTGCCTGGGAGTGCCGGCGCCTGGGAGTTGGTGTACTTGATGGACTTAAAATTTTGTTTTCGATGAGATGATTTAAAACGAGTATCATGCCATACACTTCTGCCGTGTAAAATGTGTTAACAGCATTCAATGTGTACTGATGCTAAAATTTTGTCCGTGCGCTGCAGAGATCGTAGAAGCAGTATCCGACGCGTAACTGTGGCTTTCGGTGCTCCTGCACTTGTCGTGACGGAAGAGAAAGTACTGCAAAATCCGACTCTAGGGTATCCTATTTTTTCTAATTGCGTGAATGACAGGTCGCATGGTACAGGGAAGAGATGCCATGTAAGAATGAAATTGTTGATAGGTGTCTTGTGCGCGTCTGAAAGGGGGACCTGGAGTTCATAGGCCTTTTTTTTCACTCTGAGAGAAAGGTAAAGAAGTGGATGGCCTGTTTAAAAAGTGTTGTAATTGTGAAGTACCGTTAATGATAGGACTTAAAGTTTAGTACGTGAGATACACGATCCTAGATGCGTGCAGCAATGCAACATACTCCCACACATGCTCTAGGCACCATATGCCACTCACTCTCTACATGTAGACTCTCCACAGAGCATTTGCGTGAAGCGCCACCTCACAGGGGAAGCCTCAGATGCAGCACTGGGTCGAGTATTCTCAGTGGTGTTTCGTCGGCGACCCATATACGACCGTGCCGTAGTCAAGCTGAGACACCACCACGGCAGCGTAGAGGCAAAGCAGGAGATGTTTGTCGGCTTCGTAAGATTGGTGCGAGAGGATCTTCAGAATATTCATTTTTTTCAGGCATTTGCATTTAGCTGTTTAATATAGGCTTTTTATAAAACAAAATAATAAAAAACTGGTACTCCATTTTCACAGGAATCAGCAGGCCGTTCAGAGTAATGTCTAAGTCCAGATGGACCCCCCGCTTTCTCGAGAACAAGACAGAAGAGCTTTTTTCCCAAATTCAGTTTATAACATTTCTTGTCTGCCCAACGGAATCTTTGTTGACACGAAGCTGGGCTTGATGTTCACAAGCTAACATTTTACAAGATTTAAAAGGTATTTGGACTTTGGCCACATACTTGTACAATAAATTGCATGTGGCAGTTGCTTTCGAAGGAAGGTAATCTTAACTATAAAGAGTGTGAGGCTCAAAACGCCACCTTGAGGCCCACCATTTTTTGGCTATGAAACTCGGAGAGTGCATTACCAACTCTCCCAAGAAACGTTCTCTCTGACATCAAAGTGTAATAAATTGTATGTGGCGGAGGCTTTCGAAAGAAGTTAATGTTAACTATAAATAGTGTGCAGCTCAAAACGCCGCCTTGAGGCCCCCCATTTTTTGGCTATGAAACTCGGAGAGTGCATTACCAACTCTCCCAAAAATGTTCTCTCTGACATCAAACTACAAAGGATCTTCATTATGTTTCCCTAAACACCTATTAATTTTGTGTCGCTAATGATGCCATAACTCCAAGCTAGTGGTGTCGTAGGCTTTGTCGATGTCGAAAAACACCTTCAGGAAAAACTGTTTATGCACGAAGTCATCTTTTATATATGATTCAACAGCGACAAGCTGATCGCTCATGGATTGCCCACACCTGAAGCCTGCCTGGCGGTTCTGAAGTAGAACATTGTACTCAAGGAAGTACACATGCCTGCATTTTATCATCTTCTCGGAGGAGCTTGCACAGGCATCTCCTGAGGGCTATGGGGCAGTCCCTTGAGGGAGACGACCGGTCCTTTGCCTCGCTCAAGAAAACCACTCCTATGGCCTCCCTCCGAAAGCGTGAAATGTGCCCGAAAAGCCATATCTTGTTGTAAAGGAGCGTTTGAAGAGCATCTGCGTATGTGGCCTGCATTATTGCATAAGTGATGTTGCCTGGACCGGTACCTGACGGCTTACACGTGCTCAGAGCAGCCCTTATATCAGAAAGCGAAAACTCAGGGCTGTACAAATTTGTTGACTTGTCGGTGTCGCGTAAAGGCTTCGTTTAGGCGAACAGTATATGCTTCATGAAAGTCTCTGTGCACAGTGCTGAACTCGACAGTTGTTGGAAGTATTGCGCAAGTTTGTTCAGCCTCGTTTTCGAGTTTGTCCCCTGTAGTGTTGACTAGAGGGGGGCTGTGTGTTTGTTGTCCGTTGAGTATCCGTATTCGTGTCTACAATGTTCGTGTGTCGGCGTAAGACTTTATTGACGTTATGAATCAGCACTATCTCGTTTCTCAAGGCGCGCCTGTTTTTAAAACATCTTGAGGAGTTTTAACAACAGGAGGTTACCCGACCAGGGGTACTAACGAAGGATAACTTACGCCTTGTTCTGAGCGCCTCGCGCCCGTCTAGGTCCTCATTGCACCACAGCATCCTCTGGTGATGCGGGAACCACAGGCGTGGGGAATAGACTTTTTGGCTGCGTCGAGGAAGTAGCCCGTGAGCAGTTGGGTGGGATTGACAAATAGCCATACCGAAGCTGTCGTCGCTGTTGGAATTATCTATCCCCCCAATTTTTTGACTGTTGCGACTGGGCTATTTCACCGCAGCCACCACTGTGATGACGGGCCATCCGGGCACTGTCACCGGTGTAGAGACGTTGCCTTGCTCTGTTCGTTATCGACCCTCCGCCCAGCAAAGACATGAACAGCTCAAGCTGAAGAAAACATGAATGAACATTTAAATAACATATATACAAGGGCAACAACAGCGTAACATGGCTCACTCAAAGGCGACAGCACGTGTCAATTCGGTGCCTCCTAAAAGTGCAGTGCTCGCTGTGTTCCGGGTGGGATTTAAAAACACTGGAGTCTGTTGCATCAACGAAAAGTCTGAATCGCTCCAATCAGGACACTCGCTGTCCGACGTTTGAATCGGACGAATAAACGCGAAGTTGTTGAGCAGCAGAGCCACCAGGAAAAAAAAAGGCAACTACATCGCCGTCTCAGTGGCGCCATATATAGTCAGGTTGCTCCGCGTCTACAGCGTGCCGTTCGTTCAATGCAATTCTCGGCCCAGCCGTGGGGAAACGAAAAGGAGGACTCGACTCTGCGACGCCTTCCATTTCGGCCCTGTCTGCAGCGGCCGGTTTGTCAGAGCTCTAATCAGCCGCGCCGTCTCAAGTGACCAGATGAAGGGAATTATATGGTGGACGCTCCGATACTTCAGTACCTCCGCAGCCAGAGAATGCGCCACGATATCGCGCTGCTTCCTCGAGGCTTGAATGCAGGGTGCGCGCGTTACCCAGAATTATTCAAATTCACCTCTAGTGCTTCCGGAATAGTGCAAATCCCCCACGCTCCTTTCTACGAACAGGTACGACTCGCCAGATCTAGATCAGAGGTACATACCCGTGCTACCCAGTTGTCTCAACCAGCTTCGCCGGGAGCATCTAGTAGCATTTCGGAGAACTGGTCGCTCAATGTTTTGCAGGTTACAAAAACCGACCAAAAATTGGCAATACCAATGAAAAGCAAACGCCCTCTGTACGCCATTAACAATACAAGACTACAAAAAACGTGATCAACTCTCAGCTAAGTGTCTATAATCAATTTCAACCGTCTACACCAGACAGGCATGCGGAACGCAAGAAGGTTCAATGTGAACTCGAAATATGCGTAGAAGATAACACCCGTCATGAAATATACAAAACTAAGTTTGAATATTTGAAATTACACAGTGCGGAATTAATAACTTAGGCAGCAAATGATGGCAACATTTTTGCTCCCAAGTACGTGCTAGGCTAGGAGCTGCTCACGAAAAGACGAAACAGAAGGCATGGGGAGGACAAAGGCAGCATTACTTAGAACGCACGGCTTAGTGCGTTTACGGTACCGTTCAACCTCCGTTCTTAAACGGAACAAGGTTGGGCTGGTATACTTAACCTTAGCAAATGAGTGCTTGTTGATGGTATGTAATTTTGCCTGGTTAGCGGGCAATGATCAGTTTCTACAACAAACTGACAACCGGGTACATAACACGCCAAATTCTGCACTGCCCACCGGACGCAACCCTATTCCTATTCGGATGTACGGTACACCTCTTTCCTGCAATTGAGCCTGCGGCTCAAGTACAACACTGCTCGTTCAAGGTCGCTCACATCCGATATGCATAATACAACTCCCATGACCCCGCTTTCACATCACCTTGAATTACGAAACACAGTGAAAACTCGGGGGACATTAGAACTAGCGCTTGAAACGTGAGCTCCTCCTTTGTGTCCCACTCAACCTTTACTTGCTCCGTGTTTATTCGGGCGTCAGGTAAAGGACTCGCTAGTGCGGAATAATCTATCACGTAATCCAGCCAAACCCAAAAAAGCCATTACCAAAGACTTAGTAGTTGGTCGGCTATAGTTCACTACTGCTACTTTGATTTCTGACGGTATTCTTCGGCCGCGCTACCACCACAAGCTCTCGATACGTCACTTTGGAGCCACCTATGTGGCACTTCGACTGTTTGACTTATAAGCCAGCATATTGGAGCCTGCTCAGGACGACGCTAAGTGTTCTACATGCTCCAACCATGTGTTAGAACACATGGCAACATCTTCGTGGTAAGAGAGCGCGCATTCAGTCATTCCACGAGACACACGATCCAATTGTTCCGAGATACAACGACGGGTTTTTGAGATCGCAGCTACAGGTGACGGAAGGATTGCTCCGGACGGTGAAACAAACACCGAATTAAAACGAGATCTTCACCCCCGTCTCGTCCCGACATTTGAAGCGCGTTCCTCTTTCACAGACCATATAAAAGTTTCGCAGGGGTGACGCCCTCAGCACCTGACTTCAAAGCGATTATTGCGGCAGGCACGCATGCCTCCCAATAACGGTTTCGCTCAAAATAGAGGGCTGTCAACTTCCCCTTTCGGATTATTGCTTTCGCCCCATTCGGCTGGCATTCGGGTGGAAGAGGTCTGCACTACCTTTATTGCATACCAGGAATCCAGTATTGAGGACAACGTCGAGTCCGCTTCGCATGACGTGGCAGGCTGGATTTCTTTGCCGATGGTGATAACGTAACCTTCTACCACCAGAGCTTTCGGCCCACTCACCGCACGGGCTTCACTGCTCCCGCGTTATTCGTCTCCCGCTCATAGGCTTTGCCACAACATCACCCAAGTTCAAGCTCGCCCCCGAAAGAACGCCGTCTGCTTCCGGAGGCCCGTGTGCTTCATCTGGCTAGCCTCGCTTTTCTCACTCTTTCGCAAAACATCGTCATCTAGCACAATGTGCGCAAGCCGTTTAGAAGCGGTCTCGAAAGCTTCCCCTGGTTTTGTGCATTCGGCCGAGATCGCTAAGACCGAGGCCGACGCATGATCCCGCAAAGCGGAATCGTAGCGCTCACTCTCGGAAGTTTCATCTGGTACGTTTTTTGTGAGTACACCTTTGCACTCCGAGATGGCGGTGCTTCCTTTGTAATCGTCCTTCGTTACGAGCACACCGGATTTCGTTCTAGGCATCGCTTAGACCTTATACTGGTGTTCGCGCTGCTGCTCGTTAGATACGGGGACAACGAACTTCTCGTCTCGAACGGCGCGGGCTACCGCATTTTTTCCACTGAAGGATTTGACGCAATTCCCTTTAGCCGCTGGTGGTGCGACTAAGTCACGACGAGCGTTTTCCGCTGTCTCAAAGCCGGGGCAGGCAGCTCGGCCTCCTTTCATGTCTCGCTCACTAGGGAAGAGTTAACTTTATGCGAGAGCTTCCACGCTTACGTACTGCCGAGTGTCATGCACTAGCAACCAGTCGTGCCTTGTTTGCACGTTTAGAAATCGTTATTTCCTCGCGGCTCCTATGCTTTTGCGCCCTTTTCAATTTCCCGGCTTGTCTCTCTTTCCAAGAATACGATTGCGGTCACATCACATTTGTCCTTGGACGCCCGTCGTCGGGCCTATGAACTCTCAACAACAAGCGAAAGTCCCTAATTCTCAAACCGCTCGCCTAAACCGTTATAAAAGTCACGCTGCACGAAGCACCGCCGGAGCCTCAGATCTAGCCTAATCAACTCAAGCCGTTCATGCCTTTCGGCTTGCTCTCTCCGTTCTTGCCTTGCCGCCTTCTCGCTCTTACTCTCAAGGCGCTCTTTACCCTCATCGCGCTCACTGCTTTTTTTATTTCAGCCCTCTCCTCATACACTTCCTCAGCCCTTGCTTTCGCCTTTTACAAGACCTCAAGAATCGCCTGCTTCGGCTTCGCGTGGCCTAAGTCAAGGCCCAGCTGAACGCAAATTTCTGTGAGTTGCTTCACTTTAGAGTCATCCATCATTTGCATTAGCGTCTTACTGCTTGCCCACGCTAGAATTCCCTTGCAGATCCTATGCTATCGAACTACTAGTACGGCACGCGCAAGTAATTTGCTACAGTGCTTTCCAACACTCAAACCTATACCCAGTGCTTCACACAGCCCTCCTCTAAACTACAATAACCTGGCTTGGGAAGTTTTGTTAACTGAGAGCGAACATTGATCACATACCACATAAGGCAGTAGCCGTTGCCGGTCAACGCACAGCTGCCATACCGATGTCATCGCCACTGTTCGGAATCAGCTATCCCACTGCTGCCACAGCTTTTGGAAATCAGCCACCCCCACGCTGTCCCCACGGTTGCGACTGCGCCATCTCACCGCAGTCACCACTGTTGCGACGTTGCCTTGCTCCGTCTGCTAACGACACGCCGGGCAGCAGAGTGATGAAGTTGTTGAGCCGACGAAAAGTTGAAGCAACATGTATATACAGTATGTACAAGGTAAACCACAGTGTTACATTGAGCATACAAAGGCGACCCCATGTCTTAACTCGCAGTTTACGGTATGTTTTATGCAGTTTTTCGTTTTATTTATTTATTTATTTATTTATTTATTTATTTATTTATTTATTTATTTATTTATTTATTTATTTATTTATTTATTTATTTATTTATTTATTTATTTATTTATTTATTTATTTATTTATTTATTTATTTATTTATTTATTTATTTATTTATTTATTTATTTATTTATTTATTTATTTATTTATTTATTTATTTATTTATTTATTTATTTATTTATTTATTTATTTATTTATTTATTTATTTATTTATTTATTTATTTATTTATTTATTTATTTATTTATTTATTTATTTTTATTTATTTATTTATTTATTTATTATTCCCCAAGGGCCCCGGCTTGAGGAATTACATGAGTGGTGGGTGTACACACGGCATAGGGTGACATCGCCAAACATCATGGGCGTGTTTCAATGGTTCGCCTAAAACACTGGGAATCAATGATAAAGGCGGTTTCGGCAGGCAGGTCATTCCAGTCTTGCGCAGTGCGGAGAAAAAAAGATTGCTGAAAAGTAGTGGTGCGGGCATACTCGGGATACACTGCGTTAGGATGGGTGATGCGTGAAATGCGGTGCGCTCTTTTGATGCGCTGATCATCGATGGGCAAAGAATGAAAAAATTTGTGATAAAGACAATGTCGTGCAATTTTGCGGCCGGATACAAGTGTGCAAAGATTAAGTTGGGTTTTCAGGGCGGAGATACTTGAACGATGGGAGTACTCGGAAAGTATAAATCTTGTTGCGCGATTTTGACCGGATTCCACAACAAAAATGAGGTTAATTTGGTAAAGGTCGAAAATGGCAGTAGCATAATCAAGCTTGGGCCGAACAAAGGTTTTATAGGCAAGACGTTTAACAGCATGAGATGTGAGGGCAAGATTACGGTGAAGATACCCAAGCAGCCGGTTATCAGAATTGGCAACGCTGTTGATGTGAGTGGACCAAGTTAAATCAGATGAAATATGCACACCGAGGTATATTAACGAATCAGAAGTTTGGATACATTGATTGTTAAGGGTATAATTTGGTAAGACGTAATTGCGGCGACGCTGAAAGGATATTAGATTCGTTTTAGAGACGCGTACAGACATAAGCCAAGTGTTACACCAATGTTGGATGCGATTAAGGTCGTCTTGAAGAGCAGAGTTGTCAGAGCTGTTAGTTATCGGACGATAAATTACACAATCGTCTGTGAAGAGACGAATGCCAGATGAAATGTTAGAAGTCAAATCATTGATATATATTAAAAAAAGAGGTCCCAGGGCTGTACCTTGTGGCACGCCTGAGAGTACTGGTGTTGATGATGATGAATGAGAATTAACATAGACGAACTGCTGTCGGCCTCTTAGAAAACCCTTTATCCAGTTCACAACACACGGGTGAACGTTTAGGGATGACAATTTTAGTAGCAGGCGAGCATAGGGAACTTTAACAAAGGATTTTTTAAAATCGATACAAATTGCGTCAGTAGGTATATTGCGATCTAGACTTCAGTGGATATCATGCAGAAAAAGAGCGAGTCGCGTATCACACGAGTGACCTTTACGAAAGCCGTGCTGGTTTGCTTGAAAGAAATCCAAACATGTTAGAAATGTAGCGATGTGTTTGTATGAAATGTGTTCCGTTACGTTGCAGCAAACGCTAGTGATAGAAATTGGGCGGTAATTATGTGAACACGACCGACTTGCGTTTTTATGCACTGGGATGACCTTACCTGTTCGCCAGTCGCTGGGTATGCAGCCGGTGTTTAAAGATTCTTGAAAAATGAGCGACACAAAAAGGCTGCTAGTGAATTAGTGTTTTTAATACATTGGCGTAAAATGCCGTGTATTCCTGTAGATGACAAATATTTAGCGAATCAATTACTTTTACTATTCCGTGAGGTTCGAAAATGATGTTGTTGATTGGCGGGTGCGCAAAAGCCGGTACATCCGGAAGGTTATTCAAGGCTTCCTTCGTAAAATTTTCACTAAAAGGTGCATTCAGGATATCAGGAACTTCGTTGTCAGGAACCGAAAAGCCACAGTCATCGCAAAGGGCTATCAAATAAATTGATTTGGATTTATAGTTTTCCAGAAGCGCTTAGGGTCGGTTTGGAGCATAGGAGGTAGAGTAGTTGAATAAAAGTTGCGTTTAGTCTGTTGCATTACGGCGTCAAACTCTTGGGCTGCACCGTAGTACTTTTCCCGTGTGCAACTACGGTTAGATTTTTTGGCTGCTCGAAACAAACGCTTCTTCTTAATATTTAAACGTTTTAGTGATGCAGTAAACCATGAGGAGTCCGCTCGCTCCGTTATTGTGATGGTAGGAATAGTAAGTGGTGCTAAGCGTTGCAACTCTGTCTTAAAGAGCAACCGATTTGATCCAAGAGAGCGCTGTGACGAGCCAGGAGAGAAGCTAACAAAAATGCTGTTAGCCCCTCGTTTATACTGTTGTAATCACCTTTATTGTATAGTGTTCGAATCTTCCTTGATTTTTGGCTTTTAATTATGCCGCAAGAAAATGTTCTATGTACAGCCATGTCATCGCTAAGGCCACGCAGTCAAGCGACAGAGGAAAAGGAATCAGCTTGGGCGGATAGAACGAGGTCGAAAATGTTGGAAGAATGATCTGTAATGCGGGTTGCTTGAGTCACCAGTTCAGACAAACCAAATGTAAGGCAGACATTTACGAAATCACTATCGGTGCTATTTTTTATAGAGTAGAAGCAGGGTCGGACCAGTCAACAGAGGGGACGTTAAAATCCCGCAAAAAAAGAATCAGGCTGTTTGGGTATTTCCATTTTAGTGTGCTTAAGGCGCCGTGAAGTAGTGGCTCAAAGGAGCTGTCGCTGTTAGGGGCACGATAACAAACAGCAATTAGGACGCGTTGATGAGTAGCATCACCACTGAGCCAATTCATTTCCAATGGAGACGAGATTTGCACGGGTGAACAACGCAGATTACGGTTAGTGGAGATAAGTACACCGCCACCGCGGGAGCTATCAGGTCTATCTTTACAAAATATGTAAATATTGGCTACGGACGGCAAGATTTCACTGTTGTTGACTGACGAATTTAGCCACGTTTCGGTTACAAGAAGAACGTTAGACGAAGTTGAACTTAATAGACTGCACAAAGCATCTCGCTTGGAGACAACGCTGCGGACATTCGCAAGCAAGAACGACAAAGTGCACCGATGGAGTGGAACTGTTGCACGCTTCTGTATAACAAAAATGCTAGGAGTTCGGCTCAACTACCTAATTAGTGGAGTGGTCAAATACATAGGTTTTGTTATTGGCGACACTTTTTTCATGCCGTAACTCGAATGTAAGGTTTTAGGCCTTTCCAAACTCAATGAGGCGTTTGTGGGAGAGGCGCGTGCGCGCTGAAAGATATTGAGTGACGCTGTAGTCCCAGCTTTTAAACTTGCTAGCCACGCTCACGATCTTATCCTTATCTTTGATGGGCAAAAACTTCACAACAATGGGCCTACACTTGTTGGGTTGGAAAGACCCAATGCGATGAGCCGGCTCAATTTCACGGGGCTGGACGTTTACTTTAAGCAGGCGATTACTAAGATCAACTATTGCATTTTCACTCTCCAGACAGGTTTCGTTTTGTTGGTATTTCACTCCGTAAAAAACCAGGTGGTTTCGCCGCGATTGTTTTTCACGATCGTTAATCCGGCCAGTCAGCATTTTAAGCTCATTTGTGTTTGCATTGGTAGCTGTCTAAATTTCACTAATTTCGGACTTTATAGTTTCGATAGACGAATAGGCTGTCTCGATCTTGTCTAGCCGAACATTTATTTCAATAAACGTTTTGTCATGATCAGCCAATGTCATTTTAATAGATTTCAGCTGCTCGAGCATGGCTGTCTGACCAGATTGTAATTCTTTCAGCATGTTTAACATTTCGGTTGGGGCATCGCTTGGGGCATTGTCAGAAGGACTGGGATTGGTTTCAATATCACGGGCTAAGATTAAAAGATCACGCAAAACGCATGCACAGTCATACACATTGGCACATATCCAGCCTCGGCTCGGCAGCACAAGAAGACAGCGGTTCCTACTTCGCTTTGTAAAAACGCAGTGGGTGTTCATTACCTGCACGAACAAGATGCGGGGAACATTAGCACGGCCCATCTTGGTCGTACTGCCGAGCCCACTGAAGGCTGCGCGGCTCCGGTCCGGGCTTTTAAGGCGATTCCAAATAGCCGTCAGCGAGTGTCGGTCCCGGAACTAGGGCAATTCCAGGAGAGCGAAAACGACCGAACAGTAGGTCTGGGCTGCTGCAGTGGCTGCACTGACCAGGATGCGCAATCAGTCCGAAAGCGGCTGTAGGTCCCCGTGAGTCGATCCAGGAGCGGCCAAAAAGTTTAGAACAGTCGCTGGGAACGGGCGGGTCAGTGGTAGGAGGGCAATGGACGAACACTAAATGGCCATCTATGAGCTGCAGGCACCAGAAGCCGAAAAACTGCACGAAAAAGAGCACGGCCAATTTTGGTCGTACTGCCGAGCCCTCTTGAAGCCGGTTTGAAGTCGGTGTAGGGTACTGTTGTTATGTGCACCGTCATTTTGATTGCAGCAGCCGCCATTTGATATGCTCTCTCTTTTTCTGCAGTTCGTGAGTAGCCTGAAACCAAACACAGTCACATCATGGTTTGCATTATAGGAAGACATATTTGTCCTAAGAACAAGATTAATGACGTTCTTTTTGGACTTATTTTGGGATGATAGCTCCCGTAGAACGCTTACTAAACCAGCGTATATGACAGATTTCGGAATACAACGTGTAGAAATGTGATTCTCAGAAAAAATAATTCCATCAGCCTCTGCTGTAAAGAGGCTTCAAGTTACATTCATGGTCTCATAAACTTTAAAATTAGCTCCGTGCGTAGCACGTGACACGGTGGAGGCAGTTTTGTAGGCGTCGCTTTAAAACTGTTTACCCTCGTACACTATTTTTATTAAGTTTTACGGAAGCCAAGTCACACTACACACTGCCAAGGTGCCATCGTGCCATAAAATTGAAGAGAGATGGTTTGAAGGTGTTTAAAAAGAAGACATTAGAAAAGCCGCTTCCTGTCTAACTCTCTGTGAGGAGGCAACCGAAACGTGTGGGCGATTTAAAAAGATCTTTGAGGCGGATGTAGCTATAGAAACAGGTTTAAAGAAAGAGCTGTTGAAAGATGTTACTTTAAAGAATATAAAAGATCAACATAGGTTCTCTGGTACCCTGCGCGCCATTTGTCACATTCCACATACAGTTGAACAGGGCTTGTACGGAAAGCACCGTACGAGGCATGAACCACCAGTGCAGCACTCGGTAGAGCATTTTCAGCGCTGTTTCCGTGGCCAACCCTTAGACAGCACTGCCATAATTTAAATTGGCTCCACCAATGCCGGATAAAAGCCCAGCGAAGTGGTTTATCTACACCCAGTATTTGTTGAAAAAGAAATTTCAGAATATTCATTGTTTTTCGGCATTTCCATTTGAGTTTTTTAATGTGAGAGATGAATGTTAGTTTTTCGTACATCACTACACCCAAAAACGTGCGTTTCTTTTTAACTAGATTTGGGTCATGTACAATTATATTGCAACAAGTTGATCATTTGTGGATCGCTCTGAACAAAGCCTGCATGGCAGCTCTCGAGAAGACCATTGAAGACCAATAGACCATTGTATTCAAGAAAGTACATGAGCCCGAGGGTAATCATCTTATCAATAGCTTACACAGGCAGCTTGTCAGGGCTATGGGTGGATAGCTAGTGGGCCAGGAAGAATGCTCACCATTTTTTATAAATTTTACCACGATGGCCTGCCTACAGGATGCTGGAATGTCTCCCGAAAGCCATATTTTGTTGTAAATGTGTTGCTTCTCAAGAGTGTAGGTGTTGAATCATAGTGTATGTAATATTGTCTGCACTTGAGCGGAGGGTTAAATGTGGGAAGAGCAATCAGCAGCTCATGAAGTGTAAATTAAAGGTTGTATGCATATTTTGGTTAGTTCTTGCCATGTACGGGCTTTTTTTATTCGGATAGTTTGCGTTGGATGAAAGTGTTTGTGTAGTGTGGAGAACAAGACACGTGTTGAAGAGGTTGTGCGAGTGTGTTATCATGGTCTTCCAGTGTGTCCCCTGTCATGCTAACCAGGTTCCGGCTCTGTGTGGGTTGTCATTTTAGTTTACGTATTCGTGTCCTTACATTGTGGGTGGCTGTGTATGAATATATAGATGTGAGAAAGGTGCTCCAGCTCTCCCTCTTTGCCTCACTGCGCACACGTTTCCCTAATGCCTTTGCACTTTTGAAGAAAGTAAGGAGAATTGTTTTGGGGTATCTAGAGGCGACACCCCACTCCTTCTTCTGGGCCTCCGCGCACGCCTGCAGTCGTCTTTGCAACAGAGCCTCCTTGGGTTGCAAGGGGAAAAGGATGCCTAGGGAATTGATTTTTCGGCGTCAGCGGGGATGTGCGCCGTCACAAGCGTGGCTTTCGTCTTTGCAGGTAAGTGTGCTGTATATGTGCAGTGTAGTTGAGATGTATGCGTGGCTGCGTTGCAGATTGCTCCGGCTTCAATAAACTTGCAATCGGTAGGCAACTTTTAGGCTCTTTATCTATCTATATTCGTAAGGCATGAAAAAGGTCACTGCATTAAGAGTTAGTGCTAACATCTCTCTCAAGAGATGGAAAGAGATCTGCAGAGCCAATAGTCAAGTGAAGGTTGGAATAAGTGTTGTGTAGTATGTAATGGTATGAACTCTTGTTTTTTTTCAGTAGCATGCTCCTGAAGGTGTCAGAAAATTTTCGATCTGGCCAATCAGGCTTCAGCGCTGTGATCCACAAAGAGGGCTTGGCGCATTGTGCTCGCCTATGGGAATAAACGGTTCTGTGCGGTAGCTTATCTACAAAGCCTTCGAAACATGGGCTTGAGAGCTGGAAATCAGGTGGGGTGTAGATGAATCACACGAGTATTATCCCATTGAAAATATTGTTTTAATGGCAACTGCCTCAAGGAGGGTCTGTAATTGGATGGGTTGATATGTCAATGATTTTTGTGCAATGATGGCATCACTCTTAGATAATTTGCCACCATCATTATTATTATTGTAATTCCTGTACTTCCTAAATAAATGTACCTCTTCAGGAAATTTGTGTTTTAAGTTAAGATGCGTCTACTGTTCATATTACACATGGCTCATTGCAATGCAATATTTGAATACACCAATTTCAATATTTGAAGATTTTTAACAAGGCCTTAGCAACTCCAGTGCGTGATATTTTCTCTTCGCATTATGTACATTTAGGAGCTACGACAACGTGTGTGTTTGTTTTGTCTTTCAGTGCTAGTATTCTTGGCGCAGCTTTCTTGGAGCAGGCTTCTCAACCGGGGGTTGGGACAGCAACATGCCAGCAAGAAGGCTGCACTCTGTTGGCGTGCTGACCAAGCGCCGTTCCAACCTCCGGCGGGCATCATCGGCGTTGGGCGTAACCGAAAGCGGATTTTTCTTTTGGAGCTCCTCTGGAATGATGATGTTTTCATTTACTTTATTGTCGATTATTTTAATTTCGGCCTTCAATTGTTTAAAACCATGCGAATATGCATAGTGCGGTCTGCTGCAATTTGGGCTGTGCATAGTGGTTTTTTCACAGTCTGCTGATTAGTGACCCGTATCACTATACTTGGAACATGCCAACTTTCCTCTGCATGATCGGGTTTCATGGCCGTATCGTTGGCACTTAAAGCAGCGCCTCCGATTTGGTCATATATTGCAGCTAAAAAAACCCACATTGACTTTTCCCGCGGACGTTGTGCAATGAAACATTACGATTGTATGCTTTGTCGGAGTTTCTTGATTTGGTCTCCGGATTACGATTCGTTTAACTGCATGTACACCTTGAGGATAGAACGCCTCAAAAAGATATGCCTCCATCTCAGACACTAGTTCTATCTCCAATACGACTGTTTGGAGGAGTTGAGGGTTTCGTGAGGTGGAACAGTGATAGTCAAGTTGGCCAATGTAGTCTGTTTCTGTAGGTTCTCACTCTGATTTTGTCCTTTTTGCTTCGACCAGTATATCACCTGATGCGAACTTTTTAGCATCATAGTATGAACAAAACAAAGACACAATGCATTTCGGGAACGGAGTTACATTCTTCTTTGCAACAGTAGTTTCTACCGAGTGAATTACAAGAATGACAAGAAACAAGAAATTTTGGAATTTACCTAAAGCTAGTACTTCGCGCGGCCCATTTTGGCTGTCCGAATATTGGATTTGGGGATAAAGAAACAACCGTGCCAAATTCAAAAAAAGCAGTAGACGGAAGTACTTTCTTTGCTGCGTTTATCCTGATGTCGACAACGGTCCTGGAGCTCCCTCCTTGGTAAACGGACAAGGAGCCTATTCGCTGGAGCGTAGCGTGGGCTGCGACAGCACGCGTTTGTGGTCTCTGCCCTTCATTTTGCAACACCTAGCAATGATAGAGAACAGCGTGAGTATGGGTACTCGGGGAGCGCAGTGTCGCCAATACTTCCACCAAGATTATGTAAGGTGTCCCGTGCGGGGTATATGAGAGTAAGTTGGAGATGTGGTCGCTACTATAAGGGTCGGTGCCCACGCCCTACTCTCGGAATAGAAAAAAAACTTCATAACCAATACCAAATCAAGAATTCTGTATGCAATATTTTCTAAATCATGGTATGTAGGTTGTTTCTTGTTGAAAAGGCATTTTCAAATGGATGATAGAAACGTCTCTATCAGGCGACCTCTGGCCTCCACGCGAGAAGAGCTCCAAGGAGAATTGTGCGCATTCAGGCAGCCTGGGAAAGTATCTGGTTTAATAGCTGGTCGACCAGCGCCTCGAAGTCAGCGCTAGAAAGTGCAGAGTCAGCAGGAATGTGAATAGAGCATGCGGTTCAAATGCTGAGAATAAATATTTTGCGGACTGCTACAGCCTCAAGGAATGTATTCAAAGTGATAGGGTGGCATGGTAACAGTTTTTCGGCGAATATTGCCACACCACCCGATGAATGTATGCAGCCATCCCTATCGTTTCAGAATACCATATAATTATTCAAAAAAACTTCTGTGACGGGAATTATCTCTGTTGGTTGGCCACGCATTACACTCTCCTGTTTTGTGTGCAGGGTCTCGCAGACATCGTCTAGATTATAAAGAAGGCCTCTGCAGTTCCATTGAACAATGTTTTCTCTTCCTATTATGAAGGATTTATGAAATACTTGAGTGTGACTGGTTTTTTATGGTCTTTCCGGCTTGGACCCTTCGAAGGGTTTTTTAACCTTCTCTGGCGGTATAGATGAAGGAGCGCGCTCCCTCCGCTAGGAAGGGGCCCACATCGACCTCGTTCTAAGATGTCAGAGGGTTTTCTGGTGAACCAGATCCCCTAGACTTGGCACCATTTTCGAGCAACGAAAACCAATGGTGGAATGTGCCCAGCGGGTGGCACAGGCGCTGCGGCGGGGGTCGGTGCTGCCGCGGTTCCTCCGTATCCATCTCGTCCGTGCCCTAGCGAGTGTTCCGGCCGGTAGAGAGGAAACCGCGGATGCAGCAGCATTCCCAACAGTCGTGGTGGCCACCACAGCGACTCCTGGCTCAGCAAGCAGTGTGGGGTTGGATAGGCCACCAGAGGCAATTCGCGGAGGGAGGGCGTTACCAGGTATTACTCGTGATACTGGGTCCCCGGCGAAACAGGACGCCGCTCACCCTTGGAGGGCTGCACCGGCGTGCTTCCTTAGGATATAGAGGCGAACCTCTTACGAATCTGTGGGCAGGCAATGATATCCGTGATCTTAACAGTGGTGATCTCTCTCTTCTGTTTAAACTTTTCACACCTTCGTGAGTAGGCAGCGTGAGGTCCCTGGCAGTTGGCAGAGATCAAGGTTTGCGGTTGGCAGTTTAGGGAACAGTGGTTATGCTGGCCGCATTTTGCGCAAGTGAGTGGGCGAAGGCAGGAGTTTTTACCATGGCTGAAACGCTGGCTCTTAAAGCGGCGCCGTGCGTTCGTAATGTCCGTGCAGACAGTACAATGTATAAATCCTACATTTATGGATTCCAGAAGAGTTCATATGTCGAGAGTCCTGTTAATGTTTTGGTGGCTATTTGTTTGTCATCGTGGCATATCGATAATAGCTTAACCGCCGTTACGCCCTGGTTTCATAGGCCTTAGGAAAGATAGGCTTCGGTTTCATTAACGAAATATGCCTCAGAGTTCACACTCTGAGAGCCGTTCATGCTGAGGTTTGGTATGATCCTGATGTAGAGATCTCAAAGGCAGGTTTGTTTCAAGAGGGTTTTTCTTAGTATGCATTAAAACAAAAACTTCACGTGTTCTGAGCTTTTTAGCTTCATAATTCATACAAAAAACACCACGTGGCATAACGAATTGGGGAACACATAGACTGTAAAGCAACCAGATTTTCTATGTCGATAAATTCAACAATGAATAACCGGGGATAGTTATGTGGCTTAGAAAAAGAACATTACCGAAGGGGTGGGAAAGATACATAGGTGGAGCGTCTTTTCGCTGACTGATCACGTTTTGGGATGAAACTAGCATATGCTAGAGTATTAAGCAGGGAACGGGGGCACCTTCTTCGTCATCCGTACCCTGAAAGCTGAAGAGGTCACGGAGCTCTCTGCCTGTTATACAGACAATGAAACTATCGACCGGACCTTGCCCTGGGGTCCGATGGCCACCTTTTGTGGTTTCTACCCTTAATTTTAAAACACATTGTCACGGCAGTCTACAACTTCTGTTTGGGGGCTCGGGGCCGCGGTGTCGCCAATACCGTTACCAAGATAACTCAAGTTAACCTGTTCGGGGTGGTTTGTTTGAAGTGAGGCCGAAAGAAAAAATATGCATTTCAGGTATTTAATTGTAAAAAGAGGGTACAGCTACGCAAACCTCTAATCACTCAGGCTAGCTGTACACTTTCGGAGAAAAAATTAAAAAAGAATAATGTTCCCTACGAAAATAAAAGCAACCTAAATAAAAACGGGAACAACCCTGTGCCAGCTGTGCTATAGCAGGTTAATACCGATCAGAAAAATAAAAGAAGGGCCCCGCACGGGGCACCGTGTGCAATCTTTGTGACGGTACTGGCGATACTGCGGACCCCGAGCCCCCAAACATAAGCTGGATCCAACCGTGGCGATGTGTTTATAGGTAGAGGGTTAAAAACCACTAACGGTGGCCGTCGGAGCCCAGGTCAAGCTCCGGCGGATGGGCTCCCTGTCTGTTCACCAGGCAGGGAGCTCTGGGACCTCTTTGGCTACACGGGTAAGGTCAAAGAAGAAAGTACCCCCATCTCCCTGCTTTTATACTATGCTATATGGCATTTTCAAACCCCCCGCCCAAACGTGATCGGTCCCTGAAAAGGGCCGCACCGAAGTTTCATTCACACCCCTTCCAACAACTGTCTTTTCAACAACCGTCAATAGCTATGCTCGTTTCCTTGTGATAGAGTCAGCTGACTCAGCAAGACCTGTCGCTTCCCTGTCTGTATTCCTGGTTTCGAAATTCCTGCAAAACACAATAGGTGGAAAGTATCAAGCTAAAAAGCTTAGGACGGGAGAAATCCTTGTAGAACTCCATGCCGAACAACAAGCCCGCACTCTTCTTGAACAAACCCACATCCATGATCTGGACATCAGGTTACGCCCCACCGGAGCCTCAACAGCTCCCAGGGTGTGTTTTCTGAGGCAGATCTTCTTACGGAAACAGATGCCGACTTGCTTGATGGTTTAAAGGATCAGGGCGTCACAGCTGTGCGCCGCATCACGATGCGCAGGGATGATAACATAATCCCCACGAAACATATTATCTTGACCTTTAACCGTTCCTCACTTCCTGAACATATCAACGCAGGCTTCATTCGATGATCCATTCGTCCTTATATTCCCAACCCGCGCCGCTGCTTCAAATGCCAGCGGTTCGGGCAAAGTACAACCTCTTGCCGCGGCAAAATAACGTGTGCGAAATACGCCGCGCAGGACCACCCCACCGACAACTGTAATTCTGATATCCTCACTTGTGCAAACTGCAGGGGCCCACATGCGGCCTACTCCAGGAAATGCGAAAAGTTCCAAATAGAAAAGAAAATAATCAATCTGAAGGTAACAGAAAACATCACCTTCCCCGAAGCGCGAAGGAGGTTCGCCTCTTTTCCCCTGGGGAGGTACGACGACGCAGCTCGCCGGGGGGCGGGGCGGCGTCTGGTTTCCACAAGGACCCAGTTCAGCGAGTCTAACCTGGTCCCTCCTTCCCCCCCCCCCCTCCCAGGGTTGCCTCTGGCAGCCCAACCCGCCACCACGCCACTTGCTGAGGCAGCAGCGGTTGTGGTGGCAACATCTTCCGTCGGGACCGGTGCCGCTCCCGCCTCTGTCTCCCCATCCGCCAGTGCGTTGGAGGGTACCGAGGTGATGGACACCACGGGCCCCGCACTGGCTCCCACCGCCACCGCACCGCCCGTGCCACCTCTGGCGCCCCGGACGCCCTCGGCGGTGGCGGCTCAAACGAAGGGCTCCCGAGGGGGGGGCAAGTCCGGGGGGCCCGGTCCGTCGGGCACCTTTCGGACATCCGACGACGAGATGAATGTCGGGGCGTTCTTGCCGGCGGTGCACCGCAAGGAACGCGTCCCGACGCCAAAGCCTCCCGACAAGCCAAAAAAGGCGAGAGTCACAGCCCCGAAAGACGACACATGGACACACACACTCCAGTAGCTCTCACACTAAATAATGAGAAGAGAAAACATAATTCAATGGAACTGTATAGGCCTTCTTAAAAATCTTGACGATGTATACGAAATACTGCATGCTAATCAGCCAATTGTAATGTGTGTTCAGGAAACACATTTAAATTCCAAGCACACAAATTTCTTGAATAGTTACATGTTCTTGAGAAAGGACAGGGATGGCTGCACACACACTTCTGGCGGAAAATTGCCCGGAAATCATTAGCCTGCCACCCTATCACTCTGAACACTGTCCTTGAGGCTGGAGCACTACGCACAATAATTTTTAATAGGTTGATAACGGTATGCTCCATATACATTCCTCCTGATGTTACACTTTTGAGTTCTGACTTCGAGGCACTGGTTGACCAACTGCCCGAACCATACATTCTAACAGGCGACCTTAATGCTCACAATTCTCTTTGGGGCTCTTCTCGTACGAATGCCCGGGCTCGCCTGATAGAGAGGTGTCTTACATCCTCTGGAGCATGCCTTTTCAACGATAAACAGCCTACATATCATAACATAGGACACAACACATACTCATGTCTTGACTTGGCTATTGGCTCCGCAGTTCTGTTTCCTCTTCTCGAGTGGGGTGTGGGAACTGACCCATATGGCAGTGACCACTTCCCCACCTCACTTGCATATATACGTAAAGGCCCAAGCAGTTCATCTTCCCATAATAGGTTCAATGAAGCACGAGCTAACTGGAACACATTTACAGAGACATCGAAACTACACCACACATCCATAGGACACCTGTACATTGAAGAAGCTACCGAACTCCTCACGGCGCACATCCTCGACACAGCCGAAAGGTCCATTCCCCTACGCCTCTGGTGCCCCGCGCAACCAGCAGAAGCCGTGGTGGAATGACGACCGTAGGCGGGCGCGAGAGGCCCAGAACAAGGCGTGGGGTATCCTTCGTCGGTACACCACGTCGGGAAACCTCCTCTTGTTCAAACGGGCCTAGGCATTAGGAAAACGTGTGCGTCGTGAGGCAAAACGAGAGAGTTGGCGCACATTCATAACATCAATAAACTCTTACAAGGACACACGGAAAGTATGGACAAGAATACGCAAACTCAAGGGACAGCAAACACACAGCCTGCCTCTGGTCAGCACAACAGGGGACACACTTGAAGACCAGGCTGACACCCTCGCACAACACTTCCAACACGTGTCCAGTTCAGCACACTGCACAAACACTTTCATGAAACACAAACAAACAGCCGAAAAGAAGCCTATACTAGAAAACAATAGGTCAACATCTTCTTATAACTCAGAGTTTTCACTGCATGAGCTGAGGGCTGCTTTGAGCACGTGTAAACCCTCAGCCCCAGGCCCAGACAACATCACATACACAATGATACAACACCTGCACGCAGACACTCTTCTAACACTCTTACACCTATATAACAAGGTATGGCTTTCGGGGCACATTCCAAACTCTTGGAAGGAGGCTATAGTTGTAGCTTTCCTGAAGGAGGGAAAGGACCCGTCGTCCCCCTCAAGTTACCGTCCTATTGCCCTAACGAGCTGCATGTGCAAGCTCTTCGAGAAGATTGTAAATCGCAGGCTCGTGTACTTCCTTGAGTACAACGGTCTTCTCGAGTGCAGCCAGGCAGGCTTCCGAGTGGGGCGATCGACGAACGATTAACTGGTAGCTCTTGACTCGTACATCAAGGATGCCTTCGCGCATAAGCAGTATTGTTTAACTGTCTTTTTCCACCTTGAAAAGCCTTATGACTCCGCTTGGCGTTATGGGATCCTTAGTGACCTCACGTCATTTGGTGTTTCGGGTAACATGTTGAACGCTCTTGTTAGTTACTTGTCAGACAGAACGTTTCGAGTAAGAGTCGGTGTTGCACTCTCAAAGGTTCACGTCCAAGAAAATGGCGTGCCACAAGGTGGCGTGTTGAGTTGCACTCTCTTTATCGTAAAGATGAACTCTCTTGGAAAGGCACTGCCACCAACAATCTCTTATTCTATGTATGTAGACGACGTGCAAATATCTTTTAAATCATGTAATATGTCAATGTGCGAACGTCAAGTCCAGCTTGGTGTCAAGAAGCTTGCCGGCTGGGCAGACAAGAATGGGTTTAAATTGAATGCTGCAAAATGCTCCTGCGTTGTGTTCTCCACGAAGCGCGGGGTCCATCCGGACCCAGACATTACTCTGAATGGAGTGTCGCTTCCTGTGAACAAGGAGCACAACTTCTTAGGTGTTGTGTTTGACCACAAACTCACATTCATTCCCCACATCAAGGAACTTAAAAATAAATGTCTCAAAACAATGAATATACTTAAGGTTCTCCCCCACCAATCGTATGGTTCCGACAAAGAACTCCTACTACGGCTCTATACTGCTTTGGTTGGGTCTCGTTTAGACTATGGCAGTGTGGTATATGGGTCGGCGACTAAACCAGTGTTGCGAATGCTTGACCCAGTGCTACACTTGGGGCTACGGCTTGCGTCGGGCGCTTTTTGCACTAGCCCTCTCGAGAGTCTGTTTGTCGAATGTAATAAGTGGAGCCTTGAGAACCAACGGACGTACATGGACTTACTTTATGCTTTTAAAATTTCATCGCTGAATAACCATCCTTTTTATCCTGTCTCTAACGACACATCCACATCTGTGCTTTTTGTAAATCGCCCATCCGTTCCTCTGCCCTTTTCACTTAGAGTGAAAGAGCGAGCCTCGGATCTCAGTGCTTCGTTTTTAGACGTGTACAGGTCATCCTTTTCTAACAGTTTACCACTTGGCAAGTTCGCCCTGTGTCGTGCGACCTTTCTTTTATGAGACTTGACAAAAATTGTGTACCACGAGCTACAATACTGCAGCACTTTCTGTCTTTGCAGTGTAAATACACATGTACAGAATTTTATACTGACGCTTCTAAAACCTCCAGTATGGTGTCGTGCGCTGCTCATGATCTTACTTTCAATGCAGCCAGAACCATGAGCGTGCACACATCAATTTTTTCAGCAGAAGCGTAAGGAATTTTACTGATTGTACGACACATTCTTTAAAATCAAATTCCCAATTCCGTCATTTATACAGATTCTTTGAGTGTTGTTCGCAGACTGTCATCGCACAAGCCCCCCGAAAACCACATAGTTAATCTTGTATTCAGCACTGTCATGTCCGTGTACGTGTATGCACAAAAGCATGAGCTGGTCCTCTGCTGGGTCCCAGGGCACGCAGCGATCGCTGGGAATGAGTTGGCAGACGAGAGGGCCGCTGCTGCTGCACTCAGGAACACTGTGGACATTACAACGGTACCCTGCACAGACCTCAAGCCACACATAAGGCAACACCTGCGGAGAACATGGCAAACACACTAGGACGAACAGACAGACAACAAACTACATGTAATAAAGCCACACTTGGGATGGTACACATCTGACTCACACAACAGACACATGGAAGTCGCCTTGGGTAGGTTGCGGAAAGGGCACACGCATGCGACGCACTCGTATCTGCTGACGGGATCTCCAAGACTCCAGTGCAGCAGGTGCGGAGAGGCCCTATCCGTAGTGCGCATACTAATCACATGCAAGGCACTTCACACAACACGACACAAACACTTCAGAGAACTCTACAGACAACATATTCCCCTACATCCATCGTTTTTTCTAGGTGACGATGCCATTGTTTCAGAGAAACGTGTGTTTGAGTATTTGTCAGAAGTCAAGATTTGAAACCTCATTTCCTATAATGCATAATGAAATCTGGCCGTATACAGCAGCCATGCCCATTTTCGTTTTTTTTATTTTACTTTTGTTTTCGCTGACTTTACTTAGTGGTTAAGGTTTCACCCTCATATATGACTATTGTTTTGGCGCTCTTTGCCCCAGTTGGCCTTGCGCCATAAACATCCAACCATCATCATCAAAAATAAAAAAAGGGGAAGCCGAAGCTCAAGGTTGTTGCCAATAACCCACAGTGCGGCTGTTCACGTCAGTGCGTATGCTACTGTGTCCGCACCTCTTTTGATTTGGGTGGGGAGCAAAATGAACCTTTTAGACTATGTTGCTTATTACGTATCCCAAGCGAATTTAGCGTACGATATCTTACAATAAATGCGAGGGCGATAAAAGTACAAGCTGATAAAGAGTATCGAGGACGAGGAGCAGAAGAGAAACTTTATTTTTTGATCAGAATGAATGAGAGTTGGGGCCTGTGGCCCTCCGCACAGGCGCAGTCCTGATTCCGGAACTCCATTGGTCAAGGGCGCCACTCGTCCCGTCGTACAAGAAACCTTTGAGACTCCAGCCCCCAGCAATTGAGCAGGGCTGCCTCCCTTGCCTCTCTGGTAGGGGAAGGGTTGGGGCATACCGCAGGGTTGCACTGGCATGCCCACACCATGTGGAAGGTGTCGGTCACCTTCCAACAGTGCCGACACCACCCATCTGTTTTAGGGTCTAAATGCTTTGCTAGTGCAGGGCACATAAATCAGTTCGTCTGCAGGCGCTGCAGTACTCGCTCATCGACATCGCTCAGACCGTTTGCTGGGGCTAGGTAAACCCAGTGGTTACCGGAGTAATGTTTTACAATTTCTCTAAACCAAACAAGTGGTTTGCTCATCTCCGAGCCGAGAGAGCATCGGTGAGGCGCCCGGTGGCTAAGCGCTCGGGCAGCCACGTGGGCGGTCTCATTACCTCTCATACACTGATGCCCCGGAGACCACACAATTTCTTTAGTTTCGGTGTCTACGAACCGCACCACTAATTTGAATTTCTGTAGGCCAAGGGTGGTACAGTGCCCGCTAATAGGTATCCGCCCCATGTCCCACCATATCGTTGCGACACGGTGGGATAAAGGGCGGACATCTGCCCGAGACCAGCCGGTACGGTGCGACCGATGCGGCTCCGAGATGGCTACCACTCCTGAGGGCACTGTCGAACACACATGCACTCCCCGTTGCCTCATCTGTGAGGGCGACCATTTCACCGTCACCTCTGGATGTAACGTCAAATACCAGAAACCGATCAAGCCGAGAACCTTACTAACGACAGACAAACAGAAAGAAGACTTCAAAAAAATTCAAGCAAGCAAGGGAAGCCACAAGACTTTGACCCCAGCATCGGGCAGACATGATCCGGTCAAGAACAACACCGGGTTCGGGTCCTAGCCCACGACGCAGGTTTTCAGCGCCGAGAACTTTGCAACCGTGCCAAACACCCAAAACAAGGTGAGCGATTTGGTTAGGGCTGCCTCCAGGCCTCTCTGTTCCCTTTCCCTCCCAACTCCACCCTACAGAGACAAAAGACAGAGCTAAGGTGCGAGAGCGACATTCTTTCTAACAAAATTTAAGAGTGTGCTTTCGTGCCATTGTGGTCACCCAAACAGCCATCTCCTCAGCATTTGAAAACACAAGATTTGAATGGGGTACAAAGAATATTCCCTTGATGTTGGGGGCACGAACAGGAAGTTTGTAGCACGCGAGCCTGTGTGCACAACAATTTGATATTTTTGTGGACAATCAGAGGCCTGGAGTGTCAAAGGTAGCAGGTCTTTTTTATGGTCTTCTCTGGTAAACGCCTCTGGTGGCACGGTTCTTGTGTATTGAAACGGAAGTGTCTGACGTTTGGTGCTTTAGAACAAGAGCTAAGAAGCAATAGACGAGACGTACAGGCGATATTCAGTCCACCGAACCAAAGCGAGCAATGCCAGATGCCGGGACAGCTTCGGGAGTTCTAAAAACCATGTTTTGCTAAGTGTATAATTACGTTTCTTCATTTTTGTGTATATTGTGTATACTTTCTAGTCACGTATGAAATTGTATCGAAATGGCTTCGTCAGTAGATGATAAGGAGTTAACATGAAAACTTGATTGACCGACTGAATATGCTATCATGGCACCATAACCGATAAGGTCTTGTAGCGGTTGGAAGATGCTGGTAAAGGAGGCCTTGTTCTACTTTTTGGGCTTTAACTTACAAGTTAAAAAAGGTAACCACTCAGCAGTTGTGGGAAAAGAAAATTGTAATATTAAGGAGCATTTGTAACACATGGTATGTTTCGACTGGGTCAAAGTATCGGTATTTTTTTTGGGATGGCAACAAAAAAGCAAATATAGAAAAAAACTTTGATTTTTGCCGCAGATTCCAGGGAAGCATAGATGTTTCAGTGAGAGCTTCTTTTTCCTGCAAAAACACCTTTCGTGTGAAAAATTGAGTTCAATTACATTTAGAAAATCAGGGCAATGTTACCACGCCGTAGTGTAAAAGCCTGTACGACTGAAATAGAATGTGTGCTGGCGATTTTTTTCTAACGTCATGCTTATTGCTTAAGTATAATCCGTATGATCACACTATATCACCCACTTTTGACGAAAGTTGATCGAATGTATCATCCCTATCGCGTACTCTACACAAGGAACACTAAGAAAATTACACTACAGAATAAAAAAAACTGAGGGTTGGTATTAGACTTTGCGAGGAATCAACTACGCCGCCTTGCGGGGCTGGCATTGAACACCCATAACCATTCCAATGCAGACTTTCATCTATGGATCACAATCATGTCTGTGGCACTCAGTGCAACAGGCACCGCAAAAATGCATTCGCCGGTTTGTCTCTAACATACGAACCTCTGCAAATTTAAACGACTTGCGCAGCCGCACAGCACGTGCAGCGCCTGTAGCTAATACGAAAAAAAACGAAGATGAGGGCTACTGCTGAGTCGTTTGATGCTCTGACCGAGCACCTAAAAGCGATTGGAGGGAAGCTACTCTGAATCTTCTCACTATACGGTTGCAAAGTTCCTGCTACAAAAATGGACGTCCCTCACCTTACAACTCGAAGCGTTTTCAGTATATTGCCGACCAGTGCATTGCTCGACAGGTAAAATAGCTGTAGCACCGTCAGTCCCAAAAAGGCACCCTGTGTGCTCCTCGAAATGTTTACCTCGGGAATCCGGAACTGCCGAGTAAACATGCTTGTGGCATGGCATGCCCGTATGATTGATATTCGACATGTATTTAGAAGTACCTGTAAATGCAAACGGAACAGCTACAACGATCGTTATTAACACAAGGAATTCCGTAAAGAGAATATGCGTGTTATCGCATCTAGAAATTATCTTGAATTATCTAAAAATAGCCAGACTTTGAAAAAGAATATTGCATATATGCCATCGCTTGTGGGGGGCAAGCTGAGAAAACAAACCACTTCGCCACCCCATTCTTCGTAAGTGAGTGAGTGAGTAAAACCTTCTTTGTGATGAGCTGCAGGTGATAATAGCAGCACGCGTTGGTAGTAGCACGATAGTACCATGGTGGGCCTTCGATTGGTCTTGAAAAACCTCATCCAAGCTGAATTCCGTGGCACAATCTACAAGAATACGCAGGATAGAAAGGTCGGTGCAACAGATATACCGCCTACTACTTGTGGTTTGGGTGATGATGTGGTGTAACAAAAAGGCTTTTCCTACATTCCCAACACAGAATAAAATAACAGAAAATTACCGAAAATATTATACATTTCGCCATCTTGTGGGGGAAGTGCAGTTTGAGAAAAGAATACGTGTACAATCTAAACACTGAGGGTAGGCTATTGTTATGTCCAGTGACCTAATTAGGCAAGCGCATTCTTGTTTAAATACTTTGAATATTGCCGCGAAGCATACATTGGATTTGTTTATTTGTGCTTTGCTTTTACCGCCCAGCTGCGCCGGTCTGTGCTATCTCTGCGCCAAGGGAAGCGCGTGTTCCATTCTTTCTTTCTGCGCCGCTTGTGTTATCTGTCGTGATAGGGAGAGCATTTCGATCTAACGTGAACAGCCCAGAATAAAATTCTTGGATCTACTATGTTCTCGATGTGAATCGACGTTTCGAGAACTTCGCGCGACGAAAGATAAAAAGCCTGCAGTGCGGACGCCGGAGCATTCGATTCGACGACACTCGCCTGTGCAAGTCACTTTGTTGACCGCTGCTTCACCCCGTCTGTATTCTTTTGAGTTGTTAGGGGAGCACAAGTTCGCTCCAATAAACGTGTTTCTCATTCAAGACAACTGCATCGTTCTTGTCTTCGTGACATCTGGTAAAGGTGCTGGGTACTAAGAATTTATGCTCTCTACGACATCTCGAAGCCGCCAAGCCAGTCCAACCAGACAAAGCCCCCGACTGCAAGGATTGCTACCCGAGTTCGGTCTTCTGCCAGAAGGGCCCAAGAGAAGGAACGCTGCAACCTACACCATGGTGCAAGAAACAACGTCGCCAATCATCCTGCAGCAGCCTCGAGAACCGCCATCGTTCCGGGGAGCCCCCGCTGAAGACCCCGAAGAATGGTTGGAGAACCTGGAGCGCGTCCGCATCTTCAACAGGTGGGACGACGAAGAAACTTTCCGGCATGTCTTCTTTTACTTAGAAGATGCTGCTCGAACTTGGTTCGAGAACCATGAGAGCTCTTTGACCGACTGGACTCAATTCAAAAGGGAGTTCCTTAAGACCTTCACTACCGTGGTGAGAAAAGAGCGAGCTGCGCTTTTGCTTGAAACTCGAACGCAGCACCCCAATGAAGGAGTCGTGATTTTCGTTGAGGAGATGAAGCGACTTTTTCGTCGTGCGGACCCTGAAATGGCCGAGGAAAAAAGAAGCTCAGGATTTTAATGCGAGGAGTGAAGCAAGAGCCTTTTGCTTGCCTAGTTCGTAACCCTCCGAAGACAGTGGCGGAATTCACGTCTGAGGGGGCCGCGATGGAGAAGACGCTAGAAATTCGAACGAGGCAGTACGACCGCCCTGTCAACGCGCTGTTCTCGGAGACCATCGGTGCCGCAAATGGAAGCTCCGATACATTGCGAGAGACCATCCGAGCAGTGGTCAGGGAGGAGCTTCGGAAGCTTTTTCCAACGACGCCGCAACCGCAAGTGGCTTCCCTGACCGACGTAATCCGAGAAGTCCAAAACGCCCTGGGAAGTTCTACGCCGTCGGAAGCACCCCGCGAACCACAAGCCATGACCTACTCCTCGGCTGTTGGTCAACCCCGTCCTGCTCCAACCCGTCGTCAAGCGGCCGAGCCATACCGCCGCCCGCCCGACGCCCTGTAGACCAATACCAGACGCCAAGGAAGACCGACGTGTGGCGAACGCCCGATAATCGCCCGCTGTGCTACCACTGCGGAGAGGCCGACCACATCTACCGTCGCCTTCCCTACAAGAGGCTCGGTTTGCGAGGGTTCTCCTTCGACGCCCCAGGCCCCCGATAAGGCCAGCGCCCTGCTGAGATCGAAAAATACCTCTCCAACACCAACCGAGGACCAGCCCGCTTCAACCATTCACCGTCGCCCTACCCGTATCAGTCCCTGAACCGGCGCAGCACTGCTGACTTCTAACGTGCAAGGTCGCCCAGCCCACGCGGGGGAAACTAAAAGCAGCAACTTCGGGAGGTAAAGTTGCACAACGGCGGAAAAATGAAAACCCTCCAACAACGCAGCGACTCGGTGTAGACCATCATTCACGACATGCCCTCATCCCGACGACACGATCTAGCCCTAACGAGACTCCTGAACACGACAGCTACACGGCGCGACGCGTACCCGACCTGACCGAGACGTCCGTTGAGAAGACGACGACAACGACGATGCACAGTGCCCGACCGTCAACACGTACAAGCAGAGATACGACGCCCCGACGAACCCGGAACTCGAGGAAGACTGCATCTAACGTCAAGGTGTCCATCGACGGCTTTGACGTAGTCGCCCTCGTAGACATGGGAGCTGACTATTCGGTAATGAGCGGATCATTTGCGTCTAAACTGAAGAAAGTTATGACCAGATGGGACGGTCCGCACATACGCACAGCAGGAGGCCACCTCGTGACGCCAAGTGGAACGTGCACATCGCGCGTCACCATAGACGGCACAACGTACCCTGCGGCGTTCGTCATTCTGCCTAACTGCTCCCGCGACGTAATTCTTGGAATGGACTTTCTGATGGACAACGGTGCAATAATCGATCTGCAGACCAAGTCAATAACTTTTTCCCCCAGTCACTCCATGACGCCGGAACCGAACCCCGAACGACGTGCTGCTGTAAGGATTGCGATGATCATGTCACCCTGCCACCCCGCGCAAGCTTGATGGTCGCAGTCTACTGTGAAGATGCTGCTCCTGACGTCGACGCTATCGTAGACACTGATCAAAGGGTGCTTCTCGACCGTGGTGTGTCGGTCGCAAGAGGCATTGCGTGCTTCAATGAACACAATTCCCACATTTTGGTTACTAATTTCACCGAGGAGTACCAGCATTTAAACAAGGGCACGGTAATTGCATTCCTCGAAGAAGCGCAAGAAGGAAGTGACGTGATCGCGGTCGCCGACTTTGAACGCACACCCGTAGAAACCTTCAAGCTCCCGCAGCCCTTCGACGTGAATCCGGCGCTACCGCAAGAACAACGGAATAAATTATTGGCTTTGCTGCGTCGCTATAGCGAATGTTTTTCGTCGAGCGCAAAACTACGTCAGACCCCTCTGGCGAAGCACCGAATAATAACCGAAGATGGAGCCCGACCTACCCGACAGTCACCGTACCGCGTCTCTTCACACGAACGGGAAGCCATCCGGACTCAAGTCGACAACATGCTCAGCGACGACATTTTACAGCCATCGAAAAGCCCCTGGGCTGCGCCCGTCGTACTCGTAAAGAAAAAAAGACGGCACATTAAGGTTTTGTGTTGACTACAGGCGACTGAACAAAATCACGAAAAAGGACGTGTACCCCCTCCCCCGAATCGACGACGCCCTCGACCAACTCTGCCACGCGAAGTACTTCTCATCGATGGACCTGAAGACCGGCGACTGGCAAATTGAAGTGGACGAGAGAGACCGAGAGAACACTGCATTTATAACCACAGACGGCCTATACGAGTTCAAGGTGATGCCGTTTGGGCTGTGCACAGCACCAGCGACGTTTCAAAGAGTCATGGACACTGTGCTAGCTGGCCTTAAGTGGCACACCTGACTTGTATACCTCGACGACGTAGTGGTATTCGCCCAGACATTCGACGAACACCTTGCAAGGTTGGAATCTGTACTCGAGGCCATTCGTACGTCGGGGTTGACGCTGAAGCCTGAAAAGTGCCGTTTCGAATACGGGGAACTTAAGTTCTTGGGCCACGTCGTCAACGCCGCGGGAGTCCTACCTGACCCGGCAAAAACTTCAGCTATTGCGAACTTCCCAAGGACGAAAGACAAGAAGGGCGTGCGAAGATTTCTCGGGGTGTGCGCATACTACCGGCGCTTCGTCGCAAACTTCGGACGCATTGCAGAGCCACTCACGCGCTTGACGAAAGATAGCACCCCTTTCAACTGGGAAAACACCAAGAAAAAGCATTCTGCGAGCTGCAAAAACGCCTGCAAAGCCCGCCCGTGCTCGCTCATTTCGACGATAATGCCGAAACGGAAATGCACATGGACGCCAGTGATATAGGCTTGGGTGCCGTCCTTGTCCAAAAGCAAAGCGGCTGCGAAAGGGTAATCGCATATGCCAGCCGTGGTCTGTCGAAGGATGAGAAAAACTATTCTGCCTCTGAGAAAGGGTGGCTGGCTATTATATGGGCGATTTCAAAATTTCGCCCATACGTGTATGGAAGGCCATTCAAGGTTGTAACAGACCACCATGCTCTGTGTTGGCTCGCCAATTTGAACGACCCGTCTGGCCGTCTTGGGTGGTGGAGCTTGCGCCTGCAGGAGTTCGACGTTACAGTCATTTATAAATCCGGCAGGAAGCACTCCGACGCCGACTGCCTGTCCCGCGCCCCCGTCGACCCACCACCACAAGACTCTGATGAAGACAGCGAGTTCTTCGGGATCGTGACGGAGAGCGACCTAGCCGCCCAGCAGCGTGCCGACCCCGACTTACGCGTCATAATCGAGTACCTCGAGGGATGCAACGTTGCCATTCCTAGGACCTTCAAACGCAGCTTACCAGCATTCAGCTGAGAAACTCCGTCTTCGTGAAGAAGAATTTCAGGCCCGGAACAAGAGCGAATTACCTTCTCGTACTCCCCGCGGACCTTCGTGACGAATTTTTGGAAGCGTGCCACGACGACCCGTCTTCCGGACATCTCGGCACAGCCCGCACTACTGGAAAAATCAAGGCGACGTACTACTGGCCCGGCCTTACCTCTGACGTCACCCACTACGTCCGCAGCTGCCGTGACTGCCAGCGACGAAAAACGCCGCCTACAAGACCCGCCGGACTTCTCCAACCGATCGCCGTCGCATCGAGAACATTTCAACAGATTGGAATGGACCTTTTAGGCCCGTTCCCTACGTCACGAGCACAAAACAAGTGGATTGTCGTAGCGACAGACTACATGACGCGCTACGCAGACACCGCCGCTCTTCCGAGGGGGACTGCACAAGAAGTGGCAAAGTGCTTTATAAGCCAAGTTGTGGTGCGACATGGAGTCCCGGAAGTCCTAATCACCGACCGCGGAACGGAATTTACTGCGGAGCTGATGCAAGGAGTATTACGCAACAGCAACACGAATCACCGAAGAACGACGGCGTACCACCCCCAAACGAACAGACTAACAGAACGTCTGAACAAGACAATCGCAGATACGCTGTCAATGTACGTTGATGTTGAACATAAGACTTTGGACGAAGTGCTCCCGTATGTCACGTTAGCGTACAACATGGCTATCCAAGAAACGACGCGGCTGACGCCGTTCGAGCTTGTCTACGATAGAAGGCCGCCTACGATGCTCGACGCAATGCTTCCGCACGCTGAAGACGACGACCTCAACGCCGACGTCCACGGATATCTTCAACGTGCGGAGGAGGCCCGCCAGCTCGCTCGAGTTCGTATAACGGACCAGCAGCTGGTGGATGCGGGCCGCTACAACCTCCGACGCCGAGACGCCGAGTACCAACCAGGGGATCGTGTGTTGGTTTGGACTCCCATCCGACAACTCGGACTCAGTGAGAAGCTCCTGCGACGGTATTTCGGACCCTACCAGATTCTACGACGTGTCGGCCAACTTACCAACGAGGTGATCCCCGATGGCGATTCCGGAACATCACGACGACGCACACGGCCCGAAGTCGTCCACGTGGTTCGCCTAAAACCTTTCTACGGACTATAACAAATTTTATTTTTATTTTCGGACTGTCGCTTATGTTAGCATCGGGTCGATGCACTCGTAGAGGGGGGTAATGCCGCGAACCATACATTGGGTTTGTTTATTTGTGTTTTGCTTTTACCGCCCCGCTGCGTCGGTCTGTGCTATCTCTGCGCCAAGGGAAGCGCGTCTTCCATTCTTTCTTTCTGTGCCGCATGTGTTATCTGTCGTGATAGGGAGAGCATTCCAATCTAATGTGAGCAGCCCAGAATAATCTTCTTGGATCTACTGTGTTCTCGATGTGAATCGACGTTTCGAGAACTTCGCGCGACGAAAGATAAAAAGCCTGTAGTGCGGACGGCCAAGCATTCGATTCGACGCCACTTGCCTGTGCAAGTCACTTTGTTGACCGCTGCTTCGCCGCGTCTGTATTCTTTTGAGTTGTAAGGGGAGCACAAGTTCGCTCCAATAAACGTGTTTCTCATTCAAGACAACTGCATCGTCCTTGTGTTCATGACAATATCTAAAGTGGAGGGCAGGAGTGTGATCAATTTTAGGAAAGCACAATATCGCAGGCACGTTTACCCCGCGCCCGGTACCTTCCATATTCTTTCACGGGTAGTCATTGTAACGATGACTGGCAACACAGCGGACCCCGAGCGCCACACTAGCTCCGTGACAACCATGGCTGTGAGTAAAAAGGCGGAAGGATACAGGCATGAAACGTTGGCCGCTTCACCCCTTGTCGTTAACTGGCTAATGCACCACAGCTTGATGGTTCTGTATACCAGGCAAAGAGCTCTGGGGCCTCTTCGGCCATCAGGATAACGCGAAAGAAAAAAGTACTGCAGCTATTTGCTGTATACTAAGGAACATAGAATTATCAAAACCGTGTCCAAAACAATCCCTTCCTAGAAAACCACGCACCATTGTAATATTCTAATCTGCGCCCGACACGAAGTTTACCACCCCTGAGAACTTTTCTCCCTTCTGGGTGGTAGAATACGAAAACAAGAAATCGACAGTAAGCTGGAAGACGGTTTTCCTAATTGTTAGGTTCATTGCGAGTGTATGGGGGCAAAATGCAAGCCAAAAAGGTGACATCAGGGGAAGTGCTTGCTGAATTATCTTGTTTAGAACAGTCTGATTCCGTTTTGAGCCCGAACCCATTCCTTTGCTTTCAAATACATGTGACGCGACATACCTGCCCTAGCAGTTTGCACCGCGTGACTTCGGAGATGAACCTGCTTCATGAAATTTTGTCCGACCTCCTCGAGGGCGTGCCCTTGAACAGTGCGTTACTTGGACAGTGCGTTACTTGCGTAAGAAGAATAATGATCAGACCAGGTGACAAGCTGATAAAAACCAAACATGCCATTCGAACGTTTGACCGATGTGCTCGGCGAGAGTGTCAACCCGGATTTTTTCATTTCTGCGTAGGAACTTACCTGGCAAATTCACGCCGTCGTTTCAACTGCCAGTTTGTGACCACAGTACTGCCAACTGTTGTGGGAAACGTACATGCGCGAAGAACGCCGGACATGACCACCCCTAAGAGAACTGTAATACTAACCTAATAAAATGTTGTAACAGCAAACAACCCTATCCTCAATACCCCCGGTTATGTGGTAAATTCGAAGCAGAGAAAGACAACGAGCAAAAAGGCCTCCCAAAATAAAAAAAAATATCGAAGCAAGGACAGGAACAACTAATGTTTTCTCAAAATATGCCGACGCATCTTGGAAGGGATAGGGGGGCCAGCGGAGTCGTGCAACAACGGCATCCCAGTGCTGCGAAGGCTTCTTGGGGCTCCAGTCACTTTGGTTCTGTCAAAGGCAGACCAATCATTCCACATCATAGCTCTGCTGCCCTCAAGTGTTGCGTCAGTGGCGAATGTCAGGAGTGACAGTTAGACCATCGGTTCTGACCTTCCGGCTTCAAGACTGCAGGGGGCCAATGACGTAGATGTGTTGGGTTCTTCCGTCGCTTGTGCAACCGATCAAGTATATTCGGTGGTGGGAGGCATTCCTGCCCTGTCACAACCACCTGCGAGCTTGCGAAAACAGGAGTCGCGGCAACAGTTATTTATAAGCAGGTCGGTCGGCCCGTGCGTTTGCACGAATGTCTAAGTAGTGGGGACAAGAGTTCACACGTAAGACCGTTTTGCAGAATGAACACAACGTATAAATGACTGGCAAGGAACAAAAAAACAACCAAATGAAGCAGAAATACTAACAAAAGACAACCGTAAGATGGCTTGCGTGCGCAGGCCCTTAGGGCGGGGTGCGTGCCAGAGGAAAAATACGTGCCCACTAACCCTCGACTGACAATGGGGCAAAACAAACAGCACACAACCTACTACTAGGGCTCTACACGAGCGCGCATAAACAAACACATTCTACAGGAATTCTCGCGGTCGCCGCTTGCTGGCGCCGCCTAACTATCACGGACACTCAGGTCTCTAAACGGCTCTACGAGCACTACTCTCAAACGCTCACCTAGGAGCTCTAACCCAACCAGTGCTACCGGCGGACCTACTCTAAGTACAGCTTACTACAAACAAAATGCTCATCCGGAGATCTAGCCCAATTTGGGGTATACGGTGGCCTACCTTCGGCATCTTTACACATTCACGGAATTGTTTAGAGGTCCCTACGTCAGGAAACGGTGCTCTACATATTCCCTTTCCTCAAACAAACAAAAAAAGCACCCCACAACATATATCCTTTGCTTTCAACAACAAGCCTCGAGGAAGACGTGTGTTCTTAATCGGGAAGTTCGCTTACGCAGGTTGGGCCGGAAAGGTGCGGGACGAGATGGCCTGTGGCTGACGACAACGATCAGGAACCCTTGCAGTTGTGAAGTTGGACGACGAGCCTACCGATCGGAACTCCTATAAAGATGATGCCCCCACCACGGTGACCCCTGCCACGAGACGTGGCGACTGCAAGAACCACTAGACGAAGACTGCCCTGAGTAAAGGTGCGCTTCTCTTTTCATCCCTTCTGGCCGACGAAGGTGTGGCAATGCCCAGCACGTTTGAACTAGTTCTCTGACTCATCCGAACAAGTGTCGTTCGCAGCAGGTGTTCTGCAAACGTGCCCGGACGAGATCCACCTCTCCCTGCCTACGAGGGAGTGACAATGTTCTGCCGGGTTGAACTGGCTTTCTGACTCATCCGAGCACTTACCTCTCAGGCTACCTCCCTAGTTCGCGAGACGAATTGAGCGACGCTTTACTAATCACCCAAACGTGGTGCCATGTGTTTTCGCGGGGAGAAAGAAGCGATCTAAAGATGCCCGTCCGGAGAAGGCAGCTGTAAAGGCGGACACGCCAAGAAATAATTATTGGTAGTCTGGCCAGGCGTTTGTGACATGCCCTTACCTTCAAACATACTTCAACGGAAGGGTCACACGCGCTTTATCTCGCCAGTGCTACAATATCCAGTCGATTACAGCGAGGTAATATCGTCTCCGCCTGCCCCAAGGCCGCTAATAAAGCAAGTACCTTGGCAGGCAGGGCGAAAAGCAAAAACCAGCGTGTGTCAATGCGCCCAGTCAGAACTTACTGTGGTAGTTGAATATTCGAGCCCTGCTCCTCATCACAACAAAAGCCGACAATTTCCCGACATTTATTATAGAACAAATAATTACACAGTCGATATCTATACCTATAACAAGAAGTCCGCGAAGGACCGATTGACTGACTGAATACTCATCAGCGCCCAGCCAAAACGGTTAGGTATACAGACCTAAAATTTCGCGAGTACATTTGCAGACTGGCGTAGGGGGTCACTAAGGCGGGATTTTCGGAAATTGCATTCGTAACCAAGGAATAGGGCGAAATTGTGTTTTCGTAAATATATGATTATATCGGTCACGCGTTAAAATATCGAATCACTTTTCAGTGGTATTTCTAGGCTTTAAGAATATCTAAAAAGAGGTTTTAGGATTTCGCTCTGACCAACACGATCGAGGTAATTTCGCAATTTTGTTCTAAAATTGGTGTTCCTAAAAAATATCCAATACAGCTTTCGCTGATTCATTTATACCATTCGTTTTTGACATATGTTACTCACACAAATACAGAAAAATATTTTTAAGGATATCGCCCTGCGACGCAAATAAAAGGGCCACATTGTTCTTTACGTATGACACACCTCACAAGCCGGAAAGGCCCAAAAAGATGATATCCACGCCTACCCAAAAGGCTGGTTCAAACGACTTCAATACTCATTAGCACTTTGTGATTACGGTGTTGCAGAGAAATATTGCGCAAAAAATGCACAAAGGGGAGACTAAAAAGCAGTGAAAATTTTTGTGAGATAATTTTTAGCGCTCGGTATTGCAGATATCGAACGGTCTATGTTAATGTAACCAACCTACTGGTGTAGCTAACCACTTTCCTGCAACATGTCTTTATGACACTCACCTAATCGAGGCAATCAGGATTTCGGATAACTGTGTGTTTTTACACATTCCCCCAAAATCGCACAGACCGTTGATATGTGCATTTCTTTGCTGTGTGCAAACGGTGCCAATACAGTTGTTTGAAAATATGCTTGAGGATTATGCCCTAACATGCCGATAAAAAGGTAAACAAGATTTTTAAATTCACACCCCGTTGGACGTAAATTTATTTTGGATTTTTCCACATAATGATGATGATGTTGATGATTAGTGGCCTTCCCTTTGTATCGGGGCGTCGGTTGTCAGCAAACTACTTGCCTGTTTTATTACGTTTTCTTGCCCTACTCCCAGCTAACCTATAGATTTGCTTCCTCCTTTCCTTCTGTCCCTCTTTTCTGTTTTAAACTCATCGTCCCCACCCCCTTTTTTCTCCCCTGGCTGTTCTAAATTCTGGTCTGCACGATTACTCCGCCTGCGTACCCATCCCTTCCCTACTTTTTCTCCACCACCACTCCAATCGCCTCTTCGTCACCTCTATGGCCTCGACGTTGAGGTTCCCATTCGCCCTAAATCCCAAAGCCTTCACTAGTGTCGTTTCCCCCTCACCCCGCGGTGGCCGTATCTCGGTGCAGCTCCTGACAATATGGTCTATAGTTTCCCAATCACTGCTGCAGCATGCACATGTAGGAGGACTGCACAAGAAGTGGCGAAGTTCTTTATAAGCCAACTTGTGCTGCGACATGGAGCCCCGGAAGTCCTAATCACAGACCGCGGAACGGCATTTACTGCGGAGCTGATGCAAGGAGTATTACGCTACAACAACACGGATCACCGAAAAACGACGGCGTGCCACCCCCAAACGAACTGTCTAACAGAACGGCTGAACAAGACAATCGCAGATATGCTGTCAATGTACGTTGACGTTGAACATAGGACTTGGGACGAAGGGCTCCCGCATGTCACGTTTGCGTACGACACGGCTATCCAGGAGACGACGCAGCTGACGCCGTTTGAGCTTGTGTAAGGTAGAAGGCCGACTACGATGCTCGACGCCATGCTTCCGCACGTAGACGACGACGACCTCAACGCCGACGTCCACGGATATCTTCAACGTGCGGAGGAGGCCCGCCAGCTCGCTCGAGTTCGTATAACGGACCAGCAGCTAGTGGAAGCGGGCCGCTACAACCTCCGACGCCGAGTACCAACCAGGGGATCGTCTGTGGGTTTGGACTCCCATCCGACGACGCGGACTCAGTGAGAAGCTCCTGCGACGGTATTTCGCACCCTACCAGATTCTACGACGTGTTGGCCAACTTACCTACGAAGTGATCCCCGATGGTGACTCCGGCACATCACGACAACGCACGCGGCCTGATGTCGTCCACGTGGTTCGCTTAAAACCTTTCTACGGACGATGACGAACTTTTATTTTCATTTGCTCGGACTGTCGCCTATTTTAGCAACGGGTCGATGCACTCTTAGAGGGGGGGTAATGCCGCTAACCATACATTGGGTTTGTTTATTTGTGTTTTGCTTTTACCGCCCGGCTGCGCCGGTCTGTGTTATCTCTGCGCCAAGTGAAGCTCGTGTTCCATTCTTTCTTTCTGTGCCGCATGTGTTATCTGTTGTGATAGGGAGAGCATTCCGATCTAACGTGAACAGCCCAGAATAATCTTCTTGGATCTACTGTTCTCGATGCGAATCGACGTTTCGAGAACAACGCGCGCCAAAAGATAAAAAGCCTGCAGTGCGGACGCCGGGGCACTCGATTCGACGACACTCGCCTGTGCAAGTCACTTTGTTGACCGCTGCTTCGCCGCCTCTGTATTCTTTTGAGTTGTTAGGGGAGCACAAGTGCGCTCCAATAAACGTGTTTCTCATTCAAGACAACTGCGTCGTCCTTGTCTTCGTGACAATATTCTCTAAAGTCTCCCCCCCAGCGTGATAGTTCCCTGAAAAGGGACCACACTGAAGCTTATTTTCTTCCTTTGAAATCAATCTCGCTCCCAAAGCCCGACATTTTGTCGTCCATTTGATTTTCGAATCTCTTTATTAGACAAAGCCAATCACGACGCAGTCTTTTTTATTCTTCAAGTATTTGAAAGCCTTGTGCGCAAGTCGTACAAGGCTAAGAAATTGCAAATGGTAGAGTTTCTCATTCAGGTAGAGCAACGAACAGCAGTCCACCAACCTCCTCGCCCAAACGCACGTTTGCACAGTCGACAACAACATCACTCCTTATCGCAGCCTAATCAATGGCGAGGCGTGATCTCTAATTGGGATCATATAAGTGAAACCGAAGCCGATTTGCTCGAGGGTCTTCGTGATCAGGGCGTGACGGCAATCAGGCGAATACCCATACCCTCAAAGGACCAAATCATACCCACTAAACCCATATTCTTGCGTTTGACCGCTCACTGCTTCCTGAGTCCATCAACGCAAACTTCATGAGACGTTCTATCCTAACCTACGTGCCTAACCCACGGCACTGCTTCAAGCGTCAGTGGGTTGGGAAGGGCACAACCTTTAGTCGAGGTAAACTGACGTGCGCAAAATGTGCAGCTCAAGATAATCCAACTGACAATTGTGAATCCAGAAACTTCACCTATCCGACTTACCTGGGACCAGTGGCTGCTCATACCAGGAGTTTAACCGGGAGAAATAGATCATTTCCTTGAAATTCAACAAGAACATCAGCTTCTCAGAGGCGCCAAAGTGGTTCGCCTCTTTGCCCGTGGGGAGGTACGGAAACTCAGTACAGCGAGTCTTACCTGGTTCTATCACGGGTCCCCGCTAAGTTTTCTCAGGCAGCCCGAACGGTCACCACAGCACTTGCTGAGCCACGAGGGGCTTTGGTGGCAACACTCACCGTCGCGACCGAAGCACCTCCAGCCCCTCCTTTAACACCCTCTGTGTTTCCACTGGAGGCTGCGGATGCGATAGACACCGGGAGTCTTGCATCGCCTCCCACCCTTGGGCACACCCGGTACCACATGTGGTTTCGTACATTCGGCGGTAGAGGGTCAAAAAACAAAATGCGATGGAACGGGAGCCAAGTCCAGTTGGTCTGATATAGTTGGCACACCAAGTACATCCGAGGATAAGATGGACGTGGGAGCGTTCCTGTTTGCTTCACAGCGGAAGGAACGGGTTCCTGCATCCAAACCCCTAGAGAGGCCAAAAATGCCCCCTCTGAGAGTCCAAGCCCTCAAAACACGATACATAAACAACCCACACCAGTACCTCCGAACTCTTTGTAGCAGGAAGAGAAAACATAATCCAATTGAACTGCCGAGGCCTTCTTAAAAACCTTGACGATGTATACAAAATACTGCATGCTAATCCGCAAAGTGTAATATGTGTTCAGGAAACGCATTTGAATTACAATCACTCAAATTTCTTGTATAGTTATATGGTATTAAAACGGACAGGGATGGCTGCACACTTTATTCTAGCGGTGTGACCATAATCACCAGGAAATCCTCAGCATGCCACACTGTCACTTCGAACACTGTCTCTGAGGCCGTAGCAATTCGCACAATAAAATTTATTAGGTTAATAACGCTATGCTGCATATTGTCACGAATGACACTCGGTACTTCTAGCGATCAAGGCTATAAAGAAGATTTAATGCGTCTAAACTCAAAGCTGCAGCCCAGAGCCCGTGAGGACAAGCGCTTGCCCGAGCGTTCTCGTCTTCTTTTCTGCTTCGCTGATGGTGATAGTCGCGGCATTTCTTCCCTGACTTGCTGTTGATGATAGTGGCGGCATTACTCCCCCCCCTTCTGAGAGGGCATCGACTCGATGATACGGAAAGCGAAATGACATTGTCCAACGCGGATCAACATCTGCAAGACGGAACACTTCCAGTTCTATACGTGGGTGCGTAGTCCGTGCCTCAACGTTCGTAGTAAGGCTTGAGCCGCACGACGTGAACCACTTCGGATCTTGGCCTTCGACAGGAGGCTGTGCACGCTGTGTCAGGTTTCACTTCATAATTGAGGTCACCAATGCGGCGGAGTATTGTATAGGGGCCGAAGTACCGCTTCATAAGCTTCTCGCTCAGACCACGGCGCCGTACCGGTGTCCAAACCCAAACTCGATCACCAGGAATGAAATGTATTTCTCGTCGACGGAGGTTGTAGCGGTTAGCGTCGACGGATTGTTGATTTTGAATCCTGATCCTTGCGAGTTGTCGTGCTTCCTCAGCGCGCTGTGAGACAACTTCCGCATCTTCGTGGGTATGGTCGCTGGGCATGTGGGGCAGCATTGCGTCGAGCATGGTGTTTACGTGCCGGCCGTGCGCCAAATAGAATGGAGAAAATCCCGTCGTTTCTTGGATCGCGGTGTTGTACGCAAAGGTCACGAATGGGAGCACTTCGTCCCAAGTTCGGTGCTCGACGTCTGCGTACATGGCTATTATATCTGTCATTGTCTTATTGAGGCGCTCTGTAAGTCCATTTGTTTGAGGATGGTACGGCGTTGTTCGACGGTGGCTGGTATTACTCAAGCGGAGTATGTCGTGCGTCAGTTTCGACGTGAACGCCGAGCCGCGGTCAGTTATTAACACTTTGGGAGCCCCATGCCGCAAAACAATTGACTCAATGAAAAATTTTGCTATTTCAGCGCTTGTTCCGAGTGGCAGCGCCTTAGACTCTGCGAAGCGGGTTAAGTAATCCGTCGCTACCACAATCCACCGATTGCCTGAGTTGGACATGGGGAATGGGCCCAGAAGATCCATGCCAATTTGTTCGAAAGCTGTTAGTGGGGGCTGGATAGGATGTAGAAATCCGGCCGGCTTTGTTGGCGGCTTCTTCCGCCTCTGGCATTCTCGGCATGTTTGCGTGTAGTGACGGACTGATTTCGGAAGACGAGGCCAGTAGTACTTTTCTCGTATCCGGGCTAGTGTGCGGCTATATCCGAGATGACCGGCGGTGGGGTGGTCATGAGAAGCTTCGATGATTTCGTCGCGAAGGCTGTCTGGCACAACGAGAAGCCACGAACTGCCGTTTGAGTCAAAGCTCTTTTTGTAGAGGACGCCCTGTCGAAGACTGAACGAGGACACGTTGCGGGAGAAAACTTTGGGAAGGTCACCTTGTTGGCCTTGAAGGTATGCCGTAAGTTTTTGAAGCTCAGGGTCCTGTTGTTGCAGTGCGGCCATATCAGAGCCATGTAGTACTCCCAGGAAGGCGTCGTCATCATCGACTTCAGGCTGAGCGCTTTCCACGGGGGCCCGAGACAGGCAGTCCGCATCACTGTGTTTGCGGCCCGACTTGTAAATGATGGAAAAATCAAATTCTTGAAGGCGTAGTCCCCAACGAGCGAGTCGTCCGGATGGGTCCCTCAGGTTGGCAAGCCAGCACAGTGAATGATGATCTGTGACTACACGGAATGGGCGACCATACAGGTAGGGACGAAACTTTGTAACTGCCCAAATGACTGCAAGGCACTCCTTTTCGGTGGTTGAATAGTTTTGCTCCGCTTTGGTTAGCGTACGGCTCGCGTAAGCGATGACTCGCTCAGCTCCATCCTGCATTTGGATGAGCACAGCACCAAGCCCCGCGCTACTTGCATCGGTATGGACTTCAGTTTCAGCCTCCTGGTCAAAATGGCCTAAGACGGGCGTCGTTTGCAGAGCGGATTTTAAGTCCTCGAATGCGCGATTTTGTTCTTCATTCCACTCGAACGGGACCCGTTCTTTTGTAAGGTAAGTCAGTGGGGCAGCTATCTGGGAGAAGTTCTTAACGAAGCGGCGATAGTAAGCGCACAGACCCAGGAACCTTCTCACTGCCGACTTGTCAGACGGTGTTGGGAAGGCGCGAACCGCGGTTGTTTTCGCTGGGTCAGCACTTACACCTGCACTACTAACAATGTGGCCTAGGAACTTCAGCTCATCGTACGCGAACCGGCATTTTTTTGGATTGAGCGTAAGGCCGGCAGTTTCGAGAGCCTTCAGTACCTCTCTAAGTCGTCGTAAGTGTTCGTCGAACGTACTTGCAAAGATGACGACGTCATCGAGATAAACGAGGCACGTCTGCCATTTAAGGCCGGCGAGAACGGTGTCCATTACACGCTGGAAGGTCGCTGGCGCTGTACATAAACCGAAAGGCATCACTTTGAACTCATAGAGCCCATCTGGGGTAATAAAGGTCGTCTTTTCTCGGTCCCGCTCGTCAACCTCAGTCTGCCAGTACCCACTCTTCAGGTCTATTGACGAGAAGAAGCGGGCATGGCGGAGCCGATCGAGAGTGTCATCGATGCGTGGAAGCGGGTACAGGTCCTTCTTTGTTATTTTGTTTAACCGGCGATAATCTACGCAAAACCGCAGTGTCCCATCCTTCTTCTTTACAAGCACCACTGGTGCAGCCCCGGGACTGTTAGACGGTTGTATGACATCGTCCTTCAGCATGTCTTTCACCTGGGTTTGTATTGCCTCTCGTTCTTTGGGCGAAACTCGATACGGTGGTTGGCGAGTTGGATGCGCGGCGTCATCAGTCAAAATCCGGTGCTTAGCAACGGTGGTTCGGCCAACTCCGGACGGCGTAGCAAAGCAGTGACGAAATTCGTCGAGCAGTGAAAGCAACTCACTCCTTTGTTGACCCGAAAGTTTTGAGTTCACGTCGAGTTCCAGACTTGCTGCCGTTTCCGGCAGAGACGATGTATCGGCGTCGGACACCACGTCAACATCTGAGATTTCCGCGATGCCTTCCACGTGGGCTATGGCCATGCCCTTGGTCAGGTGCTGCGACTCGTTTCGAAAATTTGTCACCAGAATTTCTGCGCATCGATTTTGAAGCCGCAGTAGGCCTCTGGCGACCCCGATTCCCTTCTCCAGAAGAAGCTGGATACTTCCTTCTAAGAGTGCTTCCCCGTCTGGGAACGTGTCAACTTGCACCAGCAAGAAAACACTGGCCAGCGGAGGCAGCTTCACGTGCTCCTCTAACACCCTGGCCGAGGCGAAACTTGGCGAGGAGTAACTCCGTGGTGCATCCGGCATCCGCAGCGTGAGGCTGTTCGAACCCAGGTCAATGACGGCACCATACTCGTAGAGGAAGTCCATACCTAGAATGATGTCTCGGGAGCATTTCTCCACAACGACAAACTTCACAGGGCATGGCTCTCCGTGGATCTCGACGCGGGCAGTGCACAGTCCAACAGGCGTCACCAGGTGTCCTCCGGCGGTACGTATATCCGGGCCGTCCCACGCTGTCATCACTTTACGTAGGTGACGGGAAAGCCTACCGCTAAGAACGGAGTAATCAGCACCAGTGTCAATGAGCGCCGTCGCGTCGTAGCCGTCTATAGTGATCGACAGGTTGTTCGATGGCGCAGCAGTACGGATGAAAGGGTTGCGGGAGTCGGAGTGGGAGCTTCGCGGCGTTTGCGGAGGTTCTTGATGGCTTTCGTCGTCGGCAACACCACCTCCAGGCGTTGCCGTACTTAGTTTTCCCGGCGAGGCACGGGCGAAAGGCTTTCGCGGCGAGACGAGCGGAGAGGCGAAGGTGGGCGACGAGGTGACGGTGAACGGGGTGCACGAGGAACGGCTGATAACGGCGGCGTTGAGCGTCGAAGGTATTCTTCGATTTCGCGGGGTTTCTGACCGTAACGTGGGCACGGATCGCTTGGACGGAACCCTGGAAGTCCAAGCTCACGGTAGGGGCAGCGGCGAAAGGTGTGGTCTTGCTCCCCACAGTGGAAGCAGAGTGGTCGGTTGTCCCGTGTTCGCCAGACATCCGTTTTTCGCGGGCGAAGCTGCTGTGGTCCCGGCGGGGGAATATTCGACGACTCACCGGCCACCCGCTGTGGTACCAGGTTTGAGTAAGGAGCGGCGACTGACGAGGGCGGCTGGGAAGCCGGCGCGACGTACGTGACAGAGGGACGTTGGGGGACAACGTCGACTGGCATTATGGGTGCAAAGATCCGCCGCACTTCTTCTCTGACAGCCTCCGCAACCGATAATGAAGCAGGCCGCTCGCGCGTTGGGAACAGCTTTTGTAGCTCCTCTTGGAGCACGCCGCGGATGATCTCGCGGAGACAACTATCATTATTGCTGTTCAGGTCGAGGCGAGAAGTAGTGGTGCAAGCAGCAATTGTGGGGGAAGCCACTAACCTGTGGTAATGGTTACTCCTCGCCGCTAGCACCTGTTCAATGTTGGTGGCTTCCGTCACAAACTCATCGACTGTCGTCGGTGGATGGCGAACGAGCCCTCCAAAAATGTCGCTCCTCACGCCTCTCATAAGTGCCCGCACCTTGGTTTCCTCAGTGGCCAGCGGATGCGCCCGTGTGCTCAGTTGCAGAACGTCTTCCACGAAGCTCGTCACGCTTTCGGTAGGCCCTTGGGCCCGGGTTCTTAAAAGTTCCTCGGCCATTTGACGTCGAAAGCGGTTAGGGAAGGCTCGCCGAAGACCCTCCTTGAAGGACTCCCATGACTTCAGGCCCGCCTCGTGGTTATTGAACCAGATGCGAGCAGTTTTCTCCAAAGAAAAGTAGACACTCTTGCGGCACTGGTCTTCCGTCCAACCATTGTGGCGAGCTACACGCTCGTACTGCTCAATCCAGTCTTCTACGTCCTCGAAGTCTTCGCCATAGAACGGGGCAGGATTACGGGGCGCGATCGGCCAGAACATAATCGGAGGCCCGAACGTGTCAGTCTGTTGCGACTGCGACGTCATGCTAACTGCACGTGTCACCTGTGTCCTTTTGGGATTCGCCGTCAACTGCCCGTATTCCGGTGCTTGGCCTTGGAGACGTCGACTGGTGCGGACACCAGGCTCTTCGAGGAAGGCTCGCCGGCCCGGACTCAGTATCGGGCTTGGCTTACGGGGCCTTGGGGGGGGTACTCAGCATGAAGGGGGTGTACCCCGCACCTCCACCACAAATGTCACGAATGACACTCGGTACTTCTAGCGATCAAGGCTATAAAGAAGATTTAATGCGTCTAAACTCAAAGCTGCAGCCCAGAGCCCTTGAGGACAAGCGCTTGCCCGAGCGTTCTCGTCTTCTTTTCTGCTTCGCTGATGGTGATAGTCGCGGCATTTCTTCCCTGACTTGCTGTTGATGATAGTGGCGGCAATATACATGCCCCTGATCTTGCTCTTTCAAGCTCTGACTTAGAAGCGCTGGTTAAGCAGCTGCCCGATCCACACATTCTCGTGCGACCTTATTCCACACACTTCTCGTTGGGGCTCTTCTCTGAGGGAAGCCCTGTCTTTGTATAGAGAAGTTACCATCCTCTGGAGCATGCGTTTTCAACAAAAAAATGCCTACGTACCATGACATAGGACAAACACACACTCATTTTTACTTGCTATTGGCTCTGCAGTTATCTTTCTTTGTCTGGGTTTGGGTGTTGGCAATTACCTAAAGGGCAGTGACCCCTTCTCCACCTCACAAACATATATACGTAAAGGCCCATGCAGTCCATCTTCGCAAAACAGCTAAAATGAACCTCGAGCACACTGGTATACATTTACAGAGGCGTGCAAACTACACTGAACAACCATACGACACCGACGCATTAAAGAAACCTACCAAATACTGATGGCACACGTTCTCGACGCCACGGAAAAGTCTATTCCACACGCTTCTGGTGCCCTCGCAAACAGAGGAGGCTGTGGTGGGATAAGGACTGTAGCCGTGCTCGATAAGGCCAAGAACATGGCGTGCGGTATCCTTCGTCTGTACGTCGTGTAAGGAAACCTCCTGTTCTTCCAAAGTGCAAAGGCGCTAAGAAAACATTTGTGCCGTGAGGCAAAACGAGATATTTGGTGCTCATCCATAACATCAAACAACTCCTACACAGCCACACAAACAGTATGACAACGAGAACACAAACTCAAGGACCAACAAACACACAGCCTGTCTCTGGACAGCCCAACAGGGTACACACTCGATGACCAGGCTGACATACTCGCACAGCACGTCCAACACGTTTCCAGTTCAGCGCACTACACAAACACTATGAAAGAAGAAAAAAAGAAGTCTTTGCTTGATAACGACAAGTCAGCCTTCAATAAAACTCCCAGTTTTCGCTTGTTGATGTAATGCGTGCTCAGCTCAAACCCCCAGCTCCAAGCCCAGACATCACATATAGTATATTACAGTACTAACACGCAGACACACCTGCAGCACTCAACCTTTACCAAAAGATATAAATTTCGTGGCACATTCCAATGTTTCGGAGGGAGGTGATAGTTCTGCCATTATTGAAAGAAGGTAAGGATCCTTCCTGTCCAGCTAGCTACCGACCCATTGTCCTGACCAGCTGCCTGCGCAAGCTTCTCGAAAAGGTGATAAACCGGAGGCTCGTGTATAATATGGAGGACAATGGCCTTCACGAAAGCTGCCAGGCAGCCTTCAGCGGAGGGCGATCCCCGAACGACCAATTTGTGGAACTTGAATTATTCATTAAGGATGACCTCGTTCACAAACAGTTCTTTCTTACTTTGTTTTGCGACTTCGAGAAGGCCTACGACACTGCTTGGCGTTATGGGATGCTTAATGACCTGAAGTCATTCGGTGTCTAGGGTAACATGTTCAACACCTTTATTAGTTCCTTGTCGAAGAGAACCTTTTGCCTGAGAGTCTGTAATATACTGTCAGAGATTCGCGTGCAAAAAAATGGCGTGCCAAAAGATGAAGCGTAGAGCTGCAATCTTTTCGTATATTAGGTGAACTGTCTTATAAAGGCATTGCCACCCCCATTTTCTTATTCCATTATTTTATGTGTGTAGATGACGTCCAAATATGTAATATGGCAATCGTCGAACGTCAAGTCCAGCTTCATGTCAAGAAACTTGCGGGCTTGGCAGACAAGAATAGTTTTAAACTGAATCTTGCAAAACGCTCTTGCGTAGTGTTCTCCCGGAAGCATGGGGTCCATCCGGACCGAGATATTACTGTAATGGCGCGTCGCGTCCTGTAGAACAGGGAGTACAAGTTTTTATTGTAATGTTTGACCCCTAAATCAAAATAATTTCTAAAATCAAGCAACGGAAGCATAAATGTCTCTAAACAATGAATATCCTTGAGGTCCTCTTACACCAATCTTATGGTCCCGACAAAAAACTCATGCTACCCCAGTATACTCGTTTGATTGGGTCGCGTTTTTAGGTGCGAATGCACTTTATAAGCGAGCCTGAATCGGCCGCCGCCGTCCGCATAGCAACCGCTGCGGGTGCGCGCGCTCCTCGTCTTCCTTCGCAATGGGGCGAGATGGGCGCGCGCTGCCTGGCCGCAGACATGGCACATACCCACGTGGGGGATTGGCCAGGAATCGGGCGTGAGAAGGGCTAATGCACCCACTTAAAGGAGTACTGACACGAAATTTCAAAGCTGAGATCCGCTCTAGCAATCACGTAAAACGACAACACAAATAGGTGTCTGTGAATAAATGCATCTTTCTTTCTTTAGAGTTGTGTGTGTGTGTGTGATCTCTCTTTCGCGAACATTACCGAACCGCGCAAAATTCAACTCGTGCATTCGCACTTTCACATTCTTCCCCTCGGGGAAATGCGGGGAATTTTTATCATACGCAGTGTGGTGTAAGGGTCGGCGACGAAAATAGTGTTACAAATGCTCAGCTCCGTGCTACACTTAGTGCTTCCCATTAATCGGGATCTTTCCGCAACATCCCCTTCCAAAATTTGTAGGCTGAGAGTAGCAAGAGGGGCATTCAGGACCAGCCACCCTACATAGACGTACTCAACGTTTTTAAAATTTCGCCTAAAAACTATCCTATGAAACCTGTTTTTAATGATACATCCATATGTTTGTAAATCTACCGCCCGTTACTTTGCCGTTCTCACTTTGGGTGAGAAAGAAAGCATCGGTTTTAATATCTCTTTTTGAGACATTTACACATCTTTTAATGATGTTTTAGCAACCTGGTAGCTTCAACGTGTATCTTGTGTGTTGTTCTTCATAAAAAATGATAAAACCAGAGTACGAAAAACTGCTTTAGTTTTTGTCCCTGCAGCATTAGTATCAAGGTGCAGAGTTTTGTAGTGACGCATCAAAAACTGCAACCATGGCGTCTTGTGCTGCTCATGGACTAAACTTTGATGCACGCAGAACCATGAGCCCATACGCCACAATTTACTTAGCTGGAGCATATCCCAGGCAGCGCAGCCAGTCCGATTCTTGACTGGCCAACCTACGGCTGTTCTCCGGCATGCTCCGCCATCGGCAACGAATTGGCCAGCGTTGAACTTATGATAAACTGTTTGAATACGGCCACCATCCTCTCCGCACGTTTTCTGCAGCCAATGTTCAAAAGTTGGCCAACTGTCGCTCGTTAGCCGTACACACGGTTTCAGCTGGGCGAAAGTTTCGCAGAAGTTACCTGGCGGTTCAACCACCGTCGATGAACGGCACTTGCTCCAGCAACGTTCAATCAAAAGATAGGCGGCAGGTTTCCCGCCGCCGGGTACTCGCTTGTTGCTTGAAAGCGGGTTTACAAAAGATGATCAGCTTGTGCTCGGCCACCGGGCGACCGCTTTGTTTGCGCTTGCCGGGGAACACGTGATGAATGGCTGTTATCCGGTTCTAGAGTACTCGTGTTTCGTCAGCAGCTGTTGTTCAAAAGTTGCTTTGGAAACGTACGTTACCTGGTCCGCTTATAAATTTTCACGGTCCTGCTCTTCGAAAGGTGAACGGCTGATGTCTGTCACAGGTCTAGCACCACCCGTGCCCAATCACCGGAATTCCGAAGGTCATGCGTGGGCTAGCGCTCAGCCACAGAACACAGTGTGCTGTATATACATGTGCACTCATGGACGAATACATGAAAAAACGAAAATATTAAACGGAACGCTCTAGATGAAAGAATATGGATAGTGAATGCAAAATAATGGCTCGCTAGCGGTATATTTGGAAAGACACATTTTCAATTTTTGTTACTGTTATATAGCGGCGCGATTATTTCACTTGCATGGAAAGAAAAGGCGCTATTTGTGTGTTCTGGTTCATATTTTCGTGTTCGCGTTTCATTTGTCCATTATACGTTTTAGGCCATTCTTTAGACTTAAAACGAAAAATAAATGTCACTTTTTTGGACTAAAGAAGTGCGCGTAAAACAACTCGTGCTTTGCGAGCCTGCATAGACACTGCCCGCATTGGTACAGACGCTGACCTCATTGGTATTGTAATTTTTGATACAAGTTAAGAACGTAAGCTTTGTGACGAACCGCGACGCCGAGGAGGTTAAGGATCAATGCTGCGGGCGCACAACGCATATTAGCTAGACTAAAAAAGACCGCCCTCTTGGCATTCTTTTTTCCTCGGGACGTCAAAATCACTGTACGCAGAACGTTTGTCAGCAAGTTTCCTTGCTCGTACGGAAATATGTATTCTATAGAATCTGTATTTTGGAGCATTCACCGCGATAGCCGTAAATACATGCAACTGGCCCATGTCGTGCCATCAAGCAACCCTTTTCATTCGCCGTCTGTGCTGATGGAAAGAAGCAAAAATCGTATGTGGTATTGAACGAGCTCCTGGCTTTAGCACCTAAGTAGTAGTCAAGTAATGCACTAACATGGACCCGAACAGCGGCGAATGCTCGGGGCTTCCTGCACTGAGAAAAGGCCAGCAGCTATGTGCAAACGCTCGGCGGTCGCTAAACATGACAGCAGATCTCTGTACCGATAAGACTAAAAAAATTGCCGAAATTCAGGTTAGGGACAACGTTTTTTTTTTCACCCGTCAAGAAAACGAGAATTTCACCCGCCGAAGCCATGATAGCAGTCTAAATATGAAGGCAACGATTCATTAATTAGACCACGTGGGCATCCTAAATTTTAGTTCCCTCATTGTTTCTGTGGAAGGCGAAGTGGTCCCAATCTTATCTTTACAACCCCTCAGACGTTACCAGTAAGAACGGTGCATAATTTGAGCGTATTTTGTTATAACCCTGAAAAAAAATAAACTGGTACGTAAATTTCTGTGATTGGTTGATTTATTACTGATTATGTGGCTTAACACGCCGACGCTATTGGCCGCGAGGCCCACCACTGGAGGGGCCGGCGCTGCGATCGTTTTGACGTCACTTGTAGGATCACCGTTCCTAGCTTGCTGCGTAGTTGGCTTGCAGCGCGATACATTTCGCTGAAGCGCGTTCTAGAAGTATTTTCGTGTTAATTTCCTTCGTTTGAAGTTAATCCTCAGTGCGTCAAGCGCATTTCGACCTAATGGTGACTGTATAACCGTATCAACTGTGGTAGATTATCCGCAAACACCATGAGCGTGGGGGTGTATTACGCATGCTACCGAAGCCTAAGCAGCGGCTTGTTTCCCCGATCAACAATGTGGACTATGATGACCGCCGAGTGAAGTTTCTAGATTTCTCTTGTTTGCAAGAAATGTATGAAGCAGGAAATCGTGAAGCGTTAACTGCTCGCACAAGCGCCCGCACCCGCCGTGCCTGCCCGCACAGCCGACGGTGCGACTCGAACCGACGCAGGTCGCGGCAGCAACAACTTGTCGCCGCTTTTTAAAATCACACAAGTCGTGGAAAAGAAGTTCCAGATTGGTGAAAGCGGATGTTAGTGTGATAAAAAATTCTGATAGGCAGTGTCATCAGCTGTGATTTTCAAAGCGATGCTCAAATATCTGCCGTGATTTACGCCGACCGGCCGCGGAGGAGCGCCGGCCCGTTCACGCACGGTGCGGCGAGCGGCCGAAGGATGGCTATGCTTGCGCGCTAGAATCGGCCGAGGCCGTGCAGGTATCTTGATCGTCGATCGCTTCAACGGAAATCACCGCGCTTACAGAGTTCCCAGCGCGGTGACACGTTCTGTTAGGGACTGTCACTCGCAACTCTAACGGCGATGAAATATCTGCTGCGACGCCAAGCCTAAAGTTCCCAACATCGGATTACGTGCATCCGAAGCCGGCTGCGAGCTGTTGGCGAAGGCCCTCCCGTTGCGCACGCGCGTATTGCGTTTGGGTTGGGGCCCCCAACGCTCGGTTCTCCTATTCTAAATATCCCCATTACCCGAAATTATTAACGACGTGTTTCGCCTCGTACGCAGCCTCGCCTTCTGTGAGCAGTCGTGAGTTTCGAAATTGATGCTTGAGAAATGCCGGCTTCCTGTAAGCATACAAAACACGCTGCAATTATAAATTAGCACGCCGAGCACCTAATGAAAACTAAATATAGCCTTGTCCGAACCCGCTCGAAGGCGTTAAAAACTCGCGTTCATACCGTTCATACATTGCGGACAAGTCGCGAGAAGTGAACATCAGCCGTGCAGAGTACAGGCTACGGCAGTGATCGTCAATCTAATCCGGGCATGACTATAAAAACATCGCAGGGGCAATAGGCACTGATTAAGCCAAGCTGCAGACCATAACAATACTTTTAAGCATGTGCGTCGAAGCAATCCGATCACTGTTCTCGCAAATGCGAGCAGTACGGGCGGTGAGTTCACAAGTGAGCGACGCGTTTCCGTCGCTGTTACAAGGTGTTTGCTTGCACACACATGTCCCGTCACAAGTAATGAATTTACAGCGTACTTCTTTCGGCATCAGTTGCATCGTCCTTGGCGTTAGCTGACTGCGTATGTAAGAGCTGTGGGTCCCGATGGGAGCAACTACCTAAACGCGGCGGTGTCGCCGGGAACAAGCGAGTGGCTGATTGCTTGCCCGAATTATTTGGTTTATAGACAACTTTTTTGGTAATTTGCATCAAATCCACAAGAAGCGGACGAGACGGTGGCCACATAAAAAAAACACGCTTCCGCATACGCACGGGAAATGTGTTGTAGCAGACGACAGCACGATTCGGCGTCCTACAAGTGACGTCACTCGTAGGTGGCGCCACGGTATGTCCTCGAGGCCAATAGATACACAAGTGATGAGGCGCACCGTAGTGGAGGGCTCCGGATTAATTTCGGTCACCTGGGGATCTTCAACGTGCGCCGAAATCTCGAACACACGGGCGTTTTCGTTTTTGGCCTCCATCAGAAGTATAGTTGTATGACGGCGTCAGCAGTGCAATTTCAACGTTTCAGAAGAGCTAGCACTTTATGTTTGATTTCTAATACCTTTGATTGACAGCATATATACTTCGTTTATACAAAACTAGCTTTAACCAAAGGTAATTATTTAGAGGAACTCGTTCGTTTGGGGGTCTATTACCTAATATGCGCAATTACGGGGTGAGTAAGCTGCCACGCACACAGAAAAAGCCACAGCTAGCCGCCGCTGCAGCTACAACTGCCAACCGACCACTACAGAAATGACCCCGCCTGGGCTTCCCGAATGCTGCGTGGACCAGTTCCAGTTACTTCAGCATGACCTACGGAAACGTGAGGAAGCCTCAACATCGCTTTCGCCAACGACTACCTGCATGCATATGACGAGACAAGTATCACCTCTTGTAGTGTTCGTTAGGACATTGAACCTGCACTGTGTGCTGAAACTCGGCGTTAGCATAGGCTCACAGCACTCGACTGCGTCTGCGACAAGGGCTGCGAAGGCCTTGCCTTTCTCAGTGACCGCGCTTTGAGGAAATTCTGTGAATGTTTGCACTGTGTGCGCGTTTGTGAGTCTTTCAGATTTGCGTTTCTAGAGTACTGATCGTGTATGTGTGCGTTTTTCTGTGCTGGTGTATTCATTCCTTGTCGTCATTTTCATTCATCAAGCTACCTTGTTTCCAGGCTGACTACTCCGTATCATAAAGGTATTCCTCCCTCCCAGTTTTCCTCGCAGGAGTTACGAAGAAAGCACCCGACAAAAAAAGAAATGCTAGTGAATAGTCCTGTGCGAGTACAGTAAACACTCACATACACGCTGTACCTTTTACAAGTAGTTATAGATTTACCAACCAAGCGGTTGAAAAAGCGTAAGGCGAGCGACACCTGCGACAAAGATTTCCCTCGGTAATGATTACGCACCCTGAAGTATTTCAAATGATTGATGCAACATCACGATCTGAAAACACGCAAACCCAATGATTCAGGACTTCCCTGCAAGCATGCGCTGAAGCAGGCCGAACGCCAAATTTTGTTCGAGCTGAACAGCATTGTAAGCCACACGTGAATTTTCATTTGTCTGGTTATGACCGACTAGTCCACGAGACCGGGTACGGCGCAGGGAATCAGAGCCAGAGATAGCGGCAGCTAAGACAAGTCCGAGGTAAAATAAATAGCTAAGACGGGTGAAATGGCACATGCCGTCACCCCGATTCAAAGACTTTTATTCGCCATCATCATCCCCGTTCAAGGTTTTTTCTGGGCGCTGCCATGCGCCAAAAATACAGCCTTATGGGCTTAGATCTTCTGACCAAAACTGGCAGCCAATCGGAAAAGACTGGGAGCAAGAAGGCCCCCTCCTATCTCTTTATCACCCCTTTCTCCTCTAATCTTTATATCCCCCTACACCTCCTCCCCACCGCACTGGGTTGTATGCAGGTGAGCCCCCAGTTGGGCTCAATAATATCCCTAGTGCACTTCCTTTTCCTTTTCACCCGAACCACCTAAGAAAAAGCAAGGCAGCGATCGGGAAAGTTGCAATCAGTAGTCTATTAAAACTGAAATGCGTGTGAACACAAAAGGAATAATTTTGAATGAATGATTCTTTAAAGATTGACAAATTTGGCAATGTTGTGGGATCACTTTGCATGAAAATACAAAGAGTGAACTCTGCTCTTGTGTTCGGCTTCCTCCATGTGTTCGGCCATGGAGGAAGGAAAAGGTTCTTTCCTCCATGTGTTCGGCGCTGCAGTCGTTTCCGATCATGATTCTATTTAAACTGGAATACTTGTGAACACCGAAACCAATGACAATTTTGAATAAATTATTATTTGAAGATTGAAACATTTGGCAATGTTGTATGATCACTTTGAATTAAAATATAAAGTCGTAACTCTGCTCATGTATTTGGCCGTTCCGGCGCTGCGGTTTGTTTCCGATGTAATTTTTCCATCAACGAGTGCTGGCGGCGAAATCGACGGTGGTTGCGCGTTGTCCGTGTTGTTATTCATGTTTTTTGTGCGATATACCGTCGTAAAATGTGTTCGACCTTTGGGGATAAAGCCTGCTTGCCACTTTGGAAACACGTGAGGTTAAGGATAACCTGAAATACAGCGGTAAACGATCGAAGAACGTTGGCGTTTTCCTGTGCCCGGACAAAGAAGTTCGGTAAATTCTTTTTTTGCTGGACCTTTTCTAGCGCGACTAAGGTTCGGTGCCAGAAACGTGTTATTGGCTTGATTTCTCGTTTCCGCGTCAGTCTCACGCTGTGGTTCGTGCAAGCCAAATGCAGTTTGCTGGCGCTGCTCGATATGTCTAGCGTTGCTGACGGACAGGTGGTGGTCGCAGCGGAGGTCCTTAGGAAGCTTGAAATAATTGCCGGTGCTCTTGATAACATCGTGAGGAATCGATGTGTTTTGTTTCGTATGCGGTTTTTATCGCATTAGGTCTGTTTCTATATGCGGCCGTGCGGTTTCACCGCGCTTTTGTTTTCTTTCGATAGCTGTGGCACTTTGAACAAAGCAAAATACAATGCGCGACTGCTCAACTTATCGGACGTAAAACTTCCTTTGAGAAAAATGGAAACCGAAAATAGTTTGAACATCTTAACTTGGCAGTAAAAGTGTTTTGATATTTTTTATCGTCTTGTTACTGGCTGAAAACCTTTCCTGACCCTTTTTCGCGTTCTCTTTCTTTGGAAACTATTTGTTTTCTTCAAACAGTTTGTAGTTCAGGAGCACCTAGGTGGAGTATATTTCATTGTGCTGTAAACGCTATCTACCCTTACATAGCATTGGTTTTAAGCACCTTTCATCAATTCTGTGGTTAGGTCTTTTAACATAACTGTCTTGATAATAAAACAATCATTGAGTGCGTGTTCTTACTTCTCGGAATGTGTAGTGTACTGTGAGCTTTTAACTTTGGCAGGTAACGACGTTTGTGCTTATGTAACTTTTCTTTGCAACCTTTTCATTTAAAAGTGGCTGGAGCTTCAGGACGGGGGCTGTCTGGCAAGATGAAAATCCATAACAGGTACATACTGCATTATGTGACCGCTATAGGAACCCAGAAATAGAACTCGACCTATAAGTATGCGTTTGAGGAATGTGGGGCCTTTACAGCAGGAATTATGCCCACATAACTTGTGGGAGTTGTTTATTCCTGCATTACCACAGGAATGATAGTAGTAGATAGCCCTTTCAGCGGTAGAATGCTCTGAATGTTTAGGACATTTAAATTATGTGGAATGTACCTTTTTATACGTGCAGAAAGTGAATCCCTGTTTTATATTTTTTTTTGCACACAATGTAGTGCCTGTGCAAGCCAGGTTTTATGGGTGAATAGTCTTCAACATCTGCTTGAGGCTGGGCAGCTGTTATGTCATAATGCTGGTAATGTGAGTAAGCACAAGGTCTTGCAGTGGCAGTACCAGTGCCGCAAGAAGTAATTGGAATGCTGGAGCTGGGGCCAAACTCGGGTCTGTGTAGCTGCACCAGCGGTAACTGACAGCAGCATATCATATATGCATGCATATCGGCCACAATATCCCCTCTATACCTATGGATTCTTCGGTATTACCGTGTCACTGAGTATTATGCATTGGATGTTGGATGCCGCGCCAGTGGAGTGATGGTGCTCTCAGTAGACACTTCTGGCAGCATAGCCTGCATGCTTCCAGTGAATGTGAGCTAGTCAAGCTGAATCTCTTGCAGATACAGGAACGCACTGTTCTTTTCTGTGAATACAGACTCCTGACATCCTTTGGCGCTATCTATGCACTGAATTTGCATGGGTTCTGTGTCAGTGGTCAGTTAATCAGCCGGCTGTTTCGCAATGGGTCAAGCAAACTAAAAAAAAAACAGTGGGAAGGTTATGCTGGGTGTGTGTGCAAGGTCCCGAAGTTATCTGTGAACTTGAGTTGTAAGCTGATCTGTCGATTGAATTTCTTTCCTTTTTTTGCATTCAAGCTCACCCACCCCTTCCTCTGAAATAGGATCATGTCTATGCTACTGAGCTGCACTGTTGGTGGCAACTGGAGTGAGGCATCTTTATTCTTCTTTTCTTTATTGTGACTGCATACTGTGACTGCTCAAAATGCTGTAAGAACAGTGCTTACATTATGCGCACAGGCTCAGTTGTTGTATGAGTTCAAATTCATTTCAACCAAATTACCCGCCGCGGTGGCTCAGTGGCTAAGGCGTTGCGGTGCTGAGCACGAGGTCGCGGGTTCGATTCCCGGCCGGGGCGGCCGTTTTTCTGATGGAGGCGAAAAGCGAAAACTCCTGTGTGTACGAGAATTCAGCACACGTTAAAGATCCCCAGGTGGTCGAAATTAATCCGGAGCCCTCCACTACGGTGCGCCTCATCGCCTGCGTTGCGTCGGCGCGTTAAACCATACAATCAATCAATCATTTCAACCAAATAGATTTCTGTCGCAGCAAAACGAACCGTTATGCTTTCTTTGCCATATTTTGTTTATTCTTGCTCATTAATTAAAAATATATATTTTTTTCATCTATATAAAATGGCTTTAGTGCCTCTAAATGTGTGCAGACAAAAGTTTACATGCTGGGTTCTGTTTTTAAATGAGGCATAGCCACATGCTACTCAAGATCATGAGTTCGCTTTCTCGAATCATAAGAATTGACGATTTCATTCTTTCGGGCCAGTAAAGTGACTGCACATGTTGATGGGGTGGTAATTCTGGCGAGGCATCAACCGCCTGGTCATCATATTGAACATATATTTGGCTAGATAGTGTGCGAAGGATTTGAAAAAAAAACAAATTGTACCAAAACAATGTAAATTAAGTACAGTCAAAAGTTTGGTTTTTTGCATTTACTGTATTCGCAAGCTTGAGACACTGACAGCATAATGCTCCCGCAGCTAGGCTCAGTGGCTAAGGTGTGGTGTTGAGCCCATATATGTAGGTTTGATCTCGGCCGCGGTGGCTGCTTTTCTGATGGAGGCGAAAAGCGAAAACACCCTTGCCTCAAGACTCAGCATAAGTTAAAGTTTCCCAGGTGCTCAAAATTAATCTTGAGCCCTCCACTACTGCACGCCTCATAGCCCATGTGCAGCTTCAGCAAGTTAAACCCTGCCATCAGTCAATCCGACGGCGTAACGCAATCACGTGGTTTTTGTCAGAGCCTTTTGGTGGGATGAGGGGGCAAACGTTGATAGCCCTGGCAAAAAATATGCGTCAATGGTACGGATGGGTAGATGATGATGATGATGATTTATTGATTGATTTATTGATTGATTGAATGTGGGGTTTAACACGTTGACGCAACGCCGGCAATAAGGCACGCCGTAGTGGAGGGCTGCGGATTAATTTTAGCCACCTGGGGATCTTTAAAGTGCGCCGAAATCTCGTACACACGCGCGTTTTTGCTTTTCGCCTCCATCAGAAAAGCGGCCATGGCAGCCGGGAATCGAACCCGCAACCTCATGCTCAGCAGCGCAATGCCTTAGCCACTTAGCCACCGCGGCAGGTACGGATGGGTAGGTTTACCTAAAGTAGCCCATGCTGGCTTTTGCTTTTGCATGGTCTACTAAAGGTAGATATTGGGGCAGAAAGGCAGTGCTCCCTAATGATTTGGCCGCAACCCCCCTGTGTACCAAGCAGGGGTACCTGGAACAGTCCTTCATCATTTTTAATACCTCAAAAGCTTGTCTCTCATTGATGATCGGGCACAAATAAGATTTCGTTTCGTTGTTGCTTATAGTCTTGCTCTTCTGATCAATATCGGTCTAAAAAAAGCACAGAGAACATAGTGTATGCTAATTTTGAATTTTGCCCTTCCAATAATAATGCCTAAGACAACCACGTACCGTGTTTACTGAATTGTAATGTGACCACGATTGTAGCGTGAGGGGTGACTTCATCGCATCCAGAAAGAAAAATTAAAACCACTAAAGTAACTCAAGAGGTAACTTTCTGTCGCGCCAAAAAAAAAAAGCCGCCAAAGTACTCTTGTGATGCTAGGGGAATTATGGAAAGCACATTTATTTTTCAAACACTTTGGCTGGACGCCCATCTTTGACACTTATAACTTCACAGGAAGCCCATCTGTCGAGCGATATCACTTGTTTTGAGCTGTATCAGCTCAACACTGACCGCCAAAAGGCGGTTACACTGTTTGGTGACGAAATCAGCAACACCCTTTTGTAATTCGAAGTGGCAGCTGTAGCAAGGCCCTCGGAAACTTTTTGGGCAGGGTTCGCATGTAAAAAGGCGCTCCCGCAGTAGCTGCCATCCACAGACGGTCGATGTTGACTCTTCGGGGAGCTGCCGAATTGCCGATTTCTTGAGCCATTAAAATAGCATGGGTTATACTGAGTGCAACACGTTGCCGTAACAAGGGAAGCTGAATAGGTGTTGAAACACTTGAGGGCAATGAAAGTTACCTATGCCTCAATACAAAAGTACGGCGCAAAAACAAAGGAAAAACATTGCGCACGCTGTCAACCGCCACAGAAAAAAGCAAGGAAACGGAAAAAGTTCATCTTAGCTTTAATGGACCCGAACAACTCTGACACATCTTGCTGACATAGATTGCAAAATGGTCAAAACTGTAGCCATTGATGACAAATGGGTGCACCATTGCAATTTTAGGCAACTTCAGTTGCGGTATTAGATTGTAACGCGAGAGTCGACTTCAGGTTGCAAAAAGAAAACATGTTATAATCGAATAAATACAGTAAAATTCGTATTTGTATTTAACTATTTCAATTCAATTTAAGAAATGTATGATATTTGTTCACCTCCTATTGTTTTGATTGTTCGGGATACTTGACGATGACAGCATCATGTGACGTTTTCAGACTGCCTAGAGATGAATGAACTCATGTTGCTCATGGCAATTTGCTGAAGCACTGATTGAAATTTTGAAAAACTAGGGAAATTTTGACGCATCAGTTTGGTAGGCGCCCTGACTATAGACCACAATTTTCCAACCTTCCCAGGGTGGCGCCATTTGCCCGGGATTGGTGTGGAGCTGTGCAGGCATTTCCCGGGGGACAGCGGGAGCAGCCACGGCCCCAGCCACATGCCACCAGCCGCATTTTACTGCGTATCGTGTGGCCGATTCTTACACCTAATTTGATTTGAAAATTCGTAAGTTCATATTCAACAGTTTCCAATCCAGTTTAACATTGTAGTAGAAAGTGGGTTAAAGGCGAGGGAAAGCTAGTTGCATGAGAGGATTGCATATGCTGTACACAGGCTGGAATTGGACCATGCTGTGTGGGGTTCTCAACGAATCGCGGAACAGCTATATTTTGCTTTGACAGGCTTTTTCTAGTCAATTGCTGCGCCCTACTCCTAAACCCTACGAATTAGCTGTGCGATCACCTTCCTCGTAAAGCTGAGCTATAGCATTAGAAAAGGGTTGGTTTTTGTTGGTTTTTGTCTCGTCTATAAAATGAACACAGCTAACCTGTAGGTAACAGAAATTAGCGATAGATAATGGGATTGGAATCAATAACTGGGCACTAAAAAAAGCGTACGACAGTGCGTATTGTTGCAAAGATGCTACATTAAAATTAATTTATTGGGTTTGATATTCTACTGGCTGAAACACTCAGGGGCCCCCAAAATCTTAGTTAAGGTTTTATTGCATAACAACCTTGTGTTTATGTTTTTGTGTACTCGTAAACTGTGCAGTGATGCTCGAAGAAGTAGCCTGTGCACATAGTTACTTTCACCTAAGGCATAACGACCTGCAGGATGGAGCAAAAAAAGTCTGGAAAATGCAGGTAGAGCTTTATTCAAGAGGACTGGCATGACAAAATATAGCACTCAACGGCCATGAATCTCAGAAGACAACATGCGGCACGGTGCATTTGCAGCCCGACCACACCATGGGCAAACCCGCCGTGCAAATATTTTTCGCTCACCATGAGTGCGCTCTCTAGGGCACTGTTAATATGTAGGGTGCGGTCTAGTTGAAGAAAATTGTACTTGCCAAAAACTTGATACTGAGATAAATCATCTGGAATGCAATTGAGTAAGCACTGTTTGATGGTAATGAAACTATCGAACCTCATCGCTGCTTTATTTTTATAATGTTTATAGCATTATCGAAAACCGTGAAAGATGCAGCTTCTCGCAGAATTTCACGATGTGTGCTCTGAAATCGAGTCTGCGCTTAAAAACTTCCTTACTTGGGGGCAGCTGGATGAAACATAAATTATAATCATACAAAGAACTAAATATTGCCAATGTAAATTCAACAGAAATTCGTCTTTATTGTCTTTTAAGCAGAATTTATTTATGCTTCCTCAGAAACTTCACTGCAGCGACCAAGCACAAGTTCAGAAGTTCTTGTACTGTATAGACAAGGCTTGCTATACACAAGGCTTGTTCAGTATTTTTAGTATCCTTTACTGTGCAAGTGTCTACCCTCTGTTGTTGGCTAGAAGCTTACTGTGTTAATAACCGTGGAATAGAACAAGCTGACAATGTTCCTGGCAGTGCTGCGGTACTAGCTCAAGAGGCAGCGGCTTTTTTGCCATTCACTATGCCGATGGGGAAAAAGCCATGTGTGCATTTCTCCTGGCAGGCCCCCGGAGACAGTGGGTTGCCTGAAGTAATGAATCAGTGCTGAGGTAGATAACGTTAAGCAATTATCACAATACAGACCTCAATCAAGAGCTTCTAAGAAGTCGAGGTAGGTATCGGTTTGTGAAGGCCCAGTTACAATAGTAGGAAATTGTAGTGCATTTTCTTGCACGAAAGGAAAAAAGTATTTTTAGATGTGATGACATTTCTCAGAAGATTTTGCTCTAGGAGCTTGTAGGCATTTTGCTTGCACACGGTGGTGCGTGCATGCTTCCCAGCTTTGGGCTAGTGCATGGGCCGCCGCTATCCTGTGAGCACCGCAGCAAATACGTGAATATTGCTGACTTCTTTTACCCCATGGCGAACACAGTACACTGCTAACCTTTAAATGGAGGTTGCAAACCTTCCTTAGAAAGCTAATATAAAAAAAGAAACATTCGAGGAAGCCATGTTTCTGCAGTACAAATAAACCGCTGTTTTGAAGGCAGTAAAGATGATGCTGAGTGAAACACTGCGGCGAATAGTTTGTTCTTCACAAACAGTATTTCTGGTAGAGAAGTTCAGAATGCAGCCTGGCTGTAATTTTTGAGCAGTCGTAGTTATTAAGAAAAAAGCCGTGGCTTTCTACAATGCTGTGAACCTCTTTAAAATAAGTCGTCAGTGAGCTTGGAAAGTGCTGTACTGCTAAACAGTGAGTAGTCAAATGCATTCACGCATTTTTTTTTGGCAGAAAGTAGTTTTTCTACCTTTAGTTGTAAGACAACCGCGGGTGGCTATAGTTAGCAACTACTGATACCCCTCCTCACACCCCCCTACACACACATAGGCACCTGCACGCTGCAATTTCTGTGGCTGCAAAGCTCGGTGTGAGCGTACTGAGTTTGTTCCCTGCCATTTCCGTAGCCTCATCAATATTGGGGTAGCAGAGTTTTACCATCTAGGCAACTGACCATTCATAGCCGTGGTGCAAAAAAATTGGGCCTGTTTGTTTCTTATTGTGTGTGCCTTTTTTTTTGAGGTTCAACTTTGTGAGGGCACCTACGCGCAGAAATTTGCGGCGTGTGCTTCTTGCAATACCCTCGCTTTGTTACACAAGACTAAAGAGGAAATGCGGTACTATGCCGTAATTGAGACAACTGAAGTAAAGCCAACGGTATGTAGGCTGTATAAAGTGCAACAATATAAGTACGAGGTCCAGGTTTTGTATTTTCATGATAGAAGCATTCCTTTCCCGTCATTCGCACAAACCTTTTTACTCAGTGGCTGCTATGAGGCTTTTTGATCTTAGTGATTATTCGAATAAATACTAATGTACTGCAGCACGGCTGAGATGCACTGCTGTAATTTGATAAAGTTACCGGTAGGGAAATGTAGTATGATGCCTATTAATGACAGAACTGTATCAATAAGTGTACTCAAAATACACATTTCATGGGCTTTGTTTTTCCAAATGAGAGATTGAAATGGCCTATTTTAACACACACTTCAGTTGGTTATGTAATGAGTAAAACTCGCCTGCTAGTTTCCCACAGTGGACTGGGACACTTATACCCTAGTTACAAGGGCACAGTTACCCCCCTAACGATGGTTAACGCAAACTGAGCTTGGCCACCTCAGTTCGGTCACGCTAACCGCAGTTGCCGCTGCCGCAGTGTTAAAAAATCGCACAATTCAGTTTGCATGCAAGTGGCGGCACATCAGCGTAGTTGAAAAAAATGACCTGGCGCTCGCAAAAGACAAAGGCCTCAAATAGCGGAGCCCCGAAGCTGCCAGCTGACCCCAAAGGAGCTTGTGCTCATTGCGTCGCTCTCGCAGTCGGCATGACCACGCGTGAGCAGCAGCTCGTTTCCCGGTCCACCCGATCAACTATAAGAAACGCCTAAATTTGTAAATTCCGCTGATCGTTCGCCAAAAAAATAGACAAAGCAGGCAATCATGAAGCGTTTTCAGCACTCGGAAACGATCTGCGCGCACGTCGGCCGTTCCTACAAACACGCCGGCGCATCTGTCCACACGGCACTGAAAGTGGCTCGAACCAGCCCAGACTACGGCAGCAACAGCTTGTCTCCCCTCTTCGAAATCAATCTGATCGCGGAAAAGAAGTTCCACATGCGACAAAGTTGATATTATAAATGTAAAAAATTGGGATATGTATTGTAATTCGCAGTTGTAGAGATAGCACCGGTCAAATATCGACCACGATCCTCAGTTCGCAACACCGAACCGACCCGAGAACAAGCCGGTCGCGAGCTGCTGGGGAAGCCCCTTTTTCGCCGTGCGCGAGTGCGTCGCGTTTGGGTCTGAAGCAACTGTTTAAGGATATTTTTTGTCTACACTGCTTCGGCTTTTGTTTTTATCGTGAGATTAAAAGTTTGTTACTTTATTTTTATTACGCTCACAACCAAGTGACCACTGTCGACACACTTGGAATTTCGCATGTAACAGCCAAAGCCGCAGTTTGCGATAAGTGCGGTTAAAATTTAGTAACCACCGTTAAATGTAACTACAGTTACTTCCGCCATGTAACCTAGGGTATTAATCTCAATTAAGGGATGGTGTGGGGACAATCAAAATATTTGAATATTAAAACAGTTGTGTTGACTTTTTGCCAGAACTTCTAGGGCTCCATGTCAAAATTAACAATATTTTCTAATGATAACATGAAGGACAAACAGCTGCAATGCAGTTGCATAAGGAGAGCAGCATAAAATGAAGGAAAGCTGTTTTGCAAATGGTAGGATGTTGTACCATTCTTTGGATGGCTCTTCAACTGCATGGCAGCTTTTAAAGTTGAAAGAATTATCGGCAAATCATGTAAATCATGCCTGGCATTCCCTTGGAACTCCCTGAGGGTTCAGGTGAGCCTCAGTTGCCTGCTTCTAAAGCAAATATATCATTTTGCACTTAAAACACTGATCAGCTCCACAAGGTATGATAAGCGATTCCCAAGATTTGGTTTCATCACAATGGTGTGGAATCTAGTTTGCTGACTGCCCATTTTTTTGCTGCTGCCTTCCAGTGTGTCACAGGGCCCTTGCCACATTATAGTGTGGGGAATAGTGAAAACTTCAATCTGCCCCTTAAAGGAGTGCTGGCACAACATTTCAAAGCACAGATGACTACACAAAAAGCTTTCTTTTTAAATAGAGATACCTCTCAGGAAGGTCAACCTGTAACTGTTCGGTAGAACATATTTTAAGTCAGTTTTAATATGTGCATGCTCGAAAAAGTTAAGGATGGATTTCCTTTCAACATCGACATCAGTGTGATGCCATGTGTGCCTCTCCCCAAACTGCCTATGTCAGAGCTCCCATGACGTATCCAAGGTGGCCTACTCTGCCTGATCCTCCTGAGAAAACGCAGATCCTTCAGTGATGGAGCCAGTGTTTTCTATTGAACACAATTGTCGCGAGTCATGAGCTACTGCCCAGTCTTTAACAAAATGTCTGCTGTCGTCTTGGGTGAAAAGGAAGGAAATGCCCAAAACAGGCAACACAAAAGACAAAGAAATAAGTAGAAAAAACAGCACTTGTGTTTTTCCTCATTACTTTGTCTGATGTATCTCGCCCATTTTGCAGTCTCGTCTTTTTCCACTTAGAATCAACTTGCCCTAGCCTCAACCCTAGCATGGGCCCTTCATGGGCCCTTCATTGAAATTACGAAGGGTTTAATGGGTTTGTATGCTTGCGTGATGCATACAAAGGAGAGATCTTACTTATTTTCATTCACTTCAAATTGAACAAGCAGTGACAGATGAAAACTTTGCAACTTTTGCTGAATAGCAGGGGTCAGCAAGCTTTTCAGGCGGAGAGCCGGGTTTAATGCAATGGACACGGAGGGGGCTGGAGGGCACATTGGTTGGGAGGGGAGGGGCTTTGCAGGAAAATAAATTTTGGGGGGGAAATTGAAAGCAGTGTACAAAACTATAATAGCGATCCTTATCATGTTTATTTTCAGCACGAATGTCACGAGCTTTCATGCCGGTTGAGGTCAAAACTGCCATGTCGGCCTTCAGGTAGAAAGTGACAGAGGAGAAGGGGTCTACCATTGTGCCGGGGGCCACATAATACTGCCCCATGGGCTGCGGGTTGCCAACCCCTGATTTATAGCATTTTCGTATATCGTCTGAACATGAAGCACCGGACAACCTAAGGTTGTCAGTTCGTGATGCCTTCACTTGTGACAGGGATGGGTGGCATCTATGGAAACTTTCTGGGTGTTGCAAACAACGTGAGAAGATTGACAAGCATGCTCTTATTACGTTGCTACACTTTTGAGAGGGAACCCCCGTGTCAGAGGACCTGTTTACAGACTAGTTTCTTGGTGCTAACAAATTCCAAAATTTTTATGGCTGCTGCGAAGATCTTAAAGAAAGAAATGTTTTTACAATTTTGTTACAGTTTCTGACCCCGCTCAAGCATTCAAAATGCTTGCCCGGTTTTCTATTTGTTTTGGTTGCTTGTCCATTTTTCATTTGCAAAGTACCGTAGATTATGTGTGGTCTTTTTTTTTGCAGTGCCTGGCATGAGCATCTTACTACTGATCCTGCCACAAACGCTGTGGATGAGAGTGGGCGAAATCTGCGTCACTGCTGCTAATCTCGCAAGGTTTGTGGGATTTCTGCATCTTAAAATCGAAGAAATTGACATGCCGTTTATTAGGCCTTAGACAATACCTGCCGTTAATAGTTACTGGTGGGTTCTTTGGCATAGCCATGACGCACAGTGTGATTGCTTTGTGTTTAAGGTTATTTCATCCCTTCTTTCAAGCTTAGAAAGATGTGTTTGGCGAGTTGGTGCATCTTAACGAAACTTGAACTTGGTGCGAAATATTGACAATCACAGAAAGTAGCTGGTGCGAACAGGCAATGACTAGCAACTAACTTTTAGGCAGCGTAAGACCACATAATTGCAGCCCAAAGTTATGTGGCTCCACTTGCATGCAAAAAAAATTGTGATAAGGGAAGTTCACAGCCTAATAAATACGCTCTTTCATATGAAGACCCGTTGAAATGTCACTGACACAATCGCATCCGTTCTTTTCTATGTGGTAAGCTTCCTGTATCTCCCTTCCTCATGTACCACTGCACCTGGACAATTTTCATTTGCTTTTTAGGAGCGTCATGCATGCACTTGCAGAGCTATGGATGGGGTGATGCCCACTTGTGCAGTTCTCAACTGAGAGGTTATGTTCATGTTCACGCAATTGCACGTTCACACACCTTCCAGAGTGACCAATGCAGACCTTTCGACATGAAAGAGGTATCTCATAAGCAATGTCCCTTCTTAGCAACTTGCGTAGGCATTGGTGTGCTTTTTCTCACACCCTTGCCTATCAAAGGGACCCGCAGCACTTACCCTCGACTACTCGGAATGTATTTTGGGGTAAAGTCTATTGTCCCAGCAATCACCTCCCACAAGAATCATGAAAATCTGTTCGCTATGATGGAAGGTACGTGCGATGCAAGATCGCACATATTCATACCCTCTAACTCATTGCGGACAAGTAGGACAACGCGATGAAAGCTGCATTCTCTCTCCCGGAGAAGGGGGTGACTCGCGGTGTTCTCTTCGGGGGCCTTCGATATATCACAGGCTGGTGAGTTTTCTCCATAACGTGGAGGGGTGTATTTCCGGTCTGGAGCAACAAAAAATGCAGTCCTGGTTACCTGCGCGCAAGTGCGCACTCAAGCTTTTTGAAGCAATAAAAGTTTGTTTTCAAGCGGTCTGATTGAAAGGGAAGTATTGAGTTTCCACTCGCACTTCGTGCACACTCAAAGCAAAAGAAACGCTTGAGACTGTTCGTACACGTTCAGGCGTAGAAGAGATTGGTGCACAGCGCCGATGGCGGCAGACCGTTACAAACAACCAATAAGACAGTATGTAAATATGTAATTTTGGGGGTGCCAGTGGTGCATAAATAAATGAGAAAATTGAAGAGAGTGCGGTTGGTACTTCGGCGTCTTTTACAGTGAATTGCGTGCTTGCTGCTTTGTGTGCACGTGTAATATTTCGCTCGGGTATTCTTCGCAGTGTAATCGAAACATCACGTAGTTTGTTTACTGCTCAAAGCAAGTTGCAGGGTCCCTTTCATCTTGCTTACACTGCGGGCGCACATTCCTGTATGCTTGAAAAGTGGTGAAAACAGCACTTCAACTCGTGTCATTCATTACCATTCTTATAGTATGGGACATTATTTGAAGCTGTGACGCAACTTCACGGTGTTTATTTTCCCGCTCCTTTTCAGTGTTACTGTTCGCATTTTCAGTTCTCTTTTTAGTCTATGTGCTGCTGCTAACACAAATGACTGCAGGAATTGCAATTCTTTTATCCTGACAATCTGCACGCCGAAGCAATCCTTAACTTTGTGGAGGCATGACTTGCACTGGTTGGCAGAGATATGGAGTCCAGTACCCCTTTGCGCAAGAAAAAATATGGTGTTAGTGCAGCGACACGCATTTGAAGCAAACGCAGGAGGCTTACCCCATAAGAAAAAAATATGATTGTGTCAAGAGGCCTGTTTACCGGAGAGATTAAGTATGCAGAAGAGCGTATTGATTAAGAAGAGTGGAAACTTTCCTTATGACACTTCATTTATGCATGTGCATCCATGTACCTCTGGTTGTGTTCTTGCATTGAATTATAGTTGATAGTCTGTGCCAGTCCTTGTCAGGTACTCACTCTCTGTGGTTGTCAATATTTTGCTGTGTTTACAAGGGTTGTTTCAAGCCACTTTTGCGCTCACTGCTAGACACAGGTAATGCAAATATTCATAGGCAGCATTGTTCAAATAAAGCGTTGGCACTAGCAGGATTCTGTGTATATGAAAAGGCAGGATTAGGGCACAGTGAAAGAAAGGGAAGTTTGGTTTCAAATCGAATGTCATCAAATGTGAAGCTCATGGAAATGTAAAGGGGTTGTGAAGAGAAAATCTATTTGTCTTTTCTTAATTTTGTCTACTTGAGTGACCTTTTAAGAACATAAATCCAAAATATTTTCACAATTCATTGCTTCTGGAAATTAGGAGACAACTTCTAAATTCTTGTTTTGAGGTGCATCGCAAGCGACTATGCGCACATCGCCAGTTGGCAGTGCAACTAGCAATGACGTCACAGTAAAAACAGTCAAAAGTTAAATACTCTTTGTGTATATTGTTCTGTACAACTGCAAACCCAATATTTTAAAAATAATGCACTCTTTATTCGTTAGCAAACCAGTTTTCTATTGACGTGACCGGTGTCACGACCGCTTCTGTTGTGTGGCAACCATTGTAACAGAACTCAGACATAGCCTCCTGTAGAGGCTATGACTCAGACCGACTGGCTGTTTGTACGATTTGTAGCCAGTTTCCCCGCTGAAGTTCACGTTTTGGTGCATTCTCTTCGGAATCGTACCTGTTTTATATCAAATAGCAAAAAATCGTCAAAGCAAAAAAGAGTGCCCCATGTGCGATTTGAACTTGAGGCTGCCGGGCCAGTCCAACATTACGGCAAGCCTGCATTGATGACAGACACTTTACCCACTACCTTATCGACGAAAGAAGCGCGCGCGACAGAAAACTGCAGCATAAAAGCCGCTTCACATTTGTAACCCAGCACTCATGTGTGCTTTCATAAATTCTAGTCAACTTAGAGCTTTCACCGCCAACTTAGTGTTGAGCGTTTCTGCAGTGAGCAAAAGGGGAGCATACCAAATCCACGAAACACAGTTAACACCATTATGTATTGCAGGAAACAGAAAAGCAATCGAACTGCATGATGGTGGGACTCAGCGCGGTGTCCCTGCTTCTCGCTAGTTATTTTCGTGCTTGATGAGTAAATAACAAGTTGGTTTTAAATTTCCACTACTCGAAGTTCCTTCGATGAACGCCCTGGGTAGTAAATTCTCATTTTAAGCTTTTGGTCATTTATCGCCTCAGGTCGGAGGTTTCACGTTCGTGCAACTCACATTACAGGCTGCGTGAGACAGACGTGTATAGTTTAGACTCGTGCGAAACAGCGTAAACAGTTTACAAATACCCAGTTTACTTTCAACCTGCTTACCTCTGCCTGCGTCACTCACCTGCATTGTTAACTGAAAGTTCGACCATGTTGATCAGTCGCATCGGAGATCAAACATCTCCCGTTCAGTTCCAAGGTGAATTTCATTATGGTGCAGATTTATCTGACCCTTTGCGAGCCCGCTCTGAGCTGGCATATGCAGACAAGGGAGAACTGTGATTGGCTTCTTACCAAGACGTCACTTCACGAGTTGAGGAGGAAAGCCTCGGTGAAACATTAACTGCATTTCTTTCCTATTTGCGAATATTGGGCAGCAGAACAGTTATGCATTGTTTATTAAGGTTCCACAGTTATAAGTACCCACACAACACAACTTTTTTAGAAAATGTCTTCACGACTTCTTTAATATGCTTCTGCTGGAAGCACTATGCAGTTCTGATCTTGAGGCTGTTGCTTTGTTTGTGTAATTTCAGGACCAGAGAATTTACCACTCATAAAACACTGCTTCGTACTAGATCTACTAGGCCTGAATAAAAGTGGAGGGACATGTGGGCAACTTCTCCAAGTCATCCCGTTACACTTTGGGTTATTCATGTAAGCGGCCAAAAACACATGAAGTACATAGGGGGTCAGTACAGATATTAAATAATTTAGCCTTTGAGTTTAACTAAATTGACTTGAAGAGGCAGTGTAAATAACTTGGCTTTTCATAAATCTTATAATTATTGCCACTAAAGGAGTGAACTACACGTTTTCAGTGCCTTCTCCATCACCTTGAGCAAAAAAAAATCAAGCTTAACTTCATGTCTGGAAATTGCAGTTGAATATTCTACCAGCTGCATCATCATAGCAGACTTCCCAGTGAACATTTTGCTTTTGCTGTTTCCTTTGCACTGCCCAGCAGTTAACCCTTTAAGGGTCCAATTTTTTTGCCAAATGCGACCCCCACGATTTTTTTTATTGCTGATTCAAATTCTTCGGATGAATCTATTTCGAGATAAAAATTATAGTAATTTTTAAGGTGACCATAAAGTGACAAAAATTAATTTATTTTGTTACATATATGTGGTTTATTCATGAAAAACACAAGATAAAACCAAATAAAAACGAGAGAGTAACAAGCCGGCACCTTTTGAGTGAATCAAAATCAGATAGACATCAGTTTCGCGAGTGCAAGAAGCGGGAAGCGCCCGGAGGACAATACCAAAACCAGCCGCTGCACCCGCGCTGGCGTGCGCGGCCGGATGGGGGAGCGATAGACAGCGCACCGCTCATAAAATACAAAAAAGGAGAAAAGAGCGTCATCAGTTTCGCAGGCGACCTTGGTCTGTAGCACGCACACGAAGCACACACGCACACGAATTTGAAATAGCTTGCGCTCTCTGTCCCAATTCCTGTTTACACCGAATTTGGTGTCAGTACAGTGGCACGTTAGCTTATGGGAGCAGAGTGCCTCTACGGTCAAAAATTACTTTAACAGCCTTCATTGTACTGTCACGGAACCAATTGCCCAGCTCTCTTTAATATTGCAGCAAGCTTGCATAGTTGGAATAGCTGAATAAACTTTTTTCCCTGAACCAACAGTCTACAATTTGAAGCTGTGGCAGTTGTGCTCAAAAAGGATTAAAGTTTCTTCACAATGAAGTAATGCAGTTTACCTTTAAAATATTGAGTTGGAGCGTATGTTGCCTTTTGGAGTTGCGGTTGCTTTGTTAACTGCAAATAAGGCACAGTCATTGCAAGCGTAAATTAATTTGTAGCACTGTCTTGCTTGTTGTTGAGGCCAGCAAACAAGTCATTGTCAGTGAGCTCATGTCAGTATAGACTATTTGTGTACCGAATGAAACGTTCTGGCAGCAGCCACTGAACTGTGGGAAAGAGCCTAGCTGTGCATCATGAGTAATGGTTATGGATAAAGCATGGTATAAATTTAGAAACTCTCAGCTTTGTCTTGACTCAGTGAGGCTGGGGAGCCCGGTCTGCTAAAACATTGTGACTATTGTTACTTTGTATTATTTTCTCTGTACTGGTTCACTTTTTGAACCAGCACGTTTGAACGAGTTGTATCTTTGAAAAATGGCTGTGGGCCATACATTGTTTGAACTACCTCTAAAGGTTGTTGAAATTCTTTGTAACTAGACAACAGGTACTGGTAAATCGAGATTCATGGTAAATGTTCTTTCTGGAATTTTTGCATTCTTGAAGGGACCTGCAGCACTTACCATTGACTACTTGGAATGTATTTTGGGTTAAAATAAAGCCTGTGTCCCAGCAATCTCCTCCCACAAGAATTATGAAAATCTGTTCGCTATAACCGAAACTACACGCGATGGGCAATCGTGCAAAATTGTTTCCTCTCAACTCAAACGCAGACAACGCGACGAAAGCTGCACGCTCTCTGCCAGAGTGAGGGCGGCTCGCGGCATTTTCTTTGGGTGCCTTCACTATATCACAGGCCGGGGAGTTTTCTTCGTTTCTCCGCAATGTGGAAGGATATTTCCGGTGTGGTGACACAAAAAAGCAGGCATTGCAGCCTGCTCAAAAGTGCGCACTCAGGCTGGTAGGACATTTTTTAAAGCAATGAACGTTTGTTGTCCAGTTGCTTCGTTGAAAGGGGAGTATTCAGTCCATCACTCAAACTCCGCGCACTCAAAGCACAAAAGAAACCCCAAAACTATGCATACAGGTTCAGGCTTAGAAGAGTTTGGTATGCAGCGCCGATGACGGTAGATCGTCGCAGGAAATGCGAGAAATAAGCCGCGAAGTTGACCAGCAGTAGCTAATAGCACAGCCATGGCGGCAATGACGTCGTTTAGGCCATACCAGGGGTGCATAATGAGGAAAATTGAAACCGCGGTTGGTTTTTCTACGTCTTTCACAGTGATTTGCACGCCCACGGCCTCACGTGTATGTGTAATATTTGGCTCAGGTATCCCTGGCAGTGTAATATAAACGTCGCGCAGGTTCAGTTCCACTGCTCAGAGTGTTGCGGGGTCCCTTTAAAGCAAGATGCTTTCCACATCTGTAGTTTAAATATCTGTAGGGGCATCGAGCTGCCTTGCAGAGTTTGGGGACTGTGGGCAGTGTTATAACTCGTCCTTTTTTTTCTTTTTGTTCCCTGCTGCAGGCACTCCTGAGCATGGCAGCTGTGGTTTACATTGGAGCAAAGCAGCTGTACTCTGTCCATGACCACCATAGCGGTCGCATCAAATGGAAGCAGTATCACTGTATGGGCAGCAGTTCAGGGAATAAATCTGCCCTACCTTTTGTAATAAACAGTCTTTGTCAATTGCTGAATTAAATTTTTTCTTAAAAGCACGAATGATTGCTGTTACAGGTTATAAATTCTGCACTTGGCTGTATAAACAGCTTGGCTATACTTATTCTAGGGCTGGATGAGAGCTGCAACACAATTAAAACCCCTGCTGCAGTGGAACGGCCGGACGAGTAAGTTGCACGGCTAAAGTTAAACTATGGCTGAGGAGCTATGGTTTGACAGCCGTCCTCCTGGCTAGGATGAATAGCCGTCGTCTGTGAAAGTTGAACGGCCGTGGGTTGTTAACGGTTGAACAGCCGTCGGCCAACAAAGGAACGGCAGGACGGCGGCGAAGTCTGGCGGCCGAAGGGCGGTTGTAGGCCCCTTGTCGATGCGTTGGTCAGAGGTGAGCGGCTGTTCAGCTCACACCAGGGAACTTTCAGCACATGGCCAAGGCCCACTTTTGAGTATGGGCTTTGCTCTCTCATGGGGGAATGGCCGTGCAGAAATTACCTGGCCAGAGATGGACAGCTCATGCTTAGCCGTACATGTGTGGGCTGCTTGGGATGGCATCTTACTTATTGCACAACACATTATTCAATACAAAATTCTAAAGTCCGTCACATATACTGATTCCTTAAGCGTTGGGCGCACATTGGCATCACAGAAGTCATGCAAAAAAATTGTCAGTATGGTTCTTAATACTATCATGTCTTTATATGCCAAAAAACTCGTTCTGATCTAATGTTGGCACAGCAACCTTAGGTCACAAATTTGACCCCTTCGTAAGAAATGGCAAGCACAATGGAAAGAACAGAGTGACAACAAACTACAATATAGCCAAACTTTGGGCGGTACACAACTGACTCATACAACAGACACACCTAAGTGACCTTAGCGAGGTGGCGGATAGGCCACAAACATGCAACACACTCGCACGTGTGACTGAATCTCCAAGATGCGTGTGCAGCGGGTGCAGAGAGGGCCTATCCACAATCCTTATACTGATACTGTACAAAGTAATAGAAACAAGCCACAGGCACTTTGTTCCCTTTGAAGAAAACAATCGCCACTACAGCCATCGTACCTTTTATGGGAGGACCCTACAATCATCTACAAGCATACTTTTATATTTGTTAGCAATGTCAAGTTTTCATACTGCAATACATACCATGCATGGTAAAACCTTGCAAGTAAAACCATACCAGTCATATTCTTTGCCATTTCACGTTTATTTTACTTCAACGTCTTACACTTACTATCCCTGCACGGGGCACCTTGAGTGTTCATGGTGATTGTGAGCAGCAACACCGCAGACCTGGAGCTCCCAAAATAAGCCATGTCCAACCATGGCGAGGTGTTTAAAGGTGAAGGGTAGAAGCCGTAAACGGTGCCCGTCAGAGCCTTGGTCAAGCTCCGGCCGATGGGCTTCCTGCCTGTCTACCAGGCAAGGAGCTCCGGACCTCTTTGACTATCAGGGTAAGGTCAAAGGAGAAAGTACCCCCGTCTCCCTGCTTTTATACTATGCTTTATGGTATTGTTTAAACCCCCCCCAACCGTGATCGGCCCCCTAAAACGGGCCGCACCGAAGTATCATTTCCTCCATTGCCATCTTTGACATTTCCTGAACCAGATAATTTTTCTCGATTTCTTGTGATGGAATCGCTCAATCCAACCCACCCTCTTGCATCTCAGTCAGTCTTCTTGATTGCCAAGTATTTTGAAGCCATAATAGGAAAATCGTATAAGTGCAAAAGACAAAGGTCTGGTGAACTCCAAATCAAAATAAATGACAAACAGCAGTCTGCAAAGCTTCTAGCTCAGACTAGACTGGCTGATCTCAACATCAGGGTCACACCCCATCGGAGCCTCAACAGCTCGCAGGGTGTGATATCCGAGACAGATCTCTTAAACGAAACAGATGCGGATCTCCTTGCCGGCTTGAATGATCACGGCGTCACTGCCGTGAGACGCATCACTATGCGCAGAGACGACAAGGAGATTCCCACCAAGCACATTATCTTTACTTTTGACCCCGCAGTACTCCCACAACACATAAATGCAGGTTTTATCCGTTGCTTCATCTGTCCGTACATCCCGAACGCGCGGCGCTGTTTGAAGTGCCAGCGGTTCGGGCATGGCACAAACTCTTGCCGTGGCCGAACGACGTGTGCGAAATGCGCGGCGCATGATCATCCAAGCGACAATTGTCCATCCGATACCCTGTCTTGTGTGAAATGTGGCGGGCCGCATGCAGCGTACTCCCGCAAGTGTGAAAAGTTCCAACTGGAGAAAAAGATAATCAACATCAAGGTAACTGAGAACATCACCTTCCTGGAGGCGCGAAAGAGATTCGCCTCTTTCCCCCTGGGGAGGTACGCTGACGCGGCTCGCCGGGGGGCGGAGCGGCGTCTGGTGTCCACAGGGACCCAGTTCAGCGAGTCTGACCTGGTCCCGCCTCCACCCCCGCTGGGTTGCCTCACGCAGCCCAACTCGGCACCACGGCACTTGCTGAGGCAGCAGCGGTTGTGGTGCAAACCACTTCTGTTGGGACCGGTGCCGCTCCCACCTCCGTCTCCGCGTCCTCCAGTGCGTTGGAGGGTACCGAGGTGATGGACACCACGGGCACCGCATCGGCTCCCACCGCCACCGCACCGCCCGTGCCACTTTTGGCGTCCCCGACGCCCTCGGAGGTGTAGGCTCAAACGAAGGGCTCCCGAAGTGGGGCCAAGTCCGGGGTACCCGGCCCGTCGGGCACCCCTCGGACATCCGACGTCGATATGAATGTCGGGCCGTTCCTGTCTGCAACGCAGCGCAAGGAGCGGCCTCCGACGCCCAAGCCTGCAGCAGAAAGGCCCAGAACGCCAAATCCTAGAGTAACAGCCCCGAAAGACACATGAACACACATACGCACAGACTTCAGTTGTTCTTAAATCTCCATAATGGGAAGAGAAACTATTACTCAATGAAACTGTAGAGGCCTCATTAAAAATCTTGATGATGTCCATAAAATATTGAATTCAAACCAGCCAACTCTGATGTGTCTTCAGGAGATGCATTTGGATCCCAATCACGCAAATTTCTTAAATAGGTACAAGGTATTCAGAAAGGATAGGGTTGGCTGCACACACGCTTCGGGCGGTGTAGCCATAATAGACCGGAAATCCCTAGCATGCCACCCTATCGCTCTCAACACCGTCCTTGAGGCTGTAGCAATACGCACAATAATTTTTAATAGGTTGATAACGGTATGCTCCATTTACATTCGTCCTTATTATGCACTTTCGAGCTCTGACTTGGAGGCGCTGGTCCACCAGCTGCCGGAACCGTACATCCTAACAGGCGACCTTAATGCACACAACTCTCTTTGGGGCTCCTCCAGAACGGATGCCCGAGGTCGCCTGATAGAGAAATTTCTTACATCTTCAGGAACACGCCTTTTCAACAAAAACCAGCCTACATACCATAACTTAGGACATAATACCTACTCACATCTCGACTTGGCTATTGGTTCTGCAATTCTCTTTCCATGTCTTGAGTGGGGCGTGGGCACTGACCCATATGGTAGTGACCACTTCCCCACTTACCTACAATATATAGGTAAAGGCCCATGCAGTCCATCTTCCCATAAAAGGTTTAATGAATCAAAAGCAAACTGGAGCACATTCACACAAACATTTCTACTACACCACACATCCATAAAACACCTTCAAGTGGAGGAAGCAGCCCAACTCGTCACGGCGCACATCCTCGACGCTGCCGAAAAGTCCATTCCCCACGCCTCCAGCGCTCCGCGTAACCAAAGGAGGCCGTGGTGGAATGAGGACTGTAGGCGGGCGCGAGAGGCCCAGAATAAGGCGTGGGGTGTCTTCGCCGGTACCCCACGTCAGATAACCTCATTTCTTTTAAACGGGCAAAGGCTTTTAAGAGAGAGTTGGTGCTTTTAAGAGAGAGAAAAGGCTTTTAAGAGAGAGAGAAAAGAGAGAGTTGGCGCACCTTCCTCACTTCCATCAACTCCCACAGAGACACGCGAAAAGTATGGACACGAATACGTAAACTAAAAGGACAGCTAGCACTTCAGCCTGCCCCTGGTTAGTACAACAGGGGACACACTGGAAGACCAGGCTAACACACTCGCACAACACTTCCAACACGTGTCCAGCTCAGCACACTACACTAATACTTTCATGCAACACAAAACATATGCAGAAAAGAAGCCCTTACGAGAGAAGAACAAGTCCAATTCTGCTTACAACTCTGAATTCACACTTCATGAGCTGAAGGTTGCTCTTTCCACGTGTAAGCCCTCAGCTCCAGGGGCAGACAGCATTACATACACCATGATACAACACCTACACGCAGACACTCTTGAGACACTCCTTCACCTCTATAACAGAATATGGCTTTCGGAGCAGCTTCCAAGTTCTTGGAAGGAGGCCATAGTTGTGGCCTTCTTGAAGGAGGGGAAGGACCCTTTCCTCTCCCGCAAGTTATCGTCCCATCGCCCTGACAAGCTGCCTCTGTAAGCTCCTCGAGAAGATGATAAACCGTAGGCTCGTGTACTTTCTAGAGTACAACGGTCTTCTCGAGGGCTGCCAGGCAGGCTTCAGGGTGGGGCGATCTACCAATGATCAACTTCTTGCACTAGAATCCTACATAAAAGATGCATTTGTCCATAACAAGTTCTGCCTTACTGTATTTTTCGATATTAAAAAAGCTTATGATACAGCCTGGCGCTACGGCATACTCAGAGACCTTAAGTCATTTGGTGTCTCTGGCAACTTGATGAACACTCTTTGTAGTTATTTGGACGAACGAACCTTGCGAGTGAGGGTTGGTGGTGCACTCTCCACTGTATATTTGATGGAAAATGGTGTGCCGCAAGGTGGAGTTCTATGCTGCACCTTATTTGTAGTTAAGATGAACTCCCTCCGAAAGGCATTGCCGCCGACCATTTCCTGTTCCATCTATGTAGGCGATGTGCAAATATCTTTTAACTCCTCTAACCTGTCAATATGCGAATGTCAAGTACAGCTCGGTGTTAAGAAACTTGCTGGCTGGGCGGCCCTTAACGGGTTTAAACTGAACCCGGCCAAGAGTACTTCTGTTGTGTTTTCCCGCAACCGCGGGATTAACACCGACCCTGAGATTACGCTTATCCGTGCACCTATTACTGTTAAACGGTGTCATATTTTTTTAGGTGTCATATTTTTTTAGGTGTCATATTTAGTGTCATATTTAAGTTTTTAGGTGTCATATTTGACGAAAAGCTCACGTTCATTCCACACATCAAAGCACTTAAACAAAAATTCCTCAAAACACTAAACATTCTCAAGGTCCTCTCCCACCAATCCTATGGTGCAGACAAAGAACTGCTTCTTGGGGTCTTTACCGCGTTAGTCGGGTCTCGATTAGACTACAACAGTGTCGTGTATGGGTCGGAATCGAAAACAACCCTAAAAAGTCTTGATCCAATACTCCACTTGGGTCTGCGCCTTGTGTCGGGTGCTTTCCGGACTAGCCCGGCCCAGAGTCTATATGTTGAATGTAATAAGTGGTGCCTTGAGTACCAACGAATGTATGTGGACTTTCTCTACGCTTTCAAAATTTTATCTTTGAATAACCATCCTTTTAAACCTGTTTTTAATGATACATCCACATCGCCACTGGTTGTAAATCGCCCGTCTGATCCTTTGCCATTCTCGCTTAGAGTGAGACAGGAAGCTTCAAATTTCGACATCTGCTTTTTAGACATTTACACATCTTCTTTTACTGACGTCTTACCATCCTGGCAGCTTCAACCTGTGTGTTGTGACTTGTCTTTCACGAATATTGATAAAAACAGGGTACCACAAACTGCAATTTTGCAGCACTTCTGGTACCTCCAGTACAAGTATCAATATGCAGAGTTTTAAAGTGATGCATCAAAAACTGCAACCATAGTGTCTTGTGCTGCTCATGGACCAAACTTTGATGCATGCAGAACCATGAGCACATACACCACAATTTACTCAGCTGAAGCATATGGCATCTTACTCATTGCACAATACATTCTTAAACACAAAATCTTGAAGTCCATCATATATACAGATTCCTTGAGCGTTGTGCGCGCATTGGCATCATACAAGCCATTAGAAAAACATAATTGTTCATATGGTTTTCAACACTATTTTGTCTATATATGCCCAAAAACTTGTTCTGGTGTTGTGCTGGGTTCCAGGCCATGCTGGGATTGCTGGCAATGAGGTGGCGGATCAGAACGCCGCAGTTGCTGCACTTTGGAACACAGTATATATAACAATGCTACCACAGAGTGACCTTAAGCCACAAATTCGACAACACCTTCGTAGGAAATGGCACGCACAGTGGAATGAACGGACAGATGACAAACTACACGTAATAAAGCCACCCTTCGACGATACAACAACTGACTCACACAACAGACACACGGAAGTCGCCTTGGGTAGACTGCGGATAGGGCACACCCATGCGACGCACTCGTATCTGCTGACAGGATCATCTAGACCCCAGTGCAGCAGGTGCGGAGAGGCCCTATCTGTAGTGCACATACTAATCCCATGCAAGGAACTTCACACAACACGGCACAAACACTTCAGAGAACTCTACAGACAACATATTCCCCTACATCCGTCGTTTTTTCTAGGTGATGATGCCATTGTTTCCGTGAAACGTGTGTTTGAGTTTTTGTCAGAAGTCAAGTTTTTAAACCTATCATGCATAATAAAATCTGGCCCTATACACCAGTCATGCTCATTGTCGTTTTGTGATTTTACTTTTGTTTTTGCTGAGTTTACTTAGTGTTTAAGGTTTCACCCCTCATATATGACTATTATTTTGGCGCTCTTTGCCCCAGTTGGCCTTGCGCCATAAACATCCAACCATCATCATGATCTTACACTTACTCCCCGCACGGGGCACCTTGAGCAATCTTGGTGACGGTACTGGCGATACCGCGGACCCCGAGCCCCCAAACATACGCTGGATCCAACCGTGGCAATGTGTTTATAGGTGAAGGGTTAGAAGCCGTGAACGGTGGCCGTCGGAGCCCAGGTCAAGCTCCGGCGGATGGGCTCCCTGTCTGTTCACCAGGCAGGGAGCTCCGGGACCTCTTTGGCTACCAGGGTAAGGTCAAAGGAGAAAGTACCCCCGTCTCCCTGCTTTCCAATGTGTCATATGGCATTTTCCAAACCCCCCCAAACGTGATCGGCCCCCTAAAAGGGGCCGCACCGAAGTTTCGTACCCACCTCTTTCAACAACTGTCTTGTCAACAACCGCGAATAACTATGCTCGCTTTCTTGTGATTGAGTCTGCTGACTCAGCACGACCTGTCGCTTCCATGTCCGTATTCTTGATCTCTAAATTTCTGCAAAGCACCATAGGTGGCAAATATCAAGCTAAAAAGCTCAGGACCGGAGAAATCCTGGTAGAAGTCAATGTTGAACAACAAGCCCGCACTCTTCTTGCACAAACCCGCATCCAAGATCTCGACATCAGGGTCACGCCACACAGGAGCCTGAACAGCTCTCAGGGTGTGATTTCTGAGACAGATCTCCTGACGGAAACAGATGCCGACCTTCTCGAAGGTTTAAAGAATCAGGGCGTCACAGCTGTGCGGCGCATCAGGATGCGCAGGGACGACAAGATAATCCCCACCAAACACATCATCCCGACCTTTGACCGCTCGGCACTTCCACAACATATAAATGCAGGCTTCATCCGATGCTCCATTCGACCTTACATTCCGAACCTGCGCCACTGCTTCAAGTGCCAGCGGTTCGGGCACAGTACAAACTCTTGCCGTGGCCGAATGACTTGTGCAAAATGCGCCGCGTACGATCACCCCAGTGACAACTGCCCATCCGACACCCTCACGTGTGTGAACTGCGGGGGGCCGCATGCAGCGTACTCCCGCAAATGTGAAAAATTTCACACAGAGAAAAAGATCATCAACATCAAGATAACTGAGAACATCACTTTCCCAGAGGCGCGAAAGAGGTTCGCCTCTTTCCCCCTGGGGAGGTACGCCGACGCGGCTCGCCGGGTGGCGGAGCGGCGTCTGGTGTCTACAGGGACCCAGTTCAGTGAGTCTGACCTGGTCCCTCCCCCGCCGCCCCCCCCTGGGGTGCCTCAGGCAGCCCAATCTGTCGCCACGCCGCTTGCTGAGTCAGCAGCGGTTGTGGTGACAACCTCTTCTGTAGGGACCGGTGCCGCTCCCGCCTCCGCCTGCCCGTCCTCCAGTGCGTTGGAGGCTACCGAGGTGATGGACACCACGGGCCCCGGATCGGCTCCCACCGCCACCGCACCGCCTGTGCCACTTTTGGCGTCCCCGACGCCCGCGGCGGTGGCGGCTCAAATGAAGGGCTCCCGAATGGGGGCCAAGTCCGGGGGGCCCGGTCCGTCGGGCACCTCTCGGACATCCGACGATGAGATGGATGTCGGGCCGTTCCTGCCTGCAACGCAGCGCAAGGAGCGGCCTCCGACGCCCAAGGCAGCAGCAGAAAGGCCCAAAAAGCCAAATCCTAGAGTAACAGCCCCGAAAGACACATGAACACAAATACACACAGACTTCAGTAGCTTCTAAATCTTCATAATGGGAAGAGAAAATATTAGTCAATGGAACTGTAGAGGCCTCATTAAAATCTTGATGATGTCCATGAGATATTGCATTCGAACCAGCCAAGTGTGATGTGTCTTCAGGAGACGCATTTGAATCCCAATCACACAAAATTCTTAAATAGGTACATGGTATTCAGAAAGGATAGGGTTGGCTGCACAAACTCTTCGGGTGGTGTAGCCATAATCGCCCGGAAATCCCTAGCATGCCACCCTATCACTCTCAACACCGTCCTTGAGGCTGTAGCAATACGCACAATAATTTTTAATAGATTGGTAACGGTATGCTCAATTTACATTCGTCCTGATTATGCACTTTCGAGCTCTGACTTCGAGGCGCTGGTCGACCAGCTGCCTGAACCGTACATCCTAACAGGCGACCTTAATGCACACAACTCTCTTTGGGGCTCCTCCAGAACGGATGCCCGAGGTCGCCTGATAGAGAAATTTCTTACATCTTCAGGAGCATGCCTTTTCAACAAAAAGCAGCCTACGTACCATAACTTAGGACATAATACATACTCACATCTCGACTTGGCTATTGGTTCCGCAGTTCTCTTTCCATGTCTTGAGTAGGGTGTGGGCACAGACCCATATGGTAGTGATCATTTCCCCACTTCCCTAACATATATAGGTAAAGGCCCATGCAGTCCATCTTCCCATTACAGGTTTAATGAATCAAAACCAAACTGGAGTATATTCACAGAAACATCTAAACTACACCACACAACCATAGAACACCTACACGTAGAGGAAGCATCCCAACTCATCACGGCACACATCCGCGACGCTGCCGAAAAATCCATTCCCCACGCCTCCAGCGCTCCGCGCAACCAAAGGAGGCCGTGGTGGAATGAGGACTGTAGGCGGGCGCGAGAGGCCCAGAACAAGGCGTGGGGTGTCCTTCGCCGGTACCCCACATCAGATAATCTCATTTCGTTTAACGGGCCAAGGCTTTTGGGAAGCGAGTGCGCCGTGAGGCGAAAAGGGAGAGTTGGCGCACCTTCCTCACTTCCATCAACTCCTACACTGACACGCGAAAAGTATGGACACGAATACATAAACTAAAAGGACAACAGACACACAGCCTGCCCCTGGTTAGTACAACAGGGGACACACTGGAAGACCAGGCTGACGCGCTCGCACAACACTTCCAACATGTGTCCAGTTCAGCGCACTACACCAACACTTTCATAAAACACAAAACATCCTGTGAGAAGAAGTCCTTACGAGACAGTAATAAGTCGACCTCCTCTTATAACACCTCCTTCTCACTGCATGAGCTGAAGATCGCACTTAGTACTTGTAAACCTTCAGCTCCAGGCGCAGACAACATTACATACACTATGATTCAACACTTGCACACAGACACACTTGAAACCCTCCTTCACCTCTACAACAAAATATTTCTTTCGGGGCACCTCCCAGGGTCATGGAGGGAGGCCATTGTAGTGGCCTTTCTGAAAGAAGGAAAGGACCCTTCCTCTCCCGCAAGTTATCGTCCCATCGCCCTCACAAGCTGCCTGTGTAAGCTGTTCGAGAAGATGATCAATAGGAGACTCATGTACTTCTTAGAGTACAATGGTCTTCTCGACAGCTGCCAGGCTGGCTTCAGGGCTGGGAGATCCACCAATGATCAACTGGTTGCATTGGAAACATATATAAAAGATGCCTTCATTCATAAGCAGTATTGTATAACAGTCTTCTTCGATATGGAGAAGGCCTATGACACGGCCTGGCGGTACGGCATCTTGTGTGACCTCAAGTCGTTTGGTGTTTCCGGCAACATGCTGAACACGCTCAGTAGCTACATGACGGAAAGGACCTTTCGAGTGAGGGTTGGCAGTGCCCTTTCGAATGTATACGTGCAGGAAAATGGCGTCCCTCAAGGCGGTGTCTTGAGCTGCACACTGTTTATTGTTAAGATGAACTCACTTCGGAAGGCACTGCCACTTACCATTTCCTGTTCTATATATGTAGATTACATTCAAATATCTTTTAAGTCCTGTAACTTTTCAGTTTGTGAACGCCAAGTCCAGCTTGGGGTGAACCAACTTGATGGCTGGGCGGACACAAACGGTTTTAAACCGAACCTGGAAAGAGTACTTGTGTTCTGTTCTCCCGCAAGCGCGGGATTAAGGCAGACCCGGAGATCACCCTTCATCGCGCTTCTATCCCTGTAAAAAAGGAGCACAAGTTTTTAGGTGTCATATTTGACGAAAAACTCACGTTCATTTCACAAATCAAACAACTTAAACATAAATGCCTGAAAACACTAAACATTCTCAAAGTCCTCTCCCACCAGTCCTATGGTGCAGACAAAGAACTCCTTCTTCGCGTTTTTACCGCCTTAGTCGGGTCTCGGCTAGACTACGGTAGTGTTGTGTATGGGTCGGCATCAAAAACAGCACTAAAAATGCTTGACCCAGTTCTCCATTTGGGCCTGCGCCTTGCGTGTGGGGCTTTCCGCGCTAGCCCGGCCCAGAGTCTGTACGCTGAAAGTAACAAATGGTGCCTGGAACATCAAAAAATGTACATAGATTTATTATATGCTTTTAAGGTCTCATCATTCAATAACCATCCTTTTAAACCTGTCCTCAACGATACATATACAACCCAGCTATTCTCAAATCGTCCATCTGTTCCTTTTCCCTACTCTCTGAGGGTGAGAGATGAAGCTTCAGGTCTTTCCGTTGGGTTTTTAGATGTCTGTACATCTTCATCATTTTCTGACGTTATACCACCATGGCAACTGCAGCCTGTTTGTTGTGATGTTTCATTTGTGAAAATAGATAAAAAACGGGTTCCGAGAGCTGCGATTCTGCAGCATTTCTTGTCGCTTCAGGATAAATATAAATGTGCCGAATTCTACAGCGATGCCCCGAAAACTTCAATTACAATGTCGTGCGCCGCTCATGGCCCCAACTTTATTGCTTGCAGAACCATGAGCGTACACACCACTATTTTCTCTGCAGAAGCATATGGCATTTTACTCATCGTTCAGCACATTCTTAAAAAACGAATTCTTAAGTCCGTCATCTTCACAGACTCTTTGAGCCTTGTACGTGCATTGTCTTCACACAGACCCAAGAAAAACCACATTGTCGATCTTGTCTTTAATTTCATAATGTCTATATATGCAAAAAATTTTCAACTAATCCTTACTGGGTTCTAGGCCATGCTGGAATCGCGGGGAATGAGACCGCAGATAAAATGGCCGCCACTGCTGCACTTGCAAGCACAGTGGACATAACAACAATACTCTACACTGACCTCAAGCCACACATCCGACAACACCTTCGCAAAACATGGCAAGCCGACTGGAATACACAGACAGACAACAAGTTACACATAGTAAAGCCACACTTAGGACAATACACTAGTGACTCACACAACAGATTCATCGAAGTTGCCCTAGGTAGATTACGGATAGGCCACACACACGCGACACACTCCCATCTGCTCACCGGATCACCAAGACCCCTGTGTAGCAGGTGTGGGGAGGGCCTATCCGTACTTCACATCCTCATTACATGCAAAGCACTCCAGACAACAAGACGCAAGCACTTCCCACAACTCTACAGACAACACATTCCACTACACCCAGCACTCTTTCTAGCTGATGATCCCGTGATTCCTGTGCAACGCACTTTTAAGTTTCTCAGTGACATCAAGTTTTTACATCTCATTTCCTATCACCAGGGCCGGATTAAGGTGGGGGCTACGGGGGCTGCAGCCCCGGGCCCCCAGCTGTCAGGGGCCCCGCTCGATCAAGTGAAAAAAAAAAAAAATCTTGACTGGCCGCATTGAAAGTTGAAGGTAGGAGCTTCAATATCATCTTCACACCGAAGCTCACTAACTCGTGACACGTGGGCAGGAGTGGGGGGCCCCTGACATTATGGTTGACAATCTTCGAGTCCGTTTCAATTTAATTAAGTTATTCCTACTCCTCTTCCTTGTTTTCACGAGGTTTATGAGAAGACATCTTGGACCAAAAGTAGGGGGTACACAACTTGACCGGGCCTAAGAAGCCACATAAAAAAGGCCCCGAGCGCGGCTCCGGTCCTTTTCGGCAAAGGTCGTTTCGGTAGTCTTTTCGGTACACGGATATCGAAGTACGCGGACGTTTCGGCGCGCGCACGTTCCCGTATAAGAAAGGGTCCGACATGCGAATAATGAAGTAATGTCTGGAGAACATTGTAAATTGTTTAAGCCTGAGGGATGTTATATGTAATTATTGACAACTTAAGCACTGACCTACGGGCTCATTCACAGTTTCTCCTACAAATTATCATGTTTAGCGTTTGACAAGGAAGTTCAATGCGATGACGACCCGTTCAATAAAGCTAATGGATTAGTTGAATCGCATAAGCGTGATTGATATCGACTCGATATTTCTCGATGAATGGTCAGAGTACTTATATATGGTTATTTAAATGATCAAAGGTGTGGGCAGCGGGGTCGTTCGGCTTCAGCCCGCGCCTCTGTCAGTGCGGTCCCAAGGGGGGGCGAAGGGGGCGGTCGCCCCCCCCCAAAGAGGTCCTCAGTTTCTTATTTTTAGTTTTTTTAAGCATTCCACTTGCGCGATGTTAAATCCCAGCGGGTTGCACCACATACGCGCACACGCCTCCATGGTTATCACCACTTCAGCAGAATTGGCGCAAGGAGGGGAGCGATTCTTTATTCGCCTCGCCCCCCCCCCCCCCCGCCGCCCCCCAAAAAATCGCCCCCCCCAAAACCAATCTCTGGGACCGCTACTGGCCTTTGTGCTGTAGCCTCTGCAGGCTGTCTGAGCAACAAGCGTTGCGGAAGCTACATGCCCGCGTGACTCCATTCGTAGCGTAATCCTCTAGGCGCCACTCCGTGTGGACGAAGAGGCCGCTGGGCCAGCCCGACCCTAGCGGCTCCCTTAGAGATGGGGAATCAGCAGGCCTGGGGGGTGTGAAGAGCTCAAGCTTGGACGCCAAACAAAGCAGCAACAATGTCTGTTCTGTTGTTTTTCGGGATGACTTAAGCTATGTCCACTTAAAAACGCGTCCTGCGTGCGGCCCCTTCGATGCCGTCTTGAAAATGGACCTCCGCCGTGACTCGGGGATGGTAAGCTGTTTGTCCCCGTGGGCGCTTTTCGCTTTGGAATGAGCCTGCGGTCGGCGCGGACCAAAGGGCGGCCCGCAGTTCTTGTCCCGCTTGGTCGTGGCGTCACGAGGAGAGGAACCCCCGAAGGAGCGCGGGAAAACAGTGGACGCGGCCGACGTGTTGAGGACTCGAAAACGAGAGGTCCACCTATACCCGCCTCCGTCGTAGACCGCAAATCTAGGCGAGAAGCTTTAGCGTGTTTCCACTGCCAGTTACGACCGAACAACGAGCCGACCGATCGATAACGAACTACTGATTGCTAGAACTGTTACACGGCACCAACGGGAGCAGCAGCGCGGGGGTGAGCAGAGACATTCTATCCCTATTAAACTGTTGTCTGATGCCATCTCTCGTGCTGACCTGTCGCTCTCAAACACGAAGGGGACCCGTTAATGTGTAACGGCTTGCCGACTAGCAAGACTATCACAGCTGCGCAACAGGAGTTCATCGCCGTAGAAAGTTCGATGGCTATGCGCAAACCCACGCACGAAGCGGACCGCTCCCCAGCCCAAAAAGCGACATTTTTTCTGCTTATCGTCTTTGTGCTAATCCTGCTGCGATAGGAAGTTTGCGTTGCGTGACATGTCCAGGCCCCCCTCTCCTTCCGCACCCCGCCCCCCAAACTTCTTTCAAAGGCGGCGCGTGTTCTAACTGCCACGTGCTTTCTCGTCTGGGCGGGCAACCTACAAGATTTTGGCCCGTAAGCCGTGGCAGCGAACTGTTTGGCAGATGTCTGTGAGTGACAGCTGCCTGCGCGGACTTTGACCCCTCCCATATATGCAGGTGGAGAACTTTACAATAAAACAAAAACCTTACAGGCTAAATAAAGTATGCTTCTTGTGAGAAAATACTCTTCTGTACCGTGTCGTGTGCAGGTGGACACAGCGCTTTGACTAATTGTGAATCTGTGATGGACCGGAAATCAAACCATACTAACTTTTACGTCTGATAAAATCCGTTATATATTACTAGGCATCAAGCCAAGAAATTAGTTCCCGAAAAGCGTAAAATTATGTATAATTTATCACTGCTCAGAGAGCATAACATGGGCTTCGAAAATTTTCGCATATTAAAGCGTAATCATTATCATAATAATAATATTAATAATAATCGTCATCATAATCATCATCATCATTAGGGCCCCAAGGATGCAGTAGCCCCGGGCCCCAAAGTTTCCTAATCCGGCACTGCCTATCACGCGTAGTTTTTTAAAGCTTTATTTCATGCCACGCACCATCACAACCTGGCCCTTTACACCAGCCATCCTCACTGTCTTTTATTGATTTTACTTTTGTTCTTGCTTACTGATATCAGTGTCTAAGTTCTCACCTCTCATATTTAACCACTGTTTTGTCGCTCTTTGCCCTAGTTGGCCTTGCGCCATTAACATCCAACCATCATCATCATCATCATCATCTTACACTTACTATCACTTCACCTGATAAAAGAACTCTTCCTTTCGGCACTTTGCCCTTAGTCCGCCTTTCGTACTAAAACCTAACCACCACCTTCATCATACGCCTAAATCACGCAATTGTGGAAAATAACGGGCAGGTCTTTTTTCTGCCTATTAGCAAACCACATAGCAGGCAAATTTCATCATCATCATAATTTATTTTATGCTTAAGGAACTCTCTTGGGGCAATACAAAAGAGGGGAGAACAATCAAAGTACAAATGGCAATGAAAATACAGTTCATGGTTACAGTTTTTGAAATACCAAAACAATACAGGTAGCAAGGAAATAACAAAAAAGAACATGTAAAACTAACTACTTACCACTGAATTCGCAATTTAAAAAAATACAAGCAGCAGGAACCAAGCCAAAAAATGATTAACAGCGATTAGAGTCAAGGTTGCCTAATGATAAATTTCTAAATTTAAAAGCAACTTGTTTTCACACAATAACCTCCATCAATTCGTTTCACTCTTCAAAAGACTTAGGCAGAAATGAGTTGTTAAGAGCATTACCAGAGCCAAACACACGCTGAATACTCATGAAAATAATAAGCGGCGAGTGGGCTGTGTCGGTGAGAAAAGTTGTAGTATTGTTTGTGAAAAAGGTAAGAAAAAATTTTGCGTGGTGCGGACAAAAGAGGGAGAACGGGGTATAATTTTATTTGCCTGAAGATAGCTCGTTTGTCGTAATTTGAGGGGATGAATCTGGCGGCACAATTTTGGCCGGATGCAAGAATGTTAATTAGATATATCTAATGAGGGCCCCAAATTCAATATGCGTATTCTATTTTAGTACGAAGAAAGTTTCAAACACCAATTTACGAAGGATTGCAGGTGATAATGATAATGACATCCTCAGACAGCCAAAAGTTTTTGAGGCATCGGCAGCCAGTTTGGTAATATGCTAGGTCCAGGTTATTTGCTTGTAAAAACAACGCCCAGGTATCGGTAAGAATCGAGTTGCGATGACCCTGCTGAGTTTATTGAATGTGGATGGATGACGTTATCGTGTTTTTTGTGAGACAGGCATTAACTTGCATTTGATAATATTCGGCCTCATTATCCAGTGAGCCAACCAGTTATCTACTGGTCCACTTATCCGGTTATCCACTATCCATTATCCACTGAGCCAACCAGATCCCAGTTGAAAGCACGTTTACCAACACGGGCTCAATCGGGAGAGCTTCTGTCACAGATAAAAATCGCGCTGGAAAATATGTCTGCACAAGCTATTTGTGTGCGAAGTAACTGAAATAAATAAACCCCTACTTGGCTAACATGGCGAATCTTGCGATTGTAACTAAAGTACACTACCGGAATCCGGGGAAGCACACTGCAGCATGCAGGATCTACCACACCGATGCCTTTTTTAGTATTCCTATATCAAAAAATGTCCATCACCAAACGAATGAGAGAAAGCTGATCTTTCGCCTAATGACTGCAAAGTGCCTCGAAATATCACTTAACAAAGAGCAGTGTCATAGAGCTTCTGGAGTTAAAAAAAACACCATTGCGAGAAACTGTTTATAGATGAATACTTTTTTATCTACGATATTAGGGCGACGACTTTTGCCGTTGGTAGATACCACCACCCTGCATCCAGACAGGTTGCTATCAGAAAGCACATTGCACTCGAGAAAGTACAAATCTCTTGTGTTTCATGTTGTAAAAGATCTTGCGCAGTCCGTTTGTCGGGCAATGGAGCGAAGGGTTGCAGGGGAGCAATCCTCTTTCCGCCCATTTCTGTAATGTACTAAATAGCCAATATCAAAACCATTGTAATTTGCCCCTAAGGCCATATTTTCTTGCCCTATAGGTGGAGGAGTGTTTAAAGTGAGTCTGCGTGTATCCGTCTTAGCATAGCGTGTGCTACGTTGCTTGCGCCTGCAGGACAAAAGCTTAAACGTGCTTAAAGCAGCTTTCAATTGACGAAGCCATAATCGATGGCGGTAGGAAGTCTGTGATTTGGTTTTGCGGCGTAGGGCATTTGCTTCACAGACCGTGTTCTGTTTCATGAATGTTATGGCGTGTCAATAACGTGCTGTACACGTGTTGGAAGTGTTGTGCGAGTGTGTTAGCCTGATCTCTCAGTGCCTCTCATGTGGGGATGACGACGGGTAGGCTGTTTGTTTGTTGCCCTTTCAGCGTTTGTATTACTGTCCATACTTTGCGTGCGTCTTTGTATGAATATATTGACGCTACCAAGAAGCTCTAAATTTGAAGTTTTGCCGCATGGAGCACACGCTTACCAAAATCCTTTGCCCTTTTCAACAAAATTAGGGTGTCCGACTTTGCGTATTGACGGTGGTTTGGACGCCGCAGGCTGTATATTAAGCGTTATTGCAAGAGGTAGGCTCCGAAGTCCATTTTAGGGTGCCCGACAAACAAGCTCCTGGCGGTAACACCCTTTCTGATACCCTTTTTTTCACCCGCCAGTTGTGCCTTTTGTTGTAAAACCACAGTAGCCACAGACGATTAGGTGATCCTGGGAACCACGGCGTCTCTTTTTTCGTCCTTTTGCACTGCGCTCTCAGGTGTACTGGGTGCCAGGGACCTAGAGCGAGGAGGAGCATCGTCAGTCATAATGGTGCCCATGTCCGCTGGAGCTGCTGTAGGCTTTCCCTGCGGTGTGACGGTGCTGTAGGTTGTTGTAGGCAACTCAAGTTGTGCGGAATCGGGCCCACATAAGTTTTTGACATTTGGGTTGCAACAGAAACCAGATGCTGGTCTGCCGCAAAGCAACATCGTCGGCGTACCTTGCAGGAGGGAAGAACGAAACATCTTTCCCGCATCTGTGACACGTTTCACGAGTAAAGAACCAAACCTATTTCGCGCATCTCGGAAGGTGGGGTTTTTCTTGGCCAACTTTACGTCGACTTTTTATCACGATGAAACGTTTCACAAGAGTATGAGCACACTGGGTATTGTAACTGTTCGTTTGGGGAGGTGAAGTTGGTTTTGCACAGTTGTCCGTTTGATTATCATGCAGGCTGCATTTCGCACGCGTTGTTCTGCCTCGACTGGATTTCCGCCATGCCCAAAAATATGGCGCGTAAAATAGAGCCTCGGGGGGGGGACTCTGAGGCCGAACAGAAGAACGAAACAAGTGCACGTGTATTTGTTCGGGGAGTGTGCATCACTCAAGAGTATGAATTTCCGTGTTCGGTGTCTACTTCTTCATTTTCTATTTGAAGAAATAGAACGCCCACCTGCTTGCTTCGGCCGTTTAGGCCTTACAACACATCATCTTCTGTACCTTCCATACAATCCGGCTAAAATACCACACCATGTGAGTGGTTGATGCTGCAATGGGATTTGACTCTGATATCCAGATCTGCCGTGAGGGTTCTGGAAAAGAGTTATGTGGGTTTCTGCTGCGTGTGGACTGTAACTAGTGTTTTGCCGGTGTTGGTCATTTCATCATCGTATGTCTTGCCAAGCACACTTTTAAGGACCGTAGTCAAGAAGTAGAGATGGGAGAGAAACAGGCTTTTTTTCAAAAGATTCAACTACTCTAAAACGGGGCTAGTTGTCGGGTTTTTGAAGAGTCACGGTTACATAGAATACTTAGATTGTGACACTTATTCAAAGCGATCGTGTTTAGAGCTGGTTTTCTATTTATCATACTGCACAAAAAGATCAGAGAACAGGAGTTCTTTCTTTTCTTCTTTTCCCTGAAGACCAGAGAGGTCCTGGAGGTCTTTGCTTAGTGAACAGCACAAGAATCCATTGGCGGGACTTGGACAAGGACTTAAAAAATCACCTTTTGAGGTTTCTACCCTTCTCCTTAAAATCATTTTCACGGTTGGGTGCAGCATTCGAATAGGGTTTTGGGGTTCATGGTGTCGCTAATATGGTCATCTTCAATATACAGGGTGCCCGTTACGGCCAACGGGTGAAACATTACTAGACCGTACAAGTAATATTCATGCGGCTTTCGAGAAACCAACCCAGAATGTTCATCTGCATCAGCGAAAGTACCATGGAGGTCACTTTCACACCATGGGTTAATTACGGAGGACAGATGTTGCAGCAAAAAAACCGCGATTCTTCATATGAGCGTATATGGTTCCTATGCTGTTAACTGATGTAATGAATGTTGCACTTGGGTAATTCTGACAGTGCGGAGAAAAAGAAAAAAATATGCAGAGCATTAGGGAAGCAAACACTGGCAAGGACGTTAAACCTTATGTTATTCTTTGGGGAACATTACTCCTAAAAAATTGCCTTCGGCCAAACAGGTTTGACCAAGCTATGTGGTTTTGCGGTCAATGATTACAACAAACCTTCAAATAAATTTTATGAGCGATTTTGATTATGAAGAAAAATCAGATCTTGCATTAGGGGAAGTGCAGAAGTTAGGCAATTTGAGAACTGGCTCATTCCAGAGGAGAACAGTTACAAAGAAATCGCGCGAATTTCTGTATTGAGGAGAAAACTAGGCTGATGGTATTGAGTAAATAAAAAAAAAAACTCCATTTGACTAAGTATTTGACTTTCTGGTGTAAAGGAAAAGAGCGTAATCTTCAGGAAAAGTAAAGTTAGCAATTTTAGCTGCACTTGCTTTTTCGGGAGAAACCAATTTATGTAATGGCATACCACTTTCTGTACTCCATAAGCTGTAACATGTTCGCAGTGTGAACTGGAGTCTTATCGGTGACGGTGCACATCTGATGCATCTCACGAGGTAATGGTATCATCAGCGATCAGATGGTGGTGGACATAAGTCTGCCATTGTCCTGTAGCGATTCGCTGCCACTGAGCATCCGTTTGCACCGTGTCTGAACCTGCGGCACAAATGACACGTCTTTCGTATCTGCCAAGGACGGAGGAAGCGTGGCTGGGGAAAAGGGGAAAGTGTAAGGGAGAAGGCCTCGCCGTAAATGTAGGGTGAAATTCTGAGGAGGAGGAGGTGAGACAAACTGAGCCGTTGCGTCGCGCTTGGAGATGACGCTTTAGTTGGAGTGCTTGGACATGACGCTGCAGTACTCCACCTCAGCCTTTTGCCAGGATCTTTTCAATTCTTTCAGCTGGGAGTGCCTCGTTAGCTCTAGGCGTTACGCGGACATTGTCGCCGTTGCGTTCGCAGTCTTGAAAGCCCTTTCTGGGGTGTCAAAGTTTGGTGCAATAAAACTTTTCATTTGAAGGAAAAGGTCCAACTTTGCATGAGGGGAAGCACACAGTGGTAGGCAACTTTACCATTGGCTCATTTGGGAGGGGTGGGCATTACAGAACAAAGCACGATTACTTATAAGGGCATATAAACTGAGGTGATGCTCAGTGAATGAATTTAAAATCTTTTGGAATAATCGTGAGACTTTCCAAAGAAACTGACGAAGAGCGGGATCCGTGTCAGGGGAAGCCCACTGTGGTAGGTAATGCTTACGAGAATGGCTTCTTCGCGAGTAGTGCATTTACAGAGAAAGTCGGGTACTGCTAACAGAGTTGTGCAACTTATGCGGGCGCCTGCTCACTAAGTTGTAGAAAGTTTCGTGTGGCTTCTATATTCGAGTTTCTAGAATGAAATAAAAACTGGCATAGGTTGAAGCACTGAGTTATAGGAAATTTTCGCACTTGTTTGTTCAGGAGCAAGGCTGTTACTGAACCAAACGCGGTCACGTAGTGGGTCAGAAAGGCTCCTAAGATGTCGCGTGGCTGAAATAGGGAAAGTCATTTTGTATAATCAATTGTTTGTCCAGAATGAAGGTAAAAACGTGATTGCTGTCTGGAAAAGCACACAGCTTTAGGCAATCGTAAAAAGACTTCCGCTTTCGGGAGGTGCGCAGTGTGTAAGAAAGCACGGTGCCCACCAAACCACTAACATCTCTGCGACGTCTCAAAAAGACCCGAACGTCTACGTCCCAGCAGTATCTCTATTATACACCCGTACGTCGTGCAATATTTTTATAAACATTTTTGGATGTTGAGATAACGTTGCTTGTACCTTAATGTCGGACGTTCTTTCAACTATGCTAAAGACGTTCAATCGACGTTGCTGCGGCTTCAATTGTGGGCAGTATTTAGCATATTTTACTGACGTTGTTCAGATGTTCCTGGTACGTCCATTTTTATTTGTGCATGTCTATCGCAGTTACATTTATTTTAGCGATATCTGCTATACTTTTTCTCAAATTCCCCGCAGGGGCACTGTTTTTAAGTTACCGATGGGCTTTGTACGTGTTTTGTATGGTTTTGTACCCAGGTGCTTTGTGGAAGTTTTGATTTACACCAATATTGCTTTTCTGGAAATATAATATTGCAGGACATAATAAATAAATTAGACTCAGCACAAGCCTGAACAAAATTTGACGCCCATAGGAGTTTTTTTCAGGGAAACCACCACTTTACTTGCTCATTGTACCTTCTTAATGAAAATAAAATGCTGACCTGACAAATCGTTGGCCGCACTGTTTAGCCACATATGTTAACCAAAGAATTTCTTCACCTTCTACCGATGGTGAAAGGCTGGAGGAACAGGAGAGCTGGGGGGCTGTCCCCCGGTCACTTTACTCACCGCACGGACATCTTACCCCGCATTGGTAGAAGAGGCGCCAATAGCCCTAGCCCGTATCACCAAGCTGACACTACACAAGAAAAACACTTATTCCAACACGGCCATTAATAACTTCATTCGTGGTAGCATTTCGGCTACAGCACTCAAGATTCTCCAAAATCCCCATACTCAACCACTCGACATCGTACGGACTCCGGCACCACAGGGGTGGGAGGCAACTAGGCGGCTCTCAAAGAAGCACAACAACAAAACAGCCATGCTGGACTCGCTCCTGCTCTCTCACACAGCGCTCGGCCGGGACGCGATCGTCTGCTCTCATATGAAAAAGCGACGGAGCATTATCGCCTCTCTCGCCGCCGTTTTCCCACTGCCCACACGTCCCTCACCAACGCTCAGAAGCGTCTATGGTCACTCCTTTAGACCTCCCTCGCCTGTCAATCCGTCCTCCACAAGACCTACTCCTCTGAGTTCCCTGCGCCCAACTGTCCCCTCTGTGACTCCCTAGACGCACTAAGCCATGGCATGTGGGCCTGTCCTCTTAGCCCGTTCCACCCAATTTTTAGCGTCGAGCAGTGGGAGTACGCACTCGGCTGCTCGCAACCGGGTACGCAGCTACTTCTAGTTGACCGAGTTACCACTGTCGCCGCCAGCCTTCGGCCGGCAGTCATCTAGCGTTCTTACTCAATTTGCTTGGAAAATAAAGTGATTTTGTTCTCTTTCTCACTCCCTTCGTCGGAGAACCAGCTGTTGCACTTGACAGATTTCCTAACTTGCCCCTGAAAGCTCTTTATCAGTGGCCGGCCGGCATTGTTTCGTCCGTTGGCCTAAACATATTTAACGAGGTGCACCGTTTAGCATGTGCTCGAAACGGCGGCTACCGGGTTCGCGAACTCGCGTCTGCAGCACCAGCTGTTCGGTGCTACCTACTTTCAGTGCGATCGTACGTGAACCGGCGAGTAGGACACCACGTGAGAGATCGCGTCACAAACGCTTGGCAGAGTGTTCTAGAAGGGCAAGTTGGATGATGCCCGGTGCTCGTCCCTAGGCGCATTCTCACGTACACTCGGTTTTTTCTTTATTTTTTGTGTACCCCTCACATGGCGTAAGCCCATGCACAACCCTGGATGATGCTGGGCGCTCCTCACGTGGTTCACGCTCACATGCGCTTGTTATTTTGCGTTCAGTATTTTTTTTATTGTGAGACCCTCACGTGGCGGAAGGCCATGAAAGCCTGTGTGAAGCCATGCGCTCTTCACAAAATGCGCGCTTTTGTGCGCGCGGAATTTTTTTGGTATTTTTTCACTTGCAACCAAGGCTTTAAGAAAAAGTCCGGCACTAAAAAGATCCGACATTTGAGTAAAGATTTTCAAAAAGCCTTTTTAATGTCCTTCAATGTTTTTTCTGTAAAAAAATGCTTTGCCATGTTTTGAAAGAAATTATAGCAACACGCAGCCCAACATACGGGCTCGAAGACAGGTGAAATACCCCGTTTGGAAAAGGCATCGCTGAATTTAAAAATTAGCAGACCTTCAAGGCTTGCAGTTACTCTACGATTTTGTAACTTCAGAGTATTTATGATTCGTTGGAGTTAATTTTATTCCTCATCTTTACTATCCCACTTCTGGGGCATCATAATTATTGCCACTACTTTGAAAAGCTCAATGTCCTTGTACAAATTGTTCCGTATGAGTGTAAAAATTTCTAACTGTGCACCACTGTTCAGCTTGGTTCCAATATTAAATTATTTTGCCAAACAAACTGGAGAGGTAACTTAATAAAGAGATGAAGGAAACCGTTTATGGTAAGCGATCTCAAGAGGGCATGCACGGCCGGCATTGGGCCCAGGTATTTCACATGGCTTAGTGTGTACATGTGTGTTTTTGTTCTTTTGCGCCCTACTAGTCAGTAGAAAAAATACTACCATCTTAAGCATCATACACGTGTGTTTCACAAATTCTCAAAGCAAACGCAGCCGATAATGAAGCTTGCGCACTTCCCTGAAAAAAAAAAACACTGTGCTGCCGTCAGGATCGTTTGCGAGGCCAAATAAGATTAGAAATGGACGTTTCTAGTAATGGTTTATAAAGTAAGACGTCAACTTTATGAGTTATTTTTTTAATTTAAACTTATAAACACGTAATGTCTTGAGATATCAAATATACAACCTGCGTACTTTTGATTCTGTTTGAATTTCGCGTCATATGCTTACGTTGGGCTAGTGGAATTATCAATACAAGATTTAGCAGATAAATCTTCTTTATTTTATTTTATTCTGCAAAATTCTTTATAAAAATTGAATTTACTTAAGGCTAGAGGTTCGCGGCTATCAATGTTTTTTATTTGTATCCTAGCCATGAGCGCCGTTTGCTTCATTATTGGGGGTGACCGCGACTACGGGCGTCTCTGCGTCGCGTGCGTCCGTGACGTCGGCTTAGAGATTCTTGCATTTGTAGTCTGCTTCACTCGAGCTCTTTCTCTCTCTCTGCTGTTTCTTTGCCGGGGCTGAGTTTTGGTACTTGTCGGCAGCAGATCTCGCGTATACGGAACTTTTTTTTGTAACAATAAACATAGATTTTAAGTACGGTTTGTACTTAGGTACGGAGTGATTTTAAGTACGGTTTTTGATAATACTCCGGAAAAAAAACATTGCCGGTGTCGCCTATGCGTTACTGCCAAACTGGTCCTCTGCGGATCGCGAACAGTTGGAGCTAGGCGTCAGCCTCTGTATTCAGAAGTCTTTCGAACAAAGGTAATTGCCGGAGGCTGACAACCGACAACAGCGAAAATGGAAGACCAAAACAATATCCAGGCCTTCGCGGCTGTCGGCTTTACGGCATTACGATTACGATTCCAGCTAATCGTATGTAAGGTAAAGCCGATTTGGCAACCTTGCCTAACGTTTGCAACTATTGTATCAAGTCACCTTACGTTGTCATGGCATAAAATTTTGCCGACATGCACAATGGGGCACAGATAATGTAGGTTGATTACGAAATAACCTGCTGCGTGTATAGGCGCGAGTTGGAGTTCTACCAGGTTTCTAACCAGTATGCAGGCATATTGAGAAAAACGAGTAACCTGTATGGCAAACATACACTAAGACTATGTTTGTTCAGATTTGAAGTGATATTTCGGTACTTTTGCCACTGCTATATAATGCCAATATTCAGATAGGCGTTATAGTAAAACTGCACACAAGAGGAGCAGGCCCAGAACGAGGAGAAAACTTCAGCATTAAAATCGAACAGGGTAGTGGGCAGGCTCCCCAGTCCAAGACGAGAGAGTAACACTCATTCTTCAATTCACCGAACGTCACCCCGATTCAGCCAGGATTTGTTCTTTGCGACTGAAGTGGTTGAAAAACAATAATGAGCTGTCTGGACATATTCATTCGTTTCGAATTGTGTTTTACTGAAAATTGGCATGTATACTATCTATTGCGTTCGTTACCAAGTGTATCGTTTTCAACACTCTAATCACGTCAAAACGGTTCTGGTTGAGATTCAGTTCGTTACGGTAACGGTGGTTCGATAAACATTAGGTGCACAAAAGCCGCCTTCGAGTACTGTGGACATCGTTATCGGCGCCGTAGAACAAATCTCTTTGCATTACATATCCAAACGAACTTTGTGTGCCTCGCAAACATCCCCAAACCTTCTAGAACGTTTTGGACGATGCACAAAAAAAAACATTCGTTTACAAAAGTCAACGATGAAAGGAATAGACAACACCCGTTTTATTTCCTGCCGTGCGATCCTCTGCTTGATGCGTATGATTAAACTGTTCAGTGTTCATAAGATCATCTCAGAAATAGTTAAAGAAAGACTACGCATTTCGTATACTTATCGAGGAGCTCTGAGCACCGAAACTGGAATATATTCTACATAGGACGAGTTACACACGATAATCTGAGCGATGCTATCTGAAATTCGTTCTCTCTCTACTCGTGTGTAAATAAACTTGTGCGGTATAAAGCTTGAATTCATTCAGAGCTGGGAGAATGTGATCGAAAACGCGCTTTTTAAAGCACCAAAGCATCAAAGCGGGCGATTTTTACCAAAGACACTGCTGCCAGTCACAACCGGACGAGCGCGGCGTGGGTGTAGCAGCAGTGCAAACGTAGCAGACTACAGCGGAGGGGGCCCATAAACCGAAGTGAGATCCAGGACGCGCCAATCAAGCGCCATGAATTCCTCCCGTTAAGATAAAAACTACATAAAACACAGATTCGGTACTTACGCTAAAGTTTCAACCGTTGAAAAGTTCATTGTCTGATAAGTAGTTTAGAACTTAACTCACCTGACGACTGTGTTGTGTTGCAAGAATCCCTAGTACAAATAAAGAGGTGGTGTGAGGAGTGCTGAATGATGCTTATTGCCAGAAAATGTGCTTTTTAAGAATAAAACGTAAAAAAATTATCTTTTCTTCCCAGGATTATCTGCATATCACTGAAATCGCAGACGTTGCAGTGTATAAATACCTCGTCATCACTCTAAGTTCTACTTATCGTGGTCGTCCCATGTATAACGTATTTGTTCAGCTGCTTTTACAAAGTTGTGTTTTTTGGAGTGCAAGTAAAGACATGCCCCAAGTCACGTGAATCTTTTACCCTACAATACTTTTGCGAGAGCCAAACTGGACTATGCCGCCGTGGTTTGGGATCCGCCCTTTCAAAAGAATATATACACGCAAGAACTCATCCAAAGAAAAGTGGTACGGTTTATTTCTTCCAAATATGTGCTTTACGGGTCTCTCTCGGAGCTCATGTCTGTCAATGGCATTCAATCTCTAGAATCTTGAAGACGCTTGGCCCGGTTATCATTCTTGCACAATATTGTTACGTCTAAAATGAAAATAACTCCATCGACTTTATTTGAACCCTTAAGCACAAGAAGGATGGGACAGCCGCATAATCAGTCCCTTCAGCCTATTTTTGCAAAAACAAACATTTTCAAGCTTAGTTTTTTCCCTCGTACCATTTCTGAATAGAATGCACTTCCGGAAATAGTTGTTTTGGACAAACAATTTTCCGGAGCGCTCTATGAGAATATTTTTTGTTGAGTATATGCATTGTACGGTCTGCTATCGTTTTACCGATGTGCTTTGTATTTTTTGTTTGATGGTTTTCTTAGTTAAAAAACTTTGATCCTTGTATAAATGATTCGCGTATTGGAATCGCCCCTCCTGCTTGTGCCAGGAAATCAGGCTTGCAGTATTCGCAATGAAGAAGTAAAAAACGACAGTCCTATAACGCCAGATCAAATGAGCCCATTCAATACACTGGTCATGATCTTCGGCGTGCAAAAAGTTAGACGCGTGCTGCGCAGCTGACGCGTGCTGCGTGCTGTGCTGTGTCTGACGCGTGCTGCGCCGTTTAGTTTGAATCTGTAACAGTAACAGCATGATGGCCTTGAATGTTGCTCAAATGCCTACTGGTACTACTGTGAATGAATGAAGACTCTGTGCAGCCGTGTGAATTGTGTTGGGAACTCAATTAGTCTGCAAGAGCTCAGCGAGTCGAAAGCGCGACGAGAGTTGTCACAGATGCAACGCTATTTAGAGCGTTGCCGTTGCGTCCTTCTTCACCGCTTTCTCCTCGTGAGTTATGTCCATCCATACGTATTACTATTGAATTATCTCGCTTCATTAGTTTTAACAGCATATCGGCGAAAAGGCACAGAATTGGTACTTTGTTGCTGGCGCTGTGGGAAAAGTGCCTTCGGAATAAAGCGGTGACGTTACAGACGGCACGGAGCGATAATAGATAAACACTTGCGCGTTTTTTCTTTATAAGAGATTTTAGTACAGCGTTTGTTGCCTTTCCGTATGCTAAACGCTACATTTTTGCATCCCGCTGCATAAGCACCGCGAGGGGAGTTCTAATAGAGCGTCTCACCAGTTTTGCGTAGCGACACGCTAATGCATACGGCCCCATCTCTTGAAATATTTTCCGAAATGACTCGCCGGCTGATCTGCGAGCGGAGTGCTGGAGTGCTTGGACATTTTAATACTATTCAAACAAGTGCAAACAAACGCTTTCCAATTAGTGTGGAATGCAACATGGCCACACCACGACAAGAATATTTCCTTACCTGAGTATGTTCCATAAAGGAAGCGTTAAAGTCCCGCGAAACGTCTTTCGTGCAATCTCACAGAACGCCGTGAACCGAATGCCCGGGTTTGACGCGTACATTTTATTAAACCTCAAAACCTCCCAGAGTTGCGTTTCGAACAAACACAACGTCAGGATATGCGTTGCAAGTCCGAACCGTGATTGAACGGCGATCGCTTGCGTCCTCCTGCCCGTCGCAAGTTCGGCTCTCACTTTGCCCGCGGTATCTGGGTCCAACAGTCACTCACTTAACTCTGGCCCGGAAGCCATGAAAGCTTTTAGCCACGCACACTGTACATACCCGATGCGAGGTTGAGTCGTACAGAGGGCAACGCCTTTGTCTATAACACACGTTTCGTACATATAGCCTTACCTTGCCTTGGCTGAAAAAGGTTTGAAGAAAACTATTGTGTCATTCCGAAGCCTTTACCATATATTTTGGCCTCAACGTTTTTGGTGACAAGTTTGAGTCTGTAGTTTCGAGAGGTAACTATTTGACATTGAACTCAGTGGTATAGACAAGGGTGTTGTGCACTGTACGTCGCTCGAGAAAGATAATCCAGAACATGGGAAGCACAGTCAACCCACACACCGGAGTAGGTTGTAATGAGACGGCACACCAACAGGCCCGAGCTTTGATATCCCGGGCTCCCGTTTCTTAGACGCCTAAACACGGCATCCCCGAAAAGCCCCACGCGTACCTACTTACCTACAGGTACATTATTCAACATTACCACCTCTTCCACCGGACCTACCTCCCCTGCAGCCTTCACTTACTCCGCCGGCAGCGCACATGTGGCAGCTGTTACAGACCCACACTTTCCCAAACCACCCTCTCCTTGTGCACACCCACCTACATCAATTTGCCTCCCCTCACTGCCCCTCTTGGGGTGCGCTGGACACTCTATTGCAGTCCCTCGGTGTGTGTCCGGGCGACCCTTTCCCTCCTTTCCTCTCCCCCTCTGACTAGGAGCAGGCTCTGGGGAGCTCTGACCTCGCAACACAAGAAGCCGTCACGGACAGATCCCTGAACGTCGAGGGGCCCTTTAACCCTCCGCCACCCCCCTTACCCCAAACCCAATGCAAAATAAAGGGGCTACTGCTACTACTACTGTCCACCGCAGCAGAACAGCTTCGCATCTCAAAGCGAACACGCCCACAAAACACACTAACACACTGCTTCGTTCGATGGCCTTGCTACAAAGCTGCTTTGGGACAGTCAGCCATGTCACGACGGTATAGAGCTGTGCGAGGGACATGTGTTAAGCACTCGACGTATTTAAAAACATAGGAGCAAGGATCCTTGTCCATGTGAAGCAAATTACAGTCGACAGAAAAGCAGAACCGTGGATGCTTGTCGCGTTGCGTGATGCCATATAGGAAACGCACGCTGGGTTACGTACGCACCCTATTGCGCTGAAATAGCCACCACTCCTCTTCCGCCCGCTAAACGCAAAGCGGCTTAACGTACCGCGCATGCGCAGTGAGACGGATGCAAACAAACAGCGTTCGCTAAATGTTTGGTATGGTTGCGTACGTTATTTTAAAACTGTCTAGTTTCCGCATCGCCCGATCCGTTGGCTTCCGCATTCTCTCGAACCAACCAGCGGACGTTCAAACTGTTGTGACGTCTGCCTTAACAAAAACAGTGGTTGGCGACGCTAAATTCAATGAATTAGGAGCGCACGTAGACGACGACATAACAAGAAGATAACATAGGACAAAGCGCTGAACTGTATCTGATTTTTATTCAGACAAGAAAGGCATAAACCGGGACACATCCGATAGTAATAGCAACATCACCTGACGTGAACACCATCTCACGCACTGCCAGCTACAGCCGTTGCTCCTACTTCGCGGTGCTGATTTGCCACAGTGGCCTAGCTGTGGGGTTGTTTTGTCCATATTCTTTAGCAGATCCTGGTTTTCCACTCGTGCGTAATGGCACAATGCCTTAGAAGTGTTTTCGCGATTTGTTTGTGTTCGCAGCATCGAACGCGCCTTTTGTACAGTCAGCAAAAAAAAAACAGAACGAGGGATTGCTCACCAGAACAGGAAAACTCTGATGTGCGGCACTGATGTAATAAACACGAGTGGCAGGCATTTTTGTTTTACATACTGTGTGTATATATTTCTGCGATTTGGGTGGAGAAACTGTAAAATGACAGAATTTGTGCGATGGTACTGAGCACGCAATAGAACGGAAACGCCCAACCACTAAGCGCGCAACGAAACGGAAGATAATATATATAACATTAGGCGACAAGAGAGCGGAGTCGATCAGCGAAGGAACACGTGTTAAGGACATATTAGAATAGAGGAAGCAAAAATGGGCGTGGGCAGGGCATGTAATGCGAAGGCAAGATAACCGTTGGTAAATAAGTGTAACAGAGTTGATCCCTGGAGAACAAAAGCGTGGCAAGGTCGGCAGAAATTTAGTTATATGGGCAGATGAGATCAAGAAGTTTGCCGGGGTAAATTGATCGCAGTTAGCGCAGTGGTAATTGAAGATCTATGGGAGTGGCCTTTGCCCTGCCGTGGGCTTAGATAGGTTGGTGATGATGATGACTCACTTTCAGTCCTTCAGCATTTTAAGCATAGGCAGGGTAAAAGGATGCAATTGGGGCATTTCTATTTCTATTACACCGTTCTACTGAATATAGCAACCTTGTTTAGGCACAAGTTGGTGTCTCTTTGATGTCTAGCGCTGAAGGGCAAATGCAACATCAAACTCGTAACAGGACCGACTGCCACCTGCTACTTAAGGAAGGCCTACGACGAACAGCATGCTATACAGTCAAGTCATCGCACCTATGCAACAAACAAATCCTGCTGTATGTTGTTAAATTGAGCCAGTATCAATTGCACATTGCGTATATCATGTTTTACTTGACGTGCATCTTGTTTGCGTCCTGATCATTCCGTCTGCCAGTCAAGTTTGTTGCTTAAATGGCACCAAAGTCTTTGTATTTTGCATGTTCTTTATTGCTGAGACAAATATTTCCTAAATTCGTTTCCCCATGTAGCTCCTGGTTCAAGCCAATGCCGTCTCATGCCCCCCCTGCACTTGATTGTAGGAATGGTGCGGTGGGTGTTCTGATGTGGCCTCATTACTGTGCATTGTTGCAAAGTGGAACTGCAAAGGTATTCAGCTTGCTTGGGATCAGAGCATATATTGTACGTGCAGTAGTAGCCGAAGTGAGTGGGGAATCCATTACATTGGTTTTATTCCCACCTGGTTTTAAAGCAATGCCACAGCCACCACAGTCACATGGCCGTTGTTTACACCCAATGGCCACTAAAAGAACATAAGAAAAATGCCCTTATTTCATTGAAACTCTGCCTAAACAACTGACTACAATGGAATTTTAACCTCAGCAATTCGAATGCAGTGGCCACAGAGAATTTTACTTAGAGTTTCAAATAAGAAAAGACTACGGTTAAATGTGATTGTCCAGTAAAACTTTCTTGCACTGCTTTGATGGTTCCTGTTGTACAACGTAAACTTAGACTAACAATGTAGGCCTAACAAGACAACCGAACAGGAATACAGGACGAATTTTTCAGTGATGTGCCTTTTGAAGGTTTAGTGTTTCATATATACCAACTATCCAACCTCGCCATTTGGCTGCAGGATGTATACGTCCATGGCAGGGACGCTGTCCGGGTTTGTGCATGTTTCCTTTTGGCCACAGCTTATGCAAATGGCTTCATCCGTGTATATATTTTCACTTCAATAAACCAAGGGGATAGCATAGACACAGAAAAATATTTTGCAAATTCATATTGGACCTGTAGCTGGGCTGAGATGTCCTCAGAGACCTCACTACGGAGTATAGTTATTATAAACAGTGGTACCTCACATTAGCAGTCATAGACAGTTTAAGGGTGCCTTTGCTGTGACAATGCTGACGTTAAATTATATCCACACCGCTCCCTTCCTATCCCTTAATGTTATACTCATCATTAGGCGTTTTATTGCCTCATAAGTCGTCCTTAATTTAAGTTAGACCGTTTTAGTGAACTTGGAAGTTTCTGCCCCGTAGGTGAGTACCGGTAAGATGCAGCTGTCATACACTGTCTTTTGCAGTGACAATTGTTGGAGCCATTCTGTACCATACCAGTTTTAAAAGCTGTATTAACAACACAGATTTTTCTGCACCCATTCCTAAATTGACGTACTGGCTTCCAAGGGAGGTGCTACAGCAACAGTCTGCAGACGGCGCCTCCTCAAGGTACTGTTGACGGCCAACTTGGCGCAGGAGTTCTGGTTCTTCGGAAAGAAGAGAAGCACGCTTTTTTTACCTGCGATTGGCATCCTGCATTGTGTGTAACAAGATACCTCGGGTTGTTCCAGTCATCAAATTCTTTCAACAAACGATGTATAGGGCCCAGATATTTATTTTAAGTCGCAACCTGCCCAAATAGCAGCTTTGTCGATAACCTGCGGCTTCTTAATTTTAATTGTTAGAAGATGTAATTATTTTTTTATGCCTTCGGACCATAAAATTTCTACTCGCTTTCAAACAGTTTTTATCTGCAACTATTTTGGCAGTTTCTGGCTCCACAATGAAGAACGCAAACTGTTCAAGAATCCCTACCACAACTGATGATGGAGGCATGACCCATGGAACCACCATAGAATGATTTCCGTGCTTGCATACGTTTTTCTTTTGTGTCATTGTTCTTAGAGCGAGCGTATCACTTGGTGTGAATCAGTCATGTAAATATGTCTTGTAACTATTATTCAACCATTTCCATGTTGCCCGTTTTTTCATTTGTTCCCAAATTATGCCACTTTGTGTGAAATATTGAAATAGTGTAACTGTGTATTGTTTTCCCAACCAGAATTCAATAGGTTGTTTTTAAAGTTTTTAGTTGTTTTATTGTTGTTCTGCCATTTTATAAGTGTGAATCATTTCATCACTAAAGATTATACAGGTTCTGGAACCACCGTAGAGTAATTTCTGTATACACACCTTTTATAGTGTCCATAACCAATTCCCTGGAAGTTTGTTTGTTTTAAGTAGCTTAAATTTATATGGAACTCATAACCACCACTCAACACCACTTGTGTGTTTCTAAGGTGCTTTCGTGTTATTGTTCCCCAAACGTTTCACTAGATGTGAAATATTTATTTCGTAAATTTGCTTTGCTTTTGTAACCACCATTCAATCATTTTTTTCGTTTCGACAATTTTATTGCATTGTTTTCCGCCCATTTCACCAAATGTGAGATACTCCAAGTTGCATAATTATCTTGTGCTCGTACACTGGGTTTACATGTTTGTTTTAATCCTTTTTTTGTCTTCCTTTCTGTTGTGTGTAACTTCTTAAAAATGAATAATATTGGTACTATTCTTGTAATACATACAATGCGTACCCTGTGGGCCCGGGTAGATAGAAATCGAAATAAAGTGGTTGTGTTGCGAAAGCATATTACATAATTTGGAAGTCAATATAAACTGGTTTCCTGAACTCTATTGTGTCTTATGTGTACTTTGAAAGGTATCCTACTACCCAGCTAGGCTTACTTACAGCTAGCTTGTCAGGACTGTTATTTTTTTATCTATTTTTTAACTGTTTCTGCGATAAATAATTTGCAGAAGTCCTGTACAGCCATCCTGTGTGGTACAATTCGATGACGTAATTTAGTTTGCCTTAGTGTCAAGGGCGCTTATGCTGATAAGGACTGGTTAGCTGTTACTTACTGCCACATGTTTTCGATGTGACATTTCTTGTTTAGAGCTGTGCTTCGTGTGCTTCTGCAAGAGTGCGTGGTCAGCTTGGCACTTCACATATGAGACTTCATGCAGTATGCAGCACTTCGGAACTAGAAACAGAATAATTTAGAAACCAGGTGCCAAGTAACAGCAAACAGTGATGAATAGCTACTAAGACATGTATTTGAAGTATAAATGCCCACAACACGTAGATTAACCTTACAAAGGGGTTGGCCAAACTCCCAAATAATGTAGAAAGAATGTAAATTTGAAGCAAGCAGGTTAATCTCAACAATGTCATACTAACGTGCTCTAGTTATGAATATGCACAAGTGCACTTGTTGTAAAAGACAGAAAAACAATGTAGAGCAGACATCTATATACGTCTTGCATGCGTACCACTGCAATATCAATAAGATGTGCCACTAAGGTAACGTCCCGTAAGAACCAATTAAATGTACCATGAGACGTCTATTCTACATTATCCTTTGTGTGATTTGGATAGGTTTTTGCAGTTGCAGCGACGTTGAATATATGTAATTTCTACCCCAACGGTACGTCTCCTGGACATCTGCAATGTCAATTGCTGACGTCTCCAGGATATTTTCACGGCGTAACGTGGTTTGCTGGGTGCTTACAAGTGTGTGAAAGCTAAGCTGATAACCGGTGATGGAATTTGAAGAGTCCTTATTGACTTGAATTCTGGTTTTCTAGAACAAAGAATTATACCGTGCTTTTTTAGGGGCAGCACACAGACAAAGGTAGATTGTTCGGCAAGGTGGTTCATAATCGATTGAAGTAGGAACCAATGGTATAATGAGAGGTCAGACGCGGACGGCACTGGACATGGAACTAATTTATTGGAAACGAACTCCCCTGGGTAAATGCAAATTTCCTTTGCTTTCGCACGCACTTCAACAAAGCCGCTGCTTTGTTTTATTTAATTTATTATTTAAATATTGAGGTCCGTTTGTCAAAAATGATTTTATCCATCGAGTAGTTTAGTCTTTGAGTTGTAACTGCTGAACTTAATTCATTGGTTGATTGTAGGGCATGCGATCAAACGCTTTACAAAAATCTAATAATATTGCGTCTGGCCAAAGGGACATGTGAATAGATTTTTGAAGGTCAGTCATGAATTCAAATACTTTTGTTAGCATTATCGGTTTCTGGTTGATTTTCTAAGAGTAAACTACTTGAAATGTAATGCGCCATTACCTTATTGAATATAATAAGTTTCAGTATCTTGCTGCAAACTGAAGTTAGGGAATTTGGTCTAAACATTTTTGGATTATTCGTACCCCATCCCGTAGGAGCAGGTTTTACGTGCGCGTTTTTCCAATTATACGGTAGAATACTTGTGTTTAATGACTTGAAAAGTTAGTATTAATAAGGCGACCGACGTGCGAGCAGTCATTTTGTAGATCTTCGTGCTAAAGGTATCTGGCAACGGGCTGGAGCTGAGGGGAAGGCGGTCAATTGCTTTCAAAACACCATATCTAGATATGGGTATTGGGGCAAAACTATTCTGGATAACAATAAGTTGACGGGGTTCGAGAGTATCGAAGGGAAGTTTGTCTGTAAAATGCGACTGAATTGCGCGTTAAGCAGCTCTGAACAAGCTGCTAGACACCGAGCGCCCCCACTTCCATCGGGAAGGATAGGTACTGCATGATGTTCTTTGAAATAAACCGTACGCCAGAATATTTTTTTAGAGTTATATTGCCGCGAACCATGTATGCGTTTGTTCGTTTATTAATTGTTTGTTTTGCCCGGCTCTGTTACCTGTGTCAAGTGAAGAGCGTATTTAATTCTTTGTTTTTACGCTACACAGGCTAAGCTACACATTACGCTACACATTCAGATAAGCAGACTGTTAACATCACTAGCCCAGAATAATATTTTCTGATCTACAATGTCCTCGATGTAAATCGGCAATTGCAGAAACGCTCGCACCGAAAGGTGCGAGCGTTTACAGAGCAGACGCCACACAGCACACGCCTACATAGCAGACGCCGCGGCATTCCGATCATCGACGATCGCCCTCACACGTCACTTTTTTGACTGCTGATTCGAGGCCTGTGTATTTTTTTAGTTGTTAGAAGACAACAATTTCGCTCCAATTAATGTGTTTTCCTTCAAGACAACTGCGTCGTCTCTGGCTTCGTGACATGTGGTGGGCGTGCTGGGTACGCAACCTTTATGCTCCCTACGACCTCTGAAAGCCGCCAGCCCAGTTGAACAACAGCTGCCGCCGACCGCAAGGATTGCCGCCCGAGTTCGGCCTCCTGCCAGAAAGACCCAAGACAACGACTCCTGCTACCACCACCATGGTGCAAGAACCAATACCGCCAATCATGCTGCACCTGCCCCGGGAACCGCCAACCAATGGTTGGAAAAGCTGGAGCGCGTGCGGATCTTCAATAGCGGAGACGATGAAGAAACCTTACGGCATGTGTTTTTTTTTACATGGAGAATGCAGCTCTAACTTGGCTCAAGAACCATGAAAGTGCCTTGCCCGACTGGGGGCAATGCAAAAGCAAGTTCCTTAGGACCTTCACAACCGTGGTGAAAAAACAACAAGCTGCGCTTTTACTGAAAACTCGAACGCCACACCCCAACCAATGAATTGTAGTCTTCGTCGAGGGAATGAAACGATTTTTTCGTCAGGCGGACACGGATATGACGGAAGAAAAGAAACTGTGGTTTCTGATGCGAGGTCTAAAGCAACAACTTTTAGCTTGCCTTGTCCGCAACCCGCTCCTCTGCCCCCCCCCCCCAAATCGGTGGCCGAAGTCGCGTCCGACGTGGCCGCAATGAAGCAGCTGTTCGAAATTCGCACGAGGCAGTACGACAGTCCCATCAATGCGCCCGTCGCGGACACGATCGATGCCGGGGCTTTGAGCTCTGACACACTACGTGAGAAAAGCCGCGCTGTCTTCAGGGAAGAACAGCGGAAAGTATTCCCAACAACGCCGCAACCTCAAGTCACCTTTATGAGCGACGTGATCCGGGAAGTAGTTCAACTAGCTTTGGAAACTTCTCCGCCTTCCGAAGAACCACGTGAGCCTCAAGGTATGACCGACTCCGGGACTATTCGTCGACCCCGCTCTGCTCCAACCCGTAATCAAGAATTCCCCCCTTACCGCCGTGCACTGTCACTGGGAAAACCCACTGTGGGCTAAAACCACGCGCCGAGGAAGACGGACGTATGGCAAAGCGCCCATAATCGTCCGCTTTGATAACACTGCGGAGAGGCCCATCCCATATATCGCCGCTGCCAGTATAGGAGACTCGGACTGCGTGGTTTCTCCGTCGACGCCCCACGCCCCCGACCTGATCAGCACCCTACTGAGATCGACGAATACCTGTCCAACACTAACCCAGGACCTGCCCGCTTCAATCAGTCGCCGTCGCCCTACCCATAACAGTCGCCCAACGCCGTAGCAATGCTGAGTTCGCACGTGGCAGGTCCCCTAGCCCACGCGGGGGGAAATAAAAGCAGCAACGTCTCGAGGTAAAGTTGCACGATCGCGGAAAAATGAAAACCCACCAACTACGCAATGACTCGCGGAACAGGATTTTTGACATGCCCTCAGCCGGAAAACCCGATCTGACCCGGACGTGACTCTCCAACACGACGATAACCACACGGGCAAAGCGTACCCTTCTCGACCGAACCTTCCACTGAGATGACGCCGACCACGACGCACTGTGCCGAACCCTGAACACACACAAGGCGAGATACGACGCCGCAATGCACCCGCCAGTCGAAGAAAGAGGCGTCCTATGGTCAACTGTCCATCGACAGCTTTGAAATAGTCGTCCTCATAGACACAGAAGCCGATTACTCAGTTATGAGCCCACCATTTGCGCCTAAGTTGAAGAAAGCCATGACCAGATAAGACGGTCCGCCCATTCGCCGAGCAGGAGGCTACCTCGTGACGCAAAGTGGAACGTGCACCAGCGCATCACCATAAACAACACCAGGTACCCTGCGCCGTTCGTCTATTTGCTGATCTGCTGCCGTAATGTAATGTTTAGAACTTACTTTTTGAGCCACAACAGTGCAATAATTGATCTAGAGGCCAAGTCTATAACGTTTTTCTTCGATCACTGCATGACGCCGGCACCTCACGCCGAAAACCGTGCTGGTGTAAGGATCGCCGACGTTCATGTCCCCCTGCACCTCGCGCAAACTTGATGATCAGCGTCTACTGTGAAGATGCGATTCGTGACGTCTACGCTCCCGTAGAGAGCGACCAAAGGTTGCTCGTCGACCGCGGTGTCTCTGTCGCCAGACGTATTGCGTGCTTTAGGTACTACCAATGCCAAGTTTTGCTAATGTATTTCGGAGGGAAATAACAGCATTTAAACAAGGGCACTGCAATTGCGTTACTCGAAGAAACGCAAGAAGAAAATGATGTGATCGTGATTGTCGACTTTAAACGCGCACCTGACGATACCTTCAAGCTTCCGAATCCCTTCGACGTGATCCGGCCTTACCGCAAGACGAACGGAAGAAATAATTGGATTTGCTGCGTCACTACAGTGAGTGCTTTGTGTCGAACTCAAAACTACGTCAGACACCTCTAGCGAAGCACCCAATAATAGGCGAAGATGGAGCCCGACCAACCCAAAAGTCGCCGTACCGTGCACTTTACACGAGCGAGAAGCCATAAGGCACCTAGTCGACGACATGTTCAGCGTGGACATTAAACAGCAATCGAAGAACCCCTGGGCTGCGCCAGGCGTACTTATGAAAAAAAATACGCCACATTCGGTTTTGCATTGACTACCGGCGACTGAACAAAATCACAAAAAGGACGTGTACCCCTGACACGAATCGACGACGCCCTCGACCATTTCTGCCTTTTGAAGCAGTTCTCATCGATGGATCTGACGACCGGCTACTGGCCAATTGAAGGGGATGAGAGGCCGAGAGAAGACCGCATTTATTTCCCCCGTACGTGTATGGTAGACCATTCCAGTTTGTGACAGACCACCATGCGCTGTGTAGGCTCGGCAGTTTGAAAGACCCCTCAGGCCATCTTGCGCGGTGGACCTTGCGCCTGCAAGAGTTCGACGTTACGATCGTCTCTAAATCCGGAAGGAAACACTCCGACGCCGACTGCCTGTCACGCGCTCCCGTCAACCCCCCCAGCACAGGACCCTGATGAAGACAGCACATTCTTTGGAGTGAGACGGTGAGCGAGGTAGCCGCCGAGCAGCGTGCCGACCCCGACTTACGCGTCATAATCGACTACCTCGAAGGATACAACGTCACCGTCTCTAGGACCTTCAAACGCAACCTACCCGCATACCGCCTGAAAAACGCCGAACTCGTGAAGAAGAATTTTAGTCCCGGAACGAGAACGAGTTATCTTCTTGTCATCCCCGCCGACCTTCGCGACAAAATTTTGGAAGTGTGCCACGACGATGCCTTTTTCGTAGATCTCGGCACAGCCCGCACAATCAGAAAAATCAAGGATAAGTACTACTGGTTCCGCCTCACATCCGATCTGACTCACTGCGTGCGGAGCTGCCGTGGCTGCAGCAACGAGAAACGCCGCCCACGAGACCCGCCGGACTTCTGCAGCTGATCGCATTCCCATCAAGTTCCTTCCAAAAGATTGTAATAGTCCTTCTTGGCCCGTTCTCTACATCCCGATCTGAGAACAAGTGGATTGTCGTGGTGATAGAGTACATGACGCGCTACTCAGAGACCGCCGCTCTTCTGAGGGAGTCTGCACAATAAGTCTCAAAGTTCTTCATAAGCCAAGTTGTGCTTCCACATGGAGCCCCAGAAGTCCTAATCACGGACCGTGGAACGGCTGTTACTGCGGAGCTGATGCAAGAAATATTACGCTAAAGCAATTCGGATCACAGAAGAACGATGGCGTACCACCCACAAGCCAACGAACTAACGGAAAGTCTGAACAAGACAATCGGAGATATACTTTCAATGTACGTTCACGTTGAACATAAGACTTGGGACGAAGTGCTCCGCATGTCATGTTTACGTACAACACGGGTAACTTCGAGACTACGCAGATGATGCCGTTCGAGCTTGTCTACGGAAGATGGCCGAATACAATGTTTCACACCATGCTTCCGCATTTAAAAGACGGCGACCTCAACCCCAACGTCCAAGCACATCTTGAGCGTGCGGAAAAGGCCCACCACCTCGCTCGAGCTTGTACAATGGACGAGCAGCTCGTCGATGCCGGACGATACAGCCTCCGGAGCCAAGACGCCCATTACCACCCAGGCGATCGTATTGAGTTTGGACTCCCATCCGAAGACGCGGACTCAGAGAGAACCTTGTGCGACGGTAGTTCGGATCCTACCAGTATCTATGACGTGTCGGTCAATTTACGTACGAGGTGATCCCCGATGGTGATTCCGGAACATCAGGATGACGCATGCGCCCTCAAGTCGTTCAAGGGGTTTGCTTGACACATTACTATGCAAGGTGACTTAATTTTTTGTTATTTGTAAGGACTGTCTTTTGTTTTAGGATCGGGTTGATGCAACCTTAGAGGGGTGATGCCGCGAACCATGTATGCGTTTGTTTGTTTTTACTGCCCGGCCACGCCCGGCTCTATTATTTGTGCCAGGCGAAGCGCGTCTTCTATTCTTTATTTTTATGCTGCACGGGCTGTCTCATTCAGATAAGCTGACTGTTTGGTCTTAACTTTACTAGCGAAGAATAATCTCCTCTGATCTACATTGTCCTGTACGTAAATCGACGGTTCCCGAAACACTCGCGCCGAAAGAACAACCGGCAGAGCAGACGCCACGGCATTCCGGTAGTCGACGCCCTCAACCAAACGTAACTTTGTTGACTGCTGGTTCGCGGCCTGTGTAATATTTGAGTGGTTAGATGTTCGATCCAAGAATGTTCGATCCAATAAATGTGTTTTCGTTCAAGACAACTATGTCGTCTCTGCCTTCGTGACAATATTTTTATGTAATATGAAGAATTTCATTAAAATAGTGGGTTTAGCTTTATGGACGGTTTCCTCCAAAGTTGCAAACAGCGATTTATTCTTTTTCCAGTCCCAAAGTTATTTTGGCAGCTTTCTGGTATGCTCTTTTCTTTTTGTTTAAACTTGCCCTAACGTGGTGTGTAAACCAAGGCGCATTGGTTTTTGATTTTGTATTTCTTTTTGATCTAAAATGGTTTTGTATTTTTAGGCATCTCTGGGAACATTATCCACTTTTGGTCAGTTGTGTTCATGGAAAAGGAATATATACATGGAGCAGCAAAGTAACTGAGTGTGTCGCTAATTTTGTCTGTGTCTGCCGTCGCATAGTGATGAGTACGTTTTATAGTTTTCGTTTTATCGGGCGATTAAAATGACACAAGGCAACATACGAAATGATGATCGCTAATTTTTTCTAGAACTCGGCCATGGCGTTTCTTGGGGTATCCGTGAAAACAAAGTCTAGTACGTGCACACCACGCGTTGGTTCACGCACCAGCTGGGAGAGATGAAATGAGCTTACTGTGTGCGCGAAAATAGGGCATTCACTGCTGCAGGAATGGGTGACAGTTGTCTCCCAGAAGTTTGTAGGAGAAATTGGTCTCCAGAATAGATTAAGCAACACAGGGGAAATTTGTCGAGGATGCGTTCGAGTGAGTTATTCAGGTGGTCCACGAAGTCGAAGAAACTGTTTGGGGGTGGTAACATGCACCAATAGAACAGGAAAACGGTACCAAACACGTTTTTACACAAAGAAGCTCAAAGTGACAGTAACAAGATATGATAAACGGTTGGAAACTATTTTTTACAGTCATCTTCATGCCGCCTCTTCTCTAAACGTTCCTATATTTGAGAAATTCTGCAAAGTATTGACAGAAACTGAGCTCGTAGTTTGCTGTTTTATTTCGAGGCCAAGTTTCCATGCGAATTACTGCGGCCGCAGGGCACGTGTGCGCCGTAGCATGAACACAAGCAAATTTTTGCATTATACTATGAAAATTCGCCATCAGCACAGAAACATTGTGCATGGTGACAGGATATCGGGTTGGGCACTTGACGTCATCGGGAAATTGGCTGGACCTGGGGCTGTTCATTTGTTCGACTAATACAGTAGCCGAATGATTTGGTACATCATGTCAATAAAATGAAGCTTGTTTTTACGAACAGTATACAGTTCCTTTTTTTCCAGGTGCTTTAAGCAAACTCGCGAAGCTTTTTCCTATCAAACTGATTTTTTGTGGAGAAGTCCTCTTCTAGCCACACTTTAGGCGAGACATCATTGGGTTTAGCCCTTTATCAAGAGCCTCCATTTTAGAATTGTTGTAAAAAAAATGCGGCCATGAATGTTCGGTGTTGGTGGCTTACGCGATGAGCGCGCTGAATACTAACAACTTGCCTATTCAGTTTACTGGAAAGGAAACCGCGGACGATGCTCTCCGTAACTGCGTAGCGTTCCTTCTCTTGTTCAGCTAAATCCTTTACCAGCAGGTGATTCCTGTTCTTGAGATTTTTGAGATCATCGACAGCGTCAACGAATTCAAAACTTGAGCTGGTCAAACGCACCGTTAGTTCTTCCACACTTCCACTAACGGTATTGGGCGCTGGCTGCACTTCAGGCTCGTTTTTCTGGTTGTTCTCGGCATGCTTTTCAGGCTGTGTTCTTTTTTCCTGCGGACGCGTCACGAAAACAAATCACTCATCGATGGTGCATCGTGCAACTGTTGGCATATCACTACTTGCCCGAGGCAATTGCCTTATTAGGATCTGTGAGGCGCGGATGCATTCTGGTCAGTAATTATAACTGGTAGTGAGGTGCTTCGCTGGGCTAAATTTGGACAGGAAAAGGCGGGATGCGGCGTATACAGAAATCGCACTTTTGGAAGGTGCGTAATAAAGTTGGAATGAATTTTGTGTAAAAAGTTCAGCCATAACGGCGGAGAGATGTAACAATGAAGTAACGGTTTTTCTGTAATACACCCGCCGTGTCTACAAAGATGGCAGTTTCTGCGGCGTTCAGCGCGCGTCGTATGAATGATTTGGACCTGATCTGAGGGTCGATGAATGGCCTCTAAATCTGGGTTTAGTTGGTTGGCTATATACTGGGCTGTACGTGAGTCCTTGTAAATACCATAGGGAATATAAAAGTGATATTGTGAACCACGTGAAACACCAGTGCACAAGCAACTGGTGTTTGCGCCAAAATGTTCACATTACAATACTTTGTCTTAACAAATTCGCACTATTTATATAAATTTGATACAATATTATAATATTTATGAGATGTGCAAACCACAAGCCAACATTCTGTTTTTGCGAGCACCAAGTAACATATAACGGCGTCGTGTTGAGCTGCAACTACATTAGCTTTATAACAAATGTATCCATCTATACAAACTCCACACAAAAAGTTTCAAATATCTCCGGTAAAAGTAAAACAATATGCCACCCTGCTCTTTCTAATTTCCCGACTGAACCGTTACTCGCAGCTGCACAATGTCTTGTAGCTTTCTATTTCAAAAATGCTTGAAATCTATCGACTTTATTGTGGAAATTTTTGCTGTAGTGACAAAAGGCGAAGTTTATTTTCTTCTTAAGAAATTTTTGGTTAAAAGGGTTAAGTTCTTGCTTTGAATAAAAAAACCCGAGAACTGGAGAAAAGCACAGCAAATACCCTGTCCCTAAGTATCTTAGCTTATCGATAATTACTGACTATCCATCACATCTTAGCTTATTTAAATCAAATTATACTTACGTCACCCTGAAAAGAAAACGGAGAAATGAAATCACCAGCTTTCTTTCGTGCTAATCAGGGGGTCAGGTTGGCAACAAAACGTTGAGGAAAATTATTGGCGAATGATCAATGGGCAGGTCAATACTCGTATGTTTGAAGATTGATTGATTGGTAATTGGTGTTTAATGGCACAAGGCGAACAAGGGCAAAGAGTGCCAAGAACGAGTAACTTAGTGAGTGAGTTTAGTGAATACGAAAACTTGCAAGTGAAAGTAACACTGAAACGAAACAAAAGACAATTTAGATGACTGTTGTGTATGGCCAGGATGTTCATGCGTGATAGGACAAGAGCTGCAGAAAATTTCCCTTCTACAAACGTAAAAACAGGTTCGACATAAAATATGGGTTCAGCAAATAAAAGGTGCCATGGGTACCATGGAGTGCATCGTCTGTGGAGTTCTCGGAAATGTCAGTGTCGTTTTGTGTCTATTGCCTTGCATGGGATTAGTATGTGGACGACAAATAGGACCATTACACACCAGCTACACGTGCGTCTCGCAGATCGAGCTAGCAGATGTGAGTGCGTTACACGTGTGTGGCCTATGCGTAGCCTACCGAATTGAACGCCACCTCACTGTGTATGCCGCATGAATCGGTTGTGTATCTTCCAAGGTGCGGCTTATTTATGTTCTCTGTTAACTACAGTGTGATTGCCATGTGTTACGAAGGTGTTTTGAGATCTGTGTGTTGAGTGCGGTGTAAGGCACTATTGGTATGACGACTGTATTCATGACAGCAACCACAGCAGCCATTTGATCGGCGACCTCGTGGCCAGTTAAACTGCAGTGCGCTGGGAACCAGCGTTTAGTTGTTTCAATATTTGAGGAGTGAGCTGTCATTAAAAACTTTAAAAGAAGATTGATCACATATATAGTAGAAAGCTTTTGGATTACAATGCTTGTGCAATGTTTAGGAAATCTGTGTACACGTTGGACAGGATGAATGACACGATGAATTTTTTTGTTTCATGATATGATTTGAAACTAGTGACTTGCCATACGGTTCCGCCGTGTAAATGGTATAATAAATTCGATGTTTGAACTACGCTCAAATTTGGTCCATGCGCTACAGAGACCGTAGAAGCAGTTTTAGACGTGGCGCTCAAGACTTCGGTGCACCCAACTTCTTGTGAAGGACTAGGAAATGCTGCAAAATCGCACTCCAGGGTATCCTTTTTTTCTACTTGCGCGAATAACAGGTCGCACGATATACGCCAGAGATGCCATGCTGGAATGAAATTATTGATGGGTGTCTTTGCGTGTCTGCAAAGACTTGGAGTTCAGAAGCCTTTTATATGACTCTAACAGAGAAAGTTAAGGAAGTATGTGACCTGTTTAAACAGTGTCGTAACGGTGATGTGCCAATAATGATAGGAATAAAGGAGTGCTTCGTGATAGACAGGATCTTAGGTGCATACAGCAAAGCAACATACTCCCGCAGATGCTCTAGGCACCATATGCAACACTGTACATGTAGACTATCCACATGGCATGGGCGGGAAGCGCCATTACACAGCAGAAGCCCGATATGCTGCGCTGTGTCGAGCATTCTCACTGGTGTTTTGTCTCCGACCCATGCACCTCACTGCCGTAGTCAAGCCGAGACCCCAGCAAGGGAGCGTGGAGGCACAGCATTAGGTGTTTGTTGGCCCTTAATATTGGTCTGAGGGGACCTTCAGAATATTTATTGTTTTTAGACCTTTGCATTTAGGCTGTTTGATATTACCTTTTTGCCAAATGAAATACTCTAAAACTGGTGCTCCTTTTTCATAGGAATCGACACGCCGCTAAGAGAAATGTTTATGTCTTGATGGACCCCACGTTTCCTGGAGAACACAACAAAAGAGCTTTTTCCAGGATTGAGTTAACAACCATTCTTGTCTGCCCAACTGGAGGGTGTGCTGACACAATGCTGGACTTGACATTCACACGCTGACTTATTAGAGGTTTTAAAAGAAATTTTTACGTCACTCACACACTTGTACAGTAAATTGTAGGTCGCAGTGGATTTACAAGGAAGATCATCTTGACTACAAAGAGTGTGCTGCTTAAAACGCCGCCTTGATGCCCGCTCCCCCTTTTTCAACATGAACCTTGGAGAGCGCAATACAAACTCTTACATGAAATGTTCTTCCAGACAGAAAGCTACAAAGAATGTTCATTCTGTCGTCCAACACACCCATTTCTTTCAGATCAATTATGATTCTGTAACGACAAGCGAAGTCATAGGCTTTCTTAATGTCGAAAAACCCCATAAAAAAATCGTTTACGCTTAAGTCAACCTTTATACTAGATTCAAAGGTCACAAGTTGACCGTTTGTGAATCGCCCAACCCTGATACCTGCCTGGCAGCTCTGCAGAAGAAGATTATACCCAAGAGAGTACCCAAGCCTGCATTTTATCATATTATCAAGTTGCTTGCACAGGCAGCTCGTTCGGGCTATCCGGCAGTAACTTGAGGGGTACAGCAGGTCCTTTTTCTCCTTGAAGAAAGCCACCCCTATGGCCTTCTTCAGAAAGCGAGGAATGTGCTCTGAAAGCCGCATCTTGTAGCAAAGGATAAGGAGTGTTAGAAGAGTGTCTGCGTAGAAGTGTTGCATCATTGCCCATGTGATGTTACCTAGGCCGGGAGCTTAGGCATTACACAAGCTCAGAGCAGTCCTATGCTCATGAGTAAAAGACTCAGAGTTATACTAGGTGTTTGAACTTTCGGTGTCACGTGAACGCTTCGTTTCGGCTGACAGTTTATGCTCAAAGAAACTGTTTTTCTAGAACGTGCAGACCTGAACACGTGGTGGAAGTGTTGCGAAAGTGTGTTCACCCTCGTCTTCGAATGTGTCCCTTGTAGTGCTGACCAGACGGAGGATGTGTGTTCGTTTTCCATTGAGTCTCCACATTCGTATCCACATTTTTCGTTTCTACGTATGAATTTATTGACGTTATAAATGAGTGCCAACTGTCTCGTTTTGCTAGGCGAACCCGTTTTTCAACGCAGTCGCCCGTTTGAACAACTGGAGATTACCCGACAAGGGGTGGGTGGTGGTGATTTATTAACAAAGGAGGGAAGAGAAAAGGCCTGGGGATATTGTTGAACTCAACGGGAAGTTCACCCTCATACGACCCAGTCCAGGGAAGGGGATTGGGGCTTCAAAGGATAGGAAGAGAGAAGGGGGAAGAGAAGAGCGGTAGGAGAGTGGGAGATAGTCTATATCGCGTTCGTTTAGTCCATGACTCGATGGCTACAAACGCAGCGCTAGTCCTGTTGTAACCAGGAAGTTGACTAGGTGCTGGAAGACCTCCCGTCGGATGGCGTCCGGTCCCGTGGGGAACAGGAAGTCTTCTAGCTTGTGGCTTGGGGCACCGAGTCGCTGGAGTTCGGCCCGAAGTTGTGCCCTTGCGGTGTCGTGCTGCGGGCAAGAGCACAGCAAGTGCTCTAGCGTCTCGGGCTCTGGGCAGTCAGCGCAGGTGGGGGATGCTCGGCGGCCTTGGTGGTGCAAGCGCGCTCCCACGTTGCAGCAATTGAGCCGCAGGCGAAGAAGGAGCGACCGGGCGTCTCTGCTAACCGACAAAGGAGTCGCCACACCTCGTTCTGGGGTTCTTACGCCCACTTCGGTCATCATTGCACTACGGCCTCCTGTGGTGACGCGGGCACAACAGGCGCGGGGAATGGACGTTTTGGTGGCGTCGGGAATTTATGCCGTGAATAGTTGTGTGGGCTTGCAAATCAGCCATTCCGACGCTGTCGCCGCCGTTTGGAATTAGCTGTGCCACCGCTGCAACTTATGTTGGGATTCAGCCATCCCGACACTATCAACATTGTTGGCCCTGGGCCATCTCACTACAGGCACCACTGTGGCGACGGGCCATCTTACCGCAATCACCAGTGTAGAGACGTTGCCTTGCTCCTTGAGCTAGCTACCCGGTGCGGAGCAGTGAAATGAACTTCTCGAGCTGAAGGAAAGTTGAAGCATCATTATTATCCATTAAATAAAATGCGTTATATGTTAAAAACAGCAGCGTTATATGTCTCGCTCAAAGGCGAGAGGGGAGAACAACGCGGTGCCTCCGAAAACTGCTACGCTGGCTGTGCTTCCGGGTGAGATTTATCAAACCAGGAGTCCGTTGCAACCACGAAAAGTCAGAATCGCTGCAATCAGGCTTCCTGCTCGCGAAAGTTTGCATTCGATGAACGGAGGTGGCGACATCGTTTCAGCCGAGAAGCCATGACATGGAAAAGAAAGGCAACTCCATCGCCGTCTCAGCGGCGCCATCTCCAGGGATGTCGCTGTGCATCTGGTGGGCGCCGTTTATTGAAGGCATCATTCGCCCAGCCATTGAGAAGGGAAAAGGAGAGGTGACTCTGAGACGCCTGCAAGTTCGGGAACGTCTGGTAATGATGATGGTTAAATTTTCATTGCGCAAGACCGACTAAGTGCAAACAGCACCATAGAAGAAGTTATTGAATTGTTGAAGAAACGGCAAATACTAAAACTTGTGAGTAGAAGTAAAAGTAATGCTAAACAAAAGACATTGAATAGGGCTGGTGTATAGGGCCATGATGATTACACGTGATATGAGAAGAGCTGCAGAAACTTTACTGCAGCTAAAATCTTAAAAACACGTTGACGAGAAAACATTGGTTCGTCGGCTAAAAAGTATGATGGTTCCAGTGGAATATGTCGTCTGTATATTTCTGCAAAGTGTTTGCGCCGTGCGGTGGGAAGTGCCTTACATGTGATTAGTATGTGAACTACGGAGAGGGAACCTCCGCACCTGTTGTACGGTGGTCTACAGGATCCCTTCAGCAGATACAAGTGGGTTGCATGGGTGTGCCCTATCCGTAGCCTAGCCAAGGCGACTTCCGTGTATCTCTTGTGTGAGTCGGCTGTGCACCGTCCCAAGTGTGGCGTTATTACAGATAGTTTGTTGTCGGTATGTTCATTCCAGCGTGTTTGCAATGTCCTGCGCAAGTGTTGTCTTTTGTATGGCTTGAGGTCTGTATAGGGTACTGTTGTAATGTGTAGTGTTCATGAGTGCCGCAGCAGCGGTCCTCTCGTCTGCCAACTCGTTCCCACCAATCCCAGCGTGTCCTGGGACCCAGCAGAGCAGCAGCTCAAGCTTTTCAGCATACACAGATATAATAATGTTGAACACAATAATAACTATGTGGTTCCTGCGGGGTTTGTGCAATGAGAGTGCGCGAACAACACTGAAAGAAGCTGTATAGATGATGGCATGGGGAATTTGATTTTCAGAAATGTGCTATACGATGAGTAAAACTTAAAATGCTTCTTCTGAAAAAATGGTTCTGTGTACGCTCATGGTTCTGGCTGCATTAAAATTCTGACTATGAGTAGCGCAGGGCACCATAGTGGAGGTTTTAGATTCGTCACTGTAGCATTCAGCACACGGGTATTTAAACTGCAAAGATAGAAAGTGCTGCAGTATTGCAGCTTGTGGTTCCGATTGTTGTCAAGTTTTATTAAAAAAAAGGTCGGAAGACACAGGTAGAACTTTCCCAGGAGGTGAATTGTCTAAAAAGATGATTTGTACACATCTAAAAACGAAGTGCTGACATCCGAGGCTTGCCCTCCCTCTCTAAGTAAAAATGCAGGTGAAGGGATGTGTGATTTGCAAACAGCAGAGATGTAGATGTATTGTTGAAGACAGAATAAAAAGGATGGTTATTTAGAGATGAAATTTTAAAAGCATAGCGAAAGTCTATGTCCGTTCGTTGGTTGTCAATCATCCACTTTTTACACTCGACATACAGACTCTCGACAGGGCTAGTGCGAAAACTACTCGACGCGAGACCGAGCCCAAAGTGTAGCACTGGGTTAAGTATTCGCAACGCTGTTTTAGCTGCCGACACATACACCACACTGCCAATGTTTAAACGAGACTCAACCAAAGCAGTCTACAAGCACAGCATGAGGTCTTTGTCTGAACCATAGGATTGGTGAAAGAGAACCTTAAGGATTTTCATTGTTTTGGGATATTTATGCTTGAGTTTCTTGATGTGGAGAATGAATGTGAGTTTGCGGTCAAACACAACATCAGGAAGCTACGATCAAACACAACAGGAAGCTACGTGCCATTCAGAGTAATGTCTGGGTCCGGATGGATCCTGCACTTCCTGCAGAACACAACACAAGACCTATTTGCCGCATTGAATTTAAAACCATTCTTGTCTGCCCAGCCGGCAAGCTTCTTGCTGGACTTCACGTTCCCAGATTGACATATTGCTTGATTTATGTGCTATGTGGACGTCATCTACATACATAGAATGAGAAATTGTTGGTGGCAATGCCTTTCCAAGAGAGTTCATCTTAATTATGAGGAGAGTGCAGCCCATCACTCCACCTTGCGGCACGCCATTTGCTTGCACGTGAACCTTGGAGAACGCACAACCAACTCTCACTCGAAACGCTCTGTCGGACAACTAACTAGCAACCGTGCTTAACATGTTACCCGAAACACCAATTGACTTCAGGCTACCTGTTTTCCACACCAATGGTTCCGGCATGATGTAAGGACTCTCCTGACACCGCTTTCGTCAAGTTCGACCCAACAGGCGAGTCAAACTGTCCACTCAAAAATCTAACCCTAACGACACAGCGTAGAACAGCATCAACCACGCCTCGCGCCCAAGCTGTGCGCGGCCGCCGGCTGCATTTCACAGCACGTGCTGTCAGCCTTCACTCCGCTGCACGAGCGCACTGGCCGTGGTCAGCGTCTCGGCAGCAGCATGATGGAGGTTACCGTCGAAGGAGATGACATCGCTCCGGAGGACTTCGACCACCCTTCTTGGATGACAATTCGTCGCCGCCAACAATCCTTTCCTAGACAATCGCTGCAGACCAACTCTGCCATCGTATCTTCTTCTCATAATGCCTCTACCAGCCGGCGCCGCCGTCGACCGCCGCGATCAATTCCGCCGGTGCTCCCCTTGCCGGAGGACGACATCAAAGTGATCCTTCGACCAAGAGGTGGTCTAGGCCTCACCCAAGTCCCTCTGGCTACTCTGGCTGACACCGTGCAGAAGCAAGCGGGACTACCTCTCAACGAAGAAGATCAAATCCGCATTCACGCGAGGGCGAATTTCATCATCGCTAGCACCCCGGACGAAAGCCGAGCGCAGAAGTATACGCAGCTCGAGGCGTTTTGAATAGCAAAGAATACCCGCTGTCCACGCACGTACCCGCCCCATCTAATACAGCGACGGGCGTCATTTTCAATATCCCAGCCGAAGAAACCCCAGAACAAATACTCCATAGCATCTGCCACTTTAACCCTGGACTCGGAGTCCTCGACGCCAGAAGGCTGAGTTACTTTAACATAGTCCAAATTCTCTTCGATGGAACTACCGCCCCTTACTGGGTTCGGTATCGCGCTGCAACATACCACTGCAAGCCATTTCGCAAGAAATCAGAAGCCTGCACTTTATGCTGGCGGCCAGGACATCGAACCGACGTCTGCCCAACTGGACAAGCCCTCTCTCAGTGCTCAACCTGCGGAATCGTCAATGCCCCGAAAAACCCCCATGTGTTCCGAAATGCATCGTTTGTGAGGGCCCTCATGCTACTGGAACGGTGGCATGTCCCAAGCGCTACCAACCGCGCCGACCTGCCATGTCATATGTGAAGGCTGCAACTTCTTCAGGGACTTTTTGTGCCACGGACTTTCCACCGCTGCAACCTGCCAAGGCCTTAGGGACTCTTTCCTGTGGACGACCAGACCTTCCGTGTCGCGCCGGTGCTGCACAGCTCCCTCCATCGGACATCGACAAGACAAAGGTGAGCTGCCAGCGCTCGCCTCTCAGTGCTCCATCGCCATCATCATTACCCTCGTACGTTACCTCCTCTGATACGCAAGCTGAAATTCTTAAAGAATTACAAGCTATCAGGGCAGCAATACTAATCTTGAAGCAAAAAAATGCAGCATTGAGACCCGAAAACAGCCTCCTAAAACAACAACTGCACACTAGTCCCGCTATCCCCTCCGTGCAATCAGAGCAGCAATCAACTCCGGCCTCCCAGGAGGTTTCTACTCCCCCAACAATTAAGCGGAAAGCCACGGCTAACCCTACTACCTCCCACACTACACCCCCCACAAGCGATCGTTTCGCAGGGATCGAGGCGGCGTGCAAGACGGCTCTTGCGCAGCAGAAATAAGAATACTTACAGCTCCACCAAATTCTCTTAGCCAACCAGGCAGCCATGCAGGCCACCATTGAATCTCTTCGTGCCGATATACACAACTGCATTCGGGGAATCGCCGCCACTACCAGCGACCACACTTTGCCGTAAAATACTTCCCTTCCGCCTAGGGAGTTTTACGGTGAATAAGCGGGACGCCGAGTGTTCTGTTTGGCAGTGGAATTGCAGAGGCTTTACCCGCAAGCGCCCCAACCTGCAGTTACTTCTCTCCACTGAACAAAAAGCCCCTTTTGCAATAGCACTACAAGAACCTGGATCTAACGTCAAGTTGATGGGCTATCAGGCCTTCCAATCTCCGGATAACCCATACACTGCAGTATTGGTTCTACGTAATATTCCCAGTGAACGCTCACAATTTGACAGCATTGATATTCCACATGATTTGGTTGTCCTCTATCCCCTCAAGCGCAAAGCCTCCCGATTGTATATTCTCAACGTGTACAGTAGCCTTCGTGCGCACTCACACAAATTCAAGAAACTTTTACACCTTGCTATTCAAGCTTCGCAACCTCACCCTTTGCTCGTATCAGGTGATTTCAATGGCCCCCACACAGCCTGGGGTTACACACACACTACCCGCAAGGGCCGTCTCTTATGGGAGCTCACTCAGGGTCAGCGGTTTACAATCGAGTCCGACCCCTCCACCCCCACATGAATTGGCAATAGCGTGCAAAAAGATACTTCCCCGGACCTTACTTTCTCACGCGGGATCCCAGAAGTAAATGGCTCTGCACACCACATACGCTCGGCCGCGACCACTTCATTATACGACTCGATCTACGCCTCCAATCTGAAATCTTGCGCCGACCCCGACAGAAATACCTGACAGATTGGGATGCCTTTAGGAAAACCTGTGCAGTGTCAGAGGCCCCTGAAATATCCTCTGAATCGTATCATGCCTGGGTCAGCCAAATTCTCAATAACAAACGCACTCAGGACAATCCCGTGGACCCCGAAATACCTGCTGAATTAGTAGATGCCTGCCTGTATCATCTGTGGGACGCTTATCGCAGCATGCAGCGTGGATGGCGTAAGCAGAAACATAATAAGCGCCTTAAAGTTAGGTTAGCCTCTCTCGCTGCAACGATAGAGACTTATACCTCTGAACTTGCTCGTGCTCAATGGGGCCAGGTATGTGAACAGATGAAAGGTAATCTCAGCATGAGGCGTACTTGGTCTCTCCTTGAACACAAGTTGGATCCCAGTCACTCACGAATAGCTACCAATAATCGGCTCATCAAAATTATTCAATTTTCCGGTGAAGATGCACAACTCCTAGACCGTCTTCGTACTCTATACATAGCTGAAGGGGATACCATGGAGCTGCCGTCATACACGGGCGATAATAATCCGGACTCAGACAGAGAAATCTCCGACACGGAAGTCAGAGCGGCACTCATGAAGATTTGGCCCGGATCAGCACCTGGGCAAGATGGTGTAACCAATAAACTTCGAAATTTAGACGACCACTCCATCTACATCCTCACACAGTACTATAATCTCTATTGGACCACAGGTACTTTGCCTCCTTCATTGAAGCACGATGGAATAACTCTAATACCCACACCGGGCAAACCATTGAAATTGGAGTATCTCCGACCAATATCCCTCACTTCATGCGTAGGGAAAGTTCTTGAGCGCATCATCCACGCCCGCTTAGTTAAACATCTTACCAAAACCAATGCACTTCCCCACACCATGCTAGGCTTCAGGCAGGGTCTTTCGACACAGGATCTCCATTTGCAAGTTCAACATGAGATCATTGTCCCGGCCTCCAAAGTAGATACAGCTGCTATTCTAGCACTAGATCTCACCAAAGCCTTCGACAGAGTTTCACACCGAGCTATACTCCAAAATCTGGCAATGTGTAACCCCGGGCAACGGGTTTATACTTATATGAAAGAATTCCTTACTAATCGTAGTGCCGTGATTCACATCGGTGATTTAGTATCGGCACCATTCACATGCCCTCCTTTGGTACCCCTCAAGGTGCAGTCCTTACTCCTCTCCTCTTTAATCTGGCTCTCCTTAATCTCCCTAAGCGTTTAGCCCAAATTCCACATCTTAGACATAGTCTATATGCTGATGATATTACTCTCTGGTGCGCCGGAGGTAGTGATGCACAAATTGAGGAGGCGCTTCAGTCAGGCACAGACATCGTCGTAGCAGAAGTGGCACTGGCCGGTCTGGAATGCTCCCCAAGTAAGTCGGAGCTCTTGACCCTCCCTGCCCCCCGCCGGTCACGCTCCACTCCAGACGTAACTATACGAATACAAAATATTCCCATACCATGTGCTCCTATTCTTAAAGTCCTCGGTTTGACCATACAGCGCAACAGAGCCAATACGAGATATATCTCTCAACTCACCTCACAAGAAAACCAAACTATTGGCCTCATCCGTCGCATAACAGCTCGAAACAAAGAAATGACGGAATTTGAGCGCCTCCGGCTGGTTCAAGCATTCGTGCTCAGTCGCCTGACATACGCCCTCCCGTACCTTAACTCAAATAAAACGGAGCTGTCTAAAATCAACTGCCTCATACGAAAAATATACAAAGCTGCGCTTTTACTCCCTCAAAGTACTTCCACTGCCCAACTGGAAGGCCTCGGCATTTACAACACAGCTGAAGAGCTCATAGAAGCTCATTCTGTCAGTCAACTTTCCCGCCTTTCTACCACTTCTACTGGCAGATACATCCTAGAGTCGCTCGGACTTCATGCACCGATTGTTACTGACTCCAGAGTCTACATCCCAACCGACTTGCACAATCTCGTGCTTGTGCGGCCGATTCCCCGCAATATGCACCCGGAGAGCAATATTAAACGCCGTGAACATCGCGCACGCGTTCTAGCCCGCAAATACCCCATGGGCCAGTCCACCGCCTATGTGGACGCCGCGAGTTATACCCATCACAACGCCTACGCAGTCACCGCCATCTTTGATCCAAACGCAACCTCTTACCATTCACTCACTATCCGAATACACTACCCTGCCACGGCGGAAGGGGCGACTATTGCACTAGCACTGACTCATCGGCCTACCCAAAGAATTGTTATCTCCGATTCGAAAACGGCCATTCGAAATTTCGCCTGGGGGATTATTTCCCCGCCGGCTCTCAAAATTCTCCTTCAAAATCCTCCCACTTCCCGTGCGGAGTTGGTTTGGACTCCTGGCCATGCGGGGCTGGAAGGAAACGAAGCGACTAACCTTGAAGCTCGAGAGCTAACCCACCGAGCTGCGCCAGGTCGCACCCCTTCCCATGGAGCCCAATCAACCCGCGACAGCCTTCTGACTTTCCAGGAAATTACCTGCCACTACCGCCTCTCTCGCCGGTGCTACCCACCACCGTATTGGTCACTCTCTATTACCGAGGAACGGTACTGGCGCCTTCTCCAAACCAATACCCCCCCCCCCCTGTCGCACCAGAGTACATGCAAGTTATCCAGCTGTATTTCCCTCTCCCCAGTGTCCTGACTGTGGAGCCAACGAAACAGTTGCTCATAGAATTTGGCAATGCCCTCAAAACTCATTCCCTCTCATCTCTTGTGTGGAGCACTGGGAGGCGGCGTTAGGCAGCTCGGATCTGCGGGTCCAGCAAGTACTCGCTGAACAAGCAGCCCAGGTCACCGGCGCCCTCCAAGCTCTGGTCACCACTCGCCGTTGACCCACCAGCTCCAGAATAAAGTTCTTTCTCTCTCTCGTGGATCGCCTCACCCTGAAGCCTGCCTGGCAGCTCTCGAGAAGACTGTTGTACTCCAGGAAGTACACAAGCCTGCGATGGATCCTTTTCTCGAAGAGCTTGCACATGGCGTTCGTCAGGGCTATGGGGCGGTAACTTGAGGGAGACGACGGGTCCTTTCCTTCCATCAAGAAAGCCACGACTAGGGGTTCCCTCCAGGAGTGTGGAATGTGCCCCGAAAGCCATATCGCATGATAGAGATATAGAAGTGTTTCAAGTGTGTCTGCGTGTAGGTGTTGTATCATTGCATACGAGATGTTGTCTGGGCTTAGAGGTGAGGGTTTACACATGCTCAAAGCAGTCCTCAGTTCATACGTTGAAAACTGGAGTTATAAGATGTTGACCTATTGGTACCTAGTCAAGTCTACTTTTCAGCCGGTTGTTTGTGTTTTATTAAAATGTATGTGTTGTGTGCTTAACTGGAAATGCGTTGGAAGTGTTGTGCGCGTATGTCACCGTGATCTTCGGGTGTGTCCCCTGTTGGGTTGACCAGAGGCAGGCTGTGAGTTTGCTGTCCGTTAAATTTGCGTATTCTTGTCCATACTTTCGTTTTTCAGTGTAGGAGTTTATCGATGCGATAAATGAACGCCAACTGTCTCGTTTTTCCTCACGGCGCGAACGTTCTCCCATCGCCTTTGCCCGTTTTAACAATAAAAGGTTTCGCGACGTGGGGTAGCGACGGAGGATACCCCATGTCTTGTTCTGGGCCTCTCGTGCCCGCCTACAGTCCTCATTCCACCATGGCCTCCGCTGGTGGCGCAGATTACAAAAGGCGTGGGGAGTGGATGTTTCAGCATGGTCGAGGATGTGCACCGAGAGTAGTTGAGTTGCTCATTCAACCTGTGTGTCTTTTAAATGAGTCGTATACTTTAGACGAATCTGTAAGTGTATTCCAGTTCTATGTAGCTTCATTAAAACTTTTCTGTGACGATGGACTACTCGGGCCTTTAGCTATATAAGTTAGTGAAATGGTGAAGTGGTCGCTAGCGTATGGGTCTGTGCCCAGGCCCCATTTAAGACAAGAAAAAAACAATCTGCCGACACAATTGCCAAGTCAAGGTGTGAATAAGTGCTGTGTCCTACATTATAGCATGTACGCTGTTTCTGGTTGAAAAGACATGCTCCCGACGATGTTAACAATTTCTCAATGAGGCGGCCTGTCGCATCCGTGTGAGCGGATCACCAAATGGAGTTATGCGTATTCAGGTCGCCTATGATAATGCATAATTCGGGTAACTGATCTACCAGGCCCTCAAATGTGAGCTGGGGAGCTGGACGCGAGGAGGGATGTACACAGAACATTGTGTTATTAGCCTATATAGGATCATCGTTCGGATATCAACAGCTTCAAGAGTGGTATGTAGTTGGCCAGTGTGGCCCACCAAGGCTTTTCGGGCAATAATGGCCACACCACCTTTGTCCTTCGTAAATATTATGTTATTGTTTAAGAAATTTGTGTGGTTCGACTTTAAATGTGTTTCTTGGAGGCACATCACAATGGGCTGTTTGGAATAAAATATTTCATAGATATCATCAAGATTTTTAAGCAGGTCTCTGCAGTTCCACTGGATGATGTTTTCTCTTCCCAATGTTTAGGTTAAAGCAACCAGAATATGTGCGTGTTCATGTGTTGACTTTTGGGGCTTGGACTCTTGGGAGGGTTTTTTTTACTTGTATCCTGACCTGGAAAACGCAACCCATTCCTTTCGCTGCAATGAAAGCCGGAAGGCCTCGACATCATGCCGTCACCTGAATTCAAGGGGGTGCCAAGCAGACTGGGCCCCCTAGACTTGGTACCCTCTCGGGCGTTCTTTGCCTTCACTGCCAATGCTGAAGGCGTGGGAAGCACCACAGATGGCCCAGGCAGTGAGGTGTGGGAGGCGGCCGCCGTTACGGCATCCGTCTCCATTTCCTCCGTGACCTTGCATGTGCTTTGGGCCGGTGCAGAGGAATTAGTGGATGCAGTGGCATCCCCGACAGACGTGGTAGCCACCACAGCTGCTTCAGGCTGGGCAAGTGGCGTTTTGACCGGGGCGGCTGCCATTGGCAGCCTCTTGGGTTGCGGCGGCGAGAGCAAATGAGCTGCGCTGTATGGCGTCGCCCCCGAAACCAACCACCGCTCCACCCCCCGGCGAGCAGCGTCGGCATAACTTATGGAGCTCAAGAGTGAAAACCTCTTGCGGGTCTCCTGAAAGCTGATGTTCCCATTGTCCTTCAAAGTGAATATTTGGTTTTCTTGTTTGAACTTTTTCGCATCATTGTGAAAACGCCACGTGAGGTCAATGACAATTGGGACAATTGAAGTTGCTTGCTTCACAGTAATCTGTAGGATGGTTAGTTTGCCCACACTTCGCGTATGTGAGTTTACCGCGGCAGGAGTCCGCACCATTCCGATAGCGCTGGCACTTGTAGCAGTTGCGTGGATTTGGCACATGCGGGCGCAATGGACATCGGAGTAGACCTGGCGTCATGGCTTCTGATAGTGGGGTTCAATAAAAGGTCAGAATAATGTGCTTTGTTTTGATATCTTTGTTGTCTCGCCTGACTGTGATGCGCCGGACTGCCGTAACCCCTTGTTCACGCAGTCCTTCTACGATGTCGGTTTCTGTATCATTGATGAGATCGTGTTCGGAGTCGACGCCTTGGGGGGAATTTAGGGTTCTAAGGGGAGTGACATTAATTTCTAGATTATGGATTCTGGTTTGCTGCAGAAGCTTATTCACCTGCACGTAGTAGCTGACTTCAACGAGCACATCAACAGAAGACAGTTTTTGCATTGTAATTGCTTCCTGCGACACTCTCGATGAACTTTGCAACTTGGAAGACTGATTTTCACTTATGGAGGTTTTTTATCTACAGATTGCATCAAGAAGAAGCTAGGATTGTTGTGCTTGTTTCGAAGGTCGGTTGCGGTTTCAGAGTTACATCGGTGCGGGCCTTTTTCACGGCCTGATCATTTCAAGGGAGGTTTGAAAATACCATATAGCATAGTATACAAGCAGGGGACGGGGGTGCTTCATTCGCTCGGGTTACCTGATACCGAGAGAAGTCCTGGAGTTCTCTGCCTGGTAAACAGACAGGAAACCCATCCGCCGGAGCTTGAACTGGGCTCCAACGACAACAACTTGTAGTTTCTGCACTTCACTTTACAACTCGTATCCACAATAAATTACAGCAAGAGCTCGGTGTCCGCGGTATCACCACTGCCATGAGCAAGATTGCTCAAGGTGCCCCGTGCGGTTTCGGGCACGCCTGCAGCGGGCGGTTTGACAGAGGTACGAATCAGCTGCGCCATAGTAAGTGTCCAGATGAGGGGAATTTTTCATGGGCACTCTGACACAACACCACCCCCGCCACCAGTATATGGGCCACCATGACGAGCTGCGCCTTGTGGCTTGAACGCCGTGTTCGCCCGTTTGCCACAGCAACGATTGTTTTTGTTCCTTTCCTCGAAGTCCGGTGTCGATCAGGAACAGAGTCGCCTGGGATCTGGTTAATTTGGCAGGAAGCTCGAAGAGCGATGGTGTTGACGTTCTCTGGGATGGTGACGGAATTCATGTTATCGGCGCGTTTGTAGTTGATGGAAACAGAGTCTATATACAAGTATTTTCATTGGGGTAACTGGGTACATGAGTAATAAAAGGGGGAAATTCAAACTGCAGTTAGACGCTAGCTGTAAGTACAAACAAGTAACTCGACCTTTCAAGCCCATCTAACTTTCCTGTGCTGGGAGCGTACACAAGCCACTCGTGAAATGACAGCCGAGCCTCTGTTCCCGCCAGAGGACCCGTCTAGTTGCCTGGTACACAGCTGTACCCAGAACTTCACTACGCGATCCTCCAGTCTATCTCTCACTTAGGAGGATCACAATTCCCAAACTAGCTTCAGCGCTCCAGACTCCTTATCTCGCCGGAAACTGCCAAGCTGAGAGCACCGACAAGCACGCTAACGGACAAGTTTGGTCTAATAACGCCTCGGTATTACTCTCTCTCGGGAACGCCCCAACACCTTCCGTAGTCACTTAAGGGAGGGCCCAAATTTACGTACAGACCTCGCACTCCGCCATATTCGAAATAGTCAATAAGTCGGCACTCTCTTCGGGTCAAAAGCCGGCCCGAAGGCAGAAAGCACGCGGCGGCAAGGGTTGGGTGGAAAGTGGTGGCTATACGCAGTGCCCAAGAGGGCGCGTAACAATGATGTTTTTCCCGGTGTTTTGCCGGGCCGCGCCGCGCGGTCATACGACAAGCAGCACCCCTCCGTTGTCCGCTATGTGAACAATTCTGAGAACTTGCTGGGGCGTCTGATTTCTAAAGGGAGATTATTCCTGCGGCATTTCTCCGTCCAGACAAGCCGTCGCCGGAACGCCCCGTGGCGAATTAGCGGCGTCCACATCGTAGTGTTGGCTGTGGAATGCCTTTTAACCAAGCGGCGGGGCTCTTTCCACGCGCGGACGGTGCGCCTGGCCTCTGACCTCATGAGGGGACCTTACAGACATGATCACCCAGGTTCACTTCCAGTGCTTCTAGGAAAGGGCATCTTCATTACACTCCTTTATACAAACAACTACCACCTGCCCGGTCCAGGTCATAGGTACACAGCCGTGCAGCCCAGTTGTCTCCACCAGCTTCGCCGGGAACTTCTGTTCTCGTTTCTCAGCACCGGACGCTCATTGCTATGCACCTTGCAAAAACCGACCGAAAACAGGCAACAACCAGCGCAGACAAGTACCATCTGTATGCCGTTAGCAACCCCAGACCCCAAACATGATAAACTCTCCTAGCTAAGTGTCTATTTTCACTTTAGACCGTATACAACCAAGAGACCCATGCGGGATGCAAGTCTGCTTATAAGAACTCAAACTATGTGTCAAATATAACACACGACAGGAAATATACATCAGGTTAAATATTTAAAGTCACGCTGTGCGTAAATATATTACTCAGGTAGCAAATGAGAGCAACAATTTTGCTCGCATATACCTGCTAGACTAAAAGCTAGAGACGAAACAGAAGGCATAGAGAGGACGATGACAGAAATACTTAGATCGCACGGCTAGTGCGTCTGCGTTAGCGTTCAACTTTCCTCTCCTAAAGCGAACGAGAAGATCTTGATGCTTGAGTATTTTATTCCACCTTAGTAAACGACTGCTTTACACGATATGTTCTTTTGCCAGTTTAGCGGGCAGTGATAAGTTTCTACAACAAACCGGCAACCGGCTACATAACACGCCTAGTTCTGCACAGCCCATTCGATGCAACCCTATTCCTTTGCGGATGTACGGTACACTTCTTTCCTCCGTCGCGTATCGTCACAAGTGTCGATTTACAATATGGAGTTTGAGTTTGTTGTCTGGCTGTTCACTCCAATATTTTTGATACGTTTTCCGTAGTTTTTGTTTTATTTGTGTTTTGAAGTCGGTGTAGGGTACTGTGGTTATGTGCACGGTGCTTGTGAGTGCAGCAGCGGTCATTTCATCTGCTCTCTAATTTCGAGCGATCGCTGAGTAGCCCAAGACCAAAAAAGCAGTCACCTCAATGTTTGCAATATATGCAGACATAACTGTCCCAAGAACAAGATTGATGATGTAATTTTTAAACTTCTTTCGGGATGGTAACTCCTGTACAACGCTTAGTTCATCAGTGTATATGACAGATTTTGGAATAAAACATTTGAAAATTACATTCCCAACATATAGGATTCCTTCAGCCTCTCCTGTAAAGATGCTAGAATTTACGTTCATGATCTTAGAAACTAAAATTGGGTCCGTGCATAGCACATGACACGGCGGAGGCAGTTTTGTAGTCGTCGCTGGAAAATTCTCTACACTGGTCCCTTTTTCATCAAGTTGTATGAAATACAACTCACACGAAACCGTTCGAAGATGCCGTGGTGCCATAAAATCGATGCAAGATGATTTGAAGTTGTTTAAAAAGGAGACTTTAAGAGAAGCCGCATCCTCTCCACTCTCTGTGAGAAAGAAACCGATGCGGATGAGTGATTTAAAAAGTGCAGTGGTGCGGATCGATGTATAAAAACATGTTTAAGGGAATGGTTGTCGATTGGTAATACTTTACAAGCATATAAAAGATGAACATAAGTTTCCTGGTACTCCAGGCACCGTTTGCACATTCCAGACAGGGCTTGTATGGAAAGCACTGCACGAGGGGTGAACACACAGGGCAGCACTACGTTGAGAATTTTCAGCGCTGTGTTTGTGGCCCACCCGTAAACAAAAATTTTGTAAATTTAATGAGGCCCTACCAAATTCGTGCAAAGGTGCAGCAGGAGTGTTTTATCTGCACCATGTAATTGGTGAGATAAGACTTTCAGATATTATTGTTTTTAGCACTTGTGTACTTGTTCTATGATGTGAGAGGGGAATGTGGGTTTTTCGGCGATCACCAACCCAAAATCTTGTGTTCGTTTTTAACTTGAGCTTGCTAACCATTGAGATTTATTTCAGGTTAGGTTCTTACACCGCGTCTCCGTGAAAATTCACACACATGTAATTTTCGCAGGATTATTTCTAAAACCATTTTTGACTGCTCAGCGAGAAAGTTTCTTTACCCTGAGATGGAGTTGACGTTCATATATGGATATAGTATAAGATTTAAATGATATTTTTACATCATCCACATACAATGAACTGGAGATCGGTGGAGGCAAAGCTTTACGAAGGGAAATATTCTTGACTATAAACAGCATGCATCTCAAAACTCTTCCTTGAGGCATGCCATGTTCCTGAATGTAGATACCTAACAGTGCCGACCTGAATCTGACGCGAAATGTTCGTTTGGGAAAGTAACTATCAAGTGTTCAGCAAGTAAAATGTTACACCATGGGATTTTAAGACTGCAAAATGGCAAAATGCCAAGCCGCAACATACCCTGTGTTGATGTAAGGAAATGCCGTCATTCACCACTGTTTCTGTATTAAGTTTTCTTTATATACAATTTTAATGCAACAAGTTTAATATTTGTGGATCGGCCTACACAGAAGCCAGCGTGGAAGCTCACTAAAGACCACTGTACTCAAGAAAGCAGATGAGCCTGCGGATAATCATCTGCTCAGAAGCTTGCCCAGGCAGCTTGTAAGTGCAATGGGTCGATAGCTAGAGGGCGAGCGAGGGTCCTTGCCGTCTTTTAAGAATTCTTCAACTATGAAATCAAACCAAGACGCTCGAATGTGCCCCGAAAGCCCTTGTATGTTGTATAGGTGTAGGCGTTACCTAGGAGTGTATACGTGTAGGTGTTTAATCGTAGTGTTTGTAATGTTGTCTGCACCTAGAGAGCAAAGGTTACAAGTGGGAAGACCATTCTGCATCTCATAAAGAGTAAACTCAGAGTTGTATGCAGATATTGACTAGTTCTTGTCATGGAAGGGCTTTTCTGCAGAACGAGAGACATGTTGGAAAGGTTGTGTGGGAGTGTTAGCCTGGTCTTTCGTTTTGTTTCCTGTCGCGCTAACAAGAGGCAGGCTATGTGTGGGTTGTCCTTTTAGTTTATGTATTCATATCCGTAACTTGTCGGTGTCCGTGTATAAATTTATTGATAAAGGAAAGGCGCTCCAGCTTTCCCTTTTTGTTTCACTGCGCACACGCTTACATAATGCAAGTGCCCTTTTGGAATAAACAAGGTTACGAATTTTGGAGTATATTCAGACTATACCCCACACCTTGTTCCGGGCCTGCCGCGCACGCCTGCAGATGTTACTGCACTAGGGCTTCCTTGGGTTGGGCGGAGAAAAGGAGGCCTGGGGAGCTGACTTTTCGGCGTCAGCGAGGATGTGCTCCTTGACATGCGGGCCTTCCGTCTCTACAGGTAAGTGTGCCTTGTATGTGTAGTGTAGTTTAACGTCAATGTGAATGTGTTCTTGTTTGATTCGACTTCGATAAACTTGTAAAGGGAAGGTGATCTTTTAATCCCTTTATTTATGTATGTTACTGAGGTCGAGAAGTGGTCACTGCCGCACTGGTTTTGCAGAGTACTGCCTAAACAATAGCAAAGTCAAGGTTGAAATAAGTGTTGTGTCCTCTTTTGGGGTATGTAGGCTTTTTTTGTTACTTAAGATCGCTCCTGAATATGCTAGAAATTTTCCTTTTGGCGACCTCTTGATAAACCTTGGCAAAGTTGGCGCGGCTCACTCAAACTCACTTACAATTTTTTGTCGAATCACCACTAACTCAAGCTGAGACTCAATGGTGAACAGCACATCTGCGCTCACTCAAACTCAAGCTCGCATTGAGCGCAAAACTCGGAACACACTCGGACTCAAAACTCAAATTGTGCCCAGAACTCAAAATGTACTGATACTCAAAATGTACTCAAAAGTCAAAAGTTCTCACGACTCAAAATGCACTCATACTCAAAATGTACTGAAAACTCAAAATGTACTCACACTCAAACAGGGCTCAAAACTCAAAATTTACTGAAAACCTAAAATGTAGTCAAATCAAATCCTACTCAAGCTCAAAATGTACTTAAAACGCAAAATGTACTCATAACTCAAAAAGTACTCAAACTCAAAATGTACTGAAAACTCAAAATGTTCTGAAACTCTAAATGTTCTCAAACTCAAAATGGACTCAAAACTGAAAGTGTACTCAAAACTCAAAATGAACTCTGAACACAAAATGGGGTGAGAACTGAAAATGATTTCAGAACTCAAATGGCCTTACAACTCTCTAGTGCTAGGAATTTACTCGGGCTCAGATGGACTCCGATTTCATTAGCATTCAATGTTTTCAAATTTACGCGTTCTAAAAATATTACGGGTGCAAATTCGTGAGCTCAAACTCTTGCATTCGGCACGACATGACACCGTAGCTCCTGTGAGGTAGGGAGCAGTATTCGTTGCCGAGGTAATACAGCTATACCTCCTGCCAATGGTGACTAGTGCTGGCTGCAAGCTTTTGTACGCCTATATTGCCTGCCAAGCTCTTGATGTAGGCTCCTTGTTCGTGTTTTTGACAGAGGCTGTCCAGACGCGATGGTGTGCTGGGTCCCTGGGTCGAAACAAGCAAGATTGGGCGAGGGGACGTGCGCTCACTGCTCCATCGATTGACGTCGAAGGTTTTTAGGGTAACGGTTTCATGCATTCTTGCTCTGCATTCTAAAAAAAAACGCCTTGTGTCAAAGTGAACTGTCCCCACGAATCTCTGAAGCGACGCGCTCATGCAGATGTCTGCCGCTTTTTTAATGCGTAGCATTCTTTCCCGAGTACCCCCCTCCTCTGCTTCCCACCGCCAGGATCGTGTAACGCTCTGCATTTACAAAAAAATGCAGATATCACAGAAAATTAACTTATAATTATTATAAAAGTGTAATTGTAGATAATTGATAAAAATAAATACTTAAACAATAAACAAAAAAAATAATAAAAACATCTTGAAAATGGCGAAACGTGTACAACGGGCGTTATGAATAGTCTAAGATTGTGTTAAATTTCATAAAGATGTTGCGCTAAAGAGTGTGAAGTATCAAACTGAGGGTCTCGAGGAAGGAAATCACGTGGGAGAAACATAAAAGTGCCTCGTTGTTTTCTGAGGCATTTGTATTAGTTTTTATTAGAATTTGCTAGGTGGGATGAGCTCTCGTACCTCGGAAAAGCACCACGCTAGCGTTGTAAGGAATTACCGCCACCGTACCCAGCTGTTACCTTCCAGCAAGCACGCGCGTGTGTGTGCGAGTCCGTGTGCGTTTGCGTGCGTGTGTGTGTGTGTGTGTGTGTGTGTGTGTGTGTGTGTGTGTGTGTGTGTGTGTGTGTGTGTGTGTGTGTGTGTGTGTGTGTGTGTGTGTGTGTGTGTGTGTGTGTGTGTTGCGTCAGTCATCTGCTCTTTCATTGGGTTTGACATGCAGTCGTTGAACAACTGCAATGCCCAAATTAATTCCTTTCGTTTACATTTTTGTCATGTGCTTGCTTTGATATCTTGCGCTGATTTCTCATTGTAATAAAATCAGTTCGATCGCACACACAAACTGCGCTCGCTTTTTTTTCTGAAGTGTTTTCCTTCTGTCGCAATGTCTGCTTATGTCTTGGTGGCCCTGTTGCCTCTCCATCTCCTGCACTCTAGCAAGGAGTTAATGTATCACATGTAATTGTCCAATTCTGGACTCGAGTGCACGTTGGTATACGGCAGGAAGGAAATTCCAGACACGAAACGCGGCCGCAAGGCTTATTCAGAAACAAATGTGAAATTTGCCTTTCCGATAAACTCTGATGCCCCTGTCACGTATTGGTGCCCACAATTTCTTCGAGATTAATTGTGTCCAAGGATTGGCTTGTTTGTTTAGACACGAGGAAATGGAGGAAGTTACGTTTGAATGGCAGTTATAAGTTTTTGAGGCAGTTTTTGGGTCGTGTGATATAGGTTCGAGAGCATTGGCCGGCTTTTGTTTTTACCCCATGCCATCCTCCCTCGATGATTCAGCCATTAGACGCCAATATTTTTATTACTATATACCGCATTGATGGACATCTCTGGACAAGCCTTCGCATGTATATAGCACCACTGCCTTACGGGTTGGCAAGAAATATTGGTTAAACGCGACCCAGCAATTAGAGAAAGATACATCTCGCTATATCCTCATAAATATGACCAGAAAGCATTTTTGTATTTGTCCAGCGGAATTCCCATCGAAGAGGCCTTTAATTTCATACCCCAAAAACCCTAGCAGGCTTTTGTGAAATTCATACGAGTCAAACTAACCACGATTCATGACTGCAACCAGGACACATTATTTAAATATCCGACATTATTCCCCTAACTGAAATCTTCAATTTGACACCCCACATGATTTAGCGGCCTCACCTTGAATTTACCCAATCTATGACTCATAATGAGTATCTCATGATTAGATCCACGAAACCCTTTTTTATTTGCAGCACGTAATTCCCCTCGTCAAGACCGTAAATTTGATACTTTACACGCCTTTGCGTGGTCACCTCAAATTTTATCCAGTATAAGACTCGCCATGACTATTTCATGGTTATAACCAGGAAACATTTTGCATTTCTCCTATGTGATTCAGCTAATCAAGAGCGTTATTTGATACCCATCACATTCTAGCAATATCAATTTGAATGTGGGACCAATCCATGACTAACCATTACTATATGAACAAAAGAGCCATACCGCATTTTTGTCCCACGTGAGTGCTCTCATCGGAACCTTGAATTTTCTGCCCTGTGCACCCCGTGGCATTATTGTAAATTTTAACCTAATTTATGACGCACCCTAAGTATGTCATGAAAATAATCAGAAAGCACGTGATTACCCTCATCCAGACCTCTAATTAGTTACGCCACACGCCCTAGAGTCATGAACTTCAATTTTAACCGAATCTTTGACTAACCGTGACTACGTCATATTGTAACCATAACTCATTTTTGTGCCGAAGGATTTCCAACATCGAGACCTTGACTTTAGTTCCCCACATTCTCTCGCAGCGTCATTTTGAATTTTAACCTTATCTCACTCATTATGACTGCCTGATGACTACAATCAGGAAGCACTTTTATTTACCCTGCGTGATTCAGTTATTCGGGCCTTTTTTGATACCTACAAGCCTAAGCGTCATCAGTTTGACTTTTCACCCAATCTATTGCGGTAATTATTCTGTCTAAAGGAGCGTTACCGAGTCAATTAAGCTAATTTATTGAAAACAGTAGAAGGAACAGCCCCCGCCCCCTTTTCTCCCCGGCTCTCACCTATTTCTTTGTGACCCCAAGTTTATCAGCCGTTAAAAGTAGCAGACAAAAAACCAGCAAGCGAACGCCGCAGTGTGCTTTAACACCACCCTTACCCACCCTCTTAGTGGATCCCACAGGAAGAAAAGTTAAGACAACCCTTTTTAATACCTCACCAGTCAATTATCACTCACGTGCCCATCCGCGAAAACTTGGTATACAGCAAGTGCTTAGTGTAATAAAAATGTAAAAGAAAATAAAAAAAAACCAGACACCCCCTTTATCCCAACCGATCATGCGGATCTCGAATGGTGCCTTACCCGCAGGTAACATGAATTCCGAGAACACAGGGACGCATTAACATTAACAGCCAACCCTAGCTGCCTGCTAGGCTACTCATATGAATTGAAACTCAAAATGTACTCAAAACTCATACGTACTCAGAACTCCAAATGTACTCAAAACTCAATATGTACTCAAACTCAAAATGTACTCAAACTCAAAATGTACACAGAACTCAAAATACACTCAAACTAAAAATGTACTCAGTACTAAAATTGTACTCAAACTCAAAATGTTCCCAGAACTCAAAATGGACTCAGAATTCACTAGGTGTCAGGTGTACTAAAACTCCATCGGACTCAAACTCAGTCGGGCTCACTTGGCTCACTCAATCAAGCTCAAACTCACCATGCCACGCTAGCCTCGCGCTTACTCAAACTCAGACTCACACGTGAGTTTCAGTCCAATTGAGTCGGAGTGAGTGGACTCATAAGTGAGTTCGCCTACCTCTGCCTCGTCCATCCGTTTAGAGGGAGCCACAAAGGGAGTTGTGTGCATTGAGGTCACCTGTGAGAATAAAAGGTTCTGTCCGGTAGCAGACTGGCAACGCCCTCAAAAGGTGAGCTTAAAAGCTCGAAATCAGGTGGTATGTAGATGGAGCACACTCTTTTAGCCTGTTGAAAACTATGTTTCGAATGGCAACAGGCTCAAGGAAGGTCTTTAATTGGATAGGTTGAGGTGACAAATATTTTCGGGCAATGATGTCAACACCCGCAGAAGATGTACTACCACCATCCCTGCCCTTCTTAAATTTGATGTAACTATTCTAGCAATTTCTCTGTTTTGAGTTAAGATGCGTTTCTTGTAAAAACATCACACTTGGCTGATTGGAATGCAATATTTCGTATAAATCATCAGGATTTTTAAGGGGGCCTCTACAGTTCCCTGTAGTATATTTTAATGAGATGACGAATAACTGGATTGTGCAGCGTAGAGCGATGGTCATGCTATACGACAGAAACGAAGACGGTTGCCGCAGCCTAGTGTGGTGGTCATCTTATACCGATGAAGACAAAGAAGGTTGACGTGGGGCATGGCTCGAGCTGTGATGGCCGAATTGTAAATAGCTTGAATCTCTTTCTGTAAATCGATTGCTTGAGCATCGACGTTTGTTCATGTAATTCGTCCCACTGCCCCGTAGTACGTTTTGATAGAGGTGGCCGTTCTTATCCCATCCGGTGACCTCCAGATACGCCTGTCCTGGTTCCTGAAGAGACCACCTTAAGGCTCATGGATAGTGTCGGTACGCCCCAGCCCCGGTGAGCCATTCGCCTCCGCATTACCCAGCCCAGTATCCCCTTTCCACCATCCGAAGATACCAGCTGATCTGAATAGCCGCAACCAGTCCAGAAGCCGACATCAACCTGCCCAAATTTCCAGCACGATTCTTGGGGCTTTGACGTTCTTTGGTTGGGTCAGCGGCACCGCTGTTCTGGGGCCCATCTTTATGTACCGATCATCGTCATCCATGGCGGCAAGGACTTCACTGTGTATATTCATTTCATCTTCAGCGCACAAGTTTATTGGCGGCGACCTCCACCAGGGCGGTCGTTTGGGATAGGGGGATGTAACGAGAAGACGAAGAACTGGACTGTGCAGAAAATGCAATGGTCATTCTATACCGACGAAAACGAAGACGGTTGCTGCAGCCTAGTGCGATTGTCATGTTATACCGACGAATTCGAAGAGGGTGGGCGTGGTGCATGGCTCAAGCTGTGATGGGCGAATTGCAAATAGCTTGCATCTCTTTCAGTAAATAGATCCCTTAAGCATCGAGTATGGTTGATGTCTTTCGTCCCACTGCCACGCAACAATATTTTCTCTTTCTATTATGTACGTTTAAGATCTATGGGAACGTGTGTGTTTTTTCTTTCGGGGATCTTATTCTTGGAGCAGGCTTCTCAACCGGGTGTGGACAGCAACACGTTAGCAAGAAGGCTGCACTCTGTCGCCATGCTGACCAAACGCAGTGCCAACAGCCAGCGGGCAGCGTCTGCGTACAATGTGGCAGAAATCAGCTTTTGCTTTTGGCGCGCCCCTGGAAAGATGACGCTTTCATCTACTGTCATATGAATTATTTTTATTTCGTCCTTCAAGTGTGTACCTGCACGCGAAAAGGCCGCGTGTGGTATGCTGCAATTCGGGCTGTTTAGACGGGTGCTTTGAGTCTTCTGAAGAGTGACCCATCTCAGCCCATTTGGCACATTTGAACTGTCTTCTCCGTGATCGGGTTCCATGGCCGTATCATTGGGACCTAAAGCAGCACCGCGGATTCGGTCCACTTAGGAAAACCCACTTTGACATTTTGGCGTGATGTTGCGCAATGAAAGGTTACGATTGGTTGGCTTATCGGAGTTTTGTAATTCAGTCTCAGTCTTGCAATTAGTTTCACTTCATATACACATTGAGGTTGGAGCTTTTCAAGAAGATATGCCGCCGTCTCAGACACTCCTTGTTTCTCCCCTGTGACTTTTTGCGAGGAGTGGAGGGTCCGGTGGGGTGTCACAGGGATAGTCAAGTCACTCAACGTCGTTCGTTACAGTGGGTTGTCACTGATTTTTCCTTTTTTACTTCAACCAGTACATCACCTGGCGCGAAATTTTTTGATTACTAGTTTGAACCTAAAACAGCCACAATGCATCTCGCCAACAGAATTACAGACGTGTTTGCAGCAGGAGTGTTCGTAAGAGGTTTCTTCAGAGGGAATGACAAGAAACTTGCGGAAGTGTTGGGATTAACCTTTATCTAGTATTTCGGTGCGGCTCCTTTTAGAAGCCGATCATTGGAGTAGGGGATAAAAAAACCATGCGATATTGAAAATAGCAAGGCAATGTGTTACTTTCTTCGCTGGGTTTACCCTGACGCCGACAGATGTCCCGGAGGTCCCTGCCTGGTAAACAGACAGGGAGCCCATCCGCTTGAGCTTGATGTCGACTGCGACAGCGAAGGTTTGTGGTTTCTACCCTTCACCTTACAACTCCTAGGCACGGTAGAGAAAACCGCGAGTAGGGGGACTCGTGGTGCGTGGTGTCGCTGATACTCTCACCATGAATATGCAAGGTTCACCGCGCGCAATATATGAGAGTGATGCTGAGAAGTGGTAACAACTACATGAGGGCATACCTACGCCCAGCTCATGGAATGGAAAAAAACTTCGGAACCAATCGCGAAGACATGGATTAGGTATGTATTTTTTCTGAAAGAATTGCATGTAGGCTGTTTTTTGTTGAATAGGCGTGCGGTCGGGATGGTAGAAACTTCTCTATCAGGCGATCACTGGCATCCATGCGAGAAGATCCCCAAAGATTATTCCATTCGAAACCTAATAAAATACTTTTTCGGACTGCTAGCTATAGCCTCAAGGAATGTGTTCAAAGGAATAGGGAGGCACGCTAAGGGCTTTTCGGCGATTACTGGAGGACCGCCCGAAGAATGTGTGCAGCCATTCCTATTTTTTCTGAATACTATATAATTATTTAAGAATTTTTGTGACTGGAAATAAATGTGTTGCTTGGGCACACATTACACTTGCCTGTTTTGTGTGCAGCATCGCGTACACATACATCGTCAAGAATATTATAGAGGCCTCTAGTTCCATTGATCAATATTTTGTTTTCTCATTATGAAGGGTTCGGAACTACCAAAGTGGGACTATATACGTATGACCTTTCGGGGCTTGGACTTTTTGGTGTTTTAACTTGCTCTGGAGTTATAGATAAAGGAACATGCTCCCTCCGCAAGGAAGAGGCCCACATTCATATTACCCTAAAATACGAGAGGGATTCCCTTAGGACAGGATGCCCTGGACTTGGCGCCCTTTCCGGTGCCCTTCATTTCATCCACGACCGCTAAGGGCGTCAGGTGGGCTCCAGGAGCCACAGGCGGGCGGCAGAGGTGGGTACTGCCACGGATTCCTCCGGCTCCATCTCTTCCGTGACCACGCGTGTGGTTTTGGCCGGTGGAGAGGAAAATGTGGATGCAGCAGCATCCCCAACAGTCGTGGTTGCAACCACAGCCGCTACTGGCTCAAAAGCGAAATTGGGGGCGGGTTGGGCCACTAGAGGCAATCTGAGGGGACGGAGGGTGGGACCATGTTTTACTCGCGATACTGGGTGCCCACCAAAAGCAGACGCCGCTCCCCGCCGGCGAGCTGCGGCGACGTACTCCCTTGGGAGTAAAAAGGCGAACCTCTAAAACCCTTATGGGCCTGCGATGTTCTCCATGATTGGAACATTGGTGAACTCCTTCTCCTGTTGAAACTTCACACTTTCGTGAGTAGGCGGCGTGACGTCCTTGACAGTTGGCGCGGATATGGTTTGCGATTTGCAGCTTTCAGAACAGTGGTCATGTTGGCCGCATTTTGCACAAGATATTCGGCCAATACACGAGTTTGTACCATGTTCGAAACGCTGGCACTTAAAGCAGCCCCAGGGGTTCTGAATGTACGTGCAGGCAGTACAATGTATAAATCCTACATTTATGGATTCCACAAGACTTTATGTGTCGAGGGTGAGATTAATTTGTTTGGTGGCTATTTTTTTTTTGTCATCACGACATATGGATATCAGCTTGACCGCCGTGACGCCCAGCTTTCTTAGGCCTTAGAAAAGAGAGCCCGCGGTTTCATTAACCAAATCTGCCTCAGAGGTGTCACCCTGAGAGGAGTTTGTTCTGCGTTAGGGTAGGATCTTGATGTCGAGATGTACAATGCGAGTTTTATTTATGATGGCTTTTGCTTTTTGCAGAGTGTGCGCTTCAACGAGGCCTTCACGTGCTGTGAATTTTTAGCGTAATACTTCTTACGAAGGACTCCTCCGACGGATTTGGAAATGAGGAACACTGACTGGGAAGCCACCGGCTTTTATATGTCTTCAGAATAAACAATGACGATTCGGGGGTAGTAATGTGGCTTAGGAAAAGAAAATGTGGGAACGGGTAAAAAAGATGCATCGGTGCGGTGTGTTTTCGGAAACCGATCACGTTTGGGGTGGTTGAAGCTACCATATGCTAAGTATATTTCAAGGAACGGGGGTACCTTCTCCGTCAGCCGTACCTTGATAGTAAAGAGGTCCCGGAGCTCCCCGCCTTGTAGACAGACAAGGAGCCCATCCAGCGGACCTTGACCTGGAGTCCGAAGGCCGGCGATTGTGGTTTCTATCCTTATATTTAAAACACATCGTCACGGTAGGTTACAACCTATGTTCGGGAGCTCGGGGACCGCGGTGTCGCCAATACCGTTACCAAGACAGCTCAAGGTGACCCGTTCCGGGTGGTGGGTTTGAAGCACACCAAATGAAACAATGTTCATTCCAGGTGATGTAATTGTAAATATTCAATACAGCAAGGCAAAGCTCTACCCACTCAGTTTAAGCTGTACACTTTACCAGCTGTGCATTCCCGATAACCAAAAGTGCAGCAGTTCACGTCACTGAGTATGCTTCTGTGTCCGCCATGATTGTAATTAAGGTGGGGAGTGAAATTACATTATTAGACTATGTTGTTCATTATTTAGGCCAAGCGCCTTCAGCGTAGGATGGCTTAGAAAACATGATAAGGTGATGAAATAAAAGTCGATAAAGAGTATTGAGGGGGTGTGCCTGCGAGCCAATGTGTTCACCCAAACAGCCATTTCTCGGCATTTGATTTTAGGTGGTTTAGTGGGGTACAAAGAATATTCCCTTGATGTTGGGGACACAAACACGAAGCGTAGGCCATGTGAGCGTGTGTGCACAAGAATTTAGGGTTTGTTGGGACCAATCATAAACAAGGAGTATAGAAGTTAGTAGGTCCTATTTATGCTCTTTTGGGAAACACCTCTCGTAGCATTGTTTTTGTGTATTGAAACGGAAGTGTCTGACATTTGGTGCTTTATAACAAGAGCCATTAAGCAATACACGAGACGTACAGGCCATATTCAGTCGACCGAACCAGAGTGAACAATGCCACAGGCCAGGCCACTTTCGGGAGTAATAAAGTTTTGCTAAGGGTATGATAACATTTCTTCATTTTTCTGTACATTGTATATACTGGCTATCGCACGTATGAAATTGTATCAAAATGGCTTCTTCAGTAGATGACAATGAGCTAACCCCAAAACCTGATCGACTCACTGACTGTAGCATGACGTCAAAACCAATCACGTGTTGTTGTGGTTGGAAGATGCTGATAAAAAAGGTCAGACTCTACTTTTGAGTCTTTACATTTCAAGTAAAAAACAGTAACCGCACAACAGTTGTGGGAAAAGACACTTTTAAGATACGGGGCATTGTTAACATTAGGGTTGTTCCTCCAGAGACAAAATATTCGTATTTTGCAACCGGAGGCTACACAAGAAAAATATACTTTCAAAATTTTGATTTGTGCTCCAGATGTTTTGGAAGCATCACTGATTTATTATAGCTTGTTGGCTTAGCGCTTAGGTCAAAAGCGCCTTTTCTTGCGAAACATTGAGTTCAGTTACCTTTTGAGAAGCGGAGCGATGTTACCATGGTGTCTTCCGTGTCAACAACCATGCATTTCAGGGCCCTTGCCGCATCCTGGGGAATAAAGGTTAGTTGGCTTATGGTGTCTAAAATTACTCCCACTAGGCGTCGTCGGGCTCCATCTGCCCAGGCTCCAGCCGTCGGCAGTAGAACAGATGTTGCTTCGGAGTGCCCGCTCGTAGCTCTCACCCATGTTGGCAGTGCGGCTTGTCCAGCTTGTCCCTGTGGCGTTGATCTAGGCGTGGTGTGGTCAGTCGGCCAGAGCTCGTCACACAGCACGGTGAGGTAACGCCTGTTGCAGGTACTGCAGGTAAGGTTTCGCGACGCTCTGCATTGACAACCCACATGGTTGCGTCTGTTTCATTGAAAGCAGCAGGGAGTGCTCCGCAGTTGCGTCTTTTTCTCGTCGGCCGACAGGTTGACGCGACAGTCCACCATCTTGTGACGGCGGCTGCCACACAAAGGGCACGCCGGCGTGGCCGGAGACTCGGTCTCTGCGATCAATGCCCACGCTGAGGGAACGGGTGTCTCGGATTGTCCTGGAAAGATCAAGTCGCCATTTTGGACAGATGGAGGAGGTGCGGTTGATAGAAGCTGTCCTCCCATTCCTTCCTGGCGAATCTCGATTTTAATTCGTAGGAACTCCATCGGCTCTTTCACCTGTGCAGCTCTTGGCTGTTGCGTCGAGGATTCGTCCGTTAGCCCTTTACCCGTATCCTTAACCGTCCACCGGTACATTACTGTAAGGTTATCCGGCAGGCATCGAAGGAGCACGTGGTTGAGAACTATGCCATATTGCTCTCGCGGAAGTCCAAGGGTTGCCAGGGCGCTGACAAGGAATTGTACCTTGTAGTACGTATCGCAGAGCCTGTGAATGTCTATTGAGCTTTTGATCGGCTTCCTTGCCTTGAGTTGGTCAATGTGGTCGTTGATGAAAAAGTCTCATCGGCCGAATCGCTGAACTCAAGTTCTCGCGGCGAGGTCGTAGTTCGCGTCAGCAAGTCGGATTCCCTCGATGGCACGTTTGGCGTCGCCGATCAAGTATATGAATAGGCGCTTAAACTTATCTATCTTCGGCAGCTCGGTGTTTTCATGGATCGTCACGTTAAAATGATATCAAAACGCTTGCCAGCCGCGCACATTTCCGAAAACCCAGGGATATCGAGCTTCGGATGCAAAACCGTCCTATGACGTGAAGCATGCGTGTGCCCGCCTCACGTACCCATGTGATCAATAAGTGAAGCGGCTGTTCCTCCTCTGGCGATCGAATCGGTCGTGCTGGGCACTTGCTGTACGATTCGTAGGATCAAGCGTGCTGGAGAGATGGCGTAGGACGTCGTGCGGGTATACTCTGCCGCTTCTTCGTCCTACTGCTTCAGCCCGTCGTCATCCGGGGAATCGGAAATTTATCTCGTTGATGGCGGTGACCTCAAGCTATCGCTGTACGATGTACTCAGCGTAGGAGCACAGGGTGGCCTCGTCTGGACAGGGCTGCTGCAGTAGGTCATTCAGCTGGGTGAGAGGCCACGTGACGCCGCTCCTGACGGCGCCACGAGTGTTTCGAAGGTGGTCGATCCACGAAGTCTTGAGGGTGAAGTTCCGAAATGCGATTTCTCGGGTTTCGGGACCACAAATATGCAGAGAAAGGGACGAGCCGCCGCAACCCTTGTGATACTTCATTTATTCCTATGAACTCATGATGGTGTTAATGGGGCACGAGAAAGGCAGAGCTGCTTCTTTTAGTTGAAGAAGAAGATACTTATTTTACATAAAATGGTTGCAGGGGTACATTCAAAAAGCCAACATTGGGCTTGACTGGGAATGCACCCCTACAGGTTCGACATGCAGTAGCAGCACGTCTACTAGATGCCAAAAATAACTTAAAATCATACTTCGCCAAAATTCCACAAATTGTGCACAGTCTTGTAATACATTTCACCATTTAACTACAGTGACAATACCAAGCCATTATATACCAGAACACAAAGAAGCATATAAGAAAGGCGTCCGTAATGGTAACTCTCCTTATACAACCGGTCGAGTATTACTTAAATTTAGAAACGAATCATTTGCCGTCCATAATTTGTACTCAACACTAATCTCCAAATATCTTAAAAGCCTGATCGTCAAGTCGTAGAAGGCTAACAAACTGAAAATGGGAGAACTCTTGATTAAGGTAGAGTAGACAACAAATAGCAGTTCGTTAACCTCCTCGCACAAACGCGGGTGGTCGATGTTGACATGAAGATCACACCTGATCACCGTCCTAATAGCTGCAAGGTGGGATCTCTGATCAGAATCTCATAAGTGAAGCCGAAGCCGATCTGCTCAAAGGCCTTCGTTATCACGGCATGACGGCCGTGAGGCGAATAACCCCGTGCCCAAATGATAAAATAAAACCAACCGAAAACACACTCTTGAAATTTGGCTGCTCAAGGCTTCCTGAGTTGTTATCGCAGGCTTTATAAAATGTCCAATAAGATGTCCAACCCTATGTGCAGAAACCGCACCGCTGCTTCAAGTGTCAGTTGTTTGGCACGGCACAAGCTCTTGTTGTGGTAGTGTGCCACAGGATCATCAAACTGACTACCGTGAATCCGAGAAATTCACCTCTGCGAACAGCCAGAGCACCGCACGCTGCCTATTCCACGAGCTGTGCAAAGGTGGAGAAACAGATCATTGCCTTGAAATTAAACAAGAACCTTACCTTCCATGATCCGCAAAAGTGATTCGCCTTTTCCCCCTGGGGAGGAACGCTGACTCAGCTCACCTGGGGGGGGGGGGGCGGCGCATCGTTTCTACAGGGATCCATTTCAGCGAGTCTGACCTGGTCCCAGCCCCGACCCCCGCTGGGATTCCCCAGGCCGCCCAACCCCTCTCCACGGTGCCTTTTGAGCCATGGGTTGCTGCGGCGGAAACAGTCACTGTCGCGACCGATGCCCTTTCTGGCCCCTCCATCCACACCCTCTCCTGTTCCACTGGAGGATGCGAAGCCGAAGGACACCGGGGGTGCCACATCGGCTCCCACTGCTGCAGCACCACCCGTGCCACATGTGGGGCCGCTACCTTCGGCGCCAGCACTTAAAAAAACAAAGGGTGCCGGAATGGGGTCTAAGTACAGGGAGCAGAAGAACGAAAAATTGGGCTAGTTGGTAGGTGTTCATCTTGGTAAAAACATAAGCGCTCAAAAAACAAGGACGAAGGAAGCGCCGTGTTGTCTACATTGTCCTTCGTCCTTGATTATTGAGCGCTTCTGTTTCTACCTAGAAGTACAGGGAGGCCTAGTTCATTCAGCACCTTTAGGACATCGGAGAACAAGACGGACGTTTGACCATTTCTGTTTGCGTCGCAGCGGAAGGAACGCGTCGCTACATCCAGACCTCTAGAGAGGGCGAAAAAGCCTCTCTGAGAGGTCAAGCCTCGACAGACGATACATAAACAGCACACTCCAGTATCTCCGAACACTTCATAATAGGAAGAGAAAACATAATCCAATGGAACTGCGGACGCCTTCTTAAAATCTTGACTTCGTATATGAATTGTTGCATGCTAATCATCCAGGTACTTTGTGTGTTCTGGAAACGCATTTTAGTTCCTATCACACAAATTTCTTGAACGGTAACATGACATTCAGAAATGACATAGATGGCTGCACACACTCTTCTGGTGGCATGGCCGTAATCGGCCGGAAATTCTTAGCATGCCGCTCTCTCACCTTGATCATTGAACGTGAGGCTATAGCAATTCGCACAATCAAATATAATAGGTTACTAAAGGTATGCTTCATATACATTCCTTTTGCTCTCGCACGTTCGAGCTCTGACTTGGAGGCGGTGGTTGACCAGCTGCACAAACCATACATCCTCACAGGCGACCTGAATAGACACTATTCTCTTGGGGCTCTTCTCACACGGATGCTAGAGGTCAGCTGTTGGAGTTTTTAACATCCTCTGGAGCATACTGTTTCAACATGAAAAAGCGTACTTTTTATAACGGAGGACACAACTAACATCATCTCTTGACTTAGCTATTGGCTCGGCAGTTCTCTGTCATTGTCTCGAGTGGAGTGTGGGCACTGACCATACAGCAGTGAGCACTTCTCCGCATCACCAACATATATAGGTAAACGCCCATGCAGCCCATCTTTCCAAAACAGGTTCAATGAAGCGAGAGGTAGCTGGAATACGTTTAGAGAGACATCCAAACTACACTACAACACCATAAGACACCTACACATTAATCAAGCCGAAATCTCTATTGCCCACGTTTCTGGTGCCCGGCGCAAGCAGTGCTGGCCGTTGTCGAATGAGCAGTGCAGGCGGGCTCGAGAGGCCCAGAACAAGGGGTGGGATATCCATCATCGATACCGCACGTAGGGCAACCTTTTACTGTTCAAAAGGGGAAAGGCATTAAAAAGACCTGTGTGCCGTGTGGCAATATGAGCTTGTTGGCGTTCATTCATAACATTATAACATCATTCATAACATACAGCATTCATAACATCATTCATAACAATAACAACAAATTATAATCATTGTTCAACGAACATGTACCCACCAGAAGGATTTGCACTAACCCTCGCTCTACCTGGTTTAGTTCCACTTTACGCCGACTCCGCAACAAAAAGAAGCGTCTGTTCCGAAGCGCTAAACGTTCTAACCTCCCCAGCCGTTGGTCAGAGTACTATAGTGTAAACAAGGAATATAACGACGCTGTTAGCAACAAAAAACAACATTTTTGAATTACACACTGCCTTCTCTTCTTCATACAAATCCCTGGAAATTTTGGAGCATATTGAGAGGTGAATCTCGGTCGTATATTCAGTTAACATGTTCTGACCTGGTTGTACCATCTGATCAATGCTGCACGATTCTAAATAAAGCTTTTGTACCCAATGCCGGTTTTCCGCCCATGGAACCTATTTTCGTTTACTGGGAGGGCTTAACCAAGCTAATTAAGGGTTTAAAAATCTCTTCTTCCACAGTCCGCCATAAAATTTGCTCTGAAATGTTGAATTTAACATTAGTGTATTCCTTCATTGACCTTGCTAAACTTTTTCATCAGTCATTACAGTGTTTATCGCTACCCGCTGCTTGTAATACCGGAAAGGTGGTTCCCGTCTATTTGTCAGGTAACCCGCATCTTCCAGAAAACTATCGATTAATATCTCTCACAAGCATTTCCTGTAAGCTACTCGGGCACATCATTTTCTCTCATTTGATAGACTTCCTTGAAACAAATTCCTTTTTTCTGCCTTCCCAACACGACTTCAGGTGAACATTTTCATGCGAAACCCAACTAGTATTTTTCACTAATCATCTGTTGGCCAATTCTGACGAAGGTTACGGCACTGATTAATTTTTCTTGATTTTAATAAAGCTTTCGATACCGTTTCTCATGAACTTCTCCTCTTTAAAATAAATCAATTGAACCTTGACCCTATTGTGCTTGGCTGGATTAAATCTTTTTGTTCTAACAGGTCGCAATATATCACTGCTAAGAACTGTTCTTCCGATACCTTTGCCGTAACATCAGGTGTGCCGCAGTGCTCTGTGCTAGGTTCATTGCTTTTTTTTATTTATATAAACGACCTTCCTAACTGTGGTAAGTTTTCCACCTTTAAATTATTTGCTGACGATTGTGTGCTGTGTTCTAAAATCACAAACCCAACTGATTATATCAGACCTCAGAATGACCTAGATAACGTGTAATTTTGTTGTCGTGACTGGCGTATGAAACTTAACTCAACAAAATGTAAAAGCAATGGCATATCTAGAAAAACGTCAGCTTCTAACACTTCCATGTACCTTCCTAAAGATACTCCTTTATCCTCAGTGCTATCGTATAAATATATTGGGCTTGACGTTACTAACAATGTATCCTGGCAGAAACACGTCGAATACGTCACTAATAATGCTAACCGCATGCTTGGAGATTTGCGACGAAACTTTGCTTCCGTACCCATGTCAGTGAAACTAAACCTTTACAAAACGTTAGTACGCTCCAAACTGGAATACCCAAGCGCCATCTGGGATCACGGTCAAGTAACCATACCTCTCACTCTTGAAGCCGTTCAAAATCGCGCAGCCCGTTTCATTTTGTGTAATTATTCGCGTCATGCCAGCGTCACAGCCATGAAAAGGACTCTGAACATAAACGACTTATTGTTCCGTCGAAAATGATCTCGCCTTTCTCTTTTTTATAAAATTTATTATTACAAGCCATCTTAAAAGAGAACCTTTCCTCTTCGTCCTCCTACATTTCACCTCGTTTCGATCATTGTTTTGAAGGCAACCTAAAATCTCTGATTTTATGTATGTATCTTATGTACAGATATCATTTAAATCCTGTAATATGTCACTCTGCGAACACCACGTCCAGCTTCGTGTCAAGAAACTTGCGGGCTTGGCAGATAGGAATAGCTTTACACTGAACATTGCAGGAAGCTCTTGCGTATTGTTGTCCAGGAAGCGTGGGGTCCATCAGGACCAAGATATTACACTTATTTGCGCGTGGCTTCCTGTGAAAGATGAGCACGAGATTTTAGGTGTTGTTTTTGACCACGAAGTCACAATAATTTCTCCAAAGAGGCAACTGAAGCATATTTCACTCAAAAGAATGAATATCCCTTCGGTCCTCTGACGCCAATCGTATGGTTCCGACACAGAACTCCTGCTAAGACTGTATACTGCTTTGGTTGAATCTCATTTGGTCTATGGAAGTGTGGTGTATGGGTCCATGACAAAAACAGAATTAATATTGCTCGAGTCAGTACTACACTTCGCGCTTCTCCTGGCGTCGGTTGCTTACAGCACTGGCAATGTCCAAGGTTTGTATGCTTACTATACGAAGTGGTGCCTTGAAGACCAACCAACAGATATAATCCTGCTCTACGTTTTTAAAATTTCATCGCTCAATAACCCCATTTAAACCGGTTTTTATGATACATTCCCGTTTCTGCTGTTTGTAAATCGCCCGTTCATATCTTTGCCATTCTCACTTTGGCGGAGACAAAAAGCATCTGCGTTCTACATGTCCTTTATAGATATTTACTCATCTTTTACCGACGTTTTACAGCCACGCCAGCTTCAACCTGTGTCATGTCCCTTGTCACTCATAAAAATTGATAAAACTTAAGCACCACATACTCTTACTTTGGAGCATTTCTTGGTCCTCCAGTATGAGTATAAAGCGCAGAGTTTTAAATTGACATATTGAAACTGCAACTGTTGGTGTATCGCACTGCTCATTGGCCAAATGTGGTGCTTGCCGAACCATGAGCACATACACTACAACTTACTCACCTGAAAGATAAGGTATTGTACTCATTGGACAACACCTTTTTGAACACAAAATTCCGAAGTCCATCATAGGTTCTGATTCCTAGACCGTTGTGCGTGGATTGGCATCGCACAAGCCATGCAAAAACAGAACTGGCAGTATCTTTCTCTACAGTAACATCTATATATCTGCCCAAAAACATTTTCTGGTCCTGTGCTGGTTTTCAGACACGCTGGGATCTCTGGCAATAAGGTTTCTGATAAAAGAGTCGATTCAGCACATTTAGGAACAGAGTTGACATAACAACACTACAACACAGGGACCTTAAGCAACAAATTCGACACCAGCTTCGTAACAAACCCAAGCGCACTGATATGAACACACGAAAAACAAACTACATGTAATTAATCCACACTTCGGACGATACACAACTCATTCACACAAAAACACACCAAAGTGACCTCAACATAATTGCGGATAGGCCAAACGCATGCAAGATACTCTCACCTGCTCACTGGATCTCCAAGAGCTGTGTGCAGCGGGTGCGGAAAGGGCCTATACATAATGCATATACAATGCAAGGCATAATGCGTACATAATGCACTCATACAATGCAAGGCATTAGAAACAAAAAGACACAATCCCTTTGTACAACGATACAAACAACAAATTTCACCACAGCAATCATAGATTTAATGAGAGGACCCTACAGTCATACACACGCATACTTTTAGTTTCTCACCAATGTTAAGTTTTCATACCTCATTACATATCAGGCATAGTAACCCTGACCGTTTATACCAGTAACCTTCACTGCATCTCACGTATACTTTACTTAAACTATTTAAAATTACTACCACTTCAACCTCTCAAAACAACTTTTTCTTGCGCTCTTTGGCCTTAGTCCGCCTTGCGCACTAAAACCCCAACCACCACCATCATCATCAACTTCAATCACCCAAGTGTCGAAAATAACGGGTGGGCCCTTTATATGCGTTATGGCAAGACAACATAGCAGGCCAATTTCATCATCATCATCATCATTTATTTTACGCATAAGGGCCTGTCTCTGGGGATTAGGGGGAACAGTCAAAGTATTAATGGCAATAAAAATGCAGTTCGGGGCTACAGCTTTTGAATTACCAAAACAAAACAGGTAGCAAGCAAATAACAAAAAGAACAAATAAAAGAAACAATTAAAACGAAATGTTTAACAGTTAATTCGCAATTGCTAGAAATACAGGCGGCAGGAAACAAACAACGAAAAAGAATAACAGCGACTAAGATTGAAGGGTAGCTAGTAATTATTCTATAAATATAAAAGCAACTTGTTCGCACATAATAGCGTCGGTAAATCTGTTCCACCCTTCAAAAGTCGGAGTCAGAAATGATTTGTTAAAAGCGTTAGCATAGTCAAACAGAGGTTGATTACTCATGGAAATAAATAGGCGACGAGTGAGTCATGTAGGTGGGGAAAGTTGTAGTATGGTTTGGAAAAAGACAATCGTAAAATTTTGCATCGAGCTCACAAAAGAGGGAGTACGAGCGATGATTTATTTTGACTGACGCTAGTTCGTTTTTCGTAATTTGAGAAAATGAATCTGGCGGCACGATTTTGATGGATTCAAGGCTGTTACTTAGCTATATCAGATGAGGGCTCCAAATAAAAGATCCGGATTTCATTTAATATGAAGAAAAGTTTCAAACGCCAATTTACGAAGGATTGCAGGTGATAATGACAATGACATCAAGAGATAGCCAAGGGTTTTTGATGCATCGGCAGCTACTTTGGTAATATGGTAGGTCCAGGTTAGTTTGGTTGGAAGTACAACGCCAAGGTATCGTTAGGAATCGCCTTGCGATAACACTCCTGAGTTTATTGAATACGGATGGATAAAATTAGTGTGTTTTTGTGAGACAGGCATGAACTTGCATTTGCAAATATTCGGCCTCATCATCCACTGAGCGCACCAGTTATCAGTGGTGTGTAAGTCTTGTTTTAGTATTTGTTGATCTTCGGGAGTTATATACGACGGTAGATGACGCAATTGTCTGCATAAAGATGAAGCGTTGATGAAATGCTGGAAGAAAGGCCATTTACGTAGAATAAAAAGAGAAGTGAACCTAGAACCGAGCCCTGAGGGACGCAAGTGATAACTGGAGTAATATCGGAACGGGCATCACCGATAACAGCGAATTGAGACCGGCGGGTTAGGAAGCACTTAATCCTTGATAAGGTCAGGGGATCGGAGGAAAGAGAAGAAAGCTTGTTGATAAGTCATTGGTGAGGGACCAGATCGAAGTTCTGAAAAGTCAATAAAAAAACATCAGTCTGAAATATTGAATCAAGGTTTAGGTGAAGATCAATCATGAATTCATAAAGTTGTGTTTCTCATAAAAGCCCTGAACGAAAACCATGCTTCTAATGAAAAAAGAAAGAATGATCATCGAGGTCGTGAGCAGCATGTGAATATGATGTTTCATAATTTGCAAGCAATATAAAACAGATGTCCTTCAGCGTGAGTTAACCCCCATTATGAACGCATGTGAGCAACAAGGTGCGCAAGCTATTTCGAACATCTGGTGACTCCGGTAATAAAACCATCATTTGTCTTAGTATTTGGGGTTTTGGACATAAAGAAAAATAGTGGGGTCAGCACCAGGCAAAGCACAGAGTGGAAGCGTGTTTAACATAACCGGCATATTTTGGAGGTGTGTACGTACAGAAAAAACGCACTGATTTCATGGGCACGAAAGCTACGCTGACGGCCTGGAGATTACATTGAGCAATCAGTTCTTCCCTAACCATATGTTTCAATAACCATTAAAAACTGTAATCGGTGCAGGGGATGAACACAAAAAAGTTTCTTCCCCCGAATTTATTGAGCACTTAAACGAATCACTGTGCTTTATACAAAACAAGTACCCAAAATACCCAATAATTTTTGCTGGAGACTTCAATTACCCAGGGATTGATTGGCGGTCAGGCATACCACACGGCAGCACAAAACGGCATGAATGTCAAGAATTTCTCGATGTGTTGTCTGTCTTTAGTTTGAGTCAAATGGTCAGATTTCCTACAGGTGTCGACAGAATTCTAGATCTTGTGCTGACCACAGATCGAAGCAATATGCTCGTACATGTTTTAGATAACATCAGCGATCACAACGTAGTGCATTCTGAGGTAACATTAGAAAGCTCCAAAACCGAGAATAAAACAAAAACAATTTTTGATTACAGCCGCGCGAACCGCGCCATGATAAAAACGGAATTCTTGTCATTTTCCGCGCAGTTCTTCACTTCCTTTGCTCTCAGAAATTTAATAAAAAACTGGCAAATTGTTCGCGATACGCTTCTGGTACTGAAAGAAAAATACGTTCCAAGAATCAGTATCACGTCATCGACGCAAATCGCGTGGTTTATGACCGTCGTTAAACACTGCATCAATAAGAAAAAGCGACTTTATTCATATGCCAGACGATCTGATTCAGCCGATGACTGGAAGAGCTACAAAGAACACTCTAAACTGTGCGAAGCAGAAATCGAGGCCGCCAAGGAAAAATGTTTCAACAATGATATAACAAACCTACTGCAGACCAACACGAGAAAATTTTGGAATGTAATAAATCCAAAGTACTCATCATCATCGTCCATATCATTGTCTAAAAATGGTACAGACCTTTCGTCATCAGAGGCTGCAAAGGAATTCAATTGTGTTTTTTGTTCTGTGTTTACAAAAGAAAGCTCATTACCAGCCACTCTTATTTTACAGTCTAAATTCAGCAATGGATGGCTTGCTTATCACTCAGGAGGGTATTGCTGCAGCCATTGATAGACTTCCGACCAGCTCTTCACCAGGCCCCGATGAAATATGCCCCAAACTATTAAAAATGACCAAAGTGGTCATATCCCCGATTTTAGCTGCTTTATTTCAGCAATCGATAGACACAGGATGCGTACCGTTTGCTTGGAGAATTGCCCGTGTTATCCCCATCTTCAAGTCAGGCGACCCATCTGTGCCTCTTAGCTACAGACCAATTTCCTTAACCAGCATAGTTTGCAAACTTCTAGAACACATAATATCATCTGCCGTAATGAGCTACCTACCAAAACAGAGCTTCTTTTTTTCTAATAAACACGATTTTTTGAGAGGCCGTTCTTGGGAAACTCAGTTATTCGAATTAATGACCGATCTCCATAATGCAGTACATTCGTCCTCACATATAGATTCTATATTCACAGATTTCGCCAAGGCCTTCGGCAAAGTCCCTCACATCCGTCTAATAGAAAAAAAATCTGCTAATATATCAACCATAAGATTAACAGGTGGATTAAGAACTTCCTAACCCATCGGTTTCAGTCAGTAACCATTAATGATCATTCCTCCTCTTTAGCTCAAGTAACCTCCGGTGTTCCACAGGGCTCAGTCTTGGGTCCTATCTAATTTTTAATATATATTAATGACATTAACAATATTATTTCTTCTACTATCCGAATATTTGCGGATGACTGCGTCATTTAAAAGCAAAAAAAAAACCCCAAGATTTCTTATCCTTGCAAGCAGACCTTAATCAACTGACGAAATGGAGTAGGGATTGCCAGATGGAAGTAAATACGCCCAAAACTAACGCCATAACATTTACCAAAACTAGCGCGTCTGAGCCCCGTCACTAGTTTCTCAAAAGTATGGCTGTACAAACTGTAACCATGGTAAAATACTTGGGGGTCCACATAACGTCTGATCTAACCTGGAATCACCATATCAATACAATAACCAGCAAAGCTTCTAAATCACTCGGATTCATTAGGCGCAATCTGCATTCAGCTAACACATCCACAAAGCTTCTGGCCTACCAAACACTTGTTCGATCAAAGATTGAATATGCAGCGCTAATCTCGAACCCCCATCAGTCGTATCTCGTAAATAAACTTGAGGCACTCCAAAATAAAGCTGCCCGATTCATTCTCAGGAACTACTCACGAACATCAAGTATAACAGAAATGAAACAATCCCTGAACTTACCACCTCTACAACAACGCCGGCTTTATAGTCTTTTATCGGTTTTTCATAGGCTATACCACAGTCAGTCTTCTTTCGCTGCCTCGCACATAAGACCCGCTGGTCGCGTTTTTTCCCGTTTAGATCGTGCATTCAAAGTTCCACCAATATTCGCGCGTACCAACCTAATTTTCTTTTCGCCACTCTTACTTGCTAATCGTCCCTGTAATGAGCTCCCACGTAACATCGTCACCCTTAGTAATCACGGCTCACTTATAAAGTTGTTGCAGTTATTCCTCAATGTTTAAATCATTTTTCAGTGTTTGTGTCATTTTTTAACCTCTTAGATTGGTTCAATGTTCGATGTTTGTATTAATTTGAACCTGGTTCATTTTTTAACCCTCGCATTTTAGGAATTGGATAACTGTTGTGCGCCTTTTGTGTACCCTTTTTTTGAAACTATGCATTTCGACATGAATGTATTTGTATTCGCATTTTTTTCGGTGTTGCTGTTTTTAATGTTGCAATGTGTTCTTTTTTTCATTGCGACCACTATGTAACGCCCGTAAAGGCCTTTAGGGTAAATGAATAAATAAATAAATTTCGTGGAAAATCAGTTACGAAAATCTCGGGCTGAAAGACGCCGCACAATCCATTCGTATGACCGCAGACACAAACTAGCAAACCTTCATTTTATGTAATTACGCGTGCGTCCACACTATAGCATAACAGGGTAATCGACATCAGAAGAATCCCACAGTGGAAGCAATCTTTATTTAATCATTTATTTAACGATACTGCAGGCTAGTATATTGGAACTGCCAGGAGGGGCAACACAGTATACATACAGTATAATGGAGTTCAGTAACAACAATCAAGACAACACGAAGAATAAAGCAACGTTCAACAAACAAAATTTACAAAGTGGGACTCAAGCTCTTTCATAAAATCAGCAGATTCAAAAACTTCTCGTGGCAAAGAATTACATTCAGACACAGTTCAGGGGAAAAAGGTGTACTTATGAGTGTCAGTTCTGGCGAAAATTGGCGATAATGAGTATTCATGGTTATGTCTAGTTGTCCGTTAAGTTAAAGGTTTTACACAAGTAGGAAGTAATAAATTAGTTTTCCTTACGAGACAGTTTTGACGCAACCCAAGACGACTAACTTTCCGGCGAGTCTCCAGAGCCAATACGTTGTACTTCTGCAACAACAAGAATAGTGAATCATGCCTTTTATATTTACTCAAAATAAATCCTATTGCCTTTCGTTGAACTCTTTCAAGCTGCAGAACGTCCGTCTTAAAATGGAGATTCCATACTTCAGCAGCATACTCCAGTTTTGACCGAACGCATGTATTGTAGGCTAACATCTTATTACTAACTGGAGAAATTTGAAGTTTTTTTTAAGGAGCCATTGCTTGCGCAGGCCTGATGAAGAAATATCCAATATAGGCTCTGACCAAGTAAGCTTCCTCGTAAGAGTCACACCTAGATACTCATATTGGGAAACTTTAATACAGGCGGTTGATGTAGCATATAAGAAAAAAAACTAGGACATCTATTCCTTGTGACCCGTAAAAGTACAGTTTTGTCTGTATTCAGGCCCATACCCCAACGCATTCACCAATCATCAGTTGCGAAGACAGTTTTTTGGAACAGGAAATGATCATTTGCGGATGATATTTCTTTAGAAACAGCACAGTCATCCGCAAACATACTTAAGGATACATCATGAGGCACTACATCCACCAAAGCATTTACATAAAGAAGACACAGCAGCGGACCTAAACACTCCTTTGTGGAATGCCCCACGTCAAAAAAGTACACCAGAGGAACAATGATCACTTTCTACAAACTGTTTTCTATCGGCTAAATGCGAGGATATCCACCGAAATATGTACAAAGGTAACCCTATAAACTCTAATTTATACAATAGTTTTCCATGAGGCACTCATCGAAGGCTTTCGATAAGTCTAAAAACGGAACGTCAAGTTGACCGTACTGATCAAGTACACTTGGTATCTTGTGTACCATCGAAATAAGTTGCGTGGCTGTAGATAGGCCCCTTCAAAAGCCGTGCTGATGGGGGGGGATATCGTTTTTAGTAACGAAACCCTGAATAAACGTCACGACTACGTGTTCCAAAAGCTTGCAACAGGAACTAGTTACAAAGAAAGGACGGTAATGTTTAGGAAATAGCGGATCACCGGATTTATCGACGGGCGCCACGCGGGCTATTCGCCACTCAGTTGGAACGTCATCAGACGTTATTGAGAAGTTAAACAATGCGGTCAAAAAAATTCAAATTTGTTGTGCGTAACGTCTTAAAAAGACAGTTGACAGTCCGTCAGGGCCAATGGACTTCTGATTATCTAGCTTCAGCAACATGGCATATCAAATTCGTTTTCGGTTACAGGAGAAATATTCGGCAGGATATATTCGTGATGTATTGAAAAAAAAAACAGATTGAAAGTACTGATTAAACGTGTGTGCAATAGAAGTGGGGTCATCCAGAATTTTATCATCTACCCTGACTTTTTAATCTCCTTCTTACTCTGGCTGCGGTAGCACCACCACTTTCAAGGGTCATTTTTAATGAATTCTGCAATAGTGTTGCCTAAAAAATTGTTTCTCGCTTGCTTAACTTTACTTTGCAGATAACGCTTTAGCACCATAAATTGTGGAGTGAACGTTTTGTTCTTCTTTCTCGTGCGCTTATTCTTTCTTTTGGTTTTTATTATTTCCCAATTCATCCAGGCGTTTTTACGGTGCTTTTGCAGTCTTTTGGATGGAATGAAATGTTTATGCAGAAATTAACTGCAGAATGAAACTTCTGCCACAAACTTTCAACGTTATTGGTGGTAACAACAATATGCTGTCCTAATAATGAATTACAACTGCGTCATCGGCTCTATTATAGTCTCTGGCTGTCGCTGCAGGATATTTTTCTGTTTGCATCTCGGTACAACTAGACCAGCAGAAGTAAATTACGCTATGGTCTGAAATCCCAGGTTCAACCTGCGCTGTTCCCGAGCTAAATTTTTCCGAAAGAAATAGGAGATCCAAAATTCCAATCCGGCGGGTGTTATCTCTACACATTCTGATCAAGATTTAATGTAAGCATTATATCAACTAAAGCGTCAGTCGCTACAGAATACCCACATTGCCTAATATTGCAATCAATCGATTGTAAGGTAAAATCTTCTGTTATAATTAGGTGTTTGTCCCGGAATTTAGCAGGTGGTCCCATAGGCTACTCAAAAACAAGTCATCAGCATTCGGAGGTCGGTAAAAAGCAGAGACGAAAAACGTGTCTCCCTGCAGCGACACCCTTAAAAGCAAACTTTCATAATCAAAGACTTGGTCAGCAACCGTAACTTCAATTTTATCTTTAGTTATCACCGCAACGCCACCACCGCGGGAACCTCTATCGCGTCTGTAAAGCCTGAAGCCAGGCGGCACGACTTCGTCGTCACTAATTTGATCATGAAGCCAAGTTTCTGTTATAACACAAATTTGAGGGTCATGTGACACAATACGAATTTCCAATTTATCTATTTTAATAACGATGCTCGTAGCGTAATTACAAGCAGACGAGTTCATGCTCCTTTAGTCGCTATCTTGTTGACATATGGTTGTTCGTCCTCGTGATAGCCTTGCGGGAGTTACAAGTGTCGTCCCAATATTAGAGTTGTTTATCAATGCTAATTTTATTATGTACTAGCACTACTTCGCTGCCCGTGTCCCTATCTTGCTTAACACTGTCCTGGAGCAGTTTTCTTTTTCGCAGCGTTTCCGCGCTGTAGTCATTTTGAACGCTGATGCTAGTTCCTTTCAATTTTTGAGCATTGCTCAAGACTGCCTCCTTTTCAGTAAAGTCTTCAAAGTAAAAAAATATAGGCCGCTTTTCGTAAGGTTTTCCTACTCTATAAATTGTACCAATTGATGCACACTTGACTTCCAATTTTTGCTCGAAGACATTTGTAATGACTTTATTTCGCAAGACGGCTTCAGATTCATTGGGTTCTTCTGAAATACCGAATACAACAAGATTACTCCTACGGCTTCGATCATCGAGGTCAACTATTTTTGCTTGCTGAGACATGAATCCACCCGGTATACAAGTCACAGATGCATTTAATTTATCCACGACACATGTCTTACTTGTAATTCTTTGACCGCGTCTTCTACGCCTACTAATCGTGCACAAAAAGCTTTTATGGCTGAATCTGTCTTATCCAGTCGAGAATTAATATCAGCCATGTCAGAACCGATATCTTGCTGTCCTTTAAAAACAGTTTTAAGCATCTCTTTCACTGTTGGTCCATGATTTTCCTCAACATCTCCGCACACAAGAATTTTGCATACACAGAAACACTCATAACAAATGCATACACATCTATGGGGGCACGGCAAAATCACCAAGCAACGATCATCACTATGGGTTGAATTATAATGACTAACATGAACAAAAAAGAACAGTCGCATAGTAAATGCACGGTTCCCGATGCTTGTGCCGTGCCCACTGGTGCGGTATATGAAGGGTCTCTCATTTATAGGTGTACTTGCTGACGTCACAAAGCCTTAGTTCGAGGGTAGCGAAGCTTGGTCCAGGTTGATGCACGTGCTTGTTTCCCGGTCGTCGCTGATTGTACATCCGAAAATTGCAAACGGCGTGGCCAAAGCGGGTGAACTTGCTTCGTCGGTTGATACCAGCAAGGCCTGGACAAAAACAACAGTTGCTTAGTGAATGCACTGCTCCCGACGCTTACGCCGTGCCTACTCCACGTGTGCCCTTTCAACACGATGACCCACTCCACACATGCCCATCCACACACCACACGATCTACCACACGAGTTCCTTCTGGGTGAGTGCTTTTGGAGGCAAAATTTCACGATGCCAAACAAGAGTGCACAAGCGGTATGTACACCCGGTCACCATAAAAACAAACCCAGCTTCACCTGACAACGCCAGCAGTTACAATAGAGGTCGAGGGGTTCCTTGGCGACAATAAAATCCTAGTTGAAGGCACGTTTACCAACACAGGCTCAATCGGGAGAGCTTGTCACAGACAAAAATCCCGCTTCAAAATATGGGTGCACAAGCTATTTGTGCAAAGTAACTGAAATAAATAGGCCCCCACTTGGCTAACCTGGCGAATCTTGCAATTGCAAATAAAGCACTTTAGCGGCATCTGGGAAGCACGCCACAGCATGCAGGATCTACCACACTGGCTGCCTTTTGGAGTATACCTATTTTTAAAAAAATGTGCTTCACCAAACAAAGGAGAGAAAGTTAACCTTTCGCCCGATGACTGCAAATGGCTTCCAAATATCCCTTAGCGCAGAGCGGTGTCATAGGGCTTCTCAAGTTAAAAATATACCATTGCGAGAAACTGTTTAGAGATGAATACATTTTTCAGGTAGGAATTTGGGCGACGAGCTTTGCCATTGGTATATACCATCGCCCTACAGCTAGGCAGGCAGCTATCAAAAAGAACATTGCACTCGAGAAAGTACAAATCTCTTGTATTTCATATTGTAAAAGATCTTGCACAGCCAGCTTGTCGGGTGACGGCGCGAAGGCTTGCAGGGGAGCAATCTTCCTTCCGGCCTATTACGTAATTTACTACAATAGCCACTACCGAAACAAATATATTGTGCCCCTAAGGCCATTTTCAAGTGCGAATGCACTTCTTAGTCGAGCCTACTTCAGTCGTCCGACGGCAGTCGTCCGCCGCTCCGCGACAGGTGTTATCGGGCGCCTCCTCTCCCCTAGCAACGGAGACGGAGCGCGCGCCTAGCAACGGAGCGGCGCCGCGTGAGGGCGCGCGCGGCGCCGGCGCTGCGGCGGGGAGCGGCGGGCTGGCGCGCGGACAGCCGTGGCGGCCTCGGCGGCGGTGCGCTCCTCCTCTCCACTCTCCCCTCCTCTCCCCTCGCTGTAACGGCAGGCGCTACTCTCCTCCTCCTCTCGACGTCAACGGGCAGTGTTGATGGATGTAAACAATAAATGTATCTTTCTTTGTAGTTGTGTGCGTGTGTGTGATCTCCCGACTACTCATTAAGATCACGATATCCACCGTAATCCCGCAATCAACAACCGTGCATTCGCACTTACACACTCTCCTCCTCAAAGAAGTGCGAGGGAATTTTTTTCTTGGCCTATAGGTGGAGGAGTGTTTCAAGTGAGTATGCGTGTATTTGTCGTATCATAGTGTGGTGTAGTACGTTGCTGTCGTCTGGAGGAGGAAGGCTTACACGTGCTTAGAGGAGCTTTCAGTTGATGGTCATAATCGATGGCTCGAGGAAGTCTGTGAGTTGTTGTCGTGGCGTAGGACCTTCGTTTCATAGAACGTGTTATTTTATGAATGGTATGGAGTGTCCATAACACGTTGGACACGTGTCCGAAGTTGTGCGAATGTGTGAGCCTGATCTCTCAGTGCATCTCCTGTGGTGATGACGACGGTTAGGCTGTTTGTGTATTGCCCTTTCAAAATTTGTATTCGTGTCCATAATTTGCGTTCGTCCATGTGTTAGTTTTTTGACGTTATCAAGAAGATCCAAATTTGAATTTTTTTTCGCATGGCGCACACGCTTACCAAAATTCTTTGCCCTTTTCAACAATGTTAGGGTGTCGACATTGGGTATTGACAGTGGTTTGGACGGTGCAGGCTGTACCTTGAGCGGTGATGCAGGAGGTAGGCTCCGAAGTCAATCTTATGGTCAGATGCCCTGGGGGTGCCCGACGATCAAGCCCCTGGGATAAACGCCCTTTCTGGTGCCCTTTGTTTCACCCGCCAGTTCCGCCTTTTGGGGTAAAGCCACAGTAGGCACAGACGATTGGGTGAACGTGGAAACCACGGCGTCTCCTTTTCCGCCAATTTTCTCTGCGCTGTCTGTTGTACTGGGTGCTGGAGACTTAGACTGAGGAGGAGCATCATCCCTCATAATGGTGGTGTTGTGGTGTTGTGGCGCTGTGGGTTGTTGTAGGCAACACAAGTGGTGCGGAGTCGGGTCAACATCTGTTTTGCAGATTTGGGTTGCAACAGAAACCAGATGCCGCTCCACCACAATGCTGCATCCTAGGCGTACGTTGCCTGGAGGCTAGAATCAAACCATATTCGGGACTCTAAGAGGGTCGGGTTCTTCGACAAATTTATGTTGTTTTTTTCTCAAGATTGAACGTTTTAAAACTGCGTGAGTATGCCGGTTATTGTAACTGGTTGTTTGGGTTTTGTGAAGTTGGGTTTGGTACAGTTGTCCGTTTGATTATAAAGCAGGATGCACTTCGCACACGTTATTCTGCCGCGACTCGAGTTGGTGTTATGCCTCAAAATTTGGTGCTTCAAACACAGCTTCGGGAGAGGGGATGTGAGGCCGAACATCGCGAAGCAACAAAGGTACGTAAGTTTGTTCGTAGAGGGTGCATCGGTCAAGAGTGTGGATTTCCATGTTCGGTGTTTATTTCTTCATTTTCTGTTCTAATGGCAACGCGCCCTTACTGCTGCTTGCTTCGGTCATTTAGGGGGCAACACACCGACTTCTGTACATTTCATACGGTCTGGCTAAAATACCACACCAGGTGAGTTGGTGATGTTGCAATGGGGTTTGACTCTGATATCCAGATGTGCCATGAGGGTTTGGGTAAAGAGATATATGGGTTCCTGCTGCGTGTGGACTGTAACTATTATATTACTGGTACTGGCCATTTCATCATCGTATGTGTTGCCAAGCACACTTTCAAGGACCATGGAGTCAAAAACTGCAGATTGGAGGGAAGCAAGCTTTCATTTTTCAACGTATTCAACTGATATAGAACGGGGGTAGTTGTCGGGTTTCTGAAGAGTCATGGTTAGGAGAAGAAAATGAATACTTAAACTGTGACACTTATCCAGGAGCGACCGTGTTTCGAGCTCGTTTTCTATTTATCATGCGGCACTCAAAACATCAGGGAATGGGAGTTCTTTTTTTTTCTGCCTTTCCCCTGATTACCAGAGAGGTCCTGGAGGTCTTTGCCTAGTGAACAGCACAAGAATCCATCGACCGGGCCTTTACAAGGGCTTAAATAATCACCATTTGAGGTTTCTACCATTCACCCCAAACTCATTTTAATGGTTTGGTGCAGCATGCGCTCTCTTCGTACACTCTTCGTATGCCCTGTGAATGATGTAATGATTGTTGCACTTGGCTACTCTAAAGAGTGTGATCATTGAGGGGAAAGAACATAAAAGAGCAATTAGGGAGCAAAAATTAGCATGCAAGTTTAAAATGCATGGGTATTTTGGGACCAATACTTTTATAAAAATTGCACTCAGCCGAGCTGGGTTGTGCAAGCTATGCGGTTTCCCGGTCAATGAGTCCAACAAACCTTCAATTAAGTTTGACGAGCGACTTTTGCGTATGACGAAAACAATAACATTTTGCTTCAGGGGAAGTGCAGAAGCTAGGCAATTTGAAAACTGTCCTATTCAAGATGAGGGCAGTAAAAGTAAAACGTGAGCTTTCTTATTATAGAGAGAAAACTAGGCTGATGGTCTTGAGAGAGAATCAATAAAACACCAGTTGAGTAATCATGAGAATTTGTAGTATAAAGGGAAAGATCGTAATCTGCAGGAAAAATACATAGTGGTAGGCAATTTTAACTGAACTTGCTTCTTAGGGGGGAACAAATTTACAAAATGCCATAACGGTTTCTTTACTCACTATTGTGAAATATGTTCGCAGCGCGAACTGGATTCTTATAGGTAACGGTGCATATCTGATGCGTCTCAAGAAGAAATGGCGTTATCAGCTTCTGCATGGCGGCAAACGTAACTCTGCTCTTATCTGGTAGAGATTCGCTTCCGCTGAGATTGTTATTGCACCGTGTTTAAGCCTGCTGCACAACAGCCACGTCATCCGTCGAGCCACAGACGGGGTAGGAGCGGTTGGGAAAAGCATATGACGACGCCTTAGCAGCGCGTGCCATCTTCGAACTCACACTTCCACCAGGATCAGCTCCTTCGTTTTTTCTACCGGAGGTGCCTCGTTTGCTCACTGCGTTACGCTGACAATGTTGTCGTTGCGTTTGCCGTCTCAAACACCCTTTCCCGGGTGTCAAAGTTATGTGCACTATAATCGTCGCATGCTTTCAAACAGGGGTGCGAAAACTATGCGGGTGTTTGATAAATGAAATAAACTAGCTTTTATGAGAGTTTCAGTATGAAGGAAAAGGTCAAACTTTGCGTCAGGGGTAGCACACAGTTACACAAAATTTTAGCATTGGCTCACTTGGGAGGGGGCAGTTATAGAAAAAATCACGCTTGCTTATAAGGGTGTAAAAACTGGGGTGACTCGCAGTGAGTGATTCAAAAAAGTTCCGTTGACTTACCGTGATATTTTCCAAATGATGACAAGGAGCAGCTTGATCCATGTCTGGGAAAGCTATGCTGACAGCCGGTGTTTCAACTTAAAAACACCCTTTTCTGACTTCTGATTTTTTAGAATGAAGAAGGAAACTGTGGTTTGTATTAGGGGCAGTACAAAGACTGATGTAGAAAGCTGGGAAAGCTGGTTCCTAGTCGATTGGAGTTGTAACCAATGTCAAGACGCTACACAAGAGGAGAACCGACGCGGACGGCACTGGACGTACAATTGCTTTATTTGCAACGAACTCTGCTGGCTAATTCCAAATTTCATTCGCTTTCTCATGAGAAGTAAAGCCACACCCAACGCAACAAGGAGGCAAGCAAGGCACAAAACTAAATCTTACACCTGTTGCAGCCCGCTAGCAAAAGCTACTTTTTGTTTGGTTATTAAAACAGAGGGTTCACCGACACATGTTCGTGGTGTTTATAAATCAAGATGGCTTCGATAATCTCCCGCTCTCGATTTGTCGCACCACGTCCCACTATGAAGTAGCTTTTCAGATTTGGGCTGAAATGGCATTGGTGCACATCTCCCGCCAAATTGCTGCCCATTTTATTTTTGAGGCACGTGCGGTTTCCCGAATTCTGTCAATAATACACCGACCTGCTTGGCTGGTGTACACCATGACTTCGTGTAGCGCCAGCTAAACGACATAGACAAAAGGGGGCGACGGGCACAAGCACTAACTTCCAACTGAGTTTATTAAAAAATGCGTGAATTTAAAAGCACTTATCAAAATAAACAAAGATAGCAAAGAACAGCAAAACAAACCTTAAGCAAAACAAGCAAAGTCCAAACTCTAATAAGCGATGTACACCTTTTTACTTGACAAAGGAATTGAATATATGCACTTTTTGCTCAGTCAACGAGTTTTGTTTACTGCTGCATTTCGCATGATTTTTTTTGGCTGCTTGTTGTGTATTTTGGGAGAAATTGCCTGAAAATATAACACAACTTGCGTTGCTTTTTAATGGGCTGCAAGACGTGTAAGATTGGGTTTTCTGTTTAGCTTGCCTGCTTGTTGGGTAGGGTGTGGCTTTATTGCGCATGTGAAAGCGAAAAAAATTTGTATTTAGCCGTGGGAGCTCGTTTATAATAAATCAGTTGTACGTCTAGTGCCGTACGTATTTGTCTTGTTCTCTTGTATAGCGTCATACCTTTGGTTCCTACTTCAGTCAGGACACACAAGCTGGCATTTTTAACCACATGGGCTACTTGAGGAGGGGCGCTGTTATACAAAACACTGGCGCTGCCAAACAGGGGCACACAAACTATTGGTATGCCTGTTTAGGGAACTGAAGAAACGTACGCTGGCCTGAACATCCGAGTGTCAATAATAATGAAACTAGAAAGTAGGCTATCAGCGAAACTATACCATGGCAAAGAATGTTAAACTGCCGTGCTCGTTAGGGAGGAGAGCTGTTACCAAAAACGAAACTAGCACCGCCAAACAAGTGCATTTACCCTGTATGAATACCTGAATGATGACTCGCTCTCTTAACGTTGCGAGTATCGAGCAATGCGAGGGTGAACATTATCACCTGGGGAGCAGCACACCATGGCAGGCAATTTTATACTCGCGGCAAGTTTTGGGAAGAGGTCGTTATGAAAAAAGCGTACGGCCTAAAACGGGTTTAGTAGCTATGCTAAGGCACCGTGATTCAAAAACCAGGACTTAGGTATTCAAGCGACATATTTGAAAAAAGGCCGGTGTCTGGTTTATCTTTGCGTGAGGAGCAGAATAAAGGGAATTTCTACAATCCCACTCCTTAGGGAGCTTGCATTAACGGAAGTAGTAGCGCACTAGCAAACAATAGGTCTCAAGCTATGCGGGGGTCCGGTGACGGAGCTAAACATTCATGTGACTTGTACTTGCAAATTTCGAGCATGCCTAAAAAGATGAAGCGATACGTGTAAGTGAAAGCACACGGCGTTGGGCAGTTTTAACCATCGGTAATTATGGAGGAGGGCAATTACCAGGAAAAGCATGCTCACCATTATGGGGGTGAAGTGTAGGCTCATGTAGATTATTGAAACACTCTCTATAAGACTAATCGTGAGACTTACGATCATGAAGAAAAATGGCGGAATCAGTGTCCGGGAAGCTCAGCGTGGTAGGCAATTTTAAAATAAGCAAAAATCAACTTTTGTTCAATTGCGCTGTCGACAATGAACGGGAAGAGTGCGAGCGGCATCGCAGAAAGCAAAGGGCCATAAGTACAATAATATCATGGGTCCTTTGAGAAGAGTGCAATTATCGAAACAAATGTGATGTGCCAAACACGGTCTCTAAAGTAGTGGGGCACCCAGATATTGAAACAAACAAACTCCACTTCACCTAATCAAGCGAGGTTTGAGAATGAAGAAAAGGGAATGATCTATATCAGGGAAATCATTTTGTATGAGGCCGAATCAACTACACGCAGTTCTTCGGGATTAGTGCTGTTTCAGAAAACATGTAGTACACGTTACGAGCCCGAAACGCAGGTATTGACTTTCTTTACCATCCACTACCACGACCATTAGAGTTTTGACACTGAAAAGCAAAAACTTGAGGGGCATCAAGAGAAGTACGCAATAAAAGGTTTTTAACAATGCCTGCTGGTTGCAGAAATTTCGGGAAAAATCGCTGTCCACCACAGGCGGCCTCAAAGTTTGGGACACCGAAAGTGGGTTTACCACAAGCGCTTTTAAAATATACGTGAGGGTAACAAGAATAAAAATATCGTCAGGAGCATCAGGAGAAGTCAAAATAGGTATGAGTGTTACTAATGTAAATATTTCGCACGATGTGTTTGATCGTCACTTGTCTTTGTCACCTACCCGAGCTAGTTGGGAGTAGAACAAGGATGTTCAGCCGGTTAATTATTTTCACATGGTTAAAACTATTTCTTCACCACAGTTATCGTCGCTTTCTATTCCATTCAGTTTATTACGTAATTTAAGTTATGCCGCAGTGGCGCGCTGGCGTGGTCATCACCGGCATATCTTATTAGAGGCCAAAATTCATGCTTAATGCTTACAAAACCCTTTTCTTCTTCGTGCCAGGTTTGGTATCAAAAAACGTTATTTGCACTTGTATTAACGGTGACAATGCATGGACGTGAATGCCACAAGTCTTCTTGCAGAGTAGGCACAACATGCTCTTTTTTGACCCACTGCCATCCCACTAGATCGAATAAATATTGCTTCTGCCGATATTTTAAATAACAAGCTTACATGGGTACACCAATGGCTCTTTCACTTCTATATCTGCCGGCATGTGTTCATTGTGTCCTTTCCGAGGATGTTTTGGTGTCCCCAGGATATTTATTCTACTTCCCTTGAGCTCACACTTACCAGAAGCCACTCTTTTACAGCACATGTTTCTGTATCTCTAAAGAAAAAAGTATTTTTGCCTTGTTTTCGTTTACCGAATGAAACAATTCTTCAAACACAAATAGCTTTTCACTCATTGGCTTGTTTTTTTATCGTCTTCCGCTTTTACTTCACGGGCACTGTGGGATGTGTGAAAAAAGCTCGGCGATATTGTCGCTACAAGTGCAGTGATTGCCACCCTCCAAGTGTGCAGGTGCACTTTCAAGTGAAATGTCAATGCATGGAGCGAAGGTCAGGTGGTGTAGAGACGCACCCTACGTGGTGGAGGAGAGACAACAGAGACAAGAATTGTATGGATAGGCCGCACGTATCTTCGCCATGCCTTCCTTCTTTCTTCCGCCTAGAAGGCTTGCCATATTTGTAACCAGGCATGAAAGATCTTCTGGTAAAACCTCTACATTTTCGCCAGATAGTGGGCAATGACGACTAAGTAACAATTCAAGTAGAAGCAGTGGGCTTTCTTGAGGATGGCATGACAGTCGTTTAGCGACAGTAAGTCTGCCTTTATGTATCCTGTAGCTGTCGGATTTTTCAATACTTTAACCTTTAAGGCGACGAGACATTCAATACCTACGATGCCGTTTTATTACGTGGTGGTCTGGCGCGTGAACGCATCCTTATTTCAGTTGTAGTCATCAGCAACGTTGTGCTCCTCTTGTGGTATCGGCGCACTACGGGTGCCTCTGTCACCAGCCGTCCTCAGGCGCTACCCGTTTCTGCCGGTGTGCTCATCCTGATTTCTGAAGTAATGCTGCCATGGGGTGAACCCGTGTTCATGCTTGTTGTGCCATATTAGTAGGTTTCGTGTGTTTGCCTCTGGGTATCACAAAGTGATGACAACTTTTGTATTTTGGTAACAGGGGGTGCACTATATTCCTATGGCGAGTTTTTCTATGATGTGTTTTTGGAGATTTTGGATCGACCTTTCGGTGACGATCTGTAATTTTTTCCCGGTATTATCTACTATCGCTCACAATAAATGTCCACCATGTTGTTATTTGCTTAAAGAATGTCGAGCCGGAATTTGTGATTGATGATTGTTGGATGTTTATGGCGCAACGCCAAAAAGGGCAAACCATGCAAACACAGTGTTTAGGTATGGAGGATGCAAGCGTAAACCTCAAAATCACTCAACAAAAACAACTGAAAAATTAGTAGAAGACAATTAAAATGGCTCGTGTAAAACGCCAGAATGTAAGTGTGTGTGGCATGAAATGATGAGTAACTGCGCTGGATAAAAAATTAGGGGTGCAAACTTTATACCTCAAGAACCTAAAGGTGCGTTGTAGAAAAATCTTTGGAATATCCCCAAAAAAACAATGCTTGATGTATTGGAAATTTTGGTGAGTAGATGTCGAAGAAGTGTTTGTGTCGGGTTGTGTGCAGTGTTTGGCATTGAAATGGCGAATGGATCCCAGATAGACCGCCTCAACAGTCACCACACCGGGGTCTTAGAGATCCCGCGAGAAGGTAGGCTAGTGTTGCATGCGTGTGGCGTATCCGGGCTCGAGCCATTGTAGCTTCATTGTGTCTGTTGTGTTTGTAAATGGTGTATGCTCGCAAGAATGGCCTTTATGAGTAGTATATTGTGTGTCTGTTCCTTCCAGTCTGCTTGCCATGTTTAGACAAAGTGTTGTGTGATGTGTGACTTAAGGTCAGTGCAAGGTATTGTGATGTCAACTGTAGTAAGTTCTGCAGCAGCGGAATTTTTTAGCTGCTGTCACGTTTGCGGCAATCTCCGAGTGACTTAGCACCCAGCACATGGTCACTTCAAGATTTACCTCATATGCTGACATACTGGTTTTATAAAATAAATAAATAACAGGATTTTTACAAGACTGCTTAGTTGCCCATGCACGAACTACACTCAAGGTATCTGTGAAGATGATTGACTTGGTATTTTTATGATGAACTATGTGCTTTAAAACCAGAAAATTGCCATACGCCTCAGCAATACAAATGGTGCTTATTGAGTGGAGGGTATTCAATACCCTAAAATCAGGTCCCCGCTTACCTCACGACACGGTAATGGCTGTTTTTCATGTGTCGATAAAAATTTCACACAATAGTATTTCTCTTAAAACAACATGAAGTGCGGCAGGATTGCAGTTGTGGGCACAGTTTTTTTTATCAACTGCTACGAAAGACGCGTCGCACGACACGGGGCGAAGCTGCCATGGTGGAAAAAGGTCCGAAAGGGTTGATTGTTAGCTGTCTGAAAAGGTTACAATCTTTGGGACACTTCCAATGTCCCTTTATGGGAGGTCGGAGAAGAGGTAGATGGACGATTTAAAGGAAGTTGGCACATGGCTGTATCACAAATAAAAGGTTTGAAAGGATGGTGCAGCATTAGAGAAATTTTGAAAGCCTAAAGAAGATCCATGTATGTTTTCTGGTGATTTAGGGATCATTTATCGCACTCGACATATAGGCTTTGACGGGGCGACTGCGCAAAGAAGACTACACGAGGCGAAGCCCAAAGTGCAGCACCGGGTGTAGAATTTTCATAGCTGGTTTTGATGCCGACCCGTAAAACACACTTCCATAGTCCAAGCGGTACCCCACGAAGCTTGTGAAGACAAGATGAGTTGCTCGCCCGCAACATTTGATTGGTGTAAATGACCTGAACAATGTATCATGCTTTGAGGCCGATATGTTTTAGTTGTTTATTATGAGAGATGAATGCGAGGGTTTTATGTAAGACTGCACCTTAAAACTTGTGTTCCTTTTTTTACAGGAATTAGGTCGCCATGGAGCCTAATATCACACTCTCCTTACAACCCGCGTCTCTTTGAAAATACAAGGCCGGTAGTTTTTGGAGGATTAGGTTTAAACATATTACATCTGCTTAGCGAACAAGATTTAAAAGATATTTAAAGACATTGGCATACATCAAGCAGGAAATGGTAGGTGGAAATGCCTCTCGGAAAGCGTTCATCTTAACTATAAACCAGGTTCAGCTCAATGCGCCCAATTGACGAACGCCATTCTCCTGCACGTGAACGTTTGGAAATAGTCAACCGACTCTGACACGAAATTTTTGTTCAGAGGGGTTATTCCAAAGTTTTTTAATCTTGTTACCTGTTACACCATAGGGTTTTAGTTCCAGAAGAATTTTATAACGCCAAGCCAAATAGCTCTCTCTGTATCAAAAGTGCGCTCACGCACCACTGTTTGTGCATAAATGCCTCTTTATGTCTGAAGGCATTGCAACTAGTTTATCATAAGTGGATCTCGCTGCCTTGAAACCCTGGTGTCAGCTCTCGAGATGTCTATTGTACTAAAGGAAGTACATGAGCCTACAGTTTATTATCTTCTCCAGAAGCTTGCAGAGGTAGAATGTCAAGGCAATGGATCTAGAGCTGACTGGAAAGAAAGGGTTTTTCTCTTCAGTCAAAAATCAACGACTAAGGCCTCCCTCCAGGACCTTGGAAGGTGCCCCGGAAACGAAGTCTGGCTGTATTAGTGTAGAAGTCTCTCAAGAGTGTCGGCGTGTAGGTGTTCTATCATAGTGTATGTAATGTTGTCTGGCACTCGAGTAAAAGGCTTACAAGTGCATTAGGCGTACTTAGGGGCGAGTTCGTATTCCATTGCAAAACCGTTCAAAAGCAAACATACACGAGGGACCTTCAGCTCACCTTCAGCAACCTTCAGCTCATGAAGTGGGAAATCAGAGCTGTAAGCAGCTTTTGACTTAATTTTGTCACGTAAGGGCTTTTTTCTGTAGATGTTTTAGTGCATGAACGTGTTAGTGTAGCGTGCTGAGCTGGGCACCTGATAGAAGTGTTGTGAAAGTGTGTTAGCCTTACCTACGAGCGTGTTTTCTGTAGTACTTGCAAGGGGCAGGCTGTGCATCTGTTGTCTTTTGAGGTTTTGGTTTTGTGTTTAGACTTGGTGTCTGTCGGTGTGTGAGTTCATGGAAGTGAGGAACGCGCCCCAACTGTCTTTTTTCGCCTCATGACACACCCGCTTTACAAAAACTTTTGCCCGTTTAAAAGCAATTACATTATCCGAGGTGGGGCAGCCACGGAGGATACCCCACGACTTGTTCTGGGCATCTTGCGCACGCCTACAGTTATTTGTTCACCACGGTCTTTTTTTCGTGGGGTACAGATGGCGTGCGAAATGAAATTTTCGGCGGCATCAAGTGGGTTGGCCATGATTAGTTCGGCTGCTTCCTTCACGTGAAGGTGTTTCATGAATGCGTGGTGTTGTTTAGATGTTTCTGTGAATGTTCCCCATGTTGATTTTGATTAATTAAACCGGTTGTGTAAAGATGGACTGCTGTGTTATTTACCTATATTTGTTAGTGAACTGGGGTAATGGTCACAACCACATGAACCCGTGCAGAGAGCCCACTCAAGGCATGGTACGAGAAATGCCGAATCAAAAGCCAAGTCGAGATGTGAGTATGTATTTTGTCTGTAGGTATTGTATGTAGGCTGTTGTTTTAGAAAAGGTATGCTCCGGAGGACGTAAAATTTTATTTATCAAGCGACTTCAGCCATTCGTTCGCGAGCAGACCTAAAGAGTGTTGTGCGTATTAAGGATCTGTGGTTCTGGTAGCGTGCGGGTGTGTGAGAATGTGTGGTTCAGGTCAACAAGTGCCTACAAATAAGACCTCAGAAGAGGAAATTTAGAGAGATTTAAATAGAGCATACCATTATCAATTTAATAAATAATATCGTATGGATTGCTACAGGGGCACAGTGTTTAAAGAGAAAGGGTACCATGCTGCGTTTTCGGGCGACAATGGCCACACTGCCCGAAGATTGTATGCGGCCCACCGTATTCTTTCTGAATACTGTATACGTATTGGGAAGTTTTTGTTTGGAAGTGAGGTGAATTTTTTGGAGACACGTCATACTTGGGTGATTGGCATGCAGCATCTGATACACATCGTAAAATTTTTAGAGGGGCCTCTGCGCTCCCATTGAGGGATTTTTCTGCTCCCATTGTTTACATTAAGGGGTGACTCGAGTGTGTGTGCTTATGTGTTGTCTTTCATGTCTTGTACTCTCGGAAGGAACTTTTTCAAAATTCTGCTGGAGTGGACGTCTGAGGCCGCTACTTGCGCCGCGTTGCAGGGAGGAACAGTTGTAGAGGGGTGTCGGAGCTCGCTGCCTGGTAAACAGACAGGGACCCCACCAGACGGAGCTTGAGCTGGAGTCTGACGGCTACCATTTGACGTTTCTACCCTTTACCTTAAAACGTAATACCACAGTCAGTTACTGCGTCAGTAAGCGGGCTGGGGTTCTGCGGTGTCACCAATACCGTTACAAAAGTTACTCAAGGTGCACTCGCAAAGAGATTTTGCGTGTGACCAGCGTACAATTTGAAAAAAAAAGAAATGTAGCTTTTATCTTTACGTTTTATTTATGTGTGGACGTTCTTGACTACATTTGTTCTGATGAGCTGCATCACTGCAGCATATTTTGTGTAGGTATTTTCGATACCACAAATAGGCCTGTCCTTGAGAAATGGTAAGGTAGTACCTGTATTTAATAATTTTTATCTGCGGTGAACCCACCGTAGCATTGTTTTGTTGACAGGGTAGGGTGAAAAAACGTTTATAAAGATCAGACAAGAGTACCAGAATTCTACTACGTTTCTAACAACTGAGAGGCAATATCTGACCAAGCAAAATCACGCGCCCTCTGGGTTGGTTCTGGCGCACCTTGCCTGTAAACATGTCAAAGAAAATTTATATTTTTTATTGGAATGCTAGAGGTCCTCGGTGCTCTCTGGCGCAGCACAGCGGTCATTTACTGGGGCCTTCACTATTGAGAGTAATTCTAATCTTTTTTAAGGTTTTGTATATGCAGATGAAAAAGCGCTCGTGACAAAGCATTTAACAAAGATATTGCGGGGCCATTTTCACATTCTATCGTGTTTTTGCAGGACTGGGATGCAAAGACCTTCTGCAGTTATACAGTTAGTTATGAAGAAGCTCCATCCAGTGGAGTGCTCTGGGACTCCTTTAAATCGAAAATTGCGGTTGGTCAAAAATCTCCAAACATTTTAGGGCGTGTATTTAGGGCAGACAATTTCAGTCTTTTGTAAAATATTGTCACTTCCCCATGTTTACCGCAAGGCTCGTAGCTCAGGTATTATTTAGTTTTCTTGGTGTTGAATAGGAACTTCTTTCATCGAAGCTCTCGGGCGTCTGTAAAAGCTTTATATTGAACGTGCAATTTCATTGTGAATTTGATTTATTTCTTTGAAACAACGAAAAAGCTCATTGCTAATTTGAACCCGAAAATTTCTTCTTCCTAGTTTGTATTAGCTGGCTGCTGGAAAGAAACTGTTTCCTTACTACGGTAGTCAATCTCAGCAAAAGGCAAGCATGCCAATGAAGCCCTTTATATTTTTAGGTGGTTTGAAGAAAATTTTAATTGCGGGCAACTCATCTTGGCTATGCTAGTTATGCTTTGCCTGTTGTACTTTTAGGGATCACATTAGAGCAAATCAACCTTAGCAGTAAGGACCGCAGTTTTCCATACAAACCCGTGCACGTACAGAATTGTTGTCGTTTACTACCGCTTGCTTCTTCATATTTCTCATCCAACAAAAGTAAAAACAGAGTTGGCGCTTCGAGATACAACGAAGAACTATAATACTGGTTCCCGTAACACAGAAATATGTCAGTCATTCTATGATGCCGGCTTAGGCTCCTACAGAAGTAAACCATTGTCAATTCAAAGCCACCCTTTGACTAGTAAAATTATCTTTCTGCAAATCAGGCGCATTCATTAAAATTTTATGCAGCCATGTACACAATGAAGTATTCAGATTTATTTCTGTATTCACATTACTTAGAAACTGTCTAGTGTATACGACAAATACAGCCTCGTTTGTTTACAGCAATACGGAAACAGAAGAGCGGCAGGAATTCAGGCGCCTCAAAATCCCTTTTCCTTTTTTGTTCAGCTCCTGGCTGCCTTGGAAACGGGGGTAGTCATACCTCAGACAGCGCGCTTCTCCGTGGGCCCCATAAGTAGAGCGGCACACACTTTTGCGCAGTTTCTTTGTGGCAGCATTCTTCTGAAACGACGCCTGGCTCGCCCACATGGGGCACAATCTGATCCAGCTGAGAAGAACTTGCCGGACTAGTTGGTGAGTATATGCCATAATTTGAAGCGCAACAAGAGCACACGGGCGAATAAGAGTGTAGACGAGACTGCCCCTGTTTTGTCTACTCTGTTCTTTGTGTGTGTGTTGTTGGTTTCACTTCAAATCCTGGCACAATCCTATTATCCACGCAGTCCCCAGCTGAAGTGCCATCTTCATTCGGCTGGCGAGTGTTGGGGCCAGTTTCCATCAAGTCCTACCAATAGACAATGCCAGCATATACACAGGCGTACTTACCCGCTTTCTTTGACATCACTGCCTACGTGGCATTTGGGAGACCGGCAGCATTGCAGCTACCCCAAAACCTTTTTTTCTTCTTAGGGTTAGTAGATACTCCTATTGCCATTGTAAAAAATCGAGCAACACTTTCCTGCTGCTCTCACGGTGCCCCAGTGTTATTTTTACAATTACAGTAGAATGTTTAAATATTGGGAAAACATTGTTCCTTCGCGGGGAAGTTGAACTTAACCCTGGGCCTGATGATGTTACTAACAGCCTATTTGATCAGTTATTGAACGTCGTAAAGGAATTACGGCTCATGTACACCTGCAGCACGACGAAAGTGTGGAGGGCCTTGATGAAGTAAGTTAGTGCAAGGTGCACTCACGCGCAATGTGGCCGCATTCGACACAAGGCCGGGAGCCGTTGAAGCCCGTTTTAATGCTGTTGAGCAGAGTAGTAACACAGAGGTAAAAGCCTTAGCTAATTCTCGGAAATGTGAAACTTTGTGGCTGCCTTGAGGATTTGGAAGATAGAGCTCGCAGTGATATATTTTTTTACAGTGTGTTTGACAACCCAAATAATCATGACTTCAGTCAGAGCAGCTAATGTACACCCTTGTTTTCTTTCATAAAGGAGTTAAGATTCCACAAGATGGAATCGAGGGGAGACATTGGGTTAAACTTTTTAGCAAAAAATCAATACCAATAATATTACAGCGCTCATCCTTCGAAGTGATGATGATGATGATGTTTGGATGATTATGGCGCAAGGGCAACTGGGGCAAACAGCGCCAAAACAATAGTCATATATGAGGGGTGAAACCTTAAACACTAAGTAAAGTCAGTAAAAACAAAAGTGAAATCACGAAACGACAATGAGCATGGCTGGCGTATAGGGCCAGATTTCATGATGCGTGATAGGAAATGAGGTTTAAAAACTTGACCTCTGACAAATACTCAAACACACGTTTCATAGAAACAATGGCATCGTCACCTAGAAATAACAATGAATGTAGGGTAATATGTTGTCTGTAGAGTACTCTGAAGTGTTTGTGTCGTGTTGTGTGAAGTGCCTTGCATGTGATTAGTATGTGCACTACGGATAGGGCCTCTCCGGAACCTGCTGCACTGGGGTCTAGAAGATCCCGTCAGCAGATACGAGTGCGTGCAATGGGTGTGCCCTATCCGCAGCCTACCCAAGGCGACTTCCGTGTGCCTGTTGCGTGAGTCAGCTGTGTACCGTCCCAAGTGTGGCTTTATTACGTGTAGTTTGTTGTCTGTCTGTTCGTCCCAGTGTGTTTGCCATCTTCTGCGCAGGTGTTGTCTTATGTGTGGCTTGAGGTCTGTGTAGAGTACGGTTGTCATGTCTACAGTGTTCCTGAGTGCAGCAGCAGCAGCCCTCTCGTCTGCCAACTCATTCCCAGCGATCCCAGCGTGTCCTGGAACCCAGCAGAGGAGCAGCTGATGCTTCTTTGCATACACGGACATGATAGTGTTAAATATAAGATTAACTATGTGGTTTTTGGGGGGTGTATGCGATGACAGTGCGCGAACAACACTCAAGGAATCTGTGTAGATGATAGATTTTGGAATTTGATTTTCAAGTATGTGTCGTACAATCAGTAAAATTCCATACGCTTCTGCTGAAGAAATTGTTGTGTGCACGCTCATGGTTCGGCCTGCATTGAAATTTGGACCATGAGCAGCGCACGACACCATAGTGGAGGTTTTAGAAGCGTCACTATAAAATTCTGCACATGTGTATTTAAACTGCAAAGACAGGAAGTGTTGCAGTATTGCAGCTCGTGGTACCCGATTTTTGTCAAGTGTAATAAAAGAAAGGTCGCACGACACAGGGCGAACTTGCCAAGGCGGTAAACTGTTTGAAAATGATAACCTGTACACATCTAAAAACGAAGCACTGAGATCCGAGGTTCGCTCTTTCACTCTCAGTGAAAAGGGCAGAGGAACGGATGGGCGCTTTACAAAGAGCAGAGATGTTGATGTATCGTTAAAGACAGGATAAAAAGGACGATTATTCAGCGATGAAATTTTAAAAGCATAAAGCAAGTACATGTATGTTCGTTGGTTCTCAAGGCTCCACTTAATACACTCAACATAAAGACTCTCAGCAGGACTAGTGCGAAAAGCACCCGACGAAAAACGAAGGCCCAAGTGTAGCACTGGGTCAAGAATTCGCAAGGCTGTATTAGTCGCCGACCCATACACAACACTGCCATAGTCCAAACGAGACCCAACCAAGGCAGTATACAAGCGAAGCAAGAGTTCTTTGTCGTTACCATAGGATTGGTGGGAGAGAACCTTAAGTATATTCATTCTTTTAAGACATTTATTTTTAAGTTCCTTGATGTGGGGAATAAATGTGAGTTTGTGATCAAACACCACACCTAAGAACTTGTGCTCCTTGTTCACAGGAAGCGACATTCCATTAAGATGAATGTCTGGGTCCGGATGGACCCCACGCTTCCTGGTGAACACAACGCAGGAGCTTTTTGCAGGATTCAATTTAAAACCATTCTTGTCTGCCCAGCCGGCAAGTTTCTTGACACCAAGCTGGACTGGACGTTCGCAGAGTGACATATTACATGATTTATAGGATATCTGGACGTCATATACATACATGGAATAAGAGATTGTGGGTGGCAGTGCCTTACCAAGAGAGTTCATTTTTACTATGAAGAGAGTGCAGCTTAACACACCACCTTGTGGCACGCCATTTTCTTGCACGTGAAGCCTTGAGAGCGCACCACCGACTCCCACTCGAAACGTTCTTTCTGACAGGTAACTGACAAGAGTGTTTAACATGTTACCTGAGACACCGAATGACTTTAGGTCACTGAGGATCCCGTACCGCCAAACGGTGTCGTAGGCCTTCTCGAGGTCGAAAAACACAGTTACACAATACTGTTTATGAACGAAGGCATCCTTTATACACGATTCAAGAGATACGAGATGATCGTTCGTGGATCGCCCCGCCCTTAAGCCGGCCTGGCAGCCGTCGAGAAGACCGTTGTACTCAAGGAAGTACACAAGCCTGCGATTTATCATCTTCTCGAGAAGCTTGCACAGGCAGCTCGTCAGGGTAATAGGACAGTAACTTGACGGGGACGACGGGTCCTTTCCCTCCTTCAGGAAAGCTACAACTATAGCCTCCTTCCAAGAGTTTGGAATGTGCCCCGAAAGCCATATCTTGTTATACAGGTGTAAGAATGTTAGAAGAGTGTCTGCGTGCAGGTATTGTATCATTGTATATGTGGTGTTGTCTGGGCCTGGAGCTGAGGGTTTACACGTGCTCAGAGCAGCCCTCAGCTCATGCAGTGAAAACTCTGAGTTATAAAAAGATGTTGACCTATTGTTATCTAGTATAGGCTTCTTTTCGGCCGTTTGTTTGTGTTTCATGAAAGTGTTTGTGCAGTGTGCTGAACTGGACACGTGTTGGAAGTGTTGTGCGAGTGCGTCAGCCTGGTCTTCGAGTGTGTCCCCTGTTGTGCTGACCAGAGGAAGGCTGTGTGTTTGTTGTCCTTTCAGTTTGCGTATTCTCGTCCATACTTTCGTGTGTCTGTGTAGGAGTTTATGGATGTTATGAAGGAACGCCAACTCTCTCGTTTTGCCTCACGGCGTACGCGTTTTCCTAACACCTTGGCCCGTTTGAACAAAATGAGGTTACCCGACGTGGGGTACCGACGAAAGACACCCCACGCCTTGTTCTGGGGCTCTCGCGCCCGCCTACAGTCCTCATTCCACCACCGCCTCCGCTGGTTGCGCAGGACACCAGAGGCGTGGGGAATGAACTTTTCGGCGGCGTCGAGGATGTGCGCTGTGAGCAGTTGGGTAGCCTCTTCAACGTGTAGGTGTCCTATGGATGTGTGGTGTAGTTTGGATGTCTCTGTATGTATTCCAGTTAGCTCTTGCTTCATTAAACCTTTTATGGGAAGATTGACTGCTCGGGCCTGTAGCTATATACGTTAATGAAGTGAGGAAATGGTCACTACCATATGGGTCCGTGCCCATACCCCACTCAAGACATGGAAGGAGAATTGCAGAACCAATAGCCAGGTCAAGATGTATGTGTTGTGACCTATGTTATGGTATGTAGGCTGTTTATTGTTGAAAAGGCATACTCCAGATGATGTAAGAAATTTCTCTATCAGGCGGCCTCGGGCATTTGTTGTGGAAGAGCCCCAAAGAGAGTTGTGAGCATTAGTGTCGCCTGTAAGGATGTATGGTTCGGGCAGCTGGTCAACCAGCGCCTCGAAGTCAGAGCTCGTAAGTGCAACATCAGGAGGAATGTATATGGAGCATACCGTTATCAACCCATTAAATATTATTGTGCGAACGGCTACAGCCTCGAGGACGGTGTTCAAGGTGACAGGGTGGCATGCTAAAGATTTGCGGGCGATTATGGCCACACCGCCAGAAGAGTGTGTGCAGCCACCCCTGTCTTTCCTGTACACCAGGTAACCATTCAAGGAGTTTGTGTGTTTGGAATTCAGATGTGTTTCCTGGACACACATTAAACTTGGCTGATTGGCATGCAGAATCTCATACACGTCGTCAAGATTATTTAAAAGGCCTCCGCAGTTCCATCGAACAATATTTTTTCTTCCCATTATGATGTATTGGAGCTACTGAAGTGTGACTATTTATGTAGGGTCTTTCGGGGCTTGGACTCTTGGACGGGTTTTCTTTACCTCCTCTGGAGGTTTAGATGGATGGACCCGCTCCTTGCGCTGCAAAGCAGACAGGAAGGGTCCCACATCCACCTCATCATCTGATTTGGAAGGGGTACCCGGCATACCGGACCCCCCGCACTTGGCACCCTTTGCGGTGCCCTTCGTTTTGGCCGCGACCGCCGAGGGCGTCAGGAGCGCCCCGGGTGGCACAGGCGGTGCGGCGGAGGTGGGAACTGCTGCGGTTTCCTCCGTCTCCATCTCCTCCGGGCCCTCGCGTGAGCTTTGGGCAGGTGGAGAGGACGAAAAAGAGGGTGCAGCATCACCCCACCGGACGTGGATGCCACCACATCCGCTGCTGGCCCAGCGAGCGGTGCGGAGTCGGGCTCGGCTGCCTGAGGCAACCCAGGGGGGGACGGGGGCGGGACCAAGTCCGACTCGCGGTACTGGGTCCCCGCCGAAACACGACGCCGCTCCGCCCCCCGGCGAGCTGCGTCGGCGTACCTCCCCGGAGGAAAAGAGGCGAACCTGTTTCGCGCCTCAGGGAAGGAGATGTTCTCAGTTACTTTCACGTGGATTATCTTCTTCTCCTGTTGAAACTTCTCACAGCTGCGGGACCATGCCGCATGCGGCCCCTGACAGTTTGCGCAGGTGAAGGTGGTGGAGTCACACTTTTCAGTGGGGTGGTCGTGTGTGGCGCATTTTGCGCAGGTCTGTTTGCCGCGGCAAGAAGTCGTAGCGTGCCCGAACCGCTGGCCCTTGAAGCAGCGGCGCGGGTTAGGTATGTACGGACGTACACCACACCTAACGAAACCAGCATTGATGTGTTCAGGAAGTTTTGAACTGCTGAATGTTAAGATTATGTGCTTTGTGGGTATTTCTACATTGTCGCGACGAATGGTGATTCTCCTGACAGCTGTTACGCCCTGATCCTTCAGGCCTTCCAGAAGGTCGGTGTCTGTTTCACTTAGCAGATCTGTCTGAGATATCACCCCCTGCGAGCTGTTGAGGCTGCGGTGGGGTGTGACAGTGATGTCCAGATCTGCCATGCGGGTTTGGGTCAGGAGATTTGTGGCTTGCTGCTGCGTCTTGACTTCAACCAACACTTCGCCTGTTCGTAGTTTTTTTTGCCTCGAAAGATTTCCCAATGATTCCTTCAAGGAACTTGGAGACGAGGAATACAGATTGGGAGGAGACGGGTTTGGATTTGTCTATTGATTCAAGGACCAAAAAACGGGGATAGTTGTCGTGTTTGGGAACGTTGATAGTTGGTAGTGGTGGAAAGGGAACTTCGGTGCGGCCCCTTTTCGGGTGCCGATCACATCTGGGGGGGGGGGTTTGAAAATGCCATATGATACATTGGAAAGCAGGGAGACGGGGTTCTTTCTCCTTTGAGCTTACCCTGGTAGTCAAAGAGGTCCCGGAGCTCCCTGCCTGGTAGACAGACAGGGAGCCCATCCGCCGGAGCTTGACCTGGGCTCCGACGGCCACCATTCGTGGTTTCTAACCCTCCACCTATAAACACATCGCCACGGTTGGATCCAGCTTATGTTTGGGGACTCGGGGTCCGCGGTATCGCCAGTACCGTCACCAAGATTGCTCAAGGTGCTCCGTGCTGGGTCCTTCGAAGTGAACTCCTTCAGGCTTGCACAGAAAAGCAAAGTAAAATTTCCGGGAATTACTATATTTAAAGGCTTCTCTAGGCCAACTGAAAAAAAAAACAGAAACACTTTCACTACTGCGCCTAAGGCAGTGGGAAGCAGTACCCTTTATGTTATAAAAAGGGGCAAATCAGTAAGTAATCCGCCGCGGGGGCTCAGTGCCTAAGGCGTTGTGCTGCTCAGCACGAGTTCGCGGGTTCCCTTCCCGGCCGCGGCGGCCGCTTTTCTGATGGAGGCGAAAAGCAAAAACTCCCGTGTGTACGAGATTTCGGTGCACAATAAAGATCCCCAGGTGGTCAAAATTAATCCGGAGGCCTCCACTACGGCACGCCTCATCGCCTGCGTTGCGTCTGCGCGTTAAACCCAACTACCAATCAAATCAAATTAGTAAGTAATGTGTAAAATTTGCGCTCAAACCCCCAGTGTCTCTGAAATATACACAAGAACTGAATCGGTATCGGCGATAATTCGCCCTAATTTTGAGCCCAACTACAGCACAACCGCATCATAGCAATTCCGTAGTCGCAATGGCGTTTTAAGGAATAATAAGGTTTTTTTTCCTTATTACTAACATACTCTGCGTTACACGAAAACATGATGAACTGTATTCAGTAATCGTTCAATGAGACGCTAAAATTGTTGCGCATGCGAAAACGTGGTTGTCCAAGACTCGTGATTGGGGAGTGTTCAACTATTGCCCGAACATAAGCTTTACTGGCAGGACTGTAAAAGTAGAAGTGGAGGAGATGTTTCGAAATGAACTTTTGGTTCATTAGCAAACTCATTTTCCACCCATCAAGTTCGTTTTAAGGAATAATAAGGTTTTTTTTCCTTATTACTAACATACTCTGCGTTACAAGAAAACATGATGAACTGTATTCAGTAATCGTTCAATGAGACGCTAAAATTGTTGCGCATGCGAAAACGTGGTTGTCCAAGACTCGTGATTGGGGAGTGTTCAACTATTGCCCGAACATAAGCTTTACTGGCAGGACTGTAAAAGTAGAAGTGGAGGAGATGTTTCGAAATGAACTTTTGGTTCATTAGCAAACTCATTTTCCACCCATCAAGTTCGTTTTCGAAATTATTTGTGTTTGCTGACTATTCGGTCTCAATGACGTTATCTATTGCGTCTGTTACCGTCCATACAACCGGTCATCTAATTTTGAGATATATTTTGCGATGCTCTAAACAAAGCTGCCCCAATGTTTTTAGAGGCTCTTTTATTTTCGCGATATCTCTTAGATCGGTGGAGAAAGCACGCACTCTCAAGCACACGAGAAGAAAATTGTTTTCTAATTTTTGCAATAATTCTCATCGCCAAAGTGTTGATGAAACCTACAAGTTTCTTCACTACTTGGGTAAAGTGACTGTTACCTAAATGAAATAGCTCCATTCTATCGTTTCCACGACAACTGGTAAAATTTCTCGTTGTGAGTGTAAAAGAGTCGAAAGTTGGGCAAGTTGGTATTGACGCATCTTAAAAATCAAATTGCGCGCAAATTTCCGAGGACGTGAACACACTGAAGACACCACAAGCGCAGACTCACAACTGGTTTATTGTTACAAAACTCAGAACATTAAATACCCAGGCGCCCCACATACGTCACATTCCCAGAGCTATGGGCTGCACACACAAATAAAAAACTCAGCAGCTAACGAATGACAGATAATTTCGCGACGATAACACCATCACACATGAAATATCCTCCCCCTCTTCACCACGCATGCCCTGAAGAGGCTTCAAATTCATGTTTAGTGCCCATCTATGTAGACGACTTCGCGACTTCTATTGCCTTGCTTAGTCGCGAAGTCGCCTACATAGATGGGCACTAAACAAGAATTTGAAGCCTCTTCAGGGCATGCGTGGTGAAGAGGGGGAGGATATTTCATGTGTGATGGTGTTATCGTCGCGGAATTATTTGTCATTCGTGTGCTTCTGAGTTTTTTATTTGTGTGTGCAGCCGATAGCGCTGAGAATGTGACGTATGTGGGGCGCCTGGGTATTTAATGTTGTGATTTTTGTAACAATAAACCAGCTGTGAGTCTGCGCTTGTGGTGTTTTCAGTGTGTTCACGTCCTCGTTAATTTGCGCGCAGTTTGATTTCTAAGATGCGTTGTAAGTATTTCCCTCTGTGAAGCGATTTTCAATGTCATTGCCACAAAACAAGCAACTACTACTAAAACCATACCGTATAAAAAAGCGCCTACGGGATCCTAATGCGGAAACAAAAAGTTGACTGAATCGCACTGATAGCTTTCCCTTCCCCACTGCGGAAAAAGCTCGTGAGCATTTCAGCATGTTGTAAATTATATCAATAGACAGTTATGCCCGTGCGCACAGTCCGATCCTCTTTCCCTTATCTATGGTTCACTTATGCTCTACCAAAAGAAATCGTAGTACCGCAGCTTAGTATTATCTTATAGCACACAAAGGTCGTCAGCCTATCGAAATGATCACCTTGAATATAGGCACGCACTTCTTGCCTCAAAACGTGACGTTTTTACTAAAATCTTGGCCTCTTTGCTTCACGCTAAGCCTCGCAAATTGTTAACGACATGAATGATTTAAGATGGAAAAGACTCAGTTGTGTGATCAGGCCGGTAGTGCTATATCACCGAATGAGTTTTGTGTTGTCTTGCCTTTGACCTTTGAATTTGACTTTGTTTCCTTGGTTATGTCTTGTTGTAATAGCGTTTATAGTTCTTTACCCAACGTTGTTAATATTTATTGTTTGCCAATGGGCCCACTTGTTGGTAGGACTGGCATTAATATATAATTCAGAGTATAAAAATGTCCTCTCCCAGTGCTGATAAGGTCACGGCTCAGTACCTAAAGCTTCCCAAAATGTACTTGCGATTATAATGACGAATCTTTTTTTCGCAATCTCTGCAGTTTTTTGTGTTGCCGAGTTTTACTTGAAAGCAAGAAAGATGGTGCCAGCTGCGAGTCATAATGATAGCTCTATACTTGTCGAATATAGGCCCCTTACACACAAAACATCTCCTGTAAACTACTTGAGTACGTTATACGTAAAAATTTATTACGTTTCCTCGAAGACAACATATTTTTGATAACCGCGAGCATGGTTTTAGAAAGTATTTTTCATGTAAAACACAATCGTCAGTTTTTACTAAAGCTTCATTTTTTATACCCCCAGGGTGCCATAGTCGACTCCAGTTTTCTGTATGTAAAAAGGGTTCTACTCAGTTTCACGTCAGCGTCTCTTGTTAAAACTAATTGCTTTTACATGTACCGTAGCTTAATCAAGTGAATTGAGTGTTTTTTGTCTACTGAGCATGTCAGTCAGTGCTTACAAAATTGTCAGTGATTACAATTCCTACTGAGCCTTGCAACATGTAACATATCTAGTACCGCAAGGTTCCGTGGTAGGGTCTTTACTCTTCCTAATGTATAATAATTACCTTAGTAACAACTTTTCTTTCCCAACTGAACTTTTTGTAAATGATTGCGGGATTTACCGTCCAATAATAAACCTGAAAGATTCCGTCTCGTCAAGTCGACTATACTACGGAATTTTCTTAATACAATAACTTGCTGGTGCAACTTAACAACATAATGTTGCTGGTGCAACATAACAAATACAAAATAATGAGAATTTCTTGTGGCGTAAACCAGTATAACCCATCTCACCTAATTCACGTTCAAAGTTTAAAATGAGCAAATACCTTTCGTGTCCTTGCCAGAACATTGGCGTTCACATAAGCAGTAATGTGTATTTGCATTAACATATTATGTTACCTAAAATAGTAATCACATGTTTGGGTTTCTACGCCGCATTAGTGCTATGCTCCAGTGTCTTCAAAGGTATTGCTATAAGAAACCCTTGCAATCTCAAAATTAGGAAAAGAGTCGTCGCTTTGCGGCTCTTCTATTGAGGTGTCTTTATCTTTAGAAGTAATTTAGAACAACGGTGCTCAATATATTGTTACAAACTACTCAAGGTCCACCAGCATCACGACACTTCTGTTCTTAAACTTACTGACCTTGCTGATACAAGTGAAATTGCGCGATTGTGCCTTTTTTGTTCATTTCTTTTCCTAACCCCCGCCTAAAACCGGATATCTTTCTCCGCCGTGCAGCTCCGCATGGAACGAGCGGAGCTCCCACGGACAGGTTACTAATTGTCGTACCAACCCCTACTTTTGCTTGTTCATTCTCGTTTACTCGTTTACGCAAGAGCTGCGACGACTGGAACCACCGCTCCACCTCCATCACCACCATTCCGGATTGGACATCGTTCAAAACGGCTAAAATATTGTTTTATAAATTGTCAGCCACTCCTCTGTGTAACGCACTCGGTCTACGAGAGTATTCAAAAATAAATAAATATAAATGAATAATGAAATTTGAAGAACTGACCAGAGTAACGTATCGACCCGTCATTTTTTATTTGAATTACCGGAAAAATCAATCACCTTGCTATTTTCGAATTCCGCTAGTGTTAGTATTTTTATATCACCTTGTCTAGGCTTTCCTCTTTAATATCGATGTTGCATATAATTTCTGCGCAAACGTTTCAGACCACCTCTGTTGGGCAATAAATAACAAAAAGTTTTCAAAATCTAAAGTTGGTATAATTGATTTGTAGAAAGAGAGCGTTACTTTTTACTAGGCAGAATAGAACTATAGATAAATCAACCTGTTACGACTACAACGTTCTTGTTCTGACAATACTTGTGGTTACTGCAAAATACAACCTCCTTTTTATCCATGCGGATGACGAAACAGATGCAACCGCCCCTGGCCCTATCGGCGTAGTGGTTAAAATATGCTTACGGGTTCCTGAAAAATCGATAATTCATCATGTTTATTAACTCTATTAAGGACTATGGTTTCCTTCCTAACGTGTCAATAATATTTGTTTTGTGTACACATTGAAATATAATGGTTGCTGTTAAAATTTAGGCACCTCTGTTCTTAGAGTTTCTCAACAGCTGCAAGAGCCTCGTAAAAGCCATGAGTTTTTTTCTGGCCCTTTTCATTTTCCTTCTTTTTTTAGTTTTTGCGCCTAATTCTTGTGTCTCGTTTTTATTTTAACTTGTTGGGATAACTCCCTTGCATTGACAATTTGGTTATAGAGGCACTTTTTGCAATATTACTGAAAAACCTGATTGACAATTGTAATACAGTGACATCTCGTTGATTCGAACTTCAAGGGCATAGTATATTCGCTAAAATTGAGTGGAGTTTGAACTAGCAAAGGTTCCTTTTAGCGGATGTACAGCCCACGCTTCTAGTCTCAGAACCGAATGCCCGATAACGTAGATCGTACTGAATGTCCTTCAGAGTACACTTTGAATAATTAGGTATTGCGAAAGTACGACATACCTATTGATCAGTTTGAGATGCGAAGACGTAAAAAGAAGGGTGCAATTTCAGACTATGAATGATCCATTGTTTATCCACGCGGTTTATGCCAGCTGTTACAGTGCACGTGCACCAAGCACGTGAATACGTGTTTGCGAAGCTGTGTAGGCTAGTAACGCAATAAACGCAGTAGGCTAGTAACACAATAACAGTACTATGTCAGGACGTGCAATATTGTTTGAATTATCCGTGGCAGGTGTTTCAGGTTCGAATTAGTCTGAATGTTCTTTATTTAATTACAAGTCCCTTCGCTGATATCAATACATAAGTTCAAATTACTCGTTGTTTCGAATCATCCGACATCGCGTTAACCACACTCGACTGTATAACAATGACAATGCTTGAACGAGAACCTTTATGCTTAGGAATTGCTTGATAGTCGTCTTAGTGTAAACTTTGACTCGTAGATGGTTGAGATCGTCACTCTTTGAGCAGTGTCTTTAACTCACACGCCATTAGGACTTTGATAGTAGCGGCACTGCCTTTGAGTTTGCCTTTTAATTTTACACAAAAGACATCGCGTGCAAATCTCGTTGACATTACAAGAGGTGTTGCACATCATTTGTATATTGGGCTGCGTCCATGATCATCAATGCATCCATGATCTGCGTACATGTCGCACTCAGCTGCATTGCGGTTTCAAGAGCAGTATTTTTAATTGCGAAGCTGCTTAGTACGTCGTACTTTTTGGAGTCCCTAGTTAAAATACTAATATACGGCCGACCGCGCTCACGGCAGCGTGGGATTTGCGGCCACCGCCCGGCAATTAGCGAAACAAAGAAAATGCCTAGCACTCGTGTATGCGTGCGTCGTGGCGACCACCCAGAGCCAACGGGGCACGTTTGTCAGTACAAGCATACCAACATATTGAGATTGACCAAGATTGCAAAAAACCTGCAGCGTTTGCCCTAGTCGTGGCAACACTTGGTCGGAGCGAGAAACACTGCAGCGTTCACCGTATTCATGACCACATTTGTTTGGAACGAAGAATGCACGTCATAGCATATGCCACTCCATGGTGATATTCAATATTTAAAACTTCTAAAAATGAAAGAAGCTCTGACTTTTAGCAACAATGCTGGAGTAGAGGTTATTGTGGCATCCAAGAACAAGCAAATCGGCTGCAATCGGGACGTAAAGCATCATGATAGTCTGAAACTTGCGCACAGCTTTCGGCCTTCAATTATTGTGCTTTAGTGTGAGCTTCCTTCAGTTGCCTTTCACTTCACCCAGTATTGTCAACAAAGTCGGGGAATCCTGGCTTTTCTGCATTACCTTTCTAAACCGACATACACAATGTGAGACATACAAATTTTTCTCTCCCGCGCCAATTTTCGTTTTTGGTTGCCCAAATGCGGTCTCCCACCACACACCCACTGCTGGAAGAGTTCAGAGTGCCTCATAAAAGTGACGTCGTAAATTTTGTTCCTAAGAATCTGGGATAATTCTAGGCTCTTCTGCGGTAAATTTCTGTTGAGAAATACAATATCAGTGAAACATCAAAATGTTTTTTTTAAAGAATAGACACTCTGTTTTAAATGTTTCAAAGGGGATAAGGGTAGAAAATAAACACACCTAGGTGGTGCACAATAAATGTTGGATGAATATTTTGACGTCTTAGGGTATGTTAAAGTTTCAGAATTTTCTACAAAACGTCCATGGCAATATGTTTAATATGCCTTTACAAGAATACCTATTCGTTGTATTTTTGTAAAATATCGCATTTCTTGGCACCGAAATGCAGGGTGCATATCTGGCGCAGATCATGCATAGCTGCTTTTGTAGTGTGTTTTCGTTATCGAACTATTCCTGTTTAATCTGCTGTACAATGAGTAGAGCGCATTACTCGGCATATGCAAAGACGCATGCAGCTTCTCTGTTCTAAAAACAAGATATGTGACTACAGCCTCTTCACCAAAAATGATCTTTACTGTGAGAATAAAAAAATAACGTCCTAGTTCTTTATGGGTAGGCACGGTAATACATTAACAGAAATAAGAGAACTAAAAACGTCAAGAATAAACAAAAGTTCAAGTACGGGATTTGTACAAAATCAACAACCCACCATAGAAAATTTTTGTAAAAATAGAAGCTTCAAAATTTTCGTGAAGTTCTTTGGAATGGAGCTATGAGATTGGCTTGAGACTGGTCGGCCTTATAGGCTATTGTTCCACGGGTGCAGTAGAGTATTCTGTTATAAAGAAGAGCTTCGATGCATCGACGGGTGGTTCAGAGATGGTTCGCGTACGCATAAACTGTAGGCGAGCCTTCACTAACAATAGGCTCGGCCTGCTGTACATAATTCGGGATAGAACGCAGGCTTTAAAGCCAAGACCTGTGAATTTACTACCTTAATAATTAACACCGCTTTATTATTCCAAAGAGCGCAATTAACGCTTTGGCTAGCTGTAAAGCTTCTGTGCAGGGATGTATAGTTTCAGTTTGTGCCACTGTACACCAAGAAAAACAATCAAGCGCAGGACGGTAATTAGGAGAGATGTGTCAAGGCCGCACTGGATAAAGGACGATGGCAAGAAATGAGGAGGTAATATTGTGTGTAAGAGTGCAACAGAGTAAGAGTAATAGAGCTCATTGTCGAAGTAGTGCCATGCATTAGGTTTTCTGAGAGCAAAGTGACATGGGTTTGTTGTTGCCCGCGATTTCCTCAGGAATGTTGGGTACGCTTTTCGAGGCGATAGGGGGAATTGTTTTTGAAGTGAGTAATTGTCAGCAACAATTGAACATGTGTGATCGATCCTATTTGAAGTAGTAATTTGTTTTCAAACAGACGTACAATAGAGGGGTACAGTATGCTCCACTGATATTGTCATTCCTGGATTGATTTAAATTGTATAAAAGACAGTCTAAATTTATCCCCTCTGGATCTACGTAGAGGCCAACGCAAAATATTGTGACAAGGTAAAGAGCTCTTCTTAAAACAGTACAGGTTATATATGAAACAAGAAACCCTGGACAGCAGGTTGCACCTCAATAACCATACCAAATTTATCCGTAAGGAAAAAAAAGATGCGGGCTAGCTATACTGGAGCACTCAAGATAACGGCATTTATTTCAAATCAAGAGGGCGGAGCATGTTTTTATTCAGCTAATAAAACTTCGCATCAAAAATAGGTGATTGGAGTAATGAAGCCGAAGTATTTTCACAATAGGGTATCAGAGATGCTTTTGTAACACGTGCACCCTTGAAGAAATTCTGCTTCACAGTATCTCTACCAAAATAATCCCATGCACAAAATGGTGTTGCCTTAAATATTCTGGATAGAGATGATGTAACCATACAGATAACGATGTTTCATTGCATCAAGAGGCTCTGGATGCTCTTTCTGGCTATAAAGCTCTAAAAGTTTCATTCCTGTTGCTGTAGTAATGCAGCGGACGAAATAGCCCTATTGGTTGACCAAACGTTTTTTGCAAAACATGCTGTGTCGAAAGAATGAGTTAGCTGATTATGTCTACGAAACTCAAGCGCAGGCCCAAGTGTTTCCTGCAATACCCTGGCTTCGTATCATATCTCGGCAAAACTTGATTCCACTTACTCGCACTCACTCAAAAATATATTTTTCCTGACACCCTCACTCGCGCACACGTCCGTCACCACTGCCGCTCACTCGCGCTCGTGCTCAGGCCTCGTCGACAACACTCGCAACAATTCTCGCTTTCGCTAACCCATCGCAGTCACCGTTCATGGTCACTCACGCTCACCTCTCGTCCGCACAACTCGACCTTCCTCACGCTCACGCTTACAACTCACCGCCACCACTCGGGCTCACGCTAACGCCGACCCGTCGCCCTCGGCACTGGCACTTTATTGCGCTCACACTCACCACTCCGCCTCACCATTCACTGTCCCTCGCTGATCCGCTCCCCACTCGCATCCTCTACTTACACGCACTCGCAATGCCGCTCACCACTCGCATTACGAGTGGTGAGCGGCATGGCGCTCCCTCACGCTCCCTCACAACTTCACAACTCAGAGCCACCACTAATACTTATATACTTTACAACTCATTTTCCTCTCTTCTTTAAAGCAATAAAATTTTACTTGGATTCATGTTTGCAAACTTTATTAAATATTGTATTTTGGAAAAACTTTGGCGTGGCCATACAAACAACCGATACTTAGAATCTAGAGAAATAATGTCGGTGTTTTAAGGGCGAAGCTGCACATTGGGTATGAGACATGCCGTAGTGGAGGGCTATGGAATAACTTTGTATTCAATATCGAACATATTACTGCTATACCTCCGAAACGAGAGCACAGGGACAAGAAATAATTACGAATCTTGCAAATATTCTTTCACCATTACTGAGGAAATAAAACTGATGATTTAATAGCATATCTTCCGCAGGTGGTCACGGAAAGACACCTGCATGCAATGCGAAGGGCTACAACTTCGGTAGCCCTTCACTCACTAAGGGAGGCTCACTAAAAGGGTTGAACCTAAATTGAGAACGACTCAGTGGGCAGTGAAGCGGAAAATGATAGGTGTGACATTAAGAGACAAGAAGCGAGCGGAGTGGGTGCTAGGGACTGGTGTTAAGGACATATTATTAGAAATTAAGAAAAATAAATGGGCGTGGTCAGGGCGTATATTGCGATGGCAAGATAACCGTTGGTCATTAGGGAAAACCGAATGGATCCCTAGAGAAGGCAAGCGCGGCAGGGGGCGGCAGAAAATTAGATTGGCAGATGAGATCAAGAAGTTTGCGGGGATAAATTGGTCACTGTTGGCCCAAGACCAGGGTAATTTGAGAATAATGGGAGAGTCGTTTACCCTGCATTGGCCGTAGATAGGCTTGTGATGATAATGAAGGTGATGGTAACTTCGGTTAGAATGGGACAAATGGCAGTTTTGTTGTTATAAATGATATGCTCCTTCTCAACAAGGATACCGCAAATACAGTTACAAGTTGGCTATAATAAACTCGGTGCGCGCGGTCTAACAACAATGGCTGCAGTAAGCTGATCGGTAATTGGTGATTAAAACATTTCTTTCATTTGAAAACCAGGCGCAGTGCGTATTTTCCTTGGGTTAAGCTGTAAACCGTTTTTATTGAAAATATTTGAATAAAACCAAGACGAGTGTGAATGCACCAAACTTTCTTTCGCTTTTGAATTGGCGATGACGACGTTAACATGGCATTATAAGAGTAGCACCAATGCGTGCACACGTTTAGCAGATCCAACAAACAAACACGTCACTCACTCATTGAACAAACTCTGTTCACACACCACACCACACAGTGCAAGGTGTGACGACGCATACTGGAAGCGGCATGTATTTCTCAGTTATCCTGTAAACAGCATTCATGCACCGGACAATCTACACGCAGGGCACAAAATATCAGGTACACCAACCGGAGAGCCTCTTCTGCTAGAAGTTAGGAATCACGCCGGGAAATACCGTGTCGGCTAATCTGAAATAAAAACACGAAAATAAATCGGCCCAACCAATTTCGCCTTCATAACTATTTTATTTGCCATCGCGCCCGTGGAGTGAAAATACAAAATGCTTGGCCACGAGTATAAATTTTTAATCAGCCAAGCAATTGCACAGCCGTACTGGTAGATGAGAATCGATGACAACGTATCAGCGCTAGCAGCACGTATTTTGACTGTCGCGACGTGAAGATAATATCCACATATCTCAGCAACTGCACGCAACAGCAGGTGTTCATACTTCCGATCTGAGCAGGCGAATGACAGTCACACTTAAGGTACGATTCTTGTCAAACCGCACGATGGCATATTCCAACTTAAGTGAATGCCAGGAAAGCAACGAAGGGCTGCAGTCAGCGTAGTCGTAATGACAACTACATAATCAATTTCTGGTGAAGATTAGCTATTCCGTTGGCTGAACGTTGCAAAAGGCAGGCACATTTGCATATATGAATCACTGCAACATCCATGTAACTGAACGCATGTAGTATGGTTTATTTCGAAATAAAGCTCAACCACTGAAGTTTTCAGGTGTGTTTAACCGGGGGGTAGCATATATAATGCCGCAAGTCAAGCATCGCAACTGCCTTCGAAGTATGTGTGACGCCTATTCCGTGTGACAGCGAAATGTCGTAGAAGAGCACCGCCGTAACGAATAATGACAAATACTGACTGAAATGTGTAACATCCCAAAGACTCGAAAACGGGCTGCTTCTTCTACAACAGGCCGTCTACCCATCCTAACTGTTTCGCAATTCTTATGCGATAATCCTTGAAACTAGGAGACGCCTTTTTCGACGAATACTTGCGCTCACAAACTTTTCTTTAGACAACCCTACATTTCTATAGACAACTCTAGCAAAAAAACCCAGTGATATACGGCAGGAACTACGACACCATACCGCGGTGCTTCCTGATTCCAGTGCGCAGCGGTAGTTAAGTGCATCCGCTTTGTTGTGAAGATCTTACGTACACCAATACTGACATAAATCGCTGCAAGCCGGAAACATCGTTTACCGTGATTGGGCGCAGCAAGATCTCCGTGAGCCATTGCACAAAAAAGTATCAATTCATTACAGCATAAGAAGTCTATCCAAGTCGTCATTTTGAGGCAACACGCAACCGGAAAGTTAAATAAATGGCGCCATAAAACAGCCTTGCAGTGACGACACATTTTCGAAGCTAAATACAATCACCACATTAACACGTTGGTGGGCTTACAAGAGAATAGCCCCAGTTGCAACCACCATAGTGAGCCTCTCCGGCTACACAAGCGAGAATACGCACAAGCGTGCCGCTACAGTGGCGTTCTCTACGGTAAGCCCAGAACATTGCACAAGGAGCGCCCGTGCAATACCCACTAGTGAGTGGTGAGCGAGGGTCGGCACTCGCGAGTGGCGCTTGCCCTTGCGAGTGTTGCGCAGGGCTCACCGCGAGCGGCGCATGCACTCGCGAGTGGTAAGCGGGGCAAATCTTTCCTAGCGCTCGCACTTGCAAGTGTTGAGCGAGGCTTACCACGACTGAAGCTTGCACTCGTGGATGATAAATGGGGTTTAAAGCGACTGAAGCTCGCACTCTGGAGTGGTGAGTGGGGCTAATCGCCAGTGACGCGCGCATTCACTCGCAGTCGCAGTCACCAGCCCGAAGAGATGGCTAGGCCTACTGACCACTCTCGTGAGTGGTCAGTGTTGGGCGTGTAAGTGCACCCGTGAGTGACTCGGCCGACCTATGTTTTCTATTTTGCAACCCTCAATATATACGTGTTGCTTTGCATCAAGTGGCTATTATAGTTTTTAGTGGCTAAAAAATTTACAAGTCAACAAATGTAGTGGTTGTTAAGCAATCGGTTATATTTCCCTATAAGCCGCCTACACAGATTTATAACACTAACACTATTATTGAAATTGCTGGGCTCGGTAACCTTGGAAAAAGCTTGCAATGGCGCAAAAAAAATTTACCTGGATTATCCTTGGACCTCTGCAGCTTCTCGAAAGTCAACGCCATTTTTTTAAGAAATGGGCTGTCGATGCTTTTCTTTTATATGAAGTGTTAGAGTCGAGGAAGCACATTTTCTGTTTCGCCGCAGAGGAGTGCTCATAATAAAGACAAGGTATTTCAGTTCGTTGACGAGGAGGAATAACAATATAAGGGCAATAAACGCCTCTTCTAACACGTGGATGATAACAAGATACCTCTGATTTCCTGTTCAAGAAAAATGTGAGCGGGAAAAATAACCTGTTGCTTTTGGTATATTGGCTTGGGAAGCATCCTCCCAGACACGAAAGTGATCTTTTTGATGGAGGGACAGTGCCGGCGTTTCATAGCTATGGTGGCTCCGGGCGGTTCGCGGTAGCCTGTGGAGGTACCGGCTGGAAATGCATAAAAAACTCGAGCAACAAGTAAATCATTCAAGAAACCGCAGCGCTCAATAACCGCAAAAGGCGTGCTGAGGCGCAACAAAATTTTCTTTTGGTTAGCTAGGATTTTGATACTGCTAAACCAACGACAACGCTCTTGTGTTGAATTTAAAGGGCAGTGAACGCTTTTCCGAGCTACCGCAATAGGCGAGAAAATTGAGTCGTTTGAGTTAGGGTACCGAGGTGGTTGCTCTATATTGTCGCGTACCATACATTTGGTTTTTTTAGGTTTTGTTTTTGCCGACCGCCTGCGCCTGGCTATTGTATCTCTGTTATCTATGTGCCATGTTCATTCTTCATTTTTTGCTGCACGTGTTACCTCTTTTGATAGTAGGAATGCTTCCAGCTGACGCCAACTGCCTAGGATAATTTTCTTTGGTCTACCGTGTTCTGCATACAATCCGCCTTTTTCAGACACCACTGCGCGTGCGCGAAGCTCTAGCGGTGAACGTGAGAAACTGTTTTGAGGGCCACTGCACCATCCGTCTGCAGCATCCACTGATACTCGGCTGAGGCCCATGCATCGTTGGCAACGTGAACTGCAAATATATAGCCACTTTTGTGTCGTTTGAATGCAATGCTGGTTTTGTGTACTGCGTCCAAGTGCAGATCTTGAGCCAAGGGTGACACGAACGAGCGTTCTATTGATTCCCGTCAGCTACTCACGACAGGCAACGCCGAGAAGCCTGCGTTAGGGCTGTGAGACGCCAGTCCGAAACTGGGAAGCGGAAGTAACCGAAGTCAAGTTTAACCGTGATTACGAAACTTTCACCGAAGTTCTTACACACCGCGGTTTTGTCTGTTACACACGAAATTCTCATTGCGGTGACCGCGGTCTTTTGGTTGTGAGCGTAACAAAAAGAAATTTCCACACTTTTAACTTAACAAGAAAAAACAAAACACAAGCAGTGTAGACCAATCTCAATATCGTAAAGCAGTCGCTTCAGACCCACAGGCGACGCACTTGCGCGCGGTGAGGAGAGGGGCTTCTCCTACTGCACGCAACCTGCTTGGTTTGTCAGGTCTGCTCAGTGCTGGGAACTGTAGGCTCTATCACGGTGGATATTTCACCGCCGCTATCTCTAAAACTGCGAATACAAACCATAGTGCAATTTTTCACCGCACTAACATCCCCTTTCTCGCATTTGGAAGTTCTTTTCCGCGATCAGATTGATTTCGAACAGCGGCGATAAGCTGTTGCTGCCGTGGTCTGGGCCGGTTCAAGCCAATTGCAGTTCCGTGCGGACGGGCGCACCGGCGTGTTCGCAGGCACGGCTGACGTGCGCGCCGATCGTTCCCAAAGTGCTAAAAACACTCCATGATTGCCTTGGTTATCCCTTTTTTCTGCGGGATGACGCGCGGAATTTACAAATTTAGAACGGTTTTTTTTTTAATTTTTAACGAGCGACTGCTGACAGGCAGACGCGCTGCTTGCGAGAGCAATGCAAAAAACGCCAGTGCCTCTTGGGGGCATTACGACGCCCCCTATTTGAGAAACTTCGTCTCCGCCGAACCCCTGGTGATTTTTTTTTTTTTTTTTTGCCGTCGCTGATGCACCGCCACTTGCGACCGAACTGACGTGCGTGATTTTGAGCACTGCGGCTGTGGGAACTGCGGTTAGGGCGACTGAACTAAAGTGGCCAAGCTCAGTTTGCGTTAACCATGGTTAGCGGGGTAACCCTTGTTTCGTCCGCCGTGTAACGCAGCAAACTGCGATTTTGTATTACCGCGGTTTGTTTAACCGTGGTTAACTACGCTCGTGTACTACGCTCGACCGGGCCAAGTCCGTAAAACTGTTGGTAATGGCAAGAAAGCCTCCCGAAATGAATTGTTCCCCTGGCGATTACACGCTGATGCAGTTGCAGTCGTCAGGGGAACTATAAGATTTAAAAAAGAGGCTAGGTGAGACGGAAAGTTACCTCTCTTCTAACGTCGAGAAACAACGCGCTCACGTTGAAGGCAACTACCACGATGCACCGCGCTAACCTTGACCTCCAATCTGCTTTCCATCGCTACTTCAAGAGGGCGCCACACCGCAGTGAAAAAGGCGGATTAGACTACTCTTAAAGAAACCCTCGCGCTCAAAGATAAATACCTGCGGAGCAGACGCCGCAGCTTTCGAATCGTCGACGCTCGCCTTCGCACGTCACTTTGTTGACTGCTGCTTCACCACCTGTGTATTCTTTGTGTTGTTAGGGGAGCACAAGTTTGCTCCAATGAACTTGTTTTCCTATAAGACAACTCTGTCGGTTTTGGCTTAGTGTCACTATATAAACTGAACAAATATTGCAACCAATACATCATCTAAAAAATCCCACTGTTGAATATTTCGCAAAATATTTTAGGAGGCGCAAAAAATGGCTGGGGTTCGGCACCCAGGTTAGCATTGAGGCTACCGCAAATTTAACACTCCTACTTTTTGCATCTAGTAGGTGCAGGACATTTTTCTCAATCATTAAAGTTTACATTTGACCACACAATTTTTTAGTTAGGCTGCAAAAAAAATGATTTAGAGGCTTTCTATATATAAGCTTTCCAGTGATAAGCTTATAAGCTTATTAACTTTCTACTAAACATATTTAGTAATGCGTACGGAACCGATTTATAAGTTTCTACTAAACATATTTAGTAAGGCGTACAGAACCGATGTATTCGCTTGGCTCAAACACTCCGCCGAATGCCCACATAAGCACAAACGTGTATCGGTTTGGGTACCAACGGAAAGCTTTTCGCTGGTTCCAAGGCAAGCGACTGTTATGTTTACTGCGAGGGCAGCGGATGCTTTTGGCGATGGCCAAACCTTCGAAATAAAAACAGGTACTTTGAGTAAATGAGCCGTTGAAGTTTACCTATATGCTATAAATGAAAACAACAACACCTACGCGCCTACCTGACTCAGGCGGCCGCCAATCTGCTTTAGGTATGTAAAATAAACGTTTGTTTCTCCTCCTTTTTCTACTGTTTCGATGACATACTGCTTCTCATTAGCTCTGCCAATGTTAGGCGCAGGCACAAAAAAATGTTCTAAGCTATACTGGTTAGCTGACCTAAAACCTTCAGTATAAGGAGGTTGCTTTACGCAAAGATGGTAGTGGATGCTTTTTGTGCATATGAGGGCTCATAGTAGGAACGAGTGGCTCGAGCTGAGCGCGTCACAGAAAATAGCTCTGTACGGTAACTAACCGTCTCTATACACACAAACGTTCGAATAAATTATGCTGATTTATATCGTAAAAAATTTCTCCAAGATAGTATTGTCCTATTACATCTGTGCTAGCTATGCTTATACACGCAACCTAAAGACGTGGGTGAGCAAAAAGATGGCAGTCGGTGCTGTTTTTATTATATAAGGAAGAGTCCCCAACATGCGGCGCCACTTAGGTAGCGGAACGAATTGCGATACATGTCAACTGGATGTCTTTCGTACTTTGTCAACCCTGGAAGGAATACTGACTCTCAATAAGTCTGCACAGAGCATACGCAAACGCTAAAAAGCTGTCGGTTTCCAATCTAGGCCCGCTGTGCTGCTCGTCTCAAGATAACAACCTTAGTTTGAAAAAAAGAGGAATAGGATAGTTTGATGGCTGTAAACACTTTTGCTTACCTAGCCGGCTGACGCATAACCTAAACGTTATAAGGATTACCGCAAATAACATCTTTGAAAATATTTGGTGTAAGCACAAGCGAAGATTTTGCGTGGGTATCCTGCAGAGCTACACCTCTACTCTTGAGATAACCAAGTTTGTTCGCAGCACAAATGCAGTGGATGCCTGTTGCGCCTATAAAACTTAAAGTAAAAGATGCGACTTCAGTGAGGCGGTAAACATAATTGCCCTAGATTCTACCTACATGGCTCTAACCACACGTAGATCCTCTAAATAAGCGTGCAGCTCAAATTATCTGCTAATCATGCAGAGACACAGAGAGGGTGTCGCCTGGGCCAGCCAGGTTAGGTGTACTTCTATTTTAAACTTTAAGGCGTTTGTTTGCAACGACAAGAACGTGGATGTTTTCCTGCACGTGTAAGCTCAGGGTCAAGGACAGGTAGTTATAATTACACTGCGAGAGAAATAGGTCTATATGCTATATAATTGGTGCTTTCCAAGACGCCAACCGTCAAAAAAATTTGGCAGCTCAATAACTACAGGAATGGCATGCACGCTCCTTGACAAGATGCTGCTGGGACATTCTGGCTAGCTGTACGCCTACTCCGAAAATAGCTGATTTAGATTGAGGGTTCTCTTTGGTTTTTTCGGCAATTTACAGATTGTGTATTCCTTTTTAGGAAGTTTTTGTAATATATTTTCAGGAACCGCCTTTTGTAACACTTATGCTCTCGGAAAGGTCCTGCGGCTCAATGACTGCAATTAAATTATGCAGGCTTGTTACTGCATCTTGGGCAGCTCTGGGGCAGCACCTGCAATTTACAACTGGAAAGGTTTTCTGCAGAGCTCGGTTGATGCGAGTGATGCAGGGAAAGAGAAATGTTGTTTAATAACTACATGTTTGGTAAAACTCGGGAAATTTAACAGGGATAACAAAGAGAAAAACAATCACAGAATTACTATCCTTGTTAAATCGCGCTATACGTTTTACCAAATATGCACCAACTTGCACAACAGATTGTTCTACTGGACTACTAACTACATGGTTCAATGAGCACAAAAACGTCCCAAAAACTACCACTGGTCATTATTACGCAAAAATCATTGGCGTCACAACTGGGATGTTTCGTCACTATTAAGGTTAGCTACACTGCTATGCTGAATATAATTAATTGTATTTGCATCTAGATTGTTGTAGATGCTTTCATCAGAATAAAGATCCAAGTAAAGAAAGGTTTATTCTAGTTATGCTGCAGATCACTGTGCTTATGCGAACTCAATGGCTATTCTAGTGCTTCCACCTTCAAAGCATTATGAGTGCTTAATAACTATCTCAAAGGTGTAAGCACGCAGAAGGAAAGCTGTAGCTATTAGTATTCCGGCTTCCCACACGGCAAATGTCAAAATAACCATGATAAATTCAAACGGGGAGGATGGCAGTGCATGCGTTTCATGGCTAATAAATGTTTGGGTATAAAGGTGTGGCCGGTTTAAAGTGGCGGAAAAATTTATTGTATCTGGTAGGTGAACAACTGTCGCTTAAGGGACACCATTAAAAAATTTCCGGTACTCGATAGCTCTCCAAGAACCATTCGGAGAGAGAAGTTGTCATCATATGTATGTAGTCTAGCTTCAATGATACTTTCACGATGAAGTCGTTGTGTTCCCACAAAAGTAAGCTGAAATAAAGAGGAATCATTGTAGTCAGGCAGCTGAATAGATAGGCGGATTTGTTAACAAAGAGACTTTTCAACATCTACCTTCACAAAGAAATCCCGCTGATCAAAACCTCGGCAGAACGCTGGCGTAGACGCAAAAGCGGTATCGCTTTGGGCATTCAAAAGACAAAGGTTCACATCGCATCAAGAGGGGGAAAGCCCAATTTTGCACGGTTTAGGAGCTTCGAGGCAAATGTAGTTGGTTTGAGGAGACCGCCCCTGAAATTGCACTTCATGTAACCAAACGGCCTTAACAGCACAAAACTCAAAGAGCAGCTGCTGATTATCACAGCAAAAAGCATTGGCAAACAAAAGAAAGATGTCGTATTTTGAAATACAGGCAACCAAGTCTGGTACTGCGAATATAACAGAATTGCTTTTCTTGGAGATCCAGTGGGTGCTTGTGGGGGCTATGAAGTTATCATTTGAAAGTAAAAAAAGTTATGAAAGGGCTATGAAAGTTAACACATTTTATAAACATACCACTCTCGCAGCACGTCAACCCAATAGGACGAACCTGGGTTCAATAACTGTGTAAAAAGCATGAACAAACGCAAAAAATGTGTTCACCTGAGTATCCAGTCTAGCTATGCTGCTATGTTTAAGGCAATAGGTTGTCTTTCATTGAACAAGTCCAGCGAAAATACGGGAAGCTCTAAAAGATTAGAATATAGATGCGTGGTACGGGTTATTCTGTGAAGAAAACAAGCTTAGATGTTAACGAAAGTTTTTTTGAAAGTAATAAACTCTCGAAGAATTCCCGTTACTAGAAGTCTCCCCAAAAAGCTTGCCCAGGCATTAAGGCGGTGTTGGTTCGAGTATAATCGGGTAGCTATACTGCTACACGAAAGACAATAACGCTGAGTTTCATTGAGAATGCAGTGCTTACTTTTCCCAGCACTAAATCTTTTATTCAAGGATTCCAGTTTGTCTAGGGCAGTCGAGGAAAGAATCACAATGGGTCTCGCAACACATAAACCTTCAAAGAAATCCTCTTGTGGAATTACTCGGTAAAAATAATGCAGAGAAAAAAGTTGTCCCTTATGTAACAAGGTGAGCTATGCTGCTAAATCGGAATGGCATTGCTATGAAACGATAGGCAGTTGGTGCTTACCCTGAATATAAAAGCTTAGGATCAACAACGCATATTATGTTAAGCTGCATTAGGAATTGCTATGTATATTATCAACCGGCTCGCGCAATACGTAGACATTCTGGGCAACCACGCTGCTAAAGAACCAGAAAAATCATGCAAAGAAAAAAACAGGTGTTGCTTTGGATATTCCCAGTAGTTAAGCTGCTACTTTCAAAACAATGGTGTAGCGTTGCACCGAGGGACTTCTATCGTTCCATCGCTGGGCATGTAGGGGTTGCATCAATAAGCTTTTAGGCCATAAGAGCTTATTGAAGAGTATGATGGAACTATTCACCAGAAACGTTCCACAATATTAAAATTATATGTGTTTTGTAACCTCACACTCTTGCAGGAATACCACTGCTTGATGACAGCAAAAAGTTTGTGAAGCCACCAAAAGTTTTGACTTGCATATCGTGGCTTGATACGCTACTATCACTAAAATAATGGTGTTGGTTTTCAGAACAGTCAGTTGATGTTCGCCATAAAAAAAATGCTGAGTCAAAAACAGAACCTTTGAACTATGTTGCCGTTTACACCACCGTACAGTAACAAACGGCTCGGACATCACATAAGCCCTCAACGAAGTATCGACTCTCATTACACCTCCAAAAGTATAAGCAAACAAGAACAATTGTGTCGCCGTTTAATTCTAGGATAACTGAGCTGCGACCCTCACGACAATTTCGTGCTTTGCTTGCATGGGGTAGTATCGCTTTTCTTGGCTGTAAAAACGGACAAAGAGAAAGGATCGTTCGAGTAAGCAGTGCACAGATTTTTAGTATAATAAATGGCACACACAGCGTTTAAACTCTCAAACAAAGGAGCTGCTCAACAACTGTGAAAATAAAATCAAAGACCCAATAAATGAAATCGCCGGAGGTATTCTATCTAGCTATTCTTCTACCCTCAATATAGCAGTGCCGTTTTAAAGTCATGGCAAGGGATACATTTCAAAGGTTGGATATTCTAGAGAAAGCACTGTGTGGTACAAGTGAAGCAGCTAAGCTAAGGGCCTTGTATGCTAATAAATCTTTTCTAACACATTCAAGCTCGAAAAAATCGCGCTGCCCAATAACTGTTTCAAAAGCGCGTGGAGTCACGAACAATTTGCCGCCTTCAGCTTCCCGGGGTATCTTTACTGCAACTCCAATGACAACAAAATTGCCTCTGATAAAATGGGGAGTAGATAGGTTCCCTGCGTCTAAACGTTTCAGTAAAACATGTCTTTCGAGTTAGCGATCAGACAAAATGGAACGGTATGTAGGATAAAATGATCTTGCTACAAGGCAACAATCCAATGAATATCTCTGCTTCAACGCCTCCAAAAAAGCGTAGGTACAAAAATGTGCGCTATTGGGTGCACAGGTTAGCTAAGCTGCGACCCCAAAGACGTCATTGTGGCTTTGTATCAATAAGGCATTCAATTTTTTTATGTATATTAAAGCTTGCACTAACGGTCAGCTGGCGCCAGTTCAGAAACAGGGAATATTTCACTTTACAAACGCAAAATACTCCCTCAACATATGAACTCTGGAAGTAACTCCCCTACCCAAAGCCCAAGGGAAAATATGCAAATGACCCAGAGGGTTTTTTCTTACCATTACCACTAGCTGGGGTGCTACCCATTAGATAACGCCGTTGCTTTATATCCAGTGGACAGTGAATGCTTTGCAAGCTCTAAAACCTTAAGTACAAACGTGGGTGGCGCAAGTTAGGCTGTGGAGGGAATTACGTATACACTTACTAATGGGCTTTCACAGCCCCGCCTCTTAGCACCAAACTAAACGACAAGGAACCGGGTAATCAAAGGCAGCAAACAGAGCTACGCTGCTATTCTAAAGACGACCTTGTTGCTTTTAATCACTCCAGCAGTGGATGCGACTCGCGGATTTAAAATCTTACAGTTATATACAGGTCGTTGTAATGAGGTTCTGGTGGTAAAAGCTCCATAAGTTAGATCAACGAGATCTCCCAACATTTGAACCCTCAAAAAATCCCGCACACTGAACAAGAACGGAAAAGCTAGGTACGCCCCAAGTATTATGGTAACATCGTTGCTGTGCATCAGGGGTGCATTCTTATCATCAACATCTACATCATCTTTATCAACAGCTTGCACAGGCTCACTGCAGGGCGAAGGCCTCTCTCATAAATTTTCAACAGCTCATGTCCTGCGCCGTTCAAGTCTACTGTTGGCTACCAAATTTCCGTATTTGTTCCTCCCATCTTGCTATTGCCCTTCGCCTCTTCCCGAGCCATCTCTTGGTACCAACTCTGTTACACTAATTTTCCACCAGTTGTCCGTTCGTCGCACTACATGGCAATCCCAAGTCCCTGTCTTTGTTTTTACTTGGAATGGGATATATTCTACTCGAGTTGGTTGTCTGATTCATAAAACAGGTTCGCTGTCCCTAACTGTTGCTCCTAACCTTATTCGTTCTTTGGCTGGTTGAGTGGATTTAAGTTTACGTTCCAGTTTAGTTAGACGCCAATATTCAGCTCCGTATGTCATCACGGGCAGTGTGCAGTGCCGATGTTTTTCTTTTGAGTAGTTGCGTTAGCTTACACTTCATTATTTAGGAGTTCTTGCCGAGTGCTCCATAGCCCTTACCTAATCGGCACGACAATCTTCTATGCAAGTTTGGGTCAGCCCTAATAATGATGCTAATTGCCGGTGGATTGCAGCAAAGCTAGCAAATGCAAAGAACGCCAAACAAATGGTGCTAAACATTTGTATTAGCAATATCTGTAAAAAGCGAATAATTATAGAACGGCTTTAAAGGACGGAATGACTAGTGTATAGGGCCAGGATAATTACGAATGATATAAAATGAGCTCTAAAACATGACCTCCGAGAGAACATCAAAAAGCCACATAAGAGAAATCATTGGTTTGCTCACTAAAAGTATTGATGAATGTTGTGAAGCGTCTTGTCTGAGTTTTCTGGAAAATGTTTGCGAAGCGTTGTGTCGAGTGCCTGACATGTAATTAGTATGTGAACTACCGATAGGCCATCTATACACCTGCTACGAAGGGGTCTTGACGACCCAGTTAGCAGGCGAGAGAGCGTGACCTACATGCGGCCTATCCACGGCCTACTTAAGGCAACATCCGTGCGTCTGTTTTGTTTGCATGGTAGTGGTTTCACAGTGCGTAATTTTGTTGGCTGTTCGCATATCTCATGTCTCCTGCCAAGATTTGAAATAGCCCTTCGTACCACCATTTTCAGATTGGGGTAGGCGACTTCGGCTAGATCCGGTATGCTGTGGAGAGTGGCACACCAGCATAATGGTAGCGATTTTATTTTTCAGAAAGTCGCTGCGTCCCGGAAACCACCAAATATTTACTTTTATTTTGAGTTATAGGCACACAATAAAAACCTATTTAAGAAGTTCTTGATGCGGAGCATCCCATGCTCTGGGCTCTGTCCTTTCCTCTCTGGTCGTCCGCCGCCCACACTCTAATGCGCATGTGCGCCTCTTTATTTATTTATTTATTTATTATTATATTTTTGATTTATTGACCTTGTAAGTGAGTGTCCCGGACTTGAGGCTATTCGCGCGCGTCATCGCCGCCAAGTTCCGACGTACGAATACTGGGTCTCGCCACCACAGCACACGCAGGCAGCCCGATTCCTGCGTTCCCTCTGGGACTTCGCACGCGAAGATGACATTCTGAGCTGGACTTAATTTTACCCTCCCCTTTCCTGCCCTACCTTTCTTATAGGCCCCTGAGCCAGCCCTTTCCCTAATTAAGGTATATTTATTTTATTTATTTATTTGTTTTTTTATTTATTTAGTTTTTTTTTATTTATTTATTTATTTATTTATTTATTTATTTATTTATTTATTTATTTATTTATTTATTTATTTATTTATTTATTTGGGTAATGCTAGTTTGGGCCAAGGCTTTAGGCAGGAGTGGGAAGTACAATGAAATGAAACAGCCCTTTCAGCGTTTGGGATGACGTCAGTCCAGTCCACTATAATAAAAAAATTGTTAGGCGGCGCCGGTTTCCATCCTACAACTCTCCGGCCGCAACGGGAGGTACGTGGAGCTCTTCCTACTGCGCTACATACCGATACGGGAGTATGTGCTACGTAAGCACCTTTTGTCCTTCACTCATTCAAACTACGTGAAGAAGCTACTAATACAACGAAGGCACGCGAAGCTGGACGTCAACGGATACGACGAACTGAAAACTAATGGGAACTTCAGGCGATCCCATGAATGCTTCGCATACTACTCAAGGTTCCCCTACGGGAAGATGGTGTGAATTTTTTTGTTGGAAGGATTCGAAAGCTCTAACTGCACCTAAATGGTATGGAAAGATTACAAAGGGTGTTTTTATTTGTGTGATTGGCTATACTGCAATACATATTTCGTATGCTACGCCTGTGAATATATTACTGTTTATGTATAAGTTCCCTTAACTGGAAAAATGGAGATTATGTACAGCACAGGACACACCAGAAGATTTGAATGCAGTAGTGTAAAACGCTACGAATGTTGACAGCTTCCCGCTAAGTTGTAAAAAAATGTTATCCCTGGGGCTGTTTTGCAAGTCAGTAGACCGAAAAAACATGTCACATAAGATTGCAGACTGGTGCCACGGCGAGACAAAGTATGCAAAAGAGGACTTTGTGCTCTCCTCAAATGAAATCCCCAGTTCTTTCTTATGGGCTCTCAGTGTCATGGAGAATGGAGCAGGTGAAGATGGATGTGGTGCATGTAAATGAGCGGATGAAATTTCATTAAAATATCTGATTTTCCTAGAAGCCACCTTAATGGCATACAGCTGCAATTTAAACGTGCGCTGGTGTTAAGGCTCCACTTGTCCGACTCTGCATATAAACTTTCGATGTTGCTCGTCTGCAAAGCTCCGGATGCAAGACGTAGCCATGCGCGCAGCACTGGGTCCAAGATTGCCAAAGCTGTTTTACAGGCAGTGCATAGACGACACTCCCATATACCAACCGTAAGCCAACAAGACTGGAAAAACACCAAAGAATAGTGGTTTGTCTGCTCCATAGGAGCAATGAGAAAGGGCCTTATTGTTATTCATTATTTTTAAACATTTCCTTTTCAGGTGTTTCATGTGTGAAATGAATGTAAGTTTGTCATCGAGAGGAATTAAAATTTGTGTTCTTTTTTCAGGGGAATGCAAACGTCTAAAATTTATTGTCAGGTTCAGGATAAACCCCACGCCTCCTTGAAAATACAACGCAAGTACACTTTTTCACATTCAGCTTAAACTCTCTCTTGTCGACCGAGTCAGCAAGTTTCTTCACACCAAGCTGAAGTTGGCACTCACCTAGGATCAGCTTAAGGATTAAAAAAATTTCTTTCAACCCCTTTTATATACATAGAGTAAGAGACTCGGTGGTAGTGCATTCTCGGGTGCGTTCATTTTGACTTCAAACAACGTGCCACTTAAAACTACCCCTTGAGGCACCCCATTCTACTCTACATGGACCCGTAAAACTGCACTGCCCAGTCTCACACGAAATGTTCTTTTTGACATTTAGGTGGCAGGCGTACTCAACATGCAGCCTGACAAACCAAAATGCTTTAGGCCGCAAAGAATACCGTAGCGCCATGCAGTATCGTAAGCCTTTTGAATGTGAAATTATAGCAGAATACAGTACATTTTATGGAAGAATGCGTCTTTTACATAACATTATAAGGCAACGAGCGGAGTGTTGTACATCCGTGTGCCCTGATGACTTTGATGCTTTGGAGCTCTCGAGAACATTGTTGTACTCTAAAAAGTACACGAGCCTCGTGGTAATCAAGTTTGGGAGGAGCTTGCTCAGATAGCTTGTCAGGGCGAAAGGAAGGTGACTTGCTGGATAAGACAAATCATTCCTATCTTTAGGAAGAGCCACTACAATGGCTTCCCTCTAAGACCTTGGTAGGTTTCCTGAAAGCCTTATTTTCTTATATAGGTGTAGGAGTGTTTGCAGATCGCCGGTGTGTGGGTGGAGTTTCATTGCGCATGTAATGTTGTCGGCGCCCCGAGCTGAAGCCTTCCACGTGTTCAGGGCACCTCTCCGCTTTAAAGCAAAAACTCTGAACTATAAGACGTGGCTGACCTGTAATGAAGCAGGGGCTTCTTTTTTCGGTAGATATTTTATATTGCATGGAATACTTTGCAATGTGCAGCACACGACACGTGTTTTAAGTGTTATACAAGTGCATAAACTAAGTGTTCAATTGACTGCGTCCCCTATTCTGCTAACTAGGGGTTGGCGGTGTATTTGTTGTCCTTTGAAGTTTCGTGTTTTTGTCCACACCTTTCGTGTAACTGTGTATGAATTAATGTCAGAAAAGGTCGCCAACTATATCTCTTTTCCTAACGAGGGACGCCCTTCCCGATTGCATTGGAACGTTTGAAAGATACGAGGTTCTTTTATGTGGAATACCGACGGAGAATACCCCACGCCTTTTTCCGGGCCTCTCTCGCGCTCGTACGCACTTTGGCTGACCTAGGCCTGCGCGTGTTGTGCGAAGCAGCGGAGGCCTAGGGAATAGACTTTTCGGTGGCGTCGGGGATGTACCGAAACGAGTTGAGTCGCCCCTTCTATGTGTAGCTGTGTATTGACGTGTGGTGAATTTCCGATGTCTGTGTACGTGTATTCCATTATGCTCTTTGCTCATTAACCCCGAAATGAGAAGGTGAACTCCAAACTCCTTTACCTATGTATGTTAGTCTAGTAGAGAAATGACCACTACCATATGGGTTTTTGCCCACTTTCCACTTGGAGACGGCTAGAGAATTGCAGATCGAATAGCCAACTCAAGATGTAAAGAAGCTTTGTGTCCTCACTTTCTTTACCATTTCAATGCCTCCGGCCTCACCACGAAACCTGCCCACCTTGTTCTCGCCCACTGCGTCTGAATTCCGCGTGGTAGCGCCACCCTACGTTGCTCGCGCTACCAATCCTCTCCCGCTAGGTCGGATGGTGGAACAATCCGCGGGCACACCGCGCACTGAGCACTCTCAATTTTTGACAGAGAACTGCTCTTATAAACCAGCCAAAGATTGGCTAATCCGATACAAAAAACGGGCAGATAAGCTGTATGATCGAAACACAACCTGTTCATATATTGATTGCACAATAAAGCCCTCTTGAAACGAGTGAAGTTGCCTAAATCACAACAAAAAACACGGCCAAACAAGTAATATATTAGAATATACTTCAGACGTAAGCAAAGTGCCATACCAAAGTGTTAGATGTATATATGAATGGATGGCCGAGCGGTAGGGACTACCGCGAACAGCAGGCCATCAGGCCCGCAAAACAAATGAGAACATGTTGAGCCGCTTGTCCAGAACGAACCGTTCTTATTTTTGCCAAAACGGCCACTCGCCGCTGTGCCAAGCTTGCACGGCTCAACAAAAAACTATCAGCGCAGCGTGGGCGCGCTGCAGGTGAGCTGACATTATAAAACTCCTCCCCTCATAGGAGAAAGACTATGGGGAGTATCTATTCACTGGTTTCCTAGTCCTCGTGCCACATCACGAATTCCGTGTTCTAGGCGTAGGCATGACAGAGTCATTGTTCATGGGCACACCACTGTTGAGTGCACTTCCGTCGCTGTTCATGGCACAGCTACTCCCAGAGAAGCTATTTCCAGGTGGCTGTTCCTGATGAGGCACTTCCGGAACAGCTGGTGGATGGAGAGGTGGCGGAATCAGCTGTGGCAGAGCTGCAGCGATAGCAGTTTCAGGAGATATCAGAAGTGTTTCTGTCTGCACAAGGCGCAAGTGGTCGCTGTGTCGGTTTCCCAAGGGGCCATCTTCAAAACGGACACTGGCTCATGACGGAGGGGACGTCCACAACACTGGCAGGCACCCAAGGTGTACCCCTGCGAAAGTTTCACGCATACATGTCATCACCTGGCTGCAGTGATGAAGCCCGCCGGGACTGTCTATAGGCATACAACTTCTGCTTGAGTTGTTTTACGAGTACAGATGCCTGCAGGCTTGGCCTTAGTATATCGAACTTAGTCTTGAACATTCTCGCCGTCAAGAGTTCACACGGTGGCCGACCTGTCACTTCATGTGGTAGGGACTGTAGTAGAACAGGAACCTTGAGATCAGCGTTTGGAGGTTCCGAGAACCAGACTTCTTGAGTTTGTTCTTCACAGTTTCTACAACTCGTTCAGCTGCACCGTTCGAGGCAGGGGGATATGGCGGTGCGAGCATGCGGCGTATTCTATTTCGAGTTAAGAACTCAAGGTACTGGCCACTGGTGAAGGCGGGACCGCTGTCACAAACTTTGACGTCAGGTGGGCCATGCTGAGCGAATGCATTTCTCAAGGCAGAAAAGATAGCTTCTGCAGATGTGGAAGACACAGGAAAGACTTTTATCCACTTGGAGAACGCATCCACAATAAGCAAGAATGTGTGACCTAGCAATGGTTCCCCAAAGTCAATGTCAAGCCTTGACCAGGGTCGCTGTGGAAAAGGCCACAGCGTCTGCTGAACCGGCTGTGCCAATCGATGTTGAGTCTAGCACGCAGCGCAGCTCTTTACACTGTTGGCAATGTTATTGTCAATGCCTGGCCACCAAACATGGCTCCTGGCAATCATCTTGCTCTTCTCGATACCCGGGTGGCTGGCATGAAGAACGCCAAGAACGTGGGCCTGCAATGACTTTGGAATCACCACTCTACATCAGCAGAGTACGCAACCGTCATGGAGACTGAGTTCTGAGCTACTGGTGTTGAAGGGGTTCAACTCTGGGCCCACTGGGAGGCTTTCTCCTTTCAGAACCCCGCACGGGTCACCTTGAGTAATCTTGGTGAGGGTACTGGAAATACCGCAGACCCCGAGCCCCCCAACATAAGCTGTGACCTACCGGGGTGATGTGTTTTTAAGGTGAAGGGTAGAAACCTCTAACGGTGGGCGTCGGAGCCTTGGTCAAGCTCCGGCCGATGGGCTCCCTGCCTGTATACCAGGCAGGGACCTCCGGCACCTCTGTTACTACCAAGGTGGTCAAAGAAGATAGTACCCCCGTCTCTCTATTTTTTTCTATGCCATATGGATAATACAAACCCCCCCCAGACGTGATCGGCCCCCGAAAAGGGGCCGCACCGAAGTTTCCTTTCCATCCTTTCCAACAATCCACATTCCGAAACCTGACAACTATCCTAGATTCTTGGTTGTTGAGGCAGTTGACAAAACAAACCCTGTTTCTTCCATGTCCGTACTCTTGATCACTAAGTTCCTTGAAGGCATCCTCGGAAAATCGTTCGATGCTAAGAAACTCCGTACTGGTGAAATCCTAGTCAATATCAAGACGCAGCAACAAGCCACTAACCTCCTTTCGCAAACCTGCAAGGCAGATCTGGCCATCAGAGTCACTCCCCATCATAGCCTCAACAGCTCTCAGGGTGTGATTTTGGAGACCGATTCGTTGAATGAGACCGAAGCTGATCTGTTGGAATGCATGAAAGATCACGGTGTAAATGCAGTGAGGCGTATCATCATCAAACGAGACAAGCAGGAAATCCCCACAAAGCATATAATCTAGACTTTCAACCGCTCCACACTTCCTGAATCCATTAAAGCAGGCTTCATCTCGTGCTCCGTCCGAGCGTGCATCCCGAATCCGCGTCGCTGCTACAAGTGCCAGCGGTTCGGGCACGGTACTAACTTAGGGCGGGGCCAGCCAACCTGCGCTAAATGTGCCAAACACCATCTCACTGAAGACTGTTCATCCAATAAATTGCTCTCTGCTAATTGCCAAGGACATCACGCTGCATATTCTCGAACCTGCGAGCAGTTCAAGCTTGATAAAATAATAATAAACATCAAGGTCACGGAAAACATCACCTTCCCAGAGGCGCGAAAGAGATTCGGTTCTTTCCCCCTGGGGAGGTACGCCGACGCAGCTCGCCGGGGGGCGGAGCGGCGTCTGGTTTCGGCGGGGACGCAGTACCGCAAGTCGGACTTGGTCCCGCCGCCCCCCCCCCCCCCCCACTGGGTTGCCTCTGGCAGCCCAACCCGCATCCGCACCGCTCGCTGAGCCAGCAGCGGTTGTGGTGGCAACCTCTTCCGTCGGGACTGGTGTCGCTCCCGTCCCTGCTTCCCCATCGTGCAGTGCGCTGGAGGGTGCCATGGACACCACGGGCCCCGCATCGGCTCCCACCGCCACCGCACCACCCGTGCCACTTCTGGTGCCGCCGATAGCTGCGGCGGTGGCGGGTCAAACGAAGTGCCCTCGAAGGGGGGCCAAGTCCGGGGGGGCCCGGTTCGACGGGCACACCCAGGACAACAGACGATGAGATGGACATCGAGCCATTCTTGCCTGCAACGCAGCGCAAGCATCGGCCTCCGACGTGGAAGCCTACAGAAAGGCTCAGAAAGCACAATCTGAGTCACAGCCCCGAAAGACGACACATAACCATATACAGTCGAATAGCTCTCACACTAAATAATGGGAAGAGAAAATATTGTTCAATGGAACTGCAGAGGCCTTCTGAGTAATCTTGACGACGTGTATGAGATTCTGCATACCAATCAGCCAAGTGTAATGTGTGTTCAGGAAACACGTTTGAATTTTAAACACACAAATTTCTTGAATAGCTACCTCGTATAGAGGAAAGAAAGGAATGGCTGCCCACACTCTTCTGGCGGTGTGGCCATAACCGCCCGAAAATCCTTAGCATGCCACCCTGTCACCTTGAATACCGTCCTTGAGGATGTAGCAATACGCTTAATAATATTTATAGGTTGATAACTGTATTCTCCATATAACTTCCACCTGATGTTACACTTTTGAGCTGTGACTTCGAGGCGCTGCTTGACCAACTGCCTGAACCGTACATTCCAACAGGCGACCTTAATGCTCACAATTGTCTTTGGGGCTCTTCTCGTTCAGATGCCCAGGGTCGCCTAATAGAGAGGTTTCTTACATCCTCTAGATCATGTCTTTTCAACAATAAACAGCCTACCTATCATAACTCGGACACACCACATACTCATGTCTTGACTTGGCTATTGGCTCCGCAGTTCTCTTTCCTCTTCTCGAGTGGGGTGTGGGAACTGACCCACATGGCAGTAACCACTTCCCCACCTCACTTACATATATTGGTACAGGCCCAAGCAGTTTATTTTCCAATAATAGGTTCAATGAAGCACGAGCTAACTGGACTACATTTACAGAGACATCCAAACTAAACCACACATCTATAGGACACCTACACGTTGAGGAAGCTACCTAACTCATCACGGCGCACATCCTCGACGCCGCCGAAAAGTCCATTCCCCACGCCTCTGGTGCCCCACGCCACCAGCGGGGGCCGTGGTGGAATGAGGACTGTAGGCGGGCACGAGAGGCCCAGAACAAGGTGCGGGGTATCCTTCATAGGTACCCCACGTCGGCAAACCTCCTCTTGTTCAAACGGGCCAAGGCATTAGAAAAACGTGTGCGTCGTAAGGCAAAACGAGAGAGTTGGCGTACATTATAAAATCAATAAACTCCTACACAGACACACAGAAAGTATGGACACGAGAACGCAAACTCAAGGGACAACAAACACACAGCCTGCCTTTTAGCACTACAGGGGACACGCTCGAAGACCAAGCTGACACTCGCCCAACACTTCCAACACGTTTCTCGTTCAGCACACTACACAAACACTTTCATGAAAAACAAGCAAATGGCCGAAAAGAAGCCCATACTAGATAACAATAGCTCAACATCTTCTTATAACTCAGAGTTTTCACTGCATGAGCTGAGGGCTGCTTTGAGCACGTGTGAACCCTCAGCTCCAGGCCCAGACAACATCACATACACAATGATACAACACCTGCACGCACACACTCTTCTAACACTCTTACACCTATATAACAAGATATGGCTTTCGGGACGCATTCCAAACTCTTGGAAGGAAACTATCGTTGTAGCTTTCCTGAAGGAGGAAAAGGACCTGTCATCCCCCTCATGTTACCGTCCTATTGCCCTGACCAGCTGCCTGTGCAAGCTCTTCGAGAAGATGATAAATGGGTGGCTCGTGTACTTCCTTGAGTACAACGGTCTTCTCGAGAGCTTCCAGGCAGGCTTCAGGGTGGGGCAATCGACGAACGATCAACTGTTAGCTCTTGACTCGTACATCAAGGATGCCTTTGCACATAAGCAGTATTGTTCAACTGTGTTTTTCGACCTTGAGAAGGCCTACGAGACCGCTTGGCGTTATGGGATCCTTAGTGACCTCAAGTAGTTCGGTGGTTCGGGTAACATGTTGAACGCTCTTGTCAGTTACTTGTCAGACAGAACGTTCCCAGTAAGAGTCGGTGGTGCACTCTCAAAGGTTCACGTGCAAGAAAATGGTGTGTCACAAGGTGCCGTGTTGAGCCGCACTCTCTTCATAGTAAAAATGAACTCTCTTGTTAAGGCACTGTCACCTACAATCTCTTATTCCGTGTATGTAGATGACGTCAAGATATCCTCTAAATCATGCAATATGTCAATCTGCGAACAAGTCCAGCTTGGAGTAAAGAAACTTGCCGGCTGGGCAGACAAGAATGGTTTTAAAATGAATCCTGTAAAAAGCTCCTGCGTTGTGTTCTCCAGCAAGCGCGGGGTCCATCCAGACCCAGACATTCATCTTAATGGCGTGTCGCTTCCTTTGAACAAGGAGCACAAGTTCTTAGGTGTTGTGTTTGACCACAAACTCACACTAATTCTCCACATCAAGGAACTCAAAAATAAATGTCTCAAAACAATGAATATACTTGAGGTTCTCTGCCACCAATCCTACGGTTCCGACAAACAACTCCTGCTTCGCTTGTACACTGCTTTGGTTGTGTCTCATTTAGGCTATGGCAGTGGGGTGTATGGGTCGGCGACTAAGACAGCCTTGCGAATTGTGGACCCAGTGCAGCAGTTGGGCCTTCGTCTTGCTTCTGGTGCTTTTCGCAGTAGCCCTGCCGAGAGTCTATGTCGAGCGTGATAAGTGGAGCATTGAGAACCAATGAACGTACATGGACTTGCTTTATGCTTTTAAAATTTCGTCGCCGAATAATCATCATTTTTATCCTCTCTTTAACGATACATCAACATCTCTGCTCTTTGTAAATCGCCCATCCGTTCCTCTGCCCTTTTCACTTAGAGTGAGAGGGCGAGCTTCGGATCTCAGTGCTTTGTTTTTAGATTTGTACAGGTCATCCTTTTCTAACCGTTTACCGCCTTGCAAGTTCGCCCTGTGTCGTGCGACCTTTCTTTTATAAGACTTGGCAAAAATCGTGTACCACGAGCTGCAATACTGCAGCACTTTCTGTCTTTGCAGTTTAAATACACAGGTGCAGAATTTTATATTGACGCTTCTAAAACCTCCACTATGGTGTCGTGCGCTGCTTATGGTCCAAATGTAATGCAGCCAAAACCATGAGCGTGCACACAACAGTTTTTTCAGCAGAAGCGTATGGAATTTTACTGATTGTACGACACATTCTTGAAACTCAAATTCCCAATTCCATCATCTATACAGACTCTTTGAGTGTTGTTCGCGCACTGTTATCGCACAAGTCCCCCAAAAACCACATAGTTAATCTTGTATTCAACACTGTCATGTCCGTGTACTTGTATGCACAAAAGCATGAGCTGGTCCTCTGCTGAGTCCCAGGACACGCAGGGATCGCTGGGAATGAGTTTGCAGACGAGAGGGCCACTTCTGCTGCACTCAGGAACACTATAGACAGTACAACGATACCCTAAACACACCTCAAGCCACACATAAGACAACACCTGCGCGGAACATGGCAAACACACCGGTACGAACCGACAGAGAACAAACTACATGTAATAAAGCCACACTTGGGACGGTACACAGCTGACTCACACACCAGACACACGGAAGTCGCCTTGGGTAGGCTGCGGATAGGGCACACCCATGCGACGCACTCGTATCTGCTGACGGGATCTTCTAGACCGCAGTGCAGCAGGTGCGGAGAGGCCCTATCCGTAGTGGACATCCTAATCACATGCAAGGCGCTTCACACAACACTACACAAACACTTCAGAAAACTCTACAGACAACATATTCTCCTGCATCCATTGTTGTTTCTAGGTGAGGATGCCATGGTTTCTATGAAACGTGTGTTTGAGTATTTGTCAGAGGTGAAGTTTTTAAACCTCATTTTCTATCACGCATAATGAAATCTGGCCCTATACACCTGCCATCACGATTTTTTTAATTGATTTTATTATGCTCGGTTTACACTTTTTTATACCTACCTTTGTATGGTAATTACTTCTCTTCATTAAACACCCCGCACGGGGCACCTTGAGCAATCTTGGTGACGATACTGGCGATACCGCGGACTCCGAGCCCCCAAACATAAGCTCGATCCAACCGTGGCGATGTGTTTATAGGTGGAGGGTTAGAAACCAGGAACGATGGCCGTCCGAGCCCAGGTCAAGCTCCGGCGGATGGGCTCTCTGTCTGTTCACCGAGCAGGGAGCTCCGGGACCTCTTTGACTACCAGGGTAAGGTCTGAGAAGGAAGTACCCCCGTCTCCCTGCTTTCAAATGTATCATATGACATTTTCCAAACCCCCCCAAACGTGATCGGCCCCCGAAAAGGGGCCGCACCGAAGCTTCATTCCCACCCTTGCCAACAATTGCATCCCAAAAGCCAGATAACTGTCCGCGCTTCTTGATTGTTGAATCTCTTGACAAGCCAAATCCCATCTCCTCCCAGTCAGTGTTCTTTATCACCAAATTCCTTGAAGGCATCCTTGGCAAGTCTTTCCAAGCCAAGAAACTGAGAACCGGCGAAGTTCTGGTCGAGGTGAACACTCACCAGCAAGCCACAAGCCTCCTTAGCCAGAATCGCATGGCAGATCTGGACATCAGAGTCACACCCCACCGTAGACTCAATAGCTCTCAGGGTGTGATTTCTGAGCCAGATCTTATAAATGAGACGGAAGCCAATATGCTCGAGGGTATGAAAGGCGAGGGCGTGACGGCAGTGAGGCGCATCACCATGCGGCGAGATGATAAGCAAATCATGACAAAGCATATAATCTTGACATTGACCGTTCCACACTCCCCGAATCCATCAAAGCAGGTTTCTTTCATTGTTCTGTCCGGCCTTACATCCCGAACCCGCGGCACTGTTTCAAGTGCCAAAAGTTCGGGCATGGCACCACCTCCTGTCGCGGCAAAACAACGTGTGCAAAATGTTCATCCCAAGATCGTGATACTGATAACTGCCAGGCTCAACAATTAATGTGCAGCAACTGTCATAGACCTCATGCTGCGTACCCCCGCACGTGTGAAAGGTTCCAGATGGAAGAAAATAGAAAATCTCAAAATTGATAAAAACATCACCTTCCCAGAGGCGCGGAAGAGGATCCCCTCTTTTCCCCTGGGGAGGTGATGCCGCTCGCCGGGGGGCGGAGCGGCGTCTTGTTTCGGCGGGGACCCAGTACCGAGAGTCAGACTTGGTCCCACCGCCGCCCCCCCCCCCTGGGTTGCCTCTTGCAACCCAAGCCGCCTCCGCACTGCACGCTGAGCCAGGAGCGGCTGTGGTGGCATCCACGTCCGGTGGGGATGCTGCTGCACCCACCGTTTCCTCCTCTCCACCGGCCCTAAGCACACGCGAGGGCCCGGACGAGATGGAGACGGAGGCAGTCGCAGCGACCCCCTCCACCGCCTGACTGCCTGTGCCATCTGTCGTGCTCCCCACGCCTTCGGCACTGGCAGCGCAGGCAAAGAACGCCCGACAGGGTACTACGTCAAGGGGGCCAAGTCCGCTGGGCACCCCCTTGCCATCAGATGACGACATGAACGTCGAGCCCTTCCGGATTTCATCGCAGCGGAAGGAATGGGCTGCGACGTCCAGGTCAGTAGAGAAGGCCAGAAAGCCTCTCCCAATAGTGCAAGCCCCGAAAGACCCTACATAAACAGTCACACTCCAGTAGCTCTGAACACATAATAATGGGAAGAGAAAACATTGTTCAGTGGAACTGCAGAAGCCATTTGAATATTCTTGATGACGTGTATGAGATTCTGCATGCCAATCAGCCAAGTTTAATGTGTGTCCAGAAAACACATCTGAATTCCAAACACACAAATTTCTTGAATAGTTACCTGGTATACAGTAAAGTCAGGGATGGCTGCACACACTCTTCTGGCGGTGTGGCCGTAATCGCCCGCAAATCCTTAGCATGCCAGCCTCTCACCTTGAACACCTTCCTTGAGGCTGTAGCCGTTCGCACAATAATATTTAATATGTTGATAATGGTATGCTTCATATACATTCCTCCTGATGTTGCACTTACGAGCTCCGACTTCGAGGCGTTGGTTGACCAGCTGCCCGAACCATACATCCTTACAGGCGACCTTAATGCTCACTACTCTCTTTGGGGCTCCTCCAGAACGCATGGCCGAGGTCGCCTGATAGAGAAATTCCTTACATCATCCGGAGCATGCCTTTTCAACTAAAACAGCCTACATACCATAACTTTGGACACAATACATACTCGCATCTTGACTTGGCTATTGGATCCGAAGTTCTATTTCCATGTCTTGAGTGGGGAGTGCGCACGAACCCAAATGGTAGTGACCATTTCCCCACTTCAATAACGTATACAGGTACAGGCCCGAGCAGTCGATCTTCCCATAAAAGATTTATTGAAGCAAGAGCTAACTGGAATACATTTACAGAGACATTCCAACTACACCACACATCCATAGGACACCTACACGTTGAAGAGGCTACTCAACTGCTCACGGCGCACATCCTCGACGCCGCCGAAAAGTCCATTCCCCACTCCTCTGGTGCACCGCGCAACCAGCGGAGGCCGTGGTGGAATGAGGACTGTAGGCGGGCGCGAGAGGCCCAAAACAAGGCGCGGGGTGTCCTTCGTCGGTACCCCACGTCGGTAACCTCATTTTGTTCAAACGGGCCAAGGCCTTAGGAAAACGTGTGCGCCGTGAGGCGAAACGAGAGAGATGGCACACCTTCTTGACATCCATTAATTCATACACAGACACACAGAAAGTCTGGACACGTATACGCAATCTCAAAGGACAACAGACACACAGCCTGCCCCTGGTTAGCACGACAGGGGACACACTTGAAGACCAGGCTAACACGCTTGCACAACACTTCGAACACGTGTCCAGTTCCGCACACTACACGAACACTTTCATGAAACACTGAACATCTGCAGAAAAAAGCCCTTACAAGACAAAGACAGATAAAAAACTTCTTACAACTCTGAATTCACTCTTAATGAGTTGAGGGCTGCCCTGAGCTCGTGTAAACCTTCAGCTCCAGGCGCAGATAAGATTACATACACCATGATACAGCACCTACACCCAGACACTCTTGAAACACTCTTACACCTATACAATAAAATATGGCTTTCGGGGCACATTCCACGCTCTTGGAGGGAGGCCATAGTAGCGGCTGTCCTTAAGAGAGGGAAGGACCCTTCCTCTCCCGCCAGTTATCGTTCCATTGCCCTGACAAGCTGCCTGTGTAAGCTCTTTGAGAAGGTGATAAACAGGAGACTTGTGTACTTCTTAGAGTACAATGGTCTTCTAAAGAGCTGCCAGGCAGGCTTCAGGGCGGGGCGATCTACCAACGATCAACTCGTTGCATTAGAGGCGTATATAAAAGATGCTTTCCTCCATAAGCAGTACTGTATGACAGTATTCTTTGATCTAGAAAAAGCGTACGATACCGCGTGGCGGTATGGCATCCTAAGCGACCTCAAGTCCTTCGGCATGGCAGGTAACATGATGAACACACATGCGAGCTACTTGTCTCAAATAACCTTTCGTGTGCGAGCTGTAACTGCACTCTCTAGGGTTCATGTGCGGGAAAATGGAGTGCCGCAAGGTTTAGTTTTAAGTTGCACCCTTTTTATTGCGAAAATGAATTCCCTTAGGAAGGCGCTGCCACCGTCGATTTCCTGTTCAATATATGTAGACGACGTTCAGCTCTCCTTCAAATCGTGTAACTTGTCTATCTGCGAGCGGCAAGTCCAGCTTGGTGTGAACAAGCTAGCCGGCTGGGCAGATAGCAACGGTTTTAAATTTAATCCAGTAAAGTGCACTTGTGTTCTGTTTTCTAAGAGGCGTGGCATTCGGCCGGATCCAGACATTCGACTCCACGGTGCCTCTATTCTTGTCAAAAAGGAACACAAGTTTTTAGGTATTATCTTTGACGAAAAGCTCACATTCATCCCACACATAAAAAAACTAAAACATAAATGCTTAAAAACAATGAATCTCCTGAAGGTTGTGTCGCACATCCCTTTTGGTGCTGACAAACAACTTCTTTTACGTGTTTTTACCAGCCTAATAGGTTCACGACTGGACTATTGTAGCGTTTTCTATGGGTCAGCCACTAAAACATCCCTCCGATTGCTGGACCCTGTGCTTCATCTAGGGCTCTGCTTGTCGTGTGGTGCCTTCCGAACTAGTCCAGTTGAAAGCCTGTATGTAGAGTGCAACAAATGGAACCGAAAACGTCAGCGAGCATACACAGACCTCCATATGCTTTTAAAATTTCATCCATGCCTCACCATCCTTTTAAATCAGTTTTTCATGATACCTCTATGACTGAACTCCTATTAAATCGACCATCGTTCTCTGCGCCCTTCTCTTACAGAGTTAGAGAGAAAGCGTCAGAGCTTGCTGTCTCCTTTTTAGACACCATCCAAAGTTTTGTAACAGATTTCATGGCACCATGGCATCTCCGCCCTGTCTCATGCGACACATCTTTCACAGATGTAGATAAAAACCGAGCTCCCACATGTGTAATTCAGCAGCACTTCTTGTATTTGCAGCAGAAGTATCATTATTCTGAATTTTATACGTATGCCTCTAAGACTTTCACCTCTGTGTCCTGCGCAGCGCATGGGCCCAGCCTTTATCTCACCAGAACTCTGAAGAATCACACTAGTATCTCTACTGCAGAAGCTTACGGTGTATTGCTTGTCGTCAATCATATACTTCAAATCCACATCCCACAATCCATTATCTCTACAGATTCCCTCAGTGTTGTGCGGGCACTGTCGTCACAATGCCTTCGAAAAACTACGTTGTCAATCTGATCGTCAAGGGTATTATGTCGGTGTATGTACGCAAATTTGAACTGGTTTATCGCTGGGTCCCTGGCCTCTGTTGTATAGCCGGGAATGAAGCAGCGGACCGAATGGCTGCTGCTGCTACACTCTCCAATGCAGTAGACATAACCACATTACCCTACACCGACGTGAAACCACACATCAGAACACAACTTCGCAAAACACGGCAAACACACTGGAGTGAACTAACAGAAAACAAGTTACACCGAATAAAACCACACTTGGGACCATACACCACCGACACACGTAATAGATACACTGAAGTCGCCTTGGCTAGATTACCGATAGGGCACACTCATGCAACGCACTCGCACCTTCTCACGGGGTCTCCAAGACCTCTGTGCACCAGGTGCGGAGAAGCCCTGTCCGTGGTCCACATTCTTATATGTATGGCAGTTGACACAACACGACGCAAATACTTCCTACAACTACACACGCGACATATCCCGCCACCACCGTCATACTTCTTAGGAGACGAAGCCATGTTTTCAATCAAACGCGTTTTCGAGTTTCTTACCGATGTAAAATTTTTACATCTCATTTCATATCTTGCATGTTGACAACCTGGCCCTTTACACCTGTCATCTTCATTACGTTGTGTTTTACTTTGTTTAGTTTTACTGAAATGTTCTACTTTTACTTCCATGCCACTTTCATGTAATCACTGTTGTTTGCCGCTCTTTGCCTTAGTCGGCCTTGCGCCAATAAACTGCAAACATCATCATCATCATCATCTTCATTAAACAACGTCTTCTCTGGCGCTCTTTGCCCTCGTTGGCGTTGCGCCATTAAACACTAACCATGATCATCATTCTTCTTTCAGAACAGCAAGAACAACATGACCGAGAATCGAACCATTTCTTTTGGTTTGGGCCACAACAGCAGGTGAATGAAGTCGCGGATATGCCTCATCCAGCAAGAAAATTTCAGCAGGTCGTGGTAATGCTGTAGTGTTAGTTGGCAGAGGTAGCCTACTTATAGCATGGGGGTGGCCGAGCTCTTTGCCAGGCCTGTATACAACTTTGTACTTCTACGCAGAAAGCTTCAAAGCCCACATGACCACTCGAGGCGCAGCCTGCACGGGAACGGGCTTGTTGGCACGCAGCAGTCCAAGAAGTGCGTGTGGTCAGTGTGTGCTTCAAATGAGATGCCCCACAAGTAGTGGTGGAACCAATCCACGCCATACAATAAAGCCAATGCCTCCTCGTGGAGTTGACTGTAGTTTCGTTCGGCTTTTGACAAGCTCCTCGAGACGAAAGAAAGTGGATATTTCCGACCATCAGCATCTTTGCGTGCCAGGACTGCACCTATACCATAAGGCGATGCGTCGCAGCTGAGCAATCAGGCCTGGCAGGGTTAAAGTGCACAAGAATTCGAGCAGATGTCCCCAAATGCTTGCAGGCAGTGAATACGTCATTTTATTCTTGTCCCCACTCCCACTTCTTCATTTCACAAAAAAGCAAGTGCAGTGGACGAAGGAGTGACGAAAGATTGGGTATGAAGCGGCTGTAGAAGTTGACAAGTGCCAAGAAACTGAAGTTTCTTGACATCTTGAGGGACAGGAGCATGCAGAATGGCTGCTACCTTGTCAACGTTCGGGGAAGGGCCTTCCACCTTATGTGCCCGAGATACTCAACTTGTGGCACGAAGAAGTGGCCCTTTTCAAGTTTCAGCTGGGGCCAGATTTCTCAAGCTTTTTAACCACAGCACGGAGGTTGCGAATGTACTCAGAAGCATTTGCGCCAGTTACAAGACTATCGCCGAAATAGACTGCTACGTGTGGCAGTCCCCTGAAAAAGTTCACCATCTCACGCTGAAATATGGCAGGAGCAGATGAGACGCGAAAAGGCTACCGGGTGTGCTGAAATATCCTCATATCTGTCGAAATGGTGACGTACTCCCTAGAGGCCTCGTCAAGGAAAACTTGCTGGTACGCATCTCGCAAATCCAATTTTGTGAATTTCTCAACTCCAGCAAGAACAGTCCACAGGTCGTCGATCCTTGGAATGAGGTACCGCTCCACTGTTGCCACTGGGTTTATGGTGACACCAAAGTCTCCACAGATTCTGATGCGTCCATTCCTCTTGGTCACAGAAACAATAGGTGCAGCCCATTTTGCCGTCTTGACTGGAACAAAAACGGAATCTCTTCTTTTGTCTTTGAATTTTTAATGACTTCATCTGTCAAGGCATACGACAGGTGGCGTGGCTTGAAGAACCATGGCGGAGCATCTGAAGAACATGTAGAAAAGCTTTAGCACCCTTGAACATACCAAGGCCTTCTTCAAACACTTCGGCGTAGTCTTGGACTAGGTGTTTGACGTCGGAAAGTGCGTGGATGTTCACTTCAATGTCCCGATGCCCTGCTCATGCATTCAGTTGCCTTCAAGAAGATTGGGCGATCTGTCCCCGGTCAGAAAAATAGGAATGTCAGCCTCCTTGCCATGAAACTTCACGCTGACGTCAGCTTTGCCTTCTACCTTTTTCAGTTCGCCGTAATAGCTTCGCAGAAGTACTTGTGACGGCTGCACAGGAACCGAAGGCAAAAGCTGTAGAAGACGCGACTTGCCCATGACGGAGACACTTGCCCCCGTGTCCGCTTCCATGCGAAGTGGCTTGCCGCAAACGTCAATAGTGACGGTGAAAGGCGGAGGCGGCGTGGCAATGTCAACCTGCCACATATCGAAAACTTCGGAAGATGAAGTTCTAGCAGCGTCCCCCTCGCGCACAGTAGTAACACGATGACGGTTGCTCGACGACGGTGAAATTCGTGCCGAGAACGAACGTGCCTTGGATGGGCTGTTGCTTTGGGCATCACCGTAGTTTCGTGTCGTATTGCACACCTTCGCCAAATAACCTCGTTTGTGGCAGTAATTGCAGATTGTCTTCACGTGCTTGCATTTTGATGCAAGATGTCCGTCCCCGCAGCGGTAGCAGATGACAACCCCCCGAGCCTGACAAGACACGGTGAGTCGAGAAAGCGCTGCTTGTGTTAGCTTGGGCTATCTGGCCTGCGTCCTTTTTTGCTGCTTCTATTGCCAGGGCGGTCTGCACGGCATCATTGAAGGTGACGTCCGGTTTTTCCACAAGGCTTGTTTGGACGTCCGCATTGTTTATGCCACACACGATGCGGTCGCGGAGCATGTTTTCCAGTTCATCCCCGAAGTTGCATACTTTATTTGGCACATACGAATAAAAGCGGGAATAGTCATGAAGGCCCGGTTTGTTTGATTAGGGATTAGCCTGTAGTTTATTTTTTAAATCAAAAAGTATCAATCAATAAAAGTTACGTTTGCTAACACTCCTTGAATTTGAAACTTTTTCCTGAGTGCACGTAATGTGAAACTTTGCATGTGTACGTAATGCATTTACATTGCCTAATGTACTTCTTTATGAAATGTCGTTTACTGTATAAGTAAGCTATATTGTCCAGAGCCCGAAAGCTTTTTTATGCATTTGGGTAGCATAAGAATGTCAGTGCAATATTCTGTGCCCGAGAATACAATATAATAACATTTGTGTTAGTTAATCGCGCACACCACGAATAAACACGTAATGCTTGAAAATATGTGGTGGAGTTTTCCTAGTCTTCCGGTAACCTTCGTTTTATTATAATGAGAACATTTCGGTAATCATTAAACATATGAAAAACGTGTATTCTATGTTATTGAAAAAATTCTTAAACCTAAAATTTCACAATTATTCTGCAAATCATTCTCCGCTCCAGCTTTGCGAAGTAAGCTTAACTGAAAACATTTGACTTCGCTTACATATATATCTATGTGAAAGACTAGATTGCTTGCTTCAGCTAAGGCATTGCTCTAATAGGGGGCGATTACCTTAATGTCCGGGAAATACAAGCACTTTAAGGCGCACTGGCAACTTCCCATAAATTCATTGCGTTTATTAGGTTGTTCTCATCACTAAGAGAAAGAATATTTTAAATAAATACAAGCTTTGTGTAGTATATTTTATCAGGAGTTTTATTAGGAACAGAACATTTCCACAATCCCTGCGCAAAAAACGAACTTTTCAATCAATCGTGTTCACAAGGTAAAAGGGAAGTCAATGATTTCTTTCTTTAATTCTGTTACAAAATCTGGCACACATCCAAGGCTGCCTCGTTTTTTAGCTTGCGCAAGTAATACCCCGGGAGATAATTCAAGAAAATGTCAGACATTCGCGTGACCTGACGTATGCCTCACTAGCGGCTGAGTATACCACGTCACTAAGTATTACACACAGCCCCTTTTAGGAGCTCCTAAGAGCGCTGCTCGAATTCTAAGTCACCTTAGGTTCAGGTAATAGTGGAAGCTAACGCGTCACTAGAAAAGTTTTCTTTTTCACTCTGGCCTTATATTACCAATAAAAGCTGGCGGTCGTTTGTAGTGAAAACAGGGGTTGCTCACTCGACCAATTTTAAGCGGTTATTTGCAGCGCAACTCGAGCCACCTGTTTCGTGAATGCATCAACAAACCTCAATCATCAGGCAACTAGAAGAATTATGAACACGTCTGCTGGGAAAGACCACGTTGACGAGGGTAACCTCCGTGGCCAATGAGATGCCGGAAGGTAAGGAGAACCATCAACACAATAGCTGTCCGCTTTAGCACGCACTTTTTTTTTTGTGCACGCGGCTATCCAACATACTAAATCTGTTACTGCGCTCAATGTCCCATATGATTGGTTGCGGGTGCGGGCATTTGCGCCCTGTTAATCAACGGGTAAATTGTTGAAAAATGAAGCTTCTGCGCTTGTAAAGTATGTTGGAAGAAGCCCACAACCCACCAGGCTAATAAAACATTAAAAAACAAAGCGATGCTTTTTTGTAAATATTGCGAGACAACCCGAAAGCGCCCACTTAGTACAGAGTTCTAACATGTGGGAGCAGAAGTAACACCTTATGCTTTGTTGAATACGAACACTTTTTATTACTTATTATTTCTTTGTTAGCAATGCACACAACAATAGAAGCATGATATCGAAGGCGAGAAGCTAACTCAGAAGCATGAAACCCAAGTAACGAAGAATTGTCCTTCACACGCGAACAGTTTTCCGCATCCTCAAGCCAAATTTGTTCCTCCAAGTAAAACTACTAAATTTAGCCGGACGCTTCAGAAAGTTACGTACAGACAATGCTCTGCTAATCAAAAATTTTCAGGGCTAGCTCTTGTATGATGTGATTTTCACACCTCCTACCCAAAAAAATTAGACGCAATACTTGCTGTCATGAAAAAAAATGTTTATTATTTATTTACGGCCGCATTTAGCTAACATTCCTAAACTAAACTTGAAAAAGTACAACAGCATCCGATCTTACCTTTAAACAGCATGAACATTCCAGCTGGTATTCATATTCTAACGAGTCACAAACTCAGACTATGCTGTCAACGCCATGCTTTGTTACAGCAAGATACCATACCCATATGACTCAAAATACTGTGTAAGAAAATGAAGGGTGGTCACGCCAACACGTAAGACGTGAAGGTGCGAAGCTCTATGGAACCTTCACGACCATTAGGCCGGTTTAGGTCCACAATTGTAGCCAATTTGCTTCTTCTTTGTTGTCGCAAGGACGAATACAATAATATTGTTGGTATAGGTGTGACCTTCCTTAATTTTTTTGAAGCGATAATCATTAGACATCCTCCTGGAGGGGCGTAAGCTATGACGTGGTTTCCTCATTCTGTGCTAGTGTTGCCACAATTGCGGTGAATGCTGTTGTGTCTTCTTTGTTCCAAGGCAATGCTACCACGTTTACGCAAAAGCAGTTTTTTTTTGGCAAATCTTGCGATGTCTCACTAACTGGGTACGCTTGGCTGGATAAACGTGCGCCGCGGACGATGGGCGGCCGTCCTTGCGGTCGGCTCAAGTGATGCGCTCAATTGCGCACAAAATTTTTTTGGTATTTCACCTGCGGACCCGACAAACTGACAATTCACAAAACAGCGTCGCTGCTAACAAGAAGTTCTCTTTCTTCCTCAATTATCTCCTCTTTGGCTTGCGTTTATTTCAGTCAGGCAAACATGTGCTGGTGGATTCGGGATCCCGACATCAAACACTAGATCTGATGAACTTGCTCTGACAGAGCAAAATAAATATGAAGAAACGCTAATTCAATCAGCCATGTAATGACAGTGTAAATGTGTTTGGCATAAAACTTTCTTTCATGGAACAAAACAACCGCGCCATTGGTTTAATTGTCCCTATGAGACTGTCCGCGAGACTGGTCGGCTGAAAAAAAGGTCCCCAGCCCACTAAAATAGACTGCCCCTAAGGAATTAGGGAAAGTAGACTGTCCCTAGGGAATTGGGAATTAGGGAACTAGGGGTTAGGGAAACCTAGGGAATTACCGCTGGTGCGTGATTATCTCTAGTTCGTAGCACAGAAGAAGATCGCATCTGGCGGGCATCCCACCTGGCGGGCATTTTTTATCCGCTTTCTTTCTTTCTTTCCAAGTTCTTTATCTGTTTCCGTGACCTACCACAACCTACCCCTTGCTTTCCGAGGTTTTCTTGACTGCCGACCCTTATTTCTGTAATATTTCAACGAGCCCCTCATTTTCTATTCTGATTCGCTACATGCATAGCGAGGGCCTCTGTTCTGGCAGTCCTGTTGCCAATGGGAGCTTAAGAGGGTTCAACGCTGGTGGACCACTCTCGACATGTCGTAGACGCTCGAGTCACGGCCGGGGGGTTAAAAAAGAAGGTCCCCTTCACCCCGAGTCGTCCGAGTGGTGCTGGCTACCACCCCCAAGCGCAGGAAACAAAAACACCTCAATATAAATACCCCAGAAAGTGGAGGCTAAAGAAGCCACGATGGTAGCGTAGTGGTTATCGCACCAGACCGGTATTCTGGAGGTCGTGGATTCGGATCCCACCTGGCGGGCATTTTTTCTCCACTTTCTTATTTTCCAAATTCTTTATCTTGACTAACTACATCCTCCCTTTGCTTTCCGAGGTTTTCTTGACTGCCAATTCTTATTTCTGTCTTATTTCAACGAGCCCCTCATTTCCTAAATATATATATAAATATATATATATATATATTTAAAGATGTGAGTGTGTGTGTGTGTGTGTGTGTGTGTAAAGAAGTAACGGTGACTTCCGTTTGTGAACACAATTTAGTCAACGAAAACGGACAGTCTCCATTGTGGGTTATGTGCCATGAGGAGGAAGAAGAGGTGTGGTAGCAGATTCAAGGGAGGGGAAGGTGTGTTCCGGATTGCTCGGCGGTGGTCGTGAGCAAGGGGGCAGCCTGTGGACCAGACGCCGCTGTGATACCACCGGATGCGGGACCGTGGTTAACCTGCCCCCACCTAAAAAGACACGTCGAGGGAACAACAGCATGGACCAGCGCCCCACGACCTTCACACGTTCGAGGACGTTCTGCCGGCGCGCTGACGAAGCTCCAACCAAGCTGCAACCTCCCAGGAAGCTCATCCAACACGTGAGACTGTTGCAGTTTGCCAACTTGAATTACGTTGAAACGGACTCGTGTTTTTTTTCTAGTTAGCAGCCCTGTTTACTTTCTTTCCCCTTCGACTTTTGTACTCTGGGTGTTTGCGCGATTACCCAACCATATAAAGTGTGCCATCTTCAGTTCTTCTCTATGGTCCATGTCTCACTATTCTCCTGTCCGTAACGCTGGGGATTGTTTGGAGCCTGAAATTTCATCACAATATATATATATATATATATATATATATAGGCTGTAAAAGAAAACTTCTCGAGGAGACAGAAAAACAACTTGACCATTTTCTCAAGTATATATATATATATATATATATATATATATATATATATATATCTATATATATATATATATATATATATATATATATATATACATATATATATATATACATATATATTGTACTTGAGATAGTAGTCCCCGACACGACGACATACCTTGCGTTTAGTGTGCGACAATCTCCCGATAAGCGCAAGCGCATAATACAACTACTAATCCAAGACATCGGTCAAGACATGGCGCCTCCGCGACATGAGCCGATCGTGTGCTCCGGATTCCTTCCTCGCCGTGACCCTACCAAGTTCTCTGGCACCGACGACCGCGACGCAGCAGACTGGCTCTCGTACTTCGTAAGACTGAGTGCCCACAACCGCTGGGATGACCCGATAAAGCGTGCTAACGTCGGGTTTAGCCTTACTCAAGTAACCGAGCAGTGGTTCTTAAACAACGGGGCCGACATGAAAACTTGGTCTGCCGTCATAACGATATTCTTGGAAGTGTTCGTTCACCCCGCGGTCCGCAAGCTTAAGGCTGAATACAGCTTACGTGGGAGCGCGCAGCTTGCTTACGAAACGTACACGAGCTATAAGACGACATTGTCGACATCTGTAGGAGCGTAAATCCTGCTATAACCGAGTCCGAGAAGATCAAGAACGTCTTAAAAGGCATAGAGGACGGCGCGTTCCAGATGTTGCTCAGCAAGGACCTGCAGTCATTTGGAGACATCACGAAATGGTGTCTAAGCTATGACGAGCTCAGAAAGCAGCGCATTTCCTCTCGCCAGTGCTCCCCGAATGACGAACCGCATCGGGCCTCACTTTCAGCGCTTGCAATCTCATCTGATCTTGCGCCGCTTCTTCCTCACATTGAACAAATCGTGCGTGAGCAGGTTGTCGTCTTCTTCCCGTGACAATATATATATATATATATATATATATAGCGAATCGGATAATGGGAAATGTGGGGCTAAATGAAATAAGACACAAAATAAGAGTGACAGTCAAGAAAACCTCAAAAAGCGAAGCGGAGGTTGTGGTGGGTCATAAAAACTGATGAAGAATATTTTGAGTCAGATAGCTAATATTGAAAAAATGCCTGCAGGGTGGGACCCGCACCCACAACCTCCAGAACACTGGCCTGGTGCGATAACCACTACGCCAACTTTCTTTCCGACTCAAAAAATTCTTGATCTGTTTCTATGCCCCACCATTACCTCCCCCCTTGGCTTTCCTTGACTGCCAACCCTTATTTTCTTTATATATATATATGTATATGTATATATATAGCGAATTAGAAAATGAGAAGTGAGGGGCTCTGTGAATTAAAACACAGTCAGCGTTGCTGTGTGAAGAAAAACCGGAAAGCAAAGGCGGGAATGCGGTAGGCATTGACACAGATGAAGGTTTTTTTAGTCAAAAAGAAAGTGGTGAAAAATTTCCCCCGCTAAGATCCGAACCCACGACCTCGAGAGTAACAGTCTGGTGAAAATACCCGCTGTTTTTCCATCAATTTCGTGGGTATTTATGTTATGAAATGTTTGGTTTCCTGCACTTGGGGGTGGTAGCCAGCACCACTCTTGATACTCGGGCTGAAGGGGTACTTTTTTTAACCCCCTGGTCGTGACTCGACTGCCAACGACATGTCTAGAGTGGTCGACCAATGTTGAAACCTCTAAAGTTACCTTTGGCACCAAGACTGCCAGAGCAGGTACCCTCGCTATGCGTGTAGCGAATCAGAAAATGGGAAATGAGGGAGTCTGTGAATTAAAACATAATTAAGGTTTGCAGTCCAGAAAACATCGGATAGCAAAGTGGGGAATACGCTAGGTCATAGTAGCAGATAAAGAATTTTCTGAGTCAGATAGAAAGTGGTGAAAAAAAGTATAATATATTTTATATATATATATATATATATATATATATATATATATATATATATATATATATACATATATATATATATATATATATATATATTTATATATATATATATAAATATATATATATATATATATATATATATATTTATTTATTTATATATATATTTATTTTTAAGCATAAAACCTCGCAAAGAGCAACAGCGGAGGGTTTATTTCCGACCTTTCGACTTCGAGACAAGTCTTCTACCGGAAGGATAGCATCGTTCGCTTCGGAAGAGAGCCTACATGTCGAAAGTGGCAAGTGGGTTTACGAATTGCCAACGATACCACACACAAGCATACGTGAATAACACAAACACGAAGCGGGAATCTTCCTGATTTGAACAATGAACAAAAAATGAGCAACGAGGAAAGAGACGCCAAGATAGTTGGGGGGGAAAACAAAGAAAGAGGGGGGAAGGAGAAGAAAGAGAACAGAACAGTAATTCGAATGTTGGCGGAAACGCGAAAAGCTCAACAGCTTCCGAAAGTGGGCTTGTCCAACAAAGGAGAGAAGGCAATATATATATTCCGCCGCTAGCCATTACTTTTCAAACGCCCAGACGCTCGAAGGGATCGCATTTCCGTTCATTGAAAGCGAGTGTTCCGCCATATGTTCGGAAACTGCGAAGAAGGCATTTTACAACCAGTTTATGGGCCGTTCCCGGAACTGAGGCAATTACCGGAAGATTTGTGGCCGCGCAGGAGTAAACGGTCAACGACCCTGCCACTGTTTTTCCGCCGGACGGACACCTTTCGAGAACGGGGTGCAAGGCCGAGCTTTCCGATCTTTGTTAAGAGCTGCCACTAAGCTGCTCAGCGACCACCGGTGGGTCGCCGGTGTCTCCCCTCCTCCGAGTTGGGGTTAAGGTGGAGGCGGGCGGACACAGCCAAACCAGGAAGCAAGCTGCTCAAGCTTATGGAGAGGAAAACGGAGAAAATAAACCCCGATTTTTCGGTAGCCGTCGTAGAAGACGACTGGAGGGGCAAGAAAGTGAAAAAATTTAAGTGCAAGGCGTTAAAAATTTAACCAGTCTGTGGGGGTGAATAGTGATAACAGCGACAAAGTTATGTACTCTCGGGTAAAAACGCAGACCCAGGAATTGTATTGCCTATTTTACGGGTTATGTGTAATATCCAAATGTTCAAAACTCCCAGTCAATTTTTAACACATATTTTGAGGAGAAAGTAAACAGAAGTTATTGCTGAAACAGCACCTGCACAAGGCAACACTACCTAATTGTATAATTGCGGCGGAGAACTAGAAAAAGTTTCCAAAATTATGACAATATTATACAATATATTAAAGATTAAGAAAACGAGAATAAATATAGTAGCGAACAAGAAGAGCGGAAAAGAAGAGAAAAAAAAATGAAAAAAAAACTGAAAGACATGAGCAAATTGAGAAAAATCCGTTCAAAAAACGCTCACGCGCACGTGATTTTGAGAATCTGGTCCGGCTATATACACAGTGCCACTGATACGGTTAGGTAGATGACAATGTTTTATTGGCTGCAAGAGTGCCTGGTCGTGGATGTTTTTCATTGAGTTTAATCGGTACATGAGGTATTATTCACATTGTTCTCGTTCCCAGTTCGACCTCAACCCCGGCTGTAAGAGTGTGAAACTTAGTTTGTCGAAAGAATGATTGGGAGGCTGAGGTGTCTTGAGAGGGGCATGGTTGGTCGCGTTTTGGCTTGCGCTTTGTGAATATTGAACCGGAGCCTGAAACAGTTTCCTTTTTGCCATATATATTGCATTCCACACACATTGAATTTAATAAAATGAACCACATTGGAAGTGTCACAGGTCATGTTTCCGCGAAATTTTAAAAAAGTACTCTGAGGTGGGGCTTTGAGCAGTGCTTGTCTGCTGCATTGTGTTGAAGTCAAGACACCACGGTTTCAGGCATGGCCGGCATTCATTATGTGAGGACTATGAATCTGCTCAAAAGCGGAGGATTTCACTACCAATGCCAAAAAATAAAAAAAACATGCTGGAGGGAAAGGGTACCCAGCGCGTGTAATTGATGACGCCTTAAAAAAAGCCGAAGAACTCAACCGCGTGCCCTTAATTGCGAACCGCCGCCACAGCATGATCTCCAACGAGCAAACCTATGCCTAATGTACAGCACCAACTTTCCTAACGTAAAAAACACCTTGAAGCGGCACTAAAACTTTCCCGAACAAAGTGAACGCCTCAAACGGACGTTTCCGTCCGCTCCAGGCATCATTTACCGACGATCCCGGAACCTGAGACACACTCGTGAACGCAAGGACAGATTCATTGTCCCGCATATTGAATGCCAGCCATGCCTGAAACAATGGTGCCTTGTCTGTAAGACAATGCAGCAGACAAGCACTGCTCAAAGCTCCAACTCAGAGTAGTCTAAAAATTTGCAAGAACATCACCTGTTACACTTCCAATATGATTTCTTTCGATTGAATGCAATGTGTGTGGAATGCAATATATAGGGCAAAACAGGGACGTCTTTCCGGCTCCGATTCAATAATCACAAAGCGCTCGGGAAAACGCACCCGACCCGGCCCCTCTCCAGACACCTCAGCCTCTAAGATCTTTCTTTCGACAAACTAAGCGTCACGCTCTTAGAGACGGGGTTTAGGTGAAACAGGGAACGAGAACAACGTGAATCATACCTCATATATCGATTGAAGAAAATCACAGAAGTTTCAAATGGGGACCCAGACACACTTGCAGCTATTAAAGCATTGTCATCTACCTAACCGTATCAGTGGAACTGTTGATGAACCCAGAATAAGATTATCGAAATAACATGCGCGTGAGCGTTTGTTGAGTGGATGATACCCCCTCTGCTGATGTGTTTTCCTTTTTCTTCTTCTCTCCTTTTCCGCTGTTTCTGTTCACTCTTATCCTTTTTCTGGTTTTCTTCATTTCTACTCTCTCTTTTATATTAATGTGTCACACCATTGGAAAACTTTTCTAGTTCTCCATCACAATATTACAAATAAAGTAATGTTGCTTAACGCCAGTGCTGTTTCAGCAATAACTGAAGTTTATCTTCTCCCTAAAACATGTGGTGAAAAATTGATTGGGAGATTTGAAAATTTGGATATTGCACATAACCCGAAAATATGCAGTATAATTCTGGGGCCGGTGTTTTTACCCGAGCGTACATATCTTTGCCGCTGTTATCACTATTCGCCCCCGCAGACTAGTTACATTTTTGCCGCCTAGCACATATATTGATTCCCTTCCTTGCACCAACAGTCGTCTTCTAAGACGGCCACCGAACCATCGGAGTTTCTTTTCTCCGTTTTTCTCTTTATCCCCTTAAGCAGCTTGCTTTCTGGTTTGGCTGTGTCCCCCCCCCCCTCCCCGTCAACACCAACTCACAGGAGGGGAGACACTGGTGACCAACGGGTTGTCGCTGAGCTGCTAAGTGGCAGCTCTTAACAAAGACCGTAAAGCTCGGCCTAGCGTCCCGATCTCGAAAAGTGTCTGTCCGGTGGGTAAACAGTGGAACGGTCGCACACCATTTCCTTCGGCCCGGCAACGAAACGTCCGGTAATTGCCCCAGCTCCGGGAACGGGCCCCTAAACGGCCTACAAAACGCCTTGTTCACACTTTCCGAACATTAGGCAACACACTCGCTTTCAATCAACGGAAATGCGATCCATTCAAACATCTGGGCGTTTGCATAATGACCGCTAGTGGCGGAATATACATATACTGCCTTCTCTCCTTTGTTCAACAACCCCACTTTCGGACAGTGTTGACCATTTCGCGTTTCCGCCACAACTCGAATTCCTTTTCAGTGCTCTTTCATCTTTCCAGCCTTTCTTCTTTTTCCCTAAACTATCTTGGCTTCTCACTCTTTGTTATTCATTTTTTGTTATTTTTTTTAAGAAGGAAGATCCCCGAATTGTGTTTGTGTTATTCACGTATGTTTGTGTGTGGTAGCGTTGTTCATTCGTAAACCCGCTTTGCATTTTCGACACTCTTCTGCAGCGACCGAAGCCATGATCCACGTAGAAGACTTCTCTCGAAGTCGAAACGTCAGAAATAAACCCTCCTCTGATGCTGTTACCAAGGTTTCTTACATTGTGTTCACCGCACCATCGGCCAACATCGCCAGCATGCCAGTTATATAAATATAAATTTAAATATTTATATTTTATTCATATATATATATATATATATATATATATATTTATTTATTTATTTATTTACTTATCTAGCGGTGAAAAAAATATAGGTATATTGTATTGGCCACAGGTGACACTCCGTGCCCCGTGAACACGTACACAAAGCAACGTCTTGACTATGCTTTATTAAGCAACATGTATTTTCAACTACTTATTTGAAGCCTTGCGTGTGGGTGATGTGCTGTATTGTGGCATTCAGCTTTGCTACAAGAATTGTACTACACAACTTGTCGTCAATCGCATTCTCTCGAAACCAGTTCAGATCGGGTCGTCTGTTAGACAGGGCTGTCCTCTCTCGCCTCTACTGTTAGCACTGTGCTTAGAGCCTCTTTGCGTTAGCATACAAAACAGCAAAAGGGTACGTGGTTTTTTGTTAGTGTAATGTGAAATTAAAGTTCTTGCATATGCTGTTGACATTGCCTATTTTTATGCTGAAAAGCGTAGTGTTCCCGAAGCCCTTGTACTGACTAAGGAGTTTTGTGCCGTGTCTGGAGCGGCCAAAAATATGGAGAAAACTAGAGAGTTTTGATTTGGCCTGTGGGGAACCCAAGATTCCACATTTGCACGTATAATTTGGTACAAAGCAGCACTTGAGTACCTTGGGGTGCCTTTGCACCAAATAAGGAAACTCAGGACCACACTTGCCGTCAGCACTCACGCATTTCAAGCGTGCCTCGCAGTCATGGATGGGGCGAGAACTTTCTGTATTCGCCCGTGCGCAAGTCTGCAATGTCTTTTTGGTAGCAATGCTTGTTTAGGTGCTTAAGGTAGTGCACTCTGCGCGGACGAAAGTACAGGCTCTACACAGAGTATTTGCTTCCTTCGTGTGTGGATCTGAATCGGAGACAATGCTCAGGGATAATTTGTTTCTTCCTCTACGGTCTGGTGGTGTTGGTTTTTAGCATTTGTTTGTGCACCAACTTGTGTCTCGGTTTTTTCTACTGGTTGGCGGAGCATCCATTTTTACGTACACTAATTCAAGAGCGCATAAGTTATTATTTACCGTTTCTCCTTGTTTCTACTGGTGAGGTGAACCAAAAGCCGCCATGGGGTTTTAATAAAGAAGTTGTGGATACTTTTCATTTCCTTACTGCGCGGTTTTCCCTGGAGTACCTGTTTAGTCTTTCAAGGATGGCTTTGACCAACACTTTATTTCATAATCTATTCGCTGTGCCTTTGTATCGCCAGCCATACTTGCGGGATTATGAGAATAATGTTTTAGACGTTGTCAAGCGTATGTGCGTGCCGCCAAAGGCCAAAACATTTTTCTTTAAGCTTCATTCGCGAACGCTTCCACTCAAAACATGGCTGCGAGACAAAGGAATGTCGATCCCTTGGTCAGATAAGTGCCGCTTGTGCAACCTACCAGAGACTATTGGCCACTGTTTTGTGCTGTGCCGTGACGCGGTTTTTTTCTGGGATGTTTTGCAACGGACTCTAGAAAAGGACATTGACATCACCCCCTGCACCATTCGCTTTTTACCATTTGAGGACGTTAATCGGGTGTCATATGACGTTTTTGTGCTCCTAGGTTGTTTAGTTTGTGGAAGTGCCGCATGACTGATCGGCATTTTGAACCCCCTAGGCCGACCAAGTGCATTTTTCGGGAACAGGCGCCGTTGATGCGCAGCGTTTATGAAGCGCAGAGTGATCCACAGGAGTGGCTGCATCTTTAAGATGCGTGCGTTTGCTTGCCTGAGTTTTGAATTGGTGCCGACCTTCGTTAGACTGACGTGCTTACCCATTGCTGTTTGTTGGTGTTTATATTTTGTCAATGGTCTTGTTTTAATTATTTCTAAAATTTTGATGCATTAAAACAAGCGTTTCTGTAGCCTTGTGGTAATGCACCCGCCAGTGTGTCCCCTTTATGAGGCACTAAATGACAAGAAAATATCACGAACAACCTCTTAGCCACCCTGAATAATGCCGCTTTATGTGTGATACCACGTAGCCCTTTTTACCGCCTGCACACATAACATAAAGTTTTGTACGGTCGCTGAAATATAGTGATCTTAACAGGCCACGGAAATGCTACCTTGACAATAAAACAGATAACAATATTTCTATAACTATGTGGCATTTTTTTCTCTTACGGGGCAAAAGCAAAAGTTTCGCTTGTTTTTGATCAGGGCTACAGCTTTTTCTTGTGATTTTGACATTTTAATGATTTTAGGGTGGCATTGTTTCGCCAAATGCCAGCCCCAAGGGTCGATTTTGTTATTGTGATTTAAATTCTTTGGATTATTCTTTTTTGAGAAAAAATTATCGTAATTTTTATGTGACCATAAAGGGACAAATAATGTTTGTGTTGGTACATACATGTAGTTTAATAATGAGCAACACAAAAAATTACAAAAAAACGAGACAGTAAAATGACGCACCTTTTGAGTGAATCAATTCAGAGTGACATCAGTTTCGCGGGGGGGAAAAGTGGGAAGCACCCGGAGGACAATTTCGAAACCAGCCTCTGCGCTTGTGCGGGCGCGTGCGGCCGGATGCGTGAGCGATAGACAGCACACCACTACTACAAAATACCAAAAAGGGAGAAAAGTGCCTCATAAACTTCGCAGGGGACCTTGGTCTCTGGCCGACACAAGACGCGAGAGGCACCCGGTGGGCCATACCCATCACGCGCCCTCGTTACTGGATGCTCAAGCGATAGTCGCTGCGGCGCTGAATGGAATCGTAAAAAATAAAAACAAGAGCCATCGGTGCAAGAAAATAATTTGACGTATTTCCGCCGTGTGACAGCACATGCCAAGGAAGAGAAGGTGGCGAAAAAGGCGCTTTTAAAACATACAAGCGATTACTTACATAAACGTTATTGACAATTTTGAATATATAGCCAGAGGACGTATATGTACATCCATGACCCTGAACGGGTTCAGAAGTTCTTTGTTATATGGGATTCAGGATAACTTTCCGACTGCAACGTCGTATTGTTATCATGAAACATTTGCGCCATTGTTTCAGAGCACGAACACTTAAGTGCGGGACCTCGACAGTTGCGCCTCGACAGTTGCGCCTTAAGCGAACACTTTATAGATAACCGAGCGATAATAAATCCTTTAATTACCTGTATTGCTCGCTACCCCTGCAACAAAATTGTGGAGTGTTCGAGAACGTTCAATATGCAGATGAATGATAGAGCAGAATATAGAAAATCTTGTGGCATTCGGGTAACATCATCTTTAGAAGTACTGCACGTGAACAATATTTCGAATGTCATGTGTTGAAGACAAATTGCCTCGGCACCGGGATGGTGTTTGGATCGAATTGAAAGTTGCCTGTTTCGCAGTGATATATTTTCGTTTTTTTTACAAGTAATTGAAAGAAAACCTCAGGGGAATAGCCAGCATGATATTTAAGCATGTGAACGACTACTTCATGATGCTCAAAGATTACTTTTAGCATCTTTGCATCTGTGTAGATGCGAAGATGCTAAAAGCATAGCATCTGTGTATGGAATGTTTTTACAGAGTGCACATGGTTTAAAATTACCGTTGAGTGGCCACGTGACAACGAATTGTCATTACTGAACTTGCGTTCAAGGTTTTGGTGTTACCCTCTATATCGGTTTTTTAAATACAGGATCAAGAATTCGTGCTAGAGTATACCATTGGCCATCTCTAACTGCTCAAAACAGCGGTTCCTTCTACTATTTGCGTGGCGCATCACGCATTAGTGCTTCACGGTTTCATAAAGTGTTTGTGATCATAACACCAGGTATGAATTGTCTAATTATCCAGATTTGGTACTTCGTACGACAAAGAACTGATTTGCAAATAGGTGAAATAACAAAGAAAAAATAGTGCCCTCCAACTTTGTGAAATGAATGACCCGCGAAGCCTCACCACCTTCAGGAAGTGCACGAAACAAAACACTTCTTGAATTCACAGCTCAAACAAGAAACTAAGACGATAGGGATAGGACGATAGGGGAAGGACGATGGGTGTCGTGTTCTCCGTATCGTCCTCGTCTCTTGTTTGAGCCGTGAATTGAAGATTATAGAACACGAACTCGACCAAGCATACACTTACACAAAACACGTTTGTTTTTATTTACGACTGAGCTACTTCCTTGCCAGTTATCTGAAAGAAATTTTAATGACCCGAGCTTTACTCTAGCGGAAAAACTTAAAAGTGTCTCTTTCCCTCCAACGTCGTAGGAATTTTGGCGTTTGTCTAACACGCCAACACAATCCACTCTGCCAGTGCGGACATAGGACCGGGCGTATTGGGCTGCTTGATGGTCACGTTTAAACATTGCGCGAACACCATGAACAAGTCATAAATAAGGTCACAAAAGCTTTAGCTCGGCGTTTTCGCACCCTGCCGCTCCCTCTACTCTTACCCGTACACACATAAACCGGCAACCAGTCATGAGAGAGCGCTTAGAAGTGAAAGACACTGTCTGACATGTCGTTCCCATAGCCCTTTAGCTGAACAAGTGATATTGTCAACGTCGGCGTTCCAAGTGAGCCAGTTGCTGTTCACAGGAGATAGATTCGAAGCTACTAGGTAAGTAGTAAGATAAGGCTCTGATGGCGACGGTGGCGGCTTTTTGTTATTTTCGCGCTCATTCACGGTTCTGTTCGGGCTTACCCTTCTTCCGATTATGATCTCCATCTGAGCGAACGGCATTCGTCTGTCAGGAAGTGAGTTAACACCTCGTAGTCCTGAACCTTTATTTTAGCGGACAAACACGTAAGTGTCCATTTCGCCACACAGTCGTATACATCATTGTCTGTGCAGCCAAACCAACCCAGATCTAAACCACTCGACTGCGGATGACAGCTGACATGTGGAATTACGCCCAGAGATTTCCACGTTTAAGTCTGCCTTCACCACATCGGCTATGTTACCAGTAGCGGCATTAAGCGCTACACTGTGCGTGCTTGCCCCCTTCCTCCACGCCGAACCAGTGAACGCTTAACCAGGAATCGGGGATTGGAGCATAATAAGCGTGAAATACACGGGTGCAGTGAGAGAAAAAGAATTATTATGCGGCCCGACTAAGAACTGCTAATATTTTTCCGCCAAAAATAAACGAATGACCAGCTGGTCAACGACGCCCGCCGACCTGACAATGCCGCTCTGAATGGCTTTCAAGATAATTAAGAATCCTGTTCTCACACCAGCATTCTAAGAGGGCAAGATGCTTTCAAACTGGCGGAACGCGCAGCTAGTGGGAGAGATGAAATTTATCGCGGCAACGGTCGCATCTACATTCTCGGTGGCGGTAGTGGCGGCGGTGTTCGCGTGTTCTCACCCCCGTTCGCGCTGCTGTTGGTTCTTCTCAATCATCTGCAACGGCGCAACGCCGCTGTCAGCCGACTGCGGAACCTAGACAAAGATACCGGTGGTGGCGAGCGGGATAACCGTTGTAATAAGGGTTGTGATTGAGGGGTGGGTGTGGCTAGGAGGAGCACCATAGCTGCACCGTGTAAATCGGCTTCACCGGAATAACAACTGGGGGGGGGGGGATGTATAGGGCTCACAGTAAAACAGTAGCCCGGTTGGAAAAAGATACGAAAAAGGGGCATTTCTTGCATGTGAAAGAAATGACACCTAGTTTATTAAAGTTATTAAGGGTTGATCATTAGGGTGGAAATATTGGCGCTGTTACTATCAAAAACAATTATCCGGCAGTCCTGAAATGCTCTGAAAGAAGTGATGGCGCGCAGAGCAGTACGTTTTATCGCCCATTGAAAACACTCTGTTTTAGTGCCCCACAAACATTGTTGATCATACTCCCTTGTAATCCGGTGTCATCGGGCAGGCTAGCCGGGGAGTTAACACGAGGATAAAAAACTCAGAGGCACACTTATACAAAACGGAAATGGTAACTTCGCTGTGCACGGCTGTGAGTGTGAGTAGAGTGTTATCCTTTTTAACTAAGATAAATACATTTTTAGAGAGATTATCGTAAGATTTGTGAAATAGTTTACGCCTTCCGCGAAATATAAAATTTAAATATATCAAAAATCTAGTGAAGTCTTCAATTCTTTTCTCTTTGCCAGCTGCATATTCAGGTGCAAAAAGATAAATGCGAGGTGCACCCTTCGGTGACAATTCAGTAAAGACCATAAAAATTTGTGTATTTCTTATTTATGAGGGATATTGTTCTAGGGTAATTAGCTCGGAATTGGGCGACGTGCGGTGCACATAAAAGGTATCATTAAAGTGAACCATTAATTGCAAGCAGAAAAACGATTTCGCGCGGCAGAATAAATGTGCCATTTTGTGAGCGTTAAAGCTGTATCTTATCACTGTAAGTCTAACAAAAGTAAATACAAAGCAATTCTCTAGCAACACGTGTGATACCTCAACTGCCACGTCTTTGACAATGTAACTAAGTGGAGTTTGAAACATACTGACTAAAAAAAATACCATGGTGTTGGAAAACGCTTGGACAATTTTGGAAAAACTTTGGAAAAAGCCGAGTTCTTGTTACTTTTTTCCACTACCTCCCAAACAGTACGATAATATAACGCTAAGGATCAGCTGTATACATCTGGCCAAGTAATTTGTGCCCGGCCACTTCTCGGCCAAACGCTAAAGACCTTACCTACAAGTAGGCTTGAAGATATGTTAAACTTCTCTGGGGTAAGCTGAGGTGCTCACCTTTGACCAACGCAACGCGAAATGCCCACAACTGCTCTCCGGTTGCGAAGCTTTGCCGAAGACCTAACGTATTTGGTTGGCCGACAGCGATTTACCTTTTAACATCCAGTCGATTTTCAACTTTCGCAGACGGCAGCTATTCATCTTTGCTTGGAGGCGAGCTTTCGAACCATGGTCCCTGAGCCATGGTTGAAGTTTAGCCATGCAATTTACTCTTGTCTAGTCGTTCCACTGTAGGAGGCATTTTATTTACGCTGTCCACGCCCTCATCCAGCTCTGGAATAGAAATAGCCGAGCTGTTTGTGCAGAGAAAGAAAGATTTATTAACCTTGTAACAATCCTCATTCGTACTTACGAAGAAAAAATAAAATTAAGCAACTACCATTACTGTGTTCATTACAAAGTTCAGTTCACTTTACTCCCTCAATTGGTGCTCATTCCGTCATGCTGCTTCGCAGTGGTGCTACCGACGCTGCGTTGATATACAAAGCACACCCGCTTTGTTCCAATAAAAACCACAGCTGCCTTGCACAGGAGGGCCGGACGTGATGAACACAAAAAGAAACGAACGAGTTTCATAAAATCCTTACACAGCTCACACAGTCATGGAACTCAGCGATGTTCTTCGATGCCGCTATAGATTGATATATACACCACAGAAGTTCAAAATATTCTATTTTGATGATAGAAAGTATCTAGTAAGAAGATATACCATATATTTGGAGTTACAATTAAATTTTTGCCAGTTACAGAGAATTGGGCAACTTTTAAAGAAAGTGCAAACAATGTATGGTTCCAAGCCACTTTTCAGAGTTTCAGAAATCACACAGCACATGTTATTACTATAAAGTACAAATAGCGAGAGAACGTTTTATTAAAATGGCCTTCCAAATCTCACCGTATGAAGTCAATGTTCAGAGAGCTCCTGATTTCACACTTCAATTAAAATTTAAATTGTGGTTCATGTGGGACCTTACTAATAACGCATAACTAGGCTGTTCCCCTGAGCACGATTGCTGCTCAAGGTATTTCTCGTTTCACAGAAATGCACTCAGTATAGCTAATATCAGCTGCAATTACATTTTTAAAACGTATTTTATCGGGGTCCTTACTGATGATTGATAGCTAGAGTGTTTAACAGCTAGGTGGCTCATCACGCTATTTCTCTCTCCATGAAAATACACTCAGTATTGCTGATATGAACCCACAAAAAATGATATTTGCTCTCCGACACTAAGCACGGTAGTACTGCCTAATATTGCGCGATTGAATTTTCCCCCTTATTTGTAATTCACAAAGAAGCTGCAACTCTCAAAGGCAATCCAGCTTGCTCCAGCTAAATCATTCAAAAAGTTTGCCTTTGTAGTCAATATTTTATGATGGTAACGATTGGAACGTAATGGCGCAAGGCCAACTGGGGTAAACAGCGCCAAAACAAGGTTTATATATGAGAGGTAAAAACGTCAACACTAATATCAGTAAGCATGAACAAAAGAAATATCAGAAAAAGGCCCTTTGTATAAAATATTTTTGGTGACGATGATTTCATGTTAATGGCGCAAGGAAAACAGGAGCAAAGATGGCCAAAACAGTGGTTGTACATGACAGTTGAAAACGTAAACACTATTAAACAAGTTCACTCTTTTGGCCTCTCTAAGGTGCATTAAAAGAACACAAAAATTTCGTCGAATATTTCCTTTATGATGAATAATACCTCTAATAAAAACATCGAAACTATACTGTGAACATATTGGCTGCATTGCTGAGTAGCAAAATATAGCAAAAGAATACTACTGACGGCTGGGTGTGCTATGCTGATGCAATCGAAGGAACATCCAATTCCCTAAGTTTGGTAGAACCTCCAACTGCCTATTGGGCATTCTGGTTGAGAGTGGGCCGACATCTTGCAATTTGCAGCTTTATTAACAAATAATTTCAATGTTTAGGAGAACCCCAGTTATCTGCATTGCAGGAATGAGGTAAATTCGGTTATGAGGATGCTTGGGGTATGTGGACTCCAGCAATCTGGAAGACTCGTAAGTTGTATCCGAAGATTGCGTCCCATCAGAAGCTTATTTGTGGAAACCCCTAATGGTCCGGTGTATCACGATAGAAAAGGAGGGCCAGGTAAGGGTCATCGCTTTTTTTTCAGAAGGTTCTTTACCGTACGCACCATGCGTTCCGCTTCCCCATTGCTTTTCGTGTACCGCGGGCTGCTGGTTTCATGGCGAAATTCCGTACGTTTAAGCAAACTTGGCAAACTCGTTTGATAAAAATTGGGGTCCATTGTCCGTCCGACGACATCAGGGATCCCGCGCCCAGCGGAACAACTCTTGACTGTGTTTATTACTGCTACGGTAGTCGTGGAAGTGAGGTACACTACTTCGGGACACCCGAGTAGTAACCCCCAACGACAAGGTGTTCATGGCTTCTGCATTGAAATAGGCTGATCGCGATATGTTTGAATGAACGATCTGGTGTCGCTGTAGGCATGAGCGGTTCAGGATTCACCACTCTCTTGGTTGCGCCCTGTACGTAGATTTTACCCATATGTTCACTGTGCATGTTGCTCCCAGGTGACCAGACACAATCTCTTGCTCGTCCTTTGGCGAAATCCTTGATGTCCCTCATCTAGGAGGGCCAGTATATTTGCTCGCAACGCCCGAGGGATACCTAGGCGGCGCTCCAAGAGTATCATTACAGTGAAAGTGCTTAATCTTGCCATTTCGTTCCAAAATTGCATGAGGTGAACGGGAACCTTGATCTTGTCTGGCAAGCCATTTTTTGGGGAAAAATGACTGCGAAGCATGCCTCGTCGTGGAGCTCGGTTTGCCGAATCTCTTTAAGGCGGATTGGTACTGGTGCTGAGAAGCCTTTGTGCACATCCTCAATAAGGATTCCGGGCCATTTACTAATTTGCGGGCCGGTATGGCAGTGATTTCGACACAGCGTGTCTGTAGCTGCCAGCAACTTCTCCGGCATATACTTCACTTGAAATTGGTGTGGCATCAACTTTATGCACATGCGCTGAATCCTTGGTGGCAGCTGATCGAGGTTTTTATGTTCGAGAAAAGCTACAAGGAGTTCATGGTAAGACTCCACCATGAAGAAAAGACCACGCAGGTACTGGTAGAACCACGTTAGAGTCCATGTTATCACGAGTGTTTCCTCTGTCTGCACATAGCGGGCTTCTGTTGGAGTCAAAAATCTAGAAACGAGGGCGACCGCGCGGCGAGCACCAGAGGGTTAACTTTGGAGAAGAACGGTGCCGATACCGTGCGAACTTGCATCCGCCGAGACCGCGGCTAGAAACAACAGGTCATATACAGCTATGCAATATTCTAAGCTGAGCATCTCCTTGACCGTGCTAGCACCGTATTTTGATCCACACCCGAGCTCCAATTACTGCTTTTGTTAAGTAAAGCTCGGAAGGAAGCGAACAACGTGGTTGACCATACCAAGTAGCCTGCATAGTGCGCTGGTATCCGTTGGTGGCGGAAGACTTTGGATCGCCTTGACTTGGTCTGGGTCTGGTGACACTGTGTTCTCGTTGACGACAACCCCCAGGAAACGGAGAAACTTTATGTGAACTCCCGATTCTTCCAGTTAAGAGTGACCCCGGCCTCGACTAGGCGTTTCATGGTGACTTCAAATCTTTTGTGTTGTTTCTGACTGTCTTTCCCGAATACCAAAATGTCGCCGATCATGTTGAGAGCTCCTTGAAGGCCCTCCAGGATTTCAGACATCAGGCAATGGAAGAATTCCAGAGCGGAAGGCGACGATAGCAATACCGAAAGAAGGGTCTGTTGAACGTAGTCAGAGCAAAACTTTACCTGATCGAATCTAGATCTGGAGCCTAACTTGGAGAAGAGAAGTGCGTCCTTCAGCCGACCTAACACAGAGTCCGCAGCTTGAATAATGTAGCGTTGTTGTTGGACATGCAGGTATAGTTTGGTGAGGTCTACACAAATCATGCAGCCACCTATCGACTTTGGTACACAAGCATACCAATGCACCACGGCGTTGGTTTGTGTACGCTTGCGGATGACGCCTTGACTGTCCATCTCGTCGATTTGAGTTTTGACAACTGGCAGTGTTGAAATTGGCATCCTCTTTTAGGTGCACAAAACGAAGAGCTGTGCATCCGGTACAAGGCCGATCTTGTACGGTTCCGGGAATACACCGAATACTTGAAAGACTCGAGGCCGCAGAGGAGGATCATAGAAGTTGTGGCGTCGACGAAGTTCACGACACCTAGGTCTTCTATGGAGAGAAACCGTAGAGAGGTGTTCTCCCCTCGCATTATGTAGTCTTTGAGTGGTCGACATGTCTTTCCAGTTGAGGGTCGCGGAAAATGTCACGAGCACTGGCAGGGGCTGGTTGCTTGAACCAGTGAGCTCCACTTCCGATCGATTAGGAACTTTGGAACGGCAGGAAATGTTGAAGAGACATCTGTCACTTCGGCGCCAGAGTTTGTTTTGAATTTGGTGGATATGCCATTCACGCGAAGGTCAGCGTACCTTGCACAGCGCGTGCCGACAGCGTTGAGTTTCACTGAGTGTAGCTTGGATTTTCCTTTCTTTGCTCGGCAGACATCGGTGAAGTGACCCTGCCTGTTGCAGTAGTTGCACGTGGCCCACCGCGGCCGGCACTCTCCTCGAGGGTGGGGCTGGTAACCGCAGTATTCGCAGCTCCGAGAAACCCGGCGTTCCACGTGCTGAGCGAGTGAGGAGAAGGGTGTTGAGCGACGATGGTTGCCCTCCTTAGCTGAGTCAATATTCAGTTTTTTGACGTGCTAAGTTTGTGTGTCTTCGTGCAAGCGAGCCTGATATAGTGCCTCTTCTGCTGTCAGCTTTGTGCTGCGGAAAGCTGGTCTGAAAGTTCGTCCAACAGGTCAACAACATATTTTTCTCCAACCACGCAGCTTTCCACCTCTGCGTTGGTGTATCTGCACGCTTGACCAGGTTCTAAAGCTTCGTGTATAAAATATTTACTGAATCACCAGGCTGCTGCATTGGGCGTAAAAAGTGTCTACTCTCTTAGATCTCGTCGAACAGATGAACAAAATGACGGGTCGATGTCTGCTTGACTGCGGCAAAGGATGCAACTCCAGTGCTGATAGTCCCAACCAACTAAGCAAGGTCCGCAGCTGCACTCCCATGACGTAAAGTACGTTCGAACATTTGGTTCGTCGCCCGCAGAGACGAGGCAAGGCGTGAAGACAAATTTCACCGGCGCTTGCAGTCCTTAGACGCCGTCACGGACGACGGGAACATCTGGGTCACTAGACATGATTGAACACTTGTGTCACCGTTTTCTGGACGCAGCCCACGAGAGACCGGACTGACCAGTTCAGTAGCAACAATGGAACTATTTATTACCGACAGGCTCGGAACACAGGCTCCACGTCAGGTGGTCACACTCACACCTGTCGTAGTAGCCAGCGGTCCCTACATTTTGCTAAACTAATACTGCAATAACACTCAGTTTTCGTTTTCAGCCTCAAACATCTGGAGTGTTTTGTGTTCGCTCCACTATGCTGACAAGTATGAACATATCCACCATATTACGGTGTTTAGGAAAAGCTGGCGTTATATGAAATGCTTGTTCAATATCTGCTTTAACTTGGCAAGGCTGCTGAATGGAGGTACAGATAGACACCCCTACAGGCATAAAAACAAACCGTGGTAACAATTTTTGTTTGTTCAAAAATCCCCCGAAAAGCTTTTTGCTTTAGCAAAACAAATATGATAAAAATTCGACAGCCCAACAAATACAATAAAATTATTCTCCTTTTTATGGAGGCTAGTTGAAACAATCATATATCCTTTTGATTATGCGGTAAGCCTCCCGCATTTCTTCGCATGTGTGTCACTGAACCTACACAAAATTTCTGCTTGCCTTAAAGCTTTACTAGAAATGACATCTCGGGAATCGATTCCACGACTCCACATTGTTTTTCTCACAATAAGGTTAAGATTGCGAATACAAAACATTCTGCATCTATTGTGCTCGGGGCAGCAGGTATAGTAGAAAAAGAGAAAAGAAAACAGAAAATAGTAATAGTAAAAGTGTAAAAAAAACAATAAAAACTGTGAGTTTTTGCCATAGGTTTCAGCTTTCTCTGGTATAATTAGGGAGGTTATGATTGGTGTTTAGTTAAGGTTGTCGTTTGCCCAGCCCATAAAGCTGGCAGGAATGTGCTACACCCTGTAAGAAGCCAGGATAACTGCAAAGGGTCCAAAAGCGCAATCCCATTGTATACGCTAATATCTGGGAGAACGGTACTTACATATATTATTGTGGCAACGTCTAGATGTGACACAATAGAAGGTGTGTATATGGACGATTTGGTGAACATAAACATTAGGTTTAGAACTGCGCAACAGGGCTTCACCCTTTGTTTATCTCTGCAAGAGTGTGGAATGTGGTCCCAAGGCAAGTGAAAATAGTGAGGGTGCAGCAATACATGAGCTAGAGAGAAACGGGTGGCTTACCGCATAAGTATAACCGGTATGATTGTGGCATCAGTGCCTCAATGGGTCTTCATTACAGTGAGATTAGGTATATAAAAATATATCTTCATTGGGCTTAAACATTGATATTAAAATGTTTTTTTGTGCTTTTGCAGCCATGTTACACTTTATTGCCATTATACGTGTGTTCTTACGTAGCGAAAAAGTTAGTTTTTAGCTTTTGCTGGTCCTCGCCAGCTACACTATTTAGGACTGTCAATGTTCCCCAGACACTTTATGTATTGCTAATTGCGCCAACTCGGCAAAGATGTCTTTCTATGGCTGAAAGAATAGTTAAATTTCCCTAAACACAAAAAAATGTTACTGTTCTTCATGGATAAACAGTTATTGCATACCTGTTTCAGCAAATATTGCATACCTGCTTCAGCAGGTATTGCCTGCACCCTAGTAGAAATGCTTGTTGATTTTCTAAATTTTAAGATGGAGATTGTCGACAATGCTTGTGAGATTAGCAGCAGTGAGACACAAGTTGAACCCACTTTTGTTCTCGTTCATGGTGGTTGTGGTAGGACACAGTAGTTGGGAGGTCTGGCTATATACTGTAAAAAATACCATGCCTAATACCGTCCAACACATTGTAAATCAAAATAAAAAACGTCGCATGCCAACTGAGAACTCGAAAAGCACTTTGAATTTCCGAGTGTGGTAGCAAAGTGTTACAAAATCGTGAACAGATTTTCTTTGTCCTAGTCCGTGGCCGCCATAAAAATTTATATTTCATCTGCACCAGAAAAGGTCTCTAAACATGTACTCTGACAAAGACGTTCCTTCGAATACCCGTTTGATTCTAAACAGAGTACTGGTGTCGGTCTTTCCACAAAAACCTGTATTGACATGTTTCCAAAAACGCAAGGGTTTCTACAAATGCTGCTCATCACTTTCGTGAGTGAAATTATCATGGACTGACCACCTCAGCTTGTACAGTGCTGCAGGTTCAGACGACATACCCAAACGCTATTAGGTATAATTTAGCAAAAGTTTCAAATTACTTTTAATCAGTTTCTCCTTGTTTAACTCGATGTGAAAGAAAATAATTTCTGTATTTTGCATCGAATATACACTCATACAAGACCAGTAAACTGTTATAATCGCAATGGAGTGCCTAGGAAAACTTGGGGTAAGGTTGAGTCTTGGGCAGGTTGATCCTAAGTTGAAAAAGTACATTTACGATTACTATACTCGCTAATGAGAATTTTTTATCAAAGAAAGCTTCAGTCTTCCTGGTTCAGGAAGGCATCTGGTGCATCCCAGGCTTGTTCAGCGAACGCATTGTTTCGGGCGCTATTCTGCGGTTATTTTGCAGTGCGTCGCCACCCGCAGCCAGCGTGTTGTTTCAAATTGTGTTCGAACTTCCCACGAAAAAACCACGTGGTTCGGATTAGCCAAGAACGGGGCAGCATCGAGCATGTTGATGCAAATCATAATTAAACCTTCCGCACTAATGTAAGGTTGTCTTTATTAGTGACGAACTAAACAGTGTCTAGGAGTGTGCCAAGGGGAGGGCGCTCCTTGGCGGCGACGCATGAAACAAAAGACAGGGAGAGGCACTGTGAGAGACTACGCCATAGCTGAGCGTCCTACCCACCTCCCACCCTTCGCCAGACGCTCTTTGTTTTCTTTCCCCGTCGCTGGTGCGTTTACTCAATCTGTTACGCGGAGATAAATCAACGTCGACCACACGAAACCCAGGTTACGGGTGCGAAAGTGCTGCGTCTTAAAAGAAGTGAATAAGAGATAAGAGATACGCAACACAAAAAAATTAAAAAAAAAGAAGTTGTTTTGTTTATCCTTAATTCTATTTTGTGAGTACTGTTTTTTTTAGAATTTCTACTCCTTTTCACCCATGAAGACTAGATACAGTGATTTTTTTTACAAGATTAGGCACCTCATAGGTATCAAGAACTTTGCTGCCTACAAAGTGATTGGGTTATCACAACAGGAACAGCATTAAAAACAATACTAAAACAAAAAAATTGTTTTTTTTGGAGCATGGATGTTTCACAGCCTACTAATTCTAGAATTGTACATTTGATGGTTGATCTCAGGGTTAATACATACTTTCCGTTTTGTTTATTTACGTCATTTTGGTTTCAAGCAAGCGAACACAGAGACACCCGTCATGACAGGCGACTGCTCTTGACGTCACTGCCCTCGTCGCACACAAACCGCCCTGGACGTGCTCGCGTGCACATCAGACCTGCTGTCATTGCAAGAGGTTGGACCGGTTGACATGACTTTTCAAAAACGTACGTGGTGCCAAAGGCAGAGACGTAGGTCTTAACAGCAGCAGCAGGCCCCCTTGGCTGCGTCATGGGAGCAATGACTTGCATTTTGGGGCGAGGTAAACATGGAGCACCTTCAGGCCGATGTTGAAAGGGTATTCGTTCCAAGCATTCAAAAGTGTGCAAAGAATAAAATAAAGTAACCTTGTTTTCTCAGCTGTAACTGTTTAAACACACCCAGGCCTATCTCGATTTACAGAGAAAGTGTTTTATATAGTCAATTCCGTTTTGAAGTTTACGATTACTACTTCATTAAGACATACATTTGCAATTTTCGCCTAATACCGGGCTATATTAGGTAGCAAGAGCCCAGTGGTGCAATAAAAGGTGCGGTTAAAAAGGGCAGTTTGCTGACAATGCTTCAAACTGTTGCCCTCAAACAAATTTTTGAAATGTCCCATCATACCTTATGAATGTGATAAAATTTAAAAAAGTACAGAAAATAAATTTTTCTGGTATAATTTTTTTCAACTATAGGGCGTACGGGCCCACTAATTATACAATTGCGCATTAAAAAGACCAATGCCGCATAAGTATTTTGTGACAGCTCGGTTTATTCGTATCAGTTACGGTTTAGGTCAGGCTGCCACCATGACATGGTTAGTTTAGGTTTAGGCAGTCACCATGACATGAAGGAGCAATGGATGTCACTGTTCTCGTCGCAGCGCCACCGACGCCGGTGTGGCACACGGGCGCGCCTCCGACTGGCCCTACGGGCGTCGTCTCACCGTCGTCAATCCTAAAAACTTTGACATGATGCAAAAGACGGAAAAGGGCGCGCTAACCACACCACGGCTGCCACGATACGTCATTGGAACCCTGACGTAGGCCGTTTGGGTCGAAGGACAGAAGATCACGTGCTTGCTCGATGACGCGTATGAGGTTTCTCGGGCGTGCAACGATTAAAACTGGTTTAAAAACAAGTTCTGCTGAACGTTTTTGTTTCAAAGATCCCAGGGTATATCTCTTTATAGAAAAGAAGCTTCTGACATAGTTATCGCAGCTTTGAAACTTTGCGTCAGTACTTTTCTAACAACTAACCAAGAAAATCAACGATAATGCGGATATAAATAAACCCTGTCATTCGACAAGCGCGCCAAACCTAAGCGTGCTCATCTCAATGTTAAGCAAACGGGACACAAACTTTTTATTTTCAGTCTTTAGATTCAACAGCAGAGGCTTATTTTCAGTCTTTAGATTCAACAGCACACTAGGCTTTGTTGAACGAAATCGAGCATTTTGATGCTTACTGAGAGATTCGACCTCAAGGGTGCTTGCTCGGGTTCATGCTGCAAGTGTTGCTTCAAAATAAACAAATATATATTTTTCACGTGTTTGCAGTAAAATATGAGGAAAGTGCTGCGTGAATATTGTGCTGACAATTAGTCAAGAACCGAAGCAAGCCGTTCGTTACCATCGTCCACAAAACTGCTAACCTGCAAGGCAACGGTAAACAAACGCAGCTCGCCCTGAACGAAGTTGTGTTTTCTGCCGCCGGCGCCTGAGGCATTTTCGTCGCAATTGAAGTGGCAGTGAATATGTACGTAGAATCGAATTACAAAAGAGTCTGTTGATTTTCCAATCAAAGACCTGTAGCTCGCACAGGATACTTTTTGAAGTTAAGGCATTGTTGTATTCAGGTTTAATTACGAGATATTTATTTTTGTAGGAATGGACAGAGCTATCTCCAGTAAAAAAGGGCGGGCACGCAGAGGCGTTGCACTTGTTCCACAGGTTACAAATGATTATGATCTTCAATAAATTAAGAATACAGATGGGACAAAAGAGTGGCTACTGATGCGCCGCAAGCAGGATATTTCTCGGTAGAAACAAGGCAACTGGTCTGTATACGACAATGTCGACTACTAGCCCCTTCACTCCGTCATAAAATAACAGGCTGCAATTGCGTACGGAAACAGAGAAGTAGGGTTGATTTTTTACATATTAGGTAACCTTTCACAGCGCCATCGGAACTAATCTGGTAGAACTTTGCACTTTTGCTATGCATTGATTGTTAGCGTAGTAAGTGTGGACTGCTGTGTACGATGTACAGCTTTGTACTAGAAGAAACAATTTACCCACTCAAGGATTTTCGTCTCCGTGTGGTCACGTAGGGGGAAAGGTGAGTCGGGGTATTCAATATTAGTGGTTTAGGAGACCTCTTATGCACACCCTGCACCTCTTCATCGCCTAAGAAAAAGATAAAATGCCACCCTATGATGCACCTGACAAAATAAACCACTTCAAAGTCGCCAGAACGTGCCTTCGGATCTCTGCCACATGGAGGAAACCAGATAATGGTTAACAGCTTAGACTCATTTTAAGGCACCAAACATTTTAAATAAATTATACCAAAACTTTTATTAAGGAATGTGAATAAAAAGAAGTTTGGGCAGAAAGCATAACGGTTCAATTTTATTCTACAAAAACAATGCATTCCGATGTCCATGCCATCTCAACGAAGTCTGTGGTAATATTGTAGTAACTGCAAATACAGCAACCTTGAACAGTCGCAGGGTACAGTTTACGTACAGATGGGATAAAAATTGGGTAACTGCAGGGCCACACAAAGTCAACCTGAGGGTCATACGAGGTATCTGATTTCTGGAAAAGGTGGGTAAGCATGAAAGGACTGAAAACGTTTCGATCAAAAACTAAATCCTCATTTAAACATCAAGAATAACGGCTGGGTACTCTCGGCATACTAAACGTATTCTTTAATTTGTAGTTTGCTTGAGTAATTGCAAAACGGCTGATTAACTACCCCCTGAGAAGGACTTCTCATTAACTCAGTGCGCAGATTGGGACAAAAAGAGGTCAGTAACCTGTACTCACTCAAAAAATGGTTAGTGGGCGCATTCAACCTTCTTGAATGCTGAACAAGTTCAGCATGCGAGCTCACATGCGCAGAAGGCGTTCAAGATATGGTGCAGGAATAGTCTGCTATGAGCAGCATCACAGGCCCTTGTGCTGTGCACAATATGCAATTCGTAATCATTACCGGCAAAAGCTAAGAAACCTACAGTACACTATACATTTGGAGAAGTAAGCACACTTCCCATGATTGTTCTGCTTTATCAAGGCCGCTATGATATACGACATAGAACCGATGCCTTTACCCAATGTTAACAGATCGATTCGTAAGATAAAGAGCTACGGCATCACTGTAGGCGTTTGCAGCAATGTTGAATGTAGTAAACAGAGTTGCTTCTAAGCTAGGCATTGCTTCAAGATAACGGTCACCTAAGTTGCAAAGCAACACAACACAAAAAAGGTTAGCAGCAGTAATCACGCAGTAGTTGACGTAAAAATGGGAACACGCTTTCTTGCCGAGCTCAGTTCTCGAACTATTCACGTGTTTAAGAGAAGTTTTACTCCAAAATGTTTAGCTGTCGCATTTTTTTGACCCGCTGCCGTGGCTCAGTGGCTAAGCGTTGTGCTGCTGAGCAAGGTCGCCGGTTCAATTCCCGGCAGCGGCGGCCGCTTTTCTGATGGAGGCGAAAAGCAAAAAACGCCCATGTTTACAAGATTTTCGCGGCGGACATAACTGAATTAGCCAGTACAACTGTGCGTGCCTTGCAATCGTCAACACTGAATATCAGTATGCTTATGGATTTGTGCCGTGAGGCAGAACAAAAACAGCATCAGCTTCGAAAGCTTGACGGGCTCATTCAGAACCTTCTCGACTTTGACACCTTCGTAAAGGACTTAGAAGTGACACCATCTGATACTTCCCCCAAACTGCCGACGTCGGGGCTCCCGGGGCGAAGCCGACGCACTGGCTGTGGTTATCGCGCGCTGCTCCGGCGTGTGTGCAGGTCATGGTTTTGGGACTGACGTCATGCTGCCCGGGCGCGTTGGGATGGTAAAGACCTCGGCCAGTCTGGGCTCGCGCGCGCGTCCAGAGCGCCAGCGGTACGGCAAGAATAGTGACGTCACGTGATACCTCCTATCATGGCGGCCGCTCGGAGTTCGTTTTGTCGAAACCGAAACTGACGCGAATAAACGACGCCGTAAATGGATGTTCGGAAAGCGGCTTTTATATACACCGGATGGTACGTCGAAAAGGAGGCACGGATCTGACGTCACCAATCACGTGTTCATACGCGCCTATCACCGACCATGCGAGGGGAGGACGCATCGCTTCGTGGCGGAGTTGTCAGGGGAGAGGGTTTTGACGTCGTTCCAGACATCGAGTTTTGCGAGTTTTGTGAACGTCGGCAATAATCTTTCTAGGGCAGGTATTAAAAGAAAAGTCAGTATGTTGACTAAGGCCGCCGCCAACGGCAAGAACATGTCCCTTTTTACCCCTTTTTACCACCTTCCTTCAAAGATGCGGCAACAATACCACTCAAGGACTGCTGTTCGCACTTTTTTTTCTAACTGGACTTGTACCTAGCTTATCGTTATGGTTGATAGTAATATTGTCTTGAAACATTGTGTATGACTCAACAGGCAGGGTCGCATAAGTGGCGGTGTCGCTTATGCCAGTTGGCCAGCGTTGTGTCAAACAAGCTGAACGCGCTTCATCGCTTTGCAGCGTCGGCCGCGCGCTAGAGATGCCCAGGTTGTCAAAAATATCCGGAGCCCTCCACTACGGCGCGCCTCATCGCCTGCGTTCCGTCGGTGCGTTAAGCCCTACAATCAATCAATCATTATTTCTATGCTTCTTTGTTCAATGTTAGCCGTACAAAAAAATAGCCCCATCTTCCCTAAGGAAACGCTAAGTATATGCGGAGCATCTCTGGGTTTCGTTGTGTTTCTGTTGTGTTCGTAGTCGAATTTGGGGGAAATGTAGATGAACCCCGCGATGCCGAGCATCTACTCAGCGTTCCCTTCGGAAAGCATTCGCCGCTCGGCGTCGACAATTCACAGCTGCTTCGCGCCGACGAAGCTCAGGGTCCGCCGCTCGCTTCAAGCGTTTTCGCTTAGCGTCGCGTGCCCTTCGCTGCGCAGCTTTGTCTTCAGTTGACGTAGCGTTGCGGTTAGTTTGTGGGGTGGTGCTGACGCTTCCTTGCGTCAACCCACTAACTGACGCGACTGTTGCTTCCATCACACTTCATCGGAAGAACGGAGTGAAGTGGAGTCAACCACAGCAAGCGCTGAACTGAACTCGTGCATCGTGAACCCGATTTATATTCAAGGTTGCAGGAGAGGAGACGAGAGGTGGAGAGATGCGCAAGCACCGAGCATGCGCCGCTAAAGCAGACGCGAGAACGCGGGAGTAGCGAAAGCGAAGTGCACGCAGCTGGTACGAGAGAAGTGGTTAGAGTATCCGCAGCTGTGGGAGAGAGGAAAAGAGGAGAGTTGCGCATGCGCAGTGTGAGCGCGGACGCCGACACGGGATATGCCCAGACTATAAGATGCTCTGCAGCTAAAAAAGTGCGGTGAAACTACAGAACCTCTATGTAGAGGACGCCACCTGTTGATTTGAGAAACTGGGAGGTGGCGCCCCCACTCTGTATAGAGGCATTGGTTGGCATTAAATGGGTATTTTCGATGTTTGTTAACTGCGCGTTGTTGGGTCATTCTTCGCGGGCTTCACGCCCACCTTCGGCCCGGCCAGTGGCGTCCGGGCTACCCGGGCGCGCCTCTACATGCTGTCAGAAGTAGTATCCTGCGACAACCGCGCAACAATCAGGATAACCCAGCCGCCGCCTCCGCCGTGACCGGCACCTTCACGTTGCAAAATCCCAAACAATTCTCTTTCGACAACCCAGCCCAACAAACGGTGTGGCTTCAAAAATTCGATGATTACTCCTTCGCCTCGGGGCTGTTCTCCGCCCCCGATGAAACCAAGCTCCGCACGCTCCTTTTGTATGGGCACCCAAGGTCGCGAGGTGCTTTCGTCTCTCTTGTCAAACGCCGAGGCCTGTCGCTCGTACTCCGGCGTGACAAGTCTTTCGGGATATTTTGTACACCCCATCAACAAGGTATACAAGTTGAGTATATTCCACAAGCGCACGCAAGCGGTGGGTGAGTCAGTCGACGCGTTTTTCACGGCGCTCCGAAATCTCGTGAAGAAATGCAACTACGCCTCTCGAAAAAATGACGACCGGCTGGTTCGGGACAGATTTATCGTAGGTTTGCTTGAGAGAGAGAGAGAGAGAAAACTTTTATTTGAACCATGGTTACTGAGGGTTGGTGGCGGCTGGGCGGAGGCCAGCCGCGACTTCGGTAGCTCTGCGTACCAGGACCTCTTGAATCTCCTGGCTAGAGCTACCCAACGCCTCTCTCCATAGCTCGCTGCTGGAGATTTCAGGGAAGGGGTCGTAAGGGCAAGCCCACATGGAATGCTCCAGAGTGGCACGTTGGCCGCATTGGGGACAGTTGGGAGACGGGAATGGTGAGGGGTGGATGTGGTGCAGACGAGCTCTGCATGGGAAAGAGTCTGTCTGCAAGAGTCGCCAATAGCGGGTTTGGTGAGGTGTGAGGGAGGAATGGGCGGGGGATAAAGTACGACGAGAGAGTCGGTAGTGCTCCACGATGTCGTTGAACGTGATGAGGCGTTCTTTGGAGGAGCGCGCGCCATGTCGGGGGACGATGCTCACACCAGCCCGGAGTGTGAGATCGCGGGCAATGGCATGGGCAAGTTCGTTTCCCGGCAGGCCAGTGTGAGCCGGGGCCCACACCAACTCCACCATCTTTTGAGGCGGGTTACTCTGGATGATGCGGAGGGCTTCAGAAGAGATAGCCCCCGTACAAAATGCAGCAGAGCAAGCTTGGAGTCCGTGACTACTTTGGGCGGGGTTGGACGTTGTGTGAGGGCCAGCGCAATGGCCGCTTCCTCCGCAGTCGTGGGGGAGGTAGTTAAGATGGTAAGCGTGCTGAGGGGGGTGCAAGCGGATTTGCGCGTTACCACCAGAGCGTAGGCGTTGTGATGACGGTATTCCGCCGCATCACAGTACACCGCTTCCGGTCATTTTGCCAGTTCCCGGTCCAAGACGCGTGTACGGGCTTGGCGGCGCGCCGAGTTGTAGACGGGGTGCATGTGTCGGGGGAGGGGCCTTGTGAATATGTTTTCCCGAATTTCAAGTGGAATATGCATGGCACTTTTAGCTTGTTCGGACAGCGGAATGCCTTGAGTAGCGAGAATTGACTTGCCCGTTTCTGTTAGTTCTAGGCGATTTCTCTGGGATGATAAATGGGCTTCAACTAACTCGGTGGCGGTGTTAAAAACTCCGAGCTGGAGCAGACGATCCGTGGATGCGTTAGGGGGTATCTGCAGGGCAGCGCGGTAGACCTTGCGGATGACGCCATCGATTTTGTTCAGCTCGACCTTGGACGCTCGTATATATGGCAGAGTATAGAGGAGGCGGCTGATAAAAAAGGAGTGCACTAGGTGGAGGCGGTCCTTTCATCTAGTCCATGGTGTCGGTTGGCTACCCGCCGAAGAAGTGCAATAATTTGGTCGACATGAGATCCGAGTTGTTGTTTGAAGAAAGCATTGGATCGATTCTGCTGGATAAGTAGGCCGAGGATTCTGAGGAGGGAGACTTTAGGGACTGTATGACCTTGTACCGTTATTTCAATTTGGGGATTTGTAGGAGCACGTGTACGAGGAGGGAGGATTAACAGCTCGGGTTTGGAAGGGGAGCAGGTGAGTCCGGCCAAGGCTGCCTGAGAGCTGACCGCCTCGGCACCTGCTTGGAGAGTGCTTTCAATATGTCCATCATTGCCTCCTGGTACCCAGAGTGTTATGTCATCCGCGTATATGCCAAAACGAAGGTGCGGGATCTGTTTGAGAGATTTGGCAACAGGCAGGAGGGCGAGATTGAAAAGCATAGGGGAGAGGACGGCCCCTTGGGGAGTACCTCGGCTGGCCAGATGGTATGGGCCGCTAGTGTGTGGGCCCAGGCATATGGTGGCTGTTCGGTCACTCAGGAAAGCTCTGACATAGTTATAGACCCTCAAACCGGGGGAAATGGCTGAGAGGCCGGCCATTCTTGCCTCGTGAGTGACCATGTCGAAAGCTTTCTTAAGGTCAAGCGCCAGCACAGCTGCATTGTCCACTTTGCTGGGAGGCTGGATAATTTCGTTAGATACTTGTAGTAGTAGATCTTGAGCAGAGAGTTTAGGTCTGAATCCAAGCATCTCTTCCGGAAGGGCTTCAGTTTGAATTACGTGGTGGGTAAGTCTGGCTAGGATGACGTGTTCCAGCACTTTGCCAACGCAGGAGGTAAGCGAGATGGGGCGGAGCTGATCGAGGGCTACAGGTTTGCCGGGTTTCGGGATGAAAGAAATTGCTGCTGTACGCCAGTCTGGGGGGAGAGTGCCACTTCGCCAGTAGTGATTGTAGTATTCGGTTAGTTGTGTTATGGAGGCGTCATCTAGGTTGCGGAGCATCTTGTTGGTGACGGAGTCGGGACCGGGAGCTGAACCAGCTTTGATGGTTTGAAGAGCCGTCCTGACTTCTGCTTCGGTGATGTCAGCGTCGAGTTGGTCGTTATCTTCTCCGCGATAGGCTGGGAGTTGTGTTTTTGGTCCTTCCGGTATGTATAGGGAGCGAAGCTCGGTCATGATTTCGGAGAGGGAGCCAGGGGTATTGTGCATGAGTTTCTGTAGTTTTTGAAACTGGGCCGTGCCTGTGTTCCCAGGGTTGAGTAGGTGCCGTAGGAGGGTCCAAGTTTTACGCATACTGAGCGCTCCCCTCATCTGGTCACAAATTTGATGCCACTGTGCTTGGGCCAACTGTTTGGTATATTCCTGTATGGCGTTATCGAGTTCAGCAAGTTTACGGCGGAGGGCGCGGTTTGTCTTGTTACGCAGCCAACGCTTCTGTATGCTGCGGTAAGCCTGCCACAGGTGTTGAAGCCGGGAGTCCACTCTGTCAGAGGGGATATCCGGGTCAAGGCGGGCGCTGGCTGCTTGGGTGTCTTGTAAGAGTTGCTTCACCCAAATTGTGTAGTTGTCCGCAGCCGGAGGTGTTGCAAGTTGAGGGTGGGATCTGATTTGGCGGAACTTGTCCCAATCCGTAATGTGAGTATGCCGGCATGGGGGAGTGTACTGCTTGGCGATGGAGACATCCGATTGTAGAATGTAGTGGTCACTACCCAAGGTGTATTCGGTGCAGGTCCATTGCAGCTGTTCGACATCCTTGGATAGGGTTAAATCGGGGCAGTGTTCCTCTGCACACTCGTACCCAGACGGGTGGCCGTGTAAGGATCTGATTCCGGAGTGAAATTACCTTTTTGAATTTGTTCCCACAATAGGCGACCTTTTTTAGTGGTATAAGCATAGCCCCATGACGTGTGAGGGGCGTTGAATTCGCCGACAACGATGAGGGGTTGCTTGGATGCTTTCCGGGAAGCTGCAGTGAGGAGAGAATTGAACCTGTGTTGGTGCTCTCTGGGGCTGCTGTAGATGTTTAGAATGAAGATGCTGTTGTCACCCTTGCGGCGAGGGAGCACTTCCACGAAAATATGTGGGATTGTTGTCTCCGTGAGGGATATCTGATTGACTACTAGGTTGCGTTGGACTAGAATGGCTGTAACATGGTGACCAGTGTCTTGAAGGCTTTGGTAACCCGGCAGTTTGACTGCTATCCCAGTTTCTTGAAGAGCGATTATATCAGGGGCTTTGTCTTGGGATTGGGTGAGGAGCAATAGGGAGTTTCTCTTTTTCTTGTAGCCCCAGCAATTCCATTGCCAGATACGGAGCATGCTAGAAGTCTTGCGAGGGGTCATCAGGAAGATCAGGGAGAGGTTGCGAGCTTGCGGATGGGACCAAAAGGGCGGCAAAAGTCGTTTTGATTTCATGGAATTGTGTGAGGCAGGCGTGTATCTCTGCCTTTAAGGCTTCTACCATTGCCTGTGTGGTAGCTCGGTTAGTCAATAGGGTTTGATGTAGGTGGATGTACTCAGCTTTTTGCTCGGATAAAGCGTTATGGCAAGTACGTTCAACGGCTGCAATCTGGTCGACGAGGGAAAGTTGGCTGTCGCCAATGGGAGCAGTCGATTCTGTTGCCCGTCTCTTGGAGGGAGGCGATGTGTTGGAGTCTACCGACATTGATGGGGGAGGAGGAGGCAACTCGGTAGAGCTTTGTGTGGAAGAGTGGGGAGGAGGGGGGTTAATAGGCATTGTGGAGGGCTGAGCTGCCTGTTTGAGGGAAAGGTTTTCTTGTCTTAGCATGGCATTTTCCTTGTGAAGTTGTGCCAATTCTTGTCGAATTGTTCGTAGTTCTTGAAGAAAAACGTTAGGAATGTTGGGGGGATTGTGCAGCGAGCTAGAGAGAGAGGAATGCTGGGTGCTCACCTTGGTGGCTTCAGCATTCGGGTTTCGGGGTGGCTGGTTGGCCTTGTTCTTCGAGTCTTGTTGCTTCGTGGGCTTCCCCAAGGCAGGGGATTGTAAAGCCTGTCGCTGACTCGGTGAGGCCTCATCCGTTGAAATCCGGGCGGCAGCGGTGACTTGAGCGTATGTGGGTGCTTGTCGTCGTGGTTGAAAGCGCCTCGGGCATTCAGCAGAGCCCGTTAAGTGAGCGCCCCCGCACACAATGCACTTGGGAGTACACTTGTGTGGGTCCGGTGGGTTGATGAGTCCGCATTGTACGCAGCGAGACGGTGGCTGGGTAGTAGGACAGACGTCCTTGCGGTGGCCGGTGTGCCAGCACGTGGTGCAGGCTTCCGTTTTTCGCTTGAAAGGCTTGCAGCGGTAGGTAACAGCACGATATCGCACCCAAAACGGAACGGTCGTGCCTTCAAAGAGGATTTGTACGATGTTTGAAGAGTTCAGTCTCTTCGCGTCCAGAATACCTAGATCGGGATTATAGTGCATGAGGCTGTGCTGGATTTGCTCTGCCGTGTCTGAGCTGGGAATATTGAAGATTACTCCCAGTGCCGTGTTGGACGGCGCAGAAACGTGGGCTGCGACTGGGTATTGTTGCCCGTTGTGGTTGATGGCCGTGATGTCGGTGTATCGTGTGGCTCGTTCCTCGTGAGGGGTGCTGATGATTATGAAGTTGGCTCTAGCTTGAATGCGGACTTGATCCTCGTCATTGTGGGTGAGTCCTGCAGCTTGCATGATGATATCAGCAAGCGTAGCCGCGGTGATGGAGACGACGGCCAGTCCGCCTCGCGGGCGGAGGATAACTTTGATGACATTTTCCGGCAAGGGAGTGACGGGAGGCTTACTGTATTTGGGTTTGCGGCAGCGGTGTTGTTGCCCGGCGTTGCTGGGTGTCGTTGAGGCACGTGAACCGGCGGCAGGAGTGCGATTGTCTGCGGTCGGGGTCTTGCGTTGAAGGCGGCGGCGAAGTGTAAGCCACCCGGGTTATTGGAGTTCGGTTCGGTCGACGTCGATACCTTCGACGGCGTACTCCATTTCGGCGACGAAGGAAGCGCGAGGAGTTGCTTCAGTCTGCTGAGGGGTAGATGCCGGAAGGCATACGTGGTGGGGCGCGTCGAGGCGGCGGGGAGGCGGCCGCCCCGCCAAGCCTGATGGTGAGGCTTAGCAGTGGAACCGGCGTGGCGCAAATTGAAAACCGTATAAAATCCGCTGGGAACGTGCGATGGTCGCAACTGTGGTGTCAGCAGAGTCCTCGAAACGTTAGGAAGTTCGCACATCACATGTGAAGGAATAACTGGTAAAAGATCGCATGGAGAACGGCAAAAATATCGGAGCCGAGGTGAGCTCGGGGTATCTGCGGTGGCCCCCTGGCGGCGATCTCTAGGTTTGCTTGACTCATGCTTGACCGACTAGATCTACCGAAATCCAAAGCTTACTCTGGACGAGGCGCTCATCAAAGCGCGTCAGTACGAAGACGCTGAAAATGAGAAAAGGTGGCGTCAGGGGACAGGCTTCGCACCAGACACAGTGAACGTCGACATCGTTGCGAATAAGCAGTACCGAATTGTCGCCGCCCCAGCTTGCGAAACTGCCCGAAGTAACGTCGGTCGGTTCCCCGATTACCGCGTCGGCCCGAAGTCGGCATTCGATTTTTGCGACCACGCCCCTCATCCGCGATCTGAATGCCCAGCACGGTGGGTCACATGCAAGCACTGTCGCAAGAACGGACACTTCGCGGCGGTTTGCCGCTCAAATAGCACTAGGCGCCTAAGCCAAATCCAGATCTGCGCCGTGGATGCATCGCAAACAGAACGCCGGCACGTTGCTTTTCATGTCAACGGACGCCCCCTTCAATTCAAGTTGGGTACTGGAGCGGACGCTTCCGTCTTACCTACGAGCTTCGCGGGGTGCCCAGTAGACCTAGACAAACCCAGTAATGAACAGCTGATGGGCCGGGCCGCTGCCATCGAAAGTTGCTCGGGACGTTTCCTGCTACGCTGCCGTGGCGAGGGCGGTCGGTATGCAAAAAATTGTACGTCGTAGCACACATTGACTCTCATCTGCTGGGATACTCAGTGGTAGTGGACCTGTGATTCGTCCAGTTTGTTGACACCGTGAAAGACGCGGAGGCACCGAACAGGGCCCCAACATCAGACAAGGCCGCAGCTTCCCTGTTCTCAGGCCTTGGCGAGATGCCTGAAGAATACCACAATCGCATCAAGACTGGAGCGAATATATTTTCTCACAGCGTTCCTTGGCGCATCCCTATTCCCCTCGAAGGCGGAGTTAAAAAGGACTTACATGCGATGGAAAGGGACGGGGTCATTCGGCGGGTCACAGTGGCCACACCGTGGTCTGCTGGTATTGTGCTGGTACCCAAAGTGGATGGAGAATAATTTGTTTTGACCTCACGAAATTGCACCAAGTAGTTCTCCGGGAGAGACACCTTATGCCCACAGTAGACCAGGTACGTGGGCGTCTTGGTGATGCCGCAGTCTTCTCGAAGCTTGATGAAAAATTGCGGTTTCATCAAGTAAGGCTATCTGGACGCTGTCAGGAACTGACTACGTTCATAACACCGTTTGGATGCTACTGCTACCGTCGCCTGCCCTTCGGCATCACCTCCGCTCCCGAAGCATTTCAGCGCCAAATGTCTGGGATTCTGGAGGGTATGGAAGGATGTATGAACATGGTAGATGACATTGTAGTATTTTATTTGGCAGGGACCGTTCCGAGGGCAACAGCAGACTCCAAGCAGTCCTTCGCAAGTTAGAACAAGCGGGCATTACGTTAAATGCCTCGAAATGCTCCTTCGGGGTATCTTCCGTCAAGTTATTTGGTGTAGTGGTAAGTGCCAGTGGCATCTCGGCTGATTCCGGCAAGGTATCTCCTATTGTGAACATGAAGCCGCTGACAGATACGCAAGGCGTTGGTCGTTTCCTGGGCATGCTGAACCACATTGGAAGGTTTTTGCCGAAACTGTCTGCCGCCACTACACTGATCCGTCTCCTTTTGAACAAGAATGCGGTCTCGACCGGGAACCAAGCGCAAGCAACCTCTTTCGACCCGTTGAAGAGAATGGTGGCATATAATGGTGGCTTATAATACATGTCCAGGGACCGGGCCCTGGACATGTGTTCTTCGTGGAATCTGGATAGCCTAGCCACGGCTATTAAGAAGGAGAAGGAACACACGCTAAAGCTGTTTTTCGCGGCGAAAACCCACAAGCCGGGGGTACCCTTCCGTTCTATCGTTTCAGAGCGAGGGTCATGGCAGGTGGCTGTTTCGGCGTTTTTGCAGAAGCATTTAGAATCTTTGACCATCATTGATCCGTTTTCGGTGCGGAACTCTGAGGCGGTTGTGGAGTATCTGTCCTCTGTTGGTTGCTTGAACGTCTCGGGATTTAGTGTGGACGTTGAGGACCTGTTTTACTCCCTGCCTCACGATGTGCAGATGAGATGTACTAGAGATTGCATCACAAACGACAATGATGAGCTGGCCTTTGTGAATCGAAGTGGAATCCCCGTGGAGGCGTTTTTAGAGCTGCTCAGTTTCTACCTTCAGAGTACTGTCGTGGGGTTTGAAGATAAGGTATACGTACAAAAGTCGGGAGTGTGCATTGGGTCTAAGGTGGCTCCAGTCCTGAGCAACATTTTCCTGGGCAAGGTTGACTGTGATTTGCAGCTCGCTTTACAGGGTGTTGCCAATAAGGTGTTCCGCTATGTGGACGATTTTTTGGTTCTGGGCTGCAACGTACAAATGGAGGTCTTCCAATGTGCTGTTCTTGATGCCTTCAATGCGAAAGGTGAAGGTTTGAAGTTCACGACCGAGGTTCCAGTTGAAGGCACCTTGAAATTTCTTGACCTCGAGCTTCGTTTCTCACGGCCCCATACATGCTGGATGTACGCACCCCGTTTTAATAAGCCACTTTTGAACTTCGCCTCTTTTCATTCCAAGCTGGTTAAGAACGGGATAGCCCACACGTGTCTCAAATCCGCAGTCAGCAAGTCATGTTATCCTTTGGCGCAACAAAGCTTTATGGCACAAGTAGTTCAGCTGGAGAACGCAGGGTTTCCCCTCTCCATCCTCCAGGCAATCTGTCAGCGTCTTGTGAAACAGTTGAAAGGGTTCCCGCATCACATAACAGATACCGACCAGAGCAAAAAAGTGGCAGTCATTCCCTATGTACATGCGCTGTCGCATCGCCTCAAGAAGACAGCTGACAGATTGGGCGTCAAGGTGGTGTTCTCGGCCAGGAACAAGCTGGGCAGTTTATGCGCCATGGTGAGCAACAGGCTCGATTCCCGCGGTGATTCCCCCCCACGAGGTTGTTTGATAAAACACGGGCTCCAATTTGTTCGTTGCATGACCAATGTTGTGTACTGCATTCCCATGTCATGTGGCCGGGTGTACGTCGGCCAGACCGGCCGCTGTCTTAATGTACGCCTGAGGGAGCATCATTCCTCTTTGAAAGGAAAGCCCTACACACACCTGGCTGAGCACTGTTCAAAATGCGGTTTTCAGCCACGTTGTCAGCCACTCTTCACGGACACGGTAGTAGTTTTTAAGCACAGAGACCGTGCCACAAGGGAACTTGCAGAAGCCTTTCACATCCGGATTAAGGGTACCGATTGCATAAGTCACCCGTCTCTGAGTATTTTAGATAAAGAAGTGCAACTTCTCAAGGAGAGGGGGTAGAGGATGAGGGAAAGGAGAAGAGAAAAGGGATGGGGTTGGGGCGGTTCTCTTGTACGGCCGTACGCATGTGCGAAGGGCACACGTGCTGGGTTGTTCAGTCTGGGGGTGGTATATATGTGTTTCATTTTCATTAAAACTTTCAGTTGATAGTAAGCGCCTGTGTCGTTCCCTTTCTCGTCCCTGTAAAAAAATTTTGCGCTTAAGTTTCACTCATGGAATTTGCGAACCAACTAGCTCGCCTCTCCATTTTGCTTTATATAATGCTTGTATGGCCAGCTACAATCTGGAGCTACCGACCCTTGTGTCAACAGATGCCAGTTCGTTTTGGCTAGGAGCAGTTCTCTTGCAGGAGCAACAGACGGGAGAGCGACGGGCTTTCGCGTTCTCGTCAAGAGCACTGACTACCGCTGAGCAGTGGTACAGTCAGATTGAGAAGAAAGCGTTTGGTGTCTCTTGGGCCACCGAGAGGTTTGAGGCATTTCTGCGCGGACTCAGCTTTGTCATATAAACAGACCATCAGCCGCTTGTCAGGTTGATTGGTTCCGCCGATCTTGATCTCTTGCACCCTCGCATCCAGAGATTCAGCATGAGGCTCATGCGATATCAGTTCACCGTCATGTATGTTCCCGGGAAGTACCTGGCCACTGCAGACACCCTCTGTAGGGATCCTGAAGGCTCTTCTACATCCAAAGTGGACAGCACCAAATTTTTTGTGTCTCTAGTCGTGGAAGCCCTTCCTTCAACCCCGGCCGTACGTCTTGAAGACTTCAGGTCTCACCAAACTTCATACGGCGAGTGCTCAATGCTGAAAGCATACTGCATGAAAAAGTGGCCTCGACGAGACCGGCTGCCGCTCAACATGACGCGTTACTAGGAGCACCGGGGAGACTTCACCATATGCGAGGACCTGCTGTTCATGGGCAGACGTCTAGTTGTGCCCGCAGCACACGCAGAGACCTTGTGAACCTGCTGCACGATTGTCATCAAGGCGTCAATCGGTGCTTGGTCCTGGCTCGAGACTCTGTGCGGTGGCCCGGTCTCAACAGCCAGGTTAAAGCAGCCGTAGAGAACTGCCCAGCATCTGCTTCTGCACGCGTTCAACACTGTGAGCCCATGATCGCGACCGAGACACCATCAGCTCCGTAGGAGAGGGTGGACATCGACTTGTTTCATTTTGCTAATCAAGAGTTCCCTGTATAAAGGCATAGGGCATAAGGCATAATGTATAAAGGCACTCTGTATAAAGGCATTAGTGGGTATTAAACGAGGCTTTTTGTTGTTCGTGAACTGCGCGTTGTTTTGTCCTTTTCGCGGGCTTCACGTCCACATTCGGCCCCGCTAGCGGCGTCCGCACTACCCGGGCGCGTCTCTACACTGTACACCCAACACATTTTTACCACATTCACGGCACCATGTACAGTTCGGTCGTTTAGCACAGCGTTATGGAGTGATATGGCGAACTCTGCGATGGTAGCCTCATGCGCAATAAGCATATATCGCTGCTGCCGTAGTATGCTAGGCTGTTCCACAAGCATAGGGCCAGCCCAATTTTATTATTCACTTATGACACTTCCTGCTATAATCCAAATTTTTCTTGAAGACCAAGCACGGGGCGCCAACTGAAAACGGAGTAATCAGCTTTGCCGTACGCATGGATCGTTCAGCGTAAAGTTTATTACGCAACGCTGATTACTATGTATATATAGGCGCCACAAGACTGGTCTTGAAGAACAATTTCGAGTATTCTAAGCACTGTGATGAGCGGATAAAAAATCGGGAGTGGCACTCTGCGATGGAACAGTCTAGCAGACGGCGGCAGCAGTTTGCTTAAAGCGCATGCGGCTACTCTCGCCGAGTTTTTCGTAACACTCCATCACCAGGCACTAAACGACTGAACGGTCGACGCTCAGCGGATTTATTTAAAAAAAATTAGTGGGTGTACCCAATGGCAGAGTACGTAGAAAAATAGGGCGCTTACGGTTAAAAAAATAGATTCTTTAGTGTTTTATTAAAAGCACAGGAAACCGTTACGAACTGCCTAACGGCCTGCACTGGTGCCTGGAGTTTTGATTGTTCAGGTTCTTTGCGTCACAATGCTAGAAAATTTTCGTCCACAATTGGTTGCCAGAAATTTACAATGCCAATAAAGTCCTCTGTACCAATCCCGTTGGGGTTTATGCAGGCTCGCAAACCGTGAGTTGCTTTACGAAACCATACTTTTAGCAAAAAGAACTATTTGTGACTCGAAGTGTAGAGAATTATTTGAAACGTATATTTATGTACAGAACAACGTTCAGGGGCCACGCGGTAGCCACACTTGATTTTTCGAGCTCAGGTGGCTGGACACGGTTGGTGCTAGACCTGTGACCGACATCAGCCACTCTACTTTTCAGCTGCAGGTACCTGAAGTTTTAGAAGCGGTCTGGGAAACGTACGTTACCTAGCCAATTTTTGAACAACGAGTACAACAAAATAGGATAATGTTTGAGCCGGATAACAGCCATTCAATATTTGCGCCCGGCAAAACGAAAGAAAGCGGTCGCTTTGTGGTCCAATTCATACTGATCATCATTAGGATATCCGCTGCGTGTTCTTGGTGTTTCCTTCCACCCGTCGTCTTTGTTTGCTTTCGACAAAGCTATAGAATTCTGGACGATCCACACGTGCTTTATCCATTCTGGCGAAGGCCATCTCACAAAACCCACCTGGACCAATTCCATGGGATTCCAGATCTGCTTTCTTTGCGGAATTGCCATCATTGTAGTATGCTATAGCATCGTCACTCACTGTTTTTACCGTGTAAGCGCTGACAAGTGTTGTCTTGGGCAGCCGCACCAGAGGAGTTGGTTGAGTGATTCATTGGTCTTCTGGGTTTTTCCATCGAGACATTTCCTTAGAAGATCTGAACCTGACAACGCCTTGAACACTAGCTTGAGGACATCCATCACCGCCATGGGAATGCTGTGTTTGCGGGAGTAGGTCACGCTTCCCTTACAAGGATTTGATTATGACTACGCTTTGAGGGTGGTCCTCTTGGGCAGAGTCCTTACTGGGGCTTGGCATCTCTTGGTAATTTGTGAAAGTATATTGCCCACGCAGCTCATATCATGTTATGTAATCTGTCTACATTTTCCTGGATAGCCTTGTCATAGTAAACCTGAAGGGAGTCGATGTCCTTTTCTGAGAGGCATGATTTTCCTGAAGGTGGCAGACTATCGGGGAGCTTTTTCCGCTTCCAATTTTTTTGTTGTGTTGCTAAGCCTCGGGCCCATTCGCTAAGCTTCGTGCCCATTCTTGCCCATTTATGCTTTTCTATGGCCTTCTTGTAGTGCTGTCAGTCTCTGATGGAAATGTATGCCTTAGTGTCACCATCACAAATGTAACTTGTGTACATTTGATGGTGCGTTTCAACAGAGCGTCCAAAAGTTTTTACAGCTTTCCATTCCCCCAGATTGCTATTGTAGGTAACTTTAAATTCACTCATGCTGTCATCTGTGTGAAGGTTGCGAGCACACGTGTGGCAAAACTTGGATTATACTTCACAGTCCTGCACATTTCCTGTGTTATCCGTTATGGCTGCTATGACACCTTGTGGTGAAGAGTAACCACGCTTCATTCTTGTTCTATGTACCGTGACCGCAGTTTCCAGCTCTCTATTATAGTCGAAGGCCTCTTTCTTCTGTTCCTCGGCAGCTTTTGCCATACTATTTCTCACTGTGGTCGTGGATGCGCCAAGAAGCCTTGCGTTGTTCCACACAGACTTTGGTGGCGGTGGCGGTAGATTGAGCACAGCACACTTTGTGCGACCCGACGCCAACCCTTTTCGGCGAGTACGAAGGACGTACACGAACCCTTTATTCTCTACAAAGTTGTGTCTGGATGTCTCGGTCGCATTGAAAGCATCGCACTCGCTTCAGCTGACATTCAGCTGACTCTTCCAAAGTATTTTGATCTCTTGTTGCGCTTTTTACACACACCTACGTTTTGCGAAAAGCTACGGAGAAGAACGAGGTTGATCTGGCGGTAACAAGTGTTACTTGCGCTGGCTACGTCTAAAGATGCACCGCTATGCCTCTCACCTAGTTTCACGAAGCTTGCGCATCGTCGAGTAGGTTTCTTGCTGTCTTCCTTGGTGGCACAGCGATTACCTTAGAAACTTTTCTTTTTGGTGTGTTTGTTGAATGATCGTGCCGTCTACCGGTATCACAGTGCGTTTCAAACTACATATATAACAATTGACAATAAATAAACTTAAAACTACATATCGGAAAGTACATAATTGAAACTACACATTTGAAGCTACATATTTGAAAATACATAAACTACATATATTGAAAACACAGACGCAAGCAAAAAAAAGTAATTAATGCGGCGAACCGCGAAAAACAACCAAACATACGGTCCTCTGAACCAATTTCTGAAATGCGTCCGCCACTTTTATACACCTGGGGGCGCGGCACACATAGGTGTGGCATTTACACCGTTTTTAGCCGGCACTTTACGCCGCGTTTCCGCATCAGCGAGCAAGGAAGAAGAAGACGAGTGACATTAGAGGTAAAAGAAGAGGTAGACGACGTTCCAGCTCTGAGTATACAAGCAGCGCATCATTTTCTGGGCACAAGTTCCCCTTGTAAATAAACCTTTTCCAGTCCTCCTTCGTAACCATCGTTACAGAAGTGGTAGAGGTGCTTTGGAAATGATACCTATTCTTACGGACGAGCCTAGCACCCGTCGAGACATCCCGATCACGCCTGTTCACGAGCGGGCCAGTCGCCGCCTGCAAGGACTACCTGCGGAGTGCGTGCCGTTGCTCGGTAGGACACCCAAGATGACTCGACAGGATGTCAGCGCAACACCGACACCTCCAAATAAAGCGATTCTTCAGTACATCTTCCAGCAACCTCGCACACCTAAGCCTTTCTACGGGAAACCTTTTGAAGATGCGGAGGACTGGCTGGAACAGTTTGAGCGTACCACTAACTTCAACGGCTGGAATGAACAGCGTCACCTGCTCAACGTTTATTACTCCCTGGAGGAATCGGCCCGAACGTGGCAATAGTTCCGTCAGCGGCTACTTAAGACCTGCGATAGCGTCGACCGCAAAGGGGAGGCTGAGGCTGCACTACACGCGAGGATCCAACGTCCCAACGAGTCCGTCGCCATGTATGCAGAAGACACGGAGCGCTTGTTTTGACGCGGAGACTCATTCATGGCGGACGACAAGAAGGTGCGGCACCTAATGCGTGGTGTGAAGCAGGAGATTTCCGACGCGCTCGTGAGGAACCCTCCGCGCACGACCTCCGAGTTTATTGCGGAGGTGATCGTAATTAAACGGGTACTTCAGCTAAGGTCACGGCAGTACTACCTAGCTGATGCCGCCATCTCCACCGCAAAGTGTGTGACAGGGCTGGGGAACAACTTCGACGACCTTCGCAAACCGGTGAGAAAAATCGTGCGAGAAGAGCTCCAGGTGCTCCGTGCAAATGAAGCTTCACCGACGGCAGTGTCCATCGCCGAGATCATAAAAGAAGGAGTGAAGCAAGCGGTGCGGATTCCGGAGCCAACGGAGGAAACGCTGCCTGAAGAACCGCGGTGTTCGTACACAGCCACCGTACGGCAACCCTATTACGGCGATTTACCGACCCCCACCAGCATTGCGCCCAAGCCGCTATTCAACCCAAGGCCTCGTAGCAACCTGCCGTACCCGCGTGAAATGCCCCCACGCAAAAGTGACCTCTGGCGCACTCCCGACCACAGGCCACTTTGTTTCCAATGCGGAGAAGGACATGTCTTCCGCCCATGTTCCTACCATGGTGCCGGGTTGCGAGGATTCGTGCCGAACGCGCCGCGTCCGAGAAATGGATAGCGCCCGCCGGAGATTGAAAACTACCTTGCCGAACGCCATGAAGCCTTCACGCTACAACGCCCTGAGTCCCGTTCGCCATCCCCTAAGCAACGCCGATCCGTGAGCCCACGCTTTGCCCCGAATTCCACCGACCGTTCATCGCGCAGCCCTGGAACACGGGGAAAGTGAGGTCAGCAACCCCGGGAGGTGAGTCCGCTGGCGGTGACATCAATCAAGATCCTCCATTCCGACGGCGACGGCGACAACTGCGATATTCGGCTGGCCAAACGCATAACGGGAGCTGCGCCACTGAACATGTGTCATGCGACGTAGTTGTAGAAATTGACGGGTGCGAGATGGCTGCTTTGGCCGACACTGGTGCGGACCATTCCATTAGGAGCCATACGTTTGGCATAGAACTGAATAAAATGCTCACTCCCTGGACTGGCTCAGGTCCGTACTGCGGGAGGCCATTTATTACCCCTGTGGGTAGGTGCACGGCGCGAATCACGATCCATGAATACACATACGTCGGCACCTTAATCGTGCTCCCCCGTTGCTCAAGAAGTTTAATTCTTGGTATGGACTACCTTCAAGGGAACGGCGGGGTTAGTGACTTGGATAAATTAACGATCAGCTTCTCCACTAAACAAGCCATCAGAGGTGGCATCGAAGACCGATGCGACATGGCTTTACGCATCGCTGACGACAGTGTCACGCTTCCCCCTCGCGCCAGCGTGCTCGTCAAGGTAAAGAATGACGCTATCCATGACTGTGAAGGAATAGCCGAAGGAAATATGAGGTTACTCCTGGATAAGGGCATCTGCATAGCTAGGGGACTTGTCCAACTGAAAAATGGGGGCACGTCAGTCTTGCTCACTTATTTCTGTAATGAGCGTCGACATTTCGCGAACAACACCACTATCACGTTGATCGAAGAGGCCGCCGACGTCACGCACCTAGCTACACTGCCAACGGCGCCACCGGATTCAGTGACAGCTGACGTCATGCTACCGGTCGAAATTAACCCAAACCTCGCAGTCACTCATACGATGCTTTGATGATTCTAGTGCTCTATTTTTCTGATTGCTTCGCCAGGACGTCTTAGGTTGGCCAGACACGCGTGGCGAAACACCGCATCAGAACGGACGAATAAGCCCGGCCTGTTCATCAGCATACATACGGGGTGTCCCCGAAGGAACCTGAAGCAATTCAAAGACAATGAAGGAGATGCTGAATGATGATGATGGTATTCAGGCGTCTAACAGTGCATCGGCCTCAACCGTCATGGTCGTCCGGAAAAAGGACAACACGCTCCGTTTCTGTGTCAATTACTGCAGATTGAACAGCGTGACAAAACGCGACGTCTATCCACTCCCAAGAATTGATAACACATTGGACCGCCTGCGCGGCGCCAAATTTTTCTCTTTCTTGTACCTGAAATCTGGATATTGGCAAATTGAATTTGTTGAACGGGACCGTGAGAAGACGGCATTCGTGACACCGGACGGCCTCTGTGAATTCAAGGTGCTTCCTTTCGCCCTATGCTCTGCGCCGGCTACGTTACAGCACGTGATGGATACCGTTCTCGCTGGGCTAAAATGGCAGACATGTCTGGTATACCTCGACGACGTCGTTGTCTTCTCTAGCTCATTTGAAGAACACCTGTAACGGCTTAGACGTGTTCTAGAGGCCATCCGCTCTGCAGTTTAACCATTAATCCTGAGAAGTGTCACTTGGGCTTCGAGGAGCCTAAATTTCTTGGCCATGTTGTAAGTGCGGCCGGCGTTTGGCCGGACCCCGAGAAGGCGACTGCCGTCGCTTCTTTTCCTCCACCTACCAATAAGAAGGCCATGCGACCCTTCTTGGGACTTTGTGCCTACTACAGGCGCTTTGTGGAAGGCTTCTCAAGAATTGCGGAACCCCTCACGCGACTTACAAAAGATGACGTCCCATTTATCTGGAGGAAAAACAAGCAGGAGGCATTTAACACGCTGCGTAGCCGCCTTCAAACTGCGCCAGTTTTAGCCCACTTCGATGATGCCGCCGATACAGAAATTCGTATAGATGCCAGCAATGTGGGAATCGGTGCTATACTTGTCCAGTGGCAAGCTGGAGTAAAAACATTATAGCTTATGCGAGTCGCGCCCTTTCCAAAGCGGAAGCAAATTATTCGGCGAGCGAGAAGGAATACCTGTCCGTCCTTTGGGCAATTAGCAAATATTGTCCATATTTGTACGGAAGGCCATTCAAAGCAGTGAGTGACCACCGTGCCCTCTGGTGGCTCGCGAGCTTGAAGGACCCATCCCGGCGACTAGCTCGTTGGAGTTTAAGGCTGCAAGAGTGGGACGTCATGGTCGTATACAAGTCCTGAAGCAAGCGATGCTGACTGTTAGTCACGGGCACCAGCTTCCGTGGGGTTGTCCGAAGGGGACGAGGGCTTTTCCTTCATCGGGATCATGCACAACACGGATACGGCTGACAGGCCAGCTGGCCGACGCGGAGCTGCGATGGCTCATCGAATACCTGCGAGATGCCACCGCTGTGCCGCCCCGCGCTTTCCGTAGGCTTATAGCTTCGTACTGTCTTCGTGACAACGTGCTCTGTAAGCGGAGTTACGACGGCAGTCACGAGAAATTTCTGCTCGTCACTTAGGCGTCACACGCACGTTTGCCCGCATTCGCAAGAAATACCACTGGCCAAAACTGCTGGAATCAGTCAAACAGTACGTAAGAACAAGCCGTGATTGCCAGCGGCGGAAGTCACCTCCGGCAAAACAAGCCGGCCTAATCTAGTCGCTGGACCCCCCCCCCACGCGCCGTTTTGGCAAATCGGAATGGACATACTTTGCCACTGCCCGACGTCAGCCTCGGGGAATAAGTGTATAATCGTGGCCACGGCCTACTTAACGCGCTAAGCCGAGACAAATGCCCTTCCCCGTGGAACCGCTGCAGAGGTCGCTAATATTTTCCTGAGACAACATCGCCCTCCGACATGGCGCGCCTGCCATCGTATTGACCGACAGAGGCACCTCTTTGACAGACGACTTCCTGCAAGAAATCTTACGCCTAACGCACACTACTCACCGCAAGACGACCGCCTATCACTCCCAAACAAATGGCCTTACAGAGCTTCTTAACCGAACCTAAGCTGACAAGTTGTCTATGTATGTGGACCTGACTCACAAGACATGGCATGAAATTCTCCCGTATGCGACATTCGCTTATAATACAGCTGTGCAGGAAACGACGCGATTTACGCTGTTTGAGCTTGTGTTTGGCCGCACCGTCATGACAACCCTCGACGCAATGCTCCCTGTGGACAACGGCGTGATTACCGGCACCGAAATGGACGAAATCAACCAGAGAGCAGAAGAGGCGTGTCAGCTCGCTAGATTCCGCATTCGCAAGCAACAGAAAGGGACGCTCGACAATACAACTTGCGACAACGACTCGTAAAATAGCGACCCGGCGATCTCTGTTGGGTATGGATGTCTATTCGCCGCCACGGGCTTTCAGAGAAGCCACTTCGGCGCTACTTCGGTCCCTATAAAGTTCTCCGCAGTGTGTCAGACGTCAACTACGAGGTTCTACCAGAAAGCCAGGCACCCATTTCCCCACGACGGCGGCCATATGCTCAAGTCGTCCATGTCGTGTGCCTTAAACCGTACCACGCCCGGACATTTCACACTACCAGTTGAACTTCTGTGCATGCACTTCCCCTTGTTCCCGTCCCCGTCTAGCGAACCGGCGCTTCCTACCCCGTCTGTCTGTTCGGTGAACTTCTTTTCTTCCCTCGTGCCCTGCGTGCTAACGGCATCGGTTCGATGCCTACCGGGAGGGAGAGTAATGAAACATGTTTGAATATTGCGCCTTGACTGGACACTGACGTCACTCATCAGCGAACAAGGAAGAAGACGAGTGGAACTAGAGGTAAACGAAGAGGTAGACGACGTTCCAGCTCTGAGTCTACGAGCACCGCATCATTTTCTGGGCACAAGTTCGCTTTGCAAATAAACCTTTTCCAGTCCTCCTTCGTAACCGTCGTTACAATATGGAAGATGTGCTTGTGCTACCTGGATGACATTGTTATTTTCTTGTCGTTTTCTTGAACATCTCCGACGTGTTAACGAAGTTGTGACTAATCGGCCAATGTGACAAAACCGGCCTGGCTTTGAACACCAAGAGGGGCCACTTCGCCCGGAAATCCATCGAAGTTCTCAGTCACATCGTAATCAAAGATGGTAAACGCCCCGTCAGAGACAAAATTTCTGCGGTGGCTAATTTAGCTCGACCTCAATAGCAAACATTCCTTCGCAGTTTCCTTGGTCTGGCATCATCTTTCAGCCGTTTCGTTCTCAATTCTAACACTCTGGACTGGCCCCTCAATCAGCTGCTGCATTCTGGGAACCCCTTTGTCTGGAGTGAGGACTGAGACAAGCCTTTTCGAAACCTAAAGCAAGCACCTACTTCCGGGCCTGTATTTGGCCATTACGATGACACGCCACCAATCCTTCTTCGTACTGATGGCAGCGGCATGTTATTGGCGCCGTTTTGCTCCAACGCGATGCTCACTGGCGTGAACTACCGCTTGCATACGTAAACCGTTCTCCAATGTCCGCCGAAAAGAATTACAGCATTACAGACCAAGAGTGTCTGACTGTTGTGTAGTCTCTGCAAGAGATCCGACCGTACAATTACGTCCGACAGTTCACATTCGTTACAGATCACCATGCCCTGTGTTGGCTGTCTTCTTTGAAAAACCTGCTGGGACGACTTTCGCGCTGGATTCTGTGCTTGCAAGAATATGACTTCACGGTGATGTATAAGTCTGGTCGCAACCATCTCGATGGTGTCCGCGGGTCAGGTTTCCGGATGTCCTTGCCCGACATTCCAAGGTGCCACCTTCTTTCATTAAACTTATGAATATTTCCTTCAGCAATACCCCCACCTTGGTTGCCCGTCAACGCGCAGACAGTGATTGTTGGACAAAAATCGATAGGCTCACAGGCTCGACACGACCACCGAATAGCAACCTACGTCGTAAGGTGCCCCATTTCCAGCTTCTGGAAGGCGCACTCATTCGCATCACCCACCCCACCTATGGAGGTATAGGGGTTTCGGTTGTGCCCCGTTAGCTCTGTTCACGAATTTTTTTAAGCCTTGCACGATGACCCGACTGCAGGCCACCTCGGATTCCAGAAGACCTATGACCATGCCCGCGGACGCTTGTTTTGGCCAAGGCTTTTTACAAGTTTCGCCAAATACGTCGCCTCATGTCCGCCTTGTCAGCACTGGATACGCACTATCTCACACCCATTTCGTCTACTCGAGCCACTTCTATCTCCAGCCAGCCAGTTAAAGTGTTCGGTAGGGACCTTTACAGTCCCTTGAATACGAGAGGGGCCGGTCGTCACTCGATAGTTACTGCCGTGGATCAACTGACTCGCTACGCCGAAACCGCTCCACTTCCGTCATCACTTACTTAGGCTTAAACAGCATCTTGCTATGTCATTGAGCGCCCCTCGTTTTGCTAAGCGATCGAGGCACGACATTTCTGTTCAAAATTTTCCTGACTTGCGTCGAGCTTCTAACACCTGTCTCAAGATGACGTCTAGCTATCATCCAGAAACCAACTGCCTTACAGAATGCTTCCATCGCACTCTTTCTGATATGATCTCTAAGTGTAAAAAACCTGATCATCGCAACTGGGACACCTTCTTACCTCCGGATGCTTACAATGCCGCAATTAAGAGCACAACAGGATACTTCCCGTATTCCCCGCACAGGGCACCTTGAGCTATCTTGGTAACTGTAATGGCGACACCGCACGCTCCCAGCCCCCCTACTTAAGATTGGAAACCTCAAACCGCGGCCGTCGGAGCCCAGGTAAAGCTCCGATGGATGGCCTTCCTGTCTGTTTACCATGCAAGGAGCTCCAGAACGTCTTCAGCTTGAGGGGGTTGAGGCACCAATCTCTTCAAATCTTTATAGCACAGAACATTGCGAGAGGAATAAGAGCTTCACGGAAGCAGCGCAAACGAAACATAAAGGGCACAGAAGATACAATCACCAAAGCACGTAAACAAAACACTTGAATGTCCGGAGGCTTACGTCACGACGGGACGGATGGCTTACCGCTTGCTGCCGTGCGGGCTCTTCGAAGGTGGCTTCTGGTGGCGTGTCTCTCCTGGCGACGACACTTCCGGCAGGCGACTCCCCCCGGTAACAAGCACCACTGCGCTTATCGAGCCTGCACCAAACGTGCCACACCCCCCTCCGTGGCATAGTCTTTCCGCCGTGCGTTCGCAGAGGTGGCGCGCGGTATTTTAAGTGCAGCGACGCGATCGCTCAGAGGGGAGAATCCCTTAACCTCCCTCACCTAATAGGATAAAAAAGCAAACAAAATGTTCTTGACCCGCTGCCACGCGCACACACCCGCGCACAAAACGTCTCTGTATGGCCCATGGATTCAGTCCCGAGGTCCCGCAAGTCGATCTCCTGAGCGCACTTCACGCCTTCGTGCTGACGTGGGCTATGGGGAAGGAGTTACACTCGCAGGCTTCGGCGCCTTGGCTGGTGACAGGTAACAAGGAAGTGGTGGCGTTCCGGGAGGCACGCGCGACGACGGAGTTGGGCGCCGAAATGCGGCGACGTGATGTGCAACGTAGCGCTAGGACACGTTGCGGTTGCAGATGGCCAGTCCCAGTAGCGCCGAAATCAGGCCGCGGGCCTGCCTTGCTCGCGCTACTCGTGGGGTGGGGGGGGTCTGTGGTGCTGCGGGGCTGGTCCGAGGCTTCAGCACGTGGTCTGCGGCATGCTCTGTGAAAACAATGTTCCGTTGACCGCGACATTGGGGAACTCTAAAGCTAGAAATGTGATGGGACACAGAAATTCTGACGCATCGTTCAAGACAGACTGAACTGTCTGAGCTCAAATCTTAAGAACCTAAATTAATGGTGGGTAGCTCGTTTCGGGCGGTGCGCTTCGATTTGGCCTTAACAGTTCCCCGCAACTCGTCATTGGAACGGAGTACTGTGGCATAAAAGAGACTGTTCTGAATTAAGGGATCGATTGGAGCCGTTGACGAGGAGATTATACCAACCTGGTTCTAGTGTCCTACACTTTGCAAACCTTGTTTTGTCAGCTGCGGAACCTCGACGGCATCCCTTTGGTTAACAAGCACCTGGGGTGGCTTGGAAGCCTTATCGGCAGGCAGGTTGTTCCTCACCTGGAAAAGAGCTTTCAGGGTGCGTGAAAAGTCACCATCCGTGCCGTGCTCGACCCGTACGCTATGTAATGCAGTCGCATTATTCCGTACGGTTTTAACTTTTAAGGTTCACACCAAAGGTGGACTCACCAGTATTTCGTCCGTGTTAGCGTAGGGACGGGTGGCTTTCAGCTCCGTAGCCCACGCATGCCAAGGCTAGTTCGCGTTGGCAGAGACAGGGTGGCCTCCATCTACGTAGCTCGCGTTGGCAGAAACCGGGTGCCCTTCATCACCATGACCATGGGTTGAATCAGGGTGTCCGGGGCAGTGGTTTAGTGAGGATAATGCGGCTCGGGTTTCGGCTGACCGGAAAAGCCGGTGGGGCTGTCGCATGGGAGCGCTTGCCCCGACCGCTGCTGAGCATCATCCGCAGCCTCGTCCGCTGCAGGCCGAGAAGCGGTCTCATCTCGATGATGGTCGCCACCGGCAGCTGCAGGGCTCGTCTCGCCCTCGTCACTGCTTGTTCCTGACGGCATCTGCGATTTGCTGAAAAGCTGTGCCTGGCAACTTCGCAATAGGATTCCGTGCTCGCGGAAGTCAGCAGGCGTGGCTAGCTCAGTCGGTAGAGGATGAGACTCTTAATCTCACGGTCCTGGGTTCGTGCCACAAGTTGGGTACCACTAAAGGTAATTCTACCATTACCGAGGGGGTTCAGGCAACAGCCTCGTCAAAAGAATAAAGCAGAGAACATTGCGAGAGGAATAAGGGCTTTATTGAAGCAGTGGAAACTAAATATACAAGGCACAGAAGATAAATCACCAAAGCACGTAACCAAAGCACTTCAATGTCCGGAGGCTTACGGCACGACAGGACGTTCGGCTGAACGCTTGCTGCCGTGTGGGCTCCTTCAAGGTGGCTGCTGGTGGCTGGTCTCTCCTGGCGGGCGGCACTCCCGGCCGGTGACTCCCCCGCTAACAAGCACCGCTGCGCTTATCTTGCGCGCCCCCAACGTGCCACGCCACCACCGTGTCACCACCGTGCGTTCACACATGGCAGGAGAGTTGACGCACGGTAATTCGAATGCAGCGATGCGTCGGCTGAAAGGGGAGAATCCCTACAAGCTATAAGGGTAAGGCTGACGAACATACTACTCCCATCTTCCTGCTTTTATATTATGCTATAATGTATTTTCCAAACCCCTCTCCACCCACAACATTACAGGTGCCTTAAAAGAGGCCGTAACGAAGTATATTTTCCCTCGTTGCAATCTTTACCATTTTCTGAACTGGATCATTACTTTCTATTTGTTATCATAAAATCCCTGAGTCCTTCCAATCCTCTAGCATCTGTCAGTCTTCTTGATTACAAAATATCCTGAAGTCATAATAGGAAAATTGTATAAAGCCAAAAAAAACAAACGTCTGGTGAACTCGTCATCGAAATAAATGCGAAGCCACCGTCAACAAAGCTTCAAGCTCATTATAAACGGACTGATCTAGACATCAGAGTCACTCACCATGGGAGCCTCAACAGCTCACAGGGTGTAATATCCGAGCCAGATCTCATGAACGAAACGGATGCGAATCTCCTTGAAGGCTTTAAGAATCAGGGCACCACTACCGTGAGATGCATCACCATCCGCAGAGACAGACGAGAAAATTCCCAATAAGTACATCATCTTGACTTTTGATCGCGCAGTACTTCCACAGCGTATGAATGCCGGTATTACCGTGTGCCCAATAACTCAACACATTCCCGACTGCAACGCTGTTTTAAGTGCCAGAAGTTCGGGCATGGTACGAACTCTTGCCCTGGCCGAACGACCTGTGAAAATGCGCGGCGTTGATCATCCGAGCGACAACTACGCATCCGACACCCTCCATTGTCTGAACTGTGGGTGCCGCATGTGGTGTTCTCCCGCAAATGTGAAAAACTTCAACTTTCAAAAAAGATCATAAACATCAAGGTCACTAGAACATAACCTTCCCACAGGCGAGAGAAAGGTATGCCTCTTTCCCTCTTATGAGGCAATCCGAAGCAGCTCGCCGGGGTCGGAGCGGCGTCTGGTTTCCACGAGGACACAATTGAGCGAGTGAGACCTCGTCCCTCTTTCATTTCCCCCCCGTGTTGCTTCAGGCAGCCCAATCCGTAACCATGGCGCTTGTTGAGGCAGCAGCTGTTTTGGTGTCTACCACCTCTGTCGGGACCACTGCAGCTCCTGCCACTGCGTCCAGTTCCTCCAGTGCGCTGGAGAGTGCCGGAGGGATAGACACCAGAGTCCTCGCATCGGCTCCCAACGCCGCCGCACCGCCCGTGCCACCTCTGCCGCCCCCGACATCCTCGGCGGTGGCGGCTCAAGCAAAGGGTCCCTGAACGCAGGCCACGTCCGGGGGGCCGGTCCGTCGGGCACATTTTTGACATCTGACGAGGAGATAGATGTCTGGCCGTTCTTGCCTGCAACGCAGCACATAGAGCGGCTATACCTTTAAAGAGGCCCTAGAAGCCCAATCTCAGAGTAACAGCCCCAAAAGACGACACATGAACACAACACACACACTCCAGTGATTCTTATGTGTAAATAGTGAGAACAGGAAACATCCACCAATGAAACTGCAGATGCCAACTTAAAATCTTGACGATGTGTATGCGATGCTTCACGCCAGTCAGCCAAGTATCATGTGTATCCAAAAAACTCACCTCCAATTCAAACAAACAAATTTCCTAAATATGTATACGGAATTCAGAAAGGACAGGGTCGGGTGCACCCACTGTTCGAGCGGTGGGGCCATTGTCACCCAGAAATCATTGGCATGCCACCCTCTCTCTGTAAACACTGTCCTTCAGGCTGTAGCCATGAGTAGAATAACATTAATTAGGTTCAAAGCGATATGTTTCATTTACATTTCTCCTGATTCTGCAATTCTGAGCACCGATTTCAAGGCACTGGTTGACGAGCTGCCCTATTCATACATCTTCACGTGCGACCCTAATGCGAACTATTATATCTGGGGCTCCTCATGAACGAATGCACGAAATTGCCTTATAGAGAAGTTTCCTACATCCTCTGGAAATGCCTCTTCAACAAAAAAACCACCTACATACCTTAACGTAGGGCACAATTCATACTCACACCGTCTTTGGGCTGTTGGAACCTCAGTTCTTTTTCGATGTCTCGAGTGTTGTGTGGCCACGGACCCATATGGTCGGGACCATTTCCGCACTTCATTACCATATATAGGTACTGACTCAAGCAGTCAATCTTCCCATAAAAGGCTAATGAGTCAATAGTAAACTGGAGCACATTCGTAAAAACAGCTCAAATACACCACACATTCATAAAACACCTACACGTGGAGGAAGCCACCCAAATCATCACGGCGCATATCCTCGACGCTAGCCAAAAGTCCATTCCCCAGGCCTACAGTGCATCTTGCCACCCAAGGAGGCCCTGGTGGAATGATGACTGTAGGCGAGTGCGAGAGGCTTAGAACAAGGCACGGGGTTTCTTCGCCGGTACGTCACGTCGGATAAGGGCCTCTCGTTTAAACAGACAAAGGCCTTTGGAAAGCGTGTGCGTCGTGAGATGAAAAGGCAGAGTTGGCGCACCTTGCCTACATTCATCAATTTATACACAGACACACACAAGGTGTAGACACAAATATGGAACAGGGAATCACTCAAAGACCGGGCAAACACACTTGCACAACACTTCCAACACGTTTCTAGCTCTGCGCACGACACAAACACTTTCATGAAACATAATAATGCTTGTGAAAATAAGTCCCTACATGACAATACCATGTGAAATACTGGTTACAATTCTTAAGTTACACTGTATGAGTTAAGGGCTGCCCTGAGCACATGAACACATTCATGGTGACGGTGAGCAGCGACACCGCGGACCCCGAGCTCCCAACATAAGCCGTGTCCAACCGTGGCGATGTGTTTAAAGGTGAAGGGTAGAAGCCGTAAACGGTGGCCGTCGGAGCCTTGGTCAAGCTCCGGCCGATGGGCTCCCTGCCTGTCTACCAGGCAGGGAGCTCCGGGACCTCTTTGACTACCAGGGTAAGGTCAAAGGAGAAAGTACCCCCGTCTCCCTGCTTTTATACTATGCTTTATGGTATTGTCTAAAACCCCCCCCCAACCGTGATCGGTCCCTGAAAAGGGGCCGCACCGAAGTATCCTTTCCTCCGTTGCCGTCGTTAACCTTTCCTGAACCGGACCATTTTTCTCGATTTCTTGTGATGGAATCCCTCAATCCAACCCACCCTCTTGCATCTCAGTCAGTCTTCTTGATCGCCAAGTATCTTGAAGCCATAGTAGGAAAAACGTATAAGTGCAAAAAACAAAGGTCTGGTGAACTCCTCATCGAAATAAATGACAAGCAGCAGTCCATGAAGCTTCTAGCTCAGACTAGACTGGCTGATCTAGACATCAGGGTCACACCCCATCGGAGCCTCAACAGCTCCCAGGGTGTGATATCCGAGACAGATCTTTTGAACGAAACGGATGCGGATCTCCTTGCCGGCTTGAAGGATCAGGGCGTCACTGCCGTGAGACGCATCACTATCCGCAGAGACGACAAGGAGATTCCCACCAAGCACATTATCTTGACTTTCGACCGCGCAGTTCTTCCACAACACATCAATGCAGGTTTTATCCGTTGCTCCATCCGTCCGTACATCCCGAATCCGCGGCGCTGTTTTAAGTGCCAGCGGTTCGGGCACGGTACAACCTCTTGTCGTGGCCGAACGACGTGTGCGAAATGCGCGGCGCACGATCATCCGACTGACAACTGTCCATCCGAAACCCTCACTTGTGTGAACTGCGGCGGTCCGCATGCAGCGTACTCCCGCAAGTGCGAAAAATTTCAATTGGAAAAAAAGATAATTAACATCAAGGTCACGGAGAACATCACCTTCCCAGAGGCGCGAAAGAGGTTCGCCTCTTTCCCTCTGGGGAGGTACGCCGACGCGGCTCGCCGGGGGGCGGAGCGGCGTCTGGTTTCCACAGGGACCCAGTTCAGCGAGTCTGACCTGGTCCCTCCCCCGCCCCCCCCTGGGTTGCCTCAGGCAGCCCAACCCGCCACCACGCCGCTTGCTGAGGCAGCAGCGGTTGTGGTGCAAACGTCTTCCGTCGGGACCGGTGCCGCTCCCGCCTCTGTCTCCCCGTCCTCCAGTGCGTTGGAGGGTACCGAGGTGATGGACACCACGGGCCCTGCACCGGTTCCCACCGCCACCGCACCGCCCGTGCCACCTCTGGCGCTCCGGACGCCCTCGGCGGTGGTGGCTCAAACGAAGGGCTCCCGAGGGGGGGCCAAGTCCGGGGGGCCCGGTCCGCCGGGCACCCCTCGGACATCCGACGACGATATGGATGTCGGGCCGTTCCTGCCTGCAACGCAGCGCAAGGAACGCGTCCCGACGCCAAAGCCTCCCGACAAGCCTAAAAAGGCGAGAGTCACAGCCCCGAAAGACGACACATAAACAAACACACACACTCCAGTAGCTCTCACACTAAATAATGGGAAGAGAAAACATAATTCAATGGAACTGTAGAGGCCTTCTTAAAAATCTTGACGATGTATACGAAATACTGCATGCTAATCAGCCAAGTGTTATGTGTGTTCAGGAAACACATTTGAATTCCAAGCACACAAATTTCTTGAATAGTTACATGGTCTTCAGAAAGGACAGGGATGGCTGCACACACTCCTCTGGCGGTGTGGCCATAATCGTCCGGAAATCCTTAGCATGCCACCCTGTCACTTTAAACACTATCCTTGAGGCTGTAGCAATACGCTTAATAATATTTAATAGGTTGATAACGGTATGCTCCATATACATTCCTCCTGATGTTACACTTTCGAGCTCTGACGTTGAGGCGCTGGTTGACCAGCTGCCCGAACCGTACATTCTAACAGGCGACCTTAATGCTCACAATTCTCTTTGGGGCTCTTCTCGTACGGATGCCCGGGGTCGCCTGATAGAGAGGTTTCTTACATCCTCTGGAGCATGCCTTTTCAACAATAAACAACCTACATATCATAACATAGGACACAACACATACTCATGTCTTGACTTGGCTATTGGCTCCGCAGTTCTCTTTCCTCTTCTCGAGTGGGGTTTGGGAACTGACCCATATGGCAGTGACCACTTCCCCACCTCACTTACATACATAGGTAAAGGCCCATGCAGTCCATCTTCCCATAATCGGTTCAATGAAACACGAGCTAACTGGAATACATTTACAGAGACATCCAAACTACACCACACATCCATAGGACACCTACACGTTGAAGAATCTACCCAACTCCTCACGGCGCACATCCTCGACGCCGCCGAAAAGTCAATTCCCCACGCCTCTGGTGCCCCGCGCAACCAGCGGAGGCCGTGGTGGAATGAGGACTGTAGGCGGGCGCGAGAGGCCCAGAACAAGGCGTGGGGTGTCCTTCGTCGGTACCCCACGTCGGGAAACCTCCTCTTGTTCAAACGGGCCAAGGCGTTAGGAAAACGTGTGCGCCGTGGGGCAAAACGAGAGAGTTGGCGTACATTCATAACATCAATAAACTCCTACACAGACACAAGGAAAGTATGGACACGAATACGTAAACTCAAGGGACAACAAACACACAGCCTGCCTCTGGTCAGCACTACAGGGGACACACTCGAAGACCAGGCTGACACACTCGCACAACACTTCCAACACGTGTCCAGTTCAGCACACTACACAAACACTTTCCTGAAACATAAAGCCTGTTGTGAAAAGAAGTCCCTACGCGACAGCAACAAATCACAGACTTCTTACAGCTCCCTGTTTTCACTACATGAGCTGAGGGCTGCTCTAAGCACGTGTAAACCCTCAGCTCCAGGCCCAGACAACATCACATACACAATGATACAACACCTGCACGCAGACACTCTTCTAACACTCTTACACCTATATAACAAGATTTGGCTTTCGGGGCACATTCCAAACTCTTGGAAGGAGGCTATAGTTGTAGCTTTCCTGAAGGAGGGAAAGGACCCGTCGTCCCCCTCAAGCTACCGTCCTATAGCCCTGACGAGCTGCCTGTGCAAGCTCTTCGAGAAGATGGTAAATCGCAGGCTCGTGTACTTCCTCGAGTACAACGGTCTTCTCGAGAGCTGCCAGGCAGGCTTTAGGGTGGGGCGATCGACGAACGATCAGCTGGTAGCTCTTGACTCGTACATCAAGGATGCCTTCGCGCATAAGCAGTATTGTTTAACTGTCTTCTTCGACCTTGAAAAGGCATACGACACCGCTTGGCGTTATGGGATCCTTAGGGACCTCAAGTCATTCGGTGTATCGGGTAACATGTTAAACACTCTTGTTAGTTACTTGTCAGACAGAACGTTTCGAGTAAGAGTTGGTTGTGCACTCTCAAACGTTTACGTGCAAGAAAATGGCGTGCCACAGGGTGGCGTGTTGAGCTGCACTCTCTTCATAGTAAAAATGAACTCTCTTGGTAAGGCACTGCCACCTACAATCTCTTATTCCATGTATGTAGATGACGTGCAGATATCCTATAAATCATGCAATATGTCAATCTGCGAACGTCAAGTCCAGCTTGGTGTAAAGAAACTTGCCGGCTGGGCAGACAAGAATGGTTTTAAATTAAATCCTGTAAAAAGCTCCTGCGTTGTGTTCTCCAGGAAGCGCGGGGTCCATACGGACCCAGACATTACTCTTAATGGCGTGTCGCTTCCTGTGAACAAGGAGCACAAGTTCTTAGGTGTTGTGTTTGACCAGAAACTCACATTCATTCCACACATCAAGGAACTTAAACATAAATGTCTGAAAACAATGAATATACTTAAGGTTCTCTCCCATCAATCTTATGGTTCTGACAAAGAACTCCTACTACGGCTCTATACTGCTTTGGTTGGGTCTCGTTTAGACTATGGCAGTGTGGTATATGGGTCGGCGACTAAAACAGCGTTGCGAATGCTTGACCCAGTGCTACACTTGGGGCTCCGTCTCGCCTCGGGTGCTTTTCGCACTAGCCCTGTCGAGAGTCTGTATGTCGAGTGTGATAAGTGGAGCCTTGAGAACCAACGAACGTACATGGACTTGCTATATGCTTTTAAAATTTCATCACTGAATAATCACCCTTTTTATCCTGTCTTTAACGATACATCAACATCTCTGCTCTTTGCAAATCGCCCATCCGTTCCTCTGCCCTTTTCACTGAGAGTGAGAGAGCGAGCCTCGGATCTCAGTGCTTCGTTTTTAGATGTGTACAGGTCATCCTTTTCTAACAGTTTACCGCCTTGGCAAGTTCGCCCTGTGTCGTGTGACCTCTCTTTTATGAGACTTGACAAAAATCGTGTACCACGAGCTGCAATACTGCAGCACTTTCTGTCTTTGCAGTTTAAATACACATGTGCAGAATTTTATAGTGACGCTTCTAAAACCTCCAGTATGGTGTCGTGCGCTGCTCACGGTCCTAATTTCAATGCCGCCAGAACCATGAGCGTGCACACATCAATTTTTTCAGCGGAAGCGTATGGAATTTTACTGATTGTACGACACATCCTTGAAAATCACATTCCCAATTCCATCATATATACAGATTCTTTGAGTGTTGTTCGCGCACTGTCATCGCACAAGCCCCCCAGAAACCACATAGTTAATCTTGTATTCTGCACTATCATGTCCGTGTATGCACAAAAGCATGAGCTGGTCCTCTGCTGGGTCCTAGGACACGCAGGGATCTCTGGGAACGAGTTGGCAGACGAGAGGGCCGGTGCTGCTGCACTCAGGAACACTGTGGACATTACAACGGTACCATACACAGACCTCAAGCCACACATAAGACAACACCTGCGCAGAACATGGCAAACACACTGGAATGAACAGACAGACAACAAACTACATGTAATAAAGCCACACTTGGGACGGTACACATCTGACTCACACAACAGACACACGGAAGTCGCCTTGGGTAGGCTGCGGATAGGGCACACCCATGCGACGCACTCGTATCTGCTGACGGGATCTTCTAGACCCCAGTGCAGCAGGTGCGGAGAGGCCCTATCCGTAGTGCACATACTAATCACATGCAAGGCACTTCACACAACACGACACAAACACTTCAGAGAACTCTACAGACAACATATTCCCCTACATCCATCGTTTTTCCTAGGTGATGATGCCATTGTTTCCGTGAAACGTGTGTTTGAGTATTTGTCCGACGTCAAGTTTTTAAACCTCATCTCCTATCATGCATAATCATATCTGGCCCTATACACCAGCCATCACCATTGCCGTTAATTGATTTTGTTGTTATTTTGGCTTTAGTAGCCTATATTTTATTTTAGATACTTTTGTTTGGCGCTCTTTGCCCCAGTTGGCCTTGCGCCAAAAAACTCTAACGATCATCATCATCAGCTCCACGCGCAGATAGGATTACGTACTTCCATAATGCAACACTTACACCCATATACTCTCGAAACACTCCTAAACCTATAAAATAAAATATTTCTTTGGGGGCAAATTCTAAAATCTTGGATGGAGGCCTTTGTGGTGGCTTTATGAAGGAAGGAAAGGGCCATTTCTCTCCTGCCTGTTATCTTGCCATTGCTCTGACAAGGTGGCTCTGCAAGCTCCTCGAGCAGATGATAAACAGGAGGCTCGTGTGCTTTCTTGATTACAACGGTCTTCCCGAGAGCTGCCTGGCAGGATTCAGGGCGGGGCGATCTACAATGACACCATAGTAGCGCTAGAATCCTTCAATAAAGATGCCTACATACTTGAGCAGTACTGTATGAAGGTATACTTTGATCTTGAAAAGGCGTATGATACCGCTGGGCGATATGGTATCCTCAGGATTTCAAGTCCTTTGGTAGTTCGGGTAGCATGATGAAAACTCTTTCTAGTTATTTGTCAGAAAGAAAATTTCATGTGAGTTCGCAGCGCTCTCTCAAGGGTTCATGTGCAAGAAAACAGCGTTCCGCAGTTTTAAGCTGCACTCTATTTTAAAAATGAATTTACCCAGAAAGGCATTGTCGCCATGACTTTTATGCTCAATCCATGTAGAAGATGTGCAATTATTCTTTAGTCTTTTAAAGCTCCTATCTGCGAGCACCAAATCCAGCTTGGTGTTAACAAGCTAGCTGCCTGGGCAGATAGTAAATTTAATAGAGGAAAGAGTACTTGTGAGTTGTTTTCGAAGCAACGTAGTAGTCAGCCGTATCTAGACATCAAACTCACTTAATTGTGTCTCAATGGCTGTCAGAAATGAACACAAGTTTTAGGTGTAGTCCTTGACGCAAAGCGTACTTTTATTTCACCTATAAAACAACTTAAAGATACAAGCTTGAACGCATTGGAATGTACTCAAGGTTCTCTCCCACACTTCATATTGTTCTGACAGACAACGTCTTCTGCTCTTTTTAGTAGCCTGATAGGTTTATGAATGGGCTATGGAGGTGTTGCTTATGGATCAGCAAGCAAAACATCGCTCAAAATGCTCGACCCAGTGCTTCATCTGGGGCGTCGCATGGCATGTGGAGCCTTCTGCCCTAGCCCGGTCGAAAGCCCCTAAGCGAAGTGTAATAAATAGAACCCACAACGTAAGCGAGGATACACAGATCTCTTATTCTTTTAAAAAGTCATCCATGCCTCACCATCCGTTTCAATCGTGTTTTTATGATACATATATAACTGAACTCCTTTGAATCGACCATCGTTCTCTGCGTCATTCTCTTACAGAGTAAGAAAGGAAGCGTCACAGCTTGCTCTATCCCTTTTAGATAGCATCCAAACTTCTGTAACAATTTATAGCAGCATCGCATCTCCACCGTGTATCATGCGAAAGATCATTCACGCATGTAGATAAATACCGAGCTCCGAGATGTGCAATTCTGCAGCACTTCTTGTATATGCAGCAGAAGCATTCGTGCTGTGAATTTTATACGAACGCCTCTAGAACCGCCACCCATGTGTCCTGCGGGGCGCATGGATCCCGCCTTAATGTCACTAAAACACTGAATAGTTATACTACTATCTTTACAGCAGAGACGTATGGAGTACTTGTTGTCATTCACATACTTCAAAGCCACATCCAAGAATCCATTATTTATACAGATGACCACGCTGTTGCGCGGCATTAACGTAACAATATCTGCGAAAAAAACGTTGTCAATCTGATCATAATGGGTATTATGTCTGTGTATGTAAGCAAATTTAAAGTAATCATTTGCTGGGTCCCTGTCCACTGTGGTATAGCCGGGACCGAAGCAGCGGATCGAATGTCTGCTGCTGCTGCACTCTTAATTACAGCAGACATAACCACATTACCCTACATCGACGTGAAGCCACACATCAGACAACAACTTCGAAAAACATGGCAAACACACTAGAGTGAACCAACAGACAGCACGTTACAGGTAATAAAAGTACACTTGGGACCGTACACCACCGACACACGCAATAAAAACCCAGAATTCGCCTTGGCTAGATGCCGGGTAGGGCACACTCACGCAACGCACTTGGACCTGCTCTGTGGATCTCCAAGAACTCTGTGCAGGATGTGTGGAGAGGCCATGACCGTGATCCACAACCTCATACAATGCAAGGGACTAGATACAAGACACACACACTTCGGACAGCTACACAGACAAGACATTCGCCTATACTATCGTAATTGATAGAGGACGAATCCGTAATTGCTCACAAGCGTACTTTTAAGCTTCTTTGCGATGTCCAGTTTTCACACCTCATCACTTATCTTATGTTGCCGCCCTGGCCCTTTACAGCAGTCATCTACATTGTCTTTTATGTCATTTCACCTTCATTTCTAGCGAAATGTTTTGCGTTTCCTGTAACTTTCTTCTGAAAAATAGCTTTTATTTGGCTCTCTTTGCCCTTAGTCACCATTGCGCCATGAAAAATCCAACCATCATCTTCATACACTCCGTAGTATCTGGTATACGGCCGTCACCCTTCGCACACTTTGGATACATGGCTCTTTGCACTCCCGTGTCACGTTCTGCGACACCTCCAAAACAATTTGTTGCTCTTGTTCAACACTGCCGCCAACTTGCCCACATGCGCACTGAAGCCAGCCAACAGCATCAAAAGCAATGCTCCGATGCTGTGCATCGGTCCTTTCTATGCTGACCCGGTCAGGAAGTCTTGGTGTGGACGCCTGTTCGTGTTCCCGGCCTCTTCCAGAAGTTCTTCCACCGTTTCCTTTGTCCGTACAAGGTTCTCGAGGCAACCTCTCCTATAAATTTTCGCGTCACCCTGGTTTGCCTTCTAACGCCGCCATCTTGGCACCGATTTAGCTCACGTTTCCCGGCTCAAAGCCTTTTATCGCCGCGACGAACTCTGATACGCGGTCAGGCGGCCGTTTTTTTAACGAGGGGGCATTAGGGACAGCTGAGTTTGTGTCTTGCTTCCTGCTAGGTGATATTTGTTCCCATCAGCAACAATCATTATCCCCAGTAGTTTGCGACGACCGCAACATCTGCTGTACTTACTCAGCCTCACCGGCACAACCTTTGCTTGGGCGGATCATCATCAGCAATTACATGGAGTCGATATCTTCGTTCTTCACTTCCTGACGCCTCCAAATAAAGAAGCTACGAAAACAAAGGTCCCGTCATCTTCTAACTACAGCCTGACAATATCTAGGCAGCAATCATACCTATCTGAAGCGCCCTTGTCTTGAGAGCCCTGGTTTTTTGCGTAATTGTGCTTTCGGGCACCCAATGCACCTGAAGTTACTTCGGGCAGCGTTCTCTAGTACCCTGTAAACTCTTACCTGGAGGTAGGCGCATGCGGCAATGTAACCCAAAACGAGCGCACAAAGTGCAAAATCTGCTGACTCTTGAAATCGTAGATACATTTAAAACAAGCGACAGCCGAATCAGGCGTTGCATCTGCAAAAACCACAGAATCGCAGCAGAAGCAGCAAAGTGGTTCTACCTGGTGTCGTTGGCTGAAGTGTGGCATATGTTTATTTCCTAAAGCGCAAATGTAGCCAAAAGACCTTTTTATTCACATAAAAATTACGCCCACCTCCCCTCGCGGGAACCCTCGTGTGATGCGACGCATAAAGGGGGTTCCGTTGGTGTTTCCTGTGTGGTGATTGGTCGTAGGAGGCATTTCCATCACATCACAGCAGGGTTCTTACGTGGGCGCTGATTATGACGTTGCCTGGAGTGGTTGGCATGTTGCTAGTATTGGGTTGCACCATGCCACTCACACAAGGGACTGTCGGATCAAGCTATCGTCATCGTCGTCGACTGAGAGAGGGAGATAAAGCAAGCGCAGAGCGAGAGGAGAGTGGACAACTGACGACCGTCGACTGAGCGCGCCGGAACGCGGCACTCCACTTATATGCGCAGAGCCCGAAGGAGAGGAGACTGCGGAGAGAGAGAGCACTGCACATACGCATTACCGCGCACAGCGCCGAGCGTAGCGCCACCCACCGGCAGCGTGACGCCGATGGACGCAGGAGTGACGGAGGCTGGAGCATGAGATGCGTCGCATCTGTTGTGTTTAATTTGTAATTTCTCTCTTCCTGGCCAATCCCCCTCGGTGGGTGTGAGTGGGTGGGGTGTGCGGACGCCGATGAACGCAGGAGTGACCGAGGCTCGAGCATGAGATGCGTCCCATCTAATAAAGGTTCACGACGGACTTTGCTTTTCGGGGAACGGAAAGATTCGGGTGTCCACGACAGAAACTACAGTCCTGTCACAGCGTGGCCACTAAAGACTTACTTAAACGCAGAAGCTTCCGCGCTATGTCTGCAAGCTTTTATTGACAAAAGCTACGGGGTTTAACGGCATCATTTCGTAGTTGTTGGGGAGTGCAGAACGTCATCTAACAGATCACATTCTAGCGCAGCTTTGGCGTAGACTCGAACAATGCCACCTGTCGTTTCTTCTCTAAAGAGGGCAAACTTAGTAACAATACCTTTCCTACAAAAAGTTTGTGTATTGCTTTTATTCAATTTTTATGTCTCTTAATAAAGCGCAGTTTTTAGAGTCTCATTGTGTCTGTGCTCAAGAATGTTTTGTAGGAAAACCGAATTTCTCTGAAAAAGATTGCCGTGACTGAAGGTAAAGAAACAAAACGGCTCCCGTAAGAAAACCAAAGCTTGGTTCACCGCTTTTAAACCCAATCTCTATGCGATTCCGTGGTTCCATACTGTGAAGTGACAAGGTATACACCCAATTTTACTCACAAAAAATTGTCTTGGTCACAAGGTATAGAAAACTGTTTCAAATGTCGTGCTTACTGCTTCCTTACGACAGCTCCTTCCGAAAAACCCAATTTGAAGTCGTGGTTTGAACAAGAATCTGTTTTTTGTTATTTCTGTTTATTTGCTTCTATCTTGGCAATCATTAGGTTTTTTTATAATATCTGTGTTAACATATTGCTTTCGGTTCGCTTGGATTGTTTATTAAAGAGTACGTAGTGTTTGCAAATGATATTTTGCTAAGGAGAAATAAGCAATGATCAGAACAATAGTGATATGAATAAGATGCAGTTATCAAGTGGTGTTAGTTAAACAGACCGAAAAGAAGACAATGAGGCAAAGATAAAAAATAGCCCGTCCTAGTGCGTCAGGATGCAAGCAGTCTACAGGTTTTTCCACTTCCTCCTCTTCGGCCAGAGGCGCCATTGTCCCGCCATAAACCATTGCCCAGCCCAACTTACCACTTCCGGTGTCAAATTGTAACTACTTTCTTCGGGACAAAGATCCCCATTCGAGTCAAGGACTACGAGTGTAGCACGTCTTAAGGCTAGCAACAGGACAAGTTGCGTCTTGTGGGAGCTGTAGGAAATTTTCTTTGCTTTTTCTTTACCCTAATCAACGTAACTTTGTTATTATGTGCGACGGACGGCTCAAACTACGCGATGAAAAGCTTTTGATAGGCCGATGCCGCGCTGCAGTCTGTAGCCAGAAAGTCGCCTGAAGGATAATAAACTCGCCAATGGCGTTTGTGATACGGTGCCTTGGTACGAAAATGTTTAGTGAATGAAAGCATGCAGGTGAGTCGACTAGTCTCTTTTCAATCCCACAGATTTGCATCTACAGATTATCCTCACGCTTAGAGAAGACAACATGGTGTTGAGAAAATAGCTGAATAATGATGATGATGATGGTTATTGTTTAATGGTACAAGGTCAACGAGGGCCAAGAGCACAAGAGGAGAAGTTATTTATTGAAAATAAGTCGTTACAACAAAAAGGTAGGTATAAAAAGGTGCAAACGAGACATGGTAAAATCAAAAAAAGATAATGGTGATGGCTGGTGTATGAGGCCGAATTTGATTACGCGCTAAGAAAATTAGGTGTAAAAACTGACCTCTGATAAATACATGAAACCAAACGTCACAAAATCTACGGTGTCGTCCCCAAAAACAAAGACGGATGCAGGAGAACATGTTCTCTGTAGAGTTATCTGAAGTTTGTGTCTAGTTGTATCACGTTCCTTGCACTGCATGAGTATTTGAACTACAGATAGGGCCTCTCTGCAGCTGCTACACACAGGTCTTGAAGACCCAGTGAGCGGATACGAGTGCGTGACATGTGTGTGCCCTATGCGTAGCCTAGCAAGTGCAACTTCTGTGTATCTGCTGCGTGTGTCAATGATGTATGGTCACAAGAACGGCTTTATGACGTGTAACTTGTCCGTATTTTCACTCAAGTGTGTTTGCAATGTTTTGCTAAGCTGTTGTCTGATGTGTGGCTTCATGTTGTTGTAGGGTAAAGTTGTTATGTTTAAAATACTCAAAAATATAGCAGCAGCAGCCATTTTATCTGCGGTTTCGTTCCCGGCTCTCCCAGAGTGGCCGGGAACCCAGCATTCTGTTATCTCGAGATCTGAGGTGAATGCCGACGTAACGGTCTTAAACACAAGATAGATTAGATTATGTTTGGAATGTTTTTTCGACAAAAATTTACGTGCAACACTAAGAGAATCTGTTAAAACTTTTGACTTTGAAAAGTGGTGTTGTACATTATGATGTAGAGAAAGTAAAATGTGTGCTTCATCTGTAAAAAAACTCTTGTGGCAGTTCATTCTTTTACTGGGGTTGAGGTTTGTCTTATGTGCAGCACAAGACACAGCCGTAGCGGTCTTTGATGCGTCGTAGTAATAGTTTGCGCACTGACACTTCTCCTCCAGGAAGAGGAAGTGCTGTATAATGGCTACCCTTGTTGCCCTGTTTTCGTCAGAATGCAGAAAGTACAAGTCACACCAAACTGCCTAGAGTTGCCACGGCGCAATAAAATAAGTGTTGGGTATCTCGTGGATGTCTGAAAATGACATAACCAGCTCGAAGCTTCTGCTCTCATTCTGCGAGGAAACGGCGTGGATATTGATGGACGGTTTAAAGTGAGCTGCTGTGAGTGTGCCTCAAGAATTTTTCAATTAAAAAGATGATTTGTCATAGACATGACTTTAGAGACATAAAACATGTCGGTGCATGTCCTCTCATGATAGAGGGACCATTTGTGACACTCTGCAGAGAGGCTCTCAACGAGGCTAGTGCAAAAGGCGCCACACGCAAGACGACGCACCCAATGCAGCACCGGGTTAAGCATTTTTGGCGCTGTTTTCGTCGCCAACACATACACTACACTACCGTAGTCCAAGCTGGATCCTACCACTGCAGTATACAGGAGCAGCAGGAGCTGCTTGTCAGTGCTGTAGGAGTGGTGTTACAGGACTTTATTTCTTTTGGTTGTTTTTAGGCATTTCTCTTTTACCTGCATCAAGTGAGGTATAAATATATGTGTACTACCACTTATTCAACCCAAAAACTTCTGTTTCCCTTTGACAGGGATTCCTACACCCTTATTAGAGATATCAGGGTCCGCATGAATCCCGCGGTAAGGGAGAACAAAGCACAAGTACTTTTACAGGGTTCAGTTTAAAACCGTTTGTGTCTGCCTAGGCAGCGTTTCTTCACACCAAGGTGGCATTGGCGTTAGCAAATTGAGAAGTTACAAGACTCAAAAGATATTTGGGTGTCATTTGGGTGTGATGTCAAATATGGCTTGAGGTCATTCAATATGCCATACCGCCACGCCGCGTCATAGGCCTTTTCTATATCGAAGGAGACTGCTATGCAGTACTGGTTAGGCATGAAGGCATCTTTTGCATATAATTCCAACACAACCAGTTCATTGTTGGTGGATCTGCCTGCTTTTAAGACAGCCTGGCAGCTCTCGACAAGTCCTTTGTACTCTATCAAGTACATGACCCTCCTAATAAACATCTTTCCGAGAAGCTTGCAAGAGCAGTTGGTGAGAGTCCTGGGTCAGTAGCTAGCGGGACAGGAAGGGTCCTTTCGCTCTTTCAAGAATGCTACAACTATGGCCCCCTCCAAGACTTTGGAATGTGCCCCGAAAGACATATTTTGTTGTATAGGTGTAGAAGTGTTTCAAGGGTGTCTTAGTGTAGGTGCTGTATCATGATGGTGTATGTAATCTAACCTGCAACTGAAGCTGAAGGTCTACATGTGGTCAGAGCGGTCTTCGGCTTGAACTTAAAACGGAGAATTGTAAGAAGGGTGTGACTTGCTATGATGAAGGGAGTTCTTTTCTCCAGATGTTTTGTGTTTTATAAAAGTGTTTGTGTTGTGTCCTGAATTGAAAACGTGTTCCGTGTTGTGCAAGTGTGTTAGCCTGGACTTCCAGTGTGTCCCCTGTTGTGCTAACCCAGGGCAAGCTGTGTGTCTGTTGTCCTTTGAGCTTACGTAGATGCGTTCAGACTCTGTGTGCGTCCATGTATGAATTATTAGATGTCGAGAAAGTGGTCCAACTCTCGTTTTTTTGTCACGGCGCACACGTTTTCCGAACGCCATGGCCCGTTTGAACAAAATGAGGTTACCCGACGTGGGGTACCCACGAAGGATACCCCACGACTTGTTCAGAGCCGCTCGCGCCCGCCTAGAATCCTCGTTCCACCGCGGCCTCCTCTTGTTGCGCAGGGCACCACAGGCGTGTGGAATGGACCTTTCGGCGGTGTCGAGGATGTGCGCCGTGCGAAGTTGCCTAGCTTCTTCAATTTGTAGCTGTCTTATGCATGTGTTGTGTAGGTGGGATGTTTCTGTAAATGTACTCCAGTTAGCTCTAGCTTCATTGAACCTGTTATGGGAAGGTCAACTGTTCGGGACTTTACCTATGTATGTTCTTGTGGTTGAGAAGTAGTCACTACCATATGGGTAAGTGCCAACATAGGAAGAGATGGGAAGAGAACTGCGCAACCAATAGTCAAGTTAAGGTGTGAATATGTGTTGTGTTCAATAATATAGTGTGCAGGCTGGTTTTTATTGAAGAGGCATGCTCCTGTAGATGTTAGAAATTTTTCATTTTTCTATAAGGCGACCTCGGGCATCCGTGCGTGAAGAGCCTGTAAGTGCATTATGTGCATTGAGGTCGCCAAAAACGGTAAATGGTGCGGGTAGCTGATCTACAAGGCCTTTGTCGGCACATACTTTGTCGGCACATGCTTATCGTCTGTTCGTATATTTATTCGCCTGACCGCGGTTATGCCCTGGCCCGAAAGGCGCTCTAAAAAGTCGGCTTCAGTTGCATTCAGTAGGTCGCAGTAGGAGACCACGCCCTGAGAGCTGTTTAGACTGCGATGGGGCGTGAATCGGATGACCAGATCAGCGCTGGTGGTTTGAGCAAGAAGTTTATTAGCCTGATCCTGGCTACTGACCTTGACCCCACGCGGGGCACCTTGAGAAATCTTGGTGCCAGTAGTGGCGATACCGCGGACCCCCAGCCCCTATACTCACGTTGTCACCGACCGTGGTAATGAGTTTTAAGGTGAAGGGTAGAAACCTCAAACGGTGGCCGTCAGAGCCCAAGTCAGGCTCCAGCGGATGGGCGCCCTGTCTGTTAAGCAGGCAGGGAGCTCCGGGACCTCTCAAGCTATTAGGGTAAGATTCGAGAAGACAGTACTCCCGTCCCCTACTTTTTTTCAATGCCACATCGATAAATCAAACCCCCCCCCGTAAACCCGATCGGTCCCTAAAAGTGGGCCGCACCGATGTTTCGTACCCACTTCTTCCAACTTGCACTCTCCCGAAACCTGATACTTATCCTCGATTCTTGATTATCGAATCCCTTGAAAAAGACAAGCCAGTTGCCTCAATGTCTGTGTTTCTGATTACAAAATTCATAGAAGGAATTATCGGTAAACACTACAAAGCCAAAAAGCAAAGAACTGGAGAGTTGCTGGTAAAAGTCACCAACCATCCAGAGGCCAGAAATCTTCTGAGTCAGACCTGTATTGCCGATCTGGGCATCAAGGTCACGCCCCACCGCAGCCTGAATAGCTCGCAGGGCGTGATCGCAGAGTCAGATAAGGAAAACGACACAGGAGCCGATCTTCTAGAAGGCCTGAGAAATCAGGGTGTGATGGCAGTCAGGCGGATATCCATAAGACGAGATATTAAAGAAATACCTACCAGGCACATATTTCTTACATTCGACCGTTAAACTTTTCCAGACCATATCAATGCAGAATTCATCCGGTGCTCTGCCAGAACGTACATCCAAAATTCGCGGCGCTGTTACAAGTGACAGTGGTTGGGGCATGGTACCAACTCTTGTAGGGCCAACTAACATGCGCCAAATGTGCGCAACAAGGTCATCACTCTGATAATTGTCCCTCGAATCAATTGCTTTGTGTGAATTGCCAAGGACCGCACGGCATGTATTCGCAAGCCTGCGACACATTCAAACTCGAAAAGAAAATCATCAACATCAAAGTATGGAAAACATCACCTTCCCAGATGCGCGAAAGAGATTCTCCTCAATCCCCCTTGGCAAGTACGCAGACGCAGCTCGCCGGGGGGCGGAGCGGTGTCTTGTTTCGGCGGTTACCCAGTACCGCGAGTCGGACCTGATCCCGCCTCTACCCCCTGGGTTGTTTCTAGCAGCCCAACTCGCCTCCGCACAGCTCGCTGATCCAGCAGCGGCTGTGGTGGCATCCACATCCATTGGGGGTGCTGCTGCACCCACTCTTTCCTCCTCTCCACCAGCCCGAAGCACACGCGAGGGCCTGGAGGAGATTGAGACGGAGGAAACCACAGTATTCCACACCCAAGCCGCACCGCCTGTGCCACCCGTCGCGTATGCAACGAAGGACACCGGGAAGGGTGCCAAGTTCAAGGGTTCCAGTCCCCTGGTACCCTGTCCAAATCTGATGACGACGTCGATGTGGAACCTTTTTAGTTTGATTCGCAGAGGAAGGAGTGGGTCCCTCCATCGAAACCTCCAGAGAAGATTACAAAACCCTTTCTAAGAGTGCAAGCCCCGAAAGACTTTACATATACAGTCACACTCCCGTAGCTCTAATACATCATAATGGGAAGAGAAAACATAGTTCAATGGAATTGCAGAGGCCTTATAAAAAAATCTTGATGACGTGTATGAGATTCTTCATGCTAATCAGCCAAGTTTAATATGTGTCCAAGAAACAAATTTAAACTCTAATTAATCAAATTTCTTAAATAGCTATGCCGTCTTCAGAAAGGATACTGTTGGCTACCCACACTCTTCGGGAGGTGTAGCCATAATAGCCCAGAAATCGCTAGCATGCCACCCTACCACTCTCAACACCGTCCTTGAGGCTTTAGCAATACGCCCATTATTCGTAATAGGCTGATAACGGTATGCTCTATTTACATTCGTCCTGATTATGCACTTTTGAGCTCTTACTTCGAGGCGCTAATCGACCAGCTGTCTGAACCGTAGATTCTAACAGGCGACCTTAATGCACTCAACTCTCTTTGGGGCTCCTCTAGAACGAATGCGCGAGGTCGCCTAATACAGAAATTTCTTACATCATCAGGGGAATGCATTTTCAACAAAAAACAGCCTACATACCATACCTTATGACACAGCACACATACATATCTTGACCTGGCTATTGGCTCCGCAGTTCCCTTTACTCTTCTTGAGTGCGATGTGGCACTGACCCATGTGGTAGTGACCACTTCCTCACCTCACTAACCCATATAGGTAAAGGCCCAAGCAGTCCATCGTCCCAAAACGGGTTCAATCAAGCAAGCGCTAACTGGAATACATTTACAGAAACATCCGAACTACACCACACATTCATAACACACCTACCCATTGAAGAAGCTGCCCAACTCCCAACGCGCACATCCTCGACGCCGCCGAAAAGTCCAATCCCCGCGCGTCTGGTGCCCCGTGCAACCAGAGGAGGCCGTGGTGCAATGAGGACTAGGCAGGTGCGAGAGGCGGAGAACAAGGCGTGGGATATCCTCCATAGGTACCCCACGTCGGGAAACCACCTGTTGTTCAAACGGGCTAAGGCATTTGGAAAACGTGTGCGCCGTGTGGCACAAAGAGATAGTTGGCGCTCATTCATAACATCTATAAACTCATACACAGACACACGCAAGGTATCGTCATGTTTACGCAAACTCAAAGGAACGCAGGCACGCGGCCTGCCCCTGGTCAGCACTTCAGTGGACACACTCGAAGACCAGGCTGACACACTCGCACAACACTCCCAACACTTGTCTAGGTCAGCACACTACACGAACACTTTCATGAAGTATAAAGACTGTAGTGAAAAGAAGTCCCTCCACGACAACAACAAATCACAGACTTCTTACAATTCCCTGTTTTCGCTACATGAGCTGAGGGCTGCTCTGAGCACTTTTAAACCCTCCGCTCCAGGCCCAGACAACATCACATATACAATAATATAGCACCTACGCTCAGACACTCTTCTAACACTCCTCCACCTATATAAGAACACTTGGCTTTCGGGGCCCTTTCCTCGGCCTTGGAGGGAGGCCATAGTTGTGACTTTCCTGAAAGAAGGGAAGGAACCATCTTCACCTTCTAGTTACCGGCCCATTGCTTTGACAAGCTACCTGTGCAAGCTACTCTTGAAGACGGTAAACCGCAGGCTCGTGCACTTTTTTCAGTACAATGGTCTTCTCGAGGGCTGCCAAGCAGGCTTCAGGGCAGGGCGATCCACAAATGATAAATTAGTTGCACTGGAATATTTAATTAAGGATGCCTTTAAACACAGCCAGTACTGCATGACCATTATTTTTGATATCGAGAAAGCTTATGATACGCATGGCGTTATGGCATTCTTGCAGGCCTTAAATCCTATGGGTAACAGGTAACATGCTAAATACTGTTTCCTGTTACCTGTCTGAACGAACATGTCGTGCAAGAGACGGGTCTGCACTTTCAAACGTTCACGTGCAGGAGAATGGCGTGCCTCAAGGTGGCGTGTTGAGCCGCATCTTGTTTATTGCTAGGATGAACTCTCCCCGAAAGGCACTGCCGCAGATGACGCTCAAATATTTTTCAAATCATGTAACATATCTATTTATGAACGTCAGGTCTAGCTTGGAGTAAACAAACTTTCGTGCTGCGCAGATGAAAATGGATTTAAACTTAATCCTTCTCAAAGTACCTGCGTTGTATTCTCAAAAAGGCGGGGCATCCTGCCCGATCCCGACGTAAAACTCTTCGGTGAATAAATTCTAGTAAAAAAAGAGCACAAGAACACGAGAAACTCACATTCATACCCCACATAAAACGACTCAAACAAAAATGCCTAAAAACAATGAATATTCTAAAAGTCCTGTCTCACCAATCATACGGTGCACACAAACAACTCCTGCTTCGACTTTATTCCGCGTTGGTCGGGTCACAGCTGGACCACGGAAGCGTTGTGTATGGGTCTGCCACAAAAAACAGCCCTTAAAATGTTCGACCCAGTGCTTCACCTGGGACTTCGCCTGTCTTGTGGGGGCATTCCGTACCAGTCCTGTCCACAGTCTTTATGCAGAGTGCGACAAATGGTGCTTAGCATAGAAGCGAACTTAAGTTGACCTCCTATCAGCCTCCATAATCTCATCAATGAATAACCATCCCTTTAAACAGGCTTTTAATTATGCGTCCACAACTAAACTCTTTTAAAACCGCCCATCAATTTCTGTTACTTTCTGGCAGAGAATGGGGGATGAGGTTCAAATCATCTCACACTGATTTTTTAGCACCATGACATCTTCGTCCTGTGGCCTGTCACTTGTCTTTCGTACAATACAATAACAACAGGACACCAAGAAGTGGGATTTTGCAGCATTTCAAGCATCTGCAGAATAAATAAAGGGCTGCAGAGTTCTTCAGTGACGCATCTAAAACGTTCACTTCAGTTTCTTGTGCTGCGCATGGTCCCAATTTCGAAGCATGTAGAACAATGAATGTAAAGACAAGTTTTTTTACGGCAGACGAATGTGGCCTATTTCCGGTCTTAAGTCACAAGGTTCAACATCATATTCCTACATCCATCATTTATACAGATTCGGTGAGCGTCGTCCGTGATTTATCATCCCGAAAGTCATCAAAAACCATGTAAATTATCTTGTCTTCAAAACAATTATGGTAGCTTATTCCTCAAACCTTGGGGTGACTGTGTGTTTGGGTGCCAGGCCACTCTGGCATTGGCGGTAATGAAATGGCAGATGAAATGGCCGCCAATGCTACACTCTGAAACACAGTAGACGTGGCCACTTTACCTTACACAGACCTCAAGCACCACATTAGACAACAACTCAGTAAAACGGCAAGGTGACTGGAGCGGACAGACAACAAACTACACGTAATAAAACCACACTTGGGGCAATACACTACTGACTCACACAGCAGGCACATTGAAGTTAGGTTATCTAAGTTACGGATAGGCCATACGCATACAACGCACTCGCAGATGCTCGCGGGATCTCCAAGACCCCTGTGAAGCAGGTGTAGGGGGGGCCTACCCGTGATACACATCCTCATTGAATTCAAAGCACTCGACACTACACAACGCGAACACTTCAGAGAACTCTACAGACAACATATTCCATTACATCCCTCATACTTTTTAGGAGACGATGCCATGTTTTGTGTCGAGCGCACCATCAAGTTTCTTTCAGAAGTTCAATTCTTGCAGCTCATCTCATACCACCCATAGTTTTATCCCTGGTCCTCTGCAACAGCCAACTCATTTATTTTTAACCACTCTTGGTCTTCATCCTGGCCCTTTACTGTAGCCGTTCTTCAATTCATCAAGCCACTTTCTTGGCGCTATTTGCCCCAGCTGGCCTTGCGCGAGTAATCCTCAAACAACATCATCATTATCGGGTACTGACCTGGACAAGGATTTCACCCGTTCGATGTTTTTGGCCTTATACGATTCCCCAACGATAGCCGCAAGAAACCTTGAAATAAAAAATAACGACTTTGAAGCAAGATGTTTTGATTGGTCTGCTTATTACGTGTGAAAAACACGTGTTGATATTGGAAGTGTTACCCAAACACAACTGGTGGAATACTTTTTAGACAGCCCGTTGTGAACAAATAATTTGTAGACATGTTTTTTCCTGGTTGAGAGCAGTTTTTATATATGACCATAATATTTTTATATCTGACCACACCGTATGATTGTATTTTTATAACAAGTACTTTATGCTTTAAATAGGCCATTTTACGGAGTACTTTTTATTGTGAACCGGCTGTTCTCCAAGGGTCGTCAGGCACCCTCAAGCAGTACGCAACTGCTTTGAGCCTGATGTAACCCCAAGCTTTGTTGAAAGAAAAAACTTTTGATTTAATTTGATTCTATTTGATTCCTTCACGATGAATGGACGATAGTTGTTCTGTTTCGGAGGACTCAAGTTAGGAAGAGGGGGAAAGGAAACTTCGGTGCGGCCCCTTTCGGTGGTCAATCACGTTTGGGGGGGGTTTAGAAAATGTCATATATCATAGTATAGAAGCAGGGGACGGGGTTACTAGCTTCACTGGCGTTATCCTGATGTTGAGAGAGGTCCCGGAGCTCCCTGCATAGTAAACAGACAGCAATTCCATCCGGCCGAGCTTGACCAGGGCTCCGATTGCCACCGTTCGCGGTTTCTGCTCTTCACGTTACAACTTATAGCCACAGTAGATTACAGCAAGAGTATGGGGGCTCGGGGTCTGCGATGTCGCCAATGCCGTCACGAAGATTACTTCAGGCGCCCCGTGCGGGGCAGAAAATAGCTGCATGAGAGGACGCCTGTACAGCAAAAAATGTTTATAAAGACTACCGTCTTTTGACGACATTTGCAACAAAACGAGACGATACGCGGCCAATATTTTTCTCTCATCACCACCTGTGTGCAAATAACACTTCATGACCCCGTCACAGTCGTGTCAGGTGTGAATGAGCATGGGTAATGGCACCCGTAAGATCGGAGAACCTAAAGATCTTGGACGGCCCAGATGTTGAGCGCGGCTATCCCCGACATCCCATGTCAGCGCTTCTCACCATCTTAACGAAGCTATGACATGGTGTATTTACAAAATGAGGATGATGAGATAAAAGAGCCAGTGCGGGTTATTCGGCAGGCTGCTAATATTCAGATACTTCTTCCCCTTCTTCTCCCAGATGTGACACCGCATGGCCATTGTCCCGCCAGTGGGACCAGTCCAACTTACCGCTCACGGTGACAACTTGTGAGAATATGAGAGTTCTGCGTATACAGTCGATCCCACATATAACGGCCCCTCTTACAACGAACTTTTTCTTATAACGAACAAAACGCGTGTGACCGTAAAAATATAAGCTATTTCATTTGCATACAATCCCACGTATAACGAACGTCTTTGAACTCTGCCGATCGGTGTGGGTAGAAAGGACGGCTTCTGCTCAGCTCTGCCGGCGCAGGTCGCTTTCCCGAGCCTCCATGCACTTAAAACGGGCATATCGAGATTATCCCGAATTCTCCCCAGGTGATGGCTCGCAGCATCGATTCAAGGTGCGGCACGACATTGTTTTGAGTTGATTGTCGGCGACGCGGGGTCCGCTAGTGGCCAGGGTGTTGCAGCGTGGCTTGAAAAAAAGGGAGAAATTATTTCAAGTGCTGCGGAGAGTGGTGTCTCCAACGCAGATGAAACTGCAGTATTTTAACAGATGTTGCCGGATAAAACGCACGCTATGAAAGGCGACACATGCACTTGCGGGAAGCATAGCAAAGTGCGCGTCACCACTCTTCTGTGCACTAACATAGATGGCAGCGACCGCCCCGTGCCCTTCGTCATCGGAAAGTCGAAAAAGACGAGTTGCTTTATGAGCTATGTGCCCGGGCGCTACAGGCACAGCAGTAAGGCTTGGATGATACGCGATTTATTTGTTGATTGGCTGAGCGAGTTCGAACGGGACATGCAGAGGCAAGGCGGGCCCGTACTGCAGGCGCTCTATAACTGCTCTGCGCTCCGCGTGAAAACTTTCCTGATGGCAGTGACCCTGCTTTTCCAGCCACGCGATACCACTTCGAAAGTGCAGCCGCTTGATTTGTGAATAATACTTTCCTTAGGAGAATGGTATAGGGACTGCGCTGGGGAGATCTTGTTCATAGCTGTTGACCGCCCGGCAGCCAACTTGCCGTTTCGTTTCGAGGTTCACTGTATTCAGCTGTAGAGATGGTGAAGGCTACCACGTCAGAGGTGACAGCCACTATCGGGCGGAATTGTTTCCTCTAGGCCGGCTTCGTCGACACATAACCTGAAGCGGAACCTGATGCTTCCGATGGTCAGTCCGGCGGCCATTTGTGGCCGTGAGTCATCGACTACGACATGGTGGCCATGACGTCGGCTGGGATGATTTCGTTTGTTCCGATGAAGATGCTGACACTGCGGAACCGTGCACGGACGAGGGCATCGTAATGAAGTGCAGAGGAATCGTGAATGCTGATCTTTGATGAAGCGATGCGGAGGAATCGGACGCGAACGACGAAAAAACTTCTGAGCCTAAGCCCATAAGCGCGCCTGTTTCAATGGTACACATGGAGGACCATAAGCAACTTGCTTACGCCAGGTTCCTTGTGAAGATCACGCGGGTGCTCTAAATAAACTGGAGACCGCCCTAATAAAGTCCGCACTGCAGAAACAAACGGCCATCACGGACTTCGTGGGGAAAAATTAAAATGTGTTTTCACATTTTTTACTGTGGTCCATTTGCTACGAACATCGGGGTATAACTTACGGAGGCCTCGTGACGCTCAGGTTCGTTATAGGCGGGCTCGACTGTATTACTAAGTAAGTCATATTTACCAATGACATAGACACGTTTCTTAGTTGCGATGCCAAGTCATATTTAAAGTCATTGGCTGATATTTTTAACACGAAACGTCAGCCTGAATATACATAAATGTGACATGGGACTTGTGTAGAAGACGAAAGGAGCAAACCTATCGCCAATTTCAACAGCAGCGCCGATTTCTTCTACACCTTATAGCAAAGTGAATACACAGGTTCATCAAAAAACGTCATAACTTCTCATAAGCAGTTTTATAAAAAGCACATCAAACAACCAAATCTGTCTTACTTTTTATAAACAATCGCTTATTCCTCCATCTTTTACTCCACCGCTGATGTATCCACATTTCTGGCTGAACACGCAATAATCCCGACCAGAGGGACTTGCTGTGCTAGAGTGCCATCTTCTCTGGGCCATGCAGGAGGTTGAGAAAGACATAAAAACGGCATTGACGATGCGCCTGCTCATCTGCAAATAAGCTTTTATTATTACCAAAAACAACAATTTAAAATTGCGAACTCAATACATTGTTTATTGATTTATTTCCGTCGGTATGTTTCGTATTTGTATTGGGGTCCTATTTTGCGTGGCATTTGTTGTAATTGCCATGTGGCGTGACTTCTTTATTACATTCAATGTATTTTGAGCACATCTGAAAATGTTAAAAATGATGGGAGGATCTCGCGTGGTAGAGAAGGTCTCCGAAGTTATTATTTTTGTTATTTTTTTTACCTCTACCCGACTACAAATTGTTGTTTTTTGCGGCTGTATATTCAGCAATGTATAGAGAAAATTTTTAACCGTAAAATAGTTTTATAAAATTACTAATCCGCCAGCACCATTAGGTGATGTGCTTAATCCGAAAGCAAAAGTGTCCTATTTCGAAACAGGAACATGTAATTATCAGTTTTTATCATTTATTCGACTAAACTATTGGTCTTTTTAATGTTCAACTACCTTCACACACGCAAGCAATCAAACGGCAAGGAAACGTTCTACTTGAGGAGAACGGAGGTTGTTACTCGCCAGGAGTCATTGTGTATATATGTCATAGTAATATTGACAGCTTAGCTGTCGAGATCTCTAGGGATTTTCTAACGTGCACAGTAACTGCAATGTTGCAGCGCTCAATGCATTGTCGCATGTCCACTGTTTGTACGTAACTATCGCGAAGCGAAACTGCAAATAAAAATATTGCGGACAAGGCACCACAAGATAGTTTAAAAATGAATCACACGTACCCTAAAGCAATACTAGAAAAAAAGAAGATAAGGAATAAAAAGAATAAATACCTTCGGTAGACAAAAATTTTGTAATTTACATATCGCCTAATAAAAGCTTTTTTACACACAAAGCGTTCTCAAAAAAGTGACACCATGAAAACATTTTGTTTAATGAAGAATTTAGGTAGACTGTGTGCAATTCCACTTTTTGTGAACCACTGGGGAGCTTCAGTTTTCGTTTGTACAAAAATAAATCTGAGCGTAATTATGTCGAAGATGATTGTTTTTTATTGCAAAAGGCCAACTACGACAAACTGCACCAAATGAATGATTATGTATGAAGGGCGAAGACGTAAAAATAAATCGACCAATAAGAAGAAAAGTAAAGTCCTAGAAGACAACGTTGGTGGGTAGTATATACGTTAGGTTTTGAATATGTATGTTTGGGAATCAGGTTTTAAAACGTAACATTTGATAAATATTTAAAAACCCACTTAACAGAAACGAAAGTGTCGTCCCCAAAGAACAACAATGGGTGGAATGCAATGTGTTGTGTGTAAAGATGAATAAAGTGTTTTGTTGTGTTTTTTAAAGTAGCCTGCATTGAATGAGTATGTGAACTACGGGTAGGGCCTCTGCGCACCTGCTCCACAGCGTCTTGAACAACCCGTGATCAGATACAAGAGTATTTATTCTGTCTGACCTATCATTAGCCTAGTGACGGCGACTTCCATATATTTTATGCAGAAATGCATTAGAGCCGGGGGTTGTCTTGCGTCCGTTGGCCGGCGTCCGCGCGCGTCTGATGATGATTGTGGCATGATGCCCCTAAGGATTGCCCAACCAAACAATCCATCACGAGATAGCTTCGCCTTCAACCACCATCGTCATTTTCCAGTAGGGGAACCGCTGAAGAAGAAGGAGGAGAAGAAGACAAAGCTGCGAAGAGTAGGGCTGCGTGAATTTTGGCTACCGTTATCCTCCTTGGTCGCCGCAACTTACCGATCTGAACCCGGTCGAAGAACGGCTCATCGCGCCTCGACTCCCCTTCATGAGCATCAGGCGGCTGACTCGAGGCAACGGGCTTTTTGGAATCAAGGGACAGGCGGTGAACGTGGCCATCGACGTATCGAAGGTTGTGCGGTGCCTTCCTCGCACAGTACCCGAGGACGTTGCGTTCGACGTTCACATCAAGCTGAGGCTGATGAGTCCGGCAATGTACAAGCACGGGTTGGTGAAGCGCGGCGACATCCTGGCTTGGCTCAAGCACCTGGAACACACCCCGCTGTATCGCGCCATCAATGTTCGGGTCGATTGGAGTCGGCTCGATCACTTCGATGACGGCGGCGAACGAGAGGAACCGCAGGAAGACGACGTCGATGGTGCTGACGGTGAGCTCGAAACGATTCCCGATGACTTTGACTTAAACGATCCTCTGCAGTTGGCGGTTGCGCTCAACGCGGTCTCGAAGACGCTTCTCTATAACGAAGCAGAAATGACGGGTGTGGGCAAAGAAAAAAAAATAAATGATTAAGCTCACACTGTCGCCTCTCTCTCTTCGCAATTAATCACATCACACTCATCGGTGCACCCAATTCATTTTTGTATTCTCACAATCTCCCTCGGGGAGGTGCGGGGGAAGCTTTTTTTTGCGTGTGTCGCTGGTTTAAGGTTTAAGGGTGGGTTGATTACGTGTAACCTGTTGTCTGTCTCGGTACTCCAGTGGTTTGGCATGTTATCCGAAGGTGTTGCCTGATGTGGGTCTTAATGTGAGTGTAGGGTACGGTTGTTATGTCCATATTGTTTTGGAGCGCAGCAGTGCGGCCATTTGATCTGCCGCCCAAACCAGTGATCGCAGACTGACCTGGTAACCAGCAAAGAACGAAATTAAGCTTTGGGTATATATAGACCTTATGACATTGCATACAATATAAAGGACATGGTTTTAGAAGAGTTTGAAGGCGACAATTCCCGCACAACACTTGGGGAATGTGTATAGATAATAGATTTTGGACTAAGACTTTGAAGGAATTGATTAACAGGAATGATAACCTCAGCCAGTGCCGTAACGACGCTTGAATTCCTATTGCGAGGTTTATTGAAATTCAAGCAGAGTCCATGCGCAGCACATGACGCAGAGGTGGTAGTTTTAGAGGCGTCAAATAGTGTAAAAATCTCCGCACTTGTATTCGTGCTGCCAATACAGGTGCTGCAGGGTAGCAGATTATTGCGTTCGGTTTATTTCTGTGTTTGTTAAAAATATGTCGCATAATATAGGGCGGACATTCCATGGTGCATTAAAATACTTAACAGTCGTTTTGAAGGTATATAAATGGAGACAGCAGCTGCGATGATTACTCTCTAACTCTGAAAAAGAGAAGTGGAGAGACGGATGGACGATTGAAAGTAGTGTATACGTTGGTGTATCGCAAAAATGTTACATAAATAATGCAGGGAATTAATGATATCGTAAAGTAAAACATATAGCAGGTCTGTATATGTTTAATGGCGTAGTAGGTATCAATATTACACTCCACATAGAGGCTTTCTACTGGGCTAGGCCGGAAAACGCCACATGCCAAGGAGAACCCCTTGAAGCACTACGCCCAAGATTTTGAGAGATGTTTTATTTGCTGACCCATAGACAACGCTACCATAGTCCAATCATTTGGATCTATTGGCTTGTAAAAACACGCCACAGAAGTTGTTGGTCCCTACCATAAGAAGTTTGTTAGACGATCTTTAGATGGTCATTGTCGTGAAGCATTTGTGTATAGGTTGTTTGATACAAGGGATGAATGTGAGTTCTTCGTAAAGAACTACACAAGAAAACTCACGTTCGTTTTAGGAAGGAAATAAAAGAACATACAATTTCGGTTCTTGGTCCAGCCGAATGTGTTCATTCTCGAAAGCAAAACACAAGTACACTTTACTGGATTCAATGTAAAACCGTTGATATCTGCCAAGACAGCTAGCTTTTTAACAGCAAGTTGGACTTGGTACTTGTCGACAGACAGGTGATAAAAGCCGTGGGATAGTCGTACATCGTCTACGTAGATTGAACAGGAAATTGAGAGTGGCAATGCCTTCATTACCAAATCTTTTTATCGCAAAAGACAGAATACCGCTCAACACTCTACATTTCGGCGGTATACTTTCCTACACAGCAATCCCAGAGAGTGCCGTGTAAACAATTACTCAAAAAATTCTCTCAGACATGCAACGGGAAAGCGTGTTTATCATGCTGCCCGACATGCCAAAAGTCTTCAGGGTACTGCGAATGGTGTGCCGCCAAATAATATCAAAGCATGCAGTCATCAATGATCAAAGAATGCCGTCATGCAATACTGCTGTTTGAGGAAAGCATCTTTGATATATGATTCTTACGCAATGGATTTATCGTTGGTAGATCCCCTTCAGCAGTCTGCTTCGCCGGTCTCAAGAAGATGCTTGTAGTCTTATAAGTACATAGGTTTTTATGAGCATCTTCTCCAGAAGCTTGCACAGCCAGCTTGTCAGGACAATAAATGAGATGACCACTTAAGGGAGAAGAATTGTCCTTTCCCTTCTTTCAGGAAAGTCACAAGAGTGGCCCACTGGAAGACTTTGGAAGCTGCCCCGACAGCCATACTTTGTTGAATAAATGAAGGAGTGTTTCATGCGCGTCTGCGTGTACGTGTCGTGTCATTGTTTAAGTAATGTTGTATGCGCCTGCAGCTGACGGCTTACCAGTGTTCAGAGCCGAATTCAGCTCGTGAATGGAAAACATTAAATTGTACGAAGTGTGCAACCTATTCTTGTCACACGGGGATTTCTTTTCACAGGACATTTTGTGCTTCATGATTGTGTTAGTGTAGTTTGCTGAACTGGAAACATGTTCGAAAAACTGTGCGCGTTGGGTAGCCTAGCTATCCACTGTGTCCACGGTTGTACTAACCAGGGTCAGGCTGTGTGCTTGCGATCACTTGAGATTTCTTATGCGTATCAAGACATTGTGTTTGTCGGTGTATGAGTTTATCGATATCATGAAGGAGGCCAACCCTCTAATGTTGCGGAACGGCGCACGCATTTTCCCAACGCCTCAGTCCTTTTGAACAAAAGGAGTTCACCCGACGTGAGGTTTCGACAAATGATACTTCACGACTTTTTCTTGGCCGCTCGCGAACGCCAACATTCCTGAATCCACCATGTCCTCTTGTGGTTGCATGGGGCCGTAAAGGCGTGGGGAAGGTTTTTTTGGCGGCGTCGATAATATGCGCAGTGAGGAATCGGGTTGCCTCTTCAGCGTGTAGGTATCTTACGGACGTGTAGTGCAGTTTATTTGTCAATTTTTTTGGCTTCATTGAACCGCTTATGGCAAATGAACAGCTTGGGATTTTACGTATATATGTTAGTGAGTTGGAGAAGTGCTCACTAATTTATAGCTCTGTACCCACACAACACTTAAAACAAAAAAAAAAGAAATCGGGAACCAAAATACCGAATTCGAAGTATGAGTAACTTTTGGGTGCAGTTTTTTGTCAAGTAGGCTTTTACATGTTAAAAAGGTATGCTCCCAACGATGTTCAGTACTTCTCAATAAGGCGACCAGTGGTACCTGTGCGAGAAGAACGCCAAAGAGTATTATATGCTTTGAAGTGGCTATAATAATGTAGGCTTAAGTGATGAGCTGTATATTGGTGCCCCTTGTGGTTTGTATTGTATAGCAACAGTTGATATTCCAATGACGACTGAATCAATATGTTAAGTTTATCGTGGATAACGTTCTCTTGTTGTCAACATTTTCTTCAGTCCTCCTCCTACTCTCGCATACCCACGAATTACCGTTATAAAGAAACATTCATTTGTAGGTGATATTATCAGTAAAGTTATACCATTATGGTTGTTATTCTAGACTCGAAAATGTTCCTGGCAGGATTGTACTGTAGTAAAACAGAAGGCAAAAGTGCAGGTATACGGAATTCTCGAAAAATTGAAATATTCAAAGCGCCGAAAGTGTTTGATGACAAAGAAACCTTTTGAAGGCGCCAAAAGGACACAGCATTGAAAATTTGCTTTCAACGTATTGCCACCCTTACATATGATCTACAGAAAAGACACAACGAGAATGCAGCCTAATGATGCTAAGAAGGTTTGTTTAGTAGAAAGACAAACGAACCTGTTACAAAAATAATGTAGTAAAGCAGACACAAAAAAGTGAGCCCAAAAAAGTGAGTTTTAGCTTTAAAAGAATTGTAAATATACACAAGACAATGTTTCCTCGCTTCGAAATAACTACACTAGACTTCGACGCGTTAAGTGGCCATTTGGTAGTCCTTTAAACTCACATAGACGATGTTACCTTTTGCACCATTGGCTGTTTCAAATTTGATCCAGTCAATGTTCTGCCTTGTAGAACATAGCGCTTCAGTTTACGACAAGTTAAAAATAGGGGCTGAATAAAAACTGTATCGGCAACTCCTAATTGCCTAAGTAGCACGGGGAGTTAGCCGTGCGCAGGACCAGGGCAGGGTGCTTTCTGTAAATAGAAACGCGAAGTGTAACCTCAACAAAATTGTTTGTTACTGACAGCGTATGTACTGGACGTCTTGTACGTATACATATATAGCCAGAGGCAGAGGCTTTTGAAAAGAATTACCAATTGTAATGCCTTAAGTAGGTATTACAACGTGTCACACCACCAGTTGTTGTAGCAAATGGTAAGTTCTTGCACATAAACTTTTTGGTGTATTAACATCGGCCAATTATTTATTGCTTGCATTTTTGCATGGCAATATCCAAAGTTGACAAACAGTGAGGTTCTAGATTTTTTCTTTATAGAAAGAAGCAAGAAAATATCGCGATTACAGCTGCTCACCATCCGTGACGAAAAGGGTGACGACGACGACGAAAGGGTTCCTGGTGTGCACCCTGCATGTGCTCTTTCATTGCCACTTGTAAATCATGTAACTGGATTGTTTGCTGTCTCATCTTTGTCGTTCTGCCACGTAGAAATACTAATGTAAAAAGGTGGTTCCAAATTTTGCAATTACCAATAAAAGAAGGAAAGCCATCACTAACGCTCACTTCTGGGGTGTATATCTGTGCCTTATTCTTCAAATACTTGCAAGCAGAAAGATTTATTGCTCTAGAACTTAGTAAAGGATGTCCAGTGAATCTGGTGTGCGTACAAATAAATAGAGACATTTTGCGTGTTAGCGTGGAAGTCGTCCATCCGGAAAATTTTCATACAAAGTGCTTTCCAGTAAATGTGGTACATTACCAGTAGTAACCATTTTTTTCACATGCCAATGTGTTCAAACGGACATGTATAGATAGCTGCCAGTAGTTTTCATCGTTTACCACTTCACCTTGAAGTCTTTATCAAGCGTAACTAAATCTGGACGTATTTCAACAGCCCTACCAGCAGTTCATGCTCATCTAGGTTTTTAGAGAATCTTTCAAAACACAGGAGCAAAATTGGTTTTTCGTTATTTGTAATTCATGCGTTGATGGCCTAAATTTACTACTAAATAATCAATGTAAAAACACCAGTTCACAAGTACGGAGTTTGCACCAATAAACCGAAAGTCTATATTGCCACTCCAAGTTAATGCATTGCTGGGAGGACTTTTTAGGGAATGAGGGATTTTCAAATCAAAAGCGGTACTCGAACCTGTATATTACTAGGAAGATCTCAGCCTCCGCTGATGTCGAGCAATACCCACTATTAACGCACACCTGGTGCACAACTTTGCTAGACGATGATTATACCGTGGGTAAAGTGAAAGAAAATAAAACACATTTTGTGGTCGGAATTTATAACTGGCCCCTTGACTTTATGCGGGTGCTTATCCCATTGTGCCATTTTGGCATCATGAAAGTACCTTGTACTTTGACAGTGGTGCAGACTTGCAAATCGGGAACCTAATTTTCTGTATGGAGGAGCTAATGCTGAACACCAGAGAAAGCGAATGTAGGCATCAGTAATGCACAAGAGAACACACTCGCAGTACTCTGAACTGTCTCTCTGCTAGTCCTGGTTCTTGGTTTCCTCGTTTTATGCAGAAATGCATTATAGTCGGGGGTTGTCGTGCGTCCCTTGGCCGGCGTGCTCAGCGCGTGTGAAGATAATTGTGGCATGATGCTCCTAGGGATTGGCCACCAAAACAATTCATCACGAGATAGCTTCGCGTTCAACGACCACCGTCATCTTCCCGTCGGGGAACCGCTGAAGAAGAAGGAGAAGAAGACAAAGCTGCGAAGAGGAGGGCTGCGTGAGTTTTGGCTACCGTTATGCTCGTCGGACGGCGCATCTTCCCTGTGGTGTAGTGGCGCCCTCTAGTGGAGCGCCGCTTACTGTGTGCGCTTGGTTGTATGAATTGTAACTAGATGTCGTTGCTGTGGACGCACGTGACGGGTCACGTGCGTATGCGTCTCGGTGCCGTCTTGTTGAACAATAAACGTTCTCTTTGGGTTCTGGTCTTGGTACGGGCGGGCCGCACTCTTTCTTGTTGGGCTTGTGCGTGGGCCCGGCGGCCGTCCCTCGCTCCCGTCGCCGCCGAGGCCGCTCGCCGTCGCCCACGACACAACATCTTTTTGGCGACGAGGATGGGATGCTTTTCTTCTGCTGCAACGACATCGTCGACGGGTCCGGCAGAATGAAAACGTGAGTGCGTTTGACCTCGCTCGAGTGTGACGGTCCTGCGCGTCTGGCGTCGCGAGGCCTAGCGTTCTTTGTGCTGACGCTTGTCGAACCGTCGTTTAGGCCTCGCCTTACTTCGTTCTTCTGCTTCTGCTCCTGCATCTCTCTCCTTCCTGCTTGGCAGCATGGGCCTCTTCGATAACCTGCCCGTTTTCCTCGAATTGCCGGGGCCGCCTCCGATTCCGTGGCATAACTGGAAAAAATTGTTTCAGGCCCATCTCGAGGCGGCTGGCGGCAGCGACTGGAATGACGGACGACGCGCGTCGGCGCTCGTCAGCGTTTTGGGTAGGGAGGGGCAACGAAGGTATTTTGCTGAGGCGGAGCAGGACGAAGCAAGGAGGGACGCCGCCAGTAACGTGACCGACGCTAATGTAACCAGCCCTATCGTGACCGACTCCGCGACCGACTGTAGTGTGACCGCATCCTCGGCTCCGGCCATTTCGAAATTCGACCAACTTTTGGAGCAGCTGGACCGGCTCTTCGCTGCGTCCACAAATACGCTTGTTGAACGACATGAGTTCACAAGCCATCGTCAATTTCGGGGGGAAAGTTTTTTAGAATACTTGACCGCTCTAAAGGAGAAAGCCGTACGTTGCAAGTTCGGGCTGACGTACGCGGAGCGCGTCCGAGATCAAATCATACATGGAACGTCTAACCCCCAGGTTAGAGAAAAGCTGCTCGCACATGGCGAAAGGTTGTCTTTGGAGAAAGCTCAAGAGATTGGTCGGAGTTTTGAATCTTTGTCGTTGGCGAACCAAGCCTTCGGTTCGCATCAAGCACAAGCAGTAGGTCGACGAGGAGAAGGTGGCGTCGCGGAAGATGACAGTCGGGGAAGCCGCCGCGCTCAAGATGGCGGCGTGGAGAATCAAGATGGCATGGGCCGCCAGTGAGGCCGGCGCGCTCAAAATGGCGGCACAGGAATTCAAGATGGCCTGGCCAGCCGGGGAGGCCGTGACGTCATTTCACCGGGTTCGGGAAGGCAAGATGGTGGCCCCCAAGATGGACGTTTCCATTCGCAGTCAGCTGCAGAGTTTCGCGGTACAGTCCAGGCGAAGAAGTTTGCAGGCACGCTTCAGTTAGGCGAGCGATGCGGAAATAAATGGCATAATTCAGCATTTCCAAATTATCCAGCCCGAAATCGGCGCTGCAACTCTTGTAATAAGTGGGGACATTTCGCATCGATGTGCCGTAAGCCGGCACCAGTGCATCGAGTTTCTTCGGAGGAACCTACGGGCTTCGCTCCGGTACCGGAACCTGTACAGCATCCAGCATCCACGGAGATCAACGCAACCGCAAGATCTTCCGTCTTAACAGTCAGCACTTCTTCTAGAAAGGACTTAGTCGTCCAAGCTGAAGTCAGCGTCAACAATCCTCCAAGAAAGGACTTAGTCGTTCAAGCCGAAGTCAGCGGAGTGACCATGCAACTCTTAGTCGATACCGGAGCATCCGTGTCGTTGATGACTGTCGAAGATTTCAAGCGTCACTTCAGTAGACAGCATGCGCTGTCCAAGGCTTCCGTCAACTTGTGGAATTTTTCCAAACAACGTATCGGCATCCGCGGCTCATTTCAAACTCCTGTTCAAGTCTTGCAACGGTCTTGCTCCGTCACATTCTACGTCACCGACAAAGGGACATCTCTTTTGGGGCTCGACGCCATCCAGCAACTGGGCATTCAGATCGACGGTGCGTCTCTTACGTGTCGACTAGCATCGGTGTGTGCAGTGCAGTGTCCCGTGAACGTGCCCCCGGGTTTCGAACATCTCTTCAACGGCGAGTTGGGTCTTGTCAAGGACGTATCGCATAAGATCCAACGGTGGCCAGGTGTGACTCCAGTTGCATCTAAGCTACGAAGATTGCCTCTTGCTCTCTGTGATCCAGTGTCCAGCGAGCTGCGACGCCTCGAGGACAATGATGTCATTGAACGTGTCGACGCCTCGGAGTGGGTTTCGCCACTCGTCGTCGTCTGGAAAAAGAACGGGGACATTCGGCTGTGTGTGGACCTCCGGGAACCGAATAAGGCAATTATCATTGATGGGTATCCTTTACCGCATGTTGAAGAGCTGTTGCAGATGTTTCATGGTGCTGTTTGTTTTTCTAAGCTTGACTTGGCGTCGGCTTATCATCAGTTGTGCTGGAAGAGGGCAGTAGGGACTTAACTACTTTCGTGACTCATGAAGGTTTATTCAGGTTGAAGAGGGTGTGTTTTGGTCTGGCGTCGGCGCCTGCGGTTTTTCAAAAAATGATGTCTCAGATCTGAAAAAATTGCAAAAATGTTGTTTGCTATCTTGATGATATTCTTGTGTGGGGAAAGACTCAAGCTGAGCATGACGCGAGCCTGGTTGAAGTCTTAACATGTATAGCAAACAGTGGCATGAAGTTGAACGACAAATGTCTTTTTTCGGTCAAGGAACTTGATTTTTTGGGTCACAACATTTCGGCTGAGGGCATCTCACCTTTGGAGAGCAAAGTAAAAGCTATAGTTCATGCTCCCGCTCCTACGGACATAAAGTCACTGCAATCATTTTTAGGTCTTGCAGGATACTATGCTAAGTTCATAAAGAACTATGCAGAGATAGTTGAACCACTTCGCCTCATGCTCAGGAAGGGTCAGACGTTTTGTTGGTCTGATGATGCTCAGCGCAGTTTCGATCAGTTGAAAGCGGGCCTCACATGTTCCCCGGTTGTGAAGGTCTTTAATCCTCACTTGCCTGTTGTAGTAACTACCGACGCATCTGATGTGGGAATTGGTGCGGTACTACAGCAGCGGTATGGTTCTCGGCTTGAAACCATAGCCTTTGCATCTAGAACTTTGTCGGAGACTGAGAGAAAATACTCTGTGGGAGAGCGCGAAGCGCTGGCTTGTTTGTTCGCGTGCGAAAAGTGGCACATTTTTCTTTGGGGCAGACGGTTCACACTTAGAACTGACCATCAGGCTGTAGTTGCTTTGTTAGCCGCAGGAAACTCAGGTCGGAGACCTTTGAGGATTTCAAGGTGGTCAGCTCGTTTGCTGTACTACAATTTTGACATCGAGTATTGTAAAAGGTGAGAAAATCTGGTGGCTGACGTTCTATCGAGTTTACCCATTCAGACCGGTCAAGAACTTGTTAAGGAGGAAGAGATAGTGTCACTAGTAACATCAGTAGTCGATAAAGAAACCGTGCAGCTGGCAACGAAGGCCGATGTGACGTTGCAGAAGGTAGCAGAGTATGTGTCAAAGGGTTGGCCTGATAAGAAAAAGGTACACAGTGATTTAACTGCTTACTTTCATGTAAGTGATGAACTTTCTGTTGTGGACGGATTACTCATGCGTGATGACCGTGTAGTCATTCCTGGTGTACTGGTACCTACGTTTCTCGAGTTAGCACATGAAAATCATCAAGGAATAGTACGAACGAAGCAACTTCTCCGGGAACGTTACTGGTGGCCTCAAATGGATCGCAATGTTGAAGAACATGTAAAGCATTGTCACGTTTGTCAGCTGGCAGACAAGTCTGCTAAGCCTCATGTAGCTCCGTTGCAGCCAGTGGAATGGCCTGAAGGGCCTTGGCAAAAGTTGGGAATGGACATCGTCGGTCCGTTAGATGTGTCGTACCCCCGATTTCTTGTTACACTAGTTGATTACTACTCTAAGTGGCCTGAGGTTCTGGGCACAAATTCAAATTTCAACTGAGGATGTCATTAAGTTGTTGGACTGGTCTTTCAGTCGGGAAGGGCCCCCTGAGGTTTTAGTGACGGATAATGGACCCCAGTTTGTCTCCAAACAAATGCAAGAGTATCTAAAGGAAAAAGGTATCCGCCACGTGTTCTCGTCGAATTATTACCCCCAGGCTAACGGCCAGATTGAACGGTTTAACAGAGTTCTCAAAGAACATTTACAGGTAGCCAGACTTGAAGGCAAGGATGCTTCGAAAAGCATTACACAATTTCTTGGGTCGTATAGGGTCACACCACATTCAGTGACAGGTCTTTCTCCAGCTTTTTTGCTGCATGAACGTCAGCCTCGTTCCAAAGTGGATATTAGCAACTTCAGGATACGTAAAAAGGCAGCAGAATCGGACAATTTCCTGCCTCATGTTCGGAATCAGGTCTTCACGAAGCAGCATAAAGCTAAACAGTACTTTGACAGAAGGAAAGGTGCGCAGCAGACCCGCATAAAGGTGGGAGATGTCGTGAAGGTAAAATTCCGTAAGCAAGGATTTCTGAAGTATAGTAAGCCGTTGACAGTGCAAGCTCAGGTTGCACGTTTCACCTTTAAGCTCAGTGATGGAAAGATCTGGAACGCTTCAAAACTCACAGTCGTTCCGAAGGGAATCGAGGTTGGCTCAGCACCGTTGACAATGTTGAACTCTCGTCGAGGCATAACGAGTTTTTATACTCTTTGTCTAACTTGGACATTTGTGACAGTCAGTCCCCTAGTCTACAGTTGTCAGAAGGGACAAGCCCCAGGGTTCAGACAGACCCTGATCTGTCGGGGGTTTCTACCAGTGCAAGGTCTGAATCCGTTGTCCCTCGGGAACCATTAGAACGTCAGGAAGAAAATAGTGAACAAATAGATCCAAATAACCATGTAGACAAAACAAGGGAAAATGAGGGGGCGTCTGGGTCGTCAGATAATTCAAGTTCATCGTCTACGCGTCCACGCCGTAAGACTAAGCAGCCTCAGTGGCTTCGCGACTATGTGCGGTAGGGGGTATACGTACGGTTCATGCTTTGCGTCATGTTGAACGTGTTATGTCTGTGTTGAATCGTATATCATCATTGAAAATGTTTTTTGGACGGTTTTTTTTTTGGGACTTAAAGAACTGTCGTGAGCGACTGATAGCCTGTTCTGTGAGTCAAGTGAAAGGAAGGTGCAGACATTCTTCAAAGCACGGGAGAATGATGTGGAGTGTGCATTTAAGATGCTGTATGTATTTCGCAGAGTGTGCGAACTTTTGCAAAAGGAAGATGATGTGGTGTAGTGGCGTATTTCGCAGAGTGTGCGAACTTCTTTTGCAACGGGAAGATGATGTGATGTAGTGGCGCCCTCTAGTGGAGCGCCGCTCACTGTGTGCGCTTGGTTGTATGAATTGTAACTAGATGTCGTTGCTGTGGACGCACGTGACGGGTCACGTGCGTATGCGTCTCGGTGCCGTCTTGTTGAACAATAAACGTTCTCTTTGGGTTCTGGTCTTGGTACGGGCAGGCCGCACTCTTTCTTGTTGGGCTTGTGCGTGGGCCCGGCGGCCGTCCCTCGCTCCCGTCGCCGCCGAGGCCGCTCGCCGTCGCCCACGACACAACATTCCCGATCTGAATCCGGTCAAAAAGCGGATCATCGCGCCTCGAGTCCCCTTCATGAGCATCAGGCGGCTGACTCGAGGCAACGGGCAGTTTGCAATCAAGGAACCGGAGGTCAACGTGCCCATCGACGTATCGAAGTTTGTGCGGTGCCTTCCTCGCATGGTACCCGAGGACGTTGCGTTCGACGTTCACATCAAGCGGAGGCTGATGAGTCCGGCAACGTACAAGCGCGGGTTAGTGAAGCGCGGCAACATCCTGGCTTGGCTCAAGCACCTGGAACACACCCCGCTTTATCGCGCTATCAACGTTCGGGTCGATTGGAGTCGGCTCAATCACTTCGATGACAGCGGCGAACCAGAGGAACCGCAGGAAGACGACGCTGATGATGCTGACGGTGAGTCAGAAACGATTCCCGACGACTTTGACGTGAACGATCCTCTGTAGTTGGCGGTTGCATTCAACGCGGTCTCGAAGACGCTTCTCTATAACGAAGCGGAAATGGCGGGTGTGGGAAAAGAAAGAAATAAATTATTACGCTCACACTCTCGCCTCTCTTCGTCAGAGAGCTACGGACGGCGTCACAGGGGACAGAGTTCGCTTGGCAACAGCTGCTGTGTTTCCTCCCACGTAAGACACGCCATTCTGCCCCTGCGTATCCGCTCAACGTGATGGGGAATGCCGACGTTCCAGATTTTGTAGCGAAAACCGCTGCTGTTTTCTGCCCCCAACAAACTGGGCGGGCGCTGCAGGCGAGTGAATGTAGATCAAGCAGCGGAGGAAGGATGCCAGGGAAATCACAATAAGTCCTTTGTCGAATGCCAGGACGAGGTGGTCTACGAGATCCCCTTGGTGCCTTGTTGCAAGTCGTACGTGGGACAAACCGGGCGGTGCATCAACGACAGGTTCAGGGAGCATGCCAACACACTGAAGACCGGCACGGGCAGCATGCTTGCCCAACACGTCAAGGCCTGCCGATGTACACCACAGTTCGACAAATGTAGTATCTTACGAAGATACAAGGGCCAGCACACGCGCGAAATTTGTGAAGCGTTTGCGATACACAATAGAGGAACCTCGTGTGTAAGCACCCCTTCAGTAGCTCTCCTGGAAAAAGAAAAATCATACTTCTCAAGATAGCGTCTTCCATTGATTGTGACTTTCCTCTGTTAGCAAATAACCTAATTTATTCACTGATCATGCGCGCGGTTACTGTTTATTAACATTTCGCCTATATAATTCGTCCTTTGCTTTCAAATAAACAGTTGATAGTCAGCGCTTGTGTTGTCTTTATCTTCCCTTTGTCCCGTGCTTTGCGCTGTTTTGTTAATCCTTAGCGACTCGCCCCAAGCAGTACGGAATTATGCCAACTGGGAGATCTCACCCACAGTGGTCCGCATCTTGGAGCAAGCCGACCTTCATAACCAAAAACACATCACCTAGTTCCCACCACACGAAGGCAAGGTCTCAGAGACAAACGAAAACAGAAAAGAGTCGGTCCACATCGCAGCGGCCGCTCTATCTATCCGCGCTGGCAACGAAGAGGCCACACAACTCTGGTTCAGCACCAAGGACAGACTCGTAAACTACCACGAGATCACCAAAGCCCATCGCCTGGCTCGCAGGACTCTCCCTCCACCCAGCGACAAGCTGGACAGAGCCCAGGCCGTCATCTTCAGACAACTGGAGACCCGAACCCTCCTAACGCCGCTACTTCTACAGAGAATGTACACCGATGACTACCCGGACAGCAATTGCAGGGTCTGCCGAAGGAAGACGGCTACTCTAACGCACATGCTGTGGAATTGCAACGAACACCCCGAAGAAGCAAAGTCAGGAACCCTCCCGCCGCGACTAGCAACGGCGCTGACAACCTACGACCAAACAGAACAACTCTGGGCCGTCCAGCAAGCCCAAGATGCGACAACGAGGCAGGCTTCCGACCCCTCGCATATGGTGAGAAGAAACCTAGCCAAGATGTCCCCCCGACGGTGACCTAGGCCCGGTCGACTAGCGTGATTGCACTCGAGTTTTGCGGGCACCTAATAAAGTTTATTCCACTCCACTGCACTATATTTACTCAGTCTTGGCACCTGAAGTGGAGAGGTGGCCTATGTTTAGCACACAAAAGTTGTTGGCGTAGAGATTGCTAGGGCACACATTGGTTCTTTGTGAATTGGCCGAACGTTCCTTACTCTCCTTAATAAACAAAGTACGTTCGATAACATGTACGACGGAATTTATTCTGTCGTCTGGCTTCAAAAGGTGTGCGTTGCCCACAGAAATTTTAAAAGTAACATTCAACTGCGACGTGGTTTACAATACTTTCATTTACTCCTGTGGTATAAAAATGATTAGAGCACCTCGAGAACATTGGTTTCTCTTATGCATGCAGCTTTTTAGCTTTAAATGAACAAATACTCGTTCGTTTGCCTGGGCTGTACTGTCTAACTAAATGTGTATTTACGTAAGTTCGAGTTCTACCATATTTCAACGTGTGCTCGTGGTTTGTAGAAGTTAGCGCTAGCATGAAATTACATTATTACAATTTATTATTATCGTCATCATCATCAGCCGGTCAAAACCCACTGGAGGCTAATGGACGCGCCCATAAATCCCCTATTATTCTGGTCCTGTGCTGATTTCGACCCATTTTTCCTTGCAAACTTCTGGATCTTATATGCCCATCCAATCTTCTGCACTCTCCTGTCACGTTTGGATTCTCTAGGGATCCGTACATGTTCCTCTGTTCAATGACTTCGAAATTGTCCGATGCGATCGCAAAAGCAATAGGAGTGCTAATCGCCGCTCACCACAGATAACAATGCTGCGCTTTGGACAATCCTTCCAATCTTGAAATTATATTTATTCACTGCAAGGCAGCCGTTCCATCGCTAACTATTGGCGTCTGCTGCTGCCCCTTATTCCGATCCCTTTCATTGTTGGCGAGCTTCATGATGCGCTACAACTGTTGACTCCAGCCAAGTGTAACGCCCCTATCCTCCTCCTTGGTAATTGTAACTTTCCCGCGATAACTTTGTCGATCGTAACTTTATAGATGTCGAAACAGAAAAAAGAATGTGAATTTATTGATACTTGACTTTCACTAATCTCAAATAATTAGCTTTCCGGCGTGAACGACTCCTAATTCATAAAACTTACTAGACTTATTCCTAACGTCTCAACCAGATCAAGTTTCGTCCGTTTCCATTTCGACCAGCCCTAGTTATCAAGCCACTTCCCATGCAGCTTGCCCCACCGCAAAAGAGTGAAAAAGAACGATAACCTTAAACAAAAAAAAACGTTATCAAGCTATGAATGATGAACTAGCTTCTTTATGCGATTGGTTCCTTCTGAATGTTTCCAAATGTTCTGCTGATAAAAACTGGGAGCCCAAAAAAAACAAATTTAGCAATTATTGAACCTGTATATCCCTGCAATTACCTATACAGAACGGCCTACTTCACCATGGTACAATATTACGCTAAACGGGCTTAGTAAAATGAGAAACCTCAATTTCGGCCAGCCAAAAAATCAGTCCCACCATGCGTGGAAAAATACCGTAAAACTAATTATATTTACTCTTCAATGACCTCGAACGATACGCGGACGTTTTTAGGTGCAAAGTACCTTATGACCACACTATTTCTGTTCGCATCCGTGTGCATAGCATTTACTCTCACAAAAAAATAACACAGACACCAGCAGGATACAGTGTGTGCCCGGTAGACGAAACACAGTTATCAGTCGTCGTTGACATTGGGCTGAGAGCAGGATTTAGTACTCGAGAGTCAAACGGCTACTCGCTCGCCAGTCGGGTCCGGAGTTATTTAGGAACTCCAGATGTCCGTCCGTGTCCATCCGTCTGCACGCCATCAACAAGCTAAAATTAAGCGAATAATAATTTGAGCTGCGAGTAACACTTTACTTTAGAGAGTGCTCAATGTGCAACTTGCGGCCTAAATCAAAGATTGTCGGTGCGCAAACAGGATGTCACTAGGGGCGCAACTTGGATGCCATTTTAATTTTTCGTACTCCACACCCTCGAAATTATCCACAAAGTGGAAATGCTGACATTTTTTTCGTCCAATAAAGCAGATGTGCTACGCACAAACACTAACAAGTTTTCGAACACCATAAAGCCAACCCATCTTAATCCCATTTCGTTATAACATAAACAAAACATTACAGCCCTGTAGTTCAAGATTGCTTAAACACAAAACTCTACGTTTTGCTCTGTGTTTCCCGGTGAACTTGGCGATGTATCTCCAAGCACTCCCGATATATTTCCAGGTGTGTCGTCCCATTATTCCCCAGCTATGTGTAATGTCATTTTCTACGAAATGTAATAATTGAAGTCACTGATTCTGTAGAAGTGACCTCATCAGGTGGTATTGACTGTGTAACATTTAATTTTGTTAAAACAAAGCAAACAACCCTCTGCTGTCTTATTGTCGCACGTTTTCAAGCAATCGCTGTCATCTGGAATGGTACCACGGGACTGAAAGGTTGGCAAGGTCATTCCAATACCAAAGAAAGGCCCGCCATCCTCACCGGGAGAGTACCACCCAACACCAATAAAATGCGTGTGCTTAAATATAAAGAAAAACATTTTCTCAAACATTTTTTTTCAGTCAGTCAAATTCAATACCTCTGTTAATTGTTTTCATCCTAGTCAGCAAAGATTTCAGAAAAAACTTTCCTGTGCCACCCAACTTTTACTGTTTATTGACGACACAAGAAAAACTATCCATCAGAATATTCCTGCAAATTCCCTCTTCCTAGATTTTGAAAAATCTTTCGATCAAGTGCGCCCTTGTTTCACACTTTCACGATTGAGCATTGATCCTACAGTTCTAGAATGTAAATGAGTCACAGATTGTTTATTACAACTAAACATCGTCTACCCAGCGTCCCGTCCTTTCAGGTGTCCCTGGGGATACTGCGCTCCGTCCCCTTTAATTTTTATATTTACTTGACTACCTACCGGCCAACATACAGTCAAAGGTCTCTTTATTGGCTCACGACTGAATAATTTATGTTTCTGTTAACTGCCCTAATAACTCGCACAGTCTTCAAAAGAATCTAATAAGTATTGAAACCTGGCGCGAAAATTGGCTCTTGACTGTGAACATTACGAAACGGTCCTTCGTTTCTTTTCATCGCAGGAAATCGAATCCGGCTCCTTTACACTTCTTTTCTGTTTCCGAAATATCTATCGTGAATTACTATAAATATTCAGTTGTAAACATAACGCCATATCTTATATGGTCATTACTCAAAGTATAGGGTGTTCCCATCTTTATTGCCATGATTGCATGCCCAGGAAGTCGACAGGGCAAAAGGTTCGCGGGCGTAGAGGGCCAATCTTATGCACTGTGTTTCGGCCCCAAGTGCAAGAGGGAGGCAATCGCGGGAGCTTCTGGGATGGTGTGATGAGATGGAGGACAGCGGGGGTGTGCACGTCGAATATGGCTTTGACGACGATGAAGTTAACAGCCTACCGTGGACAATCGCCCTTTGTGGGTATGCGACGGAAGAAGAGGAAGAGGAGATCGTGGCTGGTGACAATGCAGGGGTATTCGTGGCAGCAATACTTCGGAGGGCTACCTGCAAGGTGCGGTAGCCGTCGTCTACAGAGGCCGTCGTTAAGGACGCCCGTAGACCGATTCAGGCTGCAGTGCCAGCCGTTCGTCGACCGCGCTTTATATCGCCGGCTTCGTCTGGGTAGTGTTGTGTACCCTGTGACCACCACCAAGAAGTTGCCGACAACTGGGACATTGCGGCACCAACTTTATCGACTGCACCAGACCACGTGAGCCGTTTATTCCATCACGGATGTGTTTCTAGAATGAACTGTTTACTGTTATAGTTTTTTTTCTGCGAGTGCAAAACAGTGCGAGTTTGGGATCGTAACTTTGTGACTGTAACATCCGTCTCATTACCTAGTGCCGTTTCAGTTAAGGTTCATCTCCGTATCGTACGTCCTTCTGAAGGGACTGTCTCGTTTTTGCAACGCGAATCCCGAGGTCTTAGCCACCAATACCATCACAACTGGCGTCCGCGACAGTACCTCTTCGCTACCATCTGGAAGAGAGAAGTTTCTATAAGTCGAGAATAATGGTGCAGATCCGAGACATGGACATTGAGAAGCTAGTGACAGTTGGACGGCAGACACGAGTCTCTACTAGCACCTTAGAAACGGAGAAACTTCATTAGAGAGAAATACTCGGAAGTTTGAGGTTTCGAAAAGGGGATTGAAGAGTTTGAAAGGCTTGTTGCGGAAGGAATAAAATCAGGATGGAAGGAAGCAGAACTTCGGAGTTGGGTGGACGGTGAGCGTGCAAAATTGAAAGCAGAGAGCGAAGCAGCGTACGTAGTGAAAAGGAAGCACAGGAAAAGGAGAAGCAGATGCTACTGCAGCAGTTAGCAGCTCTGGAGGAGTTGAAAAAGGGAAGAGCAGTTGAACCAGCTTTGGTTACTGATGCAACGGCTCACATTAGGGTAAAGGAAACTTCCACCTCAGGAAGTCTACCTCACTTGCCTACATCAGATCTTTTGGTACATGCAGCTCATGGAGGGATTGCACTTGAGCACGACAGCACAGAGGTGACTAACGTGAGACATGTACGACCAGAAGGATGTCGTTCTTAGGAACAAAGATTTTGGCCTGAGCAGAGAAAGACAACAGCTGAAAGGGTTCAAGCTAAGCTGCAAGAAACCAGGTCGCTGCTCGTTGACGGCCCATTACCATCAATGCTCAAGGTGGAAGCACCTGCACCTACTGACGCAGCCGTCACCCACGAGAATAGTACATCGCTTTTCACTGCTGCCATAGAAAGTTGAGTTTGAAGGCGTGAGCTCTCTGAGCTGCAATCAAACCCTTTAAGAGGAAACTGCACCTTTTTGTCCAGGCGAGGACAAAGTGTAAACTGAAAGCACGGGATTTACACAGCCTAAGCGTGAGCACCCGATAAAATCTAGTGGCGTCCAGCGAACTCCTAAAAAGACGATGATGTCAAACGGAAAGCTCTGCCACCGCGAATCCATGCGGCTAAAGTTGAAATCATTGTTCATGGTGACATCGAGTTCACTATTGCAAAATGCAATAGCATAAAAGCTGCACTTTGTTTGTCCCCGCACGCGAAATAGGCAGTGTACACCTCGGAAACATGGCAGACAGGAAAGATGTCCAGGACCGCCTTCTTTGGCAAGAATTGGGAAACACAGAGCGAAGACCCGCAAAGCCAGGTGCATGGTGATTGAAAAGCCGAAAGGACGCAAACAAGTCAATGATCAAAGCTTTCTGGACAGGCCTCTCAATGTGAAAAGATTTTGGCTGCGGAATTGGAAGTACAGAAAGGAAGCTTGTGTTCCATACTGAAAGCTTTCACTGTTGCTTCGACTCAACGAGCTAACTGATCCATTTTGTGAACCAACCGACAGCGGGTCTTCGTTCGCAGGACTGCCCCTCAAAGACATTGTTTTCCCGGATTAATCTAGAAGTGTTCCTGACATTTACTTGATGTGTGCCCATGATTTTGCTTCATCATGTGTTTGTTTTTGAAAGTGTGTTGTGGGCACCCAACAACTTTAAGTGGGGAGCCTTCTGATGATATGGAGGACAGCGGGGGTGTGCACATCAAAGATGGCTTTGACGATGATGAAGTTGACGGCCTAGCGTGGACAATCGCCTTCTGTTGTAATGCGCCGGAAGAGGAGATTGTGGCTTATGACGATGCAGGGGTATTCGTGGCAGCAATACTTCAGAGGGCTACCCGCAACGTGCGGTAGCCGTCATCTACCGAGGCCGTCGTTAAGGACGCCCGTAGACCGAGCCAGGCTGCAGTGCCAGCCGTTCGTCTGCCGCGCAATATATCGCCGGCTTCGACTGGGCAGCGTTGTGTACCCTGTGACCACCACCAAGAAGTCGCCGACAACTGGGAAATTGCGGCACCAACTTTATCGACTGCACAAGACCGCGTTAGCCGTTTAATTCATCATGGGTGTGGTTCTAGAAGGAACTGTGTACTGTTATAGTTTTTTTTTCTGCGAGTGCAAAACAGTGCGAGTTTGGGATCGTAACATTGTGACTGTAACATCCGTCTCATTACCTAGTGCAGTTTTAGTAAAGGTTCATCTCCGTCTCTTACGCCCATCTCAAGCGACTATCTCATTTGTGCAAGGCGAATTCCGAGGTCTCAGCCACCAATACTATCACAGATAGTGACTTCGCTTTGTTGAGCGAAGTTGCACCCAGCGGCGTCAATGCGCAGGCGTGTGGAAGCCAGATTAAGGCGGCCTGTATTGTTGTGCACAGCCGCATGCGGGGCCCGCAACAGCCGGGTGCTGGGTGGACGACCGTGCTTTGTTGAGCAATGTTGCGCGCAGTGGCAGCAATGGGCAGCCGCAACGTAGGAAGCACAAGCTTGAGGTGGCATGTATTGTTGTACACGTGTGCTAGATAGTGTAGACGTGTATTAATGCGTGCCCTAGCATATGGGTTCCGCAACAGGCAGGTGCGTGGGAAGCCGGTAGGGGCGATTGTGCGTCCACACTCGAATACGAGGTTTCTTGGATTGCCAGTGTGTTCCGCTCGGGCAGTCCGGGTTGAGTCCTGGCTTGTCTCTGACGGGGTGATTCGAGCACATAGTGACCAACGGTCTGAAATTATCCTCTTTGTAAAACACAGTATATAGTGTAATGACAAGTTTTCGTTTCGTCTCAACGGGGCGTCTCCTTCATCACTGCCGTAGTTGAGCACCAAAATGCAGCGCAGGGCAAGCATGAACTCTCATGGTCATCACGGCTCGCTTCTCAAGGAGTCAAAATGTAGGCGAACGAAACATCACTCACGCAGATGGCAAGAACCTGCTTGGCGAGAACGAGAACGATTACGAAAGATAGGCGCACCGGCCTTTGCCAATTTAAGGAGCACGTGCCTACGCGGGAAGGCAAGTTTAATCCGAAGTTGCTGGATGCGATCCACAGGGCTCGAGTCGTCACATCACAGATGGAATAGCGATGAGTGGGGTTGCAGCATGGAGAAGGAGCGCCTACAGTCAACCGAAAACTTCGGAAGGTGGGCCGAACAACATGTAGCGTCGTGAACGAGCCTAGTGGGTGCCCAAACCAGCACCACAGTCGTCACGACACCTATGGAGGAGCGACGGCTTGGTTGCAGCCAGGCGAATGAGCACCTGGTGGCAACCGGAAAGTTTAAGCGACAGTTATGCACCCGGGACAGTTGCTGAAGAGCGACCGACGCAGCCAGCGAGTCTTTGTGATTGCGAACCAGTCCGGCAGTCCCCCAGACCGATGGACTTTGTAGGTTAACGACACCGTCTCGGCACCAAGGAGCATCAAGGGACATTGGAGACCTGCCGATTCTAAGGTAGAAGTTGAACAGTCGCGCGGAAAAGGCGGACGAGCCAGGCAGCCACATGGGATCGACACCTAGTGAGTTCTTTCTTGCGCTGGGTGGCGATCACTGCCACCCAACACGAGCCTGTTAAACACTTGATCACACGCATTGTCCACATTGTCCACAAACGAGGGGAGCCAGGTAACGAAGAAACATTCGTGATAGGACGGAGTCCAACCGCGCCAGTGTCATTCGAGACAGAAATGCAAACGAAAACAATGAAAACTGAAGTCTAGAGAGAGCAACAGACATGCTTGGTTGTCGAGTGGCAGATCGAGCTGGGGAAATTGAAACGGAGTTCCGAACCTGGCATGAGCCCCAGACACAAGTGAGGGAAGAACAGATACGGAGAGATCCGGGTTTTTCAAAACTCCTGTCGGGAGAAGTGCAAAAATTACCTTCAAAAGCGGAAGGGCCGATATGACTTGAGTCGGGAAAACACGCACGCGGCAGACGCCGCGCCGAGGGAGTTATAGAGGAAAGCCATCTTTCCGCTTATAGCGGAAAAGGTTCCAGTTGTGTCAACACGGTTTACGCCCTCTTGGCATAGAGAGTATGCGGGGCTAGAAAGGACAGTGCTTGTGGAGTCTAAATTGCCAATTGAGCACTGCCAGCGAACGTATCCTCGGGCGAGGAAATGGGCAAGTTGAGATAATTCACGACGGGACTCCAGAGTTACATTCTATACTACCTGGAATCAAGAATTGTGAAGTCGTTATAAGAGGTGATCGAGCTGCTCGTAAAAAAATAACCTGCCCGGCCCCGTGCTGCGTTATGTAACCCTTAACGAAGCAGAAGGCTGTAAGAAGGCATCTGCTTTGGCAAGCCTACTGGAAACTTTTGAGGACGCATATATAAGGGACGGCGTAGCCAAAAACCGAAAACGACAGGACCGCATGCGCCGGCTTCCCAGGAGGTGACTTCAAGTGGACCACTGCCAAAACAGGGCGTGGAGATACAGAGCACCGACATTCGAAAAAAACTGGGGAGCCTGCTGCATGCGTGGTCCAAGGATCCACCTAAAAGCGACTTGCCCGCATATTGTAAAAAAACTCACTGCAAGGGCCTTAGAAAGAAACAGAAATAGCTTGTCTGCCACAGTTGATACGAATGAAGCGTGTGCAGGCCACTGTAAACTAAAGCCCGTGAGCTTAGGCTGGTGTGGCCGAAAGCTCAACGCTATTCTGGATGCGGGAGTGAAGATAACTCTTCTTTGAGAAAGCGCACTGCCAACGGAACTAGTCGAGCCGCACGGGACAATCAACTTCACCTGCACATTTGGAGAGAATTTAATTGGAAGGCTCACGGTGGTGCCGTTGGGAATAACGCGCAAGGTTGGAGTGTTTTTAAACCTTAAAGAGACGGTGACAGTGCTTTGCGCGATGAAGGAGAGGCTGATTTCACAGACCAATTGTCTGCTCTAGGAAAAGGCGTAGGAATGTCTCATGGCTGGAAGCGAAATGAAGGGGTAATATGTGTAGACGGGGGTGTCGTTGCGGACCGCACGGAGGGAGAACTAGCAAAGCTGCTAGACTATGAACTGTGCGTAGGAGGGTTGGTTCAAGATGCAATAGGTCATTGCACAAGAGCGAGGAGAGGGCAGTGAGGATGCCGAAAGCGAGGAGCATTGCATTCAAAACAGCCTAGATTCCGGAAAAGCAGCAGAGTGATATAAAATGGCAAGCAGCTTAGGAAATGGCAAAACGCGGAAATAGAAGCATGGCCCTGGAGGGCAGCTTTTTGTACCACCGAGACAATATGGATAGGATCAAATATGCTGTAACAAACGGAGGCAGCCTGACAGCAGTGGAGAGGCTTCTAGGCGTGGGGAAAACCAGATGTGTGCACTTGGAGACAAGCAAGGCAAAGTCACCACAAATACGAAAAACATACCCACAGTAGACTAGGAGTTCTACAGAGATCTGTATAGTAGCCGGAACATCCAGGAATATGCCGCTGACCCGAGTCAGTACGAATGGGAAACTTGCAACGTCAGTATGAACATGTACCAACTCGCCCGATTTTTCGCTTTAGTAACATTAAGGAACAAGAAGAGAGCGTAGTAGGTAACGAAAACGAGGTTTGATTGTAGAAATTAAGAAGAAGAAATGGACGTGGGCAGGACGTGTAATGAGAAGTCAAGATAACCTTTTGTAATTAAGGGTACCAGAGTGGACCCCTGGAAAAGGCAAGCGTTGCAGGGGGCCGAAGAAAGTTAAATGGGCGTATGAGATCAAGAAGTTGCCGTGATAAATTAGTCGCAGCTAGCACAGGTCCAGGGTAATTGAGTAATAATAGGAGATGTCTTTGCCTTGCAGCGGGCGTATATACGCTGTGATGATTACGATAAGACAAACTTCTGGAACAAGCTGTGATGCAACTTGTACTACCGGAAAGTCACAGAAGCAATATACTTCAAATTTCGAACGAGTCGAACATTTCTGGTCATCTATGTTTTCGCAAAGCAAAAGGCCCGCATTAAATTGTTTCTTTGGCCGGCTATCGAAGGAGACGTAAAACACTACTGCGCGAGCGGACACGCCTGTCAAATAAGATCCGCATTGCATACTGAGTGTGAGATACGTATGAAAGCTAAGCCTGCACCAGAAAAGTATCGCAGGGAAGATAACGAAACTGAAAAGAAAGAACTTAAAAGAAGAGGAAAGAATAGATATAAAGATTTGAATATGTTAGATACATGGAATGGAGAGGAAACAAGAAAAGAGGAAAAAAGAGAAGATGTACCAACCGCGGTCGCACTGGGGAATGGTCTCCTCAGGGAGCTTTCATTGTCTTTTATAATTTTTTGTAACATCAGACAAACATAATACCTTACAAGTAAAGCCAAACATAACTAAGAAAATGAACACGAGCAATAAACGGTCATAGTTATAAAAAAGTTAACAAAAAGTTCGCTGACTGACGGCTTGCCACAGTTATATTTTGGTCTTTGTTCTCGACCATAAAAATAAAAATATAATAACAATAACTATTACATTATGAACAATGTGAACAAGAAAACCAATTCACACCGTTCCAATCACCAAGATGTTCACTGAAACACACTTGACACCATTCTATCCTCGAACATGTTCACTGAACCACAATTCACACCATTGTAATCACCACAAGATGTTCGCATGTGACTTGACTTGACACCAACACTTTCTTGAGTAGGTATTGTTCCCTGTCGTCTTTTCAGCCATCTTCTAGGTTGATATGGCCCGCGTGTATTTGTATCTTTGTTACCTTTTTGTTGTTGTGATGTAGTGGGCGATATGACGGGAGATGCAGGCCGAGGAAACCTCACCAAATTCGCCTTGCAACCCCATCCCCTTACCATTATTGCCCTTATGTAGTGTTGTTGCTGATTTGTAATACTCCTTATCTTTTTAGCTAGGATTGCAGAGAGAGAGAGAGAGAGAGAGAATGCTCTTTAATGTGAACTGGTGAGGTCAGGCCTGCTAGGTTTGGAGAATGGATTCATTGATGTTTGTTACCATTTCTTGAAGTATTTTTGTTTTTTGTTCACTTTGAATTATTTCAGGTTTTCTATTTGCTGAGCTTTTTCCTAATTTTTTTAGTATTTTGGTTTCCTTTTTCTTTACTAACGGACATTCCTTTAACTAGTGGTCAAAAATACCTATTTTTTTATTACATCTACAAACTGAGCTTTGACTAATACCAAATCTCAGAAAGTAGAAAGTAAATTCACCATGACCTGTGACTGCTTCGGTTACGCAGAAATTTGATGGGAAATGATCTGGTATAAAAGGTATGTTCGGAATCTATTTGTATTTATAGCTTGTTTTTCCTTCTTTGTTCCAAAGTTCTTCGCATTCGCTACTTATTTTTAAATATAGTTGTCTTGATATAAATGCTTTTGTGATGGGAACCAATACATCTTCTCCATTGTATGCAGCCTCTTTTGCGTTTTCATCTGCTTGGTCAATGCCGACGTTTCCAGTATGCCCTTTCGCGTAACTTAAAGTAATATTCAACCTATTTTCCGCAATTAGTTTTTTTATTGCGTTAATTATTGGATTAACATTTATTGGCTTTTTATTGCATTTAAGGCCGAGAGACTTTCTGTGTACGAATGAAATTTATTTAGTTCTTTTCCTGGAGTATGTATTCTATTGCTTTTTGTATTGCTGTAACCTCTGCGTCATAGAACTGTAATGAGTAGAGGCCGTATGTTTAGGCACTAAAAATCACGTTTTAGGCGCCAAAAATAGGCGACAAAAACAACGTTTTAGGCACTAAAAGAATAAAATAGGGGCAAAAATTTTTTAGATAAATGCTAATAATTTTAAGTGAAGACGTGAGCGAACTGTAAGCACGACAGGAAATCCAAAAATGTCATTGCTATGAGGCCACAATTGCAGTAACAGTTCAATTCAATTCAATTCAATTCTTTTTTTTCTCTCATAACAAGTTCTATACATTGACCGTAGACGTGGAATTGCCCCGTAATACCTCTGGGCTAATGGTGATTAATTGGCTTAATTTCACATGCGCATTGCTTACATACATGTTCAGGTGCGAGTCACTCAAGCGTCGCATATTGTGAAACAGGCAGGAGAAACAATACTTGAAATATGGTAATACTGATTTATAAAAGCACGAAGTTTTGTCTGCCTGACGCAATTAAATTACAAAAAGCAAGAAAATAATAAATTCAAGATAGACAAACCTTGTTAAGAAATTAAAATTTTGTTACGTGAGAACTTAAGTACAAACTTTAGCAATTTTCTACAGGTACCCTAATTATACAGGCAAGACCTTTCAGCACTGCCAAATACACATACGCTCATTCAAAATATAAACATTAAGAATTGTGTTTGCACAGAACGCGGAACCTAGTTTAGGAATCACTATGAAAATTATAGAAACAATAGGTAACCAGCAGCATCTCCAGATTTCCGGATTCAAAATTGTGCCTCTTGTCGCTGAGAATGAGTTTGTACGCGGAGAACGAACGCTCGACGTCGACAGATGTGATTGGTGCGTACTTATACTTGGGAAGATTCGATAGGTTAATTGACCTTGGAAGCCTACAGTGCTCACCAGCAAGGAATTCTGAAGCTTCTTTAAGGACAGAAAACCCCTTGTTTTTGTCCAAGACCGATTGCAGCTTCGCACGTGCCTTTTCGGCGACGGGTCCTTCGGGAACAGTGGCGATTCTTTCCTGTGCGTGGAGAATTAGCGCAACGTTCGTAACAAGAGTTTTTTTCGCACTTTCAAGTTTTTTGATAGAATTCGCTAAGAACGTGAAGTTGGCGCAAAGGTACGTGAGGTCTCCTGGAAGGCTATTCACGGAGAGGACAGCTTGAGCATTTGTGACTGCAACACCCTCGTCAATTGGAAAGCCGTTGATTACGGCCTTGATGTCCGAAAAGTAGCAGTTGTAGTACTCAACAGCTTCTGGCCACATTCCCCATCGTGTGACGACGGGTTCTGGCGGAAGGGGCACATCAGGCAGCATCTCCTTGAAGACGCGCACGCGAGAGTGTGCCTTAAGGAACACGGCCTTGGCTGAACCAATAAGCTCATTGACGTCAGTGAAGGGCATCCTTAGTTCCTCGCAAACACGACGAAGCGCATGCGCTAGGCAGGTGACATAGAGCATCTGCGGGTAGAAGGCCTACAGGAGATGAGCGGCCTTGTGCATGTAGGCTGCAGCGTCTGTGTAGAGCAACAGAACCTTGGTGGCCTCGACTCCTGTAGGGTAAAGAACCTTTAGGGATTCGTTTACAAAGAATGCTACAGATTCCCCATTTGTTCTCTCCAAAGGTTTTGAACACACGAGGAAAGCCCTTGTCTTCTCGTGCGCCACAAGCTTCTCAGCAAGAAAGTGAGCGAAAAAGCGCCCTTAGACGTCTGTTGTTTCGTCTATGAAAACCCAAATGTAGGAGTGCGTCGGCGCGTTAAACCCTACAATCAATCAATCAAATGCAGTAGTCGCAAAGCTCTTCTCTGATGCTTGCTAATGTCTGTTCATACAAAGGTCGGAGGTAGTTCTTCCTCAAAATAGACTCAGACGGCAGGTGGGGATTTAGGTATTTCTGTAGAAATTGTTTCAGCACGGGATTTTCAATTTTGGTCCAAGGGATGTTTGCGGCCACCAGGGCCTCGCACAAATCAGCGTTGAAAGCGTTCGTCCTGTCGTCCTTGAAGGCTGTTGTCAAAAAAGACTGTTTGGATGTTGAGGGATTGTCCCGCTTAAGGTTTGCCAGCTGACCTGCCGTTTTCTCATGCTGAGCCAGGTGGTACTTCGCTCGCAAGGAATCTGCGCAAATGCGTTAGGATTACTTAAATACGAAGCGTATATTCAACATCGTAGCGCAGATAAACATGCTGGCATACTAAGCGTCTTGTCATGCTAACAGAAGACAAATAAATACGATAAGCATCAATAAACATTCTAACTTCCGCAGAGAAGCTCTCGAACACCCCTGCTGCGTCCTATTTGATGGTATAACTGCACTTGAGCGCCGCGCTGCTACGCGTGGCATACAACCAGAACGTGCTTGAAAAACAAGGTGAGATTCCATTGACATTCTGTTCAACGGACACGGCGCGTGCCATCAATACCCTAAATTTCACGATGGCACGGCGGGGGAGTAAGATACCATATTCAGTTGCGTGTTAATTTGGCGTGCCGTGCTTCGGTAATTCTAGCTAGCGTCTGCATGTAATTAACCAAGTAGCTACGAGGTGGACTTGGATTTAACGGATGTCCAGTGCATATCCTAAAAACACGCTCCGTTCATCAGCGCTAGTTTTGAAACATCGTCCTTCAGAACCAACCGATCAATTGCTCGTTTGATTAAGAAATTTCTGGATTTTCACTTAACGCAGCACACAGGGACGGTACATAAAAATGTAAATCTCCTTCTCAAGGTATCTAAAATATTTCATTTCAATAATCTCAATGGCATTGAAAGTTTAGAACTTATAAACAACGCTAGCAATCAAAATAACCAATGTTTGAAAAAATGCAGGCACCGAAAGGAATGGTGTCTGCCGTATTCAAAATACACAGGTGCCTCCTTTCTTTTCTCACATCAAGGTGCAGTATAAAAAAAAGCAATAACAGCGAATCGTGGCCATGACGCCCAGGCGCCAACCAAGGCGGCACAATGGACAACTCTGCATAGTTTCGAGTTCGACCACGGCCCCTGGATCAAGCGCACTTGATCGAGGGGCCGTAGTTTCGAATAACACATGACACACTGACGCCACGTAAAAATTCGTCGGCTCACCTTTTTTTCCGCAAGGTTGGCAGAACACGGTCTCTCCGTCTATTCTGTAGCATGGCGAGTTAAGTGTCCACTGTCGGATCAACGCACTTCTGGGCGTCTTCCGTTTTGGCATGGCTGAAAAAGGCAGCGGAGAAAGCCACACCATGCACGTTGAAAGACCGGACCAGAAGGGAAGGGTGCCTCGTATTGGTCGGGTCCAATCGCCTACACCCAATTTCTCCCCTGGTGGTGAACCTCTAAACTAGTAAATTACAAACACGGCCGGACTAGAGAGGCGCGCGCGGAAAGAACGCGCGCGCGCCTCCAGTCCGGCCGTGTTACAAACAAGGTAAGGGCGTGTACGTCACAGTGTTCTAAGATTGCGTTGCATCTAAAAACTATGTCACTATGTCACTATGTGACATAGCTAGGTGGCTATGTCACTCCTGCGTCTGTCCGGCGGTGGCGTCCATTTCTCCTCCACTCTCCTCTTCTCCTCTCTCCGATAGCGAACGCTCTCGCCTAACAGCGGTGGCGGCGGCGGCGGCGTCGGCACACGTGCGTCTCTCCTCCACTCTCCTCCTCTCTTCTCTGCGATAGCGAACGTGGTCTCAGTCGACGGTCGTCCGTGCTCCGTTTGCACTGTCTCGCAGTACTCGACGATTGCTTGATGCGACGGTTCCTTTAGAAAATCAACCCAACGGTAACACCAATGGAACCACCCAGATGCGTTGCATCACACCAGGGTTTCCGCGAGGGGAGGTGGGCGTAATTTTTCCCCATCACTTTCTTTGCCCCTGACGGTATCATAGTTCCCCAGGGGAGTAGAGTTGTGCGTCCACGGCCAAGTCCTGCGGGAAAGCCACCCGTAAAGCATGCAGAAACCGCCGCTCCGGTTGCACCGGCGCAAAGGGAGGGGAGAGGGAGTGTTAAAAAGAGGACCAGTTTCAAACCCATAGAACTCAGAACAGTAAATATTTCCAGGTAAAATAAATAAATGTATCAAATTGCACTCGAAAGCGAAACTTGATGCTACATAGTGCTGATTGAGGTGCCAATTTGAGACAAAAGGCATTTATAGGCATTTATCGGAGTTTAGGCACCAACACCCAAAATAGGCATTTAAAGGCACTACAAAACCACCATAAAAGCCATCCTTGACCTCCTATTCGTGCTGATATGTCGAAATGGGGCGATAGGAACGCAAGGAAAAAAATAGGCATTTGTCTAAAATCCCGTCTCGTGAGGTCGTTTATACTTCTTGGCTATTAATAATAAATTATTGCCCCTAAGAACTACTAATGCTGCGCCTACCTTCTTTTCTTTTTTTGAACTGTCTGTGTAGATTTTGTAGCTAACGTGGCCTTCTTTATCCACAGTAGGTATTACTATTTTATTGCGTTATGGTCTTGCAGTGGTCATACTTGTGCGTTATCCGATTACCTGTAAAAGTTTATTATCCCATAAAAAGCTTTTCATACCTTTTACTATTCCGTATTCTTCGTTCTCCTTCTCTATTGTTAGACAAACCGGTTGTATTTTAGATAGTATATTAGGCGATGCAATTTATATGGTTGTATACGACTTAGGTATTACGAGTAAAGGTAGGTGCTGTATTGCACTTATTTTCCATAAAATGACTATTTTGTTAGTGTACCAGGCAGGTGATGTGTCAGTTATTATTCTTTCAACTGCTCTCTTATATATTATTGCATTACCTTCCTGCGAGTATTTCTGTCGTCTCGTATAGTTCTACTTAGGTTGTATGTTACTTCTGATACTTTATCCTTTATGTACTTTAAATGTGGCAGAAATGTTAGTTTGTTATCCAATAAAACTCCTAATATTTTCGTTTCCTTAACCGTCCTTTTTTTTCCAACTTTAACGATAGGTGGGTGAGTCTCATACTGTCTGCCTATTATCATACCTTCCAATTTGTTCCTATTCAAAGTTATACCTCTGCTCTGAGCCCAATCGTTTATTATTTTTATTCCCTTACTTGCTTTTTCTTTCGCCTCCTTTCTAGTTTTAAATTCGACACCAGAAAAATCTCATCGGCCAAAGCCTGCACGTGCTCCTTTTAAAGAACATATTTCCAACAACCCTGACATTTGTAAATTCCCGTAAAGCGAACTCATTGGCGATCCTTGAGGTGAGCCTGCAGGTAATTGTTTAATTCCCCGAACGCTGTCCTCTTCATAAACTATTTCCCTTTTCCTTAGCACGCTACTTGTTATTGTGATAAGGCTTCTAGGGCATTTATATTGCTCCAGTTTATTTGTGATTATCTTTGGCTGAATTGTTAAAAACGCGACCTTTATATCTAGTAAAACTATTAATATATGCTTGTGTATTTTAGCTCTTGCTATTCGTATTGCTAATTCCTGTAGCGCCTGTGTTGTTGAGGTATTGTGTGTAAAGCCGAACTGGCATCCATGATGGTACCGGTTGTTAATGAGAAAGGGATATAATCTGTCTTTTATCAGTTTTCCTAAAACTTTACATGAAATTGAAATAATGGCTATGGGCCGATATTTTTTCTTTTCAAGTTTCTTTTCTGCTTTTGCCTTGGGTATCAAGATTACTTTTGCTTGCTTCCATTTTTTTGGGAAATATTCGTTCCTTAAGCACGCAATAAAGAGATATAATTAGGATTATGTATGCTGTTTGTAGATAGCCTGTACTAGAGTTGTTTTTATCCCATCTGGACCTGGGGCTATATCTTTCTTCAGGTACTTTACCACTGATGTTAACTCCGCTTCTGTGAAGGGTATATTATCTGGTACTGCTGTTCCATCTTCTAGTAAATGAATTCTCGTTGACGTTCCCATATCATCATTTTCCGTTTCAATTACAGTTAAGTCAGGCTCTAGTGAAACTCCATCCTGAGTAGGGTGCAGCTTTTCTAATAGATACTCCGTGGTCTCTTTATGTGACGTTGTCATATCGCCATCATCCTTTTAATACTGTTTAAAATTATTTTACTTTTTATTTTATTTCTACCTTTTTTATATGCTAAGTTAAATGAATTTTTTTACAGCTTGGTACTTAAGGCCTTCCAGCTATTGTTCTTGGCTTCCTGAATCATGCTGTTATATGTGTCGTGTTCTCTATAGTATTCTGTTTTGTATTTTTGTCTTATCTCGTGTGTTGCTTTTTGATATCTCCTTCTGAGAGCCCTTACCCTTTTTCTTTCTATTTTTAATGTCGTTGTTCACCACAGCTTAGGTTTCTGTAAAGGTGTTTGCTTCTTCTTGCTATATTTCTGCTTCAACGCAACTATAATTTATATAAGTTATCTACAATATATACTATGTCTTCCGCTGCATCGATCTCATTTTGAGTTGCTTCGAACCATCTGACTTTTCGCCACTGTTCTAGCAGTCTTATTTCCCCTTTAAGTGTTTGGACGAATCCATAAATAATACAAAAAATAATAAAATATCTGAATGTGAGCTTGCCACGTGCGTAACGGAATGCACCACTCGACCCTGTCATAATTTTTCTTTGTGCTTTGAGTATGTCCACACATCCGGATTCCTGTATATATTTTGATGCGTGTAGTAAAAATGCAGTTGATCTAGCGCTAGTCCTACCTGGTCTCTCTTTTTTTCACGTCCTTACCGCACTACTTACCCATGTTTCATACTTCAACTGGCACAATGTTTCTTTTACGCGCTTTACGGCCGAGCTTGCAGCGCTCACTTTAGAGTGCATTCAAACTTCCTTTTTTGCGGTTGTTTCCGTCTTGGCTTTCCTGGAATAAACCAGGTCATTTCTTCTCATGCGGAGCGTCGTTACTTCGTCGGGTGGGTCAGGGCTTGCGAACCCTTTGCGCTTGAAGGGGGTTCCTTCACTGTCGCCCAACAAGGTTTATTTCTTTACTTTCCCTTTCTTTTATCGTCTTCCCCACACGGGGCACCTTCAGCAATCTTCATGACGGGGAGGTATCGACACCATGTACCCCGAGCCCCCATACTTAAGCTGTTTCCTACCATGGCGAGAAGTTGAAAGGTGAAGGGTTAGAAGCCGTGAACGGTCGCCATCGGAGCCTTGGTCAAGCTCCGGCTGATGGGTTCCCTGCCTGTCAAGCAAGAAGGGAGCTCCGGGACCTCTTTGATTCCCAGGGTAAGGTCAAAGGAGAACGTACATCCCTCTCTCTGCTTTTATAGAATGCTGTATAATATTTTCTACCCCCCCAACCGTCATCCGTCTGTGAAAAGAGGCCGCACCGAAGTATCCTTTCCCCCATTACCGTCGTAAACCTTTCCTGAACCGGATCATTTTTCTCAATTTCTTGTCATGGAATCCCTCAATCAAACCCACCCTCTTGCATCTCAGTCAGTCTTCTTGATTTCAAAATATCTTGAAGCCATAATAGGAAAACCATATCAGGCCAAAAAACAAAGGACTGGTGAATTGATGATGTTTGGAGTTTAATGGCGCAAGGCCGACTGAGGGCAAAGAGCGCCAAACAATAGTGATTACATGAAAGTGGCATGGAAGTAAAAGTAGAACATTTCAGTAAAAATAAACAAAGTAAAACACAATGTAATGAAGATGACTGGTGTAAAGGGCCAGGTTGTCAACATGCATGATAAGAAATGAGATGTAAAAATTTTACGTCGGTAAGAAACTCGAAAACGCGTTTGATTGAAAACATGGCTTCATCTACTAAGAAGTATGACGGGTGTGGTGGAATATGTCGCGTGTGTAGTTGTGGGAAGTATTTGTGTCGTGTTGTGTCAAGTGCCTTACATAGTATAAGGATGTGGATCACGGGTAGGGCCTCTCCGCACCTGCTGCACAGATGTCTTGGAGACCCCGTGAGAAGGTGCGAGTGCGTTGCATGAGTGTGCCCTATCCGTAATCTAGCCAAGGCGACTTCAGTGTATATATTACGTGTGTCGGTGGTGTATGGTCCCAAGTGTGGTTTTATTCGGTGTAACTTGTTGTCTGTTTGTCCACTCCAGTGTGTTTGCCATGTTTTGCGAAGTTGTTGTCTGATGCGTGGTTTTACGTCGGTGTAGAGTAATGTGGTTATGTCTACTGTATTCGAGAGTGTAGCAGCAGCAGCCATTCGGTCCGCTGCTTCGTTCCCGGCTATACCACTGTGGCCAGGGACCCAGCAAAGAACCAGTTCAAATTTGCGTACATACACCGACATAATACCCTTGACTATTTGATTTACAACGTGATTTTTTGAAGACTTTGTTGACGATTACGCCCGCACGACACTCAGGGAGTCTGTATATATAATGGATTGTGGGATGTGACTTTGAAAGATATGAATAAAAACAAGAAGTACACCATAAGCCTCTGCCGTTAAGATACTGCTATTACTGTTAAGAGTTCTAGTGACATTAAGGCCGGGCCCATGCGCCGCGCAGGACACAGAGGTGGCAGTTTTAGAGGCGTCCGTATAAAATTCAGAAAATTGGTACTTCTGCTGCAAATACAAGAAGTGCTGCAGAATTGCACATGTGGGAGCTCGGTCTTTATCTACATGAGTGAAGGATGTTTCGCATGATAAAGGGCGGAGATGCCATGGTGCTATAAAATCTGTTTGAGAACTTTGTGTGGTGTCTAAAAAGGAGACAGAAAGCTCTGACGCTTCCTCTCTAACTCTGTAAGAGAAGGGCGCAGAGAACGATGGTCGGTTTAGGAGTAGTGCAGTCTGAGACGTATCATAAAAAGCCGATTTAAAAGGATGGTGTGGCATAGATGAAATTTTGAAAGCAAAAAGAAGATCTGTGTATGCTCGCTGACGTTGTAGGTTCCACTTATTACACTCCACATAGAGGCTTTCGACCAGACTATTCTGGAAGGCGCCACATGCCAACCGGAGCCCCAGATGAAGCACTGGGTCTAGCATTTTGAGGGATGTCTTACTTGCTGACCCATAAACAACACTTCCATAGTCTAATAGTGAACCTATCAGGCTGGTAAAAACACGTAAAAGAAGTTGTTTGTCAGCCCCATATGAAGAGTGGGAGAGAACCTTGAGTATATTCATGGCCTTTAAGCATTTATGTTTAAGTTGTTTTATGTGTGGAATGAACGAGAGCTTTTCGTCATGGACTACACCTAAAAACTTGTGTTCATTTCTGACTGGAATTGAGACACCATTGAGTTTGATTTCTGGATCCGGCCGGATGCCACGCCTTTTCGAAAACAAAACACAAGTACACTTCACTGGATTAAATTTAAAACCGTTGCTATCTGCCCAGCCAGCTAGCTTGTTAACAGCAAGCTGGACTTGGCGCTCGCAGATAGACAGGTTACAAGACTTAAAGGATAATTGCGCGTCGTCTACATAGATTGAGCAGGAAATGGTTGGTGGCAGAGCCTTCCGAAGAGAGTTCATTTTACAATAAACAACGTGCAACTCAAAACTCCACCTTGCGGAACACCGTTTTCCTGCAAATGAACTCTAGAGAGTGCAGCTCCAACTCGCACGCGAAACGTTCTTTCAGATAAGTAACTGGAAAAGCGTGTTCCACATGTTACCCGACATACCAAAGGACTTCAAATCGCTGAGGATGCCGTACCGCCAAGCAGTGTCGTAAGCCTTTTCAAGATCAAAGAATGCTGTCTTACAGTACTGCTTATGGAGGTAAGCATCTTTAATATATGACTCAAACGCAACGAGTTGATCGTTCGTAGATCGCCCCACACTAAAGCCTGTCTGACAGCTCTCGAGAAGACCGTTGTACTCTAAGAAGTACACGAGTCTCCTGTTTATCATCTTCTCGAAGAGCTTACACAGGCAGCTTGTCAGGGCAATGGGGCGATAACTGGCGGGAGAGGAAGGGTCCTTCCCTTCCTTTAGGAAAGCCACTACTATGGCCTCCCTCCAAGAGCGTGGGAAGTGCCCCGAAAGAATTATTTTATTGTAGAGGTTGTGGTACCGGGGTCTTAGCGCCCGGCCGCGGCTCCCAAGAAAGACACCGAGTCCCCAGAAAACACACCTTTAGTCAGCTCTGACCCGAACCAGTCCTAAGACGTCTGATCTTCTCCAAGCCCAGGCATGCACTGCCTCAGTCCCTCGTCACGCTCCAGCGCGCTCACGCTGCGCGTGCCCCGAACAGCCTCTTTCTCCTCTTCTGCGCGCCGTTCCCACACTCTCCCCCCTCCAAAAACAAAGTCAAGACTCGTCGGGCATGTTGATGACGTGGTCGGCCGGGAGAGGGTCGCGGAGGAGGTCCGGGCGGTGGTGAAGGAGCAGGGCAAAGGCAGCAGCGACTGAGTCTTCAGTTCGGGGTCCTGCGGAGGCCGACGCTGCAGCAATGGCGGCAGCCTTGCAGTCAAGGTGCAGAGCACCTGCCAGGTGCGTGGGCACATGGATTTGCGGCACCCGGCAGTGAGGGCAAAGTCGACGTTTCTCCTCTGCCGTATAGATGAATGGAGGTTCCTGGGGATCTATACGGCAGAGGAGCTCCGTCGCCTTTGTCCTTACTGCCGGGTGCCGCAAATCCATGTGCCCACGCACCTGGCAGGTGCTCTGCACCGTGACTGCATGGCTGCCGCCATTGCTGCAGCGTCGGCCTCCGCAGGACCCCGAACTGAAGACTCAGTAGCTGCTGCCTTTGCTCTGCTGCTTCACCACCGCCCGAACCTCCTCCGCGACCCTCTCCCGGCCGACCACGTCATCGACATGCCCGACGAGTTTTGACTTTGTTTTTGGAGGGGGGAGAGTGTGGGAACGGCGCGCAGAGGAGGAGAAAGATGCTGTTCGGGGCACGCGCAGCGGCGCCTCAGGCTCGTGGGGGGCGCATGCCCGGAGCCAGCGGGCCCCACCTGCAAATTCTCCAAACGATTAACAAGATTCTCGCAGAGGCGTGCGATCGGGCCCAGGGTAGCGACGACCGCCGAGGCATCCGATCCAAAGCCAGCACCGTGAGGGTTGGCCGAGAGGCTCCGTCGAGCAGAAGGCGTGGCTGCACCCCGGCGAGGCCTACGCTCCACGATGGAATCCGGTGCACCACGAAAGGAAAAAAAAGGCACACAGCGATTACCGCCGCCGCGCTATCACAAGGGAAATGCCACTGTTTGCGAGAAAAGCGACACAAAAATCTCCAGAGAATTACCGGCGAATACCCCACACACCAGCTACGCGAACAGCGAACGCTCTAGAACAAAGAGGAAGAAGACCACAACCCAGGCAGCACAGAAAACGTGGCTAGCCTTTGGCTTATTTTTGGCCGATGCTTGGCCTGTTTGGCCATTGGCAAATTTTGGACTGCCAGAGAACTTATGTTCTTTGGCATGCATTTGGTCACGGAATACTTGTTGTCTGTTCGGCCAGCCGAGGTCTTTACACCAAAGGCAAACATCTGGCCACAGAGAACATGTTTTTTCATTGGTCACCACACGTCCGAAGACGAACAGCACGCGTCCGGCCACAGATTACTTGTTTCCTTTTTGGCCAGCTGAGGTCGGAAGACGAACTACAAGCGACTGGCCACGGGGGCCGCGTTGTCTGTTTGGCCAGTTTAGGTCCACAGATGAACAACAAGCATCTGCCCACGGAGTACACGCTTTCTCCATGGCCACCATACGTCTGATGACGAACAAAGAGCGTCTGGCCACGCATTAATCGTTTCCCATTTGGCCAGCGGAAGGCGGAACACGAACGGCAACAGTCTGGCCACGAATTACTTATTTCCTGTTTGGCCAACGAAGGTCCGAAGACGAACGACAAGCATCTGGACGCGGAATACTCGTTTTCTCTGCGGCCACCCATGTAGAAAAGATCTCCGGACAGATAATTGCGTGTATGTACGTGACGACCTCTGGAAGGAGGGGTCGCGGTGGACGGGAAATACAATGGTGCGGGAGAACGAGCCGCTTGTCCGCGGGGACTCAATGGCATGCAGTAGCATGGTATGTAGCTTCGCGAGGGCCTGGCGGTGGCAGTAACCTCTACGGCGGATCTCCCTTTCTGTGAGTCAGCTAACGAATGCCATTATAGGCAGAAAAATCTCTCCTTTAGTTTATAAGCTCTGATAAAGCAGGTAGGGCTGCTGACATGAGACTTGCTTTAACTGAAATGTTAGTGTGTGGGATGCTCAATTCAACTTCAAACATTTTTTTCGCGCCGAAGCTGGCTTAAACAAAAAGGTATACCTAAATGCTACATTTACATCACACGAGAGTATTAAGTTAGCGCCGCAAAGGCGACGTCAGGGCATTCTTTTAAACTAAACGAAAAAAAACGGCAGCTGTTGCAATTGATCTAACTAGCATTCGTGTGGTGTTTGGAAGCACTGTGCCACTCTGGTTACATTAGGGGTGTTACCCGTGAATAAAACCAAAAACAGGCAATGAGCATGTAGACAAGTAATTAATTTTCTTTTTCCCAGCCTACCAAGCACATGCATATGCTCCTAGCATACAGCTAAGTGCCCGTGATACACGTGGCGCTACTGATTCACATCGGCCTTTCATTTGAGACATCTGCTGTGTTATTTATTATTATTAAATTTGCGTCGTAATAACAACATACCCCTTAGATCTGCTATGCATGACTACATACTTCCCTGTGCCACAATGTCTTGTGACCCAGCTACTTCGCCGAAAACACGATGTTTCGTCATTGGTGAGTGGAACATCCTTGACGCTTCATTTCGGTTATATTTCCTATAGAGTTCAGTACCTGGACAAAAAAACAACCCTTCGAGGATTCGAAATATGTATTTTACGATAGCTACAGGCTATGCTGAGGTTTTACGCTCTAATGTATATTTATATGAAACGCAAATGCTCTGAAACGACGTCAGTTATTCATCAAAAGTTGTGGGAACCACGGAAGTTGCGAAGCCCTATATTTCTGGCACCCAGGCCATTAGAACTCTCCTGACATGCACAGAGAATAATACAAGCGTTACGAGGTTTCACGCAGGTTGTTGAATCCAAGCTATGCATACGACGATTGTGAATACCTTAATAGTACGAAATCACGTGCTGGGCGCGTCCTGAATTTGGAAATAATGTATTCCGTTGGTGTGATGAAACGCGTATGCGTGTTATAACATGGAGGTTGAAAGGAACGTTACCCGCTGTTTCCCTACAACGTCATAGACGCTTTCAATTATCGCTTTAATAATCCTGTTCATGTCGTTACCACAAACATATTCTCACACAGGCAACGTATGTATCACAGCTTTTTTTTTTTCAAAGTAGCGAATCTAGCGCATTTGAAAGCTTTCTTCACGGTTTTGAGTGCCACCACTTTTACGCAGCCGAGGTGATCAGTCTGTCTCCAAAATGAATTATTACGAGAGCATTACGAAGAATTACTTCCGTACAATTTCTTTGTGAGGCTAACAGTTGGCCAAGTACTTCAATAGTATATTCAATATCGTCAGCGACAAGCTATATATAAACTGAACAACACACCAGTGGAGGTTACTGGTGACACTGCTGAAGGAAGATCCGGCATGAGGTCGCGTCTTGACTAAACACAAAAATGTTTGCCCATACGCCTCCGTCACCCCCATCAGGTTTCTCCCACATGCGCTCTGCTCTTGCACCGGTCGCTTGCTATTTTTAACGAACATTTCCGGCCTAGCGGACCTTCGTGGTTACTAAAACGCTTTTGAGCTACTTCTATGGATTTTTCCTTACTCGAAAGATAGAAAAAAGAAGCGCAGGTTCTGTGCGGTACTATATGCTTGTTTAAAAACTTAGGCAGGAAGTGAAAGTCTACTGTCACCCGCCGCGATGGCTCAGTGGCTAAGGCGTTGCGCTGCTGAGCACGAGGTCATGGGTTCGATTCCTGGCCACGGCGGCCGCTTTTCTGATGGGGCGAAAAGCAAAAATGCCCGTGTGTACGAGATTTCGGCGCACGTTAAAGATCCCCAGGTGGTCAAATATATTCCGGAGCCCTCCACTACGGCGCGCCTCACCGCCTGCGTTGCGTCGGCGCGTTAAACCCTACAATCAATCAATCGAAAGTCTACTGTCGGCTCAAACGTCAGGATGAGTGTAACTCAGGAAAGAGGAGGGGTAGGAGAGGGACGATAAGGGCTCTTAGCGAAAAGTAATACGTTTGAAATACCTACGAGTATGCTTGAAGTACACTTCAAATATGCCTTGTATTTGTACATGTATTTCAAGTGCATTAAAAATTGCATTTTCTTAATTTTTAGTAAATATTGAAAATACATTATTAAAAAAGCGGAAAAAATACAGTGCTTTTAAGTACCCTACAAATAGATTAGGTATGTACTGAACCTCATGACTGCGCGCTTAAGGCATTCAGAATATATTAAAAATGTATTTCTTCCCGCCAAACGATCTAGGTCCAAATGCACTGTAAATATTTAAAAAATGCGCTTACCTAACTACATTTAAAGCAGCACTCTGAGTATACTTTAAAAGTGTGCTGAAGCATAGAAATATACTCCGAATATATTCGAAATATATTTCAAATGCATTGTAGGTTTTTGGAACGAACATGGTAGAGATACACTCTCAATGCAGGAAAAATATTCATTGAAAGTACATTTTAAATGTATTATAAAAGCTTTGCCAAAATACATCTTGAGTACACTAGAGGCGCTGCTTCAGTTGCTGAAGCGTAAGATTCACGTAAAGCATATCTTAAGTGCCGGATAAAATACAGCTCAAATGAATAAACGTACTGAGAAATTCTCCTCGATGTTTACTTATAATAAAAGAAACTGAGGGAGATACTTTCACTTACTGCGCTGCATAAGGCAGGCATACATATAAGCTCTCTGTATTAGAGAGAAACTCGGCGTACAAATATGTAAGCTGCGGTGTTCCAACGTAATCGGCAAAGCAAAAACATCTAATTTAACGAGTATATATATGTATGAAAACACTTGTACTTTGCCAGCGTTGTTACGACGGTATCTCTGTGGAGGATTTGAAAATTTTCTTTTTCTGAAAAATATCGGCCTTAAATGGACAACGCTGGCTATGCTTGCGAGGGCGAGCAGCTCGGCGCCTCTCACTGCCGCTCACTGCCTCCTCCTTTGTGCCCGGTACCTGCGGGGAGCGGCGCACCCCTCTTTCACGTTTTGTCTGCCCTCGCTGCGTTTCTTTTGCCTGTCTTGTGGTGTTACAAGTTTTCGGACTCCTCAACGCGCGGTCGTCGTGCGGACGAAGCCTCTGCTTGGACGGCGCGTTGCAGCGGCGTTTTTATCAGGATTGCCGTCTAGCCAAGGTAAGCACAATTTACCAGCTATTTGCGCGTACGGTGTCGCACAACAATTAATCGATGTATGTTTGCCTTGCAATCAAAGTGTGTTAACGCCTTTTTTGAAATCCGCACGTGGTTGTTAAGCTTACCTTTACCTGCGAGCAAGATTTCCTACCGTAACTACTCCGTGCAAGGGTATGTACTCACAAATCGACGACAGCAAGAAGACGTAAAAAAAGGATTTTAATGCTACCCTTTCTGCGCCTAATTTTTAGCTCGGGTCTTGCTGTGTGGCCGGGGGACTGTTGCTACGAGTTTTTCTGTAGATAGAGTTATTCCTTTGTGAGCTTATTTAGGAATAACACTTGCAGTAAACACATAACAGCCAGGAACGTTTTAAACACAGCCGGTTCACAGAAAGTCCGCCGCCCATGTTTACGCGTTTGAGAAATTTGCGAAGTGTATTCATGCTGAGCACGAGGTCACGGGTTCGATTCCCGGCCGCGGCGGCCGCTTTTTTGATGGAGACGAAAAGCAAAAATGCCCGTGTGTACGAGATTTCGACGCACGTCGAAGACGCCCAGGTGGTCGAAATTAATCCGGAGCCTTCCGTCGGCGCGTTAAACCCTACTCACAGAGTGTGAAAGGGGAAGAGGTTCCCCGCCTGCACTACATAAGTATCGCACCCTACAAACAATCAAATCAGATATTCAGGGACGCAGCTTTTTTTTCCTGTTCGCAGCAGCCGCTCACAGCTGCGCATGTTGACAGCAACCGCCGTACGGGGAAGGAACCCGGTTTGTGGCACACATGCATTCGATTAATGCGCATGCCCGGGCCATACGGCGAGAAGCCGGGTAGCCTTCGCGATTTTTGTCTGTCGCATGTCGCCATTCTGTCAACTAAAGCCATGAAAGAGTTTGTGCCGTCTGTTTGGAAGTGACCAAAAGTGTTAAAAGCCACACACGTAATCTTCGGTGCAGGTGGCTGTGGCGACACTAAGTGCTTCATGCCCAGGGACTTAAAATGATTTGTCCATCTAAGACAAACTGTATGAGAGTCGCCGCTAAGTTACAATCAGTTTCCGTTCCCAGAACCAAGAACCAGCCAAGGAAGGACGGAGAAGGAAGGGGGGATGCGAGGGGGCAACAAGTTCCCCGCACGAGACGCCTCGGTTCCCAGAACGGGTCCCCCGGCCGGGTTCGTCTCTTTTTGTTCCTTTGATCGCTCCCCCAAAACTTCGTGAAACTTCAGGACTTTCCACCCTTCCTCTTTTGTGTTTCGTAGCAACTTTTCCCATTCATTTTGTCGCGCATTGACGAACACGTGTGCACGTTTCGAGGAGCCCTTAGGCCGCTCGTGGTCGAGAGAGAATTTCAAAAATGTGCCAAAAGCATCGCAAAACAGCAAGTCTTGAGCGGATGCGCGTGGGCTGCTTGGCAGTTGTGTGTGTTTAGCAGCCGCTATTGCTCATTTGCGTCTAAAGGGTGTACTTAAACGAGTTCCTTTTAGGTGTCTCGAGTATTGATGAAGCCACTACTTTTTACTTGATAGTCCCTGACGCTAACAGGTGTTTATTTGTTTTTTGTATGTAAACGACGCGAGAATTTAGAATTATTTTCCGCGTCGCTCCCTATAAAATTACCGGTTATGTGCGACGGAGAGCAAGAGGATTACATATGTGTGTAGGCAAAAATACACTTTTTCTTGCTTTGCTTCTTTTAATCGCTTTGGTTAGGTGCCTACCATATCAGAGCTTGTAATTTTAAAGAAGGCTAGAAAGTTTTCTTTCTTTTTCGAAATAAACTTACTTTGCCGTTCCTTTGAAGGCATTGTTGAGTGCTTACGCCAATCTAATGACTTTTATGTAAGCTTTCTACTACAATCCTGCCATGCATTTTTAAACTGTTTCGCTGCGCACTATTTTTTAGCACGTAATCTCCGAAGAAGTTGACGCCGAAATACGGAACACAACAATAATTACAGGTAATAAGATTACTATTTATCTTATTTTATTAGCGTACATGTGAGGTCACAGACAAGTTTTGTCCAAGTTAATTAAAAACTAGAATGGCCACCATTTCAAGTTAACTCAAGCGCCTAAGAAAGAGAAGCAGCGTAACGCTAAGAACTCTGTTGCATGATTGGTAACGTTACTAGCTGTGTCTTTTTTTGTACTAATTTTTGCTAATTTTCATCCCTAGACAATCTCCATACATAAGCCTCCCTCCCAACCACAATCTTTTTTTTATAATGGTATTGAAGATCCAATGTCGCTGCCGCATGACGATATAAACTATGCTTAACATTACATAAATTGCCTTACGTCCTTCAAATGGGCATTGTTTTCATGACGGTTTTTTTTGAAGGGGAAACTAAAAAATCATTGCTCACGAGGAGCGTTGGTACGGCTAGGGAAAAGGCCTGATTGATTTGACATTTATTTGCCTCTAAAAAAGAAGGGTTTTTTTAATATTTTCCCCTGTTTTCTTTTCTTTTCACTGCAGGTGCTGGTGAAATTTCCCGCGTGGAGAATCCGAAGTACGAGGACTCTCATGCACAACGCTGCATCTGCGCTGGCTGCAGAGGTGGCTGAAAGGCATTTATTCCTGCTGCTTAGTAATGGCGAAATTGGCCACTTTGCTGAGGTGTACAATAAACAACTTTCAAACTGCCAATCTTGCTCATACATGTTGTTCTTTTCAGTCATTTGCTGGCCCGCAATCAGAGCATGGCCGGTTTACATTTTCACAATGGAGCATATCTTGAGGCTAGAGCCTATTAAACTTTTCAAAACCACAACATAAACTTTTCTAGTTGAAGGTTAACAATTCCCCCAAAGACACATTGCAAGGCATCTCTCAATCTATTCATGATTTTATTTTCTATACACTAGTAACACATTTTGAGTATATTTGAAGCAGTATTTTCTGTGCATTTAAAATGCATTACGAATGCATTTTGGACGTATTTAAAATTACATTTTCCGAGCATTTTTGATGCAATTAAAATTCATTAAATATATATTTTCGATGTTAATCCAAAGTTAACGGCCTGCTGTATAGGGCATGCATGCCACCAGCCTTGGGCGGGCTTCCTCTGGCCTGCAGAGAATAATCTGAATCAGGCCAATGGTAGGCCATACATCATTGGCCAATGGTAGGCATTACATGCTCGGCCAATGGTAGGCCATACATGCTCGGCCAATGGTAGGCCATATATGCTTGGCCAATAGTAGGCCATACTTCTTCGGCCAATGGTCGGTCAGCCAATGGTATTAGTGGCCATAGTAGATTGGCCAATGAATGACAGCCAAGGTCGGGCCTTACACGGCCAAGGACCATTTTGGACTAAGGGCCGAACACTTTGGCCGAAGATTGGCCGGAAGGAAAAGGGCTGGCCAATGTTCTTTGGGCAAAGATTGGCCGCACATGCTCGTGCTGCCTGGGAATGTCTTTCCCGAGAACCAACGGCCGGGCCCACGTTGGGCGCCAAATGTGGTACCGAGGTTTTAGCGCCCGGCCGCGGCTCCCAAGAAAGACACCGAGTCCCCAGAAAATACACCTTTAGTCAGCTCTGACCCGAACCCGTCGTAAGACGTCTGATCTTCTCCAAGTCCAGGCACGCACTGCCTCAGTCCCTAGTCACGCTCTAGCGCGCTCACGCTGCGCGTGCCCCAAACAGCCTCTTTCTCCTCTTCTGCACGCCGTTCCCACAAGGTGAAGAAGTGTTTCAAGTGTGTCTGCATGTAAGTGTTGTATCATTGTGTATGAAATCCTGCCTGCACCTGGAGCTGAAGGTTTACCAGTACCGAGTGCGACCTTCAGCTTATGAAGTGAAAAGGGGGTGTTATAGGATGAGTTCGACATATTAGTGTCTCGCAAGGACTTCTTCTCACATGATGCTTTGTGTTTAATGAAAGTGTTGGTGTAGTGTGCTGAACTGGACACGTGTTCGAAGTGTTGTGCAAGAGTGTTAGCCTGGTCTTTCAGTGTGTCCCCTGTTGTACTAACCAGGGGCAGGGTGTGTGTCTGTTGTCCTTTTAGTTTTCGTATTCGTGTCCAGACTTTGTGTGCGTCCGTGTATGAGTTGATGGAAGTTAGGAAGGTGCGCCAACTCTCCCTTTTCGCCTCACGACGCACTCGCTTCACAAAAGCCTTTGCCCGTTTAAAAGAAATGAGGTTATGTGACGTGGGGTACCGGCGAAGGATACCCCACGCCTTGTTCTGGGCCTCTCTCGCCCGCCTACAGTCCTCATTCCACCACGGCCTCCTCTGGTTGCGCGGGGCACCAGAGGCGTGGGGAATAGAGTTTTCGGCGGCGTCGAGGATGTGTGCCGTGAGAAGTTGGGTAGCTTCTTCGACGTGTAGGTGTCCTATGGATGTGTGGTGTAGTTTAGATGTCTCTGTAAATGTATTCCAGTTAACTCGTGCTTCATTGAACCTAATATGGGAAGATGGACTGCATGGGCCTTTACCTATGTATGTGAGTGAGGTGGGGAAGTGGTCACTACCGTATGGGTCAGTGCCCACAGCCCACTCCAGGAGAGAAAAGAGAACTGCGGAGCCAATCGCCAAGTCAAGACATGAGTATGTGTTGTGTCCTATGCTATGGCAAGTAGGCTGTTTATTGCTGAAAAGGCATGCTCCTGAAGATGCAAGGAATTTCTCTATAAGGCGACCTCGGGCATCCGTGCGAGAAGAGCCCCAAAGAGTGTTGTGACCATTAAGGTCGCCTGTCAGGATGTATGGTTCGGGCAGCTGGTCAACCAGCGCCTCGAAGTCAGAGCTTAGAAGTGAAACATCAGGAGGAATGTATATGGAGCATACCGTTATCAACCTATTAATATTATCAAGCGTATTGCTACAGCCTCAAGGATAGTGTTCAGAGTGACAGGGTGGCAGGCTAAGGATTTCCGGGCAATTATGGCCACACCGCAAGAAGAGCGTGTGCAGCCATCCCTGTCCTTTCTGAAGACCATGTAACTATTCAAGAAATTCCTGTGCTTGGAATTCAAATGTGTTTACTGAACACACAATACACTTGGCTGATTAGCATGCAGTAGTTCGTATACATCGTCAAGATTTTTAAGAAGGCCTCTACAGTTCCATTGAATTATGTTTTCTCTTCCCATTATTTAGTGTGAGAGCTACTGGAGTGTGTGTGTTTGTTTGTGTCGTCTTTCGGGGCTGTGACTGTCGCCTTTTTTGGCTTGTCGGGAGGCTTTGGCGTTGGGACGCGTTCCTTGCGCTGCGTTGCAAGCAGGAACGGCCCGACATCCATGTCGTCGTCGGATGTCCGAGGGGTGCCCGACGGACCGGGCCCCCTGGACTTGGCCCCCCCTCGGGAGCCCTTCGTTTGAGCCGCCACCGCCGAGGGCGTCCGGGGCGCCAGAGGTGGCACGGGTGGTGCTTTGGCGGTGGGAACTGGTGCGGGGCCTGTGGTGTCCATCACCTCGGTACCCTCCAACGCACTGGAGGACGGGGAGAGAGAGGCGAGAGCGGCACCGGTCCCGACGGAAGAGGTTGCCACCACAACCGCTGCTGCCTCAGCAAGCGGCGTGATGGCGGGTTGGGCTGCCAGAGGCAACCCAGGGGGGGGTCGCGAGAGGGACCAGGTCAGACTCGCTGAACTGGCTCCCTGTGGAAACGAGACGCTGCTCCGCGCCCCGGCGAGCAGCGTCGGCATACCTCCCCAGGGGGAAAGAGGCGAACCTCTTTCTCGCTTCTGGGAAGGTGATGTTCTCAGTTACCTTTATGTGGATTATCTTTTTTTCCAGTTGGAATTTTTCACACTTGCGGGAGTACGCTGCATTCGGACCGCCGCAGTTCACACAACAGAGGGTGTCGGATGGACAGTTGTCAGTCGGATGATTGTGCGCCGCGCATTTTGCACGCGTCGTTCGGCCACAGCAAGAGTTTGTCCCGTGCCCGAACCGCTGGCACTTAAAACAGCGCATCGGGTTCGGGATGTAGGGACGAATGGAGCAACAGATCAAACCTGCATTTAGGTATTGTGGAAGAACTGCGCGGTCGAAAGTCAAGATAATGTGTTTGGTGGGAATCTCCTTGTCGTCTCTGCGGATAGTGATGCGTCTCACGGCAGTGATGCCCTGATCCTTCAAGCCGGCAAGGAGATCCGCATCTGTTTCGTTCAAGAGATCCGTCTCGGATATCACACCTTGCGAGCTGTTGAGGCTCCGATGGGGTGTGACCCTGATGTCTAGATCAGCCAGTCTAGTCTGAGCTAGAAGCTTCGTGGACTGCTGCTTGTCATTTACCTCGATTAGTAGTTCACCAGACCTTTGTTTTTTGCACTTATATAATTTTCCTATAATGGCTTCAAGATATTTTGCGATCAAGAAGACTGACTGAGATGCAAGAGGGTGGGTTGGATTGAGGGACTCCATGACAAGAAATCGAGAGTAATGATCTGGTTCAGGAAATGTCAAAGATGGCAATGAAGGAAAAGATACTTCGGTGCGCCCCTTTTCAGAGACCGATCACGTTTGGAGGGGGGTTGAAAATGCCATATAGCATAGTATAAAAGCCGGCAGACGGGGGTACTTTCTTCTTTGACCTTACCCTGGTAGCCAAAGAGGTCCCAGAGCTCACTTTCTGGGGAACAGACAGGGAGCGCATCCGCCGGAGATTGACCTGGGCTTCGACGGCCACCGTTCGTGGTTTTTAACCCTCCACCTATAAACACATCGCCATGGTTGGATCCAGCTTATGTTTGGGGGCTCGGGGTCCGCGGTATCGCCAGTACCGTCACCAAGATTGCTCAAGGGGCCCCGTGCGGGGGACTGGTGAATTCCTCATCGAGGTAAATGAAAAGCAGCAGTCCACAAAGCTTCTCGCTCAGACTAGACTGGCTGATCTAGACATCAGGGTCACACCCCATCTGAGCCTCAACAGCTCGAAGGTTGTGATATCAGAGCCAGATCTCCTGAACTAAACAGATGCGGATCTCCTTGGCGGCTTGAAGGGTCAGGGCGTCACTGCAGTGAGACGCACCACCATCCGCATAGACGACAAGATGATTCTCACCAAGCACATCATTTTGACCTTTGACCGCGCAGTTCTCCCACAACCTATATACGCAGGTTTTAGCCGGTGCTCAGTACATCCGTACATCTAGAACCCGTGGCGCTGTTTTAAGTGCCAGCGGTTCGGGCATGGTACGAACTCTTGCCGCGGCCAAACGACGTGTGCAAAATGCGCGGCGCACGATCATCCGAGCGAGAACTGCCCATCTGAAACCCTTACTTGTGTAAACTGCGGGGGGCCGCATGCGGCATACTCCCACAAGTGCGAAAAATTTCAACTACAAAAAAGATCATAAACATTAGGGTAACTGGGAACATCACCTTCCCAGAGGCGAGAAAGAGGTTCGCCTCTTTCCCGCTTGGGAGGTGCGCCGACGCAGCTCGCCCGGGGAGGGAGGGCCATCTGGTGTCCACTGGGAGCCAGTTCACAGAGTCTGACCTGGTCCCACCCACGCGCCCCGCTGGGTTGCCTCACGCAGCCCAACCCAGCACCACGCCGCTTGCTGAGGCAGCAGCGGTTCTGGTGCAAACCACTTCCGTCGGGACCTCTCCCGCTCCCACCTCTGACTCCCCGCCCTCCAATGCGTTGGAGAATGCCGAGGTGATGGACACTACGGTCACCGCACCGGTCCCCACCATCACCGAAACGTCAGTGCCACCGCTACGTCTGCGATGGTGGTGGCTCAAACGAAAAGCTCCCGAAAAGGGGGCCTGGGCGTGCTTCGACGGGCACCCTCTGGACATCGGAGGACGAGATGGACGTCGCACCGTTCTTGCCTGCAACGCACCGGAAACAGCGGCCTCCGACGGCCAAACCAACAGAAAGGCCGAAAAAGCCAAATCCTATAGTAACAGCCCCGAAACACGCATGAACACACATACACAAAGACCTCAGAAGCTTCTAAATCCCCATAATGGGAAGAGAAAATACTCAATGGAACTGCAGAGGCCTTCTTAAAAATCTTGACGATGTGCATGAGATGATGCATGCGAATCGGCCAAGTACCATGGGTCTCCAGAAAACCCACCTCAGTGCTAAATAAACAACATTCCTAAATAGGTACATGGTATTCATAAAGGACAGGGTTGGCGGCACTCACTCTTCAGGAGGTGTGGTCATTGTCGCCCGGAAATCATCAGCATGCCACCCTCTCTCTTTAAACACTGTCCAAGAGGCTGTAGAAATCCGTACGATAATAAGTAATAGGTTGATAACAGTTTGCTCCATTTACATCTCTCCTGATTTTGCACTTCTGAGCTCCGATTTCGAGGCATTGGTTGACCAGCTACCCGAACCATACATCCTCATGGGCGACCTTAATTCGCACAACTCTGTTTGGGCGTCATCCAGAACGGATGCCCGAGGTCACCTGATAGAGAAGTTTTCTTCATCCTCCGGAGCATGCCTTTTCAACAAAAAACAGCCTACATACCTGAGCTCAGGACACAATACATACTCGCACCTTGACTTGGCTTTTGGTTTCGCAGTTCTCTTTCCATGTCTTGAGTGGGGTGTGGGCACGGACCCATATGGTAGTGACATTTCCCCCTTCATCAACGTGTATAGATGCAGGTCCGAGCAGTACATCTTCCCATAAAATGTTTATTGAATCAAAAGCAAACTGGAGCACATTCACACAAACATCTATACTAGACCACACATCCATAAAAGACCTACACGTGGAGGAAATCGCCCAATTCATCACGGCGCACATCCTCGACGCCGCCGAAAAGTCCATTCCCCAGACATCCAGTGCGTCCCACACCCCAGGGAGGCCCTGGTGGAACGAGGACTGCAGGTGGGGGTGAGAGGCCAAGTACAAGGCCTGGGGTGTCCTTCGCCGGTACCCCACGTCAGATAACCTCATTTCTTTATAACGGGCAAAGGCTTTTGGGAAGCGAGTGCGATGTGAGGCAAAAAGGGACAGTTGGTGCAGCTTCCTCACTTCCATCAACTCATAGACTGACACACAAAAAGTTTGGACCCGAATAGGGAAACTAAAAAGACAACGGACACACAGCCTCCCCTGGTTAGCACAACAGGGGAAACACTTGAAGACCGGGCTAACACACTCACAACACTTCGAACACATGTCCAGTTCAGAAAACTACACAAACACCCTCATGAAACAAAAAAATCTGCATAAAAAGCCGTTACAAGACAAACAACAAATGAAAAACTTCTTACAGCTCTGAACTCCCTCTCTATGAGTTGGGGGCTGCCCTGAGCACGTGCAAAGCTTCCGCTCCAGGAGGAGATAAGATTACATACGCCATGATACAACACCTACACACAGACATTCTTGAAACACTCCTATATCTATACAATAAAATATGGCTTTCGGGGCACATTCCCCGGTCTTGGATGGAGGCCATATTAGTGGCTTTCCTGAAGAAAGGCAAGGACCCTTCCTCTCCCGCTAGCTATCTGCTCGGCCCATCGCCCTTACAAGTCACACCGGTATCTTTACGGCAGAGGCTTACGGTGTACTTTTTGTTGTTATTCATATCCTTCAAAGCCACATCCCACAATTCATTATATATAAAGATTCCCTCAGTGTTGTACGGGCGTTGTCGTCAACAAAGTCTTCAAAAAATCACGTTGTAAATCTAATAGTCAAGGGTATTATGTCTGTGTATGTTCACAATTTTGAACTGGTTCTTTGCTGGGTTCCTGGCCACAGTTGTATAGCTGGGAGCGAAGGAGCGGATCGAATAACTGTGGCTGCTGCACTCTTGAATACTGTAGACATAACCGCATAATCCTACACCGACGTGAAACTACACATCAGAAAGTAACTTCGCCAAAAAATGGCAAACACACTGGAGTGAACAAACAGACAAGTTACACTTAATAAAACCACATGTGGGAACGTACACCACCGACACACGCAATAGATACACAGAAGTCCCTTTATCTAGATTACGGATATGGCACATTCATGCAACACGCTCGCGCCTTCTCACTGGATCTCCAAGACCTCTGTGCAACAGGTGCGGAGAGGCTCAATTCGTGATCCACATGCTCATACAATATAAGGGACTCGACATTACACGACGCAAACATTTCCTTAAACTACACATACGACATATTCCACGACACCCGTCATACTTCTTAGTAGACGATGCCATGTTTTCTGTTCAGCGCACTTTTAGGTTCCTATCAAAAATTCATTTCTTACAACTCATTGCATACCACCCATAGTTTTACCCCTGGTTCTATACACCAGCCACCTTAGTTTTCTTTTACCCACTCTTGTTCTTCAAAGTGGCCCTTTACACAAGCCGTGCTCTTAGTCATTAAGTGATTTTATTCGTTTTGCCTCATCAAATAACTTTGTAGTTCGCGCTATTTGCCCATGTCGACCTTGAGCCAATAAACTTAAACCATCATCATCTTGTAACATCTCCAAGCCTTGACTTACTCCGCGAGCTACACTGCTTCCTGAATGTGGCAATGCTTGAAGAACGCTTCAAAACTGTGGATGCTTGGTTGGGGTTGCTAACCTTTTTCACGCAGCAGTGACCGGCGGATTAAGCGCCCCAAAAGCCGGCCGTCCTTACTTTGGGAGCATCACTCAACCAGCGGAGAATGCTTCCAATTGTATACAACAAGCCACCGTTCAACGACAAAGCTCAACGGTCCACTGTGGGGTCAACGGTTGGGCGCACTGTTGCGGTGGGCCCCACCAGGTGGCGGTGCTTTTCTGCTTGGGCGTGACGCAGCGGGGTTCATGACACCTTTTTTTATCTTAGAGAGGGTAGCGGCGAAGCTTCCGTATTGCTCGCTGAGACTTCTGGTGCTTCACCGTGTCAGACTCTCGTCTGTTAACTGGAGCAGTCACAATGAGTTCAGCTGGACGCTGTTCCACGACAGTTTTTGATTGGTTTACCACGCATTCAGGCGTGTCAACTTCGTTACTTATATCCAGGGTCCCCGCCAGCGTCGCTGATGAACCATCTGTGGCTCTCTTGGAATCCAGTTTTCTTATTTGATTCAGGTGTCGTCGAACTATCCTTCCTCCGCAAACCTGGTCATTCCAACATCGGGGCCGATCTGTTTCTCGAGGACTCATCAAATCCCCTTGAGCTTCTTCAGAAACTGCGGTACCATGGTTTGTTCGCCTGCCACTAACGGTCGGTTGTTGGGGAGCTCCTCTTGTTTCTCAATTGATTCTTGTGCAGGTGTGATCTGGTCTAAGTGGGTTGGAAGCTGTGGTCCAAGCATTGCTATGGCTGGGGTGATTCCAGTAGTGTGGAGGATGGTGATGTGCTGCCTAAACAAGAATCACGTGAGCCGGCAACTAATCGTGCCATACTTATCCCATGGCAGGGATGTTTTGAACTCACCAACATAGCGCTCTGTCTGCCGTTGGTAGCAGGGTGGTATCGCTCCGACGTTATGTGGCTGACTACGTTGTCTGTGCAGAGCATCTGCATTTCAACAGACACGAAAGCTGCGCCATTGCCGGACACTAATTTTTCGCTGCACGCCAAAAGTATCGAAAAGGCTGCGCAGTACCACAAGCACTGCTGCCGAAATAGCCTTATTTCCTTCTCGCACTTCCAGCAACTTCATAAAAGCAACGTGGCTGACTACGTTGTCTGTGCAGAACATCTGCATTTCAACAGACAGGAAAGCTGTACCATTGTCGGACAAAATTGTTTGCGTTACGCCAAAAGTAGCGAAAAGGCTGCGCAGTACCCAATTACTGCTGCTGGCGTAGGCTGTTTCACTTCTCGCACTTCCAGCCACTTGTTAAAAGCATACGCTACCACCACAAATGCATGTCCGACCACAGGTTCAGCGAAATCCACTTGCAGTGTGTGCCAGGGCGTACACGCCGGTGTTCATGACGGCATTGGGGCCCTTGCTGGGTTGTTCTGGGTGCTCTGGCAAGGCTCACACGAGCGAACTGTTGCCTCTATGTCACCGTTTATGCCAGGCCGCCACAATTAGCTGCGCACGCAGCCTTTTCATAGCCACGACTCCACGATGTCCCTATTTCAGCAGTGACATCGATGTTTGCTAGCTACCAGGGTATTGACTACCCTGACCCCTAAGTGATACAACCACGGTGGATTTCCAGCTCAGAGCTTCTACTGCGGTACGGTGTTAATTCGTCTCCCTTGAGATACTGTATTGTATCTTCTTGTACGGCTGTGAACAGCTTTGTAAGAGTCTCATCTTCATGTTTTAAGGCTGCTATGACACCTCTTGTCAGTGGCGGCCATGACAGGGTCTCAAACATTGGTACGTCAGCGGGAACACGTGGTTCTTCAATGCGCTGCGGTAGCGGCAACCTGCTCAGCGCGTTCGCATTTTGGTTAAACTTTCCTGACGGGTATTTTTGTTCGTAGTGGTAGGCTGCTAGTTTTAAGCACCATCGTGTCATGCGGGGCGAGATCATCTGCGGCATTGCCTTTTTTGGGCCCAGGATTCCAAGCACAGGCTGATGATCAGTTATGAATGTGACTTTGCGACCTAGTGTGTACCTGTGGAAATGGTCATCAGCAAACACTACTGCAAGACCTTCCCGGTCTTGCTGGGCATAGCTACGCTCGGCTGCGCCCAATGTGCGGGACGCACAAGCTATCGGGGCGTGTTATCCCAGACTGTCTTACTATGCCAGTACTGCCTCAACTCAGAAAGGTGATGCATCACATCAGATTGTGAGAGGCTTGGCCTCATCATAGTTTGCTAACACCGTTCTTTTCACAATGAGCCGTTTGGGCTCATGAAAAACGTTCTGATGTTTCTGATGCAGTTCCATGGAAAATCTTTTTGAAGGAGCTCGCGCAGCACCGAAGCGAACAATGCTCGGCCTTCAAGAGAACGTCAATAAAAGGCCAAGATTCCCAAGGACTGCAATGTTTGCTTGCTTGTCGGTGCAGGTGCTCCGACGACAGCCCTGACCTTGTCATCTGTAGTTTGAATCTCTCTCGCATGAATTGTGCGGCCTAGAAAATGTACTTCAGGTACTGCAAAATGACACTTGACCTTGTTTATCTCAAAGGTTTACCATGGCCAGTTTCTGTAGAACTGCTTCCAGGGAGGTCTTTGTGCTCTGCCTCGGTGGGGCCTCTGACGATAACGTCGTCCAGGTAAACACAAACGCGAGCACGTCCACACCATGTCGTCTCCATGTCCCTCTTGAAAATGGGTGGGGCTGCTGATATTCTGAAGGGTAGCCACTTAACCTTGTACAATACCTTTATCGGGTTGATGGTGAAGATCTCTGCCGTCTCTGGAGTCAACCAAAGCAGGTAATGTGCTTGAGCTCGGTCCGGCGTGCTGAAGATCGTTCTTTATCGCAAGCTCCTCAACACTTCCTGTGTTGTGGGAAGGGGGTATGCAGTCTCCTTTGTCGACTCGTTGACAGTGCTGTGATAGTCGCCGGAAAGGCGCAGATCGCTGTTTTTCTTGTCAGCAAAGAGGCCAACTCTCTCATTTTGCCCAACAGTGTACGCATTTTTCTAACGTCTATGTCCTTTTGAACAAAAGCAGGTCGCCCGACGTGGGCTTTGGACAAATAATACTCCACGCCGTTTTCTGTGCCGCTGGTGCCCACCAACATCCCTGAATTCACGACTGCTTCTTCTCTTTGCATGGGGCAGTAAAGGCATGGGCAATGTTCTTTTCAGCGCGTCGATTTCGTGCGCAGTGACGAATCGAGTTGCCTCTTCAACGTGTAGGTGTCTTATGGACGTGTAGTGTAGTCTGTTTGTATCCTTCTCTCTTGCTTTAGTGAACCTCTTATGGAAAATGGACTGACCAACAACTCACTAGCACACTACTATATAGGTATGTACCCACACCCTACTTAAAACAAGAAAAAAAAATTCGGGTTCCAAAATAGCGAATTCAAGGTATGAGTAACTGTTGGGTACAGTTTTTTGATATGTAGGCTGTTACCCCAAACTATGCGAGGTACTTCTCAATGAGGCGACCAGTGGTACCTGTGGGAGAAGAACGCAAAAGAGGGTTAGATGGTTTGAGGTGGCCTACCTTATTGTAGGCTTATTTGAGGAGGTGTGTATGGTTGCCCCTTGTGGTTTAAATTGTTTAGCAAATGTTCGTATTTCAATGACGACTGAATCAATATGTTAACTTTGGCATGGATGACGTTCTGTTGTTGCCAACATTTTCTTCGGTCGTCCTCCTACTCACGCATACCCACAAAGTACCGTTATAAAAACATTCATATCGGACTGATATTATTAGTGAAGTTATACCATTATGGTTGTTAATCTAGACTCGAAACAGTTCCTCTCACTATTGTACTATAGTAAAACAGAAGGCAAAAGTGCAGATTTATAGAATTCCAAAAATGTAAAATATTTGACGTACCGAAAGTATTTTTCCGCAAAGAAAGCTTGTAAAGGTGCCAAAAGGAGGCAGCTTTGAAAAATCTGCTTTCAACCTATTGCCACCCGTACATAAGATCTACAGAAAATGAGAACGAGAATGCAGCGTAATGATGCTAAGAAGGTTTGTTTAATAGAAAGACTAACGAACCCATTACAAAAATATTGCAATAAAGCAAACACAAAAAAGTCAGGCCAAAAAAGATAGTTGTAAGCCTTAAAAAATTGTAAATTTACACAAGACAATGCTTCCTAGCTTCAGAATAGGTTCCCTAGGCTTCGACGCGTTAAGTGACCATTTAATAGTCCAGTAAAACTCACTTAGACGATGTTACCTCTTACACAATTCGCTGTTTTAAATTTGATCGAGTGAATGTCCTGCCTTGTAGAAAATAGCGCTTTACTTCACGAAAAGTAAAATTAGGGGCTGAATGAGAACTGTCTCGGCAACTCCTAAATGTCTTTACAACACGGGGAGCTAGACGTGCGCATGACCACGGCAGTGGGCATTCTGACATTAAAAACGCGATGTGTCCCCTGACCAAAGTTGTTTGTTACTGACAGTATACGTACTGGATGTCTTGTACGTATTGTGAGACACCCTGACCACGACTCTGTGCTCTTCAACACGTTACGGACATTTCCTCGTAATCGGTACATTATCATCAGTGCTAGCTCTCATGGCCCCGGCATCGTCATCGCCTGTACATAATCATCATCAGCACTCAATTGTGCTTTTCGTCCGAGTGTCCGAATAAACCGGTCACGCTTTCCATCGTCTCTCAAGTGGTGGAGGGTGTGTTTCGATCTCGCAGTCTACCTCTGCAGCGCCACTCCTGGAGCTTCGTTCGGGCCGCCGTCTGCCTCAAGAGACCATGCCCATGACGCTCGATCCAGCCAGCGCCACGGCTACGCCTCCCCCGCAATGTTTTATCAGCCGCCAGCGCGATCCTCCCAACTTCGCTGGCCTTCGTGGGGATGATGTAGAAGAGTGGTTGGAGAACTTCGAAAGGGTCAGCGCATATAACGGTTGGGACGACAAGCTAAAACGGCTGACTGTCGGCTTTTCCCTCACCGAGATCGCGAAGACGTGGTACCGCAATAACGCGGGACGCCCACCCGATTGGGCGACCTTTACAGCCGAGATCCGCAAGATTTTTGGGACATCCGCAGCTCGCTCTGAGGACGCGAAAAAGAAACTGGAAGCCCGTGCGAAAGCTACACGTGTGAAAGCTACACGTCTTATATCGAAGATGTTCTCGCACTGTGCCGGAAGGTCAATAAGGATATGTCAGAGTCGGACCGCGTACGCCAGATACTGAAAGGTATTAACCACTTCGCTTTCACTGCGCCCTTCAGAACCCAAGAACCGTCTCGGATGTCACCACTACTTGCCAACGTCTTGACGATCTGCAGTCAATCCGCATTCAGCAGGATACATCGGCCACGCGCTTAGGCGACGAAGACCTTCGCGTGCTTATAAAGCAGCTGATTCGGGAGGAGCTTGACGGCCGGGCCTCTGTGTGTGCTTCTGCTCCTGCTCACCACTCAGCAAGCACCAATCTTCGACTGATAATCAAGGATGAGCTTGCCTGTGTGCCTGGTCGGTCACTGCCTGATCTTTGCACCCCTTATGCTGTACCATCCTATTCGGAAGTCGCTGGAAGGCCGCCCCTGCCCTTGGCCCCGGTTACCTCGCAGCCTCTGCCTGGATATGTGGCAACGATCAACCATGCCCTTTGGCCACAGCCTTACTATCGCACGTGGGGACCGCCGAGCCCCGAGCGCCCACCCTACCGTCCAGTGTGTTTCTACTGCGGAATTCGCGGCCACATTGCTCGGTTCTGTCGCAGGCGTGCACAGGATGAACGGCGTGGCTACGACACCTACGAGCGCGACGTAACGAGCCCTCGTTATGGATACCGCCAGCGGGGTTACCAATCTCCGACCCGCCAGACTCCTCCCCCGGCCGATTCCCCTGTGATACAGCGCAATTCACGTGATCAACGACGCCACTCTCCCTCACCTTTCCGCCGATCTGTATCGCCGCTTCGCCCCGTCGTGCACGACAGCGCTAGTCTCTCGGAAAACTCAGCCGTGCAGTTTTTGGAGGAGAAACTGCATACAGGGAAAAGATAAAATCTCCTCCAGAGCATCCCTCGAACATTTTGTGTGTATTCGTCGAAGGAATCCGCGTCGAAGCGTTGGTGGACACTTGTGCAAGCGTTTCAATTATTCATGCTGATCTGTGCAAAAGGCTACGCAAAATGAGAACACCGTTTAGAGGTCCCTCATTACGTGGTGGAAATGAAGCACGCATCGATCCTTCTGCATATTGTACAGTGCGTGTCTCCATTGAAAGATTTTGTCATCATATCCAGTGTGCCGTACTCTCCATGTGTCCATACGACCTAATTCTTGGCTGGGACTTTCTGTCATCGACGTCCGCTCTTCTTTGTTGTCGAACTCCTGCTGTTAGCATCACAGATACTAATCATTCAAATGTTTCCTCGATAGAGCCAATTTCTTTGGTGCTGACGACCGATCACGTCGTACCCTCCCGTTGTGAGCACATCCTTTGGGTTTCTGCTAGCGCTATACTTGACGGTGATGTCCTGGTCGTTCCCTGCAGCCGCGTCCTTTCCCGTGGACTTGCTGTTGCCACGTGTCTCATTCGTTTTTCCGAAGGGCAAGCTCTTATACCTGTGCAAAACACCACTGCAGAGACGTTCTGCTTCCGCAAGGTTCCACAATTGCATCTGTCTCCAATGTCGAGGTGACCATTCTGCCTTCGCGTTCCCGTCCCCTTACATGCCTGGCTTCAGCGACTACGTCCTCGAAGCCTTCCCTTGCCGTCACCGTCAGCCCGGACCTGACAGAGTCACAGAAATTATCAGTCCTGGAGCTTTTAAATAAGTACCGTGCATCGTTCGACTCCTACTCAACCGTTCTTCCCCACACAACCACGGCCACGCATCGCATCGAAACCGAAGGGTCGTCTATTGTTCGCCGTCGCCCGTATCGCGTCTCCTCATCAGAAAGCAAGTCATCGAGGAAAATGTGGCTGACATGCTGAAACGCAATGTTATCCGGCCTTCATGTAGTCCTTGGTAGTCCCCGGTCGTGCTAGTAGAGAAGAAATATGGCACCGTACGCTTTTGCGTTGACTATCGGGCCCTCAACAAGATTACCAGAAAGATGTATATCCCATGCCACGCATAGACGACGCCCTGGACTGCCTTCAAGGAGCCGAATACTTTTGGAGCCTTGACTTGCGTTCTGGCTATTGGCAGATCCTGATGCATGAGTCCCACAAAGAAAAGACCGCGTTTGCAACTCCCGGTGGCCTATACGAATTTAATGTCATGCCATTCGGGTTGTGCAACGCTCCGGCGACATTTGAACGCATGATGGATTCGGTGCTCAGAGGACTGAAATGGAAGACCTGTTTCTGCTAGCTGAACGACGTCGTTGTCTTCTCGTCGACGTTTACAGAACATCTTATGCGTGTGGACGAGGTGCTCACATGCATTTCTAACGCCGGACTCAACTACACTAAAAAAATGCCGCTTTGCAACCAAAACCATCAAGGTGCTTGGCCATGTTGTCAGTAAAGATGGCATCAGACCCGATCCTGAGAAAATCGCTGCCGTTGTCAGCTTTCCTCGTCCCCGCCAACAAAAAGACCTCCGTTGTTTTCTCGGGTTGGCTTCTTATTTCCGCCGCTTTGTCCGGAATTTTGCCACCATTGCGTCCCCACCGAACCATCTCCTACAGTCTGGCGCCCAGTACGTTTGGTCCGATGACTGTCAACGCGCTTTTGACGATCTGAAAGCCGCTCTAACGTCTGTACCGGTGCTCTGCCACTTTGACAAAACAAAGTCTACTATACTCCAGACGGATGCTAGTGGCCATGGAACTGGCGGTGTTCTCCTCCAAAGTGATCATAAACTTCGGGAGAGGGTTGTCGCCTACGCAAGCCGTTCGTTGACGCCTGCAGAGAAGAATTACACAATCACTGAACAGGAATGCCTTGCCATCATTTGGGCTGTTCAGAAATTTCGCCCTTACCTTCATGGCCGTCATTTCAAAGTGGTGTCCGACCATCATGCGCTATGCTGGTTGTCCACCATGAAAAACCTCTCTGGACGCCTTGGCCGCTGGGTTCTCCGCCTCCAGCAGTACGATTTTTCCGTGGCGTAAAAGTCAGGGAAGAAGCACATGGACGCCGACGCTCTCTCTCGTTGCCCATTGTCCTCTTCCTCTCCCGATGCGCAGGAGCCCGTCGACACCACACTTTGTTTGGCCCCCGTTATCTCCTCAAACATTGAGGGACGCGTCGATTTGCCGTCGCTGCAACGCGCAGACGCATATTGCGGCCCCATCATTGACTATCTCGACGGTCGTTTACCACCTCCAAACAGCCGTGCGCATCGCCAACTCAGTAAGTTCAAACTATTTCATGGCGTCTTCACCGGCAAAATTACCATCTAAATGGCAGAAAATGGGTCCCCGTTGTGCCTCGTACACCCCGGCGCCCTATTCTCGAAGCCTACCACGATGCAGCTACCGCTGGGCACCTTGGTTTTGCAAAAACGTACGAGCACATACGTAGTCTCTACTTTTGGCCTGGCCTGTCCACTTCTGTGGCCAAATACGTTCGCTCGTGCGCCTCCTGCCAGCACCGCAAGCGCTCAACTACTCCTGCCGGACTACTTCAACCTCTCCCTTGTCCGTCAGAGCCTTTCGGGACCGTCGGCATCGATTTGTTTGGACCACTACCTCCAACGCCGTCTGGATACCGTTGGATAGTTACGGTTGTCGACCATCTGACACGATACGCTGAAACAGCACAATTCGCTCTGGAACGGCTGCTGAAGTCGCTGACTTTATACTGCGCAACATTATTTTGCGCCATGGCGCGCCACGCGTCCTCCTCAGCGATCGCGGCAGGGCTTTTCTGTCCGCTGTAGTCGAAGAGCTTCTCCGTGCCTCCAAGACCGCGCACAAGACAACGTCCAGCTACCATCCCCAGACAAATGGATTAACAGAGAGATTCCATCGAACCCTCGCGGACATGCTCTCGATGTACATCAGCCCTAATCATCGCAACTGGGATATCATCCTGCCATTAGTGACTTTTGCGTACAATACTGCAACGCACAAAACAACTGGATACTCACCCTTCTTCCTAGTCTTTGGCCGCTCTCCCTCTATTACCTTCGAGTCAACTTTCCTCTATGCTCCTGTCCCCTCTGAAATGTCATATCGGGAGCAGTACGTTTCAGGACTCGCCCACTGCCGCGAACTCACACGCAGTCGAACCGAAAGTCAACAACGAGAACGCAAAGCTCGCTACGACGTCGCACATCGCTCTGTTCAATTTCGGCAGGATGATGAAGTATTGTTATGGACCCCTGTTCATGTACCCGGTCTGTGCGAAAAATTCCTTCATCGCTTTCTCGGTCCATACAAAATCACAGACCAGACTTCGCCAGTTAATTACCGTGTGACGCCAGTAGAACAGTCATCAGATCGGCGCCGCCGTGGTACTGAAATCGTACACGTATCTCGCCTCAAGCCGTTCAACCGCAGGACAGAACAATAGGTCACGGCCAGGTGGCCGCTTCCGGCCGCGGAGGGGTAATTATGTGAGACACTCTGACCACGACTCTGTGCTCTTCAACACGTTACGAACATTTCCTCGTAATCAGTACATTATCATCAGTGCTAGCTCTCATGGCCCCGCCATCGTCATCGCCTGTACATAATCATCATCAGCACTTAATTGAGCTTTTCGTCCGAGTGTCCAAATGAACCGGTCACGCTTTCCATCGTCTCTCACTATATATATATATATATATATATATATATATATATATATATATAGCCAGAGGCAGAGACTTCTGAACAAAAATACCACTTGAAATGCCTTAAGTAGGTATGCAACGTGTCGTACCGGCAGTTTTCCTAGTAAATGGTAAATTCTTGTACACAAACGTTATGTGTGTCTTAACATCGGCCATCTTTTTATTGCCTGCATTTTGGCATGGCAATTTATACAGTTGAAAAACCGTGAAGTTCTGGATTTTTTGTTATAGAAAGAAGCAAACAAATATCGAGATTTTAGTAGCTCACCATCCTTATCGAAAAAGGTGACGACGACGATAAAAGGGTTGCTGGTGAGCACCCTGCGTCCGCTCTTTCATGGCCACTTTTAAATCATGTAAATGCATTTTTCGCTTTCCACATCTACCGCGGGTCGTCTCATCTCTGTCTGGCTTACACGTAGCAAAAGTAATGTAATAGGTGGTTCCAAATTTTGAAAATACCAATAAAAGAAGGAATATAGTCACCATTACTCACTTCTATGGTGTATATTTGTGCCTTATTCGGGAAATATTTGTAAGCAGAAACATTTATTGCCCTAACACTTAGTAAAAGATGCCTAGTGAGTCGTTTGTGCGGGGAGATGCGCAAAGATCTTTTGCCATCTAGCGTGAGAGTCTTGCAACCGGCAAATCGCCATATAAAGTGTTTTCTGGTAAATGTTGCACAGTACCAGTAAGAACCATTTTTTGTCCCATACCTCATGTTTAAACGAACATGTCTTGATAGCTGACAGTAGGTTTTACCATTCAACACTTCACCAATAAATAATAACCGAAGTTAAACTAAATCTCGACGGATTTGAACAGCCCTTCCAGCAGGTCATGCACATCTAGTTTTTAAAGACACATTTCCAAACACCAGAGCCAAATTGGTTTCTCTTTAATTGTAATTCATGCGTTGATGACCAAAATTCACAACTAATTACACTATGTAAAAACACGAGTTAACAAATACGGATTTCGCACCAATGAAACGAAAATCTGTATCGCATCTCAAATTTAATGCATTGCTGGGAAGACTTTTTTGAGAATGAGTGTTTTTGAAATCAAAAGGGGGACTCGAACCTGTATTTTTAGGAGGTTTTCAGCCTCCCCTGATGTCGGTCAGTATCCACTCAACGCAAGCGTGCAAAACCAACTTTTATAGACGATGGTTATAACGTGGGCAAAGTGAAAGAAAATGAAAAGGCACTCGGTGGTCCGAAATATTACCGGGCCCTTTGACTTGATGTGGGTGCCTATCCCATTGCGCCATTTTGGCATCATGGAAGTACCTCGTATATTGACAGTGGTGCAGTCTTGCGAATCAGGAACATACGTTTCTGTCTAGTAGGAGGTAAAGCTGAACACCAGAGAAAGTGAATGCCGGCATCAGTAATGCACAAGAGAACACACTCGCAGTACTCTTTGCTCTCTCTTTCTCTGTCTCTCTGCTAGTCTTGGTCCTGGGTTTCCTCGTTTTTTGTTGGACATTAAGTTCAGAAGCGTTGTGTTCCCCCACTATTGTTTTTTCGACAGAAGGGCAGAATATTTCTAAGCGTTTTCTATATTCTGAAAGTATGGCGCTGTTTGACAATCCCTGGTAATTTAGTAGGTTTAAGCAAAAGCGGTACTACGCGAGCGTTAGATTCTCGTCGACATATATGAACTGCCGAATATAATCTGTTGAATCCGCTCATAGACAGCTTCGATGTAAAACAAGCCTTCCAGGTAAAGGTGAGTTAGAAGCGCCATCTCATGCTCGTAGTTGCACAGCATAATGTGTGTGGTGGTAATCTTCTCTCGTTTTTTAACTGACAAACGTTGACATTTGCTTCGAATGATATGCTGGGATTCTACTGCGGGAATGTTTAAGGTTGAATTCTAGCCGCGCCAGCCGACACACACAAATTGCAGCACTCAAAAGCACCAGTGGGAAAGTAAGGGGCCAACAAGTGTGAGTTGAAGTGACGAGGTAGCAAACAACCACCGATCAGATGCGGGAGTCCGCAGCACCCGTCCGATGTTTGAATGGGGATCTCTGGCAGGCGTCACACCCAACTCAGAGCAGTGAAGTCGCGAGGAGACAAATTCTACGCCATCATGTGTGAAGAGAAGTAGTGACAAGGCAAGTCGCCTACAAGCAAGTGTAGTTACGGTGCGTTGGCGCGCAGAAGTTTGGGCTGGAACGCGCGCGTCGGTGATTATCTCGGTTAGCGTTGCACAACATTTTATGTGCCAGTGTTTTCTTAGTCACGATAACCATCGTGCACTCGGCGATGCCAGCATCATTATTTTTTCAGTCTTAGCACCTGAATTGGAAAGGTGGCCAGTGTTTAGTTCAGAACTGGTGCGGGCGTAGAGATTGGGAGGCCAGAAATTGGTTCATTGTGGATGAGCCGAACGTTCTTTACTCTCCCTAATAAATAAAGGGCGTTGCAGAATATGTACGACGGAATTTAGGTATTCTGTCATCTGGCTCCAAAAGGTATGCGTTGCACACTCAAAATTTAAAAGTAACATTCAACTGTGAGGTGGTTTACAATACTTTATTTACCAAGTTTCCTTTGCTATAAAAGTAATTAGAGCACATTGACAACACTGGTTTCTGTTATGCATGCCGCTTTTTAGCTTTAAATGAACAGATATTCGTTTGTTGGCCAGGGCTGTACTGTCTAACTAAATGTGTATTTACATAAATTCGAGTTGCACCATTTTACTAGCGTGTGCTCGTGTTTGGAGAAGTTAGCGCTAGCACTAAATTATATAATTACAATTTTATATTATCGTCATTATCATCAGGCAGTCTACACCCTCTGAAGGGCAAAGGGCCAACCCATAAACCCCAAAAATTTGGTCCTGTACAAAGTTCGACGAATTTATCCCCGCAAACTTCTGGATCTCACATTCCCATCCAATCTCAAGCCGTCCCATGCCACGTTTGACTTCTCTAGAGATTTGTACATTTTTCTCTGTTCAATGACTTCGATATTTTCCGTCGCGATCTTAACAACAAGAAGGGGGAGGAGTGGTAATCGCCGCTCACCACAGATTACAATGCTGCGCTTTCGACGTTCCTTCTAGTCTTGAAATTATATTTATTCACTGCAAGGCTGCCGTTCCATCCGTAGCTATTGGCGTCTGCTACCACCCCTTATTCCGATCCCTTTTTTGTTGGCGAGCTTCATGATGCTCTACAACTGTTGACTCCAGCCTCGTGTAACGCCCCTATCTTCCTCCTAGGTGATTTTAACTTTCCCGCGATAACTTGGTCGAAGATTACTTTACCGACGTCGAAACTGAACTGAGAAAGCGAATTTGTAGGTACTTGCTTTTCTTTCAACTTATCTCAAATAATTAGCTTTCCCACACGAACGACTCCTAATTTATATAGCTTACTAGATTTACACCTAACGTCTCAACCAGATCAAGTATCGTCCGTTTCCAGTCTGACCAGCCTTAGTTATCAAGCCACTTTTCCATGCAGCTGCCCCAACCCCAAAAGAGTAAAAAAAAACGATAACCTTATACGATAAAGAAGAATATCAAGGTATGAATGATGATGTAGCTTCTTTGTGCGATTGGTTTCTTGTGAATGTTTCGAAAAATTCTCGTAATAAAAACTGGGAGCCCTTAACAACAAAATTCAGTAATTCATAAACTTGCACACTCCCCGCAATTACCTATACAGAACGGCCTACTTCGCTATGGTACAATATTACGCTAAACGGGCTTACAAGAAAAAGAAACGACAATTCCGGCCAGCCGAAAAATCAAAACCCCACCACACGTGAAAAAATAAAGTAAGACTGAATTTATTTACTCGTCTATGTCCTCGAACGATATGCGGACGTTTTTAGGTGCGTAGTACATCATAGCAGCACAATGTACGTTCGCATCCGTGTCCAGAGCATATACAATTGCCAAATAACAAAGGCACCGGCACGATTCAAGCGTGTGCCTGGTAGACCAGACCGAGTTATTGTCAGTCATCTTTGCCATTGGGATACAAGCGTGATTTAGTACACGAGAGTCAAACGGGTACTCCCTTCCAGTAACGTTGCAGAGTTATTTAGGGCCTATATATGTCCGTCCGCCTCCATCCGTCTGCACACCACAATCAAGCGAAAATTAAGTCAATATTAATTTGAGCTGTGAGTGGCACTTTACTTTAGGGAATGTTCAGGGTGCAACTGACAATTCATATAAATGATTGTCGGTGCGCATATCGGATGTAACTAGGGGCGCAACTTCGATGTAATTTTGATTCTCCGTACTGCGCACCCTCGCCATTATCCACAGAGTGAAGATGCTTGCATCTTTTTCGCCCACTAAACTAGATGTGCAATGCACAAACCCTAAAACTTTTTGGACAGAATAAAGCCAACTCATTTTCTTTATATTTTGTTAATATATAAACAAAACATTCTAGTTCTGTAGTTCAAGATCGCCTAAACACTAAACTCTACGTTTTGCTCTGTGTTTACCGTTGAACTTGGAGATGTATCTCCAAGCATGCCCGATGTATTTCCTGGTGTGCCGTCCCATCATTCCCCTGCTATGCGTAGTGTCGTTTTCTAACGAAATGGAATCATCCAATTCATTGATTTCTTAGAAGTGACGTCATAAGGTGGTATTGAATGTGCAACTTTTAAAGTCCCAAAAAGAAAGCAAACATTCTTTTGCTGTAATATTGTCCCACATTTTCCAACAATCGCTGTCATCTGGAGTGCTACAGCGGGACTGGAAGGTTGGAAAAGTAATTCCAATACAGAAGAAAGGTCCGCCATCTCTCACCTGCAAACTATCGCCCAATATCACCAACATTTGTGTGCTGTAAATTATTATAACACATGTGGGATAACATAACTTTTATGTTTCCGCACTGAAGGTTCTGCAACAATTGCCCCCGAATCGGGGCACACACACAGTTTTCTTGCTTCTTTCGGGCGAGAGTTTTCTTATCGCCGGCGCCCGTGTTTAGAGGTATCGACGCGACGCGCAGGCGCAGTAGCGGCGCCGAACCCTTTCGCCGCACCACTCCCCCCCCCACGCAGATAGGAGCCGTCAGGGTTGAAGAGTTTTGGGGACCCGCACCTGGCGTCCAAAGCGGGTTGTGTAGGGTGTGGGCCTAGGCGTTGCGGGCTGTTGTGGGCGAATTGCGGGAGGCGTGCAGGAGTGGGTGGTCTCCTGGGAAAGGATGTATGATGGCTTTAGGCCGTCAATGGAAACGCGAACGTTCTTTCTACTGATTTGCAGGGTGAATGTTTTGTCGTCGCGACGAATGACTTTATATGGTCCAGAGTAAGGCGGTTGAAAAGGTGCGCGTACAGTGTCGTCGCGAAGGAAGGCATGCGAGCATGTTCCCAAGTCCTTAAACACGAACGGGGTCGGCTTGGTGTGGCGTGCCGCTGGTGACGGGCACAGCGCGCCCATTGTGCGACGGAGCCGAGCGACGAAGTCTGCAGGGTCCGAGCTGGTTACGTCAGAAGTCGGAGCGGAGAGGAGTTCTCCAGGTAGGCGAAGCGGCTCCCCGTAGACAAGTTCCGCGGGCGTGGCTTGAATGTACGACTTGAACGTTGCGCGCAGACCAAGAGCGACGGCTGGGAGAGCTTCGAGCCAGGTTGAGTGAGGGTGACACATGATGGCTGCCTTGAACTGCTGGTGAAACCGTTCAATCATCCCGTTGGCTCAAGGGTGGTAGCTAGTTGTCCGAGAACGTTCGAACCCGGTGGAGAGCCCGAGGAGCCTGAAGAGTTGTTATTCGAATTGCCTTCCTTGATCGGTTGTCACTCGACGAGGAGTGCCGAAGCGTGAAATCTAGCCGGAGAAGAAGGCTGATGCGACGTCTTCTGCGGTGATCCTTTCGAGCGGCCACACCGCGTGCCAACGAGTGTAACGATCAATGGCGGTGAGGCAATAATGGTAAGGGCCGGCCGGTGGGAGGGGTCCAATGATGTCGATGTGGACGTGCTGAAATCGTTCCGGTGGGAGGGGGAATTCTCCGAGTGGCGGGGTGACGTGCCGGGTGATTTTGGCGCGCTGACATTGAATGCACGTGCGTGCCCAGGTGCGGTAGTCCCGTTGCATTGAGGGCTACGCGTACCGGTCAGTCACAAGGCGTGTAGAAGCTCGGATGCCGGGATGGCTGAGGTTGTGTAACTGGTTGAAGATGCTTTTGCGCTGCAAAGAAGGGACGTATGGTCTCACTCGTCCTTTTGATATGTCACAGTAGAGAGCGTACGTCAACCCAGGGATGGTAACTTTTTGAAGTTGAAGGGAGGAGCCATTCTCGAGGAGCTGCTGCAGTTCGGTGTCCGTTTTCTGAGCTTCGGCGAGGGCGTCGGTCGTAACGGTTGGTAGCTCGACAGCCGAGACGTGGGAAAGTGCTTCGGCGACCACGTTTTCCTTTCCGCTGATGTGTTGGATATCTGTGGTGAAGTGAGCGATGAAGGGCAGTTGGTTCTGCTAGACCGGTGGATGCTTTTCGCGGCGTTGGGAGAAGGCGTAAGTGATAGGTTTATGGTCGGTTTACATTGTGCAGTGCTGTGCCTCGAGGATGTGGCGAAAGTGTTGGTGCTTCATAGTTGGCAAGAAGCTCTCTATAGTAGGCTGGCCAGGTCGTCTCCGCAGGGGGCGAGGTTGCATCGACGATGCTGCCGGAAGGCGGGGGTGGCATCGGGGAAGAGGGTTTCTTCGAGAAGAACGCCAACGGGAGCCAGGTATTTCCCACGCGCTGCATGATAGAGGCTCCGACGGCGGTGCTAGAGGCATCTGTGAAAAGACCCAGGGGCGCCTCTGGCTTGCAATGGGATAGCAGCGTAGCGTTCCAGAGGGCAGTTTTGCAGTCTTCGAACGCTTGCTTTAAGGCTGGGGTGCAAGTGACAGGATGGTTGCCGCGTTGGCCGTCCAACGCATCATGGAGAGGGGCCTGATATGTGGCCGCTTTAGGCACGAAGCGCCTGTAAAAGTTGAACAAGCCCTGGAAACGGTGGAGGTCTTTCGTTGTGGCAGGCAGCATGTAGCTTCGAAGGGGTAGGATGCGGTCAGGCAAGGGTCTAGTTCCTTCTGAAGAGATTTCATGGCCAAGAAACGTGACGACGGGGGCGCGGAGCGTGCTCTTCTGAACGTTTATGAGTAAGCCGTGTTCGTCGAGACGCTGGAATAGTTGACGAAGGTGTTGCCGATGTTCCGCTTCTTTGCGGGAGAAGATCAAGATGTCGTCTAGGTAGACGAAACAGAAGTCCAGGCCGCGGACGACATCGTCAATGAAGCATTGAAAGGTTTGTCCCGCGTTGCGGAGACCAAATCTCATGAAAAAGACTACTACCATCGCCCCGAAGTGGCGATGGTATTAGCAGGGGCCGTTATTTCTGTGCGATGAAGCGGCATTGTTGTCTTGGCTTTAGGTGGCGTTTTTGTGGACGCAGCTTCGGGCTTTAATCCAGTCGCTTTTGAATTGAGTCCATCTGACGGGTGATTTCGTCGATAAGGCGCGGGAGCTCGCTGCTGGACTGTCGGGTGTCAACGGCGTTGACAGTGAGAGGCGATGCTGGCAAAGAAATCTCAACGACTTGCTCGGCGATGTGAGAGAACTGGTCAAGCAGCAGATTCGGCCGCACCTGGAGGATGGCCTGCGCATGTGAGGGTAGACGCTGAAGCCAGATTTTACGGAGGAGGGAGTCGTCGACCGGTGTGCTGCCCAAGACGTCACGCATGTAACGCAGGAGCTGCGATGGCTTGCGGTCACCGAGTTCTTCGTGCTGGAGTAGGTGACGCAACTTCTCGTCTTGTGAGGGTGGGAGCCGGGGGATCAGTTTCCTCTTCAGTTGTAGGTATCGGTCATCAGCCGGGGGATTTGCAAGGATATCGCGAACCTCGGTCGCGTAGCGAGAGTCTAGATGGGCGACGACGTAGTCGTAGCACGTCCGGTCCTGGGTGATGCGTGCCATGGAAAACTGCGCCTCGACTTGAGCGAACCACACGTCAGGCGCCTCTGCCCGAAACGGTAGAAGTTTGATGGCGACGCGACAGACGTCCGTGTCGGTGGCGGCTACAGCAATGGAGGCGCCCGAGGTGGCAGGGACCGCTGGAGCGAAGTTTTGGGGGGCGTGGCACAAGCGGGGCGGTGCACGGTCGTCGGACGGGAGCGCTTCTTTTATATTACGCTGCTGCTGTTCCCGGAGCTGCTGCTCTTGGTTCTGGATCACTTGCTGTTGGGCCTGCAGTTGTTGTTGCAGTTGTTGTACTTCTTGTTGAAGGGCAGCAAGGGTTTTCTCGTCGGCCATGACGGTGCGGTACGTTCGTTTTCCGGTTCACCTGATGTGGGATAACATAACTTTAATGTTTCCGCACTGAAGGTTCTACAACAACTGCCCCCGATACGGTGCACACACACAGTTTTCTTGCTTCTTTCGGGCGAGAGTGTTCTTATCGCCGGCGCCCGTGTTTAGAGGTATTGACGCGACGCGCAGGCGCAGAAGCGGCGCAGAACCGTTTCGCCACAAACATTTTCTTAATGAATAACTCTCAAATAGTCAAACTCAATATCTCTCTAAATTGGTTTCTTTATACTCAGCAAGGATACCAGAAAGGACTTTCCTGTGATACACAACTAGCACTTTATATTAACGACACCAGCTGAACTATCGATCCCAATATTCCTGTAAATGCGCTCTTCCTACATTTTGAAAAACTTATGATAAAATGCCCTATAAAAGCCTTCTGTTCTACAATTTCGCGATTGAGCATTGACCCTTCAGCTATGGAATGTAAATCAGTCACAGATCGTTTATTACAACGATACGTAAGCTACCCGGCGTCCCGTCTTTTCAGGTATACCTCAGGGCACTGTGCGCGGTATGCTTGTATTTTTAATTTGTCTTGACGGCTACCTCCCAATATTTTGTCAAAAAACTGTTTATTGGCTCACGGCTGTATTATTTATCGTTCTTGTAACTGCCCTAATACCTCCCAGAGTCTTCAAAACGATCTAATAGCTATTGAAAGCTGATGCGAAAATTGGATTTTGACCATGAACATTACAACACTACCCGTCGATTATTTTCATCGCAGGAAATCTAATCCGGCTCGTTCATACTTTTTTTCTGATTCTGCAATATCCCCTGTGAATTACTAAAAATATTCAGTTGTAAACATAACGCCATATCTTACATGGGCATCACCCAAAGTATTGGGTGTTCCCGTCATTATTGTCATGTTTGCCTGCCCAGGCACGCAACTGGGCAAAAGGTTCTCGGACGTTAAGGGTCCATCTTGTGTACCAAATTTTGGACGGAGTGCAACAGTAAGGCAAACGCGGGAGCTTCTGGGACGGTGAGTGCGCTTTGTTGAGCGAAGTTGCACACAGCGGCACATTGCGCAGGCGTGTCGAAGCCAGATTGAGGCGGCCTGTATTGTTGTGCACAGCCGCAAGTCAGGACCGTAACAGCCGGCTGCTGGGTGGACGATCACGCTTCGTTGAGCGAAGTTGCGCGTGGTGGCTGCATTGCGCAGCCGGGTCGAAGCAAGCGCTAGCTAGAGGCGGTGGGTATTGTTGTACACGCGTGCTAGGTGGGGGGACGTGTATTTATGCGCGTCCTTGCATATGGGGTCTGCAACAGGCAAGGGCATTGGGAGCACAGTCGGGGCGAATGAGCCTCCACCTCCGAATACGAGGTTTCTTGAATTGCCAGTGTGCTCCGCTCGGGCAGTGCGGGTTCAGTCGTGGCTTGTCTCTGACGGGCTGACGCGGGCACAAAGTGACCAACGGCATGAAAGTATCATCTTAGTAAAACACAGTAAAAATTTAATGAAAACATTTCGTTTCGTCTCCACCGGACTTCTCCTTCATAACTGCCGCTTCGCAGCACCGAGACGGAGCACCGGGCATGAGGGAACCCTCATGGTCAGCACCGCCCTTTTCGCAAGGAGCCGAATTAAAAGAGAAGGACACATAACTGTCCCACATGACAAACATTTATATCGAAGCAAACAACGTTCTTGGATATCTCACAAGAAATGTTCGATTCAATTTCCTTATGTTAAACTGTTAACATAACTGCATTTATTCCGTGAAAAAACTAGAATAGGCTTCCATTGTCTGGGGCCCACAGCACCCTAATTTATCTAACACGTTAAAATCGATCCAGAATAGAGCGGCTGGGTATATGTACATATATATATATATATATATATATATATATATATATATATATATATATATATATATATATATATATATGTAATGAAGATATCATGGCCACTTCCTTAAATGGGTGTGTGTGCCGTGCACGTCTCGCGTCAGACGATGTATGTACTTGGATATGGGACAATCCACCACAAGTGGGTATGTGCTTGAATCTGGGTAGACAGCCCCATCGAGAGCGCTGTGCGCGAGACTGGTGCCCCGACCCGAGAGCTCGCTTGGACGCGTTTGGACTCCGCGATAGTCAGGCCTTGCTTTGCCTTCCTGCCAATAAACCCCACTATATTTTGGTGGAGGTCGTACACCTTATAAGGTCCCCAACCTGGAATTACGCAGCAAGCGAGTGCTTACACCCGCAGCTGGGCGAATCGACGAGGAAATGGCGTCGCCGCAGCCCGCGCCCATCATGTGCTCCGGTGTTCTGCCCCAACGCGAACCTCCCCACTTCAGCGGCAAGGACGATACCGACGCAGAGGACTGGTTGTCCTCCTACGAAAGGGTGAGCGTTCATAATAAATGGGATGACGCCATGAAGCTCAACAACGTCGACTTGTATCTGGACGAATTAGCCCGAATGTGGTTCCGTAACCATACAACCGATGCGCGAACTTGGTCGGATTTCAAGGCCCGATTCTTGGCGGCGTTCGCTCGACCCGCTGTCCGCAAGCTTCAAGCTGAGCAACGCCTACGCACGCGAGCCCAGCAAGAAAATGAGACATACACAAGCTATATAGAAGACGTCGTGGACCTGTGCAGGCGAGTGAATCCTCAGATGCCCGAGTGCGATAAAATCAAGCACATTTTAAAGGGCATTGAGGACTATGCCTTCCAGATGCTGCTGGGAAAGAACCCGCAGACTGTGAGCGAGGATACAAATTTGTGCCTCAGCTACGACGAACTGCGAAAGCAGCGCGTTTTCACACGCCAGCGTCCGTCGCCGAATGATGGCTTATCTCGAGGGTCGCTATCGTCTTTAACCTGGCCTCCCGACCTTTCGTGCCTTTTGCCCCACATTGAGCAGTTCGTACGCGAAGAAGTTACACGGCAGCTGTCCCTGCTCCCCTGTGCTTCTGAGCCTGCGTGTCCTTTGCCTGCGAATGTGCGCCGCCTAGTCCGAGAGCAGGTTGCTGAGACGCTCCCTTCAATCGGCCAACCGACGCCTGTGCCCGCGCCTGTGACTTCCGCCGCAGCAGCCCCGTTTGCTTCGCCTTCCACGGTGTCCTTCGCGCCATCTGTAGCGGCATCGCTCGAACCCCAGGTGGCAGTGCCCCTTGCGCCACCGGTGGCCTCACCTCTTGCCTCTCCTGGGACGATACCGTTAAGTTATGCTGCAATCGTCCGACAGCTGCAACCAGGCGTTTTCCAGCCTTACTACCGCACGACAGATCTGCGGACGATGGCGTATAACCGACTGCCACCTCAAACACCAAACCCCTGGCGCACTCCCGACAACCGCCCCATTTGCTACGCATGTTGCACACCAGGACACGTGGCCCGTATGTGCCGCCGGCGGCCATCGTTTTCTAACGACGTCCCACATCGAGCGCCCAACTATGGACCCCAGCAGTACTTCGCTCGAGTTGACACGGGCGCGACACCGAGTTCATACCCTGCGGACCAACCGCCCTTTTCACGCCGCCGCTCCTCGTCCCCGCGTACCCGTTCCCTTTCCCCCATGCACCCTCGCCAGAATCCACCCGCCGAGGGAAACTGACGGCTGCAATTCCCGAGGCAAGAACTGCAACGACGTCTAAATGCCGAAGTCCTCGTTCCTCCCCCGCCAATGTTATTGAACTGACTGTTGAAGGTGTAGCCGCATTAGCGCTTGTCGATACTGGTGCCGCTGTGTCCGTCTTAAGTGAACGCCTCTGCCGCTCATTGCGAAAAGTGACGACGCCACTCTCCGACCTTACTCTCCGAACCGCAAGCGCGCAAGAGGTGAAACCGTTGGCAATGTGCACCGCTCGTGTAGCTATCCAAAACATCACGTACATCATCGAGTTCATTGTCCTTCCCTCGTGTTCTCACGACATCATCCTCGGATGGGACTTCTTATCCCGTCATCACGCCATCATTGATTGTGCTCGTGCTCAGGTCGAACTATTTCCGTCATGCGAACCGCCATCAAATGACCTGCCCGTCAGGTTAATCGTGACGGACGACACGTCCCTTCCGCCCAATTCCTCCGTGCTTGTGCCTGTTTCTTGTGACGTCAAGCCTGATTCAACTGTTGTTTTCACGCCATCGAGTGTTTTTTCGTCTCGGAAATGCCTGCCTTTGCCCGCTGCTGTCCTCGACGTCCAATGTGGGTCCAGTGTGATGCTTGTCGGCAACCCGTCGTCTTGCCCTTCAACATTATATCGTGGGGAATGTCTCGGGTACGTGGAAGCCCTCGACCCCATTCTGGTCATGGCCGTCCCGGAGGAATCATCCGCGTTTTCGGTGAATGTCCTGAGCCCTCATCCCAGCAAGGCAACTCCCGATGTTTTTCAACGATCCATCGATGGAGATCGCACCCCAGCACAACGCGACCAACTTCTTGCCGTTCTCGATCGCTTTCGTGAATCTTTCGACAGTCGTCAGACCGCCTTGGGCCGCACGTCGACTGTTGCCCACGAAATAGATACCGGATCCCACGCCCCTCGGCGGCAGCGACCTTATCGAGTGTCACCTTCCGAACGACGCGTGATTGACGAACACGTCGCTGACATGCTCACGCGCAACGTAATTAGACCCTCTTCAAGCCCCTGGGCTTCGCCCGTTGTGCTTGTCACAAAGAAAGATGGGTCCATCCGGTTCTGCGTCGATTACAGGCGTCTGAACAAAATCACCCGCAAAGACGTCTACCCACTACCTCGTATCGATGACGCTCTTGATTGCTTGCAAGGCGCTGAATTTTTCTCTTCTCTCGATCTACGCTCAGGTTACTGGCAAGTCCCCATGGCCGAATCTGATCGCTCAAAAACTGCCTTCGTGACACCTGATGGACTTTACGAATTTAACGTCATGCCTTTCGGACTTTGCAACGCGCCCGCAACATTTGAGAGAATGATGGACGGTGTTCTACGAGGCCTCAAGTAGAAAACATGCCTTTGTTACTTAGACGACATTGTCGTGTTTTCGCCCGATTTCACCACTCACCTGGAGCGCCTAGAACAGGTCTTGACATGCCTCACGTCTGCTGGGTTACAGCTCAACTTGAAAAAGTGCCGCTTTGCTGCTCGCAAACTGACCATTTTGGGTCATGTCGTATCAAAAGATGGCATCCTTCCCGACTCGGAGAAGCTTCGCGCCGTCGCCGAATTTCCGAAACCAACCACGATTAAAGACCTCCGAAGTTTCGTCGGATTATGTTCCTATTTCCGGCGTTTCGTACGGAACTTTGCCACCATAATCGAACCTTTGACGAAACTCCTCAGTGGATCCAGTAAAGAACCTGTCGACTGGTCGCCTGCCTGTGAAGAAGCTTTCGTATCTTTATGGCGTTTGCTTACGTCGCCCCCAATACTGCGACATTTCGACCCCCTCCTGCCAACTGAGGTACACACTGATGCCAGTGGTGTCGGTCTCGGCGCTGTGCTCGCACAACGCAGAGAAGGCGCCCAGGAGTCCGTAATTGCTTATGCCAGCCGTACTCTCACAAAGGCGGAGAGAAATTACTCAGTGACGGAAAAAGAATGTTTGGCGATCATTTGGGCGATTCACAAATTCCGCCCCTACCTTTATGGACGCCCGTTTAATGTTGTCACGGACCATCACGCGCTGTGTTGGCTTTCGTCACTGAAAGACCCGTCCGGCAGACTTGGTCGTTGGGCTCTTCGCATCCAAGAGTACGACATTCGCGTTGTGTATCGGTCCGGCCGCAGACACACGGACGCTGATGCCCTTTCTCGGTGTCCCGTCGAGTCGGAAAATGACTGCATTTCCTCAACGGACGGCGCCCTGGCGTCACTTGACATACACGACATGGCCGCAGAGCAGCGAAAAGACCCCTGGATCGCGTCCATACTGCACTACCTGTCGAGTCCGTCCACCGTTTCGGCGTCCCGTGCACTGCGTCGCCAGGCCTCACACTGTGTTGTTCGTGACGACCTTCTGTATCGGCGCAACTATATCGCCGAGGGCCGCAAATGGCTGCTAGTTATTCCGCGTCATTTGCGTTCTGCCATCTGTTCGTCCTACCACGCTGATGCGCAATGCGCCCATGCTGGCGTCCTAAAAACATATCAGCGGCTGCGCATCCGTTACTATTGGCGCGGGATGTACACGTTTGTTACGAAGTACATCCGCTCGTGTCCCGAATGCCAGCGCCGCAATTCTCCGCCGCAACATCCTACAGGACCTCTGTAGCCACTACCAAGCCCCGCGCGCCCTTTCGATCGCGTTGGAATCGACATCTATGGGCCCCTCCCAACCACAACTGCAGGCAACCGTTGGATTATTGTTGCAGTGGATCACCTGACTAGATATGCGGAAACAGCCGCACTCCCCACCGTTACAGCCCATGACGTGTCACAATTCCTCCTTCAGAGGTTTGTTTTACGCCACGGTGCGCCCAGGGAGCTTTTGAGCGACAGAGGACGCGTCTTTTTGTCGGACGTAATACAAGCCCTGCTGACCCAGTGCCAAGTTGTTCACAGAAAAACTACAGCGTATCACCCGCAAACCAATGGGTTGACTAAAAGATTTAACCGCACGCTTGGCGACATGCTTTCAATGTATGTTTCTTCGGATCATTCCAACTGGGACTTAGTTCTGCCATTTGTCACGTATGCGTATAATACGGCGACACAGACGACGACGGGCTTCTCGCCCTTCTTTCTACTTTATGGGCGTGAGCCTTCCGGCACCCTAGACACCATACTGCCCTACCGACCCGACGCCTCCGAGTGCAGGCCCATTTCCGAGATAGCTAAGCATGCCGAAGAGTGCCGTCAACTGGCTCGATCCTTTACGGCTGCGGATCAAGGGCGCCAAAAATCTCGTCATGACGCTTCAGCCACCTCGCCTACCTATGCCACCGGATCTCTCGTGTGGCTGTGGATACCGTCCAAGACGCCCGGTCTTTCGCCGAAACTCCAAGCTAACTACCATGCACCCTACAGAGTTCTTGAGAAAACGTCCCCCGTCAATTACGTAGTTGAGCCGATCGCTGCCACGACCGATCTTCGTCGCCGAGGGCGCGAAACAGTGCACGTACAGCGTATGAAGCCCTACTATGACCCCCTCGTTGTCGCATCCCCTTGAGTCGCCAGGATGGCTCCTCTCTTTGCCGGGGGGTGAATGTAATGAAGATATCATGGCCACTTCCTTAAATGGGTGTGTGCCGTGCACGTCTCGCGTCAGACGATGTATGTACTTGGATATGGGACAATCCACCACAAGTGGGTATGTGCTTGAATCTGGGCTAGACAACCCCATCGAGAGCGCTGTGCGCGAGACTGGTACCCCGACCCGAGAGCTCGCTTGGACGCGTTTGGACTCCGCGATAGTCAGGCCTTGCTTTGCCTTCCTGCCAATAAACCCCACTATAATATATATATTTATATATATATATATATAGTTATATATATATATATATATATATATATATATATATATATATATATATATATATATATATATATATATATGTATATACAAATATATATATAGTGAGAGACAAGGGCTAGGAACGGCGTTTACTAAGGCGTTCGAGCCGCAAGCACCGCAGAACACGCGATGATGATGATAAAGTCCGTAGAAGATGATGGAACAGTGCCGCATGGCTGGTGCTGATGAGTATGTACAGATGAAGACGAGGTGCGGGAATTGTCCTCTGGAGTTCTCCACCGCCGGGAGTGTGGTCGCGAATGCTCACAATATCAAAAAATGGGAAATGAGGGGCTCCGTGAAATAAGACAGAACATAAGGGTTGGCAGTCAAGGGTGGCGCTGGCGCTGGCTACCACCCCAAGTGCAGGAAACAAAACTACCTTAACAGAAATACCTGAGAAAGTGCTGGTGAAACAGCTCCGCCGGTAGCGTAGTGGTTATCGCACCAGACCGGTATTCTGGAGGTCGTGGGTTCGGATCCCACCCGGCGGGCATTTTTTCACCACTTTCTTTTCGACTCAAAAAATTCTTCATATCTTTCTATGACCCACCACAACCTCCCCTTTGCTTTCCGAGGTTTTCTTGACTGCCAACCCTTCTATATATATATATATATATATATATATATATATATATATATATATATATATAGATATATATATATATATATATATATATATAGATATTTATTTAAATATACATAGTGTGAGCTTTGTTTGACGACACAGCTTGTCTACCACCATAGGTAGCAATTGCTCACTATCATCACCACCAGCTTGATGTAATCGCTTCTTCATTCTTCATTCCTAATACATTCTTCATTGAGGTGATCACTTCTTCATGCGCAGATCGGAGACGGTGACGTGATGATAGTTCCATCTCCGCATCTGATATCCGAATGAGTCGTCATCTCAACATGTCTCGTCCGATTCACAGAAGGCTCGGCGACGCTGTTAGCTACCGATGCCACTTCCCAGCCGAATAGGATCCCCGAAGGCGCCAACGTTGCTTCAGTTATGAATGGCGGAGCCGTGTCCCTTCTTCCCATCTGCTCGGTATTCCCTGTTTAATCGCCTTCAAATTCTGTACAATCACTTTCCCCACTGGCGGCCAGTATCAGAACAGACCTCACAGAAAGGGAAACAAAGCTCCATGTTCAGCTTCTGAAAGAACACAAGCACTCCTTTGACTGCTTTTCCAGCAAACTAGGACAAACATTTGTGGCAGCGCATCGTATTGAGACGGAAGGGACACAAATTGTTCGTTGTAGCCCAAACCGCGTGTCTTCGCCGGCACGAAAAGCTATTGAAGAAAACTTTGGGGACATGCTTCAACGCAACATTATACGTTCGTCCTCCAGCCCGTGGACTTCCCCCGTCGTCCTGGTGAGAATAAAGAATGGTTCAGAACGTTTTTGTGTCGATTATCGGGCTTTGAATAAGATCACAAGAAAGGATGTCTACCCGATGGTGCGCATACATTTATGCGCTCGACTGTTTGCAAGGTCGTGAATTTTTCTCGAGCTTGGATTTGCGATCTGGCTATTGGCAGATCTCCATGCACGCGTCTGACAAACGGTAGAAAGCATTTTCAACTTCAGATGGCTTATACAAATTCAACATCATGCCTTTTGGTTTGTACAATGCCCCTGCTACATTTGAGCGCGTGATACAAACAGTCCTTCGCGGCCTTAATTGGTGCACATGCCGAAGTTACCTCGATGATATCGTAATTTTTGCGTCGAGTTTTTCTGAACATCTCTGACCGCTTGATGAAGTATTGACTGTCTGGCTAATGTCAGCCTGACTTTGAACACCAAACAGTATCACTTCGCCGAAAAATCTATCAAGGTTGTCGGTCACGTCGTCAGCAAGGACGGTCTCCGGCCGGACCCAGACAAAATTTCTACAGTCGGCAATTTTCCTTGCCCCCAACAACAAAAATTCCTTCGCAGTTTCTTCGGTATAGCATCATATTTTCGTCGTTTTGTCCCTAGTTTTTTCGCTCTGGCTCCACCCCTAAACCAGATACTGCATTCCCGAACCTCCTTCGTCTGGACTGATGACTGCGATAAAGCTTTTTAAGAATTCAAGATGTAACTTACTTCGGGACCAGTACTATGCCATTTTGATGACACGAAATCTGCCATACCCCATACCGATGCTTGTAGGCAAGGCATCGGGGCCATTTTGCTACAGCGAGATGCCCAGTTGCGTGAAAGAGTCGTAGCTTAGCGAGCCCCTCTGAGAAACAATCGGAACAGAACTATACAATCACTGAGCGAGCGTGCCTGGCGGTTGTATGGGCTGTACAACAATTCCGGCCATATCTCTACGACCAAAATTTCACGGTCGTTACAGACCATCACGCATTGTGTTGGCTGTCTTCATTAAAGAACCTGTCTGGACGACTTGGTCAGTGGGTGCTGCGCTTGCAAGAAGACGACTTTACGGTTACGTACATGTCCAGAGTCAAGCACCTCGACGCAGACGCGCTTTCATGGTGCCCGCTCATGCAGTCATCGGACGACTTGGTGTCCCCCACCCATGCGCCACACCTGCCCATTATAGCCATAGATGTCACGTCTGCCGCTTTCCGCGACTCTGTTGCCCGTCAACGTGGCGGTAGCTACTGCGAAACATTAGCGATCGGCTCACTGGTTCGACGCAACCACCTAATAGCCGCCTACGTCGGCAACTACGAAATTTTCGGTTGGTTGATGGCGCGCTGCACCGTATAAACTACAGCACCAATAGTGAGGGGTGGGTTCCAGTTGTGCCTCGTTCCCATCTTTCAAGCATCCTGCAGACTTTTCATGATGACGCAACCGCTTGCCACCTTGGATTTCAAAAAATATACGAGCGCCTTCGAGGTCGCTTCTTTTGGACGGAACTGTTTACTTGTGTCGCCAAATACGTGTCCTCTAGCCCGCCATGTCAACATCGAAAGAGATATACGTCTCCAGCCGCCGGTCTATTGCAGCCTGTTCCATGCCCAGCTACACTGTTCGAAGTGGTCGGTATTGACCTTTACTGTCTATTGCCTCTGACGGCCCCTGGTCACAGCTGGATCGTCACGGCCGTTGAACATCTAACTGACTACGCATAGACGGCTCCACTTCGTTCGGCCAGCGCCGCTGACGTCGCTCACTTTTTTTTGCACAATATTTTACTTCGCCATGGTGCACCTCGTGGGCAAGAGCTTCCTGTCGCAGGTCCTTCAAGCTGCTAACACATCTCACAGAATGACATCGAGTTACCATCCTAAAACTAACGGTCTTACGGAACGCTTTCACCGCACTCTTTCCGACATGCTCTCGGTGTACATAAAGCCTGATCACAGGAATTGGGACACTATCCTACCTTTTGTTACTTTTGCCTTCACCACTGCAGTTCACCGCACCACATGATACACCCCATTCTACCTTGTGTACCGTCGGCACCCTTCACACACTGTCGATACCTGCTTCTTTACCACTCCCGTTTCACCCTCTGCATCGTCCCCGGACAATTCGTTTCTTGCATCGCCCATTGCCGCCAGCTTGCTCGCACACGCACTCAAGCTAGTCAACAGGACCGCAAACAACGCTATGACACTGCTCATCGATCTGTTTACTTCTCCCCTGGTGACGAAGCATTGATGTGGACACCGGTTCGCGTTCCCGGCCTCCGCGAGAAATTTTTACACCGCTTCCTTGGTACTTACAAGATGCTCGTGGCGACCTCACCCGTCAATTATCGCGTGACCCCAGTTTGTAGAACTTAGAACCGTCGTCATCGCGGTGCAGTGATTGTACACGTGTATCGGCTTAAAGCCTTCACTCGCCATGATCTTGCCTAAACCGCGGCCGCCGGGCATTATTGTGACCTTTGTTTGAGGCCACAGCTTGTCTGCCACCATAGGTTGAAATTCCTCCCTATCATCGCCACCGACGTGAGGCGATCAGTGCTTCATTTCCTGTACATACTCATCGTCATCGACGAGTCCGCTTCTTCAGAGATCATGATCAGTGCTTGGGCTTGTTCGCCATCTTGTGTTCTCTTCGACTCGCCTCCGAATAAAGGAGCTACGAAGCCACGGTCTGGTCGCCCTCTATCTACGGCCTCACAATATATATATAATTATTGTTGTATTTTCGGATTGGTTCAGTGACTCCATCAGAGATGGTGGTGTTATCTGTTATGTCGTGTATATATATGTGTGCTGTCCATTAACATTGGCAGTCATCGGTAGCCCACAGCGGCGTTCATGTATTTGTGCCTTCCGAGAAAGCGGCCCACCGCGCCGCAACACCACATTGGCGAAGAGGATGGCCACCGGGATATCGCCTCCGCCGCCGTTCCTCGAGACTCCGGGCACGCCAGCGATCCCTTGGCACCGCTGGTTTCGCTTGTTCCAGAACTTAGTACTCGCGGCCGGCGCCGACGAGTGGTCAGCAACCCGACGTCGCGCGCTCCTGCTTCACTTCTTGGGCACCGAGGGTCAAAGGATTTTCGACACCCTGCCGGCACCGCCCCCACCCCAGCCGCCGCTTTCACCACCCGCCACCGACGAGAAGCTGACGAAGGAACAGGCGCCTGTCACGCACGCCCCTGCCTCAAGCCGTTCGGACCCCTACGACGTTGCCGTTGACACACTGGCAAAGTACTTCACCGCCACCGTATTCGTTCGAGTCGAAACTCATCATTTTCGTGAGCGTCGACAACTTTCCGGTGAGTCTTGCCGAATTCGCTTTGGCGCTCCGTGAACTGGTAGCCCCGTGAATTTCGACGCTACCATGGATGACAACTTGTGCGAACAGTTGGTTGCCGGAATTACTAGCCCGCAACTCAGGGAAAGACTGCTGCTCGAAGGCGACGCATTGACATTCGACCGAGCGGTAGAAATAGCCAGACTTCGCGAACAAACCCGCCAAGAAGCTGAAGCTTTTGCGAGTCCGATTCAACGCATCACGCAACAGCGACAACCCGGACGCAATTCCGCTAGGCCAGATAGGCCCCGCTTTGGCTTCAACGGGTCCCGCCGCCCTGGACAATATCGTCGTAGCTCGTCGCGCAGTCGCCAAAACTACAAGCCCAAGCTGGAAACTGCCGCTGCCGACCCCCTGCATGCCGTATCTCGAGAAAACTGCGATAACTGCAGCGCAACAAGAGGAGAGCGGTCGCGGTGTCCCGCCCGTGGCCGCACCTGTTACAATGTGAAGTACTTCTCAATGAGGCGACCAGTGGTACCTGTGGGAGAAGAACGCAAAAGAGGGTTAGATGGTTTGAGGTGGCCTACCTTATTGTAGGCTTATTTGAGGAAGTGTGTATGGTTGCCCCTTGTGGTTTATATTGTTTAGCAAAAGTTCGTATTCCAATGACGACTGAATCATTATGTTAACTTTGGCATGAATGACGTTCTGTTGTTGCCAACGTTTTCTTCGGTCGTCCTCCTACTCACACATACCCACAAAGTACCGTTATAAAAATCATTCTTATCGGACTGATAATATTAGTTAAGTTATACCAATATGGTTGTTAATCTAGACTCGAAACAGTTCCTCTCACTATTGTACTATAGCAAAACCGAAGGCAATAGTGCAGATTTATAGAATTCCAAAAATGTAAAATATTTGACGTATCGAAAGTATTTTTCCCCAAAGAAACCTTGTGAAGGTGCCAAAAGGAGGCAGCTTTGAAAAATTTGCTTTCAACCTATTGCCGCCCGTACATACGATCTACAGAAAAGAGAACGAGAGTGCAGCGTAATGATGCTAGGAAGGTTTGTTTAATAGAAAGACTAACGAACCCATTACAAAAAATATCGCACTAAAGAAGACACAAAAAAGTCAGGCCAAGAAAGTGAATTGTAAGCCTTAAAAAAATTGTAAATTTACACAAGAAAATGCTTCCTAGCTTCGGAATAGGTACCCTAGACTTCGACGCGTTAAGTGGCCATTTATTATTCCAGTTAAACTCACTTAGACGATGTTACCTCTTACACACTTCGCTGTTTCAAATTTGATCAAGTCGATGTCCTGCCTTGTAGAAAATAAGCGCTTTACTTCACGGAAAGTAAAAATAGGGGCTGAATGAGAACTTTCTCGGCAACTCCTAAATGCCTTTGCAACACGGGGAGCTAGACGTGCTCATGACCACCACAGTGGGCATTCTGCCATTAAAAACGCGACGTGTCCCCTGACCAAAGTTGTTTGTTACTGACAGTGTACGTACTGGATGTCTTGTACGTATTGTGAGACACCCTGACCACAACTCTGTGCTCTTCAACACGTTAGGGACATTTCCTTGTAATCGCTACATTATCATCAGTGCTAGCTCTCATGGCCCCGGCATCATCATCGCCTGTACATAATCATCATCAGCACTTAATTGTGCTTTTCGTCCGAGTGTCCGAATAAACGGGTCACGCTTTCCGTCGTCTCTCAAGTGGTGGAGGGTGCGTTTTCCTATTGCAGTGTACCTCTGCAGCGCCACTCCTGCAGCTCCGTTCGGGCTGCCGTCTGCCTCAGGAGACCGTGCCCATGACGCTCGATCCAGCCAGCGCCACGGCTACGCCTCCCCCGCAATGTTTTATCAGCCGCCAGCGAGATCCTCCCGACTTCGTTGGCCTTCGTGGGGATGATGTAGAAGAGTGGTTGGAGAACTTCGAAAGGGTCAGCGCATATAACGGGTGAGACGACAAGCTAAAACGGCTGACTGTCGGCTTTTCCCTCACCGAGATCGCGAAGACGTGGTGCCGCAATAACGCGGGACGCCTACCCGATTGGACGACCTTTACAACCGAGATCCGCAACAATTTTTTGGACATCCGCAGCTCGCTCTGAGGACGCGAAAAAGAAACTGGAAGAGCGCGTGCAACACCCGTGCGAAAGCTACACGTCTTATATCGAAGATGTTCTCGCACTGTGCCGGAAGGTCAATAAGAATATGTCAGAGTCGGACCGCGTACGCCAGATACTGAAAGGTATTAACCAGTTCGCTTTCACTGCGCTCGCCCTTCAGAACCCAAGAACCCTCTCGGATGTCACCACTACTTGCCAGCGTCGTGACGGTCTGCAGTCAATCCGCATTCAGCAGGATACATCGGCCACGCGCTTAGGCGACGAAGACCTTCGCGTGCTTATAAGGCAGCTGATTCGGGAGGAGCTTGACGGCCGGGCCTCCGTGTGTGCTTCTGCTCCTGCTCACCACTCAGCAAGCACCAATCTTCGACTGATAATCAAGGAGGAGCTTGCCTGTGTGCCTGGTCGGTCAGTGCCTCATCTTTGCACCCCTTATGCCGTACCGTCGTATTAGGAAGTCGCTGGAAGGTCGCCCCTGCCCTTGGCCCCGTTTACCTCGCAGCCTCTGCCTAGATATGTGGCAACGATCAACCATGCCCTTTGGCCACAGCCTTACTATCGCACGTGGGGACCGCCGAGCCCCGAGCGCCCACCTAACCGGCCAGTGTGTTTCTACTGCGGAATTCGCGGCCACATTGCTCGGTTCTGTCGCAGGCGTGCACAGAATGAACGGCGTGGCTACGACACCTACGAGCGCGACGTAACGAGCCCTCGCTATGGATACCGCCAGCGGGGTTACCAATCTCCGACCCACCACACTTCTCCCCCGGCCGATTCCCCTGTGATACAGCGCAATTCACGTGATCAACGACGCCACTCTCCCTCACCTTTCCGCCGATCTGTATCGCCGCTGCGCCCCGTCGTGCACGACAGCGCTCGTCTCTCGGAAAACTAAGCCTTGCAGTTTTTGGAGGGGAAACTGCATACAGGGAAAAGATAAAATCTCCTCCAGAGCATCCCTGGAACACTTTGTGTGTATTCGTTGAAGGCATCCGTGTCGAAGCGTTGGTGGACACTTGTGCAAGCGTCTCAATTATTCATGCTGACCTGTGCAAAAAGCTACGCAAGGTGAGAACACCGTTTAGAGGTCCCTCATTACGTGGTGCAAATGAAGCACGCATGGATCCTTCTGCATATTGTACAGTGCGTGTCTCCATTGAAGGAATTTGTCATCGTAACCAGTGTGAACTACTCTCCACGTGTCCATACGACCTAATTCTTGGCTGGGACTTTCCGTCATCGACGTCCGCTCTTATTTGTTGTCGAACTCGTGCTATTAGCATCACAGATACTAATCATTCAACTGTTTCCCCGAGAGAGCCAATTTCATTGGTGCTGACGACCGATCACGTCGTACCCTCCCGTTTGAGCACATCCTTTGGGTTTCTGCTAGCGCTATACTTGACGGTGATGTCCTGGTCGTTCCCCGCAGCCGCCTCCTTTCCCGTGGACTTGCTCTTACCGCGTGTCTCGTCCGTTTTTCCGAAGGGCAAGCTCTTATACCTGTGCAAAACACCACTGCAGAAGACGTTCTGCTTCCGCAAGGTTCCACAATTGCATCTGTCTCCGATGTCGAGGTGACCATTCTGCCTTCGCGTTCCCGTCCCCTTACATGCCTGGCTTCAGCGACTACGTCCTCGAAGCCTGCCTTGCAGTCACCGTCAGCCCGGACCTGACAGAGTCACAGAAAGTATCAGTCCTGGAACTTTTAAATAAGCACCGTGCATCGTTCGACTCCTACTCAACCGTTCTTCCCCACACAACCACGGCCACGCATCGCATCGAAACCGAAGGGTCGTCTATTGTTCGCCGTCGCCCGTATCGCGTCTCCTCATCAGAAAGGCAAGTCATCGAGGAAAATGTGGCTCACATGCTGAAACGCAATGTTATCCGGCCTTCATGTAGTCCTTGGTCTTCCCCGGTCGTGCTAGTAGAGATGAAAGATAGCACCGTACGCTTTTGCGTTGATTATCGGGCCCTCAACAAGATTACCAGAAAAGATGTATATCCCATGCCACGCATAGACGACGCCCTGGACTGCTTTCAAGGAGCCGAATACTTTTGGAGCCTTGACTTGCGTTCTGGCTATTGGCAGATCCTGATGCACGAGTCCGACAAAGAAAAGACCGCGTTTTCAACTCCCGGTGGCCTATACGAATTTAATGTCATGCCATTCGGGTTGTGCAACGCTCCGGCGACATTTGAACGCATGATGGATTGGGTGCTCAGAGGACTGAATTGGAAGACCTGTTTCTGCTACCTGGACGACGTCGTTGTCTTCTCGTCGACGTTTACAGAACATCTTATGCGTCTGGACGAGGTACTCACATGCATTTCTAACGCCGGACTCAACTCAACTAAAAAAATGCCGCTTTGCTACCAAAACCATCAAGGTGCTTGGACATGTCGTTAGTAAAGATGGCATCAGACCCGATCCTGAGAAAATCGCTGAAGTTGTGAGCTTTGCTCGTCCCCCCCCCCCCCCCACAAAAACACCTCCGTAGTTTTCTCGGGTGGGCTTCGTATTTCCGCCGCTTTGTCCGGAATTTCGCCACCATTGCGTCCCCACCGACCCATCTCCTACAGTCTGGCGCCCAGTACGTTTGGTCCGATGACTGTCAACGCGCTTTTGACGATCTGAAAGCCGCTCTAACGTCTGTTCCGGTGCTCTGCCACTTTGACGAAACAAAGTCCACTATACTCCACACGGATGCTAGTGGCCATGGAATTGGCGGTGTTCTCCTCCAAAGTGATGATAAAATTCGAGAGAGGGTTGTCGCCTACGCAAGCCGTTCGTTGACGCCTGCAGAGAAGAATTACACAATCACTAAACAGGAATGCCTTGCCATCGTTTGGGCTGTTCAGAAATTTCGCCCTTACCTTCATGGCCGTCATTTTAAAGTGGTGACCGACCATCATGCGCTATGCTGGTTGTCCACCATGAAAAACCTCTCTGGACGCCTTGGCCGCTGGGTTCTCCGCCTCCAGCAGTACGATTTTTCCGTGGCGTATAAGTCAGGGAAGAAGCACATGGACGCCGACGCTCTCTCTCGTTGCCCATTGTCCTCTTCCTCTTCCGATGCGCAGGAGCCCGTCTACAACACACTTTGTTTGGCCCCCGTTATCTCCTCAAACATTGAGAGACGCGTCGATTTGCCGTCGCTGCAACGCGCAGACGCATATTGCGGCCCCATCAATGACTATCTCGGCGGTCGTTTAACACCTCCAAACAGCCGCGCGCATTGCCAACTCAGTAAGTTGAAACTATTTCATGGCGTTCTTCACCGGCAAAATTACCATACAAATGGCAGAAAATGGGTCCCCGTTGTGCCTCGTACACTGCGGCGCCCTATTCTCGAAGCCTACCACGATGCAGCTACCGCTGGGCACCTTGGTTTGGCATAAACGTTCGAGCGCATACGTAGTCTCTACTTTTGCCTTGGCCTGTCCACTTCTGTTGCCAAATGCGTTCGCACGTGCGCCTCCTGCCAGCACCGCAAGCGCTCAACTACTCCTGCCGGACTACTTCAACCTCTCCCTTGTCCGTCAGAGCCTTTCGGGACCGTCGGCATCGATTTGTTTGGACCACTATCTCCAATGCCGTCTGGATACCGTTGGATAGTTACGGTTGTCGACCATCTGACACAATACGCTGAAACAGCACCAATTCCCTCTGGAACGGCTGCTGAAGTCGCTGACTTTATACTGCACAACATTATTTTGCGCCATGGCGCGCCACGCGTCCTCCTCAGCGATCGCGGCAGGGCTTTTCTGTCCGCTGTAGTCGAAGAGCTTCTGCCTGCCTCTAAGACCGTGCACAAGACAACGTCCAGCTACCATCCCCAGACGAATGGATTAACAGAGAGATTCCATCGAACCCTCGCGGACATGCTTTCGATGTACATCAGCCCTAATCATCGCAACTGGGATACCATCCTGCCATTTGTGACTTTTGCGTACAATACTGCAACGCAAAAAACGACTGGATACTCACCCTTCTTCCTAGTCTTTGGCCGCTCTCCCTCTATTACCTTCTAGTCAACTTTCCTCTATGCTCCTGTCCCCTCTGAAATGTCATCTCGGGAGCAGTACGTTTCACGGCTCGCCCACTGCCGCGAACTCGCACGCAGTCGAACCGAAATTCAACAACAACAACGCAAAGCTCGCTACAACGTCGCACATCGCTCTGTTCAATTTCGGCCGGGTGATGAAGTATTGTTATGGACCCCTGTTCGTGTACCCGGTCTGTGCGAAAAATTCCTTCATCGCTTTCTCGGTCCATACAAAATCACAGACCAGACTTCGCCAGTTAATTACCGTGTGACGCCAGTAGAACAGTCGTCAGATCGGCGCCGCCGTGGTACTGAAATCGTACACGTATCTGGCTTCAAGCCGTTCAACCGCAGGACAGAACAATAAGTCGCGGCCCGGTGGCCGCTTCCGGCCGCGGAGGGGTAATTATGTGAGACACCCTGACCACGACTCTGTGCTCTTCAACACGTTACGGACATTTCCTCGTAATCGGTACATTATCATCAGTGCTAGCTCTCATGGCCCCGGCATCATCATCGCCTGTACATAATCATCATCAGCACTTAATTGGGCTTTTCGTCCGAGTGTCCGAATAAACCGGTCACGCTTTCCATCGTCTCTCAGTATACATATATAGCCAGAGGCAGGGACTTCTGAACAAAAATACCATCTGAAATGCCCTAAGTAGGTATGCAACGTGTCATACCGGCAGTTTTCCCAGTAAATGGTACATTGTTGTACACAAACGTTATTTGTGTCTTAACATCGGCCACATTTTTATTGCCTGCATTTTCGCATGGCAATATATACAGTTGAAACACTGTGAAGTTCTGGATTTTTTGTTATAGAAAGAAGCAAACAAATATCGAGATTTCAGTAGCTCACCATCCTTATCGAAAAGGTGACGACGACGATAAAATGGTTGCTGATGAGCACCCTGCGTCCGCTCTTTAATCGCCACTTTTAAATCATGTAAATGCATTTTTCACTTTCCTCATCTACCGCGGGTCGCCTCATCTCTGTCTGGCTTACACGTAGCAAAAGTAATGTAATAGGGTGGTTCCAAATTTTTAAAATACCAATAAAAGAAGGAATATAGTCACTATCACTCACTTCTAGGGTGTATTCGGGTGCCTTATTCGGAAAATATTTGTAAGCAGAAACATTTATTGCCCTAACACTTAGTAAAAGATGCCTACTGAGTCTGTTGTGCCGGTAGATGCGTAAAGATGTTTCGCGATCTAGCGTGGGAGTCTTGCAACCGGCAAATCGCCTTATAATGTGTTTTCTGGTAAATTTGGTACAGTACCAGTAGTAACCATTTTTGTCACATACCTCATGTTTCAACGAACATGTCTTGATAGCTGACAGTAGGTTTTACCATTCAACACTTCACCAATAAATAATAATTGAAGTTTAACTAAATCTCCGCGTATTTGAAGAGCCCTTCCAGCAGTTCATGCACATCTAGTTTTTAAAGACACATTTCCAAACACAAGAGCAAAATTGGTTTTTCTCTTAGGTGTAATTCATGCGTTGATGGCCAAATTTTACTACTAAATACACTATGTAAAAACACAAGTTCACAAATACGGATTTTGCACCAATGAAACGAAAATCTGTATCGCATCTCAAATTTAACGGATTGCTGGGAAGACTGTATTGAGAAAGAGGGTTTTTGAAATCAAAAGGGGGACTCGAACCTGTATTTTTAGGAGGTTTTGAGCCTCCCGTGATGTCGGTCAGTATCCAATCAACGCAAGCGTGGAAAACCAACTTTTATAGACGATGGTTATAACGTGGGCAAAGTGAAAGAAAATGAAAACACACTCTGCGGTCCGAAATATTACTGGGCCCTTTAACTTGATGTGGGTGCCTATCCCATTGCGCTATTTTGGCATCATGGAAGTACCTAGTATTTTGACAGTGGTACATTCTTGCGAATTAGGAACATACGTTTCTGTCTAGAAGAGGGTAATGCTGAACACCAGAGAAAGTGAATGCCGGCATCAGTAATGCACAAGAGAACACTCTCGCAGTACTCTCTGCTCTCTCTTTGTCTGTCTCTCTGCTAGTCCTGGTCCTGGGTTTCCTCTTTTTTTTTGGACATTAGGTTCAGAAGCGTTGTGTTCCCCCACTATTGTTTTTTCGACAGAAGGGCAGAATATTTCTAGGGGTTTTTATAATCTGAAAGTATGGCGCTGTTTGACAATCCCTGGTAATTTAGTAGGTTTAAGCAAAAGTGGTACTACGCGAGCGTTAGATTGTGGTCGACATATATGAACTGCCGAATATAATCTGCTGAATCCGCTCATAGATAGCTTCGATGTAAAACAAGCGTTTCAGGTAAAGGTGAGTTAGAAGCGCCATCTCATGCTCCTAGTTGCACAGCATAATGTGTGTGGTGGTAATCTTCTCTCGTTTTTTAACTGACAAACGTTGACATTTGCTTCGAATGAAATGCTGGGATTCTACCGCGGGAATGTTTAAGGTTGAATTCTAGCCGCGCCAGCCGACACTCATAAATTGCAGCACTGAAAAGCACCAGTGGGAAAGTAAGGGGCCAACAAGTGTGAGTTGAAGTGACGAGGTAGCAAAGAACCGCCGATCAGATGCGGGAGTCCGCAGCACCCGTCTGAAGTTTGAATGGGGATCTCTGGCAGGCGTCACACCCAACTCAGAGTAGTGAAGTCGCGAGGAGACAAATTCTACGCCATCATGTGTGAAGAAAAGTAGTGACAAGGCAAGTCGCCTGCAAGAAAGTGTAGTTACGGCGCGTTGGCGCGCAGAAGTTTGGGCTGGAACGCGCGCGTCGGTGATTACCTCGGTTAGCGTTGCACAACATTTTATGTGCAAGTGTTTTCTTAGCCACGATAACCGTCGTTCGCTCGGCGATGCCAGCATCATTATTTTTTCAGTCTTAGCACCTGAATTGGAAAGGTGGCCAGTGTTTAGTACAGAACTGGTGCGGGCGTAGAGATTGCTAGGCCAGAAATTGGTTCATTGTGGATGGGCCGAACGTTCTTTACTCTCCCTAATAAATAAAGGGCGTTGCAGAATATGCACGACGGAATTTAGGTATTCTGTCATCTGGCTCCAAAAGGTGTGCGTTGCACACTCAAAATTTAAAAGCAACATTCAACTGTGAGGTGGTTTACAATACTTTATTTACCAAGTTCCCTTTGCTATAAAAGTAATTAGAGCACAGTGACAACATTGGTTTCTGTTATGCATGCCGCTTTTTAGCTTTAAATGAACAGATATTCCTTTGTTGGCCAGGGCTGTACTGTCTAACTAAATGTGTATTTACATAAATTCGAGTTGTACCAGTTTACTAACGTGTGCTCGTGTTTGGGGAAGTTAGCGCTAGCACTAAATTATATAATTACAATTTTATATTACATTCATCATCATCAGCCAGTCTACACCCCCTGGAGGGCAAAGGGCCTACCCATAAACCCCAAAAATTTGGTCCTGTACAAAGTTCGACAAATTTATCCCCTCAAACTTCTGGATTTTACATTCCCATCCAATCTCCAGCCGTCCCCTGCCACGTTTGACTTCTCTAAAGATTTGTACATTTTTCTCTGTTCAATGACTTCGATATTTTCCGATGCGATACAAATATCTGACTTGCAGAAAAAGCTGCGGACAATTTTTTTAGAGCGGGAAAGTAACTTTTTTTATTTGTGGAATTACGTCACACGAGAGTTGCTAGTTTAACAGATTTACGTGAAAAGCAGGGTGATTTGGCAATATAATAAAGCTTAAAAGCAATTGCAAGCCACACCCATCAAAAATTTTTGCGGCGTGAAGTTGTATCTCATTTGGGTCAATATTGAATGCGAAAAACAAACCCACTGAACAATCACTGAAGTTGAAGGAGCGGGCATTTCTTAGCGACGCTTCATTACCTAATTTTATCTATAATATTATTAGGTGTTGTGCTCTTGACCTCGGGCTGCTCTTTTAGGCCATTGAATCCAGGTATGTTATGTCAGACAGAAAGGCACATTGTATAATAGGAATGGCTCTATCAGGAACGGGTCCTTTTAGGGAATGTGGTAGGTAAGCTGTGGACCTCCGAAATTAGCTCATTATTCTTAGTCAGAGTGGCGTCCAAGCTCTCAGCTGCCGAAATGCTTTTTACTAAGAGTTTGAAATAGGCACCCACATGCGCCAAGTAATGTTCATGTGTACCGTGGTGTAAACAATTCCGGCTGCAATACTTTTGGGGTTTGCGATCCTGTTTTAGCAACGGCGAGTGTAATAGTAGTAGTTGTCTGCCCTTAGACTACCTTTTAAGTCGTGGGCTGTGGTGGAAAAGGGACCATCGGTAACTGCTGCTTGAAGACACGACTGCAAATCGATGAGATTTCCTAACTGCAGGTTTGTATTCGTTGACAGAGTGGAACGCCCTACTCAGACCTTCACAGCACCGTTGAATCCCATAGATTCGTCGGTGCCGTGGTTTGTATTGCATTAGCAGTGCATAGGGCATATGGGAAAAAGTTGTCGCTGTTGGTCCACGGACACAGCGCGTCAGAAGGACACAAAACAAAACAACTCGTGTGGTTATGGTGACGCCGGTGAGGTCGGCTGCGGTTGGCTGCGTACGGGCCTCTGGCGCTTCGATCGATCGGGCGAGGTCTAAGTGGGGGTAGCTTTGTGCATGGTTTGCGTTTCTGGGCTGGTTTGGCATGACTTGCGGATTTTAATTTTTTTTTTTATTTCTTTGTGAACGGAGTGCATCAAACACTTCTTTGTGGGCCTCTAAACCGAAAACAGTCCGTGCAGACATCGACTCGAAAAACCCAAAAAGCATTTATAACACAAAAAAGGCATTTTATAGCTTCTAAAAGGCCAATATAGGCCTATATAGTCAAAAGAGCCACTAAAAGGCCCATATAGTCAAAATGGGCATTTTAGACACGATAAAGCATAGCTTAAAATGAGATCCGTCCCTTGGTTTATGAGTATCTGTTAAAAAGGCTGGATACCAACTAAGGAAGAATAGAGACATTTTGCCTAGGATTTCGGGCTCTAGTGAGTACAGTGCGGTGAATGTCGTCCGACACCGACAGTGGAGTCAGTATATCATGTGGCCATGCGCCCGTGTGCGATCAACAGTGATCCGCAATGAACACGTGTGGCACGATAAAAACAGAAACATACGCAGAACTACCCGAGTGGCGCAAATGCGGTGCTCACTAGAGCAGCGAGGCAGTGAGCACCGGCGGACACGCGAGAGTAGCGGCGGCCGCGGGGCGGCGGCGAACCGCAACGATGGCGCGCGGTCCGCGAGGTGAAAGTAGCCTGCGCGGCGGAGGCTGTTCACCGACCTCGACACAAGTGTCACAAGACGTCGACGTGCGTGTACAGCCCCATGCTGTAACTTTCTTGAGAAGCAGGGCTTCAACTGCCGACGCGTATATGTGGGCTAGTTGCTTCGAACTGTGAAGCATGGCTAAGTAGCGCGGTAAAGACGAGGCAAATATAAAGACTACACCGGGCTCTCGCTAGTAAAGCGCTAGCGCTAGTAAATATAGCAAAATTTTTTAGATATCTCGACGATCACATGGTTATTACTAGGCCGGTGAAGCCAGAGGAAGTAAACCTTCAAGTCAAGACGGTTCAGAAAACATTTCTAGAGTGTTTGCACGGCTTGAATATCACTCATGAATTACCAATAGATAGGTCCTTGCAGTCCTTCGATGTGTATTTTTATTTGGGTGTGACACAAGTGTGTTGGGCGTAAATGCAGCGGTCAAAAAACGCAATTTTGAATTATCGTTCAGCGTATTCGAAGATAGGGAAAATGAGTGTGGGCGTTAGCTGTCTTCGTGGTGCCCTCGAGAAGTCTTGCCAGTAACTAGTCGCCGATAGTGTTCAGCACCAAGTTGCACGTTTGAAAGATGCCGGTTTCCTTCGGGAAGTAATAGCATCAGTAGTTGGAAGCCTAGACATGGGCACGACGTCAACGTCAAGATGAACTTCGCAAAGAAAGGAGACCTGTGGTCGACCCCTAGGTGCACAATGTCTCCCACCGATTTAAAAAGGTTGCGGGGCAATGTGGTGCCGACATTGTGTTCTCCGCCCCAACAAAACTAGCACTAATGTGTTCCGCGCTGAATGGCGTGAACAAGGGGAACCGCTGTGCTAAGAGGCATGTCACGCAAGTTGTTGGTTGCAAACAAGCTGATTTATACGAAGTGCCTCTATCCTTTGGAAAATACTATACTGGGCGGACTGCTAGGCGCAATAATGACAGGCTCAGGGAGCACCGTACAGCTGTTCAAGCACTCGCTGCGGGGGGCCTTTTAGCTGACCCTCGTACTACATTCAACACTTTGTTCCACTTTACGAGAAGACAGTAATTTTGCGCTGTGTTAAGGACCTACCCACTCGGGAATTGTTTGAGCGCGGCACATCATGGAAGGCGGTGATAAGCACGGCATCTTTAACTTCTCAAAAAAAAAAACAAATAAGTTATCTGAATACGTACTTGTCACGGATGTAACAGATGGCTTCACTTGACCGTCATAATTTTTAGTGTGCTTTGTGCATGTTTACGCATGCGCATCCCGGTATATATTTTGTTACGTGTAGTAAAACTTCAGTGGATCTAGCACTACTCCTGTGGGGTCAATATCTTTGTCCCATCCTTACCGCGCTACTTAGCCATGTTTCACACTTCAACTGCCACAATGTTTCCTTTACGCGCTTTACGCCAAACCTTGCAGCGCTTTCCTTATAGTGCCTTCAAACTGTCTTTTTACTGCAAAGCAGAATATGTCAACCCCCCCCCCTGCAGATTTCATTCCGGTGTCATCGATTTACTCAGCGCAACTCCGGCGCTCCTCCATGCCCCTGCTGGCGCCTCTTTCACAACTTTTTTTCTGTCTCCTCCGCCGGTGCCCCTTTGGAAAGTGGGCAATCTGCAGCTAGCGGTGGTAGTGCGGCTTTCAGATAATTTCGAAAAATAAAGAGAAGACCGAATGAGCGTTAAAAATGCACCGCAGATAACATAATTCCGTTGTATGAAATTTGTGCGTAGCGCGTGGTCCAATGTTCTCGGTCACGGCGCATTTCTGCTGTGTCTCAAGAATTGTTCGCGTGACCAGCGAAAGCCCGCCGGCGTAGGCTACTCTGCTGTTACTCGCAGCGCGCCTCCGCCGCCAGCCAGCATATTGCGAATTGTTTTTGAACCTCCCGCAAAAATGTCACGTAGTTCTGATTAGCCCCTCAAAGGGAGCAGCGAGCCCGTTGTAGCAAGTCATGCTTGAACGTTCCGCGCAATTGTGACTTGGTATTGATTAGCAGAGAATGGAACAGGGCCTAGGGGAAAGTGTCAGGCGAGGGCGCTCCTTGGTGGTTGTGCATGAGACATGTGTGAGGGAAAGGCAGTAAGAGAGATGACGCCGTAGCAGGACGTGTCGCATTCTATCTCACCTTTCGGTAGACTCTCCTCTCAGTTTTCTTGCGTCGCTAGTGCGTTCGCTCACTCGGTTACGCGGGCATAAACAGACGCCGCTCCCGGGAAGTCCAGGTAATGAAAACAACCGAAACCCGCCGTTTCCGTTTGCGATGAAATTTCACCTCTCCAATTAGCTGCGAATCCCTTTCGGTTGAAGAGCAGATTGCCCACTCGGAATGATGGCGTGAGAACATAATTTTTTCAGCTTCAAAGGACTCCCGTGCGACATTTGTGCCACGGTCTTTTATGCTTAAGTATAGGCTATCGCCAGCTACCGGATTGTGCGGGCACGGTTTATGGGTGAAAAAGGGGGACGTTCCCGCATGGCTAGGCTTAATGCCACTACCGATGAAATGCAGGTTGGGCTGTTGGGAGATTTAAATGTCAAAATTACCTGGCTCAATGTGCTTAGTCGGCTGCCCTGCTTCATCTAGTGGCTCGGGTGTGGGTTGATGTGTTACACAGACATCTTGAAAATACAGTACGATGCCTACGAGAGGGAAGGAAGTGAACAGGCACATGCTTGTACGCGAGAATAGAGCTCAAGGCATTAAGGTTTCAAATCGTTAGGGAACCGGTGTATGCCGTTTGTTTGGAGGGAAAAGAGTAAGAACTGAAGCGTTGGTCCCAACACAAGTGCGAATAGGCGCAAGAACAAAGAATAGCTGGGGGTGCCGCCCATGCTACGTCAAGTTTAACTCTTTCAGTAGCGGCAAATTCTTTGCGATGAATAGCAACTTGCCAGCTTGGAACGACGCCGTGAGCCAATATCACCGCTTCAGTGGGTTTTAAGGGGATACGTTCGACTGCGTATGTCACTTCTAAGGACGCGCACATGACCGGTGGCCGGCTTTTGCGTGCGCAGGTTTGTAGGAGGGAGGTGGGGGCGTGCACGAGCGGGTACAGGTTTACGCCCATAATGATCGTTGGCACGTCCGCTCTGCTGGTGCGAGGTTTAGACGTGCACGACAAATGACCCGATGGGACCTATCGAGAGTCCGTTGTGGTAGAGCGGATTGGGTTGGCGTGTTACACAAACAGTAAAACGTATACGACAAGAAAAGAACACAGGCAGCTTCTTGTTTGTCTGCATTTAAAAAATAATTGGATCCTCCAGGGGTTCAATCAGCTAATTGGCCTGGGAGCATGCTCCAACACACAAAAGAACAAACGTGTTTTGTCTCATGCACTTCGTGGAGGTGTGCAGCTTTGCAGGTCGTCCATTTTCACATAGTGAAAGGGCAATATTTTTTGGTGTTGTTTCCCACTTCGTTTTCCCGGAATAAACCAGGTCCTTTTTTCTCATGCGGAGCGGTGTTACTTTGTCGGGTGGGTCCAGGCTCGCGTACTCTTTACAGTCGAAGGGGATTCCTTCACTGGCGCCCAACGTGGTCTATTTCTTTACTTACCTCTTCTGTTATCGTCTTCAAACCTTGACTCGCCCCGCGAGCTACAGTGCCGCGTGCATGTGGGAATGCTTGGGGAACGCTTCGGAATGTGTATGCTTCGTTGGGGTCGCTAACCTTTTTCACGCAGAAGTGACCTGCGGATTAAGCGCCCCAAAGCCAGCCGCGCCTACTTTGCGAGCATCATCGAACCAGCGGAGACTGCTGCCAGTCGTATACAACAAGCCACAGCTCATCGACAAAGCTGGCGTGGAAAGGGTTAGTTGCTGGAGTTAGGTCGTCCTAGTTGAGAATCCAGGACTCGTGGACGCACTGATAGAACACAAAGGAAGGTACTTTATTAAGAACTAGCCCGGAGGGGTACGGCGTCGTCTAGAGTTGGGAACGCACTGCCAAACTAGGTCCACGCATTCTAAGTCACTGTGCGGCCCACTGTAACAGTGGCCCCACCAGGTGGTGATACTTCTCTGCTTGGGCTTGACCGAGCGCGGTAGATGACACCTCTTCCATCTTAGAGACGGTAGCGGCGAGGCTTCCGTATTGCTCGCTGAGACTTCCGGGGCTTACCATGTCAGACTCTCGTCCGTTCCCTCGAGCAGTCGCGGTCAGTTCAGCTGAACTTTGTTCGATGGCTGTTTTTGTAGGTTAGCCTTGTGTTCAGGCGTGTCAACTTCGTTACTTATATCCCGGTCTCACGGCAACGTCGCTGATGGACCATCTGTGACTGTCTTGGTATCCCGTTGTCTTATTTGAATAAGGTGTCATCGAACGATTCCTGCTCCGCCAACCCAGACATTCCAAGATCGAGCGACGATCTGTTTCTCTAGGGCTCCTGAAATCCACTTGGGCTTCTTCAGAAACTGCCGTACCATGACTTGTTCGCCTGCCACTAACTGTCCGTTCTTTGGGAGCTTCTCTCGTTTTTCAGTTGATTCTGGTGCAGGTGTGATGTTGTCTAAGTTTGTTGGAAGCTCCCGTCCAAACATTGCCATGGCTGGGGTGATTCCAGTGGTGTGGTAGATGGTGCTGTGCTGACAAAACAAGAATCGCGCGAGCACCCAACTCATCGTCCCAGACTTGTCCCGTGGTATGGCTGTTTTCAACTCGCCAACACAGAGCTCTGTCTGCCGTTGGTAGCAGCGTGGTATGGCGCCGAGGTTATGAGGCTGACTACGTTGTCGGCCACAATTTTTCGCGGTACGCCAAAAGTATCCAAAAGGCTGCACAGTACCGAAATCACTGCTGCCGACGTAGGCTGATTCCCTTCTCGCACTTCCAGCAACTTCATAAAAGCAATGTGACTGACTGCGTTGTCTGTGCAGAACATCTGCATTTCAACAGACAGTAAAGCTGTACCATTGTGGGACACAATTTTTTGCGGTACGCCAAAAGTAGCGAAAAGGCTGCGCTGTACCGAAATCACAGCTGCCGACGCAGGCTGTTTCACTTCTCGCACTTCCATCCACTTGGTAAAAGAATATGCTTCGAGGACAAATGTATGTCCGACCACAGGTCCAACGAAATCCATATGCCGTATGGGGCACGGCCTAGAGGCCGGTGTCCATTACAGCATTGGGGGCCTTGGTGGGTTGCGCTGCGTGCTCTGGCATGGCTGACACGAGCGAACTATTGCCTCGATGTCGCCATCTATGCCATGGCACCACAAATAGCTGCGCGCGCAGCCTTTCATTGCTACGACTCATCTATGTGCCTCATGCAACAGTGACATCACTTGTTTGCGCGCTAGCACGGGAATGACTAACCTGGACCCACAAGTGGTACAATCACGGTGGATTGCCAGGTCAGGGCCTGTTCTACTGTACGCGCACACTACCACAAGACCTTTACGGTCTAGCGGTGCATAATTACGCTCAGCTGCCCCTGTAAGCTGGACGCAAAAGCTATAGGAGTCTCTCCTCGCCGGCTGTCTTGCTGTGCCAGTACTGCCCAAACTGAGTAAGGTGATGCTTCACTTCAGTTTCTGAGAGGTTTATCCTCATCACAGTGTGCTAAGACGGTTCTCCTCACAATGAGCGTTTAAGCTCATTAAAATCGTTCTGGTGGTTCTGATGCGAGTTCCATGGAACATGTTTTCGCAGGAGTTCGTATAGCACCGAAGCGAACGTTGCTAGGCCTACCAAAACTGTTCATTAAAGGCAAGCATTCCTACAAAGCGCTGCAAGGTATGCTTGCTTGTCGGGGCAGGTGCTCTGACGATAGCCCTGATCTTATTATCTGTTGTGTCAATTTCTTTGGCATCGATTCTGTGGCCTAGAAAATGCACTTCAGGTACTGCTAAATGAACATGACCTTGTTTATCTCGAAGGTTTACCATGGCCAGTGTCTGTAGAACTGCTTCCAGTCGGCCGTTGTGCGCTGCCTCGGTGGTGCAGCTGACGAATATGTCGTCCAGGTAAACACAAACCCCAGCACGTCCACACAATGTCGTCTCCATGAACCTCTGGAAAATGGCTGGGGTGGCGGATTCTCCGAAGGGTAGCCGCATAACCTTGTACAATCCCTGTATCGTGTTGAAGGTGAGGATCTCTGCCGTCTCTGGAGTCACCAAAGCAGATATTGTGCTTTACCTGGGTGAGCGTGCTAAAGATCGTTCCTTCTTGCAGGCTCCTCAACACTTCCTGTGTTGTGAGAAGGGGGTATGCACTCTTTGTAGATTCGTTGATTTTGCATCGATAGTCGCCGTTTTCCTTGCGTTTCCCAGATCGCCGTTTTTCTTGCGTGCCCACACAAGACATGTAGCCCATTCTGCATGCTGCGTTGGCTCTAGCACCCTTTGCTCTTCCAGGCGGTCAATCTGAGAGTCATATGCCGAGCGAATTGCAAAGGATCACAGGACGCATTATCATGAACTTGAATTTCGCTTCCTCTGTCAACTCCAGATGTACTGGTTCACCAGCATGACAAAGTAGGTCTTCCGCAAACACTCCCTAGTACTAGTGTTGAAGCTGGGCAGTGCATGGGGGCTCAGTTGACTGATGAATGCAATCCTTTAGGCCTTCCAGAAGGTCGGTTTATATTTAGCATAGCAGGTCTGGTTCAGATATCGGACCGTGCGAGCTTCTGAGGCTTCGCAGGGGTGTGACTCATCTAGATCTGCTATGCGGGTTTGCATTGCTTACTGCTGCAATTTGTGGCTTGGTACTATGCCTTTACTTCAACTAACACTTCGCCGGTTCTTAGATTTTAGGATCCTTTGCCCTGCCAAGTTGCCTTCCAGGAACTTCAATACCAGGAATATGGATTGAGAAGAGAGAGGTTTTGCATTGCCCACAGATGCAACTATCAAAAAACGGAGTAGTTGGCAGGTTGCGAGTGAGTCATGGTTAGAAGGGATGTAAAGCAGACTTCAGAGGGGCCCTTTTTTAGTGGCCAATCATGTTTATTGTAGGGCATTAGAAATGCAATACGGCATGTAATAAAGTAGTAGACGGGGTTACTTTATTCTACAGCCTTACCCTGGCAGCTGAAGAGGTCTCAGAGCTCTGTCCTGTAAACACACAGAGAGCTCATCGTCCGGAGCTTGACTACCCTCTTACTCTTCATTTATAAACACATCGTCACGGAGGTTGCAAATTAAGTTTCGGGGTCGGGGTACGCGGTGTCGCCAATACCGTCCCCAAGATTACTCAAGAGCCACTGTGCGGGGAGGATGCGTTTTCTCTGTACGTTTATGAGCCTATCTTGGAATAGCGGCCAGTTGTTTTGTCCCGAACGATCTTTATGAGACTGCGAACAATACGTGTAAAACTGCCCCAGATCTCTTTATAAAGTCGTCGAAATGAACTTGCCAATATCGTATTAAGTTTTCTTTCTGGAATCCTTTGAGTAGCATACCTTAACAGATAACAAAAATTCAATGATTCTTGATACATTGTGATACATTCACGTGAGCACTAATGGAATATGTGGTCAGAACCAAACCAGGAATTTGCACCTACGCGTGTGGGTGTAGTTACAACCTGGGTAAATTAGAATATTGACATTAAATCCAAGAACGCAGTAAATTGAATTGTTAGCTGTATGCCTTGTGACCAGAAAAAAAGAGAAAAAAAGTGTTCTTCAATTAAATCTGTGCATCTGTCCAGAGGCCTGATGCAGGTTCAAATACAACTGAAACGCAAATTAAGGGCAACCTCAAGTGTTTCAAACACAATTACATCAATCAAGCAAAAGCAATATGTTTTCTTGTCGCGTATAAGAGAACTCTCTGTCGTATACCAAGCCGATTCCTACAGAACACCGTCAACATCTTTGAAATTTGATGTCAATCTTTGGCGTGAGCCACATTTTAGTGCCCACAACGAGATCTTCTCGACACGTATGAGTAAATGCAGCAAGTCAGTTCTCTCTGCTGGTAATGCTGCGAAAACTCGTCAATATAATGAAAGATTTGGCGTCGCTTATTCCTCTTCCGCATTGCAGCCCCTTCACAGACGACGGCTCTGCTAAGTGCACAAAGCTATATTACCTATTTACTAGGGGAAGGTTGTCGAAACATATATTCCTTTTCGCATTTGGCTGACCGAGCTCTCGCGTAAAATATCAAAGTTAGTAACGCACAGATTGGATTCTAGTTAAAAAATCTTCTATTCATATTACTGTGGTAGTCAATCTGTTTAGTGTAAACATGTTTCCCAGGACTTCCTACTTTATGTGGTGGTAGTGGAATTTCAGAATAAATCGGAGGACATAACCCTCTCTTTGAACCCCAACTCGATGTGCATGTTGCATATAATAAATTTATAGGCCAAGGTGCTCTTTGAAAAAATTGGTATTTTCGGATTCAGAAAGCCAGGAGTATTCTTTTTTTTCACAAGGAACCCCCTTAAATACCAGGTTCTTTCACCCGATGCGGCTGTTCATGTCGTCTAAAGTTGTTTACTGCCACCCACAATCTCACAGGTAAGTAAAAGGCGCCCAGGTACCTTTTAAATTTTGTTGTATGTATATCTGTGAGCGTGAATTACAGCTTTGCCCTAAGAAAGTTGCTAGATAGGCTGATAAGAATGGGTTTAGGCTCATTACAGAAAAAAACACTTGCATTATGTTGTCCCAAAGGCACGAAATTCATCCATCCCAGCACATTACTCTCAAAAGCCTACCACTAATGCAAAAAAGGGACACACGTATTTGTGGGTTATGCTGGCAGATAACTTAATATAAGATCCCTAAATCGAACGACAAACCCAAATTCGTAAAAACAATAACTATTCTCAAAGCATTTTACCTTACTTATTGTGGTGCAGATAACATTTGTTACAGCTTTTTACCACCTTAATAGGCTCATGGCTGACTATTGCTGTTGTCTCAAAATCAGCCACCAAAACGTTACCGACAATATTTGGCCCCGTGCTGCACGTGCGGCTTCTGCTTGGATGCGTTACCTTGCGCACTGACCAATTAAAAATCCGGTAAGTTGAATGTAACAAATGGCGCTAATAGGGTCAAAAAACACTCATTAGCTTGTTCTATGCTTTTATATCTCATCTCTAAAGAACCCCCCCTTTTAAACCAGGTCCACCTTCTTGCTTAAAAATGCCTTTTCAGTAGTGATTACTCTGTGGTTATTCGGCGAAATGCTATATAATATTGCCCATTTATTATAGGGAACAAAAGCTTGCTTTGAGCGCAGATTGAAGTTTAGCGGGATGCGGGAGCGAACTCCACAGCTATCGAAACATTGCTTTGAAATGTACGAGGAAACATTTTTGTCAGCCAATTCACAAAAAAATATTCAAGAATTCTTGAAAGTATTTTTAGGCTATTCATGTTCATGACAACTCCTCGCTGTATGCAAAGTATCACACTTCTAAAATTGTGTTTCTAGGCTTCAGAGAAGTCAAATTTTGACCAATCAATCAGTAGATGCTTTCTAACGACACACCCGCTTCTTTGCGCTTTGTAATTCGCTTGGTGATTTCTCGGCCTTTATCTCTTTAAGAGAGAGACACCTTCGGATCGAATCATCTCTTTTTAAGACAAGAACTTGCCATGTATTGATTTGCTACGAACATGACAACTTCCCCCATTACCTGTGAACTCTCCTTTAGAAAAATAGATCAAAACAGTGCATCCAGAACTCTTATTTAGCAGTCTATGTGTATCTTGCAGGACAAGTATCAATGTGGAGGATTTTGTATTGACGCTACCAAAACCAGCACTGTGGTGTCTTCTGCGATCGTAATATGAACTCTAATGCGTCCAGAACTATGCGCGTACACATCACCATTTTCTCAGCAAAACCATATAAAATGTTCCATATAGAACAACACGTTCTTGAAAATCACATTCTCAGTTTAATTACCTGCACAAATTGTTTTACGTAGTTCGCGCGCTGTCATCTGAGAAGCACTAAAAAAACCACATCCCCAATAAAATTTTTAACACCATAATGTCTTCGCATGCTCCAACGCTGAACTGATCCTCTGCTGTGTACCCAGCATGCTGGGATCGCTGGCAATGCGCTGGCCGAAAAAAGGGTCGCTGATGCCACTTGGAGGAACGCACTTGACCTAACACTACAACACACCGACATCAAGCCTCACATCACACAACACCTTCTTAACAAATGCCCACCACAGTGGAGTGAACAGATAGACAACCACTTACACAACAAAACCGCACCTGGGAACATACAAAAAGGACACGCAACAAAACAAGTGCAGTTTTGTATTCAGGTGCCGGTTGCGCCACACGTGTACGTGGCGGTTGTACCACATATATATTCAGGTGGCGGTTGTGCCACATATATACATATATATAACACTGACACCTGCTCACACAATCACCAAGACCCATGCGCAGCATACGAGGAAAACCTCTCTCTGTAATTCACATCCTAAAAAATTGTAACGCACTCATCACAACACACCACAAACAATTTCCCAAATTCTACAAATAACATATTCCACCACACCCACTGTACGTTGAGCCCGAGCTCAATCTTTTTTTAGGCGCATCGTTATGTGGTATTGGCCGCTATTCCTGGCAGCTGATTTGGCATCCCGTTTAACTACCACTGAGGTCTCTACACCTATTTGTCATCGTGACGATGTTTATTAATGGGTACATCTAGCCTTATGTGATATGATGGCAATTCCAGCCCCCGATCAACACTTTCTTGCCACTATGTGCGGGAAATCACAAGGAGGCACTGAAGCACGTGTTTCTTAAAAACTCGATGATCAAGCGCAAAATGTCTCTCCTTGAGATCCAAAGGCCTAGAGGAAAAAATTACTTTCTCGAAACAGGGAGGCGGTTCGGCTTTCCTTTGAAGTTATTTTAACAAAGCTAAACTATTCGTCGCAAGTTCTCAGAGTTCATAGGAAAACATCGGATGTCACCCGTAACACAGCACATCGCACACGTATGTGAAGGCATACGCTTCAGCATATCGAGCCACACCGGTGCCCGCGTTGAGTTGGTCAGAAAGCAGAAAAGTAAGGATGGCACTGTCCTCTTCACTACTTTGGTAACACAAATTCAATGTTGCTGTCCCCAATTAGATGTGAAGTTTTCTTTATTCATGGTTTTTAAAATTCGCCGTTTGTTGAGAGTCACTTCCTGAAAACGAGTGCACAATGTGGATTTACGACCCGACTTGTCTGCAGCTTCGTTTTCAAGCACTCTGGCATGGGTACGAGCCTACTGGAAGCGACTTTAAGCGCGTACGCTAACCTCTACGCCTGTTTTAATTTAGCCGCTAAAGTAGACGTGGGAAGGGTTTGCACGTTTTAACTGCGGGAAATCCAAGCTGCAAAAGTTGAAGGGCTGATTTGGAATCCGTAAGAATTACTGCACACTGCACCCTAAGCGATTTCATCTTTTTCAAGTCCACCTCAATCGCTTTACACGGCGCCGTTGTAAATGATAAAGGTTTATGCCGGGAATCACAAAGGCCGCGGCGCTTCTGTTTGATTCTCTGTCAAAAACTACGCCCGTAAATACGTGAAAAACCTTCTAACCTTATCATTCGACTGAATAGTACGAACCATTAGAAGTTACACCACTGGCAATTACTTTCAATGATATTTGGCGCTTGTCCACATGGTCTGCATTTCGCCAAAAGAACATAGTCACTCTCACAGTCTAAAACATGACATCGGTAAAACAAGCGTTTTCGAAGCCTCTCTTTACATATTCCGTGCGTAGTCTCACATAGTGCGTCAGAGATAATAGCCCTGACACCGAATGTCTCCAACACCACCAAATTCACTTTGTGGTCGCAGCGGAAGGTACAAATTTTAAGCCCTTCTAGCAGCAGCTTCCTCGAACGCAAATTCGGCTACCATGTTAGGCGCATGACGGTCAAGGCAAAAAAAGCTCAAACCAAGGAGCACAAAAACGTTGGTGTTTACCCAAGTTTAAATCCAGAAATTGGTTACTCCTACACTTATGAACAAACTGCGAATAGAAAGATTTACCAATAAGCCATGTGCTACTAGGTATAAACAAAAAAAGAATAAACGGTAGCAAGTAGTAATAAACTAGATGTTTTTATTTCATTATAAATAGTTAAAAACAAGTTTTTAAAGCATGCCAAGAAAGAACTCGAATGTAGGCAGAATTCGTTGTATACATACCCCATGCAATACCTAGAAGAACAAGACAAGAACAATAGGAAAATGCACATCTTTAAGTGTACAGAATACACAACAGGAACCTGTTTTGGATAGCGTCAATAAAGGGGCTTTTAGACGTCAAACCTTTGAAGGTTCCTTACTACATCTGTGTATTGCAGTGAATATGTAAACAATACTTAATAGCGCGTGTACATAAACACCCTTAGTTGAAAAAGGTCCTATAAATTACCACGACCAACAAGTTTAAACTACTTGGGTATACAGAAGCATACAAGATTTTCTTTCCATAAAAGATTTCTCTTCTGTTATGCAAGAATGGAACAAAAATATTCAGACCCTTTAACCAGTTACACGAAAATGACGTAAATATTTAGAAATATTTGGATTTAAAGGCTATGTAACTATTTTTTATATAGGTGAAATGGGATAACGCTCATAATAAAAAAACTTGAGAAGAAGCACTATTGTGCTATTACGCATGAAGCAAATTTGATATTGTAGGTATATTGCCGCGAACCATATGCGGGTTTGTTTATTTATTGTCCACCAGATGTCACGAAGCGAAGGACGACGCAGTTTTTTTGGAAATGAAACAAGTTTATTGGAGCGAACTTGTGCTCCCCAAACAACTCAAAAGAATACAGAGGCGGCGAAGCAGCAGTCAACAAAGTGACGTACGTGCGTCGGCGAGCGTCGCAGAATCGAATGCCGCGGCGTCTGCTGTGGAGGCTTTTATCTTTCTGCGTGAGAGTTTCTGGAACAACCGATCCACGTCCAGAACATTGTAGACCACAGAAGATTATTCTGGGCCAGCGGCGTTAGGGTGGAACACTCTGCTTATCGGAATGAGATAGCCCGCAGGGCATAGAAATAAAGAATGGAACACGCGCTTCGCATGGAACACAGATAACAGAACGGGGCGCGGCTGGGCAATAAAACAATCAATAAATAAACAAGCCTGTATATGGTTCGCGGCAATATGGTGGGGAGCAAAGTACGACACTATTGTGCGAATGCCTGCAAAAAGCAATAGGGTAATGGTATGTTCGATACAACGGACCCGAGCATACTTGGGTGGAGCACACTCACATCACGCTTGTGACTGACGTTGGAGTATCCAGGTTACAAGGCGTTTTGGTTCTGAGCTAAAGGCAGATTTTTTTGTCCTTTCCCGCCCCCTGGAAATGGCAACGTGCTAATTTTGCTGGAGAGTTTCGCGAACGACGTCTTACGTCTCACCCGCCTTGCGGTCAATCAGCCAGTAGCATTTTTTGTGCTCCTCCCGTTCTTTCTGTTCAGTCTACTTTTTGCCAATGTTGGTACATGTCTTCTTTCTGTGGGTTTTCATGCCCGAGGGGTGAACCTGTGAAAAGATATTGCTATTTGTTCAAAAGCTCAGACTATTCTGGCCAGGTATAATTTGCTGCGCTGCAAAAAACTTTGCGTGTTAAAACCGAAAGTCAGCGACCCACTTTTTGGCCGAATGAATTTACCCGTGAAATGTGATCCCACTTCCAACAAAGGTCGAACAGATGCAGTCCAAATAGAATACCCCAAACAACATTTAACAAATATGAAGTGGCTCATTACACCAACAAACCTCTGATACCACTTGCATGTCAGCTTTTGTATTGCCACGTGCAATAAACATATTCTTGGATACAAAAAGAATGGCAAAGAAAAGGCCTTCTGCGGACCTTTTGTTGCGTTATTGTGTGCAAAAAAAGTGAAAATCTCTCCAAGCTAAAAAATGCCCATATAACAATCATCCTAGCTCCATATTTTATTGTTGAACACCATCCATGGCCTTATTTCCATTACGCATACGCTGAACCCTTTTCTGAAATAAAATGTAAAGTTGTTTTAGTTCTTTACCATCGTTGTCAGAACAGATGCGGCACAAATCAAGTCTCAAGGAACCATTCTAGCTTTTCCAGCTCTACCAGACCCCAGAAACCATGAAGGCTGCTCTGAGTAGCAGCCGCGAGGGCTCCTAAACCCCAACCCAATGGTACGTTTTACAGGTCAACAATGTGCCATAGAACACAAGCTTGACGTGACAAGATCTCTTGTGCTGTATGTTGAGGTACCAATTACTTCTTTGACGGCTTAAAAATAAAATCACAACCTGTCCAAACTGCATTCATTCAGATACTGCATCTTCAGGATCATGCCCGTCTTTTTAGGAAGAAGATAAAATCATTCAGAACGGATTATACAAAAATATTACTTTACAGAAATCCTGTCTAATGCACCATTTGTTGCCTGCGGCGTCCCTTGCAGACGTTGCACCATGCAAATGGCGCTATATTTCGTTAGTACGGCAAAACAGAACAGTTGAATTTTTAGATCGCTGCGATAACTGCCTCTTTAAGATAGCGTACGGGCCAATGCTTAATATTTTCGCGCCAAGCACGGTTCCCACTGAACTTTCAGCAGCGCGTGTCTTGCAACGAGCTGCCCATAATACGTTATCAGTTCAGTGCGCAAAACTAGCTAGAGTATTGCATGCCCAATCTCTCTCTTCCTCATAAACCCATTTTAGTAAAGTCTGTGGGTGTTAAAATTGGTGTCAGTGTAATTTTAATGAGAAAAGCTTTATAGTCAAACAAACTTGCATTCTTTCTTGATGGCCCCTTTCGTGAACTGACCTCACGGTTTTCCAGCTTTAACCAGCAAAAAGGCTGCAGTGGCTCGTATTAAACTGGGCGCTGTCAAATCCAGATGACTTTTATTTTACTTTCTTTTGAGGCAAAATTTATTAATTTGTGATATTGAGACCCATACTAAGAAACTATATCAAATTATTTTAATCACCAGCCGACACTGCGCCGCAGATCAAGGATCTCGTGTAGTTGTTTCCCTCTCAAGATAAAAATTTGTACACACTTGCCACAGTAGCACTGTTTTTCTCACCAGTGCCCGTTACCATTGGCTGCACCAATTGCAGGACCCGATAACTCTGCGCACGCATCAGGTGCCGTGTCCAGTATTAGTAATTCTTGTTTTCGGGCCGCGTAGCACGCCACTACGCCACCAATCTGCATAGTTGGCGACATGTTTTGGCGTGGTTGTCCTCCTCCTAGAATACGATGTGTAACCCATGGTCAGCTAAAAAATGCTGTAGTGAAGGGGCGAATAATTATGGCTCTAATACGGGCATTCAAATAAAAGTTCTGACACAAACAAACATATAGCCAAGCTCCAGTGACCACATTCTGACATCTCTTTAATGCTATAGTGCAGAGTAGCTGAAATTTAAAAATAAAAGTTTTCCTCTTACGGTGCACCTTTAGTCATCTTGACTACGGTATTGGTGACACCGCACTACCCGAGCCCCGAAATATAAGTTGCATCCTACCGTGCTGCCCAGGCAGCACAGGACTGTTCGGCCTAAAACAGGCCGGTGTACTTTGGCCGGTGATTTTCTGTCCGGCCGTTTTCCGGCAGCCATGTTCGGCCCATGTCCAAATGTGGGCCTTTTGGCCGTATACGGCCGTACTCCCATGGCTGTCCAACGGCCAGTGTCCGTCGGCCAGTCGACCGGCTTACGGTCATACGGCCAGATTCCAGCCGTAGGGCTCCGGCCATTCCAAAGCCACCCGTGTACGGCCGAAGTACGTCCGCCGGAGGACAGCCGAGATGCGGTCGTCGGACTCCAGCCGGACTACAGCTACCGGAAATACGGCCGTGCTACGGGCATTGGAGTACAGCCACAGTGCGTTAGCTGTACTGAGGCCGGTCACTGCATGTCGCGCAAACAGAGGACTCATTCACGCAGTGCAGAAGCAGCACAAACCCAGCAATTTGGGTCCAATGCAGCCACATCAAAGTGAGCTCGCGCGCAACCACCAGCCGTCAAGCTTTCAGCGCAGCCTTGCTTAATTACCAGCCTCAGTTGACAGCAAAATTCATTTATTAAACAGTGATCGCAAATTGTCGTTCCTTTAATTGCTGTGCCTCATTTGCTGCCGAACACAGAAAATATTTAGTTCTTTGTAGAGCTTGAATAGATGTGTTGTCCAGGTCCTGATATCCTCTGTGGGGCGGCTTACCTGTAATAAACGGGGAAAGAGGAGGGGGGGGGGGCGGCGGAGGGCGCATACTTTAGTGGGTTGAATTTCAGAGAGATAAATTGCGCCGATTTTAGCCAATTTCTTTTAGGGCAATATTCCGGAACACTTTCATGCTTTGACTACATAAACTATTTTTATAACAGTTGCTTGACCAATTTTGATGTATATAAAACCGGCGTGAATGCCTTTACGGAGCGTTTTGGTTCTCAACAAAACACTCAGGAGCATTTAATATAACTCATTCACAAAAAATTATGTCCAGTTTTTGCCCATTTTTCTTGCAAAGACATTTTCTACCCGATCAACTTTTCGGATGATCTTGCGCAGGGCTGATCCTAAGAAGGAGCGAACAGGTACTTTCATTTTCAATCTATTTTAATGCTGTTTTAATTAGTATACGTCCACACCATTTAATAGTCCAAAAGAGCTTAATTTTCTTCTAATGTCATACTAAGTTAAAAGAATTCTAGACGCGTCGCGAATGACCCCCTGGTTCAGGTGGCTGCAGTTGTATCCCTTTGTGTTCACGCAAGGAAAGGCGCAAAATTAGAGTTACATAATTTGTTTCAAACCAATAACATAGCAATGGTAGCATGCATACAGGAAACCTTGCATACTGCAACGAATAGGGCAAGAAATATTTTATTGGTCAAGGTTGAATGCGTAGGGTTCTCAACCCTTCGGAGGCACACTTGCGGCTCTGAAAGTTTGTTTATTTATTTATTTATTTATTTATTTATTTATTTATTTATTTATTTATTTATTTATTTATTTATTTATTTATTTATTTATTTCTTTTTATTATTTATTTATTTTTATTATTTATTTATTTATTTATTTATTTATTTGATGCCTGCTTTCCTTTGCATGCATTACAGAAGGGAGATACTTAACACTAAGCATTAATATGAGACAAAATAACAAAATTCTACAAAGCGCTCTGAAAATCGTCAATATAAACAGTTAATGATATCATACGTCGAAGATAATTACTCTGCAGTATTGATGTAAAATAAAATGAATCGCGCAAGACGTCACCTTTAAAGGAAAATTAATAAGTTGCTTTTAGCTAGCGGTCCCACTTTGCGATATGTAGAATGGCGCTTGGACATACTTCTCCCCTTCTACAACAGTTTTCGAATGATAGATATTACGAAAAAAGTTCAACCTGTGGTTTCGTCTGTGATATTTCACGTCCTGCCATTTCAGCTTACTTTTACTTTCTCTCATGCTAAGTTGAGCGTGCCAATTACCTAATACGAATCGCACTGACATATCCTGTATGTTTTCGAGCGTATCAACGAGCTCTTTGGTGTAGGGATCCACGAAAACACATGCGTACTCCGAGATTGAGCGCACATGAGTGAAATACGGTTGTTCTTTTCAGTTAGATGAAGGTTCACTGAAATTTCGTCTCAGAAAGCCGAAAACATATGCAGCCGTAACTTGTATGGTGTGAACCTGCCTATTTGACCTGTACCCACTCCCTAAATAAACTCCTAGGTATTTATATTCCTCGGCCGTTGTCACAGCAGCATAATTTACGGTATACGTATCCAATTGGAATGAAGGGGTTCTTGTAAAGGTGCCGTTAACACACTGCTTAACATCCAAAACCTTTTCTGAATCAGCACACCAGGATGTTATTAAATTCGAATAAAGCTGCAGGTATACGGAATCACGTTCATTCGCTATAGTCCGGTTAACTACACAGTACTTTTGAACAAAGCTATATGGCCAATAGTAATAACAATGCAAAAATCGATTCATTCAGTTCATATGATGAAAAGTACTACCCAGAAGGTGATATGAAACACCATCATTTGCTTTTTTGCAGTCCAGGAATATACAGTCAACCACTGTAAGCTTATCTATTGCAAGAGCCAAATCGTGCGTGAACTCAACAATCTGCGTTGAGCAAGAAAATCCTGACAAAATCCGTGTTTGCTAGGATGCTGGCGATTATGTTTACCCAAATGAGTCATATCCCAAGAGTAGCTAAGCTCACCTACAAACATCGGAACTAAATTAACAGCTAGGCTTCGTCAGTGACAAGGCTCTGTTGTTATCGCAAATTTAAAATAAATTTTTTTCTAAATAGGCAGTCGTAAAATCCCCTGAAGTAACAGTGCAGGACATGGAGTTGATCCTACCAGTGCACGAGCGAGTCTCTTCTACGTTTATCACCAACAACATAGTGCAACATTGCTTGTCGCAGTTTAATTCTAAGCAGAATAACTTGCGCTTTTGCTCGCACTTGCCTTTCTTTGGTGGGGAGTCCTTGACATGGTGGCGGTTTAGCTCCTGCGTGGTGGCCGCTTGCTCGACGCCCTTGAAGGCCAGTTATTTTAGTGAACCATCTCCATCTCGGATCGGACATCTCTGGCGGGTCGATGTCTCCAATGTTCTCCATTTCTTGAGCGGGCGAATAGCCTCGAGCTGATGCGTCGACGACGCCGGCGGCAGAGGCGTGGTAGGGGCGATGACTGGCGAGGCTTAGCTCACCCGTCGGTGTGGCACAGTCTTCATGTGGCAATAAATGACATTTCGATGGCCTAAAAGGTTCCCTGCTAATGTCCAGTGAGTCCTTGCACCTTGCCCGTTCACCGAGAACACTCATTGCTGTTTGACAAACGATGTTCGTTCATTTAAAACGCAGAAACACGGAGCGGATGAAAAACGCGTCCCCGTCGTTCGGCTCCCTAACGGCTTTTTCTCCCCCCAGGAAAAAACCGGTCGGTCTCCTTCCAAACACGTCTGTGCATGAATTCTCGGCGCCCAGGCGCGAGCCGTTGTTCCGCTGTATGCCGTTTGCCAAAAAAATGACGTAAAACCAGATTCCTTACGTAGGCCGGTCTCCTCTTGAACACCGGTTGCCAAATATTCCTTGGCCATTCGCTTGCCGTAATTCGGCCGAGGACAGCTAACCGAATGAAAAAAGTATATTCTGGGGCCGTACGTCCGCCGGACGCGCGGTTCAGCGTTGAGACAACGAATGCACGGCAGCCGCGCTCCGGCCGGTCTCCTTTCGAACACCAACTGCCGCAAGAATACGCATATTCTGTGGCCGGTCGCTTGCCGTGGTTCGGCCGATTACCGCTTCCCGAAGAAAAAACGGATGCCCTAAGGCCGTACTTCGGCCGTTCTCTTTCTCAACATCAGCAGCCATAAGAGAACTGAATATCTGGTAGCCGGTTAGCTGCCGTTGTGCGTCCGGACACGGGCGGACGGAAAAATGCCGAAGCGCTGGTTGCCGAATGTTGGCCGTTCAACGCATGATCAGTGGCTGCCAGAACCTGGATGCAGGCCGGACATGCCAGAAAGCGGCCATAGACGGGCCGGTCTTGGGGCACACTTTCTGTGCCGCCTGGGGGATGTCTTCATAGGTGGAGGGTTAAAAATTACGACCGGTCGATGTCTGAGGCCAGGTCAAGCTCAGGCGGCTGGGTTCCTTTTTCGTTTACCAGGAATGGAGGTACGGGAGCTTTTCAGCTATCAGGGTGTGGCTTACGAAGGAGATACCCCAGTTCCCTACTTTTTTACATGTCATATGGTTCCCAAATTTTCTAAATCGAAAGATCAGCCCCTAAAAGAGGCCGCACCGAAGCACCCTTTTCTCCGTAGCCAACCGCGTTTCCCAAAGCCAGCCTACTATCCTAGGTTTTTGATAATAAAATTCGTTGACACTTCGAGCCCCCTTGTCATGAGCCTGTCTTTGTGGTCTTGAAATATGTTGAGGGCGTCGTTGGTAAATCCTACAAAGCCAAAAAAATACCGCCATCTCCACCAAGTAAATGATGATGAGTGGGGGCGAAGCTAAAATGCTTATAGCGAAAACAATGCCCACGCTTGACATAAAGACTCGACACGTCAAGGTTTCTACCGCTCCGTTGACAAGCCCGGCGATGATGTCGAAGTTTGTGGGGATTATGTTGAGCTTGTTTGGGACGACAAGAATCTCCATAGGTAAGTTGGCGAATTCTGTGTGTGACAATTCAGTCACCTTTGCCGTCGCTTTCTGCAGAGCGTCTTGTGTCGCGTACCCCCGGTATGTGTCTTGAGCCGGAGGGCGATGAAAGACAACCTCTTCTCCCTCTTCTTGGTGGGTAGCAACTACCGCGTTGAACCGTTTGACCTCTTCGCCCAATCTATGCCCTGCGAATCCCTAGCGGGATTCTGCCGCAATCATCAATAATTGGCCGTGTACAGCAGCCACTAGGGACGGCACAGGTCCCGAGCGAGAGGAGCTTCGCCTCTAAAACGTAGAACCTAAGTTCTTGTAGAAATGAACAACAAGGAAGAAGCTACAAATCTGTTGACTCAAACATGCATCGCAGATTTCGACATTAAGGTCACACCCCACCAAAGCCTAAACATATCCCAGGGTGCGATCTCTGATACAGATATGCTGAATAAAACTGAAACTGATCGCATCTATGGCTTAGAGTACAAGGAGTGAGAGCAGTGAGGCGCATCATGGTTTGTCAAGATGACAAAAATTCCAAAAATAACGTTTTTTTTTTACTTTTGACAGTAAAACCGTTCCCCTAAAAGCTCGCCGAAAGACTGAACTAGGGGCTTTGCCGTTCTTGTTCCGAATTGTGTACTAGCCCTACGCCCTATTCTTTACACAGAGTTTGACAAATGGGGCTTGTCACACCAGCGAACCTATGTTGACTTATTGCATGCTCTAAACATTTCATCAATAGACAGCAACACCTTCACATCCCAATTTTTTTGAATCGCTCAGACGTTTCTGGAACCTTCTCACTCAAAGTCAATGAGCAGGTGCCTGAGCTAGCTGTTTCTAAAGGTCTTGTAGCACGCTTTTATTGTTACGACAAGTTCGCCCTGCGCTTTGCGACTTGTGATTTGTAAAAAATAAAAACAATCGAGTTCCAAAAAGCGCAATGCGTTTCGGAACCTAATGTTTTTAGAGGATAGTGCACTTCTTTTTTTACAAGATAAATATCACTGTGCTGACTTTTACAGTGACGCATTCAAGACATCCTCCACCGTGTCCTCTGCTACGGACGGTCAAAGTTATACTGCAAGTAGCACCATGAATATAAACACCAGTATTTTTTTAGGGGAGGCGTATTCCATTTTTTGTTCGGAAATCACATATTTTAACATTACATCCCTAAGTCTGTTATATATACCGAATCGTTCAGTGTGGTGCAAGCATCACTATTCACAAAGTTACCCAAAAACTGTCATCAATCATGTCCTGAGACCATTATGTCTGGATATGCCCTGAAACTTGACCTGACTCTGTGTTGGGTGCCTGGCCACTCTGGGATAGTCGGTATTAAGTCCAAGGATCACATGGCCGCTGCAGCTTTACTTGCAGTTACTCTGCTCATAGCAAACGTACTTCCCCCACTGACCTAAAGTCACACCTAAGAATGCACCTTCGCAATGCATGGCAAGCATGCTAGAAGGCAGAAGGTCAAGTTACACTTAATAAAACCACACATGGAACCATACATCACGGAAACTTGCAACAGAAGCGCGGAGGTCGCCTTGGCCAGGTTACGAATGCGGCAAACACATACGACGCACTCATACCTCCTCACTGGGTCTTAAAGACCCGTGTGTAGCAGTGTGGGGAGGCCTATTCATATTTCACAGTCTAATCACATGCAAGCACTTGACACAACACGACACAAACACTTCAAAGAACTCTCCAGACAACACATTCCGCTACACCCACCGTTTTTTTGGGGGGGTGACGAGGCCATGTTTTTTTGAGTATGTCAGACATCAGGCTTTTAAACCTCCTGTACTATCATGCGTAACCAAAACTTGCGCTCTTCACCAGCTAGCTCCTCCTTCTTTTATTTATTGTACACTTTGTCTGGCTTACATGTTTTAGTACTTACCTTTTTGTGGTAATCAGTTTTGTATGTCGCTCTTGGTCCTAGCTGGCCGTGCGCCAAAGCCATTCAACAATGATCAAACATAGAAGCTTCACTTTACAGCTGCAGTGTAGTAGCTTGGGTAGGTCTCCATGTACCTTAGTATGCTGTGTTTTCACAGTACTGAACATAAGCGGTGGGTCTTTGGGCGTATACAGTAGGTTTGACATGGTTTAAAAGCCTCATTTACTGGTTTAAGGTAGTCCAGGCCCAGGCACACATTTCCTTTATAGCACACGATGCTTCGGTTTTTAACAGGCTCCGTTACTACATTATATACACACATAGTGAGATCAGGTTTTTCTAATTCAGAAGGCCTAAAACTAGAAATATACAATTCGGGTACGTTGTAGCAGTATACTATATCAAGTAACAAAATCTTTGGGTGATATAACGTCCGAAGCCCTTTTTAAGCGGAACCGCCAACATTGTTTTGAGCACAAGAAGAAACTCGCCCCTGGGCGCTAGAAAGAAACACAAACTCTTCCAACATAAGTCGCGAAGAAGGGAACATCAATCGGTAGCGGAAGTTAAAGACATTCAACGATTGCTTATGGTGGAGTTGTCTGAAGCAAAAGGTGTATTGTTTTGCAATTGGCAAGTTCAAATCCCCAATAGGCCTTTTTATGTGACCTATTTGTTTTGGGCAATGCTTTCTGTACTGAATTCTAAATTTTTGCCCAAGAACATTCATTGCTACACGAACGGGAGCGCAGAACTTGCGCAGACTGACACGCTCTGACGAGTTCTCTTTGCCGTGGTGATGCCATAACCACTGACTGCTTACCGGCACGGTCGCAAATAGGCTGACCCTTCGCTTGGTGAAAATACGCCTTCTTCGTTAGGGGCACATGGCGGTCAAGCTCCAAAGGTGGGATAAAAGCGTATCGCATTTCAGTGTCTCCGGTGGTGCAAAGGGCATTCATCCACTCTGTACACCAGAGCTAGTGATTGTTACGATTCCAAGCCAAGGTGGAAGTATTATATGCGCCTTTTAAAGCCGACAATCTGGCGGAAGCGCGATATGCCAATTACATGTATGTCGAGGATGCTCAGCCAACGATGACGTTAGATGCCAAGCGTGTTACGGTATTTACACGCGTAATTTGCATTTTTTTAATTTGGGGCTTGAAAATGGTGTGCACCACTTACGGAGGCATTTTGGAAAGAAGCCCATTACACCAGTTGCACATCCCAACGGTTAACACACAAATAAGAGAAACTCGAGTATGACCAAGCATCGCTTATTGAGTACACTGCAAAGGTACAAAACTGCACAGAATAGTCGAAAGTACAAAAGCCGAAAGTACGCAAAAATGTAGAAAGTACAAAAGTAGTAAAAAAATACACAGCGCATACTTTTGACTTATTCATTCCAGTTGCAATCTAATCACAATTACTGGTAGAGTAATCTTTATGGGCGCTATCACTGCCCTCCCAAAGCGCATCGTGCTCACTTTCGTCAAGCGCATTCCACAGTCCATCTTTTGAAAGCAGTGCATTGCGATGCTTGGGGAGACTTTGGTACACTCCACCACGATTCATTTACAGAAAGTCTCAGTGGCAGTCATTTTGTCTTCCTAGTGGGAGTGAGCCCGTGCTCTCCACTGGCAATTCCAGTCGACGCACATCTTCCACACATATTCCTTGAACGGTTTTTTGACCAATACATCCAAGTAGTAAAGTTCAAAAGTGTCGCGAATTGGGCCAGATGGTACATATTCAACGTGAGCAACAGCCACGCTTCAACGTGAACAACAGACACATACAAGGGCTGCAGGAAAGATGTCAGGCCACCCAGAATTATGGCCAGGTTGGTTGCCGCGTCGTGCAACTTTTCATTCATTCTTCACAAGATGCAATATGAAGCGGTCGCACACCAACAGCGATGACAGTCGCTGCAAGGCCACCGGTTTCTTGCCGGAGACAGTGTCGATACAATCCCACATCAGCTGTTCATTCATTCATCAGTTTTCATGTACACAGACGTGAATACGGCCCAGCACCTTCAGTTTGGGCACCTCTTTTGTCTTGAAAATCACGAAAGCTGGTACTTTGCGTACTTCCAAGGCAAGGGCAAGCATCAGCATGAAGCATTGTTTTTTTTGCAGCCGATCGCCTTGATTCGCACGGAAGGTCGTACATCGCCGCCATGTCCGACTTGCCATGTTCTGCGTTGCGAGTATTGGACATGGTAAATCACCCCGTTCAATGCAATCCACTCTCAAAGTGGTAAAACAACACAACTTTTTTTCTTGTACTCTTTTGATAACCACAGGCAGATGGTCATTCTCAGACTTGCGAGACAACTGGGGCGTGTTATTAAGCACATCATTCAGCCTCTGCTGGCATTGAATGGCGCAGCAGGTGCCCTTCTCGTGTGCGGTCTTGCTTCCCTCAAACTGCAGCATCTCGCAGGACGCTGCAAGACAGGACGAGTTCATCGGTCGGGCATACTTCATCAGCTCTCCACCTATGGAAGGATACTCATTGTTTCGGTCCTCCTTCCGATTTTGGCATATTGAACTGAACTCTTCGGCTTTCCCAAATAACGCGCGCGGCTGTTGTTCACGTTGAGGTGCTTTGCGGCGGAACCGTACCCTTTTTTCTCGCCAAATTCAGTGGCATTCAGTTTGAATTTCACTCTATAGTTATTCACTGATGGCAAAACGTGATCACAAAGTGTGGATTTCATCTCAGCGAGTAAGCAGGAAAGAGAGGCAGAAGAATTCGCCGCAGCGCAAGCGCACAAAAGGAGAGCCGGCATTCGGCGAGGCTGGGGCAAAACCGCGTAGGGGTTGATACGTCCTCTCACACCTCCGATACAAATTTTATTCCGCGTCTGAATTTATGAGTGTTGTTTTACGCTTAAGCCCTTCTTAGGGTTACGCTTGAGCCCTTCTTACTCCCGTGAAAAAGGGCGAGGGAAGCGTTGTGATTGGTTGTTGGGTTAAACGCGCCAACCCAACGAAGGCATTGAGGAGTGCCGTAATAGAGGTTTCATGATTATTTTGACCATTGGGGATCTTTACCATGCGAAAACATCTCGTACAAAAAGGCATTTTCGCATTTCCCCTCCATCTGAAAAGCGGCTGCCGCGTCCTCAAGGTCAGCCGCACAACTATTTTCCACTGAGACACCGCTGCGGGTAGAAGCGGTGGGCAAGGGTTGGGTAGGGCGGAGAGGGCGAATATTGCCGCGTAGGGTGCCTGAAGGTTCTCGATTGCGCTCCGTCACAGAGAGGAGAGGAGGAGTAACATACAGGAACGGAGAAGGAAATAAGTGAGAAAAGAAAGAAGGAACAATGCAGGCGCAGTATCATGTGTCATGCGGGTATCACTGCGCGCCCCTGCGCCCTGCGCCATCCAAACAGTGCGTGTTTGGTGCGCCGGCAAATGGTTTGTATTTGGCTGGACGGAGTGCAAAATATGTAAGAACATTTTTTTCTATAAACAAGGATAAGTCTTAAGGGTGTGCAGATTTTGCGAGTAAACGGGGTATTTCACCGAACCGAAATACAAAATTCTTTAAATTCAAATCTTGGACGTGGTCTTATCGCGTAGCACCTTGTATAGACGTGACTGCTTTAGTTGCTGCGGCTGCCGCAAAACACCCACAGTTCTTTTTCCTGTTTCACGCTTTTTAAATAAATTCTGCTTCATAGACCGGATACACGACGAAAAGTGTGTTTAGTGGAGCCATTTTATCTAGTGCAAGCAAACTTTGGGAGCTTGACAAATTCACTTCAGTGTTCCTTTATTACCCTCTCTACCCGCCATGGTGGCTCAGCGCTAAGGCGTTGTGCAGCTAAGCACTAGGTAATAGGCTCGATTCCCTGGGCGGCCGCTTTTCGATGGAGGGGAAACGCAAAGCGTCCTTGTGCTCGAGATCCCTTGCAGGGGTTGACAATATTAACGTGGAGCGCTCCAATACGGCGCATATCATCGCCTGTGTAGTGAATGCGCGGTAAACCCTATATTCAATACCTTCTCGCTTCCATGTCTCTCATCTCTACCAGACTGTCATGCTCCTCCTGAACTCCCACACGAATGGGCATCCTTGCGTGAGCACTTACAGCTGCTTGGAGACGTTATTTTAAATGTTTTGGGAATTTCATTATTTCTGGTAAAGAAAAAAATCACTGGAGCCCTAGTTCTTATACTTGCTTACTGGAACTACACCTCTGGATAATAGCTATATATTAAAGCTGGTACATGTACCTTATCCACATGTGTTCCTAATATGTTCCTGTCTAATAACGTTCACTGCTCACTACTAGTACACGTGGTAAGAGACGGGGTGCATTCTCTTCTACCCAGGCAGAGGGGCGCATAGAAGCCCATTATTCCAATCAGATGGTCCGGCTATCCAGCACTCCCACTGGACATCACATGGTCAAACAAGTACGAATAACCACTCTGGACGACCTTTAAGCGAAATCTTTCGTTACTAGCGACATTCACTCTAATCTTATCATTAGACCAATCCCTCGGTATATGCATTATATTCACAACGGGGTCCGTAGAGAGCAAGGGGTACGAGCTATACGCAAACGTGTTAATATATGTGGATTGTGTCGAATATAGGCACTACAGTGCCTACGCCATCGCTATAAATATTTACTCCGAAAACCCCCCTCACCTCCCTGACCGTTAACTCTCCCCACTCAGCCACGGTGGAGTAGGTGGCCATTGGGTTAGCACTCCTAATGAGGCTGATCCCATCAATCATAATCTCTGATTCTTAAACGGCCGTTAAAAATTTTGCTAGCGGCCCGATATAAACACTGGCCTTCACAATGCTGCAACAAAATCCGCCGAAATGCCCAGTAGACCTTATCTGGACTACAGAATGCGCTGGTTTCGAGGGAAATGAGGCTGCCCACAATGCGGCTTAAAGGCTGCCATCCGAGGCGAGGTCAGTCACGTGCCCTACCACGGGGCCAGATCTGCCGGGGACAGATCAGTCACATACAATAAAATTACTACCCATTACCGCCTGTCACGCCGTAGCTACCCTCCCACCCGTATCCATCTCGACCTTTCCCAAGGACACGCGTGGCGTCTTCTGCAGACGTACACCTTTCATATTCCCGCAAAACTGAACCTTACCCATCGTCCTTTATACCCCTACCCAGAATGCCCTGCATGCGATGCCCTCACCATCCTTTCTCACATCCTGTGGGAATGTACTAAAGACCCGTTTCCTTGAATTACTCTTGAAGAGCAGTGGGAGAATGTACTTCAGAGCCCAGACCAAGAGGAGCAAACCGCTGAGGTCAACAGAGCAAAGAAGTCGCCACTCGGCTCAAGCTGGGGGCCACCCTTACAACACAACGCTTAATAAACTGTTTCTCTCTCTCTCTCTCCCGCTGGCATGGGTCAAAACGGCTAGGGGCAAGAACAAAGGAAACTAGGATTCATGGTAGCAAGTCATACTGCCGATGCCTACCACATGAAGCTACCCAGATTCCTGATAAATAATTAGCTTGTTAGCGGTTACTTTTTTGGAAGCTTCCTCCTGCGGTTGTTTTAAATGTGTATTGATAAATTTGCATTAAGAATAAAGCTTGGTTTGCGAAACATCGGACGTTCATTCACCATTTTCATGTACACAGGACGATGTGAAATCAGACCTTGCTGGCGTCAAGCAAGTTCATTTTTTTAGTTTCTACGAATACCCCCTATATGTTGTGCTACTATTACCTCACCTGTGCTGCCCGCTTGATGCTTTCCACAGTAACACAGGCCGGTTTTTGATGTTGCAGCCATCTGTGAACAATTGACATGCCCAGTGTTTGTTTCCAGAACACTCAGCCGCCAGAATGACCAGCCCTTCTGCAAGTAACCATCTTTTAAACTGCGGGACAGTTTAAGCAAAAATATTTATTCGGAGAATAGCAAGCAGTCGAAGTGAGTGTTCTGAAGAAGCTGCTTGTTGTTCAATTGTGAGGACAAATAGTAGCAATAATTGAGGCTAGCCTGTGGGTACAGAGAAGAATGTAGCCGGTGCCACTAAGAAGGCCCCGAGTAAACTTAGATAACAAGTTTCTCAAACCTCTTGGAAAGTTCTTTAATCTGCTTGAAAAGTTTTTATTGAGGCGTCACCAAGTAGTTGACGTCTTGCAAGGACACAAATAGATGGCTCTAAGCGTTGCCTTAGCACAAATACAAGATTTCTTCGGGACAGCTTCAACACCTTCTTGGCTATGACGTCTCTAAGCACTTCGAATCGTATTCTGTGAACGGGTTTGAGATTTAAAATGGCCCGTTTAGCGTTTCATAAGTGAGAGGATATTTCAAAAGCGGTAACGACCGCGGCTTCCGCCAAATGCACCTTCTCAGTTTATTCCAAGGCAGGTACAATGACATGTTTTTAGAACACCGCATGGAAGGTTGAATTTTTATTCCTAATGTATCAGCTTTATTATATCCTCACAACGGCCCATACGCAGCAGAAGACTAGTGCAACACAGTTATTATTTAAATCAGGTGAGGGAGAAAAGAGCCCGCCGATGATACTAAAGAAAGTGGATTACCCGGTTAAGGCCGTGATTTTCAAGGAATGTACTCACTTAAAAGGCTTGCACTTTTTAGTTAAGGAAACCTTCTCGCACTACGTGCGTGACGCACGTGAGAACTGCGTGATAAAACTAAAAAAAATTGTGAGGGCAATAAAATTTTTCACTGACACAAGACAAAGCTCGCATAAAGAACCATCTATTTGGTGAAATGACGAGACTGGCGACGTTGTGGCACTTAAAAACCCAACGCCCAGTCGTTAAACAACAGCTTAGTGAGCGCCGACGCTTGTAGCACTTCTTTTCAATCTTTATTCCCTAAGCTTGATCAATAATGTGCCCCATCGGGAAGCACTGGTTTTGGCATTCAAACCTGATGTAGTCATAATTATCGAAACCGGGAACTATCTGAGCATATCTTATCAAAAATTCATACGACACAATTACGGAATTGTGCGCGAAGACAGGGGCTCTAGGGAACAATGCGTGGCAACCCTCTTTAGGCATGTCAATTACTCTGTTATGCTCGACGTCCCAAATGTAGAGGCTGTATGGTCTAAGATACACCTAAACTACAATGCCCTCTTTGTTGGTGCCACCTACAGTTCTCCTAACGCCGAAACTGATTATCTGGCTCCATGTTTCGACTACATAAATGCACACCCATATGCTAGATAGCAAAATAGTCATTTCAGGGGACTACAGCATTTCCGGACTAAACTGGAACATGTCACTGCATTGGACGCCTTTTAAAACATGTTATTTGACATAATGTTCTCGATAATTCTCGGGCAACTTGTTTGTTAACCCGCTCGTTTTTTTTTGAGCGTCCAGTTCAATTCTGGACTTTGTTTCTCCTAATGATCAATCCTCTGGAGCAAGAAACGAGGAAATTTTCTTTAGTTCACCTGATAATATGGCCGCCCTTTGTACATTGCCGACGGCAGTTGTTGTTCACTGACAAGCCCATGAATGTAGCGTACTTGCAATCAAAAAAGCAGATTACAATGCTGTAATGACTCATCTGGTGCGCGAATATCCTGATTACTACGAACGCTTTGAGGATGAACGGTCCAGCATCCATGACGTGTTGCTACAATTTATGAAGGACGTTGTCCAGTGCATCAAAAACTTTGTTCCCACCCTAGAAAATATTACAAGAAAAAATAGGCGAAGGATTACACGAGAAATTCTAATCAAATGCAGAATGATGCGACTAAAAATCCAAAAAGTCTCGTTTCGGTTAATATTACCAGACACAAGTACATACCATGATGTTGTTTTTATAATAGAAAATTGGTGACGCTACGAAAGACTTTTCAAGCATAATGATGCATAGCTAAAGAATGCTACCACCCAGCTAAAGAATGCTACCGAAAAGTTTTACCAGTACATGCGCAGTTCACGAAATTGTAATTCCCAGCCGTTCGATTTGAAGCATAGGAAAGCGCCAACACGTTTACGGGTACTTAAAAACTGTTGGCTCCCTCGATAATGGTCTAGCAAAACCCTCCTAATAGCACGTGATCATTACTGGTTTGAAACGCTATGGATTGTTGAATTGGTTGTTCTATGCCTAATACTAAATTTTGGATGGAAAGAAAAGTACTGGCCCAAAGAAAATTCCTAGCAGTTTTCTAAAAAGCTCCGCAGAGCATATTAGTAACTCTTTCCACTTTTTTTGTGCCAAACCACTCACGCAAGGTTCCCTCCTTTAGGAACAAAAAAGCTAAAATATACAAATACATAACTCGGGACATGCGTCACGCCCATCAAATTACAAGCCCATCTCCCCATGATTTTAATATATTCAGAAATTCTTGGGCATATCATAATAAAATTCATCAGTGAAGCCGTTGAAACAAATAGGTAGGCTAATGCGAACCACCATGGTTTTATAATTGTAATAATGACTACCACCCAGCTAATTGAAACAGTACATGATCTTGCGAGACCCGCGAATGAAGTAACAGAATCTTGTTGTTTTTCTGGACATGTATAAGTTGTTTGATCGCGTGTCACATGTTATATTCTCTAAACTAACCAGTGTTTTCGGGGATGGTCCCCTCAATCGTTAGATCGTAAATTACCTAACTGACCGGTACCAATATGTCCAGTATGGCGGCCATTCATCTTAAATTTTAAAAGATAATTCTGGCGTGCCTAATGGAAGTGTTCTTGTCCGTTATTGTTTATAATAACAATTTTGTTATAACGAAAAATATTATTGTTAAGGTCCGGTTAATCGCGGATCACTGCATTCTTTATCGGGATATCAGAAACAGAAAGGTAACGCTGAACCTCAACAATGCCATTATAAAGTAGATCAATTGTGCAGCGATTGGCAAATGCCAAAAAAACATTGAAAATGTGACCGTGACAGACAAGAGAGTAAAATAAATTTTTACTATCAAATAACGACTGCATTCCAAATTCAGATGAATAATCTTAACATTAAAATGAAACATACAAAAAGTAGCTATTTTTAATGAATGCTTAAAATACCGGTTGCAAATAATGAAAGCAATAGCTGAGATTTTGACGGGCCGAGTAGGAACAAATTTATTATGAAGACACCCGCGGGATGGTTTTTTTAACTCATTTTTTTAATGGTTCAGAAATAATTAGGCAATGAGTGTGGTCTCGTGCGGAAGTAAACACCTGAACCGACAACTGATAGGCGCAACTAGATTGGTGAAACCTAGCTATGAAGGGTCTTTGGGACACAAACAGCAGTATCTAAACCAAAAGAAGCAAGCCACTCTTGCGCAGTGGTTCGATCCAACCTCTCTTGATTGACCAGCCCAAATATCGGGATTCATTCCCAGGCAGCCGATGAGCACCTGACCACGGTGGCGGTCATGCCAGTGATACAGCAGATGGTGCAAAGCATCTATCCTTTCGCACCGGCCACATCTAAAATTTGAACATCTTATGTTTACTGTGCTCTTGCCATCCACGACAGAGGGTTAGCACAACTAACAAAGGAGCTCTCGAAAATCAGAACCCATTGATCTCTTGCAAAGGAAGTAAACACCCGCAAGGATTTCCGTACTGGATGGGAGCAGCCTTGATTTTTTTCTCAACCGGCCAAACTGCTTCCCCTTACTGACTAGCCAGATTCACTATCACTAATTAGCAGGGGCTCTAGCAACTCAGTAAGCGGAAGCGCTGTTTCAAATTATGTGAAATCAGCTATTACTGCGCCAATGGTGGCCATGAAGCAACATCTTCCTGGCGTCGGGGGGTGACGAGCGTTTGGTCCGATACCTCAGAGCTCCGAAAAGCCAGCTGCCAAGCTTTGGTTGGGGGAAAGGATGGGTAGGGATCCTTGGGATCACTGGCAGTAGGTATGAAAGTGCGTGGCCAGTGCCCCGGAGTGTGGACAGCGGGTAGGTGTTTTCTACCCTCAAGCACAAAGTTCGTGAAAATCTAGTGAGGCTGTCTTAGTGTAATATATGTGTAGCCTCTTTGTGGCTGTAACAAACGTGTGCTACGCTCGAGACTGCAGCGAGCAATCGACTACATTGCAGCATTCTTTGCAAGACAAGGATTGGAAATTTCGGCAAGCAATTGTGCTGCGTTGGGTTGATGAAGGGGGACCTTCGCACGACGGGCTCAATGTTGGGGGTAATGTCATCTCTTACGTTTCTAACCATCGGTAGCATCCACACCATCCACTCTCACGGTCTGGAAATCGTCATCTCGCACCACCCTCAGTGCCATTCTCAACCACAACACTTCATCTCTGGCTACCGAACTCGCAGCTCTGCGGCTGGACTTGGTTCCAATATTCCAGCAGCCTGCACGCGTTTGGGCGATCTTCGCGGAGTATGGAGCTGCACTGCAATGCTTGGCGTCTTTGCCAAAAGATCAGCTCGTGCTTGATGTCATGCTTTACATCTTCAATCTCTGTAGGCACGTCATTAACTTCGTTCCAATGGTTTCCTGCCCATTGCGGAATAACTGTAAATGTCAAGGCGTACACTGCTGTATTCATACCGCATAACAAATGTCAACCAGAAGTCCCGGTACCATTCTCTTGTAAAGATGCTTCAGAAATTTCATCGAGTGTGGCATGAAGCGTGCAGCATTCGATTTCGGCAGATGCATCCCTTTATTACGCGCCCATCCATTCTATCGGCCCGCACTATAATTTTGGCATGGTACTTGGAATATTCAAGCATAACGAAGCCGTATGAGATTAAACGTCGCATACACGCGCTACTACTCTTACAAAATCAACCAGTCCCCGTTGCCACTCTAACCAGAGTGTGATGTAAGTGAAGAACTAAAACACTTAATATGTGATGATGGGCGATTTAGTACGCAAAGAGTGTGTCTTGCAGTGTGTCTGGACTAGCCACTTTTGTAGGGCTAGAACTGAGGGACATATTAGGTCCTCAGAATTCTTCCCAACGTGCCTGTCGCGCCAAAAAAGCTTTACTGACCTATCTAAAATGTAAAAGCCTTGATATGACTTTGTAAATAGTTCAAATTATTCGTATTTTTCTTCATCATGATAATCACCTCATTCAGCTCGAGTAGCAAGCCAGGCGGCTTAGCTCGGCTGACATCGCCAGACTCATTAAAGATTGTTCTCTTGTTCTCTCTGCATCTCTCTCTCTCTTTCTCTCTCTCTCTCTCAGTCTCTGTCACCAAGACTCTTTTAAAAAGACTACATTGCGACTGATTCAGCAGATGTGCATTGTCTAAGCGCGGTTTTACTATGTGAAGTTGCCTTGTTTTCTGGGTTGTGTGGCTTTGTGTCAGTCTACTATATTACTCTTGTGTACGGCATTTGTCAGTGTAGCAGCAGCGGTGATACTATCCGCCATCTTACTCCCGGCAATCCCAGATTGGACTGGAACCCAGCTTGTAGAGTTTTTTTCAAATTTGTGGCTTGAAATATTTACCCTGAAAACATGATTCGTGGTATAGGTTTAAACCTTTTCTGCTGACAGTACACGTGCACGGCAAAGATAGTAGGTTGGCAAGATGAGCTTTATTCTGTGATGTGTAATTGCTAAATAGTTTTGCATTAGGCTAATTACAACACCTCATTGCCACAAACTATCTTTTTGGATGAGGGAACAAACTCAAGTACACGCTATCATACTTACGGTGAGCAAAAAGAAATGGAATTGGGCTGGCTATGTATTGAGACTAACCGAAAATCGGTGGAAATTTAGTATATCAGAGACATTAAAAGAGACGGTTTCAAAAGGTTAAGAAAATTTAAGCGATGAAGATTTGAACGCGAGAAATAGGGTCAGAAACAGTCATGTTTAGCAGCGCAGTATAGGAGTAATTGGAAGTCAATTGGAGGAGCCTTTGCTCTGCAGTGAGAGGGAGCAGGTTTATGATAATAAAATGATGACGATGTTGATGATTATCAACAATGTCAATTAAAACAATTTGATGACGGAAGCTGCTTTTGTAGAAATACCTTTCAGAAAGTTCATCTTTTAATACACGTGAAAGTGCGCCCCGTGCCCAGCCCGACAACGCGGTAGAAGTGTTTGTCGCGTCGCTGTAAAATTCTGCACATCGGTACTTCGGTAACAAATGGAAAAGGTGCAGATTTTCTATTCTTAGCAGTTTGGGAAAGTTGCATGAGAGACGGCTCGCACTATACAGCCTGGATTTGACAGGGCAAAAAAAGAACAATGAGCTTCTTGGGCATGTCGGAAAAGGAATCTTTTAACTCTAAGCTTTGTGCTTTAACTCAGACAGGAAACGGAACAAAAATATGGAATAATTAGGAAGAGTAAAGGTAAGGTTGTATCTTTAGTTGCCAAATTCAAAGAATGGTGAGTTTTAAAATTTTTTTAAGCAAAGAACGTGTCCACTTACACCCTCTGGGGATGGAGGTACAGCTATTTCTTACTGAAAAAGTGGTGTAATGAATAGCTTAGACTTTTTATCTGTTTGTTTTTTTTGTGTGTGTTTATAAAATCAAATAAAAATTTATCAGCATTTTTTTCTCTATCTTCTGCCTATTACTGCCCAATTCGAAGAAGGAAAAATGCTGCCACAGGCTCTCATTGTAGAAGGTACTTCTAAGATACCTACTCTTTTTCAAATATTCTTGGTTGTCTTGGAGGTTCATCACATTTTTCATCACAATCACCTTTGGTTCATCACAGTTTTTACGTCGAACAGTGTGTCAGCGTGGGTATACATATGCGTAGACACATATGCTGGTGTGTTTATTTTTGATGGCTCAGCGTTTTGTTGAATGTTGTGCTTTACTGGTTTCTTTACCTCAATTTTCACCCTGTCATCCTAATTACTTTATCAGTTTTTCTTGCTTTCCTAATTGTGACAGCGATTTGCTCTAATAAATGGTTTATGCTGACAAGGTACAGATATATACGTTGCGGACACAGTGTGTATAGGGCTTAGGACCTTCGTCAGGCTGTCATCGTCTTCAGCCCCGTCTCCTCTTGCTTAAGTGAGAAATAAAGGTTTCCAAAGCAATTTTTTACTTTACCTTAAGCAGCCTTTGAACAGGGCTATTGCTTAAAGCAAAAAATGCCAGGTCAAGCACGAAACGCTTTACTAAGCCGACCATATTACTGCCATTTTGTTGCAGATCTAGACCCCATAATACCCTAGCCCAAGGGAGATCTTACCAAGGTGGTATACACACACAGGAGTTACTGGTGTGGGATGACTTAAGAAATAAATATGTTTTTTTGGCAATTTTGTTTCAGCCGCTTTATTAGTGGAATAAATGATCAATGTCCTACAGTGTTTTATGCATAGGCGTTTTGCTCCTTGTAGACGGACTTGGTACTCCATTAAGGGTATTCACTGGGTACGCAAAAATTGTAAGCTTCCTGGAGAACACATTGCAAGAACTTCTTATGAATTGAGTTTGAAGTCATTCTCGTTGCCCAGCTAGTAAGTTTGCTTACACGAAGCTGAGCGTGACGTGAATGCGCCAAGAGATGCATTCTCTCCATGGCGATTTGGCTCGGCGATTTGGCTCGGCATGGCGATTTGGCTCGCCACGGCTGGCTCATTTCCCGCCGCTCCCAAACAGGACAGCCGCGGAAACAAAACCCGCTGCCCCGCAGACGCCCGGGTCTGCCTATTATGCTGTGTTTCCCCTCCTTTCCTCTCGGTTGCCCACTCTTCAAGCTAACAATGAGCACGGCGAGCGTGTCTCATCTGAAGCCGGGGGGCGCACGGCATCGGCGGGGATGCAGGGGCCAGGTGTTGCTTCCGCCATGACAAGAAAGACCCGGCAGCCTGTGCGTTTTGGTGTTTGTGTGAACATTGAATTGTCGGTGGTGGCATCCCGACCTCGGCTGAAGGCAATGTTTGTCTCGAAGCTATCTCCAGATACCACCCGGCCCAGCTCCAAGAACACTTTTCCAGCATTTGAGTACAGCCTCTAGCCTGTCGTCGACTGAAGATGCGCTATGCCTCATATTCGTCTTCAACTTTGCTTTGTATGAAGAGGCATTCCAGCGCCTTCAGGATCCTACCCTGTGGCCAAATATTGTCTCTTCAAACCGTTCGAGGGGATCCTACACGACCATCATTTGCACCCATCTGAAACGAGGCAAGCTGTACAGGACACTTAGCATGATCTAAGTACTAACATTAGGCAGAAATGAATGTCGTGATTTCGAAATGTCGATGCCTTCTCAAGGCTTACCAACCATTGTGTTCTGGCTCATGCACTGTTCTTCACCTGAGTATTCGGATCATTCGATAAGATTGGGAACAGTTTGCCCTAATCTCGAACCCTCTCCCAAAGACGGTTGTCGTTTTTGCACTCACTGAAATTAATGTCACTGACGACCTGCCCAGCACCTTCTGTCTTCCTGGTTACAGCAAACACTTCCTCACCCGCAAAAATAGCAGGGGTGGTGGCATTGCCGTGTTCATTGGGCACAGTTTGTTAGTTTTAAATATTAACATTGTATTTTCATTGGCAGAAGTACGGGCCTTTGAGCTAACCAAAAATTATCTTGTAACTCCTTTACTGGTTGTTTATCGCCCTCCCACCGAAAGTCGCTTTGTTTTACAGAAGAACTGCGGGAGGTATGCAAAAACATTTTCAGCTCAGGCAACGTGTGCATATTCGGGGACTTCAACATCGAATTGCCGCGAAGCGAGCGGTCAGCTGTTTAACAATACTTGAACGGCCTTTCCCTAATCGCTAAAGAGCCTCTTATTGGCAACCAACAAGGGAGGAGTTCCTAAAAGATAATCTCACCCGTATATGTATTGATCATGTCAACGTGTGAGCAGACGACCTTTCTTGTACGACCAGGGCTGAAATTTTGCAGAAACTAGCAGATCGCTACTTCGTTGAGGGTCAGGTAACCAAATCCAACTCTTTACAAACTAATCATACTCATACTGTCACCATCTTATATAGAAAAGTTTGACAAACAAATTGCCAGCTTGGCTGGAATTTTTTCTTTGTAGATAATAACAATGCCACTGCATATGTCAATTTTGTTCGCCCGTTAGGCCAGATGAAGGAGGCGTGTAAGAAAACGGTAGTAATAAAAAACCGAATGCTGAGCATAAATGCTTACTCCTAGTATTTTTGCACTGATAAAACACAAAATTATGCTTTGGGCAAGATGTCGCCGAGCCCCTGACAGCACAGCGCTGCGCGACAAGTCCTGTACGGTGAGAAATAAAGTGACCGCGCAGATTCGTTTGTCCAAAAGGCAATTCTGTAGCGAACCTTTCAAAGCATCTAGTCGCAATATGACTAAAACTTGGTCCTTAGTAAATCAATTACGAGGTAACGAATGCCTTTCTACAAAAAGCACATAGGTGATCTCTGCAGAAATATTCGGTATTTGTTTTTTGTTTTTTTATACTGAACAACATAATTAAACATTGCGTATCACCGGACAGTCTAAAGTGCGCGCGCGTGGTTCCCCACTATAAAAGCTGCAAAAATGGATTCTTTACACTACCGCCCTATTTTATTTGTATCTTGTTTTTCTCAAATTCTTGATAAGCACATATTGGGTGTCATGACTTCCTTTCTAAGAAAACCTGAGTTACTGAGTGAACATCAATACGGGTTCTTTTCCGGCGCGGGCACGCAGGCGTTACTTGAAATAATGTCTGATACCATTCATAACAGCATAGATCAGAAATAGGTTTCCTTTGGGTTATTTCTTGATGTTTCGAAAGCGTTTAATACTGTGAACCATGGTATACTCTTTACTAAATTACACCGTTATCGCTTCCGCGGACCATTTCTATCTCTGCTTCAAAATTACCTTCGGGATCATCCTCAACCGCCGCAGTGTTTTCTTTACGCGCTTTCCGTGATTGCTTGCTGCACTCTTTTTATTGCTCTCAAGTTGTTTTGTATGTTTTTTCCTACCTTGGTTTTCCCGGAATAAACCGATGATTTGTTCTCATGCGGATCGGCGTTACTTCGTCGGGCGGGTTGGGGCTCGCGAACCCTTTATGCTCGAAGGGGGATCCTTCACTGGCGCCCAACGTGGTTTCTTTATTTTTTCCTGTTCTCGTCTTCGAGCCTTGACTCGCCCCGCGAGCTGCACTGCTGCCTGCATGTGGAAATGCTTGCAGGATGCTTCCGAAGTGTGTATGCTTTGTTGTGGCCGCTAACCTTTTTTTCACGCAGCGTTGACCGGCGGATTATGCGCCCCAAAAGCCGGCCGTGCCTACTTTGCGAGCATCACCTGGCCAGCGGAGGATGCTTCCAATTGTCTGCCACAAGCCAACGCTCAACGACAAAGCTGGCGTTAAAAAAAGAGCGGCCAAAAGCTGCGCACCAAATCCTGTGAGTGACCCGCCACAAAATTTGCGCTTGTCGACAAAGGGTAACCGCTGATTTTCCGGCGCGCCCACTTCGAAGCATTTTTATTTCTGCGCAGGTCGGAAAGGTTGTATTTCAGGCCTGGGTTGACAGTATTTTGCAGCTACAACTATGTCGACGGATGAGAATGCTGTTACTCAGTTAAGCGAAAATGCCTCCGCTCTTCTCTTGCATGGTACTGCGCAGACGGACCCGCTATCAGACAACACAAAGACAATTCTTGACTTGATGGCCCAACTGATAGCATCGACGGCCGAGTTTGAAAAGCAACTGTTGTCGCTTCAGGCTAGCAAGCTTAACACTGAGGCATTATGCAGTGACGGGGCGCCACAAGATAATCAATGCAACTGTCACTGCAGTGCGTCGTTGCAGTTAAACTTAGCCGTGCCAACGTACACAGGCTATACAGACAAGAAGTCTGTTTTCGACTTTCTTTATGAATTGTCGGACTACCAAGAAGCCATGGCAATTTCAGATAGCGTGCTCATAAGCAGGATCTTGCCAGTTGCTTTGCGGTCGGCAGCCGGTGTTTGGAGACGTCACCAGAAGCCATTTGAGCATATGATGGACTTCAAGGAGCGCTTTAAGCTGGAGTTTCTGCCTCCCGGGTATGAGTACCGCATCAAAGACGAACTTCGCGCACGGACACAGGGAGACGGTGAAAGCCTTCGCGAATATGTGCGTTGTATGCAGGACCTGTACGAGCGAGCGGAACCGGCGGCACCCGAGGCAGAAAAGGTTTTCCAGGTCGTCCGACAGTGCCACCCGAGGTTCCAGCCGTACTTGCGATCCCGGCGGTTCTCCGACTTCGATGACCTGGCAAAGGAGGCCACAGCCATACAAGCTTCGCTGATGGCCACAGCATCCTACCAACCACCACCCCCTAAAGAGACGTGCTTAGAGCCTTCCTGTGCGTGCATACCGCAGTCCCTCTCCGGGCGAGACCAGCCGAGATCACACTGGAAGAGAGCAACACAGCGAGCCAGGAAGGCAGCGCTGTTCGCAGGCGTGGGGTCCGTCACCCGGCAACCACGAGGAAATGGCCAGAGGCAAACAGCTGAGAGCAGCCACGGCGGGGAGGGCTGCAGCGCTGACTCACCCCAGCGGTGCGGCGCCACCGTTGGAAGCTGTTGCAGCGCTGACTCACCCCAGCGGTGCGGCGCCACCATGGGAAGCTGTTGCAGCGCTGACTCACCCCAGCGGTGCGGCGCCACCGTGGGAAGCTGTTGCAGCGCCGACTCACCCCAGCGGTGCGGCGCCACCATGGGAAGCTGTTGCAGCGCCGACTTACCCCAGCGGTGCGGCGCCACCGTAGGAAATGGTTGCAGCGCCGACTCACCCCAGCGGTGCGGCGCCACCGTGGGAAATGGTTGCAGCGCCCACTCACCCCAGCGGTGCGGCGCCACCGTGGGAAATGGTTGCAGCGCCAACTCACCCCAGCGGTGCGGCGCCACCGTGGAAAATGGTTGCAGCGCCGACTCACCCCAGCGGTGCGGCGCCACCGTGGGAAATGGTTGCAGCGCCAACTCACCCCAGTAGTGCGGCGCCACCGTGGGAGATGGCTGCAGCGATGACTCACCCCGGGGGTGTCGCGCACCCGTGGGAGATGGTTTTCAAGCGCCGACTCACCTCAGTGGTGCGGCGCCATCGTGGGAACGCCCGTTTGGCCGGAATGACCAGAGGCAAGTACCTCACAGTAGGGAGACATTTCCTAACCACCGGAAATCCATCTGTGGAGACATCAGCAAGGAATTCGTGCCCAAGTCACCCGATTCGAGCAACAAGGAAAGGCGGCAAGTGGCTTTCCGCCAGACCGTGTACTCAAGTTCTGCGAGCTCGGAGGCGCCACCCCGCCCGGACACAGGGCAGCCGACCGGCGCAAGCGACAATGCACTGGTATTCTGGTCATTCTACCACCCAGCGGCACGCTGTGCACACCCCCTCACGCAACCAATCGAGATACGCCACTCGAAACTGCGGCGAGACTCGCTGCATTGCGGCAGGCAGCAGTGCACAAACCCGCAGATGCAGCAGTGCAAAGACCCACTGCCGCCAAGGCGGCCAAAACGGCCCCCGAAAGCTCGGCGCGGACGGCGGGAGCAGGAGCAGAGCCGAAATTCCACACCAACTGTCTTCGAGCATGCCGCACCCTGCATGAACGACTTGGAAGGCGGGAACTGGGTGCAAAAGGCACATGAAGAGACTACAGCGAGCAACAATCAGCGCATGGTGAGCTGTTGGCCTTTGGCCCTTGGCGGACAGGCTGCAAGCGTGGACAATGCACCTTTCATTACAGTTAAGGTAGCCGGCCTGATTATACCTGCCCTACTGGACACTGGAGCAACGGTTTCTGTGTTTGGAGACGCTTTCGGAAAATGTTGCTCTCCGAGGAAGATCAAATTCCGGCACGTAAGCACCAGTATCAGAACAGCTTCAGACCAGGTTGTGCCGATTACAGCGGCAGCGAGACTGACGGTAATCGTTGATGGCCGCAAACACAGGCAGCGGTTTTTGTACCTCCCCGGTCTTTCCTTTCCAGCCATTCTGGGCCGTGATTTTATGGCCAGAACAGGGCTGGTGCTTGAAGTCAAGGCCGGAAACTACCACTATGGGCCTGGAACGCCACTAAACAGCTTTGCGGCAGGACCATCAGAATCACTGTCAGGGTTGCTGACAGCGGAGACCACTGCGGGAAATGCTGAAACTTGTATGCGAACAATCTTGATGTCGTTCGCACGACCACCAAACAAACAATCGCGGCTCGCAGCTGTACTACAACCCTTCACAGCGATGTTCACGGAAGCTCCGGGTACTGTGAAGATTTTGGAGCACCACATCGAGACGGGAGATGCGCGTCCACTACGGTTCAACCTGAGGCCCTTGAGCGTCCACAAGCAACCACAGCTGGACGGAGCCCGGCAGGAGATGGTAAATACAGGAGCGGTGAGACCATCAAAAAGCCCTTGGGCATTTCCGATTGTGTTGGCGGATAAGAAAGATGGTAGTGTCCGCATGTGCGTAGACTACAGGCGCCTAAACGCGATCACCACGAGAGATTCGTATCCCTTTCCATCCATCGATGCGGTTATGTACGCACTAGGTTCAGAAAAGGTGTTTACCACACTTGACTGTAGCAGAGGTTTCCTACAGATCCCTGTAGCGGAAAAGGATATCGAGAAAACAGCGTTCACTTGTACCAGACGGTTGTTTGAATTCGTGAGGCTGCCTTTCGGTTTGTCGAATTCCCCACCAACTTTCCAGCGCGTGATGGACCTTGTGCTGGGGGACGCGAAGTTCAACTACGCGATGGCGTACATGGATGATGTGGGTGTATTTTCAGACAACCTTGACGATCATGTTGTTCATTTGCAGACTGTGTTGGAGCGCATGCAGAACGCAGGCCTCACAGTAAACCCCCGCAAGGTACAACTGGCTGCCATCAAGATCGAGCTCCTGGGCTTCGTTGTGGACCATGGTTCAGTCCGGCCAAACGAGGAGAAGCTCAAGGCGATCTTGCAGTTCCCGAAACCAGAGAACGTCAAAAGTCTGCAGCGCTTCCTGGGTATGGTCGGCTTCTACAGGCACTTCATTCCGAACTGTGCGGACTTGGCACAGCCCCTCCATCAGCTGCTAAGGAAGGGTGCCAGGTGGTCATGGACGGCTTCGGAGGAGCAGGCGTTTGGGGCCCTATCAACAGCCATCGCCGACACACAAGCCTGCGGTTGCCAGATCTCAACCGCCCCTTTGTTGTCCAAACCGATGCAAGTGATTACGGCATAGGGGCTGTTTTGCTACAGGAGCATAGCGGCGAACTGTACCCTCTGGCATTCGCCAGCCGCACTCTCTCGGCGGCCGAACAGAACTATTCAGTGACCGAAAAGGAGTGTCTTGCCATAGTGTTCGCCCTCAAAAAGTTTAACATGTACTTGGATGGAGCAGATTTCACGATACAGACTGACCACCAAGAACTGTCATGGTTGTCACGGCTTGAGAACCCTGCGGGTCGCCTCGCACGCTGGGCGCTAAACCTGCAGAAGTATCACTACAAGGTGGAATACAAGAAGGGCACGAGCAACAAAGCCGCAGACGCCTTGTCTCGCGCACCCCTACCAGCACAACAGCAACCAGAACCCCAGGTCTTCGCGGTTACAACGCCTGCAGAAGCCTGGGGAACCCTGGTAAGTCGCCAAAAGATGCTTGAAGCGCAGCAGGCCGACGAACAGTGCAAGTGCATTCGGGAGTCCATTACGGCCGCGGAGAACGACGATACTACAGCGGCACGGGCCCCGGACTACGACTGCTACGTCCAAAGCCAAGACGGCTTGCTACTGCGGTACATCCCAAGTGCGGATACGGACAGTGGTGAGTATCCCTTTCGGGTATTCGTACCAAAGCGCCTAAGGCGGTCTTTTCTGGAATATTACCACGACACCGCCCTCGCAGGTCATAGTGACGGACAGAAAACATACGAAAAGCTATGCCGCGTTGTCACATGGCCTTGCATGAGAAAGGAGGTAATGAGGTACGCCCAGACATGCCCACTTTGCCAATCTGTAAAGCCAAGAGGAGGTAAACCACCTGGCCTCATGAAGTCATTAGAGAGCCGCTTCCCTTGGCAGATCGCGGCTTGCGACGTGATGGGTCCATACCCATGTTCGGTAAAGGGCAATCGCTACCTCCTTGTGGTCACAGATCATTTCTCCAAGTGGGTCGAGCTTGACGCGTTACATAAACTTGATTCAAAGTTGATCTGGGACAAGTTGTTGGATACGTTCACCCGCTTTTGATTTCCAGAACAACTCATAACGGACAATGCGACGTACTTCACCAGCAATAACTTCGTGGACACTTGTTCGGTTCTGGGCGTAGTACATAAAAAGACTACTCCGGACCATCCACAAGCCAACATTACGGAACGTGTCAACAGGAACTTGAAAATGATGTTGGTGGCCTTCACTGAACGCCACAAAGACTGGGATGCTCGCCTCTCGGAAATGGCGTTTGCAACTAGGACTACGGTCAATCGCTCGACCGGCTTTACACCGGCAGCCCTGCTGTTTGGCCGCGACCTGTGTTTTCCTGTTGAACATTCATTCAGGGACCAGGTCGAGGTGCGCCCTCGCACTTATGTTAAGTATGCGCAGGATCTTTGCAGCAGCCTGAACGAGACCATCCAGGAGGCCAGGCAACACCTGGATTTGGCACGACTCGAACACAGCCGGCAGTACGACAAGGGGCGGCGCCGGGTTGAGTTTTCTGTCGGTGACCTGGTACTGCGCCGCACACATCCGTTGAGCGATGCAGCAAAAGGGTTTGCTGCTTCCCTGGCTGACCGATGGGAAAGTCCTTATGAGGTAACAAAGCGCCAATCTCGGCTGACATATCGCCTTCGCAACCTAAACGGAGGACGGCATACGGGTCCCGTACACATTGACGACCTTAAGCGATATTACGAACGGCACTCGGAAGAAATATAATCTTGTTCATATTCTTCCAGGATGCCCTACCCGGTGAACGATACAGCAACATGGCTCGAGCGGGGAGACCCTCCTAAAGCCGCATTCGTCTCAATCCCACTGGAGAAGTCTTCCTCTACGGCAGCCCCAGCGCTTCTCGGACAACTCGGGAGTTGTCCGGTTTTGGGGGAGGAGGAGTGTAGGGACGCAGCCCCTACGAGCGCCCGCGCAGGGTGATTACGGTGAAGTGCGCGCGTCGACGTCGAACAGCGATAGTGGCGTCAGTGCGTCATAAGCCCATGCGCGCGTGTGTGATGAACAGTGAGGCGGGACAAATACGTGTAGTGCGCATACAACCAGGAACATGCGCACAACCAACGGAGTAGCGTAAAAGCGGCGCTCACAGGAGAGCCGGGGGGGAGTGCGCACCGGGGCACACGCGAGAGCGGCTGCGGACGGACGGGACCGACGGGCGGCCAGCCACAGCAATGACGCCCGGATAGCGAGGAGCAACCAGCGTCCGCGGCGGACGCTCTTTACCCGTCGTCGGCCCAAGTAACTGGAGACGTCGTCGTGAGTGTACGACACCATGCTGTAACTTTCTGGACAAGCAGGGCGTCAACCACCGCAAAGTTTTCTTTACGCGCTTTCCGTGATTGCTTGCTGTACTCTTTTTATTGCTCTCATGTTGTTTTGTTTGTTTTTTCCTACCTTGTTTTTCCCGGAATAAACCGGTGATTTGTTCTTATGCGGATCGGCGTTACTTCGTCGGGCGGGTTGGGGCTCGCGAACCCTTTATGCTCGAAGGGGGATCCTTCAACCTTCAGCTCCAGGCGCTGACAACATTACATGCACTATGATTCAACACCTGCACACAGACACACTTGAAACCCTCCTTCACGTCTACAACAAAATATTTCTTTCGGGGCACCTCCCAAGGTCATGAAGGTAGGCCATCGTAGTGGCCTTTCTGAAAGAGGGGAAGGACCCTTCCTCTCCCACAAGTTATCGTCCCATCGCCCTCACCAGCTGCCTGTGTAAGCGGTTCGAGAAGATGATCAATAGGAGACTCATGTACTTCTTAGAGTACAATAGCCTTCTCGACAGCTGCCAGGCTGGCTTCAGGGCTGGGAGATCCACCAACGATCAACTGGTTGCGTTGGAATCCTATGTAAAAGATGCCTTTATACATAATCAGTTTTGCATAACAGTCTTCTTTGATATGGAAAAGGCGTATGACACTGGCTGGCGGTATGGCATCTTGAGTGACTTCAAGTCGTTTGGTGTCTCGGGCAACATGCTGAACACCCTCGCTAGCTACATGTCGGAAAGGACCTTTCGAGTGAGGGTTGGCAGTGCACTTTCCAATGTATATGTGCAGGAAAATGGCGTTCCTCAAGGCGGTGTCCTGAGCTGCACACTATTCATTGTTAAGATGAACTCGCTCCGGAAGGCATTGCCACCAACCATTTCCTATTTTGTATATGTAGATGACGACCAAATATCTTTTAGGTCGTGTAACTTTTCAATTTGTGAACGCCAAGTCCAGCTTGGGGTGAACAAACTTGCTGGCTGGGCAGACACAAACGGTTTTAAACTGAACCCTGTAAAAATTACTTGTGTTGTGTTTTGCCGGAAGCGTGGAATTCATGCGGACCCTGATATCTCTATTAATGGTGTAGCATTCCCTGTCAGAGGGGAACAGAAGTTTTTGGGAATAATATTCGACAGTAAACTCACATTTATCCCTCACTTGAAACACCTTAAACACAAATGCCTAAAAACAATGAACATTCCTAAAGTCCTGTCACACCAATCTTATGGTACTGACAAGCAGCTCCTCCTACGGCTTTATTCTTCAGTGGTAGGATCTCGCTTGGAATATGGCAGTGTTGTTTATGGGATCGCGACGAAGACCGCGCTAAAAATGCTTGACCCGGTGCTTCATTTGGGGCTTCGTCTTGCCTGTGGTGCTTTTCGCACTAGCCCCGTTGAAAGCCTCTATGCAGAGTGTCACAAATGGTCCCTGTATTACCAGAGGACATACACCAACTTGCTGTATGCCTTTAAAATCATGTCTGTGACAAATCATCCTTTTAATTCAACCATTCATGATGCTTCATCACAGCAGCTCTTTGCAAATCGTTCATCCATTTCCATGCCGTTCCCTCTCAGAGTGAGAGCAGAAGCTTCTGAGCTGGCTGTGTCATTTTCACACATCCACATCACACCCATTACTGATTTTATTGCGCCGTGGCAACTCCGGGCAGTTTGTTGTGACTTGTCCTTTCTGCAATTTGACAAAAACAGGGCACCAAGGGTAGCCATTATTCAGCATTTCCTCTTCCTGAAGGAGAAGTATCAATCCGCAGAGTATTACTGCGACGCATCAACGACAGCTACGGCTGTGTCTTGTGCTGCGCATGGGCCAAACCTCGACGTGTGTAAAAGAATGAACTCCCACAACAGCATTTTTACGGCTGAAGCACACAGCATTTTACTTGTTTTACATCACATCGTTCAAAGTCAAATTTCAAAGTCCATAGTGTTTACAGATACTCTTTGTGTTGTACGTGCACTTTTGTCAAGAAAACGCTCAAACATTATGTAATCAATCTTGTTTTTAAGGCCCTTTTGTCGGCATACGCCTCAAGTCTTGGAATAACAATATGTTGGGTTCCTGGCCACTGTGGAATAGCCGGGAATAAAACCGCAGATCAAATGGCCACTGCTGGTACACTCTTGAATACAGTGGACATAGCAACAGTGCCGTACACAGACATGAAGCCACACATTAGACACCAACTTCGCAACGCATGACAAACACACTGGAGTGAACAGATAGATAACAAGTTACACGTAATCAAACCACACTTGGGAGCATACACTACTGACTCACACAACAGACACATTGAAGTTACCTTAGCTTGGTTGCGGATAGGCCATACACATGCAACACACTCACACCTGCTGACTGGCTCTCCAAGACTCATGTGTAGCAGGTGTGGGGAGGGCCTATCCGTAGTCCACATCTTAATTACATGCAAGGCACTCGACACAACAAGACACAGACACTTCAAGGAACTATACAGACAACACCTTCTGCAACACCCTTCCTTGTTTTTGGGTGACAATGCCATCGTCTCTGTGCAACGCGTTTTTAAATATTTGTCTGATGTTCACTTTTTAAACCTCATATCCTATCATGCGTAATTAACACTGGCCCTCTACACCAGCCATCTCCACTGGTTTTATTTGACTTTACTGTTTTCTGGCTTACACAATTTAGTAGCCACTGTTTTCTCTTATATAATTTTGCTTGGCGCTCTTTGCCCCAGCTGGCCTTGCGCCAAAAAAACCCAACCATCATCATCATCAAGGGTGCACAAACTTCATATTTTGTTGCTTCAATGAAAGACTGTTTTAATTGTGCATTCTTATGAGTATGGTATGATAGTACACATATTGTTTTGTGCACCTAGAGCTGAATGCTGACATTGGTTCACCTCATGGACTTAAAAAAGGAGTTGAAAAAAACTTTAATTTGTTCCTTTTGCGAAAGGACTTCATTTTCCAAGACATTTATTGTTTTCGAAAGTGGTGTAGTAGTGTAGACAAGTGAACACGTGTTGAATATGTTGTGCATGTGTGCCAGCCTGATCTTCATATGTTTCCCTTGTAGAGCTAACCAGTGACAGGCTGTGTATCTTTTACATTGACATTTTTTTGGTGTCGTTACCTTCAACGCGCTTGTACGTGAATTTTTTTTCATTCAGGAAAGAGCGCCATTATTGGTGTTTTGATTCTTCACACGCACGCATTCTGTTGGGTAGCGCAAGTTACCAGAAACCCGTGAAACGAATTTCTCGGCGGCGTCCAGGATGTACGTCGTAACGACTGGGTGGAGGGGCTTCCTGTAAGTGTTTTACATGTGCGTTCAAGGTTATATGTTTTAAATGCGGAGCATTTCTTAGGCTCGCCAACTCCTCCGTCCATAGGCGTCCACAGCTCATGACGTCACGTCGAGGCGCAGGTGCGCGCCTCTCTCTCGTACCCTTCTCGCTCTGAACAACACCTGTGGCGGTGCGGCAGGAGCGCATCTGCGCGCGCATGCGCCGTAGCTGCCCCATGCGGCTCGTCGCTCTCAACAACAGCTGGGGTGGTGCGGGGGGAACGCGTCTGCGGGCACATGCGCAGTAGTTAACCCGTGCGCTCCGTCGCGCTCAGCATCAACAGCCGCAAGTGTACACGTGATAGCGGCGTGTCAGCGGCGTGACAGCTGCGTGACAACAGCGTGGTGGGGGGCGTGGAAAGGTCGCGGGCTTGTGTACGGAAGTGCGCGCATGCGTGTCTCACCCCCATACTACTCTCCCTCGACAGCGCGTGCAGTGTATATAAGCGGCGGAGCGCGCGTTCGAATTTCAGTCAAGTGCGTCTTTGCTTGTCTTTCGTTTGGCTCCAGATGAAGTATAAGCGATGGAAGCAACAGTACCATCAACAAGTAGTGCGACACAATGCAAAAGCAGCGTAACTCTACTCGTTGAAATTAAGCATTCGAAACCCTCCCCCCATCCAAACGGTAACCACAAATTACCCATTTACGCAACTTTCACACAATACAACCACCCCTATGAGACGCATATACTCGAGTTCCCCCCGTGGGAAGATGCGGGCGGGCGACTGTTTTTATAAATGCACTTGAGTTTGCTGCTCCATCACCGAACCCTTAAAGATTATTGAACTGTTTTACTAATACCGATATAATGGTATGGTAGAGAAGTGGTCGCTACCACAAAAGTTGTTATGTACATTTGACTAAAAAGAGGGAAGAAGAACTGCAGAGCCAAACACTAACTTAGGCGTGAAAAAACGCCGTGTAGAATAATAGACATTTTTTAACACGGCGACATCTGGCATCTGTCTGCGAACGGTGTCAAATGAGGTATGTGTATATAGGCATTGTCTTCACCATAAATAACTGATCAAATGGCAATGGGAGCAGCCCGTTAACGAAAAAATGTTTCCGGGATATTTTGGGGCGTCGGCAATAAAAGCAAGGACGCGTGAGCTGGTGGAGTCCGAATGCATTGCGAGTCCAATGAAGTAGTCCGTCTTGAGCGTGCGGCAGCGTGAACCGGTGGCGTAAGTACTGAGTTGAAAGGCACAAAAGGTCACACAAGTATCATGGATGCCTCGCCAGAAAGCTGGCTGTCAATGTAGCGTTGGTCATTTTAGATGACAAGCGTCTCATGTTCGGTGCTGTGTCCCTCCTTCCATTGTTGTCGTTGTCTGCCCTCCGCACTCTACTCCGCATCCCGTCTCTTCTGCCTCGTCAGCGTTTGGGCTGACGTCAGAGCAGTCCACTATAAAAAGAAATAGTTAGGCGGTGTCCGGTTTCCATCCCACGACTCTCTGGCAGCAACTGGAGGTACGTGGGTCTCTTCCCACTGTGTTTCAAACCGAGACGGGAGCATGTGCTACGAACGCGCCTTATGTCCTTCACTGTTTCAAACTACGTCAAGAAGCTACTTATACAACGAAGGCACGCTAAGCTGAACGTCAACGAAAACGACGAACTGAAAACTAATGGGAACTTCAGTCTACCCCATGGCTGCTTCGCATATTACTCAGAGTTCCCATTCAATAAGGTGGTGTAATTTTTTTCAAGCTTGAGAGAAGAGCCACTTTATTTGAGCTGCTGAAATTCAGTGTCAATTTTTTAGAGTCAGCTAGTTCGGCTGTGCTAACGACTATATACTCGCCGGTGGCAATACGGGACGGTGAAGACCTCCCGACATGCACACATAATTTTCTTCTCAATGGCCTGTGCGTGCCTTTTTCTCACCACTTGTCTCCAGTCCGTACTATGTCATTTGTCATTACGACAAAAGTCACACAGTCCGAACCAAGGGAATGGACTTCCTTAACTATATGGACGAAATCCACCGTACATCCTCTCCGAGGAGAAGGCATGCACATCAGTGCTTCCCGTAATTTCTTCACATCAACCTGCGATGTCAAGGCTCTTGTCCAATTTTAAACGGCTTTGCTCAGCGGTCGCCGTTCACAAATTCCTCGTTCGCAAAATCAGTGTTTGTCATGCACTTCAAACGTTTTCTAGCGCTGCTGTGGCAAAACAATGGGGTAGTTGGCCACCGCCTTGGCGCTCGTCAAGATGAGGACTCAAGAAGGACGGAATACACGTGCTTTATCTCCTAAAATAGCCATGGAGCCATCGACGCGTGAAAAGACGAACTAGAGCGCATGCAGATGCGGCAACAGCATATCCAGTACTACAAAAAACGTTTTCCTATCACGAGACAAACAGCTGCTGTAACTGTTTCAAGCGAACCTTATGAAACTTGTTGCACGCTGCAACACAAAGCATTGAGGCCTTCTGTAAACATCTACTTCACAATTAGGTTGGATCCTATGTTGAATATCACTCTTTTACTTGTAGTAATAAAACCCTTAAAGAAAATATTTCATACGTCGCTGCTATGTAGCCATTTGTCGGGGGGTTTTATTGTTGCATTATTTATTCAAATTTTTTTTCCGTCTTTATTCAAACTGTCCTAAAATTTGGTTATGCATTCGGACCTACTTTTGGTAATTCATTGCTTTTGTCGAATAAAATGTTGCTGTGAGAGGCTTAGTGAAGCCGCCCGGTTCAGCATTGCGTGCTGCATTTTCTGGCCATTACTAAACGAATATAAGTGTGCTTTCAGTGAGGCGCCAAGATCTCCCACTGAGTGGACAATATGGAGAAACTCCTCTAATCCTATGCCAAGTCCGCCGGGGCAACGTTTAAATGAATGGCGTTTCACCACCATCAATGAAAGGTGTAGGCAATGCATTACTAACGTAATTTTTCATGCGGCGTACCTGGAAGCAGGACGAACTGTTTAAGTGATGTGATGTGTGAACGATCTATTTGCATTCTGTGCAATGTGGTTCTGATATCGCGTAAGCATGCTGCACTCACAGATAACTTGTAATTGCTTACAAGAAGGTATATAGTAAGGGTAAAATACAAGCGATGTGCACGTAGAATATACCCTTAGAGGTACCCCTCTAGATTTCACACTTGTGAGATGTGAAGTATATATTTCACATGTTTGTGGTTCGTTTTGTCAGGGCTAATATCAATGTACCTGCTCTTGTGAGCTCGCCGGTGAGATTTTTGCATGATTTGTCGGTTATTCGGTCCGTTTCTAGGTCGAACCAACGGCCACATGGCTTCGGTGTCTGTACGTTAGTTCATCGTCGGTTAATCACACAGTCACTGCCAGTCTCTTCGATTCATATAGATTCAATTGAAACCAATTCCATAATCCATTGACATATTTGTTCATTCGAGTAATTAGTAGTTCGCGTAACTCCCCGCGCTGAATTGCGCAGTTTTAGAAATGAAGAGGCTATGAACACATTACAAAAGTTTGTTTTGCAATGATTTGGTGTTTCACAGTGTGCCTATTGCATCTCTGTTAAAAAATGACGCCTTTTAAAGGAAGTATCAGCATTTAAAGGCCAACCTTTTATCGTTTTGTAAATTGCAGAGTTCATGACTCCAACAAATACGTATTTAAACAAAATGCCTAAAAAAAGGCTAGTATCAACATAAAACTTTTGCGGATCACGAAAGTCGTTTTTGTTTACCGTCTTCTTTCATAGATGTTTGTATCTTGTTTACCGTGTTCTTTCTCACCCCATCTGCTCATCCAACATGCTGTCTTTCTTGCGGGATTTGAACTATCCCCAGCTTTCCGGCTCCCGCCTAGTTCAGCAACTCTATAGGCGGCGATCTTTCAAGCACGATTAGTAATAATTTTTGAAATGTTCTGCAATCAGTTTCTTATCATGTTATTCTGGGAGTGCAATGTACCAGTATTTAAAATATAGCTTCACTATATTGGTTCCCCTGGGTTCCTGAAGGGTTTAAAGTGGGAGTATTGCGCTGAAGCTTCAAGCATTGCGGAAAAGCTCTTGCCGTCCCCGGAGTAGACAACACTCCGTGGGTGCTTTGCCTCGTCGTTGTATCAGAGCCGGTTCAAAATAAGTCGTATTTTTTAAGCCTACGCGCGTTACTGGTGTGTTGAAGAAGAAACGAATAATGTGGAGCTAAAGCGAAGTGGTGGTACGGGTTCTGAGTACTTTCACAAATTGTCGGTGTGTGCGTGCGTGCGTGTGTGGGCGTGCATGCGCGTCTGTGCGTGTGTGCGTGTGCGCGCGTGCGCAAATACACACACGCGCACACACACACACACACACATAAAAAAAAGCTGGACATGCTTTAGAAAAATGCAGGAAGTATGAAGTGTGTGACACCTTCAACGAGATACCTAGTGCGCCCCAGAACAAACGTGCCGTCGAGGCTAAGATGTGAGCGAGACGGCTCTTGAAACCCAACATTCAGGCTGACAGACACGCGTCATAGAAGTGGGTGCAGTGTTCGCCACTCGCGAGAAGTGACGTAAAATGGGACGTCTGCCGCAGTGCACCACATAGCGGATGAGTGCGTGAACTAAGTGTCCCTACCACTCCCATTGGAAAACGGGCGACGCGTTAGGCAATGTTTATACTGGCAGCGTTGATTCAGGTTTTGCTGAATTCATCCCCAAGTTGCTTTCGCTTGAGGCTTTGAGGTGTCCGTGATTTATGCACTTGCAAACGCATGCAGCAAGGGTGCATACGGCTTCGTTGGTAACACTGAATTATATTGCACTGCATGTTTGATATTTTATTATGTAACAGTGAATCGTAGGTTAAACAATTCATTCAATGTGCTGCCTAAGGTGCTTACTAAGCACTGAGAACTCAGTTTGAAATGGGATTGTGCAGAATGGAACAACTCATTTTTGGTTTTTTTAAGGTAGAGCATTTAGTGGAATGAACAGCCTGCCAAAGCACCACAGATAGGGAGTGAAGAATAAAGTGCTGTTTTCATCGTTTTGCAATTTGCAAGGTGTCGTCAACGGTTTGTAGCAGTAAGAATGCGAGTGTTTTTATTGCGTGGCCCGTAGATCAAACTGCCTGAGGGCTATGCAGGCTTCGAAAAATGGGCTCCCAGGAGTATTAGTGCCACTTTCATTTTACAGCTTATTGTGTGTGATTCAAAAACTGGAAAAGATGAACATGCGTCGCGTACAAATGCCATGTGGTAATGTTTTTATTTTGTCCAGTATTCATTGATTGTAGGGTTTAACGCACCGACGTTTCACAGGAGATGAGGCATGCCGTAGTGGAGGGCTCCGCATTAATTTGACCACCTGGGTACCTTTAACATGCGCCGAAATCTCGAACACATGGGTGTTTTTGCTTTTCGCTTGCATCAGAAAAGTGGCCGCATTAGCCGGGAAACGAGCCCGTGCCCTTCTGCTCAGCAGCATGGCGACATAGCCACTGAGCCACCGCGGTTTAGGTTCTCTGCCTACCCCCAGTAATGCTGCCACTATTTTCATGGAAGCGAGAAGCAAAAACGCCCGTGAGCTGGAGATATTAGTGCAGGTTAAAGATTCCCAGGTGGTCGAAATTAATCAGGAGCCCTCCACTACGGCGGGCCCCATCAAATGTGTAGCGTGGGCGCGTTAAACTATACAATCAATGAATTATTCAATCAATCAATTAATCAATCAGTCTAGTTGTGTATGGCGTAAATGAAAAAAAGGATGAAGCTCATGGCGCTCTTCTGGGAACTGACGTGACCCTCATCTTTGAGGGCGGGCTAAGGGTAAAAGTGACGTCGGTCCAACGCAAATAGTGCGTTGGCAAGAAATAAAGGCACGCGAGAGCGATCTGTTGTGATTCCATTTTATGACTCCACAGAAGAAACGGCAGTGCTACGGAACTGTTTGAAGCTGAAGTGTTAGACTATATCTATTTCGCAGGATTTTTCACTGGCCGTCCATGAAAAGGGTCGCAACCTGTGGCAATTGACAAAAGTTAACCATGAGAAAAGCGATAACGGCAATCTGGTGTACGAAAACCTAAAATAAAAAAGCTGGTATGTTTGGGACGGCGCACAGAATAAGGGAGTGGTAATAAACCATCTCTATAACAATTTACCTGCTGATGCCAGGAATTCTCACGATTGACGCATCAGGAATACTACACCGCTTGGATTACTATGTTTCGATGCGAGAATTCTTTTGAACAGATCAATTAAAAGCGTCGTTGCTCTATTCCCCAGATAAAGTAGTTATAACAGAAACGTGGCTAAATACTGGCATACATAATTCCAAAGTAATTCCTTTGCCCTATACCCTGCTACGTACGGATAGTGACGTACAAATAGTGCTACACACGGATAGGGGGCGTAGCTAGTGCCATAAAATAGTCTTTCATTTTTCGCCCATCAAGGCATCCCTAACCACAAAAGTACCTGGTGCACTATTAGGGTAATAATACGCCAATGTTTATAGACAAAATCTATAGAAAACCAAACGGCTAATGAAGACTACCTCATTCAAATGCAAGAGTTCCTTTACTAGAATGTAATTGGGCCCATTAAACTTTTGAAAACCGATTTCAACCTCGGTGTCATTGACTTAGCTGAGCTTATAACTGGTAGTCACGACGTAAAAGGCTGTGCGCGGCTTTCACATATAATGTCCAGGTACTTGCTATATCGGTTTGTAAAAGAAACCACGTGCATAGAATCGCTCATTCAGTACTTCATCTGGTCTTTGTATCCCGTGCCGACTATAAACCCTTGAAGTAAGTATAGATAAAAACATTTGTGATCGCCATATGCTTTTACTTATATTTGGTAACCTAAATTATATTTCCAGCCGAAACAATATTGTCTTAAGGGTTCCACTCAAGCAGTATAACAGGGCAAAGGACGAAGGCATTATCGGTCATAGAGAAATAGTGTCTGAGGAATTTTCAGGTTATTCTAATACAAGCCTAATTAGGTTGTGGTTAAAGTTTAAACAAGCAATAGAGTTTTGCGAAGCTAACTCTATTCCTAATAAATGGAATCCTATATAGCGGAAAACACCTAGGATCACATGTGCTATCATTGATATTAAAAAAAAGAAAGAATACGAAAAAATAGAAATAATTCAGCAGACAAGACAAATCTCGCATGAACAATAAAGATCAGAAAAAAAGCCAGAGATAATTTCTGTTCAACATCACTGGAAAGTTTTATACAAATCAGCCGGACTAGTTTTGGCGATGTGTCTAAGCCACTTGCCCCCAACACCATTTTGGGAGTGGCAGGTGCTGTTGTAAAAACGCAAAATCAATTTCAAACTCCTGCAGTATGTATTTTCAAGTTTTTACACGAGTTACTGCCGTCGTACTAGCACCGCTGACATCGTCGCCATCAGCAATGCCGGGGATTGAGATAACCGAGTCGGGCTTTGAAAATTTCCTTCGGCATAATAACGTTATAAAAATGTCGCGGTTCTGATAATTTATCAAACGTTTTTTTATACAATACTGTGAACGTCTAGTTGCATTTTTGTATGCTATCTTTACAACGTCCCTCAGGAAGACCACTTTGCCCAAAGATTGGCTTTGTGCAAAAATCACTCCCGTTCATAACGGCGGCCACAAACTACACGCAGGCCAATCTCACTAACGAGTTGTAGCTGCACATTGATGGAACACATTCTCAGCAAAGCAATAATATATTACCTAGAAGAAAACAATCTGCTATGCCCAAACCAACACGACTTTCGCAAGGGTTTGTCACATGTCTCAGCCTCTTGAAATAACTCATGATTTTGCATTACCAATAGATTGCAAAATCCAAGTTGATACAATAAATATTGTTTTTGACCGCATACAGCAGAGCAAATTTTAAAAAATTGAAGTCAATTAGCATAAAATATCAAAAAATACCGTGGGAAACTATTTATTTATCAAACCTGCGCCCATGTGCAACTCACCAGCAGGCCACACGGATACTCCTTAGTGCCACACAGACACTGGCTTGCGACATATCCCCGTGGCCCTCGAAAAGACCTCGTATCCTCTGAATAATAACGTCGCATTAGAGTTCATTTTCTGAGAAAAAAGACTTTTCACGTTCTCTTTCGCGTCCCGCAAGGAGCCATCCCGTCGCCCACGCTGTTTAATCTAGTGATGCGGAAGATTTCAAAACAGCTTCGCAACATCTCACAACTACAGCACGCTATGCACGCTGATGACATGACTATCTGGGTTGACCCTCAATGTACTACGCTGAACACGTAGCACAGCTCGGACTTCATACCATTGACAGATGCCTGTGTCCGACTGGAATGAGTCTATCCCCAGAAAAGATAAAATACCTCGTCATTGGACGGCTCGACAATCTGCAGGCAAGAATACACTTCACGCTGAATGGTCAACCCATCGGACGTGCTGCCGACAGGTGGCTCCGGATATTTGCGTGCCATTCCACGAAGACGGAGAAACCAGGAAAGGGATCCGGGAAATCACATGTGTTTAGAAGCAGCAGCTTCATATCATCAAGGGAATTGGAGGCTGCTTCGGCGGGGCAACAACGCAGCTCCGGCGCACACTTCCACAGGGCGTCCTGACTTCCAAGGCGTGCTACGGTGCTCTATGCTTTGATTTTACGAAGACACAATATGATCGACTTGAGACATTACACCGCGAAATCCTGAGAGTACTTACTGGTTTATTTGGCACAACCACGCGGAAGAACTCTACCGCTATTCCCAACTGCCCCCATTCCACGCTATCATAACGGAGAGAGCTGAAGGCCACAACAGGAGACGCGCCGCCACCCGCGCGGGGCAGCTTGTCCAAAAAAGGCTTCCGGTCATAGGGATTCGCTTTTCCAGCAACCGCCGGCTGTTCGAGCCCCTTGGGAAGATGTCTTGGTTCGTGTCCCAAAGCCTCTTTCCCGCCTACGTGTCTGTAACCATAACCGGCAAGAGCGCGCCACTGTTTCTGCACGCGCAGACCTCCGAGCCGGTGCCATCTTTACAACAACAGTCCTTCATGAAACAACATTCCACGGTTCACTTTCGTGTAATAAAGGCAAAATGCGCATTTCCCGCAAAATTTATTTTCTTTGCCGTTCAAGCCCATGTCAGGCCCGCCTTGGGGCAGTGCGGAGCCCATTGAGGCAACTTACGGCGCCATTGACAACCACCAGTTTACAATATTTAGGGGCAGCCACCAAGCTCTTGATCGATTTGGCCAAACCCTATACGTCGGAACCACCAGTGCCCTCATCAAGACCATTTGTCGCAGACTGCAGGACACACGCCATACAGTCGTTCGGGCAGACTGAGTCCCTGGACACGCAGGCGGAATCGGCAGTAAGACCATTTACGGGTGCGCGAACGAGCACTTTGAACTCCGCTCCAACCCGGCGCTGCCCGTCCCACTCGCACTATACGACCCCGACCCCTCAGAAACAAAGGCTGCAGCACGGTACGCGTCCAAGCAGTCGTTGCGGAATTTGGTTCCCCCAGACCCCGCCCCCTGCCCGTTGGATGGCCCCGTGGCACAAAAGTACTTCTGCACAATGCACGGGCTGGTGCCGCGCTTACCGATGATGTATTTGCCAAGTGGCGTGCGTATATGCCAAAACGTCACCATCATGCTGTCCACAATGCGCAATCTGTGGCCGTGGTTGCCTGCCCCTCCTGCTCCACAGGAACCATGCCGACTGTACACCACATGTTGTGGGACTGTCCCGGCCTTCAAACGCTCCGATAAAAATGTCTACCGCCCAGCGTCCAGCGGCTTGTGGACTGGACAACGCCGCTGCAACCCGCCACTACACGGCAGACTTCGCGCGCTCCTCAGGCCCGTTCGCCAAATGTAACCTTTAACCTCTAACCCCCCCCCCCTTCCTTTCTTCCCCATGCTGACTGACGCGTCCACCTTCTGTAGTAAAGTTTTGTTGTTATGAAACCACAGTCAGTACATACCCATCAACAAAGGTGAACCTGAATGTCTTGATGTTTTTTTCAGGATCCCACAGGTTTCCGTCTTGAGGTCCTTTACTTCTTCTTGTATGTGTATTGACTTTCCTTACTGCGTTGGACATGGAGTTACGTGGTACCGTTAGATAAAATACAGAGCACCATCACTGAGGCGCGCAACCATTTCGGTGTTTGTCAGTGTTGCCAAAGTACCACTTCTTCGGCCTCACCTCTAACATTGACCAAGTCATTTGTAAATAACACTGCCAAAGACACAGCAACACTGCCTCTTTGGAGTCACTTATGCAGCTGAAATGCTGCTATGCGCGTTATTTTTTATTTGCGTTCAGAACAAGGCCAGTGGAGCGCAGCCCCAGAGCAGGAAGGACAAGCTGAGACTACCACAGTTGGCCGCGAGAAAACGCATGAACAACAAAATGGCAGTACCCATGAACCGTCGCAGTGTAAACAAATGTCCCGCGAAGCAAACTGAGCAATGATCACAGCGGCGGCGCGGAACAATGGGAGAAAAGACTGCCGACACTCTACAGGGAAACTAGAGTTACCGTTCTACAGTTTGGTGAGGATTGCATTGTTTATTCAATCGCGTGTAATACCTGGGTATAATAAACACTAACTTCTTTGCTCTGTATACTAGTACATCTCGTTCGTGTGACCTGGAATCTTAAAATAACACTAGTAAAACAAACTGTGTTAGCATTACTCAAAAAAGGTCACCGCTAGAATTTACCTGCACAATCAATGGCTCCGAAGTGTCGCGAACAAATTCTATGAAATATTATGCCTATATGTCACACATATGGTGAAATGAGATGCCCATATTGAACACACATGCACCAAAGCATTCGCACAATTGTGCTTCCGCCGTAGAAAATTCTCGGCACTACTGGCTCACGTCAAATTAGCAGCATATAAAGCGCGTCTACAACCCATCCTAGAGTATGTAGGTATAGTGTGGAACACACATCAGCAATATCTTGTGCACAAATTAGATAAAACTTCAGAATAAGGAACTCCATTTCATTTACCCTGAATAATTTCTTGATTGTGGGGTTTAAGATGCATATGCAACGGAGGTGATGGGGCGCGCTGCAGTGGAGGGCTCCGATTAATTCTGACAACAAGCGCCGAAATCTCGTACACACGGGCGTTCGTGCTTTTCGCCTCCATCAGAAAAGTGGCCACAACGACCGAGAATCGAAACTGTGTCCTCGCAGTCAGCACAATTTTTATTTTGAATATTCTAGACACGATAGCGCAACTTCACTGCGCATTCGAGAACGAAATCTAAACCTTGTCGTCGTGTCGTTTGTTTCTGCTATGAAGTTGATATACATTTTCTATCAGGGAGCTATGAACATATATCAAAAGTGGTTCCATCCAAACAGGCGCGTAGCACTGATTTTGGTTAGGGGGAGGGGGACTAAGGTTGTTCCCGAACCCCCCCATCCCCGCCACCCCCTACCCCCCCGAAAGGAAAAAAAGCGCGGCAGTTTGCAAGCGCCCTTAAAGGCTAAGAAGATAAAATACATGTTGGCTTCATTAAAAAGACTGCCTTGTCCCAAAGAGTGATACCAGTTTTATCTCGAACTAATCAAAGGAATATTCCACATAATAAATTAAACATTTGGCGTTGTGCTGCTGAGCACGACAACGCAGGTTCGATTTAGGGTCGCGACGGCCGCTTTTCTGATGGAGGCGAAAAGCAAAAACGCCTTGTATGTACGAGATTTCGGCGCACGTGTAAAGATCCCGAGGTGGTCAAAATATTCAGGAGCCCTCCACTACGGCGCGCCACCTCGCCTGCGTTGCGTTGGCGCGTTAAACCCTACAATAAATCAATCAATCAATCAATCAATCAATCAATCAATCAATCAATCAATTAAACATTTGAAGCAGTGGCGAATTCCACCCCTGTTTTCCGGCGGCGATTTCACTATGACATCATAGGATTTTGTATGTGCGATTAGCCCAACGACCTATAGTCATCGCAAAGGATCATGATTGTGCGGTTGTAGAGGGGCCTCCATTGATATTATCAGTTGAAGTCTAATTTTTAGTTAACATACTCATAACAACGTTTTTGTGCATGGCCTATATACATCACTCCTGCCCATATTACGTCACTGCAGCGCTAAATTTGACAATTTTTGACATTTGTTGCATTCCTCAGGTTGAAAAAAACATCTGTGACTGGAAATGAGCCGCGTGAGTTACCAAAGAATAGTTCTATCAAACTGAACAAGGTTCTATTTTGGCTTCACATGACCCCTTTATTGCCTCTCTCATGATGTTGGTGCTGCCTACGATGGTATTTGTGCCAGGTGAAGTTGTAAACTGGGCGAAAATCCGCAGATAATGTGGTGAAAATCTGTGCCCGTGATACGGGACGTACATTGCACGCACGGGCACATTGTGCAGACATTGCACTAAATGGTCACAGTTTAATATGATTACTCGCTTTATTTCAACATGTGCAGTATGGTGTCTGTGACATCCACAATAAAATTACGTAGGCCGCAAGAAAGATCTTTATATTTAGTTTATGTTTAAATGAAAAAAATTGCTTTGTTTATAGGCCTTCTAGGGCCGTATTGAATGTCCAGTGTAAGGAGCAACGTTTGTGCAGAATACATCGAGGTTATGCACCTACGTTATATGTAGTGCCGGTCAAATCATAAGAAAAAAACGAAAGGCATTGAATTATGCATAAAAGAAGGGTTGCACAGACATCACGCGCGAGAACTGCGCTGTTTACGGCGAAAATTACATGAACATGGCAGGCTTAGCCCTCGCGCAAAGCGGAATAATTCAGCCATCGGTACTGTCAAGGCGTGTCAGTTGAAATTTCGGCTTCTGTTTTGATTCTGTGACGTAGTACACCTCATAGCTTCTAAGTACGTCAGGCAGATATGAGAAGCTTGTGCTTTGTAACATCGCCAATCTAGTTAACGTTTGGGTGCGCCCAAATGTCGACTCTGCTGTAAAGAGCTCGGCCTTGGTGTTCTCAAATACTTGCATTATTCTCTGTCAAGTTTTCCATGCTTCTTGCGTAAATGCCCTACAGTCTGAATGAAGGAGTGTACTATTCAGTGACTTTTGTGGGGTGGCCATCCCCTTTAGGTGTAAGTACCACTCCAGGATAAGGTAGAGCAAATCACTGCAAAGTTCACTATTCAATGCAACAGCGAACTTTAAATTTACCAAGAACAAATAATAACGCAAAGATGACGTTGTTTGACCATACTCTTGCAATTAGGCATGCGAGTTGAGCAAACCCTTCCTGCGTTGGGAATTTTGTCGTGAAATCTCAGTAAAGAATTATAATGAGGTCCTAGCATTCTGGCTTCAAACAATAATGAATGGACACACTGTTTAGTGGACGCGTGCGCAGTCATTGTTGAGCCGAGTACACACTGGCGGGTTTAGAGTTGAACTATACAACAGAATTGAAGGACGCACAGGATATTTCCGGTTTTCGTTAGAGACTCGGGAAATGGAAAAATATTATTTTGTTGGGACGCTCCTTGGTCCACCAGAAAACGGTGCAGGGGGAAGTTGCACATGACCTTCATGCTTGGGTCGATGCTCGAAACGAGTCAGCATTTGGTTGCCCGCAGCACCAAGAAAACATGCGTAATGGCATGGCTTCTCCTACATAAATGCCAGAGACTACAGTATTTCAGCATGAAACGGACAGTAATGGTACAGTTAAGGTGGTACAGTGACCTTGATGTTCAAATTGAAGCATGGTTTCAGGCTATGACAAAATACATTGGCAAATAATTGCAAAGTTGTTTAGAGTGATAATTTCTAGGTCGTTTCGGTTACTGAAGTAATGCTCGATAGTTATTTCATGCAATATTTTAGGACGCATAACAGTAGTGGATCGAGGTAAAATCACATCAGCGCGCACCCGTATGTGGGGCGGGGTGCGGAAGTGTACTGAAGTTCTTGAGAGGGCCTGTGGTCTGTAGCCTGTTTTTTTTTTTAATTATGACATTCGTTCATCATTCCAATTCGATTGAGTATTGACAGAACCATACTCTTGAGCCCACAAAACTTGAAAAAAAGGCCAGAAAGAGCTACAAAAAATTCTACTAGAAAGGAACGGTTCTTTCTTCGCCACTAGTACGAAGGTCTTTCACTTGCGCACACTGTAATGATGATTCTAAAATTGGGTGTAGCAGTGAATGCGCGCGTCGGTATGAAACGCGGCAACAAAAGTTCCGATAACGGGCACACCATGCGACAGCGGCAACCTCACATTGAGTTGCGGGAATGTAAATGAAGAAACTACTAAAGCTGCAGCGAACACAAATATATTTTTAACTCTTCATGTACATCATAGATAGCGGTAACTCTTCATGAACGTAACGCTGTCCAAATGCGATCTGAGTAACCCTCGCAAACTTTATCCATCATAGGATATTTAAGCGTATATATGAGTTGAATTTACGTTTTCCCTCTTTGAAAGTTAGCTGTCCGTATCATCGTGGGCGCTCCTTTCAACAACCAATTCAAATGCAAATATTACATTAGAAATAAAACGAGATATACATTTTTTGGTTAGCATGCATAAAGGTACTGTGACATCGTGTAAATATTAGGAAGCGATTATTCAAATATGAAAAGACATCAGTGATCACGCAAGGATAAATCAGCGGTCAGGGGAAGAAAATGACTTACAATTGAGGCTTTTTTTGTGTGTTAGCACTTTGAGTGTGAGATTTCGAAAGATAGGGCGCTTCTGTTCTTGCGCCGTTCTGTAATATCGCCGTTTTCGCCGTTGCTGTGCCTCAGGCCCCTGAATATACACTGCTCTGGGGGGCCGTCGCCAAGGAAAAAGCGGCCTTGAACGCAATGGAGGTGCTTTCGTTATGACTGAGGTTGAAGATGGCCATCGGATATTTGTTACTCTCGCGACCGTCGTCTGCCCGTGGTAGGGCTTGACCTCCGCGCCTTCGCGCTTACGATAAAGCCGCGTTGGCGTCGAGGAACCAGTTCGATACGCTGCTTTCGCATTCATGTAAACGCGCTATGAGACTCGCTCGGCGAGCAGCAGCGTGGTCTTTTTGTCTAGTTGCTGTTCCCCAGTTCCCTAGTTCAGCGAAAAATACGGCCGAACGAATCTGCGTAATCGCCTGGAACACCGCTTTCAGAAGGGGACACGCAGTGCGCGCAAGCTGAGACCATACAATTATCACACGCCAACACCCACCCGGGCTCCACAGAAACGTTAAAAAGAATGAAGGGGGGACGTGCAGAAGAGGGGCATACTTTGCTGTGCGCCTCACCCAAAAAGGCCCTCTGCGCCCTCTCCCGCCGCCTCCCCCCCCCACACGACAGTCAGCCAGGTAAAGCAGACGTTTCGCGCAATACGCAGACCCATCGGTTTCTTCAGAACCACCACCGCTTAGACGTGGTTCTGCTTACATATACAAAGAATGTCTTTTTCCTTTCGGGCCTTCACCATGCCAATCTGCACCCATCAATGACCGGCGGTCCCTCTTTTTTTGCGCCGCCAGTTAGTGCGCACCACTCCATGCTTTCCCGGCCATACCATGACGAGTCAATCTACTCTAATGTGAACGACTCAGCTGGGCAATTATTCTTTGTGTGGCCACATGCCGCACACAAAGGGACACAACGCAAGCCTTTGGCGTCCTTTGGGCTGAGCTTACCCGAAGGCGCCATCGCTTTTGGAGCTGCACGCCTCCGCAATTATCCTGACCCGGGCGCTTCGTTTTGTGTAAGCACCAATGCGTCAGTACAGGCATTCAGTCTTGAAAGTTTTTAATAGTAGCACGTCCGAAGGTTATGCGCGTTAGTTCATAGGCGACGTACCAGGCGTGACAGCCCTTATGAAAATGAACTTTTCCTTTCTGTTTACTTTGTGTCTCCTGCATGTTGACTGTGTGGCCTTTCTTTTGACTTTTCCTTTGTGTTACCTCTAGGGCATAAGCAGGCTGTGTACTTTTTATAGACTGCCGGATAAACAGCCACGATGTTTTACCTTTATATGTACTATGGTAAAGACAAAGTTTAAATTTCTATACGAAGATTTTATTTCGGATGAGAGGTATAAAACTTTAAAAATGACTTGCTTTCTTCTCTTTCTGAGTTCCGCAATTCTATTGCCCATGTGTGTACTCAAGGCAAAATGTAGTCAAAAGGCTTTGGCCTGTTTCCCCTGTGTTGCCTCTAGGACAAAGGCTGTAAGATAGAACTTGACTTTGCTGTCTTATTCTTCTGTGTGCCGTAATGCTGTTCCTTATGTATGTACTGAAGGCAAAATGAAGTCAAAAGACTGACTTATGTCTTTTGTGTTGCCTGTAGGACACTGGGAGGAAGGATAACTATTTGTTGCCTTACATTCTTTTTCTGAAGATTGTGCTTCCTCAAGTAAACATAAAGTCGAGCATGTAAGCCTTAATTATACTCGAAAGGTTAAGTTTTTTGGCTTGGCTAGAGATGCATATGCCGATGGTTTGTGGAAATTCTGCAGCACTGTATACGTTATTTCGTGCTAGTGAGGTCTAATAAATTCACAGAATTAATATTACCAACTGGTACGTTTGTATGAAACAGTGGCGTAAGAAGGATACATATTGAACGAGGCTGTTCGAAGTGTCTCGTCCCTCCCATTACGAAAAAAAAGTGGGAGGGAGAAGAATATACAGACCAGAAAAAGTAAAAAGAACACAAAAAGCCGAATAGAAAACGAAGCAATGAAAACAAAAACAACCTAAAAAGTGGCTTCCGATTGTCCTAGTCTGTGTTTTCCTTCAGGGTCGTTGTAAAATGGCTATCCTTGCAACTAAACGCTGGAGCGGTGTACTGTTTTTTGGGGCAGAGCTTGCGGTAGAAATATATTGCAACAGAAAAAAAAGGGACACAGCCAGACGAGAGCAACAAGAGCAACAACAATGTCAAAATATAACCTAAGGCAGAAAAACTTCAATTAAAACACGGTTAGAAAAAAAAAGGTCATTGAGCGGGTTTCGAACTTCCGCCCTTTGAATCAGTACGCGAGCACTTAACCTCCAAGCCACCAAAACAACACTCTATCAGGACGTAAACCTAGGTCTAAATACTTGAGCTCACATAGTCTTGCTAAGCCTCCATTTCAGTGAATTGTTTGCCTGCGTGGATTTGACGCACGGTGCTTTTGTGTGCGTGCGTGCGTGCGTGGGTGCGCGCGCGTGTGTGTGTGTGTGCGTGTGTGTGTGCGTATGCGTGTGCGCGTGTGTTTGCGTATGTTTGCGGGGAATAATTTTTTTATCCGGCCGTTATGTTTGTGAAAAGCCCACAAACAGTGAATGGTGAATGCTTGGACGCTGAACAAAACACAAAACAGTCAATCTAGATGTAGATGACGATGATAATAACTTTGTTTGTTAATCCATTTTTATTCGCTTTTGAGTAGCAACAACTTACGACAACAAAAGACGTTGCTCGCATCAAGAAAATATACTGCCATTATATATATGTTTGCTATTATCAACTTTAACAAAATACTATAATGGCGTCTGCCTAGTTTGCTTCAGGGGTGATGATGAAGGAAGAAAGTAACTGCTAAAACTCTATGACTGCTAGATAGCCAACTGTAGTAATAAGTCTAGTCTAGGCTAGCATATATGCAGTCATTGTTATAGGTGCGCAAAAAAAAGACGTGGTTGGTTCGTTGTGCGTGGTTTTGGTGGTATGTTTTCGATTTGGTGGTTGTAGTGTTGTGCAATAGCACCAGGTGCCGCCACTCATCTGCGATTATCTGTAGACGCCAAGATGTGGCGCCACACTCGTTATAGTATGTATATATATAGGACAGACATCCTTCAATAAAGACTTCCGTTCGTCTGGGCTACGATGTGTGGTGTGGTGCATCCGTTCGGCCGCACCGTCCGGCCGACATAACAAACTGGCGACGAGGATGCTACCCGGAATTTCGCCGCCGCCGCCGTTCCTCGTTTCACCAGGCACGCCCGCCATCCCCTGGCCGCGATGGCTGCGCCTGTTCGAAAACTTCACGCTCGCCTCTGGAGCGTCTGAGCTATCGGCGGCCCGCCGCCGAGCCCTCCTTCTGCACTGCCTCGGACCCGAAGGACAACGAATTTTCGACGCCCTGCCACCGCCACCACCACCGAACGCCCCAGACCACCCGCCCGCGCATCCGAGTACGGGAACCGCCCCCCTTCAGACGGTTACGCCTTCTGCAACCACCGCTGCAGTTGGAACAACAGAGATCAAACAAGCCGATGCCGAGCTCGCACAGCCACCGGACGAGTACGACGCAGCTGTTCAAGCCCTGGCTCGACACTTTTCCGCTACTTGCAACGTACGCGTCGAGCGACATCGCTTCCGTGACCGTCGTCAACTGCACGGTGAGCCGATATCGGAGTTTGCTCTTGCGCTTCGCGAACTGGCTTCGTCATGCAACTTCGCCGCGCAAGCGGATACAAATCTGTGCGACCAGTTCGTCGCCGGGGTCACATGCCCGCGCCTACGGGAGCGGCTATTGCTCGAGGGTGACGCGCTCACGTTTGACCGCGCCGTGGAGATAGCGCTTCTTCGCGAGCAAGTGCAGCGCGAATCCGAAGCTCTCGGAACAGCCCCTGTGGATCGAGTAGTACCACAACATAACCGCGGACGCAACCCGGCAGGCCGTCGCAGACATGTACGCCAGTCCAGCAGTACCGACCTACGTAGTACGCCTAGCTCTTCGCGCTCCGGCTTCGTTCGTCCGCCTGCACCGGAGATTGCTAGCGCCGTCGTCCCGTACTCCGTAAACACAAACGTGTGCGGCAACTGCGGCGCACAAAACTGCCAGCCGTCAGCCTGTGCAGCCCACGGTCGAGCCTGCTTCGCGTGCGGCCGCCGAGGCCACTTTCAACAGTACTGCCGAAATTCGCGTCGCGGACGTGGACGACGCCCGGCTCGAGTTGCCGAAATCGTTTCAGAGGAAGACGCTGAGAGTGTTGTGAACATTCTTACTGTTCACGCTGAGAAGCGTACGGGCGTCTACGTTGATGTCGGGGTTCAACCTGTTGCTCTGGCATCACGCCCGTGCATCATAACATTCTTAGTGGACACTGGCTCAGCTGTGTCGATAATGGGAGAACATAACTTTAGGAGCCGGTTCAGAGACCAAGTTGAGCTGAAAAAGTCGCAAATAACGTTGCTGGATTTTTCACGTCGGAAGATTCTTGTGCATGGCCAGTTCACCGCCCTCGTAACGTACAAATCAGAAACGGCTGTGGTAACGTTTCACGTTACACCAGGTGGAACATCACTCCTGGGTATTGATGCTGTAAAAGCTCTTGGTCTCCAGATTGTAGGCACAGAATTGCGCTGCCTTAATATGGCCGCTGAACCGAACGTCGACACAAAAGGCCCCAAAATGCTACGCCCCGAAATGCATTCGCAGGACACAAACAAGTTGTCTCCGCCCACCACGAAGCCACCACTGGGTCCACCCAAGTTTGGTATGCCTACTTCATTATGGGCCAAGTTCGGACACTTGTTTTCACCGGAGCTAGGACTTGCCAAAGGTGTCCAGCATCGGGTCAAGCTCAAACCGTCGGTAGCTCCTGTCACGCAGAAGCTCAGACGCCTACCACTTTCAGTGCGAGAAGCAGTCAGCGACGAACTGAGGAACCTACTTTCTGCTGATGTCATTGAATGCGTAAATGCGTCAGAGTGGGTTTCCCCTATTGTTGCAGCTCGCAAGAAAGATGGCAGCATTCGCATCTGCGTGGACCTCCGTGAAGCTAACAAAGCTGTGGTGGTCGACAGCTTTCCCCTGCCACACACAGAAGAGTTGCTGCATGCCCTGAACGGTGCCCGTTACTTTTCTAAGTTGGATTTGGCCTCCGCATACTACCAGGTTCTGCTTCATCCAGACAGTAGAGATATTACAGCGTTCATAACGCACGATGGCCTTTTCCGATTTAAGAGAGTATGTTTCGGCCTAGCCTCAGCACCAGCAGCATTCCAGCAACTCATGACGTCAATTCTACAGGGATGCAAAGGCGTTCTCTGCTACCTGGACGACGTCATCATCTTCGGCAAGTCGGAGAAAGAGCACATGCGGAACTTAGAGGAAGTCCTGCAACGAATTTCACACGCTGGGCTCAAGCTAAATGACAAATGTGTTTTCAACACATCCGAACTCTCGTTTCTTGGTCACCGCGTTAGCGCCGAAGGAGTAGCACCCCTTCAGACCAAAGTTGACGCCATTGTTCACGCTGCCACCCCTACAGATGCTGGCAAGCTCCGGTCGTTCCTGGGACTAGTAGAATACTATGCTAGATTTGTTCCACGCCTAGCAGAGGAAGTGGAGCCCATGCGCAGACTTCTTCGTAAGGACACTCCTTTTAACTGGGACACTGCTGCTGAGAACAGTCTTACAAGAGTAAAGAGCCTCCTAGCCTCCCCCAGGGTACTACAAATGTTCGATCCAGCACTTCCCGTCATTGTAGCCACCGATGCATCCGCATATGGTTTAGGTGCGGTACTGCAACAAGTTGATGGTCGGCACATTCGAACTGTGGCATTCGCGTCACGAACATTGACGGAAGCAGAACGGAAGTACTCGACTGGTGAACGTGAGGCTCTAGCTTGCTTGTGGGCTCTAGAGAAATGGCATGTGTACCTATGGGGTCGTCCAGTTACTCTGCAAACGGATCACCAAGCTCTAGTAGCCCTGCTTTCTGCTCAAGGCACAGGACAGCGACCACTCCGCATAGCAAGATGGACTGCACGGTTACTGCGGTACAACTTCACGGTGCAGTACAGGCGTGGTGAGCACAACAAGGTAGCTGATGCCTTGTCCCGGCTACCTCTTCCAGACACTGAAGGTGGCCCCGAGTCAGAAGAAGAAATAGTGTCTCTCGTAATGTGTGTACATCACGATGAACTGAAGCATGCAACCGCGGAGGATAGCACTCTCCAAGACGTTGCCCGTTACGTACAGACATCGTGGCCGCCACGCAAAAACCTGGCACTTAACCTCACTCCCTACTATGAAGTCCGAAAGGAGTTGACAGTGGTTGATGGCATACTCTTGCGTACTGAGCGCATCGTAGTCCCCGCCAAGCTCACAGCCACTTTTGTCCAGCTGGCTCACGAATCACACCCTGGTATCGTGAAAACCAAACAACGCCTACGAGAGAAGTATTGGTGGCCAGGGTTAGACAAACACGTTGAAACAACTATCCGCAGTTGTGCCATTTGTCAGAGCGCGGACAAAAGTGCCAAGAACTCGCCCACACCACTGCAGCCAATCCCTCTTCCTGACAAACCTTGGGACAAGATAGCTATTGACATTGTTGGTCCTTTCGAGCGTGCACCTACAGACTGCAGGTTCGCCATTTCAGTAGTTGACTATTTTTCGAAATGGCCAGAAGTGGCTTTTTGCGCTGATGTTACCTCCCACACGGTGACGAAGTTTCTACTCTCACTCTTCGCACGTGAGGGTTACCCGACAGAGATAGTGTCTGATCACGGCAGACAGTTCACATCGAGGGAATTTGAATCCTTCCTTGAAGACCGTGGAATCAGGCACATCTTTTCTGCCGTATACCACCCACAGGCAAATGGTCTAGTGGAAAGATTTAATCGTGTACTGAAGTCGTACATTCAACTGGCCCTGCTGGAGCAGCGTCCAGTGAAGGCAACTGTGACTGAATACTTAGGAGTATACAGAGCCACCCCTCACAGCACCACCGGTCTCTCACCGGCCGTTCTTCTACATGGCCGACACATGAGAACATCGCTGGATGTAATTGGTCAGCCTACGGCCGACTTCAGCACAAATCCATCGCGGGAGATGAGCGTGCTCAGGAAAAGAGTCGCAGAGCATCAACGGAAGAGCAAGGCCTACGCTGATCAACGGCGAGCTGCTAGGGTCCCCAAGTTCCAAGTGGGCACCTACGTACGAGTGAAAAAACCAATTCCCGGACCAAAGGGCACTCCAAGTTATGGACCACCATTGAAAATCCTCAAAAGAATCGGCCGCTGGTCTTTCTATCTGGAAGACGGTCGAACCTGGAACGCTTCGCAGCTGTCAGCGGTACCAAAAGAGGCATCGCCAGAGCAAGAAACTAAAATAGACATCTCTGGCGCGCACGACATGCCCCCTTTGACAGACTGTCACAGGAGAGATGTACCATCGAAAACTTCGATCACTACGCCTGCTGGTCCGCATCAAACGCAGGAAGCGAGTTCCGCTGATCAACTTGCGTCTCCTTCACGCCCTGTACCACTACCCGTGCCGCCGAGCCCACCACAGCCGCAAGGTTCGCACCCGCATAGCCTGGCTTCAGGCTCTCGCACGGAGGAGTGCAGTGTACCGGTAGAGGGCAATGGACTCGATGCCGAGCCACCGCCTGACCGGCCAAGGAGAAATCGCAGACCTCCAGTGCGCTTCCAAGATTACGTGCAGTGATTTGACAGCAGTGAGTGTTCACACAGATAGTGACTGTTTTGTGATTTCTGTGTACAGATAGTGACTGTTTTGTGATTTCTGTGTACAGATAGTGACTGTTTTGTGATTTCTGTGTACAGACAGTGTCTGCAATTGTGATTGCTTTGTGCGGACTGGACTTTCTAATGATTCATACGTTTCTTCCCAGGGAGGGAAAGATGTAGTGTTGTGCAATAGCACCAGGTGCCGCCACTCATCTGCGATTATCTGTAGACGCCAAGATGTGGCGCCACACTCGTTATAGTATGTATATATATAGGACAGACATCCTTCAATAAAGACTTCCGTTCGTCTGGGCTACGATGTGTGGTGTGGTGCATCCGTTCGGCCGCACCGTCCGGCCGACATAACAGTGGTGTTACGTGAATTACTACGTGCTCCTCCTGCCGTAATATTACGTGTTAGGGCTCTTGTGCCACCTTAAACATCGTGAGTGCTGGCAAAGCGTCTGTGTCGTCGCCGTACTGCGCTGCTGTAGCAAACGCACATCGAGGTCGCCATTTGACAAAATACCTGACAAGTTGTGCGTGCCTACGTGAATCAAGAGTCTCTACTGCAAGTTCCAGTCTGTCGACGCGACGTGTGAAAAATGCTGCGTGTTCTGCCGTAAGTGATTGTTTATCGTGGTTCATGTTAAAATTTTATTACGCGTTGCCGCAGTGCTGTTTTGTTAAACGTGTTGAGTATATTCCTTGGTGTTCGGCTCGCCGCGCTTCTTTTATTGTAAATTACCGGCTGCGTCGGCGCGGTCATAATGAGCTTCCAGGAGCGGCGGCCAGTATGCTGTGTGAGTGATCGACCCCCTTGCCATTGCCGGCAACGAAAATATTATGCTGACGGCCCAGCGGCCGCCGCTTGGCTTGGGTGGATTCGACGCTAAAGCTTGTTGCATGAAAAAAAAAAGAAAACTGCGTTAATGGTTGTAAAACAAAACGCCCACTCCCCGTTTTTTTTTTTAGGAGGCAGTTGACCCACAGTATATTTTTTTACAGGACGTAGGCAGCTTAGCATTGTTCTAACGGGTAGTTCTCGTTTACGGGTAAAGAAATGCAAGGAGGCTGCATTACATTTGTAGTGATAATACGTAAGAGTTGCATATACGTTGAATTTTCAACATTTAAGCATTGCTAGCAACTTTATAAGTAGTACCACATGCACAAGGTCTTTAGGCAGTGAACATTTGACCAGAAAATTGTTTAGACGTCGCAGCTTGAAAACATGCTGTTCCAGCCTGCATTGCTGGTGCAGTCACAGGGCAGCTTTCACTGTTTTAATGCAAGAAATTTTTCCACCTTCCTAAGCTCATCCAGCATCGTCATGATCAGACAGAAATTCTTGTGTGGTGTGACATTATTTGTAGCTGGCTTGCATAAATTGTGTTGACCGTAACATGTTGAGCATGGGTTAAACGTGTTGGTTCTTACAAATATGCATGTGATGGGGATACAATCACGGTGCGAAAAAGATTAAACAGGGCGTGGGCTTGCCACCGTGCTCCTTCGCCATCCTGTTTTTTCGTTTCATCAGCATTTCAACTTGCCTACCCCTTGGAGGTATTGGCACGTTGAGACGTTCACCATGTGCCTCAGAGAGAATTTTAATGGCGCCATGAAGACAAAATACAAGTTTGTGTTATTCGAAAGATTCCGTGTGGTATGGTGCTCCCAGCACTTGTCCAAATGCAAACGATGCTCTATTCACTGAGAAATTCATTAATTGAAGCTAAAATTTTGGTTTTCCCGCTAAATCGTGCATTTTCAGGGTCTGCAATGACATCACAGGAACCGACCGCTCTGCAGCCGATTGGGAAACCTTCTTTACCGTTAGTTAATTTAGATGGTGCCACCATACCGTGGGAAGCCGCTTTCTGCTTTTGTTTTGTTTTTACCGTATTTAAACGTGGCTTGTTTTTGTTCAGCGAGAAAATAATCGTTTCGTGAAACATAGTGCTCGCTCCATAAATATGGTCACGTAAGACACCGTTGCTCGTGTCAATCGGCCATTGTTGTCCGAGACAACCCCAAAGCCCCGCAGTCCTGTGCAGCTAAACCAAGCATAGTGCGCGCAGTACCAACAGTAGTACGCATCGGTGCTTCTATGCCTACGTGTGCTTTCCTAACCTTTACTGTTGGTCCCACCATTCTTACTACTGTAAAAAGAATGTGCCCTACATTTTAGCGCAAATAGTTCGTTCGGCAAGCTTATAGCCTCTGCCTAATTCGCGTTTGCTGTTGCCGCCCTCCGCTAACTGCAGAGCTGGCTGGTATGACATAGGTTATGTTGCGGGAAATGAGCTAGTGGGTCGCATGGCCATTTCCTTTGTTCCTAATTTGTAGCTTATTTGAGTGGAGTTTATGTTAAAAATGGTGTCAGCATGATTCTAGCAACGGAATCCTTCGAATGAACCAAACTTGTGTTTTCTCTTCATGGCTCCTTTAAAAGCCGTAACCACGTTTCGCACCCTCTGGACCAGAGAATATGCTTGCACAGTGGAAATCTGGGGCCACAGATTTCTACCACCTAGGGATATTTAATAGGCTTAGTTTAATCTTAATTCAGTGTAAGGATGCTTCTGTTCCTTTAAAGTATGGCTGAAAGCCTTGTAAGGATTGTCATGTATGTACAGTGCTCACGGATTGAAACGCGACACTGCAAGCGCGTGGCCTGCGCTACATGCAGCGCCGCCAGTGGACGCCCGTGGAAGCTAGGTGTTGCATCGTGGTATACCACGAGGATGAGAGTGTTTTGACCATAAGCTTGCTGCTTCCGGTTGCCAATAAGCGGGGCAGCGGTTCCCCGCAGCGATAGCGGTGTGCTGTCAGCGACAGCGGCGTCCATGGACGGCGCTGCATGTATTGGCGGCCACGCGCTCGCAGTGTTGCGTTTCAATCAGTGAGCACTGTACTTATTTTTTAGCTTGAAAGAACTGAAGGTGCCTTTTTTGCACCTACAAAAAAGAAATTCTGTCATGTCCTGTCAGAGCGAGTATTTCACGGCATTATACCGCATAGTTACGGCTTGTTTACTACTTGAACTTCCATTTTTTACAGGGCCAGGTGTTTGACATGGAGGATGTACGTTGTGAGCTACCAGAAGAATTGGCTGCCTCCTGTTTCTATCTATCCTGCACGACCTGTAAGTGGAGTTCATTACAGCTGTGAAATGCATGAAAATCTCGATTTTGAAGGCTGAGAGAACATGAAAACATAGAAAACCATTGTGGCATTCTTGTGGTACCTTAGTGATATTAAGACATAAGAACATTGCAGAGATGGGGCAAAAAATAAGGAACCGATGAGGGTGAGAAACTTCCTGATACCTTTCTTATTTTTTTTGTCGCATCAGGGCTGCGTCCTTGCTCCATGAATTAATTAATAACGACTTTGTCACCCTTGTTCACTGTGGTAGTTGCGTGGTGCCCACAGACAGTGTGTGGGGATTTTTCTTCTAACGCCTATTACAGATGAACTAGATCTTTAGACTTCTACTCAAAAGTCATATTATGGATTACATTACATGAGTGAAACAATTCCATGCACCCAGAAATAGAATTTAGGTGAATTCACTTCAATGCCCTAGATGCAACTTGTACCTAGCAGTGAAAAGGGTGTATTGCGTGCCTTTTTGCCACTGTGTTTCATGTAGTGTAATGAGTCTCACTGGCCATCGTAGCCCCGCCCCCCCCCCGAACAGTATTTACTCTACCAAATATAATAATGGTCCTAATTGTAGAAGGGTACCCGCCGCGGTGGCTCAGTGGCTAAGGCGTTGCGCTGCTGAGCACGAGGTCGCGGGTTCGATTCCCGGCCGCGGCGGCTGCTTTTCTGATGGAGGCGAAAAGCAAAAACGCCCGTGTGTACGAGATTTCGGCGCACGATAAAGATCCTCAGGTGGTCAAAATTAATCCCGAGCCCTCCGCTACGGCGCACCTCATCGCCTGCGTTGCGTCGGCGCGTTAAACCCTACAATCAATCAATTGTAGAAGGGTACTCAGCAATTGAAGAAAGAGCTGTGGGAGGTTCTGGTTTGTGTATCAGACTTTGTTTGGAATATTGTTATGTAGCCACGGATAATGCAGGGTTTTTGTAAAAATATAGATTATCGGAGCAAACTTGTGCTCCGCAGTAAACATAAAAAAACACAAACCTCGAAGGAGTCAGCAAAGGGACGTGCATGGATGAGCGTTGGCGAATTGAATGCTGCAGGGTTTCTTTTGCACTCATTCATTTAGATCGAGAACATTTTCAATAAAAACAGGAAAAGCTAGGATAGGGATCGCAAAGCAACACCCTTTCCATATCAAACAGGACTGCTGGTGCAGCATACAAAGGAAAAAGGGGAAAAATACGGTTCCCTTAAAAAAGGATAAGATTGCAGGGTGTGGCCAGGTGCTTGTAACAAAACATTTTGTAAACAAATCAAATGGTGTGGTTGGGGGCAATATTATGATGTTTATAGTAGGAAAAACCTGCATTATTTCCGAACAGTAAGAATGCTCTGTGTGCAAACATATGCAAAAATGCTTGTGTGTTTTTAGCATTTGAGTGCACGTTACAGAGTAGTCAGCTCAAGTTACTGCGGTAGTTTTCCTCATTGCTGGTAAGCATAAACCCTGAAATTAAATTTGCTGTATTCGACCGCTTTAACCCTTTCACTGTCACTGATGTCCTGGTTTGTCTTCGAATTTCTCCTCCACGGTGTCACTGACATACCGGTGCGTTTTCTGTTGTGCGTTGAAAAATTTGTGCCATGGTGCAAAGTTGGCGCACCTGCACTGTTTGTGCTATCTGTCAAATCTTTCTAGTAGCTTGTATTTTCACAAAGTACAGAGCGACCACGCCCAGCTTTCGCTGCTTGGGGGTCACTCCGTGCACTGTACATCTGTTGGGATGAGTGACCTCGTGGCACGCGTGCAATGATGGGTGCAAGTGTGCTATCCACCACGTTTTTCTAGGGTTGTTTTTATTTCTGTTCCTGTGTCTGCTACCCATCGACAGAAGGAAATATAAAAAGTGAAAGCCAACCTAGAGGTTGCTCAGTTCATGGTGATGTACATTTTGCTTTTTGTAAGCAAGCACAGACAAACTAGACATTGCAAGTGCTGTCTCGTAAACGAAATGCACAATAAAACTGCTGCCTTTATAGGTTCCAAAGAACGCGTAGACACAAGCAACTACTCATGATGACGACTGATCAATGCCTGTCTTAGCATGTTCATGCAATTTTATGTTGCTTTCCCTGCCCCCCCCCCCATATTGCTTTGTTCCCACAGTGCTGCTGCAATAATCTCATCTCAAATGTTCTTGCGAGGCTGTATAAATGCCCGTCATGAGGAGGCCATGAATCTAAACAGTAGTTAGTTCTGGGTTGTGTTGCCTATGTAACAGTATGTCACATTTGATGTTCGTACGCTCATTAGTTAATTTATGTGGTCTAAATTTTGTGGCTAATTTTGCAACCTAGAAGTTGTACCTTCTCTTTCAGGATACTTGGTTCAGTTTCGTATGGGAACACCCTTTTATATTTATAAGCATAACCAGCAAATGTTTGAGACGTGTTTGTTTAAACCCCTTCATATGCGATCAATGCGTTTGTCATTTCAGGTTCAAGCGTGGCCGTGGCTATCCCGTCCTGTGAGGGGTAAAGATGAGGCGACACCTGGTGTGGCAGGCGGCAGCAGCACGTACGGATCCAACATGAATAAAATAGTCAGGTTTGCAAGAGTCATGTGATTCATGTGATTTTCGTCAGCTTGCTCTTACAGAAACAGCTGCAGCATGAAACAGTGACTGTGGAGCTGGCTGACATTTTCTACATGCAGCTGGCTGTTGGGCGCTGTTATTTGACAGCATGCAAAGGGCACTCAAAAGGTGGAAGCTTGTGGGACACGTAGAGGACGGAAACATAAAGGATTCTTGGAGGACGCAGAAAGTCGGTGGCGAAATTTCAATACAGGGGACACACAAGGGACGAATGCGGCCTGTGTTGCCTTTGGGAGATAGACTGGACGCATGGAGGACGGAAACACACGGGACACTTGGAGTACGCAGAAAGTCGGTGGCGAAATTCCAACACAGAGGAAACACACAGGACGCACGCAGTCTGTTTCCTTCGGGACGCAGACTGTCTTTTGACTGGACATAGAAATTTTCATAAGGGAGGCAGCACGGCGCCGGTAAGAAAAATTTCGGAGGGGGGGGGGAGAGGGGGGTCTTGAGCTCGGTTACCCCACCCTGGCTACGCCACTGCATCCAACCTCCCCATCGGCACTGGACAAGGACCAATCGTTAAAAACATATGAGACATATGAGACCATTTATTACGCGTAAAAATACATTAAAGTATTTTCCCCCTGATGCATTGAGACGTGGAACGTATTAGTACTACCCGAAGTTACCAACGCCGGATCGGTTGACCGATTTGTTAAGAAGGCAGAATTGTGGTTCACTTCATCCCTCTAACCGTAAATCATTTGAAAAGCGAGTACATACGCCGTGAAATTTAAAGGGGCCCTGAAAGGCGTTTTGAGCACACTAAATGAACTAGCGCCATCGTTAGATTGGGTCGTCAACGTCATCTGTGCCAAGTATTACTCTTTTACGCGCAGCGGAAAGCTCACACTTTTGTTGCAAAGTTTGTCGCTTTTTTCTCACCCTTTCCTTCGTGTTTTTGGACGCCGCCATCTTCACAAGTCTACATCATCGATTCCCAGATGTTCGTCATGAGCTAGACATCCTGCTATTGGGCGGCTTTTTCACGCACTTCCGGCAAAGAGATGAGTCGTCTGCTCAGCGTCGGCTCGCCGGCTGATCTGCCGGCGGAGTGACGGAGTGCTTGGACATTTTACGACAAACGAAACAAGTGTAAACAAACGTTTAACCGTTCGTATTAAATGCAGCACGGCCATAACACGACATGGATATTCCCTTACCTGAGTACGTTCCGTAAAGAAAGCGTTGAAGCCCCGTGGCACTTCTTTCGTGCAATCGCAGAGAACGCCCTGAGCCGAATGCCCGGGTTTGACGCATACATTTTATTCTACTTCAAAACAATCCAGAGATAGGTTTCGAACGAACACAACGTCACAACATGCGTTGCAAGTCTGAACCGCGATTGAAAGACGATGGGTTGCCTCCTCCTGCCCGTCGTAACTTCGGCACTCACCTCGCGCGCGGTTTGCGGGGACGAACAGCAAGTCACTTAACTCCGGCGCACAAGCCGAGATGGCTTTTAGCCACGCACACTGCACATACCCTATGCGAATTTGAGTCGTACGTCGCTCGAGAAAGATAACCCAGACCATGGGAAGCACTATCCACCCGCAGAAGCACAACGTCGCATTGCATCGCGAAACAAAGACGTCCACAACACACACACACCATCGCCTCCTGTAATGTCAAACGCATGTCGCACTTCCCAATGGGAGTGGGTGGTACGCCTGCAGTGCCCACATGTCGCGAGGTGGGGCCCCGAGCTGAACCGGGAACACGCAACTGTAACTGAGTTCTACAGTGGTTTGTGCCTTGTTGTCAAGGCAACCGATTTTTAAGATTCTCAAAGTAGTGGCGCTCGCTCCAGCACTAGAAAGCTCAGAGCCGCGGTGGAGCATGCTTTGCCAACGTTGCCGCTCTCCACCACGCGTCGCCCCAAGCTGAACTGGTCACATGATTGAAGGGTTTTGTGCACGGGTTCTGTATCGATTTAAAATGTCTTTTTCACATGCCGCCGGCAGGAATTACGACCGCCGCAAAACAGGACCCGGCACCAGCGGGGCCACATCTGATACGGCACTTTTGGGGATAAACAGTGTCGGTGCATCAAAGGGAACGAGCGCACGATCTTCCCCGTACGGCTGCGAGTTCGCCGCCGATAAAAAGTCACGTGCCACCGATAGCAACTGCACCAACGAACACCGCGAATGGGCAAGGCCAGGCCGCCGCACACATGCGGCCAGATTTTTCGTTCGGTTTTCCAGCCTTGAGCGAAGTGCGGGATTCATGGTGTCAACAAAGCTTGCCGTAGCAGACGACGTAGCAGCGCAATAGCGGAAGTACGTCACCGCTGCGGAGCGCAGCATCATGGGAGGCAAAGCTCGCGCGCCGTCAACAGCGGAGAGTAAGTCGAAAGGAGGAGGAAACGCGGAGCGACGATAATGCGTGGTTTTTGATTTACGATTTCTCAGCTAATACTCATCGCTTTAACAAAATTCTTGCGGGAGGAGATTGCAAATACATTGCTTTATTTGGGTACATGTACATCCATGCATCGGCGGAAGGTATTTCAGGACCCCTTTAATGGAAACATGGTCTGGTCAATTTACGAACATTTCTTCTTCCGTAAACTGCCCGGCTGAATTGGTGTGCGCTTACATAAGTCCTCGCAATATAAAAAGCTTACTATAAACCGGCAATGGCTATCAGAAAGCCAATAAGACACATTGGCTTGTGATATTCACAAACCCTTGTTCCAGTTACTTACGACGTCTCCTGCACATTTTTGAATACTATTTTTGCGCCTAATACAGCCTAGATTACAATGCAAGCAGGTTTTCACGTGTTCTTGCGTGCATGCTTTCAATTTTGCACTTTATCGCCTTGTTTTACCGATGATGTGTAGCGTTTAATAGTTCTCACTGCGTTATGTGCGTTAGACTAGTATGTACAATTGTATTATAACTTGTGTTTTACACACCTGTGGGGGGAAAACAATATATATATATATATATATATATATATATATATATATATATATATATATATATATATATATATATATATATATATATATATATATATATATATATATATATTGCGTGCTTTGACAGCGAGGTGGCTGATTTGTGACGTTTTGTTCATTTTACCGCTGAGTAGGTATCGACACGCAGTGCATCTATTTTTGCATTCATGCATGTAGTGCGCCCCGACGGCCAACTTCCTGTAAGAGCCTGACAAGGGTTACAGGGTTGATAAAAAATAATTATGTACTCTTCACGAGGGAGGAGGGGAAGGGAAAAAATCTGTTGCGTCCTGCACATGTGTCTGGAAGCGGGGCTGACACCAAAGGAATCCGCAATGTAAATTTGTGCACATGAAGTATGTCAGCCTGGACGAGTGCCTTTTTAACAGAGAGGCTGTCGGGAATTCCATGGCTTACGGCGTCCGAAAATCACCGACAAATAAAAAATACCGGGCGCACGTGAGCGCCTACCTCGCGGGGAACGCGCAACGTTAAAAAAGAAGAAAACGCCGAGCGCTCGTCAGAGCGAGCCTCGCGGCGACCGCCCAGCTTCCCCGGCACCGTTTATCAAGCCAGGCATTGGCCAAGATTGGCAAAAAACTCCCGCGTTCACCGTAATCGTGGAAACACTTCCAAAAAAACTCAAGGAAGCTCACACTCATAGCAACAAGAATGGAGTAAAGATCGTTGCAGCAGCCAAGAAGAAATAAATCCGCAACAATGGTGGACTTAAACCGTCGTGATGGTCGTGAATGTGGCGCACATGTTCGCTGCCTTCAAATATTACGCGTTAGTACGAGCTTCCTTCATTTTTTGTTCGTGGATTTCGTTTCTCCGCGAAATTGTAAATGAAGCCCTTGCTTGAAAATGCCAGAAAGAATAGGGTGCGGTCAAACCACGTCAACAACTTTGTCAACCCTTCTTGCACTCCGCGGAGACCCCAGTCAACATGCTTCGCAATAGTTTTCCCGGAACATCCGCTTCTGAGCTGACGTGTTAACCGAGAGCAATAAAGAGCTTTGTTAATATTATGATCATCTTGTTTACTGCGTCATCTATACCGTTTTTTTTTTCTGCGTCATATAATAAAAACTTGACTCAAATTATCATTTCAAGATAACTAATAAGGTGTGATGGCATATTCAACCTATCTTCTGTTTCAAAAGCTATGCACACTCGCCTAAACGTTTTTTATAAAAGCGATAGCAGACGCTAAGAATATTTTAACTGTTGAAAAAAAAAGCTCGTAATGAAATTTTTGCGTGTACTGACAATTCCTGAAACACAACTAGTCCGCGTGCGAAATTCCCTATGAGAAGCTGGCATTCCTTACCAGTTTACCTATGAGGAATTGGCCTTTGAAAAATAGCCTTGTGACGAGTTCGACAATACCCGTACGAGTCATATATTCGGAATTGTGTATTCGTCACAGAAAATTTCAGGACTTTTCCTCCTTCAGGATGGCGTTGCTGTGTCTAGTGTCGCCATTAGGGACGCGGCAAACTGTTATATCCAAATTATGTGCACTTTATATAAAGTACAGGAATATATAGCGTATATACAAGACAACTGAGATAGCGCGCAGTGGGTCTTAGAACGTGCTTGCCGTGGTCTAACCGGCGCCCCGGTAGTGTACCCGCGACCTGTAGCAAGTTGGACAGCAAAAACCATGTCGCTCTCAAAGGGCCAAACATCATGCTTAGCCCTTCGAGAGCAAGAAGGTTCAACTCAATTCAACTGCGCTCAACCCACAATCAAATAAACTGGGGCCCTTTAACGTTTGCCTGCATTTTCTATGCGAGATTGGCTCTAGAGTAGCCTCTCGCTTACTCTCGTGAAAAAAAAGTAACGCAAAAAACGTTCGACCTCCAAAGCAACCTTCTTCGTCCGGCCAACAATTCATCTCTACCCACGCTTCGCTATCAAAACGCAGCGTAACGGCCGCTGTTTGCCACTGCTGCGCTAAATCTGCCTTTTCATTCGCAGTCGGCGGAGCGGGGCTCGACTATCGTGTTTCACGAAGAAGTAGGCTCTTTTCTTTCTATGTTTATGCTTGATAAACAAACGTTGACGCTGAAGCAGGGGATTTTAGAAACTGAACTAACTGCGGCACGTGTTGGCCAAAGCCAGCACTACTGGCCATGAGCCGGAAAGCTGGACATGGGCCGGGCCGGGCTGGTGGCAGCGGCAGTGTCTTACTTTTATTGTAAAAGTAACAGTAAACATTTGGGTACGCCTTAAAAGCAGGGTCAATTGTCTGCGATGTCACTAACGGCAGTTTACCTGCGTCGGACACGCCCATTGCGCACAACGGCTGCGGAGTTTCGGCTCGCATTTGGCGTACAGGGCGAGATTGTTCTTTTGTATTTGCATGTTTGTTTGGAATTTTTCCTGTTTTTCCGTCCATTGTTACTTTTGTAATAATAATGTGCACCTAAGTTCACGCAAGTTGGTTGTTGTGAAAACCTAAAATCGCTGTTTACTTCCCTTAGGTTTTGCAGGATTCAGTTAATCTGAACTAGCAGCGCATAATATCTCATAGGTTAAGTGTGGAAATAAAGCTAGGGTGCCAAACCCCGGTTTTTTCTTCAGTATGCCAGTGATTTTAGTGAGGTTTTCGTAAAACGATGTAAGTAAACTTCTAACGAGCCCATGTTTTCCAAAAACCGAACTTTCTTTTCATTTTCCCGGCACGGCCCACAAAAACCGATACATTTATTTATAGCAATATTGATTAGCACAAAACAAACACAAAAAAAGCAATGTCTTTAGTAAGAAAAGTCTAAATGGTATAAAATGATCAGAGGAGGTCCTTCTTGATCACGAACAATGAATCCGTTACAAAAGCTTTTTATTGTGTCGAATGCCTTATAATACGTTATTTTTCCCACTTGCTTAAAAATGAAGGACTTTATAACTGTTCCTTTTTAAAATTGCTATGGTTTTGGATGTAGGACTAGACTGACTTTCGACGACACGCCTATAGCATGCAAAAGCTTCCTCAGGTAATTTGGAAGGACAGAGTGGCGGTCAAGCACGAGTTTGTACTGCAACAGTAAAGGTCTTAGGCGCGGGTGCGAGAGAGAGACAGCTCTTTATTAGATGAAGGCCGATAGGTTGCCGGCATTTTCCCGCCTACATGCTACTCTGCGGGGATCGCGAGAAGGTAGTGAAGGCCCTGAAAGAAGTAGGGCAGAAGACCATAGGAAAAAAAGATGTTACTAGAAAAAACGAACACAAAACTTTGCGTGGTGACGTAAACTTCAAACCATCTAAGAGGCAAAGTTGTAAAGTGTCTCCGCGACGCCGATTTAGGGTGAATAGCCAAATAAGGAAAGCAACACTTTTCTCTAAAATGATGGAGATGTCCAGGGTCAAAGGTGACCTTTCAAAGATACATACGCGTAGTGGATGCACTCAATCTTTTCTGCGAGGTGATGTCTTTTTTGCTTGTATGCCGGACACTCGAGAAGGACGTGCTCTACTGTTTCGAGCAATTCACAATTCTCGCAACAGGGATTTGAATATAAACCAAGGCCATGGCCGAAAGAATTTGAGTGCAGTGATGAGGCGCAGCCCATGATGATTTTCGAAGCTTACCTGGAATCCGCTGTGGTTGCATCATTCTTAGTCCAGGGTCTTTATGGTGCAGGAAAGGGTGCTGATTTTGAGGAAAATAGTAAAGGCAGTGTCGCTCCTCTGAGGCAAGCTTCTTTGCTATGGCGGGGTCTTCGTGTTTTGAAAAAAACATATTTCTTACACCTCGCAGCCATTGGCCGCTGCCAGCTCCCTCATCCGCTTTCTCTTCGCCGAGAATGCCGTAATTTGTAGGCATCCATTGTTGGGTTACTCAGTGACCGGCGACGTAGGCGAGTGGGGCAGGTAAGTGAGGTTACAGAATACATGCTCGTGAAGGCTGGAACAGCTGGCACGCCGTAAGGTTTGCAACGCCGCCTTTGAGTCCGTGAATATAGCACATTCACGTGGTGGCGGAGCTTTTTGAAACGAAGGCATCGGTAAAGAGGAATAAGATGAAACCAGTTAATTTGCAGGAAGACGTGCACGATATTCAAAAGTATTTGTGGCCTGTTCTAGTATTTTCGAGGCAATACAAAGAACAGAAAAAGTGAATCAAATTAAAGTAATACTGGTTATCACGAAGGAACCGGGACTGTAAAAATTTTCGTTAAAAGCGGTATTTTGATATAAGCGACCACTCTAGAAAACTCAAAAGTGTGAGCTTTAATTGTGCGACAACTGGCAGGACTCAATACACAATGTGTTCACTAACACAAAACTTCATTCAGGTGGAAGAGAGGCAGAAAGCTTTGGCTGTTTCAAGTTCTTGCGGTGCGCGAGCAAGCGCTGCTCCAATTTGACCGAGCATTTCACGAAGCTGTTGTCACCGCACATGGCTCCAACTTTATTTCGCCGCAGGATTCGGTACCCAAGCGTTTGTGCTAAAGTTTGCACTTCACCTCGATCTTTGCCCGCCGGCTCTTCGTCCTCGTAGTGGTCACCAATAACACTGTCAACTAATTCCGCACCCGTCACTAGGGCGACCACGGGAGCGGCAGCGTCAGCCAACGCAAACTTATCGAAGTCACCGTCTACCTAAAAGCAACAAGTTCTAACTCTGTGCCAGTCACGGAATTCTACGCAAAATTTCGCGCTGGAAAGCCAGGCAAATGCCATGGCTCAAGACAGAGGTTGCTTTTGTTGAGCTCAAGAAAAAAACTATTGAACGCTCATTGGGGATACACAGCGCCATAATGAAAATTAAGCGGGTTTGCAGGAGGGGCTTGCATGGTTGGGGCAATTATTTCCCCAGGTTTTCAGCCGGGAAGCTTGCTAAACAAGAGTTTTTGGGCGTCCTGTAGTTCGTGTCCGTGTTTGTGCACATCGTGATCACGCAATTGTCCACTACCTAGGAACAAAATTCAATGACCGTATCAGGCATTTGACCATTCGTCTCAATTTTGGTGGCGCGAATTGAGCATGAGCGGCTCACAAAAATCACAGGGGAACACCTGCTTGCGTTGAACCGCCATGTTGCAGCCTGACTCGTGGCTGGGTCACCGCCTCTCCGCGACGCCACCGCTCGCCACTTGGAAGTAACCAGGTCAAACTCTTCATGCACTTCGAGTAGTGCCGCCTAAAATGCATGGGTTTCGTTGGAAACAGAGGAACTTTCCAACAAGGCGGTATTTCGAGTTAAGCGATTTCGTGATAACGCGGAATTGGTATACATGTAACACATTCCACTTTTACAAGCTAAAGTTTTTCATATTAAAAAACACCATCAGATATCTCAGAAGCGATTTTCTCCGGTCTAGTTAGAGGTATAAATATTGAATGAAAGACGCTGGTATTATTCAAACACAGAGGAACGCGAACATGATCACTGGCCTAATCAATCAGTGTTTGATTAGATACCGAGAACTCCAAGCTATGAAACGCACAGCACATGGGCAAAAAATCTTGTCAAATATCAATCTGCAATGGCGAGTTGGTAAACATTAGCTTACTACTACCGATGCATTCGTAATATTTTCTGTGGTGATTCATCTTGTGCAAGCAGCACACCATGGTGACATCGATACAATGGTTTTAAAATAGAACATTAATGTATTCTGCACCCCACTGTGTCGTGTTTTAAGCCATGCCTCTAAAGCCTATTGTTGCCCAAATATGGTACACCTTCCAAAGCTCGTAACCGCGTTTCTAATAAGGGGATTTAAATTCTTCTGTGTATTTACCGACTTGTATCCATAAAAAGCATAAATGAAAGCCCATTTTGAAACTTATCGCGCCTCAGATAACTCTATTCCTTCAAGCAAAACTAATTATCTTTCTTGAACTCCTTGGTTTGGTTACACATAGGTTTGCAGCCACAGCCATTCTGTCCCTATCCCAAGTTCTTCTTCCACCCTTCATGAACACAAAATTGGAACAGGATTCTTTATAGGTATAAGCAAAGCATTTGATATTTTCGCCATACAGTGCTGTTAAAAAAAGTTGGAAGCATAAATTTCTGACAAGCTCAAACAAGGCCGTTCGAAGGTATTTATTATCCTGACGAGAGAAAGTGGTATCTGTTATTTATAATTCTGGGTATAAAACTCGAAGTTGCTGTATGGGAATTGTGGTTTTTGGAGCCAATTTTATTTTTTATTCTTTTAAAGGACACTCGTGAGTGTGTTGATTTTTCAGAAGTTGTAATGGATGCAGACAACGCTAAGCAGCAAATGGTGAAGCGTTAGCAACTATTCAAAACATTATACTGGCAAATGTTTCCGTCTTTTCAGAGTAGTGTGTGCGAACAAGTTTACTAATATTGCTACCAAATCATCGATTGTTCTACTTCAAAATCCAAACACCTCACTTTCGTCACATTTATTTTAGAATAATAACTAGTATAATGTAAATACATGTCCTCTAATAAAAACCTAGGAGTTATCTTTGATCAACCCCTGCGCAGAAGGGCGCCAATGGTCGCGTATTTAGTAAACTTCCTTTTCGATGTTGCACGCAAATAAAGTACCGATGACAGTTTTCAGTTAAAATTTTCCGCTGCCTATATTTGTCATTATAACAATGCTATACAAATTACTGCAAAATAGTGTGGGACAAGATGTTAGAGCCATTAACCTCTTTAGCGATTAGAAATACCGGATTGATGTAATAACATACCTTTCCTTTGACCACCCAAGTAGTACACTATTTGACCAACCTCGAGTGCTCACCATTACATCTCTGTGACTACAGCATTAGTCAATAGCATAATAACTTATCTCTCTCCCCAGCCCTCCACGTTGTTTTTTACCATGTTGTACTAGGATAAAGCCTACAAAAAGAAATTTCAACAGTCCTGTTTGTAAAATTGTGTATGGTGATTGGTTGATTTAGTTTTTTGGTGCGCCATAATACAATGTGCTATGAATTGAAAAACAAATTGCAAAAAATAAATTCACGTGTAAAACGCGTACTTGTGTAATAAACAGGCGTAGGATTTTGTAGGTACGGAATTTTTACACTTAGCTTTTTACTTAATTGCTTGTTTTGCACTTTAAAACCAAATTTCTGTAAGTGGACAGGACATTCGCCTTTAGCTATCGGTCGAAATGCTTTTAATATTTTCCAAAATCATTCATAAAGCTGGCTATGAGAAAAAAAATGGGATTTTGCGCATGATCCGGACCGGGAGGATTTTTTTGGTGTAATGCCAGAAGCACTTTTTGGCGAAACAACTTTGGTTGAAATACAGCGAACCTTTAGGAGGGATGATGTTAACTTAGCAGGAAGAAGGAAATTGGTGCTCTGCTCTTGGATTCGAGGTGATCAAGAAGACTAATAAGCTTCACCTTAAATGTTTTGTTTGCAGCCAAAACGTGTGAGCCCGGAATCCCGTTTGAGTATTTTTACAGAGCGTGACACGTGCCAGTACTGCGTGTGTAGCTTTTCAGCAATCTTAATTGTAGGGTAATGATGGTATACCAACAGAACAGCACGCGACGAAAGGGCACGTGACAGCAGAGCACGCCATAACAGCATGGCGTCAAAAGAGCACGCGACAAAACAGCACGCGACAGAACAGCACAGCATCAGAAGGGCACAGCGTCAAAAGCGCACACGATAGAAAAACACAGCGACGAAATAGCCCAGCGACGAAAGCGCACGCGACAAAATAGCACGGCGTCAAAACAGCACACGACAAAACAGCACACCACAAGGGCACAGTCCTGAAACAGTTGGGTGCGGTGGCATAGCTAGGTATTCTAACGTTGTGCACTGGCGGGGCAGGCTCGGGCAAGGTAGCACGCATTTTTTCGGGCCCCGGCGGGGCTTGCGCTTGAATCAAAATTTTCGGGCTGTGCCTGCTTCAGCCGCCCTGGCCATCCGTGAGGCCCAGCAATCGTGTGCCGCAAATTACAAATTTCTGACAACAAAAAGATTTTTGTTGATATTTCATGTTAAGTTAGAACAAAAAGAAGCGAAGTGTAAATTCATTACGGCGCTGTTGAAAGATATGATTAAAACGATTGCGCTTAGAAAGCCTTTTAGAAGTTTAGAAGAAGAAAAAAAATTAGAAGTTTGCCGTGTACGGGCCGTGTCTCTATCGGGCAGTTTCGGGCCAGGACTACAAATTGCGGCCCGGGTAGTGCTCTAGTTAGGGCACAGCTCGGGCCCGGGACGGTCCAAAAGAACGAGCCCGGCCCGGCCCCCGGGCAGTGCTCGGGACGGGCAGCACGCATTTTCTGGGGCCCGTGCGGTGATTGGGCTTGAACGAAAACACTTTTTGGGCCGAGCCGGCCAGAGCAGACCCTGAATCCCGGTAGTCGTGTGCCGCAAATTTAGAATGTTGACAACAAAAAATTCGGCTCATTGATCGTTTGGGTGAAATGAAAACAAAAAAAGCGAAATGCTGTCAGTCTGTCACCTTGGCGATGCTAGAAAACTAAAACAATGACGTATTGCACTTGAAAGCCCTCAAGCCAACAAAAGAAAACGTATGGGCTTCATCGGCATAGTGGGAGAGAACGGGTCAGAAAATGAGAGCACTGTAGTAGTAGAGTACTTGATTGTCTCTTTCCTCTGTTTTTCAAACTAAAAAAAAAGAGCAAATGTGACCTGGACATTGTACTTTGGGCAGACCATAACACAAAAGATTATCTAACGTAACCTTGTGCCTCTCCTAAAGCCTTTTATGCACATACCTTTTTATCCATAAAGCAACTTTTTTAGTGGAAAACTTTGTGAGCATGGAAAGAACTTAGGGCTACTTGGATAGACACCTGGTGCAAACCGACAACGAACCTTGGCAAATTGAATTGAGGGAAGTACAAGTTAAACTACCTCTCGGCAGAGTGGGCTAGCGTCAAAAACAAGTAGGAAAAGAGTTCTTTGGGAAACGAATTGAATGAAATAACAAAACATGGCATATCTCTCCAAGAAATGCATAAATAAAAATATCCACTTTTATCAGCATCATTTAGACAATCCTCATTGTGCTTTGAGTTCGGAGACTGTCGCAAATGCAGCGTCTGTTTTACCAACATTTTCCGTAAAGATACAATTTTTAGGTCAGGATATACACATATAGGTCTAGGTATTGAACAAGTGTAACTTCAATATACTCTCTCTAGGCTCATTTTAGGCTTACAAAAAACTGTGAGGGCTGATATTTGGAGTCTGGCGGACTCTTGCTGAGCTTAAAACCGTGCGCGGGCCGGGCTCGGGCTTTTATCAATGTTTTGTCGGGCTCGGGCCTGACCCTGGCGATGTCTCTACCAGGCGGGGTCGGGCCTGGCCGAGAAATCCCTGCCCCCGCACTCCTCTAGTCTCTGTCATCTAACGATTGCTGCCCTCTCCCACTCGACCCGCGAATTACGTGGTTGTTTGAGGCACGCGTTCTTTTTTTTTTCAACACTTGAATTCACGCATATGACAAAGGCCCGCGCGCTGGCTCAAACAGCGGCCGTGTTTATTTTCTGGCACCATAGGCCGGGCGCGTAAAAAATGGTCCCGGAACAAATGGTCCCGGAAGAAATGGCTCCAGAACTAAAGGTTCCAAAACAAATAGTCCTGGAACAAATGGTCCCAACTTCAAAGTAGGAAAAAATGGTCCCACCACTATTGCACCTATGCATGAGCGCCTCTATGAGAAAAGGAGGGAGGGGATCAGTGTATTTATATTTATATGTCTGTATTTGTGCACAATGTATTTTGCATCTGTCTATATACAGGGTGATCAACGTAAAGTTGACATTTATTTTTAAAATTAGATGCTTAGGTATACGTGAAGACTACCACTACAGTGAGGTTATGCACCAAGGGGGACACACAGTTAGGTGGTAACTAGAGATGTCCGTGGCATAATTGACTTAAATTGTTTCATTAACTTTTTATCGGCTGCAGTAAGCAGGCATGTTTGTATTAAAAATTTAGAGGCAATCATGTTTCCACGAAGTTCCATGTGACAGAATTCTTTTAGCGCATTCGTACTCTGGGATGTCGAACCGTGAAGTTAATTTGCCGTTCGCATGATTACGCATGCAAGACAGTGAAGACCAGCGCAAAGCTCCTCCCTTTTGTGACGCCCCTGCCGTGTACGGTGTTTAGTTCGACAACGCGGAGGAGGCATAAGAAAAAGTGAAAACTGGCACCCTTTCAGTCTTGGCTGGCGTTATAGCATCTGCAGTACTCAGAACCGCAATCGAAACAGAACAAAGGAGAGGAGCTTTGCGCCGGTCATCACTGTCTTGCATGCGTAATCATGCGAATGGTATTTAAACTTCGCAGTTAGATATCTCGGAGTACGGATGCGCTAGAAGAATTCGGCCAAATGAAACTACATGGAACTTCTCAATACAAACATCCCTGCTTACTGCAGCCACAAAAAAATAATTATTCAATTTTAGTTAATTAGGCCACCGACATCAAAATTTAGCACCTCATTCTGTGTCCCCCTGGACGCATAACCTCACTGTAGAGGTGGTCTTCACGTAAAATTAAACGCATAATAAAAAAAAACCTGTCCACCTAACTTTGACCACCCTGTATAATATATTTGCTAAGGCTGAATTTGCTTGAGTTAAATGCTGCATACAAATTTGTCGTCGTACGTGTGGGTTCTCCCGTGCTTCCTTTCTTTGTTCTTCTGCTTATTAAAGTTTGTGAAGCGAGTGCCACTTGAGCCTGAGCGGGGAGCCTATTTACAGTGGCCGTATTATTTAGATTATGTGAAGTATCCAAAATGTGAGTGGCCGGTACTGCTGAATATCAGACAACATAGAGCTGTACTACTGCATCACGCTCGCCGATTTATCGCTATTTCAAAAAAAATAATTTTACACGATGAATGGTATATTTCGTTAGCTAAGCTGTGTTACTGCGCTCTCCACCTGAAAGGCTTGGATATCTGCCGTTCGGATCAAGCGAAGCGGCGCTAATAAAGATTTTTGACCTTAATAATTTGGGAGCTTCCAGCTTACGTAATCTGCTTTTCTCTAAAAATATGCACTTTAGCTATAATGCACCTCGTATCTTGCTATGAGGTTTAGAAGACTGCTGCTAACAATTTGTTAATTTTTCCGGCGTGTTGCGGGAGCGTAACATTTGCTAAGGGCAGCAGGTGAGCTCATCTAAACGTGTCACCCACAATCAACAACGAACTTTATTGTTCGGAATTGCATTTGAGCACAAATAGATGCAGCTTATTTGCGCAATTACGAAAACATATTTGCGATCGTCTTTCTGACGGATTTACTTGCCCAGAAATTGCGAGAACCAAAGACAGTCACTTGTCATGGTTCAATGACAAGCCAACTTTTGATGAAGTGAATGCGCCATGCCGCCATACTTGCCTTTTTGGGATGCCCCTAAAAAGCGAGATCAAACAGGAAGGAGTGGGCGGGGGGGGGGGGAGTGTAGGGGGTTTGCTTCGGTAGAATATTTCTTTTGCTTGAGCCGGCCCTCATTTCTCTCTTTAGAAGAAATTTGTCATGGTGCTGAATGTCGTCATAACCAGGTTGGACCAGCGGCCCAGCCGATGGTGCGAGAGGTAGTCGTAATAAGGCGTGCATATGTCTCGGAACTCTGCCTGTCACCAACCTCTCTTACTCGCGGCGGTTCCTCGCGACAGGTGCGGCTTCTTAGAACACGGTCGGACTCAAAAACTGTCTTCCTGAGTGAGAAAGGAGCGTAGAGTCTGGTCGTGCCTGGACGTAGTTGCTGTTAGTGCAGTTGCTGTGACAAGGAAAACCTCGGAGAGGGGTCGGAAGGACTATCGAAAAAATATAATTAGCGGATGTAACGGTTTAATAGTTATATTAGCGTAAACAGGAATAAATAGTAGTGCGGAATTTTTATAAATATAAAATAACTAAATAAATAAATAATACGAAAGAATTACGAAAGTAAAACAACTACAACTAAAGAAAAAGAAGTATTTTCAAACATCTACAACAAAGAATGAAATGAAAGGCCGGAAAATAACGGCGGAAACACAAACAAAAAATAACAAGAAACGGCCCAACTGTGTTACGCCATGCAATTGCATTTCCGAAGAAATGCATACTAAAATAAAGCGATGGTTTGCAGACAGTTTTTTTTACAGAAGGCGATACACTACTTCAGCAAGATGCCACAAATTTAAACAAAAAGCCAACGTAAGGTTTTGTGGAATCATTTTGCCCGATAAGGTGCCCGGGATCATTTGTTCCGGAGCCATAGGTTCCGGACCAAAAGTTCCATATAGGGACCATAAGTTTTTACGGCAAGCAAATCAGCGGGGTCCGGACAGTTTTTTGAACGCCGTTTTATCGAACGCCGTTATATCGAATGCCGTTTTATCGACGGACGTTTTATCGAAGCCGTTTTATCGAAACTGTTTTTTCATGCATTTTCTTGCAACCAAATTTGCAGTACGTTTTTTTATTTTCCTACTCGGTATGTAATTTGCAAATCTCGTCTCCACAGCTAGCGAGCCTACTTCACAGAATTTGTAGTCTTTGTACCAGTTGTCTTTTATTTCGAGCGTGCTTTCTTTTGTTTTTGTGATGCGCGAAATTTGTCTAAACAATTTTTTCGTTCAGTTCATTGCGCTGATAGTGCTGCCATAACAAATCTCCTTGTGTCTAGTCCCTCCTCTGATCCGAAAAATTTTACTGCATTGTGGCGTATAGACTAGAATGCCTCGGAGTCGATATGCATCGTACTTTTTTGTATACACAGCTTCCGTGTCGACACACAATCTAAATATTTCGGCACGTATGTTCTAGTTAAGTAAGGCACTTCTTGGCACTCCTAAGTCTAATGCAAAAAACCTAACTGGAACGCTAGCAAAAGTCTTTCCCGATTTCTGACTTCCTAATTGTTAATGGGAAGTCGGTTCAGTTGCTAAGAGGTTATCAATCCTTGCCGCAGTCTTCTCGATGCCTTGCTTAGAACTAACGATAAAAATGTTAGTTACAAAATTAGTCACCATACTGCAGGTTGGTTAGTTTTCATCTCTCCCCCCCCCCTCGTTGACCCCAGCATGTCTGGGGTTTTTAGCTCATACTCTTTTACCTTTTTATTATAAGGCATAAAAAACAGTAAGATAAAAATAATAAACACCAAAAATAGCGAAATCGTGAAGGTCTGCTCAATACAGCGCCGTCACCCGATTACTTAAAAATAAAAATGCAAAATGGAAAAAATTGAGAACGAGCAAACAAAATCAAATATGGCCCGAGCGATTAGCTGAACAAAGCACCCACAAAACCAACAAAATGCACTGTCCGGTCTGGCGTGCTCCTCCAAGGCCACCAGGGAAACGTAATGGTGAATAGAATGATGGGTGTAAGAGTGCTGACGCGTGAGTAGACAATTATACGAAATGGTGTATTTTTTTTAGCATGTTTAACGAAAAGCATAAATTGTGGCGGGGTAGCCAATTTTCGAGTTGCCCCAAGTTGCGAGTTTCTCTATTGCGAGATCACATATGACGACTTGTCCTACTTCCCGAGTTCACCCATCACCCATGACGAGTTGACCGTGACGGGTTCCCTTGTGACGAGTTCTCCTAGACTCCACCACCTCTGTTGGGGCCTCAGTTTCACTGTTGGAATCTCTCCCCTGTTCCATTCATATAACACTAATCTTTCCGAAGTTTTTGGCGCGATATTTTTCCAGATGCAAACAATGTGACCTCATGGTCCGAGTAGGAGTCCCTTGCAAACCACGGGACTACAAAAATTGGGGGAGGACATGACTTTGGATCACATAATGATAAACCATATATTTGGCAACACCAACCTAAATACACCGATACACATCTAAGGAATATTTTGCACTGGGTTAGGCTTGCTACTATAGTGGCAAATTCTTTAATACAAACAAAAGGGACATACGTGCTTGAGTGCAATCATTGAAGCCGCAAAAATAAAAAAACATATAATGAAACAAAGGTGACAGAAAAAACGGGAAAGATGCGTTAACATAAACAGGCACTTTTTTGTATGTAATGCACGGCAGAGATAATATAACATAAAGCCACCTCCAGCTTAGGTTATTGCGATAGCGAGTTAAACAAAATAAACCTCGAAAATTTCAATGAAAGTCGAAAACCACACTTTCGGTAAAACGGACGTAGGTGGTTCGATAAAACGGCATTCGATAAAACGGCGGTCGATAAAACGGGCATTTTTTCGATAAAACGGCGTTCTTGTTAATGATATTTGCTGAAAATAAAAGGCACTCTATCTATACAAAGAAAGCAGCTTTACGAACATTCATTTGCCCCCAAAAATGCAGAAAATCTTATGAAAAGTTTGAAGTAAACTGCGTTGTCACAATAAATCGAATTTTCAAACGCTGTTGTCTCTTGGGTTTTCTCGAGAGAAGCCTGCGATATTGTCGATGAGGAAGAACGAACGTTTTTGAAAGCGTGTGCACGCATTGTACGCCCCCGCGCATGCACGGTAATACCCGTTTGTTGCTGATGTGTCGGGGGGGAGGGGCAGGCCATTGTATAGTCCAGCGCAAGGACGGCACTGCCCCTTTGTTCCTCTTGGGTGCATCTAAAGCCGACCCTCCACTCGTTTTCACTGAGGAGAGGGCGCAGTCGAGGTTAAACGGACGGGGGCAAATGCTTACGTGTGTATTTGACAGGAGGGATTGTGAACACGAGTGCAAATAGCGGGGTTGTTTTGAGAGGAGGATTCTTAGACTGGCAAAGGGCGTTTGGGTTTATCGTGGCCCACTCACCGCAATGTCTGTGCACCGAAATGTCCACACCGAAACGTCCTGCACCGACATGTCCTCCTACAACGAAATATCCGGATTCCGGCTCGGGCCTGGATTTGTTTTTCCAGTCATGTTCATCACTTTAATTAGCGTGCCCGACATACCCATGTTCGCCAGCTCAAGCAGCGGCTGCGTTGATTTACTCGCGTCATACCGTTCGAATTCTTTTTTGTGCGGATTCCCTGACAACCGAGGGGGACACTGGGACTCGTTGCGGCTGCACCGACGATGCAGACGAGATTGAACTCTCCGGTTCATTATATTATTATTGCCTGTGCCATCACTCGTTTATTACAACTTTGTTTGCGTATATTGCAAGCCGATAACTACCCTCTGGCACCCCGCCAGCTATCGGCTCAAGTCGGCTGGCCTCCCTGTTCAACGTCGTCGTGTACACTCCCATTTTCCCACCGCATCAGGTCTTTCCCCTCCAAAAGATGACCACCCATGCCAATGCAATGACGACCGTCACTGGCCCACTGGTCGCCCGGAACTCCTTCCTTGGAATTTGGGTTCGTCGACCTTTCCCCCGCGAGCCGACGCACGCACGTGAAATTGGCGAGTCTAAAGTGCCCTGTACAATAGCGTCACAATTATTTCCCTGGGCTCTTCGGCCGCCACCTACACTCCCTCCGCTCAACCCCTCTCATCTGCGGCATTCCTGATAGAAATAACCTAGAGTCTTTCGCAGGTACTACGAAAACATACGCACAGACGAAAGCAAAACAAGCTGACAGATTTCTTCTTTATAACAGTGTGACTGTAGGCAGATGGTCCAATAAAGTTTTGAACGCCCAAGAATAGAAAGAATAAGCTTACAAAAATTACTTCAGCAAATAAAAGTGTGCATCTTATAGATATTCCAAAATTAACAAAGACTGAAATAGAAAATCCTGGAAAATAACACGGAAAACATGATTGAAATTGCGAAATTAAAATTGCGCGTGTTTTTTGAAACAATTTTTTCTGCTATTATTTAAGAAAATCGCTCGTCGATTCTTTTTTATTGGTTGAACTTTCTTTGAAACGATATCTCAACACGCACTGACTTCAGTTACGCAGGCTGTGGCGCTATATTACTCAGCTGTTGTCGCAGGTTGCTCAAAGCTTTGCTCAAAAAAAAAATACGGCAATAGGTCGTTACAAGAAACCAGTGAAAAAAAAATACACGATGATACTGTCACTGATTTGCTCTATATAAATAAGTCCCTAGAAAAAAAGAAATAAAGAACAAAATTGACTGAAAGCTTTAAATATGTCGGCTCATATTCCACAAATAAATGTACATTTTGGGAAAGGCCGCATAACCATCCGCTGGCCTAAAATAACGCAGAATTGCGAGCAAGAACATCTCTAATAAATAGTTCAGAATGGCGGGCTTTCTCCATCGAATTATACCACAAGCCGCTCTAACATATGAATAAATCGAATTTTAAGAAACGAATCGTAAGCGCCCAATTTATTTATTTAAACCAGGGAAAGCTTAGTGTTTCAGCCGTCTTCCTCATTAAATAACTTTAATTATTTTTTGTGTCCTGGAGCCGTGTTTGCACGTAGCATTTGAAATGCAGCAACTGAAACAAGGCATACATTTTTGCCATGTAAAGAAAAATGCACGCAACTATTCCGCAGAAGCCAAAAGAGCTAAGCCCTTCATAGTTATAAATTTGTTTTGAAGGGAATAAGTGGCGGCATGGATATTTACAGTGTACAACAAATTAGGAACACAAGATTTCTGTCGAAATACCAACTTTAAATGCAGTAAGCGTGAATATGTTACAACCTCGCTTATCTTTTGTCCATCCACGCAAAACACGCATCTCTAGATGTGTGCGATTTAATTCAACGAAACGTCTTGACAGAATCCTCCTTCTACGAAACGCCGCTCGCCAAGAAAGGCATTATTTGGAGGCGGTTTATTTCAGCGCGTTAACTGATTGTAGGCTTACTTGTTTAAAGCCACCGCTATGGTTTTATGCACACGGTGGAAGGGTTTCGCTTTGAATATCAGCTGTGCAAGAATAATTTGCTTTGAATTGAATAACTACATTGCTTCCCGCAGTGTCTGCGTATATACTGTTTAGTTTGCAACCTGCTACACTCAATGCCATTTATGGTAGGTTGGAGCCAATGGTCTGATTCTGTTTGATTCGCAATCGCTGTCCTGTACGTTAAGCCAATCATCGGTCTCCACTTCATCGAACTAGGTTATGTGTATTTGCTGGATGTTTTTTGAGGGGCTCGAGCTTTCTGCGTCTCCTATCATTGTCGTCATAGTAGTCACGGTGCTAAAACACCGGAACACTCGTTTTCCAACGACTTGCGCTAGAAAGTGACATCACCATGTGAAAAAACGCGTACTAAAAGAACCCACCGGGACACTCGTTTTCCAACGCCTCGCTCTAGAACGCTTCCTGCTTCAAAAAAACGAGACTTTTCAGCAAAGCTGTATACCTCTAGGCTCTACCCCCCCAAAGGATTAATCTCCGTGTGCAAAAACAAACAATGCGCCAAGAATACTGTTTTACACTGCATGCTTTGCCCCTCCCAAGGTTTCACGTGAGTGGAGATGGTACGGGATTTTTTCTTTTTTCTAAAATACTGTTCGCTACAATGTTCAAACTTTGTGTGGTGGTTGCTATAACTTGTCATCCGCCTATCTAGCGACTTTAAATTTTCCATTTTTTTACAAGGCACACATTCGAGGGAACATCGTATTGTTTATGGTGTAAACATTTCGACACTGTATGTTTCCCCAGTTTAAGCCATGCCGTGTATTGAGTCCTTGGTCCCAGTCAAGCTATGTTTAAAGGATTTTTTGCCTAGGAACCCATCTAGTTCTTTTAGAAAATAGGTAGGTAGCTGGGTTAACTGGTTTATTCAGAAGAAGGGTTGGAAGCCAGTAAACCCCGGCTACTTCATTTCGCTGAACGAAGGGCCATAGACCCAATTAAAGATATCACAAGTACACGACAACGTCCACAAGGATCCCGAGGTTTAGTTGGTCCTTCTGGGTTAGTATTCAGGAATTCGCGGTGAAAGGCTTAAACTATCCGTTATTAGTTTGAAGGAATACCTGTTGATTTAAAGAATGCATTGAAGGCACGGAAAACCTTATTTTGACGTCCAGCCTCAGGTCATATACCTAATAGTTTCTGGACCCACTATAATATGGTTAGATACTGCCATTGTTTGTGGTACAGTCCACGTTTTGCCTGGAGTATATTAGGCAGTCTAAAATAACACGCTGGAAACATTGTCCTTGTGCTCTCCGCATGGGCGGGATGGTGAATTTTCCCAGTCATTTTAGCAGCAGAACTGGCTGGGCCGTGCTTTGTCCGTCAGTCTCACCAAAAAGCCTATAAGCCTGAGAAATAAGAGTGGTTCGGGAGGGCCTGAAACCACAAGCCCGAAATGCCAAGAAACCGGAAACTTAACACTGTGCCACCCCAAAGGGCCGAGGGTGGCCCGGCTGTAGCGGCGGCTGTGAACACAGTTACAAAAATTAGAAAGAAAAAAATCCTGGACAATCTCCACTAACGTGAAACCTGAGGTGGGGCGATGCATGCAGTGTAGTATATTTTGGCGCCTTGGCGTTTTCGCCAATGGAGATGAAACCACTGCGGTAGAGGTATACAATTTTGCTGTACAAGTCTCTTGTCTTTAAAGCACGAAGCTCTCTTGCGCGAGGCATAAACTAGCCTTCCCCGTGAGCCTTCCGCCTGTGATTGCAGAGACCCCGTGCGTGAGTCGGGCTTTGCGAGCCACCGCCTCCGCTGGGTTGTTTCTGGCAGACGAACCTGTACACCTATCGCTGGCTTAGTCTGGAGAAGTTGTGGTGGCAATCTTCTATGTACGGGGTGAGACTGAATTCATCGGGCCTCCTTTACCGGCCTCAGGAACAAGTGAGGGCATAGAGAAGATGGTTTCGAAGACCTCGTGGCAGCTCCGTCCTTAGATGCACCGCCTGGACCAACAGTGTCACCCTCGTTTAATTCCTTTACTGCAAAAAGCGTCGAAAACGACGCCCCATTCCACGTAATTTATCCTAGGGCTACACGAAGTACGTCTGACGAGAACACGTACATTGGCTCATTCTTGCCTCCATCGCACCGCAAAGAACAGGTTGGGACGTCTAAGCAGCGAAAAAACTCAAGAAACAATGAGGCACATCATCAAAAGCCGAAAAATAAATATACATTCCTCACTCCTAAATTTAAATATTGGGAAAATAAAATCATTCAATAAAACTGCACGGGCCTTCCTGAAATCCAGAGTGTTTATTTATTTATTTATTTAGGGTTTTATTTATTTATGTATTTGTTTGTTCGTTTGTTTCTTTCAAATATTTTGGTTTATTTGTTTGTTTGTTTGTTTATTTTTTCACCTCAAAGGCACCGCTAAGGGCTCTACACGAGGGGGTAAACAAGACTCTGACGGATGATTTCAGCGACGGCTTCTTTGAAATGGGTCATGCATGACTGGTGCCGGGCGTAAAAGTGCCGGTAAATCCACTCCCAAGACTTCTGAAGAAAAAATGAAGAATGTGAGCGCCAGTAAGCGCACGAGTGGTATAATAGCTTTGTAATGGCTTAGTCGATACGAAAGGCAATCAGCAGGAATAAAAACCTGTTGTACGGGCATAGAATTATAAAAATGCAGGAAAAGGCAAAGTGTATGGATTTTGTGCTGCGACGCTAGGGCAACATGGTTAGCCTGATTCTTGAGTTTGTTTACGCTAGAAAGATATGAGTAATCTGAATAAATCAATTTTTCTGCACGTTTATGAATAGATTAAAGTGTTGATTTATTTATTCATACTGTTAGCCCGTGAGGGCCGATACAGGGTGGAAAAAAAACAACGCTGGCATATGCAGCTGACAATAAGTAACACTTCAAAACAGGCACTTCGAAAACACATACATTGAAGAAAAAAAGCACACATCGACATTTGGAAACACACAGTTCTTCATGCGCGAAAAACTGATCAACAATACTCATAATAATGTCAGATATGGTCCCGCCCGTTACGCGGAGACAGTGCTGCAACGTGCAAGACTACGAAAAAAAGAAAACACTTCAACGTGCTCATCGATAGTCACCCGTTTAAGTGTACAGTTACAGTATCCGTATGCATAGACCTTACCTAGTTTTCAAGATTCACAGACGAGAAAAAAAATATCGAGGCTCACACTTGCACTTCGCAGGAAAGTACGGTGAAATTCCGTCCATTTTGGGGAGCAGAGGGCTGGAAGGTGAACTTTGAAACTGTTGAGTTTCGAGTGAGAAATGATTTAACACAGATTTTTTGAATTGATTTAGGGTTCCTGCATTTACGATTTCTTGCGGCAAAAGGTTCCATTCTTCTATTGTTTTAGGAAGGAAAGAGTATTTGTAAGCGTTTATGCATGTCATTATCGGCATAAATTGACCTTCATGACTACTTCTTACTATTCGCGAGGACCGCGGCTTTAAGTAAAGCTCAGAACTAAAATAAAGTAGTTATGGTGCATTAAATATAGAAACTTTAGTCTGCCACTCTACGTCGCTGGGAAAGAGGAGAGAGTTTGAGCTTGTGCAACATTTCGGAAACATACTCTGATGATCGATATTTGGACATAATGAACCTTGCTGCTCTTCTTTGTGTCGTTTCGAGCTGATCAACTTGGTATTTTTGTGACGGGTCCCACACTATGCTGCCTTACTCTAACACAGGCCGTAAAAGGGATGTATACGCCGTTAACTTAGCTTTCATGGCGGCTAGTCTAAGTTTCCTTCTTAAAAACCACAATTTTCTTTCTGCGAAAGAGCACACATTACTTATGTGCAAATTCCAATTTAAATCGTCGGCTATTGTGACTCCTAGATATTTGAAGTGGGTAACTCGCTTTAACCGTTTTCCATTGAGCTCATAATCAATGAAGAGGGCATTTTTGTTTTTTTGTTATTCTTGCAAAAACTGTTTTATCGAGGTTATTTTCATTTTACATTTCGCGCACCAATCGTGAATTCCTTCCAACGCTGTGTTTAATGTGACCTGGTCATTCTGAATTGATATTTTGGAATAAATAAACAGTCATCCGCGAAGAGGCGAACCGTGAGTGAGCTATCAATAGCGTCTGCAATATCATTAATGTAACATAGAAATAAAACAGGATCGAGCACCGACCCCTGGGGAACCCCGGACGTTACCTGTAAAATTGCGGATTTCGCCCCTTTTATTTCAACCTATTGCGATCTGCTCGTAAGATAGGATTTATTCCAATTAACAAGTTCTTTATTCACTCCTAAAGGTTTAGTTTAACTAGAAGCTCAGCATGCGGTAGAAGGTCGAAAGCCTTTGATAAGTCTAGGCAAATTGCATCTTTTTGGCCTGATTCATTTAAAACCTTGGCAAAATCATAGGTAGTCTGAACAAGCTGGGTTGTAGTGGATAATTTACGTCGAAAGCATTGCTGATTCGGAAAGAATTTACTGGAGCTTTCCAGGTAAGTGAAGATTTGTTTGGATAGGGTGTGTTCGAATATCTTACAAATTATGCAAGTAATGGAAATAAGCCTATAATTTTTGATATTCAACTTATTGCCGCTTTTGTTACCGGTACAATTCTAGCTATAAGCCAGTCTGGAAGCAACTTCTCTTGCTTCATTGATTCCTCGAATATAATTAGCAAATATTTAGAAACCCATTCCGCATAATGCTTTAAAAATTCATTCGGAATACCATCCGTTTAAGGAGACTTTTGGTGTCGATGTCCAATAATAGTGACAATATTCCTTGCTCGGACAGAATAACCCTCGGCATATTGGATTGTAGACAACCATTAGGCTTTGAGCCAGTTCCCACGGATGATTCCGCAAGACGATCGAAGACAGAGTGAAAGTATTCATTAAAATTTTCGGCTAATTCTTCCCATCAGAGATGATGCGTTCATTAACGGTAATATACAGGCCATTCTCCTGTAATGGGGAAATGTGACGCCAAAAGCGCTGCGGGGAGTCGTTCATGAACTGCGTAAGCGTTCCTGAAAAAAATCTTTCCGTCGCAGTTTTTATTTTTGCTTAAGAGTAACTGAAAGATTCCTAATTTCCAATATATTCCTGTCCTTTTTCTTTCTCTTGCGCTTTATTTTCTGTTTTAAATGAATAATTTCACGATTTATCCAAGGGTTATGCTTTTTAACTGTTTTTACTCGAAAAGGAAGAAAATGTTCCAAACAATGGTTAACTATTTCTTTAAAGCGGCTCTACAACACATCAACGTCAATCACCCCATCGAATGAATACAATGACATTTTCTAAGTAATCAAGGAGACTGACATCATCAGCCCCTGATAAGTTTCTATAGTTAAAAGTTTTTCTTTTAGGCACCTTAGCTGACAACGCATTTTTTATGGAAACCAAAACAAGTTTGTGGTCGGAAAGACCATCTATATTTTAAAGTCAAAATCAGACAATCGACCATCCAAAAACACAAGATCAAGTACCGATCTCGATGTAGTACCAACCCTAGTCACACCACGGACACATTGAGTAAGGTCATATGTGAATGCTATTTCAAACAAAAGCTCACTATTCTTAACGTCGGTAGAGCTAATAAAAATTTACCCTACTCTATACCAGACAAGTTGAAATCGCCGGCTGTAATTATTCGATTATTACTGGATACACTAGTACACAAGAAGTCTTGGATTGATTTAAAGAACGACACTGGAGCATTGGGTGGCCTGTAAACAGCACCAATGACACAGGGTACTCCACACAGAACAGTTGAACACAATATACTCTCATTATAGGGGCTGTTCTGCATGGGTACAAACTTTATTTGTTCTTTAAAAATAATAGCAACGCCCCATCCTCGCGTATTGCGGTCTTTTCGAATCATACGATAGGGCGGGGGTATGATTTCAAAGTCCTGAATTTCTGGCCGCCTCCAGGTTTCCGTGATAATGACTATATCTGGGTTATTTCGAAAAGAAGGTGTTCGAACTCAACCGTTTTGTTTGCCATGTTACGCGCATTTATGTTGATCAAGATTAACTCTCCCGCGTTGTTATCACATCGTCAAGCGTTGCCTCGGGGCTTTCCTTGCTTATTTTAAACCTGCAATTCTAGGCTTCGTCCCAAACGAACGTGTCTTTTTCTACTGTAATTCTATCATGCACCACCTTAACTTTAATTCCTCTTGCCCTTTCCGCCTTCGTACTTTCCCATTGTTTTCGTTGTTTTTGCAAAGTAACCCGTGAGAGGTCATTTGCAATGAAAATTTCACTGCGCTTTAGTTTGCTGCAGTTCATGAATATCTTAACCTTTTCGTTGAAGTCCGAAAATTGCATAATTACTGGTCGCGTCTTATCCTCGCATTTTTTCCCAATTCTGTGTATTCGCTCAATTGTTTTAACAGTCACATTTAGACGTTTTTTAAATATAACTGCAAGAACCTCCGCTCTTAAGTCGTCATTGGTTTCACTGGGTGGCTCAGGAATCCCAAATACAAATAGGTTATTTCGCCGGCTGCGATCCTCAAAGTCAACCAACACACACTGTTGAGACGCTTAAACATTTCGCATGCTAGCTAGCTGTTCCTTCAACCGAGCAATCTTTTCCGTATTTTTTCCTACATTTGGGAGGACTGTGTCTATTTGGAAAATTTTTTGGTTGATTTCGTCGAGTTGCTTCGAAAACACGGTCCCGTTTTCTTTATTCTTATGAATATCTTCAGCAATGCCCTTCTGCCCCTTCATGAGCTCTTTAAGCATTTTTTCTATTTCCTCGGGTCCGGTATTTAGCTCAACATCTCCGGCTAACAATAATAACATCGAAAGACACTCCAAAGCATTTGTAGCAAGCACTTCGGGGCATGGCACAACGATAATGAACCTATTTTCACTTCTATAACATTCACCAAATTTACTAACCTGCAAAACAGGACGAATGGTTTAGTTGTCCTCATCTGCGAAGTTGTGCTGTGCCCACAAGAAGGCCTGATGAAGACTGGCTTTATGTAGTCCGCTCCGGGGGGTGTCAATGCTTCCACTGTCTGGGTTCCGCACGCATGCGCCAGTCCATCGTATATAGGCAAGTCCCATGTAGGTCGAAGCGTGTTAACACCGTTGTAGCTTCTGATAAGGCCCGTACTTAAAGCGTGAACAGCAGCTGGTACATTGCACAGCAAAGCCTACAAAAACAGGACGAATGGTTAGTATGAGTAAGTGTGTTAGTATGAGTAATTAGATGGTAATCCCTAATAGCCTCTGTATATTCTAAATTTGGGTGGACAAGTGTTAAATAAGTAAGAAGTTTAACTGAAGGAGGAGTAAGGCGGAAGTTTCCACTATGGTAGAGAAAGACACGTTTAGCGTTATTGCTAATATTCATGCCATGGGATGATGAAGTGAGATATAAACTATTGTCAAGCTGTTTAGATGAAATAACTGGTGTAATTTGAGAATTAGCGGGTGAGTAAGCCTATCGATGGTGAATTGAAATGACACATATTTTCTGAATATTAAGAGACAGCCATTTTTTACACCACGACTGAATCCGAGAAAGATCAGACTGTAAGGAGACAGAGTCGTTAGTATCGTTAATACTGCGGAAGGGACGAGTAATTTCGCCTATAATGAAATGTTGCATTGAATTCGAATACGTATGATGTCTCCGGGAAACGTGTGTGTTCCTTTACGTTCTTTCTGATTTCCAGCTGTTTGGCTGTGATATAGAAGCGCTTGTAGGATGATCTTCCCGAACACTTCATCCTGATGGGCGATATGAACGTCCCTAATTCTCTTTTACGCTCTCCCCGCACGGAGTTCTGAGGTACCGATATCGAAATATTCCCAAATACTTTACAGCATGCCTATTGGGCACAGACTCTACTCACACATTGGCTTTGCTGTTTGCTCAGCAGTAGTTTTTACGCCTTTGGGGTGTTAGGGAACACGAACCTATTTAGTGGTCACCAGCTCACTATCAGGCTCACTTATAAACGCCAAAGCATTTTCTCCTACCATATTAGGTTTAATATTGAAAAGCGGTCAGCACTACATTTACGTAAACATCTGAACTTCGCTATCCATTTATACCACCCGTACAATTTGTGGAGGCAACCCTCACGATGCACATTCTCTGCGCCACCAAAAAGTGTATTCCCCGGGATCGCGATGCTCCACGCAACGAAAGTAGAACTTGGTGAACGAGGACTGCAGGCGATTCCGAGAGAACCAGAACAAGCTGTGGGATATTGTTCCCCGGTACCCAGCGTCACAGAACATTATAATTTTTAAAAGCTTGAAAAGTACAACGGCGCAATAAACCACGGACGTATAAGAAACCCGTACAACAAATTGTCGAACTTCTAACTTTTAACCCTCTTTTTGTCATTCATTTTCTGGTTTTCAGCCTTATGCGTTTTCCCTGTTATTGCTAGGTCGTTTCTTGCCTCCCACAAATGGTCTATATCGGAGTCGATGTTTGGAGAGTGCGTCGTTTTTTGTACAGTTTCGGTAATGTTTTCGTATTTATTCTTTAGCTGTGGTCACCAATCCCTGATATCATTGATTCAGGGGATTTCCTCTAAGCTGTAGGTTGCTTTGGTTAGTTGGTCCAAGAATTTCTTGCAGTACATGATCTTGACTGCTCCCAAATTTCTCCTAACTTTGAATGTTCAGAGTAACATGCTGATAATCGTGTGGTCAGCTAACAGGTTCTTCCCTAAGTTTGCCCAAAGGCTATGTTCACTTCTATTTACTGAGGTTATGTATGAGCAAGTAATACTTGCTCGTTCTACTTATGCCCAGGTGGGCGGAAATTGCTCAGGGATGAAGTTTACGTCCCATTGTACGGCTGCGCAAGTAACGTCCTTTCGTAATATTGTGTTGCTCTTGTTACAATATTCTCTATATGGGGCATTGAAAGCTCCGGCAGTTAGGACATACTTTTCTGTATATTTTGTATTATTTTCCCCGAGCTGATTCTTTAACTTATAGTCCCGACATTATGATAAACTGGGAAGGTGCGTTTGCGCCCTCTTTTTGTCGGGATTAGTTCTAGAAGAAGGATTTGAGGCCCGATCCTTCTGAGATTGTGCTCTTTAGTTGTCACGTCTTCATTTATCAGGGTGACTAAACGCGTTGCTTTATTTTATTTTATTGTGTAACATCCAAGACACCTAGGGTTCTTGCAAGGTTCCTGTTGACAGATAGTGTCGGATTGGAGGGGTTCTGTTTGTATGTATTTTTCTAGAATGTGTTTTTCTAGAATGTATATATTTTTCTAGAATGTAAGCAATTCCAGCACCAGATTTCTAGTTGAGTGTTGGCAGTGGGTGCCTAATTTAAATCTGCATTGGGGTTGAAGTCAGTGTCTCTTGCGTTGTTTAATATCTGTAGTTTTGGTATCTTGAAAGCTCAGACCATCCCAGTTTGTGCTTGCAGTCCAAGGTTTTAGTTTTGGCTGCATCTACTTGTTTTTGCAAGGAGTCAAAACGGGTCTCTTTGCTTTTAACAACTCAGTCATGAAAAGCTTGATTTCGCTCCGATTCCTTAAAAGAACCTCTGTCGGAGTAGGCTCGGGTAATTTGGGCTTTCTTTGCGTGGAAGATATTGTGTTAGTGGCCGGGTGCTGTGTGTTCGACTGCGCCTTTCTTCGGAAGAGTGTTGCTTGAGCTTCGTCAGTTGTAATTGAGCTGCACCATCTCGTGTTCTTTTTTACGACTAGTGGTTTTGAGGTTGTGTAATAACCATTCTTGTCTAGACTCCTTTCTGTCTACCTTCGTAAATATTGGTGGCTAAGTATGCATTCTCCTTCGACCAGCCTATCTGTTGGAGAGGACTGGGTCCTCCGCAGATCTTTTTCTTTGCTTGGAGGCCTGGCTTCCCCCTCCTTTTTTGAGTTGAGACGTGGTGGTGCGTGTTTGGTGAATCCGTCAAGAAAATGCATCTCGTTCCCTTTTCCATCGACCTCTTCAACATACGGCTATTTGGAGCTGAACCATGTAAGACGTAGTTTATGCTATTCCATGATATGGTGACATGATGGTAGGTTTTTGTTCCTTCTGGTGTATTTGGTTTTCTAGTTTTTGTGGACATTCTCTCGAACCATTTTTGTGCGCTGCGTTGCAAAGCCCGCACTTCGTTTGGCTGTGATATCTGTCCAGGGGATAATTGATTCCACACAAAGGACACTTTCTGCTTCCAACTATAGGGCATAAATCTGATCATTTTCCGGTTGTCAGTCACATGTGACACACCTGTCAGATTGTATTGTAGAGAAAGAAGGGGATGCGGCTGCCACAGAAATACACCTCTCCTGGCTCTGTTTTTGCCTCGAATGTTATCAGGGCTCTCTTGAAGCTGAAGAGCATGCACGCTTGTACTATCTTGGTATTGGTATTGCGGACGCCTCTGCTCTTAAGTTCAAACTGCGTGGCGTTTTCTCGAGAGCCGCATGAAACCCCTTTGACTTCATTCTACGAGAGTTCAACATACTTAGCTTCTTCGTATACGGCTCGTTTCAGCACAATGTGATTTATCTTGGCAGCAGCGGCAGCAGGCGTGCTGGTTGACGGACGAGCTCTGCTACTTGCGTAGACAAAAGTTCATCGCTGTCTCCTGCAAAAGGAACCGTCTGCGATTGCCGCCGATCCAGCCGATGGCCAGCTACTGACGCAGCACCGACGTCACACAGGCGGAGAAACGACGCCCCCATGCAGGATCAACATGCATAAGTGAGGCATCGGAGCATCAGTTCTGGCTTGGCATCAGTGGCAGCAGGCGTGCTGGTTGACTAACGAGCTGCACTACTTCTCCAAAGGTTGGAATTTTTGTCGGAATTTGTGGCCTGTGCATGTATTTTTGAACTCCCGTTCTGCTGTTGCTGCGGCAAGATTTCTACCATGAGTGTGCTTCGCGGTGAACTACGCACGCTGTTAAAAAAATTTGGCAAGAGATGACTGACATGCGCAAATCCCTTGAGAGGGAGCTGCGGAAAAAAAAACGTGAAATAAAGACAACCCTAGATAGCCTAAACAAGTCATTCCAAAGAGGGACAGAGCGGTTGAAGGAAACTGAAGAGCAGAATGCAGAGCTTAAGGCACCAAACAGCTCCGTCGAAACTGAGTGCGGAATGTTAAAAAACAAGTTGTTGAATATGAGCACCGAATAATACAGCTGGAACAATGCAGTAGAAATAAGAACATAAAAATCAAAGGTATCCCTTCTGTCCCTGCTGAGAATTTGCCAGAAATAATTGCTACGATTGGAAAGGTTATCAATGAGCACGTGACAGGCGATGAGCTTGCGATACATCACCGCGTAGCTAGGAAGGACCGCTCACATGCGAACCTTGTTGTGCAGTTTCTTTCCGGTTCAAAACGTGATGCCTTCGTAGATAAGGGGAAAAAAAAGCGACTTTCAACTACTGATCTCGGACAAGAAACTGCATTGCCCGTCTATGAAAACAGGTATCTTTGCCTTTCGCTGAAACAACTGCTCGAAATAACCGTCGAAAAAAAACTAACCTAAATGGCGTTTCTGCCAGGCGAAAAAGGAAAAAAAAATTGTAAGGAAGGCTGAATCGACGCGTGCTCTTCTGGCCTGTTCCCCCGACTACCTTGATGGGAAAGAGTAAACTCGTGTCCAAAGCTCTGAACCACCACCGCTTTAAATAGAAGATTTTTTTTGTTTTGCTCATAAGAAAAAACCATCTGTTTTTTTTTGTTCACATAAATGCTCAGTCGGCTAGAAATGAAGAATTAAAACTGTTAATATGCATAACGCCTCCGTTTGAAGCTATCATGTGGACATTAGAAATTTTAGGAGTTTTAAGGAACTATGGGTATGAAAGAATTCACTATCAATAACCTGCCCTGTTAAATGCCATTGAGTCGTCTTGTAGCAATGTTTAGGCGGTTATTTTACTCATCAAATAGCATTTTTTACTGGTTTGTGTGCATTTTACGTATTTGCATTTGCTTGCTTGCTTGTTCAGTCTACGTGTGTGTTGAGTTTGTTAATATTATTGGCCAAAGCCGCTTGCCGCCTGTTTCACCGTGTGGCTGGGGCAAGTCAAGCTGTTCTTACGTCTTTTTTCCCGGCCTCATTTGCGCGAAAGCGATTTGTTTGTTGCTTTTTTCGCGCAAAAAAATAAAATGAAATAAAATCAAATCTTTTGCAAGTAGTCGTATGCTTGTATGTGTGCTGCCCTTATTGCAGTAATATTTTAGCCTTGGTTCAGACACACAGGAAAATTTTGCAGAAACTGTTCTCCGCATTTGCACGATTCGTTGATGACGGTTCTGATTTCAAAGGTTCTGTATTCCTTCATTAGTAGGCATTTTAAAAATTTAATTGTGATTCTATATCATCTCTCCGAAGTGCCAGGAGCCGTTCAGATCAAGAAACCTTTGTTTTGCTTCTTGGCGGGAAGAGGAGAGGAACTGGCGTGCTCGGAGGTCCTTTCGTCTGCTCCCGCGTTTTGTTTAGCTTTCTTCTTGTTTTTATATTCCGTTCCTTCTGCAGCTAATGGCTTATAACCCGCGCACATCGTTGTACTCGTCCGAAATTTTGAAGAAATCACTTGCAGCCTTACAGCATCGATTGTTGTTTTGCTGCGGCGAAACTGTACTCCTTTCGAGCGTGCCATTTGGAATTTTTGTCGCTTTTTAGACTGATGCGCTGCGTCGAGGCTACTAGCCACAAGGGCTTCACTGCGGGCTGTCACACTCAGTGCTCCCTTGGATCGCGTTAGTCTTAACCTGGGCGCAGATTGTCGGTGGGCTTGAAAATGAAGTAGAGGTGAGAAAACACTAACCGACGAATGATAATGTTTCAACAGTCCCGCCTTCTGTTCTCTAGCTGGTCGCACTGACGAAACAAGTGCAGCAAGCGACAAAAACGTCTGGGAAAATATTTATGGAGCCCACAGAACGTGCATCTTCTTTGCATCTTCTCTATCTTCTTCCTCTCGGGTCCTCTCTTGATAGCTGATAGATATATTCTTCGTGGCATTTCAGCGTCAGCAGTTGATCAGCTTCGCAGTTATTTTTTTAAACCTTTTTTACCGCATTTACTCAGGCATTGTCGCCGTACGTAGTCATATTTTTGTAAAAAATGGCAAAGGCAATCTTGTTTATAATGACTCAGCTTTGAGGCAACTACTCCTAGTGCACGTTGAATTAGCACCGCATTTATAGGTGAGACATTTCGTTAACCTACAGCCACAATATTCTTCGTGTTACTGATGCAAAAGTTAGTCACTGTGCCTTCTGGCATGTCTCGCTCTATTTACTCCAGTTCTTTGAAACCATTGCCCTCTGGTCGCGTATATTTATAATTAAACGACCGCAGCCTCCAATTTTGACATTCACTCGTAAGGGAACCAATATTATCACGCCACGTCTTCCAGCCTCAATGGCTGGTGCGTTGTTCAGCTGGCTGATAGTCACAGTTGTCTTGTAGTTTCAGCTTCAGCAGTGCAACAGCTTCGCATTCTGACAGGTTGGGGCTATATTTGTTCCCCGATTTATTTTTCGGGACACCCACACTCTTCAAGGGGACGAACCGCACGCCTTTCTTTGAAGAATCACTCCTGGCGTCTCCAACACTAGTAACCGTTGATTTCGCACCTAATCTGGCGGTGAACTGATAAGCTAGCGCACAGCCAGTCTTTTTAATGTTTCCGGTACGGGATGTACAAGACGTTCTATATCTGACACGTTTAGCTTTATCCACCGTATTACTTCTCGCGTTGTCAAATGCGGATGAATATATTCGTAACAGGACGACGCTAGCATCTTTCAGTACAAATAAAGTAGTCCTATGCCCTTTATTTTTGTATGCGTTGCCTTAGCGCCTCATTCACCAGTACAACAGGAGGGGCGGTGAAACGAAGACACAAAGGCTCCGTGAAATTGGTTTGGAGATACAATAACAAACTCTTTGCAAAACAACGTGACTACTCTGACCCTGTACACATTTCCGATGGACGTGACCTTACCAAAATGACCCCTCGTTTACCTGCTGTCACGCCGGTAGAACAAAACGCTGTCATTCAATGAACTCTCACTTCCCCTGGGTTGATACATTCCATCAACGCCACAGTCCCATAACTACATTCGGCGCGTAAACGCTCATTCTACAAGATTGGCCACTTAGAGTGTTTCCTTCACCAGTTCTTGTCAACTGGAAGTCGAGGAGGCGCTATTGCAATCTACGTACACTCATCAAGATCTTACGGCTTAGTCCCCAGAGTTGTCATCAATAAGTTAGGATATGAAATGTTGACTTTATGTCCAACACAGAAATTTCATGTGAAATATATCGTCCAATAGTGAACATAGCATGTTCCCTGCAGTTCTTTTAAAGTTCTTGGATTGTGATAGTAAAAACTTGTTTTTTCTAATTTGTAGGTCTGATATGATCCTTAATGTACTAGATTGAACGGTCATGAGCGGTAGTTTACTGATGGCGTTAGAATCTGCTGGTTTCGTAAATGTGGCTAATACCCCAACACGAATCAACCAGGCCACTTCAACCTGCCTATACCAATGCCTATACGCGTGTTTCCGACGGCGGCACGATTACATCGGATATAAGAGATTATTGTGCAATAGTGATGTCCTATTATGATGAAAACAAAGCCACACATTTTCAACATAAACCATACTTTACAGAACATAAAGAACACATGAATTCTTTAAGGGAAACGTTGTCGCATATTACTGGTCTCCAATCTTAGGAATAACAGTTCCGTATCTTGCATATCCAAGTTTTCTCAAAGCATTCTTTAAAATGCATGCAGCCCCCCTTCCTTTTAAACACCATCCGCGTAATAAGAAAACAGGAAAACCATAAATTACGGTAGAACCTATAGAAAATCAAGCAAGTAATAAAATCTATCATCTCTTTTCTTAAACAGGATCTGTATCTACACTGGAAGCTCTCAAAAAATCACAAAACAAACAAAATATTCAGCTAAGACAAGCTGAGGAAACATATTACAAGCAATTGGTTTGAAGACATTTGTACAAAGTAACGAGAACTTGCCTGAAAATTATTAAAAGACTCTCTAAGCCGTGGAAAATAAACACAATAATGAGAAAGCTTAGTCCAGGCTGGCCCTAAACAACCTGGGAACATTCTTGCAGATTTTTAATAGGTATTTTACACACATTCACGTACCAGCTGGGGAAAGTGCTACTCTCTAAATACCTATGAGTGGCCCGAATAGAAGTTTGCTTCTGGAGACTACTGATGGTTTTGAAGTACACAGAACATTTATGAGCATAAACATTGGACAGCGTTGGGTATAGGCAACATTCAAGTTTAACCTGCTAAGTATGTTCTAGAATATTTGCACCAATACTAACTGATGTATACAATTCATTTCTTCAGAGTGCGGTGTTTCCGGATAAAATAAAGCAAGCAATGGTAACGGTAATTTTTAAGCATGGCGATAAAAGTGATTTTAAACATTTTAGACCTATTTTGGTCCTACCTGGATTCTTCAACTTTCAGAAAAAGAATTATTCGCGTATGTGTAAATAAATTCAAGAAAAAATGTGATCACGGGTCAATAATTGGGTTTTCGCAAAAGTAGGTCCTCAGAAAAAGCCTTGCAAACTTTGATATGCGCATAATCTGAAATATAGCAAACCATACCTTAACTTTAGCACTTTTTCTGGATTTCATAACGCCTTTGACTGTCTAAACTATATCTTAGAGGAACTTTATCACAGTCTGGAATTCGTGGGAAGCTCCTAACACTAATAAAATCTATCTAGAAAACAGAGTGCAGTTAGTGCAATTTTCTTCCGATTTTAAATGGTGTTCCTCAAGGCAGCGTTTACCGGTTCCATTGCTTCTTCATTTACATACAAATGATATTACACACATTGAACTAATGCAAAATTTGTAATATATGCCTACGGCAGTTCCTTCTGGTCCTGATGAAAATAGTCTCATGCTCGAACGTATCGTGGTTTTGATAATTTTGTTGATTGGTCAAATTATCCCACAAAAAAACGCTATTTTATTCCAAGCTGTAAAAAGAAGAGCCGAACTAAATATACTCTATAATATTCGAATCATAATTCAGCAATTAGTAAATGATCTCAAGTACATCGGTGTTACGTTACAATCCCAGCTTTGTTGTAATAAAGATGTAGATACAACATGTTAAAATCTCTCTGCTGTAGCCGGCGCGAGAGCGCACACGTCAAGGTTCTTCCCAAAAAAGTTTAAACTTAACATCTACAATTCTTTGTTTGCCTCGTATACAAAAGACAGCATCTTTGTGTGGAATAATAAAACTAAACAAACATTAATAAACTAGTCATCTAAAAAAACAGCAGTTCTCTATATTGCGAACCTTGATTTTTGCTCGTCCACACGAAGTTTCTTCTCACGTTACAACATAATCAAGGCAAAGCTCATGTACGACTTCTGAATTCTCAGCTAATTCTACTTCTCCTCGTTACCAACAAAAACTTGCTCATACATTCAGCATCACTCCAGGCTTGATCTCACCCTATAAATACACGTACACGGACAACTGGCACCCGCAAATATTGTGCAATAACTACAAGTTTACATCACTAGAGCACAACTTGCCATAATTATAAATAAATACGATTTTAAAGCGACTTTTTAAAAAATTGCTAAAACTGTTTATTTTGTCAGTAACAAGTAAACTGGAAACAACCATGTGTTGATTGATAAAAGTAAATAATATTACCCCTTCGAGCTCAAATGGTTTTGCAGATACCACCTTTCTTCATTATTTCTACTTTTATACATTCCCACCCCTTTCCCATTCATAAATTCTGTAATTGTATTTCTTTAAAATTTATACATTTCTTTACATTTATCTGTTTTTATACAACAGGGCCTTAAGACGTTGTAGTGTGGTATTTTGTTTGTATTTGCAAATTGCATTTTTTCGAAATGTAATGAAACTTTTACCTTCTTTGTAATACATTGTGAAAAAGCCCGTTTTCGTTCCTTGTGTTTTATGGAAAAGTTAGAATTTGTGAAACATTTCTCGGCGTCATTCTGCAACTGCCGTGTAAAAATTTATGGCCCCATTCAAGCGGTTCAGTGTACTTTTACTACATGGACAACGGAAAATGTATTTCTGGAAATTAACCGATTGTATAATTGTGTTGAGGCTTGATATCACGTTAAGCGACTCAGCTTCGTATAGGCGCACAGCCCGCTAGCTCAGCTTTCAGTAATTCGACAGGTTTTAAATGCTCCACCTGAGTGTTGATTGTGCAAAGTTCGGCATCGCAACTCGTGAAGCTTTGGAGCACAGACTGCCAGCTCGCCATGTCTCCAGCCGCAGATTGGAATGCAGCCTTGGCCTCGTTCACCAGTTTTGTCAGAACGGCCGTCCGTTCTGTTTGCTTGGGCTTCAAATTGTTAGAAGCCACCTTTTAGGCCCCATGGCTTGCCCGGACGATGATAGGTGGTTGAAGACGCGTGATTCCGGTGCCAAAGTTGTTGTTTACCTCAAAAAGCCAAGACGCCATGCTAGAACACAACTGGAAAATGAGCTTCTTCCTTATATTCCCCAATGATGATAGTGTGTACGCCCCACTTCTTCCTCCTCTTCTTCCAAAACACGTGCCACCAATAGTGATAGCGGCGGGAGCGAGCTAGAGCGCAGATAGATATAGATACGCGTGACTGATTTGCACATAACCTAAAACTTCACTACAATAATCTTTTGTGGATATTGGAAACCCCGATCACGAAAGCCTAAGAGAAAATACACAATTGCAGCCTATTTATATATAATACTGAAATAAACCAAAAACGTACTACAGGCCACTTCGGCGATTTCCGCAGCCAGTGACTTCAGCTGCCTTGTAGCAAGGGAACCAAATTTGTTGAAAACTTAGGGTAAAAGAGGGAATACCGAAACATTGTTCGAAAAGAAGGAGAAGTATAGACACGGCAGAGAGATAAAATAGGTAAATTCGGCAGCCAGAAGTGGACTCGACCTCCAAAGACAGGAGCGGTTGGAAGCCTATTCAGGCCCTCGCCCTGCAGTGGGACTGAATAGGCTGTTGTTGACGACGACGATGATTATACCGATGAATGAGTTTTACGCAGCACCCAGAAGAACGCAAAACGACTTTTGATAGACCGGTCGTGAAAGGCAAAGTGTGTGAGCCTAAACTTCTTGGGAATTCGCTCATCAAGGGAAGAAATGGAGACCTGCGCACTGCTCATGCGACCTCTAAGCAATAAGGGCTCACACGAGTGAGGAGAAGAAATGAGGACTATGCATAGTAGGTACAGTGACGGGCAACAAAAGATTGCACCACTGCAAATGCCAAGGTACCATCGCGCTGCAGCGATGGCTTAGATGTAGTACAGCACTCAGCTCGCATACGAAAGATACCGGGAGTGAACTGGCCTACCGCTGCTCACCTAGCCGTTTCTTCGTGGACTACAGGTGGGCGTTGTCGTGTTGGAACGTTAAAATGTGATTACGGGCCGGTACTGCTGGTCGTGTGGAAAATCGCCCTTCTGTGACAGTGATCCTTGAAAATCATACTTTTTTGTGATGAACAAGAAAGATGCAAAGTGCAAGACAGGCACGAGGAGCTTTCAGTTTGTCCGCCGGTTGTTTGTGCGCGTCGCGTTGGTCCTCTGGTAACCGCTTCAGGTAAAACGGATCTCTTCTACATTCTTGATGGGTATTTCAACTGGACTCCACTTGTCCGTCGCAAAACCCCGGGTTGTCGTAAAACCCGGAGACATCAGTGGGGTTCCACTGTAGTTTCAAATCCGGTATTCCTCCTTCAGCAGTTCACGTGAAATTATGTAGACAAACATGAACGTTTTCAATCGTAATTGCAACGGCAAATTTGTAGTTAGGTAAAATACAGAAACAAATATAAACACCGTCTCACCAATAGGCGGTTATGGTATTAAAAAAAGTTTATAATTTTGCGACATCTTTTAACCAAAATATTCCCCTGACACAACCGATGATTTAACATGTGCATTTATGAATATGTCCAAAGTAACAAAACACGGTGATTTACAGTAAGATAACACAGGTTTGTTTGACCTTGGGGAGCTTTGATTTTTAGGCAACAAACAAAACTTTTAAAAAGAAAATACCAGGAATAAGGATGCACTGTGGGCATCTCATCAATTACCATGTTTATTATTAGGGTTTTTTATGCAACAACAATACACCACAAACAAAGTGGGTTAGAGGTCGCTTTTTTAAAACAATGTATAATTAAAGCCTCAAAATTGTGCTGTATTAAGCACAAATAGCACGCCTTTTTGAAATGTTTATATTGTGTTACTTTATAAATTTCATTTTGTAAAATAAATAAAATCACTTACTTTCAGAGGCTGTAATCGCAGGCAAAAATGGCTGCTTGCTGTACCTATTGTTGGTTAATTTTGTTAACACTTATCGATAAAATTTTCATAATAAAACTCTAGTAGTGTCAAGTTTGAGCGAAAGTATCTACGCAAGTTTATCCGTAGCCAAATAGTATCTGTGTCAGTCAGCATGCCGTGATACACCGTGCCCAATCATTCCAAGAGCACAGGTTATGGCGCGAAGGTTTGTGATGGGAACGAGTAGGCCGCACTGAGATAAGGCATTTCGAAGTTCAGTGCAATCACGCCATTGGCGCCGCGACCTGGTTGCGATACGAACTTGTGGTCTGCGAAGTAAAAGACTGCTCGCATGGTTTCTCGATTATACTGAAGGAAAACCCTGCAGGAATATTTGGATGTACTTAGCGGCAACTGCGACTTACCACATTGCCAATAACCACACGAAGGCGCTTGGAAAAAACAAAAAAACGTATATCCTTGAACAAACACGCATGCATAAGGCAGTTACAACACAAACGTAAGCGACTCGTGCATAACCTCAACGAATACCATATTTAAAAAAATACACTGAAAAGTACCAACCAATTGTTCAAGCCGATGGGGTGCTCTCTGCAGAGTGTCGTGGGTTCTAGCAAGAATGCAAGGCGAGGTGTTTCGGCGCTGTGATCACGGTGTCGCGCGTGCAAGAACGTGGACGAGGAAAGTGCATTGTTGTCCTAGTAGACAACGGCCTGATCTGCATCCGCTCACGATCGCGCGGGAGGTAACAGAAGGTAGCGTGCTTGAGGCAAGAGGCCACTGCCGGTCGATTGCGCGCAGCAGGAGTCCAGGGGTAGAGCACGCGAAAATTGCGCGCATTCCCGAATCAGCAGTCGCCCCTCGGCCACAGTATGCCAAGGCGCAAGATACACCCTTCTCGAGCTCAGGTGACGAAAACCCGTCTAGCTTCGAGCATTCCACATAAACGTTGTACAAATCGATCCTACTCAGTCCACTGCTCCGCGCCCTCTCGTCGTTCCAGTCCAGCCTTTCCCGGCGCTTTCCTTGCTTCCACCTTTTATGGGCACACGTATTCCCCTACTGTGGGTTGCTACTTTTCTTCTCAGCCCATCTACACTAAGAGCAATCCCCGCTGCCCGCATTCCCACCACGAGCACTGCGTAGACATGTTTTGGTCACGTTGTCTTCGACGTTGTTGTCACAGCGATATCCTTACCGCACAATTACTTGCTGGTCGCTCACTTGGACAACGACCGTTAGCTTTAATTGCGATACCACATTTGCGAACTACGATTGTGCCCTTAGGTAGCTATGTGATGGTAAATATTTATTTACGTCTTTTGAGTGGTCTTAGCTAGATGGTCATTGGTCATTCTCTCGAGTAATTATCGTGTATTTTGAATCTGTTTCCAGGTAAAAAGTGAATATTTTTATCGAACGAACCTAAGCAATACCTCACAGCCCCTTCAACCTAGATCCATGACGACAACAACGAATTGCCTGGCCCGCAACTTGCGCGAGCTCTGTCAAAACCGTTTGTAAATAACGTAAATAGATCGCTTCACCAGTCATTACATTTGTGTAATCTTTATTCTGCCTCTATGTGATGTTGCGGTGAACTAGCTTGTCATCCCAATCCTGGCTTCCACATACCATCATTTCGACCTGAGCAAAATCGTCGAGAAAACGTTGGCCGTACCGGGCAGCCCCAGCGCACAACGATGAGAATACTATCATGTCCCCCGCCCCGAGACCCCAGCCCGTGAGCAGCCGATAAAGACCTGCCTTTACAAGCCGAAACCAGACGAACAAAAGAAGCCGCATCCTAAGCCCTCTTGTCCGATGGGGTTCAAGTTCCTCCGACGGTGCCCTTCTGCCTTCAAGACATCCCTGTTGTGGGGACAGGCAGCATCAAGAACATCATCATCCTCTGTGGCGGCGGCATGCCTTCAATGCACTTTTTCATCGCATTCATCATTTTGCCTCGACGTCGACAGGGAAGGTCGTCTTCTAACCGGAGGGTCATGTTACGGAAGTTATGTGGGCAATGCCGAACAGCCGCGTCACCAGTGAATGCTCTTTTGTGCACTGTATCTATTCTCTCCATCCGCGGAGTGCACACCCATCTTATGATGATGATGCTTGGTGTTTAATGTCGCAAGGCCAACGAGGGCAAAGAGCGCAAGAGAAGAAGTTAATAATTGAAGAGAAGTGATTTCCACCAAAAGGTAGGTATAAAAACGTGTAAACCCAACATAGTAAAATCAAATAATGAGAATAGCGATGGCTGGCGTATAGGGCCAGATGTGATATTGCGTGACAGAAAATGAAGTTTAAAAACTTAACGTCTGAAAAACACTGAAACACGTTTCACGGAAACCATGGCATCGTCACCCAGAAACAACGATGAATGTAGGGGAATAAGTTGTCTCTAGAGTTGTTCGAAGTGTTTGCATCGTGTTGTGTAAAGTGCCTTGCATGTGATTAGTATGTGCACCACAGATAGGGCCCCTCCGCAACAGCTCTGCTGGTGGATAGAAGATTCTATCAGCAGATACGAGTTCGTTGCATGGGTGTGCCCTATCCGCAGCCTAGCCAAGGCGACTTCCGTTTGTCTGTTGTGTGAGTCAACTGTGTACCGTCTCAAGTGTGGCTTTACTACATGTAGTTTGTTGTCTGTCTGTTCATTTCAGTGTCTTTTACATGTCCTGCGCAAGTGTTGTCTTATGTGTGGCCTAAAGTCTCTATAGGCTATCGTTGTAATCGCTACAGTGTTCCTCATTGCAGCAGCAGCGGCCCTTTTGTCTTCCAACTCGTTCCCAGCAATCCCAGCGTGTCCTTGGACCCAGCAGATGGTCAGCTCATGCTTTTGTGCATACACAGACATAGTAATATTGAATAGAAGATTGACTATGTTGTTTTGTGGGCTAGTGCGATGATAGTGAGCGAACAACACTCAAGGGATCTGTATACATGACGGAATTGGGAATTTGATTTTCAAGAATGTGCTGTACGATCACTAAAACTCGATATGCTTCGGCTGAAAAAATGGTTGTGTGCAGGCTCATGGTCTGGCTGCATTAAACTTCGAACCATGAGCAGCGCAGGACACCATATTGAAAGTTTTAGATGTGTCACTGTAGAATTTCGCACATTTGTATATAAACTCCAGAGACCGAAAGTGCTGCGGTATTGCAGCTCTTGGTACCCGAGTATGTGGATAAACATGACCGGATCACTGTCAATGCAGGCAAATCCTGGATCGGGATTTTGTGGAGTTTGTCCGGGGCACTCATCTGCGGTTACTGAAGGAGGTTCCGACGATTGGGGGTAACGTTCACTTGCACGGGCCGCATCTGGCTTCTGGGTCGTTGTTTGCAGAACATCTATGCAGCTTGTCGAACACTCCGGCACATGAGGCCCCTGCAGCTGAAAGGGATGCTGCGACAGGTGCTGGACGCTGGCGGTAGAGGAGTTCTCTTCTGCCTGTGGCTCATGGTCACACAATGGAGGAAGCACACAAGGCATCTAAAATGTCCTGTCTTCCTCGGCAGTCTCTCCAACATTGCCGATAGAGCTTGAAGTTGAGGGCGCTTCGAAGTCACTCTTCGGGCATTCTGCCAATCGCGCTACCTCATGCTCCCTCGGCGGCGACTCAGTGAAACTTTTGAAGTAATTAGTCAACTTTGGCAGCTTTTTACTACTTTCTTCTCGCTCAATCTTTAGTCTTCTCTTAGATGCGCAGCTCGCATACTTGCGGCCTGACATGTTCCTTTCGATCACATATACCTTTCAGAAATGGCGTGCGTCGTTATATAAGCAGCGTTTCCATATTCGAAAATTGCAGGTAATTTGATTGGTGATGACAGACGACCTAAACCTGAAAACCCAACACCATGGTTTTGACCCCCAAAACCACGCCTCCAAAGGGGGCGTTCAAGAAGGAGCAAAAACCGTTTTCAAAATTATTCACATATGATCACTGATTGGTACAAGAAACAATCCTAAACGCGTCCACACAAGCGGTCAGGTGACCGAACACACTCTCTCTCCCTTGGATCTCATAGTACGTGTCCCTTTTCACAAGTCACCACAATCAACAAGCCAAAACAAAAATAGCGGCCACGGTAAGTCCCTAACCGCGCTGAGCGGTCAAGCAATTACCTTCAGCGGGCAGCACATGCACAAATCAGTAATGTCGAGAGCCGTCTTCTCGCGGGTAACATACTGCTCTGTCATCGCTTTCCGCCTGGCTTTTGTCGCCACGGGCGCTGACAAAATGAGAAAGTCGCTTACTAATTCCTTTTCTAGAGGAAGAGACGCCATTGGCTGCCGCGTGTCGAACCGAACCACGAGATCCCAGTTCGGCAAGCCAAACTCAGTAGACTCACTGGCGTGGTGTGCTTCTTGAAACTCTTGCGCGCATTCCTCAGGCGATGATCCTTCTCCCTGCTTAGACTCCCGGCTCGCCATAAACGAAAATCAGGTGAGCCAGCTTCGTAAAATCCCAAAAAGATACGCCGCCTGCTTTTGCGACGCAAGAAAAGGCGGTAGCCTTTCGCATCTTGACCGTAGTCACTTTGACGAACTACCGATGCCCGCTCCAAACATCGGAAAGCCGTAATACCCGTGTGCACTTCGTCCGAGAGACAATGATACTCCGAAATTCTTCTTACTGCTGTGCGCTCAGCAGCATTTTGCTGAGACCGTCTGGTCGACCTGAACGCACAGCAAACACACAGAAGTACACTGGCTAAGCGTTCCCACATTTTGCCACAGAAAAGGACAGAACACAAAGCGTGCTTTCGGCGGCCCCGACTTCCTGCCCCTGCCACTGCATAAAAGGAAAGGAATGTGGCAGTGCAAGCCAGGCAACGCCGGCACGCGAGCTGCCGGAGGTTTTCATTAATTAACTGAGGTGCCCGAAATTTACAGCTACGCGGCACTTTCACTCCTACGCTACCGAAATCGTCAATGCGAAAACAGACCAACAGAACAGAACAGAACACAGAACAGAGCAAAAGCAGAAAACAGAACTTTCCATCGCAACCCTTTTGGGTTGCGATGGAAAGTTGTCAGTACGCCTGAGTTACCTGATTAGTGTTCATTCATTACAAAAGATGCGAATAATTCCCTTCGCAAGGTATTACAATTCGGTGATTGATTCATATGATTGATTGAGGCGTTTAACGCGCCGACGAAGTGCAGGCGATGATGCGTGCCGTAGTGGAGGTCTCCGGAATAATTTAGACCGCCTGGGGATCTTTACATGCGCCGATATCTTGATCACACGGGCGTTTTAGCTTTTCGCCTCCACAAGAAAAGTGGGCGCTGCGGCCGGGAATCGAACCCGCGTCCTCGCACAACTCATAGAATCCTGATAGCGATAGCGATTGAGCTCCCTAAAGTATAGCACTTTAGCACTAATATTTAAACTAATAAACGTATTGTAAATCAGGCATCCGCCCCCTCCCAGACATCTCGCTGTCGTAAAACCCATGCATGAAACATCCTCGAGTCCCTGAATCCCTTCCATGTGCACCTGTCGCCAGCTCCTTTCACATAAAGGTCATTGCAACGGGCCAAGCACATTTTCCCCCACTTTTTCTTTGTTTCTTCGTTCCTCCCTCACTGTTCGCCTTGTGCTCGCAGCGTGGTCAGCATCGAACGAGCTTGCCCTTTTTCCTTGTTAGCTGTCTTGTGTGTGCGCTCAGTGCACATACAAACTCACCGCAATCTGTAGAAAAAGCGTGGGTAAAAAATTCAGCGTTGTAAATTGTGGACCGCCCACAAGCAGCAAGCTCAGAATGCGCCAATCTGTTTATTTGCTCAGAGCAGCTACGCAGAATGACTAGCAAGGCTGTAACAGCGGTTAATGCAAAATAAGTACTTTCTTCCGCAATCACAAGTTGATTGAGAAATTATAGGGTTTAAACGCGCTGACGCAACGCAGACGATGAGGCGCGCCATAGTGGAGAGCTCCTGGTTACTTTTCACCACCTGGCGATCTTTTACTTGCGCCGAACACAATCACACACACACACACAAAGTCACACACAGCAGTTAAATGTAACAAAAATTGAGCAAAGTCGTCGCACCGTGAAGCTTATCTCAAGCACTTCTGAAAAAAAAAACATGTTGCAAAATATAAGTTCGGGCCACTTTGGGTTGCTGGCTCGTACACGTGCCGCACTTCCACGGTTTATCGGGCTGTATAGGTAAATTGAGGTTAAGGCCCCGGCCATTCGTGTTTGATGCTAAACTGAATAACACACTCGCTCAGCATTTTTTTTTAAATTATCGAGCGGGGCACCTAAAAGTTGGGGGCCCGGTGCTGCCGCGCCCTTAGCCCCTCCCCCCTTAACCTGACCCTGACCCCACTGGGAAAGAGGTAAATCTCTTCCGCGCCTCTGGAAAGGTGATGTTTTTGGTGATTTTGACGTTGAATATTTTCTTCTCCATCTGGAACATTACACACGTGCGGGAGTATGCAGCGTTAGGTCCATGACAGTTGGTTCACATGAAATGTTGAGCCTGGCAGTTATCCGGCTCCTGATCTTGAGATGAACATTTTGCACACGTTGTTTTGCTACGACAATAGGTACTGCCAAGCCCGAACCAATGGCACTTGAAAACGCGCCGCGGGTGCGAGGTGTACGGCCAGACAGAACAATGAATGGAGCCTGTTTTGATATATTCAGAGTGTGGAAGAGTCAAAGGTCAAGATTATATGCTTTTTATGATTTGCTTATCATTTCCCCGCATGGTGATGCGCCTCTCGGCCGTCACGCCCTCGCCTTTCATGCCTTCGAGCAGATCGGCTTCCGTCTCATTTATCAGATCTGGCTCAGAAATCCCACCATGAGAGCTGTTGGGGCTACGGGGGGTGTGACTAGGTCTGGAGGCCTGTAGCTTGCTGGTGAGTGTTCACCTCGACCAGGACTTTGCCGGTTCTCAGGTTCTTGGCTTCGAAAGACTTGCCCAGGATGCCTTCAAGAAATTTGCTGATAAGTAACACTGACTGGGATTAGTTTGGATTTGACTGGTCAAGAGATTCAACAATTAGGAAGCGCGGGTAGTTATCATGTTTTTGGGGTGCAATTGTTGGCAAGGGTGGAAGTGAAGCTTCAGTGCGGCACCTTTTGGGTGGCCGATCACGTTTGGGGGGGGGTTAGATTTTACAATATAGCCTAGTATAAAAGCAGGGGGACGGGGGGACACTTTTGTCAGCCTTACCCTGACAGCTTAAGAGGTCCCAGAGCACCCTGCTGGTAAACAGCCTGGCCCATCCGCGGGAGCGGGGCCAGGCTGTGACATGGGCTGTGACCGCCACGGTTTGAGGTTTCTACTCTTTACCTTAAAACGTATCGTCACGGTTGATCACAACTAATGTATGTGGGATAGGGGTCCGCGGTTTCGCCAACACCGTCACCAAGAGTACTCAAGGTGCCCCGTGCGGGGTGCACAGCCATCTTTGCTTTTGTCTGTACAAATCCGCCTTTTCCGGTCTTCTCATCCACTGAATATCTTACTGTATACTTTTACCTTCCTTTTTGAAACCGCGATTGCCCAGTTTTCCGCACTGTCTCAATTGGCAGCCCATGCAGCGTACGTTGGCCCGTCGGGGTGCAACCTTGAGGACGTTTTGTTAATGCGACCCCTTTCTCTCTCTCTCTCTCTCTCTCGTTCTCTGTCCTTTCCCTTTGTTGTTGTTGTAAGATATGCATAGCCCGACGGCATGCATACTCTCCGTTTTCGAAATATTTTCCGCTGCAAAGCTTTCTGCAAAGCTATATAGAGTTATTTTCCAAAGGTTTGTCGTAGCAAAATTATGTAACTGTACTATGATGAAGTCCCGGCGCCGCTACGTAAGTAAACCTTCTTTGTTATCGTCCTAATGTATATTTGACACTTTACTTATACCATATATCTGTCTATATGTATATATGTATATATATATATATATATATATATATATATATATATATATATATATATATATATATATATATATATATATATATATATATATATATTGCCGCGAACTATACATTGGGTCTGTTCATTTGTGTTTTGATTTTACCGCCCAGCTGCGTCGGTCTGGGTTATCTCTGTGCGAAAAGAAGCGCGTGTTCCATTCCTTCTTTCTGTGCCGCATGTGTTATCTGTTGTGATCGGAAGAGCATTCCGATCTAATGTGAACAGCCCAGAATAATCTTCTTGGATCTATTATGTTCTCGATGCTAATCGACGTTTCGAGAACCACGCGCGCCGAAAGATAAAAAGCCTGCAGTGCGGACGCCGGGGCATTCGATTCTGCGACGCTCGCCGACAGAAGTCACTTTGTTGATCGCTGCTTCGCAGCCTCTGTATTCTTTTGAGTTGTTAGGGGAGCACAAGTTCGCTCCAATAAACGTGTTTCTCATTCAAGACAACTGCATCGTCCTTGTCTTTGTGACATCTGGTGGAGGTGCGGGGTACTCACCCTTTATGCTCTCTGCGACATCTGGAAGCCGCCAAGCCAGCCCAACCAGAGAAAGCCGCCGGCTGCAAGGATTGCTACCCGAGTTTGGTTTAATGCCAGAAGGGCCCAAGAAAAGGAACGCTGCAACCAACACCATGGTGCAAGAAACCACGTCGCTAATCGTCCTGCAGCAGCCCCGGGAACCGCCATCGTACCGTGGTACCCCCGCTGAAGACCCCGAAGAATGGTTGGAGAAGCTGGAGCGCGTCGGCACGTTCAACAGGTGGGACGATGAAGAAACTTTCCGGGATGTCTTCTTTTACTTAGAAGATGCTGCTCAAACTTGGTTTGAGAACCAGGAGAGTTCTATGACTGACTGGACTTAATTCTAAAGGGAGTTCCTTAAGACCTTCACAACCGTTGTGAGAAAAGAGCGAGCTGCGCTTTTGCTGGAAACTCGAACGCAGCACGCCAAGGAAGGGGTCATGATCTTCGTCGAGGAGATGAAGCGACTTTTTCGCCGTGCGGACCCAGAAATGACGGAAGAAAAGAAACTACGGTTTCTGATGCGAGGTGTGAAGCAAGAGCTCTTCGCGTGTCTTGTTCGCAAGCCCCCCAAAGACCGTGTCCGATTTCGCGTCTGAGGCCGCCGCGATGGAGAAGACGCTCGAAATACGAACGACGCAGTACGACCGCCCCATCAATTCGCTGGTTACGGAGACGATTGGCGCCGGCGCTATTAACTCCGACTCACTACGCGACACCATCCGAGCAGTGGTCAGGGAGGATCTTCGGAAGCTTTTTCCGACGACGACGCAATCTCAAGTGGCTTCTCTGACTGACGTTATCCGCGAAGAGGTCCAACACGCTTTGGCACTTTTATGCCATCCGAAGCACCCCGCGAGCCACAGGCGAGGACCTACTCCGCGGCTGTTCGTCGACTCCGCTCTGCTCCAACCCGTCTACAAGAAGCTCCACCGTACCGCCGTCCACTCTCGCCGCCGTCCCCACTGTCGCCGCCGTCCACCGTACCGCCGTACACAGCCCAAACCCAGACGCCGAAGAAGACTGACGTTTGGCGAACGCCAGATCATCGTCCGCTGTGCTACCATTGCGGAGAGGCCGATCACATCTATCGTCGCTGCCCGTACAGGAGACTCGGACTGCGTGGTTTCTCCGTCTACGCCCCACGCCCCCGACCCGGCCAGCGCCCTACCGAGATCGACGAATACCTGTCCAACACCAACCGAGGACCATCCCACTCACACCGATCGCCGTCGCCCTACACATACCAGTCGCCTAACCGCCGTAGAAATGCTGATTTCGCACGTGGAAGGTCCCCCAGCCCACGCGGGGGAAACTAAAAGCAGCAACTTCTGGAGGTGAAGTTGCCCCTCCAACGACGCAAGGACACGCTGAAGACAGTGATTCACGACATCCCCTCACACCGACCACCCGACCTAACCCTGACGAGACTCCCAAACACGACGACAGCTACACGGCGCGACGCGTACCCGACCTGACGGAGACGTCCGTTGAGAAGACGACGAACCGGACGATGCACAGTGCCCTACCGTCAACACGTACAAGCAGAGATACGAGAACCCGACGAACCCGGAACTCGACGAAGACTGCATCTGACGTCAAGGTGTCCATCGACGGCTTTGACGTAGTCGCCCTCGTAGACACGGGAGCTGACTATTCGGTAATGAGCGGACCATTTGCGTCAAACCTGAACAAAGGTATGACCAGACGGGACGGTCCGCACATACGCACAGCAGGAGGCCACCTCATGACGCCAAGTGGAACGTGCACATCGCGTGTCACCATAGACGGCAACACGTACCCTGCGGTGTTCGTCGTTTTGCCCAACTGCAACCGCAACGTAATTCTCGGAATGGACTTTTTGACAGACAATGGCACAATAATTGATCTGCAGACCAAGTCGATAAGGTTTTACTTCGATCACTCTATGACGCCGGAACCGAACCCCGAACACCTTGCAGCTGTGGATCACCGATGATCATGTTACCCTGCCACCCCGCGCAAGCTTAATGATCACCGCCTACTGTGAAGGTGCTGCTCCTGATGCCGACGCTATCGTGGAGGGTGACCAAAGGTTGCATCTTCACCGCGGTGTGGCTGTCGCAAGAGGGATTGTGCGGTTTCAGCAATTCAAATCCCACGTTTCGGTTACCAATTTCTTCGAAGAGTGCCAGCATTTAAACAAGGGCGCTTGAATTGCATTCTTTGAAGAAACGCAACAAGAAAGGAACGTGATCGCAGTCGCCGACTTTGAACGCGCACCCGAAGATACCTTCAAGTTTCCGCATCCCTACGACGTGAATCCGGCGCTACCGCAAGAACAACAGAACAGACTATTAGCTTTGCTGCGTCGCTACAGCGAGTGTTTTTCGTCGAACTCGAAACTACATCAGACACCTCTAGCGAAGCACCGAATAATAACCGAAGATGGAGCCGGACCTACCCGGCAATCACCAAACCGCGTTTCTTCGTACGAGCAGGAAGCCATCCGCACTCAAGTCAACGACTTGCTCAGCGACGACATAATACAGCCATCGAAAAGCCCGTGGGCTGTGCCCGTCGTACTCGTAAAGAAAAAAGACGGCACATTAGGGTTTTGCGTTGACTACCGGCGACTGAACAAAATCACAACAAGGACGTGTACCCCCCGCTACGAATCGACGACGCCCTCGACCACCTCTGCCACACGAAGTACTTATCTTTGATGGATCTGAAGACCGGCTACTGGCAAATTAAAGTCGACGAGAGAGACCGAGAGAAGACTGCATTTATAACCCCGGACGGTCTGTACAAGTTCAAGGTGATGCCGTTTGGGCTGTGCAAGGCGCCAGCAACGTTTCAAAGAGTCATGGACACTTTGCTAGCTGGCCTGAAGTGGCACACCTGCCTCGTCTACCTCGACCACGTTGTGGTATTCGCCCGGACTTTCAATGAACACCTTGCTAGGTTGGAGTCTGTACTCGAGGCTATTCGCTAGTCGGGGTTAACGCTGAAGCCCGCAATGTGCCGCGTCGCCTACGAGGAACTCAAATTTTTGTGACACGTCTTCAACGCCGCGGGAGTCCTGCCTGACCCGGCGAAAACATCAGCCATAGCGAACTTTCCAAGTCCGAAAGACAAAAAGAGCGTGCGGAGATTTCTCGGACTGTGCGCATACTACCGGCGCTTCGTCGCAAGCTTCGCACGCATCGCAGAGCCACTCACGCGCCTGACAAAAGATAGCTACCCTTTCGCCTGGAAAAATGCTCAAGAAAAAGCATTCTGCGATCTGAAACAACGCTCACAAAACCCGTTCATGCTCGCTCATTTCGACAAAAACGCCGAAACGGAAATGCACACAGACGCCAGCGATGTAGGTTTGGGGGCCGTCTTCGTCCAAAAGCAAAGCGGGTGCGAAAAGGTAATCGCCTATGCGAACCGTGGTATGTCGAAGGAGAAGAAAAACTACTCTGCCTCCGAAAAAGAGTGCCTGCAATCGTATGCCCCATTTCAAAATTTCGCCCATACGTATATGGTAGACCGTTCAAGGTAGTGACAGACCACCATGCTCTGGGTTGGCTCGCCAATTTGAAGGTCCCCTCAAACCGTCTTGGGCGGTGGAATTTGCGCCTGCAGAGTTCGACGTTACAATCATCTACAAATCCGGCAGGAAACACTGCGACGCCCACTGCCTGTCCCGCACCCCTGTCGATCCACAACCACAAGACTCCGATGAAGACAGCGCGTTCTTCGGGGTAGTTACGGAGAGCGACCTAGCCGCCCAGCAGCGTGCCGACACCGACGTGCGCGTAATGATCGATTACCTCGAAGGACGAAACGTCGCCGTGCCTAGAGCGTTCAAATGGAACTTATGGGCATTCAGCCTCAAAAACTCCGTCCTCGTGAAGAAGAACTTCAGCCCAGGAACGAGAACGAATTATCTACTTCTCCTCCCCGCAGACCACCATGACGAAATTTTGGAAGCGTCCCACGACGACCCGTCTTCCGGACATCTCGGCACAGCTCGCACTATATCAAAAATTAGGGCGAAGTACTTCTGGCCCCGCCTTACATCCAACGTCACCCACTAGGTTCGGAGTTGTCGTGACTGCCAGCGACGAAAAACGCCGCCGACAAGACCCCCCGGACTACTGCAACCGATCGCCGTCCCGTCGAGGCCCTTTCAACAGATTGGAAAGGATCTTCTAGGCCCGTTCCCTACGTCACGATCGGAGGACAAGTGAATTGTCGTAGCGACAGACTACATGACGTGCTACGCAGAGACCGCCGCTCTTCCGAGGGGCACTGCACACGAAGTCGCCGAGTTCTTTGTAAACCAAGTTGTGCTGCGACATGGAGCCCCTGAAGTACTAATCACGGACCGCGGAACGGCCTTTACCGCGGAGCTGATGCAAGGATCTCATACGCTACAGCAACACGGATCACCGAAGAACGATGGCGTACCATCCTCAAACGAACGGACTAACGGAACGTCTGAACAAGATGATTGCGGATATGCTGTTTATGTACGTCGACGTTGAACATAAGACTCGGGACTAAGTCCTCCACTATGTCACGTCTGCGTACAATACAGCGACGCAGGAAACTACGCAGATGACACCGTTCGAGCTAGTCAACGGAAGGCGACTGACTACGATGCTCGACGCCATGCTTCCACATGTAGAATACAACGACCTCAACGCCGACGTCCAAGCATACCTTCCACGTGTGGAGGAGGCCCGCCAGCTCGCTCGACTTGGTATAAGAGACCAGCAGCTGATGGATGCCGGCCGCGACAACCTCCAACGCCGAGACGCCGAGTACCGACCAGGGGTCGTGTGTGGGTTTGGACTCCTATCTGACAACGAGGACTCAGTGAGAAGCTTCTGCGATGGTATTTCGGAGCCTACCAGATTCTACTACGTGTTGGCCAATTAACCTACGAAGTGATCCCCAGTGGTGATTGCGACACATCATGATGACGCACGCGACCCGAAGTCGTCCACGTGGATCGCCTGAAATTGTACTTCGCAAGATGATGAACTTTTTTGTTGTTTCGTTGCTGTTTGTTCGAACTGTCGCTTTAATTTTGCATCGGGTAGATGCACTCCTAGAGGGGGTAATGCCGCCTAACCATATACGGGTTTGTTTATTCATTGTTTGTTTTTAATGCCAGGCCACGCCCCGATCTGTTTTCTGTGTCCCATGCGAAGCGCGAGTTACATTGTTTATTTTTATGCGGCACGGGCTATCTCATTCAGATAAGCAGAGTGTTTCGGCCTAACGCCGCTGGCACGGAATAATCTTCTGTGATCTACAATGTTCTGGATGTAAATCGACGGTTCCAGAAACTCTCGCGCCGAAAGATAAAATCCTGCCCAGCAGACGCCGCGGCAATCGATTCAGCGACGTTCGCCGACGCACGTCACTTGGTTGACTGCTGCTTCGCCGCATGTCTACTTTTGATTTGTTCGGGGAGCACAAGTTCGCTCCAAACTACGTGCTGTTCCGTCAAGACGACTGCCTCATCTTTGGCTCCATGAATATATATATATATATATATATATATATATATATATATATATATATATATATATATATTGTGGTACCCGGGTTTTTGCACCCGGCCGCGGTTCCCTACAAGGACACTGAGCCCCCTCGATCACATCTTTACTTGGAGTCCCGCTCCGCCAAGGTCCACTGCTCAGCCGATCCGGCTGCACACACGTAGCCCAGCCGAGTCCGCCATGTTCCCCCTCCTATCTTATCTCGCGCCACATCTCCATCCTCCGCCGGAACATGTCCATCGCGCGGGATTGTCTACCGCTACTATTGCCGGATTACCACAATATATATATATATAATATATGTATATATATATATATTTATATATATATATATATATATATATATATATATATATATATATATATATATATATATATATATATATATATATATATATATATATATATATATATCAGGGTGTCGGACCGAAAAAAATACCGGTTCGGTTAGGGTTCGGGTTCGGGTGAAATAATTTCGTTCCGGTTCAGTTCCGGTTCGACAAAATCACGTGCCGAACCGGTGCGCGAACCGGTTCGGGAGCTTGAACCGGTTCGCGAACCGGTTCGATGATTTGAATTGTCACTGAAATTAGAAAAAAAAACATTTAGTAGTTTAAAGCGACAGTAAAGTCAAAACACAAACAAAAATTCAAAATGCTGCTGTTCCCCAAGGGCAGTGGCGCAATTGCAAAGCAAACTTTAAAAAATCACGAGATATTAGAAAAACAGATGGAGTGGTGACGATTTACTACCTACTTTCTCGTCCAGACTTTATGTTGTCCTAGCAACTATTCATAAAGCCACCGCCAAGAGATATGACGGTGGGATATATATTCTGCCCTTTCATTTTTTGGTGAAATCGCAATCGTCGCTATGGAATCGCCTATAACGCTTACCTTGAAGCCTTAAATTTAGGTCTCCGTACTGGCGTGTAGAAATATCAGCGCTTAATACCAATGGCGCACATTTTTTTATATTTGTAACAAAACAGAAAAACCCTACTACAGGCACATAAATACTACCAATGAATTAGATCATTTGGTCACCCTGAATAATTTCTTAGCTGTCACCCTATCGAATGTGTTAGCCACACTTTTGTTAAAAGTAAGCTTTAGTTAACGCTCAGTCACTGCATTATTGCTCTGACCACTGCAATTCCTTTTGCGAAAGCTATACTGGATGTGTGCATTACAATCAGTATGTCATCGTACCGCCTGACCCCCGGCCATCATTCCGTGTGCTACATTGCGTAATCTTATAACAGATTATGCTGTTACAAAATGAAAGGGAAATTTTACGCGCGGAGCATGAGAAGAACTTTTTTGGGTAGGCGCTCTTTAATTCGTCCACAGCAGTACTCCCCTCTGACCTGCCTCGGTGGCTCAGTGGCTAAGGCACTGCTGAGCGCGAGGTCGCGGGTTCGATTCCCGGCCGAAGCGGCCGCTTTTCTGATGGAGGCGAAAAGCAAAAACGCCCGTGTGTACAAAATTTCGGCGCATGTTAAAGATCCCCAGGTGGTCAAAATTAATTCGAAGCCCTCCACTACGGGGCGCCTCATCGCCTGTGCTGGGTCGGCGCGTTAAACCCCACAATCAAATCAAATCAGTACTCCCCTCCGGATCGAGTAGCAGTAGAAGTAATGTAGCGAGTTGGGCAGTCAGTACAAGTGCACCTTCGAAAAAAAACCAGATCTGAAAGAGAAAAAACTGCAGAACAAGCAGAAAAGATGATCGCTCGGCGAATGGGACAGTGTGAGGTACCGGCCGTCCTTTCTGCACGTGTCATCTGCTTTATTACTGTTGCTGCTTCCAAGACAAGGTCGAGGACTGCAGTTTCTTGCCAAGAGATTAAGTGCGCACCTTAACAGTTTTCCCTGACATATCTGTTGTTATTAGTACTTGTAAAAAACGGAGCTTGTCCACGGTACTGTCCTCAAAAATGGTCGTGGGTAAGGGACATCGAAGCCACTTTTGGTCAGCATCAAGCGGTTTAGCCACTGAGCAGCTCCTGCGGTCAAATTTGTCAAATATTACAATTTGCAGGTGTCGGACCTTTTAAAGAAATTATGAAATGGAAAAGGTTTGCACACATCGGGCTTTCGCTGCTGCACACTGGAGCACTCCTGCAGCCTGATTTCTCCACTAAAGTTGCAGCTAGGGAAGGGCAAAATCGTTTTATATCCCCTGCAAGCTGCGGAGAATGACATTTCCTTTGGTCAGCTTCCACTACGCTCGCGCTTCCAGCAGCAACAGACCATTGCTACATTGGTGCTCATTCATTTCCCTTGTTGTTACATAGAGCGTGATAGTGTTCAATTGTCTGGAGGGGGAAGTGAGCGAGCAGGTACGAAGTTGATGGTACGTGAAAGAAAAAAAAGCCTGAATTGCATTGACTGTGAAATGTCAACAACAGAGGGTCGAACCGTTTCGGCATGAACCGGTAACCGTTATTTCTTTTTTCGGTTCAGTTCCGGTTCGGGTTCAGCGTGCTCAAAAAATAACGGTTCGGGCTCGGGTTCAGTTCCGGCAAAAATACCGGTTCAGTTCCGGTTTTCGGTTCGGTTCGGTTCCGGTTCGACACCCTGATATATATATATATATATATATATATATATATTTATATTTATTATATTTATATATACATTGTGAGGCCGTAGACAGAAGGTGACCGGCCCGTTGCTTTCGCAGCTCCATTGTTCCGAAGCGTCAGGCGGGGACGAATGAAGATGGCGACTTCATCATCATCAGCGTCCGAGCTGATGATGATTAGCCAAAGACGAGGTTGTGCTGGTGATGAGTATGTACAGCGGATGATGCGGTTGCTGCAAGCTACTGGTGATGATGAATAATACCGATGGGGACAAATATCTCCTAACAGGCAGCAAGACACAAACTCAGCTCACACTATATACATATATATGTAACGCAGGAGACATGGCGTCCGTCGAACCAACCCCTTTTTTTAACAACTTCTTTATCGTCCACCACTATCGCACCGCACCGTCTCTTGGTGGCTAATCTCCCATTCCGGCCAACTGCCCTGCACCATCCATCTGCGGGACGTCACACGCTTCCCCCTCCCCCAAAGAGAGTGTTTGGTGTAGGGGAGGATAATATCGTCTTAGCCTCCCCACATGGACAATGTCAGTCTGACGACCGAGTGGAGCCACGCTGCGGTCCATCTCGTAGTTTACCGCAGAGATCTTGCGTAGGACAGTATACGGCCCTTCCATTATCGCGCAGAGTTTGCCGCGGTTGGGATGCCAGGGTGACTCATATAACACACAGTCTCCCACCTGGAACTCTGACGGAAGAAACTTCTTGTCGTAGATGAGCTTATTCTTCTCGTGATACGCCAGGGAATTGCGGACTGCGTTTGCGCGAGCTTCTTGCAGGGTTTCGGCAGTGTTGGAGAGGAGACAGGGGTATGATGGTGTACCATACATGAGAAAACATGGTGGGTAGCCGGTGACTTCATGAGGTGTCCTGTTGTACTCATCGACGACCTCTGGAAGAAGGCGTGTCCATGGTTTTCGCGGTTCGTCGTTGATTTTGCAGCGGAGGCGAGTAACTATGGACTGATTAGTGCGCTCGTTTAGGCCATTACACTGCGGTCGTTGAGAAGTTGTGAAAAGCTGATGAATGTTGTTGTGTTTGAGGAACTGCTTGAATTTGCCTGCGGTGGATCCTGTTCCGCGGTCGGAGAGGAACTTCCGAGGCTTTCCAGCAATGAAGATGCTCTTCAGGCAGGAAATGTACGCATCGCACGTCTCATTTCGGTGCGCAAAAGCCCAAACATAACGAGTGGCATGATCAACGGCCAAGTGAATGAACCTTTTTGGAGAACCGTAGTTCGCAAAACCTCCGATGGTATCCATGGCCAGAAGATCAAATGGTTGTTCAGCTGGTGGTAGGGACTCCAAACATCCGAAACGCTTGGTCTTCGTCTTCTTGCAGCGCTGACAAGTGTCACAGTGGCGAATGTATTTTGAGACGTCGGTGATGATGTCAGGCCAATAATATTGTGGAGACAAAAGTCGCAATGTCTTCTTGACTCCGACGTGACCAAAAGCGTCATGAGCCTTCTGAAGAAGAGAAGATCGCAGAGCGGCAGGAACGTAGACTTTTCGAATCCCTCTACGCGTCACTATGGCCATTCCGTTCTCAATGACGTGCTTGCAAGGCGTTTTGTCGTTGGGATGATCTTGCAGTTGCTCAGCTGATAGAAGCTGAATAATCGGGTTTCGCGATAGTGCATCAGCTTCGATGTTGTCAGTGCCCTTTTGGTGCTTGATATTGACATCGTACATGGAGAGCTTCAAGGACCATCGAAACAGACGGCCTCGCGGATTCTTGATGTTTTTAAGCCACTGTAGCGCAGCGTGATCGGTAACCACCGTAAAAGGTTTTCCATGCAGATAGCAGTGCCATTTGTCGATAGCGTCAATAATTGCCAAGCATTCAAGCTCTGTGATGGCGTAATTGACTTCGTGCTTGAGCAGCTTGCGTGAGTGGTATGCAACTGGGTGCTCCCAGCCTTCTTCATCAGCCTGCTTCAAAACGGCGCCGATACCTTTGCTGGACGCCTCACAGTACAGCACACAAGGTTTCGAGGCATCGTAGATGGCAAGAACCGGCTCTTCCGTGACACATTTCTTCAGCTTAGCGAAAGCCAGTTGGCAGTCAGAGTCCCACTTCCACGTAGCGTCTTTGCTGAGGAGGCACGTCAGTGGATGGGCAATTTCACTGAAGTGAGCGATGTACCGACGGTAAACATTCACGGTACCGAGAAAACGCTGCAGCTCTTTCGGGCGCGATGGTGTGGGAAAACGCAAAATCGCCTCCACGTTGCTTCGTTTCGGAGTGACTGCGCCATTTGAAACCCTGTGTCCCAGGTGCTCAATGGATGTTTGTGCGAACTGACATTTCTTCATTTTGAGCCAGACGCATTCGCGTTTAAAAGCGTTTAGAATGGCGTCGAGATGCTTCAGATGGTCAGAAAACGTGTCAGAATACACCACAATATCATCGAAGTAGTTCTTGACGTGCGCTAAGCGGTGTTTTGCTAGGATGGACTTGACAGCCCGCTCAAAAGTGGCTGGGGCGTTACGGAGACCGAAAGGCATAACAAGCCATTCGTTGTGACCGGTACGTGTCACAAAGGCTGTTTTCGGAATGTCTTCCGGGTGCATCTTGACGTGCCAGTAACCCGACGTGATGTCTAACGTTGAAAAGTACGTCGATTTCCCGAGAGAGTCTAGAACGTCATCAATGCGAGGGATGGGTTGGTAGTCGGGCACCGTAACAGCGTTCAGTTTGCGGTAATCTATGCAGAAACGTGTGCGCCCTTCTCCCTTTTTCTCGGCCAGAAGTGCCGGGGCAGCGTACGGAGACGTAGACAGCCGTATTACGCCTTGCGTGAGAAGGTCGCTGACTTGTGTGTCCATTTCGACGCTATCGGCTTCTGAGCATCGATAGGGAGCCCTGCGGATGGGGACGTTGTTTGTGACGGGAATGCGATGCATCTCGCTACTGATACACCCAATGTCAGTTTGTGATTTGGAAAAAATGTTCTCATACTTGTGGAGAAGTTGCTTAAGTGCAGACCTCTGAGTTTCATTTAGGTGGGCCAAATAGGAAGCTTGAGGTTCCTGTACACAAGCGTTTTTGTCAGCCGCGTAACGGACTTGTGGGCGTTGGGAGTGGAGGACATCATTTCCTTGGCGTAGGGTCAGGGTGTCGAGGTCTAGAAACAAGTTGAAGAGGCAGGCGCTGTCCAAGCCAAGAAGTAGATTGCTCTTCATTCCTTGCAGAACGTGCGCTTCTATTTCCTTGGTGATTTTTCCGATTCGTACTTTTATATTGACGCGACCCAAAGTTTTGGTAGATGATGTTACTTGATCTACAGTGATGCATGAATCTCTCATTATTTGTAGGCGAAGGGCTGTCAGCACTGCTTCGCTGATACAGGTAATTGTGGCTCCGGTATCAAGAGTAGCGCTGACTGGGTGCCCGTTAATGAGTGCATCAAAGTGAATTTACATAGCTTTGGGTCGCCCTCCTCGTTTCCCTGGTTGGTAGCGAGGGCGGAAATGCTTGCGCGTCGTGGGCATTCATTGTGCCAGTGCATCTGTCGTGGCAAGCCGGCCATGGCGCAATTGCTGCATTCGGACATGGGTGCTCGGCCCGGCGTATTAGGCGGACGCTGATGGGAATTGCCGCTCGGTGCATTGATCTGTGCGTGTCGACCTGGTGGAACGCGGTGCGACTTAGCTCGGTTCATAGCAGCCTCTACTCTTAGCGCAGCTGAAAGCCACGCTGCTGGGGTGGGTGGAGTAAGCCCGGCAAGAGCCATTTCCATTTCAGCAGGAAGGCCGTCGATGAGCCCTGATATAAGTTTTGCGTCCTTTAGTTCAGCGAGGCGTCCCAGACACATTTTTCCATCGTAATACTCCTTGAGGCTCTGGCCCGATTTCAGGCGGCAATGAAAGAAACTGACGGAATGGATCCGCGATGGCGCTTGCGAACCGTTCGGTCATGCATGCAACGAGGTCCTCCCAAGCTGTGCCAGTGTCAAACACCTCGGTAAGGTACCAGCGGAAGGCCTCACCTTCAAGGTAATCGGAGAAATTCAACAACTTGTCTCGCTCGGTCCATGCAGCGGCCGCAGTCTTCACCTCGAAGAGTCGGAGCCACTTGTCAAAGGGAACATCGTCGCTTGCTCCCGAGTACTTGGGGCTGGTGATGGCTTTCTTGGATGTTGTCATGATGCGGGGTTGCACGGTAAATCCTGTCGGCTAGTGTAACGCAGGAGACATGGCGTCCGTCGAACCAACCCCTTTTTTAACAACTTCTTTATCGTCCACCACTATCGCACCGCACCGTCTCTTGGTGGCTAATCTCCCATTCCGGCCAACTGCCCTGCACCATCCATCTGCGGGACGTCACATATATATATATACATCATCATCATCATCATCATCACCACCAGCGTATCTACGCCCACTGCAGGGCAAAGGCCTCTCCCATTTTTCTCCAATTACCTCGGTCCTGTGCCAACTGTGACCAATGTATTCCGGCAAACTTCTTGATCTCATCTGCCCATCTAACTTTCTGCCGCCCCCTGCAACGCTTGCCTTCTCTAGGGATCCACTTTGTTACCCTTAATGACCAGCGGTTATCTTGCCTTCGCATTACATGCCTGCCAACGTCGATTTATTCTTAATTTCTACTAATACGTCTTTACACCAGTTTGCTCTCTGACCCACTACGCTCTCTTCTTGTCCCATAATGTTACACCTATCATTTTCCGCTAAATTGCCCGCTGAGTCGTTCTCAATTTAAGTTGAACCCTCTTAGTGAGCCTCCAAGTTTCTGCCCCGTAAGTGAGTACCAATAGGATGCAGCTGTCAAACACTTTCTTCTTCAGCGACAATGGTAGGCTGCTATTCATTATCTGACAATGTCTGCCATATGCACCCCACCCCATTCTGATCCTTCTAATTATCTCTGCCTCATGGTTGGGATCTGGGGTCACAACTTGGCCTAAGTAGATAAATTCGCTTACCACTTCCACTGCCTCGCCCCTATCTCAAACGGCTGTGCTCTCCCGAGGTTATTGATCATTACTTTAGTTTCCTGCATAATATTTTCAGGCCCACGGTTCTACTCTGTTCGCCCAGTGCGGAAAGCATGCTTTGCAATTCGTACCCCGAGTTACTTAGCAAGGCAACGTCATCAGCAAATCTGAGGTTACTGAGGTATTCTCCATTAGCCCTTACTCCCACCTGTTCCCAATCCAACGTTCTGAATACTTCTTGTAAGCATGTTGTGAATAACATTGGAGACATTGTGTCTCCTTGTCTGACACCCTTCCTTATAGGTATTTTACTGCTCTCCCTATGGAGGATGATGGTAGCTGTAGACCCACGGTAGATATCCTCTAGTATTCTTACATAATGTTTATCTACCCCTTGGTTCCGTAATGCCTGAATGACGGCTAGGGTTTTGACCGAGTCAAATGCTTTCTCATAATCTATGAAGGCTATATATAGGGGTTCAGTACACTCAGCGCACTTCTCTATCACCTGATTCATCGTGTGAATATGGTCCATTGTTGAATAACCTTTACGGAACCCCGCTTGTTCTTTAGGTTGACTGAATTCTAAGGTTGCAGAGATTCGGTTAGCGATTACCTTGGTAAATACCTTGTAGACGACTGACAGTAAGCTTATCGGCCTGTTTTTTTCAAGTCCTTCATGTCGCCTTTCTTATGGATTAGGATGATGTTCGCGTTCTTCCAAGATTCCGGTACCATTGCGGTCATTAGGCATTGCGTATACAGGTTTGCCAGTTTTTCAAGTACAATTTCTCCGCCATCCTTCAAGAGGTCTGCTGTTATCTGATCATCACCAGGTGCTTTGCCCCCTTTTATTTTCTTTCAAAGCCTTTCTTACTTCTTCAATCGTTACTGGTGGGATGTCTATCTTTTCTGAACTGCTGTCTCGTTCGGCATTATCCTGTATGTCCCAGCTACTGTACAGATCCCTATAGAATTCCTCGGCCACTGTGACTATTTTATCCCTATTTGTGATGACATTGCCTTGCTTATCCTTAAGTGCATACATCTGATTTTTCCCCACGCCAAGACGTCTCTTCACTGCTTTCAGGCTACCTCCGTTCTTTACAGCGTATTCGATCCTCTCCATATTATACTTCCGTGTGTCAGCTGTCTTACGCTTATTGATCAACTTCGAGAGCTCGGCTAGTTCTATTCTGTCAGCTGCGATAGAGATTCTCATGGTTTGCCGTTTCCTGATTAGATCTTTCGTCTCCTGTGAAAGTTTACCAGTATCCTGTCCAGCCATAGTGCCCCCGACTTCTATTGCACACTCCGTGATGATGCGTGTAAGGTTGTCGCTGGCTTCCTGGGTCGTAGGCTCGGCTTCCTCGTTAAGGGTGGAATATCGGTTCTGCAGCCCGATCCTGAATTCTTCTACTTTACGTCTTACTGTTAGTTCGTTTATCGGCTTCTTTCGTAAATGTATATATATACATGTATATATATATACATCTATATATCTGTATGTATATGTATCTGTATAGATATTTATATAAAACTGTATATATATATATATATAAATATATATATATATATATATATATATATATATATATATATATATATATATATATATATATATATATATATATATATATATATATATATTGTGAGCGCGTATATTGCGTCACCATGGCCTGAACACTCGCGGGGTCTGTTCATACACTCTCGGCAATCTCCCGCATTCTCTCCTCGCCATAACATTATCATTCTCATTAACATTACCCATTCCTCTTCCCTCGTGCATCATCATCATCACCCTCGGTACGGTGTTCGGAACCCACTGAAACACCGAATAAACGTCCCGGATCACCCGTTGCTCAAGGGCCTTACAAGTGGTAAGGTGTGGGGTATAACGGTTTAGCGGGGGAACGTGGGCAGGAGGAAATAAGGGAGACGGGAAATACAGACAGCTTTGGAGTCAGCAGCGGCAGCCACAGCGGTGCCTTGACGAAGGAGAATCGGTTCAGGATTAACGTTCGCGGCAACGAGTGTGGCCTACCCACGGAAGGAGCGCACAAGACCAGTGGCGATCACGATGCCTCTTGGGAGAAACCGAGCACAGGGAAGGATGAGTACGTCCCCATCACGACAATTGCCACCGCGAACGGAAATTGTGGTCTAACTACCAGGTTTGCGGACGAAATTTTCACTTGCCACGAAGCGCTGCTGCTTGACGTCAGGAACACCCGTATAGTCCGTAGCGGTGATCTTGATGTCGGGGTATCGGGAGGAGATGACGGTGGATGCCAATGATAGCAAGTCCCATCCCAGAATGAGTTCATGGGAGCAGCTAGGTAACACCGCGCTCTGAATATGGTGCCGAATTCCCTCAATCAAAACACGTATTGTACCGTATCCGGATGGCTCGAGTACCTCTCGATTAACACCACACAACGAAGGTCCAGTATACGGTGTAGTAACTTTTCGGAGGCGCGAACACAACTTTTCATTAATCACTGATATACTTACTCCGGTACCAAAAGGGCATCAACACGAAGACCTTCAACTTCTACAGACAATGTATTTGATGGTCTTAATGGAGAAGTTTTTGGCTTTTTTACAAGTGCAGTTTCCCTTCCGGAAACTGCAGGCGCTAGTTTTTCGATTGGTTGTCATTTGAGCGGGTCGCGGGTCGAAGAGGTGACAGAGAGCGGCGATATGGTGAGGGTGAGCGTGGCCGAGATGGACGCTCGGGCCGAGGCGGGCCGAATGAGGTAGGGGCGGCGATGGGCGCCGCGGGGGCGAATCATATGTGCCACGTCGGGACCCGTAAGAAAAGCCAATGTCACGTTCAAAGGGTGCGTACCCGCGCCGTTAATGTTGCTGACGTCGTCGACAGAAACGAGATATGGATCTCGAATCCCACAATAATAGCAGACGGGGCGGTCACCCGGGAAAGGCAGGTGGCCAGGGTGCATGTTCGTGTAGTATCCCCGTGGGATGCTTGCTGCGGATATCGCTGTTAAGTGCCCGTGGGTCAACGGGGCTTCCATAGGTAAGGGCAGTTTGGATGCGACAGCCGAGTAGGTGGGCGTGGCAGTCGTAGGACCAGGAGACGTCGAGGTCGTCACACCCGCAATAGATGCGAGCTCCTCCTTCACCAGGTCGCGCAGCTGAGGAACTTCCGTGCGAAAGTGATATCGTGGAGCAGAAAGCGGGTCGCTGAGCTGCAGCTCTTTGCAGATGATTTGACGTATGAGAAACTGTAACTCCGTGTCCCCTTGTGACGGCGTAGCCAGAGAAGCTGGTTCCAAACGAACAGCCTGCAATTCGTCCAGACGCTGGCAGGTTGTGCGCACATCGCTGACGCTCGTCGGAATTTTGCACCACGAGGACGTTGAACGCGAAAGAAAGGATGCCCTTCAGGATGTGGCGAACCTTGTCGGCCTCTGGCATGCTTGGATCCACGCGGCGGCAGAGAGCAACGACGTCCTTAATGTATGAGGTATACGTCTCGTCAGAGCGCTGAAGCCGGGTGTCCAGCTTTCGTTTCGCCTCGTCTGTCCGAGCAGCTGTCATGCCGAATATCTTGCGCAGCTCCTGGCAAAAGATGGCCCAGTCGTCGATGCTGTGTGCATTGTTAAGAAACCATGTTTTTGCCACCTTGTCCAACGAAAAGGGAACCTGCTGCCGCTTCGCCACGTCACCCCAACGGTTCTGGACCCCACATTTTATCGTCTCCCATGTTGACTTCAAGCCCCTCCTCAGAACAGTTCCTCTCCCGTGTAAACTATTGCCGTCGAGTTGCTCTTCTGCAGACTGAAGCCAGCCAGCACGACCGCAAGGACCGCCACGTCGCCAGCCACGGTTCTGTTCGGTTCTGTCCTTGTGACGAGGTCTTACATTGGACGCCCAGGCGAAAACCAGGACTATGTGAAAATTTGGTGACCGTTTTACAGGCCCGTACACGGTTCTTGAAGAAACATCCCCTGTCAATTATCGTGTCACGCCTAGTAAAGCTTCCATGGACCGTCGATACCGTGGCACAGAAATCGTGCACGTGTCACGGCTGAAGCCTTTTGTGCGCCGTACTTCATGAACAGTGGCGGTCAGGCGCCCACCTTCACTCGGAGGGGAAATTATTGTGAGCGCGTATGTCGCGTCACCACGGCCTGGACACTCCCAGGGACTGTTCATACGCTCTGGGAAATCTCCCGCATTCCCTCCTCGCCGTAACATTATCATTCTCATTACATTACCCAATCCTCTTTCCTCGTGCATCAGCATCATCGCTCATGGTACGGTGTTCGGAACCCACTAGATCGCCGAATAAACGTCGTTGTTCACCCGTTGCTCAAGGGCCCTACAATATATGTATATTAATATATATATACATATATATAAATATATATATATATATATATATATATATATATATATATATATATATATATATATATATATATATATATATATATATATATATATATATATATATATAATTACATATAGGCTATGGGATAACACGAAAGTGTTGCATCGCACCGAAGCCACCATGTGAAAGCAAGAACGGGATGGATTAATAAGGGGCTCCATTCCTAATCGTTTCTTTACCAGCTCCGGGCGGCCGCTGCCCAGTATGGCAACTCGGCGCTACTTTTTGGAAGACAATGCTGGCACATGCAACTGGCAAGGAACGCGAGTCTCAAAAATATTGATATATACAAAAAATAAAGAAAATTGACCGGTTAGGAGAAGAGGGGAAGAGAGCCCGGAGTAATGATGATAATGGTTGGATGTTCATGAAGCAAGGCCAACTAAGACAAAGAGTGCTAACACACTGGTCATTTATGAAAGATGAAAATGCAAACTCTAAAATACCTCAACGAAAACTAAAAAATTTAGTAAAAGATAATTAGGATGGCTGGTTTAAAAGGACAGGGAGTGATAGTACATGGCATAAAATTAGGTGCACAAACTAGGCGCGATTAGAAATGAGGCGTAAAAGTTTGATTTCGCATTGAAATATAAACTGTGTTGTAGAGGAATCATAGGATAATACGCCAGAAAGTGTGCTACGTATAGGGGGATGTGTGGTCTGTAGAGCTGAGGGAAGTGCTTGCGTCTTGTTGCGTAGAGTGCTTTGCATATAATGACGATGTGAAGTACGAATAGGCCCTTCCCACACCTGCTGCAGGGATCTTGGAGATGCAGCAAGCAGATGGGAGCGTGTCGCATGTACTAGCTGTAATCTAGCTTGTGCAAGTACGATGAATATGCTGTGTGAGTCACTGGTGGATCGTTTTAAGTGTGTTTTCATTATGTGTATCTTGTTGTCTGTCTGTGTACTTCAGTTGGCTTGTCATGTTTTGCGTAGGTGTTGTCATATAAGTGGCTTCAGGTCGGTGTAGGGTATTGTTGTTATGTGCACTGTGTTTGCAAGTGCAGCCACTGTGGCTATTTATTCCGCGACCTCATTCACCGCGATTCCAGCATGGCCTGGAACCCCTCACAGGATTAGTTAAAAATTGTTAGCATATAACAGACTTTATGGCATTAAAGAGATCATTGACAAAGTGGTTTTTCTGGGTCTTTGTGTAGACAGTGAACGCAATACGTTAAAAGAGTATGTAAAGATGATTGACTTAAAAATTTGTTTTCTAAGAATGTGAGGAACGATGAGTAAAATGCCATATGATTATGCTGAGAAGGCAGTGCTGTATACATCCATGGTTCTGCAAAAATTAAAGTTAAGACTATTATCGGCACTCGACATCCATAGTTGACGTTGGCGAGGTATGACTATAAAATTTGGCATATTTATTTTTATCCTGCAGAAACAATAAATGCTGCCCAATTGAGATTTCGGAACCCTCTTTTTATCTGTTTTTATAAAAGACAAATCACATAATAAAGGCTGAAGTTGCCATAGTGGCAAAATGGTAATTTGTTCGGGAGGCGTTGCACAACGTGACATGGGGACGGCGAAAAAGCAGGTATCCAGAGTATGCGAAGGGTGACGGCCGTATGCAAGGTAGAATGGGAAGTATCCTGTTGCGCTGTGAATTGCACAATTGTAAGCATACGTAACAGAAGGCAAGGTGGCGTCCCAGTTGCGATGATCAGGTTGAATATACATTCAGATCTTATGAGAAAGAGTTCGAGGGAAGCATTCTGTGAGGCCGTTTGTTTGCGGATAAAAGCTTGGCGTCATCTTGTGACAGGGGTTAGAATGTCGACCCTAGTAGGTGAGAATTTCAGAAAGAACTGTCTTGCCTCGATTGCCTAGAAAAACGCAGGGCATGACATGACGTAGAAAAATGTTGTTCAAGAAGTGAGCGCGGTCGATGCCACTGACTGAAGGAAGTGGAGAGGTTTCGGCGTAGCGGGTAAGATGTTCCACGGCAGCAACAATCCAGCAATGACCGGCCGCTGTCGCAGGCAAAGGACCGTAAAGCTGAATACCAACCATTCAAACGGCCTTGCTGGACACCGAAGAGCCTGGCGTAGACAGACAGGGGGTGACGTAGATCATTTCTGCTGCTGACAAGGCGCCCAAGAAGCGACGTATTTGGAGACCCTTGTAGAAAGCCCCGGACAAAAGAAGCGTTCTCGCACATGGTCATAGGTCTTGTGAAATCCGAGGTGACCCGCAGTCGGGTCATTGTGCACAGCTTCGAAAATGATTGTATGGAGGGAACAGGACACAAGCGGAACCCAGCTATATTTATTTGTATGTTGGTTGATTCGGTACACTGCGCCGCCCAGCAGCTGCAACTGGCGCAGCTGACGACATTCGAGTATTCGGTGGTCATGTCAAGCCGGTGAGCCGATCGATCATCAATATTCACATGTAAATATGTATTTTCTTTCTAATAAACTTCCACTTGCGAGTTCAGAGCTGTGCGTCGTACACTCTTCTTTTTGTCCCTGTATTCTTTGCGCTGTTTTTTCACCGTGAAGTTTTATCTGCATGAAATAGCCAAACTTGCCATCTTACATCGATCGAATATTGTCCGACAATAAGTGTCTGCGTTGACGGAGCACCAAGTCGAGGGTATCCTTGATGGGAATATCTAAAGGTGCAATGGGCAAAGGTTGTACATTGGAATGTCGGGCAAGCTCATCTGAAGATTTCACCAGCTTACCCCAGAAAAGCGCGTCCCTGTCAAGATTCTAGTGACCAGACGTATAGATCAGCGTGAAGTAACATTGTTGCCAGCGAAGAATCCCGCGCCCAAGTCGTCCTGACAAGTTGTTCAAAGAAGACCGCCAGCACAGGGCATGGTGATCTGGAACAACTGTGAACTGTCGTCCTTAAAGGTATGTCCGGAACGATGGTACAGACCACACAAAAGTTGACCACGCTGTCTCTGTGATGTGGTAACTCTTTTTGGCGGACGTCAGAGAACCGCTCGTTCATACGAGTGACAACCCCGTTGTAGCAAGACTGCGCCAATTCCTTGCCCCCTGGCATCAGAATAAATAAGGGCTGGCTGCGTGTCATCGAAATCGCAATGTGAAGGTCCGGAAGTAAGTTCATGCTTTGGGTTTTGAAAAGGTTTCTCGCAGTCGTCACTCCAGACAAAGGGTTTACCAAAATGATGCAGCTGATTGAGGGGTGAGGCCAGTGTAGCAAAATCGCGAACGAAACGGCGGAAAAATAATGCCAGACCAAGGAAACTGCAAAAAGATGTTTGCTCTTGATGTTGAGGGAAATTGGCCACAGCTGAAATTTTGTCTGGGTCGGGCCGTATGCCATCATTGCTGACAATGTGAGCGAGAACTTTGATGGATTTGCAGGCAAGGAGGCACTTCTTGGTGTTTATTTTCAGGGCAGCTTTTGCGTGATTTGTCCAAATTTCGTCGAAATGCCATAGATGTTGAGAAAAAGTCGACGAGAAAATAACCATCTCATCCAGGTAGCACAGCACGTCTTCCATTTGAGGCCATGGGGAACTGTTTATCATGCGCTGAAACGTGGCTGGGGAGTTGCATAAACCAAATGGCATTACGTTGAACACGTCTAAGCCGTCTGGAGTAGCACACGCTGTCGTTTTCCCGTCAGGCTCGTCCACAGGTATCTGCCAATATCCAGATAGCAGTCTATGCTGGAGAAAATTTCCGCCCCCTGTAGGCAATCGAGTGTGTCATCCATATGCGGCATTAGATAAACAGTTCATCGTGCTCTTGTTCAAAGCTCGATTCTTGGCAGAGTCGTTCGTCATGTGCCTTTTCAGCCTACATGGCAGGTGTCACTGAGCTCGAGTTATGGCAAACAATAGGCACAGTGCCATTAAGTCACCTACTTCTGACAGAATCAGGGTGTGGGATTTAATAATGAACTTCAATCGCCTCAAATGTGCTTTACTTTATATGACAAACAAGACCTTAAACACCAGCATATCCCCGAAAGATATGAAAGTCATCGTTGTAGGACATCTTCATAAAAAAAGATCTAGAAAAGACCACAAACATTAGAGGCAACTCTCAATATAGCCATCAATATAGTTATTACAGAGAAGATCTTACAAAAAAGAATGATTTCTTTTTGCCAATCGCATAGCCAAATCAGTAGAGTGCATTATGGGTTCTGAAGTGGACTTAGCCCGACCAGCTTATTATAGGATTTCAAATACGATATGTGCAGTGAGATCGACAATAACAACCTCGTTATTGCGCTCTTTTTACACCAGCAGAAGGCGTTTGACACGATTGACCATAAGCTGCTCCTTAAAAAATTTCCCAACATCGGGTTTGGAAGTTCTTAAGCCAGATTTTTCTCAGACTTAGCCGAATCGTGCACAGTGTGTTCGTATCGAAAATTCTTATAGTGAATTACTGAGTGTCCATTCAGGTGTACCACAGGGATCGGTGCCTGGGGCCTTTTTGAGTTAACCTTTATAATAGTGACATCGCCTAATGGCCACTGAATGCCAAACCCTACATGTATGCTGACGATACTGCGCTTCTTTTACCTACGTAAAAGACGGGATTTTCGTTGACGGGATCTTCAGGACTCATTGCGGCAGATGCGGAGAGGCCCTATCCGTAGTGCACATACTAATCACATGCAAGGCACTTCACACAACACGATACAAACACTTCAGAGAACTCTACAGATAACCGATCCCCCCACATCCATCGATGCCATGGTTTCCATAAAACGTGTGTTTGAGTATTTGTCAGACGTTAAGTTTTTAAACCTGATTTCCTGTCACGCATACTCACAGCTGGCCCTATACGCCAGCCATCGTCATTATCTTTATATGATTTTATTGATTTTTAATTGATTTTACTATACTTGAATACTTGGTCCGCTAAACTGCTATAGAAAAGGAGAAAGGTTTTAGACTGTGCTTGAATGTGATTGTGCTCCCTTTATTTCAATTGCAGTTTGTGAACCAAAACAAACTTTTTATTCTTTAGAGTTTTATAGGGTTTGACATCATTCATTGCAGCGTGTTTTCTTCTTGTTTGCCTGTTTTTTTTTCTTTTTTGCTTTGATGTTCTTTCTTCATTGCCATTTTTAGAGTTGTTTTCATTCACTGAGTTATTACTCTTTCGGCTCTTTGTATTAGCCGGGACTGCCCAGCCCTGCAATCAAGCCACTCTTGCTTAAGCGGGCTGGATTCTGCAAGGAAAAAGAACCGAAATAAAGAATATTTATGATGATAATAATACATTATATAATATTATATTATATTACACAAAACTGCATGAAACCGTATTCTTGCGGGAGAAGACCATGGGGAAAGACCACGGGCTAGAAGACGGCCGAATAATGTTTTGTTGTAGCAAGTCCGCTACATTTGCTCCGATACTTTTCGTTCAGACGATCAAACGCGGTACGTGCCATGGCAGACGATGTGGGTTTCATTCGTCTCGATCCGATGCGCTGTCACAGAAGTCTGCCAGAGCTTGCTAGGGAGGCAGCCAAATGTGTCCTTGTGTTTTTCAAGTAACTCAGTAGCTGGTTTGTTTCCCTTTCTGAGAGATCTTTGCTGATGGTAACCGTATGAGTACGAATATATGGCTCAGATTTTGCAGGCCTCGGAGCTGGACAGACAGAGCACAGGAGAACTAATGACAGCGTATCGTCATTAGTTCTCCCTCATGCAGTGTGCATAAGGGTACTGTGTTCATTGTGGAATTGTCCTTGGGGAAGGAAGTTCCACTTCTGAAACTGATGGACTAATTTATAATAAACAAGTTAACCTGAACGTTTCTTCTGCCCGTTGCAATACAAGAAACGAAAAACTTCGAACGAGGTAAAAGCATGATTGGTGCCAACGTTTTAGCAATAGGACTTGCTTTCGTCAAAGCAATCTCTCGCCTGGCTACCACGTTTCATATAGGGGCAGGTCCCCAGTTGAGAGGACGGAAGGAAAGAAAAAGGGAAATTGAGAAATCGGATTGGTTTGGGAGTATGTCGGGGGCGATATTGAGGGGGAAAGAAGGTTGTATAGTTGGAGCCGCGAAGTAGGCTACAGGTAGGTCAGTCGGGGGTTGATATGCCAGGAATTTTTTGAGAGAAAGGATGAGAGGGTGTTTGTCGTTCCTCTACATAGCATACCAAAAGCTTCTCAGAACCGCGTTAAGCAGACCTGGCAGTGAGATCGGGGTCATTATCAGAAACTATATGCAAGCCTCAGGGAAAAAGAGAAAGTAGAGAAGGAGGAATATCTAGGTCCAGGGGAAAAAACACAAAAAACAGGGAGGGAAACCACACAAACCAATACACAAAAAAGCAATCACCCGACAAATAAAATGGTACATGTCGCCATGGCAACATTCCAGGAATGGGAGCCCCAAAGCAGGTCACAGGGAGCTCAGCTGGGGGTTGATATTCGAGACTTTTTCAAGAGAAATGATAAGAGGGTGTTTCTTGACCCGCCGCACGACATACCGAAAGGTTCTGAATCCTTACCTATCCGACGTTCCGGCTCTTTTTCCTTCATTTGCTCAGAACACCCCTCACTTCCTCCGCATATTAGAAGAAATAAATAAGGGTGGGCACCTTTCCCAGTGGACCCCTCCTTGTTACTTCAGACGTCCTTTCATCGAAGGAATCGAAGCTATTTCAAAAGCTCTATCAGTGAACACGCCGCAACATGCGTCAGAAGTGTACATAACTTTGTAAAAACTAGTTTTAACTCTGCATTACTTGGAATTTGACTCTTCTTACTTTTTGCAAGTTTTTGGAACCAGCATGGGTAGTCCTATCGCACCGACCTATGCCAACATTTCAATGGGGCAACTTGAAGTCACACTAATCAGCTCTTTTTCGCATAAACCTCAGGTTTACTTCCGCTATATAGACGTCATCTTCATGATTTTGAAACACGGTTACCCGTGTCTAGGAACGTTTATATCTCATTCCCATTTTTCGCAACCGACTAATAAATTCTCCTGCCCGTATCCTGAAAAAGAAGTGAACTTTCTGAATACTGCCGTTTTTTAGGCAATGTCAAACTTAAAACCGCGCTTTTTAAAAACCAATAGGCAGACAGGAGTACCAATATTATAAAAGCCATCTCTTGAGTCACTGCAAGCAAGGGGTCTTTGTAGGATAGGCCACCAGGCGTAGAACAGTATGCAGTGATGACAGTGACTACGTAGAGCACCTAGACGAACTCAAGTCCACCCTTATGAACAGGGACCACCCCAAAAGCTCGCTCGACCAGGCGCAACAATGTGTGTCTAATCTCAAAAGGGATGACATGCTCAACAAACAGTGTGTCTAATCTCAAAAGAGATGACATGCTCAACAAACAGCGACAAAACGAAAACGCCAGGCCGCCTGCCGTAATAACTAAATTTTCGAACCCCCTCCCAAACGTAAACAATATATTACCGAAGTACTACCCCATTTTAGCCAGTAACAACCGACTTAAAAAGACTTTCCCTGAAGCACCAACGGTTACCTACCAAGAAAACAGGAATTTAAACGATATTTTAGCGCATACTAAAGCAGGGTCTTCAACGCAACCAGTCAGAGCTAGCTGCTCCCGTCCCACATGCAAGACTAGGAAGCACCTGCAGACAGACTAAATTATAAACATCACAGCCAGGTTAAGTCCACAAGAATTATTCAAATTTTACTTGCAGTGTATTCAACATTGCGTATGTGTTGGAATCCTCAAAGATCCAGAAACAATATATCGGCGAAACGAGTAAACCTATGAGCATATGTCTGAATGGTAACCGGGCAGATGCTCTTAGCAAATCTTGCATATCTGTAGCGCAGCATTTCAACCAACCAGGCCACAATTTTGATGACTTTAAGCTGTATATACTTAAGTCAAACTTTATGTCTCCTAGGGACAAGTAATAGTGAGAATCCTGTTTATTTCACAAATTCAACTCCATGAAACCTGCTTGAATTATTGCTTCTAGGGGCAACTTGGAATCATTGCGATATTCACCGGGAATACAGCATTAGGCGTTGTCTTTTATATACCTCATTCAAAGACTAAGAACCCTCCCTCTGCTCTTTGCCTGGTCACCTAATTCCTTTTGTTTTCATTCATCAGCTCCTAGCCTAATACGCGCCCGCATCCCTCCAACCTCTTTTTTGGGGTATCCATTTTATTTCTTTTATTTCTCTGTTTTTTGTCGGCTTTGTCTTGTACCGTATACGTCGCTCTAACTTTATTTTTTTCGTTTTTGAGTTTCAGGACAGGCCTGTTTCTGGAATGTTGCCTTGGGCGACCTGTGCCATTTCAATGGTCGGGTCATTGCTTTTTCTTTTGTGTATTGGTTTTTGTGATTCCCCTCCCTGTTTTTTTTCTTTTTCTTTCTTTCTCTTTTTTTCTTTTTCCCTAGACCTAGTTATTTCCCCCGTTTCTACCTTCTTTTTTGATCCTAGGCTCGCAGATAGTTTCTGGTAAGGACCCTATTCTCACCATCTGGTCTGCTTCCAGCGGGTTCTCGGAACCTTTTTGTGTGCTGTGCGGCGGGTCAACAAACACCCTCTCATCCTTTCTCTCCAAACATTCTCATAATTTAAACCCCTGGCTAACCTCCCTGTAGCCTACTTCGCATCTCAAAATATACAACCTTCTTTCACCCACAACATCTCCACTGACATACTCCCAAACCAATCCGCTTTCTCAATCTTACTGCATTCTTTCCTTCTAACCTCTCACATGTGGACCTACCCCTAAATAAACCGTGCCAGCCAGGCGAGAGATGGGCCTGACGAAAGCAAGTTGCTTTGCACAAAACGTTGCCAACAATCGTGCTTTTACCTTGTTCGAAGTTTTTCTTTTGTTTTCTATGCCATCTTTAAAGTTCTACTGACACCTATATAGAATATTGGTCGTTTTTGTTCTTCTATGGGCCAGTTTAGCGTATAGCATTGTGATGGAGCCGATAGCGTTTGTTCAATTCTGTTGCGGAAGTGGAACTTCCTCCATCCAAATATATATATATATATATATATGTGTGTGTGTGTGTGTGTGTGTGTGTGTATAAATGTAGTTAGAAAATGAGGGGCTCGTCTACAACGCCAAAGGAGGCATAGGTGTGTTGTTAGGCTCTTATTTTTTAAGAGCGAACGACTGAACAGCCTAACAGCACCCCTATGCCTCCTTTGGCATTGTAGACGGCCGACCTATCTTTCTCTATATATATACATATATATATATATATACACTTATTTAGGTCGAAAGAAAAGGTTTCTCTAAACTGGATCTGAAATACTTAGAATATCACATTAGCAACACAACAATATTTATTGAAGCGGTGGTTCGGACGAGGACCGTCCTTTATCAAGAGTATTGTCTTACAGAATGGAACTTGCTTATATACAGTTCAAGCATTTCAGACTCCAGGGTGGTGATGTACATTTTAAGGTGGAAAGAGATGGCGACGGGAGAAAGGAGCATGGAAGGCAGCAATAAAAAAAGGGTTAAAATAAAAAAAAAGCAAAAATAGCTGAGAGAGAGCGATGGAAAGAGATGAGGAAGTGAAAGAAAGGCAGAAAAATAGGCAAAAACAAAAAAAATCAAGTAATTATGTAGAAATAACTAGAAAGGAAGTGAACGACCGAAACAGAAATTTGTGTGGCTAGCGGAGGAGCGACAGGGGACACATAACTGCGTGGTTGACAGGCGCGGCGAGCTTAAACCACCCCTGTCAGTGTCGGCACCCAGATGGGAGCATTACTCACAGGAGCGCGGGCTTTGAAGCCCCCCGCATGCGGAGGGCGCGTGTTTTCGTTAATCTCAAGGACGTCCCCCGTCCCACCATTTCCCCTTTTTCCTCTTTAGGCCGCACCCGCAGCCAAAGACATAAGCTGTCTGCGTGTCGAGAAATTTGGGAAGCGAATGCACGGGAGCCCCAAACGCTGCCGAACAAGGGGCGGGCAAAACAAGCCGCCCCAGTCGCACGGACAACACGCGGGTTAAGCTATCGGAAAGACCAAGTAGGAGTTATGAGTTATGAGAAGGTAGGCAAGAATTACTTGCGATGGCGGGACAGCGAAAATAGTAAGGTATTAGAGAGTTGGAAAAAGGAAGGGGGTACAGGCGTTCAAACAGAAACAGCAATGCAAGAACATCTGAAAAAAAAACAAAGAATGGAATATCAAACACGGTTAGAACAAATTTTCTCACAGTTTCATTTTGTGACCTTCATAAATTGCAACACTGGAAAACACGAGACGAAGAAAAAGAACCCAGGAAGAGCGGTACTCAAAATTACAGTTTAATCAGAAGCAATGAAGTACGTATACCTTTCCAGTCATCAGACTGGGTATGCGTCTCTTGTAATAATGTGGGAAAGACCCGAGAACAACAAACAACAATAAAGACAAAAAAACAACAACAAACAAAAAACAACAACAAACAATACATATACCCTCCCAGTCATAAGACGCATGCGTGGTCTGATGACTAGGTGGGTATATGTACTTTGTTGCTTCTTATTAAATTTAGTTGTCAGTAGCGCTCGTCCCGGTTCCTTTCTTCGTCTGGTGTTTTTTAGTGTTGCACATAATGAAGGGTTTGAAAATGGAATTTCCCAAACTACCCCAACTCGACACTCTACTGCAGCGTATTCTCACAGTTTTAAAATTGCTAAATGTGTTACCAGTGCCCCTAAAGTTCAACACCAAATTGAGCCGTTACATGATTTGTGTCGTTTTTAGAACACGCTCGTTGTTTTTTCTAACATAAAAATGTTCAATATTTGAAAAATGACACATAGACAAATGGCAGTGTTTATCACTCCAGGATACCACCTGCAAGGCAACAATCCATTGAAGTACACATCTAGAAATTCGGTAAAACAGGTGAAAAATCCGGAGCCATTGTTACAAGACCCGGCAGCTATAACAATACACATCAGGGGCCCAATTCTCCGAAACGGCGCCGTCGGTTTGCTTGTGACGTCATTTTGACGTAATACTGGAGCAAGACCTCGGGCTTCGAAGGTGTCGGAAAGAACGGAGGAGACGAACTAGCCAAACAAAGAGCAAGCTGCGTTCCCTAGCGTTGTCCCTTTTAAGACTTCTAGGGAACGTTGCCCATTGAGGTTCGAGACGGAGCACAACTCGCCACAGAGGGTGCGCGCCGACACCTTGGAAAGGCGAAATTTGCGCGCAAACTCCTCGTCGCTCAGGGCGAACGCGTCGCGCGGCCTGTGTTGTCGCATTGTCCATCGCATTTGTCGTCTCGGAGCTTGCGGAGATAGCTGTGCCCCTAACGAGCGAATGCCCCGCCGTGTCGAGATACACCATTTTAAGCGCGGTTTTCGGCAGCGTTCTATTTACCGCATACTGTCCGTACTGGTGCAGCCGCGTATGGGAGCTGGTGCAGCCCAAGAGCGCCTGGCGGAAAAATGTGCGGCATATGTTTGTTCCTTGCACCCGCGCTGTTATTGGGGCGTCGGAGTTGAAAGACAGGTACATCCATCGGCGACAGCGTGAAAATGTTCGTTGAATTCACGCTAAGCTACGTCGCCGAACGATTTGGCGCGAACGAGCTTCGAGTATTACAAAAAACAGGGGTAAAACAATTAGCAGACAAGGCGCGAACGCAACCGCCTCTGCACCGCGCAGGAGCGTCGCACGCTTTCGCCGTGAAGGAGCGCCGTTTGAAACGACGCACTTCCCCCCGCATCGTTTCTGGCCGCCTTTCGGCGTGCGGTTGATTGACAGGTGACGTTATCAATTACGGCCTTTTGTCTTTCAAACCATATAAAACGGCGTGATAAGTACGTCACGGGCAATGAGCGACTGCTACGCGGTACTTTTCCAGATGACGCAAGGCGTGACGACATTTTGCACATGGCCAATCACGTGCGCCCTCAAGGTCGCCGTTTTAAAACGATGGGCAAGCGGGGCGCGCCGTTTCCATAGAGAATTCGGCCTCAGTACTCTGCGGCAGAGCAGCTATAGAAATAAACACTGGAGCGAAAACCGCTCAGCACCCGCGCGCTTTCCTTTCTCTCCTATCTTCTGCAGGGTTGACGAGAGTGCGCCTTCGTGAAACAGGCTTGCTGGCGACCGCACCGTAGGCTTAGAGTTCTTCCCCCGCGCTCTTCAATGGTCGCCTTTCGGTGGAGTGCGTAACTTGTTTGTTCAGAAAAAATGTGCTGTTTGGCTAGTTGGTGCAATATGAATTACAAAAATTGAGCTCAAAGGACAAATACAGCAAGGGCGTCCTTCCTCTGATTGTACTTTCTCTGTCGTCCTTCCTCTGTCATTCTTCCTCTGTTGTCCTTCTTCTGGTGTCCTTTTAGCGCAACTTTTGTGTTTCGACATGTTTACTGTCCGGACGACTCCTGGAAATATTCCCGGCGCTGTTGTCGTCTGCTCGACCCGGGGGCCTTTCTCCTCTCTCCTTTGAAGGACGGGGGGTTCCCCTTTTGTCTCTATTCCGAAAAGCTCTCGGCACACACACATTTGGAAGAAAATAATCAGTATTGTCTTGTAACTACAAACCAGCTCCATGTCTGCTGTCTCGCCTCTTTTAACACCCGACATTCCGGTATGCTACAAAAGTGGTGACCCGAACAACGCTTCAACGAACACGCCACAATGAGCTCTGATGACAACGCTGCTGCCTCCTTGCCTCCAGTCTCTGCCACAGAACTGCAACTACCAAATGTTTGGTCTAAAAATCTAACAGTTTGGTCCAGCCTAGTAGATGTACTTTTTCGCTTCCGACACATCACCTCGCAGTCGACGAAGTACCTTCCCGTCATCGCAGCTCTGCCTCCAGAAATCGCCGGCGCTATGGAAGGCATTTTTGTATATCCTTCCACACAAGGCGATTAACACGCCATCAAGAAGGCGTTGCTGACCCGCCTGCAGTTGCCTGAAGAGAGCAGACTTCAGCAGCTGTTATGTGGGGAAGAGCTGGACGACCAACGACCTTTCCAACTGCTGCCCCGGATGTGGCAAGTACTCGGTGTGCACGCGAGTAAGGACCACAAATATCCCACTTCTTCGTGAACGTTTTCTGCAACGGCTGCCCCAGTCGGTGCGTGTTGTTCTCCCGGTTTCAGATGAGACATCCCTTGATCGACTCGCGCAACTTTGCGATCGCAATACGGAATACTCTGCTCCAACCTTCGCGCCCATATCTGCTGCAAGAACACATGAACATCCAGATCGCCTGTCGCCTCTTGAGTATAAAGTGCAACAACCTGCCCATGCCATTCAGGAACTTTTGCTGCCAGGCGCTCGTTAACAGGGCGAGCAACGACGCAACCAATCCCCTGTAAGACAGCCAAGCTCTCCCGGAGAAGGTAGTCACAAAGTAGACAGGACGGAGTTTGCTGGTACCACCGTCTTTTCTGCACGGGTGCTAGCCGCTGCACTCAACCTTGCCTGTTTCAGCGAAACGCTCCGGCCAGTCGTTAACGGCGGCTTACGGCATCGACACTCAACCCAGCCGCCTGTTCTTCGTAGTCGACCGCGTAGGCCACTCGCGCCTGCTAGTCGAAAAAGGAACCGAAATCTGTATTGTCAGGCAACCCCCGAGGATCACCGATGTAGTAAAAACATATCTTCGCTGCAGGCAGTGAACACACTGCCATCGCTACTTACGGTTTCCGCTCGCTGTCAATAGACGTTGGACTCAGGCGCCAGTTTCGCTCAGTTTTCGTGGTAGCGGACGGTAATTACGCCATACTCGGAGCAGACTTTCTCAACCACTTTACACTGGATGTGAGCGTACGCGGCTGTTGCCCAAAAGATAACAACACAACCCTCAAAGTACCGACTTTCTCAGCCGCTTCACACTGGATGTGAGCGTACACGGCTGTTGCCTCAAGGATAACAACACAACCCTCAAAGTACGCGGTTTGGAATCAAAGATCTGCTCATCTGTCATCTGCGCCTTCTAACCAGTGTGTGGCTACACCGCATCCTGGCCGAATCCTCTTTTCTCACAAAGCCCCGCAAAACGGAACAGCCGGTGAAGCATAACGTGACTCCCCACATCGTCACCACCGGGCCGCTAGTCACCGCCCTGCCATTACGTGTGTCCAGCAACAGGCTTCAAGCTGCACGCAGTGAGTTCTACCACACGCTGCAGCTGGGAAATATTCGCCCTTCGCCTAGCTACCATTCATCGCCATTGCACATGGTGCCTAAAGACGACAGGACTCTGGCGCCCGTTTTCTGAAGAAGTTTTCTGCTCGAACACCTTTCTGCAAGCTGAGAGAGTTCCTTGGGCTCCTAAACATCCACTGGAGGTTCGTTACCTCTTGTGCTCGATTACTCCAGCCCTTGACCGAATTGCTGCGCCGAGACCACCAAAAAGCACCAAACTTTTGTTGGTCGGACGAACACCAGAACGCTTTCCAGAAAGCTAAGGAGGAGCCTAACTTGTTTGTTATTCGGCCCACTCCTGGAATAAGGCCTGCCGCCATTGTCAACGGGGGGCCTTTCTCCTCTCTCTTTTGAAGGACTCGCTAGGTTCCCCGTCTTTTCCTTCCAAGGGAAAGATCTCGGCGCACGCATCTTTGGGAAATAAACAGCCTTGTCTTGAAACTGCAAAGCAGCTCCACGTCTGTTTTCTCGCTTCTTTCAGCAGTCAAGTTTCCGGGCTGCTACAAAAGCAAAACTAGCTGTTTGTAACAGTTTTTTAAGAAAGAAGCGCCTTACATATAGCACAAGGCATTGCGAACCGTATTCATTACCGCACGAAGGAAAGGCAGCAGGCATAGCTCTTATTTAAAGGAGATGAATGAAATATACAGATAGAAGAAACCAGTAAATGGGTGCACGTAAAATGTCGCACAAAACTTTTATACATCACGCGGAGAGGACGAAATGTTTACCGGCACTCTTATATATACCGTTTGTAAGGGTGTTGCGTTTGTGAATCAGGAGAGATTCTGGAACTTCACGGTAGTGAGGAGTCCTCAATTCCTACTGAAGTACATCGAATGCAAGTTTGTCGAATGTATGCCCTAGAGTTGTGACGTGCTTCGATAACAGAAGGTGTGGCAGCGTGGTTTCATGGGATCGGGTTTTGTTAATATGCATTCTGATGGCTATTTCTGTCTGTCCGATGTACTGCGCATGACATAATGTGCATTCGAGGATGTAAATGACATTTACGCTGTCGCAGTGGCAGTCGCCCTCTATACGGAAGAAGTGTGACCCTGTGCTTCGCGTGGTTTCTGTTTCTTGCATCGTCGGACAAAGCTTGCACCGATGGTGATCGCATGGTCCGCAAGCTGTGTTTTGGTGGTTGTTATTTTTGCACAATGTTACAATGTCTTTTATGTGTCTAGCTCTCCTCTACACCGTTTGCGAATGCTCAGAAAATACGCATTTCGTTTTTCGATTGAAATGGATGATGTATAATCTTTTATGTAGGTCATTTACGTTCCGAGCACTTGCAGAATAAGTGAGAATGAGGTTGGTTTAGATTTTTTGAAGTGAATGGTTTGACATTGTTAGGGAGTTCATTTTTGTCTGTCATGTCAGTCTTTGCCATTGCGACATCTATAAAAGGCGGCGGAACTTGTTGACATAGAAGATTGTTTCGAAGCCTTTCGCAGTTTCAAGTGAAGTCCTTAGCGTCTGAGCACAGCCGTTTATACCTAATCGACTGTCTATACGGTATGCAAGTCTTTCAGTGCTTGTAATGGCTACTGTGGAAGAACGTCCAGGGACGCTAGGGAGGAGGCTGTGGTCTGGGAAAAGGCAATATATTTACTAAGTACAGCGAACCGGGTGCTCCGCAGCCATCTCGTCGCCTCGCCTAGTCGTCTCGTTGCCATCTCGTCGCCTCGCCTAGTCGCTGCTTGCGTCGTCCTTATCGTCGTCGAAAGTTCCAACATGTTCCCGGCCCACAAGGGTTCGCACGAGCGGTGGTGTTGTCTAGTCAGTTTGCCATTCATGTCCAGCCGGTGTGTGAATTCATATTTTTTTCTGATTTTCGGCCTTCTCTTTCTTCGGGACTTCGCCTTCCTTTTGGCTTTCGACCTGCGTTTCTTCATTATGACCTCTCCAGTAGTGGAGACATAGGCATATTTTCCTGCATAGTTCCGTGTGCGCTCTGATTTTGAAGATAGTCGCAGTCGCTTCATCCAGGTCTTGTATTTGTGCCTGACAGCTCGGTTTGTATCTTAATTATTAACGTCTTGTGCTATGTGAAATGTCGTGGCAACACTTATTCCTCCCCGTTTCTTTGACTTCCGAACACGTTTGGAGGCTTGGTTGGTATTCGATGTCCTCAAGCTGGCAGCGATATCGATCGATGATCTCTTTCTGGGAGACGACATGTAGCCTCTTCCTGTGGGCATCACATTGCCGTGAAGCTACTGGTTCACCGTTCTGTTGTCAGTGGGTTTATGGGCAGTGTATTTAACCAGTCTGTTTTATCTGGCGCTGACCTCGAGGTAGGGTAGCTGTTTCATTTTTGTTGTTTCTGTCATAGCTGAGACCATTTCCTCGGTTGTGCGCGCAGCTTCCTTTCATATAGCCGGTGATTTGTTGCTTAAAGCGGGGAGATATTCTGCGTTGACTCATGCCATGCACAGTCTCTCAAAGGCCCCACATGCCGCAAAAACAGTCAGACTTGCCTCCTAGGGGCGACTCTGTATTCTCCGGTGCTGTTTTCATTACTTTTCCGCAGGATTCACCGTCGTCTAAACGTACATTTTCTCTCTTGTGCAGGTCAAGTTGCATTCCGCCTGGAGATCTCATGGCCGCATGCCGATATGAAGAGGAAGGTTCAAGCCCTTCGGTCGTGCGTTTCTCCACGGTGACACCTGCCGAAGCCAGATCCTCATTCAGAGTGTTTTGTTCTCATGCAGCTGGATCTCGCATAGATGGCGTAAGCTTTTCAGGGTCTCCGTTCTGTTCTTCCTGTGATGGTTCCGGAATCTTAGCGATTTTTGAGGTCTGACCAAAAGATGCACAGTTGCCTGGTGTTCCTCAAGCGCTGCCTGAGTCGAGTTGTCATACATAGAGGCGCATGCCGTCGGGGTTGGTGATGTAGCCAAGCTTGATACTTTGGTGGGTTGACAAAAGACTATACGAATTCCCACCGAGGTCGTTGAAATCGTTGGCTTCATGTGGGTTCTGGTCTCCTCCTCGGGCTCTGTACTCTCGCTTGTAGGACTCGATTCATATTTTGGTACGTGTTGCCTTCTGTCTTGTTTTCTGAGGTGTGGCTCCAGAGGGAGAAGTGCTTTTCGTCCTTCAAGTCTTCGTCGAAGTGAGCCAACGATTCTGTGTGCTTCTTTGACCGACTCTAGAGCGTCGTCGTGTTGTCCGTCGACTACCGTTCCATAAGCAAGGGCATACAGCTTCTCGCTGATTGCAGCTAGTCGGTCGGGACTGTGCTGAAGCCTCGCAATAGAACCAGCACCCTCAACGTCTTTTGCTTTCTTAGGGGTGGGCGTCAATTTAGTGGTAAGCTTCCGATTGAAATCAAGAAGGCTTCTCTGAGCAATATACAGCCAGTTCATCTGCCTCGACACCTCCTCCTTGCTTCAGGGTGAGCAAAGCTGTCGAAGAGTATATTTCCGCTCCATGGCTAACCTCGTCGTGTCGCTTGACGTCCGGGGTTTCGCCACCATGTGGTAGAACGTCCAGGAAGGTAAAGGAAGGAGGCTGTCGTCCAGGAAAAGGCAATATATTCCCTTTGTACAGAAAACCGGGTGCTACGCAGCCTCTTTGTCGCCTCGCCTAGTCGTCTTAGTCTTCATCTCTGGGTCTGTTGCGCGCGCTGCTTGCGTTGTCCTCAACCTCGCTGAAAGTTCCAACAGCTACCTTTGAAGCGAAGGTATTTGTGGTTATATGTCTGTTTTCTGTAGGAGGAAGTCGACGGTGTCTCTCCAAATATTTTGATTGCCAGGTCTAGGAAGTTAAGGTCGGATGCCGAATACAAGTGGTGAAAATAAACTGTGGTCGTCAAATTTAATAAAGGCCGTAATGAATTCTAAAAGGCTGCTTTCTGAGTGACGCCTGATGAAAAAGATGTTACTAATAATTATAATCCAGAAAAGCGGCTACAGTGTTCTTTTGGCAAGAAATTCTCTTTCCAGATTGCACATAAAAATAAAATATTTGCATAGTTTGCACCACTTTGTGTGCCCATTAAGGTTCCATTAGTCTGTATGAATTGCTTATCATAGAATTCAAAGTTATTCATGTAAAGAATCATTTTTAGAAATTTTTCAAGGGCTTGACTGCTGACAGATTTGTTGAGAGATTCTGATTCTTCATACAACTAAATGGCTGTTGATGCCGCCCTCGTGTCGAATGTTTGTATAGAGGGAGGAAACGTTTATGGTAACAAGAAGCTGTTGGCAGGTATGCACAAGTCCAATATTTGGTGGAGATAATCGGTCGGGTCTTTAATGCATGAGGGCAGGGTGCCAGGAATGTCTTTTATGAGAATGTCTACAAAGCGGGACAAATTTTCAGTTACAGCGTCTATACCAAGAACAATGTGTGTGCCAGGATGGTCTTTCTAATGAGTTATCGGGAACAAGTAGAATCGTCCAGGAACTGGATTTTGGGGTATAAGTGAACGCGCAGTCGTCTCGGTAATTCTCCAGTCACAAACGTGTGAAGACAGCCTTTCCTGCATGTTTCGTGTAAAGACAGGTGTGGGATTGCTAGATATTGCTTTGTAAAAAGAAGTTTCATTAAATTGTCAGTACCCCTCATTTAGGTAGTCTATTTGTTCAAGGTGACGGTAGCTCCAGCGTTATCCACAGGCTTTATAAGAATGTCAAGAAGGGATGATGATCATGGTTTGATTTTATTGGCGCAAGGCCGACATGGGCAAAGAGCGCCAAACACAAAGTGATTTGATGAGGAGAGAAAACGAAATAAAATCAGTTAAAAACTATGAGCACGGCTGGTGTAAAGGGCCAGGGTGAAGAACAAGAGTGGTTAAAAGATAAATAAGGTTGCTGGGGTATGGGACCAGGGGTAAAGCTATGGGTGGTATGAGATGAGTTGTAAAAAGTGAACTTCTGATAGGTACTTAAAGGTGCGCTGAACAGAAAACATGGCGTCATCTGCTAAGAAGTATGATTGGTGTGGTGGAATATGTCGTGTGTGTAGTTGAGGAAAGTGTTTGCGTCGTGTAGTGTCGAGTGCCTTACATTGTATGAGGATGTGCATCACGAATAGGGCCTCTCCACACCTGCTGCACAGAGGTCTTGGGGATGAAGTGAGAAGGTGCGAGTGTGTTGCATGAGTGTGCCCTATCCGTAATCTAGCCATCAGTGTATCTATTGCGTGTGTCGGTGGTGTATGGTCCCAAGTGTGGTTTTATTACGTGTAACTTGTTGTCGGTTTGTTCGCTCCAGTGTGTTTGCTATGTTTTGCGAAGTTGTTGTCTGATGTGTGGTTTCACGTCGGTGTAGGGTAATGTGGTTATGTGTACTGTATTCAAGAGTGTAGCAGCAGCAGCCATTCGATCCGCTGCTTCGTTCCCGGCTATACCACAGTGGCCAGGGACCCAGCAAAGGACTACTTCAAATTTGTGGACATACACAGACATATTACCCTTGACTATTAGATTTACAACGTGATTTTTTGAAGACTTTGTTGACGACAACTCCTGCACGACACTGAGGGAGTATGTATATATAATGGATTGTGGGATGTTACTTTGAAGGATATGATTAACAGCAAGAAGTACACCATAAGCCTCTGCCGTAAAGATACTGGTATTACTATTAAGAGTTCTAGTGACATTAAGGCCGGCCCATGTGCCGCGCAGGACACAGAGGTGGCAGTTCTAGAGGCGTCCGTATAAAATTCAGAACACTGATACTTCTGCTGCAAATACAAGAAGTGCTGCAGGATTGCACATGTGGGAGCTCGATTTTTATCTATATATGTGAAAGATGTGTCGCGTGATAAAGGGCGGAGATGCCATGGTGCTATATAATCTGTTAGAGAACTTTGGATTGTATCTAGAAAGGAGACAGCAAGCTCTGACGCTTCCTCTCTAACTCTGTAAGATAAGGGTGCAGAGAACGATGGTCGATTCAAAAGTTCAGTCATGGACGTATCATAAAAAACTGATCTTTTTGAGAAGTTCTTTTCATTAAGACTGTAAAAGATGGCATCATTTCAGCTTACAAAATTTCCGTGCAAAAGAACCTCTCAAAAAGAGAAGACACTCCACTAATCACAGTAAGCTCCCTTCTTGACATTATTATAAAGCCTGTGGATAACGCTGGAGCTACCGTCACCTTGAACAAACAGACTACCTAAATGAGGGGTACTGACAATTTAATGAAACTGACCTTCTGCTGCTGTCGTGAAAGTACTCCTTTAGTCGTAGTGTGTGGGCAAACTCATCAAGATCTTTGTACAGCTTGAATACGCCTACATTGTAAAAAAGAATTTAAAAAATGTAAAAAATGTAAAAAAGAAGTTTCATTAAATTGTCAGTACCCCTCATTTAGGTAGTCTGTTTGTTCAAGGTGACGGTAGCTCCAGCGTTATCCACAGGCTTTATAATAATGTCAAGAAGAGAGCTTACTGTGCTTAGCGCAGTGTCTTCTCTTTTTGAGAGGTTCTTTTTGCACGGAACTTTTGTAAGCTGAAGTGATGCCATCTTTTACAGTCTTAATGTGTAGGACACTTATCTCCCTGAATAGGTGGTGTCCAGTGTCGGGGTGACGGCAATTTTGGATCTGCAGTGTTACTCTGCTGCCTGTCGTGAAAGTACACCTTTAGTCGTAGTGTGCGGGCAAACTCATCAAGATCTTTTTACAGCTAGAATACGCTTACATTGCCATTTACCTTACAAAAATCTAAACCCTCTTAAAGAACACTAAATTCATCCTCCGAGAGTACGTGGTTTAATAGGTTCACCACACAGTGTCCACTAGAGCTGTAGGATTCACCTAAAAGTTCTATATTATGCAACAAAGTTTACGTTGGCCTTTGTGGTTGATGGAAATGGGGGAATTTACTCCATCACGGAGTAGCTTGTTCTGCTTCATATTTAGAAACTGACATCTTTTTTGTTCTTTAAACGATTCCAGCTTGTCCAGCTCTCGAGGGTCCAAGCAAATTTCGGCAAGAATTTTGTTGACCTCATCCACAATTCGCAGGGCTCAACTTCCTTCACCTGTTTCACCGATTTTCCAGATGTGTGCTTATTCAAAAATGCATTCGCCGACGTATTCCTGGAGGGATACACACTGCCCCTTGTCTTTGTGTCAGTCTACATATAATGAACATTGTTAGTGCCAGAACCACCACTAGATTGTTATAAAAAGCACAAATCATGTAAAAGGCTCAAGTTGGTGCTAGAATATAAGATCTCTGGCAACAATTTTAGCCATTTTAAAACAGTGAGAACATTTGTTATAACCGTTTTTGATATATCCTTCTTTGTTTTTTCACTTGTTCTCGAATTGCTATTTCTGTTTGAACATTTTTGCCGCCTCGTTTTTTTTCCCTCCCAATAACCTTAAGATGTCATTGTCTCGCTATGCGAGGTGATTCTTGCCTACCCTCTCAGAACTCATTATTCCTACTTGGACTTTCCGACAGCCTAACCCACTGTTGCCCGTGCGACTGGGACGGCTTGTTTTGCCCGCCCTTTGTTCGTCAGCTTTTTGGGCTCCCGTGCATCTACTTCCCAAATTTCTTGACACACACACACAACTCATGTCTTTGGCGGGGCGCGGATAAAAAGGAAAACGGTCGGAGGAGGGACGGTGGGTAGTCTGTGAGGCCGACGAAAACACGCGCCCTCCGCATGCGGGGGCTTCAAAACGTGCGATAGTATGCGTCCTGCTCCCCTCTGTGGGCCGTCGATGACCGGGGTGGTTGCAACTCGCCCCGCCTGTCAATCACGCAGTTGTGTGTTATCACTCCTCGGCTAGGCAGTAAAATATGCGCCTCTACCGTTCACTCCCTCTCTGGTTATTTCTAAATTTTATTGTATTTTTTTTGTCCTCATTCCTGCCTTTCTTTCGCCTCTTCATCTCTTTCCATCACCCTCTCTCATCTATGTGTGCTTTTTTCTATTTTAAACCTTTTTATTGCCCCCTTCAATGCTCTGTTTTTCATTGGCTATCTTTTTCCACCTTAAAATGTACGTCACCGCCCTGTCGCCTCAAAATGTTGAACTGTGTATAAACAACTCCCATTCTGTAAGACATTACTCTTGATAAAAAATGGTCCCCATCCTAAACGTACAGTTAATACTCAGTTAGGTTTCCCTTGTGATCCTCCATGCACATATATATATATACAGACATAAATAAGGGTTGCCAGTCAAGGAACCTGGAAAACCTGGAAAAACATAGGAGTAGATGGAGTAGGCCATAAAAACAGATAGACAATTTGAAACGCCGAAAAAAAGTACTGCCAAAATGCCCTCCAGGTGGGACCCAAACCCACGACCTCCCACGACATCCTGCGCTTAAGGGTGTCCTAAATGAGCCAGCCCCTTATTTCCTATTCTGATTAGCTCTGTTCTGGAAGTCTTGGTGCCATAGAGGGCTTAAGAGGGTTCAACGCTGGTCGACCACTCTCGGCATGTCGTAGAAACTTGAGTCAAAGCCTGGGGGTAAAACGAAGGTCACCTTCACACCGAATAGTCCGAGTGGTGCTGGCTACCACTCCCAAGCACAGGAAGCATGAATACCTTAACATGAATACCCCGAAAATGGAGGGGAAAATGGCCCCGCCGGTAGCGTAGTGGCCATTGCACCAGCCCAGTATTCTAGAGGTCGTGGGTTTGGGTCCCACCCGGCGGGAATTTTTTCTCCACTTTCGTTCTGTATTACAAAATTATCTGTTTCTATGACCTACTACCTTCTACATCCCCCCTTGCGTTCTGAGGTTTCCTTGACGGCCAACGCTTATTTTCTGTCGTATTTCACCGAGTCCCTCATTTCCAATTCTGATTCGCTATATATTGTTACGAGGCAAAACCACGCAAATGCAGTGTATTGACGAAAATTACAATGCTGAGCAATGCCAGCGAGAGAGCACAGAGACCGGTAGCTGTAAGCCCTTCATCCTCTTCTAAAGTTCAGCCCAAACGGCACATAGCCATAGCTGCCCTTATCGTCTTCTTCCAACTGTTCCGTGACACAACCCCCCCGGCGTGAAGACGCCGCCACGGCGTCTGGGGACATAACGTTTAGGTGTTGGGGTGCTAAGGCTTGAGCCGGGCCACGTGAACAAGGTCCGTGTGAGGCGGGGCAGAGGAAGACGGGTGCGGCGTGATTTCGTACGTGACGTCGGTGACGCGGCGCAACACGCGATAAGGGCCGGTGTAAGGAGAAAGTAGTTTGGTCGAAAGTCCTACATGACGCTGGGGTGACCACAGTAGCACCAATGAACCTGGATAGAACAGGACATTGGCATGGTGGCGATCATAGAGGGACTTCTGGTATGCTTGTGACGAAGTGAGGCGCGTGCGAGCGATCTGACGAGCGAGATCAGCCTGTGCAATGGCGTCGCTGACGTACTGACTAGGAGGAGCTGAGGCAGGCGAGACAAGGGTATCCAAGGGTAAAGCGGGTTCCCTGCCGAAGAGCAAGTAGAAAGGGGAGTAACCAGCTGTGTCATGGCGGGAGGAATTGTAGGCGAAGGTTACAGATGGCAAGGCGGCATCCGAATCCCGGTGGTCGGAGGTAACGTACATAGAAAGCATGTTGAGCAGCGTGCGGTTTAGGCGCCCCGTGAGGCCGTTCGTTTGAGGGTGGTAAGCGGTAGTCAATTTATGCTTAGTGGAACAGGAATGAAGAATGTCGGCGATGACTTTAGAGAGGAAATCGTGGCCCCGATCGGTCAAGAGCTGTCGAGGTGCTCCATGATGCAGGATGACGTCGTAAAGGAAGAAGTCAGCGACGTCAGTGGCGCAGCTTGTGGGTAGGGCCCGCGTTATGGCGTAGCGTGTTGCATAATCTGTGGCAACGGCAACCCACTAATTGCCAGAAGTGGATGCAGGAAAAGGCCCCAGAAGGTCGAGACCGACGTGGGCGAAGGGTTCGTGAGGGATAGGAAGGGGCTGAAGGAGTCCAGCAGGCACTTTGCAGGGAACCTTTCACCGTTGGCACTGGTCACAAGCTTGAACATACTTCTTGGCCGAACGGTACAAGCCAGGCCAAAAGAAACGGCGTCGTGCGCGAGCGTATGTGCGCGTAACGCCAAGGTGACCACAAAGTAGATGGTCATGAAGTTGTTCAAGGACGGTGGAACGCAAGTGAGGAGGTATGACAGGCAACAGGTCTGGGCCATCGTTTTGAAAGTTCTGGTGGTATAAGACGTCTTCCTGCAGTACGTAATTCCTGGAGGTTCGATCAGGACAATTTGTACGGAGGCGATCGATTATTGATCGGAAGAAGGGGTCCCGGTATTGTTCCGCACCGATTTGCAGCAGTGCGGAGATTGAAAAAATACAGGCCTCTGTATCATTTCAGGCAACGTCTGGAGTATCCACGGGATAACGCGATAAACAGTCGGCATCACGGTGCAATCGTCCCGATTTGTACACGACTGAAAACGAGCATTCTTGCAAACGCAAAGCCCAGCGGCCAAGGCGGCCCGTAGGATCTTTTAGTGATTGCAGCCAGCACAGGGCGTGATGATCCGTGACCACAGAAAACGGACGGCCAAAGAGATATGGGCGGAACTTCGCCACCGCCCACACAAGAGCGAGACCCTCGCGTTCGGTTATGGAATAGTTGCGCTCGGCGGCCGAAAGGAGGCGGCTGGCGTACGCGATCACGCGGACTTCGCCAGACTGGTGCTGCACTAAGACCGCTCCTATGCCGTGACCACTGGCGTCAGTGCGTAGTTCGGTTAGAGCAGAAATGTCAAAGTGGGCTAGAATAGGAGTGGTAGTAAGCCTATCAATAAGTGTGGAAAAAGCTTCAGCTTGTGCAGATTCCCACGTGAATAGAACGTCTTTCTTGAGGAGGTCGGTTAAAGGCCTGGCAATATGGGCGAAATTTTGTATGAAGCTGCGGAAGTAGGAGCATAGCCCAAGAAAGCTTCTGACGGCTTTTGCGGTGTGCGGTTGGGGAAAGTTTTTGACTGCGTGTATTTTGGCGGGATCGGGCTGCACTCCGCGGGCATCCACGACGTGACCGAGAATTTGAAGTTGACGTTGGGCGAATCGGCATTAGGATGAATTCAGTTGAAGACCTGCGCAACGGAAAACAGACAGCACCGTGGATAAACGTTCTAAATGCGTTTCAAAGGTCGGAGAGAAAACGATGACGTCGTCGAGGTAGCACAAGCAGGTGGTTCATTTAAGGCCGTGAAGGAGAGCGTCCATCATTCTTTCGAACGTGGCAGGTGCGTTACATAGCCCGAAAGCCATTACCTTAAATTGGGAGAGACCATCCGGTGTAATAAAAGCGGTTTTTTCCCGGTCCATTCCATCCACGGCGATTTGCCAATAACCCGAACGTAGGTCGATGGAAGAAAAATAGTTTGCTCCGTAGAGGCAATCAAGGGCGTCGTCAATTCGGGGAAGAGGGTACACGTCCTTTTTCGTTATGTGGTTCAGGTGACGGTAATCGACGCAAAATCTCCACGTGTTGTTCTTCTTTTTAACCAGTACTACCGGTGACGCCCAAGGGCTGGAAGAGGGCTGGATGATGTCATTAGCGAGCATTTTGTCGACTTCGTCTTGTATAATGCGACGTTCAGTTGCGGATACGCCGTATGGCTTGCGGTGGATCGGGCGGGCGTCACCCGTGTGAATACGGTGCTTGACCACACTTGTCTGGCCGAGAGGGCGAGTGCCAAAGTAAAAAATGTCGCTGTAAGAGAACAGGAGGCGATAAAGGGCTGCAGTATTCTCGTGCGAGAGATCGGGTGCCATCATTGTTCTGAATGCATTTTTCGGTAAAGGGGAGGTACAGCAACCGGCAGCGGATGCGGGCGAGGCAGAACGTAGGGTCAAGAGGTCGCACTGGTCTAGTGGGTGAGCCATCGCGATGGTCATGCCGCCAGGAATAATTTGCGGACAAGCGCCAAAATTAAGCAAAGGAAGAGTAGTGCGGTTGTTGCAAACACGCACCACGGTGTGCGGGAGGGCCACGTCTCGGCCGAGTAGAGCGTCAGTTTGTGGGGTAAGGAAGTAGTCACAGTCGGGAACAGGGGGCGATGTAGAATGCAGGACATTAGTAGCAGCTCACGGGGTGAGACGAATGAACTCCGTCGAATGTAAGCGACATTGCACTTCCTCGGGCACACTTTCGGGGCAAGGTAGATCAAAGCTGATGGCGCCTTCCGAACAGTCAATAAGCGCAGAATGTTCCGGCAGAAAATCAAGGCCCAGAATGAGGTCATGGGGGCAGTGGGGCAAAACAGTAAACAAAGCGGGGACTGGGTGATTGGCGATGCTGACGCGGGGGGTACACACACCGGCAACGGTAGGGGAAGTTCCATCAGCTACACGAAGAACACGGGATGGGGCAGGAGTGAGCACTTTCTTGAGTCGGCTGCAAAGGTTCGCACTTATCACAGATATGTTCGCGCCCGTGTCAAGTAGCGCCTGGACAGGAACTCTATCAACAAGGACATCAAGAAGATTGCAAGGTGCAGGTAAAGTTGGCAGAGGATTTTCGGTCGGGGTCGTCGATGCAGCATCACCTCTGAGAGCTGCACGATCTAGTTTTCCGGGAAGAGGCGGCCGGGGCGGGACGTTGACGTCGCACGGCGAGCTTCGGGGGACAGGGACTGGCGACGAAGAGGCGAGGACGAACGGCTAAGTCTGGGGAACGAAGAAGGAGCGTCGGCGCTGTTGGTAACACGATCGGGTGAAAATCGTCGGGGAGCATTTTCAGGTCGCCTGGAATACGAAGTACGGACAGTATCGTAAGGGCGATTGCGGCAGTAGCGGGAGACGTGTCCGATACGATGGCAACAAAAGCAAATCGGACGGTCGTCAGGGGTCCGCCAGGCAGCGGGATTGCGGAAACGACAAGGTGCGGTATGATAGATGGGTGCGGGGCTTTGCAGAACCGGGTAGACGTCCTGACGATTCATGGCGCAAACCGGGTGAAGGCCGAAGTTGTCAAGTTCTTGGCGGATGACAGCTTGAATAACAGAAATGGATGGGCTGTCACTGCTTGGTGTTGTGAGCGGTGCTGGCGACAAGGCCTCAATTTCTCTACGAATTATTCTGGTGAGCGTCTCAGGTGGAGCGGGTGGGGCGACGTCGCGTGGGCGAAGCAGCACATCGTTGCAGGACGAAGTATCGGTCGTATTCGGAAGGCGGACGAAGTTTTTGGCAATACGGCGGCTTTTGGCTTACTCCAAGCGTTGGCACACTGCAATGATGTCATCCACGTTCGAGCTGTTCTTGAAGACTAGTAAATTGAAAGCGTCGTCCGCAATGCCTTTTAAGATGTGCCCAACCTTTTCTTCCTCAGGCATTGCCCGGTCAACCTTGACACACATAGCAAGTACGTCATGAATATATGCGCTTTACGATTCGGTTGAACTCTGGACACGAGACGCAAGGTCGTTCTTGGCGGCAAGCTGATGGTGAGGAGCGTTTCCAAACGCCGCCCGTAGCTTCTCCTTGAATACGTCCCAGCTGGTCAATGTCTCTTCGTTGGTGTCGTACCATGTCAGTGCTGTGCCTTTCAGGCAACACACAGCATTTGCCAACATCACTGTGGGATCCCACCTGTTAAGTCGGCTGACCCGCTCGAACATACGGATCCACTCATCAGCGACTCCATCGTTGCCGGTAAACATTCCAGGTTCTCGAGGGTGAGACACGATGATGGGGGGAATGGAAGTGCCCGAAGGTGGGTCGGTGCTGTTAGGCATCCTGGATGGCGGAATTTGACGACCGCTGCGGAGTTCTGTGGCAAATGGGAAAAGCCCGCAACCTCTACCAAGATGTTACGAGGCAGAACCACGCAAATGCAGTGTATTGGCGAAAATTACAATGATGAGCAATGCCAGCGAGAGAGCACAGAGACCGGTAGCTGTAAGCCCTTCGTCCTCTTCTAAAGTTCAGCCCAAACGGCACATAGCCATAGCTGCCCTTATCGTCTTCTTCCAACTGTTCCGTGACAATATATATATATGTGTGTATATATATATATATTTGTGTGTGTGTGTGTGTGTGTGTGTGTGTGTGTGTGTGTGTGTGTGTGTGTGTGTGTGTGTGTGTGTGTGTGTGTTTAAGGAAAAAGTTCCCGGCGAAAAGGATAACTGCACTGTACGATAGAAAAGTCACATTGAAAAACATACAATATTTATTCCAACATTTCGACCGGGACGGGTCTTTGGTCTTCGGTCGAAACGTTAGAATAAATATTGCCGTGTCTCATGGTGACTGCTCTATCGTATGTATATATACATAATACATATATAAGAATATATATATATATATATGTATATAGATATATTTGAAAGTGGGTGGATAGTAGGGAACGCAAGAAATGCATGTTCGAACAAGTTAGCGACCAGGATTGTTGCCAGCCTTTCAGCAATGAGACTTGCTGTCATCTGGGCTCTGAAGAAGGCAGGTCTCTACTGAAAAGTGGGCAACAATTGAGGTCGCTACCTTGTTGGAGGTTTTTTTCTTCCATATATGCATATATCATTGACTGTTTCTAAAATCGGTATTTTCGCAACTTGAAGAGACTGAAGCGCTTCTTAAGTCCAGGAACCTCGCATTCCTCGAGAACATAGATAATTAGTGCCCTTATTGCCTTTATGAAACCTTTTGCAAAAGTAACATCGGCTCTTAAAAGAAAAAAAGCCCCGCCCTTCCTCTTATTCTGATCACATTGTGAAGGTTGCAAAACACGTTCAGGGGGGCACTTCATGGTTCGCCTCACAAAACTAAAACGGAGAAAATAAAGGAACATGCACTGCCCTTTTTGAAAAAATAAACATGACCTTTTCTCTGCAACATCACGTTGCAACATTCATTTGCCACCATACCGAAGCCTACGAATGCTGGTAGTGGAATAGTGGGAGGGAATTTATCAGCACACAAAGCACTCTTGCCACTGCTACTTGAAGGACCACCTAAGTATACGTTCATAAAACTATCTATTTAACTATCTTTAGAACTTTTGAGTGAATGGAGCTGGGTTGTGTACACTGTGGACGCCAAAGGCACGGTCCTCAAGCACTTACACACAGGCACTGCACAATTGATCTCCATCAAAACTCCTGTCATTTTAGAAAAGGCGGAAATCAAGGAACTCAAAAATTGCACTCGTATCAAAAAAAGTATTAGAAGTCAGGGCCACGAGCACCAGCAGTATGCAAAACTCGACAACTACCGCTCGGTAGCAGTAACCAAGGAAGTCCTAAAACGCAGATAGACAATCTCATCTCATCACAATTCATAGACCAGTCTTACATAATCCGTATGCACGTGCCGATTCCACAAAATAGCTAAATATTTCTTGTGCCTACCAATTATTTTCATTGCAATGTTTCCTCTGATAACTTGTATATATTGCCGCGAACCATGTACGGGTTTGTTTATTTATTGTTTGTTTTTAATGCCCGGCCGCGCCCGGCTCTGTTATCTGTGTCGCATGCGAAGTGCGTGTTCCATTCTTTATTTTTATGCCTCACGGGCTATCTCATTCAGATAAGCAGAGTGTTTCGCCCTAACGCCACTAGCCCAGAATAATCTTCTGTGATCAACAATGTTCTGGATGCGAATCGACGGTTCCAGAAACTCTCACGCCTAAAGATAAAAGCCTGCACAGCAGACTCCGCGGCATTCGATTCTGTGACGCTCGCCGACGCACGTACCTCACTTTGTTGACCGCTGCTTCGCCGCCTCTGTATTCTTTTGAGTTGTTAGGGGAGCACACGTTCGCTCCCATAAAATGTTTTCTTTTCCAAACAACTGCGTCGTCCTTGGCTTCGTGAGAATATTTTGATCACAATCACTGCCTGCTCATAAAGGTAAAAACACGCTTTTTTGTTGCGGGAAATGTTGTAATGCGGAGAGTATGGCATAGTCTGGCAGCATATTGCCATGCTACTATCCTCTAGGGTGATATGACTGGTGGTGCAATCTAAAAAGAATGTTGCAACATATAAGTTTACGCGCCTCATACGCTGTTGAAAAGCGGGCCGGCTTGTCTATTGTTATACATGCTTCATTCCGTAATAGCAAACACAGGAATCTGTTTGAATCGAGGGGCCATTCCGGTATTTTTGCTCGTAATAAGACAATAAGGATTACAGGCTTGTAATTTATTCTGGGCAATCTAAACAATATTTGTTGTGGTTTTGTTTCTTTTTGGTCAATATCAGCCCTTTTTTTACTTTTCAGTGGTTTTGTCGGTTTGGTTTCGTCTGGTATTCTTCAATCTTTCTCAATAATACTGTAAATTTCCTCATGGTTGGGAGATTTCGTTTTGTTCTATTTCAGGATGGCCGAACCTTTAGGTGGTTTTCAACTCTATTGTGCCTAGCCGAGCGGAGGCCCGCGGCGGTAGGTATGTGTGTGATGGTCATTTTCACTTGGGGCTTTTTTGCCCATGTGGGATTGTATTTGTCGGTTATTATTTTACATCGAGTCCATTTATCGGCTTTGGGTAGGTTTTCTCTGCAACATGCCCCAATCAAGCCAGGGAAGGTATAGAATCTGGGTTTTAAAGACGAAGTATAGTTGCTACGGGCCGGGCCACACTTATAGGTGGGAGGTCTCGGGCCGTCCCACTCCGTGCCTACTGCAATAAGCACCGGGCCTCGGGTTGGCTCGGTCAAAAAATTTTGTTCCTTCCAGAGCTTGAAAGAGTAGTCCTTTGTTTAAAAATTATATCGTAGTAGTCAAGGCAACTAAAAGCACGTCAGCTCACAGGCGATGACACTGAACCAGCTCATAGATACAGAGGCGGCTACAACAATGCCAGAGGCAGAATATGTAGAATATGAATGGCAAGGAAGCACTAAATGAACTCTTGTTTCGCTAGGTAATCCATACAGCTTCATGCTTGATGAACCCAAGGAGAAAAAGAAAATAAGCTATAGAGATGGGAACTCATTGCGGAACTCATTGCGGTATGGGAACTCATTGCGGTAAGTGATGCTTTGTATGGGCGAACGGTCGCCGGAGTAACTTAAAAACATGAGGTGTGGTTGAAAAAACAGAAAACCGGTACACTTTTTCGCGTAATAAAAAATTGTGTTGGATTCACCATAAAAAGCATGAGGTTCATAGTATTTATTCAATCCCCATTGAAAAAATAATCTGTCTATTACTTCGCTAAAAAAAGCTGTTTTTACTCTAATTTTGGAAGAAATAACTTCACCTATTTCTTCGACACATATTATTATGTGTGTGTTTGCTTTTTTTTGCACGTCCTGCATAATGAAACTGATGCCGCTTGTTTTGCCCGCACCGATTTTCAAGAGGAGCTCTGTCCTAAACAACGTAGTTGGAAATTCAAAGGCATTTGTACTGTCCTCACAAGCTTACTATATTGCTCCGCCAAAGGCTTTTAAAGCAGCGAGGACAAACATGCCGCATAAAAATACTGAGTGCTAGACAATGAGGAATAATGATACCCCGGCCGGTAGCTACCATCCGCAATATTGCCTTATCGCCTCTTTGTGAAGAACGGCGCTTCTCTACAACAATTCTTTAGATTTCACTGCATCAGAGTTTGCAGAATGATTCATTAGTTTCTAAGCAGCCACATTTGCTTCCGGAAATGCTGGTGGAATTTGACCATGAGAAAAGGGCACATGTCGCCACCAGGCAGTCCTATGATGCCATGAAGATTTCATAGAAGGGCACAAGACTACGAGGACGAGCGGGTGAAGCTCTACGAGCGGGTAAGCAAGCATAATGACTAGATGACGACACAAAGCAAACCAACAAGAAACATTTTTTACCAAAATCGCAAAATATTTTGAGAAATCAAATGAAAAGCAATACTTAGCTGAGAACACCCTGCTACAGCAAGCCCAAGCTGCAGAGAAAAAGTGTACCACGTCCCTGGTAGATCATACAGATTTTCCAAACAGTAGATCCCTTGATGTACGGAGTAGACAAAGTTGGGGGCCTCCTCAAGAAAATTGTCAAGATGTCTCTGAGGTTTTCCCAGGCAAGGATGCTCTAAAAGCCACAGTGGTTGTAATTCGGCAGTGCCAAAAGTTTGACGCATATAATAACTCCACCAGAAGATGGGGCTAAATCGCCGCGCGAATGCAACCGTTTCCTTGATTGTATTCGTCGAATCCCGCATCGACATCGACGAGAGAGTGCGTCGAACTGCCGGCGGCAACTTCGGACAGAAGAGCCATTTTTATTGCGTCGGCAGACTTTGTAACGACTGCGAACTTGAACGTGTACATTCAGCTTCTACCCGGCTGACCGCGATGATAACAATATCGCCATGTTCAGTGACCAAAGAGACATGGGCCCCACGCTTTGACCCCAGATCGGCACGCCTGCGACGCGAAGATACTAATGTTTATGAAAGGCAGCATGACTACGTAGCACGTCCAACCTCAATAGGATGACCACCACACTGAGTTGAGGCGACCAGGTTACACGTGCTATTTGTGCGTCATATCTGGAATTTTTTCTAAGGTTACCGCAATCGCCACCACAAGATACCGATGCACTAAGGATGCGTCACGTTCTTCCGCCCCAATCTCTCTAACAATGACGCCGCCGAAACAGTACGGACGGCGTTTCTAAAGCTGCAAAATAGCTCTGGGCAACACCCGTAATGCAGAAATAAACCCGCTCCCCATCGTAGTGTGACATCACCAAGACAGCATTTTCTCCGCCTTTTTTTCGACGATGCCATTTCTCACTTCAATAAAGACTAGCCGGTACAACCGATTTAGTAGAGGCAGACCGACAGTCATACTTCGTGACGTATGTGCCCAGTGAATGTCGGAATAGCAAGGTCTGAAGTTGATCTGTTGCAGTAGGAACAACCGATTTATGGCACACGTACGACAGTTGCTGTGATGAACCTCAGTTCAAATTGCAGACTAGGTAGCAAAGTAGTGCCTCATTAAGACCGACCAGTTATGATTGCTGACATTTGAAGTGAAGTGTTACGCCCTATGGGAGAATAAATTGTAAGTGTTGTTTTGGAAAAGAAAAAAATAACCAAACAGACTGCGCAGTGCTTTATTCGTTACGTCTTTCTTTTGCAAAGAGTGCGGCACTACCCTGAACATTGGCAAAAAAACAAACCGTCTTCACTTTACCGCCTACTGTCTTTGCTGCGCGAAAACTTGTTTTATAGCACACTCTGCATGAGAAAAAACTTTCGTTACTTCATATTTGGCAACACTTGCCTAAGTTACAGGAGCCTAACCAGGGATTCCAACCGCCTTTGTTGTCTTCGTAGATCCTGTTCATGCCAATATACCTGCTTAGCTTCCAAAAACCTCAAGGTTGATCTTCCGAAAATCGTACCTGACTCCCAATATTCTCATTATTGGTACTTTAGATTATGACGACTCTTCAGCCCTTACAGAATCACTACTTCACGCTAGATGGACAAATTGCTTTGCAGTTACAAACTTGATGCATTGATTGGCACTTTTGCCCGTTACATTAAACCTCTCTATTTGTGCCAAAAAGCATATCCTCTCAGATTCAGCACCATGAACACGTCATGACATTAACTCAGTATTCGCAACCGGTATCTGGCACCTATTTCACGCTGTATCGTCTGAAAAATGCAGAGGGAAGAAAAAAAGTTGGAATTTGGAGATTTTTTCTAACTTTCAACGTCGTAATTGTCACATAAAAAAACAAGTCCATCCATCTCCACAAATAGGCGATGCATGTGAATGCCTGTGTTTGGCCTCCTACTTCTTAAGAGTTCATTTTCTGACCGCGTGTTGGTAGAGCACATTGCACTTGCGCGACAAAAGAAAACTGGCTTTTCTCACAGCGGACGGATATTATGAACTTAACGACTGTGTGACCATCGACAACCACGCCTAAACGTTTCGTCGAAAACGATGGTATTAGACCTTGTATAGTGAAGAACAAGGAAGTATATTGCATCAAGGAACCAAGTCGGTGAAACACCACAAGTGTTTTTAAGCCTTCGTTTTGTACCGCCCCCTTATTTTAGATTCGCTTATATCGCATATAGTCTGGCATGGCTTCTGTAGAAAAAACGCGCTGGTGGTGTTTTTTGAAAATGGTGTATCACAATGTGGAGTATACAATAAGTGTACTTCAGACTGCGAAACACCAATTTCTCAGGTGAAGGTCATCTTGAGATGAGGCCTGATTCTCTCTGAGGTTGTTTCACGAGGCCCTAATAAAGTTTGTACAAACACCGTTGGTGCGAGTCTGTGGCCGTGGTGTTCCAGTGTTGCAATTACAATGAACACGTCTTTGCGTAAGGAAGCCGGTATTTTAGCATGTGGTAAATAACGCACACCGTCCGAAAACAGGGTAGATTGGTGGTTCCATTTTTTACGCGGAAAAAACTCATACATCTATGAACAGTTCAGAAATGTTACTTAACACCCTCGTGTACTTTGCTTGGTATTAACGGCAACCTTTCAGGACGACTGGCGCACTCCGGTTTACTGACAATGAATACCACATTCCCATTCTCCCCTACATGGTCTAATATAACAAACTAAATGTGTCGCATTAACAAAGGAAAACTTGTCTGAAGTATGTGACCTTGTTTTTTCGTATCTAGACAGCTCACAAACATTTTATTGTAGGCGCGACCGATCAGCGATTCGAATAGAGCTTCCTCTATTCGAATCAGCGCTTTGCTCTATCCGAAAGATCATGCAACACGCGGCTCCACATACGGTTTTTACCACGAGATAGCAAAATAAATGCATCGCAAGAAACCAAATACTTCCTGTGATATTAGTTTTGCTTTTTGGTGCTTCGAAAGATCACTACTATTACCATTGTTGCGATAGATCGAAGCTCTATACTCCTATTTAATGCAACTACAACATGCATCGCCGTGTACAGGTTTTCCCCACAAGCTTAAAAACTGGAGATAAAGAAATAAAAGCGCCGAAAAATTGATTTTTCCTTTAAACTTTTTCTATTGAAGTAAAGCACCTGGTGAGGATCAGATAACAGCAGACCTCTTGAAGGATGGCGGAGAAATTGTACCTGAAAAACTGGAAAACCTTTATACGCAATGCCTAATGGCCGCAATGGTACCAGAATCTTGGAAGAACGCGAACATCATCCTAATCCATAAGAAAGGCGACGTGAAGGACTTGAAACATTACAGGCCGATCAGCGCACTGTCAGTCGTCTACAAGGTATTTACCAAGGTAATCGCTAACCGCATTTCTGCAACCTTAGATTTAAGTCAACCTAAAGAAAAGGCAGGGTTCCGTAAAGGTTATTCAACAATGGACCATATTCACACGATCAATCAGGCGATAGAGAAGTGCGCTGAGTAAACTGAACCCCTATATATAGCCTTCAGAGATTATGAGAAAGCATTTGACTTGGTTGAAACCCTAGCAGTCATTCAGGCATTACGGATCCAGGGGGTAGACGAGCATTATGTAAGTATACTAGAGGATATCTACAAGGGTCTGCAGCTACCATCATCCTCCATACGGAGAGCAGTAGAATACCTATAAGGAAGGGTGTCAGACAAGGAGACACAATCTCTCCAATGTTATTCACAGCATGTTTACAAGAAGTATTCAGAACGTTGGATTGGGAACAGGTGGGAGCAAGGGTTAATGGAGAATACCTCAGTAACCTCAGATTTGCTGATGACGTTGCCTGGCTAAGTAACTTGCGGGACGAATTGCAAAGCATGCTTTCCACACTGGGCGAACAGAGTAGAACCGTGGGCCTGAAAATTATATGCAGAAAACTAAAGTAATGATCAATAACCTTGGGACAGCACAGACGTTTGAGATAGGTGGCGAGGCAGTGGAAGCGCTAAGCGAATATTACTACTTAGGCCAAGTTGTGACCCCAGATCCCAATCATGAGGCAGAGATAATTCGAAGGATCAGAATAAGGTGGGGTGCATATGGCAGACATTCTGAGATAATGAATAGCAGCCTACTATTGTCGCTGAAGAAGAAAGTGTATGGCAGCTGCATCTTACCGGTACTCGCCTACGGGGCAGAAACTTGGAGGCTCACTAAGAGGGTTCAACTTAAATTGAGAACGACTCAGCGGGAAATGGAGCGGAAAGTGATAGGTGTAACATTAAGGGACAAGAAGAGAGCGGAGTGGGTCAGGGAGCAAACTGGTGCTAAAGACAGATTAGTAGAAATTAAACGTCGGCAGGGCATTTAATGCAAAGGCAAGATAACCGCTGGTCATTAAGGGTAACAGAGTTGACCCCTAGAGAAAGCAAGCGTTGCAGGGGGCGGCAGTACGTTAGATGGGCAGATGAGATCAAGAAGCTTGCGGGGATAAATTAGTCACAGTTGGCACAGGATCGAGGTAATTGGAGAGTAATGAGAGAGGCCTTTGCCCTGCAGTGGGCGTAGATAGGCTGGTGATGATGATGAAACATGTCCGAAAGCAGTGCCTTCAAAAATAGGGTCAGTATTGCCTTAAAAACAGAAAAAAGAACATTAATAAAAATAAAACGTAGTCTTTTTTTGCATATAATCGGGATAGAAAAGTGAACCACTTTACGTGAGTTGTCTGTAGGTTTTGCTATCGTATTAAATAAAAAGGTACGGGGCCCTTGAGATCTAATGTATACCACTGTTTGGATTTTTCTGCTACTGTGACCAGATATGGCGACCAAATCTAAGTTGTCTTGATGCCGTTATTCGCCAGAAAATACTGTTGGTCATCCATCTAGTAGTAAGAAATCCTCACTTGTTCATTGTCTACCTTCAATGACAGTTGTAGCTGTAGCCATCCCGTCTTTACGTTTAGGTAATCATAATGTTCACGAGGCATTCCATTTCCAACAAGGGCCATTATGGTAGAGCATTTCTACCATATCCAACATCCCCTGCAGTACTTCTTATCAAAGAGTATAATATACTTCGATCATTACCCATCATTATACGTCTATTTTAGCAGTATATGCCTAAAGATTGCGTCTTACGGTTTGCAGAACGAAAATATTGATGGCAAAAAAGCACAAGTGCGTGTAAATTGGTCTTCTTCTCAAGAATACTATACTATGAAGCGGTATACCACCATGCAAAGATAATCTGAAATTACTTCACCAAGGTACCTTACCCATGCCCGCAACTCTTCCTCGATGTGGCACCCCAAAAAGTAAGAAATATAATATGAGAATAGAAAAAAATAGGAATAAAAATAGGAAAAAGAAGAAATAGGAAAAATAAGGAAAATAAGAAATAGGAATAAGAAAGAATAAGAAGAAAATAGAAAAATAAGAAAAAAATAGGGAAAGACAAAGAAAGAATAAGAAACGTTTTATTTCAAGCCCTCACAGTACAGAAATAGGTTGAAAATCGAGATCAGCCTCACACAATGTCATAACCATGGTTTCTACACAAACCTTTATATCTTGCCGACTCGCATTTTATAACGTAAAATATACACACCAATCATCAGCATATTAGGTCACACTGACGAATCTCTCTTTTACATGCTGAAAATAACTGCGATAGAATTTGCAAAGAAGAGCGTGCATACTTAAGAAAATAGAGCTACGCAAAAGAGCTGGCAGTCGCATGAAACCACGTTACCCTCGATAGCAACTATAAATGAAAGGTAGCCCTTCCGTGGTACTTTAGGTAATTCTTACGTGGCCGTGGCCTATTTAACCTGTACTAAAAACCATACCCTTCTTAAAATTATTCAGAAGAGCGCAATAGTTCAGAGAACTCAAGCCCATTGCCCATTCATCTTCATTCAGTAGAATGCATGCTACGGAGATATCGTACATGACTAAAACCAAAAAGAACGCAGGGTTGCTGGGATGTACTCACAAGGTGCCCCAAAGTGATCCTCTAGTTTGTAGTAATAATCAATAGGGCGTTAGGTGAGCAGTGGGTATTTTTAGCTGGGTTTTTCTTATTCCGTTGAGCTTCAAACTTCACTTGTTACACCCCGAAGAATGGTGTAGTATTTGTAGCCTGGAGTGTTTATATTTACTTTGAAGTGGGTCTTTCGTTTAGTGAAAACAGTGATTACATGATTGCAGCCATATAAAAACATTTACCTCGAAGGTACAGAGAGTGTCCATATTGTTTGATGTGAAAATTGTTTTTTCCGCCATGTAAGTTTCCGCGCAACACCCGCAATGGAAGCGGAACTAAAAAAAAACAAAAGCTATGCCGGAGAAGCAGGCCTACGTATATTTGACCACTCAAAAGTGCAACGTTTGTCTGGGTAAATTTCTTGCCTGTACGCACGGGCTCTTGAATGTTCATACCATATCGAGTAAGCGTGCCAAACGGAAAGAAAAACAGTCGAACAGCGTTAATTCGAAGTCCGAGGGGACAGAAAATATGTTGGAATTATCCAAGGACCCTTTGATTAACCGTAACGCGCACGCTACGAATTGAATACGCATGCGTGATTAGGACGCCGGAATTGTAAATCTTCGGTAGCACACATCGTTTCGATGGCAGCGCCCGTAGCAGCAACGGCCTTTCACAGACAAAATCTCGTCGACCTTATCTTGCATGACCAGGTGAGCCTTCACCAACTGGACGCTCAAGTTCAGGAGAACCTCAAGGATGAAAAATTTGATGCTTACGTTTGGGAAGCCATCAATTACGACGAGCGTATATGCACCCTGAGAACGCATGTACGCTTCTTTGCATTTCAAGACACTGCAGCAAGCCCCATCCTTCAACATCAGGTGGCCCTGCTTACCTCCCGCATCGCAACCTCAAATAGTTGCTCGCTTCCTAAGGAGGCCCGGCGCACAATGGTCCCGGCTTATGTCCGCCCGTCCGGGAAATAACTTCTGCGGCGGTAGAAGAACAGAACAACGACGACGGAGCCACTGCAGCCTTTCAGGACGCCAAGCAAGACCCCGAGAGGCTCAGCCCAGGAGAGCGGCTCCAGCCACCTCCCAACCCTGGTGTTGCCATGATTGCCGTTGTGGAGAAATCTCAGGGACCCTGCCGAGACCTCTCCTTCGCTGACGCGAATATCGTTTCTGAGACGTCTGACCGACCTTGCCGAAGCGCTGGAGTTGCCAACACGGCGCTTATGTCACAGATTTCGCTACAGCCCTTCCGCAACCCTCGCTTCAACGACTTCACTAGCACCATGGAGAGGTCGGACTCGTTCTGCAATGTTCCTAGCGTCGATGATGCCACCCTTGTTTTTGAGAAATCCGAGCTTTCCTTTCGCGACCGTTACGTCAGTGACACATTCCTCGTCTCGCAAGCAGTTCAGCAACCCAGGTTCAAGTCGATGATACTTGCATTGCGTCCACAAACGAAAACGCGGTTCGTGCAGAAGATGGACTCGCTTAAGGAGATAACGGAGCCCCTGCTCTTCTGACGCTCTATGAGCGAGCTTCGGCCACGCTCCTCAACGCTCGCTGGGGAGGCATCTCGTAGCGAAGCAGAACAAATTCTTCTATGGTGACGATCTCTTCATCAGCAAGCGCAATTCGATTCTGAACGAGCCTTTGTACCGTGTTGGGTCCGGCGAGAGCGAGGTCCTATGGTTCGCAGAGATAACGAACACGCCGCTGGAACACAACAATTACCTAAAGGAAGGCGAATCAGACGTGGACGCAACGGCGATTCCAGTACGCTCGCTGCATCATCTGTGCAATTTTGACCGTCCGAATCAGCTGTTCCCATTCGATCCCGGAGGCTGCCTTCGGGCCGAAAACCTAGAGCATGGCTCCGGGTAACCGTATGAACATTCGCAGTCATTTAGCCCTAAGTCACTTTTGTCCAGCAACCCTGCAAGCGCTCGTTGCCCATGATTAGGACTACGGACTTGTACTGCCTCCCTCGATTGACAACTCTGTGTACACAGATCGACGGTGCCGGACACCCTGCGAAATGCTCCACTGGATATCCGGCCAGATTACAAGCATCGCTGCTGTGGAATCATGCACTGCTGCGGAAGTCGGACAACTCGTCGTAGTGGGACACGGAGTTTCCCACTACCCCTGCAACTGCCTTCTAGCCCCTAACCAACTCTGCGGCAGCAGGAGTATGTTATTAAATCATCATAGACAGGCAGGGGGCGAAAGCAGGGAAACAGGAGGAAGAAGTGGATTGGAGGCGCTCACTGCCTCGCTAATCGACTCGATCACCACATTGGAAACAGGCGCTGGCCTTCTTTCGCTACAGACGGGCCATATTGTTCAAATTACTCATGCAATGTGTTTCACGTTCCAATTAGCGAGAGCTTGCTCCCATTGGAGTACACGTCCCTTTGCCTTGACGAATATACCAGTTCGAAATATCCGTCGGTTTCAATTATGCGACTTCGATTAATGAAGTCCGACGGTAGTACAAGGCATCTGTGACACAAGGTCATGATAGGTGGGTAAAATAATTTTATTCTTCAAAACAACTACTCACCCTGTACCAGCAAAGCTCTACTGTCACGAAAATGAGTTCCTTCCAAATTATTGTCTTTTATCAAATCTGTTATTTTTGGTTTCAATTTGCACGGCTCATTTTTAACATTTGCTTCTGCAAACAAAACTTTTTTTACTTGAAATATCGATTATCAAATAGTTATTATTTGAACTAGAGTAATCTAAGTTGGAAAATATACATAGTGATGCTTTGTACTCAATAATGAAAGCTCTCCACTTCACTCGCGGACGTTACACTACTTATCAGTCTATGATGATGATCCTTAGAGTTTTTTGGCGCAAGGCCAGCTGGGGCAAAGAGCGCCAAACAAAAGTATCTAAAATAAAATAGTGGCTACTAAAGCCAAAAAAACAATAAAGTCAATTAACGGCAATGGTGATGGCTGGTGTATAGCGCCAGATATGATTATGCGTGATAGGAGATGAGGTTTAAAAACTTCACGTCTCACATGTACTCAAACACACGTTTCACGGAAAACAAGGCATCATCTCCTAGAAACAGCGATGGATGTAGGGGAATATGTTGTCTGTAGAGTTCTCTGAAGTGTTGGTGTCGTGTTGTGTGAAGTGCCTTGCATGTGACTAGTATGTGCACTACGGATAGGGCCTCTCCGCACCTGCCGCACTGGGGTCTAGGAGATCCCGTCAGCAGATACGAGTGCGTCGCATGGGTGTGCCCTATCCGCAGCCTTGCCAAGACGACTTCCGTGTGTCTGTTGTGTGAGTCAGTTGTGTACCGTCCCAAGTGTGGCTTTATTACGTGTAGTTTGTTGTCTGTCTATTCGCCCCAGTGTGTTTGCCATGTTCTGCGCAGGTGTTGTTTTATGTGAGGCTTGACGTCTGTGTAGGGTATAGTTGTAATGTCTACAGTGTTCCTGAGTGCAGCAGCACCGGCCCTCTCGTCTGCCAACTCGTTCCCAGCGATCCCGGCGTGTCCTGGGACCCAGCAGAGGAGCAGCTGATGCTTCTCCGCATACACAGACATGATAGTGTTGAATACAAGATTAATTATGTGGCTTTTTGGGGGGTTTATGCGATGATAATGCGCGAACAACACTCAAAGAATCTGTGTAGATGATAGAATTGGGAATTTGATTTTCAAGGATATGTCGTACAATCAGTAAAATTCCGTATGCTTCTGCTGAAAAAATTGGTTCTGGTTCTGTCAAGATGGTTCTGGCTGCATTGAAATTTGGACCATGAGCAGCGCACGACACTATAGTGGAGGTTTTAGAAGCGTCACTGTAGAATTCAGCACGTATGTATTTGAACTGCAAAGAAAGAAAGTGCTGAAGTATTGCAGCTTGCGGTACCCAATTTTTTTCAAGCTTTATAAAAGAAAGGTCACAGGACACAGGGCGAACTTGCCAAGGCGGTAAAATTTTTGAAGAGGATGACCTGTACACGTCTAAAAACGAAGCACTCAGATCCGAGCTCCCTCTCTCGCTCGAAGTGAAAAAGGCGGAGTAACGGACGGGCGATTTACAAAGAGCACAGATGTGGATGTATCGTTAAGGTCAGGATAAAAGGGTGGTTATTCTGAGATGAAATTTTAAAAGCATAAAGTAGGTCCATGTACGTTCGCCGGTTCTGAAGGCTCCACTTATTACATTCAACATATAGACTCTCGACAGGGCTAGTTGAAAAGCACCCGACGCAAGCCGTAGCCCCAAGTGTAGTACTGGGTCAAGCATTCGCAATGCTGTTTTACTCGCCGACCCATATACCACACTGCCATAGTCCAAGCGAGACCCAACCAAAGCAGTATAGAGCCGTAGTAGGAGTTGTTTGTCGGAACCATACGAATGGTGGGAGAGAACCTTAAGGATATTCATTGTTTTAGGACATTTTTGTTTTAGTTGTTTCATATGAGGGATAAAGGAAAGTTTTTCATCAAGAATTATACCGAGGAACTTGTGTTCTTTTTTGACCGGAATCGAGACACCATTCAGTTTGATGTCTGGATCTGGCCTGATCCCACGCCTTTTGGAAAACACAACACAAGTGCTCTTGACCGGGTTCAGCTTAAAACCTTTCTGATCTGCCCAGCCTGCTAGTTTGTTGACACCAAGCTGGACTTGGCGTTCGCAGATTGACATATTGCATGATTTAAAAGATATTTGCACATCATCTACATATATTGTACAGGAAATGGTTCGTGGCAACGCCTTTCGAAGTGAGTTCATCTTGACAATGAACAATGTGCAGGTCAAAACGCTGCCTTGAGGCACGCCGATTTCCTGCAGGAAAACATTTGAAAGGGCAGTGCCAACTCTCACACGAAAGGTTCGCTCCGCCAGGTAGCTACGAAGTGTATTAAACATATTTCCCGAGACACCGAAGACTTTTAGGTCGCAAAGTATCCCGTATCGCCAAGCGGTATCGTAGGCTTTCTCAAGATCAAAAAACACCGTAGCACAAAACTGTTTTGGACAAACGCATCTTTGATATACGACTCAAGGGCGACGAGTTGGTCGTTTGTGGATCGCCCCACCCTGAAGCCGGCCTGGCAGCTCTCGAGAAGACCATTGAACTCTAAGAAGTACACAAGTCTCCTGTTGATCATCTTCTCGAGAAGCTTGCCCAGGCAGCTTGTGAGGGCGATGGTCGATAACTGGCGGGAGAAGGGTCCGTACCCTCCTTCAGGAACGCCACTACAATAGCCTCCCTCCAAGATTTTGGGATGTGCCCCGAAAGCCATATGTTGTTGTATAGGTGTAGGAGTGTTTCAAGAGTGTCCGGGTGTAGGTGTTGTATCATGGTGTATGTAATCTTATCTGCGCCGGGAGCTGAAGGTTTACACATGCTAAGTGCAGCCCTCAACTCATAGAGTGTAAATTCAGAATTGTAACCAGATTTTGACCTGTTATTATCATGTAGGGACTTCTTTTCACAAGTATTTTTATGTTTTAGGAAAGTGTTTGTGTAGTGTGCAGAGCTGAAAACGTGTTGGAAGTGTTGTGCAAGAGTGTTAGCCTGGTCTTCGAGTGTGTCCCCTGTTGTACTGACCAGGGGCAGGCTATGTGTATGTTGTCCTTTAAGTTTGCGTATTCTTGTCCATACCTTGTGTGCATCTGTGTATGAGTTAATGGATGTAAGGAAGGTGCGCGAACTCTCTCGTTTTGCCTCACGGCGCACACGTTTTCCGAACGCCTTGGCCCGTTTGAACAAAATGAGGTTACCCGACATGGGGTACCGACGAAGGATACCCCACGCCTTGTTCTGGGCCTCTCGCGCCCGCCTACAGTCCTCATTCCACCACGGCCACCGCTGGTTGCGCGGGGCTCCAGAGGCGTGGGGAATGGACTTTTCGGCGTCGTCGAGGATGTGCGCCGTGAGGAGTTGGGTAGCTTCTTCAACGTGTAGGTGTTTTATGGATGTGTGGTGTAGTTTGAATGTCTCTGTATATGTATTCCAGTTAGCTCGTGCTTCATTGAACCTATTATGGGAAGATGGACTGCTTGGGCCTTTACCAATGTATGTGAGTGAGGTGGGGAAGTGGTCACTGCCATATGGGTCAGTTTCTACTCCCCACTCGACAAGAGGAAAGAGAACTGCGGAGCCAATAGCCAAGTCAAGACATGAGTATGTGTTGTGACCTATGTTATGGTATGTAGGCTGTTTATTGTTGAAAAGGGATGCTCCAGAAGTTGTAAGGAATTTTTCTATCAGGCGACCTCGGGCATCCGTTCTGGAAGAACCCAAAGAGAGTTGTGAGCATTAAGGTCGCCTGTAAGGATGTATGGTTCGGGCAGCTGGTCAACCAGTGCCTCGAAGTCGGAGCTCGTAAGTGAAACACCAAGAGGAATGTATATGTAGCATACCGCTATCAACTTATTAAATATTATTAAGCGTATTGCTACAGCCACAAGGATAGTGTTCAAGGTGACAGGGTGGCATGCTAAGGATTTCCGGACGATTATGGCCACACCGCCAGAAGAGTGTGTGCAGCCATCCCTGTCTTTCCTGTATACCAGGTAACTATTCAAGAAATTTGTGTGTTGGGAATTCAGATGTGTTTCCTGGACACACATTACACTTGGCTGATTGGTATGCAGAATCTCATACACGTCGTCAAGATTATTCAGAAGGCCTCTGCAGTTCCATTGAACAATATTTTCTCTTCCCATTATTTAGTGTGAGAGCTACTGGAGTGTGTATGTTTATGTGTCGTCTTTCGGTGCTGTGACTCTTGGATTGGGCTTTTTGGGCGGCCTATCTGAAGACTTGGACGTCGGAGGCCGCTCCTTGCGCTGCGTTGCAGGCAAGAACGGCACGACGTCCATCTCGTCGTCCGATGTCCTGGGTGTGCCCGTCAAACAAGGCCCCCCGGACTTGGCCCCCCTTCGGGGGCCCTTCGTTTGACCCGCCACCGCCGGTGGTGTGGCACGGGCGGTGCGGTGGCACGGGCGGTGGCACTGGCGGTGCGGTGGCGGTGGGAGCCGGAGTGGGGCTCGTGGTGTCTATGGCACACTCCAACGCACTGGACGATGGGGAGACACGGACGGGAGCGGCACCGGTCCCGACGGAAGAAGTTGCCACCACAACCGCTGCTGGCTCAGCGAACGGTGCGGAGGCTGGTTGGGCTGCCTGAGGCAACCCTGGGGGGCGCGGGGGCGGGACCAAGTCTGACTCGCGGTACTGGGTCCCCGCCGAAACCAGACCCCGCTCCGCCCCACGGCGAGCCGCGTCGGCGTACCTCCCCAGGGGGAAAGAGGCGAACCTCTTCCGCGCCTCTGGGAAGGTGATGTTTTCTGTCACTTTTAGATGTATTATTTTCTTTTCCATTTGGAATTGCTCACACTTCCTGGAGTAGGCCGCATAAGGGCCCCTGCAGTTTGCACATGTGAGGTTGTCAGAATTGCAGTTGTCACGGGGTTGGTCCTGCGCTCCACATTTCGCACAGGTTGTTTCGCCGCGGCAAGAGGTTGTGCTGTGCCCAAACCGCTGACACTTAAAGCAGCGGCGCGGGTTCGGTATGTGAGGACGAATAGAGCATCGGATGTAGCCTGCATTTATATATTGCGGAAGTGTCGAACGGTCGAAGGTCAGGATAATGTGTCTGGTGGGGATTATCTTATCATCCCTGCGCATCATGATGCGGCGCACAGCTGTGACACCCTGGTCCTTTTAACCTTCGTGAAGGTCGGCATCTGTTTCCGTCAGGAGATCTGTCTCAGAAATTACACCCTGGGAGCTGTTTAGGCTCCTGTGGGGCGTGACCCTGATGTCCAGATCATGGATGCGGGTTTGTGCAAGAAGAGTGCGGGCTTGTTGTTCAGCATTGAGTTCTACCAGGATTTCTAAGGTCCTGAGCTTTTTAGCTTGATATTTGCCAACTATGGTGCTTTGCAGAAATTTAGAGATCAAGAATACGGACATGGAAGCGACAGGTCGTGCTGAGTCAGCTGACTCAATCACAAGAAAACGAGCATAGTTATTCGCGGTTGTTGACAAGACAGTTGTTGAAAGAGGTGGGTACGAAACTTCGGTGCGGCCCCTTTTCGGGGGCCGATCACGTTTGGGGGGGGGGGTTTGGAAAATGCCATATGATACATTGGAAAGCAGGGAGACGGGGGTACTTTCTTCTTTGACCTTATCCTGGTAGCCAAAGAGGTCCCGGAGCTCCCTGCCTGGTGAACAGACAGGGAGCCATCCGCCGGAGCTTGACCTGGGCTCCGACGGCCACCGTTCGTGGTTTCTAACCCTCCACCTATAAACACATTGCCAACGTTTATTCCAGCGTATGTTTGGGGGCTCGGGGTCCACGGTATCGCCAGTACCGTCACCAAGATTGCTCAAGGTGCCCCGTGCGGGGTACTTATCCGTCTAGCTGACAGCAATGCTATACTGCATGTGTCCATTCACAGGCATCATCGTCCTCCGCCTTTTAATTGTATTGCAGCGCCTATGTGTAAACCGCCTGTGACAACCAATTTTTTTTTACACAATCAAAAATTTCCCATTGCATTTTCAACCAGGATAATCGCAAAAAAGCATTGCTTTGCTGCATTTGGCAAATATTTAGTGCTGCTTGATTTTTGTATCAGAATAACAGCTTTAAATGTCGGAGATACGTACATGTTTGTACTAGAAAAAATGCAATTCATAAGCCAGTTAGTAACAAAGTATTACAGATTGAAATATTTGCTTTCGCAGTTGTAAGTTTCACACCTGTGTTTCCCTAAATGAATAACAATGACCTCGGTATTATTTCTCATGAATTACAAGCGAGCTATCAATAATATTGGTTTCTAGGCGACCCCACAAAAAAACGAGATGATAGCTATTTTCTCGGCATAGCAACCGTAAAAGAGGGTTGTTTTTTTATAACCCACCAGACATTTGTGGTACCAATTTTTATTAAAATGCATCCTTCTCTTATTACTCTTTTGAACACTTGTTAGTTAATCAAAAATGAAAGTTATTGAATTTTCTACATCCAACTTCCAATGCATTTTGTTGTGCCCACTGTGAATACCAGCAAACTATGACTATAAACTGACAAGTCACCCAATAGTTACAAGTGAATGTATCGCCACAAATCCTTGACTCCGCGTGGCTAGTTCACTGTCTTGGTACCGGCCGTACACAACCATTAAAAATCCTGTTTGGGGCCATAAGCAAGCGTGTACAGGTGCTCTCTCTAAAGGGAGGTTCCCGCTGGCGATTTACCTCGTCCTGGACGTCGCAAAGCGATTAGCCAGCCGTCGCTTTTCGTCACTTTGCAACGGCCGAGCAGATGTCTCTCGAAGAGACTTCTCTCGTCGCGCGACGGCCTCGCAAATCCGGATAGCCAATCATGGCCACGACGTACGCTGACATATTTGGAAACGAAGCGTTTTCTTACATCCGGCAATGCCAACGGCGGTGGTCGATCCTCCGCTGCTTAGCCTCGGCAGCCCGCCTGGCCCGCTACAGCTGGGCCCGTTGGGTCGGGTCGCCAAGAACCTTCTCGTGCGCTCCAGTTAATTAGTCAGTGGCTTCATCATGCTGGTGTACAGAGGGCAACACCCTTGTCTATAACACAGGTTTCTTACTTAAAGCCTCATCTTGCCTCGACCGAAAAACATTTGAAGAAAACTATTGGGTCATTCTGAAGTATTGACCATATATTTTGACCCCAACGATATTTGTGGCAAGTTTGAGTAGGCAGTTTTGAGAGATAACCAGTTCAAGTCAAACTCTCTGTTATAGACAAGGGTGTTGCGCACTGTACATATAAACTAACCGCGTGGAACCTATCGTTGTGGAGAAAACTGTATGAATTGTAAAAGCATGCATGCATCCTATATAGCTAGGTGAATAGCGGGACGTTAGGTTGTCTTGCAGCTTTTTCGTAATTTTAATGGCGACTGGTAAACAAGCCTTGAGTTCGGAGGCGTCCAAACTTTGCACCTGTGATAAAAGGAGAAATTTATTGGTCTTAATGGGAGGGTTGTGGCGTGAAAGGAAGCGGGTGTATTTGTTTTTCCGATTATATGTTCAAAACGGTCTGTTTGAGTTTGTTATTTTCTGCTCCTCCCGCAACTCGCAATGCTTTCGGCATTGTTCTATAGGTTGGCAGCATGTGTTCTAAGGTGATTTCTACGTGTTTCTGTAGCGTATGTGTGACACAATTTATTTTGAGTGCGAATGGTCCATGCACCAATGAAGTCGTACAAAAGTCGGGTAGCATGTCCGCTGAGCACAGTCACTTCATCGCTCATCGCAAGTGCCCACACCGCCTCATCGCGCCGCACGTGTCCGCACGGTCGCGTGACGAGGAAAATTATCAGTGGGAATGTGTCTTGACTGGGCCAAATTATCTGTGGGCGGGTTGACTTCCTCAGCTGCATGCACACATGTGTTTAATGATCCTACTGTAACGAGAAACGCCTGGATTGGAGATGGTTAACAGAAACTTTCGACGTAGTAAGCACGCATTACCAGATAGAAAGTAGCTATTGGTAGAACAAAAAGTATTTTTGGGGCCCCCATACAAAATACGGTTAGCCGGGCGCATTTTTAAATACCGCCATTGTTCTTTTTTGTAATATTCGGACAAAAACGATGGCTGCCTATATAATTGCAGTAACTACAGTTTTGCACTTTTGTGCAAAACCAGGTAAATAGACCGACCCTCGTTGAATGGTTTGTCTTGATTAATTAATGAGCGTTGGTCATTCTCTGACACTTTATTTCAAAACCGATACAAATTCGGGGGCGGGCAGCTTGTTGTCTTGTTACAAATAACCGCATTTTTGTGGCTTGTCCGGCGCTAGAACTTCTTGTGCACGTGACAAAAACGTAAGCTCAGTGATAACTTTATTAAACCCAGCAGCATGGAATGTTCACCATGGTTAAAAAGAACGTGCTCCACATATCAGTGCCCATAACCCCACATGACGAAAAACAAATCGGTCATTTAACGGCCCCACATGAACACTGAATTTTATATTTAGGATAATTCATATACGATTTAATGTAAACCAGTGCCTAAATGTAAGTAGATTTATTTTCTACGCGAGGCTTACGCCCTAGATGACAGAAAATTTGTATTGTAATAGTTTACTTTGGTTACGTACTGAACCTACATGCCACCCACTGCATAAATAAAATCTCAAGCGTGACTTGCTTCACTGCGCAGTATTAGTTTGATTTAATAAATTAATAGTATCATCACACTTCCACGGCCTACAGACATGCTCGCCAAGGCTTGTGAAATAAAGCGGTCCTTCTAGACTACTGGTTGAGGCCTGACTTGTGCTGTAGTAAAGCTCGGCAATCAAGCGTACATCACCTCTGAATTATTCGTAAAGCTCTGCTCAGTTTCGCACGTCCACATTTTACCTTAACTTTGCCACAAAATGACCTACCGCATTTAAATCGCACTGATTTTATCGCCCAGAGTGCTAACGCGCCCCAACGCCGAATATATTTATTCAGTAAAGACATCTTGAAGCAGGCAATTCCTGGGTTTGGTAAGAGCGAGGTGGAGAATTGGCAAGGTGAATGCGGTCGAGTAAGTTAAATCAAATAGGGGCACTACATTAATAAGGTGCTCAATGCCACTTTCCATCTTAGCAATGTAGCCTATACGTTATTCCTGAACTTCAGTCAGAGAAGAAGGGCTACTTTAATTTCAAGAGATTTACTTGTCAATTTTGAATGGCAACGGTCGTAAAGGCGCCTATGTGTCAGGAAGATGTGCAGAAAACGCATAAAGGCACTCATAATACGTCACAGATTCCTACACCTTTTACATTGAAGTTGTCTTTGCATTACCTGGACGTGCTCATAAATCATTCGCAAAAAAGTGTGGAGTCCACCGTTTGCCCAAAGACTTTACTTCATTTGCGCGGAGAGTGCAAAGCACCATAGCCGTCATCAGGATTGTTCAGTACTATCAGTTTCTTCCTTCAGTGATGGTCGTGCAGTGATGGTCGTTCAGTGGATTGGTCGTGCCTCGGTCAACGAACTGGCACCACGAGCAGTGATCGGTTCCATCATGTGCAAAGAACCTCTAGCCCAACAGCACCCGCCTACACATATGTGTGACGTAATGCCGCTGCCTGACGTAGCGAAAGTGACGTGTTCATAATTTCGGTTAATAATGGAAGAACTTTTGAAGAGTTCCACAATATCTTAGCGTAATCAGTATACGGTTCTGAATATAATGTTTGTTTGAACGTAAATCAACTATTTTTTTTTAAATCAAAGCCGTATTTTTGAAGTATTTTTCAAAATCAAGTATTTTTAAAATCAAAGCCGAGGTAACTGAAAAGCAACAGGGACGTAGTGCTTCACAGATAGGTGCGTAAAAATGCGCTATTTGGATCCGGCGAAGTCTGCTTCCATGATGTCCAAAAAAGAGATGTCTCAGCTTTCAGGGCATTCGGTAGTAGTAGCGCGGCACCGATCCTGAAATAAAAGGCGACACCGACATGACAGGTACCTTTGTGATGACACCGACATGACAGGTACCGACAAAGGCACCTTTGTGATGACTCATCTTCTTTGAAGATTCAAAACCCCGACCGGTATTGCTAAACCATCACCTTAAAGTGTAAATGTAGAAGAAGAACCAGTGCTGCGGCTGTGATATTTGACTTTGAAATTTGATGTTGGCCGGTGTGATCTAAAACAAGTAAAATGTTGTGTGCTTCAGCAAACAAAAATGCTGTTGTGGGAATTTATTATTTTACACACGTTGATGTGCACCCCATGCGAAGCACAAGACACAGCCTTAGCTGTCTTTGATGCGTCGCACTAATACTCTGCGCATTTATACTTCTCCTTCAGGAAGAGGAAATGCGGAATAACGGCTACCCTTCGTGCCCTGTTTTTGTCAAATTGCAGAAAAAACAGGTCGCAACAAACTGCCCAGAGTTGTCATTGCGCAACAAAATCAGTGATTGGTGTATTCTGGGTGTGTGAAAGTTACACAGCCAGCTCAGAAGCTTCTGCTCTCACTCTGAGAGGGAACTACATGGAAATAGATAGACGATTTGCAAAGAGCTGCTCTGAGGATGCACCTTGAATGGTTGAATTGAAAGCATGTATTGTCATAGACATGATTTTAAAGGCATACAACAAGTTAGTGTATGTCCTCTGGTATTACAGGGACCATTTGTTGCACTCTGTATGTAGGCTTTCAACAAGGCTAGTGCGAAAGGTGCCACGGGAAAGCCGAAGTCAAGAGTGGAGCACCGGTTCAAGCATTTTCAGCGCCGTCTTCATCGGTGACCCATAAACAACACTGCCAACATCCAAGCGAAATCCTACCACTGCAGTATAAAGGCGCAGAGGAGCTTCTTGTCAGCACCATAGGATTGGTGTGACTAGACTATAAGAATGCTAATTGTTTTTAGGCATTTGTGTTTGAGGTGTTCCAAGTGACGGATAAATGTGAGCTTATTAACAGATAATAGGCCAACAAATTCTGTTCCCGTCTGACAGAGATTACTACACCAATAAAAGAAATATCAGGGTGCGCATGAATTCTGCGCTTCCGGAGAACAGAACACAAGTGCTTTTAAGAGTGTTCAGTTTAAAACCATTTGTGTCTGCCCAGCCAGCATGTTTGTTCACCACAAGCTGGGCTTGGCGTTCAAAAATTGAGAAGTAACAAGATTTAAAAGATATCTCGATGTCATATACATACCCCGAACAGGAAATTGTTGGTGGTAATGCCTTCCGGAGCGAGTTCATCTTAACAATAAATAGTGTGCAGCTCGAGACACCGCCGTTAGGAAGGCCATTTTTCTCCACATATACATTGGAAAGTGCACTGCCAACCCTCACTCGAAAGGTTATTTCCGACATGTACCTAGCGAAGGGGTTCAGCATGTTGCCGGAGACAGCAAACGACTTGAGGTCACTCGAGATGCCATACCGCCACGCCGTGTCATGGGCATTTTCCATAAAACATAGGACTTTTGCAAAACTGATTATAGATAAAGGCATCTTTTACATAATATTTCTGCGCAACCAGTTGGTCGTTGGTTGATCTCCTAGCCCTGAAGCCAGCCTGGCAGGTGTCGAGAAGGTTATTGTACACTAAAAAGTACATGAGTCTCCTATTGATTATCTTCTCGAGCAGCTTACACAGGCAGCTTGTGACGGCGATGGGGCAATACCTTGAGGGAAACGAAGGTTCCTTCCCCTCTTTCAAAAGGCCACTACGATGGCCTCCCTTCGTGACCCTAGAAGGTGCCCCGAAAGAAATATTTTGTAGTAGAGGTGAAGGAGGGCTTCAAGTGTGTCTGTGTGTAGGTGTTGAATCATAGTGAATGTGATGTTGTCTGTGCCTGGAGCTGAAGGTTTACGAGTACTAAGTGCGATCGTCAACTCATGCAGTGACAAGGGGGTGTTATAAGATACGGTAGACTTGTTACTGTCTCACAAGGACTTCTCACAGGATGTTTTGTGTTTTATGAAAGCGTTGGTGTAGTGCGCTGAACTGGACACATGTTGCAAGTGTAGTGCGAGTGTGTTAGCTTGGTATTCCAGTGTGTCCCCTGTTGTACTAACCAGGGGCAGCGTGTGTATCTGTTGTCCTTTTAGTTTCCTTATTCGTGCCCAGACTTTGTGTGTGCCAGTGTATCAGTTGACGGAAGTGGGTAAGGTGCGCCAACGCTCCTTTTTCGCCTCACGACGTACTCGCTTCGCGAAAGCCTTTGACCGTTTAAGAGAATTGAGGTTATCTGATGTGGGTACTAGCAAAGACCACCCGACGCCTTGTTCTAGGCCTCTCGCGCCCGCCTACCGTCCTCCTTCCACCACGGCCTCCTTTGGTTGCGTGGAGCACCGGAGGCGTGGGGAATGGACTTTTCGGCAGCGTCGAGGATGTGCGCCGTGATGAGTTTGGCGGCTTCCTCCACGTGTAGGTGTTCTATAATTGAGTGGTGTAGTTGAGATGTATCTCTGAATATACTCGCTTGCGTTTGAATCTTTAAACCTGTTTTGAGAATATCAACTGCGTGGGTCTTTACCTATATATGTTATGGAAGTGGCGAAGTGGTCTCTACAATATGTGTCATTGCCGACGCCCCACTCAAGACATGCAAAGAGAATTGCAGAACCAATACCCAAGTCAAGATTGGAGTATGTATTATGTCATACGTTATCGTATGTAGGCTGTTTTTTGTTAAAAAAGCATGCTGCTGAAGATGCAAGAAATTTCTCTATCAGGTCAACTCGGGCATCCATTCTGGAGGAGCCCCAAAGAGAGTGGTGTGCACTAAGCTCGCGTGTTAGGATATACGGTTTGTGCAGCTGGTCGACAAGTGCCTCGTAGTCAGAGCTCGAAAGCGCATGATCCGGAGGAATGTATATATAGCATGCCTTTATCAACCTATATATATATAATTGCGCGGATTGCTACAGCCTCAATGACAGTTTTTAAAGAGAGAGGGAGGCATGCTAAGGACTTCCAGGCGACAATGGCCTCACCACCCCTAAGACTGCGTCCTGCCAGCCCTGTCCGTTCTAAATACCATGTACCTATTTATGAAATTTATGTGATTGGAATTCAAATGCGTCTCCTCAAGACACACCAGACTTGGCTCGTTGGCATGCATCATCTCATGCACATCGTCAAGATTTTTAAGAAGGCCTCTGCAGTTCCATTGAGTAATATTTTATCTTCCCATTATGCGGATTTAGAAGCTACAGCGGTCTGTGTGTATGTGTGTTTATGCGTCTTTCGGGGCTGTTACTATAGGATTTGACTTTTTGGGCCTTTCTGCTGGCTTGCCCGTCGGAGGCCGCTCCTTGCGGTGCGTTAAACGCAAGAACGGCGCGACGTCCATCTCGTCCTCAGATGTCCGCGGGGTGCCCGTCTAACAGGGCCCCCTGAACTTGGGCCCCTTTCGGGAGCCCTTCATTTGTGCCGCCACAGTTCGGGGTACCAGAGGTGGCACGGGCGGTGCGGTGACGGTGGCAGCCGGCGCGGTGCCCGTGGTGTTATTTCCCTCGGCACCCTTTAACGCACTGGAGGACAGGGAGGTCAGAGGAGGGAGAAGCACCAGTCCCGACACAAGTGCTTTGCGCCACAACAGCTGCTAAAACAGCAAGCGGCATGGTGCCGGGTTGGGCTGCATGAGGCAACCCACTGGGGGTGGGGGCGCGACCAGGTCAGACTCGCTGAACTGGGTCCCTGTGGACACCAGACGCAACTCCGCCCCCCTGCGAGCTGAGTCGGCGTACCTCCTCAGGGGGAAGAGGCGAACCTCTTTCATTCCTCCGCGAAGGTGATGTTCTCATTTATCTTGATGTTGATTATCTTTTTTTCCAGTTGGTATTTCTCACACTCGCGGGGGTACGCTGGATGTCGCCCGCCGCAGTTCACACAAGAGAGGGTGTCGGATGGACAATTGTCGCTCGAATGATAATGCACGGCGCATTTTGCACAAGTTCTTCGACAATGGCCAGAGCTTTTACCGTGTCTGAACCGGTTGCACTTAAAACAGCGCAGCGGTTTCGGAAGTAGGTACTGATGGAGCAACGGATAATGCCGGCATTTATGTGTTGTGGAATATCTGAGCGTTCAAAGGTCAAGAATATGTCTGGTGGGAATCTCCTTGTCGTCTCTGCGAATGGTGATGCATCTCACTTCTGTGACGCCCTGATTCTTCAAGCCGGCAAGGAGATCCGCCTCCGTTTCGTTCAGGAGATCTGTCACGCATAACACACCCTGCGAGCTGTTGAGGCTTCGATGTAGTGTGTCCCTGATGTCGAGATCCGCCTGTCTAGTCTTAGCTAGAAGCTTTGCAGGCTGCTGCTTGTCATTTATTTCAATTAGGAGTTCACCATACCTTTGTTTTTTGCACTTATACGATTTTCCTATTATGGCGTCAAGATATTAGATAATCAAGAAGACTGAATGCGATGCAAGAGGGTGTGCTGAACTGACTGACTCCATGACAAGAAATCGAGAAAAATGATCAGGTTCAGGAAGTGTTAAAGATGGCAATGGGAGAAACGATACTTCAGCGTGGCCCCTCTTAGGAGGCCGATAACGTTTGGGGGGGATAGACAATATCATGAAGCATAGTATAAAAGCAGGGAGACTGGGGTACGATCTGCTTTGACGTTACCCTGGTAGTCAAAGAGGTCCTGGAGCTCTCTTCCTGGTAGATAGGCGGCCAGCCAATACGACGGAGTTTCACCAAGGCTCCGATGGCACCATTTACGGGTTCTACAATTCACCTTTAAACACCTCGCCACGGTTGGACACAGCTTATGATTGGGAGCTCGGAGTCCGCGGTGGTGCTGCTAACCGTCCCCATGAATACTCAAGGTGCCGCGTGCAGGGAAAACAAACTATCTACTATTTTCTTGGTCACTGTTATACGAAAGAAACAATTGCTGCCACCAGCCCGACCCGCACCTGCTAATACGAATACTGAACTTGCGCTTCGCTTGCTGTTTCCGCACAAGCCCTATGTAGATTTTGGCATCGGAGGATTTCAGGGTCTGCTACCTGGCTTATACACAACTACAACTTCGCCAGCACGCTGGATATTCTACTGAAAGTTATTATGAATATGTTTCTGCTCTCTCCTCACCGAATCGAGAATTCCACTGATCCTTCTTGTAGCAACCTTTTATAAGGATACCACGTCAAGCAAGCTTTCGAATGTCATTGGCACAGGTCAGCAATTATTGGTTTGAAGCAACATAAGGCTACGAACATCAAGTGGCTGAGTTGAATTGTGGTACCTCCTGGTCTCGCAGTGGTTTGGGAGGGTTACATTGAACGTAAGAAAACAAACAACGTTTTGCGGCTTGCAAAATACCACTGATCAACCTAGCCGGCTCCACTAAACGAGGACACGATGCCCAGCCTTCGACTGAGGTTGGCGCAGCAAAAACAGTTCAGTGTTTCATTGATAAAGAGTGTCAACGGTAAAAGTTGGGCGAGTTGGGGATGCAAGTTGAAGAACAGCGCAAATGACGAGAGAAATGACGATAGCAAGCGGACACAGGCAGCGTCGTTTGCACTGTGGTTCAGCAAAAGAATGTCAGTTCAACTCCTCAGAAAGAAGCAATTTCGGGTGTCATTGAATTTTGCTAACCGTATTTGGTGCACAGCAGTAGCCACCCCTTATGGTCTCCACGACATTTTTTGCCAGAGAAGACCAGAATGGTGTCGGAAACCCCGAGGCACAGTTAAAAATTTTTAAGGGCCAAGCCCTGCACTACCAGTTGCCCAGGTATCGCATGTGTTTGTTTAGTCGACACTTTGCGGTGAACAACTGTTTAGCATAAAAAGGACCGCAACAGGACAGTTCTCAGTTACCTTTCGCCAGCGGTGCACTGCGCTAAGAATTGAAAGGCGATACAGTAAAGCCCGCTCATATCGAACAGCGCGAGGATTGTAAAAGAGTTCGATATAGCAAAAAGGCGATATAGATATTCAAGCAAAATGAATTTATATGAGAGCAATCTTGCAGACGGAGTCACAAGCTAAGGCTGAGCTCTTACCACCCTGCAGTTTCCTATTGATACGACACCTTCTCAGAAAGGAAACAATAATTTATTGGGTCGGAAGAACTTCGTTATTGTAGCCTGCTTTTTGGAGCCCAACGCGTTGCTGGTGACTATTTGCTCCACGGTATCTAAACAGTCGACAACCACAGGATCGGTGCCCATAGTGGCACTGCAGTATCGCCATAGCAGGGCCATGGCAGCGACGGCTTTGCTCGTAATCGGAAGCGGCACGGAGTCCTTGGCGTCTTCGATAGAGCGGAGACGAGCATGGATTCAAGCGAATAACAGTGAACTCAGTGAATAAAGTAAGAGCGCGCAGCGAGTAGCGTGGACTTGAAGTTCGTTGACACCGCATCCTGAAGCTCCCAATGCGGCGCTTTCGGCTCCAATGGCATGCCTGCTTGGAGCTGCTCCACTCGGCCACGGCCGGTTTGGACGCCGCCCAGCTCGCGCGGAAGTCGCAAGCGACACTCGCGCCACCGCTGTGGGCCGATGTATTGCAGGAAAGCATGCCGAATGCCTAAGAAGTGTGAAAAATCACGCGCGAGAGAGTTTGATATATCCATTGTGGGCGAAATTGCGTTCGTTATAAAAAAGTTTTGAATACATGTTTTTTATAAGAAATATACGAGCGTTCGAAGTAGGCAATATTTCGATATATCCGTGTTCGATAGGGGGGATTTACTGTATGTGCTATTTGCCGCTTCATGAAAACAGATTCACTATTGAGGCGAGCAATCCAGTTTGCGTGATTGAACGGAGACAGAAACAGCGCGCCTACAGTTAGAATTGTATTTAAAAAAACCGGAACTTTGTAGATAGGGGAGAGATGGTGCGACACCAATTAAATTTCCGCAAAACGAACACGCATCGTACCCTCAGCGGACTTTGGTTGCGGCGCACAATGCACATCAAAAAAGACACTAAGTGATATTGCAGGTGCCTGAGCACCGACAACATGGTTCCGGTCGTGTACCCTGCCGGCCGGAGGAAATAACGACAGCGCAGCCGGCATTCTAGAGGCACTGTGCTCTTACCTTACAATTGAACCTGGGGGCCCCGCATGGGGCACCTTGAGTGATCTTGGTGACGGTACTGGCGATACCGTGGACCCCGAGTCCCCCAACATAAGCTGTGACCTACCGTGGTGACGTGTTTATAAGGTGAAGGGTAGAAACCTTTAACCGTGGCCGTCGGAGCCTTGGTTAAGCTCCGGCCGATGGGCTCCCTGTCTGTCTACCAGGCAGGGAGCTCCAGGACCTCTTTGACAACCATCGTAACGTCAAAGAAGAAAGTAACCCCGTCTCCCTGCTTTTTCCAATGCCATATGGATAATTCAAAGCCCCCCCCCCCAGACGTCATCGGCCCCCGAAAAGGGGCCGCACCGAAGTTTTCTTTCCATCCCTTCCAACAATCCACATTCCGAAACCTGACAACTATCCTCGTTTCTTGGTTATGGAGGCAGTTGACAGATAAAACCCTGTTTCTTTCATGTCCGCATTCTTGATCACTAAGTTCCTGGAAGGCATACTCAGAAAATCATTCGATGCTAAGAAACTACGTACCGGTGAAGTTCTAGTCAATGTCAAGACGCCGCAACAAGCCACTAACCTCCTGTCGCAAACCTGCATGGCAGATCTGGCCATCTGAGTCAATCCCCGTCGTAGCCTCAACAGCTCTCAGAGTGTGATTTCGGAGACTGATTTGTTGAATGAGACCGAAGCTGATCTGTTAGAAGGCCTGAAAGATCAGGGTGTAACTGCAGTGAGGAGTATCACCATCACACGAGACAAGATGAAAATCCACACAAAGCATATCCTCGTGAGACCCAGTGTTCAATATATTGCACACTCGTTCTCAGCGCTGTAGCGGTTTTCCAACAGCCGTAGAAGCTAAGACCGCCTGTACAAAGAATTCCACAGACATTTGCTGCCACCTAGCGCAGAGTGGGAGAAGTCTACGGCGCGGTTCTTTTTGCGCGCCATTTTGAAGACGGCCTTCGTTTTGCTTACCGCTTTACGAAATGGTTTGAAATTTGTGTTGAATGGATTCTTGAATGTGTAGGGATCATCTAGAACTCAATTGTATTTCGCGCGAACGTGTATTTTGTTTGTTGTCGAGCTGAAATCTTTTGTGTACAATTTATTGCACACTGGGATCGAGGCACATTGTATTAGGTATTTTCGAGTGTACGTGTGCGCTGTATGTACTGTTACGATGACCGGGCAGTAAATTGATATTTATCTCTACCAAATAAGCTTTTTTTGGTTTATAATACAACGTTATCAATTTCGGATTTTCTGGACTGTGCTAGGGCTGCGGCTGAAAACTGCCGTGCCGATTTTGGAAGCCATTGCTTCTCAGGACACATCGGATCTCGACTTGTCAGAGGACGAAGAGGACACGACTGTTCTACTGAATATTTTTTATTATTCTTCTCCTTCCTCCTCCTCCTGCTCGTCCTCATCCTCGTCGTCCTCTTGCTCCTCCCCCTCCATCCTCTCCTCCTCCGTCTCCTCCTCCTTCCCCTCCTACTTTTTCTTCTTCTTCATCTTCTTCTTCTTCTTATTCTTCTCCTTTTTTATTTATTTGTTTATTTCATTCCTTTTGTTGTTTATTTTAATATTGACTAATTTCCAAACCCGATTTCTCAAACACAAGAAGAAAAAAGCTTCCAAATTTTTAAAATTTTGCTGGAATCATCCACCTAGGCAGTTATCCCTTTGGGTTTCACGACTGTTGTTTGGCCGATCCCCTCATTGGGTATGCGCCGATAATCTTAAGGAACAACAATAACAACAAACACCCCTCCCAGATGCTTCCTCTTCGACCATGATAGCACCATTGCCTCCTGTCTATTTCAGGACAGCGGGCGCCAGTCGCATGCTTGAGCTTTCTGAACCAAAGTCACCATCAAGGTGCCGTAACCCCGGATGATCACAATGCTCGAAGTTTTGGTGCACTCGCTGCGACGCATTTTTTTGTTTAAATTTCCTCACGAAACTGCTTGAAGCAGTTTCATAGCTAGAATTTCCAGCTGGAGAACTCTTTTCTTTTATTAAGCGCAATATGTGATATTGTTTTTTTTTGTGCACGGAATCCCGGTGTGCAATATATTGCACATACCATGGTAGGCCAACGTCACATTTTACATAAATACAACTTTTGTTACTGTAATTTCCTGTGTCCAATGGCCTTAGGTACACGTTTTCTTCTACTACACGCGGTATGTTGTTCGTCGGGTCTCACGAGGATATAATCCTGACTTTCAAACGCTCCACACTTCCTGAATCCATTAAGGCAGGCCTCATCTCGTGCTCCGTCCGAGCGTACATCCCGAATCCGCGTGGCTGCTACAAGTGCAAGCGGTTCGGGCATGGTGCCAACTCGCGCCGGGGCCAGCCAACCTGCGCTAAATGTGCCCAACACCATCTGACTGATGACTGTTCATCCAATCAACTGCTCTGTGCCAAATGTCAAGGACCTCACGCTGCATATTCGAGAACCTGCGAGCAGTTCAAGCTTGAGAAAAAAAATAATAAACATCAAGGTCACGGAAAACATCAATGTGAGGACGTTGGGGTTAATCAGACGGGTGTGTGACTCGCGGAGGAAGATCACAAGAAAATTGACGCGATGGTCTTGAACAGATAACTCAACACTGAATTTATTAGAGACGGAACGCGCATACAAGCGAAATAAAAAATATACAAACAGAGCCGACCCACTAGAGTTCGAGAGAGAAGCGCGAAAAAAAAAACAATGCCACGCTCACGGCTCTGTCGCACAGTGATGGCGCTCAGTCGCCACGGCATTGACGCCCTCGCCGCAGGGTTTCGGAAGACGGCGGACCAGTCACGGTTCTGCTGAGTCACGCGCCGCTGGCTCCGCTCGCTAGGCCTTGCCTCGGAACTGCGGCTCCCAGGGAAGTTGCGGCGATCTGACAGCTTCCCGATCGGCGACGTCGCTCTTCCGTGTCACAGGCCCGTGGACATCACCCCGCTGGAGAGACCACGAACCTCGAACCTTGAAAGCCACGAAAGCCTCGACCCGCCTGCCGGTCGTTTTGGTCCAGCTGCCCTCCGGAAACTCCGCCGCCTGCTCCGCTTCCCAGGTCAGCCCTCCTTGATGATGCTACTCCCCTCCTGGCACACACCCTCTAAGGGAAATTGGCCCGGTCACCATCTTCTTCTTCTCGAGCCACCTGCTCTGCGCCGTCATCCGGGTTTTTCCCCACTCATGGGACGCCAGTCATCACAATCACCTTCCCAGAGGCGCGAAAGAGGTTCGCCTCTTTCCCCCTGGGGAGGTAAGCCGACGCAGCACGCCGGGGGGCGGAGCGGCGTCTGGTTTCGGCAGGGACCCAGTACCGCGAGTCGGACTTGGTCCCGCCCCCGCCCCCACCTGGGTTGCCTCTGGCAGCCCAACCTGCCTCCACACAGCTCGCTGAGCCAGCAGTGGTTGTGGTGGCAACCTCTTCCGTCGGGACCGGTGCCGCTCTCGTCCCTGCCTCCCCATCCTCCAGTGCGTTGGAGGGTGCCATGGACACCACGGGCTCCGCACCGGCTCTCATTGCCACCGCATTGGCCGTGCCGCTTCTGGTGCCTCTTATACCTGCGGCGGTGGCGGGTCAAACGAAGGGCCCTCGAAGGGGGGCCAAGTCCGGGGGGCCCGGTTCGACGGGTACACCCTGGACATCGGACGACGAGATGGACGTCGTGCCATTCTTGCCTGCAACGCAGCGCAAGGATCGGCCTCCGACGTCCAAGCCTACAGAAAGGCCCAGAAAGCCCAATCCAAGAGTCAGCCCCGGAAGAAGACACATAAACATACACACTCCAGTAGCTCTCACACTAAATAATGGGAAGAGAAAACAAAGTTCAATGGAACTGCAGAGGCCTTCTGAATAATCTTGACGACGTGCATGAGATTCTGCATGCCAATCAGCCAAGTTTATTTATTTTCAATACTGCCAGTCTCATTCCGAGACCATAGCAGGTGGGCATACAGATGGTACATGCAGGTGGTACATAAACAAATATCAGCGCAGAAAACAGAAACAGGAATGTAGTGAAATGACAGTCATAAGAGCGAAAAATATACAAATTTGTTTACTTTTAATTAGATAGGAAGAATACGGAGCTGAAATTCTGGAACAACACATTTGAAAACTTACAACATGAACACACTCATAAGAAAAAGCATAATCAAGTCACGCTTTTTAACTTAAGACAAAGAAACCAACACCAAAAAGAAGAGCAATTGTGCATGAAATCCAGTGGTACACAGGCAAATAATACCAAACTTGCAAACACCCCAGTTAACACTTATATACTCCACAAATACGCTTTCACTGGTGGCGCAATGCCGCTGGGGATGCGAGTGCTGCCACATTAACAGAACATATTTTCTAATTTTGGTGCAAAGTCAGATACCGATGTCGCATTAGTTAAGGAGGGATCTAAACAGTTCCATTCCCTTATTGCAAGTGGAAAAAAGGAGTGCTTGAATGTGTCATTGCGGTAGGAGTACTCTTTCAGTGTGTGTGAATGTTTGTGCCTGGTAACGCGGGAGTCCGATGGACGAATATACAATGATGGGTAAATTTTATAATGGTTGTGAAGTAGCTGAAAAAGAAATTTAAGGCGCGCTTGTTTTGCTCTAATCGCAAGTGTTTGGAGGCCAGAGCTTGCTAACATATTTGTGGGAGAATCAGTGCGCTTATATTTGTTGCAGATGAACCTTGCTGCCTTCCTCTGTACATTTTCTAGCTTTTGAATGTTAGTGACTGTATAGGGAAACCATACTGTGTTAGCATATTCTAATACCGGTCTTACGTAAGTAGTATAGGCTAGAAGCTTGGTTGAGTGAGGGGCCAACCGAAGGCATCTGCGAAGATAAAAGAGCTTGCGCAGAGCAACTGAAGTAATATTAGAGATGTGCGCATCCCATCTGAGGTTTGACGTAATCGTGACGCCTAAATATTTGTGTTCATTCACTTTTTCAAGCCTGGTGCCTCTAATGCTGTAGTCATACTGCATAGCTTCTTTTTTTCGGGTTATCGTCATGCACACTGTTTTTTTGGGGTTAATCGACATTTGCCACATGTCGCACCAGTTGGAAAGATGGTGTAAAGAATCGCTTAGTGCAAGGTGATCTGCATGACTTGTAATTTCTTTGTAAATAATGCAGTCATCGGCGAAGAGCCTAATGTTGCAAGAGATACTGTCTGTGATATCGTTAATAAAAACAAGAAATAACAAAGGCCCCAAAACGGAGCCTTGTGGTACTCCGGACGTAACAGGCAAGGTTTCTGATGGTACTTGGTCATACAGGACATATTGCGAACGGTTAGTTAAGAAGTCCTTAACCCAATCTGTTAATATTCCATATCCAATAATACTTCGAAGTTGTGCAATTAATTTATTGTGACATACGGAATCAAATGCTTTAGCAAAGTCTAGTAGTATGATATCCGTTTGCGTGCAATTGTTAATAGATAATGCTAAATCATGAACAACTTCTGTTAGTTGCGTGATAGTCGATAATCCGCTGCGAAACCCGTGCTGGCAAGATGACAAAACGCCCTTAGTCTCTAAAAAAACGGTTAAGTGTTTCAAGATTATATGTTCCAATATTTTGCATGACGTGCTGGTTAAAGATATTGGCCTAAAGTTTGAAGGGTTATCGCTATTTCCTGCTTTGGGAATCGGTGTGATTTTAGCTTTTTTCCAGTCGTCTGGAAGTTTTGCTAGGGTGAGAGATTAATGTGTTTAATGTGTGTCTAGGAAAAACATCTGAATTCTAAGCACACAAATTTCTTGAATAGGTACCTGGTATACCGAAAGGACAGGGGTGGCTGCACACACTCTTCTGGGGGTGTGGCCATAATCGCCCGCAAATCCTTAGCATGCCACCCTGTCACCTTGAACGCCGTCCTTGAGGCTGAATCAATACGCTTAATAATATTTAATAGGTTGATAACGGTATGCTCCAGATACATTCCTCCTGATGTTACACTTTTGAGCTCTGACTTCGAGGCGCTGGTTGACCAGCTGCCCGAACCGTACATTCTAACAGGCGACTTTAATGCTCACAACTCTCTTTGGGGTTCTTCTCGCACGGATGCCCGAGGTCTCCTGATAGAGAAAATCCTTACATCTTCACGAGCTTGCATTTTCAACAATAAACCGCCTACATACCATAACATAGGACACAACACATACTCATATCTTGACTTAGCGATTGGCTCCGCAGTTCTCTTTTTTTTTTCTCGAGTGGGGTGTGGGCACTGATCCATACGGTAGTGACCACTTCCCTAACTCACTAACGTGTATAGGTAAAGAACCATGCAGCCCATCTTCAAAAAACAGGTTCAATGAAGCAAGAGCTAACTGGAATACATTTACAGAGACATCCAAACTACACCACATATCTATAGGACACCTACAGGTTGAAGAAGCTACCCAACTGCTCACGGCGCACATTCTCGACGCCGCCGAAAGGTCCATTCCTTACGCCTCTGGTGCCCCGCGCAACCAGAGGAGGCGGTGATGGAATCAGGACTGTAGGCGGGCGCGAGAGGCGCAGAACACGGCGTGGGGTATCCTTCGTCGGTACACCACATCGGGAAACCTCCTCTTGTTCAAACGGGTCAAGGCGTTAGGAAAACGTGTGCGCCGTGAGTCAAAACGGGAGAGTTGGCGTTCCTTCATAACATCCATAAACTCCTACACAGACACGCGGAAAGTATGGACGAGAATACGCAAACTCAAAGGACAACAAACTCACAGCCTGCCTCTGGTCAGCACTTCAGTGGACACACTCGAAGACCAGGCTGACACACTCGCACAACACTTCCAACACGTGTCCAGTTCAGCACACTACACGAACACTTTCCTGAGGTATAAAGACTCTAGTGAAAAGAAGTCACTACACGACAACAACATATCGCAGACTTCTTACAACTCCATGTTTTCACTACATGAGCTGAGGGCTGCCCTGAGCACGTGTAAACCCTCAGCTCCAGGCCCAGACAACATTACATATACAATGGTACAACACCTACACGCAGACACTCTTCTAACACCCTTACACCTATATAACAAGATATGGCTTTCGGGGCACATTCCAAACTCTTGAAAGGAGGATATAGTTGTAGCTTTCCTGAAGTAGGGAAAGGACCCGTCATCCCCCTCAAGTTACCGTGCTATTGCCCTGACGAGCTGCCTGTGCAAGCTCTTTGAGAAGACGATAAATCCCAGGCTCGTGTACTTCCTTGAGTACAACGGTCTTCTCGAGAGCTGCCAGGCAGGCTTCAGGGTGGGGCGATCGTCGAATGATCAACTGTTAGCTCTTGACTCGTACATCAAGGATGCCTTCGCGCACAAGCAGTATTGTTTAACTGTGTTTTTTGACCTTGAGAAGGCATACGACACCGCTTGGCGTTATGGGATCCTTAGGGACCTCAAGTCATTCGGTGTTTCGGGTAACATGTTGAATGCTCGTGTCAGTCACTAGCCAGACAGAACATTCTGAGCAAGAGTCGGTGGTGCACTCTCAAAGGTTCACGTGCAAGAAAATGGCCTGCCACAAGGTGGCTTGTTGAGCTTCACTCTCTTGATAGTAAAAATGAACTCTCTTGGTAAGGCACTGCCAGCTACAATCTCTTATTCCATGTATGTAGATGACGTCCAGATTTCCTATAAATCATGCAATATGTCAATCTGCGAACGTCAAGTCCAGCTTGGTGTAAAGAAACTTGCCGGCTGGGCAGACAAGAATGGTTTTAAATTTAATCATGTAAAAAGCTCATGCGTCGTGTTCTCCAAGAAGTGCGGGGTCCATCCGGACCCAGACATTCATCGTAATGGCGTGTCGCTTCCTGTGAACAAGGAGCACAAGTTCTTAGGTGTTGTGTTTGATCACAAACTCACATTAATTCCCCACATCAAGGAACTTAAAAATAAATGTCTAAAAATAATGAATATACTTAAGGTTCTCTCCCACCAATCGTATGGTTCCAACAAGAACTCCTGCTTCGCTGGTATACTGCGTTGGTTGGGTCTCGTTTAGACTATGGCAGTGTGGTGTATGGGTCGGCGACTAAGACAGCCTTGCGAATTGTGGATCTAGTGCTACACTTGGGGCTTCGTCTCGGCTCGGGTACTTTTCGCACTAGCCCTGCCGAGAGTCTTTATGTCGAGTGTGATAAGCGGAGCCTTGAGAACCAAGGAGCGTACATTGACTTGCTTTATGCTTTTAAAATTTCGTCGCTGAATAATCATCCTTTTTATCCTGTCTTTGACGATACATCAACACCTCTGCTCTTTGTAAATCGCCCATCCGTTCCTCTGCCCTTTTCACTTATAGTGACAGAGCGAGCCTCGGATCTCAGTGCTTTGTTTCTAGATGTGTACAGGTCATCCTTTTCTAACAGTTTACCGCCTTGGCAAGTTCGTCCTGTGTCGTGCGACCTTTCTTTTATGAGACTTGACAAAAATCGTGTACCACGAGCTGCAATACTGCAGCACTTCCTGTCTTTGCATTTTAAATACACATGTGCAGAATTTTATAGTGACGCTTATAAAACCTTCACTATGGTGTCGTGCGCTGCTCATGGTCCAAATTTCAATGCAGGCAGAACCATGAGCGCGCACACAACAATTGTTTCAGCAGAAGCGTATGGAATTTTACTTATTGTACGACACATTCTCGAAACTCAAATTCCCAATTCCATCATCTAAACAGATTCTTTGAGTGTTGTTCGAGCACTGTCATCGCACAAGCCCCCCAAAAACCACATATTAATCTTGTATTCAACACTATCATGTCCGTGTATGCACAAAATCATGAGCTGGTCCTCTGCTGGGTCCTAGGACACGCAGGTCTCGCTGGGAATGAGTTGGCAGACGAGAGGGCCACTGCTGCTGCACTCAAGAACACTGAAGACATTACAACGATACCCTACACAAACCTCAAGCCACACATAAGACAACACTTGCACAGAACATGGCAAACACACTGGGACGAACAGACAGAAAACAAACTAAATGTAATAGAGCCACACTTGGGATGGTACACATCTGACTCGCACAACAGACACACGGAAGTCGCCTTGGGTAGGCTACGGATAGGGCACACGCATGCAACTCACTCGTATCTGCTGACGGGATCTGCTAGGACCCAGTGCGGCGGGTGCGGAGAGGCCCTATCCGTAGTACACATACTAATAACATGCAAGGCACTTCACACAACACGACACAAACGCTCCAGAGAACTCTACAGACAACATATCCCCCTACATCCATCGCTGTTTCTTGGTGATGATGCCATGATTTCCGTAAAACGTGTCTTTGAGTATTTGTCAGACATTAAGCTTTTAAACCTCATTTCTTATCATGCATAATCAAAACTGGCCCTATACACCAGCCATGCTCATTCTCGTTTTGTGATTGTACTTTTGTTTTTGCTGAATTTACTTAGTGTTTAAGGTTTCACCCCTCATATATGACTATTGTTTTGGCGCTCTTTTCCCCAGTTGGCCTTGCGCCATAAACATACAACCATCATCATGAACCTGGGTGACACATGTATCAAGGTTTACTGGGTTTATATAGAACATCAGTTCTCCAGTCGTTCAGCGAAGAAGCAGGGCACTTTTCCGAGAAACGATATTATTTTTAAGGTACGTACACATTTTTTTTCCACCGAACACACTACTGAGGTATATGAACACGTAGGAGACTTTTCAGCAAGGACAACGGGAGGGGCACTCTATCGTCATTTTTCAACTACCGGACATTCATATTCGGGCTACGCAGTTAGGCTCAACTGAAATTCCTCAAAAGGACTGAAGTTTAGTCTGTCGTTATTCGAAGGAGTAGGGGTAATTAGCAGACCTCAAATCAATATCTCCGGTATAGAGCCCTCAAGCCAGCGATAACGTGAATATTGAAATATTATGCCAATTATTTAGCCAAAAAATACGAATTATTCAGTAACTAGTTTTATTCGGTACATGAACGAGTAGTTTAAGAAAACAACCTTATGAGTCCATTAGGAAAATAGCGTGTGCTTAGGAAAACACTTGCACATTTTCTGGTTTAATAATGAGAATTTTGCTAAGTCATCATAACAAGAGTAGGGCATAGAATATTGAATATTTCACGTATGCAATAGAATTTTCTTATCAATCAGTCGATACAAGGTTCTTTGCAAAGCGTTTAGAGTAATACAGGTCATTTTTTTACCATCGGCGATTACTTTCGGCTGTGCCTATTTTTCGGTGCATGTCACCTAATATGGAAGTCATACCGTTTGTGTTATTGCGCAACGATCTTGAAGGCAAGCTAATACTAAGCATGGAAGCCAGAAATGAGCCACCTGTATATTTATATCTCTATATCTTTATGGACTAACAATATCGCCTGCTTAAATATGGAAACCAGTGTAGAAGAGCTTGGACAACAATACTGAGGACATGATAGTGGGTAATACGGCGAACGTAGTTTATGGCTTTAATCCGGCTTGTGGGCTATTAGCCTCTTCCTAAATAAAGAAGCTTCCAGACAACAGACCTCGGATTTCACCACAAAAGTTGCGGTACATTTCGGGGACGATTTACTACTAAAGATCTTTGCTCAAACCGACCAGCTGGACAACCATGGTCGCTTCTGGAGATTTCCGGTAAATCTTTACCTTAGGAAAACGGCTCCTGTCACCAGCCTATAGTTCTACTGTTAGCTATGGAGATTTCTATAAAGGCTCTTTTGCCAGTGAAACCGCAATGATGAGGCTATCATGCGAAGAATAATATGTAATACCTAATATATTAGCGAAACCCTAAATGAATTGCTCTTCCTGCACGATTCTTGGGGTGGGAACTCTGAAATCCGCCTCGAATAGTATCGCGGTAGAGTGAAGGCTTTTTTGTAAATTTGTGCAGCAATTCGGTCACTGTTAACTAGGGACCAAAATTTAAAGAAGGAAAAATGACGACTTCAGGAACCATAGCAGACATTAAAGAAAGTACTTTAGGATATGTAGCGTTAAGAATTACTGTTTAGGCATGTACAGCCATGAGCTCAAGAAAACGGACCAGGGGAGCGGTGCCCAAAACTAATTGCTGTGCCGTCTGGTTGCGCGGCCCCTGCTGTCGAGACCGCGCAGAGCGCAGGCGCCGTCCAGCAGTATAGCACACATGTCGCTATCGCTCGCTTCTTCGCCGCGATTGTCTCACGCTTCGATAAACTGACACGAGGGGAACGGCGCTCCCCTTTTGCTGTCTGCTGGTCAACACAACTGTGGAAACGGCGCGGCGTGTTGGCGCAATCGGCGGCAACGCGTCTCCGCTGGCAGAGGTGGTGCGCTGGTGATTATCTTGTACTTAAAGCTCTTTTTTGCACCCCGCCCCCCCGCCCACCTTTGTTTTACATGTTGAACCAAATAAAGAAGCAGAAAAAAAAATCACTGTGCGGTCGAAGAAAATAAGAAAACCACGATCTTTGTTGGTTTTCATGATAGATGCGAAATTGTAGCCTCCCGAGAATATCAGCGAACTCGAAAAATTATTGATGCTAACCTTACATGTCAAGGTTTTGACAAATACTGCCGTGTTTAGGTATGTACTGCATTGCTTTATAAAACTTCATTTGCTGCATGCGGCATATGTGCCCATACATACACATTCATATTTTCTGCAGGTGCGTATTTTGGGCGGAATTTTCACTAGCAATGCAAAGAGAAGAAAACTCTTCTGTTACGGGTAATATAACTTTCTTCGTGAAATTGTGGCATACAAGCGTCGCCTTGTTGATAAATTTAGGGGAACTTTGAGTGATTGGTTACAAGAAAAATGGTTTAAAAGCTCTGCAAATCCAGCGTTGGCAGTATTTGCAGAGTTGGCAGCTTCTTTCAGTCATCATTTGTAAAAACAAAACCAGTCAACTGAAATTGAAATATTCACGGACAATACTGATACCTTTGAACGCTCCTTGATTTATTTCCACCTAGAATATCAAAGTTTGCGCTCTGAACATTTCAATTTCTTTTGGCACAGGATATTTACTAACATCATGTGATATGTTCTAGAAAGACAAGATCCAGAATAGATCTGTTAAAAACCGGTACTTCGGGAGTGGCGGCTGACACATCCCCTACCTTCCAAATGAGCTTCACCTTCTGTTTTAGAGCAGGGAAACAGTATTCCGCTGTTGAAGGCTTTCTCCTCAAAATGGGAAACAAGCACACGAGTGTTCCAAGTTAACGTTAAGTGTAGCGACCAACTTCAGCGGGCAGGCGTGGCACCTGCTCCAATCTTGTATCTCTACTTTTCATTCGGCGGTAGTATCAATGTCCGTCATTCTACAATCGAGCTCCCGCTCCCTTCTGCTCCCGTCTCCGGTGGGCCCTCGTATCTGGCGGCCTCGGTTGCATGCATTTCGGGGTTAGCCCCGAGGACGCAGTTGAGCGGCCGCTTTATGAGAACAGCTAAGAGTGGATGGCTAGCACCATGGGCAAATAAAAATCAGCTTAAACGCCCCACCGTGTATTAACTCCTTTTAAAACATTCAGTCAAGCTTCCTTCAGACTTGGACATCCAAATTAGATGCTGGGAACAACAACACTCAGTAGGTACGCCTTTCACGCGGAATAAAAAAATTCCAGAGCATGCAAGTATATTTTCAACTAACCCTAACAGCTAGTTAGTAAACTCCCTTCTAAACGTCTGCCCGTTATGGCAGATGACGTTTGTTGTTACCGGACTCAAGCAGCGGCGATATTCAAGTTCTATAACATTTTTCTCTCGTACCTTCTTCGTGTTATACATGCGGCGTGTAAAAGGCTGCCGCCAGGATGTCCGCACGGTCGGCTTCTGGGCGTACACGGGATATTTTTATATGTCAGATGTTCGCGTTGCTGTCTTTTGTCGACATCACGCTCTTTTCTTCCCTTTTTTACGTGTTTCTTATTGCGCTAGTAATGAACACGACATGTACGCGAACCTTTTTGCCATCTCTAGCAGGACACAGCTCGAGCTGACACCATGAGGTGACGTCGACTGTTGTGTCGCTGCGTTCGAGTCCACGGCGGCACCGAATTTTGTTTCAGTAGCTGCCAAGCCACTGTGGCATCCAGGGAGTCGTATCTGACAAAGGAGCGAAAGAGGAGCACAATTTTTGGTGGTTGCTAGAATCCAGTTCTCTAGACAAGACGAATAAACTACGGCTGTACAGCTGAGCCGCGGCCGCACAAGCTAACGCTAAACCCTCATGAACACTTTTGTGCGACTGCTACACGGAAACTCTGTACAACAGCATCACTTTCCTGGTTCATGGAAAAACACGCCGAGGCGCCACAAGAAACCATTGCTCTTTTACTTCGTTGCCCTATTCCGGATTTCTCAAGTTTCTTTAATTTTCATATGGCCGGATTTTTCTTCTAATGCTGTGAATTTCATCTCAGCTTCCATGTGACTTCCTTTTTGTCTTTCCTCCTATTCATTGTTACTTCGTACTTCTTCCTCCATTCATTTCTTTTCTACCCTTCCTATATTCTACTCATTTGAAGTAGCAAGCCCCAACGCCTGTGAGGCTAACCTCTGCAGTTTCCATTAAATTTCTCTTTCGTTCTCTCTCTCTCTGGTAGCCCAGTGAGTTGCTGGAGGAAACCTGATCACGAAAGGACGGCTGCGCGAGCACGGGTTTCCGCGTCTCACCGTATTGTGCGCACCACGTGGAATTCACTTGTAAACAGCGTGAGAAAAACGCCAAGTTGGGAACTTTTGAAGCGAAAACCGTTTTAGAAAAATATGATCCCGAAAACATCCAAACGAATGTATAACGCAGTTAAAGCGCAAAAGAGCACATATAGGCAGGATCAACACAATAAGCACATTTACAGCAAAATACTGTAGTGCTGAACAGTAACCGGAACAGTCACATGTCACAATCTGAGTGAACGCGGAAAACGTAGATTACTTACCCCCGGAGATTACATTGTTGGAGCCCCTTTTTCGCTTCATTTTTATTGCAACATTATTTGTCCCCTTCTGTTTCTGTATTTTCCCTTTTTTCTGCTGTCTATGTACATGAGCTTTAAATCGTGCCTTGTTGCCCCCCCCCCCCCCCCCCGTAACGTAATGCCTTCTTGCCTTTAGGGTGGGAATACATGCAATCGGAAAGATGGCTAGGGGATCACTGATGCTTGATTATTCAAGCCCTTCTGTAATTATTTTGTCGACGGACATGTTTGAGATAAAGATATCTACTAATGTTGACGTATTTTATTAAGCATAGGGGTTTTATCCGGTGACCGAAACCATTCGATAACAAAAATGTTTTGTAGACAAATTGCAAGACTTATGACTGTAGCTTGTTTAGGTTGACATGCCATCTCAAGAATTATGTCCAACCATATTAATTTGCGTACTTTAAAACAACTTCAAGACCATTAAGACAGCTTTCAACGCTGTCATCACGTGGACAATACAATACTGCAAACATAAATGTGCGACTTTAAGAAATAAACACTCAATACCAGGGGTACAAAAGGTCAACTGTTCGAGAAGATCTTATTCAACGCCGGTTTTGTTGAGTAGCACACCCCCACTTTGCTTGTGGCGCAAATTTAAATAAAATCTTGTATAACGCGCATGCTCAATACGGCGTACTCTGAAGCAAACCAAGTTTCCATAAACATTCTTACGTCAAAATCAAAATAAATTGATTTAAAAAGAATTCAAGATTTCTTGCCTCCTTCAGCGGAGTGTATATTGCAGTGAAAGCATTTGATTTTCAAGCTGCCATTATTATCAACAATATTCTTCACAACAACGCAACGTAGGGCCATGATGATTCCGACGGCAACAAAGGTTGCTGTGTTTTATTGTGCACTCATGTCGATGTTGGGTTTATTTTTATATGAATGTCATTAGGCTGTTCATCTCTTTTGGAAAGAATTCCCCCTCCTTCAGCTAAAGAAATTTTCAGTGGCATCCCTTTTCTTGGTAACAGCCATGACTAGCCGCTTCTTCGAAAGCTTAGCGGAGATACTGACTTATTAACACCGGCGTTATTCCTAAAAATTTAGAAGTCTAAAAAGCCTAGCTTTTTTTTCTGGAAAAAAAGAGTTGCGCTGTGATCTGCTCTTGAATTGCAGAATAATCTTCGGGCTGTATGATACGTTTCATTTTTCACCCTGTGGCACACTGCTATATGTATGCTGGCGCACGTGGTTTGTGCGGAAAGGTGCTAGGTTTGCGCACAATTTTTCAAAGTTTTTTTCTTTCTTTACCACTTTTATCTCTGTGTTGCAGTTCCTTGCGTAGTGCTCGCTTGCTGTTATTCTGTTTTACTGCTCCTTAAGCTGATTCCTTGCTTTCTGGTGAGGGGAGGGAAAGGATATATTACAATAGAAGGTGGAAACGAAGTGGTCTTGGCATATTTTCAACTAATTTGGGAGTTCACCAGTATAAAAGGCAGACTGGGGAAAGGGGAGAGGGAAATAAAAGAGGATATGTGATAACTGTAGATAGAGAAGGAGGCAGAGAAAGGCAGAGATAACGAGTGCGTAAGGCTAGCTAGCTCGCATATAGATACGGCCGTTTGATGAGGTCGGTCTTTTTGAGGAAGGCAAGGACAGGTCGGAAGGCTTCCCGCCGATGGAGGTGTGGCCCGTCAGTAAAAGCCGGTCCACCAGGGTGTGGCCTGGGCAGCCCGATACTCTGAAGTGCGGCCCTGAGACGACGGCGCCTTCATGTTTTTATTAGCGTTGCGTTCTCCTTTCCCAGTAGCTTGTGCACTTCTTCGCTTCCTGAAACTTCTTGCGCATTAAGTCTCGGCTTTCTTCAAATTTTTCAGCTCGTTCCTCTGACCGCGCTCAATGATGATTTTGAATTATTTGATTTTTTCGTTTAACTCCTATTTGATGTCCTAGAAGCGAAAAGACACAGCCCAACCGGAAAAGTAAGTTTCACACAAAATAAAAGCAAATAAAAAAGCACACTTGTTAGCAGCAGAAAGCAATACAGCGTAATAAATTTGAAGTGAAGCGATTCCAACCTGCACTGTGATTGCAAGGAGCGCGGAAATCTGGTCTTATGTTGAGCTGCCTCGCTATTGCTAATTGTTTGGTGCGTCGCTATGTCCTTTATTTACGGCGATGAGCCCTGGCCGTGATGCAGTGAAGAGGGTGTTGGAGACTTGTCGAAGATCGCGTGTTCAAGCATGCTTGTTCCACACGTGCGTCGGCCGGGAAATATTGGTTCTGGCTCTCCTAAATGCACGTTGATTGAAAGAAGCGGGGATATCGGGTGACGTGTGGCGCTTCCCCACTGCTCCCACTCTATGAGTGCCTAGAAAATCTTCAACAAAGAACTATACTGTCAAAAAGTGTACCCTTATATCATAAACCACGTATTGCCGTACATTTACATCTTTGTTAGATGTGTTTAATATTAGCAAAAAGTCATAGCTTGGGTTCGCTCAAAGTTTAAAATTTGGGACTCATAAGGCTGGATGAATAATTGGACCAAATTTCAGCGAAGGTTGGACGACGTTTTAGCTTTCGCGATTTTCTCGTTCTCACTAAGAACAAAATAGTATTTTTTTTAACACTATGTGCTAGCATACAGGCGTGAACCATGCCCGCAGCTGAGTTTACGACACCAAAGCCACTGTTTCATAGAAATGTACGCCGGCACAAACATCCGGTCGACTAATATAAAAAAAAGGTGATGTCGGTAGTCCCAAACAAAAAGAACATTTTTAAAAAAGCACAGAAGAACCAAACTGTCTCTGAGTGTAATAAAAACACTAAATTTTGTTATCCCAGAATATATCATGTTAGGTTTCGAAAGTTTGTGTGATCCGTCGGCGCCACAAGGTGTGTATGGCCAACAATTGATGGCGCCACACAGCGACATAAAAAACAACCGCAAACCTTTGTAGGGGTTTCTTAACAGGAATCCCTCGAGCAAGAATCATTGGCTGAGCCTACTGAAATATGGCTGAACAATACTCCACATAGCCAAAGCTGCTATCAAAAATAATTGACAAATTAGGGCACAGTGTAAAACTACTAACAATAGTAAAAATAGAAGTGATTGGCGAGGTTAAAACGCTTTTGCGCGCATTGATTATCAATTGTATATAGCCCAGCCTGCTTGACGAAAAACATAAAAACAAAAAAAAACTTCGTAATTTGGATGTAAGTGCCCTCCCGCATGCGGCGAAATTTCACATTCTCAGAAAAGGTCGTGGATAATCGTGTTTCTAAACACTTAAAATCTATTTTCTTGAAGTCTACTAATATTTGTATTGTTATTGCAGTGTTTTACCGGCCTCTTGGTATGGGCTCCATTTGTGCGATCGAAATTTGTCTAGATGAGATTTACATTAGTTTTTAATGTCGCACTTATAATTTTTGGACATTTAAATTGTCCTGCTATAACCTGGAGTGATCTATTCTTCTCACAAGTGATACTGGGGCTTACAACACTTGTCTATACTTTTCTTTACGCAACGGTACAGTTTTCCTACACGAAGCTTGGCAACATATTTAATTATCCTTGATCTAACTTTACCCACAAACCTGATGCTTGCTCAAACACAAAATTATTTTATGGCCCTTCCGACCATAATATTATTACTGAAAACCTGATTCCCGCCGCGGTAGGAAGACTGTCAAATAACAGGACTGTCACGTTATATTTCCGAGGGACCTTTTAAAGCATGAAATGAGAATTATAGGCTTTCCACGAGCAATTCATGGACGGGCTTATAAACTGCATGATTGAAGAAAACTTGTTCCCGTAAACAAGTACACTTACAGGCCAAATCGAGAATATGCCCGTCCTGACCATCACAACCAGTCGTATGGTACCTTGGTTAACGCAGCAGCTCCGACCACAGAATAATAATAAAAGCGTTTATATAAACAGGACATCACAAATGATAATTTGCCCTGTTGCACTTATGCAAAACATGCGACAAAAAATATCATTCACTACCTAAATCTGGTTTCCGTCATTTTTAAAGACGATAGTCTTTCTTGGGCTACTTAAACCCAGATATTTTGGTCTGTCTGTATGTCTGTCTCTCTGTCTGTCTGTCTGTAACTCGATTCAGCCACCCGACCAAAGTAAAATGCGCACTGCGCAATTGTCTTATACACCCACAGCCAAATGTAAACTTCTCAGCCCGGTTCATTTGTTCATAACTGTCAAGTTTGTTGAGCAAGAACAAGACCTTACGAAAATATAAGAGAGGAAATTAGAACACAAGGGATATTGACAGGGTTCCTTTACTAAAAATGCATGGCTACTTGGTTTTCGATAGCAAATGATATTTTATGTCTACTGCAGAACAACGCGTACCGCCTGCTGTTGCCCGCGCCACCTCCTGGTGGCATCTGAGAAATGAAGCCGCAACAGCAAAGAAAGGTCCCACTAGCTAGGTTTCACGTTCTGCTTGGAATGCACGTAGAACACGGAAACGCGGTTTTAAAAACCTTCAAGTCGGCAAACTCGAATCACGCGTGTCTCCACCGTACTGCAGCGCTGGCATCGAGGAACCCCGCCTGAAGCAGTAGAACGCGGTGAATTGAAATCGCCCTGTCCATACCTTTAGTGTGTTTACCTTGGGATGAGCACGACGGAACAGGAACAGCATGAGCGGTCAGCGGAAAAACGAAGGGAGCATTTCTTGGGCAAATGTCTACAACGACTATCGTCTTTTGACGACATTTGCAACAAAAGGAGCAGATGCGGGGCCATTTTTTTAACCATGATATATCATCGATCATTACAAATAACACACGCAGGTTCTGGGGCGGTGTAAACCGGAAAACTAATTGAGACAGTATATTAAACTATAAAATGGCATTTCAGTCCCAGAATCTGAATTCGCAGAGCTTCAAAGTCAGCCCTTTTTTGCGTATTCTGAAGATGTTTATTCCCATCTCATTTTGAACAGCGTATACGCTACACCTATACCGGAGATTACCATCAGTGAAGTGGGTATTTACTACTATTAGCAAAAAGTGAAATTTTTTGCGACCACCGATAAATGGGCCTGTAATAATAAATTCCTTATTTTATATTATTTACCATGAGTCCCATCTTAAGCGCCTTCTTTTCGTAGTCGCTGTCTACCAGAATTGTACCTGACAACTGGCTAACAGCTAAGGTTATCCCTCATTTCTAAACCGCTGACCACTCTTTCCTAATAAATTAGAGGCCCTTTTCTCTTACTAGTATTCGTATTCAAATTCAACTGCACATTCAAAATTGAAATTTATTTGCCTCAACATAATTCAATCTGAATTATCTCCCTATCAAGAAAGCTGTAGCTGCAGCTTGACGGGGCCTAAGAGAGAAATTTACTTTTATTTGTACCATTTGTAAACTCATTCGTAAACTCATTTGTAAACTCAGTACAATTTTTCAACTTATGGGGCATGTCATACACAGCCAAGTCAAAATATTTTTGGAGAAACATGGCATCATTTTTTATTGTCAGCGCGGTATTCGTAAGGGTTTTCCCTGCGACACTTGCTGGTTTTTTTCACGATGCTCACAAACCCAGTAATCCTGGTTACAAGGACGATGCTCTTTTTCAGGACTTTCCTAAAGCCATCTACTGCATTCCTCACCACCGAATATTACTAAAAGTACCACAACCTAACCTTCACCCGAAAGTTGTTCGGGTAAAAAAGGTTTTTTCTCCAGGTCCGAAGTAACATTCGCTAGGAATGTAAATTTATCGTCTGTACAGGACCTAAGGGGCGCCCGGGAAGTGTGATTGGCCATCTGCTCTTTCTCGTCGATGTTAGCAATTTGTCCAACGCTGTGTCGTCTCAAGTTAGAATATTTGAAGACGACGGTGCAATATATCCTACTATATCACCTGATTCCGGTCGTTATACCTTGCAATCTGATAAGGACCAAATTTATCTCTGGTGGAGCACCTGCCGCATGTCACTAAATGTTTCTAGAACTAAGGTTATGTCTGTCACAAACACTGCTAAGCGTATTATCACTTATTACTCCTTAAATATTGAGGCACTTGAGGGGAGAATTTAGATGCGAAGCATCTCGTGCTCGGGGCTGTGTCCCTCCCTCCCTCATTCTCGTTGCTGCGCAAGGGCGTCTGAATGCGCAGCAATGCAGACGCTGCGCATGCGCGTTTCTTCGGCCCCTTCTGAGTTTGGGCTATGATAAGCGCGGTCCACTATAAAAAGACATAGTTATGCGGCGGCCGGTTTCGATTCCAAGACTGTCTCCCCGCAGCGAGAGATACGTGGCGCTCTTCCCTTGTGGGATACAAACTGAGACGGGAGCATGTGCAGCAAACTCGCCTAATGCCCTTCACTAATTCAAACAACGTCAAGAAGCTATTGATACAACGAAGGCACGCGACGCAAAACGTCAACGGAAACGACGAACTGAAAACTAATGGGAACTTCAGTCGACCTCATTGCTACTTCGCATACTACTTAAGGTTTCCACACGGAAAGATGGTGTAATTTTTTTCTTACAAATATATTGGCCTTCACATTCAGCTGAATCTGACATTGCGGCATCCCGTCAAACTTACTCTTGCAGTGGCTGACCGTTTGCTTTCGATGCATAAACGCAATATATACCAGACTCCATCCAACTTAAGAAAGATTGCTTTCACTGGTTTATTTCGCCCAAGAAATTAGTGTATGCCGGTGCCATTTTGGACCATCATCAAGCCTTCATCAAATAAATTTTGAATCCTTGCAAAACCGGGATGTTTATTCTTGAAGTAGAGCTTTCTAGCTCTACCAGCCAACGTTTCTTTCGCAGCATGCTCGACAAGCAACTCACAACGCGGGGCAGGCGGCCGCGGGGGGGAGAGGGGGGGTGCGGGGCGCGTGAAGAGAACATTTTACTCGAGGAAGACACTGTAGATTGCGCGGAGGTACCTGCTGTCCAGCGGCCCTGTCAGTGGTACGGAGGAAGGACTCCCACGCGCGTCGCTCGCTTGGACGACGGCGCAACAACGAGCTCTGCAATCTATGCTCATCGCTTCAGTCCCCCGACCCGCGGACCTGAACCACAAAGTCTAGTCTAGTCGGCAAGTCTCCAGGATCATTCTGATCCATCATTTGTCGCATTTCTCGTCTCCGAAGGCGTAGGCCTGCCCGCGACTCGCCAAGCCTAACCAAAGAGTGCGAATTCGGTTTCTTGGTGACGGCGCAATCATCTCCAGCTGCCGATGCATCTCCAGCTTAAGCACGCGCTATAACCTCCGAAGAAAATACCTCGTGCCACCGAAGATTCTCATCCTCGATACACGGACGTGCCCACACAAGGAGCACGCTCGCCAGCCACGGCCTGCCTCAACACAGCCTACCGTTAACAACGACACTCGTGCCAGCAGAGGTACGCCGCCAAGTGACGTGACACCACCGAACCAGCAGCATCGACATTGCACGCTGCCTATAACTCCTCTTAACCGCGTGCAGCGATACCCTGGCCAGCCATGCCCGCGCACCTAAGCTGCTGCTAGCTAGGGGAATGAAACCTCTTCCTCTTAGACTACCACGCCCTACCTGGTTACGTTTGGCGACCACTGTGCCGGCGTCAGAACGCAGCATAGCCCATAGGGAGCTCACAAATCCCAACCTAGCTCTAGTGGTCGAAACTCCTTGTCTCGACCGCCGGCGCTAACACCTTCGGGACAACAGCCGGCACGTGGGGGAGCAAACACACATGACCCGGACGGGTGGCGGGACGATAAGCGGCGGCTGCCGAAAGCACGCCCTTCCGACTGCGGTGCACAATAACAATGGCGTCTGGAGGTAAAGCCACCGCGCGGTCTGACGCGGGTAATCCGCCCTCTATTGTCTGCTATGTCAACAGTTCTCGGAACCTGGTGGGACCGTCCCCATTCTTAAACGAGATTTTTACCGCGGCATACCTTCGACAAGACAAGCCGGCTCCCCGTACGCGCCGTGTCTAATCGGCTTCGACCGCTTCGTATTGTCGGTAGTTGTGTACCGCTATAACCAAGCGGCGGGTATGTTTCCTTTCACACGCGCAACCTGCGAGCCTTGCCACTGACCCTATGAGTTGACCTTACAACTCCCCCCTTTAGGAGGTTTACTGGACCTCTTAGTTCAGTCAATCCTAAAACATTTTTATAAAGCCACTCGTTTCATCTCTGCTTCAGCAATAACATAAAAAAACACTTGGAGGGAGACAGGTTTAAAAACAAATGACCCCCCACCACTTCGGCCATTCCGGTAATTCCAACTCTATCTCACCTTAACTACAAACCCTACCTATTCACTAGCAAGCTAAAAAGGAACGGAATACTTTTGCAAAATAAAAACTCAAAAATTGTAAAAAAACATAAAAAGAGTGAGAAAGTAATTGGATCGCGTCTCAGGGCCGCATAAACGCTGCGAACAACGAGGCAACTCAAATTATAACACTGATGCTCGCTATAACTGCAAACACACCCAATCGTTCTGGCACTCGACCAGACGATCAAAAGAAACAAGGGGCTGGCAAACAACACGGGCAATCTCAAAACCAATAAAAAAACATTAGGTTTGCATTGTCACTATGCTCACGCACGCAGAAATTCTTCGTGACGGTGTAGCATGATAACGTTCCTTCGAGAATGTTGAGTTGTGCTTCAGCTCACGCGCGGTGCTCAGAGAGTTCATTTCGCTGCACGGATGGAGAAACCAGGGCATCACGTCGCACGCAATTACCAGGCACACACACCACCGTAGAAAGAGGATGGGTGAACGAGGAATGTTCACGTCCGTCGTGCTGGTGTTAAGGCTGGGAGACAATGAAATGGTGGCGTCCCCAAGAAACATTGTGAAGGCGTGACAGTGCGTTTGTGTTTGCGTTGTTTGATCTCTTCCTGCGGGTAACCACAACGTAGCGGCGTTGCAAGGCCAACGCCCAACTTAATTTAGCCCCATGAGCACGCAGGTCATCAGGTAAGACAGAGGGTTATTGTCAGACACGACGTTGAAGTCGGCACCGAAAACCTAATAATCGAACTTCTTCAACGCCGAAATGATGAAAAACGCCTCGTGATCGATGGTTGACCAGCGGGTTTGTGTTAGATTGAAATAATGGCTGGCAAACACGGTCGGCTTCTTGCGGTCTTCTTTCTCCATCGGCGCCAGACACGCTCCGGGTCCCACCTCAGGCGCGTCAGTACACAGCCAAAAAGGCTGGTGCGGGACAGATCTGTTTAGCGCCGCGGCAGAGCAAAGGGATTCCTTAAGCTGCTCGAATAATCGCTCGGCCACGCTACTCCAAGGAATCGGGTTCGGTACACCCCGATTTGTCAGGGACGTTAGTGGTTCAGCTTCCTCCGCGTAGTTGTTGACGCATTCTAGGTAATACCTGCAAAGGCCAAGGAGGCTTCAAAGCTCCTTTTTCAGTCTTTGGTTGTAGGAGACCTCTGGTTGCGGCCAGTTTTTCCAGGTCAAGACCGTGCGTTCCGCTGCCCACTACATGGCCGAGATAGAGCTACGTGGCACTTCTCAATGCTCGCCTTTAGAATTGTGTCCCTCAACAAGTCGAGGGTAATGTCCACGTGCCTAATGTGTTCTTCCCACGAAGACGAGAAGACGGCAATGCCATCCAGATAGGCCATGGTGTAGGACCGATCTTTAGCGAGCAACGTGTTCATCATCCTCTGAAATATCACTGCCGCTTTTTTTTAAAGAAAACGGTATGACGCGCCATGCGTACGGCCTCCCATGCGTGATGAAACGGGTAGGTGCTGGCTCTTCGGCGCTACCAGCACCAGCCTGCATTCCTGCCGCAAATGTCTGACTGTGATGAACCTCGAGTGTCCTACTGTTAGGATCAGCTCCTGCGGTGGCGACATAAGGAATGCCTCGGCGCGGGCACCACATTTATTCTGCGGTAGTCGATCTACATTCTCCACGACCCCCATTTTTTCCGACGCTAAGGATCGGTTGAGCATGCTAACGTTTGATTGGGCAGATAAGGCCGAACTCCAAACGTTCCTCTTATTGTGGGATGACTTCTTTCCTGACCAGCTCCGGAACGCAATTCGGAATGCCCTCTTTAGCTCGTAACTTTCCTACAGCTCGATTTGGTGTTGCCCCACCGCTACTAGTTCAGGCGTTCTATGGAACAGGTAGGCGTGTTTTGCAAATACGCCTGCAATCTAGGCGCTTTCTCGCGCACTAAAAATGTGACAGCTTCATTATTGGTAAAAGGAGGGTACTTCGACATGCCGCCATAAAGCGTGGGACGCACTCTACTTCCCCAAACTCAATATCTTTATCGAACACTACCCCCCCGTGACTGACGCGACAGTAGCAAGTTCGCAAACGGTTCACATGAAACAGCAAAGTTCTATTTTCCCCCATGTCAAGACGGTATGAACGCTGCCGTTCCTGCGCAGTTACCGTGAATGGGCCCAACCATCTCAGGGCCGTCTTACGTTTACCCTCCGTGTCGGAAAAACAACCTGCTCGGCAACGCTGAATGTTTTGTTACGCGTGGTTCTACTGTGCGCTAGTGTGTAGCTGCCCTGGCGTGCACTTGCTCTGAGTTCGCCACTTCCGCCGCTACCTCTAGCTGCTCGCGCAACTGTCTGAGGTACTAAGCGGGCTCCTCTTTTCAATGTGCCAGGTACAGGCAGTTCACCAGTCCAACTGTGCCCGGGAACTGCCAGCGGCCCTGTGAAGTTCCTGCCATAAAGCATGCGAAACGGCGCGACTCCACTTCTGTCGTGCGGACGCACTCGGTAGGCCGAAAGCACGAACGGCACAAACCTATCCCAGTTCTTTGGATTCTTTTCAATGACGTGGATCAGCATGTCCTTAAATATCCTATTTCAACGCTCCTCCCGCAAGGTGCACCTTGAGCAATCTTGGTGACGGTATTGGCGACAACGCGGACCCCGAGCCCCCAAACATAAGCTGGATCCAACCGGGGCGATGTGTTTATAGGTGGAGGGTTAGAAACCACGAACGCTGGCTGTCGGAGCCCAGGTCAAGCTCTAGCAGATGGGCTCCCTGTCTGTTGACCAGGCAGGGAGCTCCGTGACCTCTCTCGGCATCAGGGTAAACCTAGCGAAGAAAGTACCCCCGTCCCCTGCTTTTTCCTATGCTATATGGATAGTTCAAACCCCCCCAAAAACGTGATCGGCCCCCGAAAAGGGGCCGCACCGAAGTCTCCTTTCCTCCCTTGACAGAGTTGACATTTCCAAAACCTGACAATTTTTCCCGCTTTCTCAAAATTGAATCTCTTGACAAGTCAAAGCCGGTCACTGCACAGTCTGTTTTTCTCATCTCCAAGTTCCTTGAGGGAAATGTAGGGAAATCCCACAAAGCCAAGAAACTTACAACAGGGGAAACCCTGATCGAAATTAACAACAGGCAGCAATCTATCAGCCTTATCAAGCAAACCCGCATGATAGGTACCGACATAAAGATCACACCCCACCGCACGCTGAACAGTTCCCAGGGCGTCATCTCCGATCCTGACCTGATGAACGAAACAGAGACAGATCTGCTCGATCGCCTTCGAGATCAGGGTGTGACGGCAGTGCGAAGGATAATCATGCGTCGAAATAATATCGAAATCCGTACAAAAACCTTGACCTTGGCATTTTACCGCTCAACGCTCCACCAGTCGGTCAATGCAGGCTTCATACGATGTCCAGTCCGACCTTACATACCAAACCCGCGCCGCTGCTTCAAATGCCAGCGGTTCGGGCATGGTACCAACTCTTGCCACGGCAAAACGACCTGTGCCAAATGCGCCGCACAGCACCACCCGACAGATAACTGCAACTCCACCACCTTCACTTGTGTTAACTGCGGGGGATCGCACGCGGCGTACTCCCGCAAATGTGAGAAATTCAACAACAAAAGAAAATAATTAATGTCAAAGTAACAGAGAACATCACCTTCCCAGAGGCGCGGAAGAGGTTCGCCTCTTTCCCCCTGGGGAGGTACGACGACACGGCTCGCCGGGGGGCGGAGTGGCGTCTGGTGTCCACAGAGACCCAGTTCAGCGAGTCTGACCTGGTCCCTCCAGCTCCCCCCCCCTGGGGTTCCTCAGGCATCCCAATCCGTTGCCACGCCGCTTGCTGAGGCAGCAGCGGTTGTGGTGACAATCTCGTCTGTGGGGACCGGTGCCGCTCCCGCCTCTACCTCCCCGTCCTCCAGTGCGTTGGAGGGTTCCCACCGGATGGACAACGGGGGCCCCGCATCGGCTCCCACCGCCACCGCACCTCCCGTGCCACCTCTGGTGCCCCGGACGACCTCAGCGATGGCGGCTCAAACGAAGGGCTCCCGAAAGGGGGCCAAGTCCGGGGGGCCTGGTCCACCGGGTACCCTTCTGGCATCAGACGAGGAAAGGGGTGTCACGCCGTTCCTGCCTGCAACGCAGCGCAAGGAGCTGCCTCCGATGTCCAAGCAGACAGAAAAGCCAAAAAATCTTAGAATAACAGCCCCGATAGATGACACATGAACAAACAAACGCACACACTCCAGTTATTCTTAAATTCAAATAATGGCAACAGAAAACATCATCCAATGAAACTGCAGAGGTCTCCTTAAAAATCTTGACGATGTGTATGAGATTCTGCATCCCAGTCAGCCAAGTATCATGTGTCTCAAGGAAACCCACCTCAATTCTAAACAAACAAATTTCTTAAATAGGTACGTGGTATGCAGAAAGGACAGGGTTGGCTGCACACACTCTTCTGGCGGTGTGACCATAATCGCCCGAAAATCCTCAGCATGCCACCCTGTCACCTTGAATACCGTCCTTGAGGCTGTAGCAATACGCTTAATACTATTTAATAGGTTGATAACGTTATGCTCCACATAAGTTCCTCCTGATGTTACACTTTTGAGCTGTGACTTCGAGGCGCTGCTTGACCAACTGCCGGAACCATACATAATAACAGGCGACCTTAATGCGCACAACCCTCTTTGGGGCTCCTCCAGAACGGATGCCCGAGGTCGCCTGATAGAGAAGTTTCTTACATCCTCCGGAGCATGCCTTTCCAACAAAAAACAGCCAACATACCATAACTTAGGACACAATACATACTCGCATCTTGACTTGGCTATTGGTTCTGCAGTTCTCTTTCCATGTCTTGAGCGGGGTGTGGGCACAGACCCATATGGTAGATACCATTTTCCCACTTCATTAACGAATATAGGTATATGCCCGAGCAGTCCATCTTTCCATAAAAAGTTTAATGAATCAAAAGCAAACTGGGGCACATTCACACAAACATCTCAACTACACCACACATCCATAAAACACCTACACGTGGAGCAAGCCGCCCAACTCGTCACAGCGCACATCCTCGACGCCGCCGAAAAGTCCATTCCCCAGGCCTCCAGTGGGTCCCGCAGCCCCAGGAGGCCCTAATGGAACGAGGAGTGCAGGCGGGCGCGAGAGGCCCAGAACAAGGAGTGGGGTGTCCTTCGACGGTACACCACGTCAGATAACCTCATTTCTTTTAAACGGGCGAAGGCTTTTGGGAAGCGAGTGCGTCGTGAGGCCAAAAGGGAGAGTGGGCGCATCTTCCTCCCTTCCATCAATTCATACACTGATACACACAAAGTCTGGACACGAATACGAAAACTAAAAAGACAACAGACACACAGCCTGCCCCTGGTTAGTACAACAGGGGACGCACTGGAAGACCAGGCTAACACACTCGCACAACACTTTCAACACGTGTCCAGCTCAGCACAATACACTAATACTTTCATGCAACACAAAACATCTGCAGAAAAGAAGCCCTTACGTGACAAGAACAAGTCGAATTCTGCTTACAACTATGAATTCACACTTCGTGAGGTGAAGGTTGCTCTTTCTACTTGTAAGCCCTCACTTCCAGGGATAGACAGCATTACATACACCATGATACAACGCCTACACGCAGACTCTCTTGAGACACTCCTACATCTCTACAACAGAATATGGCTTTCGGGGTAGCTTCCAAGGTATTGGAAGGAGGCCATAGTTGTGGCCTTTCTGAAGGAGGGGAAGGACCTTTCCTCTCCCACAAGTTAACGTCCCATCGCCCTGACAATCTGCCTGTGGAAGCTCCTCGAGAAGATGATAAACCGTAGGCTCGTTTACTTTCTGGAGTACAACGGTCTTCTCAAGGGCTGCCAGGCAGGCTTCAGGGTGGGGCAATCTAACAATGATCAACTTGTTGCACTGGAATTCTACATAAAAGATGCATTTGTCTATTATCAGTTCTTCCTTACTAAATTTTTCGATCTTGAAAAAAGCTTATGATACAGCCTGGCGCTACGCCATCCTCAGGGACCGTAAGTCATTTGGTGTCAACGGCAACATGATGAACACTCTTTGTAGTTATTTGGCCGAACGAACCTTTCGAGTGAGGGTTGGCAGTGCACTTTCCAATGTATATTTGCAGAAAAATGGTGTGCCGCAAGGTGGAGTTTTAAGCGGCACGTTGTTTAGAGTTAAGATGAAGTCCCTCCGAAAGGCACTGCCGCCGATCATTTCGTGTTCCATCTATGTAGACGATGTGCAAATATCTTTTAAATCCTGTAACCTGTCAATATGCGAACGTCAAGTACAGCTCGTTGTTAAGAAACTTGCTGGCTGGGCGGACCTTAACGGGTTTAAAGTATATCCTGCCAAAAGTACTTGATTTGTGTTTTCCCGCAAGCGAGGGATTAACGCGTACCCTCAGATTACGCTTAACCGTGCACCTATTCCTGTTAAACGGGAGCACACGTTTTAAGGTGTCATATTTGACGAAAAGCTCACGTTCATCCCACACATCAAAGTACTTAAACATAAATGCCTCAAAACAATAAACATTCTTAAGGTCCTCTCCCACCAATCCTATGGTGCAGACAACGAACTGGTTCTCCGGGTCTTTACTGTGTTAGTCGGGTCTCGATTAGACTACGGAAGTGTCGTGTATGGGTCGGCATCGAAAACAACCCTAAAAAGTCTTGATCCAGTACCCCACTTGGGTCGGCGCTTCGCGTCGGGTGCCTTCCGCACTAGCCCGGACCAGAGTCTAAATGTTGAATGTAATAAGTGGTGCCTTGAGTACCAACGAACGTATGTAGACTTTCTCTATGCTTTTAAAATTTCATCTTTCAATAACCATCCTTTTAAACCTTTTTCATGATAAATTCACATCGCCACTGTTTGTAAATCGTCCGTCTGTTCCTTTGCTGTTCTCACTTAGAGTGAGACAGGAAGCTCCAAATTTCGACATCTCCTTTTTAGACATTTACACATCTTCTTTTACTGACGTCTTACCACCCTGGCAGCTTCAAACTGTGTGTTAGGACTTGTCCTTCGTGAAAATTGATAAAACCAGGGTACCACAAACTGCTATTTTGCAGAACTTCTTGTCACTGCAGTCTAAGTATGAATGTGCAGAGTTTTTTCAGTGACGCATCAAAAACAGCCCTTACTGTGTCGTATGCGGCGCACGGACCCAATTTTAGAGTCTGTAAGACCATGAACTCGAAGACCAGCATTTTTACGGTGGAAGCCCATGGAGTTTTGTTGTTTTAAATCACATAGTGCAACATGAAATACCTAAGTCTATCATTTTCACAGATTCACTCAGTGTTTTACATGCATTGTCATCCAACAAGTCTTCTAAAAACCATGTTCCTAATGTAATGTATAAAACCATTATGTCAGCATATGCATTAAATCTCGAGGTTATCATGTGTTAGGTTCCAGGCCACTCAGGGATTGCGGGAAATGAGACCGCTGATCAGATGACCGCTGCTGCTGCGCAAACAAATACACCGAACATAGCAACAGTACCTTACACTGACCTCAAGCCACACATCAGACAACACCTTCGCGAAACATTGCAAGCACTCTGGAATCAACACAGAGAACACAAACTACACATAATAAAGCCACTCTTATGACCATACACGACTGGCACACATAACAGACACAATGAAGTTGCCCTTGCTAGGTTACGGATAGGACACACTCATATAACACACTCCCACCTGCTCACAGGATCTCCCAAGACCTCTGTGCAGCAGGTGCGGAGAGGCCCTAACCGTGATCCACATCCTCATACAATGTAAGGCACTCGACATTACACGACGCAAACACTTCCCACAACTACACACACGACATATTCCACCACACCCGTCATACTTCTTAGGATACGATGCCATGTTTTCTGTTCAGCGCACCTTAAGGTTCCTGTCAGAAGTTCACTTTTTACAACTCATCTCATACCACTCATAGTTTTACCCCTGGTCCTATACACGAGCCACCTCATTTATCTTTTAACCACTCTTGTTCTTCACCCTGGCCCTTTACACCAGCCCTGCTCATAGTCTCTAACTGATTTTATTTCGTGTTCTCTCCTCATCAAATAACTTTGTGTTTGGCGCTGTTTGCCCATGTCGGCCTTGCGCAAATAAAATCAAACCATCATCTTCATGTTCCACCATGCCATTGCTCTCCCGTTGTTCCGGAGGGGACAAGCGTTGCGTGCAGCCGAACCATTCCTAAAAACGCTGTGTCAGTAGTGACGTGAAATTAGTGTTCTGGTCAGAGCATATAACCTCAGGGACGGGAGTCCTGCTGAATATGGTCAAGATAGCCTGCAAGTTTTTTACCGCAAGTGACCACAAGCATGCGGTTTCGGGGAAGCGTGTGCAGATGTCCACCAGACAAAGCGCATACCGGTGGCCCCGACGTGATGGTACGTCCCGGGGACGATGATGCCAACATTTACAACCTGGAGAGGTGGTCTGGACTTCTGAAGAAAATAATAGAGACCCGGTCGCTGGGCAGTCTATGGGTCCAGATTTGTAGGCCATGACATTCATCGCAGTGATTGGATACGTGTACCTCTAGCCCCGGCCAGAAAAAGCTATACTTTATCGTAGCCTTCGTCTTGGTGTGGCCAAATGGCCTCCCCATAGTGACTCGTGGGCCAGCAAGTAGACCTCCGCTTCTTTCTCTGAGGGCAGCACGAGTTCCATCACTTTCCTGCCGGCTATAGTGTCCCTATGAAACAGCAATCCGTCCTAACGAACAATCCTGCTTTCCCTGTTTTTGCGTTGCCCATGGGCCCACATCTTGGACTGACTCATCAATCCCCTCGGCAGGTGCTTCGGGCGTGATCTCGTGTGTAACCTCGCACGCGGTTGCGGCCGGTTCTGAGATCACCCCGGTGCTTTCCTTGCGGTCCTCATTGGGGGAGGCGAAAGTTTCAACGGTGTACGGCTTCCGGTAGAGGTAACATTTTGTCAGCAGCGCCTCATCCCCTCTCAAAAGCAAGCTCCCTAATCCCTTGGCACGATTGTTCTTTACAGCACAGAACAGCTGCACCTTCGGACTAGCGACTGCCGACGCGGCCTGCCTCAAACCAACGGGCAAGCAGACCACTGTCGCGTTAACCGGCTCGCCAAATGCTGGAACTAGCCCAATGGTGCCCGATGGCTGAAAAGCGTCCTATGGGATTAGAATTTCTCGGAACACGGTAACTTCACTCCCGCTGTCGACTGTCACGGTAATTGTCGTGCCTGCGCAGTCGAGTTCCACGTGCTGTAGTCCCGACTTTCTCAGCTCATCAATGCTTCCGAGCACCTTTACCTCGGCAACGAGAACTCGCAGCCCCGCTGGTGAGATTGCCGTCCTGAGCCTCGTCTGTTCTAATGCCCTCTACCACCACTCTCTCCACGTGCGCGCTGACGACTTCTCAGAAATTTTCGGGCATAGCCGGAAATGTTGACTCTCTCTCTTACAGTCGTTACACATCCACATTCGCTTGCCACTGTTGGTATTGCGCGGAAGAACTTCATCTCGGCGCCCAACTGCGGAGCGTCTTCCCGCGCCCTGCTCGAAGGTTTGCTGCACGTTATCTATCTCTAGTGATTTGAGCCACGTCTCTGCTTCGCGCAAGCGAACGTACTCCTGTCCCTCAGAATTGGGACTGTTCTTAATTTGTTCGGTCATCATAAGGGCCACAACCTCATCTTTTGTTTCGACCGTCCTCGTTTTTATGTAGTAGTCTAACTGGGTGCCCACGCTTGAGCAAATAGCGACCAGTATTCGTCGATGCGTTTCGACGCTTTCGCAAATCGGTCGAGTTATTCTGCCGGGCTTAGACTAAGCTACTGCACCACGACCTTTTTACCACCTCGTAGTCATTATACTCATCGTCCCCGAGTCCACTTAACATGTCCCTCACCCGTTCCGACAACGCCGGTAGAACAAAATGAACCCGATTCGACTCCGGTACACCGTACGCTGCAAACAACCTTACAAGGTCGTCTAACCACAACGGAATGTCTGCAGGGCACGGCAGCCTCAGCACTTTAGGACCTTTACGAACAGAGTGACCAGGTTAAAGCCCGACCGCGTACCCTCGTTCGAGTCCGAACCCGTAGGAGATTGCGTGCCATCCCTTGTTTCCAGCTCTAACCTTCGTAGCCGCTCATTGGATTCGAGCTTCAGTTATAAGCATTACAAATGGGCAGACCCCTAGGAAATGTGTTCATGCATAAATAACAATGAGACAATAGACGTTTCGTCACCGCATTTTCCAAATGGACAAAACGGACAACTTTTTACAGGAAATGGCCGATGTGCCTAGCTGTCATTATTTTTGACCACAAGTTGTAAACGGGTACGCACGGGTACGCAGTCCCAATTGTTTTTTTTTTCGTTTCACAAGTTTTGCGGTAAACACATACAATTCTGGTCCTCTTTGTTGATTTCTTTCTTTTGTATGTATGTATTTATTGTATTTATTTCGATATTTATTCAAATTTTTAATACCTATTTATTTATTCATTCATATTTAGAAAATTGTGAACTTTGTGGTACCAGTATCAGACATTGATTAGTTGGAAATGAGGTATTGCTTTACAATTTCTGCGAAAAAATCACACATTTATTTTACAACTCTAATGAAAACATCGGCAACTTTAGAATGAAAAAGACCACAGCGGCTCATTGTTACTGTTTTAATATGTATCATGGGTACATAAAACAATCTCTTGTTGCTTCGGTAGTACTGAGTTGAGTTTTTAACGGGTCTTTCTTTTGACTTTTCTGAACTTTTTACTTCAATTCCCTGCAGTATAGTCATTTTTAGCTATCACATTCATTCTTATAACATTCACACTATGGTTTTAGGCCTCTGAGCGCGTGGAAAACCAAGTTTCGCAGTTCCCCAGACCGCATTTGGACACAGGAGTAGGTGTTAAGAACAGCCATTGCGGCGCAGGCACGATGCAAAATGCTCTTAACTTACGTTTACATAAGCGGTAAAGGGGAGTTTCTCAGCCCTTCCAAAACTACAAGCAATTTTTGTGAAATGTTTCTTGTTGGCCTTTCATATAAGTGTGTCAGACGTGTACGCATTCAGCCCATGAACAACTCCTGGATAATTCCATTTTGACAGGAAGATATTGTGTTTAGTTTTTTTTTTAAATACAGCTAACACCTTGGCTTCAACGCACTTTTTTGCTACGATGTAGGCTTTTGAAAGCATAGTCAAATTTTAAAACATGATGCGGTTTATACAAGGCAGCACTCATTGCTGTGTAAAGAAGTTTCAATATGCTTCGGCCCTATAGCATCTTGTTTATTTCAGCTTTAAAGTTCAGTAGTAAATGTTTACACCGCCAGGTATCAACATGTGACAGTGTTTGAGTGCTGGATAATAATTAATCATTTTTAATCACTCAGCGGCACGTGTAATAAAACGGGAATATTGATTCGAAGTAACGAACTCTCGCGCAAGTAAAAGTTGAGTTGTTTCACATCACTTCTTTCAGTACTTCACAGGCCAAGTTACACATTTTACGTAAAGTCCAAAGACAACTGAAAACGAAGGCTCTAAGCAAGAATTCCTAAGTCGTGGTCATGATTACACACGTTCAAAGGACCTACGCATAAAGCTATTTACTTACTCTGCATGGCTGCAAAGAAACGTGCGTTGTTTTGCTACTCACCAATAAATAAATAAATGAAAACTTTATACAGATTTCAAAGTAATGTTCTGATACGAGTCATTTTAGCACCAGCAATGGTGTCCAACGCATAAGCGAGGCGATCTTAGTGTCAGTAAATTATGGTGCACCGGTCTTTTTGATGGAATAAAACAACGCGCTTGAGCGTTTTAAGGGTGACGCCTGCAAGTCAGACATTGTGAAAATGAAACTGCTGAAATAACTTTTTTTTACAAATTCCTCTTCTACTACATCGTTGGTGCAAAACGGTGTACATTGAAAAAGTTCCCTAGAAACAAGATTACAAAATTTAAACAATATTATCCTGTAAGCGATTTAAAGGACATCTTTGTATCACCTACTTGAGACGCACTGAACCCGCGTGGTCAGGGGATTTAGGAAGTCGCAGTAAACGTTTTCGCGAATCTGCCATTAACCCACATTGCGAAGTTTTTTAAATCTCTAAGCCCTATCACGTAGAGTGAAAAATTAGCCATATCGGCACCCGAGGGGTGCGTTTATCTGTTTACCAATTTGGCGAATGGTACTAGGCAACTACAATGTCAGCGTAGTTTCTTTCGTAATTAGCGCATCTGTTTGCCATTAACAAAACATTAGCAAAACAACTGGCCCTCGGCAATCGGAGTTGTTTGAGAGCGGGTTCCGTCCAAGCCAACTGCAGGTGTGCCCTTCATAAAAAAGCGTTTTTTAGGGATGGGGATGGGGCTTCTTTTCGGTGGTTTTCTGTGGGTCAAGATGTAATGTCTCATGGTAGGGACACACAGGTCAAGGTCATGCTTTTTTCTCACTTCGTGCGCTCTCTGGTCGGCTGTGCGGTGAGTGATTTCAATGCTATGCAGTGTTCCACATGCTCTCAATAGTGTGGATCTGCTCGTCAAAGCAGTGGTGGTTATCTAATTCACTTTTTACCATCAAAAAATTCAAATACTGCATGCGCTTCGCGGTGATTTTCTGGCTTCTTATAAAGAAATCGAAAATGAACGTCGTTTAGAGCTGTCACTGACACCATCAAAGTGGGAAGCCCAATTCAAGGAATATTATCATCCACATTATTATCTTGACCCACATCATAAACGCACGCAGTCACTGTCGCTTTATAGTTTGGCTGCGTGTATTTCGTATTCTTTTTTATATCAAACGCTCACAGCGCTACCCGCTTTCAAATTCAAACAAAACAAAAATTCGTCTTCCAATTTGTTGGTGTGGCATTGAGTTTATTAAACTGGAGCAGAATAAACATTGTGCCCTTTAAAAGAGACGAATACACCATGTTTGGACCCTGGTTTCCTGTTTTAAGCTTTGTCTGAAATTTATGTTAAAAATCCCCTTTACGCCTTTATGCAGGCACACAGAGAGGCCCGCCACAAAAATGTGCGGAAAACCTTGACACGGCGGCATAACGATGCACCCCAAACCACAGGGTCAAGCAGCAAAAACACCATTGTAAAGGTAAAGGTCGTCTTGAAAACACATTATTTAGGCATACTGGAAGTATGATTTATCTGTGTGCAGCCGGCCACAGAAGCGGGGAAACAAAGAATGAATTCACATCGCATATACATAATGGCACTAAAATAAAACAGAGATATAGCATGCGGCCTAAAAAATAATTGAGAATATAAAATCTCTACAGATGTTCACTGGGCTATAGTATGTCCGTTCTTATTTTTTCGCATCAAATTTAACCCGTAACACTAAGTACTGGACTAGAAGTAGCTGGTTCGTGGTCCTGACTTTGTAGTCATATAACCAGTTTCGCTAGTTAGTAAGGGGTAACAGTAGTTAACTATATAGCAACATTTCACTACGATCAGGAAATGTATGCGTGCAATAAATATGGAGTGAAGTACTTTTGCAGGTTTGTATAAAATAATTGAGTGTGCGTCCCACGTGAGGTTTTATAGACAATTACGCCAGCAACATCAAAAGTGGCGTTTCAATTAAAAAGTTCTCAAATATTTCAAAAGCACCAAAAACGTACCTAAACTTCTACATGAACTAAAAATTTGATTTTATATAAACGAAGCCCTTAGTATTTTTTAATCATTTATGAATAAATACATAGCTTCTTTGGACGCCAAGGTTGATGTAAAGATTCATGTACATATTTTCGTTCCTACGTTTTTTCATTAAAGACGAGAAAAGTATTATACAACAAGAACAGAATTATAAAGCTTGGTGCCTTGAGAAGCTGTTCTTCAAAATACTTTAAATTACAAGAATACAGGCTCATTAATGCACCCGAGAGGCACCCCGGTGAGCGTAGTTTTAGATCTGAACAATGCTACCATAAAACGTTGGAGGCTGAGCGGCACATATTTAAGAAGCACTATGTCCAGTAACTGTGCTTTGTGGAGAAGATTCTCACGGGGGGCAATTTATACACCTTAGTTCCGCTTTCGTTAATGCTTGTTGTTTTGGGGGGCTATAAAATTTTTCTAAACCTTTTCAGTTCTTCAGGCGGAGCATGGCTTCAGGGCATTTTAAGTGAATATAGTGCTTAAAAACATAACACATTCAGAGCTTTGAAAACGTTATGAATAACCGCGAATACAAAAACTATTTTTTATCTTTAAAAATTGGAGATTTCAATTAGGCCTAGAAGCCTTTAGTAAAGTTTGCAACTTACCAAACAAACATTAATTTGATGTTAGGCTACTCTAAAGCAGAAATCTACCTATATTCAAAAGGTTGTGCGTTTTATTGCCAAAGCCACCGTGGTGGGGTCTGCGTAAGCAGTGTATGTCGCAACTTGACACATGACAATCTATAAGCTAGCCTCGAGATAATTTGTCGCGGTAAACATTGGTAGCGTTTACTTTAAATAAATACTTAGCGTGATGCAGGAGATAGCTTCCGACCAAGGAATTCAAGCTAAGGCAGAAGCCCAAAGAGAACCCGGACAAAACCTCGCAGCGTGCTCGTCACTCGCCGCACATGATCGCGGTCAGCTTGGCTGTCCTCCTTCTTCAGCTTCTTCCTCCTCACTGCGTGATCGTCTAGGTTCCTTCGCCATTCGAAAAACCCCATTACCATCGGTTGGAATGTTTTCTTCGTTAGGATAACGAAAATTTATTTCGTAAGTGTTGATCTGATACTTCTATTGTAGTGGAAAGGCATGAAATGGCTGACGTTATTAACGCCGACATCAGTCTGGTTCAAGCAGCCCTGATGACTATGCTATAATCCCACTGTAAAGCACCGCACGCATTTTGGCCATCATCCCGTTAACAGATGAACAATGCTCGCACCCCCCAACAGCACAAACTGATATTAAACACGAGCCAGCCCCTTCGGTATCCCTGCGGGACAAGCGTCACCCTGATTTCTATAAAGCATCAGCAAAAGCATCTGACTCTTCAAATTGTTTAGTGGTAGAGAGGAGCAGAGGTACAAAAGGATGAATAGGAAAATCCTGGGCCGCGCATTACAATACCTCTCCTATCACTCCGTTCAAACGTCTATATACCAGTCGTGGAAATGATTGCAAACGCTGTGCACATATATAAGAAGGCGACATTTCGGACGGCACAAGCGATAGCCTATTTCCATTTTTTGTATTAATCACCACATTTTTGGAACGCTCTTGTCAACCTGTTATCTTGCAGAAGTATGACGCTAACGCAGCTATTAGTACAGTGGTAAATATTCATCAGCTGGTGTTCCTCACATTTCTGAATTGTCGAACGCTTTTATACTGTCAATCAAACCGTTTTAATTACACCCTTACCGATATGGTTTCCGAAACAGTGTTTTGACATTCCAATAGGTTATTTTAATGAATGACCACATATAGTACAGATCTCAACATCTCACCTTCGTTGCAGTACAGTCAAACCCGTTTATAGCGGACTGAAATATGCACCGCGATTAGTTCGACATATTCAATAGTTCGATATAGCCGAACCCGCCTATAACGAGCTCATTGTTACGAGTTCGCAATCCACGGGAGCGCCCCCACCCCCCTTCAACAACTCCGCCATCCGCGTATGCAGAAACGAACACAGCACAGTAGCCATTACCATACCAAAAAATCCATTTATTGCAAGTAATAAAGCTATTTTCCGCCTTAACTGCCCACGTTGAAAAAAAAGCGGTGATTTTTGTTTTCACTTTCGTTTTGGTGCCTTCAACTAGCATAGCATTCTCTACACGAAACATTATTTGCACCATTTCGAGTCCGCGTCCTCAAAAATATAAGAAGCATTGGAGGAGCACATCGACTGCCGAAAGCGCTTCATAATAAGCGTCGGACGGATTTCACTCGTGACATCATTGGGAACGCTGGCGAGCTCTTCCCACAGTTCAACGATCCTGCTGTCTTGGTCCGGACTCGCTAACAGGGCGGGTTCCGTTGTGAGTCTCGCGTGTTGGAAACAATTACGGGAAGTATTGGACGTCACATCATTTCATACGAGGCGCAATGTCTCAGTCGCGGTCTTGCTTCGTGGTCGCGGCCAATCCACATCTCAATCACCGCTCCGATTTCATGCATTTCAGCGGCCATACTGAGCGCCCAGAGTTCGATATATCAGATGTGAACTTCGTTATAAGGAATATGTTTCCCATGTATTTTGGTAACTGAAATATTTTTGTTCGATATATAGCATAATTCGCTCTATCCGGGTTCGTTATAGATGGGTTTGACTGTATCTCAAAGGGGGGTCACACAGCGCATAGTTCTCTGGCCTTAGCTTTTCTCAATTTTTGTCAATTATTTACCATCAGCGCTTCACTCTGCTGAACTTGTTGTGTATTCCGACGACACCTGACGATTATTGTTGTCGACAACCCCAGCCAACTTCAAAACATAGCGAAGAAAGAACTAGGCTGAGTGTTTAGGTGGAATGTGACTAATATGTTGACCAGTTATTCAAACACCACAATCATCACTTTCAATTCCGAAAAAAAGCGGTCGCCAACAACGATATTGAAAAGTGTAATAATGACCTCAAGTGAAAACAATCGGCGTCAAAAATACAATTTCGAGTTAGGCTTGACGATCCGTTCCACTTCTGGGGTAATCTTATTTCCATCTGTGAGAAACCATCGTCAGGTTCCCACACCCTGCTATCGGCTCGTGAATACAGTCACCAAACGATATAATGTATTTTGTACTTCGCTCTCCTGCAGAACCTAATTTATCTCACTACAATTCTTGGGGAGGAATGTAGAAAACATATTTGGATCATATGATACAGGTGAGAAAATGATCGGTGAAAATTATAAATCAGTTTAATCACGGCGTATCTTGTACATCCCTCTTCGGAAATTGAATATTGTTACGTAGCCAAACATGACGCAGGTTTCTTGTGGGAACAAAGCTTTATTGGAGCGTTCTTCTGCTCAGCTTTTAACTCAAAGAATTACATAGCAGTGGTGAGGCGGTCAACAACGTGACGTACACGTGCGGCGTTTCGGCGAATGCTAGGAGTACTTCGAAAACCCACTCATACATTGCGAGGTCCTCATTGATGCTCCCGGAAATAAAGACAACTTGATCAAGGTAGGCAAGCCACGTGTGCAACCTAAGGGCTTCTAGCACAGTGTCCATTACTAGTCGGAATGTTGCTGGTGTCGTGCACAGCCCACACCGCATCACCTTAAACTCGTTCAGTGTGTCGAACGTTATAAAGGAAGTCTTCTTTAGATCTCGCTCGTGCGCTTCAATATCTCAGTACCGGTTTTTAAGTCGATCGACGAGAAGTACTTCTCATTAAAAGCTACTCGATGGCGTCGTCGATCAGTGGAAGAATGTACACGCACGTTTTTATGATTTTGTTAAGCCGTTGGATAGCAGCGAAGCATCTTAATGTGCGGTTATTTTTAGAAGGAAGCTTTTAGTCTGTTGTTGAGGAGAAAATTTTGTTTTGTGAACAAAAAACCCAGGTTCAACACATAAGTTGCTGCCGAAGACGCCGAGCGCATGCTGCAGGCTAATAAGGCGTGTATCATAAAGCCGAGTATTTGTGTACAGAAAATACTGCAGAACAATCACCAAAACCCCAGGAAGGATGATAAGGAACCGGTGAGCAATGCAAACACCCCGCTCTCTACAATGTCTTCTAATAAACATTAGGTTTGCAGCTGCTCTGGAAAAGAAGGGGTGTTAACGTCATCGAATGTTAACGGACCCAGCTGTTCTTGCCCAAGACGCCAAGCGAATGCGTCACGACCCAATGTTTTTCGCCACAGAAGCTGACTGCATGCGATAAGGCCGCCAGGCAACGAGGAACATTTAATACATCGCCCCATCAGCGTGTGCAGTGTTTCACTACAGCTGCGCTAGATATCCGCTTTCGCAGGGCGGGAAGCGTCCATTTTAAATGCAGAGCATTTCTTTAACTCACGATGTCACCCGTTCTAGTTGCCCATCGTAGTCCGCACCCTCCCCCTACACTATATAAAAAAAATAATACCTACCGGCGCCTGGTTTCCATCCAACGTCCCTGCGGGCGGAACGCAAGGTACATTGTCCTCTACCCACTGCGCCACACAGCCTACACAGAATGGAGGGCTACGAACGCGCCTCGTATTCTTGACTCATTCAAACTACGTCAAGAAGCTGCTGATACAACGCATTCACAACCCGTTGGTGGAACGCGAGGTACATGGTACTCTTCCCACTGCGCCAAAAAACCGACACAGAATGAAAGGCTACGAACGCGCCTTATAACTTTGACTTATTCAAACTACGTCAAGAAGCTGCTGATACAACGCATTCACTACCACCAACTCCCCAAACACTAAACGTTAACGCAATACACCCACTCCCTATGCGACGCATTTACTCGAGTCCCCCTCGCCGGGAGGTGGCCGTAATTTTTTGTTTCTTCACGAGCACAACGGGACTAGACTTGAGACTGTTTAAGGGTTGTATAGTATCGTCGCTATGCATGTCGTCAACGTCTGTTAGAAAACCTCTTGCTCATGTGAAGACGCGAAGTAAGGTAACTGTCGAAATGGACAGGAGCCCTTTTCGGTGTCTATCAGGTGCTTTGCAAGAGGCGTCTGAGATGCCTTCGAAGCCAAATAAAATCAAATTTGTTATATTCCTTTCTTTTGCAAACGAAAGGCACAATCGCAAGAAGCCACTGTTAAAAGTGGTGTGATGAGCGGCTGCCTTGGTTTTTGTCTATAGCAAACATCATGACCGCATGCAAGAATATTACATTACACATCTTGTGTACCCAGCGAGAAAAAAATGAGAAAAAAAGAAACACGCCAAAAACACAAACAAAAAGAAGACGCAAAAATTAAACCAAATCACAGTAATTGTCATACTTGGAGAACGCGGAAATTCTAACAATAATAGATTTGCTACAATATTGGCCAGAAGGCAAGAAACACTATTTAAAATACGTTTTTTTTTTTCGACAAATGAAATTCAATCTGTTTTCGAGAAACGCGGTATACATACCACATCGAAAACATTGTGCAAAAGTCATTTACACAACTCCTAATTTATCAAGAAAAGAGAACTGGTACAAAGGCGTCGTTATGAAATCAAAGAGTATTTTATAATTTCTCGGTGGAAGCCGGTATATACCAATGGGAATGGTGTCGTATCTGTTGAGCAACATGGAGTGGTTATGCGTCAATGACTGGAAACTGTAATTGTTGTGGGGTGCCGGCGTGTACCACAAGGATGGAAAACGCGGTCGGTACATCACAGTATCTTTTATAGGTTAGTTAGGTCATGAAAAATGAGTTGCGGCTTTTAAAAGGCACACGATGGTAGTTTAACAATTCCAAGTCATAAAGTCTGAGTACATTACTGTACGGAAATGGGTGAAAAGCTGTTTCGTGTGCTAGTGGTAGGAAATATTCACAATAACTCTTAAAGCATTTTTCTCTTGTGAGTACCCTGACCTTACTTGTTTACGTTGTGGTACCCCTTACTATATGTGAGTAGGGAAGGTGCTGGAAATATACAACAAAGGGAATTATACAACAAAAGTGGAACAGGTTCCGGAAGTGTATTTATATTTCTATGAATGACACCAACAGTTCTGCACAATTTGCTAGGCGTTTTTAAATCTGTTCATCCTTGGTTCGGTTGCAATGAAGTGAACTACAAACGCTTTCATGGTTGTTACCAATTCTGTATTCTGTGTATCGATCGTTAACAAGTATTTGTCGTGTTTTGTCTGTATTAGTAACAAATTTTCGCCTGGCCCAGTTGGCAAGACAAGGAATCATATGTTTATTAGTTTTCTGTACAACCTCATTTGACGTGCCAGGTATTAACAGCAACATTGTGTCACCTGCGCAACAGAAAAGCGAAGCTTTGGGTGACACAATGTATGATCGTTGCATATATACAAGTCGACAAAAAGCAGCCGCTGTCGCGACGTAGCAAAGCCCTGAGCCTCTTCTGTTTTTTTCTGCGGGAGGGCCGCTTTGACGTCGACAGGTAGAAAGAAATAAACGCGGCCTCAGATGCTCCCAGAATCTTTTTTCTGAATTCAATTTAGTACTGCAACAGATGCTATTTTGTTTATGTTCTGATATTACTCGGTACAATTGGAGAAGAAGACTTGAAATTTCTCTTGTTTCATGGGCACAGCACCTCTGTCGAAGGAGAGACCACGCTCCAGAAGCCACCTCTGGTGTCTCTCTACGATAGCTTTGTGTAGGGGTACCATGTTGAGTGTATAAGGCGATTACAAGCCTTGTACGGAAAAGCAGGGTGAGCTAATCATCGGCAATGCTTAACGTAGTAAGTAGTTTTGCCTTGATTTCGGCGTGACGGAGCGATCGGCAAAAAAATGACCGACTTAGCCTGTAAATCCGCACCGTTTTTGGTCAGAAGAGCCGATTCCCAGGATTTGGTCGCGGGAGCAGTAACGCTGGACGAAGGCTGCCGCAGTATACGTGGTGCCATTTGTGGTTAGGCGCGACCAACAGGTTCGACTTGGCGTGATAATACGCTCCTTCCAGCTTGCCGTAACCCTTTTTTAGTTTCGGCGAGAATGATCTACTCATCACTGGATAGTCAGCTTCTAGTTTCAAAACGTGCAAGCCCATCAAAGGCATCGACAGATAGTCGAACGTCAGATCATCTTCGAGTTTCGAACCCGTCGTGGGGTCTTATCACGGCTGCTTGGTGGTGGCGCCAGGTCACTGCAAGTCGCAGTTGTTTTGTTTACGGCGGGCTTGGTTCGAGTCGGGTCTGCGTCGTTCCAAGTGGCCGTCGACATGTTCGGGCACTACGTCTGGGTTTGATCGGGGGGGTAGTGGTATGGTCGTGTCCTGAATCTTAGTCGTTGGTGCGTCGTTGCATCGTGCATATGTTTTTTAGCCGTAGCGCAATTTCAATGCCAGAAGCTGTGGTTTTCGTATTCCGTAAGTGGGCTGGCGGACGTTCTAAGTAGAATGTCAGCGTTTCTGTGGCCACCGCGCGATCTCTATGCATACGGCGACACCGAGCAAAAGAAGCGCGGCGGTTGTCGGCGTGTCTCTAATTGCTATTCCTCCATTTCATGCGGGCGTTGTCCAGACATCAAGCGGGGTGCAATAACGCAGAAACCTCGCAGTGTTAATCGCTTGGCCATTCAGCGTCAGTAGATGTGGCCGGCTTCGCCACAGTGGAAGTACAGCGGACGATAGCGGGGGTTCACCATACATTGGAATTTTTTGGGATGAACTATTGAACAACAGAGGGTCGGGCGGGCGACAGGGGACGGGGCTAGGGCGGGGGATCCTGACGATGCGTTAGATAGGGCCGGGATGAAGAACCACTGAGGCGTATGCCATAACTCGGCTCGTGGGGTGTTTTCTGGCCCGTAGGAGTCGCCAGCGCTTGTTGCACTTCACGAATAACGTTGCTCAAGGAGGAGGGTTGGGGTTGCGCCGTCTTTGGGAAAAGGCGCTGCAAAATAGTTGCGCCATCGGTTACATTTGTTACGAGCGTATATACTAGGAGGTCTTACTTCCGTGTACAAATTTCACGTGTCTTCTCCATTTAATAAAGTTTGTACTTTCCCCTCCCTCTACTCCTTCAGTTACCTGACCAGTATTAGTACAATAATAAAGTGTCCTGTCTCCCCTCCTTCTCCTCCCTAAGTTACGTGTTTTTAATGAGAAATGTTAGCTTTCCGATAAACATTTTAAACTCACTTCTTCCGCACTGGCAATAGTTTGTGTTTTGTATTGATATTACTGCTTATTCTTGATTTGTTCTAAAAAAAAGTTGTGTACGGTGTAGTGTGGATACCAGATGCTTTTCTCCAAAAACTTGACACATGAATCTTTCTGAAACAGAATAAAAAAAGCCTACACACTTTTTGAGAATTATATAAATAAATACTTGAGTGGTCGAAACGCACTCGTAGGGAAATAAAACTTTGCCATGTTTTCACTCCATCCCACCCTTAGTCCATGCTCATGAGTTAGTCCTACCCATAGTCTACTGCAGTCGATACTCAATTTATACGAAAAAAAGTACAGCTGAAGGAGATGTTTTCTCAGTATAACGTACACTGAAAAACACCGTTCTTTACAAATTGTAAATAAATAGCAGTATTTCAAGAGCATTTATTCATGCGTCCTGTATTTTCAGAACTATGCAGTACAACCCTACATAATAGCTGCGAATGCAAGGGAAAGTACAGAATAACACTGTAAACGTGAAACCCTAAATACAAAATTAAAAATGTTGGAAGTAGAGCCCACTTGAACTCCACCTAATTATTTACTAAGATTTTCTCTTATGACACTCCATAGAGCCGCTTCGAAAATTTAAACACGAAACACTGGTGCTGCGTACTAGAAGAGACACTTCAACAAGACGTGTGTTATAGATCCACTGTACTTTAAAGGCCAAGTGTAATTGACTAGTTATTCAAGATCGTAAAGTAAGTTTTTGATCTTCCGCGATGGTGAGCGCAGACGAAAAAAGCACAACAAGAGTAAGGACAACCCAAGCGCTGTCTGGCAACTGAACATTTATTAAAACAAAAACACCTATTTTAGCAGCAAAAAAGTGGGAATGTAAAAAAACCGGCTAAAAACGCATCTCAAGCAAGCAATTAAACACCCGTGTTGTCTAGGAAGACAACCTTATCATCTGTAAGCAAAATTGACGGATGCCTCACACATGTGTCGGACGTCTTTATAAGCCTGTAAGGTGCAGCTATTTCCCGCGTTTGCTGGCTTTTGCTTCTCATCATCATTAGTCTGATTAAACTGCGGAGCACGTCACAGTCTTTCCATTGGCGCCACAAGTCCGAAGATGGCACGCCCTGCAGTGACGTGGCATGATCAATTAGGCTTACGTTTAGGCATCGTCTCGTCTGGCCTGTATACTTGCCACAGCAAAAATGAACCGAAATAAAGTACACGACTCCAGCAGCTAAAATGGTTAACCGTTTTTCGTATTTTATGGTGCAGTTTTCTCCACCACTAGCTGCGCCTTCTTCCTGCAACCTACTTTCAATACTGCCCCACACACTCGCCAGCTTCTTCGTGATACGAAAGGCTAAATTTACATTATACTGGCTGGCAATCTTTTCATGCGGTGCGGAGCAGAATGCAAACACGGAATAATAGCGATTTTTCTTCGTCTGTCTTTGAGCGTTGCTGCTGCATCCTTATCAGAGATTTCTTCTAGCTTCCGTTGATTCAGAAATCGCTGCGACACGCAAAGAAGACACAAGCGCGGGAAACCTGCCGCTTCGAATCTGGCAATTCGGCACGAAAACAGTTTGTGCACAACATTACCACAGGACTTCTTAAAACTGAGTCGAACCAAGAAGTGCCAACCCGTTTTTGACAATATTCGAATGTCTTGAATGAAAATTTAACAAGGGTTTTGCAGATCGGAGGGAGTATTACCAGAAAACATGGTTCTTCGGAAACTGCAAAGACGAGTGTAGGAATTGTAGAACACCATTTCGTGGATCTTAAGACATAAATGTCAGGTCATTGCACCTTTGCCCTACGTGGTCAAAGTTTTTTCGAGATTCAAAATGAACAACACGTTGTGGACACACTGAATGATCACACTACTTTGGATGAAGTGCGTGCAAGTCAAGTGAAAGCCATTCTTTGCAAAGGGAATACGATAAATCAAAGAAAACACTGACTCATAAAAGCGGGGGTATTTTTTGAAAAGGCAGTCCTGCAGACTTTTGACCTCGTGGTGGGTGCATTAAAACTAATCTTAACCTAAGCAAGATGACATAGTCCAGCTTAGTTAAAAAATAAAAATATAATGATGTCACAACCTGTGAACTCTAGAAATCAATGTGATTTATTAGAGCAGGATTAAAAACCACCCAAAACGCATCAAGGCGAAAATTTTGCTCAAGTAGAGCTAATTTTTGATATTGCTCGAAACAGATACTCTTAGTGTAACGGCAAGGATATTTCGCTGTGTGTACCACTGGCGATGCCTCGGTAAAAGTTTGGCAGAAGATACGGGCGAAAAATTAATTCCTCAATATAGTTCTAGCTGAAGCCTATAGAACAAAAATCAAGTGTATTTTAAATGGCACCGCTATAGAAGTATGATTACGGATAAATAAACTTAATCTTCTCTTCGATTCGCATGGTCGACTTCGAATCACGTGTCGTCTGGCGCGGCCACTGTGTCAGAAAACCTGAAACACCCAATATTTTTACCGTCAGTCAACTATGTCGTAAGTGTTTCAAGTTAAACACGGTATGCACTTTGACGTTGTGCATTGGTAACATCAGGAACGTTTTAATTCAAGTGCCAGGGCGTTGGTGGATTGACTCATCTTAAGCATTCTAAAGCCATTCACGCATAGCTGCTACCTGTGCAGGAGGTTTCTACCCATTTCATGCAGTTCTCCAGCTGTCCGTCTTCCTGACCAGCGCTTGTCATTGGTTAAAACTTTAGAAGCTGTACAGATACAGTTTGCAGGCATGCAATACACGCGATTCTTTAGGAACTGCTACAGCTCCATAACACGTCTGATGTACGCTACATCAGGAGCAGGGCATGTCGATTTCATCAACGTAATGAGCTGCGAAGCATTCCTGGTGTCTCTGGCGTTTAAGAGTAGGTACGGCGTATCTACAGTCAAATATTCATATGATGCCATGACATTCAAGAAAACACCTTTGGACGACAACACACTTTATCGTATCTTTTTACAAGACCGAGGTATTAGGTGCATGTGAAAAAGCAAACGTTCGTGGAAGGTCATCACAGCTAAACCCGCTTCAAAATGGTTTGGCACGCCAATGTCTGGCGCGGGAACAAAAGCGGACGAGTTCGACAACAAAGATTCGTTGCGCACGTTCTCGGTTCGTCAGCCTTCAGACATTGAGCGCTCGCACATAAAACCATGCGCGTTACCGCTTTAGAAAAGTGCAAATATTCATCAGGTCGTTGTCACGAAACTGCCCAACCAATCATGCGGAACACGCGATACCGGTAGGTGGTGGCTTCGACTAACCTATCTCAATGACTCCTTCAGCCAACCCAAAATGGCCTTGGCCTGTCCCCACACCTGTCGGTCGGGCCTGTCTTGGCCAACCTGGTCTGTGTCCCGACTTAGGTTAACTTGCTTTTACCACACATAGTCTTGAGTTCCTGGAACCCCAATTAATGACCCCATCACTAACCTCCCAGGTAATGATCAAAGAGCGACGCCGTCCTGCCACGTACCAGAGGAATGTGCTTCAGGGCATGGAGGACTGGTCTGAGTAGTTTGAGCGAGCCACACTTGTTTGCGATTTCGCCAGTCATCAGAATCCTTGTAACGCCTATTTTGCGGTTAGAGAGATTACAGAACGGCACAGCGAACGTATCTACATGGGACGAGTTCCGGCAAGATCTTCGGGAAATGTTCTCCAACACAGTCTGTCGACACCCTCAACATGCCTGTTGGCGTTGCGGATTCAGAAAAGCAATACAACCATGACTATGGTGGCGGAAAACATGCCGCGTTTGTTCAGACAAGGATACCCAGAAATGACGAAACCGAGGTGCCGGCGCTACCTTATTCAATGCGTCAAAGAGGGGTTCTTCCCAGGCATCGTAGAGAACCCTCCCCTCACAGTAATAAACTTCATCAACGAAGCAAGAGCCATTGAGCGAGCCCTGAAAAAGCGATACCGGAAGTAACTCTGCAGGAACGACTCTTCGCCCTGTACTTCTGCGCCTGGCAATCTTTGCGACGATGCATCCTTAAAGAACTAATTCGATTTTTGGGTGAGAGGAGCTGAAATTAAATACAATAGGCGGGCTCGAACATGCACCGATATCGTTCGCTGATCTCGTTCGCCAAGAGGTTCGAGGAGCGCTGTCAATCACGGAGGTTCAGATACAACGGCTACCAGCGAGTTATCTCCCTGTAACTGCTGATTGCACCATGCCAATAGCGCCCTTGAACCCCCACTCCAAAGAGCTGATTGCGCCACCTATTCTCGATACCACACGTCACTTCATTTGAAACACATATACACAGACAGACGTGTGCGCGGTGATAATCATCTGTTACTGCATTTTTATGGTGGCATATCAGGTTGCGTTTACCGCCATTGCCTGTACCGTAAACTTGGGCTTCACGGCTTTTCACCCGTAACCTTACTTCCTCGCTTTGGACAAAGAGCCGTACAATTGGCTGCCGAAATCTATGCAAGGCAGGATGACTTTCCAACCCGGCGACGTTCACAATGTATGTCTCGTCGCTCGTCACCTAACCGTCAGCACATCCGAGCACCGAGTGCTCAGAGTGCTCGGCCAGGACTAAACTGAAACACGAGCAACATTTGTCAATAATACAGTGCTACTGAACGTAGCTTTACCTAAAAAGAAAAGCTTGACACACTGAATGTCAGTCAATCAGCGTAACATTCTGCAATCAAAGTCCAGGAAAAAGAATCAAGTTGTCATGAATGGGCCAAGGACCCCACAGGCTGAGTCGAAAACTGCTTTTTACGCCAAAGACCACAATTAAGAGGACTGAGGACAAGCACAGGACCGTAGACGCTGGAACGTGACAGACAGGGCGAGATTGGGTCATACGGACGCGCCGCCCGCAGTAAGAAGGTACCCAAAATAGCCTCGTAAGGCGTGTGATTTGCGAGTAGCGTATCTGCGCTCTTTTAATCCTGTTTACTTGAGAATTACAGCCGGTGTTACAGCACGGTAGAGACCTTACATCCGGGCTCAAGGTGAGTGCTTCCCATCATTTGCGTTCGTTGGCATGTGGTCATAATGGGCCATGGAAGGGGCATGTAGGGCCCCCATTTGGCGCATGTGTGCGTACTAGTGACTGACAGACAAACTTTCAATACGTCGCATGTGGGCAGCAACTGAACCGCAACCGGGATGAACAATCTGTTGCGCATTCTCAAAGAACCGGCATCCGGGAGTGCTTAAAGAGACGCTGAACATTCTTGGAGGTTTTGGTGTTTGTACAAGACTAGCCTCAATCTGTTTGTTTAGGTTTGTTTGTGTGTCTGTTTCTTTCCCTTGAGTGAAACAATGTTCCTTCATGCGCCTAATATTTAAAAGTAGATGGCGGCACTCATTAAGTTGTGAAGTTTGCACATTTACATCCTTCGTGGGGTTGGTTGCCTTTGATAAGGGTTTCACGAGTTCCTTCCCACGGGCCCTGTAGCTGAGCGCTTTCATTTATTGTTTGAGGTTGCAGAAGCTATGGCCGGAATAAGGCACAACGTTTGCCGTGTGGTATCTGTTTATGGAGCAGTTGGCCGGCTATTAGTGTTTTTACGTTGTTGTGTGCCGTAGTATTGTGGTAATGTCTTAGCCAACAGAGAATGTTATTACCGTGCCTATTACCAGCAATGTGGCGCGTACTACTCGTGTAAGTGCTTGGGTGTGTTTTGTTTAGTTCTTACTCTGCAGTAAGACATAATTTGCAGTGAGAGTCAATGTTGTCGGTACAGCTGGTGTACTTACAACAATCTTAGTGAGGAGATGTTATGTTGGGGCTCCTCATTTTTTTCATGAAAGTCACCAGTGGCTCATCTATCGGCGTCGCCTCCGCTTGTAGCTAGTATCCTGTGTTTCTTTCATGCAGCCGCACAGACGCCAAGCTGGGAGCCGCTGAGAGCATGCTTTGCATCTCTTCCTTTTGTGTGTCAAATGACGAGGGTGCTTAGCCTGAGTACCTCTGTCGCGTCAGTATGCGGTCAGCTCGACCGGGCTGCCTAAGCGAACGGCTATTGTTTGCACACCAATGAAAACAGGTGCAGCAAGGGTTTTTGGGATTAAAACCGGAGTGTTGGGTTTTGTGCGCCGTCGGACAAGAGGGATCTAGTTGAGGGTAGATCTTGGCGGAACAGGCTGCGCTGGCAAAGTGACATTGTAACCGTCCTTCTGTCTCGATGCCAATATTTGGAATAATGTACATAGTGTAAGTAAACTTAACATCCAGCAACAAAAGACAATCCTCATCCCTCACCTGCTTCAAGCATCGGACTTCGGTCATCGGAGCGAGTCGAGATGCTCCTATCGAGTCGCGCTTCTTCAAGAACCTCATCACTTCGTCTTCAGTCACCAAGAAGATGGAGGGGCGAAATTTAACGGTCCCCCTGCATTTACAATGCACTCCAAGTGACCCGCACTAAACATGATTCTTGGGAGATGGCAGGCGAGAGCAGATTATATCAAACAACTCAACCCACCCGGGGAAATAGTTTGGGTTGTAAGTGCACGGTAAATGCGTGTGCTCTCTCCCTATGATCGCATCGACCATACAAAAGCGGACGTCTCTCGCCAGTTTGCAGTGAACAATTAGGACTGTTTTTTCTTCTTTGTGAGATTAGCTGAACCTCCATCTCGGACGCCCGCCACAGGTACAAAGACACCAATGATTGTTTCCAAAGAACAGGATAAATTTTTGCGTTGGCCAGATTTGCGAATTGGGTTTCCTTTTAATAGGCGACGCCGATATTTTGGTTATCAAGTAAATGGACTTTCTAACACCTGCGCTTTGCGGAGATGTGACTCATGACATTAATCGTTGCAAGCTGAAATGAATTCTGCAGAGTGCCAATCGTTTTTCAAGGGGGGTGGTGGAGAGGGCTCCCATGTCCCTTTCACTACGCGCGCCTGGAATCAGTGGCGTACCGGTTTTGTTCCTCAAGGTTTCTCGCGGGCGTTCGCTGCACCGCTTATGTAGCGTAAGACGGCGTCCAGATTTCCTGGTCATGCCCGTAGTAACTGCAAGCACGACTCGAAGGTGTATTGCAGCTTTTCCGGCAGTGTCAAGTGTGGTAGCACAGGAGGCACTGTAGCACATAACCAGGGACTGCCGTTAGGATGGGGTTGCAATTTATAGAAGCCTGGTGGGGGAGTGCTTCGAGGGATGTTGGAGTTTACGGGAACACATTAGGGGAAACACATGACGGGAACACATGAAACTCATGAGCGCGAGTTGAGGTTTTTGCCACCCATCCCAAACCGGCTTCTTGACCCGGCCGAAACGTTGGAACAGGCAGAACAGAAGCTCGCCAGGGACTTCCGATAGCGGCTAGTAAACCTTCATCGTTATTTTTCGGTGGTTGGGGTTAGTGACTAGGCACTGCCTTCCTTTCACTGTGATCTCCGAATGCACCGCCAACTTCTGCATCTTATTGTCCGACGTTAATGCTGCCATTCAAACGTGGTTGAATTGAAATTGCCGGAGGAACTTTATCTTCTAAAGTTCTGTATTGTGGTGAGCGGTACGGCTAAAACTCACACTCTCTTTTCCGAGTGTATGGGTCACCGTGGAGAAATATAAATTTTCACATATCTTTCCAGCAGGCAGTGGCGCTTCAGTGTTCGTTAGGAAGCACTGGTGTGTGCGGGTCGGGCCGGTCGCGGAGAAACCAGTCCGCCGCGGCCGCGTCGCATGCTTCTGTGGAGCTCTCGCTTGACATGACTTGCCCCGACGAAGCTTGGAGACTACTTAAAGAAGGCAAGAACTCCAGCTCAAAAACCATAAAAATTGTGCAAATTTTTAATGTGACGTGATACTTAGTGCAGGGGAAGGCGTTTTGAACTATTCTGCCTATACATAAACACATTGGTTCAACCACCATGAATACACTACAGAGGTTTCCCTTATCCATCGATTTAGATCAGAAGGCAGCTTTTTACCAAAGATGTGACACTAAAATAAAAAGAAACTTACTTTTGCAACCACTTGCTTTGAGAGAATCGTTCTACATGCTCTGGTTTTCTGAGCGACGTATGGAAAGCGAAAGCACAAGTGCCCAGTATCAGTCGTAGGTTATCCGTAATCTCCAATATTATCAGTGGGCTGCAAGGGAAGTCAAAATAAATAGGAAGGATGAATACACACAGAGTTGATTGAGTAAGTGAAAAGGAATACAGATTTCTAATCGAAGTCACCAAGTAATTATTCTGTGCAGCGTAGAACCAATCAATGTATTTTATTCCAAAGTCAACATTTCTTGTTGAAAGGAAGGTACCGGCATAGAAAATGGGGCACATCAGAATGGAGCTTAAATTATTGTGGACCGATCAAATCCTTTCTTAGACTTTTTGGGAATTGTGTGCTACTTAGCAATACTTCAGCTGAAATGCTGTTATAAATGCTTATATTGAACTTGTGGAAATACAAAAAGTATAGTTTTGCGTAAAGAGATCTCAGGTCATAGTGACTGTACCAACGCAGCAGCAGCACTTGATTTCTTGCCGGTGTCATCAAAAGTGCCCACCGCTGCTCACCAGTTGTGGGGATAAAAGGGAGTGACGCTTAACAACTTGCATGCTGCTGCCACTCAGTGAAAATAAACTAGCCCAGAGGTAGTGTTGCATTTGGCTGCGCTTTCCCCCTTTGCGATCCTACTCCATGAGCTAACAGTGGGCAGATAAGAGCTGCAGTGAAGGTGGTGTAACGGTCTATGATATAGTGTTTATTGCGGCAAACCTTACATAGATTGGCGGGTTGTCCTGGAAAGGTGGAGTCGCGCGTTTCGAATGGAACAGCAATCGTTGAAAACAATTTAATAGTTGGGCAGGTCTACCTGTTTCGTTCCTAATTTCAAGTTATTCTTAATTTCAAGTTATTCTTAATTTCAAGCCTGGATTTTTAAACATACCGTGGCAGCTTAGTGGCTAAGGTGTCGCGCTGTTGAACCCGAGGTTACGGTTTCATCCTAACAGTGGCAGCCGTGTCAGAAATAAAGACAATAAAATAATAACCAAGAGTCCAAACTCCAATCCACATTCAAGGTGTCATCATGCCATTATTTTTTGCCCTTTTCTCTAGGGAGCATACATGTGTAGGTGTAGCTTTAGTGCGCTGAATGTGCAAATTTGATTGATTGATTGTGGGGTTTAACGCGCCGACGCAACGCAGGCGATGAGGCGCGCCGTAGTGGAGGGCTCCGGATTAATTTTGACCACCTGGGGATCTTTAACGTGCGCCGAAATCTCGTACACACAGGCGTTTTTGCTTTTCTCCTCCATCAGAAAAGCGGCCGCCGCGGCCGGGAATCGAACCCGCGACCTCGTGCTCAGCAGCGCAACGCCTTAGCCACTGAGCCACCCCGGCAGCTGCCGTGACTGCCAGCGACGAAAAACACCGCCGACAAGACCCGACGGACTTCTGCAACCGATCGCCGTCCCATCGAGACCATTTCAACAGATTGGAATGGACCTTTTAGGCCCGTTCCCTACGTCACGATCACAGAACAAGTGGATTGTCGTAGCGACAGACTAAATGACGCGCTACGCAGAGACCGCCGCTCTTCCGAGGGGGACTCCACAAGAAGTGGCAAAGTTCTTTATAAGCCAAGTTGTGCTGCGACATGGAGCCCCGAAGGTCCTAATCACCGACCGCGGAACGGCATTTACTGCGGGGCTGATGCAAGGAGTATTACGCTACAGCAACACGGATCACCGAAGAACGACGGCGTACCACCCCCAAACGAACGGACTAACAGAACGTCTGAACAAGACAATCGCAGATATGCTGTCAATGTACGTTGACGTTGAACATAAGACTTGGGACGAAGTGCTCCCGTATGTCACGTTTGCGTACAACGCGGCTATCCAGGAGACGACACAGCTGACGCCGTTCGAGCTTGTCTACGGTAGAAGGCCGACTACGATGCTCGACGCCATGCTTCCGCACGTAGAAGACGACGACCTCAACGCCGACGTCCACGGATATCTTCAACGTGCGGAGGAGGCCCGCCAGCTCGCTCGAGTTCGTATAACGGACCAGCAGCTGGTGGATGCGGGCCGCTACAACCTCCGACGCCGAGACGCCGAGTACCAACCAATGGATCGTGTGTAGGTTTGGACTCCCATCCGAGGACGCAGACTCAGTGAGAAGCTTCTGCGACGGTATTTCGGACCCTACCAGATTCTTCGACGTGTTGGCCAACTTACCTACGAAGTGATCCCCGATGGTGACTCCGGCACATCACGACGACGCACGCGGCCTGAAGTCGTCCACGTGGTTCGCTTAAAACCTTTCTACGGACGATGACGAACTTTTATTCGGACTGTCGCTTATGTTAGCATCGGGTCGATGCGCTCTTAGAGGGGGGGTAATGCCGCGAACCATACATTGGGTTTGTTTATTTGTGTTTTGCTTTTACCGCACGGCTGCGCCGGCCTGTGTTATCTCTGCGCCAAGGGAAGCGCGTGTTCCATTCTTTCTTTCTGTGCCGCATGTGTTATCTGTTGTGATAGGGAGAGCATTCCGATCTAACGTGAACAGCCCAGAATAATCTTCTTGGATCTACTATGTTCTAGATGCGAATCGACGTTTCGAGAACCATGCGCGCCAAAAGATAAAAAGCCTGCAGTGCGGACGCCGGGCCATTCAATTCGACTACACTCGCCTGTGCAAGTCACTTTGTTGACCGCTGCTTCGCCGCCTCTGTATTCTTTTGAGTTGTTAGGGGAGCACAAGTTCGCTCCAATAAACGTGTTTCTCATTCAAGACAACTGCATCGTCTTTGTGTTCGTGACAATAGTTTTTGAATTGTTTCTCCTAAAGTTCATTTGCAGAAGGCGTGTACAGACGTGCTGCGTGGTCCAATTTGATGACAGTGGTGTTGCCTTAGTGTCAAGGGCGCTTGCGATGACCAGGACTGGTTTAGTGTTACTTATCTTACTTGTTTTCCATGGGATATTTCTTGTTTGGAGCTAAGATTTGTGTGCTTCTAAAAGAAGTTTGTGGTCAGCGTGGTTTTTGTTCATGCAGTAGGCAGCACTTCAAAAATGGGAACACACTAGTCTAAAAACAAGACACCAAGGAACAGCAAACAGTTCTTGATAGCTAGCAAGGCGTATTTTAAGTATAAGTGCTCACGAAACGTAGGCAACCTCACGAAATGGGCTGGACAGGTTCCCAAAATGTATTATCAATGTAAATTTATTGCATACAGGTTCATAGCAACAATATCATACTAACGTAAGCAAGACACCGATTTAACTAACATAGGTTTGTGCCAAAGACCGCAAGACAATGTACAGTGGGCTTACCTATACGTCTTGTATCCACACAATTACAATATCCATAAGCTGTGCCACCTCAGTGGTACAGCTTATCGTAAACGGCATATCGGGAAAAGCATCGTAGACAGCATATAACAGTGCCATGAAACGTACATTCTACATTATCCTTCACATGATTTGGATGGGTTTTTTGCATTTGTAGCCATATTGGATATACGTAATTTTGACCCCAGCACTACGTCTGCTGGACATCTGAAATATCGAATGCTGACATCTCCCGGACATCTGCAGCACGTAACGAGGTTTGGGGAACATTGACTGATAAAAACTGTAAACTCCTTCATATGATACCTATTGGTGGAAAGTCGACCAATTGGGGTGGAATGATCGGCTCTCTGAAAACCTGAGACTTTCTTCGTCTGTGCGATTTCTTTTTTACAATAATACGAGCACGCACAAAATTCTCAGGTACGATATTCCATCAACAATCTGAGCCCTGTAATTACTTGTTAATGGTGGCTTAAGAATACAGATCAAGTGCAGTGGCACTGTCTGCCAGCACCCAGGTTGGCTACATAATCTTTCTAAATGGTGGCTTAGAAATTTTGTTTTCAAATTTCAAATTTATTCAAGAACTACAAGAGTGTAATAAAATTAGGGAATTTACAGGAGGAGGTTCCAAGGTTTCCGCAGGCGGGACCTCCTATGCTAGATGTTTTGGAGATAACAAATTGTGAGCGCAAACAACCAGTATGTATTGCATACGTAAACAAAACTTACAAAACATCGTTTAAGATGGGATAATAAAGAAAATATAACACATTGTAGAAAAAAGGAAGATTGTAAACAATTGACAACAGAGCACGCAGGGAAAGATGTCACACAAGAAAAAATATGTCTAGGAGTTACTGGTGAGTAGCTAAAAACATCTTCAATTTTCTTTTAAATGGTTGAAGCGAGCTGTCTTTATTTCCAATGGTACGTCATTCGAAAAAGAAACAGCACAAAAAAGTAGACTAAATTTGCCATAATTTGTTCTTACCTTGGGCAATAACAAATTCTGACGGGAAGAAAATCTAGTGCAATTAGGGTTGGTTAACATGCGGCGAGGGAAGATGTCAGGATCTAGGAGGCTATGTAGCACTTCAAAAAAAGCTACATCGCTATACAAATACAGCTCTGGCAAAGGTAATATATTAAGTTGAGTAAAGATAGGAAGAGATGGTGACATTTTTGGGGAAAACCTTAATATACGCATTGCTTGTTTTTGAAGTTTTTCTAATGCTGAAAGGTGATTTTTATACGATTCACCCCACCATCGGATGCAGTAGTTCAAGTGGCTATGGATAAATGCATAATATATATGAAACAGAATTTTAGTACTAAAGTACAGTCTAGCTCTAAGAAGCGCTCCAATGCCAAATCATAAATTTTTGCAAATGGAGGAGATATGGCGTTGAAACTTTAGGTGAGTGTCAACAATAACACCTAAAAAGGGTGTCTGGTTCCGCACTAGAATGAGATCGTGACCTGTATGGAGGAAAGGATTTATTTTCAACTTTTTATTCGGGGAGTGAAATATCCCAAGGGATGACTTGGACTAGTTAATAGATAGTTTGTTATTAGCACACCAATTTTTAGGAAAGGATAAGTCATTTTGCAAATCAAAAAATCTTATCTCTGCATCAGGATTGTCAGAAAAGATGGTGGTATCCTCGGCGTATAGAATGCATTGCGAGCGCATGAGACACTGCGGTAAATGATTTACCTAAGTAAGGAATAAAAGGCGCCCTAAAACAGATCCAAGGGGACGCCTTTCCTGTTAAAAGCACAGGAAGAAAACGTGCAATTGACGCAAACGATTTATGCCTATCTGACACGAAGCTTTTGAACAATTGAAGGTTCCGTATAAGGTTCCAGCCATTCCGTATAACTGAAGCTTAGTGAAGAGGATGTCGTGATCAATACTGTCGAATGCCTTCAATAGATCGACGAATACCGAGCCAGCGTAAAGTCCTTTGTCAATGAATAATTTAATACCATCGACAAAAAATGCCAATGCTGTATCTCTTGAAAGGCCCGGTCGAAAGCCGAATTGGCTGGGAGTTAGTATGTAAAACTTTTTATAGTAGTTTGACAGTCTCTTTTCGATTAACTTTTCAAGCACTATGTTAAGAAATGGGAGGACTGAAATCGGTCGATAATTTTCTATTTCATTCGGATCGCCTTTTTTGAAGACCAGAAAAACTTTAGCCAATTTAAATACGCTTAGGAACACACCGGTTTAAAAGGCAAGATTGAAAACAAAACTTAAGTTTGCAGATTGAATGAACAAATCAATTTGATGTGTTTCCACCTAATTCTATCTGAGCCAGGACCAGTCGCTTTGGGTCCTGAAATGACGACTTCAATTTCCGCAGGGTTCGTAGGAACAAGAAAGCATGATTGCGGTTGGCGTTTAAATGTGGGCGTATACACCAAATAAAAAGGGTCAGATGCAGAAAAAGTGCAGTTGCACTGTCTGCCAGCAACTATGTTGGCTGCGTGATATTCTCATTGATGTTAAATGTTAGCAATGCGTCAAAAAAACGTTTCTAAGCTTCCACTCTGGCGCATGTGCTTCGTGGTTCTAAAGATTGAACTAAAGGTTTCAGATTATGATGATGTAGATACATAGTTTTAAAATAGGCGCCATAAGCATGCACAAGATAGTGTAGGGAAGGCCTTTGTCAAATATGGAAATGATTGGAAAGACATGAATAGGTGTCAAGGGCAGCCTCGAACATCACCGCCCCGCACTGCAATTCCTTCAACTCAAGCCGTCACGCCACCTATTTCGAGTTTTAGGGCCCCACACACTGGCCGTCGTTACCTGGGTTTGGCGGATGCAGCGTCCGAGTAACCGAGTGACCTACGGCAGCCAGTGGGTCTACGTACTTGCAGGTGCACCTTAGTGTCCTGAAATTGGAGGACCCTTTTGTTATTCCTAACTATTCTGTTGTGGTCAGTTTTCTAAGGAACACAGCCCTACACGTGACTTATGGGTTTAGCATTGACATTGAGGATTTGCATTATACATTACCGCACAGTGAGTTGATAAGCAGTGTAAAAGACTGCATATACAGTAAGAAAAAATCAAGTTTGTTGCAAAATGCCGAATTTCCTTGGAAAGTTTTTCAGAGGTTTTGCTGTTTTCAATGAAGCATACGTAGGCTGGGAGGGCAATACACAAGTTCAGAGATCAGGATTGTGCATGGGCCCGAAGGTGGCGCCCATATTGAGCAGTATTTTTTGTCGAAGGTGGATAAGGCACTCGAGGGGAATTTCGACAATTTTGTGCAAAATTGTACACGTATATAGACAACTACATGGTTTTAGTTCAATCCGCTAACTTAGATCATACACGTAGGGCAGTGCTTGGGCTCTTAAAAAAACGGCCTGAGACGTACTTTCACGTATGAAGTGCCAAAAAAAAGCAGCTGCAATTTTTGGACGTGTGCCTATCTTTCGAAAAAGACCCCATTTGTTGGATGCATTCCCAGAGAACAGCAAAGCTTCTTCTTCAGTATAGCTCAGGGCGGTCCGGGCTGGTTATAAATACCATGCATGCTTACGGTCAGCACTCGATATGTCGTGTACGCACTTGATGTGCACCAGCTTTGATTTCCAAGATAAAAGACTGACGAAGGTTGGCTTTCCAGATGGCGCTATTGCAGCCACGTGCGAAAACATCTCACGTGCCATCAGGCAAGGTTATGACATGGTTGTTTCAAAACCTGCACCACGAGAAAGAAAAAGATTGAAAAAAAAAATCCTGTATGTTCATTAGCTCTCTCATAGCGTAAACGTTGTATTTTGTGCCGACAAAAAAGTAGGCAAAGTATGCTCTGCCGTTCTAAGATGCATTGATATACCGGGGTGGCACAAAAAGACTGCCACGTGAAATCCACAAAGCAGTTCATTGCTTGTACTCTATCAGTGATGTACCGACTTCCTACCCTTGTGGAAAGGCCTACATCGGGCGAACGGGCAGATGCCTAAACATACGCTGACGGCAACATAACAGTTCGCTGGTGGACTGGCCCCACACACACCTAGCTTCGCCAGGTACAGAGAGGGTGTAAACCCATTTTCGAAAAAAACAGCCTTGCTGCTTAGGCACACGGGCAGGACACAAAGGGAGATAATAGAAGCTTCGAATATCAGCCGGGACGGGTCGATGTGCGTGAGTCATCCTTCAGTTAGTCTGCAAGAAGCAGAGTATGCGCTTTTGGGACGACACATGCGTTAGAGCGCATTATAGGTCGTATTTTTGTCCAGAGTAATTTTTATTTATAATCTGTTTATAAGTCCTATTCAGTTGAATTATGTCTGTTGGTCGCCCTTTATATTTCTGATTCTAATAAATGTTGCCATTTGCTATTAGCATGTCATCTTGTGGTTTTCTGTTGGTCAACGTGATTCACTGCCTGTTTTAAACATGGATGTTACTTGGATAGCAGTATGCATAAATATACCAAACTTTTTAAGTCAGTCACTTAAATCTAGATTAGAAAACGTGACCAAAAGCGTGAAAAGCGCGAGAACGCGAACACAAACACAATAAAGAAGGCTCATGTTCTCTCTTTGGGTTTTTTTTTTGTGTGTCTGCCTTTTTGGCGCCTTTATAGGGGCTCTGATAGGCTGCGGAATGTTACGATTTTGCGTGCGCAGTCAGTGGAGTAGTATCCAAGGAACGTCATCCCGCAAACATTGTTCAATTGCGTTAAGCATTAGCAGAGTTATCGCCCATTAAAAGGGGACACCGATAAGACCCGGGGCTCTCCTGTTTTAGTAGCTCCTTCGAAGCACTGTTGAAGCCGCGACGTCATCGACACGGCGCAAGACCACCGAAAGAAACAAGGCGATCTATCACCCTCGTTGATGTGCGTGCAGTGATTGGTTAGGCTAAGCCCTGCGCGCGCTTTTTTTAGCACTGGACGCGCATGCTGCTCCCACCAGATTCCGGTTGCAGGGTGAGCGCTGTCACTGTGGTTCCCGTTCCCGTCACTGTTCTGGGCAATGTCTCGTGCGTCATAGAGGGGCGTCAGAGCCAGAAAGACCTGCATCAGGGTGCGGCAGTATGGCGGCAAGGTATGGTTTCTGAGCCAGGAGAGAAATGGAAATCTTTTTTTTATGTTTGTGCGGCCCCTACCTATTACCCAGAGGTGTAAAATTTGGTATACGTTGTCGCAAAGGGGTACTCTAGTGATTGCGCTATTGAAATGGCAACCCTTAAAAGCCTATTTAGGGCCCCTTTAGGTATTTTTTGATAAAAATATACCAGTTTTTTATTTTGGCTTCGGTCTCAAGCTAAATATTACTTAAATATCTGCATCAGGGATGAATTTGCGGCAGTATACGAAAAGCGAAACTTTTCCTACGGGTGGTGCTGAAAATATTTATTGCGCCCGATGTTTCCGTTATTCAGAGGTAGGGTTCGAACGTAAACAATACTTTCAAGTGCATCCCTTTGAAATCATTTCACGGACGCCACAGAAAAGTGGGCTTAGAAGAAAGTTTTATAATCCCTGTCTTTACCTTCACAAGTACTTCATCACAAGGCTCGTTGTCTTTTGCTCACATCTTCAGCACACCGTTGTGGTGTGCCCAACTTCCACTGAAAGGGAACGCGTTCCTGTCCTGCGCGAGACTTCTTTGGGACCTCAATGTTCAGTACAGTGCGACCACATTGGCAACAAGATTTTTTGGCGCCTTATCTCATGCTCTTTGGGTGTATCGGTGCTGCTGCGCTTAAAATATTTGCGAAGATTAGCTTACCAACTGGTGGTATCGTAAAAAACCGATTTTATTTTTCTCCTCATGAGAGCATCTGGTGACGTGGTGCCCTAGGGCATAAATAGCTCTTTCGTTATGGCGACTAAAAGCGCCAGCAGCGGCACACCGCAAAACCTCCCGAGGGAAAATGAAGTTTTTAATACAACATCATGTAGTTGAGTCCCAATGGACGACATTATTATCACAGAGACATGCTACTTCTGCAATTTTCACAAACAAGGCTCCAGACGGAGTCAAATCCTGTTTTTTGATCTAGTTCTTGGCATTGTATGCGGAAAGCTTGCGCATTGTGAGATTCGGATCAGTGATCATAGGATGGTTTAATAAAAGGTGTGGTTGACGGCAAAAGAGAACGACGGAAACTAGAAAAACTACAAAACCCAGCATGGAGTCAGTAGAGCTAGGACAAGCGAGGTTAAAAAAAATTAGTGTCTTTCCAGTTTGTGAAGAAGGATGACGTGCAAAGCTAGACGCAGTCCTCGGAGTGCAAGAAACAAAAGAGGGTTGTTGTAATTTGCTAAGGAGCATATTTCCTAGCCAATTAGCTGACTGAACCTTTAAAGGATCCAAGCTTTGTTTTTGCAGACAAACATGGAGCTCTCTGTGTCCCTCCCGTGTCGAAAGCATATTACTAATAGGTGTTACACACAAACCCCATTTACTCTAAACCTAAGGACTCCAGACAGGTCTCGTGGGAAACCCGAGAAATGTCAATCTGGGCTGAGGACGAGCTACCACACTCCACCACGGGCCCCACATACATAGTCCAAATGTACCGAAGTAAGCGATGTAGGCTTCCCGGTCCACCTTCGCAGCTGGACAGACGACAGCAGCCGTGCTCCTAAACAGGATGTACCCGGCTGAGAACGACAGCTCTTGCACGTTCTGCAAGGGGAAGAAAGGCACTATGCACATTATAGGGGAGTGCACAAAACTCCAGACCTCCCACCTTCCCTTCCCCCGCCCCTATCGCCACCCCGTCGAGCGATTGGAGACCTTGCTGTCCATGCCCGACCTCGCAACTCAGTACGAACTGGTGGCCAGGGGCCAAGAGCTGCTGGACACATATGGGTCCCGTGACTAGAGAACCACCCCATCTGGTGCTTGCGCGCAAACACCTTTTTTAAAGGGCTCAGAAAAAGTTGCTTCTCTCTCTCTCTCTCTGAAATGTTTAGCGTGCTCTTTTAAACTTCTCACAAGCACAACATACATGCCATCGATCAGTACGGGCATGAAACCTATAGCTGCGTGTGCATGCCCCTCTCCTCCCTCTCACTATTCTCCACAACAAAACTGTGCACGCATAAACCGGCAACCGGTCATTTGCGCGTGATTAAAAATGACAGACGCTGTCGAAAATACCCCTGATAGCCCTCTGTAGATGTGATATTGGCTCACGACGGCGTTCTAAGCGGGCAAGTTGATGTTCCTCCAGCGGCTTTCACCGCTACTCGACGAGTTGAATTTGAGGCGGTAATAGCGGTGCCAGAAGCTTTGTGTTGTTTTTGCACCCGTTTGCACTTGTGTTTGGGCCAACGCTTCCATTGTTGCACTTCTTCCTCCAAACGAATGGCACGCGACCGTCTCATACCGATTTAAACCTGGAAGCCCTTGAGCTCTACTCTAGGTTACAAGCAGGTGGCTGTCCGTTTCCTTTCCTCCTTGTTGCCATATTACTGCCTGTGTAAGATATCTGCGTGACACATCAACTCAAACCAAAACCACTCGATTATGGAGGACAGCAGACTAAAAGCATTGAGCCATGTTATTTCGACATTTCAATCTCCAACCAGCACAACCGGTTTCTCATAAATAACGGCATGAAGCCTAGCTGGGCGTGCACGCCCCCCTTTATCCACACGCAAACCTTGCACGCACAAACCGACAACAGTTGATGGCGCATACTTTAGGGCGAAAGTCACCAGCGAAAATGTCGCTTGGAAGGCCGCGCAAACTGAAATAAAATATGGTCTTATGTGGGCATTCCAAACTGGGCAAGTTTCCCCTCAACCGCGAGGGATTCGAAGCCACTTGGCGAGGTGGAATTTGAGCGGAAACGGCGACGGCGGGTTTCGGTCGTTTTAGGGGGCAGTCCTTTGGCGGCTGTTACCTTGGCTTTGCGAGAGTAGCGTCTGTTTATGTCTGCGTTACCGAGTGAGCTAACGCAGCAGCGACGAAAGAAAGAAAGCGGAGAGGAGCGTCTAGCGAATGGTGAGGTTGAGTACGTCACGTGTGGCTACGGCGCCGTCTTTCTCACTGCCTTTCCCTCACACATGTCTCATGTGTTGCCACCAAGGAACTCGCCCCCAAAATTTCCCAAGACGCTGTTATATTTTAAGCTATACCAAGCCACGTAAAACTTCAGCGGGAGGTTCAAACACAATGTACAACAACATGCTCGCTGTTCCCTTGTGCCGGGCAAATCAGAACCACATGACAAGATTTGCAACATGCCGGCAGGCAAACAAGATTTACAATATGCTGGCCGGCGGCAGTGGCGCGCTGCTAGGTGGAAGCGGAATAGCGCACGACGCTTCGCGTTTGCTGATTACGCGAACGCTTTCCGAGACGCAGCAGAAATGCGCCGTGACCGAGAAAACAGCAGTTCGCGGTGCACGCAAATTTCTCATTGGGAGTATAGTAATTGCCAGTGCATTTCTTATGCGCACCCGTGCTCCTGGTAATTATAGAAACCATCTGATAACCGCACTATCGCGTCAGCTGCCGACAGCGTAACGTGCCGAAGGGGCATCGCCCAAGGCGAGGGAAAAAATATTTGTGGAAGATGTGACAGGGGTGGTGAGGAGGATACCCGAAGCGGCACCGAGTAAATCCATGACAGCAGAATAAAATGTCGGGGGTTAGACATATACTGTTTTGCTGTAATAACTCGTCAAAACAAATTTCCGTATGTAGGCGAGAAGAACGAGGATAGTGTTTAAAATTTACCTAGCAACCTACAACGCCCATCACGGAATCTGCTGCAGCTGTGGAAGAATCAGCATGTAGAAACAAACTGGGAAACTGACTAACAAAACAAAGATCATAAAAAGATCAAGTATGGTGGATCACGTTGAGTCTGTACATGTGTCGAAATAGATTACCAAAAGTAAAAGAAAGGGCATTTATTTATGCAACCTAGCAGCAATAGAGGAAGCGCTCCAAATAGGAGGAAGTATGAAAGCAACTGAGAATCTAGCTTTCCTCCAATTTTCTCTAAGAGGAAACCAGAAGAAAGAGGAAAGAAACTAATACGAAGACAGGATATCCGCACTCAGAGATCAGGAGGGTAACAATACGCAGAACACGGACGACAATATGAAGGCAGCACAACGTTTCTACACCAGACTGTTTGACAGTGACGTAAGAACACAAAACGCTAGTGAGTATACGAAATTAGCCTCGAATACAATATTACCTGTGTATTAGATGATCGAAGATTACAAAAAAGAATTAAAAGGCACACTCAAGGGCGCAAAAAGAGGAAACGCCGGAGGCAATGACTGCGTAACCGTAGATGTTTTAAAAGAGGGGGCACATATGGTACTGGAAAAGTTTGCGGCACTATTGTTTGAATGCTTCAGGAATCAAAAAATACCCATAGCCTGGAGAGACGCCAACAATATGCTGAAATGTAAAAAGAGAGATACCAAACCTTAAAAATTTTAGACCCATCAGCGCACTGTCAATTGTTTTCAAATTGTTTGACAGTGTTATATTTAGCCGCATAGGTTACAGCCTGAATGCACAACGCAGACAGCGGGCTGGCTTAGGAAAGGGTCCTCAACCATGGATCACATCTATGTTGTCAGAAGAGCAATCGAGAAATTCGAAAAATACACTGAGCTCATTGACGTGGCATTTAAAGTAAATCAGAAAGCGTTTGAGTCGTAGGAATTCAAGCCGTCTAATTGCAATAAAAGACGAGGTAATAGAAGAAACGTGCATGAGCCTTGTAGATACCATTAATACAAGAAACTCGGGAACGATAACACTTCACGAGAAAACCGATAAGTTCACAATTCCAAAAGGGAGTAATACGAAGAGATTTATTCTCGCCATGACCGTTCAAAGTCTATACGGCAGGGGTACTCAAAAACTTTATTCGATAAAAACAAGATTAAAGATATATACGGATTTTTTTAGTCAACTACTGTGAGCAGGCAACATAATCCTGCTGAGGGAGACAGCAGAACCCATGCTAAAAAAGGTTCGGGAAATACCACCAGAAAGCACTGCATTGGTGCTTAAAAATATCAATACCTATCAGGTAATGAGTGTTGTGACTTCCTCGCTCCTAGCAGAAGACACTTATCATCATCATTTCATGCTGCTTTTCACGAGCGGCCGCCTGCTCTCGTGGCTGCGTAGGCTCGCTCCACTTCTTCTAGTTTTCCATTAAAGCCTCATCGCATCACGACGTGTCGCTCCCCATGAAGGACCTAGAGGTCCAAAAATGATAAATATACATGGGAAAGGTGCGCTCTTCAGCCTAGGAAACGAAACTCTAGAAGTGGAAAAATACAATTACTTGGAAGGAAAGTTAGCGCTCACCCAAACCAAGAGAGGAAATACGGCACAGAATAGGTATGGGGTAAGGAGCACTGAGCAAGCGCTTCCACATAATATAAACTAAGCTACCTCAACCACTCAAACAAAAAATATACAACCGCTACATAACCCCAGTGATCACATACAGAGCTGAAACGTGGTGCCTACAAAACAAGTGGAAAGGAAGTTGAATCGGCTCCGTGGGCTATGGAAAGAATGATGGTCACAGTAACGCTAGGAGTCAGGAAACCAAGTTTCAAATCAGGGAACAATCTCGCGTAGCAGTTATGATCGCTCAAGTAAACAAAAGAAATAGACGTGGGCTGGCGATGTATTGGAATGAACCGATAACCCGTGTGCAATTAATTTAACGGAGTGGAAAGCAAAAGAATGGTCCCATAGAAGAGGAGGGGCATGAACACAATGAAGGAATCATTAGGAGAGCCCTTCGCCCTGCAGTGGACCTCATTAGGTTTTAATAAAGATAATATTGGTGATTTGGATTCTCGTATACAACCACAACCTCTCCTACAAAAACGTGTACACTGTATGTGTATCTGTTTTGGTTTAAATAAAAAAGCCTAAAAATCAATCTCAAACTGAAAAAACGTTTACCACACATTTTATGAGTGTAGTTGACGGGAAAAAATATTGTCTACACTGAAGCCTAAATGTGTCTGAACCATTGTAAAGTTTAGTCGGATTTTTTTACACGTATGGCTCTTACGAAGCACCTACTACCGTATTTTAGGTTGGCCCAATTTGAAAGCTGGCTACGTAGCAAGACTCTTGGAATTTCACAATCGCACTCACCCCATTTTGTGAATATAATCAACGCCACGGGCTTACTCGACTGCAAAAAATAGAGCTATTAGAATTCGCGTCAAACATTGCACTCACAACAGTTTCTTTCGACACGGAGCCTTTGGATCAATAGGGTGTGTTCAAGTGTAGATGTATATTTTTGTACGCATCAGCATCGCCCACCGTCATTCGTCATTTTTTCTACACTTGCAGTGTTAGAAGCCTTTACGATAAGAAGTGTTGGCGGGTATGGGACTCAGCCCAAGTATAGCATCCGACTACCGACGATGGATTTTTGGGCCGTAATAACAATGCATTTGAGACTTACTGACGAAAAATTTAATGTGTTACTTCAATAGCCTCACTTTTATCAACTGTTTGAGGCTGCAGAGCGAACTTTCGGCTTTAAGGATAGTATAAGAGCATCCACTAGCAAACCCCTCAAAATAAAAGAATTGTTTTTGTTACTCTGAACCCACGCAAGTAACAGAACATTACCAACTGCAGCACAACCTCCACAGCCTTACTGCCGACATATTTACCTTTGAACTCAGAATTCAGCCATTGATTACCCCAAGCGTTCCAAGATATCGTTATAAAAGACCGGATATTTGCTCTTGGGTCCAGCTGGTGGTGTTGTCTGGGCGACCTCATATAAAGCCTGAGAAAGGTACAGCTGTTCTTGTTATTACGTACACGCAATGGGTGCCCGCCAGCACATTGAGGACGCCTTTATTTTTTTGGTTACGGAGATATGTTATTCCTTTTGGTTGTACAGACAGCGTTGTTACAGGCCAGAATGCCGCCACAGTTTATACAAAACCAAATTTTCCGCGTTTCCGCGTTTCACTATCTTTATTATTATCTTATTCCCTATAGATGAATGATAGTCATTACGAAATTTGTACGCCATTTATTGTTGTGTATGAACTTTTGTTACAGTGTTGAACTACTTTTGCCTATTTTAGAAAACCTTCAGGAACCCAAAAAACATTATTCTTGAACTAACATACACTGACTTTACTTAAGGACGTAAACAAACGAACAGATGCTTTGTCACCCTTCGCGTAGCGCTTCGGTGACAAACTAGACCGTATGATGAAAAGCTACCTGTTTATTAACCGCACATTCAATATCGTGTAGTTGGTCCTCGATTACCGTGCACCACGTTGGGTCACAACGAATAAACCATGATGCCATATATATGCCATATATTTTTGGGGGCACCAATGCTTTTCAAATGGTATGGTTTTTGTATTGACATATTTGAGCCCATTACCAATTTGCCAACACTGTTCGAGCAGTTCGGTATTTCCACATGTAGCGTTTGTTGGCTTAAAAAATGCTTTCTCATTCTCTTTCCTGGGTGTGTCTTTTCGCCTTCCGGTCTACCCAATATACGATGCGTTACAGTCTCCGCAAAAAGCCTTGTAGACGCCCCCACTATGCTAAATTGCCAGGAGGCCGTTCTTTGGTTTTGGGAATTGGTTTGCGAGTGTACCATGCGGTTTGAAAACCACCCGAACAAACTTAGGCCGAACAGCCCTCTTAATAACCTTAAACACCAGCCGAACAAATTGCATAGAAACGAAAGGTGTGGGAATTGCTGGTATTTAAACGTATCCTTTTTGCATGCAGCGTGGTGTATCGCCAGCGAATGCACAAGTGTCAATGCAGTTGTTCAAATCAGAGACAACGTTAAATTCTTTGAACGAAACTAGTTGCTTAGATATTTAGCACACACTTCAACGGAGAAACATGGCCCAAACTAGACGTGGACGAGGCAGAGAACAAAGCATAGATAAAGGCGAAAACTTCGATCTCTTTATTCAAAGAAAACCACATGAATTTATGCAGGATTTACATGCACAGATACAACAGCAACAAAAAACCATAAATAACCAAAATATATTCACGCTAACAAGTGTAGACGGTGGTGACAATGGCTAGAATAAATGAGTACAACACTGCTGATGATACGACAACCCATCTTCTCCAACCATAAGAAATCAAGGCGGTCGTAACGGGCGTGCGCGCAACTCCGGGCGCAGACCTAACCACAAAGAGGGAAGAACAATGGCACGTGCCAAGCTATAAACTGTGTTTTAAGAATGGCATTTCTATTTAACCTAATGCTATTGAGTACGCGCTGACGCACGTGTCACCAGGTCTTTTATAAAAACGGCCCCAATTGCCTCTTTTTCAGTTCTGTTTTTCCAGAAGTGGCTCACACCCACAGCGCTTGCAGTTATCTGCTAGGTGCATGGAAGAAGGCATTTTTTTCGTTCCCGGGTTCTACACCGATCACATGCAAGCGTTTGCGAAGCAGAATTTGAGGTCCAAAAATTAAATCGAATTCCCCGGAGGCACTTCCCAGGGGAAGTCTATTCCGCTTCATCATCATCATCATCATCATCACCAGCCTATCTACGCCCACTGCAGGGCAAAGGCCTCTCCCATTATTCTCCAATTGCCTCGGTCCTGTGCCAACTGTGACCAATTTATCCCCGCAAACTTCTTTATCTCATCTGCCCATCTAACTTTCTGCCGCCCTCTGCAACGCTTGCCTTCTCTAGGGATCCACTCTGTTACCCTTAATGACCAGCGGTTATCTTGCCTTCGCATTACATGTCCTGCCCACGTCCATTTCTTCTTCTTAATTTCTACTAATATGTCTTTAACACCAGTTTGCTCCCTGACCCACTCCGCTCTCTTCCTGTCCCTTAATGTTACACCTATCATTTTCCGCTCCATTGCCCGCTGAGTTGTTCTCAATTTAAGTTGAACCCTCTTAGTGAGCCTCCAAGTTTCTGCCCCGTAGGTGAGTACCGGTAAGATGCAGCTGTCATACACTTTCTTCTTCAGCGACAATGGTAGGCTGCTATTCATTATCTGAGAATGTCTGCCATATGCACCCCACCCCATTCTGATCCTTCTAATTATCTCTGCCTCATGGTTTGGATCTGGGGTCACAACTTGGCCTAAGTAGATATATTCGCTTACCACTTCCACTGCCTCGCCACCTATGTCAAACCGCTGTGCTGTCCCGAGGTTATTGATCATTACTTTAGTTTTCTGCATATTAATTTTCAGTCCCACGGTTCTACTCTGTTCGCCCAGTGCGGAAAGCATGCTTTGCAATTCGTCCCCCGAGTTACTTAGCAAGGCAACGTCATCAGCAAATTTGAGGTTACTGAGGTATTCTCCATTAACCCTTACACCCACCTGTTCCCAATCCAACGTTCTGAATACTTCTTGTAAACATGCTGTGAATAGCATTGGAGAGATTGTGTCTCCTTGTCTGACACCCTTTCTTATAGGTATTTTACTGCTCTCCCTATGGAGGATGATCGTAGCTGTAGACCCATTGTAGATATCCTCTAGTATTGTTACATAATGCTCATCTACCCCCTGGTTCCGTAATGCCTGAATGACTGCTAGGGTTTCGACCGAGTCAAATGCTTTCTCATAATCTATGAAGGCTATATATAGGGGTTCAGTATACTCAGCGCACTTCTCTATCACCTGATTGATCGTGTGAATATGGTCCATTGTTGAATAACCTTTACGGAACCCTGCTTGTTCTTTAGGTTGACTGAAATCTAAGGTTGCAGAAATTCGGTTAGCGATTACCTTGGTAAATACCTTGTAGACGACTGACAGTAAGCTGATCGGCCGGTAATTTTTCAAGTCCTTCATATCGCCTTTCTTATGAATTAGGATGATGTTCGCGTTTTTCCAAGATTCCGGTACCATTGCGGTCATTAGGCATTGCGTATACAGGTTTGCCAGTTTTTCAAGAACAATTTCTCCGCCATCCTTCAAGAGGTCTGCTGTTATCTGATCCTCACCAGGTGCTTTGCCCCCTTTCATTTCTTTCAAAGCCTTCCTTACTTCTTCGGTCGTTACTGGTGGGATGTCTATCTCCTGTGAACTACTGTCTCGTTCGGCATTATCCTGTATGTCCTGGCTACTGTACAGATTCCTATAGAACTCCTCGGCCACTGTGACTATTTTATCCCTATTCCGCTTACTCAGATAAAAAAGGGTTAGTCAGGTGTGCCACTGCAACTTCAAGAATAAAAACAGTCTACTTTAGAAGCACAAGGTAGTCGTCCGTATATCTAAAGGTTCTAACCCCTTTTAAATTGGAGATTTTGGCTTTATAGTGGTTGTCAATGTATGCTAGATAAATGACACACAAAACTCGTGCTACAGACAAACAAATGCAAATGCGATTTTTTCGAACATAGAATAAATCGTTAAACCGATGATGGTGATGTGAGGTACACTTGTAAAATTTTTAAAAAGTTTTCTTTGTTTATGTCAGCATTGGTGTGGGACTGAAGTTTACCTGACGCCTCTCTTGTTCAACACACAACTCTAAACGAGCCCTTCTGGGGTAGAGAATAAGACGGATCCTGTGCATCAATCGAGAAAGCAATGTTTGCAGACGCCAGCTCGCCTTCGGCAAGAGATTACACAAGTTCGGTAAAGCAGGGTACGAAGAAACGGTCCGGCGGAGAAAGCCTGCTCAGGGTGCGCTAAAGATACATGCTAACTTTGTTTTACCAGGAGCCTGTCTCAGATAGAATTAGTCTCAGTGGGCACTCTGGTTCATGCATCTGTCCCGTGACGAACACCTCGAGATCACACTTCTTAGCCTTGGGGCCTGCGTTTCGGAGTTCCTCCAAATATGTTTGTCAGCAAGTGTAGGACTACATCCTGTTGCTTCATTGGTAAATCGCGGTAGGGTTTGAAATTGTTCTGTATCGCCTGGTTGGCCTTCGCATCAAACATTCCTTTCGGCATTCCCACGAAACCCCTTCATCTTTTAAGCACTGGCAACCTTTTTAAAAAAAAGGTTTTTTGGGGGCTTGCCACTTACAGTGCGCAGAGGGCAGTGAACCCAGTCTCAAGTGGCTCGTTCTCGGTCTTGCTCGCATTTAGTGCGCGCTACACCTTTCACCATGGCTACAAGTTGAGTGCATCTTCCGGCGGGTTCGTAGCTGAGTTTTGGACCATTTCCCAAAACCTGCTGGTTGTCACTTCGAAGGAATCCAGCTGTGAGGAAGTATACAGATGACGTTTGCGCAGCCTCCCCGCCTCATCGCGGAAGCTCGATGTGGGTACGTTGCCAAAGGAACTCCGTGCTCTCCACCGCCAGCAGTTGCATTTTTCTCAGGGTTCTATTGTTATCATTTCATTCGACCAAGACCCTCAACCCGTAATATAAAGGTGGACCTGGTACCTTACCTAACATTTCAGCACCCTAAAATTCTTCGGGCGTGGCCCCATGACTGTTATTGAATTCCGAACAGTAGTTGCACTTCCAGTGCTCAACCTTCAGCCTAATGCAGTATGAGAGTAGCCTCGACCGGCAATTAGAAACAACGATGAGGTTACGCAGGAAAAAATATGACTTCGCGTGGTTTGCTGACAGAGAGAAGAGCTTAGTATAGAAGAGATACGATCTGACAGAAATTGTTGCTGAGTTACTTGAAACATACTTAAAAAAAGAAGAAAATGTGGTGCAAACCAGACGTGGACGAATCTGAGAAATAACGACAGAAACAGCCTCCATTTTTCAATGGTTGATTCAAACAAAATCACATGAATTGATGCAGGACTTCTCTTAACCAAAAACAACAACAACGCCGTCACTAGGGTAAAGTGAAAAAGAAATGTTATTCTTAAAACACAGCGTGTAGTTTCGCACGTGCCGTTGTTCTCAGCTATTTTCTGCTAATATGCGCCCGAAATTGCGGGCATGCGCATTAGCACCGGCTTGTGTTCCTGAGGTTGCCGAAGATAGGTTGTAATACCATCAGCAGGGTTGTAATTGTTACCCTAGCTATTGTCACCATGTTTTACTCTTGTTAGCATGATCATATCTTGCTTGTTTTTTTGCTGTTGGTTTTGTTTATTCAGTCTTGTATAAATTCATGTGATTTGCTCTGAAAGAACAGTCGGAGGTTGGGGCCTGTATTGGTCGTTTCTTTTCTGCTTCGTCCAAGTCTAGCTTGCGCCACATTTTCTTCCTTCTTGAGGTAATTCTTCTGCGCCTCGTTGTTTATTCTATGAGAACGCAACACATCATTGCAGAGCAGAAGACACAGTAGCCCTTGTTATGTTATGCACGGTAATGCGATTTAATGTGCATCACAGACCCGCTATTGTCAGGTTTTTTTATAGCGTAGTCTAAAAAAAAAACCGTCGGGCAAATCTCCAAAAAAGTTTAAAAATGTGAACTCCTTATCTCTTTACTTTTCTCAAACTAGATGACACGGTGCAGGATTTAGTTTATTTTGTGTAAGCGGTTTAGTACATTTTCTTGTACCACGTTGGAGATGTCATACCACATTGGAGATGTCATACGCGTATTTGTAAAGAGTAAACAAAGACTTTCCACGTGTTGCATCACCAAGCTTACCGCACTCGCCGATACAGGGTTTCTTCTTCTATCTGGTGACTTGCAGATCCAACAAATGTAGGGCAAGTTTGGTTAAAACACAATCTCAACAAAGCCAGGAAGTCGTTCAGTTGAAAAGAAGTGCTTCTTGCCCGTTCAGCCTCCTCGCTGGCGCAAAATATCTGCCAAAAGCATTGGAAGTTTTGCCTAGGTGAACGTACCAAGGACACAAAGGGCAAACGTCCTTGTGCAGTTTCGGCAAATGACATTATAGTGGTTTATCAACAAGACAAAAATGACGTCGTAACAACATTTTGTTGAGCCTACCGGATGCGTCGGGTTTGCGGAACTGTAGAACGAAGTGGCTGCATTTTTTTCCCGCGTGTACTGTTGTATAGTATAACAACACCCCGGAATTTTTCCCCGTGTAAGAGAGCAACTGACATGTCCTACTTTTGTTTGCGAAGCACTGCGCTTCTGTGTTGTTTATTTATTTATTTATTTCACTTACTCTCAATCGCCGAAGCATTGTAGAGAGGAGTGGTTTACAGAGTACACACAAAAAAAGACAGATGCGGCCAATTACACAAAATCTCTTAAATTGGCCAACTATACGTGGTCGTGACATAAATACCATAATCAAGAACAATTAGTTCACATCAATATATCACATCACAACATATATTCACAACCAAAAGGCATAAATCAAAATATATGCACATCGCAAAGGAAGAAAAAGAAAATAGGAACGGAAGGTGGCAATGTTTCATGTCAAAGACACAAGCATTAACACCGAGTGGTATATGCTGAACAAAGCATACAAAATAAAAGATAATTGCAGATACAAGGGCAACTGTGCGCCAGCACTATAAGAAACAAATTATGATTGGTCATCTGGAACCAAATAGGCATATAACGAGCTTCGAAAAAGTGTGTGATCTGTTATGGATGCTATATCTGCAGGAAGGCGGTTCCAATCATTTGATGTGCAGGGTAGGAATGAGTGAAAAAATGTGTTGGTTTGACAATGAGTGATTCCAACTTTGTGCATGTGATCAATACGGGACGAACGATAGAATGGTGGCGGTATAAGCAAGCTGCGCAGCAAGTTATGATTGTATACTTTGTGGAACAGGCAAAGACGAAAATATCTTCTGCGCAGGGTCAGGAGAGGCAAAGATAAACTGGACTTCATTGATGTAACACTGGCTGCTCGTTGATAGTTCGACAATATAAAACGCACTGCGTTGTTTTGCACTAGCTCTAGAGACTGAATTAAGTTAGCTTGGCTCGGATCCCAAATAGATGCAGCGTATTCTAATTTCGAGCGTATTAAAGTTCTGTAAAGTGTTAACTTTAGGGAGACAGGAGCTTGGCTGAAATTTCGTCGTAAATAGCCCAGCATGCGATTAGCGTTTGATGTGATGGAGTCAATGTGCAATTTCCAGGTTAGGTCTGATGATAAGGTGACGCCGAGATAACGATAGGATGATACGTTTTCTAGTGGCACATCAGTAAGTGTGTAAAAAGGTGAACATACGTCACGCCGAGAAATACGCATAACCTTGCATTTTAGGGGGTTAAGCACCATTTTCCATGTTTCGCACCATGTCACAATTTTGTTCAAGTCAGACTGCAGTTCGTAATTGTCGTCGTCACACCTGATTTGACGATAAATGACGCAATCGTCTGCGTATAGATGCATTGAAGAAGACACATGGTTAGATAGATCATTAATATATATTAAAAATAGTAAGGGACCTAGAACTGAACCTTGAGGCACACCAGATGTTACCTCATTAAGTTGGGAGTCGAAACCATTTAGCGTGACATATTGAGAACGGTTGTTAAGAAAATGTTCTAACCATAGCAGTAACTGGGGATCGAGGTTGAGGGCGGCAAGTTTAGTCATTAGTAAAACGTGGTTCACCTTATCAAAGGCCTTGGCAAAATCCAGGAAAATACAGTCAACCAAAGAATTGCTATCAAGATAGGTATGGAGCGAGTGAGTAAAGTGAAGTAACTGTGTTTCGCATGAGAAAGAACGCCTAAATCCATGTTGTGCGGAATTGAAAAAACAATTAAACTCAAGAAAATTACAAATGTGCGAATATAGGACGTGCTCCATAATTTTGCAGGGAATGCTTGTCAATGAAATTGGCCTGTAGTTTAGAGGTGAATGTCTGTTTCCTGATTTATGCAGCGGGACGACCTTGCCAATCTTCCAGTCTCGTGGTAAAATTCCGCTATTTAGGGACTGCTGGAAAATCTTTGCCAGAAAAATGGATGAGTAGTTTTTAGTTTGCTTCAGAAACTTTGCGTTAATTCCGTCTATTCCGCATGAAGATGTCAATTTCAATGAATCAATGATCTTTACAATTCCAACAGACTCAAACACAACAGCAGACATGGCACAAAAGCTACTCGGAACAAGATCTGGTATAGAGCTTAGAACGGCTGAACAAAAATTATGAACAAAAACGTTGTTTAACACGGAAACACACTTCGCGGGAGGTACAGGCTCGCCTGTATCATCGAAAAGTACAATATCATGGTTTTCTTTAGTATTAACGATGCTCCAAAACTTTTTCGGGTTCGTACGAAGAATATCCGGCAAGGTGTTGTTCAAAAAGTGCCGTTTGGCGTGTTGTACTGAGCTAGTGTATTCTGTTTGAGCAGAAAAATATGACGCCCAGCGATCACTAGTGTTGTGAAATTTCGCTTTGCGGAATAGCCGCTTCTTTTTGTTTAACAAACGAGTAAGTGTCCTATTGTACCACGGGGATCTTCCATCAGAGCGAATACGCCTCAGGGGAACATGCGCATTGGTAAGCTCGGTTATTTTTCCAAGGAATAAGTTCCAGTTTTCTTGCACGCTACGGTCATCAAACCGTTCTAGATACGTGTCCAGATAGGAGCCGAGATTCAGATTAATGACGTCGAAGTCAGCCTTACTATAATCAAGAATCAGTTTAAGCTTTTGTTGAAGGCGTTTGAAGGAGAATTGAAGATTGAAATGCAATACTGAGTGATCACTAATACCTGGAAGATAACTAATGCTCGATACGAAGTCAGGGTGAGTCGACAAGATTAAATCAAGAGTGTTTGCGGTATTGCCACTAAGTCTAGTCGGCTCTTTAACAAGTTGAGTAAAATTAAAGCAGGCACAGAGGTCTAAGAAACTCTGAGATTGGGAAGAAAATGGTTTAAGGGTAGGGAAAGAATTTGACCAGTCAATGTTCGGAAAGTTAAAATCTCCTAGCAAAATTATAGGTAACGAAGGGTATCGGCAAACGATAGCATTTAGTACGTCGTGCAATTCCTCCACGAAAGTAGAGGGAGCGGAGGGGGGTCGATAGCAGGCTATCACAACTATTCTTGTATTGCCGAACGTGGTGCATACACAGACAATCTCGAGATCGGTAACAAGGGGTATGGGAAAAGAAGGAATATTTTGCGATACTGCTATCAAGGTTCCACCTCCATGCCGGCCATCTCGGTCGCAGCGGTAAAGATTGTATCGTTTATCCACTTGAAAAATTTCTGCATTTCTTATCTTTGCGTTAAGCCATGTCTCGGTTAGTATAATTAAATCAGCATCACTAGAGGATATTAGGGCATTCAGCTGATCCCGTTTATTCATGACGCTTCTTACGTTACAAAAAATCACTGGAAGGTAATTGGAAGTTTCACGTTGACCACATCCTCTCGCTAATTGTTATGTGTTTGGTGGATGGGTGTTTTCAGGCAATGCCAGCTCATTTGCGCCTGCACGTGAGGTAGAGGTTTGGACATCGGAAGTACTGGTATTTCGGTTGTTCGATAAACCACTTTGCCGAGAAGGACTGCTACGTGCAATCTGCTGCACTTCGTCAGTTAGGGCATCGTAAATGTAAGTGGCATTATTCACGTGCAGCTTATCATATCGTAGTTTGAAAGCGGGGGAGTGCGGGAGGGACTTCGCGAATTCAGTTAACTTTTTTCGAGCGTGTCTTGTCGTTAAGCAAAAATCTTCAGCGATTGAGATGCCGGTGCCTTTTAGTTTCGCGCGTTGCACCAGTATCGCTTGTTTCGTCTTAAAGCTTCTAAATTGAGCGATTACAGGTCTACAACGACCATCCTGATAAGTACCTGACAAGCGATGAGCGCGCTCAATTTCATCGGTTGTTAAGCTAGGATCAATGTACTGCGCAACAGCAGCCATAACTTTGGCTTCTGTCTCGTTCCATTTTTCATTGCTATCAGTTAAGCCATGAAATACCAGATTATTACGGCGACTCCTATCTTCCATGTCGTCCAGACGTGACCGCAGCGTTTCGTTAGCAGTAGTAATGCCACTGATTGATTCTCGCGTAGCTTGTAAAGCATGTTCAATTGTGCCAATAGATTCCGTTCTGGCCTCAAGTGCGGTGAGTCTTTCAGTGATTGCTACCAGTTTTGATTCCACAGACTCTTGGGCAGCTTTGACTTCGTTTACGGCTTTCAGCAAGTCAGCTTGCCCACCAGTAAGAACGCCTGACTGGAGTTTTAAATCGCGTAAATGCTGCAAGATTTCCTTTTGCCATTCGGAATCGCTGGCGAGAGGGATCGTGGGTTCTTTAGAGGGTGCTTCAACGGTTTCGTCAGTGCGTTCTTTAGACTTCTTAAGAGGGCCGGGGTTACGCTCCACATCCCCGCAACACAAAAGCAACATGCCAAAAACATCAATGCAATCATCAAACAAGTTGCAAACAACGTGTGGGCATGGAAACAGCAATAAGTTGCGGTTACTTGTACGCTTGGCGTACAGCGAGTAACTATTACACACCTGAACAAATTGCAGAAACGGAGCGTTAGCCATCGGATGCGCAGCGCCGCTTCCATGCCCACTGAAGTAGCGCCGGTCGTCGATGCTTCTTATATTCGGCACGGCTCGTGATGCTGCCGGCGATGTGACTGTGCGCCAGTTGAAACAGAGTCCAACGGTATCGCTGCAATCTTCGTAGGGGGAGCGCATCCGAAGCCGAAGTGAATCCTTTGGTAAGGGCACGGGACAGCATGGTTCCGCGCCGTGATGGTCGTAGATGCAGAGCACAGCAGCAACCTGAACAAATTGCAGAAACGGAGCGTTAGCCATCGGATGCGCAGCGCCGCTTCCATGCCCACTGAAGTAGCGCCGGTCGTCGATGCTTCTTATATTCGGCACGGCTCGTGATGCTGCCGGCGATGTGACTGTGCGCCAGTTGAAACAGAGTCCAACGGTATCGCTGCAATCTTCGTAGGGGGAGCGCATCCGAAGCCGAAGTGAATCCTTTGGTAAGGGCACGGGACAGCATGGTTCCGCGCCGTGATGGTCGTAGATGCAGAGCACAGCAGCAACCTGAACAAATTGCAGAAACGGAGCGTTAGCCATCGGATGCGCAGCGCCGCTTCCATGCCCACTCAAAGTAGCGTTCACGAGGGTACCTAAAACACGGCTTCGTGCAACATTTACAGAACAAATTCCCTGACCTTGTGCAAAAAATCCTACACTTATACAATAAAGTCACGTTTCGAAATAGTTCTTGGGGTGATCACAAAGTTAATTTACCTTGCAAGCATATTTACGTGGCCTACAGACAGGCACAACGTCGAGATGTGTTGTAGCTTGCAGTCTCAGCTGAGTAACTGGCAGAAAGGAGCAGCAACCGGGATAGCCGGTTCAAGACTTGCAGTAACGTTGCTCCTCTCCTAAACAACAGTTGATCGCGTGTTTCAAACACATGCCTGAGGTCATACGGGGTCAGCGTAGGCCGGAGGAAACGTACGTTCTCAGAAACATGTTGTCCTGCCTAGTGAATGGACCCAATAGTCAGCAATGTTAATCGAGGCACCCGACTGGATTTTTATAGTGTGCTTGATAAATACGTCGCTTTTAGGTCTTTCAGGCTATTTTATTACAGATGATAGCACCCGCGTAGGTAGCGAAGCGTGTTATACTTCTGTCGACTGCTGTTGAATAAAGCCAGTGTTTTTCACACGCAAGTGTGAAAAACATAGTTGCACTGTTTACTATACTCATGCGAACGTCGTGTTTCTTTCCCTTTTAAAATTAAAAACCTTGATATGAAATGGCTCACTGCTTTACACTGCTTTCTGTATCTATTTCAAATGTTTATATACGTATGCATCACGGAGCAAATGCCCCATCAAGCCTCTTTCATCTAGCTCACTGTCTGGGTTCTAGAATTCATTCCACCATTGCCTTATATAATACATTAGGCTTTTATTTCTGGTATGAAGTTTCCGCCACCTGATTATAATGAATATTTTAGTGTTTTAGTTGAACAACAACGTATACATCATCATACGTATTCAGAGTGATTGTGCTTTATTCCAAAGGGTAAATATTTTGTTGAATACGTCAAACAGATTACCTGTGAAGCCCAACGCTGTTCTTTAGTTTTCATAAACACATGTCGCCAATGTGTGCACTTGTGGAGTTTTTTTCTATTTACTTGATTTGCCGGGCATTATTTTTTGGGTATTTTTAAACTTTGATTCCTGGAAGGTTTCAATACAAAATTTCCTAGTAGTTTAAAACCATGCAAATGAAGTGTACGATTGAACATAAGACCGCAAAGGCAACCTATATACATTATCTGATTACCACAAAAACAAATTTGTATCTACACTTCTCAAACAGCTGTAACTCTGGTGAACGGATGGAAATGGTTTAAAGTGGAAATATCATATTGTTTTATATGGCATTTTTTTTATGTTTATGTGGTAACGCTCGTTAGAATCTGGGGTTTTCAGAAAAAAATTTCGTTTTTTACTACCAAATATACTTTTGCGATGCGTGGCCAAACACTTTTTATTAACTTTTCGCTGACAACTGCAGCACATTTAGTAAAACACTCCATGTGTGTTACAAAAAAAGACTACAAAGGCACTGATATTTTAAATTTAACTTACTTGTTTCATCTGAAGTGAACATGACAAATATTGCAGTTTTATTTTAGATAACCAAAAGCTCATGTATTGATAAATTGTGAAACAAATCTGCCTGTTTACAACTTTCTGCTAGTTGTTTCTGTTGCAGAACCTCAATGTGTTTATCTTTCACCGGTTTATATACTGACCATATGAGCTGTCCTGAAATACTCTGGGTCATGTTTTGCTTCCTGCAAGGCACAACATAGGTACAAATACCCTTTTCCTAAAACTAAAAACAACAAAAACTCTGAGGTTATAGGCAAACATGTTCCATTCATGTTGAGGCTGTTACTTGTTTCTAACCTTAAAAAATTTAACTCGACAGACGGAACGTCAGCGTCCAGGGTGAAGATTAAAAGGAAATGTTATTGTTTTGTTCCGATAAACATAGCATTCACGAATGTCTGATCTTAAAAACCAAAACGTCCTTTCAACACGGTCAACACTAACAATATGTATCTGGTAATATTGCCAGAAAAACGGATATTAAAATCTCATACAAATCTCCACACCGTAAAACATAGACTCAATTGAATTCCTCATTTCATTTTATTTCATTTGTTTACTTTCAGTGCCCGAGGGCATTACAGAAAGGAGTGGGGTTTGAGAACTAAAATGGGGAATAATACATTCAAAGCACTTCTTGATGGGTGATGACCTTGAAGTTACATCTGTGATGGAGGGGATGGCTGCGGGAAGGTGGTTCAAGTCCCTGCTTGTTCGTGGAATGAAAGAGTCATGATAAAGATTAGTTCGACTAGATGGCATACCAACTCATACCTTCAATCCCACCAAATATTTATTTTGAGAACACAAGCATCCATCTACTTTTGCATATCACTCGGCATTGAGAGAAAAGATAGCTAGGACTAAAACAAAGAACGCAGTATGGTCAGCAATCCATAAAACCACAGAACTATACAATGAACCTGTCATCCTACAATCATTGAAGTTGCAGATTTCACGCGTAATCTTGAGATAATGCGCTTATTAACCAATAATTTTCTATCAACAATTTTTTACTACAGCCAGTATTTTTACAAATATACGTTTTACTAATTCACAGCAAATGTTTTTAGTGAGTTGCTACTTTGGTTGGACAACATATTACTTGGACCAGTTCTGTATATTGTAAATATTCGCGTTATTTCGGTCAGTTCGCTTATTGCAGGGCTCCCTGCAATGGTTCGAACCAAATGCTAAGTGAGGGCTTGCATAAACGTTGAACAGTTAAATTTATTATGCATACACAACAAGCGAAATGAGGGTGTATTTTGTTTGCCTGATACATTTCACCGCTACCAATCAAAAATACAGGAATAACAACTGTCCAAACAGCAAATTTAACACACGGTAAAAATGTGGCCATAGTGACTGTACAGTTCTTGATGCCTCATATCCCGCCAGGGCCATAAGCTCACATACTAGCCCTTTTTTGGAAATGAAAGCCGGTGCGGTTTTTGCTACTCTTTTGTCTTGTATAAAAGTGCGACCGTTCAATATTTCCGCATAGAATTCGGGTTACTCCTGCTACATGATCGTGAAAAGGGCGAGCACTCTTAAACATTGAGGCTTACCCTCCCCTTTTGAATGTAATTATCTGTATCAATGAATCTGTGCATTTAGTAATACTCTTTGTCACAAACTCGAGCGTACGACGTCTAAAAGTACCTTATAAATTTTTCATTTTATTGTACAGCGCCTAACTCTTCTTCAGTTGTCCGATTCATTCAGTTCGGTTCTATTCGTCCCGAGAAAGGGCTGGAACTTTCTCGAACGAAGACACGGTAACATGATCACCCGCCGGCTCGCCGGCAAGAAAACGCCAAAAATAAAACATCCGCCGCTCCGGTTTCGTCGAAGCTTCGAGTACTTTCGAGGAGGTGCGTGTGGCCTTGCCAGCTCTAAAGAGCGTCGAAGATTCTGGAAGGGAGAAGAGTGAAGTTATTCGCTGACGGCGGCGGGCGCGTGGTGTGTTGTGCTCTCCCTCTCCGCGCCGGCGCGCCGGCGCGGTTATAAAAAGAGAAGCCGCACCTAAACCCATTAGCTACGTTTGGACGTCGTGATTGACAACGGCACCTGCCAGTTTGTACATCACACCATCGGCGACCCGCGCCCTGGAGGACTCCAACGTGCTCCCGGGCCTCGAATGACCGTGATCGTCTCGGACGGCCTGGCCTACACTGAAGCCACGCTTCCCAGGTAGCCGACTCGCCTCCGACAGCGGTGCATCGTCCGGCCCGGTCGGTGAATATGCTGGGACTCCGTCTCTCATATGCATCGAACTGTTCGTTTCTTTTTAGTTAACTGCTCCGATTCGTAATCTTCATTTGTTAACGCTCCTGTTTGTATCATTTTGTCTAATTGGACTGTTTCTTGTATTTGAATTCTATCTAAGTTGTCTGTAATTATCGATCCGTTACCTCGTGCTTGTGTTTGTAACTTGCCTGTCTAAATATAAGTCTTTGTGCTGTTTTCCGTTCAGGGCTCTTGCTCATTCTTGCCGCTCTGGTCGGCGAAAGCCGTACATCAGACGGCCACCCCCTTTGTCACCTGTGCCCTGTGGATTCGGTGGGGTTTGTTGGCTCTCATGAGTCGACTCCCCATATCTTCTGGCAGTGCACCCTAAATTTAAGGAAGCGGGTGACACTCTTGCATTTATATTTGCAGATAAATTTGATAAGTATTATTTTTTTCTGAAGGACCTCATGGGTTTGTCTCGCTCCTGCCGTTTTTCATTTGTGAATGAACTGTTGGCCTTTTTTCCTTCATGAAAGTATCGTTCTTTCTTCATTTTTGTTCTTCACAAAATATGAGAAACACTTTCCTCAGAAAAGCATGTTTGCGCCGAAAACAGGGTGTTTGTATTGAACCAATTCTAGTTTTCCTTTATGTCATGATATTCACTAGGCTGCAAGAATTCTCGAAAAATTGAACCTTTTCGAGAAATTGCTTACCGCAGTTACTTTTAGAAAGATGGGCTTCTATTAGCTACCTCAACGCTAAAATTTGCTCGGCATTGATGAAGGTCTGTCGGAGCTGCTTTCTGCCGTTAGGACAAATATCAAAATAAGAAGTGAAGAATACGAAATGAGTAATGAAAAATAACGTTATATGCGCACAACTTTTCACGGTCATAAATCTTAAAACACACAACGTTCTCCACTGTATGGTTCAACAAAACACTACGCCAATTTTAAGCCAAACATTACTACATACCTCATATTTTACTGTTTTGTTATTTTATATTTTAAAACGCTGCTTGATTTTTGCTATATCATAAAGCACGCGTAACAACTATCAATTGAACCGAAAGTACTAAGAGCGTCTGTGAATAACCCGAGATTTGTGGCGGTATTTCAAAAAGTCCCACAGTAACCAAATGATTGATTGATTGTAGGGTTTAACACGCCGACGCAACGCAGGCGATGAGGCGCGCCGTAGTGGAGGTCTCCCGATTAATTTTGACCATCTGGGGATCTTTATCGTGCGCCGAAATCTCGTACACACGGGCGTTTTTGCTTTTCGCCTCCATCAGAAAACCCGCCGCCGCGGCCGGGAATCGAACCCGCGACCTCGTGCTCAGCAGCGCAACGCCTTAGCCACTGAGCCACCGCGGCGGGTCACAGTAACCAAATGTCCAAATAGGTGGAGCTCGAGCTGACTTAAGTGATGATGTGAATTACCTTAGGCAAACGCGTAACTTCTTTTGTCGTCTTATTAGTTAAATGGCAGAAGGGCGTGCAATGTGAGCAAGAAAGGAAAGATTAACTTTAAGGTGGATGGGGGCCGATACGTGACTGGACACGGCCAATTTTTCTTTTACACTTCTATGGTTGCTTTTATGAGCAATTACCAAAGATACAAGGCGATGGTCATCGCAAAAGGGTAAATTAAGTAAGTTCGCTCTGCCAACTCTTACTCGAGTGGCTATTTTTTCAAAATGGAAAGGCTAGTACGCAGCTACGCCTTTATGACATTCAAACCCACAGAGAAATGTATCCTCAATAAAAGGCGTGGGGTACTGACCTTTTGTAAGTGGTAGTAAAATTCTTCTTTTATAATAAACTAATTCGTGCCAAGTCTAATAACCGGTTACTATATTGAAAGTGTGGTTGCGGGTTTGGTGGGACCGGAAGTCTCTAAAGGAATCGTTCGGCAAAACAAGCAGTATTTTCCAGGTATATCTTGAACAAGGCACTTCATATGTTTGGGTATCAATTTTCAGATGTTGCCTTAGAAAGTTGCCATAAACGGGGATGAATGCCCTACCATCAAGGGTATTTTGCTATCTTCCCTACACGGAATATGTACAACAGTACATTTCGCCATGTTGATGATGCTGTCTAGAAGGATTATGTTCTGGTATCTATATATGGCTTCAGAAGTGTAACGTTCAAGAGTGTTTCTGCGGTTTTATTGTAGAAGCTGTGGCACTGGTCGAGATCACTTACAAGTTTATGTTTACGGGATGACCACTCACACGATAACGCTCCTTATGTGGCTCAGGAGAACGCATGCTTTTTTCCGGTATGCTTTGTAATCGTATACCGACAATAAGTTGGGCATGTTGGATAGGCAGTTTTTATAAACCACCCAAGTCTTCCGCAGGTAATCGGTGTCACCTCACTGTGGCAGCCTAAATGATGCAATGTTTCGGTATGATGACTGAAGGCGATTTTAAATTGGCTACTGCATAGTGAACTCCCCATCTTTGTTTGTCTGCCGCGGAACTTGGCCTGGTTAAGAAATGAAAACCTAATTCATGTATTTTAATAGACCAAGTGTGCGAAAACAACTTGTATAAATATATGTCAGAGTTTGTCTTGACAAATATTACTAAAAGAATTCTTGTAATAAACGAAGTTAGCGCGGTATTTGGTGAAATAAAATTTGACTACGCAAAAACGACTGGCAGTGTAGTTAAACAAGTGCATAACTACTGCAAAGAGAGTGTAGAGGGGAATATTGATGGTATAATTGCGTAATAACAGTTTTTAAAACCGAAGCCGAGACCGCGAGCGCCAAACACATGTGGGCAGTATTCAAGAAAATTTATGTCAGCAGCATCACTGCAATGATTCGTCATGAGAATTGATTTTGAGATGCAGTAAGAGGAAGCCATGGTTTTTCTAGAGAAGATAGATTTTTTTGCACCGAAAAACAAAACTAATATTCCCTTTTTGACGACGGCTTACTGATTTTAATCTGGAGAAGGTAAAAAATCAAGGCATGCATTTAAATTTTGCTTCGTTCAGCGAAAGACGCCTTTCCCAGCACTACTCACAGACGGTTGCAAGATAATCAGAAAAAATTCTAGAAGCATGTAAAACAAAATGAACAACAAAACCTGTATACACCCTCTCTCCAGATCAGCGGCAACCTTGTGTATGATCCCCTTGAAATCGATGAGTATTTCAACCAATTCTTTTGTTCCGTTCCTTTCGACTAATACGTAGATAACCAATTGGTACGAAGTGGAATGGGCGTTGTGGAATATGATATATTCTGTTCGTGTAGAACTGAGTGGTTATTGCAATCATGTTTTCGAACCTAGCTGCCCTGATTGCCCATCGAACAGCATGTTTAGGATTTGTTTACCGTCCATTGCGCCTCACCTCAAATTATCTATGATTTGTCATTGCACCATTTGTGCATTCTAGAAAATTGCAAACGTAATGGAGTAGTTTCAATTGTCAAAAGTGGCCCTCGTGACATTGCCTCAAATTGAAGAGCAGTATCTCTTCCCTTTCTTGTCTGCAAAATTTTACTAGCATTTTTGAACGTGCAAATATTTACCAGTACATATTAGTATTGTTCAACTCATATTGTGAACACTTTTCTCAATGTTATACAGCAGAAACGGTTCGTCCTGTGTCACACAAGTGACTGAATTCTTGTAGGATTTGGATGGGGCATTGAAGGAAAAATTTTTGATTAGATGCGACGTATCTCATTCACTCGCCTTGTCCTTGCATCCATCCGGCTTTGTTGTCGGCGTTGTCGGCGTCCACCCCTCATCATTCTCCTCACCGCGCCAGCTGCGCTCTCCGCCGCTCACCCCCTTTCCTCTCCGATAGCGAACACTCTCTCGCGAGGGGCATTGAATTGGATTCGAATGCACTGGAAAGGGTTGTCTTGATTGGCTTGGCTTGCCTTGAAGTGGATTGGATTAGATTGCATTGGATTGGACTTGAACTCTGTGATGCTTCGCATCACCTCAGGGTTCCCCCCGCACGGGGCACCTTGAGTAATCTTGGTGAGGGTGAGCAGCGACACCGCGGACCCCGAGCTCCCAACATAAGCCGTGTCCAACCGTGGCGAGGTGTTTAAAGGTGAAGGGTAGAAGCCGTAAACGGTGGCCGTCGGAGCCTTGGTCAAGCTGCGGCCGATGGGATCCCTGCCTGTCTACCAGGCAGGGAGCCTCGGGACCTCTTTGACTACCAGGGTAAGGTCAAAGGAGAAAGCACCCCCGTCTCCCTGCTTTTATACTATGCTTTATGGTATTGTCTAAACCCACCCCCAACCGTGATCGGTCACTGAAAAGGGGCCGCACAGAAGTATCCTTTCCTCCATTGCCGTCGTTAACCTTTCCTGAACCGGTTCATTTTTCTCGAATTCTTGTCATGGAATCTCTCAATCCAACCCACCCGCTTGCATCTCAGTCAGTCTTCTTGATTGCCAAGTATCTTGAAGCCATCGTAGGAAAATCGTATAAGTGCAAAAAACAAAGGTCTGGTGAACTCTTAATTGAAATAAATGACAAGCAGCAGTCTGCAAAGCTTCTTGCTCAGACTAGACTGACTGATCTCGACATTATGGTCACACCCCATCGGAGCCCCAACAGCTCGCAGGGTGTGATATCCGAGACAGACCTCCTGAACGAAACGGATGCGGATCTCCTTGCCAGCTTGAAGGATCAGGGCGTCACTGCCGTGAGTCGCTTTACCATCCGTAGAGACGACAGGGAGATTCCCACCAAGCACATCATCTTGACCTTTGACCGCGCAGTTCTCCCACAACATATATATGCAGGTTTTATCCGGTTCTCAATACGTCCGTACATTCCGAACCCGCGGCGCTGTTATAAGTGCCAGCGGTTCGGGCATGGTACGAACTCTTGCCGTGGCCGAACGACGTGTGCAAAGTGCGCGGCGCACGATCATCCGAGCGAGAACTGCTCATCCGAAACTCTCACTTGTGTAAACTGCGGGGGGCCGCAAGCGGCATACTCCCGCAAGTGCGAAAAATTTCAACTAGTAAAAAAGATCATAAACATTAAGGTAACCGAGAACATCACCTTTCCAGAGGCGAGAAAGAGGTTCGCCTCTTTCCGTCTGGGGAGGTACGCCGACGCAGCTCGCCGGGTGGCGGAGCGGTGTCTGGTGTCCACAGGGACCCAGTTCAGCGAGTCTGACCTGGTCCCGCCCCCACCCCCCGCTGGGTTGCCTCACGCAGCCCAACCCGTCACCACGCCGCTTGCTGAGGCAGCAGCGGTTGTGGTGCAAACCACTTCTGTCGGGACCGGTGCCGCTCCCGCCTCTGTCTCCCCGTCCTCCAGTGCGTTGGAGGGTACCGAGGTGATGGACACCACGGGCCCCGCACCGGCTTCCACCACCACCGCACCGCCCGTGCCACCTCTGGCGATCCGGACGCCCTCGGCGGTGGCGGCTCAAACGAAGGGCTCCCGAGGGGGGCCAAGTCCGGGGGGCACGGTCCATCGGCCAGCCCTCGGACATCCGACGACGAAATGGATGTCGGGTAGTTCCTGCCTGCAACGCAGCGCAAGGAGCGGCCTCCGACGGCCAAGCCAGTAAAAAGGCCTAAAAAGCCTAATCCAAGCGTAACAGCCCAGAAAGACGACACATGAACACACACGAACACACACACTCCAGTCATTCTTAAATTTTAATAATGGGAACAGAAAACATCATTCAATGGAACTGCAGAGGCCTCCTTAAAAATCTTGACGATGTGTATGAGATTCAGCATGCCAGTCAGCCAAGTATCATGTGTCTGCAGGAAATCCAGCTCAATTCTAAACAAACAAATTTCTTAAATAGGTACATGGTATTCAGAACGGACAGGGTTGGCTGCACCCACTCTTCAGGAGGTGTGGCCATTATCACCCGTAAATCATTAGCATGCCACCCTCTCTTTTAAACACTGTCCTCGAGGCTGTAGCGATCCGGACGATAATATTTAATAGGTTGATAACGGTATGCTCCATCTACATTCCTCCTGATCATACACTCTTGAGCTCTGAAGGCGGGGCAAGTAATATTACCCCTCAATTTTTCCCATACTGCTTGCTGTGCCAAGATGTCCGGAAGACCGGTCCTCGTGACGCGCTCCCAAAATTTCACACCGAGGATTGGCGGGGATAACAAAATACAATTTGTTCTTGGTAATGGATTGAATTTGTTCTTCACGGAATTATAGTTTTTGAGGCGGAATAAATGTAAGTTGCGTTTCAAGGCCTATGGAATATCAATGTTGTGTCCTTCGAGGTAGTCGATTATGATGAGTGACTAAGAATCGGCACGCTGGTGCGCGGCAAGGTCTCTTCCGTTCATGATTTCGAAGAATGCGCCCCCATTGGACCATAGATATCCGTAGGATGTCCGTTGTACAGATGAACGTCTGACTCCGCGCTCGACGTACGGCGAACGTACATCGGGTATATTTTTGTGGGAAATGTTTGAACGTCCGTTCAATTTGGTCCGACGTATGTCCCATCTACCTTTGTGCATGGACGGTTACTATGGTCCCATCAATCAAGTCCGCTGGGCACACATCGCACGTCTGTATGGTTGAAGCCTATTCCTCGATCATGTTTGTAACTTATCGTAATTAGCATGTAGTGATGATACTATTTATATTCTTGCTGTTTGCAGCGGGAGGCGAACAATTTCTCTGCTATGAAAACAACTGTAATAGCTTTACCCTCGCGCCTTTCTGGTTCGACTCATTGCACGCTGAACGACTTATATTATGTAGTCATGTTCGAATTCAAAAAAGAAATGACAGCGGATCTCGTAGAGTTTTTAAATACAGTCGGGTTGATATACAATGATGTATTGTTTGATTTGCTGCTAATTATTCTAAAACTTATTTTGTTTGTAATCAAAGTTTCTGACTGTTTTTTTTTCGCGCTATGCAAAGCCAGAACTGGTCACCCACGTCAAGCCGTAGAGGCATAGTCATTCTCTTTTGTGCGCGAGTCGCGAAGCGCATACAAATTTCCAAAAGAAAGAAACCATGCTGCTTTCTTCTAGACATCTTTTTGAGTCCTCAACAAAAGTTATGACATTTTTGTAAGTGCCGGAAAGTGTCGCGGAGGCAAAAAAAAATGTGTTTAGCTTTCTTAGGGCTGCAAACGCTGTACGCTGTGTTGAAGGTAGGCATAAGTATCTTGGAGCGTTTTAAAAGGCAGTGTAAAAAAATGGCTCAGGAATCATTGTTTCTTCGCAGCATAGGCGCAATAAATTAGTTATACCGTTTCCTTAAGGCTATCAGCGATACGTGCACGTAGTCTCGTAGGAAGCGAAAGTCGTTGATAACGAACGCGTTCGCATTCAGCCCGGCGCTCCCTATGACGGAGTGGGCGCAGTGGCCACTTTTACCTTCACTGAAGTTTAGAGATAGGGTTGCAACAATTTTTACTGCGTGAGCTCGTTGCGAACGTGCGTTATGGATTGGTGTTGACGTGAAATGTACAGGCGATGACTTAATTTTGGAGACCACGCGAGCACGTCGCAAAAGCCTCCGATGCGAGCTCTGGAGGTCCGGCACGTGTTGTCGAGACCAGCCCGGCACGCATGCGCGTCCTGTTTTACTCGCAGGCACGCCGGTTTCCTCGATCCCCGCAGCGGTGATGAGATGGTCACTGAAGCACCACAAAGCGACGCGTTTGCAGCATTCCTTTCTTTCCGATGGCACGTTTGGGGCCTAATGTTACGATTGCGCGGGCTTCGACGCAAGTCCTCCTCGCGTCGTGAAAAACACTTGCGTGAAATGTTTTGTTTGTTTTAAGCTTTATCGGTTATAGACCTTGCGAACGGCGCAGCCAAATCAAGCGCGTACGAAGCACAGTCACACGAACCCCGCTACGAACAACGAAATCTTAGCTATACGAAAAGCGAACCTTTATTTATCTTGTTTCTTTTGTAAACTATTCGGCCACTGAACGTATATTTCAGCTCGCTTTCAGCTGCCGAAAAAGTAGGCGATTTGAAAGTCTTGTAAAAGAAATTGTTTCCATTTGTTTGCTGCTTACTTTGTTACTTAAAAATTACTGGAAGACATAACCTTATAACTTGTCTGTTCGTTCTTCGGGTCAGCATTCATGAAAACGGCACCTCGGGTTTCTATCGAAGAACGCCGTAACACTATTCGCTACTTTTAGCAGTAATATTATTCGCTACTTAGGACCTGGTGAATGTTTTTGTCACTAAGGAACGGGTGTTCAGCCACTGAAAAACAATCAGCTTGTCCTCCTGTTTCGTTGTTGCCCTTGCCCTTCCGTTCCGCTGAGCATCTGCAAGGCGGCTCTTTTCTGATGGTGGCGAAAAGCGAAAATGCTCAAGTGTGTTTGGAATTTCGGCGAATTTTAATCATCCCCCTGTAATCAAAATTATTCTTGAGCTTTCCACTACCGTGCGCCTCATCGCCTGTGTAGCGTCGGCGCGTTAAAACCTTACAATCAATCAATAAAAGCTGACCTTGAAGGATTACTCCGGCCTTGGAGCAATTCATCCCCGTGGGCATGAATTCCTCGGCTAACAGCACCGATTGGCCTGTTAGTAAGCCAGCCAATGCCCCTTTGAAAAACGGCTTCTAAAAAAGTAGCGAATAACGTTACGGCGATCTTCAATGGAAAACCGAAGTGCCATTTTGACGAATGTTGAAGCGCAGAACTAACAGGCAATTATATGGGTATGTCTTTCAATCATTTTTAAGTAAGGAAGTAGGCAGCTGCAAAGCGAAAAAAAATTTTTACAAAACTTCCAAATCACCTACTTCATCGACCGTGGAAAGAGCTGAAATATATGTTCAGTGGCCAAATAGTGTACAAAATGAACAAGATGAATAAAGGTTCGCTTTTCGTATAGCTAACATTTCGCTTTCCGTAGCGCGATACCATGTGACTGTGCTTCGTACGCGCTCGATTTGCATACGCCATTCGCAAGGTCTATAAACGATAAAGCCTAAAATAAACAAATATAACATTCCCCACAAGTGTTTATGAGGACGCGACGAGGCTTTGCGGCAAAGCCCGCGCAATCGCAACATTTGGCCCCAAACTTGCCATCGGATAGAAAGGAATGCTGAAAAGGCGTCGCTCTGCGGTGCTTCAGTGACCATCTCAGCACCGCTGCAGGGAGCAAGGAAATCGGCGTGCCTGCGAATAAAACAGGACGCACATGCGCGCCGGGCCGTTCTCGACAACAGGCGCCGGGCCTCCAGAGGGCGCATCGGTGGCTTTTGCCACGCGCTCACGTGGTATGAAAAATTTATTCCCCGCCTGTACGTACAGTGTGACGAAAAGTGTAAGACCCCTTACAGTGCATTTTAGTTAGGGGGGTCTTTACGAAGCCAGCGCGGACTCAACGGTAGTGTTTCCACCGACGTAGCCTACAGTGTGGCTAATGTCGGCAAACGCGGCCAAGCAAACGCATTTTTCGACATAAACATTACGTGCACTAACATATTTTTCGTGCTGGCTGTATGCGCTTGTATACACATACATCCACTGAGAGACGCCGCTTAAAACCGCCCTGGTGCCTCAGTAGTTAAGGCTAGCTGCTGAGCCCAAAGACGCGGGCACGATTCCCGGCTGCGGCGGCCGCATTTTTTATGGAAGCGAAACGAGAAAACAACCACGTGTTTCAGATTTCGGTACACGATAAAGATTCCTTGGTGTTCAAAATTATTCCGGCGCCCTCCACTACGTCGCGCCTCATCGGTTGTGTAGCGACACCGGCTTCTCAGCCATCAGTACCCTCCACAAAAAACCCCGAGTATTCATGGTGACGGTGAGCAGCGACACCGCGGACCACGAGCTCCCAACATAAACCGTGTCCAACCGTGGCGAGGTGTTTAAAGGTGAAGGGTAGAAGCCGTAAACGGTGGCCGTCGGAGCCTTGGGCAAGCTCCGGCTGATGGGCTTCCTGCCTGTCTACCAGGCAGGGAGCTCCATGACCTCTTTGACTACCAGGGTAAGGTCAAAGGAGAAAGTACCCCGTCTCCCTGCTTTTATACTATGCTTTATGATATTGTCTAAACCCCCCCCCCCAACCGTGATCGGCCCCCGAAAAGTGGCCGCACCGAAGTATCGTTTTCCCCATTGCCATATTTGACATTTCCTGAACCAGGTCATTACTCTCGATTTCTTGTCATGGAGTCCCTCAATCCAACCCAACCTTTTGCATCTCAGTCAGTCTTCTTGATCGCCAAGTATCTTGAGGCCATGATAGGAAAATCATATAAGTGCAGAAAACAAAGGTCTGGTGAACTCCTAATCAAAATAAATGACAAGCAGCAGTCCACAAAGCTTCTAGCTCAGACAAAACTGGCTGATTTAGACATCAGGGTCACACCGCATCGGAGCCTCAACAGCTCGCAGGGTGTGATATCAGAGACAGATCTCTTGAACGAAACAAATGCGGATCTCCTTGCCGGCTTGAAGGATCAGGGCGTCACTGCCGTGAGACGCATCACCATCCGCAGAGACGACAAGGAGATTCCCACCAAGCACATCATCTTGACCTTTGACCGCGCAGTTCTCCCACAACATATATATGCAGGTTTTATCCGCTGCTCCATCCGTCCCTACATCCCGAACCCGCGGCGCTGTTTAAGTGCCAGCGGTTCGGGCACGGTACGAACTCTTGCCGTGGCCGATTGACGTGCGCAAAATGCGCGGCGCACGATCATCCGAGCGAGAACTGCCCATCCAAAGCTCTTACTCTTGTGTAAACTGCGGGGGTCCGCATGCGGCATACTCGCGCAAGTGCGAAAAATTCCAACTGGAAAAAAAGATCATAAATATTAAGGTCACTGAGAACATCACCTTTTCAGAGGCGAGAAAGAGGTTCACCTCTTTCCCTCTGGAGAGGTACGCCGACGCAGCTCGCCAGGGGGCGGAGCGTCGTCTGGTGTCCACAGGGACCCAGTTCAGCAAGTCTGACCTGGTCCCGACCCCGCCCCCCGCTGGGTTGCCTCACGCAGACCAACCCGGCACCACGCCGCTTCCTGAGGCAGCAGCGGTTGTGGGGAAAACCAATTCTGTCGGGACCGGTGCCACTCCCGCCTCTGTCTCCCCTTCCTCCAGTGCATTGGAGGGCACCGAGGTGATGGACACCACGGGCCCCGCACCGACTCCCACCGCCACCGCACCACCCGTGCCACCTCTCGCGCCCCCACCGGTGGCGGCTCAAACGAAGGGCTCCCAAAGTGGGGCCAAGTCCGGGGGGCCCGGTCCGTCGGGCACCCCTCGGACATCCGACGACGAGATGGATGTCGGGCCGTTCCTGCCTGCAACGCAGCGTAAGGAGCGGCCTCCGAAGCCCAAGCCAGCGGCAGAACGACGCAGAAAGCCAAATCCTAGAGTAACAGCCCCGAAAGACACATGAACACACATACAGACAGACTTCAGTAGCTCCTAAATCTCCATAATGGGAAGAGAAACTATTACTCAATGGAACTGTAGAGGCCTCATTAAAAATCTTGATGATGTCCATGAGATATTGCATTCGAACTAGCCAAGTGTGATGTGTCTTCAGGAGACGCATTTAAATCCCAATCACGCAAATTTCCTAAATAGGTACATGGTATTCAGAAAGGATAGGGTTGGCTGCACACACTCTTCGAGGCGGTGTAGCCATAATAGCCCGGAAATCCCTAGCATGCCACCCTATTGCTCTCAACACCGTCCTTGAGGCTGTAGCAATACGTACAATAATTTTTAATAGGTTGATAATGGTATGCTCCATTTACATTCGTCCTGATTATGCACTTTCGAGCTCTGATTTCGAGGCGCTGGTCCTCCAGCTGCCCGAACCCTACATCTTAACAGGCGACCTTAATGCACACAACTCTCTTTGGGGCTCGGTACCCCCGCTCGAACTGCTCCTCGAGGAAACCCGACAGCTGCACGAAGATCGCCGTTCCTTGACCTGGCAGGGTGCGGCTCTTACAGCTTGGGACTCTCAAATGGCGCTCCCCCAGACCCTACCGCAGCCTCCCCCTACCCCATGGAAACGGCCCTTAGGGGTTGACAACGTGCAACGCATAGGCGTCCCAAGATCCCGATCCAGAGTTCGCCATCATGCTGTTTCTCGCACTCTGGAGGCTAAACTCCCTGATGAACAAGACATTTACACAGACGCGAGCGTGTCAGCTAGTCGCATGGGACTGGCTTGGCGATGTCCAGGTATACCTAGTTTAGACCGCGCTCGAACTCGACAAACATCCACTACTTCTATAATGAACGCTGAGCTACATGCCATCCTCGCAGCCCTCGACCACTTGATATACGAGACGTCTGCCCCATTACCACTCGGCATTCGGTTCCTGACTGACTCCCAAATGGGGCTACGTGAGCTCCGGAAACCCTTCTCCGATCACCCTTTGGTTCATCAGATACAACATATGATTAGTCTGCTTGCTCGCAATGGTACCTCTGTACGTGTTTCGTGGATGCCGGGACACATGGCTCAGGGTTCTGGCAACCAGGCTGCCCATGAGGCAGCGCAGGAGAGTCTTCGAGTAACTCCTCCACTGGTGGACAGCCCTGCTCCCCCGCTCTCCCTCAGACAACAGCTGGATCACGCTCGGCAGGCTAGGCACAACCGCCTTGCTGCTGCCACTGCTGAAGGTTTCCTGCATAACGCCCCATCCCTAAGTCGTCCTGCCGAAGTTTTTATTAACAAATTTCGCGTGAACGCTGCATTGACTCCCCACATAACACGCAAATGGCACCACCCGAACGGCGATCCTCCGCCCTACTGCCCATATTGCAAGACAGCTACAATAGCAAACCTGACCCACCTTATTTGGCACTGCTCTGCGTACCAATCCTTCCGCCCCATCCTGTTGAATGCCCTACCCAATCCAAGCGAGATACCTCCCACGACACTCAGCGACCCCGATTTCCTTGCTGCCCTTGGGCGCTTCGCTCTCGAGAGTGGCCTCGTAAGAGTAGTTTAGCTGGGGTCTACCACCCCTATGTGTGCATTCAGGAACTGACTATTCCTCTCCAGGATCTTCAAATGAACATAACCTCGTGACCACCTCTTCCCTCCCCTTTCCCCCTTCTCCCCCTTCCGACCCCTGGGTCCTCCTTGTGTTAATAAAAGACCTTCACTCCCTCACTCTTTGGGGCTACTCCAGAACGGATGCCCAAGGTCGCCTGATTGAGAAATTTCTTACATCTTCAGGAGCATGCCTTTTCAACAAAAAGCAGCCTACATACCATAACTTAGGACATAATACATACTCACATCTCGACTTGGCTATTGGTTCTGCAATTCTCTTTCCATGTCTTGATTGGGGCGTGGGCACTGACCCATATGGTAGTGACCACTTCCCCACTTCTCTAACATATATAGGTAAAGGCCCATGCAGTCCATCTGCCCATAAAAGGTTTATTGAATCAAAAGCAAACTGGAGCACATTCACACAAACATCTCAACTACACCACACATCCATAAAACAACTACACGTGGACGAAGCAGCCCAACTCGTCACGGCGCACAACTTCGACGCTGCCGAAAAGTCCATTCCCCACGCCTCCAGCGCTCCGCGTAACCAAAGGAGGCCGTGGTGTAATGAGGACTGTAGGCGGGCGCGAGAGGCCCAGAATAAGGCGTGGGGTGTCCTTCGCCGGTACCCCACGTCAGATGACCTCATTTCTTTTAAACGGGCAAAGGCTTTTGGGAAGCGAGTGCGTCGTGAGGCGAACAGGGAAAGTTGGCGCACCTTCCTCACTTCCATCAACTTATACACAGACACGCGGAAAGTATGGACACGAATACGTAAACTAAAAGGACAACAACACAGCCTGCCCCTGGTTAGTACAGCAGGGGACACATTGGAAGACCAGGCTAACACACTAGCACAACACTTTCAACATGTGTTGAGTTCAGCGCACTACACCAACACTTTCATAAAACACAAAACATCCTGTGAGAAGAAGTCCTTGCGAGACAGTAATAAGTCGACGTCATCTTATAACACCCCCATCTCACTGCATGAGCTGAAGATCGCACTTACAACATGTAAACCTTCAGCTCCAGGCGCAGACATTACATACACTATGATTCAACACCTGCACACAGACACACTTGAAACCCTCCTTCACCTCTACAACAAAATATTTCTTCCGGGGCACCTCCCAAGGTCATGGAGGGAGGCCATCGTAGTGGCCTTTCCGAAAGAAGGCAAGGATCCTTCTTCTCCCACAAGTTATCGTCCCATCGCCCTCACAAGCGGCCTGTGTAAGCTGTTCGAGAAGTTGATCAATAGGAGACTCATGTACTTCTTAGAGTACAATGGTCTTCTCGACAGCTGCCAGGCTGGCTTCAGGGCTGGGAGATCCACCAACGATCAACTGATTGCGTTGGAATCATATGTAAAAGATGCCTTTATCTATAATCAATTTCGCATAACAGTCTTCTTTGATATGGAAAAGGCCTATGACACTGCCTGGCGGTATGGCATTTTGAGTGACTTTAAGTCGTTTGGTGTCTCCGGCAACATGCTGAACACCCTCGCTAGCTAAAATGTCGGAAGGGACCTTTCGAGTGAGGGTTGACAATGCACTTTTCATTGTATATGTGCAGGAAAATGGCGTTCCTCAAGGCGGTGTCCTGAGCTGCACACTATTCATTGTCAAGATGAACTCGCTCCGGAAGGCATTGCCACCAACAATTTCCTGTTCTGTATATGTAGATGACGTCGAAATATCTTTTAAGTGGTGTAACTTTTCAATTTGTGAACGCCAAGTCCAGCTTGGGGTGAACAAACTTGCTGGCTGGGCGGACACAAACGGTTTTAAACTGAACCCTTTAAAAAGTAGTTGTGTTGTGTTCTCACGGAAGCGTGGAATTCATGCGGACCCTGATATCTCTATTAATGGTGTAGTAATCCCTGTCAGAGGGGAACAGAAGTTTTAGGAATAATATTCGACAGTAAACCCACATTTATCCCTCACTTGAAACACCCTAAACACAAATGCCTAAAAACAATGAATATTCTTAAAGTCCTGTCACACCAATCTTATGGTGCTGACAAGCAGCTCCTCCTGCGGCTTTATACTGCTGTGGTAGGATCTCGCTTGGATTATGGCAGTGTTGATTATGGGTCCGCGACGAAGACGGCGCTAAAAATGCTTGACCCGGTGCTTCATTTGGGGCTTCGTCTTGCCGGTGGTGCCTTTTGTACTAGCCCCGTTGAAAGCCTCTATGCAGAGTGTCACAAATGGTCCCTGTATTACCAGAGGTCATACACTAACTTGTTGTATGCCTCTAAAATCAGGTCTGTGAAAAATCATCCTTTTAATTCAACCATTCATGATGCGTCATCATAGCAGCTCTTTGCAAATCGTCCATCTATTTCCATGCCGTTCCCACTCAGAGTGAGAGCAGAAGCTTCTGAGCTGGCTGTGTCATTTTCACACATCCACAACACACCCATTACGGATTTTATTGCGCCGTGGCAACTCCGTGCAGTTTGTTGTGACTTGTCCTTTCTGCTATTTGACAAAAACAGGGCACCAAGAGTAGCCATTATTCAGCATTTTCTCTTCCTGAAGGAGAAGTCTCAATGCGCAGAGTATTACTGCGACGCATCAAAGACAGCTACGGCTGTGTCTTGTGCTGCGCATGGGCCGAACCTCAACGTGTGTAAAAGAATGAACTCCGACAACAGCATTTTTACGGCTGAAGCACATGACATTTTACTTGTTTTACATCACATTGTTCAACATCAAATTTCAAAGTCCATAGTGTTTACAGATTCTCTTAGTGTTGTACTTGCACTTTTGTCAAGAAAACGCTCAAAAAATTATGTAATCAATCTTGTTTTTAAGGCCCCCATGACGGCATACGCCTCAAGTCTTGGAATAACAATATGTTGCCTTCCTGGCCACTGTGGAATAGCCGAGAATAAAACCGCAGATCAAATGGCCACTGCTGGTACACTCTGGAATACAGTGGACATAGCAACAGTGCCGTACACAGACATGAAGCCACACATTAGACACCAACTTCGCAACGCATGGCAAACACACTGTAGTGAACAGACAGATAACACGTTACACGTAATAAAACCACACTTGGGAGGATACACTATTGACTCACACAACAGACACATTGAAGTTAAATTAGCTAGGTTGCGGATAGGCCATACACATGCAACACACTCACACCTGCTGACTGGCTCTCCAAGACCCATGTGTAGCAGGTGTGGGGAGGGCCTATCCGTAGTCCACATCTTAATTACATGCAAGGCACTCGACACAACAAGACACAGACACTTCAAAGAACTATACAGACAACACATTCCGCAACACCCTTCCCGGTTTTTGGGTGACAATGCCATCGTCTTTGTGCAATGCGTTTTCAAATATTTGTCTGATGTTAACTTTTTAAACCTCATATTCTATCATGCGTAATCAACACTGGCCCTATACACCAGCCATCTCCATTGGTTTTATTTGACTTTACTGTTATTCTGGCTTACACATTTTGGTAGCCACTGTTTTCTCTTCTATAATTTTTCCTTGGCGCTCTTTGCCCCAGCTGGCCTTGCGCAAAAAAAAACCGAATCGTCATCATCATCACCCTCCACAAAAACCCTAACTCACCCTAGACGCAGCTCAGTGCCTGTGCGTCGTCCCGACCCACATCTTCCGCCACCACACTCGGCTCATTCACACCCACCCACACCTTTTCGACTCGCCAACATGCCTTGCCGGCGAGGCTCTCGACACCCGCTAGCATTCTGTATGCGATCGCCAAGCAGACCCCTTTCCCGCCCTTCCTTCCTCCTCCCTCTTTGGGCAGGCGCTGTGCAACGCGCAGGCATCGAGTCAAGACTTGGTGACCACCGGAGCCCTGGCGCTCGCGGCGTACCTATGGACCTCCCCCACCCTCTTACCTGATCCCTGAGCATCAGTAAAGTTGTTTCTCTCTCTCACACTCTTCGCCTTACACCTCATAAATTAATATTAGACGCCGTCACACTGGGTAGGTAAAAACATAGGTTTATATTGTAGAATATTCAGCGAGCATAGAACAGCTTATCTTCATGCAACCATGGTATGCAGTTGTTATATTTAATGGTGGCTACGCCTTTGTGCTGCAGTACATACTTGGAGTGGTTGCAGGCATCGCATCTAAAAATACCCCACTGGTTCTGCCCAGCTTGAAATTGGGCTACTTGGTCTTTAAAAACATTAAAATCGGGGGGGTTTTGCCGGGCAAATAAGGTTTTTGGTGCGCATGTATACCTATGCTGCTAGGTAAATTTGCCTTTGCCAGCTAGGGTAAAGAGTGCCAAGAAGGCGTTTTAATGAATAGGTGACAACTGAAATTAGTTCGAGGGAACACAAATAAAATCAAATAAAGACTGTGAGTATGGCTGGTGTGCAGGGTCAGGTGAAGACCAAGAGTGGTTAAAAGATAAATAGAATGGCTGGTGTATGGCTAAGGGTGGTACGAGATGAATGGCAAAGGGTGGTACGAGATGAGCTGTAAGAAGTGAACTGACAGAAACCTAAAGATGCGCTTAAAAGAAAACACGGCATCGTCTTCTAAATGGGGTAACGGATACAATGGAATATGTTGTCTGCAGAGTTTTATGGAGTGTTCGCATCATGTAATGTCGGGTGCGGATGTGCATCACGGATATGCTCTGCCCACAGAGGTCTTGGAGACCCCGCGATCAAGTGCGAATGTGTACATGTATATGACGTATCTGTAACCTAGCTAAGGTACCCAGGCAGCACAGAAACCGTGGCCAGCCTTTGCCTTATGTTTGGCCTATGATTGGCCTCTTTGGCTACTGGCAAATTGTGGGCTGCCACAGAACTTATGTTCTCTGGCATGCATTTTGTCATAGAATACCTGTTGTGCGTTTGGACAGCCGAGGTCTTTACACCAAAGGCAAGCGTCTTAAACTTCAAATGTTTTTGACGCCGAATCTAGCTTAAACAAAAAGGTACACCTAAATGTTACATTTTTATTATTACGAGGATATTAAGTTAGCGCCGCAAAGGTGACGTATTGGCATTCGTTTTATTTTTAAAAACGAAAAAAATGGCAGCTGTTGCAATGAATCTAAGAAATAATTTGGGTTGTGTTTGGAAGCAACACACCACTCTGGTTACTTTAGACGTGATACCCGTGAATAAAAGCAAGAACGGGCAATGAGCATGTAGACCAGTCATAAAGATTCATTTTCCCAGCTTACCACGCACATGCATATGATCCTAGCATACAGCTAAGTGCCCATGATACACCTGGTGCTACTCACTCACTTCAGCCTTTCATTTGATACGTGTGCTGTCTCAACAAGTAATATTACATTTGCGTCGTTATAACAGCATACCCCTTTGCCCTGCTATGCATGACTGCATACTTCGCTTTGCCACAATGTCTTATGACCCATCTGCTTCGCCGAAAACACGATGTTTCGTGATTGGTGAGTGAAAAAGAAGCCTTCGAGGATTTGGAATATGTATCTTACAATAGCTACCCCGCGCGGGGCACCTTGAGTGATCTTGGTGATGGTGAGTGGCGACGCCGCGTACCCCGAGCCACCCATACTTAAGCTGTCACCTACCGTGGCTAGAAGTTGAAAGGTGAAGGGTTAAAAGCCGTGAACGGTGGCCGTCGGAGCCTTCATCAAGCTTCAGCTGATGGGCGCCCTGCCTGTCTAACAGGCAGGGAGCTCCGGGACCTCTTTGAATACCAGGGTAAGGTAAAAGGAGAAAGTACCCCCGTCTCCCTGCTTTCCAATGTATCATATGGCATTTTCCAAACCCCCCCCAAACGTGATCGGCCCCCGAAGAGGGGCCGAACCGAGGTTTCCTTTCCACCAATTCCCAACTTGAGTATTCCGAAACAGAACTACTCTCTCTTCTTAGTGATAGAATCAGTTGACCAGTTGAACCCTCTTGCTTCAAAGTCAGTATTTCTCGTCTCCAAATTTTTTGAAGGTGTCATCGGCGAATCATATAAAGCCAAATAACAAAGAACCGGTGAAATCCTTGTTGAAGTCACTAGCCAGGATCAGGCTGATAAACTGCTTGCACAAACCCGCATCGCCGCCATCCGAGTCACGCCCCACCGCAGCCTAACCAGCTCCCAGGGCGTGATTTCCGAATATGACCTAATCAATGAATCTGAAGCTGACCTGCTGGAGGGCCTTCGTAGTCAGAGCGTAACAGCGGTCAGGCGCATAACCATCCGCAGAGACGATAAACAAATACCGACGGAGCACCTCATCCTAACCTTCGACAAGGCACCCTTCCAGAATTCATCATCGCAGGTTACATCCGTTGTTCAGTCCGGCCTTACATCCCGAACCCACGGCGCTGTTTCAAGTGCCAACGGCTCGGGCATGGCACAAACACCTGTCGTGGCTGACGTACCGGCGCAAAATGCGCCAAGCACGATCACCCGGCCAAAATCTGCAACGTGCAAGAACTTCTTTGTGTAAACTGCCAGGGTCCACATGCGGACTACTCCAGAAAATGCGAAAAGTTTCAATTAGAAAAGAAAATCATTAAAATCAAGGTCACTGAAAACATCACTTTCGCATAGGCGCGGAAGAGGTTTGCCTCTTTCCCTCCAGGGAGGTATGCCGACGCAGCTCGCCGGGGGGCGGAGTGGCGTCGGGTTTCAGCCGAACCCGCCTTCGCACCACTCGCTGAGTCGGCAGCGGCTGTGGTGGCAACCACGTCTGGTGGAAAAGCTGCTGCACCAACTGTTTTCTCTTCTCCACCAGCCCGAAGCACACGCGAGGGCCCAGACGAGATAGAGACGGAGGCAGTCGCAGCGACCCCCTCGTCCACCTCACTGCATGTGCCATCTGTGGTGCTCCCCACGCCTACGGCACTGGCACCGCAGGCAAAGAACACCCGAAAGGGTACCACGTCAAGGGGGCCCAGTCCGCTGGGCACCCCCTTGCCTTCAGATGACGACATGGACGTCGAGCCCTTCCGGCTTTCATCACAAAGGAAGGAACGGGCTGCGACGTGCAGGTCAGTAGAGAAGGCCAGCAAACCCCCTCCAAGAGTGCAAGCCCCGAAAGACCCTACTTAAATAGTCACACTCCAGTAGCTCAAAAGACATAATAATGGGAAGAGAAATAATTGTTCAGTGGAACTGCAGAGACCTTCTAAATAATCTTGACGACGTGTATGAGATTCCCCATGCCAATCAGCCAAGTTTAATGTGTGTCCAGGAAACACATCTGAATTCCAAATACACAAATTTCTTGAATAGTTATTTGGTATACAGGAAAGACAGAGATGGCTGCACCCACTCTTCTGGCGGTGCGGCCATAATCGCCCGCAAATCCTTGCATGCCACCCTGTCACCTTGAACACCGTCCTTAAGGCTCTAGCCGTTCGCACAATAATATTTAATAGGTTGATAACGGTATGCTCTATATACATTCCTCCTGATGTTACACACAGCCTGCCCCTGTTTAGCACAACAGGGGACACACTCGAAGACCAGGCCAACACGCTTGCACAACACTTCGAACACGTGTCCAGCTCAGCACACTACACCAACGCCTTCATTAAACGCAAAGTATCATGTGAGAAGAAGTCCTTGCACTAACGCTTTCAATTAACGCAAAGTATCATGTGGAAAAAGTTCTTGCGAGACAGTAATAAGTCGAAATCATCTTATAACACCCCCTTTTCGCTTCATCAGCTGAAGGTCGCACTCAGTACTTGTAAACCTTCAGCTCCAGGTGCCGACAGGATTTCATACACAATGATACAGCACCTACACCCAGACACTCTTGAAACACTCTTACACCTATACAATAAAATATTGCTTTTGGGGCACATTCCACGCTCTTGGAGGGAGGCCATAGTAGTGGCTTTCCTAAAGGAAAGGAAGGACCCTTCCTCTCCCGCCAGTTATTGTCCCATTGCCCTGACAAGCTGCCTGTGTAAGCTCTTCGAAAAGATGATAAACAGAAGACTCGCGTACGTCTTAGAGTACAACGCCCTTCTCGAGAGGTCCCAGGCGGGCTTTAGGGTGGGGCGATCTACGAACGATCAACTCGTTGCGTTAGAGTCATTTATTAAAGATGCTTTCCTCCATAAGCAGTACAGTATGACAGTGTTCTTTCATCTTGAAAAGGCGTACCACACTGCTTGTCGGTACGCCATCCTCAGCGATTTGAAGTCTTTTGGCATGTCGGGTAACATGATGAATACGCTTGTTAGTTACCTGTCTGAAAGAACGTTTCGCTTGCGCGTTGGAGCTGCACTCTCTAGGGTTTATGTGGAGGAAAAAGGTGTTCCGCAAGGTGTTGTTTTGAGTAGCACTTTGTTTATTGTAAAAATGAATTCTCTTCGGAAGGCACGGCCACCATTGATGTCCTGTTCAATCTATGTAGACGATGTTCAACTGTCCTTCAAATCGTGTAATTTGTCTATCTGCGAGCGTCAAGTTCATCTTGGTGTGAACAAGCTAGCCGGCTGGGCAGATAGCAACGGTTTTAAATTTAATCCTGGAAAGTGCATTGTGTTCTGTTTTCAAGAGGCGTGGCATTTGGCCTGATCCAGACATTTGACTCCATGGTGCCTCTAGTCCTGTCACAAAGGAACACAAGTTTTAGGTATAATCTTTGACGAAAAGCTCACATTCATCCCACCCATAAAACAACTAAAACATAAATGCTTAAAAACAATGAATATCCTGACGGTTCTTTCGCACATCTCCTTTGGTGCTGACAAACAACTTTTTTACGTGTTTTACCAGCCTAATAGGTTCACGATTGGACTATGGTAGCATTGTTTATGGGTCAGCAAGTAAAACATCCCTCAAAATGCTGGACCCAGTGCTCCATTTCGGGCTCCACCTGGCGTGTGGCGCCTTCCGCACTAGCCCGGTCGAAAGCCTCTATGTGGAGTGCAACAAATGGAACCTACAACGTCAGAGAGCATAAACAGATCTCCTTTATGCTTTTAGAATTGCATCCATGCCTCGCCATCCTTTTAAATCAGTTTTTTTATGATAACTCCATGACTGAACTGCTTTTAAATCGACCATCGTTCTCTGCGCCCTTCTCTTACAGAGTTAGAGAGGAAGCGTCAGAGCTTGCTGTCTCCTTTTTAGACACCATTCAAAGTTCTGTAACAGTATTCATAGCACCATGGCATCTCCGCCTTGTGTCATGCGGCACATCTTTCACAAATGTAGATAAAAACCGAGCTCCAACATGTGCAATTCAGCAGCACTTCTTGTATTTGCAGGAGAAGTATCATTATTCTGAATTTTATACGGATGCCTGTAAGACTTCCACCTGTGTGTCCTGCGCAGCGGATGGGCCCGGCCTTAATGTCACCAGAACTCTGAATAATCATACTAGTATCTTTACTGGAGAGGCTTATGGTGTACTTCTTGTTGTTAATCATATACTCCAAAGCCAGACCCCACAATCAATTATCTATACAAATTCACTCAGTGTTGTGCGGGCATTGACATTAACAAAGTCTTCAAAAAATCACGTTGTAAATCTTATCATCAAGGGTATTATGTCGGTGTATGTCCACAAATTTGAACTCGTCCTTTGCTAGGTACCTGGCCACTGTGGTATAGCCGGGAACGAAGCCGCGGATCAAATGGCTGCTGCTGCTACACTCTTGAATGCAGTAGATATAACCACATTACCCTACACCGACGTGAAGCCACACATCAAACAACAATTTCGCAAAACATGGCAAACCTATTGGAGTGAAAAAACAAACAAGTTACACGCAACAAAACCACACTTGGGACCGTACACCTCCGATACACGCAACAGATACATAGAAGTCACCTTGGCTAGATTACGGATCGGGCACACACACGCAACGCACTCGCACCTTCTCACTGGATCTCCAAGACCTCAGTGCAGCAGGTGCGGAGAGGCCCTATTCGTGATCCTCATCCTCATACAATGTAAGGCACTCGACATTACATGACGAAAACACTTCCCACAACTACACACACGACATATTCCACCACGCTCGTCATACGTCTTAGAAAACGATGCCATGTTTCCATGTTTTCTGTTCGGCGCACCTTTCAGTTTCTATCAAAAGTTCACTTTTTACAACTCCTCTCATACCACCCATAGTTTTACCCCTGGTCCTATACAACAGCCACCCTATTTATTCTTAAACCACTCTTGGTCTTCACCCTGGCCCTTTACACCAGCCGTACTCATAGTGTTTTTTCTGATTTTATTTCGTGTTCTCCCCTCATCAAATAACTTTGTGTTTGGCGCTCTTTGCCCGTGTCGGCCTTGCGCCAATAAAATCAAACTATCATCATCATCTTACAATAGCTACAGGACATTCTAAGTCTTTACACTTTTACGTATATTTTTATAAAATGCGAACGCTCTGACACGATGTGAGTTATTCATAAATATTGGTGGAAACCTGGGAAGTTCCGAAGCCCTATAATTCTGGCATCCAGGCCATAAGGACTCCTAACAGGCACAGAGAAAAATACCGGTGGTATGAGGTTGCACGCAGGTTGTTGAATCCAAGCTATACATACGACAATTGTGAATACCCTCATATTATGAAATCACCTTATGGGCGCGTCGTGAATTTAGAAATAATGTATTCCGTTGGTGTGATAAAATGCGTAACCGCGTTACAACATGGAGATTGAAAAGAACATTTCGCGGTGTTTCCGTGCAACGTCATAGCATGCTTTCAATTATCGCTTTAATATGCTTGTTCATATCGTTACCAAAAACATATTGTCACTGAAGCAACGTATGTATCACGGTTTTTTTTTCTAGCGCAGTTGAGCACTTTCTTAACGATTGTGGCTGCCGCCATTTTACGCAGCCGGGGTGATCAATCTGTCTTAAAAATGAAATATTACGACAGCATTACGAATAGTTACATATGTACAGTTTCTATCGAGGCTATTAATTGACCAAGTACTTGAAAAGTATATTTTCTATCGTCAGTGACGCTCCATTTATATAGTGAATGACACACCAATGCAGGTTACAGGTGACACTGCTGAAGGAAGATCCGGCATGAGGTCACCTCTCCCCTAAACACAAAACTATTTCCCGTATGCCGTCGTCACCCCGTCCGGTTTCTCCCTTATGCACTGTACTCTTGCACGGGTTGCTTCCTTTTTTTAGCACGAATATTTCCGTCCCAGCGGACCTTTGTGGTTACCAAAATTTTGTTGAGCTAATTTTATAGATTTTTTCCTCACTCGAAAGATAGAAGTAAGAAGCATCGGTTATGTGCGGGACTATATGATTGTTTAAAAACTGGGGGCAGGAAGTGAAAGTCTACTGTGACCCGCTGCGTTGGCTCAGTGGCTAAGGCGTTGCGCTGCTGAGCATGACGTCGCCGGCTTGATACCCGGCTGCGGTGGGCGCTATTCTGATGGGGGCGAAAAGCAAAAACGCCCCTGTGCACGAGATGTCGATGCACGTAGAGATCCCCAGGCGGTCGAAATTATTACGAAGCCCTTCATTACGGCGCGTCTCATCGCCTGCGTTGCGTTGGCGCGTTACACCCCACAATTAAACAATCGAAGGTCTACTGTCAACTCAAACGTTGGGTTGAATGTAACTGAGGGAAGTGGAGTGGTAGGAGAGGGAGGATAAGGGGATATGTGCTTTTTGAAGTTGGAAGTTTGAAGTTTATTGAAGGGTAAGAATACATATTGTTACAGCGCAGTTTCTACGCAGGATATTGTCTCCCTGGTTTCTAATGAAAAGGGATTGACCAATTTCACTGTGGTTTGTTAGGAGAGTAGGTTGAGGTGGTGGCTGTGCCGGCCGCTTCCCGATCTGTTGGCTTAGCTCGTCCCAGACCACATCAATATAAATAAACCAATTTCATTCATCAAGACCGTGTCACGTGGTGGAGGTGCTGGGTAGCTACGTCCTGGATCCTGCGGGCGCATGGAAATTCGGCGTTCTCCGTCGGAGTAAGCGAATCACCGGCTTGCGCTTAGACCCGCCTGACATGACGCTACCCCATAATGGTTACAACTTTTCCCCAGTGACGGTCAACGGTTGGCACCACAAGGAACCACGCTTGTTCGCTGGGAACGTTGACGAAGACGTCGACAAATGGCTCAAACACTACGAAAGGGTGGGAAAATACAATCCCTGGGAAAAAGCTGCGCAACTAGCCTATGTAGTGGTGCCTCTCGACAAAACCTCTTTGACCTGGTTCGGAGAAAATGAAGCAAAGCTCACTACATGGGCGATCTTCGTCGAGGAGCTGATGAAATCTTTTGGCGACACCATTGCCCGCCGCAAAACGCCCGAGCAGACGCTCGCACAGCGAGCACAGGTACCAGGCGACACTTTACAGCATACATACAAGAGGTCCTTAAACTCTGCTCTCTTGTAAACCCGACCATGACACAGGAGGACAAGGTGGGCCATTTTCTTAAAGGTATAGCGGAAGACGTATAAAACTTCTTGATTGCAAAAGAAAACCTATCCACTGCTGCAGACGTCGCCAACTACTGCCGCACATTTGAAGCTCTCAAGCTTCGGCGGCTTTCCCCCAAATTTGGCCGTCTTCCAAACGTTCCCACTGTCGCTACTCTGGACACACTGGTTCATCTGAAGATATCGCATCCTTGGTTCGCCGTATTACACGAGAAGACTACGGTATCAAGGTCACGCGCACACCGCCGATCCACCTGCCAATTCAGGGCGTGCTGCAAATTTCGTGTTCCACAAGTGCGCCGGTCACGAGCCTTCCCCTTACGTACCAGCACCCAGACCACAACTCCGATACACAGACCCCTTCGGTGCGTTTTCGTAAGATGAAGTCAATTTTCAGAGCTTCCGAGCGCCATCCCGGCGGCTCGGCTACGAGAACAAATCCCGTAGAGTTGTCGCTGACTACACAGCACCTCACCACGTAACCCGTCTTGATGGATGGAATGTGTTTATTTACAGTGATGTGGTTCGGGGAGAGCCAAGCCCACAGATCGGTTGGTTGGTTGTTTGGTTACCTCAGACATTACACATACCCATGTTGGGGATTGGCCAAAAAGCTTTGTGCCTAATCAGGATGTGACCTATATTATTTGTAAGCGGCCGGCACAGTCACCACCTCAACCTCCTCTTCTACGAAACCACAGTGGGATTGGTCGATCCCTTTCCATAAGAAACACGCGAGAAAATATCCTGCGTAGAAATTGCGCTGTAATAAAATAAATGACAGATAAGCGAAGTACCAGAGGAGGTCCCAGAGTAAGAACTATTGGGGGACCTCCTAACATTGTGGATAAGAGGATGCATAATCTGCAGCAGACAATTGCTGTTATGACAAAGTTTTAAATACGATGTGTTGTTTGAACGCTACGCGCTACACTGTGTAGCATGAATTTTTTTCTCCGGATAAATATCATTACACATTCCACTCTCTGGATGTGGATGGTCAGGGTCACTTTTCAGCTCTATTCAAAGAGATACATAACTCAGGTGAAAGGTATGACAAAATTTTATTTATTTTACTTGCTCGGCAGTCTTTCCACAGAGCAAGGCAGATGAACTTCCGCATGGGGATGTCCATCCTTTTTTTTCTGATACGAAAAAAAAGAAAACCTCTAGTGGTGTTCGCGGCGCATTTCACGACCAGCGGTGAGTCACAATTCAAAGTCTAAATGAAACCCCTTGTGTACGATGCGGCTGGTGGTCTATAAAATTCGGAGATTTCCTCCCAGGCTACAGGACGGGTGAAATCAAAATGGATCTAGCAAGTGTACTTCGACGTACTATCGGCGTCAAATAAAACGCGAACACGAAAATACGAACCTGAACACACAAATAGCGCGATTTCCTTCTATGCAGGCCAAAATGCCGCGTTGAATATTTCCAAAAACAAAGTTGGAAAAAGTACATTTCGAAATCTACGAATAGCAAGCCAATATATGAACTCTACGAACAGTATTTATCAATTTTGCATGTTCTGGTTCTTATTTTCGTGTTCGCGTTTCATTTGACGCAGATAGCAGCTTTCCTAGTGCATGACAAAGTTTTTCAGGTGCTTTGAGAGACTCTATGGTGTATGACTATGGGATCTCCTACAGTTATTAATTTTGTAAACCACCTTAACAGCAACAAAAACAAACTCCAACTGAAACTGAACATTCGGCACAGCAAGCAGCAAGATGACAGGAGGGCCACCGCAAAGCCAGTAATCAATGGCCGGTGAAGAAGTTGCGCGGCTATGCACGCTAGGATAATTTTCGATCATTTCCACGCCTAATTTCAGTTTATTTACTTGTTCGATGCTTTTCAATCTAAACTACCGTTCTTAACTCTAGAGCAGCATCCGACACGTGCAGCAGGAAACCAGATTTGCTTATTTCTACCATACCATGTGCTACGCCTTTTAAGGGGACAATTGTGTGAAGGCACTTCAATTTTCGTGCAACGAGGAACCTCAACGAAGCGGCGTCCTGCTATTCCTCATGAGAGCCCGCTAGGGCAGTGCATATTGACGCTGTTTGAAGGTATGTTGGTCCTTATGTTATTCTTTTTCTTGTATTTGGAAGCGCGTTTAGCCTTGTTGTGCTATGCATGCATTGACAGGTATATAGAAAAAAATGGTCCCGGTAAAAAATGGTCTTGGAAAAAAATGTTTGGAGGAAATAGTCCCAGAAAAATGTTCCCAAATCCGAGATAGAAAAAAAATGGTCCGGAATCAAGGCAGGAAAAGTATGGGCGGGGCGGCCTTAACTTTCGTACGAAAGTTCAAGGCATATCAACACAAAATTTCGTCTTCACATTCTCAGATGTTTGTAAAAACCCCTGAAATTTTTACATTTTTTCTTAACTTTTTTATAAACCCCTTGTTGCTGTTTGTTGCTCCTGAATGCTTTTTTTTTCTTTGTTCATTTATGCTTTGGCGTTAAAGAATATTTTAAATGTAATTACATTACATATTACAGTCCGGTGGCGGGACATATCGGTGCACGAACATTTCGGTGCAAGATTTCTCGGTGCGGCCATTTCGGTGCTGCGGTGTCCCAGACAATATTTTATTGCTTTGACTTTAATATTTTATTTTGTCGGATGATATCACATTACGTTTCCGGATTGAGTTTGAGCCACACTGCGCTCAAGCTGATGCTAAATAGAGGCGCAACATCAGCATGTAAAGGCACATTTTGATAGCAGATGTGAAAAGTTAACGTCATAATTTACTTCCGTTCCACTTGTTTTTATTTTACATTATATTTGAAGAACCCTAATACTTTATTTAAAGTGTTACCGAAGCGCTGTGATTTCACTTCACCAAACGCTGCGAGACGCGGCTGCTTCTAGTTCATTATTACATCTGCTGCCTCCCCCACCCCCACGTATACACAGCAAAACTGCCCAACAAAAAAGAAAGGAATCAAGACAGCTTAAGTGCGTTTGCATTTAGTCATTGTTTTTTCTGTATAATCTCGTCGTCGTTGCGTTCCGTGTCAGTTCTACTTATAGGCTTATCAACAATCCTGTTAACAGGAGCATCGCTAAAGGTTTGGCGTTGCAGAGGGGGGGGGGGGGTGGCGGCTGAGGATCGCCGGGTAGTAGCCCACCTAGGTAGATAGAGGAGGGGTGTCACTTGTTCTTCTCCAATTTGTAAACCCGCCAGCCAAAATTTAACACGACTGTGGCGGTTCTCGCAAAACCATTATATTTGAAATTTTCCCCTCTTACAATTGAAGAAATGCAAGGAATGTCTGGGGTGTCCATGACATGCGCAACTTGGAGAGGTAATTGCAAAAGAAACGACAAAAAACAAAGAAAGAGCGATTCCTGGAGAGGGTTCCCTTCGGTGTGACCGCCCCGCGCAGAGGAGTGCGGCCAGCAAGCTTGTTCTCGATGGGGCGACAGGCGCCAACGATCCTGGCCATTGTGTCCTCGGCGGCTTTTCGGGTGGCTTTTTGTTGTGCACTAGAGAGGTTGTGAGCTGATGCTAAATGTATCGCTTTTCTTGCATCAATGCATTGACGCTTCGGAGACCGCGATCTACTCTATGCATGCAAGATTTTTAGGGGAAAGTAAACATAATCGGTCTGAAAAAGAAATCTGGGAGTGTATAAAACAAAGACGGCGGGGGACAAGGAATTAAAAACATTAAATACAGCATGTAAAGTTAAAGCAAAACATTAAATTCAGCACGTAAAGTTAAAGCAAAGGTTGGTTTGACCGAACAGAATGGCTTTTATTTGTACCTACAACCCGTGCGCTTTCTAACCATTAAGCAGATATAGGAGTTGCTGCTGTATTAAAAGGGCTCGTTCGTCCTCCGAAACATTATCTTAAACTTGTACCTAAAAAAAGCTGGCGAGAATAGTGTATAGAAATTCATTTTAGCATGACAGCTCAGCCTAAATAAACTTTTCATAAGATTGTCTGCATTTTTGAAGGCAAACAAATGTTTGTAAAGTTTTAGATCGTGAGAGTGTGCATTTTGTGTAAAAAATTACATAAAACTTGCGTTAGCCATTGCAGACACCGGTTAATTGTCTTAGCTGCTTTGCATTCACCAAAAAAGAGCTCATATATATAACTTCTCACCGTAAATAAAAAAAGACTTGCGAAACAATTCAATCACCGGGCATAACAGGTGTTACCTGAACGAGGTGATAAGAAAGATATACAAAAGTTCAGTTTCTAAAAAACACCTTAAAAAAATTCAACAAGGCAATAATATAAAATGAAATCCCTGCCCTAGATTGCTGTCTATAACCAATGTTAAGCGAAAATAAAAATTTCACGCTCTTTCATACAAACACACAAACAAGCACCCGGTATATCGGACGCCGCAATGTTTGCGCACGAAAACGTCCATGCACCGAAAGGAAAGTGCACCTAAACGTCTGTACACGGATACGTCCGTGCACCGATATATCCGTACACCATAATTTGCGTACACCGCAATGTCCGCACCGAATCTCCTGCACCGAGGTTTCCTGCACCGCAATCTCCTAGATCCAGGAAGACTCTGTTAGGTTCTTTTGTGGAGCTCCCATGGCTTCTTGTGCAATTTTCAACGGTTGTGATGAAACCTTGCAGCATAGAGCTTCACGACCTTCCAGACAATGAGATGGCTGTGTCCGACTAAGCTACTAAAGCGAAGGTTCTAGGCCTTGCAGTTGTTTTTTTATGTTAGGTTGGGTTAAGTGTGCATGAAGCAAAACTTCATGCGCACTACAGTGCAACTGCTTATGATGTGCTGATTCACACCTGCCAACTTAGTAACATGAAAATTGGGGAGGCCGCAGTGGTTGGGGTAGGTTTTATTTTTAGTTTAGCATTTCAGAAATTGACATCAGAACACTGACAAACACTGAACACTGACAATTGACAAACACTGGAAAGTGACATCAGAAAAGGTAAGGCTGTTTGTTTTAAGTTGATTTGTTCTTTCATCATGAGTAACTCTACTCCTGGTTCTAGTTGCGAAGAGCGCGAAACGTCTTTATTTGTTTGGTTACCTACACAAAATCCAGCAGCTCCCCCACCCACGAAAATGCCCCCCTAAATTTACTGCTATTTTGAAAATTCTGCACCGTTCTTTGATAGGGCCCTTCCTCCTTCGCTCCACACTATCCACACCCTGAAGTCCACCACACCAAGGCAAGCTGGCGTGTCACAGCCAGCTCATAATCCAATTAAATCATGGTTAGCAGCCTGATAGCTCTTTACCTACCCGCAATTTGTATTTTTTTTGGTGGTGTCGTTTTGTTTTGGCGAACTCATGCGCTTGAATTTTTTGCCGAGCCATGGACCGTTCTACCCAAGATAATCTTGTACGGTCCTTGGGTAGCTGTGCCATAAACAATGCCCGGGATGGTTCCGAGGAAGGCAGCCTGCATGGTTTACCGTCAGGGCATGAGACTGTGACGGACTTCAAGTGGAATTCTGCAAATTCTCGTTTGAAACTTATTCACTCAGACTGTCTCGGTGGTTTTGAAACCGATGACTAACATTGGTGAAATGTTAGGTGCATGTGCATCCTGTATGTTTTCTGGTGAGGGATAATTGCTGCCTTCTTGAATTTTCGTGTTTCGGGATAGTGCTCCCTCCCAACTTTGCCGGTGATCTCGACTTGCGTGCAGGGCAGCACTTGTTCGAACTTTTACGGTAGCAATTGCGGGCTTTGCATGCTTTCAAATATTCTCAGAATGTATGTGCTGAAGACCATGTCTGGTTGAGTGACACTTCACCATACTTAAAGCACACATTTACGCACACACGGCCGCCTCAATCGGCACAGCCGTTATAGCGCATGTTTGCCCACACTCCCCACAAAACTTGCATCAGTGCTTTCTGCTGATAATGTGCATTCAACGTTAGCTACAAAAGATCGATCCAGCCGTTGTCGTACTTAATTTAACACTTTTAAGGAGTACTGTGGTGGGCGCGTCTAGTGGGAAGCTTTTCAAAGCCATAAGCGCCATTTGAGCAGCACGTAGTTGCACTTTGTTTTACTCTACATTATGGTTACAATGTTGTGTAAGAATGATCGTGAGTGCTCAATCGCAGTACCGCAACTGTTGCAGCAGCAAAAACAAACGTGCACGCGCCTTAAAAAAACAACCTTTGTTCTGTGGCGTCCACGCTTTTTCAATAGCGCGTGCACGCGTCATTTAAAAAAAATAACCTGTGCGCTGTGTCGGCCACTTTTCGGAAAATTCGAGATATTAGTCGTACAATGGTGATGGGGTTGAAATTCAAGTGTCCCCGAACAGTATGGGAAATTTAGCAGGTTTGCTTATTGCTGTTATTTCATTTGTTTTTTCATAAATATTTCATTTTTTATATCCAGGACTATCACAACCAGTCCAAAAAGGAAGCCGACAAGGGAATTGGGGCAGCCATTATGGAAAATTCATGTGAAAACAATGCTAGGAAAGACGAAGACAGAGATAGAAAGGTGATATAAATAAGGATGACGCTGGACGATGCTTAATATAAAGAAATTGATAAATATACTCTGCGAATGCCATTTAGGTGCACTAAAAGCCAACACAAAATTGCTTGCATTGCGTAAGGACAAATAAACACATAAACTGACTGTTTTGTGTTTTATTACATAAAAGTTGTGTGCTAGTAACAGTGCCACTGTTAACGGCCTCCTGCCGGGCAGGCAATAAAGCAGCCATGGGGGGCTTCCTCTGGCCGGCATAGAATAACCTGAATCTGGCCAATGGTAGGCCATACATAATTGGCCAATAGGAAGCCATACATGCTTGGCCAATGGCATGCCATATATGCTTGGCCAATAGTAGGCCATACTTCTTTGGCCAATTGCAGGCCGTACGTATTCGGCCACTGATCGGTGAGCCAATGGTATGAGCGCCCAAAGCAGATTGGCCTATGAATGACAGCCAGGATCTAGCCTTACACGTCCAAGGACAATTTTGGACTAAGGGCCAAAAACCTCGGCCGAAGATTGGACGGGGAAAAAGGGCTGGCCATTGTTCTTTGGGAAAAGATTGGCCGAAAATGCTCGTGCCGCCTGGGTACCTTCAATGTGCCTGTTGTGTGAGACCCTAGTGCAGTGTTACAAGGGTGGTTTCATTTCATGTGATTGGTTGTCCGCTTGTTCACTCCACTCTTCTTGCCAAGTATTACGGAGTTGTTCTTTCATGTGAATCTTGAGGTCTGTGTTAGGTAGTGTTTTTAAAATACTGTATTTCCGAGTGCAGCATTGGCTGCGAGTTCATCCGCCAGGTCAATTCTGCCAATTCCACAGTGGCCTGGCACCCAAAACACACTGACCCCAAGCTTTTAAGATTACGCTATCATGAATGATTTGAAGACGAGAATAAATACATGATTTTTCGATGACTTTCCGGATGACAATGCACGGCCGACACTCAGCGAATATATATAAATGATGGATTTATGAAGATGTTGTTCAAAAATGTGACTTCACACCAGAAAAATGCCATATGCTTCCGCCATAAAAATTCAAGTCTTTACATTCATGGTTCTACCTGCCTGAACGTTTTCTCCAAAAGCCGCAATAGACAACGCAGTGAACGTATTTTAGGGATCACTGAAAAATTCCCAGACCTGTATTTGTTCTACCGATATATGAAATGCTGCAAAATCCTTTTTCTTCGTGTCCTGTTGTTATAGTATTGTAAGAAATACAAGTCACATGACACAGAACGAAGATGCCATGGTGCTACAAGATCAGTGTGAGATCATTTGATTGTGTCTAAGAAGGAGACCTCATGAATTGTCATCTCAGTTCTCACTCTCTGCGAGAAGAAAATATAAATTGATGGACGGTTTAAAAAGAGTCCAGTTGTCGATGTATGAATAAAACCCGGTTTGAAGGAATGGTTATCCATTGATGAAATTTTGCAGGCATACAGAACGACAACATAAGTTCGCTGGTACGCTAAGCAAGATTTGTTTCACTCTGCATAAAGACTGTGGTAGGGACTAGTACGGGATGTTCCACAAGAGAGACGAAGCCCCAAGTGAAACCCTGAGTCGGCCATTTTAAGTGGTGTTTTCGTGGCTGACCCATACACAACACTTTATCCTTCAACCTTGACACTAACAACCCGGCATAAATGCAAAGCAGGAGTAGTTTGTACCGCATTACTGGTGAGATAGGACTTTCAGTATATTCATTGTTTTTAGGCATGTTTATTTGAGTCGTTTTATGTGACGGATGAATGTGAAATTTTCGCCAAACACCAAACCAAAAAACCTGTGTTATTTTTTTTACTGGAATTGAATCACCATGAAGTTTTATGTAAGGATCTGGTAGGACACCGAGCTTTTTGAGAATACAACACCGGTACTTCTCCCAGGAATGATTCTGAAACAATTTTCGTCTGGCGCTCACGTATGGACTTGGCGTTCACGTATGAATATATTAGATTATTTGAAACATATTTTAACGTCATCTACATAAACGACGCAAGAATTGGTGGGTGGAAGTGCCTTTCGGAGCGTGTTCATAAAAGTGATAAAAAATGTGCCACTCAAAAGGCCACCCTGAAAAACGTTGTTCTCGTGCGCGTGAACATTTCATAGTGCCAACCCAACTCTGACTGTAAATGTTCGTGTAGACATGTAACTAGAAAGCGTGTTCAGGATGTTACCCGAAATACCAAAAGATTTAGGTCTTCAAGAATGCCGTAGCCCTAAGCCATGTCGTATGCTTTGCAATATCAAAAAATACCGTCATGGAGTATTGCTTATGTATGTATGCATCGCTAATGCAGGCGTCTAGAAAAACACATTGATCATTTGTTGATTGCCACTCCCAGAGACGTGCCTGGCAGCTCTTGAGATGACCATTGTACACTAGAAATTACACGAGTCTCCTATTTATTATCTTCCCGACCAGCTTGCACCAGCCGGTTTTAAGGCGATGGAACGATAACGATAATTTGTGTGATTGACGGGTTCTATCCCTCCTTCTCCCTCCCTCTAAGACCTCCCTCCAATACCATGGTCTCCCTCCAAGACAATGGTAGGTGCCCCAAAAGAAATATTTTGTTGCAGAGGTGAAGGAGTGTTTTAGGTGTGTCTGCGTATAAGTGTTGTATCATAGTGTATGTAATGCTGTCTGTGCCTCGAGCGAAAGGTTTACAAGTACTGAGTGCGATGACGATGAAGTACTGAGTACTGAGATGAATAGGACTCATTACTTCCTCGCGAGGACTTCTTCTCGCATGATATTTTTCTGTTTCATGAAAGTGCTTGTGTAGTCTGCAGAGCTGGATACGTATTGGTAGTGTTTTGCAAGTGTGTTTGCCTGATTTTTGAGTGTGTCCTTCGTTGTGGCCATCAGAAGCAGGGTGGTTGTCTGTTGTCCTAGGAGTTATCGTATATGTTTTCTGATTGTGGGTGTTTGAGTAATGTATGTGAGGACGGTGCGCCAACTGTGTCCTTTTTGGCAAGGGCACACGCGTTTTCAAAATGATTTTGCCTTTCCGAAAGATACAAGTTTGTTGAGCGCGGGGTGCCGGCAAAGGACGCCGCAAGCCTTCGTCTGGGCCTCTCGTCTTCGCCTGCAGTCCTCGTTCCACCAGGGCCTCCATGGGTTGGTGTGGCACCGAAGGCATAAGGAATAGATTTCTTGGCAGCAACAGTAATGCGGCCTGTAAGGAGTTGGGTGGCTTCATCTATATGTAAGTGTGATATGGCTGTGTCCTGTAGTTTAGTTGTTTCTGCGAATTTAGTCGAGGTTACTTTTGATTCAATAAAGATGTTATGAGAAGATGTGCTGCATGTGCCTATATCTATATATGGTAGAGAAGTGGTCACTACAATATGGGTCTCTGCCTTCGCCATACTCAAGACAAGGAACGAAAACTGCGAAACCAATAGCCAAGTCATTGTGAGTATGTGTTGTGTCTAAAGGTATGACATGTAGGCTGTTTCTGGTTGGATACGCCAGCTACAGAGGATGATACAGACTCCTGTATCAGACGACCTCCAGCATCTGTGCGAGAACCCAAAAGAGAATATTGTGCCTTAAGGTAGCCTGTGACGATGTATGGTTCGCGCAGCTGGTCAACCAGAGCCTCACAGTCACAACTGATGATGTTTGGAGTTTAATGGCACAAGGCCGATTGAGGGAAAAGAGTGTCAAACAACACTGATTACATGAAAGTGGCATGGAAGTAAAAGTAGAACATTTCAGTAAGAAAAAACGAAGTAAAACAACGTAATGAAGGCGACTGGTGTAAAGGGCCAGGTTGTCAACATGCATGATAAAAATAAGATGTAGAAATTTTATGTCAGTAAGAAACTCGAAAACGCGTTTGATAGAAAACATGGCTTCGTCTCCTAAGAAGTATGACGGGTGCGGTGGAATATGTCGCGTGTGTAGTTGTGCGAAGTATTTGCGTCGTGTTGTGTCAAGTGCCTTACATTGTATAAGCATGTGGATCAATATAGGGCCTCTAGGCACCGGCTGCACAGTAGTCTTGGAGACCTTGTGAGAAGGTGCGAGTGTGTTACATGAGTGTGCCCTATCCGTAATCTAGCCAAGGCGACTTCAGTGTATCTATTATGTTTATCGGTGGTGTATGGTCCCAAGAGTGGTTTTATTACGTGTAACTTGTCTGTTCGCTCCAGTGTGTTTGCCATGTTTTGCGAAGTTGTTGCCTAATGTGTGGTTTCACGTCGGCGTAGGGTAATGTGGTTATGTCTACTGTATTGAAGAGTGTAGCAGCAGCAGCCATTCGATCCGCTGTTTCGTTCCCGGTTATACCACTGTCGCCAGGGACCCAGCAAAGGACTAGTTAAAATTTATGGACATACACAGACATAATAACCTTGACTATTAGATTTATAAAATGATATTTTGAAGACTTTGGTGACGACAACGCCCGCACAACACTGAGTGAATCTGTACAGATAATGGATTGTGGGATGCGGCTTTGAAGTATACGATTAACAACAAGAAGTACACCGTAAGCCTCTGCCGTAACGATGCTAGTATAAGTGTTCAGAGTTTTGGTGACATTAAGGCCGGGTCCATGCGCACCGCAGGACACAGAGGTGGAAGTCGGGGAGGCATTCGTATAAAATTCAGAACACTGATACTTCTCCTGCAAATACAAGAAGTTCTGCTGAATTGCACATGTCGGAGCTCGGTTTTTATGTACATGTGTTAAAGATGTATCGCATGACACAGGGCGGAGATGCCATGGTGCTATGAAATCTGTTACAGAACTTTGGATGGTGTCTAAAAAGGTGACAGCAAGCTCTGACGCTTCATCTCTAACTCTGTAAGAGAAGGGCGGAGAGAACGATGGTCGATTTAAAAGGAGTTCAGTCATGGAGGTATCATAAAAACTGATTTAAAAGTATGGTTAAAATTTTAAAAGCATAAAAATTTAAAAAGAATGAAATTTTAAATGTATATAGGAGGTCTGTGTATGGTCGCTGAGGTTGTAGGTTCCATTTGTTACACTCTACATACAGGCTTTCAACTCGACTAGTTCGGAAAGCACCACATTCCAAGCAGAGCCCTACATGATGCACAGGGTCCAGCATTCTGAGGGATGTTTTAGTGGCTGACCCATAGACAATGGTACTATAGTCCAATCATGAAGCTATTAGGCTGGTAAAAACACGTAAAAGACGTTGTTTGTCAGCATCAAAAGAAATGGGCGAGAGAACCTTCAGCATAGTCAGTGTTTTTAGGCATTTATGTTTTAGTTGTTTTGCGTGTGGGATGAATGTGAGCTTTTCGTCTTACATAATACCTAAGAACTTGTGTTCCTTTTTTGAAGGATTAGAGACACCGTGGAGTTGAATGTCTCGATCCGGCTGATTGCCACTCCTCTTGGAAAACAAAACACAAGTGCACTTTCCTGGATTAAATTTAAAACCGTTGCTATCTGCCCAGCCGGCAAGCTTGTTCACAAAAAGCAGGACTTGCCGCTCACACATGGACAAGTTACATGATTTGAAAGAGAATTGAACGTCGTCTACATAAACTGAACATAAAATCGATGGTGGTAGCGCCTTCAGATGAGAATTCATTTTTTCAATAAACAAAGTGCAACTCAAAACTCCTCCTGGCGGCACGCTGTTTTCCTGCACATGAACCCTAGAGAGTACGGTTCCAGCCCGCACGCGAAACGTTCTTTCTGACAGGTAACGGGTCAGCGTGTTCTTGTTATCCGACATGCCAAAGGACTTCAAGTCGCTAAGGATGCCGTACCGCCAAATATTATCGTACGCCTTTTCAAGATCAAAGAAGACTGTCATACAGTACTGCTTGTGGAGGAAACCTTCTTTCATATATGACTCTAACGCAACGCGTTGATTGTCGATAGATCGACCCACCCTAAAGCATGCCTGGCAGCTCTCCCGAAGGCCGTCTACTCTAAGAAGTACACCATTCTCCTGTTTATCATCTTCTCGAAGAGCTTACACAGGCCCCTTGTCAGGGCAAAGGGGTGATAACTGGCAGGAGAGGAAGGGTCCTTCATTTCCTTTAGGAAAGTCACTACTATGACCTCCCTCCAAGAGCGTGGAAAGTGCCCTGAAAGAAATATTTTATGGTAGAGGTGAAGACGTATTTCAAGCGTGTCTGCATGTAAGTGTTGTATCGTGTATGAAACCCTGTCGGCACCTGCAGCTGAAGGTTTACAAGTACTGAGTGCGACCTTCAGCTGATGAAGCAAAAAGGGGGTGTTATAAGATGATTTCGACTTATTACTGTCTCGCAAGGACCTCTTCTCACATGATACTTTGCGTTTAATGAAAGCGTTGGTGCAAGGACTTCACCTCACATGATACTTTGCGTTTAATGAAGGCGTTGGTGTAGTGTGCTGAGCTGGACACGTGTTCGAAGTGTTGTGCAAGCGTGTTGGCCTGGTCTTTGAGTGTGTCCCCTGTTGTGCTAACCAGGAGCAGGCTGTCTGTCTGTTGTCCTTTTAGCTTGCGTATTCGTGTCCAGACTTTGTGAGTGCCGGTGTATGAGTTGATGGAAGTGAGGAACGCGCCAACTCACCCTTTTCGCCTCACGACGCATGCGCTTCCCAAGAGCCTTTGCCCGTTGAAAGGAAATGAGATTATCTCGCGTGGGGTACCGGCGAAGGACACGCCACGCCTTGGTCTGGGCCTCTCGCGCCCGCCTACAGTCCTCATTCCACCAGGGCCTCCTTGGGTGCGGGACGCACTGGAGGCCTGGGGCGTGGACTTTTCGGCGGCGTCGAGTATGTGTACCGTGACGAGTTGGGCTGCTTCCTCCACGTGTAGGTGTTTTATGGTTGTGTGGTGTAGTTTAGATATTTCTGTGAATATACTCCAGTTCGCTTTTGATTCATTAAACCTGGTATGGGAAGATGGAATGCATGGGCCTTTACCTATGTACATTAGGAAGTTGGGAAGTGGCCACTACCATGTGGGTCCTTGCCCACGCCCCACTCAAGACATGGAAAGAGAATTGCAGAACTAATAGCCAAGTCAAGATGCGAGTATGTATTGTGTCCTAAGTTATGGTATGTAGGCTGTTTTTTTGTTGAAAAGGCATGCTCCTGAAGATGTAAGGAGTTTCTATATCGGACGACCTCGGCCATTCATTATAGAGGAGCCCCAAAGGGAGTTGTGCGCATTAAGGTCGCCTGTTAGGATGTATGGTTCGGGCAGCTGGTCGACCAGCGCCTCGAAGTCGGAGCTCGAAAGTGCATGATCAGGAGGAATGTAAATGGAGCATACCGCTATCAACCTATTGCATATTATCGTACGGATTGCTACAGACTCGAGGACAGTGCTCAGAGTGACAGGGTGGCAGGCTAAGGATTTATGGGCGACAATTGCCACACCTCCTAAAGAGTGTGTGCAGCCAACCCTCTCCTTTCTGAATACCATGTACCTATTTAAGAAATTTGTTTGTTTAGAATTGAGGTTGGTTTCCTCGAGAGACATGATACTTGGCTGATTGGCATGCAGCATCTCATACACATCGTCAAGATTTTAAGGAGGCCTCTGCAGTTCCATTGGATGATGTTTTCAGTTCCCATTATTTAAATTTAAGAATATAACTGGATTGTGTCTGTGTTTTTGTTCATGTGTCGTTTTTCGGGGCTGTTATTCTAGGAGTTTCAGGCCTTTCTGTCGGCTTGAATATCGGAGGCAGCTTCTTGCGCTGCGTTGCAGGAAGGAACGGCGCGACCTCCATCTTCTCGTCATTTTCCAGAAGGGTGCCCGCCGGACCAGGCCTCTCAGACTTGGCCCTTTTTCGGGAGGCCTTCGTTTGAGCCGTCACCACCGAGGGCGTCCGTTACACCAAAGGTGGCACGGGAGGTGCGGTGGCGGTGGGAGACTATGCGGGCCCCCCGGTGTCCATCCGGTCAGCACCCTCCAACGCACAGGAGAACCGTGAGGCACAGGCGGGAGTGGCACCGGTCCCTACAGAAGTGGTTGTCACCACAACCGCTGCTGCCTCAGCAAGCGGCGTGGCGACGGATCGGGCTGCCTGAGGCACCCGAGGGGGGTTCGAGGAGGGACCAGGTCAGACTCGCTGAACTGCATCCTTGTGGACACCAGATGCCGCTCCGCCCTCCGGCGAGCCGCGTCGGCGTACCTCCCCAAAGGGAGGGAGGCGAACCTCTTCCGCGCCTCTGCTAAGGTGATGTTCTCAGTGATCTTCACATTAATAATCGCCTTCTCCTGCTTAAACTTCTTGCTTTTTCGAGAGTAGGCGGCATGAGGTAACTGGCAGTTGGCGCAGGTGAGGGTTGACGATGGACAATTATCAGATGGATGGTCATGGTGAGCACAGTTTGCGCAGCTCAGACGACCACGGCAGGAGATGGTTCCATGCCCGAACCGCTGGTACTTAAAGCAGCGGCGTGGGTTTGGAATGTAGGGCCGGATATTACAATGTGCAAAACCTGCATTGACGTACTCTGGGAGTGCGGACCGGTCAAAAGTCAGGATATTGTGCTTGGTCGTTACTAGTTTGTCACCCCTCCTCATAGTTATGCGCCTCACAGCAGTCACGCCCTGATTTCTCAGGCCCTCCAGCAGGTCAGCATCTGTGTAATTCATGAGGTCTAGTTCAGAGATGACAACTTGAGTACTGTTCAGGCTCCTGTGGGGTGTCACCCTAATTTCAAGATTGCTTTTGCGAGTTTGTTCAAGAAGGATCTTAACATGCTGTTAGTTGTGTCCTTAAACCAGGATTTCTGCAGTTGTTTGTTTTTTGGCCTTAAATTTGTCACCAATGATGATCTCCAGAAATTTTGATATTAGGAACACGGACTGTGATGCAAGAGGCTTTTCTTTTTCAGTGGATTCCAACACCAGAAATCGGGGGTAGTTATCAGGCTTTGGAAGACTGAGGGTTGGGAGTGGCGGAAATGAACCTTCCTTGCGGCCCCTTTTCAGGGGTCGATAATGTTTGGGGGGGGGTTACGATTTACCATATGGCATGTAAGAGAAGGATGGGGCGGGGGTACTTTCTTCTCAAACCTTACCCTGATAGCCTGAGAGATCCCGGAGCTGCCTGCTTTGTAAACAGACAGGGAGCCCATCCGCCGGAGCTTGACCTGGACTCCGACGGCCACCGTTTGAGGTTTCTGCCCTTCACCTTAAAACTCGTTACCACGGTCGGGTAGAGCGTGAGCATGGGGGCTCGGGGTCCGCGGTGTCGCCAACACCGTCACCAAGATTGTTCAAGGTGCCCCGTGCGGGTCACCGTCAGAACTCGAACGTGCAAGATCAGAAAAGTATGTATGTGGAGTAAACCATTATCAACTTATCAAATATTCGTGTTGGAATTCCTACAGCTCAAAGGACAGTCTTCAAAGGGACAGGGTGGCATGCTATGGGTTTATGGGCAATTATGACCACACCGCCAGAAGAGTGTGTTCAGCCATCCCTGTCCTTTCAGAATACAATGTAACTATTCAAGAAAATTGTGATTGAAATTCAATTGTGGTTTATTGACCCATATCACACTGTGCTGATTAGCATGCAGTATTTAGTGTGCATCGTCAAGAGTTTTAAGGTGGCCTCTCCACGTCTATTGTATGAAGCTTACTGTTCCCATTGATTACATTCGAGAATGTCGGGAGGTTGTGTGTGTGTTCATGTGTCGTGTTTCGGTGAATGTACTCCAGGAATGGGCTTTTTGGGCCTTTCTGTTGGCTTGTACGTCACACCCCGCTCCATGCGCTGCATTGCAGGTATAGACGGCCCGACCTCCTTCTCCCCGTCAGATGCCAGAGGGATGCCCGATGGACCAGTCCCTGTGGACTTGGCCCCCGCTCGGGGGCCCTTCATTTGACCCGCCACTACCCAGGGCGTTGTGTGCACCGGGTGTGATACGGGCGGTGCTGTGGAAGTGGGAGCCGTGGCGGGCCCCCAGTGTCCATCCCCTCGGGACTCTCCAATGTAGTGGAGGAGAAGGAGATAGCCGCGGGAGTTGCATCGGACCGGGCGGAAGTGGCTGGCACCACAACCGCTGCTGTGGTAGCAACCGGGGTGGTGGTAGGTTGGGCTGCCTGAAGCAACCCAGCCGGGTGCGGGGGGGGAGCAGGTCAGACAAGCTGAAATGGGTCCCTGAGGAAACCAAACGCCGCTCCAACCCCCGGCCAGTGGAGTCGGCGTGCCTCCTCAAGGGTAAAGTTGCGAACCTCTTCCACGCCTCTGGAAGGTTTTGTTCTCAGTGACCTTTATTTTGATGATCTTTACTTCTGGTTTAAATTTTTCAATTTTCCTGCGGCAGTTCACCGAAGAGAGGGGGTTGGATGGTTTTTTGTCCACCGCAAGAATTTTACCGTGCGCGAACCGGTGGCACATAACACAGCGCCGTGGGTTTGCAGTGTAGAGGCGAATTGAGCATCAGATAAAGCTGGTATTTTGTTGTTGCTTTAATGCTGACCGAATAAAGATCAAGATTATATGCATGGTGGGAATCTCCTTGTCTCTGCAAATGGACAGGCGCCTCATGGCTGTGAGGCCGTCATCCTTCAATCTCGCAATGAGATCCGTACCCCTTTGTTCAACAGATCTGGTGCAGAGATCACACCCTGGGAGCTGTTGAGGCTCCGGTGGGGTGTGACCCTGATGTCCAGATCAGCCAGTCGAGTTTGACCTAGAATATTTGTAGCTTGCTGCTTGTCGTTTAGTCAAATCAAATCTTCTTTATTTTTCCAAAGAACATTTGGAAGGAGGCCCGAACAATAAGTGGAGACTAGTCCTTTGGAGAAGGGTTCGGGCCCCCCCTTTACAAGGAGGCATGTTTAACATGTTATCCTTGTTAAATCATGTTCCCTACATAAGAAATCAACAAGAAAACATACAGCAGAAACAAGTTCACAGAGCAAGCCAGCAGGCACAACAGCGGAATCTATTTCACCGAGCAGAATGATAACTTATTCACGATAGCACCGCCATACAAATGAGGAGAAAAATTTTCATCAACATATGAATAAATTCAAAATTGCTCTGAACATATCCGCAGTTTTGCTCTAATAGTATTTTTTATTATTATCGTCTGTTTGTGCAGGTAATTTGTGAGCGTAGGGAGAGAACAGCGAAGCATTTGTTCCCCATAAGAAGTTCTCGAAAAAGGTATTACGCAATGTTCGGTGTTACGAGTTTTGTATATGGGCATCCGGTTTGTCAGATCTGCAAGGGACACTAATAAATTTTCAGGGTTATTAATGCTTTGTTTGTATCTCATCGCTAGATTATATGAGTAAAGATTGGGAAGAGAAACTAAATTAAAACGATGGAAAAGCGGTTTGGTGTGCGTGTGGTAATCTACATTGGCTATATGTCGAATAGCTTTCTTTTGGAGTGCAAGTAGGCGATTTAAGTTCGTTTCCTTGGTTTTCCCCCCAACAAACAAGGACACTGTAAATAATGAGAGAGGAAAAGGGCCTTGTAAATTTTTAGTGTGATCTGATGCGGTAAAAGAAACGAAATTTTGATAAAATGCCAACAAACCTTGCAATACGGGAAATAACCTGATTGATATGCAGATCCCATGATATGTTTTTTATGAAAATGGACACCAAGAGCTTTAACAGAGTCAACTACGTCTACAATGTTGTTACCGAGAAAAAGACTTCCTTCTAACTCAGCGCATGATTGTTTGGGCGAAAATAAAATGGCCTTCTTTTTTGTTAACATTTATCTCCAATGAATTTAACTTGCTCCAAGAGTACAATTTGTCAAGACACTCGTTTATTTCGAGAAGTGTCGTTGTGCTTGAATTTCGGAACAGTATTGTCGTGTCATCTGCATATATAACAAATGTTGGTTTCGCACTAATCTTAATTATGCCATTGATGTTGAAGTTAAACAGGAGGGGGCCTAGGATGCTACCTTGTAGAACACCAGCATTCACACTTTTAAACGAAGAGATGGAATCACCTATCACTACGGCTTGTTTACGAAAGTTGAGGTAGGCGCTGAGAAACTTAAGGGGTATACCCCGTAGTCCATACGGAGTATACCTCGACACAAGCACTCACCAGCCCTCTATTTTTATCATGGTTAATATGTTCCAGTTACGCCTTCAATATATTTTGCAAGCACGAACACTGACGGTGATGCAGGAGGTTGGGCTGGATTTAGAGATTTCATTAAAACAAATAAAAAAAGTATCTGCTAGAGGTCGTTCTAAGAATGGCAAACAGGGAAAATGTTCTTCGGTGCGGCCGCTTTTCAGGGCCGACCACGTTTGGAGGGGGTTTCACAATACCATATGCTTTAGTAGAAAAACAAGGGACGGGGTACTTCATTCGCTCGGGTTACTCTGATATCAAGAGAGGTGCCACAGCCTCCTGCATTGTAAACACCAGGGAGCCCATTCGCCGGAGCCTGACCTTGGTTCTGACGGGCACAGTTTGAGGCTTCTATGCTTCACCCTAAAACACATCACCTCGGTAGGTTACACCTAATGTTGGGGGCTAGGGGTCTGCGCTTCGCCAATACTGTCACCAAGATTACTCAAGGTGCCTGTGCGGGGGATGCCGGGTCACTAGACCGACAAATATCGCGTATTTTTTTGTAGGTGCAGTTGCAAGTGTGGATGACGCTTAAGCCTTTTTTTTAAATAGGAGTCTACTTTTTTTTGTGAGTCCGGGTAATTTTTTCTTGGTGCATTCTTGTGCTACCCTGCTCTCTTTTGCTGTGACATTCCCTGTTGAATATATTTACCGTTGTTTCTGCAGTCCCCTGTTGGATAGTGTCATGAAACACAGGCTGTGGATATTGCACCTCTACTTGAGGTCTACTAAGTACCTCTGAAATAGATTTGCATGTTTTTAAGATCATTATTGAAGCTGCATTTGTTGGTAAGGTGTTGCTTTGTCGTGGTGTCGAAACAAGGGTAAATGCAGAATTTCGGTGCGCCTCCTTGCCACCTTCCACGGAAATACAGGTTTGTCGTGGTTTTTAATGCCATAATTTTTAGCCCACTGTTTATTTCTCTTAGACTTAAATAAAAACATTTCAAGCATTGTTGCTAAACAATAATATTTAGGTTGAGCAATGACAGTAGTAGCAAGAAACTGATTTGCTGGAGTGAAGAGGTACCCGAAGTGTTTGGTCTTTTGAAATTTCACCAAATGCACATTGGCATGATCTTTACTGTTTCCTACTAATCGTTTCAAACATTATACTAAAATTATTGTATAGTGTACTAGCACTTGACATGAACGACTGATTTTGGACATGCTTGACCCCGCACTTTTTCCTGCAACCAATACCTTCAAACTATTTGGGGTCACATATGATTTTTTGGACTGCCTGATTTTCAATACATTTCCACAGCCCGTAATGGGTCGAAATAATCTGGAATACAACTGGAATGTTGTTATGTGACAGGATGCAAGGAAATTACTCACAGTGCGTATCGTCGAATGCGTAAAAACACAGGCATCAATTTAAATTTGGGCAAGTTGGTCAATCGTCGCAAAAAACAACACCGCGCTCAAAAGAAGGGAGTGATCAAAAGAAGCAGAACACAAGCGATGACTTACAAATAGTGTTTATTATATACCGAAATAGTACGTATAGCAAGGACGCACATGCGCATACGGACCAGAGAGTACTTTTGCGGCTAAACTTTGGAGAATACGTTAAAAAACACACACACTAGAAACCACAAAAAGCATATGAAGAAGCGCTTTATACTCTCGTGCCAATATGCACGACTCTCGGGGAGTAAAGATTGTTTGTTGTTTTTTCCCCGAAATCCGGTAGCGATCAGATACGCAACAGCCCGTGCTCAGGTTCATTTGGCAGTCGAATTGACGAACTCAGTTTGATGGCGCTCGAATTGACGAACTCAAGGCTTTTGTAGTTAAAGAAGGGAAACGAAGCGTTTATATACAGCTATTTACAGTAGGATAACTGGGTTCGTGAGTAATGCAGGAGAAACTTTAAACTTCAGGTAGACGCTAACTCCAAGTGCTTACAAGTCACTAGAGCTTCAAACTTCATTTACTCTCCTATCCGCGGAGCGTACACAAAACACTCGGCCAACGGCAGCCGGGACTCTAATCCCGCTGCAGGATTTGTCTAGTTGCCCGGTACGCAGCTGTAACCTAAACTTTTGCCGCGATCCTAACATCCAGTCTAGGAGGATCACAAATCCCAATCTAGCTTTAACGGTCGAGACTCGTTGTCTCGCCTGGGACTGCCAAGCACACCGCTCAGACAAGAACGATTTCTAATGGCAAGTTGGGCCTTGTAATACCTCAAAGTCACGATCTCTCGGGAAAGCCCCTGTAGCGTTCGTACACGCGTAAGGGAATGCCAAAACTCACGTAGACAGCTGTCACTGAGCGCACTATGAAATATTCAAAAGGCGCCACCATCTTTGGGTCAACAGCCCGCACGCGGACGAGCAAGCACGCACGTCTCGAGGTGTCAGTGCGAAAGGCGGCGACTATGCACAATGCCGACCGGAGCGAGTTATTGGTGTTTCGGAGGCGCGCGTTCCGATGTCGTAATTACGCCCCCTCCGCGCGCCACGTCGACGATTCTGGGAAACCGGCGGTGCCGTCTGCGTTCTAAATGGGGGACTGTCTCCGCGGTATTTCTTCGCCAAGACAATCCGTCTCCTGTACGTCCCGTGACGAATTGGCGTCCGCTGCTGCTTAGAGTCCCCCACCGCTGAGCCGCCAGACCGAGTGGCGGGTTCACACGTGGAGCCTCGGCGCCTGGCCACTGACATCGTGAGTGGGCATTCACTACTCTCCCCTTAAGAGTGTTACTGGACCTATTGGTTCAGTCAATCCGAAAAGAATTTAGAAGCGCACTCCTTTCATCTCTCCTTCAGAAATAACAGCAAGCAAAAATGTGGAAGGATCTAGGTAAAACCACAAATGCGCCCCCTGCCATTTCTGCAGTTCAGTTAACCAGAACTCTCTCTCACTTCGAATACAAACACCACCTATCCACTAGCCAATCAAAAGGGACAGAATACTTTGGCAATCCAAAAACACAAAAATTGTAAATGCACTTAATGCGAGTGAGAAAGAAATTGGGTCGCGTCTCCGGGGAGCGTAAACGCTGCAAACAACGATGGAACTCAAAATATAGCACTGTTGTGCGCTATAACTGCAAACACACACAATTATTCCGGCACTCACCAACAAGAACAAAAAGAACAAGGATTTGCTAAGAAAATGCGCAATTTTGCCGTCAACAAAAAAGACGTTGCGAAAGTTTGCATTGTCACTATGCGCAAGCTCGCAAATGCTCTCTTTGACGGCGTAGCATGCTAACGTTCCTTCGAGAATGTTCAGCTGTTCTTCAGCTCACTTACGGTGCACAGAAAGTTGAATTCGGTGACCTAATCGAGAGAGAGAGAGGAACAACATCTTTATTGGCCTGCGTTCAAGCCCCCGTTGTAGGGGCAAACCTACTGCCTATTACCTCGCACCCCCCTCGCGGCAGATGGTGGCGTCGGTTTCGGCCGCTGGCTTTCGATGGCCGCGACCGCGAGCTCGACAGCCATCTTCTGTAACCCACAGTCCGCACTCATGATCGCGCACTCAATGCGCGGTTTCTTGGGGCAACCAAGCATCGCATGGCGCACAAACACCGCGCAAACACAAACACCACCATAGCAAAAGGACGGGTGGACGGGAACTTTCACGTCCGTCGTGGCGCTTTTAAGTCTTTGAGACAATTCAATAATGGCCTCCGCAAGCAACATCCTGAAAAAAGGGCAGTGAATTCGAGTATTTCCAACCCCTCTGCAGATGGCCCCGACCGTGGAGCGTTGCAATTCCAACGCAGTTATAGACAACACAACTTCGGGGAAGAGGGAGTGGTATCGCAAAATGCGACTTTGCTTACCATCCCACAGGCCAATTGGCTGTGCCTCTCCAATGCCCCGACGTAAGGCGATGCTGCGTGGTTGCCGCGTGAGCGAAGGATGGGTGTTGGAGCGGAATGGCGGCCCGCGAACGCGACGACCTTCTCGGGATCATTCTTTTCCTTAAGTACAGAGTGCCATGTCGACAGCACCTTACAAACATCTGTTATAACCAAAAACCGCTCGTGCACGCTATGTGCATTCTGAGCAGCGGCGTGGCCACGACAGTTTTAGCGGTCCCGCATTGCACTCATCCTGGCACAACTCAGAACTTTGACCGGTGACAAACGGCCAGGTCGCAGAACGTTGTGCGTCAACCCTTCCAGCGCGGCTCCCGACTACATCTCGGTAATGGCCGCAACCGACACTAAAGCCTCAAAGCTCTATCTCAGACACCGGTTTTGCGAGACCGCTGATTGCGTATCGTTCCCCTGTCTTCTCGGCATCTGTCTCCTCACATGGTTTTTCTCTCTCCTTTCTAAGCTCCTCGGGAGCTGTCGTGCTTTGTTTCGCTGTCTCCACGCATTCGTTTTAGTGTTTTCCATCAGCCTTTTCGGGCACACTCTAACCATCAAGACTTCTTAACCCACGCGACACCTTGTATGGTTCCAACTCTCGCCAAATAGTCTCTGCTCCTTGTCTTCCACCTTTTCGCGTTCTGCCTCACTTTCTATTCCGTTTTTACATGTTCAACCCAGTCTACCTTCTCAGCTCCCTTATCCGCCCTTAACTCGTGCCTTCCCTCAGCTTGATCATGAACGCCGTCTCTTTTTCGCCTTGTCTCGTCACATGCTTCCTCGTCTTCTCTCTGCTTTCTCTTCTGGACGAGCTTCTGAACGCCCGACACGGAGTTAAACTTTCTCGGGGAGTTTTGAGCGGAATATAGAACGTTGTGGGCCCCATAACTTTCGTGTGCGACGCCAATCACCTCCGGTCTACCGATTAGAGTTTCCGTACTGCCCATGCTAGCAGGTTCGGCATGTATTACCTCAGTGTCTGGTGCAAACATAACTTGCGGCCTTACATTCGCCACAACAGGCTACCCTTGCAGTCTGCTATCATACCGAACGCTCTCTCTAGAATGCTGCTCGCGCTCGCTTCCCTTTCCATGCAGCTGTTTTCTACCTAGCCGCTCGCTTCCCGTGAGCAGCCATGGCCGCTTATCTCGTTCTCGCGCGGCTTCAAATTGCAAAACGGGCTGCCCCCATTTAACTTTGCTGTCAGTGCATAACCTGGCCTGCTCGAAGGGTTCTGGCTTATGCGCTAAAGCTCCATCATCAAATTTTTCTTGCGAGGCTGGTCGTCATGTTCGAGCATCGCTTCATTACATCGCTCTACGGTATCCCCGGACGTGCTTACCTCGACGCTCCTTATCCCAACGCCCATCTCCACACGTTCAACACCGGCGGAAATGCTAGCCGCGTGTATGGAGTCACGGCTGCTTACTTTGGCATCGCCAAGTTCAACTCTGAAACATTGGCTGGCACATTCGACAGCGCTCTCATTATACTACTGGCTGAGTCAGTGTCCGGACCTGGCGGTGTGCGGACCTTAGGTGCTTCGTCGTTTGCACTTAAGCTTCTACTCAAACCTTCGCAACCGCTCTTCAGATTCGAGCTAAAGTTTTTGTATGTGTTCTAATTCTCGCGCCTCCCTACTTCCCCGCTCCTACGCTTCGCGCGCTTCTTTTCTCTAGCGCGCCTCTGTATTGAGCTTTGCTTTTTTTAAACTCTAACTCCATTTGTTTTAAAATGATCGCCTCGGTTTTCACCTGGGCAACCAGTATGCCGTCTTACTTCCTCGAAGTAGCGCCTCACATGTCTGACGACCTTTGTCTCCTTCCTCCATGTTTTTCAGCATGCTCAGCGAAGCTACCATGCACCCAAAGACTCAGCCTACACTGCCACAACGAAGCGCAAGAAATCCCACTTACCCGCATCTTGTGGGGTCGGCTGCCGCGTCGTTGGCCCCGTGCGCTGGCCCTTGCGTCCGCTTGCTGCCCCTGGCTGTGGCCTGGTGGTTTCTTCTGTAAAATCCTGTCGGCTGCGCCAGTAACGATTTCTTGTTCGTTTCACCGAAAACCCGGTAGCGATTAGGAACCCAACCGCCCAGCCGCCGATTGATTTCGCAGGAGGCTCTAGGGCGATGGTGAAGTTCTTCGAGATGGCGGCCGAATTGGCGACCTTAAGGCGTTTGAAGTTGGAGAAGAAAAACGAAGAGTTTATATACAGCTATTTACAGTAGTGTAACTGGGTACATGTGTAATAACAGGAAAAACTTCAAAGTTCAGCAATATGCTCTCTCCGAGTGCGTACAAGTCACTCGAGCTTCCGTGTAACTCTGCTATCATCGGAGCGTACACAAACCGGTCGAGACATGGTGGCCGAGACTCTACTCCCGCCGGCCGCAGGATCCGTCTAGTGGCCCGGTACGTAGCTGTACCCTAAACTTCCGACGCTATCCTAACATCTAACCTCGGGGGTTCACAAATACCAACCTAGCGTTAACGGATGAGACTCCTCATCTCGCCGGGGACTGCCGAGCTCAGCGCTCAGACAAGAATGATTTCTAATGGCAAAGTTCGGCCTTTTAACACCTCGAGATCACGCTCTCTCGGGAACGGACCTGTAGTGTTCGTACACGCATAAGGGAGTGCATAAATTAACCTAGACATCTATCACTCAGCGGACTACGGAATATTCAATAAGACGCCACCATCTTTGTGTCAACGGCCTGCACACGGACGAGCAAGCGCGTGTGATTCCGAGGGGTGAGGGGGAAAAGCGGCGACTGCGCACCGTACCGACCGGAGCACGCTAACAATGGTGTCTCTCGCGGCACGCGTTCCGACGTCGGTATTTACACCTCCCCGCCCGCCACGTCGACAATTCTCGGAACCCGGCGGCATCTTCTGCGTTCTGAATAGAGGACTGTCCCCGCAGCATCCCTTCAGCAAGACAATCTGTCTCCCGCACGTGCCGTGACGAATTGGCGTCCGCTACAGCGTAAGTCCACAGCGCTGAGCCACCAGACCGAGTGGTGGGCTCACACGCGCAGCCTGGCCGCCATGCCACTGACCTCATGGGTGGGCTTTTACACTGACCTTCCTTTTCGTGAACCATGATCGAGGTCTGGCTTGCACGATCATCTTGATAAAGGGTAATGTAGAAGGCTTCTACTATCTCCCGAACCTTCTCATTCATGTACTCAAAGAGCACCTCGAAATGGCCGAAACTTAGTTCCCATGTACATTTCTTGCGATGCGTGGGTAAATTAGAAAACGAGAAATTTTCATTCTTTCTGCGTGCTCACCTTGTGCTGTGCTTAGGCAGCGCTCAGTCAGCCGTGCGTACACTAATTGAATGGACAATGGTGTGCGGTATAAGAAGAACATTTGCAAGGCACAACAGTGCGCTTGTGCATCACACCGCATGTGTTATGGCTGGCACAATGTGTATGTATATTTTTGTTCACCAATGAACAAAGCGTGGCAATTTTGTCCTTACTGGAAAAACACTTACATACCGTATCAAGAACACCACATGACGGAAGAACCAAGGTGGAAAACGAAAAAGAACTGGGTAAAAAATGAGCTGTCATGCTCTACATGCAGAACGTGCACACAGGCTAAAAAATGTGGGCTCCCTTACGACGTGCAAGTTCTTTTCTTTGGGTAGAACAAAATAGACAGATGTTGTTTTTTGGTGAAAAACAAAAAGAAACGTCCAAATGGTGCCAGCCATGGCATGTACGGTGTAACACGAGCTTGCTGTTGTACCTTGCAAGATATGTGTTTTCTACCGCGTATTATTGTTCTGTTAAAGAGTGTACGTGGGACAGACGGAGAGCTGCCTAAACATAAGACTTGGTTAGCATGCTGGAATTGGGGAAAACTGCACGTATACCAATTTTTTGCGGTTTTGGCGCAGTTTATAGATTCTCAGGTGGACAAAATAAAATAGAAGATTTGGGTGAGTTGGTTACTGACTAATAGAATAACAGTACTCGCGGACGTTTTAACACTAGACGAAGAAGGAAAAGACGTGTGACCCGCGGCGGTGGCTCAGGGGCTAAGGCATTGCGCTGCTAAGAAAGAGGTCGCGGGTTCGATTCCCGGACGCAGCGGCCCCTTTTCTGATGGAGTCAAAAAGCAAAACGCCCGTGTGTACGAGATTTCGGCGCACTAAAAAGATCATTAGGTGGTCGAAATTATTGCGGAGCCCCCCACTGGCGCGCTTGATTGCCTGCGTTGCGTCGGCACGTTAAACCCTACAATTATTCGAAAAGATGTGCGCTTCGCTTTTTTCTAGTACGGGCCTATTTTAACAGTGGATTAAGAAGGAAATGACATGGCTTTTGCCTTTTCCTGCTAGGACGAGCCACATGGTTCGTGTGGCTAGGCGCATTAAAACTCATAATTGATATATTCACAGTTGCGAAAATGTAGTATGATGCGCTATAATGACAGAAATGTATCAATAGGTGCTCTCAAAACACGCATTTCATAGGCTTTGTTTGTCCTAATAAAAAATTTGAATAGTGTTAAAGCCTATTTTACAACTAACTCAAGTTCGCTATGTCATGAGTAAAACTCGCCTGCTGCGTTGCCTGAGTGGACTTGGGACGCCATGTCTTATTAACGTTGTGGTGTGCTGACAAACATAATAACTGAATGCAGAGCTATGGACTGCAGAGCAATGAATAGAGTAAAGCCCACTTCTGCGGTTCTGAGCAAATACAGAATGTTCACACAATCGCAAGTTCACACACCTTGCAGTGTGCCCCATGTAGACCTTGTGACATGAAAGAGGTATCGCATCAGCAATGTCCCCATACAGCATTCGACGAATATATTGGTGTGCTTTATTTTGCACCCTTGCCAATTAAAGGAACCCAGCGCCTACTCGGGGTGCATTTTGGGGTAAAATACCTTTCCCATCATTCTTTTATTAAAAAAAGTATACCATTTGTTCACAATCACCGAAGCTACGCGCGTTGAGAAAAAGCACGAAATTGTTCCCTCATCACTAAACAAATTAACACTGCACAACTGGGAATACGGGATGAAAGGAGCGCGCTCTCTGCTAGGGATGGGGGTGGCTCCTGGCGTTCTCTTTGGTGGCCTTCAAAATATCACAGGCCAGGAAGTTTTCGCCTTTTCTACACACTGTGGAAGGGTCCATTTCATGTTCGAAGCATCAAAAAAGAAGGCATTGGTCTCTGCTCGCAAGGGTTTGCTCAGGCTGGTAAGTGGCTTTTTTAGCAATAAAACTATGTTGTCGAGGGGTCTGGTTGAAAGGGAAGTATTCAGTTTATCACTCAAACTCCACGCACACTCAACACACAAAAAAAACGCTAACACTGTTTTAACAAGTCCAGGCTAGAAGAGCCTCGTGCACATCACTGACGATGGCGGAGCGTCAAAGGAAATGCGAAAACTAAGCCGTGAAGGTGCCAACTGCAGCCAATTGGACAGCCATGACAAAAATGGCGTAATTTTAGTGGTACGGGTGGTGCATGCGAGGAATTAAAGAAAGCGCGTTTGGGTTTCCCGCGTCTTTCACAGAAATTTGCGTGCTCGCCGCTTCACGTGCAGGTGAAATATTTGGCACTGGTACTCCTACGAGTGTAATTTAAATGCCGCTCCGATTCATTTGCACTGCTAAAAGCGTGATGCAATGTCCCCTTATGCGTGCTTACGATGTGCGAGTGCATTGTGCATGCTTGATGGGTGTGAAACCACCAATCCAACACCTATCATTCGTAATCTTTCTTATGGTATGGCACAACTTTATGGTTTTGTTATTACGCTAATATTTTCTGTTTCCTTTTTAGTAATCCATGCACCGCCGCTAGCCTTAATCCCCCATGAATTCCAATTCCTTGATTCTCACAATATGCATGTCGGAGCTTTCCTTAAGTTTGTGGAGGCATGACTTTCACTGGTTGGCTGAGATACAAATTCCAGTACCCCTTATGGCAAGCGAAATATAATGTCGGTGCAGCCACACCACGGAGGTTGCATAAAGCCTCTGAAGTGGAAGTCTCCCATAGCCGGCAACGCGTGAAGGTTAAGCTGTGCGAACCGGTCGCAGCCATGTTTCCATGGGCAGAAACAGCGCTCCGCTGGCAGGGATGCTGAAGTACGTTCCTGTTTCTTTGGTAAAAGCTAGGTTGGTTTGACGATGACCATATCTGACTGCAGCTATAAGTTCGCCTTACGCAAAAGCTGTTGATATGATTCGAGCAGCTTGTTAGCGTCTACTTTTCTGTGGGTGGTGAAGAGGCCTGGGGAAGAGGCGCGGTAGAGAGCCGCCAGCGCGAAAAATATTCTATAGTTCTCAGTGAAAACCACACCTGCTGCTTTTATTTCAATGAAATATTATTCGATGTCACTAAGGTGGGTAAGTAGCTTGAAAGTACGTCATTCTTTAGGCTATGGAAAGGGATGCCGCGTGAACAGGACTGCTGTAGCCTGCGCCGAAAAGTGCGGAACACCTATGTTCCAGAGTGATTAGTTTACTTTTGCATCTTCTAGCAGCAGGGCCGGAATAAATAAATGTTAGTTACCCAACTGTCACACCCAAGCAGGCTTTGTCTAAATAGTGTAGCGCATCGACTCTTTTTAAGCAGTGGTGAGTATTTTGCAGTGTTCATATATTTTGCAAATGCAGGTTTTCCAGCTAATAAAACATCCACACTGATTGTACAAGCACATGGCCAGATTACGTATTATGCTGAATTACTATACGACAAATCACTACCAGTTTCTGTTTCAGTTCATCTTTCCCATTTCTGACTTTTTCATGCATTTTAAAAACTTATAAGGTCCAAAACTGAAGCTCGTTAAAGCAGTTTTTTATTTACTGTATACAGTCAATACCATACTTCGGCAAAATTGGCGCGGCTGACTCAAACTCACTCACAATTTTTTTTTTCGAATGACCACTCATTCAAACTCCGAATAAATGCTGAGCAGCACATCTGCGCTCACTCAAAACCAAACTCATATTGAGCGCAAAACTCAGAACTCACTCGTTCTCAAAACTCAAAATGTACTCAGAACTCAAAATGTGCTCAAACTCAAAAGTAATCAAAATTCAAAATGTACTCAAACTCATAATGTATGCAAACTCAATATGAATTCAAAACTCAAAATGTACTCAAACTCAAAATGGACTCAAAACTCAAAATGAACTCAGAACTCAAAATGGGCTGAGAACTGAAAATGAATTCAGAACTCAAATGGCCTCACAGAGAGTGAGAGTGTGAGAGTGGCAGAGATATTGAGAGTGAGAGTGAGTGTGAGTGTGAGAGTGTGAGAGTGAGAGCGTGAGTGAGAGTGAAAGTGTGAGTGAAAGTGAGAGTGTGAGTGAGTGAGAGGGTGAGTGAGAGTGAGAGTTAGAGTGAGAGTGTGAGAGTGAGAGTGTGAGAGTGAGAGTGAGTGTGAGTGTGTGAGTGTGAGAGTGAGAGGGTGAGTGTGAGTGTGAGTGTGAGTGTGAGTGAGAGTCAGAGTGAGAGTGTGAGAGAGAGTGAGAGTGTGAGTGAGAGTGTGAGTGTGAGTGTTAGTTGAGTGTGAGTGTGAGTGAGAGTGAAAGTGTGAGAGAGAGTGTGAGCGTGAGTGTGAGTGTGAGTCAGAGTGAAAGTAAGATAGTGAGCGAGAGTGTGAGTGTGAGTGGTGTGAGAGCGAGAGTGAGAGTATGAGTGTGCCTGTGAGCGAGAGTGTGAGTGTGAGTGTGAGTGTGAGTGAGAGTAAGAGTAAGAGTAAGAGAGAGAGTGAGAGTGAGAGTGTGAGTGTGAGAGTGATGAGTGAGAGTGTGAGTGAGAGTGAGAGTGAGAGTGAGAGTGAGAGTGTGAGTGAGAGTGAGAGTGAGAGTTTGAGTGAGAGTGAGAGTGAGAGTGTGAGCGTGAGAGTGAGAGTGTGAGTGTGAGTGAGAGTGAGAGTGTGAGTGTGACTGTGTGTGAGTGAGAGTGTGGGTGTGAGAGAGGGAGTTTAAGTGTGAGTGTGAGTGAGAGTGATAATATGAGTTTGAGTGTGAGTGTGAGAGAGTGAGTTTAAGTGTGAGTGTGAGTGAGCATGATAATATGTGTTTGAGTGTGATTGTGAGTGAGAGTGTGAGTGTGAGTGTGAGTGAGAGTGAGAGTAAGAGTGTGAGTGTGAGAGTGAGAGTGAAAGTGAGAGTGTGAGTGTAAGTGAGAGTGTGAGTGCGAGTGTGAGTGTGTGTGTGAATGTGAGTGTGAGTGTGAATGTGAGTGTGAGTGTGAGTGTGAGTGTGAGTGTGAGTGAGAGTGTGAGTGAGAGTGAGAATGAGAGTGTGAGTGTGAGTGAGAGTGAGAGAGTGAGTGAGAGTGACAGTAATATTGTGAGTGTGAGAGTGAGGGTTGAGAGTGAGATTGAGAGTGAGTGTGAGTGTAAGTGTAAGTGTGAGAGTGAGGGTGAAAGTGTGAGTGGAGTGAGAGTGAGAGTGAGAGTATGAGTGTGCCTGTGAGTGAGAGTGTGAGTGTGAGTGTGAGGGAGAGTAAGAGTAAGAGTAAGAGTGAGAGTGAGAGTGAGAGTGTGAGTGTGAGAGTGAGATTGAGAGTCAGAGTGTGAGTGAGAGTGTGAGTGAGAGTGAGAGTGAGAGTGAGAGTGTGGCTGAGAGTGAGAGTGAGAGTGTGACTGAGAGTGCGAGTGAGAGTGAGCATAAGAGTGAGAGTGAGAGTAAGAGTGTGAGTGTGAATGTGAGTGTGAATGTGAGTGAGAGTGAGAATGTGAGTGTGAGTGTGAGTGAGAATGAGAGTGAGAGTGTGAGTGTGAGTGAGACTGAGAGTAAGAGTGAGATTGACTACGACATTGACATTGACATTGAGATTGAGATTGAGATTGAGATTGAGATTAAGAGTGAGAGTGAGATTGAGACTGAGATAAAGATTCAGAGTGAGATTGAGAGTGAGATTGAGAGTGAGAGTGAGTGTGAGTGTGAGTGTGAGTGTGAGTGAGAGTGAGTGTGAGTGTGAGAGAGAGTAGAGTGTGAGTGTGAGTGAGAGTAAGATTGTGAGTGTGAGTGAGAGTGAGAGTGAGAGTGTGAGTGAGAGTGAGAGTGAGATATTGTGAGTGTGAGTGAGAGAGTGAAAGTGAGATGAGAGTGAGATTGTGAGTGTGAGTTGAGCGTGAGTGAGAGTGAGAGTGTGAGTGTGAGTGGAGTGAGAGTGAGAGTGTGAGTGAGAGTGTGAGTGTGTGAGACTGTGAGAGTGTGAGAGCGTGAGTGTGAGTGAGAGTGTTAGTGTGAGTGAGATTGATAGTGAGAGTGTGAGTGTGAGTGTGAGTGTGAGTGTGAGTGAGTGAATGAGTGAGTGAGTGCGAGTGAGTGAGTAAGCGTGTGAGTGTGAGTGTGTGCCTTTTGCTACATACCTTTTGTCTATATCCTCATTGTTATAACCAGAAAGCATTTTATATTTGTCCCACGGGATCCCCCTCGACGAGATCTCTAATTTGATACCCCACACACCCTAGCAGGGTCATTTGGAATTCATACCAGTCAAAATAACCATGACTCTCATGACTGTAAGTAGGACGCATTATTTAGGTGTCCGACGTGATTCCCCTAACTGGAACCTTAAATTTGACGCCCAACATGCTTCACTGGACTTACCTTGAATTTAACCCAATCTATGACTCATAATGACTATCTCATGATTTGAACTACGAACCCTTTTTTTATTGGTACACGTGATTCCCCTCGTCAAGACCGTAAATTTGATACCCTACACGCCCTAGCGGGGTAAGTTTGAATTTTACCCCAATATAAGACTCGCCATGACAATCTAATGGTTATAACAAGGAAGCATTTTTGTATTTCTCCCACGTGATTCCGCTCATCAAGAACATTATTTGATACCTATCACATCCCAGCGGAATAAATTTGAAATAAACCAATGAACGGATAACTATGACTATCTCATAATATAGCCCTACCACATTTTTGTCCCGCGTGATTTCCCTTATCGGAACCTTAAATTTCATGCCCCGGACACCCAGTGGCATCATTGTGAATTTTACCCTAATTTATGACCCATTATGACTATGTCATGATAATAATCAGGAAGCACGTGATTACCCGAATCGAGACCTTTATTTTGATACGCCACACGCCCTAGCGTCATGAACTCAAAATGCACTCAAACTCAAAATGTACTCGCAACTTAAAATGTACTCAGAACTCAAAATGGACTCAAGCTCAAAAAGTACTCAGAACTCAAAATGGACTCAGTATTCAGTAGGTCTCAGGCGTAATCAAACTCAATCGGACTCAAACTCAGTCGGGATCACTCGGCCCAAACTCACTCAAGCTCAAACTCACCATGCCACACTAGCCTCGCGCTCACTCAAACTCAAACTCACGCGTGAGTTTGAGTCCAAATGAGTCTGAGTCAGTGGACTCATAAGTGAGTTCGCCGAACTATCGTCAATACCCTTGATAAACTTCAGAGAAAGCGTGGGGCACCTTTAAGAAATTTTGCTTAAAAATGTATTGAAGACAGTGATTCACCGTCTCTAGGGTTCTAGTTATAACGCATAACAGGACGTTCTCACGCAAAACAAAGTGCTTTCGTTTTACAAAACCTGCGAGAAGGGCAAATTTACACGTGTTACGTATGGATACAAAAGCTCGATACTCCCTGCGTTGGGCATGCTCATCTCGCGTCAGCGTCTCACTTGTGGTGTTTCTCATTTTCCCGTATTACAGAACGTTACTAAATTACATTCTCAATCTCTTAAACCCCACACATTCGCACACGAGCAGCCTGCTATTGATAAGAAAACTACCAGCAGGAGGGTTCGCTTTTCCGTTCACAACATAAGTAATTGCTCTTGTTCACACGTGAGCCTGCCATCGATAAAAAAACTCCCGCCAGCTGTAGCCGTTTTCCTGATGGAAGAAACATCCCCCTCGCGAGGGGCACGATCAAATGCAGAGCATTTCCGGCGGCGCACGACGTTAAGTAGTTTGCGTGACGTTAATGTTGTGTCACTTGTGGCAACCGCTGACGAGAGAGCGCGGCGATGAGTGCGTTCCATCCTCGCCGACACCCGCCTTTATCACGCGACGATCGCGCCGAGAGGGCGCACCTGCGATAGATGAGGACTACTACGGACGCCTAGAACGGGTTACATCATGAGTTAAAGAAATGCTCTGTATTTAGAACAGCGCGCGGGAGGATATTAAGGGTGTTCACGGACTTAATAACCATGAACTTTGGATGCGAGTAGCTCCTACTCTTGGTAAGAAAACTACAGAGAGGAAGAAAGCGGGAGAGCAACACATCGAGGACATGTACAAAGCGAAGCGAAGGGCTGGTAACCTCGCCTTTTCAAAAAAACTAATGAAAACCTTGCGAGTATTCCGCTGAGGTTCACGAGAATATTCACGACGAACTAACTCATACATGCACACGTGCGAGCGCGCAACATCCCCAGACGCGCCGCGGGGAGCCGGAAAAACGCGACGGATGCGGTGCAGCTGCTACGACGGAGCCCGTTTTTTGCCCAAGGCAAGGTGGCGGCTGTCGGCATCAGTTTTTGAGAGCAATCAGCAAAAACAGAAGTTTCTATACAACCTCCTTGAGCGACACACCTGCTGGGGAAATGCTAGCGGCTTACCCCATTAGGTAGTAGGGACATAAATGTGTCAACAGGCCTGCATACCTAATTGGAAGTGCGCATTTATGAGGTGGTGAACATTCCTTAACACATTTTTTACCGTGCATCCCAGCATTGCAGCCCTGGTTTTCACTTGTGTGTTCCGGCATTGCGTAATAGGTGCTTCTCTGCGCCGGCCCTTGTCAGCTACTTCATATGTGGTTGTGAGTATTTTTCCCTGTGTAGAAGTATTTTTTCAAGCGATTGGTGCATTCATAGGCAGACACTGATGAAAGTATGTATAGGTAGCATTTGCCAAATAGAACGTTGGCACTAACAGGATTCTGTGTATATAAAAGGCAGGATTAACGCACAGAGCAAGAGAGAGTGATTTGGTTGCAAGTCAACTGACCTAAAATTTGAAGCACATAGAAATTATAGTTTCTTCCACAAGCAATACGCAGGTTTGAAGTTCAGACTACTATCACTCTTGTTGTTGTTTTGTTCGTGAAATTTGTGGGTGAGAAAATTTACAGCTTATAAAACACTGCTTTGTATTAGGTGCTATATAATTGAAAGAAAGTGGAGTTAGAGTGGGGCCGCTTTTCAAGTTACCCTTTTAAACCTCTGATTCGGCGAATAGGAGGCGAGAAACCCATGGAGCACTATAGGGTCCGTACGGAAGGTAAGTATATTATTAGTTTATTTAAATTGAAGTCAACAAGGCAGTACAGATATTTGGGGTCCTCACAAATCTTAGAATCATTGGCAAATAAAGGAGTAAACTACAAGATGTCAGTGGCTTCTTGATAACCTTGAGCAAAAAATGAAACCTCAACCTTAAGTTAGGAAACTTAAGTTGAATATTCTTCTAGCCGCATCACCATAAAAAACTCTTGACATTCAACATTTTACTTTCAGTGTTTCTTTGGCACTGCACAGCGGGTAAGCCACTATGTTAACCATTTATGTGGCCACATTTTCATTTCAGTTAGTAGCCGGATCCTCCCAATATCCGCAGCTTCAGAGTTTTATTGTTATTTACATGCCGAAATCTTCGCGCGCCTTTTTTTAGTACAATTTAGAGTAACAAAACCGGTCACCTTCTATGACGGGGTATTGAATAAAAAAAAGACAGTTTTTTAACGGTACAAGGAAAAGGTAATTCTTGATTTATACTATCAAAAGATGGTGGGTGTGATTTCAAGTGAAAAAATTTGGCACAGTTTGGCATAAGTATTAAAAACACATTATTCACATTTTGCAAAGGTTTCGGTGACTTTGATTTTTTGTGCATTCAATGGAGAACCAGATTCGCAGCTTTGTAGATCTAACAGTAAAAAGAGAGAAAATAAAGCCTTTCATGTTTTACAGTTGTTCTTACAGTTAGGTAACAGGCAAAGGGAAGCTAAAATAATTTTGTATAGGGATAGAGACAAGTTGAATCATGGAGGTACAATTTGTGGCTAGGCGATGTTTTGTGTAGTTGTTCACATGTATTCAGTTACGTGAATAGGGCTCATGCACTGCGTTGTAGTGGAAACGTTATCGCGATCACCACTCACTATCTTCTGCATATAATATAAAAAGGCGGCCTATGCTTGGCATCTTTGCAAAGAAATAAAATTTGCGACAGTTAGTCATAAACATAGAGACCTTTTTCTTGTATTGAAACCTAGAAATCGCCATGCACCGTATTCTCATTTTTTGCTATGTTTGTGAATTTGTGGTCTTCATCCCTGTAAACGATATAAAATGTAAGCCGAACTTAGTTAACGTTTGGTGAAATAGAAACATCTCGCGTTGTTTATGTCCCCTTTCCTGTTCGCGCTGAGTCAGTACATTTGCACGTTAGCTTATGCGAGCTGAGCGCCTCGGCTGTACAAGAATTACTTTTACAGGCTTTTTCCACCTACCCAACAGACTTCAAATTGAACATCTACTACCTGTGCTAAAAAAAAGGTAATATATATTTTACCAATGAAGGAATGCAGTCTAGCTTTACATTTTTTAGTTGGAGCGTGATGCCTTGCTTCATATAATTGACTTTGGTTTTTAAAAATTAAACTAAAATATTTGCAAGTACACATTAATCAGTAGCACTTTCCTGCTTGTTGTCTGGGCAAGCAAACAAATTTCATTGTTGGTGGGCTCAATTTATTAAGCACATTTTGTATATGGATTGAAGCATGCCGGCAAAAACCACTAAGCAGTGCGAAAATCCTGGCTGTGCATCATAAGTAACGGTCAGAGATAAGGGATATTTACTATAATAAGTGGAGCTTATATTTAAAAGTTATTTGAGGTTTGTTTTGACTCACTGAAGTTGGGGGCTTTGTCTGTGGAAGCGTTGTCACCATAGTTACTTTATAGAAGTATTTTCTCTGTTCTGGTTCACTTCTTTGAACTTGTTCTATATTTAAAATATTGCTTTTGGCCGTACGTTGTTAGAACTTGTCATATTAAAGTTGTCGAAATTCCAATGTCAATAAACAATCATTTCTTGTAACTCAATATTTCTGATAAAAGTTCTCTCCGCACGGAACACCTTGAGTAATCTCGGTGACAGTATTGGTAACGTCGCGGAATCGAAGCCTCCATACTCACGCTGTAATAGCGTGGTATTGAGTTTTAAGGTCTAGGGTAGAAACCTCAAGCGGTGGTCATCGGAGCCTAGGTCACGCTCTGGCGGATAGGCTCCCTGTTTCTTTACCAGGCATGGAGCTCTGGGACCTCTTCAGCTATCAGGTATGCTTGACGAAGAAGGTATCCCCGTCCCATGCTTTTTCATATGCCATATGAATATTGCAAAACCGTCTCCAAACGTGTCCGGTCCCTGAAAAGTGCCCGCAAGGACGTCTCTTATCCACCCCTTGAAATAGTCAACATTTCAAATCCTGACATCTCTCCTCGATTCTTTGTTATCAAGCAAGTTGACAAAACAAATCAAGTTTCTTCTAACTCCGTTTTCCCGTTCCCTAAATTCGTGGATGGCATTTTTGGAAAATCGATCGATGCCAACAAACTCCGTACCGTTGAAGTGCTAGTCAATGTCAAGACAAAGCAAGAAGCGACTAACCTCCTGACACAAACCAGCATGGAAGATCTGACCATCAGAGTCACACGTCTCCGTAGCCTCAACAGCTCGCAGGGTGTAATTTCTGGGACAGATTTATTGAACGAGACTGACGCTTATCTGTTGGAATGCCTGAAAGATCAGGGTGTAACTGCAGTGAGGCATACCACCATCCCACGAGATAATTAGGAAATCCACACAAGGCGTATATTCTTTCCTTTCAACCGCTCCACACTTCCGGAATCCATTAAAGCAGGCTTGATCGCGTGCTCTATCCGAGCGTACATCCCGAATCCGCGTCGCTGTTACAAGTGCCAGCGGTTCGGGCATGGTACTAACTCATGTTGGGGCAAACACGCCGCGCCAAGTGCGCCCAACACATCTCACTGATCACGGTAACACTAATCAATTCCTCTGTGCCAATTCGCAAAAATACGGGCGGTTCAAACTTGAGAAAAAATATTCAAAGTCAAGGTCATGAAAATAACCTTCGCAGAGGCACAAAAGAGGTTCGCCTCTTTCCGCTTGGGGAGGAACGCCGACGCGGCTCGGTGGTATCTTGTTCGGGAGGGAACAAGTACAGCGAGTCGCACCTGGTCCCGACCAGGGCTGTAGAGGCGAAGGCTTTACACTTTACACGTGGCTTTGCACTTTCATAGAAGAATGGCTGATCAGAAATTACCTGTACCGAAATGGACAGCTGATGCTTAGCCTCGCGTACTTGTGCTGCTTGAGTATATGGTTGATCCAAGTGTCGAAATTTATCTTCGTGTTTCTGCGCTTTTTTTAAACATTCAAATGCGGTTTTTCTTTTGCATAGGAATTTCAGAATGCGTACCTTTAATTGATTGGTTTGTAAAACGGCATATCTTCATCTAGGTATTCTCTTTCCATTCCATAGGAAGCTTCGCGTACACATATGCTTTAGTATTTATCTTGTCCGTCAAGCGATAATAATTGATAATACCTTAAAAAAATAGCATGTTCCGTTCCCGTTAAAAAAGCGAACAAATACATCAAAAACATCTGAACTTCTCTTGCGATTCTTTTAAGCAATGTCCAAAAGCTAATATAAATAAATACGCACTGGCGTGTGTTTTATGCACAATTTTAAGTAAGGAAATGTGTGACATATAGGAAAAATAGCGCGCATATTTAGGTGCAGTTGTTTCGCCCTTCATATTTGTAACTGCCGCCCAATTTCTAATACATGTGCGTTTTGCGAAGTTTTAAACCATATCAGTTCAAAATGTTTATTTCAATATGAAAAACAATGATCTGTATTACAATAAATGAAACGTTGTAAGTAAAAGCATTTTAATGTAACTCAGCTTTTCGAAACCATTCATTATTTTCTAGAGCAGTACACTCAAAGGGACAAGTCGATGTGATAGCAATTGATTTTTCGAAGGGCTTTGACAGAAAATGTCACCAAAAACTTATTCGAAAATTGTTAAAAATTTCTATTGATTTCGAAATAATAAGATCGGTTGGAGCTCACTTTTGCAATAGATTGCAGTTTGTTGAAATAAGCGTCCCCGTTCATATGTGTTAAGCGTATTCTCAGATGTGCCACAGTTTGCTGTTTTAGGACCTTTACTCTTTATGTTGATATGAGCCATATTGCAATAGTTGCTCTTCTCGATGATGATGATCATGTTTTACCTTTATTGGCGCAAAGCCAACTAAGCGCAAAGAGCGGCAACAAATAGTGATTAGATGAGAGTGACGTGGAAGTAAATGTAGAACGTTTCAGTAAACATAAACATAGTAAAAGAGAACGTTTTTTTCTTGTTTATTTATTTTTTTATTTTTTTTACACAAACCATGTCTCGGGAGGAAAAGCAAAAGGCAGATTAACTCTTCCTCACAGCGGCCATCGACACCGGACATGTAACATTGCAACATTGCACAAGAACGGTAGAAACAAAACACAACTAGCTATACAAAGGTGATGTAGAAAAAACAAGAATATACATTTTTGTAATTTGATTGTAGCAATTACAATAGGGCGCACAACACAAATACTTACAAACTACGCAGCGTAAGGCTACACAATTCCATACTTATTTCGAGCAAAATACAGAAAAAACCAAAATTGTATATTTATCAAAAGTAATATAGCAGTAAGCACAACAGGCGCACAACAAAAATTATAACAATGTACACAGAGTAGCGCTATACAAACTACACGTAGTAGCGCTACAGAATTCCATACATTAAGTAATGTTTCTTTTTTCTACACCGCGAGCCAAGATGTGGTGTGTTGCAGTAATTCTACAACAGCGGGGTGCTTATTTAAATAGGGGGGAATTTGGTGGTCTAATGTTTGCATACCATAGTTTGTTCCTATCATTGGCGTCCTGAAACAACTCCAGGCGAAGATCGTAATCCACATTCACTGGTATATATTGCTCTAAAAATAATGAGTTCTTCGATATTTCACTACGAAAATAAAGACTAACCCCAAGGTCAAACAACTGATGTATTGTAAGAATACCGTGCTGCAAAACTAACGGGGCAGAGTGGTGCGTACTAGGTACATTCGCAATGCAGCGAAGAGCTCTTTTTTGTAGTACTAGAAGTCTGTTTAGGTTAGTTGCCGTCGTGCTTCCTCATACTAACACAGTAATGAAGATGAGACTGCCCTAGCGCGGAGTACATTTGACGCATGAGGCAGGTCGGGACCAGACATCTAATTTTAAAAAGCAAACCAACAGACCATAACACAATGGTGTGTACCTTACTAATATGAAGAGTCTAACTGAGGTTTTCATCAAAAAGAATTCCTAGAAATTAAAAAAACGGGCACTCATAACATTGAAGTGTTCTGAAATTCTACCAAAGGGTCATATTCAGCGAGCTTATTTATTTGTTTAAAAATAACATATTTTGTTTTTCGTAATGAAGATGACTGGTAATGAAGATGACAACGTAATGAAGATGACTGGTGTAAAGGGACAGGTTGCCAAGATGCATAATAAGAAATTAGATGTAAAAATTTTACGCCGCTAAGAAATTCAAAAACGCCTTTGATTGAAAACATGGCTTCGTCTCCTAAGAAGTATAACGGGTGTGGTGGGATATGTCGTGTGCGTAGTTGTGGGAAGTATTTGTGTCGTGTTGTGTCGTGTGCTTTACATTAATGAGGATGTGGATCGCGGATAGAGCCTCTCCGCACCGGCTGCACAGAGGCCATGGAGATCCAGTGAGAAGGTGCGAGTGCGTTGCATGTGTGTGCCCTATCCGTAATCAAGCTAAGGCGATTTCACTGTATCTATTGCGTGTGTTGGTGGGGTATGGTCCCACGTGTGGTTTTATTAGATATAACTTGTCTGTTTGTTCGCTACAGTGTGTTTGCCCTGCTTTGCGAAGTTCGTTTTCTGATGCGTGGTTCCACGTCAGTGTAGGGTGATGTAGTTATGTCTACTGTACTCAAGAGTGTAGCACCAGAAGTAATTACATCCGCTGCTTCGTTTTTAACTATACCACAGTGGCCATGGACCGAGCAAAGGACAATTTTGAATTTGTGGACATACACGGACATAATACCCTTGACTATTAGATTTATACCATGATTTTTCGGAGACTTTGTGGACGACAATGTCCGCACAACACTAAGAGAATCTGTATAGATAATATATTGTGGGATGTGGCTTATGACAACAACAAGTACACCATAAGCCTCTGCCTTAAAGATGTTAGTATTACTGATCAGAGCTCTAGTGACAATAAGGCCGGGCACATGCGACGCGCAGAACACAGATGTGGAAGGTTTAGGGGCATTTGTATAGAATTCAGAAGACTGACACTTCTGCTGCAAATACATCAAGTGCTGCAGAGTTCCACATAGGGGAGCTCGGTTTTTATCGATATGTGTGAAATACGTGTGGCATGATACCAGGCGGAGATGCCATGGTGCTTTAAAATCGGTTCTTGAAGTGAAGTTTGGATGGTGCCTAAAAAGGAGACAGAAAATTCTGACGCTTCCTCTGAAACACTGTGGGAGAAGGGAGCAGAGAACGATGGTCGATATAAGAGGAGTTCAGTCATGGATGTATCCAAAAAAACTGAGTTCAAAGAATGGCGAGACATGGATGAAATTTTAAAGCATAAACGAGATCTGTGTGCGCTCGCTGATGTTGTAGGTTCCATTTGTTGCACTCCAACTAGAGGCTTTGGACCGGACTAGTACGGAAGGCGCCACACGCCAGGGGGAGCCCCAGATGAAGCACTGGGTCCAGTATTTTGAGATATGTTTTACTTGGTGGCCTATAAGCAACGCTACCATAATCTAATCGTGGACCTATCAGTCTGGTAAAAACAAGTAAAAGAAGTTGTTTGCGAGCGTAAATGAAATGAGCAAGAGAACCTTTAGGATAGTAATTTTTTAAGCATCGATGTTTTAGTTGCTTTATGTGTGGGATGAATGTGGACTTTTCGTCAAAGAATGTACCTTAGAACTTGTGCTACTTTTTACTGAAAAAGAGACACCGTGATGTTGAATGTCTGGATCCGGCCGAATGCCACGGCTCTTGAAAAACAAAACAAAAGTGAACTTCAATGGATTAAATTTAAAACCGTTGCTTTCTGCCCATCCGGGTAGCTTGTTCACAACAAGCTGGACTTGGCTCTCGCTGATAGAAAAATTACACGACTTCAATGAGAGTTGGACGCCGTTTACATAGATAGAACAGGAAGTCGATGGTGGCAGCGCCTTCCAAAGAGAATTCATTTTTACAATAAACAAAGCGCAACTCGAAACACCACCTTGCCACACACCATTTTCCTGCACCTGAACCCTAGGGAGTGCAGTTCCAACTTACACGCGAAACGTTCTTTCAGACAGGTAACTGGCAAGCGGGTTCATCATGTTACCCGACATGCCAAAAGACTTTAAATCGCTGAGGATGCCGTACCGCGAAGAAGTATCATACGCCTTTTCCAGATCAAAGAATACTGTCGTACAGTACTGCTTGTGGAGGAAAGCATCTTTGATATATGACTTTAACGCAACGCGTTGATTGTTGATAGATCGTCCCGGCCTAAAGCATACCTGGCAGCTCTCGAGAAGGCCTTTGTAATCTAAAAAGTACACGAGTCTCCTGTTTATTATCTTCTCAAATAGCTTACACAGGTAGGTTGTAAAGCAATGGAAGGATAACTGGCGGAGAAGAAAGGTCCTTTTCTTCCTTCAAGAAAGCGACTACTACGGCCTCTCTTCAAGGTGTTTGGCATGTGCTCCGAAAACCGTATTTTATTGTATTGGTGGGATAGTGTTTCAAGAGTATCTGGGTGTATGCGTTGTAATATGGTGTATATAATGTTATCTGGGCCTAGAGCTGATGGTTTGCACGCGGTCAGGGCAGCCCTCTACTTAGAAAGAGTGAATTGAGAGCTGTAAGAAATTTTGATGTGGCTTTGTCTTGTAAGGGCTTTTGTTCTGCAGATGTTTTGTGTTTCATGAAAGTGTTTGTGTGGTGTGCTGAACTACACACGTGTTCAAAGTGTTGTGAAAGTGTGTTAGTCTCGTCTTTAAGTGTGACCGCTGTTGTGCTAACCAAGGAAAAGCTGTGTGTCTGTTGTCCTTTGAACTTACGTATATGTGTCCAGACTTTGTGTGTGTCCTTGTATGAAATAATGAATGTCAAGAAGGTGTGCCAAGTATCTCTTTTTGCCTCAACGCGCACACGTTTTCCTTACGCCTTGGCCCGTTTGAACAAGAGGAGGTTTCCCGACGTGGGGTACCAACGAAGGATACCCCGCGCCTTGTTCTGGGCATCTCGCGCCCGCCTATCGTCCTCATTCCACCATGGCCTCCACTGGTTGCTCACACCAGAGGCGTGGAGAATGGAACTTCCAGCGGCGTCGAGGATGAGCCCAGTGAGTAGTTGGGAAGCTTCTTCAATGTGTAGCTGTTTAATGTGTATGTGGTGTAGTTTCGATGTGTCTGTAAATGTGATCCAGTTCGATCGTGCTTCATTGAAGCTAATATGGGAAAATTAGCTGCTTGGGCCTTCACCTATAAATGTTAGTGAAGTGGGGAAGTGGTTGCTGCCATATGGGTCAGTGCCCACACCACACTCAATACATGAGAAAAGAATTGCCGAACCAATAGGAAAGTCAAGATTTGAGTATGTATTGTGTCATATATATGGTATGTAGGCCGTTTATTGTTGAAAAGGCATGCTCAAAGGGATGGTAAAAATCTCTCTATCAGGCGACCCCGGGCATCTGTACGAGACGAGCACCAAAGTGAATTGTGAGCATTAGGTTTGTCTGCTAAGATGTTTGGCTTGGGCAGCTGGTCAACCAGCGCCTCGAAGTCATAGCTCCAAAGTGCATGATCAGGAGTAATATATATATAGAGCACCCCTTTATCAACCTAATAAATATCATTGTTCGAATTGCAACAGCGTCAAGGACAGTGTTCATAGTGACAGGGTGGCAGGCTAAGGATTTCCGGCCGATTATGGCCACACAGCAACAAGAGTGTGCGCAGCCATCCCTGTTCGTTTTGAACACCATGTACCTAAAAGAGTAAGGGCTCCGGCTAGTAACTATTACATGTAACCATGTAACAATGTAAATATTCAAGAAATTTGTATAATTTTAATTCACATGTTTTTCTTTTACACGCATTGAACTTGGCTGATTAGCATGCAGAATCTCATACACGTCGTTAAGGTTATTAAGAAGGCGTCTGCAGTTACATTGAACAATATTTCCTCTTCCAATTATGATGTGTTACAGCTACTAGAGTGTGACTATTTACGTAAGGTGTTTCGGGGCTTGCACTCTGGGGAGGGGTTTTTTAATCTTCTCGGGAGGTTTAGATAAAGGCACCCGCTCGTTCCGACGCAAAGCAAACAGGTGAGGTCCTACATCTATCTCATAATCAGATTAGGAAGGGGTACCCGGCGGACAGGACCCCGATGGCTTGGCACCCTTTGCGGTGCCCTTCATTCGAGCTGCGACCCCCTATCGTGTCAGGAGCACCCCAGGTGGCACAGTTAATGCGGCGGGGGTGGGTACTGCCGAAGATGCCTCCGTCTCCATCTTCACCGTGCCCTTGCATGTGCTTTGGGCCGGTGGAGAGGAAGCAGTGGATGTCATGGCATACCCAACGGACGTGATTGCAACCAAAGCCGCTGCTGGCAGAGCGAATGGTGGCGAGGCGGGCTGGGCTGCCTGGGGCAACCCTGAGGGGGGGGGGGTGCGAGGATGGGACCAATTCTTACTCGCGGTACTAGGTCCCCGCCGAGATCAGACGCCGCTCCACCCACCGGCGAGCTGCGTCGGCCTACCTATCCAGGGGGAAAGTGGTGAACCTCTTTCGCGCCTCTGGGAAGGTGATGTTGTCAGTGATCCTCACATTTATGATCGCCTTTTCCCGCTTAAACTTCTCGCATTTGCGAGAGTACGCGGCATAAGGTACCTGGCAATTGGCGCAGGTGAGGGTTGATGATGGGAAATTGTCAAATAGATGGCTTTGCTGGGGGCTCTTTGCGAAGGTCAGACGGCCATAGCAGGAGGTGGTTCCGTGCCCGAACTTCTGGCACTTAAAGTATCGGCGCGGGTTTTGAATGTAGGGCCGGAAATTCAATGCACAAAACAGGCATTTACGTACTCCGGGAATGTTGACCAGTCAAAAGTAAGGATATTGTGCATGGTCGAGACCACTTTGTCATCCCTTCTCATAGTTATGTGCCTCACAGCTCTGACGCACTTATTTCTCAGGCCGTCCAGCATGTCAGCATCTGTCTCAGTCATGATGTCCAGTTCGGAAATTTCACCTTGAGAAGTGTTCAGGCTCCGGTGGCGTGTCATCCTAGTTTCAAGATTGCCTATGCGAGATTTTTTTTCAAAGAGGATCTTGGCGTGCTGTTGGTTGTGGACTTCAACCAGGATTTCTCCAGTTCCTTGTTTTTTGCCTTATATTTGTCACCAATGATGCCCTCCAGAAATTTTGATATCAGGAACACAGACTGTGATGGAAGAGCCTTTTCTTGTTCAGTGGATTCCAACACCAAAAATGGGGTAGTTATCGGGCTTTGGAAGACTGAGGGTTGGGAGTGGAGGAAATAAACCTTTGGTGCAGCTCGTTTTTAGGGACCGATCATGTTTGTGGGGGGGAGAGTTTACGATTTACTATATGGCTTGTAAAAGAAGCAGAGCATGGGGGTACTTTCTTCTAAAACCTTGCCCTGATAGCCTGAGAGGTACCAGAGCTCCCTGCCTGGTAAACAGACAAGAAGGCCATCCGCCGGAGCTCCACCTGGGCTCCGACGACATCGTTTGAGGTTTGTACCAGTCACCTTAAAACTCCATACCACGGTCGGTTACAGCGTACGTATGGGGGCTCGGGGTCCACGGTGTCGCCAGCACCGTCACCAAGATTGATCATGGTGCCCCGTGCAGGGTGTTGCTCCGCGTTTTGTTGTGGCAAGGTTATATGCAGATGATGGTCTCGTGTTTTATCCCTTGAAAAATGTTCCTGATCAAATGGTCTTGAGAGATTTTTCTGATGTAGTAATAACTGTTGTGAAAAATAGGACATAAAAATTACTTTCAGTAAAACGGGTCGCATGATAGTTTCAAAAAAGTAATTCCACTGAGCTATTATTACACAATAAGCAATATACAAATTAGGACTCTAAGTGAGTGTAAATATTTAGTTGTTGCTCTTGCCAAGAATATAAAGTGGAACAAGCATATTGACAACATTACAGTACTGGCGAAAGGAAACCTGATTTTTTTTAAGACAGAAACTAAGGAATGCAATACCCTTTGTTACATTCTTAGCCTATAGGTAGCTTGTTATGCCTAAGATGAATCGCGCATTTATGATCTGGTGTCAACATATAAAACTGAAATTAACCTGCTAAATGCGAGCCCGAGGAGTCCCAGGCAGGTTCATTGATGCAAATAAAAGAGAACACAGTCCAATACGTTTGCTTGCTAGGGCTGATCTTCACCCGTTGGCACACATACAAAAGCAGCTTGTTCAAAATTTCTTTTTGACCTTTACCATAACCACTTCATACTCGGTACCTGAATATACCTGCGTTCCCAGGACGAGTGTCGGCTCCTACCAACCACTGGTTCTTGTTCAGGCACACGCACCCCAGTTGAATGTTATTAATGTTTCGTTTCTTGTGCGATCCATTGATGACTGCAATGCGCGCCCTTCGGACGTGTTTATACAATCGGGTAGTCACGGGGCTTTCAACGATGGCAGAGCTCGTTTTCTGCATGAACAGTGCGTGTTGCTCACCTGCTCACCTCCCACCCCTTTTACCTTGCGCAAGGTCTTACATATTGCAAAAAAGTAAGCATAAACATTTACTTAAATCACATCCGGTTTAGGTTTTGTCCATTAGGGATACTTATTGAATAGCGATGTCCAACTTTCCACAAGCTATTAGCTGTATAATTGGGCCTAATAAACACCCAGCAGCGCTACTACCGAGAAGGTATCCTTTCCTTGGGTGATAAAGTCAAAGTGGACTCAAAGGCGAAACCGCCGCCAGTGCATCCGAAATGCTCGACTCTAAGGTTTCGCTCCCGATAGTTCAGGGCTCACTGTTCTTCAGAAGATAGTACTCACCGAATTGTATAGTGCGCATTAACACATGGCCGACACACAGCTGATTACAAAAAAGCCGCCAGCACGTAATTCCAACCCACCCATTGACATGACAATAGTGTTAGGCTTTCTCCGGCTAAGATGCGATAACAAGAATGATATCAGCAAACAGAAATGATGCACACTTCAGTACACCCGCCAAACCTTGCATGGTTGTATATATCTTGAATTCGACGGGCCCAATATGATATGCTCAGCATTTTTTGAATATCGTTTGTGCTGTAGGCATTTCCGTACTTCTCCAAAACATGCAATCACGGCGACGGCACTCTATGAGGCAATACTGATATTAATCATGTGCTTGCGGAATTGCTTCAGATACGTCTGCTAGTTAATGATGAACAAAAAGTGCTTGTCGTTGCTCTGGTTTTGCGATTTCAGATCAGAGGTATTTTTATTAACCGTATTAACTTCTTTGTCGCTTCTCCTACTTCTCGTGTGTAGGTATAACTTATTTTACTGGCACATTTGCGAGTCTCTCCAGAGCAAAAAATGTTTATGGATGATTAGGAATAATGAGTTATTACTTTTTAAGAAACTGGAACATTTTTCAGATGTATGATTTCGTAAACGTGTTATAAAACAAATTTCAAAAGAGCATTGCCTCCTTCCTAATTCTGGACTAGGATGAAAGGGATTGCTTCGCCTTCGAACAGCTGAAATCGTTTTTTCGAACATTGAGTTCAATAAAAGAGAGTATGACGTCTTTTTTGTTAAGCGTAGGTAAAGTTCTTCGTTTTCGTTCTGCCTTGTTCTACCAGAACCATCTTATGTTCGTTCAAGCATTTGAAGCCATCCTTTGCGGAGGCGTGAGAAAAAGACAAGGTTAAGGAATTTATTGTGTTCGATTTTCTCCAATTCTGCTACAGTTAGTTGAAGCAGGTTAATTTTTATTATTTTCTTATCCCACGACAAATGCCGTCTGGCGGTCAGCCGAGGCAATTTTAAGCAATCACTAAGTGAAATGACGAAACAAACATCTATTCAGGAAACGGCAAACCATGACAATCTATACCGCAGCTGACAGAATAGAACTAGCGGAGCTATCGAAGTTAATCAATAGGTGTAAGACAGCTTACATACGGAAGTATAATATGGAGAGGATCGAATACGCTGTACAGAAAGGAGGTAGCCTGAAAGCAGTCAAGGGGCATCTTAGCGCGGGGAAAAATCAGATGTATGCACTTAAAGATAAGCAAGGCAATGTCATCACAAATAGGGACAAAATAGTCACAGTTGCCGAGGAGTTATATGGGACCTGTACAGTAGCCGGGACATCCAGGATAATGCCGAACGAGACAGTAGTTCAGAGGAGATAGCCGTCCCACCAGTAACAACCGAAGAAGTAAGGAATGCTTTCAAAGAAATGAAAGAGGGCAAAGCACCTGGTGAGGCTCAGATAACAGCAGACCTCTTGAAGGATGGCGGAGAAATTGTGCTTGAAAAACTGGCAAACCTGTATACGCGATGCCTAATGACCGCAAGTGTACAGGAATCTTGGAAGAACGCGAACATCATCCTAATTCATAAGAAAGGCGAGATAAAGCACTTTAAAAATTACAGGCCGATCAGCTTACTGTCAGTTGTCTAGAAGGTACTTACCAAGGTAATTGCTAACAGAATTCCTGCAACCTTAGATTTCAGTCAACCTAAAGAACAAGCAGGGTTCCGTAAAGGATATTCAACAATGACCATATTCACACTTTCAATCAGGTGATAGAGAAGTGCGCTTAGTATACTGAACCCCTACATATACCCTTTATAGATTATGAGAAAGCATTTGACTCGGTCGAAACTCTAGCAGTCAAAAAGGCATTACGGAACAAGGGGGCAGATGAGCATTATGTAAGAATACTAGAGGATATCTACAATGGGTCCACAGCTGCCATGATCCTCCATAAGGGGAGCAGTAAAATACCTATAAGGAAGGGTGTCAGACAAGGAGACGCAATCTCTTCAATGTTATTCACAGAATGTTTACAAGAAGTATTCAGAACGTTGGATTGGGAACAGGTGGGAGTAAGCGTAATGGAGAATACCTCAGTAACCTCAGATTTGCTGATGACGTTGCCTTGCTAAGTAACTCGAGGTACGATCTACAAAGCATGCTTTCCGCACTCGGCGAACAGAGTAGAACCGTGGGCCTGAAAATTAATATGCACAAAACTATAGTAATGATCAATAACCTCGGGACAGCACAGCGGTTTGAGATAGGTGGCGAGGCAGTAGAAGTGGTGAGCGAATACATCTACTTAGGGCAATTGTGACCCCAGATCCCAACCATGAGGCAGAGATAATTAGAAGGATCAGAATGGGGTGGGGTGCATATGGCAGACATTCTCAGATAATGAATATCCGCCTACCATTGTCGCTGAAGAAGAAAATGTATGACAGCTGCAGGTTACCAGTACTCACCTACGGGGCAGAAACTTGGAGGCTCACTAAGAGGGTTCAAATTAAATTGAGAACGAATCAGCGGGAAATAGAGCGGAAAATGATCGGTGTAACATTAAGGAACAAGAAGAGAGCGGAGTGGGTTAGGGAGCAAACTGGTGTAAAGACATATTAGTAGAAATTAAGAAGACGAAATGGACAGGGGCAGGGCATGTAAAGGGAAGGCAAGATAACCGCTGGTCATTAAGGGTAACAGAATGGCTCCCTAGAGAAGGCAAGCGTTGCAGGGGGCGGCAGAAAGTTAGATGGGCAGATGAGATCAAGGAGTTTGCGGGGATAAAGTGGTCACAGTTGGCACAAGGCCGAGGTAATTGGAGAATAATGGGAGAGGCGTTTACCCTGCAGTGGGCGTAGATACGCTGGTGATGATGATGAAGTGAAGTGTTTGGGTCTCATCTTTTTCTTTGCCGTCCTGTGCGGTACTTGTACGAGTGCTGCCATTTTCTTTCATTTTAAAGTAGCTAGTATCATATAGCTAATACTTTTCTGGTTCCCACGTTTAAGTGGTTATTCCATCCTTTATTATACAATCTAGTATGGGTAGAACTGTATTTCTACAGTTTAGAACTTTCCACCGAGGGAGTGTGCGTATAACAGTGTCTTCAAATTTTGTTCTTTCGGTAGTCTCTTTACTGCCACGACAATGGTGTAACTTTTCTGAGATGTTCGGAGCGAACTTAGAAAGCCGGATTGCATTTTCTCACTTCGCTCACAACATAACGTACTACTTCAAACAGACTTTGAAAAAAAACTGTGCAGTCTTTCTAATTTTGTTTGTGAAAAGCATTCATTTGTGAATGCTTTTCACAAAACCTGTGAAACCTGTGAAAAGCATTCATTTGGTGTCGGCTATCTGTGGTAGTGTGTTGGTAAAAACCATACAAAAGAGATAGAACATGCCAAGGTTCATTCAAGATGATGGTTGACCAATTTTAAAGCAACAGTTTGTACATCTTCCCCTGAAATATCCTTTGGCGACCGCTAGTGTAAACAGAAAACTCTCGCGAGCAAATACCCGAAGTTACTGGCACTGGCAGACCTGGAATAAATGAGAAACAGAGCGAGATCTCGTTGCCTTAGCGATCGAGCTAAGTGCCTACGCGGAGACGCATTAGACAGACAGTGCACTTACCGAGCAAATCTGCGCGTTTACACCCAACATTTTTGCGAAAGCCATGTTATAGCGCCGCTTCGCTCTCCATCCACTGCACGCGTAGCAGCCGTGTTTGAGCATTGCGCATGGGCTAGAAGTTTGTACAAATTAAAGAACGCTCTCCCCAACGCATAGCATCTCACTTCCCCTCCGTCTCCGCCGCCGATCTCGCCACCTCTATCGACAGCAGCAGATACGGAGGAGACGTGAGGTAGTATAACATCGGATAAGAGCTTTATTTTATTTTATAAAGAAAAGTTTCTACTCAGGTGTTTCACCACTACAACTGGACCAACCACTCTTCAAAGAACATGCATTGAGTTACCTTAGCAAACCATATATCTGTGAAGTAATAAAGGTTGTGGTCGGGCTTTTCACTTGTCTCTGGTTTCACACTTTGTAGAGCCGCTATATGAATTCAAGAGACGTCGAAAGGTAATTGTTGTGCCTGTCGTTTACAGCTTCGCTTCCCAACTACCTGCTATGGTGGATTGGCCCGCATTTTTTTGGTAATCCGTTTTGCATACGTCTATCTGGGCATTTTCTTTAAACTGGAGAAGCAGTGGTGTGAGTCCTTGTGGTTCTGAAAAATATTTTTCTGGGTGGGCATTTGTCAACTACGGGATAACAGAGATGCTTTTGCAGTAAAAAGATCTTTAGAATGTAGGAGTATGTCCGCATTGATGTTCCGTCGGCAAGTAGTGATTTCCTCTAAAATGAAAAAAAAGACATTTTTGGGTGATATACAGATATATATATATATACATCGGCTGCTTCCACAGACATAGCGGATCACCCATCTTCAGATTTACGTTTTATTGCACGGGCAGCCTCCGACGAAAGTTGTGACGCCGCGGCTTGATTCACAACAGTGTAGTAGCTTTGAGTTGGCACCATTGAATGCGATGTTATCAGTGAAAGGTGATGCTTTCTGTCAATTTGATGGTAATGGTTTTCCTCTTGCTTTTCATGCTGGACAAACAAATCAATAGCTGGATGATTGCCCCTTTTCAAATTGCGAAATGATGGGTTTCAATTCTCTGGTGGACTTCATACAGGCAAAGGCAGCTTTGGCGCATTTCTGATGGCAGGGATTAACTCCTTTTGTGGGGTATTTATACAGATTAAGGATGTATGGCTTGCGCGTGTATAAAAACAACACGCTTTGTTTCAGTTTTGATTTATTTTAAACAGAAGACATTTTTCCCCTTCTGCTCCGTCAGAATCCTCTAACGCTACACCTAAAACAGGTATCTTAGCTAGTAAAATGCGATGCCTCCCCGGACTATACTTAATATTGATTCCTGAGCGAATATTGCTCGTATATCTGAAGAACGTGTTAACTAGCAGCTTTTTATAACAACAATTGTCGGCGACTTCTATTTTGACGCCATTGCCTGCTTTTCCACCGTTTGCACTGGCAAGCGAGACACGTAGAACCTATTTTTCTGCGCCCTTACTGAACACAACATTAAAATGTAAATGTGTCTGACGTTTCGTTTATAAAAAACAAGCGTGTGCTTCCTTAACCCTATTCTTAGATTAATATAGTTTCAAAAACAACGGGTTAAATACATTTTACGGAGCAATTTTTAGAACCAAGGTAATCAAACACGTATTTTTGACCCAATACTGCCCACGGAAGCTATACAATATTTCTAAAATCAAGTTTTGATTACTCTAGGTTAGCCCAATACCCACATTTTACCCTAGGCGATAGAGAGAGAGAGATGAAACATTTATTGGAGCAGACGGTGGTGGGTGAGCCGTCACTCGGTGGGGTGGGTTCACGTCAGTCCAGGTACCCTTGGGCCTTGGCTGCATCCCTGGCACGGCTGGCCAGAAAGATCTGATCAGCGTGACGGGAGCTGGTCAGCAGGCCCTGCCACTGCTCTGGGGAAGGTCTGGGATTGGGGGTAAGCGATGGGGTGTTTTGACAGGCCCACAGCATGTGGTTGGTAGTATTAAGAGAAGGGCAGAATTGACAGGTGAGGGTATATTGGGTAGGGGAGATAGCGTGGAGGATGGGTGCGTTGTAATATGTGTTTGCTTGTAATCGACGCCAGATGACTGCTTCCTTCTTAGTTAGTTGAGGGTGAGGTTGAGGCAAAATGAGGCGAAGATTGCGATAATGGTGCAGGATGTCGTGGTAGCGTGATGGAACAGCGGAAGTTGGAGGAGGCTGGACCGTAGGTTCGGTTCCTGAGGGAAATGACCGGTGTAGAAGGGCGCGGGCAGCGGCGTGAGCTGTCTCATTTCGCTCGAGGGACGAGTGGCCAGGGGTCCAGACGATGTACAGGTGGGGGAGGGGATTGACTGATGCGAGTATGCGTAATGCAGGGAGTGAGATGCGTCCACGTTAAATGTTACCATGGCTTGCTGGAATCTGGTAATATTGTAAGGTATTCGGAGCCAGTTGTAGCGGCGATGGCTATGGCAATTTCTCCGGCAGTGGTGGTTGATGTCGAGAGAGTTGTCAGGGAGGTGAAAAGTGTGCCTTCTGAGTTTACAACCGCCAGGGCATGAGCATGGCGTGCGGGGTAGAGGGCGGCGTCGGTGTAGCGAGTGTCGGGGTGAAAGTGGAATTGTGAACGCAGATGCTTAACCCGGGGGAGCCTTCTACCTTGGTTGTATTCTGGGTGCATATTGTTAGGAATTTTGGATACAGTAATGTCGGACCGGATTGAACATGGAACGCGCTGAAGGGCTTGTGAAGCAGGTGGGGTCGGGTATCCGAGAACCTGGAGGACGTGTCGGCCGGTGCTGGTAAGGAGGCGTTTGCTGAATTGGCTGTTGCGTTGAGCTTCCAAGAGTTCTTCGAGTGTGTTGTGGATTCCGAGTTGGAAGAAACGACAAGTAGATGTTTGAGCGGGGAGGCCAGGTCCGTTTTTGAAAGCCTTTCGAATTAGTATATCGACTTTTTCCCGTTCTCTGGGTTTGAGGGCGATGTATGGGGTGGAATATGTGATGCGACTAATTTAGAGTGCTTGAATTAGTCGTATTGTATCGTCTTCTTTTATGCCTTGACGTTGGTTTGTGATGCGCTTGATGAGATGGGTAAGTTGGGTGACAGTGGCTTGAAGGTGGGGAAGAACTGCAGCGCCAGAGCCATCTTGATGTAATTAGACTCCGAGTATACGAAGGGTGTGTACTTTAGGAATGGGTGTGGAACCGATTGTTGGAGCAGGATCGGGAGTGGGAACTGGACATCGCCCACGAGTTCGGGAGCGGAGGATGAGGAGGGCTGATTTGCTGGGGGCACACGTGAGGCCTCGAGGGCGGAGATAAGCGAGAATGGTGTCGATAGCTTGTTACTGGTATCTTTTTGTGTGCCAGGAGATCCGGTGGTCGTCCAAAGAGTAAATCATCAGCGTATAAGGCATGGTGGAGGCCAGGAATGGTTTGAAGGACAGCTGGGAGCTTGAGGAGGGTGATGTTGAGGAGGAGGGGTGATATAACTGATTCTTGTGGGGTACCCTTGGGAGGAGTTGATGATGGTTTGTGTTTCATGGCGCAAGGCCAATGAGGGCAAAGAGCGCCAGAGAAGGATTTATTTAATGAAGACTATTGTTTATCACGAAAGGTAGGTATAACATGTAAAAACAGGACATAGTAAAATCAATTAAAGATAATGGTGATCGCTCGTGTATAGGGCCAGATTTGAATATGCATTATATAAAATGAGGTTTAAAAACTTTACGCCTGACAAATACTTCAACACGCGTTTCACAGGAACCATAGCATCGTCACCCAGAAATAACGATGGGTGTAGGGAAATATGTTGTCTGTAGAGTTCTCTGAAGTGTTTGTGTCGTGTTGTTTCAAGTGCCTTGCATTGTATGAGTATGTGGACCACGGATAGGCCCTCCAAACACCTGCTACACAAAGGTCTTGCAGATCCCGTGAGCAGGTGCGAGTGCGTTACATGTGTATGGCCTATCCGCAATCTAGCTAAGGTAACTTCCATGTGCCTGTTGTGTGAGTCAGTAGTGTATTGTCCCAAGTGTGGTTTTATTACATGAAGTTTATTGTCTCTATGTTCGCTCCAGGCTGCTTGCCAAGTCTTACGGAGTTGTTGTCTAATGTGTGACTTGAGGTATGTGTAAGGTAGTGTTGCAATGTCTACTGTGTTTCGGAGTGCCGCATTGGCGGCCGTCTCATCCGCCAGTTCATTTCCGCCGATACCAGAGTGGCCCGGCACCCAACACAAAGTCACCTCAAGGTTTGAAGAATAAGCTTGCATAAATGATTTGAGGACATGACTAACAACATGGTTTTTCGATGACTTTCCCGGTGATAATGCACGGGTGACGCTCAGAGAATATGTATAGATAATGGATTTAGTAATATGATGTTAAACTATGTGACTTTTAACCACAAAAATGCCATATGCCTCTGCTGTAAATATACTTGTCTTTACAGTCATGGTTTTAGATGCTTCGAAATTGGGTCCTTGTGAAGCGCAAGACACTGCTGTGAACGTTTTAAAGGCATCGCTGAAAAACTCTGCAGCCCTGTATTTGTTCTGCAGATACAAGAAATGCTGCAAAATCACATTGCTTGGTGTCATCTTCCTATTGTACTGAAGGAAAGACAAGTCACACGACACAGGATGGAGATGCCATGGTGCTACAAGATCAGCGTGAGATGATTTGGCTGTATATAAGAAGGAGACCTCATGAATATTCACCTCGTCCCTCACTCTCTGCGAGAAAGGAACAGAAATTGATGGACGGTTTAAAAAGAGTTTAGTTGTGGATGTATCATTACAAAGCGGTTGAAAGGGATGGTTATTCATTGATGAGATTTTGGAAGCATATAAAGGTCAACATAAGTTCGCTGGTACGCTAAGCACTATTTGTCGCACTCTGCATAAAGACTATGGACAGGACTAGAACGGACTGCCCCACAAGACAGGCAAAGCCCCAAGTGAAGCACTGGGTCTAGCATTTTCAGTGCTGTTTTTGTGGCTGACCCATACACAACACTTCCGTCGTGCAGCCGTGACCCTACCAAAGCCGCATAAAGGCGAAGCAGAAGTTTTTTGTCTGCACCGTATGTTTGGGGAGACAGCACTTTTATAATATTCATTGTATTTAGGCATTTTTGTTTGAGTCGTTTTATGTGGGGTATGAATGTGAGTTTATCATCAAACACCACACCCAGGAACTTGTGTTCTTTTTTCACTGGAATTGAATTACCTTTGAGTTTTACGTCAGGATCAGGCAGGATACCACGTCTTTTTGAGAATACAACACAGCTACTTTTAGAAGGATTAAGTTTAAATCCATTTTCATCTGCCCAGCGAGAGAGTTTATTTACCCCAAGCTGTACCTGACGTTCACAAATGGACATGTTACATGATTTGAAAGATATTTGAACGTCATCCACACACATCAAGCAAGAGATGTTCGGCGGCAGTGCCTTTCGCATAGAGTTCATCTTTACTATAAATAAGGTGCAGTTAAATACGCCACCTTGAGGCACACCATTTTCCTGCACGTGAACGTTTGATAGCGCCGACCCAACTCTGACACAAAATGTTCGTGAAGACGTGTAACTACAAAGAGTGTTCAGCATGTTACCCGAGATACCAAAAGCTTTTAGGTCTCTAAGAATGCCGTAGCGCCATGCTGTATCATATGCCTTTTCAATGTCAAAAAATACTGTCATACAGTATTGCTTATGAATTAATGCATCCTTTATGTGGGCCTCTAGAGAAACCAGTTGATCATTTGTGCATCGCCCCGCCCGGAAGCCTGCCTTTCAGCTCTCGAGAAGACCATTGTACTATAGAAAGTACACGAGCCTCCTATTGATCATCTTCTCGAGCAGCTTTCACAGGCAGCTTGTTAGGGCAATCGGACGATAACTAGCAGGAGAAGACGGATCCTTTCCCTCCTTCAGAAAAGCCACTACAATGGCCTCCCTCCAAGACCCTGGAAGATGCCCCGAAAGCCATATTTTGTTGTAGAGGTGCAAAAGTGTTTCGAGTGTGTCTGTGTGTAAGTGTTGTATGATGGTGTACGTAATGTTGTCTCCACCTGGAGGTAAAGGCTTACAAGAACTGAGAGCCAGCTTCAGCTCATGAAGTGTAAAGGAGGAGTTATAGGAGGTGTTTGAACTACTATTATCCCACAAGGACTTCTTTTCACTAGATGTTTTGTATTGCATGAAAGTGTAATGTAGTGTGCTGAACTGGACACGTGTTGGAAGTGTTGTGCGAGTGTGTTAGCCTGGTCTTCGATTGTGTCCCCGGTTGTACTAACCAGGGGCAGGCTGTGTGTCTGTTGTCCCTTGAGTTTACCTATACGTGTCCATACTTTGCGTGTGTCTGTGTATGAGTTTATGGAAGTGAGGAAGGCATGCCAACTCTCCCTTTTTGCCTCACGGCGCACGCGCTTCCCAAGTGCCTTTGCCCGTTTAAAGGATACAAGGTTATCAGACGTGGGGTACCGGCGAAGGACACCCCACGCCTTGTTCTGGGCCACTCGCGCGCGCCTGCAGTCCTCATTCCACCAATGCATCCTTAGGTTGCGTGGGGCCCCGGAGGCCTGGGGAATTGACTTGTCGGCTGCGTAGAGAATGTGCGCCGTGAGCAGTTGGGTCGCATCTTCTACGTGTAGGTGTTTTATGGATGTGTAGTGTAGCTTAGATATTTCTGTGAATGTACTCCAGTTTGCTCTTCCCTCACAGAACATTTTATGAGAGGGGGAAGTGTTTGTACCTATGCCTGTGTAAGTCAATTTGGTGGGGAAGTGGTCACTACTATATAGCTTTGTGTCCACATGCCACTCAAGAAATGGGAAAAGAATTGCAGAGCCAAGAGCCAAGTCAACATGTGAATAACTGTTTTGTCCTATGTTATAATATGTAGCTTGCTTTTTGTTAAAAAGGCATGCTCCCAATGATGTTAGAAATTTTTCAATTAGGCGACCTCGGGCATCTGTGCGGGAAGATCCCCAGATTGAATTATGTGCATTTAGGTCAGGTAAGACTAAGTACGGTTCAGGTAGTTGATCTATCAGGGCCTCAAAATCAGTGTTCGATAGTTGGTAATCCGGAGGGATGTAGAGGGAGCATACCGTTATTAACCTATCATAAATATTTGTTCGAATCCCGACAGCTTCATTCATGGTGTTTAGGTGGATGGTGTGACACGCTAAGGATTTTCGGGCTACTATTGCCACACCACCTGAAGAATAAGTGCAAGTGTGCCTGTCTTTTCGAAATACCAAGTAGCTATTCAAGAAGTTAGTATGTTTACTATTTAGGTGTGTTTCCTGAAAACACATGAGACTTGGCTGATGTGAATGAAGTATCTCGTGCACATCATCTAGATTCTTGATAAGGCCTCTACAGTTCCATTGAATGATGTTGCCTGTTCCCATTATTTACATTTAAGAATGACTGGAGTGTGTGTGTGTGTTCATGGGTCGTCTTTCGGGGCTGTTACTCTGGGATTGGGCTTTTTCGGCCTGTCTGTAGGCTTGGAAGTCGGTGGCCGCTCCTTGCGCTGCGTTGGAGGAAGGAACGGCCCGACATCCATCTCGTCGTTGGATGTCCGAGGGGTGCCCGACGGACCGGGCCCCCCGGACTTGGCCCCCCCTCGGGAGCCCTTCAATTGAGCCGCCACCGCCGAGGGCGTCCGGGGCGCTAGAAGTGGCACGGGCGGTGCGGTGGCGGTGGGAGCCGGTGCGGGGCCCGTGGTGTCCATCACCTCGGTACCCTCCAATGCAAAGGAGGATGGAGAGACAGAGGCGGGAGCGGCACCGGTCCCGATGGAAGTCGTTGCCACCACAACCGCTGCTGCCTCAGCAAGCGGCGTGATGGCGGGTTTGGCTGCCAGCGGCAACCCAGAGGGGGGAGGGGACGGGAGAGGGAGGGACCAGGTCAGACTTGCTGAACTGGGTCCCTGTGGAAACCAGACGACGCTCCGCCTCCCGGCGAGCTGCGTCGGCGTACCTCCCCAGAGGGAAAGAGGCGAACCTCTTCCGCGCCTCTGGGAAAGTGATGTTTTCTGTTACCTTGATGTTGATTATCTTTTTTTCTCTCTGGAACATTTTACACGTGCGGACGTACGCAGCATGAGGTCCATGACAGTTGCTGCACATAATTATTCAGCCTGGCAGTTATCTGTGTCATGATCTTGCGATTAACATTTCGCAAACGTGGTTTTTCCACGACAGGAGGTGGTGCCATGCCCGAACCGTTGGCACTTGAAAGAACGCTTCAGGTTCGGGATGTACGGTCGGACAGAACAATGAATGAAACCTGCTTTGATGGATTCGGGGAGTGTGGAACGGTCAAATGTTAACATTACATGCTTTGTCATGATTTGCTTATCATCTCGCCGCATGGTGATGCGCCTCACTGCCGTCACGCCCTACCCCTTCGAGCAGATCGGCTTCTGTCTCATTTATGAGATCTGGCTCAAAAAGCACACCCTGAGAGCTATTGAGGCTACGGTGGGGTGTGATGCTGATGTCCAGATCTGCCATGCGATTCTGGGTAAGGAGGCTTGTGGCTTTCTGGTGAGTGTTCACCTCGACCAGGACTTCGCCGGTTCTCAGTTTCCTGGCTTTGAAAGATTTGCCCAGGATGCCTTCAAGGAATTTGGTAATAAGAAAAACTGACTAGGAGGAGATAGGATTCTACTTGTCAAGAGATTCAACAATCAAGAATCGCGGATAGTTATCTGGCTTTTGGGGTGCAATTGTTGGTAAGGGTGGGAATGTAGCTTCGGTGCGGGCCCTTTTCGGGGGCCGATCACGTTTGGAGGGGGGTTGGGAAAATGCTATGTGATACATTGGAAAGCAAGGAGCGGGGGTACTTTCTTTTTTGACCTTACCCTGGTAGTCAAAGAGGTCCCGGAGCTCCCTGCCTGGTAGACAGGCAGGGAGCCCATCGGCCGGAGCTTGACCAAGGCTCCGACGGCCACCGTTTACGGCTTCTACCCTTCACCTTTAAACACCTCGCCACGGTTGGACACGGCTTATGTTGGGAGCTCGGGGTCCGCGGTGTCTCTGCTCACCGTCACCATGAATACTCAAGGTGGCCCGTGCGGGGCCCTTGGGAGGAGTGCGAAATGTGTCAGATCGAAGTGGTCCAATGCCAAGGGTGGCAGTTCGGTCGGTTAGAAAAGCCCGCACGTAGTTGTATGTACACCTACCACACTGAGTTTCTCGAAGTCCTTCTAAGATGGCCTGATGGGTGACGTTATCAAAAGCGCCCTTTACGTCGAGGGCTAAGATGGCACTGGGATGAATTTCGCTGAGGTGATCGATGACTTGCTCTTTGATCTGTATGAGAACATCTTCACTTGAGAAATGTGAGCGAGAGCGGAACATGGTGTGAGGGAATAGGTCGCTGTCTTCAAGGTGAGTAGTGAGATGGGTGTGAACCATTGGTTCAAAGAGTTTCCCGAGGCAGGAGGTGAGGGAGATGGGGCGAAGGTTGGAGAGCTGGATTGGCTTGTTGGGCTTAGGAATTAGTGATATATCGGCGTGCCGCTATTGCGAATGGAGGGTGCCATTTGTTCATTGGTGGTTAAAGAAATCTAGTAAAGCAGTTAGTGGGGCATTGCCCAAGTTACGGATAGTTTTGTTAGTTATACGGTCGTTGCCAGGAGTGGTATTTTTAGTAAGATAAGAGATATCTTTGTCGAGTTCTTGCAGCGTAAAGGGAGCGTCAAGGGTAGGATTTGGTGTGCCAGTGTAATCAGCGTGGCAGAAAGGAGAGGTATTGCTGTCGGTACCAAAAAGGGTCGTCTTTAGCTCTTTTATTAGCTGATCATTCGAATGGGGATAGTTGTTAAGAAGACGGCGGACGTGATTGTGGGTGGCAGCTTTGGCAGGTTTCGAGCCAAGAAGACTGCGGAGGAGGTGCCACGTGCATTTACTGCTGAGTGTTCCTTGGAGGTGGTTACAAAAGGTAGCCCAGTTTTGTTTGTGAAGGGTTTAAGCATAGATAGCAGCTTCTTGGGTCAGGGCAGCAATTCGCCGCTTCAGAGATCTATTCTATTTGTGCCTCCGCCATCTACGAACGAGGCCGCGGCGAGCCTTCCATAGATGGAGAAGGTGGGAGTCAACTGAAGAATTGTCAACCGTCAGAGGAATTGCCTTGGAATGCTTCTTGACAGCCGTGATTAATTGTGAAGTCCATTCTTCTAGGTTGGTGGTAGTGTCTTGAAAGGGTTAAGAATCTTTACGAAAGGGTTCCCAGTCGGTGAGTGTGGCTTGACCGATGCGAGGTTTGAGTATGAGGCGGGGTATAGTTATACAGATATTGTGATGATCGCTGCCCAATGTGTCTTCAAGACACTGCCATCCCAGGTAGGAAATATTATGTGAAAAGGTGAGTTCGGGGTTCGTATCTCGTGACTGTTTGTACATTTTTTTCGCTGGACAATTTCAATGATTTTGTTTTGCTCTTCACTTCCCTGTGAGGATGGATACAATAAATAGTCGTGTTTTTGGTATTTTGTTTACATTTTTCAACTGCTGTGGCTAGAAACTTTTGTTTGTTATGGTTTGTATGAACATTATCACGATTATAGTGTTAGCCAAATAAATGCATTGCAAATGCCAATTAAGCGTGCTAGAGTAATGCGGTTTTTCATAGCACCTTAATCACGTCGAAGAATTAAGCGGATGTAGGGTGTGGTAGGACTAGTGTTGAAAGATGGCGATGGCGGTTGCATCACTTCCTGAATGTGCTCCAGGAATCCAATTGATGCAAACATATTTAGTTGCGGATATCCTTTGAAAAACGTTTTCACAAGAATGTTAAAAGGTAAAATTTTATTTATCAATCATAGATCCCTCCTTTGACGGAGACCCTCCCTCTCAATGAGCCGCCTCTGGTCGCCTCTCGACAGCATCATCGCGGTGTGAAAAGCACAACTATGTCATCACATATTGCCAGAGTAGAATGATTTCCAACACAAATTAATTCCTGGATTGTTAGCAATCTTGAGCCCAGCACTCCGTATTTTGGTTGGTGGTAGCATTTTAGTGTAGGGACAGGTTTGTCTGCCAGGTACTGCCACAAGTGGTTCGGGGGGTGGGTCGTGATTTTAGATGGTTAAATTGTTCATTATTCTGGTGATTGCACATAAAATAATAAGTAATAATTAAAATACCGCACAAATAACTTCGAGAGGAATTATATTCTATGAACTGATAAAAATACCTGAAAGAGAAGGTTCCCGGTACTCTGCTCTTGTGCTCGCTTTCGCTTCATTGACCCTTATCATATACCGTCCGGAAAAGTAGAAGACAGCTTAGTTTGATTACCTCATCCTATCTCCGAAAAAAGGTGTGAAGCGAAAGTTAGTTGCGCCCGTAATGTAAGAATGGCAAAACCTAGATGGAAGCCATGGCTGCCCAAAGCGGGCATGAATGTTTAAGAACACGCGAATTGCATGAGAACAATAATCGGGACTGCAGACGCATAAACAGCAGCAGTTTTAACGCACTCCCACGTGCAACGTTCAGGTCTTCGACTAAGGGGTACAGGAAGCTTCCTTCAGCGTACCGGCACAAGGACTGCTTCGCTAACTGATCTTCCTGGCTGTGAGAAGACTTCAGCTGTTGTGGCGTTTCGATCATCTATCTGCGTACTCTTCTCACCCCTTCCTCATGGCAAGATCGTTTCGGAAAGAGCACCTTAGGCCATCCAATAGCATGAGATCCAACTTGGACAACTCGCTGTGTTACAAGGCGAATGCGCCACTTCTGAGGACTTCCAGGCGTGCCTATGATGATGCAGTTTTATCTTGAGCTCGGGGATCATTTACACGACATTTGTAGTCAAGTCGGTTACATATTTTTCCTCAGCAAATGGCGACGGTGTTTTGTTTCTATCAGTCATCAGAAACCGGTACCGTAATGTTACACTCCGCCGGTTCAATGAATGACCAGATGTGTCACTCCCGCCAGCGTGAGAATTGGTGCGTCGATGAAAAATGTGTACACCACACTAAAAAAGGCAGAGTATAACCCTGGGCCTGAGAAAGTTATGCAGAAAACCAAAGTAAGGAATAATAACTTTGGGACAGGACAACGGTTTGAGATACTTGGCGAGGCAGTGGAAGTGGTAAGCAAATATATCTACTTAAGACAAGTTGTGACTCCGGATCCCAGCCATAAGGCAGAGATATATAGAAGGGTAAGAATGGGGTGGAGTGCATACGAAAGTCATTCTCAGATAATGAATGGCAACCTACTATTGTCCCTTCAGAAGAAAGTGTATGGCAGCTGCATCTTACCGGTACTCACCTACGTCCCAGGATGTTCGAGGCTCACTAAAAGGATTTAACTTGAGTTCAGAGCGGCTCAGCTAGGAAAGAAACGGAAGTTGATAGGTGTAACAATAAGGGACAAGTATAGAGCGGAGTTGGCCAGGAAACAAACGCGAGTTAAGGACATATTAGTAAAAATGAGTAAGTAGAAATGTACGTGGGCAGGGCATGTAATGAGAAGGGAAAAAAACCGTTGGTGGTTTAAGGGTAACACAGTGAACCCTTAGAGAAGGCAAGCGTTGTAGCTGGCGGCAGAAAGTTAGATTGGCAGTTGAGATAAAGAAGTTCGCGGGGATAAATTGGTCGCAGTTAGCACAGGACCGGGGTAATTGGAGAATAATGGGAGAGGCCTTTGCCCTTCAGTGGGCTTAAATAGGCTGGTGACGCTGATGATGATGACTGAAAGTTTAGTGTTCAGTTCATGACGTCGATCCTTAGAAAACTGTGGGGTAGTGCTTACTTTTATGTCTCCAGTGGTGCGCGCACCGTCGTTGCAGCTTTCTGCACAGCCTGGCGTCGCCAAGGTAAAATGACAGACAACCAACCCATGCGTCCAGTTATCTGAAACGTTTGAAGTTTTTATATGTGGTGCGTCTTATGCTCGCGGGGGTGTGGTCCGGCATCCGCACACAACCTGCGGATGCGCTCCTCCTTGTGATGAAGATTTTGGCAGGATGCCGATAGGGATTGACCTAGGGATAAGCCGCATGCTTGCGCTAGTCTCTGTGATTCTTCAGATGAAGTAGGATAGAAGCAACAGCCCCGTCAGTGAGTGTGCTGAAGCAATTAGGTGAGAGCATCAGCGCAAACACTAACAGACCTTTAATACCAATGGGGAACCGCTGAGGACGAAGAAGGAGAAATGAAACCGCTGAGGACGAAGAAGGAGAAGACAAAGCTGCGAAGAGGAGGGCGTGTACGTTGCTGTCGCCCTGTCCGAACGCTTCTGATGATGATTTTGGCAGGATGCCTCTAGGGAGTTGCCTAGGGATTGACCGCATGTTTCGATTGACTCCGGTTGTGCTTGCGCAACAACTGTGCTCGGTCGCAACAGACCTTTAGATACCACAGGGGAAGCGCTGAAGACGAAGAAGGAGAAGAAGACAAAGCTGCGAAGAGGAGGAAAATTATACCCATCAGGAAAATTACACCCATCTCTCCGAAGGGAACCATCAGTAGGATATATGAGCGTTAGGGGTTCACTACATTTCCACCAAATTTGGCTAACCAACATAACGGAAACGCGAACGGAACCGCCGTGACGCTCCGCATCCCACTCATGGTTTCCTTCGGGAAGATGGGTGTAATTTTTTTACGCTTGAAGCAGCTGCACTGAAAATTGTGTTATGCTTTCAGTTTTCGTGTGTCTGTATTGCTCTTTCGCAGCGCCAGTGGAGCAGTGTTTCTGAATACGTTTCTAACTGTGATGCCTCGGGTTTACATTTAGGTTGTTTGTGATCTCGATTAGTTTATTCTAATGATGGGCACCAGTCCTATGTGTGCTTGTGCTGCTTCTCTACTAGGCCGCGATTTTTTCTCAGAGGGACCCGAAGTTCGGAGAAAGAATGTTTACCCTTTGTAAACTTTACGAATATAAAATGAGGCTGACTGGAACCTGGGAGCGAAATCCCGCGCTAAATTGAAGAATGATGACAGTCGGAATTTATTCAGTTGCGTGAATGCGTCTTTTATGATTTATGAAAAAACTGATACTCTAATGCCTACGGTAATGACTTTATGTTTTATTTGGAGACTTTACCTCACGTTCTGTGTCTTTCATTTGTTACAAACCACCTCAGATGTCAATGTTTGTGAAGGAGAAGCCTCGTTTTCTTCACAATTGCCTTTGGTTAGGACACTCAACACAACCTCGGTGCTGGCGCCAACGTTGTCATATCTAGAGCAATATGGTGGCTGTGCTTTATTGTCTCGACACTGTACCGAAACGTTCTGCCCTCGCTTGCGTAACCGTTGAACGTTGAAATCTCAATATTTAACAGGACAACTGCCGAGGATGATAGGCGTGAACCACAATGAGAGGAGCCATCGGTATGTGTGTCTGGGCATGCACCAGTGTACACGATGGTCAAGCGTCTACGCTAATCTAGTTTTGCGTGTAGTGCCTTCCTAATGAATCTTCAGCCGGTTCCCTTCCGAGAGTTCAAGGCCGAGTGCAGTTTACGTACGGCACGACATATGCTTCCTCGATTAGGCAAGGCGTCAAGGCAATACTGCTAAACTTCATCAGGGCCAAGATGCTTGATTATATTCTAACTTGTCTCGTACAGTGCGGCGTCAATGCTCTCGAGGTCAGCGGCGTCTTGAAGGTCGTTCCGATGCAGCATGGCGGCTTCAAGAATATCCATCGCTGCCCCGAGCATCCTGGTAAAGGTCGCGTAGTGTACGTTGCTGTCGGCGCAGCTAATCTATCGCAAGAATTCGGTCTGTCGCCAGTAGGTGGTCAGGGCCTGCCATAATGACATCGGGCTGAGGGTTGGCTTACCTTATAAAATACCCACCAGAACCACAGGCTTTGGCGTATATCGTGCCGGCAGGAACGTTGGGGTCTTTGCCATCACGCGAGGTTATGATCCCAATTATCAGCACCAAAAGATAACGTTGGAACGACGAAAGCGAGGCCAGAGCTATGGCGGCCAAAAACATGCATGAATACTTCAAAGACACGGAGACCCTAATGTGAAGAGGTGTAGCTGCGACAAATCATGAAGGCCAATCCACCTTATTCTATGGGTGTAGCCCACAACAAAAGACGCAAGGAGCGAGGAAGAAGAGGAAAGAAGCTCTTTGGCCTCGGAGGCAGTAACACGGTAACCCTCGCGGTGTAGGACCGGAGACCCTTCGCCGGCTCTCCCATCCGAGCCACCTCCCGCGCTGTCAACGAGACCACAGCCGACAACGAGGCGGCAAGAAACCTGCGCCTGCTGTAGTGAGCGGTGTCTGATGGCGTGTAGCGCGGGCAGCGAGGCCTGACTGCTGAACAGCCCTATGCAACCCCCCCCCGCTAGCCATTGGCCGCCATCACGTTCCCGGCCACTGGTGCAACACTTTTTCAAGTAACTAAGGTAACCTCCTCCTTTGCCCGTTCCTACTCGTCGTCCACTACCGAGAAATAGCTCTCCGATTCATCGCTTCAAGAGACAGCCTCGCCTCAATGATCGTCGCAAGTGTATGAATCGTGCATTCTGTGTCCACTCTCGTCCTGCCTTGAGAGTGCCCCCGTGTCTACTCAGTGCGTGTGCTTAAGTGTCTATTCCGTGGGTGCGGATCTCACATAATATATTTGGTGTGTGTGCGTGTTTTGCAATATCGTAGTCACGGTTCGTCACTCTCTACGCGGTCTCGCCCAACATTATTTACACATATGACGTTATTGATATTAGTGGCTGCGAACATATACCCAGCCGGAGATTTAACCAGGCCTACTAAATATTGCGCAACATGACTCTGCTTCACTATAACAGCCAATAGGTAATTTAACAAACATTGTTGGTGGCTACTTGGTTTATGATTATTACATTTATTATTTGCACAAACAAAAGACTGTGCACAAGAAAGGAGACAGGACAGTCACTATCTTTCCTTCCTTTTGTAACGTCTGTGGTTTTTGCGCAAGACATATTTCAGAACAGCCAATAGGTGGGAGTATTTATAAAGGTATTTTGCACAACTCTCTACTCTCAACAGGGTATGTCCTCAAACTTTGAGGACATGTGCCTGCGAAGACACCCAGCCCCATCCCCTTTTGTAGAGGTCCTAGACTGGAATCATGTCTGAATTACACCTAAAGAGCGAGAATTCACGCCTCTCTAATAAAACAAAATTACAAAAGGCTTTCCGTGAGCTACCTAACACTAGTACAAGTGCATTGAAAGGAACATTTTGGCTACCGCAATAATTTATAGTTGTTTGTATAAACCTACTTTGAGGTTATGCCTTTCGTTTTCTTTGGCCATACTAGCGCAGCGAACGTTTTTTGAGAACGGCAAGAACGAACGCGGTAAGAACTGAAAACGAGTGTTGTTGCTGTTGAAGTGTCGTTGTAAAACGAATCCAATGAAAATAAACATAAGCAGCAATCGCGGTTCACGTATGGTATATTGAAAGTTGTTACTTGCGCCGAAGAAACCCCTAGGTTTGTTTTTGCACACACATAGCACAGACGACAGAAAACGCTCGTCAGTTAGGGCGATTTTAAACAGAAAACATCCCTCGTTGGTATAAAACCAGGTTTGTACACTGATATGTCCACACTCAAATGGCCTAAACCATGTCCTCCAACCCCAAAATGTCCGGGCCCCCTCAAGTAAAAAATCTCTCAGTACCATCTTAAATGTAAGGCAGCGGTAAACCCATACCCGCTTGGCTGACACATTGCCAGCTTTAGCCAATATGATTTTCGTACTAGCTACTGTGTGCGTAAGACTGAAAGAACAAGAAATAAACGTGCGTGACTTAAAATAATGCATTGTGTTTCGTGCTTTGAAACGTCCCCCCCCCCCTTCCGTATAGAAACGAAGATGCACGCGAGTAGAAAATACCTAATTACGATTACATAAACCTCAAGCTATATTGCCATAGAAACATCGTCCTGGAAGCTCTCCCAATGCTAATTGTTCGCGGCATGCCTCTGTTAAGAAGAAACACTTGGGCTCTCTATTGTAAGGTGCGCAGGGTTACTCTGCAGAACACAGATCAACCCTCTTCATGTCACTTGTTTTCCTTCCATTCTGCGTAATAAACATATCAATCAGAATTTCTATATATACCTTTCCTACTATTTTTGCTTTAGAGGACAATAGGCCAATAAAACACGTGAGATACCTGGCCCCTTTTACCATTAACACCTATTTTATCACGAGAACAGCTTTCCAATGAAGAAATAAATCCACAGTAGTCATTTTAACCACACTCTACCTATTGGGAAAATTTCATTTTCCGGCAACGTAGAGAGGCAGAGTGAGAACTTCTATTTCTCCGTCACCTACCTGGGTATACAGTACAGTTGAAAGATAAGATGGAGGCTGGCACCCTCTATTCACAACAGAGCAGATTTTGCTGTGAAGTCTGAATATGCAGGGAGAGAGTATCCTGGGAAGACAGAACGCCCATTTCTAGTGTAAAAGCCTTCCTATTCCAGTAAAGTGATAGGGATAGGAAGGAGAAACTTTCATTTTCGCACTTCCAGTACAAATGAGTATAAGAGGTATGTTCAACAAAGAGGAGATTTAGGGACTACAACGCCTGCACGTGTGTTGGAAAAGGTTGTGAGATTGGACGGAGTAGAAATAGGTCGGCGCCGAAGCGTGGTAGAAGCGCTCGGAAGAGGTTGGTATTGGGACTGTACGCTTGGAGGTCCAGGGCGTAAAAATGTAGGGGTATTTTTGTGGCGACAAATGGAAGAAGGGTGGTATAAGGTTGGCCAGATGAAAGCCGCAACATTTCGTTATATATATATAAATATATATATATATATACGGTCGAACAAAAGAAGTTTCCAATGGTCCAGAAAAAATATCAAAAAGTAGAGTCCGACGCAAGTCTCAAAAAGCAAAAACAAACATGTTTACTAACGTTTCGACTGGTGGTCCTGTCTTCATCGGAGTAACATTTACATACACTGCAGAACGCTTTTATAGGTTCGTGTAGAGAGAGGAGGAAGTTGCGCTACAGTGCGCCCTCTTTAAGAGAAATCATACGTCATCATTCAGCAAAACAAGAAAAAACGCAAGACATACACATGGGAGGGAATGCACTGCCCTCCCTCTTTTTTGGGAGAAAAGGTGCGCTGCAATGCGCCCTGTTTAGAAGTATTTATTGGCAAGTGGTACAAGAACGAGAAAAGAAAAATGCAAAGGGACGACTAGGAAGGAGGTAAATTGGCGCCTCTCCTAATAGGAATTAACAGAAGAAGCGGGGGCGGGGAAGAGAAAGGAGTAAAGGCGGCAGAACGAGATAAGGAAGTGGGGAACGCGCGTCAGCACGTCATCGCTTTTCGTCTTAGGAATGTGTCAACAGAAGAGGGGGGGGGGGAAAGCGGCAGAACGAGATAAGGAACTGGGGAGCACGCATCAGCACGCCTTCGCTTTTCGTCTTAGGAATGTGTCACGTGAAGCCGGCGCTATGTGGCTAAGCCGGCGCTAAGAGGCTAATTGAGTGAACCTGGAGGGATGAAGCCGGCGCTGGTATGCCTAAAAAGAGGATTGGTCACGCAAGAAGCGAACGGAAGAAAGGCGAGAAATTATTGTGGCAAACATGTCAACGCGCCCACGCCTTCGGTCAGCCCAGAGGATGCGGTTTTGAACTTAATAATGAGATATGATTCGCAAACTTCGCGTGCGTGGTTGCTGTTGAAATTGGATTCAATTATTGTTACCTTCAAATTAATAAATGAATGACCCGGGATTCCGACGTGACGGGACAAAGGAAGGTTAGGAAGAGACTTGGCGTGTGCCCTATGATTGTTGAACCTTAATCTAAAAGCGTTCGCCGTCTGGCCAATATATTGCAGGTGGCAGGTATTGCACTCGAGCAGGTAAACTACATTGGCGTTGTCACAGTTAAAATTTCCCTTCAGTTTTACAGAGAAGTGCGAGGCGGTGCTAGAGGCGGTTTTTGTTTTCGTCATGTGGGGGCATACCTGACAACGAGGCTTGTTGCAGGGCCCACAACCGGTCACTGGTGAACGGCTCAGCCTCGAAGATGTCAGAATGTCGCGCAGGTTTTTGTTTCGCCTATAGACAACACGTGGTGGTTCGAAAAATATAGATGCTAGTCGAGGACTTTGACTTAATATGTTGTGATGCTTTCGAAGTATGCCAGAAACATTCGGCACAGATGCGGAGTGAGTGAGAACTAGGTTACTTGAAGGGCGTCGGTCTGCTGGCTTCCTGGAGTTAAGGAGTTCATTGCGGCTCAGCGCTCCTGCTCGGCGAATGGAATCGTCAATTAATTGGAGCGGGTACTTTTGTTTGAGCAGATCGTTTTTCAGTCCCTCACAGTTGGAAATAAAATCTGTTTCCTTGGAGCATATCCGGCGGAAGCGGTGCGCTTGACTGTAGGTTATGCCCGTTTTCCAGTGCTTAATGTGACTACTTTGAAAATGCAAATATTGATGGGAGTCCGTCGGTTTTCGGTAAAGTGTGGTGTCTAATTTGTTCTGCGAGACAGATACCGTCACGTCGAGGAAGTTGGTGCTGGTAGTGGAAAACTGGTGTGAGAAAGAAATGTTAGGATGGACCGCGTTAAACTCGGCTTTAAATCTTAGGAGATTGGATTCACCGTGTGGCCAAACCAGAAAGACATCATCGATAAAGCGCTTGTAAAAAAATGGCTTCAAGTCGACGCTTGCAAAAAACTCCTCCTCGAGGACTGCCATGAAAATATTCGCATAATTTGGCCCTATCCTTGTGCCCATGGATGTACCACTGACTTGAACATAGTGTTTGCCATTGAACTCGAAATTGTTTAGCTCAAGAATCAATCTCAGTAATAAGGCCAATGTGGAGTTCTCGACGGGCTTAGGCTCCCGTGATTCACTGTAAGCGTGGATCACCGCTTGTATTCCATCAGAGTGGGGAATATTGGTACATAGTGATGTGACGTCCATGGTGACAAGCAGACAGCCACTGGGAATCTCAAGGTCTAATATTTCAGAGAGAAAGTGGTTGGTATCTCGTATGTATGAAGGAAAGTTAGAGGGAATTTTGTTGATTAAGTTGTCGACATAGAGGGAAATATTTTCGGTAACCGTGCCTATGCCAGATACGATTGGGCGACCAGGGACATGTTCCTTGTGAATTTTGGGCAAAAGGTAGAACCTGCCTGCTATTGGGCTGAGTGGTATCAGAGAACGCACCGTCGTTTTGTCTATTTCTTTGGCCTCCAGCAGTGCTTCGAGGTTTTCCTTGACAATTTCTTTATATTCAAAAGTTGGATCAGATTGAAGAATTTTGTAAAAGGATGTGTCGGATAATTGTCGGTCTGCTTCTTTGATGTAATCATCTCGATTCATTATCACTATTGCTCCACGTTTCTCAGCGAGCTTGATTACAATTTCGTGGCGACATGCCAACTTCTCAAGTGATTCTTTCTCTTTAATTGAAAGGTTGGGTCTTAAAGGCGTCTGCTTTTTATAGGCTTCAAGCACGTCATGTTGTACTGCTCTAATATATAGATCTAGACATTTATCGCGCTGAGTCGGTTGCGTCCAGTGCTTGGAGCTGGGTAAAGAGCCGGCATTATCCGTGTTAGGGCCCCCATAAAAGAATTCACGCAATCGCATGTTGCGAGCGAAATTGTCTAAATCTTTAAGAATCTGGAATTCGCTGAAACCTCCCGTTGCTGGACAAAAACTTAGGCCTTTGGATTGTGTGCGAACTTCGATCTCTGTCAGCACAACACTGGACAAGTTCACTAAATTACTGGTTGGGAAGTCACTCTTCTCGGTCATTTTAGAGGATGATGGCATAGGAGGGGGTAATTCAAATTGCTTCAAAGGAGGAACCATTTCGCGAGACATTTTTTTAGACTTCATCTTGGCTATTTAATACTTTTTCTTGAGTTCAAAGACAGCTAGAGAATCATATTCTTGTTTGGTGAGAAGAGGCACCAAAGTCGATTCTTGCTCATGCACAGATTTAACTTCCGATTTGTAGTGATCTAAAACAATACTGGTTAATTGTAGAGATGCAGAAGTTAGGACATTTTTTCATCTGGCTTGGTTATGAGGGGACAATTCAGACGTAGCGGGTTCTAATTTCAACATGAGACCTTTCGGAACAGCAGATTCATTCAAATAGTGGGTGAGTGAGGTGACGTGCAATTCAAATCGAATGTGTTTTTCTGCCAATTTTCTAGCATTTTGAAAGTTCCTAGACACGGTTAAAGGAGCAGATTTACCAGTGTCTAAGGTGGGAAGTCAATTTTGGCGGTTGCTTGTTGAGGGCTCAGCATCGCTGCTCCGAAGGTTGTAGCGGCGGGGGCTTGGCTGCTTCGTTGGCTGGGGTCTGTGCGGAGCCGACGGCTGGGGTAGACGGCCCACGGCTGGAGCCGATGGCGTGTGTCTCTGTGGAACCGATGGCGTCCTATTAGGTCGGGGGGAGTCCTGGGTTGTCTGGCTCCGTGGATCAGCTGAAGCGAAGCTGCACCACGTAGTATCATCGCTAAGTCTTCGAAAATACAGGCGCCGGATATGACTGGCCATGATGGCGACTCCCTCAAAACTGACGTGAAGGCCGTCGGCAGCTAGTACCCGTGCCGCCGGGAGCCACTCCAAGCCATGGTCCAGGTAGAACGTAGTCCGGGAACGGCGGCAGAAGTTACGGAGCAGTTGATTGAAGCGGCAAGCTTCCTGATTGCAGCGGGTCACGAGGGAACGGTTTCGGCCGCCACGACGGCGATCAGTGCTCCTAGGAGAATTAGGCTGGCGTACACGCGCGACACTTGGGGCCGCTTCCTGGTGATCGCGTCAAGCAGGGAGCGGTATTCTTCGAACACGGCCGTCGCCTTTTTTGAAGGAAGGTCGTTGGTGCCCACATTTAAAATAACAGTCTTGGCACTGTCTGGAAAGGAGTCTAGAAGGTCGTGCACATCGCTGACGCATGCACCACACTGTGTCACGAAGGCAGGGGTTCCTATGCGGTTGGGATCAAAATGCTGGAAGAGGTGCTTCGTTTGCGAGTCGCCGATGATTACTGTTGAAGTCGTGGTCTTGGGGTATCTCCACACAATGCTTTTGGACGTCGTCGGTGCTGGTGCCATGGTGAGTATACGGTCGAACAAAAGAAGTTTCCATATATGAAAGAAGTTCCATATATATATATATATATATATATATATATATATATATATATATATATATATATATATATATATATATATATATATATATATATATATATCGATCTAGAGAAAGATAAACTCACAAAGCGCGCAGAAATAGTATAAGTAAAGAGTCGAATACACAGCAAGAACAATAACAAACAATGTTTACTTACGTAGCGGCAACGGGACTTGCCTTCATCAGAGTGAAGTTACATGATTTTGCTGTCGCAAACATTTTGAACACATTTCTTATATAGGTTTGCATACAACTGTGAGAGGGAGCGGAAAATGTTTCGGAAATGGAGAGTGTTCATACAGTCCGGCTACGCCTATGTTACAACATCAACAAACAAACAAAACTAAAAATAAAAAAGGGGGTGGGGGGAGCGAGAGAGAGAAAAAGGGGTCGTGTTAATAATGCAGCGTTCAAGGTTGCGCCATGACGGGTCAACGTATGCCGCACGGGCTGCAAGTTCAGACAATGGGGGAAACTGGACAATCGCGGTTTGAAAACAAAGGGAAGACTATACAGACAGGTATTCAGTGGCTGGGGAGACTCTCACGCTTTGTCCGCTTCGTCGATCATGGCTTTGAGCACCTTCCAGCCTGCCGAGTACTCGCTGCGGACGGCTTACACCCAAGCTTCGAGGGGGTGGCCTTGCTGCCTGGCCACATTCGTGCACTCTGCTTCATGCAACAGCGGTGCAATCATCTGGGCTGGCGCGACTTCGCATGCACCGCCGACCCAGTTCCAGCCCCGGCTATATTGCCAAATGACAGCGACTTTCCACCACTGCCTCCAATTCTATCCAGTGTAAGGACCCCGGAGCAGTGTCGTGCCAGCAGCCTACCGTCACCGCCCCCCCAGATCCACCACAACCACGGCGCCCCGGGCGAGCGCCAGCGCCCCAACCCCGAAGTCCACGGAAGAGCGTCGCGCCAGCGACATGCCAACCCGTACTGGCAAACCTGCAGCGGCCACAACGCCCCGAGGGAACGCTCGCGGCGACACTAAGAAGCTCCCTGACCGGCGCCGCACCAACAGCATGCCACGCCCAACCTCCGCATCTTCAGCGACGCCCAGCCCACGAAAACCAACAGCATCGCGTCCGCCGGACCTTCCGGGGTCCAAAATCCAGCCCTCCGTGCCACATGCCCTTACAACCTTCGAAAGAATCGGCATAGCAGCAACTGACTGCAATACAAAAAAACAGGTAACGCGGCCTCCTTCCCCGTTTCAAGACAGTTTTTAAAGCTAAGAAAAATCACCGAAAAACGCATACGTTCCGAATTGCACGTTTCCGCTGTTGCACAGTACTTGACTGCCGCGGTCGCTCCCAGGGGTCTTAGGATTAGAATAAAACCTGCTACTACCGAACTCTCCCCGTTCAACATGAATAGGTGGAAACAGGTACTCGATAAAGCATCTTTACAATTAACTGAAATAATCCTCAATCACTACGAAACTACGGCCCATTCTCTCCGAAAGAAAGAGGAACTACTTAGTCAGGAACTAAGCAAAAGAGAGGTGAACCTTTTAAGCAACTATGAATCTAAGGCGGCCTTCGCCATATCCCGAACAAAAGACCGAAAGTTTAACCGAGATAAGATTTCTAACACTGGCCACATGCGTAAGAACCTAACAAGCTCCGGCACTAGTAACTGCCCAAACTCTGACAATACTACTGCACCCCAAACAGCTCAGTTAAACCCCTCTACTAATAATTTTCCCTCGCCGGCCGTCACAAAAGAAAACCTTACCGAGAATGTAATGAACCTTTCAAGTATAACCCTCTCCCCAGCTCAGATGAACGTCTTGTCAAAGGGCCTAAACCTTTGCCCCGCTACTGGTGGTTTTGATGAATGTGAACTTTTTAAGGACTTAGATAACTTCGCCAGGAACATGAGGCTACGAGAATACTTTTACGATCACCCCGCGACGGAAGAAGCCCGCAGAACCCTAACTAGCTAGAAGCACTGGACCCCTCCCACACATCGTGATAGTTGCCTGGACATGCACATCAAAGCTGTCCAACGCGATGTGCGAAAAGCATACCAAACACAAATTTCTTTCCACCACAACATGACTACCAACGAAAAGTAAGCCCTAGAGGAACTCGCAAGCTGTCCCGACATAATTCTTAAACCTGCCGACAAGGGAGGCGCAATCGTAATCCTTGACAAAACCAACTATGTTAACGAGGCCAATAAGCAACTATCAATATCGACGGTCTATAAAGCACTACCCAATGATCCCACTCAAGATTATAAGCAAATTGTCAAAGATAAACTTGCTGAGCTTGTTAAAAATAAAACAATAAGTGAAACCAAGGCTCGTTCCCTGATCCCCTTAAGCCCAGTAGCCGGTAAATTCTATCTTCTCCCAAAGATTCACAAGGTGAACAACCCAAGGGCGCCCCATCGTTTCTGGCTTTGGCACTGTTACTGAAAACCTCTCCCGCTACGTGGATAATCTCATTTGCGACAGTCCGCATACCTTTCCCTCCTTCATTAAGGATACCAATGACTTTCTCTCAGATATCTCAAAAATTGAAATTCCTGATAACTGCCTTCGAGTCACCCTTGATGTTGCGTCACTGTTTACTAACATCCCCATGAAGATGGCATCGCCGCTGTATCCCTTGCGTATGAGCAGTCATCGTGCGACAAACCTATCGATTCTTCTGCTCTCCAAACATTCCTTAGGCTTATACTTGAACTTACCAATTTTGAGTTCGACGGAGTTCATTACGTGCAAGTCAGCGGAACGTCAATGGGAACTCGAATCGGACCTAACTACGCTAATATCTTTATGGCTCACCTCGAATCAAACTTTCTTGACACCCAAAATTTAAAGCCAATGTACTATAAAAGATATATTCATGACATATTCATGATCTGAAAACACGGTGAGGCGGAGCTCATCACCTTCATTGAGGCATTCAACCTAGCCCATCCTAGTATTTCCCTTGCTCATTCCTATTCGGAACACAGTGTAAACTTTCTGGACGTCACCGTTACTACCTTCCAAGGTCGGCTTCAAACTAAACTGTATAGAAAACCGACAGACACGCGGCAGTATTTGCACTTCCGAAGTAGCCATGTCAGACACTGCAAGACAGCAATACCTTACAGCCAAGCCCACCGATTTAGGAGAATTTGCTCAAACCAAGCCGACTTTGACTCAAACTGTCGAGAACTCACGACCACCCTCCTGAATAAAAAATACCCGGAAAAAGGCATCGACGACGCTATTGTGCGAGCCAACCAATTAGACTGTAACGAAATCTGTAAGAAAAAAGCCCCGAACAGGAACCCGCAAACTAACTTAGTTTTAACCCACTCATCCTCCGTTCCAAGGGTGTCAACCCTGCTAAAGGAACATCACAATATCCTAATGCAAAGTGACTGCTTAAAAAGCATATTCCCCGAACCACCACGCGTTGTCTACCGGCGTAATAAAAATTTAGGTGACTTTCTTACTAACTCTCGTATCAACCGACCGGCAACTACTGGCTGCATGCCCTGCAATAAACCCCGATGTAAAGTATGCCCACACATGACCACTACACAGCGCGCCACCAGCACGGCTTCAGACTTCTACGTAAATATAAAAGGTAACTTTAACTGTGACTCCGCTATTGTCGTATATCTTCTACAGTGCACTGTTTGTAGGCAACAATATATCGGCCAAACTGAAACGCCCTTCCTAATACGGTTCAATAATCACCGCTCTCATGAAAAAAGCTGCCCTTATTTGCCCCAGTCAAGACATGTCAACAGTCCCGGGCATGCATTTGAACATCTTAAAGCAACGATTTTAGAATCCGCCTTCAAAACGCACCACGACCGCGAGGTTCGGGAATCTTATCTCATTTATAAGTTTGGGTCAGCCACACTTGGAATTAATGAAAGTTACGGAAAACTAACGTGCTTATCCCTCGATTAAAATTAGCGGCTTCATAATTTTTATAACTATGTTCATTATTCCTACCCTCAAGTTTTCCATCAGAATTCGCAGAAACTATCCTAATACAGCAGCTTTATTAGCCTAATCCCGCTCAACAATGCCATTTGTCCTGGGGAAGGAGGCCTCGTTCCCACCACCACTTGAGAATGTTTAACTCTTTGTGATCTATTCATGTTTAACCTTTTGTGACCCTACCTATTTCCTGCTCAATTGCTAGCTTCTGTGAAATGCTCTTTTGTGACCCCTATCTACTCTCTTCATCCGCGGGGGGCACACCCATCTTCGCTTCCTCCCGAACCAGTCTCCCCAGCCACTGAATACCTGTCTGTATACTCTTCCCTTTCTTTTCAAACCGCGATTGTCCAGTTTCCCCCAGTGTCTGAACTTGCAGACCGCGCGGCATACGTTGACCCGTCATGGTGCAACCTTGAACGCTGCATTATTAACACGACCCCTTTTTCTCTCTCTCGCTCCCCCCCCCCCTTTTTATTTTTTGTTTTGTTTGTTTGTTGATGTTGTAAGATAGGCATAGCCGGACTGTATGCACACTCTCCATTTCCGAAACATTTTCCACTCCTTCTCACAGTTGTATGCAAATCTATATAAGAAATGTGTTCAAAATGTTTGCGACAGCAAAATCATTTAACTTTACTCTGATGAAGGCAAGTCTCGTTGCCACTACGTAAGTAAACATTGTTTGTTATTGTTCTTGCTGCGTATCCGACTCTTTACTTATATATATATATATATATATATATATATATATATATATGTATGTATATGCATATATATATATATAGATATAGTAATAAATGTTTATAGGTTCCAGTAAAACGCCATGTATATGTATATATCCTAATATATAAAGTGCGTTTACTCTTGAGTTGCCGTGCATGTTCTCGTGGCTTAGAACCCGTACCGGGACAAAGAGCTCATAAGATAACACTCTATACTTACATAAACCATGTGAGATGGTGAGCGATTGACCATAAAATTTAAACGATTCGAGGGACGTCTGTGAACTGGTAAATTGCGACATCAGTCAGAGTAATTACGACAACCAACGGGCTCGAACAGGGCACGAGACTGGTTTTTAAACAACAGGACTTAGACAAGCGGTATTTAGGCGTCCTTCTAGAATACAGAGTGGCTGTTATATTCGATTGTATGAAATTTTGTGGTATATACGTAAATCTGCATCTACAAATCAATTCCGATTGATTGTTATAGCAAGATAGTGGACGCAGAATGTACATGTAAGGAAACAGAGATGGGTACTTATAGTTTACAGTTATGTTTGCATGACAGATAGCCTCCACAGTAAGGAGCGTGACTTCTTCTAAGAATTAGTCATTCTTGCTTCTTTTCCTTTATTATTTTTTATTTAAAACTGATGTAGAGAATTGTTAGCCTGCAATGCTCTGCAAAAAATCCGCACATGAAAAATTGGTTAGTTGCTTTATCTGCATATAAAAAATCGATTTTCTACTTTCACATCGTTTCACCCAATGTGGTTACGCGCACATATAAAAAGAGACAATAAGCCTCTTGTCAAAAGGAGTGAGTTGATAAACGTTGTGGAACCTTGGAATAATGTGACGGTGGGTTGGGCGATTGCACGCGGTACAGGTTTGGCTATGCTGATTTGTCAACCGAACAAAGACGCCCTCCTATGGCCTTCTTTGCGCTTTTCTTTCTCGTTTATCTGCGATTGATTAACTAGGTTCTTATACACAAAACGGGCACCAGTGAGGTCCTCGTGCATTGTTTACTTGGGTTTAGTTCGCATTTACTTACAAAAGACAAACTAAGCATTTATGCGGAATGAAAAAAATAGAGCTTTTTAGAGTAGTGTTCCACAAAAAAAAGAAGATAACCTGTGCCCCAAGGATCTGTGAGAGAACGGTATTGCCTACAAGAGTGTGAGTTTCGACAAGCTGGTGTCAATAATACAATTATATAACGAGCGAAGAACAACAGACAAGCGAGTCAGAGAGGGATACAAGCTATAGAAACGTCCCAGTGTGTTGCGGGATACCAAGCAACTACAATGAAGGGCTGTCCACTTTAACAGAAGCAGCATTCCCTGTGTATGTGCACTAACATCATTACATCAGCGGCCCATTATATTGCCGGAGGAGACAGTGTGCTCTTCATGCTTTTATTGTTTGAGGCAGGAAAGCGCGTTTCACGTTTGCGTGCTTTACCTCTCATATAACCCTAATTTGTAGATCCAGAAAAATAAGATCATGAATGCCGAGGCGACAACTGATTATTGGCCTTATGAAATCGTGCAACGCAGTGAATAAGAAAAACGCATCCTTTAAAAATAAATTTACCGTGGCATTTGCGTACATTCTCGTCTGCTTCCTTGATTTATTTTTCGGAGTTATTTCGGCATCTTTTAGTAAAATGCATTTCCAAACCGCATACTGCGTCAGGATAGTGGCATTTGATTTTTGCCTTTTTAGGTAAACAGATCGTAGCTAACTGACGCATTGTGTTCAGGCAAACGAGAAAAGTGCTGGCAATGCTTTCTCAAGTAGTTTTGCCTTATTTTGTTTTGCCTCAACGGATTCATACCTCATGGGCCGCAATAATTTACAAGGGGTGAGTTGCGATATGTGATAAGTTTTCCATTGCTTTAACACAAGGTGTTTGAACTTTTGACACTTCAAGAACAATTTTACAGTATCGCCCTTACGAAATATTCGCTGCTTTACATAAACTAAGGGATAACTGTTGTAGCTTGGGTAAAGCCCGCTTCCTACACGTTTGTACAATTTGGACACTTGGCATGTTCATATTTAGCCAGTACAAATCGGGCAACGGCTGAATCATTGTTGAGCGTATAGGGACTGCTGCGCAAGGCGCTGTTTTAATGGTGGTATATCAAGGCGGCATGCAAGAGAAGCATTTCTTGCACTGAAGGACGCAGTCGTGAGCGCGGATACATGCTCTCATTCGTTAGCATAAACATCTTTAGGCTTATTAGGCAGTTTCCTCTTGGTAGCTGTTGTACTTTTTCTCACCTACTGCATTTTTCTTCCATAATTGGACATTTTTAAACAGAAAACACGGTGCCTTAACTCATGTTAGCAGTAAATGCTTCTGAGGTAATTAGGACAGCCTAGCCGAGCAAAAGAGGAGCCTGAGCGAAAGGGGGACATCCACTGGAACCGCACGTGGATCACGTTTATGAGGATTTAGTTGGTGCCGCTCGAAGTTCACATTGCTCAAAATATTTTCCCTATTCCAACATCAGCAAAACAGGCCAAGTACAATCAATCAGAACACGTTATTAAAGCCCACCTCCTTGTGTCCGCGAGTCCCCGCCCCCCATTAAAGCATGACCATCTTCCTATTGTGTGTCCTAGTGAAGCGGCCGCACCCTTGCTCAGAACAGTCTCCAGCTGCGCACTGTAACTCTCCGCAGTCCATCTCCTGACACACTGAGGCACATCTTCTGTTTTATTTTCTTGGCCCGTCTAGTTACCTTGCATTTACGGTAGTTCCTCCTACCGGAACCATCATGCGTCTAGCAATATATAACGCAAAAACTACTCGTCGAAAAATCTTATGCAGAAATTTGGAGTGCTGGTGCACAGAACCACCACGCATCTGGTGTTCTGAAAATTATCGTTTGGGAATTTGTTTCTCGCTGCGAATAGCTCTATCTGGTTGGTGCGCCTATGCGCAGGTGCGTGCATTTTACGTGATATCTGCGATGTCAAAGAAACATGGGGAACCACAAAAATAACTTTTGTGGTGGCCGTCTGCCCACCTTGAAGGCCGTGTATGCCCCAGTGAAATAAAAGACACGAAAGTAGAGAAGCTTCACGAGTTATTCTTTATTATACGGAGCTGTGGGCGGTATTTTTATGTTATTTAGGTTCTGAAAATTACGAGCATGTTTCCCTCCACTCCGCTTTATAAACAACATGCGGTCTTCTTTGCAAATTTGTAAAACAACATTAAAAAAGCGCTTGGCAAAAATACTCATATTTTCACTGCAGCATAGATGAAGGCATTCCTGCTCCAAGTGCTGTCACCTCCCCCATGTAGTGGCACGAGCAACATTGGTATTGGCGAGAAAGGTCGGAGAAAAAGATAGTGGTTTACAGCTTTGCGGGAGATGAACAGCGGCGGTAGAGAAACAGAACTTTGCGGCCGAGCTTACGTGGTTTGGCTCGAAGAGAGAAGTACGGCCTATGGAGGTCCGATACGGTCTTACGTATGTGAAAAAAGCGCTTAAAATATACACAGAAGCCTCAAAGGCTCCACCGCTTCCCTAGTGCTTCAGCCACAAAAGAGAGGTCTTTTATGTCTAGTGAGATCCGGCGCACGTTTTAGTGTGAGAGATCGCAAAGGAGACATCTCTGAGGCGGTGTCCACCAGCCGATTGAAGCTTCAGCACAATCCACGATAGAACATTTCGTATTGTAGCAGATGCCCTCTTGTTTGTCGCAACTTTTTGTGGAAGGTGGGCGTTTTTGCGAAGCACAAAACCATGTCGGCCTACAGCAAACTTGCAGCACTCGCGAGAATGTAGCGGGGTAGTGAATCATGCCAGCCACAAAGTTATCCATGTCCCCTTATACTCAGTATTATCACAGCTTTTATAAAAAAAACTCTCGGGAGGTACCCGTGGGTGTGGGAATAATAAGTACTGGTTACCATTGGCAGCTGCGACAACGCCTGTAGTGCAGCTGTAAAGCTTGGTTCGTACCATTGAGAAGGTTGGTTTGAACGTCGAGTGTTTTGTTTGCTTCAAAAAGAGCCGTTGTTGGTGCATAGGTTGTTTCTATGTTAAAAATTACTCCGAAATGACGACACTTGCAAACGCTAGCAATATACGCCTTAAGCGGGCAGAAATGTGCGAAAAAGTCAAAAGCACGACTCACATAAACAGTTTTTAGTACTACAAACAAAGTTGACTGCTGTTGTGAAGGGCAACATTGTAAAGAAACGAAGACGAGCGACTCTGTCACCAATGCCACGAAAAGAAGAAATCTTGCAAGAACTAGAAAAAAAAGATGTTGCATTACAAGTCGTTGAAATATCGAACGGAAAGTGTCGTCTTGAAAGATTTTGAGAATATCACGTGGTTTCTTGCGAAGATTAGGACCATATCGAGGAGGCAGTGTTGCCTGAGGCATTGAAGCACGCCACCGACGCCAGGCTATAAAAAAACTAGAAAAACGCCCATCACTAAGGGCTCTTTGAGGATATGTGGTGAACAAACCGTGAATTCGGATGGCTCTTTCCTCATGGATAACAGTACTCCTTATCTTCGTCAATGCACACCTAAGCAAAAGCGAAAGACGCCAACTATCCTAGGCCATTGCAAAGCAGCGAAGACCAACTGGCAGCACGTATCGACACAAAACGGCAGTATATCCACACGAAAATCTGATGCGGCTCATTGCATTTCTATTGACTCGGTACATAACCTGTTTAAGATATTGCTGGCAGTGGTACTTAACACTCACATTATCAGCTAATCTCCTCCGTATGATCTTGGCGTTTCGTGACGAATTCAATCGGGTGTTCGTAAAACCATGATGTATTAGGGTGTGGGCTCGTGCGAGAAATACCACCACCCTTATTAATCTCAACACTCCTTCATTAGTTGCAACAACGATTAATTTGCTCGCTTTTTGAGCAGTATTTAGTTTGATTTGGCGTTATTTTGGTCATGAAGACATTGTTCAATGTGTTTTTAGCATGCCGACATTACGAGATTACAAATCTTTCTTTGCGGAACACCCCAGTACACGAAGTGGTGGCATCACCATTATATTGCTGTTGAGAGGTTCTTTCTGTGAAATGCCCCAGTTCTCTTCTGTTCCCGAAGATTACGAAGCTCTAACTGTTCAGCAACACTCTGCGCTTTATTCTGAGTTGCATCAACAATTTAAAAATTTGGTTGATGGCCCACGTCAGTATTCGTCCTACAAGATATTCCGTTTATTTTATGGTGAAGATTTTAGCCCCAATCGTTTTGGTGACAACTCATTTTTAAACGATATGGTTGAATGCATTGCGGCTTGTGGGTTGAAAAATGTTATCTTAACACCAACTCTTGTTACCATTAAAAGCTCCTGTATTCTAGAGCAACTTATTACTAATTAAGATATGCCTTTTAAGGCAGTGCAAAAGAATTACTTTAATTTAGGCGACCATCACCTGCTGTTTTGTCCTACGCGAGTGCGCATCATGACCAAAAACCAATAGCTCTTGATGTTATCTAGCAAAGCATCACCGAATATAGCCTGAAACAGTTCAGAAATAATATACTTGCCAGCGACTGGACAGCAGTTATCAACAGCACCAATGCAGACAATGCCTACAAGTTTTCTATGAGCATGTTCATTCATGGCTACAAAACTTGCTTTCTAATGAAAAGTTTAAAGTCGCTGAAGCATATACGATAGCCCTGGATTACCGTAAAACTGGTAAAAAACCTGAAGAAAAACAAACTGTATTGCTGAATTTTAAAAAGACGAAACATTTCTACGCTCGTTTACGTTTGGAAAATCTAACGAAAACGTTCACATCCCGAAGCGTACACAAAAGCCCTGTATTACCGTCAAACTGATAAACAACTGAAGAAAAACCAACGGTAATTCTCAGTTTTTAAATGGGGAAATATTTCTACCGTGGTTTATTTGAAAACATTTGCATGCAGGTGAAAGCTGAGCGGCGCAAAGTGTAAGGGAAATAAAACCATAAGGTATTTCATAAGGGTCAGCGATTGCGTCCCGATCGTGTTTGGAAAATTATCAGTGACGCCTTGGGTTCCCGCAAAAACCCCCAATAATATATTTAAAATGATTTCAGCGGTCATTTTGTCTAGAATACTGCCCTCTGGAAACACTTCAATGCTCTTTACGTCAACGCCATTTATAGCAACTTCCATCCTACTGTTTTATCGTACCGTGTTTAGTGCTAATTCTGTGATACCGTGTTCGAGCAGCAAACAGGCCCCTCTTAAGTGTAACACACTGTTCGGTCCCTCAAAAATGTCAAACGTGTTGAGGTTGACTCTACAATTACGCACTGAGAAACTTGTACTCGACCTCATCTGCCAATACCTCGTTCTTATTAAAAACGTTGATATGAACTCTGGATGCTTCCCAGCGAACAAAAAAACGATCGGAAGTAACACTAATATTCAAAGGACAAGGCAAAACCTATGCCGCCAACAACAAGCCTATATAAGTCCTTTCCATCTTTTCGAAGATTCTAGAAAAATATATTTTGTCCCGCCAGAAGTCTTTTTCTTCAAACGCTAAAATTTATCTGATTTCCAGCATGGCTTCCGCAAAGGCTGTTCGACGAAGTCTGCACTAATAGAGCAGAAGTAACTGTAAAGAAATAAACAGAAGCTAAACGACTAACTCTACATATAATTGTTTTACGGCAGCAAATATTTTGATGCCATAAATCGCAATATATTACTTCATAATTAAACCAGTATAGACTCGTGCGTTTCCGACTTCACTTATGTAATCTTACATCAATGGACGTGGACAATGTGTGGAGATATACTGCTATGACTCGTCGTTTCCACAAATACGTTTGGCGTGGGAGGAAGGAATTTTTTTTGCATGTTTTAGTTATGTATACGGGACAAGATCGTATTTATTTTTACAACCGTGCCAGTTTACCTGATGTCCTCCTGAGAGCCGAGACATGAAGAAGTAAAAACAAGCAAACTTTTTTAGAGATTTGAATTAACCAGACTACAGATATAATTCTGATGTCATTCTTTATTTTCTATGACGGTTAATTGAGAACATATCAGATCTGCAACATATTGCACACTCGGACTAAGTTGTCAATAATCATGTAACATGATGTCACAGACAGTGTGGGTGTGTGGGTGTGTTTGCGTGCGGGCGGGCGTGTGTTGGTTGTGTTGCGTGTTATGTGTTGGTTTTTTGTGCGTTGGTTGTGTGGGTTGCGTGTGCGTTGGTTGTGTATGTTTTTTGTGGGTTGTGTGTTTGTTCGTGTGTTTGTGTGCCTCGGTTTCTGACAAAGATAAACAGGCCAATCAGCTATGGAAAGTCCGTCCTCTTCCTGACATGACTAGAAACGCAGCCCTGTGCCGCCTGGTTACGTCAATGCATGATTCCTGGACCGCACTACGACGAGCACGAGGGCGGACGAAATTAGCGGATGTTAGCCTTTTTCAGTCCACAGTGACTTGCGCCACCCAGCAGTTCTCACCAGCTGCGGGTGGCTTAGGGACACACAATCACGGTAATGCATTCTGAAGTCGCCGCACTCTGCGGTATTAGAATCCAAGTTAAACCTTACCTATCATAACACTAAAGCAATTAGTAATGATTTTAATATAAACATACACAAAACAAAAGCCATGTTCTTTAGCTCTGGGCGTAATATTTTCGGTATTTTCTGCAGCGGTATTCGAAATATTGAATACACCCATTTCATAACCATAGCTGTATACTCATTACAGCTTATATTCTGTGATAAACACATCGGTTAACTAACTGGAAAATTACCTGCTTTCAGTGTCTTTGCACTGCTCCTTCGCTCCTACTTTGAAATATATGTAAATATAATTTGAATATTTGTTTTTCGTGTGCAATGAGTTGCAACATGTTACTGGGGGGCGGGACTAGCTCGCTGCGACGCATAGGCTATTTTTCGTGGAAAAACAAATAGTTCGTAATACACCTAGATTATTTCACACACTAACCATTCTTAAAGTAACATCACTGTACTGTACGGCAAGTCATGAACAAGCGCGTGCGAGCGGCAATGTTTCTGCCTTTTGACGATATGAAGATGAATCAGCCTAGCAAATGATACCCCCAGCTGAGCTTGCTGCTGAGCATGCATATTTTCCCTTCTATATTCATCTTGTCTTACGTCATGATGAAATTTATGGGATTCAGAAGAAAACTGTACGATTTATTTGCCCATGCTAAGACCGTTATTTTTCTTCGTCGTCAACACTGTCTCTTTTGAATTTGGCACCACCCTCGGAGCACAGGTGCATTCAGGCTCTGAAATTTCTGCATTGCATCATAAATGGCTGCCGTCGCCTTTCACAGGATTCCCTTACACCTTTTGCCGAACCATGCACCACTAGAAGATAATACAAGTTACACCTGACCCCCTACTTCGGCTACACAAACACTTTCAAATACAGCTTTTTTCCACGTGTTGTAGAGCACTAGAATTTACCTTCTGACTCCACCCACGTTCTTACTTTGCCTCCATTTCTATCTGCTGTTTCTTAATAAGCACCGATATATTATTGCCGTCATTATTTGTGTTCATTATAGTGTATTTGGAGTGTTCGATATTTTTCGTTTTGTGTGGTTTTGTTTATTGGTTTCAGTGCACGTTGTACTGGTGATGCGTGCTTTGTATGCCCCACTCCCGCGATACCTCCTTAGGGATGCAGTGTGAAGAAATACATGAATTAATTATAAATACAATTAAAAGTTGCCGCTCGCACACACCAGGTAAACATTTTTCCCAATGTACCTCTTACAGTTATCTTCACTTATAGGTGCTGTGATTGTTCTTTTCTCGAATACTTGGGTGTTCACACATTTAATAAAGTCGTCTTCAAGTAATAGCCTCTTATAAGCATTCTTGCAAATACCATTATATTAGAGAAGCTTTTGAAAATAAAAACATGGCATTTCTTTCCGCGGTGCTTTCCGGCCTCGTTTCGTGTTTACCTGGTACCGCCTGTGCCTACCGCTCCGTTATTGCTGATGATGCCTTTCTTCTTTGCGAGATAAAACTACATCTGCCTGAACCCGTCTGGTACGGCGACAATTTTGCCGCGCCTTCATCGCTTTAGTACGGGGCCGCGTCACTTGCTGCATTTCTTTGTGCCGTATTTTTATTTGTGATTCTGCTTATGAATCACACACTTGGCTCATGGGTGGAAAGCTGACGTTCGAAATAGGTCTGGACTGATACACTTCTACACCAAGCCGAAAGGTCTCCCTAAAAGAGAACGACCTGGTCGGAGTTACCGCACAGATGCGGCGACAAAAACTGTTATACGCGAGAAACTGCCAATATGCGTTAAAATTACAAATAAGTAACGTCAAAATTTCTTAAACTACCAAGCTCTCGCGTTCCGAACCGACGTCGATTTGTATATTGTTGCGTAGAAAAGGATGACGCAGGTTTTCTTGAAAGAACGAACGTTTATTGTAGCAAACTTGTGCACCGCAAAAAGGCTTAGAAGATACAAGCGGTGTACAAACCGTCAACGAAGTAGCGTGCGTAGAGTGGCGTCTGCGTATCGAATACCGCGGCGTCTCCTCTGCGGGCAATTATATTTCGGCGCGTGTATTTCTCGAACCGTCCAAATACATCGAGGACACGTAGACCCAAAAAGGTTATTCTAGGCTAGTGACATTAGGGCGAAACACTCTCCTTATAAATAAAATCAAAGAAATCCCGCCCTGCAAAATGGGATGTCGAGTGCAGCTGTTGTAAAGCGCTATATATGTCGTTTTATGGGTTAGGGTGGTACATTTTTCTCGTTGTGTCGGCGGGCTCGTGGCGTGCACTCGGCTCCTCTTGTGATCAATGCTGCGTTCTGACCAATGCGGTCGTAGTCTTAGCCGAGAAATGGTGGTTCCTGCCTACACCAACGCATGCACTAGCTCTCGAATGACGTCAACCCTATCCACTTGATAGAACCGCTGCAAACCTAATCTTTACAGAAGACCTGGGGGGGGGGGGTTCTATTGTTCACCTGTACCTCAACCTGTGCCTCACCTGTGCCATACTACTTTTGTGTTTTTTTCTTTACACGAATACTCACCTTTATGCTACACGCCTGATTATCCTCTCGCATTCGCTCGGCGTCTTGTACCAGAACAGCTGAATCGGGCCTGGGTTTTTTATGGCACGAAATTTTCCGACCAACGAGAGGCTATCAGCTTCGCTGTAAGAGATAACCCATGCGGCATAAAAATAAGCAATCGAGCACACGCTTTCGCTTGGCACACATATAACACAGGCGGGCATGGTCAGCTGGTAAACCCAAAACGAAAATGAAGAAACCCAATGCATGGTTCGGAAAAATTACCACATCTGAGGCTGCGTCGACCTGATGCTAAAACAAACGGACAGCTTGAACAAACAAAACACAATGTCTGTCTTCTTGCTTAGTAAGGCTTCGGCAGAACCATGGGGATGACCTCGGGTCGCGGGCGTCGTCGTGATGTTCTGGAATTGCCATCGGCGATCACCTTACATGTCAGCAGGTTAACACGTCGTTCAATCCAGGGGGGTCCGACATGCTGTCGCTGGGGATTGTCGCGGAGTCTGCTTAGCAAAATGGAAGTCCAATACCACACAAAACCACGTTTGTGGTACTCGGAGTCTCGGCGCCGTGCGTTGTAGCGTAAGGGATCCACAAAAAATAAAGGTTGAGGAGAAGTAAAATAACATGAAACAACTGTCTCTGTCCGCACCAATAAGTATTGCAGGCGTAACCCAAAAATATTTTAAGTGCACTGGCCGAAGGGCAAAACAAGTCTTTAACCACAGAGGTGGAAATAAAAAAAACCAGTTTCTTCCACACCATGCAAATTCGAGCCGACTGGCCTGCCTTCTCAGCACGCTGAAGGAATGCTTGGACGTCCGCGTTGAGGTCGCCGCATTCTACGTGCGAAAGCATGGCGTCAGGCAGCGTAGCCCGCTCACTTCCATGGACAAGGTCGAACGGCGTCATCGGCATATTCTCCTGTATAGCCGTGCTGTACGCGAACATGACATATGGGAGGACTTCGTTCCAAGTCTCATGTAACACGTCGACGTACATAGAAAGCATATCCGTAACTGTCTTGTTCAGTTGTTTCGTAAGTCCATTTGTTTGGGGGTGGTACGCCATCGTTATGTGATCCGCATTACTGTAGCGTAAGAGTCCTGGCATATGATCCGCAGTTATTGATTAGAAATTCAATGGCTCAGTGTCGCAGCACAGTTTGGTATACAAAGAACTTCGCGATTTCTGGCGAAGTCTCCCTCGGAAGAGAAGTGGGCACTGCGCAGCACCACATGTAGTCTGTCGCTACGACAATCCAATTGTTCCTCGGTTCGTGATTTAGGGAACGGGACCAGAAGATCCGTTCCAATCTGTGAAAAGGCGTCGATGGGACGAAGGTCGGCTGCAGAAGTCTGCCTGGTAGCGTCGGCTACCTTTTTTGTCGCTGGCAGTCAATGCAGCTCCAAAACTTGTAGGACACAGCATTTGTAAGGCAGGTCCTGTAGTTCATTGCTTTCATTTGTCTAATAGTACAGAAGCCGGGATGTACAGAAGCCGGCTAATCATTAAACGCTCTGAAAATGTCGTCACTGAGGCCTGCGAGGACGACAAAACGTTAATGTGTTCTCGGTCCAGGGTTATTCATGAGTATGCAGTTTTTGAGGCTAAATGATGGTACGTTGCTTTGGAGGACCTAGACGCGGCTACGTTGCATCCTTTGAGGTAGCTCACCATAACCCCTAACTCGGGGTAGGCACGCCGCTGGGTGGCTATGCGGGTGCTCGCCACGACTCCGAAGTACGCGCTGCCTTCATTTCAGCCTTTTTGTGGTGGGTCGATTGGTGTGCGAGAGAGGCCGTCGGCGTCGGAGTGTTTCCTGGCGCATTTATAGATGATTGTAGCGTGAAATTCCTGCAGGCGCAAGCTTCATCGTGCAAGCTTACAAGAGGTGTCTTTCAAATTGGAGAGCCAGAACAGCACACGGTGGTCTCTTACAACGTTTACCGGTCTGCCAAACATGTATGAGTGATTTTTTAGTGATCCATATAAAAGCCAGGGACTCTTTTTCAAAGGCAGAATAGTTTTTGTCTTCTTTCGACAAAACACGCTTTACGTTATATTTAGACAAGGACAGCACCCAAGACTATATCAGTAGCGTCAGTGTGCATTTAGGTTTTGGTGTTTTCGTCTAGATGAGCGATCACGGCCAGCTTTGTGGGCGTGGTGGCAGAACGCAGAGTGCTTCCTCTTCACCGTCTTCTCAGTTGTTAGGGGGTATATTTCGTCAAGCACCAGAGGGGCTGTGCAATACTAGCGAAGGTTGCGACTAAATGCCGGTAGAACGGGCACTCCGATACAAATTCGCAAGTAATTCTTGACGTACCGTCTTGGAAAGTTCGCTATGCCTGAGGTTTTTGCAGTTCAGGCAGGGCTCTCGCGCCGTTGACGACGTGTCACAAAACATTGAGTTCCTACTATGAAAAGCGGCCCTTTTAAGGCTTCAGCATTAACCCCGACACGCGAATGGCCTCGAGTACATACTCCAACCGTGTCGTCGAAATACCAAGCGAATACAACAACATCGTTGGGTATACGATGCAAGTCCGCGACTTCAGGCCAGCTAGCAAAATAGTCCTTCACTCTTGCAAACCATTCTGGTGCCATGCACAGCCCACACGCCGCACCTTAAACTTATATATGCCATAGGGATTATGAATGCAGAGTTTTTTTGGCTCTCTCCTCTAAACCTATGGGCCGCAGCCTCTAATCAGATTGATTCCCGACAATTATTTTGCGTGAATGGTATACAAATCCACTTTGGTGATTTTTTTCAGTCGCCGGTAGTCACTGCAGTACCTTGAAGGGCAGTCTTTTTTTCTTCACAGGTAGTGTTTTATCTAAGCTTGTCATTGACTTCTGTCCGGATGGATTCCTGCTCTTATAAAAACACGCAGCACGGTGAATGCCGGGCAGGTCGGGCTCAATCTTCGATTTTTAATCGGTGCTTTGCTAGAGATGTCTGACGTTATTTAAGTTTCACAAAACAACTGGCTGTAGCAACACATCAAAGCCAAAAATTGGTTTTCTTTTTCTTGCGGTAGCCCTGGCTTCAGCCGAAAGAATCCGAAAGCCTAAAACCATCTTCAGGTGCGCGTTCAAGGTCGGCGATCGTGATAGTCTACTTGTTTCTTGCGTTGCTTGCACGACATAATTAAAGCTACTTCAATTTGTTCTGGTACTCCTGGGTGAAATTGGAAAACCAAAACGTACGATTAGCTTTGCTTAAGATGCGAAATACGTCTTTCGACGAAGGTGACCTGAGAAATGACGACGGCTTCCGTGGTTGCTGCAGGACTATGGTGAGGTAAATTCTTGTTGCATGGCGGTTGTAGCAGTGGTACATCTTTTGCGTCCTTTTTGCAGCAGGCTAAACTCGGGCGGTAAACCTCGCCGTCAGCTTCACTTCACTTGGATTGGTTTGGCTGCCTACAGCGTGCGTAGGAGGCATAAAGCCTGCGTACACCACACGTTCACCAGATGTCACGTAGCCAAGAACGTTTGAGGTTTTCTTGAAGGAATGAACGTTTGTTGGAGCGAACTTGCGCTCCGCAAAACTTTGAGAAAATATAAGCTGCGTACAAGCGGTCAAAGCAGTAACGTGGCAAGCTTCTGGCGTCATTGTATCGAATACCAATGTGTCTGCTCTACGGGCATTTATCTTTAGGCGTGAGTGTTTCTAGAACCGTCTGATTACAGCGAGTACACTATTTATCAAAGAGGATTACTTAAGTGTTGAGCCATTAGTGGGGAACACCCTTTCCATCAAGTAAGATTATCTGTGCGGTGTAAAAACCGAATAGAACACGTGCTTTGCTTGGCATACAGATAACAGTCAGGAGCGGCTGGTCTGTACAAACAAAACACAAATACCCAAAGGCAATGTATGGTTCGAGGCAATATTGCTTAGTTGGTCGCTCGTTCGCGTGAATGTAAAGCTCGGTTAAGCAGTGGGAAGTTATGCACGTGTACACACACCACTTATAGTATTCGATTGCCTTATTGGGATCGGGCCAAAAATTGACATCCGTAGAATATTTGGCCGAACGGTCGCATGATACGAAGGAAGGATTCTTTTTACGTACATCGTGCATTCGATCCCCCTCGCCTCGAGACTTTCTCGGGCACTTCTACGGGGTCCTGCGTATACCTGTTAAACACGTGCATCGAAGCTAATAATGCGAGTGGTGTCAGAGGAATGAAGTTAGAACTCCCTCTTCCTGCCCCTCGCTTTCGCTCTTTATAAGAATAAACAAAGCAATTATTATGTCGTCGCTCTGTCACCTGAAGGCGAAAATGGCTTTACTGTTTGTAAAGGCGGTTATTAGGTTTTTTTTTTCAAATAATAGGAGCTGCCTATTCCGAGAAGTAGCCTGTTTGGTTTCCGCCCTGTTGAAAATTCCATCAGCCAACCATCAAGATTCATTGCTGGAAAGGTTGATTGCGTTTGATGGTCGCCTCGGAAAGCTTGATGTACGTAAGAAACTGTGATGGAAGCTGCTGGAAGGGGACGCTGGAAGGTGCTGGCAGGCATGGTGGCATGCCTGCCAGCACCTTCCATCTTCTTCCTCACCATCCTCCATGCTGGCAGGCTTGCGGCCGCAATGGCGGCAGATCTTGGTGTGACGGGAAGCTTGACTGCTTAATTGATGATAGAAATGCATTTTCTGAATGAATGACGGCAGAAAGCCAAAATTTTTAGGAGAGCGAAGCGCTTGTAATAACAGAAACATAGCGGTGGCATTGACCATTGCAAAAAAATTACAAAAGTTGTCTTTTTCAAAAGGTGTTGCCGGAAACGTAATAGGCACGCTGCGCAATTACAGCAGATGCTGGCGTGACGGCAAGCTTGACTGCTGTATTGATAAGGGAAAAGCATTTTCCGAACGAATGCTGGCAGCAAGCCAAAATTCATTCGATAGCGAAGGACTTATATCATAACAGAAACATAGCGGTGGCATCGGGAATTTCGAGAAAAAAAAACAATAACTGCCTTTTTGAAAAGGTACTGCTGAAAACTTGGCATATTAGAGAAAATCTACTTTGATTAGCGCTTCTTGTTTTTAAGCCAGAACATGAAGGGCTGGTATGAAACAGTATGCCCTTTATTCGCCGTTTTTGGTGTAAGGGGGGCCGTGCCGACACTTACGTTGAGAACATGGGAAGCTTTTTTTCACTGTGACAGAGTCAAACCGTACGTGTTCATTTTCGCTGTGCTGAGCCCACGGAGAGAACCTTCAGTGGCATGGCTTAAATTGTACCGGGCAGACTACGGGTCTAGCGCTTCGCCGATCCGCCTTAGTTGTAATCAGCTGCCTTGAGACAGATCCAACCACTGTATTATTACAACACATAATTTTCATTCCGGGCGTGCATGCCATGTCACTCATAGCTACGTTGGCAACCGTCGGGGAGATCGGGGATGTGCGATATCTCTTTTAGATGTAGATTGCTGGCTACACGGTTCAAGGTGAGCCTCGAGTTGGGGACCGGTGCATGCCCAAGAAGCGGTATGGCTTCCGGAATGGGTTATATACGAGAAGCAGTAAACATAACTCACAATATTTGTGCATTTATGGCGATTCAGTTTGAGAAACCAAAAATATGCCACTTGTTGAGACGCCCTTTGCGTTTGTGGCGGTGGTGCAGTTGGATTCTGCTTCCGGTAGCGCTAGCGAGCGGTCGCAGAATGTCGAGCTCCGCCCAAGGAGCGGCTTCAGCGGGCCTTTCGGCCCGCGGTAACAGGATATATGCCCAGGATGCTGATGATTACCAAGTACTTTTGCCACAGTTTCCTTCAGGTCAGTCGGTTTTAAACACGGTTTTTCTTCATGCCGACATGCGTGCCCGGCCTTACCGCGTTGAGGACTTTCGGGACGTTTTGGCTCGTCTGGAACTGCTCCCCGACGTCGTGGCGTTGGGGGCGTACCAGATGAGTCACGTTTGGGCAGTGACGTTCAAGTCGGCGGAGGGTGTAAAGAAAATTTCTGCACTCGCTGATATCAAGGTGAAGGATCGTCGGTGCCTTGTTATCGACCCGTCTAATCAAGAAGCCCGCCTCAAGCTTCACTGGCTGCTGCACAACGTGCCGGACGACGCCGTTCGCGCTGCGCTGGCGCCCTACGGGCGTGTCGGCGAGGTGCGCAGGGAGCGGTGGCGCGTCGAAGGCATCCAAGACAAGGGCTCGACACTTCGAACGGTGACCCTCAAGTTGAAGGCGGGCGTGACCATCGACGACCTGCCGCACGAACTTCGTGTGGCGGGTGACAAGGCCCTCGTCGTCGTCGCCGGAAGGGCCCCGCAGTGCTTACGTTGCAACCTCAAGGGGCACGTCAGGCGAGAATGCAAGGTTCCGAAGTGTTCTTCGTGCCGTCGCTTCGGGCATGATGCAAGCGCCTGCGTTAAGTCCTACGCCAGCGTCACCGGTCCAGCGAGGGAGGACGACCTCCGCGAAAACCTCATGGACGAGGCAGAAGCGGAGGAGACAGCTGCAGGAGTAGCCGACAAGGCGGTGAAGGAGTCGACGTCGGCGGGGCGGGTCGAGGCCGAGGCTGGCCAGCGCGTTCCTGAAAAGGAGCAGCCGGTCGAGCCGAAGACGCCTCCCCCTCAAGTCTCGTCGAACGAGGACAACGGAACCGGAGCGGCCAGTCAGGGAACGACGGAGGTGTCGGCTCTAGCAGCCGAAGCCGTGCAAATGGACCTGAGTGGGGCCGTGGCAAAGCGACAACGAGAAAGCAACGACACAGAGCAGGGTGACGGACTCACCAGCAGCGAGGAGCCCCCGGCTAAGGCGGTTTCAGTGAGACGTCCGAGCTTCAAGCCGAAGCCCAACGTCCCACCAGACCGAACGAAAACTTCGGCTCCGCCCTCCTAGCCAGCACGTCACTACGAAAGGTAGTCGCCATCCTGTTCCTCAGTGTTTGTTGTTGCGCTGCTGTCTTGAATCGCCAACGAACTAAACGCAACAGTGTAGTTGGGTCAAGGCAGTATTTTTGGAGGGGGTATTGTGGTCCTGATGCTTATGCTTTGAGCTTTAGGTTTGGCTGGGGGGAGGGTGGCAGTGTGTATTGCAGCGGCCGTGAATCCCGCAGGCCATACGAATGTTTTATGAGTGCGGGATTTTGGAGCGTGTATGGGATGTTTGCAGTTGATGAAGCGTCGTTCTTTTTCGTGCTGCATGAATGTAAGTGTTGTGCGATAAGTCTAGCTCCCTCCTAAAACATGGTTTACTTGAGCAAACCAATGCGCATCGCCACGCTTAACGTCAGGGGATTTTCGGATCGGAGACGTCAAAATCAGGTGTACCGACTCGTAACAGATGAGGATTTGGACATCGTGGCCTTGCAAGAGACCAAAGTTGGGAGGGAGGACCAGACGGATCGTATGGTGCGGCCCTTTATTGCGCGCTATGATGTGTGCGTGTCGCATGCGGTCGGGTTTTCTGCGGGTTGCGCCCTTCTAATTCGGAGAAGCTTAGGGGCCGCTCTAAAGACTGTCACCGCCTCGGAAACGGGGCGGTATGTTGTGTGCGACTTGGAGTATTGTTCCAATGAATGGCGTGTAATGTGTGTCTACGGGCCCACCAATACAGCCGAAAGGAAGGCTTTCTTTGAAGAAATGCGTCCGTGGTGTGAGACGGAACGGCTCTTAATTTTAATGGGCGATTATAATTGTGTTTGCTCAGCGCGCGACAAAAGCAGCACGACCAATTTCAGAGACGCCAGTACGGTGGTACTGAATGAGATAGTAGCCGGATGCGCCCTGGAAGATGCAGGTGATAGCATGAGCAATGCAGGCACCGTTCGCTATACACACTTTCAGGGCAATAGTCATGCGCGGCTCGACAGGGTGTATCTTTCCGTAGAACTCGTACGTGAATGTGACAAATACGAAGTGACCCCTGTTTCTTTTAGCGACCATTGTCTGGTGTCGTTAACACTAGGCAGGGCCGCTAAACGTGGAAACGCGTTCTCCTGGGGTTTGTGGAAAATGAACAACAAACTTCTGCAAGATGATAAATTCGTCGAGGCCGTTGACGCATGCGCACGGACCTCGTTTAGCAGCTCAGACGTGACGAACTTCATTCGGAAGTGGGAGCTGTTCAAACAAGAAGTTAAGCTAAAAGGCCTCGAACGTTCTTCTGCAATGAAGAGCGACGAGAAAAAGAAAGAAGCCACGCTACGAAGTAATCTCGACGCTCTTATTGTAGCAGAATGTAGATCGCCGGGGACGTGCAGAGATGACATAAAGAATGTTAAAGCACAGCTCGAGGTCTTAGATCAGGGCAAATATCATGGCGCGCTTGTTCGCGCAAGAGCAGAAAAGATGCTGCTGGGAGAGGCGCCGACCAAAAGAGCCTTATGCTCCGAGAAAAAGTACGCTCGCAGAAATGCGATAGCGGAAATAGAAAGCGAAGGCGTCTTGTACAAAGATCAAGCCAGCATAGAACGCTGTTTTTGTAACTTTTACGACAAACTGTTTGCATGTCACGCTATTGATGTCGTGGCGTTTAAGGATGAATTTTTGAGATTGTTACCATGCCTAAACAAAGAGATGTCAGCACTTCTCGAAACAGACATAACGGAGAATGAAGTAAGAAAAGCTATAGAGGAGTTGAGCCCGGGAAAGACGCCTGGCCCCGATGGGCTAAGCGCTGCATTCTATAAAAAGTTTAAAGAGTGCCTAAGTCCAGTGTTGTGTACGTTATACGCTGAGGCGTATCAGAATGGTGTGCTGCCACCGTCTTTTCATGAGTCGCACACCATTTTTATTCCTAAGTCAGATGATGACGCCAAACTCCGAGCTGTATCTGGGTATCGCCCAATCAGTCTCACTAATGTAGACTATAAGATTTTAATGAAAATTCTGGCGAGTCGTTTGCAGACTGTTATTAGGGACATCGTTGGACCGCATCAAACATGCGGTATAAAGGGGCGGTCGATAGTAACGAACATTCATACTGCTCGAAGTGTTCTTGAGTGTTGCGACAGCACTCAAGGTTCTCTAGCAATGCTCCAGGTAGACCTGGAGAAGGCGTTCGATCAGGTATCACACGAGCTCCTTATAGCCATGTTAGAGCATATAAATGTAGGGGCTGTTATTCTTCAAGGAGTGCGCATGGCGTATAGTGGGTGTTCAACTAGCCTCGTTGTGAACAAGTCGCTCAGCAAAGCAGTGCAGGTTCAACGTGGCGTACGTCAGGGTTGCCCATTGTCCCCATTGCTTTTCTGTGTATATGTAGAAGCGTTTTGTTTGAGTGTTATTGGAAGCAAAACCATCAACGGCTTTCGACTACAGTCGTGTGAGGTGCGTGTGTTGGCCTATGCCGACGACATTGCACTTTTCTTTATTGATAAAAGCAGCATAAGCGAAGCTGTAAAGACACTAAAGGCCTTTTGTAAATACAGTGCCAGCAGTGTGAACTGGCAAAAATGTTTAGGTTTCTGGCACGGCCAATGGGAAGAAGCCCCGGAGGTTTTTGAAAGCATAAGCTGGCAGACGACGCCAACCAAATACTTAGGTGTGCCTCTCGAAAACTACGAGGACAGTGATCCCTATTGGCGCAGACAGACAGCTGAATTGCGCGATAGAGCAGAAAAATGGCAAGGCACTGGGCTCTCCATTTTTGCAAGAGGCTCAGTCTGCAATGTGTTCTTAATAAGTAAAATATGGTACGTGCTCCAGGTGTTACACTGTTCGCGTGCGCATGTGCAGGCGTTGCACCGCGTTTTCGCCGTGTTAATTTGGGAGTCCACGTGGGAAAAAACAAGTCGAACGAACTTGTTTCGGCGCGTGCGTAGCGGGGGCCTTTCCTTGTCTCATTTGTTTTTACGACAGGTTGTCAATCGTTTTCTCTTCCTTCGGGATGTACAAGACCCCTTTTTGCGTACTGTTTGCCAAATGAAGTTGTCTGTGGTGTTACCCGATTTTGTTATAGCGTCAGCACGTTTCCCTGTCTTGACAATGAAGGGATACTTCCGCGAAGTTGTTCAAGCGACCCAGTTTTTGCGTGCCCGCTTCACGATGGAATACCTATGTAGCGTAACGCGGAAAAAATTGTATAATGATCTCGTTGACTCTGTATTTCCAGTTCCACTGTACCGGTCAATGTACCGTGCAGGGCCAGGCCAGGATGTGCTTAAACGCGTGAAATCTATGGCGGTACCGCCATGGGTTAAAACGTTCTTTTTTAAGCTCCACGCGGGTGTCCTACCAGTCAAAACGTGGCAAAAAGAGAAAGGACTGTACGTTCCGTGGGGGGTTGACTGTTATCCGTGCAAAAAGCCGGAGACAGTAGAACACGTGTTTTTAGAATGTTGGGATGGGGTCTTTTTTTGGGACGTGCTTCAGAGGACTTTGAAGAAAGATTTCCCTCTAGACGCCTACGGAATCAGGTTTATACCCATCGACAATGACGGCGGGTTGCCGTATGATGTGGTGATGGTTTTGGCTCTGCACGGCATTTGGAAATCTCGCATGGCTATACGCCACCGCGATGTTGATGCTAAGCGTTCCAAGGAATACTTTGGAGAAACTGTTCGTTTGATTGTAGAGGTTTGGAAGACTCGGCCTGACCCCCCGGAATGGCTTCCAGTAATGGAGTCGCTGACAAACCTTAAGCAGTTTTAGCCATTTCCTGCTAGCAAAAGACTGTTAGCAGTTTTATCAGTGTATGTTACAGCTTTGTGTACCTGTTTTTCTTGCTTTGTGTGCTTGTTCTCTGTCAAAGTGTGGCAATAAAGAAAAAAAAAAAAAAAGTGGCGGTGGTGCAGTTGTAACGCGCTCGCTTTTTGTTGCAGAGGTTGATGGTTCGATCCTCCGTCGGTCTGTTTTTTTTTGTCACCGACAGCACGATGTGATTTTTTCAAACGGAAAATGTGCCTATTCTTAGTAGTTTTCAACCAAAAGTGATTTCCCCCAAGTGATGTGGGAGGTTTATTCCACAACTTGTTTATATACAGGATAGCCCAACAAACTCAACTTTTTGCTGGGTATGGCAACCTGACCTTTCTATTTACATTGCTTTTTGTGTCTATGTTCAAGCCAGAATTTGTTTCGACGCATTTTGTTCACTTCGCGACTTGTATGAACTGCGTTACGAAAAAACGAAGGCCGAAACCGAAACCGAAACCCCGGCCTCAGTACTCTACTGCTCCATCCAGCAACATCACCACGCCATCACGCAATCGTCTTTCCTTCCTACTGGCCGCCGAGTCGGTGAAGTTGTACTCACTTGTCGTGTGTTTTGTTGTGGTTGTTTTGAAGACATTGGATTATTCTTTCGACGAAGATATGCCGCCTGTGATTTAAGGTAAGTGACTAGTATACTTTTCGCACTTTACTTATTTATTTAACAGGGCAGGGCTGTTCCGGGTCGTGTTAGACGTTTGCGTCGCCGGTTAGCCCTAATGTTTTTTGACAGCGACTGATTTTGAGGGTTACGTAGATCAGCCTTCCGACCGGGGGAGTAGCAACAGTAGGACTGTTCGATTTACAGTCCCGTACTCACCCCAGATTCCCTGAAAGCAGTCAGTCATTCGATTTTCCTAGTTTTCCTTATTGCTTCGGGGAATCCTCGGAGTCCCGCGGAATATCCGGGGTGAATTCGAGTCTGTAAATCGAAGAGCCGTAGTGTTTGGGCCGTTTGTAGGCTTTTTGATGAGCGAATTAGGATCACACTGCTACGTTGGCTAAACGGTTTGTTGCTCGCAACAACCGATCGCCAATACGCGCGGTCGACCGCTCCAGGTTGAGTTCGCAACAGGTATGTTTTTTTTTGTGTGTGTGGAGAGTTTTTAAGGAATGGCGATATTGTACTTATTTGCGTCATTTGTCGTACCTGGACTGGAGTGGTACGCTTTAGGTAACTTGTAGCCGAAGTACATATCAGTCACACTACACTGATGGGATTGTCATTTTTCAAAGCGGTCACTCAGTAAAGTGCACTGGTACAAAGAAGGCTCTCTGCATTCAGATTGAGGGTACGATGGCTGAAATTGGCGTCACTCGCAAGCCCCGCATGTGCAGTGAATGTTTGAGTTTTCCAATCGTTCGATAATCGCATATATGTTTGTGCATGTGTATCAGTAGCACCAAAAACGTAAATTCAACCCGAATTTGCTACCACGTCGAAACTGCATGCGTATCGTGCGTCTGGTGCAGAGGCATCAGCAATGCTGGCCGAGCATGGGGAGCGTTTAAGCACTGCAACATTCACTACCGTCTCCAAATAATTCGCGGCCACGCGTGTCGCTCAGTTTGTATTGTGATCTCATTGTATGGATGAGTGACCCCCCGCACAAGAGCAAATGCTTAAAAAAAGTGGGTCTCCTCTGGACAGGTTAAAGCCGAAGGTCTCTTTCTAGTAGCTTGTGTACATCATTGCAAAGCAAAGAATACACTCTTTTTGTAAAAACACATGACTTGCTGTAAATAAATATAGTTCTAGAAAATATACCGCGAGAGAATAGATGGGAGAATAGCTTTTTCTAGATGGTTATATCATACTGAAAGTTTTTTTTTAATTTTTCAGAAGAGGATAACCTCTTTCTCATCACAATAGTTTTTTAAGCACTGGCTATTGTCATTATTGGCAGTAGTGCATTATTGTCATGTTTCAAATTTTGCGGCCTGTACCAATGTGTGTCAATTTTGAAAATCGTTTGAATGGGTTTGATGTCAATGTGAGCACAACCTTAAATCTGGTTCATTATGCTTCCCTAAGACATCGCGGCCATTATTAAGGCCTAATTAGATGCATGTTTTGAAGGAAAAAAATTGTTGCCATAATATTGATGGTACCAGTTGAAAACATGCACCGACACATTATGTGGGCTTCAAGCACTGCGTGGGAAGGAGAATTGAACCTGGTTTAAGCTGCAATCACCTAGAAGAGACTTCAGAAACAAAAAATGCTTCACTTGTATTTTTGTTCAGGAGTTCATCACGTAGCCTTTCCAGCCTCCTTCAGCATAATTGTTAGGCTTTGTCTAGCGTTCCGTCCAGACGGAACGGCAACTGTCAATAATGTTCCGTAAAGAGGAAACACAACTCACGTTGAGAGCAGCCTCTCTTGATTTTCACCTAACCGACCAAACCGCTACTGCTCACTGACTAGCCAGAATCACTGATAATTATTATTTATTATTATAATTACAGATGTTTGGACTAACTCTAGCTCAATCCGGACGGATCTCCAAGCTGCCACCTGACGCCCAATTCACAATATTTCAGCGAGAGCAGTCGGTCTTGATTTTTACCTAACCAGCCAAGCCGCTTCCGCTCACTGACTAGCCAGAGTTACTGTTAATTATTAATCACTGGTAATAATTAGAGGAGATCGGGTGTAACTGGCGATGGCTACGTCGGCCTTGGCTCCAGCGAGCGGGAGCGGTTCGGCCGCTTGGGTAAAAAACCGAAGACCGACTGCTCTCATCGCGTGAATTGTAAAGCGGGCGTGAAGTTTTGCTATTACAAAATGCTAACAACGGCCACACACAGAAAATAAACGGTGCCAGAATCGAAGCAGGTACTACAACGTCCGTAGTCAGCCGCGGAACTACGTCCGTAGTCAGCCGCGGAAATCCCACAACTAGAAATAGCGGCTAATCGGATGGTTTTGATTTGGCATTCAGTCTGGACGGAACTTTAGCAGTTTTTAGCGTTCCGTCTGGACGGAATGCTTGACACTTTCTAATAGTTAAGGCAACGTTATCATCATTTAAGTCTGCGCTTTGTCACAAAATCGTGGAGGCAATTTGCCGTAGTAGAAATGAGAGAGCTCATCTCGGCACCTTTTTACGCATACATGAACTGGTCAAAATGAACGGCATCTACTTGCAAAGAGAGAATTGAGTTAGAAACGTGATCGTTGACATTGTCACTATGCTCTGATAGTCACTTCGGCCATCCTTACATCCATGTAGTGTGGTATTTTTACCTTCTTATATTATCACTTGGTGTGTGAAGAACACCTTGCTCGACACCTTAATATCGCATTTAGAACTTTGAAGGATTAAGGCTAATGCAACTTGCTTGCTGTTTGCCACTCACTTCCGTCTTGCAGGCTGCTGACTGTTACACCTTGCTGTGGAGATCAGCTGGCATGCCCTACTTTGATGATCTGGATGGACCGCTCATCAAATGTCAGTGGCTGTTTATCAGGTTGGTTATAATAGGTGAGCACTTAGTTATATACAATCATAGGGCAATGCTATGAGGTGCACTGGAAAATTCAGTTCAGGCCAATCCACACGGCAGAACAAAATGATTATTTGGACCGCGGTCCGCGCATCACGTAATAGAGCGTCACCAGTTCGCGTGGACCGCCGTTGGACCACGCAGGACGAGCCGGGTCGAGTTGCGCCAATAGAGAACGTCGCGGGAGCACGGCTGTTTCGAAGCGCTCGAAGGGGCCTGTCAATCACCCCCCGGCGGGATAGGCAGCGGGCTAGGCTCACAATCGCGGCGCTTACTTAATAAGCGCTTTCACTAGATACCCCTATGTCTCTTACCAGTGCGACGCTAGCCATCATTATCACATTGTTTCACGCATGTGGACATCAATATAGGGGAAGAATTTGGTTCCAGCGAGCGGTGACGAGCCGTATGCAACCCGGACCGCGCCGCCGTTGCCGCTCGTCGTGTCGCCTTCATGCAAACGACGCCGGCTGCGTGAGCGTGCCCGCCCCGCATGCACGTGGCTGGCTGTTATTGTGGGGATGAAATGGTTCGTGCAGGCTTGTGCGTTACATGTTATCGCGGCCAAACGGCGCCTGTGTTAAACCTTCTAGGTTGCAAGTTCAAACGGGCGGCTATTCGTGGTTCGCTCAGCCGGCCCACCGTTGGGGATGCGCCTTGCTCTGGGTCAGACCACAGCGGACCTTGACGTCGCGTCACGTGACCGCTTGGTCTGTCTTGTGAATCGGCCTTTACCAGAACTTGCCAAATTTGACCGATTGAGGTGCTTTGGTTTTCCAATAGCTATTGATAGTCACTATTGATAATCTGTTCCATGACAAATTTGGCACACCTGTCTCCTTTTTGTAAGGCTTCCGAAAGGGTCTTTAGTGCTTGCACAGCTCGGTTGTCCTCATAGTGTTGAACCTTCTTTAAATTCATCACAGGTTTGCTGAAGTTTTTGCAAGCGTTTAAGTGAGCACTTTCACCTCAAGACGGTGTGCGTTTTTTTTCGTCGCTTCAATGCATCCAACCAGGTTAAATGTCATCTAGCATTCTTCACCTTTTAATTTACTCTTTTCCTAACCTTCAACACACTCGCCTGAAGCTACATTTTCTTACGTCTGGTATTCACTGGCTGCGCTTTGAGCGTGGAATTCTTCAAGGCGAGGCTGTTTGCTTTTTTCCCTACGTGCTGCTAACTCATGTTCTCTTGAAATTCTGGCTTGCATGAATGTGCACTTGCGTCTTACTAAAATCCTTTCCCGGGAAAGGCATTGCCACCATGCGATGCTTTTTAGAGCAGTGCAGGTCAAGAGCGCTCTTCCATGACCTGAAGGGAGTCCTAGCAGGGTGGTTTCCACTTATTTTGGTGAAAATGTTCTTTATCTGCAGATTTTTTATTTTTATGGCGAAGAGGAATGGCAGAAGCAAGGGACCACATTGGAGTGACCATCTCAGAATGTTTACGGAGGCTTGTGAAATATGCGTATACACTTGTTTTGAGTTGATCTGGATTGTATAAGCTTTAGTGTGTAACTCAGTTTTTTTTTTCTTTTCAGCTGCCCACCTGTTCGAAGATAGTCACCATATTTGATATTTAATTACAATATATTGAACGTTAAAACCAAGTTCGTTTTGTGTAGTATTTTTATGCACCCCAGCACACACCTCTAAGCTCTCATCAAAGGCTTGATAAGTTTCCAGAGCATTGTAGCAGGATAGCAGAAAAATGATCACGACATGAATGGACAGAGCAAAACACGAGTCACGCAAGCTTACTTATTTGCTAAAAATCTTGTTTTAAAAATTTATTTGCAAGAAGTGACACCAGTTTTTAATTAGCATTGCTAAGCACCTTTCCTTTTCATGTCGTCATCATTTTTGTGCAATTTCACATATCTGCCGTCATACCGTCACCCAACCTGCCAGCATCGACGCTACCATTGCCGTCAGCTACCAGCGTGCCGTCAGCTACGGACGTCTACCATCATGCCGTCATCCATCACCCTGCCAGCATGCAGTCACCTGCCGTCATGCCATCATTAATGCCATTACCATAATCCACCATGTTGATGTTTGATGGATTCCATCATCTCCACATTTTCAGAGGGCGCCGCCTCGGTTGTACGTTCCTCCCTCAAAACCTACCTCGTCTACTATTACGTGAATGCACAAAAGCTATTTTCAGAAATAAGAAGTAAGAATAGCCAAGAATTACCAATATTGCAACATACATCTATGAGTGCTTCATCTACTTGAAGTATAGTACTTGACCTTATCAACACAGAGAGCATCAGTATAAACTGGATAATTGTGGCAATTAACTAAGCGAGTTATAGGCGTTTCATATCTAACTTCAAATTTTGTTTTGTATTCACGAATACGCCTCGCAAACAGTACAACTTAAGAAAGCGTCCCTTAAATAAAAAGCAAAACATGCTGGGATTTGTACCGGGAACGTTGCGCTAGTGTGCGCAGCACACTAGCCTACACCTTACCTTCCCAAAACGTGTTTTCTATTTGGTTTAAACAATTTCTAGTTGGTGAACTGAGCGGTGTTTTTTCAAAGCGTCCAAACGCTCCATAAACAGGTTCCCTCAAGCTCCTACAAGAGCTGATGGGCAGTAAGTACACTATTTAGCGTGAGAACAGGCGATTGTAAATGTGTTGCTGTGTTTCTGGCTAAATCTGCGATTTCCACTGTGGGAAGAGCTCTTGCGGGCTTGGTTTGCTGTGTCACCGTTACACCTATTGTCAATTGCCTAAATTACTTCCATGTCTCCAGCAGTCCGTATATTTTTTACAACCGTTACGATGGCACGCTCAAGGTCAGTTTGCTGCTCCGCGAAAGCTAATAATACTAAAAGTAGCCGATGCGCATGGGCAAAGCTTTCCATGAAAAACATACCGATTGAAATAGCACTACTGCCGTGTTGTATAGCTTTGCAGAGATTGCAATGTTCATTGCAACCTAGGATGTCAAAGCAAAAAGCCACAATTGTTACTGACAAATATTGCCGGGGTGCAGTTTTCTGTTCACGATAGATTCCTGGCCACCCTTTGGCAGACCGTTCGGTGGACCGGTTTTGTCGGTGGCTTGGGTCGGCGAGCCAGTCACGTTGCACAGGACCTTGATCGGCGAACGTGTGTGTCACCGATAGAGTTGTGCGAAAATGCGGTCAACCAACGCCAAAGGCGGCGCCGCCACCGTGTCGACCTAGCATCAGCCTGTTTAACCAGAAGCCACGTAATCGAGTAAAATATAAGTAGGAATAAATCCGATAGCGCATAAACCCGGTGCACTATTCACTAAAGTGCCTAAAGTTGCCACCACGACCAGGTGGCGATGAGAAGACGGGAAGGGCAAAAAAACGGCACAATATCAGGATTTATGGGGCTTGACGCACATTACAAAGCTAATGACGTACGGAAGCCTTCAACAGCAATTGAAATTATCATATTGATAATCAAACACAAAATTTGTTTAATTGGCTTGATAGTAGCCATACCGGTTTACTGCAAGGTTTTTCTTAGGGAGAGCTTCTTGAAACGCACAACAATGTAGGCAGGCAGTCACCGGAAGACAAAATTTCTGTAAAGGTACGAAACCATGTACCGATTGCTTCTAATGGCACCTGTATATGCGCTTATATGCCGCTGCCCCAAAACAGACTCGATAAGGTCGGAAAGAGCGACAAACTTTACAAGGAAGGCGTGAGCTTTCCGCAGCACGTAAAAACGTTTTTCTTTAGCACATGACGATTATCACCAAAAACAAACGTCTGCACTTTTCAATTCATTCTGGTCGAAGCGTGTTTCACGACCTGTTTAAGATTTAAGTAACTAGAAGCGGTAGTAAAAAGACGGAACTTGGACAACCACGAAAAAATGTCCCTCATTATCACAGCCGACATTTCCACCAATGGCTAGTCGACAAGTGCGGCGCAAAATATGAACCCAAATGAGATGGTTTTTCTGACTATTTTTTTAAATTTATAGTATCGTAGCATGTCAAAGATACTTTTACACTTTATTTCAAACAATTGCATAGCGTAATAACTGTAGTGATCTTATATACGCCTACGTTTTATCTCCCTCTGGTTTTATTCGTTCTTACTTTGCTTCTCTCGGCTGCTAACAGATCTACAAGAATGTTTTCCCAGAATAAATTGCCACATGAACAGTCGTCGTTTACTGATATATAACGTCTCTGTATACACAAAATCTCCACTACACAAAGTCTCCACCAAAGAAATTATCCTTTTGCTTTATTGGTGTACATACTTATTTAAGCATGCTTAGTTGTTAATGTATATGCATTCCTTGCAATTCCGCTAGATGACATGCAAGAATGAAAACCTCTGTCGAAGCTTTTGAATATTTTTTTCAGCGTGTCTTCAGGCATTTTTGGTGTAAAAATGAAGCAAATACACGAAATTTGTTTCCGGAGGGTGACACCGCCTTTCTTATTCCGCTGGCATTAATACTTGAGGCATCTGAATAAATGAATGATCTTACAATGATTATAAAACACCCATTCAAAGCTCATAAAAACTGAGTTTCCAGCTCTCTTTTTCTAGAACATCTTGGTGACTGCACACGTATACCGGGGCACAACGAGTATGCACGCCGTATCTTGACAATGTTTCCCGCCGTTATGCATGAAGGTGTTGCGAAACATCGTTTATTGAAACAACCTTCTTGTCCCTCAGGAAACAAGAACTCACAAACGCCGAAGGGGAGTTATAGAAAGTGACACACCTATTTGATTTTCAGCAAATTGACTGTAACGGCGGTTGGTTTTCGAGCAGTTACTTGCAGTGCCTTATTTTCAAAAGCATCTCATAGATCAATTTCGACGAGGCAAGAACAGTCAAGGGCGGTAACAAGAAATGTGCCGCCATTTTACATCAAATAAGATCACTGATGCGGCGTGGGAAAGAGAGACGAAAGCGTGCTTCGCCTAAGGAAAGCGGGAGATATTCTTGCACAGGCAGATGCTAGAAACCAAACAGGTCCAATCCTTACTCAAAACAAAACAACAAACTGCCCAATCTCTACCGACTTGTTAATTGCCCGTAAACGCATAGTTTTTCCAACACCACAAAATATGCACATAAATAACATAATAAGCTGTTATGCCTACTATAAACGAAAATTTGTTTTTTTTGTTTTCTAATTCTGGGCCTCAATTGCGTGCTAGGAAATATTTAGCTGCCATTATTGCATGGAGGCCCGTCCTCAGTAATAACATGAGCTTAACGGTATCCCCTTCGGTGATATAGAATCGCTATTACGAAGGGAAACCAATAAATAATGATAAGGTCAGGCAAATAACCAAGGCACTTCTACAAATAAAATAATTAAAGCGAACGCCCATGTATGTACTACACTTCCCAAAGCATAAAATGGGCGTGCTACCTCGAACGCAAACGCATCTCAATATTTATATTTTTGCCACCACACAGCCACATACTCTCAACTGTATCGTATTACCTACAAATGTGGTTGCGCCAAAACATTTGGTTTTTTGACAAGGGCGCGGGTAAACGCGTCGTGAAGAAAGCCAGAGAATTGTCCATCGTACAGGTCAGATCTTCAAAATATTATGAAGCAGTGGCGCAAACTCAGCTACGCCACGGCCACACCTCTACTCTTTCGCGGCGTCTTCGATGATGTAAGCCTGGATGTGCAAAGTCAAAGCTTGTTTTTAGCCTGCTTGAGTCTTGGTTTTTGTTTGTTACCCTTTGATATAGCTTTAAAATTTTAACGGCTTACATTAATACTAAGCTACGTTTGATGACTGTGCCTGGATCGGTTTCTCAATGTGACTCTAAGTGGGCTTGCATAGACACCCACCAGTGACACAGCTCGACATTTGTTTTCCGCCAAAGCTTCCGCGTGCCGATGAAAGATCTACCGCTCCCTCTACCGCGCAATCTCCACACAACACTGCCTTTCATCGATGGGATTCATTGCAACGCTTGTGCTCACTATTGTGCGGCTCCTCATAGCACGCCGATCGGCGGGCCTGGTGGTGACGTGGAGACGCAGATACGGAGATGAAATGCACCCAGGTAGAGCAGGCAGTGGCATAGCTAGGCAGGGTAAGTTTCGAGATGCATTCCAAGGTTTATTTCTTAGCAGTTGTAAAATGAACGTTAAATTGCATGCGACGTTTCTGACTCGGTTCGAATAGGTTAGTAAAATTTTGTTTGACACAATTTTCCTGCCCAAATAACACTGTCACAAGTGTTCAAATATTCGTCACTATCGTATATGCAACAAAAGACTGGTGAGACACGCCGACCTTTTTCCTGGTCCACACACTATAGAACAAGCCAAGCCTATGATGATTCTTCTCGCACGTTTTTTGAAATTAATCGGGTGCAAACTTTCTATAAGAGGTCGAAGCTATGCTTTTTTTTTAAAACAAGCGCAGCTTTTATTGCACCATGGGCGATCAACCTTTTCAAACGAAGAATTCTTCTGCTTTTCAGCTTAATTTGGCGTAGAGTCCGTCCTTCAACTGGTACTCTTTTCGATTTTGACGATTTTTTTTTATTCTGGAATACCCGGGCCTCCATTTTCCAACACACAATGCATGGCGACATTTGGGAGGAGGAGTTTCACAGACAAAGCCCTGTTCTCAAAATTGTCTTAAACGGCGAGCCGTGGCAGCTACTGGCGTTGTGGACAACACCCGTGTATGCCTCAGATGCTGTGTTTTTGTCATTTTCTGCTCCTCGAGCTGGTGGTGCTGAGGTGGAGACTTCAAGACAGATTCGACTTCTCTTTACGTCCCGTATTAAGGTAGCAACTCGCTACTGCTAGCCTTTTCTAAGAAATAATCTGCTATGCCTAGGAGCATAGTAGAAAACATGGTTACTCATGCACGCTAATTTTAAACTGAGGCATTCCATAACGACAGAATCCTGTTACTTTGACCCCCAGAAGTGTGTGCAATATGCTAATTTTTGTCATTACGGGGCACTCACGTGACACGTCTGCAATAAACAGCAAAATGGTAAGTAGCACTTACACAGTAATAAAGTTATTGAACATTTTTCACCATGAAAGTATAGAAAATATTGCCTGAAGCATGTCAATTTCTTTGAACATCGTGTTTTATTATGTAAAAAAGTGGTTGGAATTAGGTTATACTCCACGACAAATACTAAGAATATGTTTACCCGGCATTTGTTTTTTGGGGAATATCCACACGAATGCGGGCAAATTTGAAGCAAGGTATACTTTTAATTTTTATACCAATAAGTGCGCGCAAAGAAAATTGAAATTCAGACCATTTGTAAAGACTGCAGATCCTGGAGTGCCGTTTAAAAAATTCCCGGGCCTAAGCTTCCAAGCAACCGAATCGCCATTGGACCAATGACGCATGTTGCTCTGCAGAGCGTGTCACAACGGCGGTTTGGCATGATGGTGTTGTCAGCTACCCCGTCGTCCGAGAGTGAGCATCCCTGAGTCATTCGTATGCAAAGAGCTGCCTACACTTTAAAGATGGAGACGCATGACACCTCACTGCCAAGGCCGCTTGCTGCTCACGTCCATCCCAGTTTCACCTAGCGAAGTGATCCTGATCAACGCGTACGAAACCCCAGTAAAAGGCATGTGTACTGGTGTCATAAACGACGTAGACCCATCGGAGAAGGCAGAGTAACTACGGTGAGCTCCATACTCAAAAAGCAAACCATATCACTGCTGCTCGTACCATGAGAAAGTGAGGAGCCTGCCTTGTGGCGTTCGTGAAAACCAGAGCACCGTAGGCGATTGCGTAGCTTTGTGTACTCATCGAGGTCACGACGTACGAAAGACGTAGACTGGTTTCCCCAAAATATTAAGGCCTCGGATACACGAAAGACATTCGCCCCCACCCAAAGCACCTGCGTCAAATCCAGAAGAGAGCACGCCATGATGACCTGTGTGCGCATTACACTCCATAGTGTCGAAACTGCAGGAAGGGCGGGCACGTACGCTCACACGCCCAGTGACACACGCGTAGTCAATGTGAGCAACTCAGCAAGATGCTGGAAAAAATCGGCGCGCACGTTGTCGCCATCCCGTAGAAACAGGTATCACTCGTTTAGAAAGAACCAGGGCAATAGTAAAATGCTATTTTATATTGTAAAATGGCTCCGCTGTGTCAGAGTGCGACAAACCCGACTTTTTGAATGGCTCAACAGTTCATAATGACAAGACCAATAACAAGGTCACGTGCGTAAATGCCACCGCATGAACCGTGCCTCCTGCATAATTATCGGCCCTACCGTCCTCCAGTCCCGGTCAACCCACTGTGAAACCTTCACCAGACATTGAACTGGATGCTGAATTTGCGGCTCTCCACGAAGAGGAGCGAGGCCCGCAAGACGAAGTGCAAGAAAGTCGCCGGGAATGGGAACTGGGGCTAGCTGACATGAACGGCCGCAGTGCTGACAAGACTGCATGACGGAAGTAGTTCCAAGCACGCCTTCGGGGAAACCGCAAGATGTACGCCTCGACTCCCACGGTGATATTAGCATCAAACGTGGACGGAAACTCACAGCAAGGATAGGACCCGACACAATGCAACGTCGAGATGCGCGTTCGTACAATCTTTGATTGCCTGATAACTGCGGGAATCCCCCTCTCTCTGGCATTCTGCATTACTACACTTTGCGCAGTTAAAGCGCATTCAGCACAGCAGCAAAAAGGTAAGCTGGGAAGCAAAATCCTCCCGCACTACTCCTAACGCACAGATAATTTGCGATACACACACTAGAATCACCGGTCCTTCACTCCTTGAGGCAGAAATCCTACGCATTAGGCAAATGCTCGAGGTTGGTATTGAGGGAAACGGACAGCTCAAAGCCAAAAACGATCAACTTAAACATCGCACCCTGTCCGCAGTGGAAATGCCACCCTCGTATCTTGGTGCGCCCGGAATACCGTTGTCCGTACCCGCAAGGTGCACGATAGTGTGCCCTACCAAAGATAACACGCCGTCCTCCAAACGTCAAGCTGGCACATTGTCTAGTACCTAGCTTTTGCAGCAGGAATTTACCGAGGAGAAAACAATGTAAATGATCGCTTCCGAAAATTGGAAAGCATAATCGCTACCCTGGAAGATGCAGTAAAGAAGCGACATGCCACCCTCAATTCTGTGATTGTGAATGTAAAGGCCTCACCTGGAACCCTCATAAAATGAAAAGTTTCTCAAGGGCTTTTCTAGCGAAGGAACTAGGGCTCTTGATTCTGCTAGCGGCAACATGGACCAGACCAAAACACATAGGCGGGGCAACCTTTGACAGTACCTCAAACCTCTAGGAATTCATGAAAGAGACATCATTGCTCTTTAGGGTTGCGTAGGCCTCGCTCAGATACCTTACTTAGGGCACTGCATATTCTGATTTTTTTCCGGCCCGGGGCGGCCAGTCCAGTACCAGCCACGCTCCAGCCCGGCCCGCGCCCATCCCGGGACCGAAAGTTTTGCGCCGCTCACGGCCCGACCCAGTCCGTTTCAGACAATTATTCCTTGAGTAAATGTGAGGCGCGGTCTAATCCGCTGTTATTGTCAAGACACCACCCACACAGAAGATATTTTTTGAGACTGCTGTGGGTACTTGTTGGAGTGTCACAATTTTCAGTGGTATTGTTTAAAACTCTGGGTAATCACGTCCGTAACACTTTTGCAAAATAATTCCAGGGAAATATTTTACGCGGAGGCATAGCTGGCTGTCTCATGAACGCAGTTTCCACAACGCAATGTTCCTAATGTATTTCAAAGAACGACTAAAACACACAACACCCTCATACCGCATAAAAACAGTGTGGATATGCAGTTGAGTTTATTGCTGAGAAGTACGGGCTGTTGAGTTACGGACAGAAGAACATTCTCCTGAAAACTTTGTTTATTGCACAATGCAAGAAGAGAGAGAAGAAAACGCGCTGCAACTGCTTCTGCGAACATAACGCCAGCCTGAGTAGCGTTATGTAAAGTTATCTTGTAGTTTCAGAATTTTGGCATATTCAAGACAATACCGTAAAAAAAATCACCTGCTAACACCAATAGGCATATACAAATGAAAGTTTAGAACGACAGAACATATTATTCTTTTCACACAACATATCTGAAGACAAACTAAGGGCAGCAATATAATGAATAAAATCTAAGCAGAAACTTCAGACCAAAAGAGTCGGCTGTTTATTTAACATGTGACACATCATTAGTCTCATATTCTAGTGCAATCTATGTTCAGGACAATATTCCAAAATGAATTCAACGCGTACCAAAAAGGTTTCGTCTACTACAACTAAACAGTATTTGGCAAGAAAAAGAAGTAACGCAAGCAATTAAATATGCCACACGCTAGGCATGCATATAACATACTGTGACAAGTGAACAGGGCCAGATACCATGAAAACTAAATCGTATTTTCACCCGATATAAGTTATTTAAATTTGTGCATGTACACAGCAACAGCGATTATGCCGAGCCTGGCAGATTTTTAAAATTGCAGTCACTTGTAAAGGTAAGGACTGATTTCACTACTTCAAGAAGACTACACTTTTTGGTTGAGAAACAAAAGATCATTTAGGCACTATGTCTTGAGGCGCGTTCTCCGCTCTTCCAAAATGTAGACATCTGAGCTAGGATTTCTTTCACTGCTGGCGCTTGTCTCAGATATAAAAATACTTTTGCGAGGGAAGACACCCTAGGGGACTGTATCCTGTGAGTCTTCTATCAGTCCAGCATATTGGAGATGCCATCAGCACCGTCGCAATGCTAGTACTTGTACAACTCGTCACGCTGCTGTGGCTCTGCGATGTCTCGGAACCCTTGAAGCTCCTTCTTCAATTTCCATCTCGGTCTTTTTGCTACTGTGGCACCGCATACATCGCTTTCACAGCGGGATGAAGGTGCAGGCATATGCAGCACTTGTGCCCTAACGTAATGTTACGCTGCCTGCCTCTCTGGTTCGGCGAGCGCATGCAGCCGACAGAATGGCGGACAGAGAAGTATTGCAGCAGCGTGCAATTCGTAAAGGTCCAACCTAATTTCAAAGCAATCTGTAGCCCTCCGTTTCAATGCAGCAACTGTAGGCGAGTCTGTCGGTGCAGCAGCAACGTGTTTTTCTAATTTACAGTTGTACAAAAGAACCAAAGGCAACGTCGGCAGTTTGTCCTGTTGTAACTTTTTTGTTGTCTCTGTGAAGAGCTCGAGCAGGTCAATGTCTTTTATAAACACTTTACTAATGTTGTCCATCAATGAACCACCCGTTTCTTCAAAGATATTTTAGAATTCGTCGAACTGTGTGTACACAGACCTCATCATAAAATTTAGAGTTACATCGCGTGCTACTTTCCTGGCATGCGCTATGAGGCAAGCGGCTAGCGAGAACACTTTGTTTTAGGAGGGTGACAACCGCTTTCACTTTCTGAAGGTGGCTTTGAAGATCAGGCTGTCGTTACGAAATGTACGCATCATCAAACGTGCGCCGGAAATCCGTAATCAGCATGTGCTCGCAGTAGTTTATTCGTTCGTAAGAACGCATGGCACTGATTATATCAGCAACTTCATCAGTCACAAAAGTACATTTTTGATTACGCATTCATCAATTCCCGTTTTTGTATATTTCGCAGCACTTCTGTCTTTGTGTTTTAGCCAGTTTTTCTCTGGCTGCTTCAAATACGTTCGTGAACAGTACGTCACTAGGAAGACGAGCTGCCATCAACATAGTGAGCACCGTCCACACAGTCAAATTAGATACTTCTTTGCAATTGTCTGTCCACATGTGAATGGTCATCATACATAGCGAGCTTCCTTCCAAGCAGCAGTGCTAGGAGGCTTCATTTCTTCTCGTAGAGCGCTCGCCACATCCGCCACCTTTTCAGATGCTGTTGTACGGTGCGGAAGCCAATATTTCGCACTAGGTGCTGCCATGACAGCTATGGCGTAAAGGTGGAGCATTCACCTCGCGAGCAGTAGGAACGTGGCTCAAATCCCACTGCAGGGTGATTCCCACCAGAATAAAACAAAGAAATTCGAGTGTTAGGTCCCCTTCTCAGGTCAATGGAGAGACGGCCAGTCGACGCGTGTTTAAGAAAAGGTCCCCGCCGTGCGGTCTGGTGGCGCAGCACTGCTGACACTGCGCAGCGGTCGACACCAGTTTCACACGGCGCGTGCGGGAGCAGGTTTGTCTGGCCGAAGGAATGCCGTGGGGATAGTCCCCCTTTGAGAACACAGAAGGACACGCGATTCAAGAATCGTTGACGTAGGGTACAAGGAAAGGGTAAATATTGTCGTCTGACCTGGAGGTGCGACGAAATATCATGGTTACGCGCCCTAGTCGGCACGGTGTACAGCCACCCCAACTCCTCGCCGCCGCATGCCTGCTCGCCTGCATGCCGGCTGTTTACCCCAAGGTGGTGGCGCCCTATTGAATATTCCATAGTGCGCTGAGTGACACCTGTCAACGTGAATTTGGGTCCTCCTTAACGTGTGTACAGAAGATAGAGGGGCGTGCCCTGGAGAGAGTAATAACGAATTGTTATAATGCTGAACTTAGCCGCGAAACAGCGTTCTTGTCGTAGCTCTCAGCTAGGCATGTTCCCGGAGAGACAAGGAGTCTCGAACGCTAAAGCTACGTTGTTTTGCCGCAAGACACCATTGTTGTTGTGCGCCGCAGTCGGTACGGCTAGCTTTCGGCAGCCGCCACTTTTCGCACCCCCAGCCCTCGTGGTCGCGTGTGCTTGCTCGCCCGCGTGCCGGCTGTTGACCCGAATGTGGTGGCGCCAGCGTTCGAGACAAGGACTGACCACTAATGCTAGGTTAGGATTTGTGAGCCGCCTAAGCTAGAAATACACTTTAAGATAGCGTGGGAAGTTTAGGGTATAGCTGTATACCGGGCAACTAGACGGGTCTTGCGGCCGGAACAGAGTCTCGGGGGTCGTTTGTCGAGCGGTTTGTATACGCTCCGATGATAGGAGAGTTCGACGAATTTGAGAAGCTCGAGTGGCTTGAAGTCACTTAGAGCTATCGTGTAAATAAATGTAGAACTTTTCGTTTTTATGCCTTATATAATGAAGTATTTTAACGTAAATAGTAGATGAACTCTTCGTTTCCGTTCGCCAACTACAAAGGCCTATATTTTGTCAAGTCGACCGCCATCTCCGAGAACTTCAAAAGCATCACTCTGCCAGCCTCTGGCCAAATCAACCGGAGCCTTGGCCATTCGGTTGATAATCGGCACGGACGATGGCGAAACGAACCACATCAATTTTTACTCAGAGTGTCGAGGGAATTGCAGAACGGGGCTTGGGGTGCAGCTTACCCCAGAGACCATTGCCGGCTACGCATTACCTCACCAGAGCAGTATTGGCCACCCTGGTGTGGTAACGGCCACAACCTCCCATGTTTACGCCAATTAAACCACGACCATTCGTCGCCATTGGCTGCGAAGCAACTGAACACGGCAGCGGTCAATCCTTTGACGCAGCAGAGGGTGCTAAGTATCCTTGGACCAAGACAGGCCACCATTGGTTTCTGAACCTTGGAAAGTTCAACACGAGAACCTTATCTAGTGAAGGGAGTCTAGAGGTGTTGTTCGAGGAATTTAACGGCATTAAATAAGATGTCCTTGGGCTTGGAGAGATCAAGAGGACAGGTGAAGCCTTTATGATACTGCAAAATAGACACGTCATCTGTTACCATAGTCTATGGGACAAGAGATATCTGGGAGTGGGATTTTGAGTCAATAAAAGCATAGCTGGCAACATAGAAGAAAACTATAGCATTAGAAAACAGTAGCAGGTTTTGTAATTCGGCTAAATATTAGGTACAAACTCAAGCTGAAGTAGGGCTATTTGCCAACATTTAGCCACGCCAAAGTGTGGGCGACACCTCTATGAAGATGTGGAAACGGCAATGCTAAAGCAGGCAAGAATAGGGCGGTAGACAAGGCAAATGGGAAGTATGGTCTGGGCTATAGACATAGCCAGGTAGACCTACTAGTTAAGTTCACGGAACGGAAAAACCTGCGCATCATAAATACATTCTTCTGCAAACGGGACAACAAGAATATGACGTGGAGGAGCCAAAATAGTGAGCATAAAAATGAAATAGTCTCCATACTTGCAATAACCCTGGCGTCGTGCATGATGTGTAAGTGGTCGGAAGGGTAAGGTGTAGTAACCACCGTACGGTAAGTTCTCGAATAAGGCTAGAATTGAGGAGGGACCGTAACAAGCTTGTACGAAACAAGCCGAAAAACTGAGCTAACAGTAAGGCGTAGAGTAGAAGAATTTAGGATCGAGGGGCAGAACCAATATTGAGCTCTTACCCAGGAAGCACAGTTTATGACACAGGAAGCCAGCGATAACCTTACACGCATTTTTACGTGCTGTGCAGTAGAACTAGGGGACACAAAGGCTTGACATGACGCTGGTAAACTTTCCCAGGAGACGAATCATCTAATTACGAAACGGCAAACCATGCCAATCTCCAACACAGGTGACAGATTAGAACTAGCGCAGCTTTCAAACGTAATGAGCGAGTACAGCTGACATACAGAAGTATAATATGGAGACGGTCGAATATGCTGCAAAGAATGGATGTAGCAAGAAAGCAGTGATGGTACAGCTGGGTGTGTGCAGAAATCAGAGGTACCCACACAAAGAGAAGCAAGGGAATGTCATAGCACATAGAGCATAGAGGTGTTATAGTAATAGTAGCCGAGGAGCTCTCTAGGCATCTACACAGTATCCACGACATCCAGAATATTTCCAAACGAGAAAGTAGTTCAGAGGAGGAGGACGAATGCCTTTATTATCAGAGGGGGCATGAAAGCCCTGTTGGGGAAGGAAAGGGACATGAAGGAAGGGAGGGAATAATCGAAAAAAGAACAATGTTCAAGGTTTAATCACCTGAAATGGTGGATAGCATTGTAAAGTCCGTGAACATATAGTTCGCAGCAATCGTGAAGAGATAGGTACGACGATTTTTATAGGTGTCGGTCCAGGTTATTACACCAGCTTGTAAAGACCACTGGTTAGTGCGTATTCAATAACTTTCTCAAGCACTGAGGGGTCCTCTGGAACGCGTTGCAGGTGCGCTTCTTCATCTCCGGGTTGGGAACCGAGGTCCAATAGTGGCTCGCGATCGGTCTTGAAGTGCTCACAGTGCCATATCAAATGGTACAGGTTAGGGATACACTTCTCGTCACAATACGGGCAGCGTTGGATGTGCGAGCTGGCTCCGTGGGTCCATTTATGTAGTACATGAGGGGTTAGGGCCGTGTTAGCGTAAATCTTATTAGCTACGACCTCGCTCGAGCGTGTGAGCGTCTTGAGCGGGCCCAGCACACCAACTGGGGTGGTATCTTGAAGCCTCTTGCGACTCTCTGCCTTGAATTTCCGCAGGTGAAGTTGCCAGTCTTGTCGTGGTAGGTGTTGCAATGGGGCACTGGAAACCACTGGAGGTGTGTCAAGTCTCTTCCGGGCGGCGGTGTGACCCGCGTGGTTGCCATGCGCCCCAGGCGTGTGTCCCGGGGACCAGACGATGCGGATGGCGATGCCTTCCAGTTCAAGGTCTCGGATGGCATGTAGTATATTCGTGGCCGTATAATTAGGTGAAAATGTTTGGTTCAATTCTTTAAGGGCCACGTGAGAATCTGTAATGGTGCGAAAGTTCCGGGATGAAAGTGAGTCACAATGGTCGCGGATGGAATGGACAGCCCCCAGGACACCCATAAGTTCAGCTTCTTCAGCTAGGCCATTAGTATTGGAGATCTTCCGGGAACCATTTAGCAAGGGGGCGTCCGACGATGTCCATGCAATCGCAGCCTCATTTCCGCGCACGGCGGCGTCCGTGAAGATGTCGACTTCGTTCTCCATCTTGTCGTTCTGGATAGTGCGAACGTATAACTCGCGTGCTCTCACCTGCCGCCGAGGTATAGGGCGACGCCGAGGAATGTCAATCGCAGGGCGCTCCCAGGGCGGGAGGGACAACGGGTAACAAGTGGGGTGGAATTTACTGTTCATATAGTCCTATGAGCCGATAGCCTTGCCTTGGGGGGACTGCTCAAGATGTTCTTTAAGACGTAGCTTGGCCTCTTCGATGAGGGTATCAAGGTTGGGAAGGGGTACACTTTTGTGAAGAATCTCTACGGTTGGTGAATTGAGGAAGACCACTAATTGTACGGAGAAGGTGCCGATTTAATATATGAAGATCCTTTACGTGAGCTGGGCGAAGATCATATACTGGAAAGCCGTAAGTGAGGCGCCCGTGTGCTATTGCACGGCCAAGCGTTGTACAAGCCTGCTGACGGGCACCACCAAACTTATTGGAGAGGCGCAGGATGGCGCGCAAGGTGTTGCGCCAAGAGGCTTTCAGATTAAGGATCTATTTACGGGGGCTATTGCAACTGCTAATGGGAAGGCCGAGGAGACGAATGGTGCCCCATGAGAATCCAGCTGCGTATCCCCGATCTTGATGGAAATGATTTGATTTTAATTTGTGCGATTTTTGCCGTCAACACTGAGTAGCTCTGTTTTAGTGGGTGATAGCCGTAGTTGAAACTGAGAAAGGGAGCGTTCAAGGCTCAATACGGCAGCCTGCAGTTCCGTTTGCATGAGATCTTTGTAGGGATAGTCTCTAGCTTCTGTCCAGACCACTACGTCGTCTGCAAAAAAGTCAAACCGTGCAGCAGTGTCTTGTTTAAGTGTTCGTGCCACCCGATTCATGGCTAGGTTAAACAAAATTGGAGCTAAGATGGAGCCTTGTGGAACACTGCGATCTAAATAGAAAGTGGTCGGCTGGTGTATGGAAGTATTTAGTCGAATGGGTCGATGCTGAAGGAAATTTCGTACCCAATTTTGAGCGTTTCGACTGGGGAATGCACTAGCCAATTCTTGCAATATGCCCGATAAGGCCAGTAAGTGGGATAAGTGGGATAAGGCCAGTACAATTAATCGCAAAGTTGTCATTGTTAGAGTGGTTCCACCTGGGGGAAAGCCAATGCTTCTGGTGTCTGTATACTATCCCCCTTGTAAAGGTTCTGTACCTTCGAGTGCTTACGATTGGATTCCATATCTAAGTTCACTAAATTTTACAGGACCTATCCTAGTGGGAGGAGACTTCAACGCCCCGAACGCTCTTTGGAGCTACTCGCGCACTCATCCGCGTGGCAGGCTCCTCGAACAGGCACTTGAATTTAGCCCCTTACACCTACGGAATGAACCTGGCGTCTATACCCGCATAGGCCTTCATCGTAAACAAAGTGACACTACTGCGGATTTAACTCTCACCACTCCTAGCACCATCCCAACGTAGAAGACGCTTAACTGCACCTGGGGTAGTGACCACTATCCCATCCTTCTCTATATCAACAATAAGAAACTTCGTACCAATCACACTGTGAATCACGTAAATTGGACTTCATTTAGAAATCATTTTTCTGCAGATTCCTGCTATGACTTTGCTGATTTTGTTAGATCCATTACCTGAGCTCGCAACACTGCGATCGAGTCCATCACGTGTACGGAGAATGTGGGGTAACCTGACGCGCACATGTTTCATCTTCTCAAAAAAGCAGAGCGCCTTACCCATCGTTATCGCACGGGTCGTAAGCAACATCATCATTTATTGCAGCTCAAACACCATTATAACATAATTAGACAATATCAGGTCAACCTTCAATGCGAAAAATCTTCCCCCGCACGCCCTGGAAGTTCTACTTGACCTTGTGAACGATCATTGGACCTCAGCGACGGTACATGACCATTTTCAAATTACCATCATTCATCCAATACCTAAGCCTGGTAAGGACCCAAATGCCCCCCAGAACTTGCGCCTAGTAGCATTAACTCCGGTCCTATGTGAACTGATCGAGAGAATGATAAACAATAGACTAATGCACGACCTTGAGTGATCAGGATGGTTCCACCCCGCTCTCACAGGCTTCCGACCCCATCTGAGCACTCATTTCTACCTATGGCTACTACGTCGCGTCATTAACAGAACTGCTCGCAAGGATTTGCGTGATTAGGTGATTGCACTGGACATTCACAAAGCTTTTGATAATGTTAGTTCAGAGGAGTTAGACATCCCACCTGTAACGACTGAATAAATAAGGAAGGCTGTGGAAGAAATGAAAGGGGCAAATCACTTGATGAGGATCAGATAACAGCAGACATCTTGAAGGATGGCGGAGAAATTGGCCCTGAAAAACTGGCAAACCTGCATACGCTAGGCCTAATTACCGCAAGAGTCCCGGAATCTTGGAAGAAGGCGAACATCATTCTAACCCATAAGAAGGTGAAAAGAAGGACATAAAAAATCAGAGGCCCATCAGCTTACTGTCAGCTTACTGCCCAAAATGGTGAACTCAGTACAGAAAACATTGTGCGAAAAAGGAAAAAAAAAGTAATTTACAAAAAATGAATTCTCGGGGACTCTAACTTCTAACTTGCAGTATAACTACTAGCTTAGCGCTCCAGACCACTCGGCCAAGGGCCAGCGCTCTGAGATTGGAAATATGAGGTAAATAATGTATAACCAGATGACACTTTTGTTTAGTTCTAGCAGTTAAAGCAGTGTAGGTGACTATTTGTTGTATAGTGCTCGTGCAGTAAGCGTACCCAAAATTTCGACAATGTCTCACGTCCAGCAATTGTATTTGTAAGACGGCAAAGTTTTGGGAAATGCGTAGTCGTGCTGCTGACTGCAGTGGTTGTTCACCCATCGCAAAAATTGCCCCCTGCTACCTAGCGTTACGCTGCACGACCGAAATTTCCGTTGATTTTATTTCCTTTTTACCTTTATTGACTTCGATGACTTCTCCCGCCTTCAAGTAGCCCTAAATTTTCCTTCTAGCATACCAGTCAGCGAAGCGTCACATGTGCACTTGTGCAGCGCTTGTGTAGAGCGACCTGAACTTCGAGCTTCGAACTTGTGGGAACGGAACATCGATCATCTGCTCCGGTGGAGGATGTGGATTTGACATACTCTCCCCCCGTCTGCACCCGCCTCCATCTGGTGTCCCAAGGGCAACGTCGGGCTTACGAGCCCGGCGGCTAAAGGGGTGCGGACTGTGTGGTGGAAACTATCGTTTCAAATTGTGAGGCGCGCTGGGCCAACTTAGCCCGGCGTCCAACCACCAGAAACCTGGGGTGCGGGGAAGCCTGGACAAGACTACCACTTCGGCATAGACGGGGTGGCCAGGGACTTGATCTAACCATATAGTGGGTCATGCACAAACTGCGCCCGGCTCTGGGACCTCTACCCCATCTTTGACCCCGATGAGCAATCGGCCGGAGGTCTCCTTTCGGCGGTATGTTTCCCTGGACCAGTTGCCAGTCTGATATGGCCGAGTTCGCGAGTTTTTTTACCAGGCCCTGAACACCTTGCGTAAGCGTCAGCGTGAGGAGTCCAGGTACTACTGCGCGTGCACGGGGAACTACGCTGGAGGCTAGTTCTCAACTGCAGGTCGCCCTTTGCGCAGCCGTGCAGGGAGCGCGTTTCATCTTACGTGTCCCGAATAGGTGACGATTGGTTCTCCCTGTCCCTGCGATTCGGCAGGTGGGACTCCGGTGGGCAGTGCTGGCGCTACGGGCAGCACCCACCTCCACGACTTTGACCCCCGCACCCCAACCCCTGGTGGACCCGTTCCGGGTTAACCCAGAGAATGATGATGGCTAAGAGGTGGCCCCCTAATTGTTTTCAGGTGAGCGTATTTTGTTTCTGAGAGTCTCGTGCTCCCACCTTACGCATGCCGGTTGACCAGTGCATGGCATCCGGCTAGGAAGACCGGTCTTGAGGGTTTTCCTCAGGCCGGACGCATTCTCACCGCGGGAGGCCTCCGCTGTACAGTCCGTCGCTGCAAAGCGGGGGGCACATCAAGGTTTGTACAAACCAAGACATTAAATAAAAGCATATTCTTCCATTCCCAAACGTATGGTTGCTTCGTTTCAACTGAGCGAACGAATTGCGACGAACCGTCGGTGGTCGGCGCACTACGCTGGCCCGACTGACTTTGTTGGAAGGTCGACGAGCCATGCACTTGCACTGTGAAACCAAGTCATTTTCTTCTGACGTAACACAAAAACGACACAAAAAAATACGCGATGATGCAGAGAGGAGGACAGCTTCTTCAATGGATTTTTCTACTAACTAAATACTCGCAAGCGGATTCGAAGCGGTCGAACAATGGCTTATGGACGGCGGATTACAATTTGGGCTAGTAATCAGACAGTGTTTAAAAATGACTTCAGTGTCTTTTTAACGAGGAACGCGCGGGCTACGTTGGTGCGGGCGACAACCCTGCTCGCGAAGGCATGGCCCTCGAACTCGTTGACCGAAACGGTACCTCTGCCTTCTTAGGGTGAATCAGCAGAATTCACCCGAATATTGGTGTAAAATTGGGCATTGCACTAGCACTCTCTTCCATGTCTGCGAAAATATTATTCAATAATGAAGAAAAAAACGAGCGAAAGAAAGACGAGGACGAGGAAGGCTACAAACACAGCGCTGCCACAGCCCTTCCTCTTCCTCGTCTTGCTTGCTCTGGTTGTTTTCTTCATCAGGAACCTGTCCAAATTGCGAAGCTTGTCATCTTGGTGCAAAATATTTCCGATTCAGCAAAATAGCTCTCCGCTACTTCGCTATAGGTAGAGCCTGCCCAAACGCTAACAGCGCCCTTCGAAGATTGGAGGGTTCCTACGCACATCATGTCCAAAGTGTATGAACGCCATCCCTGTTCGTCTCTCCCTGGAAACGAGCATAATCATCTGGCGGCCCCACCGTTTAGCTGCCGGGACCACCTCGACCCTTCCGATCGTATGCTCAACATTAGGGACAGGAACGTGGTAGTCACATATTAGCAAACAATAATGACTACTGTTTAAGGCGCCTCAAATACCCTGGGCCATATGACTGTCTATCTCTGGCAATCTGTGGCATGCAGGCTTTTGCAGTCTAAATTTCACAACACCGCCGCTGGCAACCCCTTGTATTGCGGACTCTGTAAAAATTATTGCCAGTGTTGCAATAGCTAACCCCCATCATATACGATGGGCAGACCAAAGCACCCTATTCGTACAAAACCCGCATCACTGAAATTTGCCATAACTAATCTTGAGCAGCGGAAGACAAGCCTCCGAAGTGGAGTCCAACCTATGAGCCGTCCAACTGGATCAGGTTGCCGCTAGGGTAAACGGGCTATTCATCCACATCTGATGAAGACGGACCCGCGGAACGTCCTATTCCTCCTTCTGTGCTCACTGTCCCCAGCCAGGCACCCTCTACCATATATTGTGGTAGTGCCAATAAACTCCAAACTTGCCCCCCCCCCTTTCCAACCCAACCTTCTAGCAGTGGAGGGCTTCCCTGGCCAGCCCGGACCCGGATATCCAGCTTAAGTAGGTGACCCGAGCACGGACGGCCAGCCGAAGTCAAGGCATCCCGGACTAGGGACGCCTTCCACAGGGCAACGCCCAAACATCAGCCTCTGCTGGAGAAATAAAAATATTTTTCTTTCTCTCTTTCTCTCCTTTCGCGTTCGCGCCCCCCCCCCCCCAAGTTTTGGGCACAAAGTTTATTCACTCACTCAGTCACATGTTAGTAAAAAGTGTCACACAGACTCCCTTGGAGCGCCTATTTTCTGGCATTAGCACAATGCTACCTTCATACATCCGTCTTTCCCTCTTTCATATCAAAATATTCTTCACTGGGTGTATACTTGGGCCAATTGGTAAAACATATTAAACTTCCTGTGCGCCCACTACACGATGACGGCAGAAAGAAGAAAAAACACTGTCTCGTCTCGTTTTCTTCCTGTCGTCTTTGTGTATTTCGCGTACATAACGTTCATTATGCGTCACTGCACATATAAGCGCTGGCCCATCATGGTGTCTCCACAGCTGCCGTGCCGCCTGCGGCCTCCATGCAGCAGGCAGAGAGCTCGCCTTCAACGTGAAGGACGTCACGAGACTCGACGGGTGCATCCTACCACCTAAATACCAACTGCATCAAGACCACAGAAATTTTGCTGCACCACCGTCCTTAAATTTTCAACTAAAATGACCCTAATGCAGATGAGACCACATTTGGAGACTTGCGCGCGGAACTGAGTAGAGCATTAGGGGCTGCTTGAAAGCGGTACTTGGATGGGAGGGTACACACTCCAATAATATTTATTTTGGTTTTAATTGTCAATTGAATCACTGAACGTTTCTGTTCTAAGAAAATGACGTCGTCAATGTTATTTTATCATAAACAAAGTCATTCTAGAAAATCTCGCGTACCAACGCTTTTTCTGTTTAAAGATCGCGGCGGCTTAACCCTGCCTCACCTAACCTACCGTAACCTAATCCTGCCTAACCTAAGCCTGAGGACGCAAAGCGAAAGCTTGGCTTGGCCTAGTTACGTATTTCTATACTTCGTTACCGTTTCATCTAGCTGTAATTATTAGGTATTCATTCAAGTCACGTAATGTGTACGGCACGGCTGCGGTAATACCAAGGTGAATTTTGCAGTGGAGCCGAAACTGGTGCCGACATGAGTAAGGCGTTGCTTTAAAACAACTTTTGAGTAAGGCTTCACGCAAGCGCGAGTACTTAGAGCCACTTAAAAATACTCGGATGGAGAGAGCATTAGTTACCGTTCTAAGTTCCTTCCACTTTAAACCAAGAGCATTGCCCGATCATGTACGTTTGCGCCAAGCTGCTCACACCAGTTTAGACTACGCCATAAACACAAAACGGGGGTTATTTCATATGAGCAAGTCGAAGGTAATCCGGTATTACCGGTGCAAGCCTGTTTTATCGGGCTTAAGCGCTAAGTTACAAATTCTTCGCAGTCCTTGCAAGGAACTGCGTGTCACTACAGTGGTTCCCTGAATAAAAAAGGCCTCAGGACTTTATTGAAATTATATTGAAAACATCAATGCTTTCTGGAATAAAGAAAACAGGAAGCGAAGAGAAGGACTGAAAACGCTGCCCGAAAAGTACTTTGTGAAAGTTCGGACAAAACCGTATTTGTGCGTATCGTTGGGACAGAAATTAAACCGCACACATTGTGGCGAATGTATTGCGGAGGAAAAAGTCTTCGGCAAAAAAAAACTTACCAAATAGATGCTCTGAAAAGAAAAGAGGACATAAAGGGTTTAACGGTCTGTGCTTCTGGGGCGAAGTGTTTTTTTAATGTTTAAAAGAATTTCCATGTTCATTTCGGGAATGACTTCAAAAACGTGGTTAGTTCCAAATTCAACCATTTCAAATGATGAATAGGGTGAACTATACAACTTTTCCGGCAGGCTCAATAGAGGTATACGTAAAACGGACGTTAATTTTGAAAGCTAGTAGGTTCGACACAGAGTGTCCGAACTGCGCGCCATCGCTCTTGGAATTGGGCGGCTGCCACTCGACCTCAGCAGCCTTCCGGTTGTTATAACTGGCAGAGGAGAATATCTGGAAGAATCATCTATAGCGGAATATTCGCAAGACGTATTCCTAAATACATCGCCCCTGTGTACGCTAGGACAACGGTGTGGTACGCTGAGACTGAACCACAGTGCTTCTCTTGTCAGAGGCAAACAAAGAGATGCTGCACGTCACGAAGAACAAAACCACAATAAACATCAGGCGAGCAATCCCATTTTATTTATGGTGCCAGTGCATGACCATTTTTTTGTTTATAGTTGTAACATGCATTGAGGTTTTGTTCTGTTACACTCGCTTGTTACACCAAAAAAGTGCTTGCTGTTGCGAAAATGCGAAAAGAGACGAAAGAAACGGTGCAATTATGCAATTTTTCACTTATCAACTTGTTCATATATCCTTTTGCTTCACAATCGCCGTTTACTGTTGCTATTATTCGCTTTACTTAGTTAAATGTTACAATCACTGTAACTGACCTGGATTACATTTGCTCTTTGAGTTATCATAGCCTTTACGCTCCAAAAGTTACGCTACCGAAAAATTTGTCTTTCGCAAAAAATATTCCCCTGGTTAACGCCCAGCGGCGAAAGAAAGTGACTTGCCAAAACTGCAATATGCAGATATTTTCATGTCTTTGGGAACCTCCGCTTTAAACCTTAAGCGCTTGTTTGGTTCAGCCAAGCTGAAAGGGTTATAATATTGAGAAATATACAGGTAAACATATTACAGGCTATATAGAGTTCCTCAAGAATCAGCACTTTTTTAACTGAAGTTGAGGTTGTTTGCCTGTCACTACTCAAAGTTGATTCCTTAAAAGGTGGAAGTGGCGGACCACAAAACTAGACCATGCACACTTAGGGGGATCGGCCAAGAAGTGTGATTTTTTTCAAGAAAATGTATCATGGGCCAAAATAGTAGACAGCACGAATCCGTTTAGTTTGTAAATTTAGTGAGATACAGAAAATTAGACAGGTGGTATAATAGAAAGAACTTCTTGCACACAACTATACCTTGGACACGGGAATACTTCTTTGTTAAAACTATGATACCATTCCATTGCCCACCCTATGATAGTGAAATGCGATTTGTCATTTCTTTATTTATCATTGTACAACCTAAATAGGTGGTTGTTCACCAGCTTTGACTCATCCCTCCGCATGGGTACGAGCAAGACCAGTAGAGGAAAGATTTATAGAAACAACCAACAAATTATATGACGCTATATCGTATGTATGCAAATATCCTAAAGGACAAACGGGGTGCCCAAATCCTCAGAAAGGCGGGGATTGTTTGAGAGAGGTTTCAGGGCTGAGGTCGTAAAAATAGTCGCTGCATTCTATAGAAGAAAGACGGCATCATTGACCACTAGAGGGCCCAATTCGTGATGGCAGTGAAGGGAATCGAAGGAACGAAACTGAGGAGCTGCAGGGTTAAAGAGAGGTAGAGCAGAGAACGAGTGCGGAAAGCCAGTAGATTCCTAAATGTCTGCAAAAAGAAAAAAAGGGTTATCCTGCCACGCCGTTGTCGTTTTAACTGCACCCTGACTGGGAGGAAAGTGCTGGTTCTGTCATTCTATACTCCTCGATTCACCATCCGTCCCCACTTTGGTGATCAGAGCAGCGACAATGGGGTGCCTATGTGTAGCAGCGATGCAACATAGACAAATGGCGATGAGTCGCCCACAAGCCCAGATTTTGCAAAGCCCTCACATGCCTATGATGTCCTGGACCACCGAGCTTGGACCTTTCCAACCTCTCCGACCTGTGAAATTCAGACAAAAGTGTTTCACGTTATTAGAAGTGGTTGCCCCGAATTGCGTCATAAATTACGATTGATCTGACCATGACTTCATCGTTTAATATTCGTTGGATACCACCACTACACCGTAGAAGAACGGTGCAAACACATGGCTTTATTTTAATACACGAGGCTTCTTCGGCCTTTTTTTATGTATAGGAATTTATGGTGGGTCCCAGCTACCAGTTTTTTCATGCTACAAAGCCCAATCGCCCATCAAACGAGTCGGAAATTGTTCTTGATAAAGCCATCGCTTTGCCGGTAAATTTTAGAAAAGCGGCACTTTTTACATACCCGAAAACTGTTAACCAAAGTTTAATTATGCAGTACACATGATTCTTCCACGAAACATTCTGGAGGCAGCATGCCTCTTCTTCTAAAACACTCAGAGAATTGGGAGCACAAAAAAAGAGTACTGAACAAAAAAGACTCCAAGAACGGCGCAAAATAACAACTCGATTTTATGTGCTGAAAACCTAAGTACCGCACAATGTCGGTCCCGGTTCGTGCGGATAGCATTTATAATCGCAAAAAATGAACTAGCCACCGGCCGGATTCGACGCTGTGTCTTGAAGACAAGACAGAGATAGTGTCAATATTCGTACCCTTTGGGTTACGAACGTGAGTCAAACGGCTTACTCTCTCGCCTGCAATGCTCACAGTACCTTACGACCTCAAATCTATTACGACCATCTGCGTGCACCCGTGCGAACACCACCATCAAGCGAAAATCAGGCGAAATTCTATTTGGGCCGTGAGTTGCAGTTTTACTTCGGGAATATCCAAGGAGCAACTCACGGCTCAAATTGTATGACGGTGAGAGTGCAAATACTATGTCCCTCACGGCGCAACGTGAAATTAATTTTGAGTCACAGTACTCCGCACGCTCGCCATCATCCACGCAGTGGAAATGCTGCCATTTTTTCTTCATCACGCAATACATACATACTCTCTTTGACAACATCCGCGCAGATCAAATGTGCATGTATTACGTAATACACACCAACACAAGAAAAAGCTCTTTACTTTATCTCGTGTCATGTAACCACTTAATTTCCTTAACGACCACGGCTACTGAAGTTTGGCTTATCTATTATTCCCTAGTTTTTTACATCTTCCAGTCTTTCACTATTTCGCTATTAGTTCTATCTTGGTGGTGAAACTACTACATCGTTTGGACAACAAACGCTGGGCCTTTTTGGTTGTGTACTGCGCACAATGCGCAGCCAGATCTGGGTATGGCCACCCTTTAGGGCTGGACATACGTTCTCTCAGCCTTGCATTTACGCATATACTTGTTTGGCCGACGTACTCGTGTCCACATGTGAACAGAGTTTTGAACACAACGTTTTTTCTGCATTCCAAAAATTTGTACTTGTGACACATAGTACATTTGCTAGCCCCACTACTTCCCGTTTGCTCGCATAGTCTTTTAACCTCTGCGCTAACGCGCCCGACGTGGTTCGTTCCTGAAAAACCACATTCACATAGTTCTTGGCGGTGGCTTTTTTGAGCCTGTCAGACAAACCGTGCACGGGGTGGATTACTGACTTGTTCGTGTCCTTATTATCGGTGCTTTTTTCCTTGTGCATGCCCTCCATTTCACCCGTTTTTGTAGCATTTCGCTCATTGTTAACAGCGCCGTCGTTGGTAACCCTGCCTTTTCAAGATGGTGTCTCTGCTCACTCAACGCTTCTTCCAATCTGTGTTTAAGTGGAGAGTGGATAATATAAACGCCATTATTATAACATAAAAACTACACTTGACTGTCCAGATGTGTACGCCAAGAGTGGTTTATCTGTGTGTGGTGAATAGTGCCAGCCCAAGTCGTATTTGTCAATGGTGAACTGGTCACCTAGGCATTGTAGATAGTTTTTCTTGCCATCTCGTATGTGACGGTTGAGCCCTCCGCCTCTTATGTTGAATACTTCTACGAACCGTGCACTGAGCATTTCTGTTTCTGGGTAATTTACGAGTACAAAATACTCTTCTACATACCTGAAGATTCTTAGCTCACTTCCTTCTAACTCTGCTTCCGCGAGTCTGTCCACTTTACTAAGCAACAATGCACTCAACACCGGCACGCCTTTTGATCCTGTGCATTCACCTTGTTTTTGAATATACACCTTGTTTTTGAACATAATGTACGTGGTCTCAAGAGACATGCTAAGCACCTCTAAAAATGCGTTCACCCACATTTCACCATTTGTCGTATTGCAGAGATTTTCTTTCCACGATACCGCCAATTTGCTATTCTTTTACGTATGTAGTATGAATGTCTCTACGCTAAATGATACGCATCTCTCTACGCTACATCCTAGTGGAACGCGGTGCCTACAGTGAAAAACGGCGACGTACATCAAAAGCTAAATAGGTAATTAACATGCTTCCCCACGTCGTCTTTTGATGAATTTGCCTTGTTCTAATTGGCGTTGCATTGTATTGAATTGTATTGAAGGTGTTGTATTTTTGTAGCGCAACAAATTGCCGATATAAAGGCGCCGAACCACCTGGTTTGATGACCGTAGCCTAATTCATATATACTGAAGAACAAGATGCCGTCCATGTTCCTCAAACATGACGCAAACCAATGGGTAAGTGTGTAGCCAACAATGACTTTCTCAAAGCACATTTTGATGCGGTAAGTAGTTATATAGCATCCCAGGATTTACGTGAAGTGCTTGCTGATGCAATGTGCTTCTTGCGGAAAAACAGTCAGACAAAACATTTCTATTTTTTCCAGGATAGTTTATTGCCCATCGCAGAATGCAAAAACGTATAGTGACACGATCACAGCTTATCCGTTGTATTTTGGTCAAACACAATCCTGTCCGTGTCCAAGGAAACCTACACCAACGGGTACCCAAGGCTCATTCTAAAACCATTCTTTACGCAGTTCGCTTTTTCTAAGACAGCATGCCTTGAAATGTTTTTTCATCATGCCATCATAAGTTATTTCCGATTGAACGACCCCAAATCTCCTATTATTGTAGCCATAGCCTTGCTTGGTTAGACACGATGCCTTCTATGTATAACTACGACGTACACCAACGGTTAATAATTTAGTACGCAAGGGGTTACTCGGAACGCTTCTCAAAGCAGTTTGCATGTTCTTGGGGAGCATTTTGTAAATGGTATTGTGTTATGCCAGCAGAAGTATCTTCTTATAGAAGGATACCAAATCTCATAAAGATACCGCCACAGCACTTCTGTTACATCTCGGTGAAACGCCATGTTCTGTCTCTCGATTGACGACATACCTCAACGTGTAACTGAGTGGTATTCGAGGATTTACCGCAAAATTCTTCTTGATGCAGTTTGCTCCCGGTGGCCAAGCACTGCGAGGAACGCTTCCTTCTCTTGCCAGTACAAATAATTTCTGATTGAAGGACGACAAACTGTCAATATAACGGCCATCGCTTCCCCTTCTATGTTTGTGCTGTGCTATACCTTTTATGTCTTAAGACTACGTTGAGCTTCTGCCCATATTATAGCATTGAAGGTTCCAACAGAAACGGTGATGGATGCAGTTCGATAACCAATGACAAGCAGTCCAGAAATGTTTCATTTTGACTAAAGCGGTACATTTAGTCGGTTTAAGGAAGCCAGAACGTGTATTGTTACGATCATGGTTTTGCCACTTTAATGTATACTTATAAGGACAAGCGGCCGAGAAACTGACTCACTCACTGAGAAAATGACTAACTGATTCTTCAACACTCAGCAAATCTGGTACACTTATGGCCGTATGGGTCTTGAAATTTTGTGACTGTATCGGTGTTATTACGTAGGGCTTGCTAAGGCGAGGCTTTCCAATATTGTACTAATAAGTTTTGGGAAATAGCAAATTTAGTTTTGATCAATTCTTTTTCCCCTTTCTCAGTCGTTCACATACGTGCGGCATTTTTGCTGATGTGCTGCCAATACGAATATTAGAAAAGCAGTTTTTGCGGTTTTCCCTTGACAAAACTATTTTATCAATTCCGCATTTCGGACAAAACTTGGTCTTCTGAAAGGCTCTTAAAAAAATATTCACTGGTTCATTTATGATATTTATTTTGAGTAATAATTGTTGTAACACAAATAGGCAAAAATTTTTCAATGTGTTTCGCCCGGCGGAACACATTGTTCAATGTGTTCAATGTGCAGGGCGAAACACATAATTTCAATGTGTTTCGCCATGCGAAGCTGATAAAAGCCGAAAAGTACTTTTTACGAACAGCTAAACTGAAACAAATTAGCCTAACTTCTGATCAGGCTGAATAGACTAACGGACGAAATCACCACCTCGCCAAACTTCGCATTCAAACGATTTGAAATTTTATAAGCACATCCTTATTATGATGTAAGAACTGAAGATTGCTCAAATGCTGAATAATTACAATCATGAAAGAGTGAAGAGTGCTGAAAAAGTTTGTTATATATTTATTTCCCTCGCAGGGCAGTTCAGATAATGAAGAGGTCGTTGTATATTAAGGTAACTTATACCGATATCTAAACACTGTTTCTAACATTTCGTATTACCAACCACATAATAAAGACACTAAAAAGCTTGAGAAATTGCGTGTTGTAACAAAAACAATCAATAACTTAAGAGATCCTTGGCACATCCATACAGTTCTTCAGAATGTAAATTACAGCTTTAATTCTTACAGCCGAATAAAGACGAGAGCAGGATTTTTAACTTCCACCGGTCTAGACGTGTAATTGAGTTAACGTTGCGCATGTTCGCATACCTCTCTCCTTTTGCTGAGAAATTGTGCACCCACGGCCCTTCTCGCACCCGCCCGTTTTATTTAGGAAATATATGTAATTTCATGAGACGGAAACGTTCCTCGCAGTGCTCGGCCATGGGGAGCAAGCTGTGACTGATGAGTATCCTTCCTCCCTAATATTATAGCAGATTCCATCGTTGTGTACTGGTTTCGGCATCTCATTTGGTACAATTTGTTTCAGAAAATTTTCAACGATATACGAGTTTTAGCATTTCTGAATATCTCACCGTCAGGTAGGATGCTAATATATCGACAGCATAAGAAAGTTCCTGATTGTACAGAAATGTTTCATGTCCTACCTAATATCGACAACAAATACCTGACCAGGTGTAATACAATTAGTTTTATTAGCAAAGTAGCACACCCGGGCTCATGGGTACAAACTTTATGTAGTGTAAAAGGCTGTACCTAAAATGCTAAATATGCAGTTATCTGCTTCACGGCACAAACAGCGTACCGCCGCAGTGGCTCAATGGCTAGGGCATTGTGCTGCCAAGTCCAGGGACTCAGGTTTAAATCCTGAGAACAGCGCCAGCTTTTCTGGTGGAGGCAAAAAACAAAAACGCCAATGTGGTTGAAATTGTTTCGAACGTAAAGATTCTCAGGTGCTGAAAATATTCCGAAGTCCTCCATTCCGCCTGTGTAGCCTCGGCGCGTTATTCACCATAATCAATTGGCACGCAAAGCGAGAAATGTTTGCTTTATCTGCCGCGACAAAATATTGCTGAAGGAAGGACGCCAAACAAAGTATAATTAAGTCCACAGCTACCCCAATAAATCTTTAAAAATGGCCATCTCTTGCGTGTGTAAGGAATTTTTACAGGTGTGATTAGAATAAATACGAACAAAGAAGGGTTAAGCATCTCACGAAGATGCCCCTGAAAATAAATTACCATCATCGCCTGTTTTATTTAGCCGAACCTGTCTCGTAACGGAACCTTAGCTGTAGTACTAGATGAACTCTGGGACATTAGATGGGTTGTTATAGGGTAATTGAAGATACAATAACTGAAAAAGGCTTTGTGGAGTTGACTGGCGGGCATGTTGTGTGCCACAGAGAGCTCAATGACAATAAAGAAAACGTAGTGGGCTTGTTATCATCTAAAGAATTTTCAGGCTACCTGTAAGAATTCTTTTGCATTAGGAAAAGACTTGCAGCCATTCTGAGCTAGCTAAACACGCGATGCAGGTTGAAGTTAGTACAGCCCAATGCCACAACAACAAGCTGCGATGGTGAAGCCGTAAACATTTTTTACGGGGGCATGGAAAAAGCTACGAAAAAGGGAACCGCACATTCACGAGTGTCATGGGTGAAATAACCTAAATGTCGGTAGGAAGCACATGGTTGAAAGGCTAGTGGAAACTTGGAATAGGCAATCGCAACCGACGGGACGATGTACTTTAGCTTTCGCGAAGGTACATAGGCTGCGGTTTATATAAAACGTTCGTCTACAACCAAAAGGCCAGAATACGGGCATGCACAAATCATCCTGTTTTTACAGGAAAAGGAAAAAAGTGAGAGGTATTCTGCAGGACGATGAGGTTTTTAGTAAAGATCGGAGCACAGGTCATAGGAATAACATAAGCAAGGTATGCATGAATTTTGATGGAGAAAGAAGGAAACTCGTGAAAAGCAAGAGCCCAGCAAGAAAACAGTCATATGCAGATAGAAGACTTTAAAATAGCTCATTAAAACAAATTTGTTGTAAACACAAGAATATCAAGAATAGTGTAGACAAACTCAATCACAATCCAAGAACGGCAATCACGGAAGCTGCAGCAGCTGTGGGAAAAGCAGCATGTACGAACAAAAAACGGAAAAACTGCCTTGGAAACGATGCAACGAATTGCGAAACGTAAAGGCATGAAGTTGTGAGTTAAGACTGATCAAGCTGCCTTACGAGGCCTGCATTATTCGGTTAGCAAAATTGAAATCAATGATATTCGTTTATATAACACGGCCGCGATCGAGGAAATGATGCAAATGGACGAAAATTTGAAAGTAACCAAGATAAAGCTTGCCATCGGCAAAGAAACAGTGTACGTACTCAAAGATGTACAGGAAAACATTACGCACAACATGGACGCGATAAGAAAGGTAGCAGAACGATTGTACTCTAGACTGTATGCCAAAAACGTTAGCTCCGGGGAAACTGCTAAAAGTGCAAGCTTAACTAGTTACTAGAGAGGGAGTAGGAAATACCCTCAAAGACAAGCGATGACGGCATAACAGCGAATTTTTAAATTAGGGACGAGATTGCTACTAAAAAAGCCTCCTCCCTATTTTCAGATTCGTTAATGACTAAAAAACTTGCATAGCCTGGAAAAACGGCAACAAAATTTTACTTCATAAAAAAAGGTATAAATCAAGGACTCGAAAAAACAGAACTATTAGGTTACTCTTAGTTCTTTAAAAGCAGTTTATTTAAAAGGTGTTAAAAAATCTATGCCTTACCGCATAGGACGCAGCCTGCATTAGAGCACTAAACTGGCTGATTTTTCCGTCCCGGCGTCGGTGCAGTACTAAAGCGCTATGCTCTGGCTGGCCCGCGCCCGGCCCGGGCCCGAAATGTCTGTGCCCGGCCCGTCGTGATCCCGCACGTTTTGCTAATTATGCCTTGAGCAGAAATGAGACACAGTCTAATCCCCAGTAATTGTGAAGACACCTGCTGCACACAAAATATTTTTCAGAGAATGCTGTGAGAATTCGTCACAGTGCCAGGCTTTTCAGTTGTATTGCCTCGAACTTCGTAGTATTATTCCCGCAACACTTTTCCGAGATAATTGCCGGGTAATGTTATAGGCGGAGGCTTAGCTGGCTGTCTTATGCACGCAGTGCAACTCACGCACTGTTAATATTGTATTTCACAAAACGACTACAGCCTACAACTGCCACATAATGTGGAAAATTAGTGCACATTTATAGTTTACATTAATGCTGGCAAACTGGGACTTCTGAGTTACAAACAGCCGAACAGTTTCCTCCAAAGTTTCTTTATTCTTAACACAGGGAGACAGAGAAGAAAACTTCCTGGAACTGGCTCTGGAACCATTGCGCGAGACTGAGTAGCGTTATATAAAATAAACCTGTCCTTTCGACCCCTTGGCTTATTAAAGACGATACAGTCAGTCCAAGATAACGCATCTGCAAACAGAAATTGAACGACAGAACATAGTATTCCTTTCACAACACATATCCAAAAAGAAAATCCGGGCATGAACGGAATACGTCGAATCTAAGCAGAAAATACTGAACAACACAGTCATCCTTTTTATTTAAAATGAGAATTATCAAGAACCTCGGACTCTACTTCAAACTAAGATAGGCATTATATTTTAAAAACTTTCAACTCGCAGCAGAAAGTTTTATTCCGCAGCCATACAGTATTTGTGAAGAGAAATACGCAAATTCAGCCGTTATATACCACGAGCTAGGCATGCATGTAGCTTTCTGTAAAAGTGAACAAGGCTAGATGCTCTAGAAAACTGAATCGTACTCCCAACAGATACGAAAACGACAAATGTAGGTATTACTCCGTATCAGCTGTTATATCACGTTTGGCAGATTTGTTTAAAATTGAAACTTGGAATCGTAATGACTGATGTCCCTGCTTCTCCAAGACTACATGTTTTGCGGAGGAACAACAATCGTCCAAGGACTCGGCCTTGAGGCGAGTTCTCCGCTCTTCAAAAGTAAAGCCAGCTGTGCTAACGTTTTTTTTCACTACTGGTGCTTGTAACTGATCTACAATACGTTCGGCGAGAAAGACAACCTAGGGGATTATTTTCTGTTCATCTTCTATCTTTCCAGCATATTGGTGATGCGGTCAGCACCCTCGCAATGCAAATACCTGTATAACTCGTCATGCTGCTGCGGGTCTGCGATGTCTTGCCTCTATTTAAATCCTGCCGCAAGCTCAGTCTTGGTCTCTTTGCTGCTGCGGCTGCGCATTCACCACTTTCACAGTGAATAGGTGTAGGTATATACATAATCCTTGCCCTAATGTATGCCTACGCTACGTGACCCTCTGGTTTGTCAAGCGCATAGAGGCGCCCGAATGGCGGAAAGAGAAGTGTTGGAGCCGTGTGTACGTCGTGAGAGTGCGACCCACTTTTTAAATATTTTGTTGCCTTTGGTGGCAATGCAGCAATCGCCTGCGATTGTTTCGGTTTAGCAGGAAGGTATTTTTCTAACTTGGTGTGGTATAAAACCCCTAGAGGCAACGTTGGCTGTTTGTCCTGTTGTCATTTCTCTGTGGTCACTTTGAAGATCTCCAACAGGGCAATGATCAAGACTTGACTTAATTAGGCTGTCCATAGGTGAACGTCCCCTTCTTCTATGATACTTTCGATTTCTTCGAACTGTGTGTACACCAACTTCCGGATAGCTACTTGGAATTTTATGATGTGTCTATTTCCAGGTATACGCCATTAAGCAAGCAATTAGCGCAACAACTATGTTTAATGCAGATAACAACCGCATTCACTTTGTGAAGGTGGCTCTGAAGATCAGGCAAGCGTTTTAAAAGATACACTTTATCGTACGTGTGCTGGGGTACGGTGTTCAGCATGTGCGCGTTGCAGTTGATTCGTTTGTAAGAACAAAGTGCACGCATTGTATTACCACTTTGTCCAGTCACAAAAACTACGTTTTTATTGTGCTTTCTTGAATTTGCATCATTGAGATTTTTCGCAGTTAATCTCTAAGCGTTTTTGCCAGTGTTTGTCTCGGCTGATTGAAAATCTGCCGTGAACAATATGACACAATGTAGATCCCAGCTGTCATCAACATAGCGAGCACAGGCAACACAGTCAAAGGGGATGCATTTTTGAAACGTCTTTCCACATGTAAATGGCCATCGCACAGCAGACATGCTTCACTGCAGCAGTAATAGAAGGCGTCATTTCTTGAAGAGAGCTCGCCACTTCCCCGACCTTGCGAGATATAGCTGTCGGGTGCGGAAGCAAATCTTTCCAGTTATGTTGCCATATCTTGCTCCCGCGGCAATTAGGTGATCTGCTTGCTTCATTAGGCCGTCACCAGATACGGCATCGTAAGGCCTCATGTTCTTCGCACACCAACGAACAACTGCACTTGGCACAGTTTTCTTAACACTAAGAGAAACGCTTGACTTCTTTTCGGAGAAGAAAAATTGTATATTTCTGCAATCCATCATCGGTTTGTATTTGTGTCGAATTAGATGTTATGTCCTAGTTTTACTGCAGTACTACAAAAGAAGCTCTCGCAGTTGCTGCGCTGAACATGAATTGAAGGAGAAAAGGTGCTGGTATCCATGAATTCACAAAATCTACTCTGCACATTACTTTTCTTCACTTCTTTGTGGTGATCTTTAGCTTTCCTACAGCATTGTCGTTTTTGAGACGTGCTGTCTCTATTGTGAAGTGCATTATACATTTTGTGATATTATAAGGTAGATATCAATCAATTATTTTATTACAAATATTTTCGGGCTTCTGAGGTTAAAATGTGAGCATACGGCGGAGAATTCTGTACAATAATGCAGCTATAAAATTACAAATAAGTTACACAATAGAAAGCAAAAGAATAAGCAAGAAATTTAACTGCAAGATCACCACATTGCTGCGTAGTGGTGAGGCTTGTGGTAACCCGGCAGCGTATTTCCAAACACTTCGCTCCACAGAGCACCCACGTGACATATCTGTTCGCGCGATGGAGAACGGTAATTCGACGTGGTTATTACAGGCGCCCCAATTCTGAAGTGACGTAAAACCTAACGAATCACCGTTATTAACAAAAACCACGCGTATATTTCAGTTTAGGAAAAAAATGAAATAAAAAAATAAAATAGGCAATGGGAAAACAAACAAGATATAAACGTGCTGGGGCTCGAACCGAAGCAGACAGCGCCAATACTTAGTGCTCTACGTCAAGGCTAGAGAGCGAGAACGGCGGGTTCGTTTTAGCACGCGCTCAAAACAATAGCGCGCGCAGTGACATCACACAAGTCACATGGCTGCTCTGTACAGCAAAGCGCTTGGAAACCCGCCGCCCCGCTATAGTTGCGGGGGACAATCCCTCGGGATGGACATGTGCCGGGTGAGGATGAAGATGCAGCGCGAGGTGAGCTACGATAGAACATTGCGGACTTGGCAGGGCTAGGTGTGCGCATCCAAATCGGCTGAGCAGTGGACCTTGGTGGAGCGGGACTCACAGTGAATATATGATTGAGGGGGTGAGGGTCTCAGTGTCTTTCTGAAGAACCGCGGCTGGGTGCAAGAACCCCGGTACCACATTTGGCGCCATGAACGTGGGGCCGGCCAATGGTTTTTGAAAAGGACATTGCGGTCTTCTTCCTCTCTGTTTCGGAGCAGGCGTTGTTTCGCGTCGCTGCTGTCTAGGGTATTCTGTGGAATTTCTCTGGAGATTTTGTCGCTTTTCTCGTAAAAATTGATAATTATTTGTGCTAACGCAGCTGTGGTAATCGTGGTGTACGTTTTCACGGTTCCTGGCGCGCGAGAGCATTTCGTCCCGGGGTCATGTCTGGCCGTGGATCCGCTACCCGTCGAAGCCCCTTGGTTTCTTCGCGCGAGCCTGCAAGGGATGCGCACGCCACTGGGCTCGTCGGCGGGCTCCGCCCGATCATGGACCTCTGCGAGAACCTCACAAACCGGCTGGCAGGTCTAGGGGCTACAACCCGCTGGGCCTGAGCATGGGCCATCGTTCCAGCCGAGCCTTGCGGTACCACTTTTCGCGGGCTACGATGACCGCAAGACAGTGGCGGACTTCCTGTGCGACCTCACCGTATACCAGCGGCGTGGGGTGTTTTGGACAAATGTTTCCTGGCCCGCGTACTGCCTGTTGCTCAGGAGGGATCTGCCGGTCACTGGTGGCGCCTGCAGGCTCCGTTCGCGTCCTGGACCGACTTCGAGGCGCGCTCCCGCGAGAAGTTCCTGCCTCCCTACCACGACTACCGCATCAGCCGTGAGTTGGAGGCACGTACGCAGCACCCGCGCAAGGGTTGGCTCGAATACATTCGAGCTATCCAGGGCATTTCAAACGAGCTATACCGGGTGCGTCTGACGCAGAAATGGTGAGGCACGTCTTACGACGATGCCACCCGCGCTACCGACCTTACTTATGTGGTCATGAGTACTCGAGCCTGGAGGAGATGGCACGATCAGGCCGGTCAACCGAGGAATCTGAATTATCGGTGCTGAATTGTGTACCCCCTCAGCCAGTAGGGGAAGCTATCGAGCCAGCTTGTGCATTGAAAGACACCCTTGAAACTTCGGCTGAGTGAAGTCTACAGCCGCGTACGGCAGCGGCGGGCTTGTATTCCCCCTGCTCTAGATCCTTCTGCCCTTAGCGACAGGCAGTTGGAGCGCGGAAGACCACTAGATTGTGCAGCCCATTGTGGGAACTCCCCACAGCAGTTTGAGCCAAGGTTCCTGCGTTGGGAAAACAGGCCCTTATTACTAGCAGGCTCACCGCTCCCCGACCCGAGTCTCTCTCTTAGGGGGCGGCAACAAAGTCCCCTGAACACCAGAGGTCCTTCTCGTCCAGTTGCCGAGACGGGAGGGTCGCAAAGCTACGTGCCTGACGAAAGTAAAGCTGGCGGCTGAAACCAATGTGGACAGTCAGGACACATCCGTCGTGAGTGTCCCCGTGTGATGGATGGTCGGCTAAATAAAAATAGTAATCGGGATCAGGGTATGAAAGCGGACTCAGTGATTGTAACTAATCGGTAGCCGAGGGCCGCAGAATTGGCTGGAGGCGAGGACTGGTGTTTTTTGCCCACTGCTTGCCGTGTTGAAGCGTGCGCACAGGTCATAGCACCGCAGGTTTCTGTTAACGTGCTTAGAACGGATGTTTACGCATTGGTTGACACTGGTAGCAGTTTGCCACCTATTGTATGTTGTGCCAAGTTGCGAAAATTCACCGAAAGATTAGGCCAGAATTAAGAAAAATGATGGAAGGAAATGTAAAGCAAAAGCGAACAATAGATGGCAGAATTACCGAGGGCCAAAAGCGAGTTCAAGAAGTTTTAACTAAGTAAAATCACTATGCTTAGAAAATAACACCCATCAAAAATGCTGGGTTGATGAGGAGGCAAAACATCTATAAGGCAAACATGCGTTCACACAAATTGATCGAGTGGTAAGAATATTTAGAGAAATAGAGGAAGTGAAGCCTATATCGATAAAAACAACGCCACAATAGATAAAGAAAAAGGAAATATATTTCACCTACTTTCATTTAAAAATCTGAGCAAAAGGTTTCTCCAAAACCGCAGTGGACCCGCACGGAATACAATTGATTGATTACAGGGTTCAACGCACCGAGGCAACGCAGGCGGTGAGTCTCACCGTAGTGGAGGGCTCCGGAATAATTTTGTCCACCTGGGGATCTCGAAAGTGCACCGAAATCTTCTACACACGGGCGGTTTGGCTTTTCGATCCATCAGAGAAGCGGTCGCAGCGGCATTAAATAGAACCCGGGATCTTGTGCTCAGTAGCGGAATGCGTTAGCCACCAAGCCACCGTGTTGGATCGCACGGAATACCAATGAAGCTGAGAAACCTGCTAAAACGAAAACGTAAGGCACCATTTATAGGGTCGATATATATATAAACAAGGAAGGGGATACAAACAAACCAAATATTGGATTAGAAAGCAAATATTGGACGATTTTTTACAAAGCGAGATGAATTTTGTTTATCAAAGCAGATGCAACAATGCCAGTATTGATTCGTCGTGCCCACTCACCGAAACCTATGTGTATATAGATTCGTATTGCAGGCGAAAAAATCACCACTTCAAGCATGAATGGAATAAAATAAAATTTTGGGGAAACTGCAGAAGGGGTTTAAACAAGATAGTCACTTTGATGATAATTTAATCGTGATAACACAGTTTATTGAAATTCCTAAAGCTCGGAACAGATCTCTTTGAATTCGTTCTTGGTCATTAAAGCACCATATGACAATGAACACAGGCAACTGCTGTACAGGGTACTCAAACTCCAGGGCTATGATGAAGAGTTAATATTGGTCCTTACAAGAATTATGCTAGATATTAGAGTGCACCTGACATGGGAAGGACAAACATGCACACAACAGGTCAACATCCATTGAGGCCTAAAACCGGGATTCTGTATGAGCTAAATATAGTTTATGCTTCACATTGTATGATAAGGAAAGGAAGTGGAAGTAAGTGAACTAGGATTAAACCTAACGCATATATGGCAAGGCGAAGTGGTGAAACAGCATAGACTGGGAATGCTATGCGGAGACGACATTGTTTTTTGCTAGTAACCAGAGCGATATGCAGCGACTCATCAATATTACTGACCAGAAAGCCACAGACAATCGGTTATATTTTATTACTGAAATATGGGAAATAACAGTTTTAAGCTACAATAGCATTGACAAGCTGCCAACACTGCATGGCGAATGACACACAGTTATCGAGTTCAAATATTTGGGAGGGTGGACCAATGGAGCGGACAATTATTAATGAACGCTGGTGCAACAACTTATGAATAAAGAAAAGCGAAATGGAGCATTGATGAAGCAATGAGCTCTTTGAAGCTACAGCCAGTATGAAGTGGTGAGAGGCATGCAGAAAGAAGGAATTATTCTGGGCCCCCACACTTGCAAGTGGAACAAGTGCAGTACTTCACCTAAACTCATTCTCTCTATAGTGTCTTTAAGTAAACCATTGAGACCGGAAAACCGTTTGGAACTAGGGGCGAATGGTGTAACAACTGACAAAGCAGTGCACTGAGATGTGGGCTGCACGTCATTTGACGTCCGAGAAGCTCACAGAAAAATATGTTTGGAGGTGTTCTTGAAGACAATGTATCAAGTTTGGTTCACCGCTGAAGTTTAAAGCACGTATACATAAAAACGTGGACATGCAGTGGCTATGGAAGACTACAACGCTAACGATAAATTATGGAAACAGTGCTTAATAAAATGCAGCCAAGATGAAGAAAGAAGCAAGGAAGAAAAAACAAGAGTTTATGGCGATGAAAATGAAGCGTAAACGTCGTTACGAATGTAGAGGGCAGAGAAACAGTACATCAGGAAATATAATTTCTAAGATAATTACAAGGACAATGGTTTTATTTTTGATGATACAGAAGGTTGCTTGGTTGAGTTCGAGTTTTGTAGAGAAGAAAAAGCAAAGTGCTGGGGTATGCATTGTCAGCGAAAAAACAGAAACTGTGCGACTTTTAGTGTTCGAATATGACTCTGTTTATCCAAATCTTCATGAGAAAATTATTCGGCTCCTAGAAGCGATTAAATTTAAAGAAACCATAGAGAGAGTTACCTTTAAGGCTGTCGAGACGAATAAAAGAAGTATAAAGCGGAAGTGGACGACGAGCTGGGAGTGAAATATTGCCATGGACAGCTATGACTTGTAACCCCAAAAAATTTAGGCCTGCCCTAAGAGCATCGCTGTAATTAAACTGAGATTATAAAAATAGACTAGTTTCTTGATCGAATGACGTGTCATTATCTCGGTCTGAACGCGATACCATTAAAATCAACCAAGCTAACAATCAGTAACAATTAATCAATCTGTATTCATTTCCTTCTTCTTTCAAGCAGCCCGTTAAAAAAATCAATGCTATCACAATTTATGTAAATTGAAGATTGAAGATTGTGAGAGCCATTGTTTCGCCGTTATTACCTTGAATAACGCTGTCTTTGTGTCGAAAGACGATGTTAAAAAATAGAATTACTGGGGTAAAATTATTTTTTGCGAAACGCTTCTGTGTGCAGTTTGTGTCTTTTTTCAAAGCAGTCTGAAAAATAATTTCTTTCTATGCACAGGAAACTTGTCCCTAATCGAAGGACGCCAAAATAACATGACACCAACATATTGTGGTCGTCTTTGCTTAGATGAACGCGTTGGGTGTGTTCAAGTGCGACGTACAACAATGATTTTTTAGCGCTGTACAAGGCTTCGGGTTAAAAGATTCGTGGGCAGTTAGCCTATTTTCAAGAGGTCCCAGAAATGTTTGCACTCTGCGCTAGCGCCACTCATTGACAATCAAAAGTGGGTAAATCTGATAAACATTTCACCATTATCGAGGCCTTATAACATGGATGAACACAGTGTCTCCCGGTCGAATGGTGACGTGTTAAAATGGTTTACTTCATGGTACACAAGACTTTGCGCTAAACACTTCATTATACAGTTTTCTTCTTGTCATCAAACACTCCGAGAATTTTTATTTTCTCTACTACAACAACGTATTGCCGATTAGATTGTCCCAAAAACTAATACTGATATTCATATATCAAAATACAGGCACGCCAAGTGCCGGGGAAAGAATGAACCTTTATTGGAGAAGGCACCCCGCTCTTATACTCCCCGCTCCCGGCGCATCTGCAATGACTGTACATGCGTCGTCGACGTGCCAGAACACTTCCCCCCTTTTGTTCTTTTATTCGTAACCCCAACGATATGGCTTGCTCTTCGGTCTTGTGCTCCTACGGAGCGTTGTGGGGGCGAATTGCACTCGACGTTTCAAGCTTTGCTCGTCTGCGACGCTCGGGCTTGCAGCGTTTGAATTGAAAGGCGCCGTTTGTCGTAGAACGGCCTCTGAACTCTGCGACTGTGCCAGATTTTTACACTGCTTGGTCCAGGAGGCCCCGCCCTCTACCGCTGCCAATCATAGCTTTTGCCCAAGCCGACATTCGTTTTGCAAGAACACGAATTTCATAGGAACGCCTCAACCTGCGCCAAAGCTCCTGCGAGAAAATCACGGGGCTCATTGCGGAAATCAACGCCCTTCTCCAGGACCCGGCTCCACGAGTGACCGATCTGATGGCCAAGATTTACCACTTTCACGACACGGCGGTCGAGATAGGGGCCGTTCACGCCGCAATTCAACAAAACCCTACCATCGACAATCTGAAGGAAAACGGTGCCATTCTCAAGAACTACGATGACAGAATGCGCTCGTGTCAAACGCGCGCGCTGCTCCAACCGGTTGACAAAGCTGCTATGAATTCAGACACCTCTGAGTACGTCCGAACCACCTGGAGCAGTGACAATCGAGATCCCGCGGGTATGGCCATATTACCACAAAGAACCCACTTTGTCTCTCTTGCGACGGTTCAGACAAAGATGCGCCGACCACTCGAGAACACCTTGCGCGACAAACGCAGAGCCAACATGAAGGCGCCCATTTCGATGGCGGCCGGTTACTCTTATGTCAACGCCACTGACGTGCAGTCTCTTATAATAAAACCGAGTATAATAGAACCTATATTAGTACAGAGCAGACCTTGCCCAGTATCAATTGACTGTCCGGATCGTGCCCTCCAAGTGCAAACCTGGCTGTCTACCCGACAGTGAGATCATGATGCTGCGTATCGATAAGAATGAGACGCGCAGTGACGATGCGGCACACGCTTTACTTTTGTCCCCGTCAGGAACGAACGGCCATTCCCACAACCCTTCTTGCGAGGCATATCCGCGTCCGGAACAGATCAAGGACCACAGTGACCCCGAGAGCAAGGACAGCGGATGATGTTGAAAGCCCAAGATGTCGTGGCCTGGTGACACGACTCTGCGAATGCACTTTGACGACGCTCCCAAAGGTCAGAAAACCGCCCATTTTGAGTCGCGGCTGAAAAAGGTGAATCAACGTCCACCAATCCTCAGGACGATGAGCAGACACGGCTCGCTTCACGTTGTAGATAACAGCGACCACATCCCAGCCAGACGCCAGATATTTCGCTGTATCTGTCGATGCCTGCCGTGATGAACTGATTCGCCAAATTTTGAAGCACCAGATGGCATCCTGCTTCCGACTCTGGTGCCTCACCCGGTAGTTTGCTGTACGGCGCAGCACGGAATCACCGTCACTTCAACTCCATAGATTGAGCAACAAAGATTGTGGCAAACACAAAACCAATAATTATGCTGTACGCCTTTTGTTTGTTTCAACCACTGTTGCAGGCACGACCAAACAGTGCAGCTTCAGGAGTGTGCTCATGAAGACACACATCGAGCTAACCGAACTTATGGGAGTACCTTACGGACACGCCGCTGATGCAAGATGAACGGTGTGAAGCGCATGATCCTGCTGCATAGGGAACATCAGAACAACTCCGGGCAGCGGAATCAGGTGAGAATCATCGCTCCAAGTACCGCCGATGCCAACCATTCAACAACATTCATCGCTGCCCTATCACTCGAACTGAAATTAGCTGCCCTTTTCACAGGCTGAACGTCTATTCCAGTCCGTGCCTTTCTGGCTGGGGGGTGGAAGAGAGTGTCACAATTAAAGCAGGGGATGGGAACATGCAGAGGCTGATAGCTAGGTGAAGATGAAGACGAAGCTCCGCCCACTACCTCGCTCAACCATGTTCCATCCCTCAAAAGAACAAGGTGCTGGGTCGTGCCTTACTCTTGAATCTTCAATAAATGGTACAAGGTGGCGAATCACCCATGGCTCAGGAATAGGGAATAGCTGCTACCATGCGGTCGGCGTGCTCTTAACACTCTTCTTGTTAAGGTGCACAGCATATGTAACTGCACTCACTCGCCTCACAATGATGTCAACTATGCATGCAGGATCATCTGGTCTCATTTATTTAAGCCGTATTAAGTTACCTTCTCGGAACTCGCGCCACCGGGAAGCCGGATGTTGCGTGCTAACTCGTTCTTTCTCCGGGCAATCACTGAGCTAAGTATGCAGCAGTGTAAGCCGTCTCCTCTGCGTCCAAGATGGGAACAGCTCTGCTGCTTCCTTCGAAGTTCCTGGTCAAGGGGTGTTACTGCAGGAGAATGGAAAGTGGTCGACACGGTGCTGAATAGTCTTCTGCACACATCGGGCTTTTTATTCAGAAATTGCTTTTGAAGATCATTTTTAATGGTCTGTACAAGTCGTACGGCAGTGCCGTTACACGCTGGATGATAAGGTTGTGCCTTTTTTATGGCTTTTGCCGTTGGATGACAGAAACGTTGTGAACTTGGTAGAGAAAAACTGCGGTGCATTTTTTGTCACTATCGCATCTGGTAACTTGAATGTTACGAAATCGTGCACAAAATTTCCACAGTTTTCGCAGGCGTTTTGACGGTCATGCTTACGATGCCAACCTACTTAGAGTGGGTGTCGGGCGCTTCGACGCACGAAGTGGCGTCGAAGCGCCCGAGCAGCGCACAAATGAAACGCACGTGTCGCGCGCCGCCTTGAAACGCCGCACATTCCAAAGAAGGTCGCCCCTGCTAGCACCGGATGCGCTAATGGCCACCACATGGGGTTGGACCCCCACGAAGGACTCGCTCTTCCCCCTTCCCCGGCCCCAGCGGCAAGACGAGGGGATGAAGACAAGGGAGACGCGGCCCGGGCGCAGGAGAGCTCGGTCCGTTGTCTTCGGGCTCCGCGTGACTACTGTTTTTTAATCGCCCGCCGGCCTGTAAATAAATGTGCAGTTTTGTATCGGAGGCTGAGTTTGTCGGTTGAAGGTACCCGGGGTGAGATCCTCAGCGCTACTGCGGCTTGGAGGAGAAGCCCCGCGGAAAAGAACACCTCGAAGATAACTGGCGCAGTCGACAGGATCTTCAACAGCGACGACTCGGCCAGCCGGCGGGCGAGACGAGCCCTTCCACGGACGGAGCAGGCGGAGAAATCGCGGTCTGCTGAACGAGATTGGCGGGAGCAGTGAGCTCGCCACCCAGGTGTAGAAGCGGCTCGACCGGCGCTCAACTGACGTCTCAACGGAGACCGAGGCAATCTCTGCGGCCTGCTGAGCAGCGGAGAAGCAGCTTGGCCAGCGGTCAGTGGAGGCATCAGCAGCCCATTGAGCGTGGAGCGGCAGGAGCAGCGAGCTGTTGGCAGGCGAGAAGTCAGCGGGATTTCTTTGGTGGACACGTCGGCGGAAGGAGCCGCGCATAAATGGATACCCCATCTGCACCGGTGCGGCATCTCTACAGGCACCGAGCTATGCAGGTCAGTGCCTCACTTGATGCTGGGTGCGTGGCTCACCATGACATGTAGGGGGTGTTTTATGAGTAGCCCTGAGATAATGGGGGCCGGTTAGCTAGGCATGGTGAGATGGAGTTAATGTGTGAGGGCTGACGAGACAGCGAGCGTCAGGATTAGGTCAGCCATGTCGTTCGCGGAGCAGAAGGCGCTATTGCTGGCGAAGTTGAGAATCGCTGAGGCAGAGTTAGCGGCGGAACGTTCCAAGAGTGAACGCTTTATGAGAGCTAACAATGTGTCTGCCTCACCGATTGCTCAAACAGTAATGTTCAGCACTGAGGGAGAGAGTGAACTGGGGTGTTCCGGTACGACGAAAGGTGTGCGGGGTGGAACCTATTCACTGGGCGTGCATGAGCGTCCTGTTTCGTGGGATTTGGCACGATCAGAGTCCCGTAGGAAAGGCGAAGATAGGATAGTGGCGCACGTTCCTTCGTGGGCGTTCAGATTTCCTGCAACTGGGGAGCAGGATAGTGAAGCATCCCGCGTAGAAAACTTCACCGAAATGAAGATGGAGGTGAATGTGGCTGTTACGCGCGAGGTTCCATTGGGAAATGACAGGCAGTCAAGGGTGAATGAAAGTGTGCGCATGCCCGTGAAAAAGCTGATAGCCAGAGAAACAGCCTCAGCTGCGTCGCATGTTCGCATTCATGTGGCCGATGAGCCCTTCTCTACTCCTTGTGCCACACAACGGTGTGTGGTAGAGAACGGCGCTTCGTGCGCGCACGGTGTTGTAGTAGCGGCCGAACCCAAAGGTTCGCACAGGAAGGAGCGGAAGAACTACGAAGTTTTTAAATCAGCCGTTGTGAAGGGGCTGGCTTCAGTTGAGCGTGAGCCCGTCGTCGCACCATGCGGAGACGCAGAACATTCCGGGAGCTTGGGCGAGCGGCCAGTTGCTTTGCATGATGCAGAAAGATGGGAATCGCGCGAGGAATCCGATGCAGTTGGTGTCGCGCACACTGCATCTTTTGTTTCTGGAGATCCCCAAATGTCATGTGGCAAAAATGTGATCGCCATGGGGAGCTCCAACGAATTGAAAGAGGAAAGTGTAAATCAGTCTACGGCTGCTTATGTAATGCAACCCCAGGCAGTTGCAGGTAGGGCTAAAGGCGTAGCTGAGCAGACAGTCAGTGTTAGCGTTAATTTAACCGTTAAGCAGCCCTCTGCTGCTTACGCTGACCAACGGTGCGTTGGGCAGCACGGCGCTCCGAGCTCAGCATTGGCTGAACTGGGATGTACGGACAAAAAGGGGAGGAAGCGTCAGCCAGCTTCACCGCAGTGCAGCGTGGCTGCAAGGCAGGCCGACGAGACAGCGGGCGCTTCTCGAGCAAGAAAGCGTGGAGGAGAGGGGCCCCGGATACCGTTGCGCGACGAGGTGCGCCGCGTGGCAAGGGTGTTTTCGGACGACGACGGCCGTTGCGTAACACCTGCTAAAGGCTGCTCGCTCTGAATGAGCTGGTGAGGATTGAGGCTAATTTGTCATGGTGACCTGGAGCCAGGGTCAAGGGGCACTGACCGTGCTGATTGTTGTGTCGCCAATTGAAGGAACAGTGTGTGGTGTGTGTGTTTGGTGTCTGAAACATCCCTGAAGTTATGTTTCACAGTGGCGGTGGAGGTGTCGGGCGCTTCGACGCACGAAGTGGCGCGGGCCCTGGGACGAGCAGCGCACAAATGAAACGCACGTGTCGCGCGCCGCCTTGAAACGCCGCACATTCCAAAGAAGGTCGCCCCTGCTAGCACCGGATGCGCTAATGGCCACCACCTGGCGTTGGACCCCCACGAAGGACTCGCTCTTCCCCTTTCCCCGGCCCCAGCGGCAAGACGAGGGGATGAAGACAAGGGAGACGCGGCCCGGGCGCAGGAGAGCTCGGTCTGTTGTCTTCGGGCTCCGCGCGAGTACTGTTTTTAGCCGCCCGCCGGACTGTAAATAAATGTATAGTTTTTGCATCGGAAGCTGAGTTTGTCGGTTGGAGATACCCGGGGTCAGATCCTCAGCGCTGCTGCGGCTTGGAGGAGAAGCCCGGGGAAAAAGAATATCAACGAATATAACTCCACACCCACAACCACAGCATCCACAACCACCAGCAACAGCAATGAATTCGGGTTGCTGTAAGAACAATCATGGTAAATCATTAGCCAGTGCCGAGTCGGCCATTTCAATGACGTCATCCGCAAGCATAAGCAGTGGTTTGATTCACCTGGGCAGGTTTAACACTCTTTCACCGTTTGTTCAATGGTTTCTGTCTTTCCAGGCCACAACACGTGACGTAGTGCCTGTATTTTGCTCTTAGTGGCTCCCAGGTGGCCCTCATTTAGCAGCCGCACCATTAGACTTCCCTAAGAAGACGCCACAACAACACGGTTACGTGACGTGACTGAATCACTTTCCATAGACTATTTGTGGCGCCCAGAAATGTGCGGTGCCAGCATCTGATCGCTTACTTTTTAAGTTGCAAAAGGGTGAACTGAAGGGCCTGCTCGTACATCATATCGTTTGAAAACAGCGCGGAAGACGCGACTGAGCAAGTAATATACGCTTGTGTCCCGTCTTCCGCGTTGTTTTCAAACGATACTTTTTAAGGCCCGCCGCTTCGCGCGTACGACAGAACCTTCGATAAGGCACCGTCTTCCTTCGTTTCCTTTCAAATCGAGTGAGCTTAAAGGGGCAGATTGTGAGTCACTAGAAAAAAAAGGACATAGTTCCGTCGCCTGCGTTCTTCACCGAAATGCGCGATTGTGCGTTCGCGTCCGCATTTGTTGCAGATTTCTGCTTTCGACACTTCCAGGTGTAGCGCTACGCTACCTGTAGAAGCATTCATCTTTCCATTCTAGCCGCGGCTGATGCAATATTAGGTTTGTCATGACCTCGTAAACCCTTCAGTGGCACGCGACAAGAGTATAATGTAAACTCCTTAACAAAGATGTATTTGTGGAATCGCTTGATTCCAAATACGAGCGCTAGTGCCTTTTTTTCGGGATGCGAATAGCCTGTGTGGGCCTTTCTGAGGGTTCTGGAGGCATACGCCGTTCCTTTGTTTTCTAGCTTTCAACTACATATAAAAGCATTGCCCCCACACCATAGGCTGACGTGTCCACCCCTAATTCTAACGGTTTTGGGAGATCGTTGAAATTTAGGACACTTTCACTTGTGAGACACTGTTTGCTTTATTGGAAGCATTCCTCCTCGATTTGGTACCAACACCTGGGCTGGTTCTTTTACCACAAGAATGTTTTGCCTGTATGGGTAGATTCTTGCATTGCCAACAACGTCGCCCAAATACCTAACGGAGTTTTGAAAAAAAAACCTACATTTTCCTTCCTTCAACCGGACTGTGTTGCGCTGGAAGCTTTTCTAGACGGCCTCGACACGGATTAGGCATTCGCCAATTGAAGCTCCGGCAATGAAGACGTCGGCCAGGCAGCAAACATGTCCGTCGATCCCCTTAAGCATCTCGTATGGCCAAGTTAAGATGTGAAAAATTGTTGTGTCTTTTGTTATGTTATTTGGTGGTTTTCTGTTGAATACGCATGCTTCCTAACATGTTATAATGTGTTCGATCAAGCAACCTCTGGAATGTATCCAATAAGAGCCCCATAGTGCAATTTATGCATTGCGGTCGCCCATAAGTACGTAAGGTTCAGGGCGCTCATCTACCAGCCCCTCGAAATTCACGATTACCAAGTGGTACTCCGGATGCATAACTAGAGAGCATACCCTTAATATTTTAGTAGTTATTACAGTACGAATGGCTACAGCCCTAATAACAGTGTTTGAATGAAACGTTTTAACCGCTAATAATATTCGGGCACCAAGGGCAATCGCAGCGGAAATGTGTTTCAGCCATCCCTTTCACATCTGAACACCTTATACCATTTAGGAAAGCCTGTATCTTTGCTCTTAGAGCGCATTTTTTGTAGGCATATGACGCCTGGTTGGTTATATATTAGACGACCACGGACATACCGTCAATATGTTTATAGATGTCTATACAGTTTTATTGAACGATAATTCCTTTTCCCTTAGTACAGAGCTACTGGAGTGTCATTGCTTATCTTGGGTATCTTGTGGCTAGGATTCTCGGAGAGGATTTTTGGCTTAATTTCTTTTTCCTTAGTACAGAGCTACTGGAGTGTCATTGTTTATCTTGAGTATTTTGTGGCGAGGATTCGCGGAGAGGTTTTTTGGCTTCTCCAGAGTTTCAACAAAATAACCCATCGCATTAGCGGTGAGGCTCAGGAAAAGGTGTAACGTCAATAAAGTAGTCAGGTTTTCAAGGGGACCGGTTCCGGGACTTTACACGTTTTACTTTTCTCTATCGTTGCAGCTGCCCCAGCTCCCGGCGTCGGGAGTGCTACTGTTGGCAGAGGTGCCGCTACGGTTGCTCCCACGAGCATATTCTCCACGCCGGAGGTTTACTGTAGGCCGGGGAAGCACAGACTGGAGGAGCGCTACCATCATTGCTTCTTTCCACCCAAACTACGCGGTCTTGCACCGCAGCGTAGTAGCGGGCTGGGCTGCCAGTGGCATCCCAGGGGAAGGCGGAGCTGCGATCATAGCAGCCTTGTTGACGTGAGTCGTTGCTTAAACGAGACGTTGCTCCGATCCCCGGCTTTCGGGGTTGGCGCATGTGTGGCGTGTTTCCCACACGTAGTTTTGCCTCGGGCAATACTTTGCAACATTCACAAACCACTGGTACTTGAAGCAGGGGTCCTGGTTAGGAATGTGGGGACGTACTTTACAACTAATGAGTCCAGCACTAATGTGTTCATGACGTTTTAATAGGGTGAAACACAAGACTATGTTTTGTTGGTACTTCTTTATTGTCTCTGCGAATGGTGATTCTCCGTACGGCTGTAACATCTTGATTGTTACCACCTTCCAGAAGCTTGGCCTCTTGTGTTTAGCAGAGCTGGCTCAGATATCATACCCTGGGAGCTGTTGAGGTTGCTGAGGAGTGCGGCACTGAGGTCTAGATCTCCCATTCAGGGTTGGACCAGGATAATTGCTGCTTCAGCTAAGCGTTTACCTCCACTTATATTTAGTGCTAAGCATCGGAGGATTTGCCGCGGATTCGTTCAAAGGAATTAGAGATGAGTAGACCAGGTTATAAAACAGCTTAGTCTCCGCAAGCTAAGCGAGAGGGTTACGTTCTATCACACTGCAGGGTGGTTTTGCCGAATCACCAGAGCAGTTTGGAGTTTTCGCGTATCATTTTTGAAACTCAATCACCCGACAAACGAAAATAAAAAAATCACAAAAGAAATGACAGGGTGCATTTGACTACAGGTTTATTAAAAAAATGGGTGGTCTTGTGACTTCCTAAAAGTGATTGTTGAAATAAGCAAAAACAGAATTCGTTCACTGCTTTGCGGGAACAAATGTTTTCGGAGCAGGGTACATCACTTACAAATGACTTGTAATGAAAGCAAGAATTGGGATACTAGCCGCTGCGATGGCTCAATGGCTAAGGCGATGCGCTGCTGATCACGAGGTCGTGTTTTTGATTCGCGGCCGCGGCGGCTGCTTTTCGGACGGACGTGGAAAGCGAAAACGTGCGTGTGTACGAGATTTCAGAAAACGTTCAAGATCCCTACGTGGTCAAAATTATTCCGTAGACTACTACTATGGCGCGCCTCATCGCCTGCGTTACGTCGGCGCATTAAACCCTACAGTCAATCAATCAAGCATTCGGATGTATGTTCACCGACTTTGCCGTAATATTCATAAAGGTTCTGAAGCTGCCTCGCTTGTACACAGCAGGTATCCCAGAGACGGGAGCTTTTTTCACGGCTCCGAGGGCCACCGTTTAGGCTCACCTCCTTTCACGTTTAACTATTTCTCGCGGTTTGTTACAGCGTGGGTGAGGGGTCTCGCTATCTGTGATTCCGCAACTAGCCGTGATCCTGAGTTCAGTTGGTCCACCCGTTCTGTATTGTAATTGATTTTTTGGTAAACTGTGTGACCCCTTTCCGTAAAATCCCGTTTGATTTACTCTATAGTTTGGCTTCTTCTGAATATTGCTTTGAGTTTTGCGACGAGAAAAGGAAATATGCACTCAGTGGTATGAAAAAGTGAAACAAGTTTTCAAATGTAGGCTTTCTGCAATATGAGGGCGAGTGTTTTTGTGCAATTTGCCGCAGCGCTCTGGATTTATTCAATTCGCATCTACCAGTCAAGAAAAGGCCATGCAATTCATAGTAGAGATGGAGGTCGACAACAGACTTCAATGCTTGGTTGCGATTCTCAGCAGAGAGAACGGAACGCATTCGTTTAACGTATACCTAAAGGATACGCACACTGGGAGGTAACTAAACTTTTGGTATGTTCATACTTACGCTCACAAAAAGTTTCTTGCTGCCTCCCTGTTCAAACGTGCGAACTGTATTGGTACAAAAGCAGAAGACGGTTTCACCGACCTCGAAATTGCGGGAAACGATCTTTTGGAAGCGGCTATCCCACGGCGTTCTTGAATGGAGTGGAACGCCAAATGACAAGTACCGTCCGTCCGGCCGATCCCCGTCCAAGAAAGCCTGCTGCCTTTTCCAACGTCGCTGGTGTAACAGGAATGTTGTTCCGCGTACTGTTAAGGTATACATTAGCGTCACTAAATAAGCTACGCTTAAGAGTAACGCCACTTCGTGCACCCGGAAGCGTCTGGGGGCCATTTTGTTTCTGGCTTGCAATGTTTCCATCTCTACCAACGAAGCCACCGCCGGTTGTGACGGGCAGAGTGTGCGGTCATTGGCGGTGCTCGTCAACTGTGGGGCTGTGCTTACTTTCGCTTACGCGCGGCGCGCGCGGTGTTGTTCATTTGCGCTTTAAAAATCAAGTTATGTTCGGGCACGGGGGTGGTCTTAAAAATTGAAATCTATTCCCAGATATTATCATAGTCGGTAGTAAGTTATTCTGTTTTAATTAATGGTTCCAACGGTGCTCGGCTGTTTGAGAAGCAGTGTTTAAAATTTAAATTGCGAGTTGCGTTGGCTCTCCCGGACAAAAAAATAAAGGCGATTGTTTGTTTTCAGTTTGAATCCAGGCGCGCTTTTGAAACAGGACTCACGTAGTTCGTTTGCGGCTTGCACAATAACTTTACTAGATGCCCAAAAAATTATTCGGTGGCGACATAACATTATGGTGTACCGTGTTCGAGCGAATTACTGACTAGTGCATTTGTAACTGCAGTAACTAGAGTAACAGTGGCGTTACACCACGTCCAAATGCTTTCAATAACTAGCCTTTAATCCAAACCTCTACACATTATTACGAAACTGCACGATTAACACCGACGTGGAAAGTAATGCGTCAGGCTGACGGGGTCACGGGCATTCGAACTAGGTATTTCTTTAATTATGCACCTTCTCCCGTCAAAAATAAAAACATGCAAATACGTACGCTCCTGCAACCACCATCGATTCACGAACATAGGATTAGCGTACACCTTTTTTAGAGTTCAGAACGCGTGCATTATTTCATTTGCCATCGAACTGAAACATGCCACATAAACTGAGCCAGACGCTTGCGCGTACATTCCCGCACGCACACGCGCGCGGGCGCGCACACACACAAGGAGACAGAACCAATAAAGCAATTTATTGTAATTGTGTAATGTGGATTATGCAAGAATACATGCAATCAGCCCATATAATTGCCAGTACCATTATATCAAGCCCAAGACAAGTCAGTTTGCCAAGAAAAGAAATGTAATTGCACAAGTATATATTCTAACGTCAAATAACATAACAGGCCAGACACCAGTCAGTTTGTTAAGAAATTTAATTGTACTAGCTATATTTAAAAAATGTCGTCAAAGCACGGCACTTTTGGGGTTCGACAGTACTCCATGTCTCCACTGCAGTGTTTTGATAGGAGCAGCATGATGAACTAATACTAACGTTGTTCGAATAAAACTTCAGCATTCACTTGCAGTCTTGTGAAGTGTGGCTAATGACATGGGGAGGGGGGCTGGCACTTAAGGTTCAATGGAGGGGGTGTTCACAATCACTTCCCTTTGTGCAGCGGCTCCTGCAAACCTGACTCCAAACTCTAATTATCTAAGTCACAGCATGTAGACTTTAAAATTTAATTATCTGTCACAACATGTAGTAACTGTTACAACGATGTTTGCCTTATGTGAATTGCCGGTTATTGATCCTGTATGAGGTGGGTGGTGGCTTCTGTCTCTTCGTGCTCAGTGTACAATAGGTGGTTGCAATGCTTATTTGGTCACCTGGAGTTTTTCTTTCTTGGCAGCTTGGAGTGATAATGGAAAACACGTGAAGGGCTGATAAATAGCTTGTCTTTTACAACCAGGGCTCAATGACCACACCACGACAGCAATTTTTTCTACAGCTGCAATAAAAATAAATTCTACTGCGGCTGACGACTACACCCAAAAAACAGCTTGTATGACTATTGCTGTATTATGTGTAATTTATTGGTGAAGCACGTCCTGGGTCCAAAGAGCACCAAAACATTTTGTGGCTTCAACCACGACCCGTAAGCTTCCCCAGGACATTTAGTCCCATTCATGCGGTAGCTTGAGTATGTTGGATGATCACAGCCACATAAAACAGCACAAAATGACGAAGATAAAGCACATCAGACAAACACTCGAGCAGGGGTTTGCTCATTATCATCTTTTGTGCTGCTTTATGGCACTAACAGCAGTTGATTACACTTTATTTAACATTTGCTTGAGCTTCTTTTTTTGAGAAAGGGCATACTGGGGGAGTAGCTTTTTGCAATTCCGCCATGGAACATGTACGTAGCCTTTAGAAAGGCTGTTTTGTTGTGGAGCGCCTGGAGGAACACTTGTTGCTAATTTCGTCAGTGCTGTCTTCAACGGGTTTTGCCGAGCTCGCAGTCATTCAATGTCTCCCTGTCATCTCTTCCTCGATTGGCCTTCTGACTTCCAACCTCAGCAGCTATGCAGAGGCACAGTTGTTGATCTTCATTTCGGTAACCCTGCTTCCTTCTTGAACACTGCGCTGTCACTGCAACCATCACTTTCACCAAGGACGCGGGCTCGATTCCCGGCCGCTGGGGACCCTTTTCTGATGGAGGTGAAAAGCAAAACTGCCAGTGTGCTTCGAGATTTCGGTGCACGCTGACGCGTCATAGTTCAGGTGTAGCTTTCGTGCATGACCTTCTACACAACACACACACAAAAAAACCCTGGTACCTCATCTATACCAAAGGCTTAACGGACCTCAGCCACAGCTGCTCGCATCCCAACACTTTTTGATCCACACTTGGATTTGGCAGCTTTCGCCATGGCACTCAACTTTCGCAGGGCTATCCGCAGTCGCAGCATGAGAAAAGCCGAAGTTAGGTGCTTTTTCAGGTCGTGGCATTGTGGGAAATCGTTTGGCACATGGTAGGAGTCGAGGGTAGCCTTTGTGAGCGCTGGCAGCGAAACCTTCAAGATGTCATGCTCGTGATTCCGGAAGACGCTGTCTGCGTGCTTCAGCAGGCTCACCACGTGGGCTGAGGGACGAACCAACGGGTTTGGCTGTGACTGAGCCCGGTACGACTTGCACTGCAAAAGCTCATCATGCTCCTCAATGGGCTCATCCTTCAGATAAGCTTTGCAGGCATTGCACAGCGTGTACCGCTTGCTCACAGAGCGTGTGATGTAGCCGGACAGGTACACCAACGATTCCATCTCGACATCATCAAGTGGAGTGGTTTCGTCATCAAGGAAACTGTCCTCAAACAAAACCTCCTCTCCGGCTTCGAGGCTCTTCTCTGATGCTGCCTTCTTCACCTCCAGGAACTCCAGCAGGTCGACACTGTCGTCAATCTGGTAGCTTCCCTTGCGGCTTGGCCTGAAAAACTGGCTCAGCATGATGAGCCGCAGGGTCAACTTGAACTCTAAGGCCCTGGGCACTGGGCTTCTCGCTCGCACGCACGAAAAGAGATTCTCTAGGGCATCTTGAGTCAGTCGGCAGAGCAACACAAACTTGAAGTTGTAGACTGTGAGGAGCTCATGCTGTAGGAGGAGGGCACTGGTTGTACTGATGAGAACCCCAGTCTGGACAGGCTTGAAGCACTTCTTCTGTGTCTCGTTGCGTATTGTAACCTGAGCAAACATAAGCATGAACTCTTCAAGAAACGCTACAGCTTCTTTGGGCGAGGTCTCCTTGAATAGGCTCATTGCCGTGCCAATGTAGCGGGATGTCATCAGCGTAAACCAGTGAAATACTTGTTCGACAAACCACGCCGTTGTCACTGCCTCCACTGGGAGCAATTCCATTTTCACGAGCACCCGCATGGCTGCCCCCACACTGTGGTTGAGTACTGCAACAGCTGAGGAAACGCTCATCTTGTCGAAATGATTCAGCTCAAGGTAGGCAGCCTTGAGATGAGGTGCCAGCTTGAGGTCGCGTTTCTGATCCTCCTCTACCAGTTGTTTTATGTACTCCACGGACACCTGCAAGGTGCAAAAATAGCATAGAAAAGAATGAAATAGGAACAGCTGCATATTTCTGATATGTAATACATAATAGGATATGTAATACATAACGCTAGCAAAACCTTTAAATCAAGGGTTGGACGGAAACCCGTCTGGTCAGGAAAACACATGACAATAAAAACTGGCACTGACCAAGAATGTTTCAAAACCAAAAAAGACGTTTCGGCTCCCGTACGGCTGCCTTGTTCACAATGAAAAGTGGGGGCGAAAGTGATGCGGTTATGTTTGCTTCAAGATGTGACGTAGGCAACATGCGTACACGTGTGATAAGTTGCCGTAATTGCGATTAAGTGTGTGCTCCGTGGTCTGGGTTGTCAGGGATTCTAAGATAAAGCCGTGAGGGGCAATACTTCTCTGTTCCGATTATATTTGCATTGGCCCAATCTATTTCATGGTGAGTTGCTTCTGTGTGGTCAGCGAGAGCGTTAGAAGGCACATTCTTATTTCTAACATCGTACATGTGCTGCTCAAGCCTTTGCTGAAAATTTCCTGTCTCGCTGACATAGCTTTGGTCGCAGTCTGCGCAGGGAATGCTGTAGACAATGCCTGGGAACTGTAGACAAGGTACGGGACATCGCCCTGGCAATGGCGACATTCTGGTGTCTTTTCACATCCAGTCCCTGTTCACGAGTATACCAACGGACTTGGCAGTTGACGCATGCGTCGCTGCCCTTGAAAGAGACACAACTCTACCAGAGTGCACGCCTATTGAAGTCCCGTATTTGCGGCGGCTCCTGAGGTTCTGCCTCGAGAACACGTACTTCACTTTCGAGCGCACATTCTACGAGCAGGTACACGGGACAGCGATGGCACAGCCGTGTCAGTCACAGCCGCAAATCACTTATAAATCTTATAAATCTACGCCTTAAATCTAAACCTTATAAATCTACGCCACAAGTAGCATGAACTAATCCAGAACTCTGCAAAATGGTGTGTTCACCTTTTCTGTTGGAAGCTTGTATTTTTCAACAGTCTCCTTCGGCAAGGAGATGGTCTGTCCCTTGACTAGGTGGCCTCTGATGTTTTTTAGCACGTGGGGCGCATCAGCAAGGAAGTAGAGCTGCCGGTCGGTGTCAGCTGCACAGGGATGTCTGCAGCTGACTACAGGCTCAGCTGCCCGCGTCGCGCTGATGCCACAGCATTTCCAGAGGGCCTTGTTGCCCGAACCCATGTCAGAAATAGCTGCGTCTACATGGCAGCCAGCAGCCTCGCTCTTCTTGATCACTTCAAACACCAAATGTTTGAGGAACGTGCCGTCAACAGAGTCCCCTGCAAGACGGTTGAACACAAGCAACTTTAAAACAGCATAATAAAAGCATATAACAGGCCCACTACAGATCATTGTAAACACTGCAAGCCAAACATGGCTGGTCAAAAGAGCAGAAGCTGCTCCCCAGCAGCATTGCAGAAAAATTCATAGCGCATGCGGACGAGGACAAGATAAGAGAACAGACACACCACGGAGTGCTACATGGCATCTCTGTTCTCTTTTCTTGTCCTTGTCCGCATGCGCTATGATTTTTTTCTGCAATGCAACACCAGCTAAACCAGGAATCCAGTACTGGCGTGCCAGCATTCATTCCTTCGCCTATGTCACGTCTGGCCACTGGTAATAGCTGACTTTTTCTAGGTTTAGTTTCAGAAACACCTATTTTTCAAGCTGTCTGTGTAGGACACACTCCTATTTTAAACGCACTACTTTAAAGTTACTGACTTTTTATGTGTACTATTAGATGCCAGTATTTTTATGTAATAGAAAATTGTCGTGCAGTTGGGTTTTAAGGAGTTAAGGTTTTAAGGGTTTGAAGGAGTGGTTGCTCAATATTTTGTTATTTAGAAGACCGCACTTGCCTGTGAAATGGTAGGCAACAACTTGCTTCCAGCGGGAGGACAATCCGGTGAGCATGATGACAAGACCATGTGTTGCATACACCAGTTCGCCTTCAGGCCCTTGTTTTGCTAGTGGAGCAGTTGCCAGGCCGATCGGCTTTTTGACTGTAGGGTCGAAGTCCATACCAGTAGTCAGCTGCATCTCGTCTAACAGTAGGGCACAGTGTCGCTCCTCTGGTTTCATGGCTTCCAACTTTGCCTTCAAAGCTGGAAAAAGCTCGTTGAGGATTCCTTAAAATGAAGTAAAGGCAATCAATCTTTTAGCTGCTTGTCATAAACAAGAACATTCTGACAATATATGACCACCAACAAATTAGCGTACACACCAGTTTCGAATTTGACGTCCTCAATGCGCCTTTGTAGCGTCCGCTCAGATGGAAGAGCTACAACTTCATCCTTCAGCAGCTCGTACCCCCTAGAGCCACATGCCAGTCGCACCTGCAGAGCCTTTTGGACGGTTTTGTCCGACCACCTGTTGCCGCGTGGATCAGGATGTCCAGCATTCATAGCCTGGTCAGGAGCAAGGTGTAGAAGTTTGTTGCCTGCAAGAGAATAAAATTCCAGAAAGAAATGCAACATTAGACACAGCGGAAATGCAGTATTCACTGCAGTTATTATGGAAAGATATTATGTACCTTCAAAATTCAACTTTAGATGTAGCGGGTGAAGCCCACTGTTCCGTGCTTCATGAGGCAGGTGGGGGGGGGAAGGGGAGTAGGTAGCCCAGTAGCCCAATTACATCAACATTTCTGTGTTAATCATGCTCAGCAAGGGGTGAATAAGGCGATTAGTGCTTGCTCTCGCTGTAAACAATTCAGCGCCAGAGCTGTTGACGTGCAACGTAAACATACTTCTCCGCCTGATGATAGGCAGGGAGGTGCACTGGCGCCTGGACAGTTTGAGGTAGCTGAGCTCGACTCTGCTGGCCCCCTATGTGTGTAACGCATTGCGGGTGCGCTTTCTTCAAATACCTGTCTTGCTCTTCACACGCGCTACCAAAGAGGTGTTCACAGACAGTTACCTACAGGACTCCCCTACTGAATGAACGAAACTTGTGATTTGTCGTCATGGCCCCTTGAATGCCAATCTTGCTAGATGTAATAAACAAGCTCCACTGAGGGCACCTTTCAATGTAGGTATGAGCACAACTGCTGATGTAGCCCCGCCGTGGTGGCTCAGTGGTGCGCCTCATCGCCTGCGTTGCGTTGGCGCGTTAAACCCTACAATCAATGAACTGATGATTTAGAATAGCAGGCGCAGACGGAGTTTATATGGTGAAACAAAACGCTCACCCAGAACAGCCTCCAACTGCTTTTCCAGCTTCCTGGTCTGCTTCTGTTGCAGGTCCAGTTTGCGCTTCAGCTCCTCAACAATGGCTTCGTACACGCATTTCGCTCCACTAGGTCCACTGCAGGAGGCTTCCTGTAACATTTTAAAATTTTGGAAACACCCTTGAGAAACAACACAAAAGCAGGTGGTAGTCATTCGTAGACTAAGCATTTTTTGAGGTAATTCTGGAACACATGCAGTCAAGTTCATAGGCTTCTGATGCGGTCTCGAAAAAGAGCAGATGTTTTTCATACCGTTTGAACACCCTGGTCGGTTGTATCGACAGCACACTGTTGGTTACTCGAAGAGCTCCTGTGCACTCCCCTACCTGTAAATATACACACTGTGTTATGAACTTGCGTTTGCAGCACATGTGCACAGTAACTCAATCCTGAGAGTCCTGCATTGCTAACAATACTACTTTTACTGCGAATGAAAGTTTTACATCCACCTCGGTGCAGCCATACGGCTACAAAGGAAAGCTATACAGCTTCCTCAGAAACTTCGCAGTCGAAGAAAAATTCTTCCTGGTCCAGGATTCGAACCCGGGACCACTGCTTAACCGGAGCAGTGGTCCCGGGTTTGAATCCTGGACCAGGACGAATTTTTCTTCGACTGCGAAGTTTCTGAGGAAGCTGTATAGCTTTCCTTCGTAGCCGTATGGCTGCACCGAGGTGGATGTAAAACTTTCATTCGCAGAAACTTACTCCACCTTGGGGTTTTCCCCTAAATCTGGTCGATTAACACTGGCCGCTGACATGGCACATGCCCACGTGGGGGATTGGCCGGGAATCTCCTCGTCTTCCTTGGCAACGGGGGGAGATGGGCGCGTGCTGCCTGGCCCCTGTCATGGCACATACCCACGTGGGGGATTGGCCAGGAATCGGGCGTGAGAAGGGCTAATGCACCCGCTTAAAGGAGTACTGACACAAAATTTCAAAGCTGAGATCCGCTCTAGCAATCAAGTACAACGACAACACAAATAGGTGTCTGTGAATAAATGCATCTTTCTTTCTTTGTAGTTGTGTGTGTGTGTGTGTATGTGTGTGTGAGCTATCTTTCGCGAACATTACCGAACCGCGCAAATTCAACTCGTGCATTCGCACTTTCACATTCTTCCCCTCGGGGAAATGCGGGGAATTTTTTTCTTCGACTGCGAAGTTTCTGAGAAAGCTGTATAGCTTTCCTTTGTAGTCGTATGGCTGCACCGAGGTGGATGTAAAACTTTCATTCGCAGAAACTTACTCCACCTTGGGTTTTCCCCTAAATCTGGTCGATTACTTTTCTTACTTGGTTCATCAGGCATGGTTGTCGAGGTGTCCATGGTCTCGGCCTCCACAACACATGTACCTGTCAAACAAAAAACACCAGGAACCGCACAACTGAACATTTGTTTCTTATTCTCTGCTGTTTGGTCAACATCTTATTTTTACTAATTATAATAAAAAATCACAGACCCCTTATTGGAGCTTACAATACAGGCATGGAAAAAAGCATTCGCTAAAAAATGGACGCAATTCTACCCTGCCAAAGTGGATGTCCAGCAAAGCTGTTGTAAACCAACACGTCAGTGGGCTTGTCCCTTGCGCTCGGCTTCTCTGGTGGCAAATTCTGGGTCCTGCATAGCCTGACGCCGGCTTTTGCCCTTGAATGCCATCAACCCCCTTTTCGAGCAGCTGCAAACCTAATCCTTATGGAAAAGGGGGGTGTAACTTCCCATTGTTCATCGTGCTTTATCATCCATCAAGTGGTTTCAGTGCATGTCTTGTGGCTTTGTTTACACGAATACTGAGCTCTATGCTTAATGTTTGATTAGCCTGGCGCATGCACTGGGCATCTTGAGCGAGAACTGCTCAGACAGAAAACAGTTTTGTTTACATGAAATTTTCCGACCAACGAGAGGTTAACAGCTCCAATATCAAAAACGTTTCCTCGCTGCAAATGACCCCGATACGAACTTTGGAGGCTGAGGCCCAACTTAACAGGATTGATGAGCTGGTGCACAAGCACCACTCTGCCCGTGCCTGTAAAGTCAAATCCGGCTACGGCACCATCAAGCAACCAGCCATTCACCCTGGCCGCCCTCAAAACCTGCAGCGCTGGGTTCATGGACCAATTCATCAACAACTTCTGGGCTTTATACACGAAGCAAACTTGGTTGTGACCCTGTGAACTTGGTTGTGCACCTGTGTACAGTTATGCCGCAGGGCAAACTTTCGAATTGAAAAAGAGACCAAAAACAAAAATGCTGGCATCGAGATTTCGCTATACATTAAAGCCCTCTGGTCTGTATTAATCCACAGCCCATTACTGGAAGGGGCTTCATGATCTAGGCTAGAGCATTGATACATAAAACTCAGAAATAATTTTAAAAAATACAAGTTGCAGGTTTGTATTTCCAGTCACAACTTTTTGGTTAGGTAACGGAAGTGCTACTTGCAACAAGACACTGGATTTTACAAAGTTTGCTGCTTATAAAATTTTGGGGAAATGCGAGGCAGTAACCCCCAAAGCAGGCTCTTGTGCATACCACAGGATGGCTGGTCACCCCAGATGCCATTGCATTGAATCAGCCCAGCTTTTTTTGGCTCTTTCTGCAACTCTTCTGCAATAAGTGTGCAATAGGCCATAAACTTGACCTGGATTCATTTTAACTAAATTGTGAAGTGATGAGTCAGGGCGCATTAATGAAACCAGTGGGGCTGCTCCACCTGACGTCGAACCTGCCAAAATTAATTCAACACTCACTAATAGTTACATTCTTGGTGTGCGTGAACTCGAAAGCAGTGGTGGCCACCGTGCCTTGGTTCTGAAGGCAATACTCACTTGTTTGTACTTGCACTTCCACTGTAAGCAGTGGCACAACGTAGCCTTCCCCTTGCATGTCAGGTGAAGGTTCCCTCACTTCTGAAACTTCATCCATTCTTGGTGTTGCTGGAAATGCAAAAAAACATGTCTTAGTTCAGGCACAGTGTCCCAATTTGGCAGAGCAAAGGAGTGGCTGTTCTGCCCGACTAATCTAATTGATATTATGGTTAAATATAATACCTGTGCTACACGAGCATTTGAAAGCCCTTCGAGTCGAATGTCATTTGACTTGAATGGCACCTTCGAGCTGCTACACCACGTTTTTCAGGGGCATTTGGTTGAAATTCCATTTGAGTCAAGGGAGCACGAAAATTGACCTCTGAGAATATCAAAGGCCTTTGAAACGTGAAAGCTTGTACTGTATAACACAGTTTCTGCATGCCGTATCAACAAAAAGAATTATTGACAAGTTAACGTGGCTTTAAGGTGCGCAGTCTTCCTAATTTTTCACTTGTTTTTGTGTTCTATCGCTCGATATACGATTGCAAGGTAACTTGGTACGCTCAACACCGGTGGTATGAAAAAAACAAAAAAAAGCCTGTTTTCTGTGCGCTTGTAGCTTGTCAATTTTATCCTTAATAATTCTGTTTTCTTACTCGTGTTTTCTTCTGTTTTCTTATTGCTTACTCGTGTTGTCCTGTGGAAGTCCGACTGCGGCTCCAGGCGTTGCGTGCTGCACAAAACACCCCTGGGCAACACCAACCTGGGGTGGGGCTCCGTTAGTTCCTGTGATTGCTGACATCCCTGAAAGCACAAAATGTGTTCCAAGGTTGCATTTCCTTGCCCTACATGTGTGGCTGCACTGAAATGACCAAGTACTAAGTGCTTCAAGCCACACACCATAGTCCGACTTGTGGGCGATCAGGCTTTTCTTCCAGTCAATCTCGAACGCTGTGATGGTGGGCACCGCGTTCCACTTCAGCAGCCTTCGACCATCAGCCCGGCGTCCTTCGAACTGGTCCTCTTCAAAGTGGTCCTTAAGAAGAATAGTAGACGTGACGACGGCTACTCAAATATTTTCCAAAAGTAAAACTTCACATGAAACTGCTGGAAACATAGAAGGAAGGTAGTGAAATAAAGCTGAGATAAATATAGATCCAATGGGTCTATTCCACAACGGGAAAATTTATAAACTGAATATTCATGCAGTAAATAAAAGGACTTCACTGCAGCTAAGCGGCAGTAATGTAATTGCTGTATCAACGATGCTTTATTACGAGTTACGAGGCGAAAAGTCAGATTGCACACGCAAAACGTTCATTAGGTGCCAGAAGAGACTAAAATATTCCACCTCACACGGTATTTTAACCGAGCGCGCAGGCTGTTTATATCAGTCACTAGAGAGTTTTAGTATAGTGGACAGCACCACTTTAGCAAGCCCATAGCGTTAGCGGGCACGCTAACTGTCGCGTAACGAGGCGCTATCCGTTTGCGATCGCGGCCCGCAAACGCCACAGCTAAAACGCTATACTAAATAAGCTCCGCTACGTTGTTTTCCGCTGCTTCCTTTTTTCTGGAAGATCAAACCACACGAAGCGCGTTAGAACTCTATTCATGCTATTGCAGCAAATGATCGTGCGAGGTACGAAGTTTTTATCATTTTCATGTCAGTACCTTCATGTAAGGTGAACTCCTCAACGGTAGTGCTTTACCGACTCCGAACGTGTAGCCCTAAGGCCCGTGCGTACATTGGACGAAAGCGAGCGAAACTGACAGGATTCCGCTTCAAGCAAACTCACCTCACAGATCCTCGACGAAAGAGTAGGCTTAAAATCGACGCGACCGACGAGCTGAACCCACGCTCGGAGTCTTTCGCCGTCCTTTTTCCCCAAGGGAAATCGCATGAGTCGCTTTCCATCGCCGAGCTTGCTGAAGCAGTCGATGACGCAACAAGACGGCATCGCGAGAGGCTCATCAGGCGGCGGAGAAAGCAGAAAAACACACACTGAAGCACGAACTCGCTCGTGACCAGCCGCTCTAGCGTCCGGGCAGGAGAGCAAGAGAGAGAGGAGAGGTGGGAGAGGCGCTCTGAAACAAAATGGCTGCGCCCATACGTAAACAAATATCACGTGCTGCCGACCGACCAATGAAAATCCTGGCGGCACATAACAATGAGAGAAAAGAGTGCCGATACTCTAAAAGCCTTTATTTAGTGACGCTAGTATACATTGAGGTGCACACGTGCCTGCGTGTCAGCTGAGGTAGGATTTTGTGGGCGGTGAGGACAGGCTTCCCAGAGAATTGTTTCCTGGCGTGGTCTACGAGTTTTTCAGCGTAGTCTGCGACTACGAATACATCGGTGAATCGGGAAACCATAAACCGAGATTGAGTCAGCATCACAACGACGTGAAAAAAAAGCAAACAGCGTCAAATGCTCTTGCCGAGCACGTGGATCCCATTGGCTAAACCATTGATTGGGATAATTCCACAACCCTAGAACAAGAGAGGAACCTAAATCCCAGCTTTATCTCAAGTCTTTGGATATAGAGAGGATACGTCATATGCTTAATCGGAATGACGTGTCGCGCCTCCCGTTGAACACGCGGTAGTTACGTCACGTGCTCAAAGAAAAACATAAGCGTCCTTAACGTTTCCTTCCCCCATGGTGATCAATACTTCTGTAGCGATTTCGGAACATCTTCGTTGCTGATTTTTATTTTAATTTTAACAGTTTTTTTAGGTCCCTGCCTTCTTTTTTATTATATATTGTTACGTGGGGCCGCGTGAATCTTGAGGTGTGCGATCGATTTACAGGTAGCAAAAATAGAGCGCATACAGGTTGCGCACCTGCCCTTTTTCCTTTAGGTGTGGGGGTCATTGCATCAGGTATCACTTCGCTCCCAGTCGTTCTCGGCTTGTAGCATAGCCCTGGCATTATTAGCATCCATTCTAGTTGACACCTTAGTATGTGGGCTTGGGCTGAGTACCAATAATATAATCCGAATACAATGTGATTATGTCTTAGTGGCCATGAATTAGGTGGACGAGGTTGGAAAACCCTTACCCCACAACAGGACTTTCCGCCCATGCCATGAGCAACGTCAAAAGCTTTTCAACCAGCGCCAGATTGATGGGCGGGAGAGTGGTGTGGTCGCCTGGTACGACGCAGCTGCTCACGACATTTTTTTCGGCAAATATATGGGCTGTAAACACGGGACTCGAAAATGGACATGTGCTTTGCTCACCAGTGTTGGAGGGGGCTACACACACCACGAGCCCACGCAGGGTCCGCACCTGCTCTTCTCTTTTCTCGGACCTTGGCGCCGCAGGAGCATGTTTCACGTTCCTCACCTTCGTGGTCTTGTAATATATTTCAACCAGAAAACTTAGCAGCTTTGTGTGATGCTGCCCTCACACAAAAAAATTTATTAAGTACTTGTTAGTCGAATATTGTGCTACAAGGCACAGCTATATCAGCAAAGTTTTCTACTGAAAATATAACCGAGTACTTGCCGCCATTGCCTGTAAAGATAACATAGAAAATACAAACAGTCTTTATGTCTTATGGCACAGATAGCTTATCCAAGTTAAATATTTTAACATAGCGATGTTACGAGAAGGAGTTGCATTTGGACGGTGACAGGCTAAGCAGCCCTCACCTATTGTACCTAAATTTGGCGTATAACTTTTCACAAAAAAATACTCCCTCCTTTATAGCAAGTTTGCATTTTATATTCACACAATCTCTTCAGGTTACAAAAGACGATGTTTTCTGTACCGCTGGAGTTTTTAAGGAAAAACGGAAAAGTAGATGACATTTAGTTACAAGACAAGAAGAAATGCTGACGATGCATTTTAGGCATAGCTGCTAATACTGGCATTGAAGAGGTATGGTGAGACAGATATGATAACTCCTCATAATGTCATTTTGGTACGTTGGTTTGTGAGTTGCGAGCAGCTAGACTCATATGTCTTCCGAGGTCATTAAGACACCGAGAACTCCGCAAAATCATTGATTTTTTGTTATTTCTATTGAATAAACAATTACGTCGGGCACGGCATCGCTCAAACTTGGAATACAGTCTCTCCAATGAACCAAACTGTCAGTTAGGATCGCATAATGTGGGGGCTAACATATGAAAAGCGAAGGGGGGAAGTAAAGACGCAGCGGCGATGAGTCTGTTGTGAGCGACGCTCCCAACTTTTCCGGGGATTTTAATTGTTTGCAGCGCATCAAAGGTGGACAGTTAAGCGTTGCAGCGAAGTGGGCTGTTACAGACGCCACTTGAGTAAGAATAAATATTGCTGCGAACCATGTATGGGTTTGTTTATTTATTGTTTGTTTTTACTGCCGGGCCACACCCGCCTATGTTATCTGCGTTCCAAGCAAAGCGCGTCTTCCATTCTTTATATTTATAAGGCACAGGCTATCACATTCAGATAAGCAGACTGTTTCACCGTAACGTCGCTAGCCCAGAATAATCTTCTGTGATCTACAATGTTCTTGATGTGAATTGATGGTTCAAGAAACACTCGTGCCGAAAGATAAAAACCTGCAGAGTGGACGCCTCGGCATTTGATTCGACGACACTCGCCTGCGCAAGTCACTTTGTCGACCGCTGCTTCGCCGCCTCTGCATTTTTTTAGTTGTTAGGGGAGGACAAGTTCGCTCCAATAAACTTGTTTCTCCTTCAAGACAACTGCGTCGTCCTTGGCTTTGTGACATCTGGTGGAAGTGCTGGGTACGCACCGTTCATGTCCTCTACAACCTCTCGAAGCCGCAAAGCCAGTCCAACAAGAACCAGCCTCCTCCTGCAAGATTTACCACCAGTGTTCGGCCTACTACCGGAGAAAGCGAAGAAGAAAGACGTTGCAACCAGCGCCATGGTCAACGAAGCCAATCATCCCGTCATTCTGCAGCAACCTCGGGAGCCCCCATCATTCTGAGAATCCCCTTGTGAAGACCCGGAAGAGTGGCTGGAGAAGCTGAAGCGGATCGTCCGAAGTTTCAACCGACGGGATGATGAAGAAACTTTGAGGCAAGTGTTTTTCTATCTCGGAGACTCGGCTCAAGTTTGGTTTGAACATCTCGAGAGCTCGCTAACTTCATGGAGCATGTTGAAAGCGGAATTTTTGAAAACATTCACAACTGTCGTACGGAAAGAACGAGCCGAAGTGTTGTTGCAAACACGAATCCAACGGGGCGCCATCAAAACAGGACACGACGAAAGGGCAGGCGACAAAATAGCACATCGACAAAACAGCACAGCTTCAAAACAGCACAGCTACAGAAGTCCACAATTTTTTGGAATGCCAAACTACGCAGTTGTTTAGATTTTAAATTTCAGACAAACATTATAGAGGGCACTAGATGCTCTGTAGGAGTTTCTCTTCACGTTCGGATACCCTTTCTCGGAAAACAAGATCCGGCCTAATTTTCATACTATGTGGGGTGTTTGAAATCAAAGCGGCAGAAGCCAGCGCCGCCATTTGGTAAAACTATTGAGACACCGAGGGAAAGAAAAACTTGTATGGAACCGAAAAGTTCAAAAAGAAGAGACGAAAGGTTAGGCTATATAAAACTCAAAATGGCTTTTGTTTCGTTTTCAGCATCACGGTTTACAGAAACGATTCCTTACAGTAATAGATTTTGAAGTAGCCCTTAAAATTTTGGGGAGTATAATAATAATAAAACTAATAATAATAACAAGCTATCGCCTCGAGACCCCTCTACAACACTTTTTGGAAGACACTGCGTATCACAGTTCTTTCGATTTTATTCCAATATTTTCTACCCTGGCAGTTCCAATTGAATATACATACGGCGCAACATGTCGAAGGTGTCTTCCACCCTATGCGACTTGGCCTTCCCTACACATTTTTTCTTGTTTAAAAATGGCGCAGCTTGCACTGCGAGAGAAAAAGCAGAGCTGGCGGCCCCCTTCCTTCGTCGGAGACCAGGCTGTTGCATCTGCCATTTATTTCCGAGCTTGCCGCTGAAAGGTCTGCAAGACTGGCAGGCCCTGATTGTTTCGTCCACAGGCTTCCACATATTTCCCAACGTGGGCCGCCCGCGATAAAATTAACGGCCATGTCTAAAGTGAACGCCCGTGCTACAAACCCAAAGAAAAGACGGTGCACACAAAATCCGATGCTCAATCAGTATCCATCACGCGAGGATCGCAGCTTCGATACCGACCGCGTCCAGGGGCCCCTTAGGGGCTGGGGATGTTGGCGCCTCCTGTCGTCGTCTTCGTCGTCGTAATAGTCGTCGTAATTCTCGACGTAATCGACGTCTTACCTAGTCATGGTGCTTAAACACAGGAAAAGTCATTTACGCCTCGCACTAGAACGTAACGCGTAACAAAAAATCGGGGAACTCGTGTACCCCTCGCGCATGAAAGCTTCGTGCTTCAGACAAGACACTCTTACAGCACAGCTAAACTCTACGTCTACCCGCAGTGGTTTTATCTCCGTTGGCAAAAACCCAAAAGCACCAAGAATACACTTATGCACTGCATGCATCGACCCACCTCAGGTTTCACGGCAATGGAGATGGCCAGGGATTTTTTCTTTCAAATTCATGTTATTGTGTTGTTCACTGCCGCAGCCACAACCGTGCCACCCTCGGGCCTTTTGGGTGGCACAGTGTTAGTTTTCCGGCTTCAATGCATTTCTCGTTTCTGGTTTTATGCCCTCCCGAATCTTAGTTATTTCTCAGGCTTCGAGGCTTTTTGGTGAGACTGATGGACAAAGCTAGGCCTCATCAGTTCTGCAGTTAAAATCACTGTGAAAATTAACCATTCCACGCATGCGTGAAGCACAAGGAAGATGATTTCAGCGTGTTATTTTAGACTGCCCAATATACTTCCGGCTGAAACGTGAACTGTGGCACAGCAAATACCAGTAGCTAACCATATCATCGTGGGTCTGGAAAATAATAGGTGTATGGCCTTTCGCTGCACGTCCAAATAAGGTTGTCCGTGCCTTGAATGGATTCTTTACCTCAACAGGTATTTCTTTAATGTAATAACAAATACTATAAGTGTTTCACCGCGAATTCCTGAATACAAACCCAGAACTAAACCTCGGGAACCCTGTGGACGCTGTCGTGTACTTGTGATTTCTCTAATTGGGTCTATGTCTATTGGTTGAGTGAAATGGCGTAGCCGGGGTTTCCTTGCTTCCAACTCTTCCTCTGAATAAACCAGTTAACCCAGCTACCTACCTATTTTCTAAAATACCTAGATGGTTTCCTAGGCAAAAAAGCTTAAAAAATTGCTCGACTGGTACCAGGGATCCAATACCTGGCATGGCTTACACTGCATGAACCTACAGTGTCGAACTATTCACAATATAAACAATAACATGTTCCCTTGAATGTGTACCTTGTAAAAAAGTGGAAAATTGAAATTTGTTAGATACGAAAATAGAAGTTATAGCAACCAACCCAAAAGCTTGAACGAAATAGCGAACATTGTTTGCGAAAGAAGAAAAAATTCCGTACCATCTCAACTTACGTGAAACCTAGGAAGGGGCAAAGCATGCAGTGTGTAACAGTATTCCTGTCGCCTTGGCGTTTTTTCCCACGGAGATGAATCCGTTGGGGGTAGAGCCTAGAGGTACACAACTTTGCGAAAAAAGTCTCGTTTCTTTGAAGCAGGAAGCGTTCTAGTAGGAGGCATTGAAAAACGAGTGTCCTGGTGGGTTCTTTTATTACACATTTTTTCCATGATGAGGTCACTTTCTAGCGCGAATCATTGGAAAACGAGTGTTCTGGTGTGTTAGCACCGTGACTACAATGACGACAATGACAGGAGACGCAGAAACCCCGAGCCCCTAAGAGCCTTCGCCCCTAAAAAAACATCGAGCAAATACACCTACTACGATGAAGTAGTTATCGATGATTGGCTTAACGTGCAGGACAGCGATTGCGAATAAAACAGAATGAGGTCATTGTCTCCAACCTACCATAAACGACATTCAGTGTAGCAGGTTGCAAACTAAACAGTATATACGCATACATTGCGGGAAGCAATGTAGTTATACAATTCAACGCAAATTATTCTTGCGCAGCTAATATTCAAGGCAAAACCCTTCCACCGTGTGCATAAAACTCTAGCGGTGACTTTAAACACATACACCTACAATCACTTAACGTGCTGAAATGAACCTGCACTAAATATTGCCTTTATTAGTGAACGGAATTTCGTAGGAGGAGGATTCTGTCTAAACGTTTCGTTTAATTAAATCGTCTCTACCACGGGTGGACAAAAGATAAGCGAGGTTGCTGTATTATATCCACGCTTACTGCATTTAAAGTTGGTATTTCGACAGCAATCTTGTGTTCTTAGTTTGTAGTACACTGTTGGTATCCATGCCGCTAATTTATTTTTTTAAAAAGAAATTTAGAACTATCGAAATGCTAAGCTCTTTGGGCTTCTGCGGAATGGTTACGCGCATGTTTCTTAACATGACAAAAATGTATACCTTTCAAATTATATATGCAAACACGGCTCCACTACTCAAAAAATATTCAGTCATTTAATGAGGAAGGCGGCCTAAACACCTTGCTTTCTCTGGTTTAAATGAAGAAAGTGGGCCCTTACGATTCATTTCTTTGAATTCGATTTATTCAGATGTTTGAGTGGCATGGAGTATAATTGGATGGAGAAAGCACGCAATTCTTAACTATTTATACGAGATTGTCTTGCTCCCAATTTTCTGTTATTATATGGCAGCGGACGGTTAGGCGGCCTTTCCAAAAATGTACATTTATTTCTGGAATATGAGCCGACATATTTGAAACTGTTCGTCAATTTTGTTCTTTATTTCTTTTTTTCTAGGGATTTCTTTTATAGAACAAATCAGTGACACTATCATCGCTTATTTTTTTACTGGTTTCATGTAATGGCTTCTTACCGTATTGTTTTTTGAGCAAAAAATTGAGCAACCTGCGACAACAGCTGAGTGATATAGCGCCATGGCCTGTGTAATTGAATGGAGTGCGTGTTAAAAAACCGTTTAAAAGAGAGTTCAACAAATGAAAAAAAGATCGACCATCTAACCTGATTAAATAATCGCAGAAGACATTATTTCGAAAAACACGCACAATTTTTTTTCGCTCTTTCAATCGTGTTTCCAATCTTATTGTAGGCCATGTGTCGACCAACTCTCGCTGTCTTTACATTACTTTATTGACTAGAAAAATCAATTTCAAATTGCTCTCCTCTCTGCATTCTCACTCATTTTCTGTGGCATTTCCCATGACGTCACAAAAAGGTGGCTTGACTGTGCTACTGCACGGCTCGCCAACTCTGCGACAGAGTGAGTCGACCCAGCGTTTAGTCTTCCGGCTGCAGACCAGTCGTCGCAATTCATACGCTCGGTTTAAAATAAGCCACGACAAATTTGTGAATGAAAGAATGTGCCTTTAGTTTGGTAGTTTGTGTAATGTATCAATCTCTAAATCCTGGTCGCTCTACACAAGTACTGGGCAAGCGCACATGCGACATTTCCCTTACTGGCATGCTAGTAGCAATATCTGAGGCCAGTTAAAGGTGAGGGAAGAGTTAGTGAAGTAAATATACTCAACAGGAACCTTCACAGTACACCATGCAACTAGGGTGCAGGAAGCACTGTTTTGCGCTGAGTGAGTTTTGCACAGCGGTCAGCAGCGTGAACACACATCTGTGAACGCTTTTTTGGCTAAGAAATTTAATAACTAGACATGAGAGATTGTGAGAATTTGGGGACGCAGAACAAGCAATAGTTATCTGGGCTCCTTCAACTGCGAAAACTAAATAAAAATTATTCTGGCCATACATTTTAATTGTCACATTTGCAACTTAGGCAGCGTTATCTCGTCGCCAAGTGGTTTGAAGCTAAAGGTGTGATGTTTTGCAAGTCGCAAGTTGGAATCCCCAAGAGTTCTGGCTTTTCTTTTTTTTCTTTTTTTAAAGTTGATTTCGTTGTTTTTTATCGATGTTTTCTATACTGAATTCACTGAATTTAGGCACTGCCGATTTTGCGCTGTAAAGTTGATTGCTCCAAGAGAGAACTCGCAGACAGCGCGCAGACTGACACTGACGCGCTAGTGAGTTCTCCTTTGAATGCTGTCGCCATAAGCACTGACAACTTGCGGACAGTGCGCACAGTCTGGAATCAGCAGACCTTTTGCCTGTTGCGAAGATGCTTTTTTGCGATACAGGCTAGGCAAACTCCAAGCTATACGCACCATTCAAAGATGGGGGAACAGTGCATCGCATTTGAGTGCCTGATGTGACGCGGAGGGCGTTCATCCCACTGCGTACGCATCGGCTAGTGATTGCTACAATTCCATGCCGTACTGGCAGGCTTATCTGACGCAATTTACATGGCAGAAGCACGGTATGAGGTATTGGGAATGCCAAACCAATGCTAATATCAGATTCCAAGCATATTGTTTCAGAGAACCAAAACCGAAACTTGTTTGAATTCTAATTATGGACATTGTCCAATCACGTAGCACCTTTTACCGATGTTACTGCTGTTGGTGCAACCGTCGCAAACCACATGTGTCAGTTTTCCCTCTTCCATGCTTTATAAAATAAATACGCCTTATCGCCCGATAAACGATGAAAAGTGTTCATTTGTGCCAGTCTACCGAGTGCAAGCAAAAACAGGAGCTTGAAGAGTTCACTTCCCCTAAATGTGTATATCAAAATAGTATTCATTTCTGGATCCTAAAGAAGGTTGCCTGAAAAACGGGTTTGATTTAACAGAAATACCTGCTTTTAAATTAGATATTTACTGAGCAGCCGCTGATTATTCAACTTCCGGCTGTAACACTTTTCCAGTGTTTGCCTGGCCAAGTGAATAAAATGTAAACCAGCCCAGGGCATGCTTCCTTTTTAAAATTCCAGTGCAGAGACAAAAATTGCTTTTTTGATATTGGTTAGAGTTGCTTAAAAATTTTAACATGACAGTGTTGTATGGCGGAATCCACAATAATATGACTGACGTCATATCCGTCACGGAAATGACATCGCCAGAAAAACGCGGCTGCGCCAGGATTTGATCCGGGTGCTGTTTCGCTGCAACAGGAGGTGCAATGCTCTTTACCGAATCCGCTACGAGATGAAGCGCACACAGCCCTGTGAACGTGACATAAATCTTTCGTATAGCCTCTTTGATTTCGATGGTGCTGCTGTATAAAAGGTGACGCAAAGTAGTGCATAACGATGGTAATAAAAGGTGACAGCTGAGCTCGCTGGGCGCCAGCTGAGCTCTTGGCAATGCAACCGTCTGCTGTACACTCCACGGAGCAGGGACGCAGTGGTTGCACTTTTGCGAAAGCGACGCGCCAGCAGGTTATTGCTCTCCAAGCGCACCCACAGACAGCCCTGCAAATCATGCTCGTTCTCCAGACGGTTCGCTGGCAATCCATTTGGTTTCGTTCGCATTATTTGCGAGCAAGTGTGGTTTCATTTGGATGCAATCCAGTGTCCAATCCTTTGTGCAATCCAGGTTGGTCTGACGGTGCCATACCGAAAAAATATAAATAACGATGTGCTAGTTCATATGTAAGCATACATTCAACTGATCGTGTCGATCACTTTCGTGTTTTACCGATTTAATGATTCCTATGAAAAGTTTACCGACCCCTATGAGAGGAGCCGCCGCGGTGGATCAGTGGCTAAGGCGTTGCGCTACTGAGCACGAGGTCGCACCTCATCATCTACGGCGCACCTCATCGCCTGCACTGCGTCGGCGCCTTAAACCCTACAATCAATCCATCAATCCCTATGAGAAGGATCAAACACATTTTTTTCAGCTGACCGGGCCCACATTTCAAACGTGTTTTAAGAAATTGGCTTTTCTAATAGTGGTCTTTAATAGAAAAAGGTTTAATTGAATCTAGCTCTTAGATTTAGTTAAGTGGCTAATTGCTCTTGCGGTTTCTTGTTTCCTTTTCGCTTCTTTAGGTAATGCCGGGAAATACGGCAGAGGGTTAACTCGGCAGAACATGGCAGTTTGTGTGAAAATAAATTGTAGGTATTTGTGTACAAGCCAACATGTGTCCAGATACTTTTTGCACGCAGAACTACAGGCTTTGGCTGCATGCATGCATGTGGCGAAAATTTCATGGCAGCTGTTGTCAGAGAGCGGACGTCTCAAGTTTGCAGAATTACGGAAGTTACGAAACTGTTGTTTGGACAAAACGGGCACTGTACTAATGCAAGGTATGGAGCTTCCCTTAACCAGAAAACAAAGGGACACCTTACGCATAGCTTGCACAGAATGTCTGTAGCAAAAAAACGGAGACCTTACGCACAATGCACACGAGTGTCCGCAGCAAGAAAACGGACACCTAACGTTAAGATTACACGGAGTGTCCGCAATTGAGGTGAAGGAGTCCGTATGACGGAGTCCGTTTCTAAATCACGGAAAGTGGTCGGCAATACATTACCTTCGGGTTATTCCGTAAACCAGAGAATTTTTTTTTACAGTGCAGTGTCTGCCTGCTTGTAACCGAGAGCACGAAGACGCCACCGAAGATAGAGTGAGTAGGAAAGCGGAGGATGAAAGTATGACGAAACTGTGATAGGGAGGGCAGAATTTTGAGACCGCTCGAGACGTGTTCTAAGGCGGCGACGCCTTTGAGATAACGGCATAATATAGACTGGGCAGCCGGGCTGGTGGCGCCACCACTCGGCACTCCCCTCGTTAGAGGAATGAGTCGGTGCATCGGACTACGCAGCTTTCTGTTGTTTGCGCGGTGTTTGCTTCGGTGTTTTGATTTTTTTTGGTGGTGTTGTGAGTGGATAAATGTAGTAAAGCGAAGTTTCGACAGATGTATTTGGCTCTTAGATGCTGTAACGGCTACGTAATTTTGTCGGACGCTTATAAGGAGGGGTATGAACTATTATGACATGCGCGCTAATTTCAGCGATCAATGCTTGGCTCCACCTTACCTGAGTACAAATAAACTGCCATAATTAGTATTACTTTTTTTTAAATGCACTAACGGCTACGTACACTTATTGAACTCTTCTAAGGTTGGAAATGGGCCACATTGATACGAAAGCGTTTTACAGCGCACTGCGCCCGGCTCCTCGCTATCCGAGTAGGAATAAAATTATTAGTAGTACTCATTTGTACCATTTTAAATTATCTTCACTGGCTTCAATGAATACAGTTTCCACGCCAGCCTTAACGGTGGGATACTTCGAGACGTGTTCTTTGAAAGAAGGGCACTTATGTACGAGATCGATTATCATTTGGTTGTGGAAACGTCGCGGCAGTTTACACTGGCTTTCTGTAACTGTAAGCTTTTTGCCTTCGGTTTTCGTGAGTGACAGTATGGGAGCCTGAGCGCTTAAGTGCAACATCTACATTTGTAGTGGTGAATTTACAAAGATCGAGCCAAAGTTATTCAACCACCCAACATCCCAAAATACAAATATATCCCGTCTTGCTCCCGTATTACCACCTGCGTGGAATAACAGCTGGCACCGATAGTTAAAAATGTGGCAGTGTTGACCTCACCAGTGTTTATTACTGCTTCAGTATTCTTGGCCTAGTACCTAAATACTTCGTGTAATGCCTTGTCGAGAAACCAGAAACTTGGGCCTAGATGCGTCAAACAGGGGTGCATCAGCCTGAATCTTCCCGCACAGACGCATCTCCGACACGCTGGAAGCAGTTAGAATTTGGAGAGGTGCCATTGATGTGTAAAATTAAACAGAAAAATGATCGAGCCCCCTTCTAACGATAAATAAAATGGGAAAGGGTCAAAGTCAAAGACGCTGCGATAAAACACACACTACGTGCTTGTCAAACTCAAAGCTCAACTACACAAAGTTTAAACCCAAAAGACAACCAAGAAAACGTACGCAAGAAAGCTTTGAGATAAACCATCATCGTTGTTAGACGGAGGAGTGCACGATTTTTCAAGCGGAGGTGGCAGCTTGTAAAACTTGACCGCAGCAATATTTCGTAAAACTGAGTGAACGTTTTCGGCTCCCTCCTGCCTCTCTTCCTTTATCCGAGCAGGTATTGTTTTTTTCTTAAAACCATTACCAACAAGCCCGCAACCATTGCAAGTATTACAACGCAATGCGTTTCCACGACAACCAATAATGTCCTACTACCATGCGGTATTCTGTAAACGATTCCCGATGGCTGTAACAAACGCATTTCTGTGAAATTAAACACGTTTCGATGGTAGTAATGCAGTTACGGAGCGTCGTTCATTATAATATCTGTTTTGGAGGAAATCTTGGAAATGTTGCGACCGGGTCGGCTGACCCGAGCCGAGCTCCTGGGCATCCGACATACGTGTGGTAGCGTGTATGATGCGAGCAGCCAGCCGCTGTTGCAGCCAGGAAAAAGTCCAGAAGCCGTAGGCTAACCTAACTGATTACTTCATAGGGAGAGGGGTGCCGAAGCCAAAGAACAATGCCCCAACGAGCGAGGTTACAATACAGGACTCGGGCAGAGCGACAGCATGGATTCTCTGCTCAAACAGGAATGGGTTGCAGCGCTTGGGCAGATCAATTTATAACCAAAAGCGGTTACGGTCGAAACAGCCGTCCCTCTTGTTTTTGCGCATGCTACGAGTCGTCACAGACACACAGAACACTCTTTCTAAAGTTCGTACGCAGTCAGTAGCAGCGGCGCACGCGGATTCCGAGAGAGGGGAGAGAGGAGGATTCTGCGGCGATCGCGGTGTCTCTGTGTCGTTGGGACGGGTCTCGACGTGTCACTGGCAACCGGCGGAGTTTGAAGCGCGTCGATAACGAGGTGTCTCACCCAAGACGGTCCAAACTTGAACGTATGAGTCACCGACACGGGGGCACCTCCCTGTAAGGCACACGCAGTGGCTTTGCCGCACCACCTAGGAGGGATGCGGAAAGCACGGCGACAGGCCGATTCGTGAAAGAACGCACACCCAATTTTGTATTTCGCTTGTGCACGATGCTGTTTCGTCATCCACTGCCAAAGGCCAGCACCACAAAATTTCTATAGATCGACTGCACACACCGGCTTTGTAGGATTATGTAGCTGAAATATATATCGATACGCCAAACTTCATGCACGCATTAAACATTGCATGAAGAAACGGACTACCACTTCCAGCTTGGTGCATTCAGCGTCGCCTGCTATTTGTACTTATTGAGTATTGGCGTAAATCACACACATGGCATGTCTCCTAAAGGTCGCCTATGCTTCCAATATTTACGGATCTGTAAAAAAGTCATTTTGGTTATCTATGCTTTGCAAACCGCACCGCAGCAGAATGACAGAAAGCCATGCACAACTACGCTGCGGAGACCACCACCGGCCTTCCACTGACAGAGCGGTTCGCCACGGGTGGCTCTTTAGGCTGAAGCATAGATTGAAGAAAGCATGGATGGAAGAAAGTGAAATCCTTGGGGAACTGCAGAATGGATTTAAGCAAGACAGGTGATTGGATGGTGATTTGTTTCTGATAACGCAATGCATTGAAATTGCGAAAGCGCAGAATAGACCACGAGGATGGCTTCGTTGGCTAGTTGGTGTAGCACCATAATAAAGGGTTAACAGCACAAAAACGACCACACACAAGGGAGAGATTGCAGGATCGCTTTAGTTTGGCCAAGACAAACCTTTTGCACAAAGGAACCTACATGAGTTTTTTTACCGATTTGACAAGTAAAATAAAACCAAGCACAAAAATAATAACAGAAAAAATACGCCTGCTTTTGTTTTTTCCAAACCCGTTTCTACTGGTTCGAACCAACTCGAACGGGACCGGAATGGTGCTCCAGAAACCAACCTGAACTGAACCCGAAAGGCTTGAACCCGAACCCGAACCAAACTCGAAAAATTCAGGTTCGACACCCCGGCTAACATCAAATATTTAATCACGGTATGTCTAGCTTTTCTTGGGAAATATTGCAACGGCGCCTAGTTATTTTGCATTACTTCGTCTTTCACAAAATGTTTCGTAAAAAGATAGATCGCCCTTGCATTTCAAGCTTGCTGGTAAGTAACATTAGGTACAAAGTACGTTTTACTCACCCAAATAACAACATTATTTTTTTTCTCTATTAAACTTTACAAGCTGTACTATGAAAACAGGCAAAGGTACTCATTGATGCTATCCCTCCATTTGCGGTACCTTAGTGCAGAATGCGTACGTGCATCTGTTTTTCTCCTGAATTGTTTGCCTAAAGATCATGCATGGGCAATACACCTCTTAGCTGTCATTCGAGCGATGTATCACTTAGTCGCCCTCATAGACATTTGCTGCCAGCAGAGCGCATTCCACTTGATTAGCGTAGAGCCTACTGTCGCATGTCCACATCGAGTGCCATTTTGAAAAACAACTACTGCATTTTTCAACTACCCGTCATGACCGACAACTGGAACCAGAGATCCCGAAAACGTGCGAAAATTAGTGCCCTGCGGCAAGCACAATCAATGTAAATTGCAGGTGATTCGTTGTTCCTAATGTCCATCTGTTCCAAAAGCACTTTGCTTCGCATTCACTATGGCCGGTTGACATATTTTCCTTGAAATTAGGGACAACACCATCAGAAAAAGTTTAAAACTGACAGCTTTATTTGACTAAGAGTCGCAAAAAATAAATAAGCCTCATGAAATCAATCACACTTCCACTCAGTATAAAAACTGGAAATGTGTGTTTGCGGCTTTGTTTTGTACTTCATTTACCTAAGTTTTTTTGTACATGTACCGTTTCCCTTTCCGTTGGAGTTTCTCGCTCTAGAATAATGAGGGGCCACGATTGAGCAATTAGTTTTATTGTCATTATATCCGCCTTTACCAAAATAAAAACGGCCATAAAGATGGACTATTGCTCCTTTTGTTGAGAAAAAAGCAGGAACTGATCTGTAGTGTGGCTGCATTTGCATCGCAGGAATTAGGCGGTGTACCACAATAAAGGTCCACGCCACAAACGTATCCAGCGTTCTAGGCTTTTGGGAAACCTCACGTTTTAAAGAAGTTATTTGTGTCATCACTTTTGACCAGGGCATTACACAAAGGTGTTGTTAAACTGTCCGAAGAATCGTTCTAGTCACGCTTGGGTTACCGCGCGAGAGACGGCTACTTCAACGCAAAATTTACTAAACAATACCTTCTCCTCTAGGCGTGTTTATTTTTGAGGTTCTTTTATTTCGAATGAGGACACATAATCAAGATGCATCTTCATGTGGTTGTAAAAATGGGTCGTGTAAATCAGTTGTCAGCAATGGCAGCGGTCGGGAGCAAACGCAATATAGCAATCACAACCCGCAACATTGCGAGAAAGGACTCCCTTACGACTATTCACGGCCGCTGGAGATTGCTGTGATAGGTGTTAATTTATTGTAATTGTAGCGCCAATCATCCTGTGCTTGGGGCGACACGACCTACATTTTGGAAGGCCGCCATAGCGAACGTGTAAAGATATACAGTGGTACCTCTAGTGCTTAAAACGTGGCCGGGCTTAGCGCTTGTAGTGCGGGCGGGATGGTTTTGTTCCACGCCAGCATAGAAGCCCTGTTGAGAAGTGTTTCATAAACGCATGTTTTTATCTGATCTAAATGAGGGTGTCGTTTATCGATGTATTTATAATGACATGTTTTTATTGAAACTTGTTTCAAGTCCTTACCGCAAAACAGAAAATTGGGGGGATACGTTAGTACGATAATGTAAACATGGCATTCTAACAAACAAGCGTAAAGTTGATAAAGATAACATAACCATGAACAATTATGAATGTCTGCTTTAAATTGCGTGGCCTCAGTGGCAGCAGCAACGATGTGAAAGTGGACGATGGTTTTCGAAATACAAAATGCATTGTACTTTTCATTGTGACAAACTGGCATACCATAGCTTGTTTGGTGAGACGAAGATCTTTTCCTTGGAAACATTGACCTGGGGTATCAGTGTCAGTAAAGGCAATGGTCGTAGAACAAATGCAGTGTGGCAGGCAGCATTCGCCGCAATGTTAGCGGGAAGCGTATTTCACCGGACCCACGAGATCCGCAAAGGGCAGGGGTACGTATCCAGTATGTGATAAATTTGTATCAAAATAGATGAGCTGACGTAAATAACGTACGGCCACCGCGGATTCTGTGTAAATTTGTAAAGCAGTAATTCCAGGGGCTCAATGAAGAGCAGCAGTTAGGGCTTGCAAGCCGCCCCGGATGGCCCTACGCTCAGCTAGCATAAACAGCAGGATGCGGTGGGTTTTTAGAAGCACGTTTGGCTGGCCTCTGGGTAGAAAGGACATTGTACCATTGTGGTCACCACGTAGTCCTTGGCACCAGCGTTGAATAAATCTGGCACCACCGGGGGTTTAGACTCAGCCGCCAGTTCTTGTGCAACCACGAAAAGGCTATCAGTATGTCCATTGCATCGACTGTGAATTCGCGTTAGTTGCCTGTGTTCGGTCACCTGGTGGTATAGCCAAGGTGATCGGGTAACGACGCAGGCTAGAGATATGGGTAGGGAACCACCAATGTAGTTTCCTAACGTCGCTACCTCAGCAACAAGAGTGAGTTTAGGCATGCGGGTGGACCGATGCTGATTGACAAGCTCATCCAAAGTATTAACTTAAGCTTCAGCATTAAGCGCAGGGATCGTTGTTATCATAGGGAGGCAGCTAAATGCACGCATCGCAGCTCCTTTGTTGCGTCATGTAGAGCTCACACCACCTGATTTAGGTGTTGGAATTGTGCCTGCTAAACAACCCGAAGCTGTAGTTCCGACGGCACTCATATCCGGGCCATTTTCGAACAGGTGCCACCAGACTTCTGTGAGATGTGTCGGATCAGGTGAAGCATCTGTCCGCGTTTTGGTGAGCGGAACGTAGGCAGTTAGACGCTGACCCATATGCATAAATGTTTAATCCCAGCACGCGAAGGGAGGTGGCAGTGTGCACCAGTTGGCTGAAGAGTTGTAATGGGATGGGAGACACCTCTAGACGGCGAAGGTCCCAAGCAGTTGCCGTAGGCAGAATAGCTGTCTTTTCGACGGAACGTGTTATTCCAGCAGATTCGCCTCATTTCTGTGTGATAGACAAGGCTTGTTAGAGGCACGCGGTTTGCAAAGTGAGGTCTGAGTGCACAGTCCACACTCTGATGTCGTGTGCGTACATCAGAAAGTGCATGTCAGGGATAGAGCCGAGATGCCAGTCCAGCAGTAACATACTAACATTAAAAAAAAGAGGCGAGATTACCGATCCCTGTTGCGATGCGCAGACATGCGTTAAGTGAACATAACTCGTTCCACCAATGCGAACCAAAAAGACTTTCTTATATGCAAAGCATCTCTTGCTCTCCGCTCCATCGTCCGTCGTCCCTCATCCATCCATCTGCCGGTCCAGGAAGACACCGGCTACTCTGCTGCTCCAGGAGCCCTTTAAGGGTAAGCGTGCTCATCTCGTGCCGGCCCAGGAAGACACCGGCAACACTGTCGCTCCAGCATCTCATGGTCTGGGCTATGTCACTCCGTTGTTGTGGCTCCGTCCACATTCCCACTGCGCATGCTCAGCTCATTTTGAACCGGCCCAGGAAGACAGCAGTAACACTGTCGCTCCAGGAGCCATTAAAGGGTAAGACACCACACAGTGTTCAGCAAGCCGAGTATGCGCAGTGGGGGTGTGGGCAGCGCAACAACGACAAGGGAGGACCATTGCCTCATCGCATCTAATAAAATACACCATCTTACCGTGGGGGAACCCTGAGTAGTATGTGAAACAGCCATGAGCTCAACGCAATTTCCCATTTCGTAGCTTCGGTGAGTGAAAAGTGTGGTAGTTACCATGGAAACCAAACTGCAAATATGATGGTAGCTACGTGCCTCAACTTAAACAAAACGACGAACTGACAATTGATGGGCTCTTGAATCGATCCAATGGCTGCTTTGCCGACTACCCAGGGTTCCCCTGAGGGAAGATGGTGTAATTTTTTGTGAAGAAGTTCCAGAAGAAAGGACCCTGGACCGTGAGATGAAGGCTTTGGAGAATTTCCAAGATGGCTCCGTGGTTAACATTGCCGTATGCGTTTTTTATATCTATGGCAAGCACTGTGTGCAGAGTTAGATCGGCCTCCAAGTAACACCATTGACGCGAAGTGTTTAAGCCTATCATCGGTACCCAGACGGGGCCTAAACCCCATCGGCGCCGGGTGGCACCACCGAAAGTGTCCATCCACCATTGAATCCGGGTTGCCATCATGCGCTCTAACAGTTTGCACAGTGTGGAGTTCAAAGATTTTGTACGCAAATTATGGAGCTGATCGGGTAGCTAACCAGGCTTTTGTATCGAGGTGATATTAGCGAGGAGACGTGATTCTGGTATATTACCAAAAAGCCAGACTTCGTAAGCGAGTCAAGGATATTGCTGAGGGTTGGATCGTCAATGTTCTTATAAACCTCGTCTGTGGAAGACCTGGTCATGGAGCGTTCCGATGTTTGTCGTGATCAATCGTAGCAAGGAACTAGGCTATCTTGATGAGTGATTTAATTCCTCGCCCAGCGTTATCAGCAGGAGAGGAACTAACCTGACGCGACATGGAAAATGGGCAAGGTGTGCTTGCAGGAAGAATGTCAAAAGGAGGCAACAGGGCGCGATACACATCAGCGGCACTTTGAGCAGGATCCTTGTTCTATGCCAGACATGCACTGGCTGCCGCATCTGGAGTGTGGCTCCACTTTTCATTGCACAAAAGGTGCGCCAAATGGATGACATAGTCGACGTTGTGCCGAGGAATTCATACCAGATCAGCCATCGCTGCCTTGCAGACACCTTTAATGACGCCTGTGAGCCGCAGTCAGATGTTGAAGCATCTTCGGGCCTCCAGACACGACTCATTTCGGGAGGCAGCCACATCACCTTGTTTGCGGTGGACCCATAGCTGTGAGATTTGAAGGTCAGGCTTCGGCCGGGATTTCTCAACCCATGTGTCCTCCCAGGAACTTCGCAGAACTTCCTTAACGAGAATAATGGGGTGCGGATTTGGCGCCGTGAGCATTGTGTTGATGTTGTCTCGGCACACATCCAAGTTTGTTACAGGGAAGCGCCGTCATAAGCGACGCACCCAGGTTGGGACAATGATAAGCATGATGGGATGGTGATCACTGCCCAAGCAGTCAGCCTCTCGGTGCGAGGAGACTATCATTTCCAAGCCACCAGGTCACGTCGGTCGAGTAGGGTGGCATCCGGTGATGAGTACATCGGGGCGTAGTTCACAAGATATAATTATGGAACGTGAAGTGCGCATGGCTGAAGTAGTCAAGTAGCACCCGTCCGTGTGCACTTGTTGTATATACCGCCGTCGTAATAAGGGACATTAGAGTGCCCGGCCACAAGTATTGGTTAGCCAGCGTGGAAATTCAGTAGAGATGTTAACCAGCCCAATCTTAGACGAGGCGCATGCCCGCTATGTGGTCGTACATAACATGACACCAATGTTATTGTGGACTTAGGCAGCTGAACTTTAACTGCAACTACTTGTTGCCATTCCGTACACCACACGTCTAGAAGGATCTTATTCGGTGGATAAGCCATAAGCAGAGAGATGGGGGCTTTGCCTGGCGGAGATTCATTCGAGCCACCACGCCGGCCATGTGTGGATGGCGTAGCGTGAGCCGTCAAATTTTCGACGGGAGGTTGAAGGTCTATGTCTTGTAGTAGGAAAGCCCAAGCTCGTAGTTTGCGCAGGCGAACACGTTCCCGAAGCTCTCCAGTCTTTGCTGTTAGTCTGCGAAGATTCCATTGGCCTATATATTCTGGCAGAGGCGTAGTGAAATCACACGTAACCTAGTTGGCCTTCTAACACTGACACCAAGTTCTGCAGTTGCTGCACCACAAACCGTAAAGTTTATGGTGCGTAAAATCAGAAGGGACAGGCTTTCGAGGGGTCATGCTTGATGCGGTGAAACGTGGCTGACTCGACCGGTCTTCTTTCCGAGGAGGCTGACGTTGCGGCCAATGAATTAGGTGGGCACGACGCTGTGTGAGCTTAGTCACCTCAGTTTGCTGCAACGCCATTGCTGGTCTACCTCTCGCCGCTCCTCTGTAGCCGGGGACAATTGTACAGTTTTACTGTGCTTTTTTTCTGGCGGCGGGAGCCATGGAGGAGATCCCGGTACGATAGCTGGTAGTTCTCCAAAGGCTCCAGGGTGTTTTATTTGGCTACATCTATGCTTTCTTTCGCCAAACAGCCGAAACGGTTGGATAGAGTAACATTGTTGGGCCCGGACTGGCGTCGGAACCCGCGCCGCATTGCCCAAATAGCTCTGCACTTAGTGCAGTAATTTTTGTCCGTAATGTGATGTTCATTCGTGCTACGCACACCGCATCGAAACTTAACTTGCGGAGTGACAGACGATGACGTAGCCAGTGCCTCTGGTGCCGCAGAAACCGGTGATTCCAAGGCCGTTGTCACTGGCGGTTCTGTGACGGAGAATGGGCCTGATTTGCTGATGTGTCGCTGACGGAAGCGTGGATAACAATGCACCACTTCGGGCTTGTATGGACGCCGCCTACGAAGGCAGCCATTGTAGAAAAACAAACCGATGCCTCTAACGGGCCTTGAAGAGATACGAGACACGTGCGGCCAGCTTCCATGTAGCTTACAGGAACCTGTAAGCTACATGTTTTTTTGCTTACAAATTCGTGTAGCTTACAGGATCCTGTAAGCTTCAGGAACCTGTAAGCTACAATATCCAGTATAGCACTGGATACGGGCCTGCAGGTCTGCGGGATTGTCTCGCGCGTCTACAACCGGAACAACATAGCGTCGGATGTCAGTACTGGACAGCTGATACGCTTGTATAGCTAGCAGTTTTTCTGCCGACAGAAGGATATGTTTCGTTGCCAACCTTCGCTGGGCAGCCTCAAGAGACGACGCCCAGAGATACACTGTGTCGGTTCGGTTACGGTATGCCTAGCCGGCAAATTCGGCTGTTCCTATGCATCCCGCGAGCGTCTACTTCAGTGAGTTTGTCGGACGAGAGAGCACCTTGAATCGCTCTCGACGTTTCATGGCAACGTTTTACACCGAGGGACTCTGCCCATTGGTTGTAGGGCCCTGCGAAGTGGCGGAGGCTGTACGGGAGGAAGTAGCTGTCGGCGTTTTGTTCCGTTCATCGGTGGCTTGCAGGGATGTGTTTGCGATAGATGCACGCACCCGTTTGGTCGTAGGCGACGGTAAAACCTCAGTTGTAACTTCGGCCGCACCCTGGCCTGATGACCACTTCGATAAAGTAGTGGTGTGAGCAGGGGGTATCGGGAACAGCAGCGTTACCTCAGTTGAAAGCGGGTCGTCTAGTGCTGTGTGTGAAGCGACTTCAGATGCAGTGAGCGGTGACAAAGGCTGGGTGGATTGCGGTACGCAGAGCTTTTCGGGCATGCGTGACATAGGTGCATGGCGTGGCACCTGCCAGTTTGTGAGAGACGGAGTGGTTAGGCCTTGCGGTCGGTGGGCAGGTTCTGAAACAGTGAAAAACGCCGAAGTGTCATCCTTTTGCTTTCAATCGGACCGTGGAGGGGCCAGAGATGTTCTGGCGTGTTTACAGGTCACTGGAGGTCAAAGCCAACCGATAAACACGACTTCAGCGAAAGCAGCGAACAGAGGGAAACACAAATGCACCACTCCTTCTTGATGCGACCTTTTGGATTCCATTTTCCATCGTTGCTATCTTAATTCGTAGTCGAAGGGTGAATGTCTAACTTGGTCAAACCTGACCTCTTGAAGGGGCCTGTTTTCTGTTTACCTGCCTTGATTTGGCGGCTGCAGAGGGGAAGCTGAGGGCCTTCCTCTCTTTAGTGTCACAGGTTAGCTCTCCGCATCTGAAAGTCCCTGAAGGATAGCCAAAGTGAACCGAAGAAAATTTAGCATTGATGTGGACACGATAAGTCGTCTGTGTGTCTTTCGGATATTCAAGCAAGGCATTTCCAACTGCCAGGTTCGGAAAATAAACAAGTGTCCTGAGTGTCCTTTTTCTAGATTTATTGGTCGTGTGGTACAAAGGTACAAGAAAAGCTACTTTGTCTACCCCGCCCATGCATTGGTTTTATGCAGAAACTACATCTGGCCGGTTGACTTTGCAGCAGCTGTCGCGGCATTGGAGAACGTGCTCAGCAGTTTCTTTTCCTGCCACAGTTCGTCGGATCCTGATAGCCGCGCCTGATTTGGTTCGGAGAGCGGCTCTGTTGCCTCCACGGGTACCGCAACAGAAGATCCTGCGATTGCGCAGGACTAACCTGGAAGCGTCGACGTCGGAGCGACCTGGCGATCAACACCGGATCTACTGGTCCATCGGCCGGACTATAAAGAGCCGACGGAAACCACGCATCGACACTTTGCAGCAGCGGTCGCGGCATTAGAGCACGTGCTAAGCAGTTTCTTTTCCTGCCACAGGTAGGCATTCATTTCATGATCAATCTGTACTTTTAAGCCTTTTTTGCCGCGACTGCTGCTGCACTGCTGTTGTTGCTTGTGTTGTCTTGTACCATGCATACGAACGTCGAGCTTGCCAAGTGGCTTGACTCCGTTGAACGTGCGTTAAGCGGGAAATTAGATGAGGTGGCCGATCTTCTCTTGAAAGTATCAGAACTAAGCTAGAAACAAACCCTGGTCTCGCTGTAGAAGGCGTAAACAAGGAAATTGCAGAGTTCAAGACTAGCCTATGGTTCTTCAAAGAAACGATCGAAAGCTTGAAGGAAGAGCAAGTCAGGCTCAAAGCGGAGAACAAGGCCTTGGCAGCACACAATGAAACTTTGGAAAAAAGGGTGGCGGAACATGAGCAATATTCAAGAAAAAACAACGTGGAAATCAAAGGAGTTCCGTGCACCAAAGGCGAAGATTGCATCAGCCTAATGGAAGCAATCGGGGAAAAAATTAAGTGTCCTGTGACAAAGGACGACCTTGCTGTTGTCCATCGAGTGCCGTCCAAATCCGCCTCAAAACACACCATAGCTCGATTCACTTCTCGTGCAAAGAAATCGGAATTCATCCCTAAAGCGCGAAAGGCCCGCTGCAAACAAACGACATCATCTTTCAAGGAACTGACACCCAGGCCGTATATGTCAACGATCACTTTACTCAGAGAAACAAGCAACTGTTTTCCAAAGCTCTTGCATTGAAGAAAGAAAATGCATGGCAGTTTCTCTGGACAGATGATTGCGCCATCAAGGCCCGTCAGACAACAGAAAGCCGAGTGTTCATAATTAGGAACGAAGCTGATCTTGAAATTTTCCGCCACTCGACACCAGCCGTGAGTCAGATGGCAAATGAACAGGTACCTTCGTAGAACGATGACAGGTGATCAGTTGGGACTTCACAGAACCATAATGGCATACATCGACACAAAACAGCTTTCGTCCATATCAAGTAAAAACTCCCACTCTGTAATCCACTTTAATGCCCTCAGCCTCAGGAAACACCACGACGAATTTTAAGCACTCTTATCTTCCGTACCCTATTCTTTTTAGGTTGTCTGCGTATCAGAAACGTGGCTCAACGACTCTGATAAGAATATTTACGGTTTTCAATCGTATACTCCCCAATTTTGTCTCCTTCAAACATCAACTTATGGTGGTTCTGCTATTTTTGTGTTATCAAGCATTAGATATAAGCGTAGACACGACCTTCATCTCGAAGTACAAGACTGCGAATCGGTGTGAGTAGAAGTAGAGAATTACTGTTTCGGCGTTGATTGTAAAAACATATTATTCGGCAGCATATATAGGTCACCTAGCTCCTTCCTCCCAGATTTTTGCACAGCATTAGACAAACTGTTTCATACGCTCTCTAATAATAATCTATTAGACAACTCCTCTCACGAGGACTACACCAACTGCCTTCAAGGTTATGGCTTTCAATCATTAGTCAATATACCAACCCGCTCTCCACCCAACTATCCAGGAACTGTCATTGACCATGCTTTGCCAAACCGATTTTGTACTCCTGAAGCTTATATCATACGTACAAGCATCACTGAACACTATCCAGTTTTACTTCGTTTTAACTGTCCCAATTACAGAAGAACTAATGAATTTTCGAAATCTATATTTGACAAAAAACTATTTCTCGAAGAAATCCAAAACGCTGACTGGTCACGCGTAACATGTCCTAAAGACGCACAAAGTTGCTATACTGAATTTATTTCAATGATTACCACTTGCATAGAGCGCTGCACATCAACTGTACTTTGTCGAAAAAATGATTCATGCCCGCAAAACCCATGGATTACACCGTCCTCGTTAATGCGCTTGCGCAAAAAAGACAACTTTTATCGCAAAGTTAAGAAACGGCCGTTCAGTATCCACCTAAAGGAGCGCTACAAAAAATATTGCAACGAACTAAATTGTTTGTTGAAACAAACCAAAAAGGACTACTATAAATATAAGATACCTGAGACGGGTAATAATGCTTCCAAACAGTGGCGTTTACTAAACAATTTCCTTAACAGCACCCCTGCAAAAAGTGCCCCCACCGAAATACAGCTTGGCGAAGAAGTACTTACAACGCCCAAAGATATTGCGAATGCTTTTAGCACTTACTTTAGCTATTCACCAAGCGCACCAGCCACGACTTACGACGATAGTTTGCATCATGCATCACAGTCATTCTTTCTTTATCCTACGACACCGAGTGAAGTGCGTACGACGATAGCTAATCTCAAAATCACCAGTCCAGGCCTCGATAACATTCACGCGTCTTCTATCAAAGGAATGGCCGATTTTATTTCGCAAACTTTTGTTACATCGTCAACCTTATGTTCACAAATGCCGCATTTCCTCACGAATTAAAGCGAAGTAAAATAACTCCGGTATTTAAGAAAAAAATTAGGCAAATATTAGTAATTATCGAACAATTTCGATTCTTCCATTCTTAAGCAAAGTGGTAGAAAAGCTAATCGAACAGCGGCTTTCGAACTACCTCCAGAAATTTCGCCTCTTGACACCAAGACAATTCGGATTCCGCCGTGGTCTGTCAACTAATTTTGCCCTAACAGCATTAACAGATAAATTTAAAACCGAAATAGATAAAGGAAAATATGTTGGGTCCGTTTTTATTGACTTTACTAAGGCCTTTTACAGTATTAACCACGATATACGTTTTTGTAAACTTGCATCATTAGTATAAATGGTCCCTCACTACAGCTTCTCCGCAATTACTTACATAATTGTACGCAAACAGTTAACACATCAGGGGTTCTCTCCGACACAAAAACTGTAAACAAAGGTGTGCCCCAAGGATACATTCTTGGGCCCTTATTATTTCTGATTTATATTAACGACCAGCCGAATTGTCTGACATCCGAAATCGACTGCATTTTGTACGCCGAAGACACCGCCATTTTTTTCATCCCAAGAAAAACTTTCCAGTTTTATTTCACAGCTAAACCATGACCTCGCCAACATTTCTTACTGGTGTCACAATAATCAGTTAATTAATCCATCTAAGACAAAATTTGTGGTTTTTAGCACACCCACAAAGGCTCGTGACGATCTCAACCCTGTGTACATCAATAATCACGCCATCATACCGACTGATGAATGCACATTTTTAGGAATTGAATTTGACCATTTTGTGAAACTTGATGCACACATTACCTATTCTGGAAGAAAGTTGCATATGGTGTTCGGGTACTAATAAAAGCGCGCTATTACTTTGAGAAACGGATTCTAATCACCTTATACTATGCTTTTTTCCACAGTCACATAAACTATTGTGTTGGGTCATGGGGTCTGACTTTCAACTCCCACATAGCACCATTAAAGCAAATTCAAAAGCGGGTACTGCGTATAATTACCTGTAGTCGTTTTGATGCTCCCATTGCCACCCTTTTTCTTGATCTTAAACTTCTTCCGATCACTGACACCATAGCATTTAACTTTGCCACAACTGCCTTTGGCCTTTTCAATGAACCCGATCTTATTGCCAGAACTAAACTAGAAAACACTAACTATTAACAGATGTATAGCGCAAAAATAACGAAGGACAAAGAATGCACGAGGACGAAGCGCTAACTTGCAACTACTAGTTTATTGAAAGAAGCACACATTTATAACAACAGCGTGCATAATAACAGACAACTTACGCGACACATATCGGAAAAAAAAATTTTTTTTGATACCACACTACACAATCTTATCGCCCCCTTCCCGAGCCACGGACTTCCAAATAAGCAATCTCTTTTGCCCATAAAGCAATTGATGCTCGGCTAATGCATCCGTCTCTGGCTTTGTGGATTTCGAGCGCCTCCACTATTTCTCTGGTCGTTTGATTCTAGCTTTTGAATAAAATCTTGCACTGTGAAAAGAAAGGCTCGCATCCACAAAGTCTTTTTTGCGCTATACATCTGTTAATAATGATCGACCAACTAGCCCAACAACGTACTTCACTATACTATAAAAACACTAACCAAACTCGTTTTTCATTGCCAAAAATCTTTTCACTTCCAAAGGTACGCACGAACTACGGTAAACAGACATTCCCTTTTATTTCAATCAAAATATGGAACGAGCTACCTCATACGGTTAAAACACAAGTACGTCCATCGACATTTACACGTTCCCTCCGATCATTTTTGACGAACCATCACATAGACTTTTGACGTTCGCATTCACATTTCGCTGTGTGTAGTGGTTTTTTTATCTTTTAAACACCTAAGCATTACATTTATACAACTGCTATGTATGTATATAGATTGACTACAATGAATACTGTACCATTTTTAGGATGCTTTATTTTATTTAAATATTCCTGGGTTAGGTGTTTGAATGCTATGTGCTTTATTTGTTCAATATGTTCCTTGTTTATTCCTAAATTATGCAATGTTAACAATTCACTGTTTACGCGTACTCTCGTTATAAAAATTAGGTATCATTCCTGCTAGCAGCTGCAATTAAGCTATTTCTGTGTATGCTATCAATAACAAGGGGTCCCACTACAGTTCATTACTCTGGGACCCCTTTCTGTATTGACTATATTCTGGTGATGTACCATTGTGTCACGACAATAAAGTTCTATTCTATTTTAAAGCACTTCCCTGCTTTGCTCCACTGGTGGGCGGTGTTCTCATGATCTACAGCTACAAAACTGGACGCCTAGGTCAGCGTTCCATTGTCGATCCACTTCGTGGCTGCAAAAAATCCGACCGCGCTGACGAGGCAATCTGAGGACCCACAACCGTTTTTCTTCAGCTCATTTTCGCTAATCAGAGTGCACTTCTCAAATCTGTTCGACTAGGATTTTCTAGTAGCGAAAATTTTCTGCTTCAGCTATTCGCAAAGCCACGGCAGGGGCATGAAACAGTTGGTTGTAAAAAACAACTTGCTGGTGCGTCAGATTCAATTTGCTCGGGCAGTTGGAGAACTGTTGCGCATGTGATGCCAAAGGTACATTTCAGGCCTTCGGGGATGAGCGTTGAGGATTCATGGTAGGGAAGATATCAGGGCAGATTCGCCGCACAGCCTAAATATTTTCAAGCCTCAGGGGTGTGGTTTTCGTTTTATATATTGGTTTATGTCAAGCAGGCTCTTGAAGTGGACAATCTGCTCGTCGATACTGAGGCGTTCCTCTAGAGCAAGCTCAGTGCATCGTTGCTGAAAACCGTCCAGCAGCGGTCTCACCTTCCGAAGGTGGTCGCTTGTGGTGGGGTTGTTCGGAGGTTGTTACGCAGCCTCTCAAAGCAGTTGCTTGACATCCCTGTTGACGCTACGAAGGCAGATTTCATGCTTTGTTTCCAGTAGAGTCGAAACCTTGGACAGCACAGAATACACACTGTGGGATAAAGAGCGACACTACACTTACTTTCATCATCTCTTCTGACTGAGCATTCATTCTGAAGCATGGAGTAGTGGTTTGTTTTATCTGCCAGTTCGAGAAACACACTTTTTGAACTTAACTAATGAAGTATTGGTACGGGGATGGCATTACACCTTGAAATGTCTGTACACCATCGCGATCTTCTAGGAATGATGTCTTTTGTGTCTAGACGGGTCTCGTTTTCAACCCACCAGCCGTTGCGATTCCCCTGTCATCGAGCGAGGTCTCGCTTTAGCTGTCGATTTGAGCTCCGTCGGTTGTTCCGGCGGCTCCATGAATATGCAAATCGTTGCCTTCGTCATCGCTATCGCAGTCTACAACGAAAAAAATCCCAATATTGAGCTTCTCAAGGAACTTGCCAACGGCAGCTTTTAGTCTCCTGGACCGAATGTTATGATATAAGTAAAACAACGGCATTGGTATGAATTCGCCTGCGGTAAACCAGAAACACCCAGCTAGAAACACCGTGGCCACAGTCAATGAACTGGCGCCGCCATTTGCAACAAAAGAGCAGTGATGACGTCAAAATTGCTCATGGAGAAAACAACCGCCGCAAAAAAGCTACGAACAAAATCACAGAAAGTACATCACTCGTATGCTCAAGTACCCATAAGCAATAATATAAATATTGCGTGGTGTATACTCAGATTCTTAGTGAGCTACGATTTCTCTAAGGTCGAGCTGCCCTGACGCCACACGCTCCACGTTTTCCCTGCATCTTCTTCTTTCTCACGACCGTCAGCATAGGAAAACTACGTAAATACTGACGTTGATGGCAGTGGGGATTTTGAAGGATATCCGAGGAAAAACATGGTTATTTCTTGTTTATTTTTCAAACCGGCACGGCAAGTTTTTTTTTTCTTCTGGGGTCAATTGACACCATCAGGGCTGAAAGGGCTAGAACTGCTTTTTTCTGCAAATTTTGAAGTAATCGCTTTCACAAAATGGAAGCGAGATTTACCGTACCTGCGGAATAATCAGTCATTTTATCACATCTTTAGTGTCGACCAACCGGTCTAAAATAAAATAATTTTGTTTTTTGACCGAACACTACCAGCCCCCTAACAAAATTGGTATAAAAAGTTTTTTCTCCAAGATATAAAACTTTGGTGTCATGGGTTCAGCGAAAAGGTTGTTTAATTTTCTTTTTTTAATTCGTTTCTTCTAAGCGGCTTTGTGTGTTTCGATGCCTAAGAAAATATTTCACATGTCACAAACCATCTCCCAGTTGGCGCTCCTGCTGTACACTTGGTTTGTTCATTTCTCTTTTTTTACATTGCGTACAGTGTAACCGAAATGCATTAAAATGGACTGAAATAACATTCTGTGTAAAAAGCCAGTAACTAAGCTATATTTATCAAAACTTCCTCTTGAGCTCTAGAATGCTGCCACAACCACGAAACGAAATTGATTAGGCTTAATCACATAACTAGGGTTTGTGATAAAAAAGTAACGTGCAGGAGGGGGGATAGTTTTGTTGCCAGATGCGGGCACGAATGCCTGGGCGTGTGTCCCTCGCACCAAACGATGCTGAGGCCAATGCCTTCTAGCAGAATGTCTCGGATGGCATATATTATATTCGTGGCCACCTAAATAAGTGAAAATATTCTGCGCATTTTTTTAACGGCGATGTTAGAATTAATAATGATGCGTGAAAAATATGCTGAACAAGAGCCTCACAGCTTGGCCTTTGCTTACCCTTGCCCTGAATGTGTCTGACGTTTGACCTATCGTGCTAGAAGTCATGAAAAGAACAACCAAACTAGCAAAATGTTTGAACAAATTATCTAGTTGTTTTAAGGACAAAGTAAGCAAGGCAAACATAATTGGCTCATGCAGACAGCTACAGTTAACATCGAACTAGGACAAGAAAGTCCGTGTTTGTAGCTGTTTTTATTGCCTGTTGTTTGAACTAGCGCGTCGCATTAGGAAATCGCAATACACTTTGAGCCACTGTGTACTACGATTTTATTATTATTCGCAAATTTGTACTTTTTGAGGTTCTACTTTGATTTTACTTTTTGATTTGTGCTGCAGGAATTATGAATATTCTCAGCGGGGTCTTTCAGAGTCTAAACTCCTGCGGTAATCTGACAAACAATAATTTAGCCAGTCTTAGCATCATTTATTTAGCAGATTCATCTTAGTAGGAAAGCACAGCCTGTTCAATTTGTTGAGTTTATAAACACGGCTGAAATTCCAGGCACACGTGGCACCGACGAGGCAAGCCGGGAGGAATACTCTTTTGTGACATACATAAAGAGGGGTAACCAGGCGTAAACTAGGGCAACGGAGTCAGCGTTTGTGGTCGTTTTTATTAGCTGTGGTGTGAACTAGGGCGTCACTTTATGTTATCGCAATACGTTTTGAGCCAATGTGTACTACGGTTATAATATTATTCGCAATATTAAAAAAAGCTACGTAGAACATAAATTTGATAGCTATAAACGGAAATAAAAATGCAGTCAAAAACACGTATCTTCAAGCGCTGAAGAAAAGGTGCAGTATATTCAGTACTTATTCCGAAGTAAAGGTGAGTACTAAAACTAAACAAGTGGCAATCCATGAACAAGCAAACTAGTATGACACACTAATGCATTACTCAATGTCTAGTGTACACTGGATTAAAGAATGGGTTAAGGAATGGAAAGAAGGAAGGACACCTAAATATTTTATGGAGTGCGTCTTCTGGTAGTGGTTGTACATAAAGTGAAGAATACAAAAAAAAAGCATTTTAAATAGGTCGAATCGATATTTATTATGTGTTTTCTTGCAAGTGGTGCTAAACAAAACATGGTCAAAGGCACGTTTTTCTCTTAAAAGAAATTGGTGTGTTTTATATTAATTATTCAACATACGTAATGTACGTGAAATTACTGCACTTATAGTCAATATTGCCTACTACTAGTTCAATAAACACAGTTGACATATGCTCTTCGCAAGGCAGAAGTAAGTATAAATTATATATACTTGCCTGCACTTCGTCCTGAAACCAATGTGAATTTTCTCTGTAGTATGGGTACTAAGTGCAAAAATCTTCTCTAGAACAGTGAGAACCAAAGCATTTTTGAAACAAAAAACCACTGTAACGGGCAGAAATATCAACGCAAGATACTACGCAGTAGTGTATATGGCTCTCGTCGATTACTGGCGTTGTTTCGCTTTTAAGAAATTGTGTCAGTATATCTGAGGTGAAGCTCCTATAGTGGCTTTCAGAAGCCTGTTTATGTTTATTACCGAAGTATAATTGAAAACACAAGAAAGCCACAGCTATCGTTCTTCCGAAGGCTAGATACAGCTGCTAGAGGTCTAACACCAGTTTCCCAAATTGCAGTAGTAGGAGCCACACCACAAAACACGTGCTACCTTTGTTGCAATAAATGTTTTGAATGTAAGAAAATCGTTTATAATATATCTATCATTGATGTTTGTTAATAATACTGCACATATAAAGCCCCACTTTACAATCACTATGTCACAGCCACATTTCTGTTCACGCTCACTACGAACACTTCAATAATTCCCCATACCGTTCGGGGATGGTATTGTGCAGATGACTAAAATAATTTGGTGTTGCAAACCACATAAGAAATTAGCTTTAAAGTGTGCATTTTGGTACTTTCAAAGAAAATTGTACTCGTTGTCTCAGATCAAACCAATTTTAATTTTATATATTCGAACTGCCCCAAGCGAAGTATCGTACACCTGGTATTATAACCCAATAATTCAGTCTGTACCCTGGGCGACATCTGTTATCCTTGGCACTTGTCGTTTATTGAGCGGATTTGGTACCTTGCACTTTATTGTTGCCGAGGCTATACCACCTCGATTCCCGAATAAGATGATTGAAGTGCTTTTTAGTAATGCACTGCATTCTTATGTCACTGCTCTGAAAATGTGTCCAGTTCAACAAAATACCCCCAAAACACCACACATTATTCGAAATGAATGTAAAAGAGAAGAGAAGACGGCCCATGCATAAACAATTTCGCTGGTAGATTTATTGGCTTAGCGACCGGTGGGTAAGATATCTGGTGGGTCAGTTATTAAAAGACTAGCGATTTAGGGTTATGTTGGCGCTATTGGGTTTTGGGATCTGTTAGTAAGGTCTACTAATCGGCGGTTGTTGGTCAGTCGGTTTGGGGCTTATGGTGTGTCTGTAGGTTTGCTTGCAGGCGACATTCAATTTATTCTATGACAGAAAGTAGGTTAAGGGCACTTGGGCATTCTTGTCGGAAAGCAGTGAAAGCAAAATATAAAATGTTGTTTGTTCCTCGCTCTATATTTTCATCCTGTGCGACAAGCTTACCAGCATCATGCGTTATAAGCGCATTAACAATCATCTGGGCGGGCTCCGAAGACGCGTGTTTTGAAGCCAAGAACCATGTTAATCTAGAAATAAAGGGAAATAATGATCGTAAACACATCTTTTATAGACTTTATTGTCATTTTCGTGGTAAGAAACAGCAAATAATAAGGAAAGGACCCAGCACTGTGCAATGATGCAATGAAGCAGTGGAAGAAAATAGCTTCACAAAGCAATACAAACAGCGGTGGTAGGCTAGCACGGCGAAAAGAGGCTGTTGGCATGCTAAGCCACCTAGCACACATTGGCATGTAAATTTTGAGCCTAATAATTTTTAAAAGGAGAATTTTTAAATCATTACACAAAAAGCACGAAAGGAAAAGACGAGCACTGATCATAAATATTGAGAGAGTGAGGGACGAGGTCTTGGAGACGACGTTTTTTGTCCTCGTCGGAGCGAACGTACCCGGAAGCTCGAGACCGACGATAATGCTGATGATCATTTACAGATGGTACTGGCGATGGGGAGTAAGTTCAAGAGATTTGGAAGCGTATCCCTCAGTGCTCACACTGGCAATGGTAGTGGCGGTATCGCTTGCACAGCGTACCCAATTAATGTAACGCCGCGAATGCTCACAATACAGAGTTTTTTTGTTTCCTTATCTGAAGGTATGCAGGGTAGAATAATGCGTCAGACTTTGAGAAACTGATCCGAGCGTGTGCCGATTAGCCTAAAAAAGTGTGTTATCTGCAACCTTTCGGGTTGTCAAATTTAAAAATAACTTATTTTATGCTTTATGGTGGTTGCCATTGCAACATTCTGACAACTTACTGGACAGAGAATTTTGTACCTCTATAATCCCATGTGCCATGAATCGATTTTCTACGGCATGGTTCTCAATCATGGATGTTCCATTCATGATTGAGGCTTGTAAAGAAACTAGGGGCAAGGCAAACTAGATTTATCTCTCTCATAACGCAAACAGTTATGATTTTAGTTATGGTGGTCTTCCTTCTTAGTGAGTGCTGCCCTTGTTTCCTGACTTTATTCCTGATGTGTCATGTATTCCCAATTTTTAAGTGCAATGCACTTCTTAAGCGACCCTGAACCTGCGTCCACCGGCGATGTCCGCGCACTTGGAGATGGGCGCGCGCAGCCTGGCCGCTGACATGGCACTTACCCACGTGGGGGATTGGCCAGGAATCTCCTCGTCTTCTTTGGCAACGGGGGGAGATGGGCGCGCGCTGCCTGGCCGCTGACATGGCGCATACCCACGTGGGGGATTGGCCAAAAATCGGGCGTGAGAAGGGCTAATGCACCTGCTTAAAGGAGTACTGACACAAAATTTCAAAGCTGAGATCCGCTCTAGCAATTAAGTATAACGACAACACAAATAGGTGTCTTTGAATAAATGCATCTTTCTTTCTTTGTAGTTGTGTGTGTGTGTGTGTGTGATCTCTCTTTCGCGAACATTACCGAACCGCGCAAATTCAACTCGTGCATTCGCACTTTCACATTCTTCCCCTCGGGGACATGCGGGGATTTTTATTGTAGCCTTCAGTTACCCACATACATAATTGGTGCTTTTTGTGCCTGTGGGTTTTAAACTGTCATTTTATGCAAAAGGCCAACATGTCTTGCATGGATAAATTGAAGAAAAGAAAACGTAAAAGTCGTGCGCCAAAGCTATATATTTCAAATAAAAAGACAGGTCAAGAGTAAGGAAAGTAAGGCAGGGGAATGACTTTTGTTGAGGGCTTAGGGGACCTTAAATTGCCCTGGTGGAAAACCCGGGTTTCTCTACATCCCAATTAAGAGCCGTTGATCTACAGGTTCTTAAGGGTAAGGTTTCTCAAGTCTTGGCAGTTCTCTTGCACAACTTTTTTTCTTTGCAAATAACAGCAAAATGTTTGAAAAATAATTCAAACTACTCACCTTTCTATTCATTCCTTGGCGTGCAAGATCGCTAGATTTTCTTTCCGTGCCCATTCAAGGAGCCCGTTATCACAGTTACGTTTAGCTACAGGCATAGCGAGGGCCTCTGTATTGGCCGTCATGCTGTCAAGGGTTGTATTACCGGGCCCCCTTCAGCTGACTATTATTCCCTTGCTGCACAGACAAGAGACACAGCCTTGGGTTGACAAAAAAGGTAATACTCAACGTAGAATTCTTCTATCTGCACTAGCTGGCACTTTCAATCATCTGAGACAGTTTTTTATATTACAATAAAACCACCAGAGAGCCTCAAGTAACTCGAGAAACAGAGTGCCGAATTATTAGTGCACCGCCCACGTAGTATGCGACGTGAGTTTAGTCTTTGCTTAGCCTCACAATTGACGACCTTTTGTTCACATTAAACAGGGCGCGTCATGCAAAAAACTCAAACTGCTCCAAAGTAATTTCCTTGGCGTGCATTCTACTGCCTTTTGTATAACCTTTATAAGCATACTTTCTTCAGTAAATTGTGTATGACTGCACAAATACTCAATGTTAACAAGTCGCATCCCGACAAACTCTCTTCACATGCGAGAAGACTAAAGCCTGCATCGTTGCTTCAATAATGCAAGGTTCGATGGTGCTGTCGTGATACACCTATGTCATCAGACATTCTAATTCTGGCATTGTAGTGTTTTATGTTGGAATCACCTGGGCCATAAAATTTTAAGGTAGCACGTTGCACCTGGCTTAGATGCGCTGCAGGAATTTGGAATATTCTCCGCGGGGTCTTGCGGGGTCTTAACTGCTGCCTTAATCTGACAAACAAATATTTATCTAGTATTAAAATCATTTATTTAGGAGAATTAGCTAGTTAGGAAAGTGCATATCGTTTGATTTGTTGCGTTTATAAACACGGCTGAAAATCCACGCACACGCGGCACCAATGAGCAAGCGCGGAGGAATGATGTTTTTGTGACAGGCATAAAGAGGGGTTGATTAAGCACTTATGACCGCAATTTCTATTTTTAATGCTTCGACTAAGTTTTTTTATGATCACTGCAACACAAATATGAAGCAACTCTGATTACCTGTCGTCACTATGTTCACGTGTTCTTGAAGCTGTTTTGTTGCTAAATAATCGCTTCGAAATGCGCACCAAGACTCCTTACAAAACACGTCAATGCGCAAAAATTCTACCCTTGAAATCCACATGTGGCCTCCAATCAGTGACATACCGCAAATTATATTGTAACAGAATAAGTGTCGGTGGGACCCTCAAAAAGGCTCAATCTTCAATGAGTAAAAGAAATAAAATCACCAATTCTGGCAGAATTTGGCAGAAAGATTTTTATACGTAGTGACCCTTCCGTTACCCCACTCTGAGGCAAAAGAATACATTCAAGTTGAACAAAAAGGCGGTCTCTTCATCCTCACCCCAACTCTTGGGTGGGCGATTCACCTTAACGTTTTCACGACATTTTTCGAGCCCTTTCTGAGTACAATTTTACAAGCATATACATAACTGCGTGGGATTTGGGAACACTGCTATTGCTTGAGCTAATAACGTCGCGATGCATTTTAAGTGGGTGCTTTGTTTGCACCATCGGCGTGTCTTTGTCCTGCCATACTGCTGAACGAGTATAATCGGGGCACAAACAGGATCCGAGAAAAGCAAGAAGTTCAAAGTACCCTTGAAACCACTGTCCTTAATATTATTGCTTTAAATGCTCGTCTTTCCTTGGTTTGTGATTATGTATACTGTGCCTGACAGGTACATCAGAAAAATTGGGTCTTTTCCAAATATTCAGATCTCTAATTTTCTTAGCAGAACGTATAGGATCTTGTGCATTGCACAACACATATTTACATCAACGTCCTATATCTGACATCTTAACAAAATCCTTCATGCCTCTCTGCGCGTTGTCGTTTTAAAAATTGACAAAAAAGACGTAGTCCATCAGGTTTTTAACAACGTCACGCCTTTTATGACCTAAAACGGGAATTTTTCTGCGATTGGTTCAAGGCACCGCAGTATTTCTGGCAATAATGTGGGCCACAAGGGTTCAGCTGCTGTCGCCAAATGAACACAGTAGTTATAACGGTACCCTACACTGACCTGAGCGCTCAAATCCCACATTTGAAATATTGTAAACACATTGGAGTGAACATACAGAGAAAAGAATCCACTCCTCCATCTGACGAAGATGGGTAAACTTGAGCTTTTGTTGAGACGGATTCTTTGGTTGTCCTCTAAGTTTGAACCGAAATTGAACCAAGTCCAAATAAAGCATTTCGGTAGATAGCGGCTTCATAACGGGGTGCGCCCGGGTGCAATTCCGGCCACAAGAAGCGTGTTTTTCTTATGGTTCATTCGACGTTTCCACATTCCAGACACCATTGGTAGGAATAGTACATCTTCGCTTTAAATCTACACGTGTTTAAGCCACACTTGTGACAACACACTACTGACTCACATTACCGACACGCTGAAGTTAACTTTGTTAATAAAGATTGAGCCACACACATGTAACCCTCCAACCTGCCTACTCGATCTCCAAGAGGTTAGTGTGGCATGTCTGCAGAACACACCCTCATTCCATGCTGAACCCTCAACAAAAAAAGACGATGCCACCTTAGGAGGCTTTGTCTAACGCCACAATCTACTACACCTATTCTACTTCGTCGCCGACAATTCAATGTTCCTGGTCAAGCCATTTTATATGTGGTGATGAAAAAAGTTTTTTTACACCTGAGTAGATGCCACTCTTACTCCTAACGTGCACCACTACTAAAACATTTTTTATTGTCCCGTACTTCAGTTTGATCTAGTAATATGAAATACTACTGTTTTGGCAATCTAGGTCTTTGTTGGCCGTGCGTATAAAACACCAATCACGATCATTATCGTCCTTACTCGGTCATTTCATTAAATAATAAAGACAAGTAAACTTGCTTTTCTAATTTACCAAATCGGTTATATGTGTTCTAACAATATTTTGTTTATAATTTTAAAGCTTTTGTGCCATGATATGCAGGCTGTCTGCAGGTTTTCCCACTCAATTTGTTCCAATCTCCACACAGTTTAATCCAAGCGCCAGTCAATCTAATCTAAGTACTACCTATTTTATTCTAAACGCCAATGCATTTAATGCAAGAGCCAACAAATGTATTAGAATGGCCAACCAATGTATTGCAAGTGCCAACCAATTTAATCCGGCTTAGGACGCTTGTACAGGGGCATTGTGTGCGGAATTAAGAGAGCTCTGTGGACTTCGATGCGTGTGGTGTGATGAAAACGTGGTGTTCCTTGATACCTTAGGTGAAAAATATCTCATGTGTGTAAATTTACCGATGTTTCCTAACATCCGCAGACCAGGAGAGCGGTCTCGTTTGATCCGTAGGTGGCGTGTGGCGATCGTCTGCAAGATCATGAGAAGTGTCGTCTGCTCGCGTATTGTCGCCCGAGCAGATAGGTCAGCGGATTTTTACGCAAGGAGACGACGGTTCTGTCGCCAGTATTTATATTTCTTACGATTGCAAAGACGATATTAGATGCGATGCGTCTCATGCTCGGGGCTGTGTCCCTCCCTCCCTCGTTGTCGTTGTTGTCCGCCGTCCAAACTCTACTGCTGATGCGGGTCTCTTCAGTCCCGTCAGTGTTTGGGCTGACGTCCATGTAGTCAACTATAAAAAGAATTAGTTAGGCGGTGCCTGGTTTTGATCCCACGGCTCTCTGGTCGCAAGGGGAGTAACGTGGAGCTCTTTCCACTGCGCTACAAAGCGAGGCGGGAGCATGTGCTAGGAACGCGCCTTGTGTCCTTCACTCGTTCAATCTATGTCAAGAAGCTACTGATACAACGCAGGCACGCGAAGCTGAACTTCAACAAAAAATAGAAACTGAAAGCTATTGGGAACAAGAGTCGACCCCATGGCGGCTTCGCGTACTGCTAAAGGGTCCCCTACGGGAAGATGGTATAATTTTGTGTATTAAAATTCGAAAATATTACTTAACACTGCAGAAGATCATCTGTCACCAGCAAACGTTATCTCTGATGGTCTCGAAGACGATATTATAATTCGAAAATATTACCAATCGCTGCAGAATATTATTTATGAGTTTTACCAACGCAAAGTTTTTAACTAATCCATTGTTACGGGAGGAGCAGACCATACTTTAGACGCGAGTTACACTACTCTGGCAAGTCTGGTTGCGCAACAATACAGGAAGAGACGAAACTTCTAACAAACTCGCAGACCATCATCAACCGCCCAGGACGGAATTTTTTAAAAAGACCGCTCTTTTGGCTTGCGGGTGTTAGAAAATGCCACGGAAAGACCGAAGTAAGCACTGGCTTAGGGCAAGGAGCAGTACAACTCCGTCTAAAATGTCGACAAAGCCAAGATAGTCAAGGTTTATTGGCCCGGCGGCGACATAAAAGTTCTCGCTCAGACGCTTGGCATAAACGCCAAGACGGTTAGGTTCATTGCAGCAACAGAACGCAGAATCGCAAGAAAGCGTGCCGGTTCGTCAAAGAAGTTTGGCGCGACGTAGTACACGTGCTGATCGAAATTGTTGACAATAAACAATCTTTCACGCTTTCTCAAACTCACAATGGCCGGCTCAAAACAACTGCAGACCTTGCCGGAACTTGAGATTAGTTTCTCCAGCATATACCGATTGTTATATGGCCACGGCTATTTCCTGAAGTTGTCCACGCTCAGTCCGCTAGAGAGAAACAGCCTGGGAGCCAAGGCGAAGCGCTGGGAGTATGCAGATATGCTCTAAAACGAGGGCACGACGGTGTCAAGCTACTACATTGATAAATATAATTTTAATGGGTGGCGTGCGTGGAGCTTTGCCAGACCGGATGGAGGCGCTCCGTTTATAAAACTTGTGACTGGCACCCGAGGGGCAGACGTACACGTACTGCTCTGTATGTCGGCCAACGGCATTGTCTACTGGAGGTACGCCAACAAAGTATACTAGGATTGATTCAACAAATTTTTTGAAGATGCGTTGCAGCAAGCACATGAGCAGCACCTGACAACGACCTGGCGTTGACTTTTGGCAATGCGCCAGCCTGTCGTCGGGTGGAAGTGGAGGCTTTGGCGATGAGCCAACACACGATCCAAGGACTACCACCCTACAACCCTTTCTTCAAACCGACTGGAGACGTGTTTTGCCGGTTCAATTTCAACGTCAAGGCCTACCTAGAAGATCATTGACATGTGCTCTTGAAAGCACCAGCAGGTGTGACAAAAAAACCACACCGGCGCTCCATGCTCGTGAACTCCCCGAAAGAGGCGATTGAGCAAATCAGTTGCGTTGAATGCGCAGCGTATGACAGACCCAACTTTTCGTTTGTTCGCGCTGACATTAACATTGCATATCTTTAACCACATTCACACGATCGCTACGTATTACACTTCGAGATACCGCAAGGTGTCGTAAGACTGTTCACTTGTTTTTTGTGTGCAGTAATGCGAAAACCCACATATAAAATAATTTTATATGGTCGAGTCTTATAGCCGTTATGACTGCATGCAATTTTGTGATACGTGGGGATCTTGTGTCAATAAAATGAGTAAATCAAACGGGCCTATTTCATATCCGTTAGGGCATAACCGGGTAACAGCTGAATCGGGCTGAATCGGGCTTTAAGCTGAATCGGGCTGACCATGGTCAAACATTCTAGACACACCGGAATTCAAGAATTGCATGCAGCTGGTGGTGCATTCATTATTCCCCACCCCCGAACGAAGCACCCTGAGTAATCGTGATGACGGTACTGGCGATACCGGGGACCCCGAGCCTCCATACTCACGCTGTATCTGACTGTGGTAATGAGGTTTAAGGTGAAGCGTAGAAAAGTCAAACGGTGGCCATCGCAGCCCAGGTCAAGATCCGGCGGATGGCCCCCCTATATGTTTACCAGGCCGGGAGCTCCGGGAGCTCCGGAACCTCTTCAGCTATTAGGGTAAGGCTGACGAAGAAAGTATACCCATTTTCCTGATTTCAAACTATGCTATATGGTGTTGTTTAAAACCCACCCCAAACGTGACCGGCCCCCGAGAAGGGGCCGCAACAAAGTATTGTTTCCCCCATTGCCATCTTTAACATTTCCTAAACAAGAAATTACTCCCCATTTCTTGTCATCGAGTCGGTCAGTCTAGCGCACCCTCTTGCATCGCAGTTAGTCTTCATGATCGCCAAGTATCTTGAATCCATAATAGGAAAATCGTATAAGTGCAAAAAATAAAGGTCTGGTGAACCTTAATCGAAATAAATGACAAGCAGCAGTCTGCAAAGCTTCTAGCTCAGACTAGACTGGCTGATCTCGACATCAGGGTCACACCCCATCAGAGCCTCAACAGCTCACAGGGTGTGATGTCTGAGACAGATCTTTTGAACGAAACGGATGCGGATCTCCTTGCGGGCTTGAAGGATCAGGACATCACGGAAGTGAGATGCATCACGACTCGCAGAGACAAGGAGATTCCCGCCAAACATATTCTTGACCTTTGAACGCTCAGCAATTCCGCAACACATAAATGCCAGCTTTATCCGGTGCTCCATCCGTCCGTATATCCAGAACCCACGGCGCTGTTTTAAATGCTAGCGGTTTCGGCATGGTACCAACTCTTGCCGTCGCCGAACGACGTATGCAAAATGCGCGGCGCGCAATCATCCCAGCGACAATGGTCTATCCGACCCCCTCACTTGTTTGAACTGCTGGGGCCGCATGCGGCGTACTCCAGCGTGGGAAAATATTCAAATGGAAAAAAAGATAAGTAAAATCAAGGTCACAGAGATAATCACCTTCCCAGAGGCGCCAAAAAGGATCGCCCTTTTCCCTGTGGGGAGGTATGCCGACGCAGCTCGCCTGGAGGCCGGAGTGGCGCCTGGTGTCCACAGGAACCCTGTTCAACGAATCTGACTTTGTCCCTCCTCCGACCTCGCTGGGTTCCCTCGGCATCCGCTCGGCACCCTCCAACTCACTGTCAGTGCCGCCCCGTCCTCCAGTGAATTGAAGGGTGCCGAGCGGATGGACACCACGGGCCCGCACCGTCTCCCACCTCCACCGCACCGCCTGTGCACTTCTGATGCCCCCGACGCCCGCGGCAATGGCGGCTCAAACGAAGGGCTTCCGAAGGAGGCCAAGTCCGGGGGGCCCGGTTCGACACGCGCCCCGACGACATCTGATGACGATATGGATGTCGCGCTGTTCTTGCCTGCAACGCACAGCAAGGAGCGGCCTCCTACGTAAAAGCCTACAGAAAAGTCCTAAAAGCTCAATCCCAGTGTAACAGCCCCGAAAGACGACACATAAACGCTCCACTCCAGTCATTCCTAATGTAAATAATGGAAGAATAAAACATCATCCAATGAAACTGCAGAAGCCTCCTTAAAATACTTGACGATGTGTATGAGATGCTGCATGCCAGTCAGCCAAGAATCATGTGCCTCCAAGAACTCAGCTCAATTCCAAACAGACAACTTTCTTAAATAGGTACATGGTATTCAGAAAGGACAGGGTTGGCTGCACCCACTCCTCACGCGGTGTGGCCATTGTCGCCCAGAAATCATTAGCATGCTACCCCCTCTCTTTAAACACTGTCCTGGATGATGTAGCGATCCGTACGATAATATTCAATAGGTTGATAACGGTACGCTTCATCTACATCTCCCCTAATTTTGCACTTCTGAGGTCCAAGTTCGAGGCACTGGTTCACCAGCTTGCCGAACCATACATACAAACAGGCGACCTAATTGCGAACAACTCCCTTGGGGGCTCCACCAGGAAAGATACCTGAGGTATTCTGATAGATAAGTTTCTTACATCCTCAGGAGCATCCCTTTTCAACAAGAAAACGCCTAAATACTATACCCTTGGGCACAGTATATACTCATATTTTGATTTGGTGATTGGCTCCGCAGTTCTCTTTCCGTGTCTTGAGTGGGGTTGTGGGCACGGATCCATATGGTAGTGACCATTTCCCCACCTCCTTAACATGTATAGGTACAGGCCTTAGCAGTCCATCTTCCCATAAAAGGTTTAGTGAATCAAAAGCAAACTGGAGCACATTCACACAAACATCTCAACTACACTACCCATCTATAAATAAATAACCTACGCGTGGTGGAAGCCGCCCAACTCATCACGGGGCACATCCTCGACGCCACCAAAAGTCTATTCCTCAGGCCTAACCTGGGTCACGGTGAAAGATATATTATTAGGGGAGGACACAGCTTACAAAACGAATGGGTGCTATTCGTTTTATTAAAGTCGCCAAACTAGCGCCGCTGAGACCATTGATTGCAGCGCCCTCCAGCGGCAGAGAAAAGAAGCTGCCCGAATGCCGCCCACTCGGAAGTGTTCGGATCCTTTCGGCTCCTTGTCGGGCCTTCTCGGCAGCTTCCGTAACCGGTCGTCTGCTCGATTTCTGCTCGCCGCAGCTTGGCTGGTTCCGCCGGCCGGGGGTGCCGACGATAATTTGAAGAAAGCCGTGCGAAAGCCTTTGCGCACGCCCCAGTGTTTCAACGTGTACTAAGCATGTTGTTTGAGTCGGTAACAATCAAAAGAAGGTATAAAACACTAAACCGAAAGGAATGTGTTCCGTGGTAGCCGTTGAGCGCTCACACAATTTAGATTTTATACTGTGCTTTTTATGCTTGCGCAAAGAAAAAACCGGCTGCACATGTTTTGTTGAGTACGTACTGCAACGAATGGGAAGAAAACCTGACAGTAATTAACGTTAACTGCGATCCTAAACGAATGAATGCGTGTTCTGCAGCCATCCCCAGCAGAAAATAATGCTACTTGCGGTCAGCATTTTTCTGAGAGTGCGGTTGCGCGAAAGGGATCTTTGTGGTTCTTTGGCGGGATGTACTACTGAATGTCGAAGAGTTGCGCGCTCGCAAACGATGCAGTGCCGTCGACTTTACCGTTCGCTACAGCCCTCCAAGCTACTCTCTACAAGCAGCGGCAAAAGAATGCGTCCGCTGCCGGAACAACGCCCCGACATACAAGGAAAGTAGGCAGTTTGTGAAATAGACTAGCGGACAGTACGTTGATGTTTCTTCGTCGTAAATGACGTTGCACAATTGCGGTAAGTCCATGCACGAAGCAGCGGGGACGAATCGAGGTTGTCAAACTCACTGCCAGTGTCCAATGTTCAGAGGAGCTGTGTACACGCCCTAATGAACTTAGGACGCCCGAAATCTCGCAGCTGTTTAAGCAATGCAATAAATTACGCGTTAAGATCACGTTGTGTGAGCTCACACGGTGAGCTCAAACAATGTTGTTTTACACGCATGCCGCTGTTGCTTGTGAACCACATGGCTTCGGACAGTCGTTGTTCAAGTCACTTGAAGCCTCAGTCGCTTCGAAGCTTACTTAAGAGTTCTGCTACCAGATGTCCTTTCAATCAAAGGTCCACGTGAGGTGCCCCGGCGCCACCAACTTTATTTGACCGATTTTTGGGCTGCTGTGTCCACACCTAAAAGTATATGTTAGACCGTGACCTGGGTCCTGCATCCCCAGGAGACCCTGTTGGAACGATGACTGTAGGCGGGCGCGAGAGGCCAGGAAAAGACGTAGGGTGTCCTTCGCCGGTTCTTCACATCGGATAACCGCTTCTCGTTTAAACGGGCAAAGGCCTTTGGAAAGCGTGTGCATCGTGAGGCTAAAAGGGAGAATTGGTGTGCTTTCCTTACATACATTAACTCATACACAGACACTCACAAGGAATGATCACAAATACGTAAACTTAAAGGGCAACATACGCACAGCCTGCCCCCGGTCAGTACAGCAGGAGGCACACTAGAAGACATGGCCTACACACTTGCTTCCAACACGTTTCTAGCTCTGGACAGTAAACAAACATTTTCCTGAAACATAAAACCGCTTTGAAAAGACGGTCCTACACGACAATAGCAGGTAAAAATGAGGTTACAATTCTGAATATACACTCTATCAGTTGAGGGTTACGCTGAGCAAATGTAAACCTTCAGCTCCAGAGGGAGATAAGATTACATATACCATGATACAACACCTACACCCGTACACTCTTGAAACGGTCCTACACCCATAAAATAAAATATGGGTTCCGGGCACATTCCACACTCTTGAACGGAGGCCATAGTAATGGCGTTCCTAAAGGAAGGGAAGGACCCTTCCTCTCCCGCTCGTTATTTTCCCATCGCCCTGACAAGCCGCTCGTGTAAGCTGCTCGAGAAGATGATAAATCGCAGGCTCGTGTACTTCATTTAGTACAACGGTCTTCTTGAGAGCTCTGAGGCATGGTTCATGGTGGGGGATCTAACAAGGATCAACTTGTTGCGTGGGCATCCTTCATAAAAGATGCGATTGTTCATAAGCAGTTCTGCCTTACGGTATTTCTGGGTTTAGAAAAGGCTTACAACACACACTGGCGATACGGCATCCTTAGCGCCATCAAGTCCTTTGATGTGTCAGGTAACAAGTTAAACACCATTTTTAGTTGCATGTACACGAGGACATTTCGTGTTAAGGTTGGGCCATCGCTGTCCGCTATATATGTGCACGAAAATAGTGTGCCACAAGGTGGAGCTCTAAGCTGCACATTGCTTATAGTTAAGATGAACTCCTTCCGAAACGCGTTGCCACCAACCATTTCATGTTCTATCTATGTGGACGATGTCGAAATATCTTTTAAATCTAGTAACCTGTCAATTTGCAAACGTCAAGTACAGCTCAGTGTCAAGAATCTTACTGGATGGGCAGAGCATAATGTTTTTAAAGTAAACGCGGGCAAAAGTACGTGTGTTCTGTTCTCCCGCAACCGCGGGCTTATTGGGGACCCTGATATTACTCTTAAGTTTCAATCTCTTCCTCTTAAACGAGAGAACAAGTTTTTAGGTGTCATATTTGAAGACAAGTTCACGTCCATCCCACACATCAAAGAACCTAAATAGGAATGCCTTAAAACACTAAACATTCTCAAGGTCCTCTCCCACAAATTCTACGGTGAAAACAAAGAACTGCTTCTCCCGGTCTTTACCGCCTTAGTCGGGTCCCGATTAGACTACTGCAGCGTCGTGTATGGTTCGGCATCAAAAACGACACTAAACATTCTCGACCCTGTAGTCCACTTGGGCCTTCGGCTTGCGTCGGGTGCGCTCCGCACTATCCCGGCAAAGAGTCTATACGTTGAATGTAACAAATGGTGCCTTGAGGACAGAAGAATGTACAGGGACTTGCTCTACGCTTTTAAAATTTCATCGTTTAATTACATCATTTTAAACCTGCTTTTTTGCATCCACATCACCACTGTTTATAAATAGCCGGTCCGTTCCTTTTCTGTTCTCGGTTACAGTGAGACAGGAAGCTTCGGATTTCAACATCTCCTTTTTTACATTTACACATAATCTTTTACTGACGTTTTACCACCCTGGCAGCTTCAACTTGTATCTTGTGACCATGTCTTCAATGAAAATTGATAAAACCAGGGTACCACAAACTCCTATTTTGCAGCACTTCTTGTCCCTGCGTTAAAGGTATAAATGTAAAGAGTTTTATATTGATGCATTTTGATGCATGGAAAACCACGAGCACATACACCACAATTTACTCAGCTGAAGCATATGGCACCTTACTCATTGCGCAAGACATTCTTAAACACAAAATCTCAAAGTTCATCATATATACAGATTCATTGAGCGTTATGAGCGCATCGGCATCACACAAGCCATGCAAAAAGAGAATTGTTCGTACGGTTTTCAACCCTATCATGTTTATATATGCCCAAAAAATTGTTCTGGTGTTCTGCTGGGTTCCAAACCACGCTGGGATTGCTGGAAATGAGATTGCTGATCAGAAGGCCACAATTGGCGCACTCATGAACACAGTAGATTTACAATACCACCACACAGTGACCTTAAGCCACAAATTCGACACCTTTCTAGCAAATGGCAAGCACAGTGGAATGAACAGACAGATAACAAACTATACGTAATAAAACCACGCCTAGGACGGTACACAACTGACTCACACTAGAGACAGTCGAAAGTTTGGAAAACCTCAACTTCGAAGGTAAACCTGGATAGCTATGGTAAATGAAAATTGACTTCTATGTCTTTTCGCTGTATCTTTGCACATACGATGTAAGGATCCATGATCTATCGTGTATAAGTCTTGTTCTGGAAATGGCCCTTAGCTTCCCCACGATATTAAGTTGTCCCGCGAGTGTTCCTTTAGTGGATTTTGACGAGTGAAAACGTGGCTCTGTGCGACGACGTCCGGCTACCGTCCATCTGGAGTCGGTGTGCTTTCATTGCATCGTGGAAAAACAGGGCCGCAGACCAGTCGCAGAAGTTACTATGTTGCGATGCCGGCGCTTCTAGACGCTTGTTGCTTTTACAGTTCAGTGATTGGAGCGGTTTACGCAAGCAATTACAAGTTTTTGGTAAGCTTGCCTTACAACATTATTTATCTTAAAATGTTGTTTGCCCGCCGGAAAAAACTGCTTCAGAATCTTTTTACAAATATGTTGACCTTGTGTAACGGCATAGTTTCATGTCATGATGTGTGAGCGTTAACAAGAATTTTTAAACTTTTATTCTTTACCAAAACAACGGTTTTTTGTTCTTCTGCTGGATATCTATTGGACGTCGTTGAGTTTTGATTATAATCTTTTTGCTTCCCCAAACTTACCCACCAGACACGGTGCAAATGGCTTCGCCCCTGAATACAAAATCCTTCAGACGCTCATTTGGCGCATCTGTTTAAAAACGATACTATGTAGAGCTGCTACGATATATTACAAACACACCCCCACAATCTTTGGAAGTGTTGAAAGTAGAGCCGGTTGGTATACAGGGTGTCCCAGCTATCATGCACCAAGATTTAAAAAAAGAGCAATGGCGTAACTCGAAGAAAACCTAGTGCATAATGTTTGCAGTACTGTGGAGAAGCGTGCAGTATTTTTTTCGTTAATGAGACTTAACTAATATTTTGTAATTAATTATCTAACTCGAGAAGTACTGTCCTAATCAGTAAAGTGTCAATGAGGCACTTGTAGGTACCCACGAGGGGCATCTAACTGCGGTATTTTCAGGGTCAAACTAACTGCGTACTCATTTATTCTGACTGATGAAGAAAACCCGCGAAATATGAAAAATACCACGTGACCGCGCCTCCGCGCGCATTAGCACGCATCGTAAAGCAATGCCCTCAAACAGGCTGCCTCTGAATTAGCCCGATTGAGATAAAAAAAAGAAAGAAAGAAGAAATCGCGACCGAGTTTGTACCTCATCTGCACACGCGCACCGCGAATCTTGCTGTTGGTGCTCCTTCGATGCATGCCATTATCAAGGTGATGCGCTGTCTCTTCAGGCGGGTGACAGGCGAAGCAGTTTCTTTCAATCAGCTTGTTTGGGGACGCTGCTGTACAATGCGCGCAGAATCGCCGTCACGTGGTATTTTTCATATTTCGCGAGTTTTCTTTATCAGTCAGAATAAATAGGTACGCAATTAGTTCGACACTGAAAATACCGCAGTTAGATGCCCCTGGTGGGTATCTACAAGTGCCTCATTGACACTTCAGTGATTAGGGCAGTAATTCTCGAGTTAGATAATTAATTACAATTAATTAGTGAAGTGTCATAACGAAAAAATTACTGTCCGCTTCTCCACAGTACTGCAAACTTTACACACTAGGTTTTCTTCAAGTAACCCCATTGTTCTTTTTTTAAATCTTGGTGCATGATAGCTGGGACACCCTATATACCTTTGCGAGTAGAGGGTAGCAGAATAAACGGGACAAAGCGAAGGCAAGAAAAAGTGACGCTCTTCCTAACGACCAAATGAGTTTTTGCAACTGGCCCTAGTTTTGTGCATGATGGTCGACCACGAAAAACAACAAGTAACAAAGAAGCATGGGAAAGGGAGAGGGAACTAGAGAAAGCCACACCACATTTATTCCTAAAAACGCACAGGAATGTTGACAGGCGGCACGTGTCAAGATTTGAGACAGTGAATCTCTTTCTCTATGAGCGAGAAGCTCGGTGTACCGATAGAGTCTTGAAAGTGCTGTTCTATGCAAAAAACTTTGTGAATCTCGCTCCGCCTTCTGCTCGCGATAAAGGCCCAATTTAGAGCATTTTTATTGAAAAGCATGCAGCCACAATTTTTGCCATACGCTGCAAGGTGACCGCCTTCAGAACAATTGAACGCACTGGCGTGTTCACGCGAACACTCGTGATGGTATAACCACCCGTTCGACCAATGTAGCACTTTTTGCTATTGAGCGGCATGGTGTACTCAACTTAAGATTTGCAGTCAACCTAAGACTAAGCATGTTTGTTTTCAGGGGTGATGGCTGGACTGTGATTGTGATTAAATGTACTGCACTGGCTGAAAGCTTGTTTGGCGCGGTGAAAACAGCGCCAAACTAGCTCTCAAGTGTGTTGGGCATATGCCCCCCCTTCTCAAAAGCGCCTTGTCCCCTATTCCTCATGCCATTCTAAACTTGTGAAGGGATGCATAGGTCAATCTTGGGTTTGGGCGGCTATTAGAAGGTCATGGGAGCCCTTAGTGGAGGCAAGCTTTATTTCGCAAGTCCGTACGCTTAATGAGGCGGGCTTCCGAAGCCACATTTTAAAAGTGTGGCAGATTCATTTTTTTTTGTGAGACGATTACTGCCAAGAAAGCCAATCTGGAACCGCGAAATGTCGGCAGAACTAGCACGGCTGCAATACCTGATGTACTATATGTTTGCCACAATTTCAAGAAAGTAGTGGGAAGAGGCGGCGCTCGCGTTGTTTTCACCGCGGCGAACAAACTTTCCCGCCTGAGAAGAATAGTTGCTCACAATCACATTCCCGCCGAGACCTGCGAAAAAAACACGCTCTGCTTAACGTTGAGGGCAAATGTGAAGTTATGAAGCATATCACTCATTTGCTAAAAGTGCTACGTAGGCCAGACGGGCCGTTGCATAACGACAGTTTTCATGAACACGGCAGTGCGCTCAATGGGTCTCTTGCCGGGCACCTTGCTGCGCACTGCGAAAGTTGTAGCTGCTCGCCTGCGTTTGAAAAAAGGAATATTGGGCAGTTATCGGTAGCAGAAAGCATACGAGATATACGAGGCTTTTTGCATAGCACAGATCGGTGAGGATGGTATTAGTACGCTGAGCGTCTCGCTCATCTACAAAAAGATTCACCATATCAAAATGTTACACGTTTCCTGTAGCCACTGCGGTGCGTTTTTCAGGAATACATTTGGTGCGGCCGGTCTTTATTACCTCTTCCCTACCCATCCTTTTTTCTAACTGATTGTTTTTGGTGGTCGACGAGCATTCATGAAGCGGGTGCCCACATGCAATAAATTCATTGGTTGTTAATAAGCGCCTGTGTTTGTCTTCTGATCGCTTCGTCCCGTTCGTTGCGCTGCCCTTTACTCCCAAAATCCGAAACCTCCGAAAGCAGCGGTTTCCCATTGGCGCTCGTAGGGTATTCTTGTTTTCAGTTAAGTAATATAAGAGGTAATCTGCATCGTCCAAATCAGTGTGTTCAGAGAAAAAGTAACAGTAGTCTTTAAGCGTTTTATTACCAGAGCCCAACATCGGCAACCTGTAAAAATACGCTACACTCTTAAGCTCTCCTCTCAGATTGTTTGAATGAGCCGTACTGGTAAGTGACGTTTACAAGTTCTACGCACCACAAAAAAGAAGCGGGATATCAGGATGACTAAAAATTTCTCACTATATGTGAAACACCACCTTTATTATTCATCTTAAATTCCGAAACTAGTATATAAATTATATTTACAATACAACCCCACATAAGATTTTTTTTGAAAGTCATACGTTCCTGCAGTGTTGAAACGGTATATACAGGAAAACACATACATGGTATTTTATTAGCGAACATTTTAAAAAGTGATAAAACAACCAAATCGTTTATATGGGATGATACCTGAACATAGTTTTTGGAAAAAGCATCGAAATACTTTTATTGTTGCTTTTGCAAGAAAACAATTTCTGAATAGCGCAATTAAAATCATAAAATGGCAGATATTTCAAATCATTTTGTGATTTCCAAAACAACATAATTTGATTATTCCAAAAGGGAATGATACAACAGAAATAGTGATTGGATGCATGTACAGAAGTGGGCGATAGATTGTAATATTATTTCGATAACCACACCTTTGAGAAACTTTCTTGCCACAAGTATTTATGGTTATTGTTGTGGGATGCCCATTGCGCTACGCCCCTTTGGCCACATTCATTACTTCTCGTTACACTCCGCTCGTTTTTAATGCGCCCATTTTGGAAGAAGCCGCCAATCACAATGATGTCATTGACAAATACTAACCCAAGAACAGCGACACGTTTGATTGTGTGAAACAACCGTTGCAGCATTTGGTGCCACACCAAAAAAAAAGTGCCGTGCGACGGCTAATTGATCAGGTCAGGTTTCCTATGGCCGTATTATGAATTCACCTTCGAATCCCAGGTTGTGGACACAGAGCCGCAGTCGCACCTGTAAGGCTAACTCTCCCTATTCCTTCATTCTGCTGATGGTGTGAGTATGGCCCCGTGAGACACTGTGCGGCTTGACAGGAGACATTGTTGCATTACTGTGCAATAATACCCTAACCTAATACAGCTAATTTTTAAGGTGTACATGGGAATCGCTGAGGCCTTAGAGAAAAATACATACAAGATAAAATTTCCGAAATATAAATTAACTCATTTAAAATTGTAGAGAAAAACGGCGGTGCGGCTGGTGCTCTTAAAGACAAGTCATTCACATAGAAAATAAAATTATCAATACTAAAAATTCAAGAAGGTACTATTAGAAAACGATAGGTATTTAGAAAAATAATTGCGAACTTACTTCAAATTTATCCTGAAAGAAGATAATTATTTTTTGTAAGGTTTTTTGCATAAACAAAAATGATTCCGTTAATATTTCCACTAAAAACAGCTGGCATTTTGCTATGACTGAACAAAAGCTGTTTAAGGTCATAATAACATCTCTTAGGTTGATTAAAAAATATGTGTTTTTGTCCAAAGTTTTCTTATTTCTAGAACGCGCGTAATCAAAAAGAAGCTTGTAGGATGTGCCTTTCGGCATTGGGCACATCCGATGGGCACCCGCAATAAAGGTTGTAGTGCGCGCACCAGTGTTTAAATATGCTTCCACCCACAGAATGTGGGCGGAAGCATGCTCACGAGCTGGCTTGCAACCATGACAAAAGTGCCGTCCGATGGACGAAAGGATAACCCGCCTCGAAGGATTCGTTTCGCCAAAGGATAAGTGTGGCTTTTTTTACGCAGCTGGCACTTTTGCCAAGCAGCAATTTTTGCAGTGCTGGGGTTGCAAACGATGATTTCACTGCAAATGCACGCAAATTCGCCCTGAAGATTACTTCTTCATAGAGTACTGCAAATCTTCTACAAGTGTTCACCGTGCACGAGGCGCTCATCCGTATCGCATGATGCGGACGAAGAGACCGGTTCGAAATCAACGGATGTGCATCTAACGTGCAACCCTGCTCAAAATAGAACTAAGTACATTTGAGCACATCAGTGGACACTCAAGCATTCTAAACAGGCTAGATTTGCAGTAAGGTGAAGTCAAATGCTCGAAAGCAGACAATAGCCACCTGCGCTCAGAGCTGCAGCAATTATGAAAGGACTTTTATCTTCACCTGCCCTTGTGTCTCGCCCCTTATCAACGGTAGTTTTTGCTGGTGGGCCGGCATATTGCGCCCGCTCCCATCCAACTCAGCTAGTGCTGGTGCTTCGCATCAATTTCAACAGAACGTCAACAAGCACTGCCAAGCACCGTCATCGAATCACGTCAGTGTTGGGGAAGACTGCCACGCTGTCGTCGTTGATGGTGGAAGTAGTAGTGCCAGCGGTTCATCCTGTGCTTGTGCGTGTAGTGTTTCGGCGCCGGAACTCGAGAACTACGGTTTCAGGGTGTTGGGGTACGGACGTGCAACAAAAGCACCATACATGACTTCCAAGTTATCCACGGTAAATGCAGCACCCCGAAAACCCATCATCAAAGCGCTCTGCGTGTCTAGGAAAATGTGTCCTTGGTGACAAAACAGTTCAATGCCTGACTCTGCGCACGAATTGCGATTCTTATGCCTTGTTTCACGTTTCGGGTTATTATTAAATATTTGACGATCTATGCTCTATTGGTGTTCGGCCTCAGGGTTCCTTATTTCCCAATTTTAAATAAACTTGATTATTCCCGCGTTGACTCGTCAAACTAAAAATGCTAGCCATGGGCAATGGATTTTTTATTTCTGTGTAATATCAGAATGCCAGTCGCTTAAGCACAAAGGACAATGATTTTTGTTCCAATAGTACAGCTTCCTATTTTAATATAATTTGAAAAAGAAAAAAGAAAACGTTCCTGCGTTTTTGTAGCCGCCTCTTTCCATAGGGACGATTTCTCGTGCAAGCTGGGTGAACTTTCTTAGCGTTGTAGTCCGACACAAATGCCGAGCGCCAGGATTGGGAGTCACTTGTACCGATTTTACCGGTAGGTGCTCAGCGCCACCAAGGCACACGAATGCACATGGTGCCTTCCAAAACTATGGCGGACACTCAACTCGCTACCGCCTGGGGCAGAAAATGCTGCCAGACACTTTCACCTCCGGCAATGGCGCAACGCGGCATGATGGCCGGGGGCCCCACTGGATGGACACGGGTCAGGGGCCCCTCACTAGGGTAAAGGCAACTTTCCAGACGTGAAATCCCCTTTTCGAGGGTCCGCACTCGACAGGGACGCCTGTGCCCATTAAAGAAACCGGTGGGTGCCCGGTGGTACCAGGATTCCAATGCAGTACCTCCCGCATCCGAGGCCAGTGCTGTACCTCTGATCCATCGCTGCGGTTACTAAAAGTTACAAAACCTTCAGTGGGCATTTCCCGACGAAGTCGGGTAACTTCCCAAGCACGAGATCCCTTGTGCAGGCGGTGCTTGTACCAATTTTTTACTGTTTGGTACCCAGCCGCACCGAAGTGCATACCACAATTTTGTACCCCATGGTACAAACCGACGTGGTGGAATGGTTTCCAGTACACTGGATCCCTCGTACGGGGGGCGCCTGTCCTAATTTTTATTCTGGTGGGTGAATAGCGGCTCCAGAGGAACCTACCACGTCTGCCGCAGTGGTAGTGCGTGTCCAAGCCCTTCAGCCCCTGCCGAGACAGGGGGCTCTTGAGACCTTTAAAGTGGTTAGTGCCCTGAGGACAGAGACCCTGCCTGAAGGGGTTCGAGAGACCTACCACATGGCCTCCCATGGCAGCTTGTGGTCACGCTGCAAGTGTTTTTTCCACCGTCGAGACCAGCTAAGCTACGGGTACGCTTGGGCCCTTTAAAAAAACTGGTGGGTATCGGGCGGCCCAGCATTCGAACGTGGTACCTCCCGCTTACGAGACGAGTGTTTCACCACTCGACCATTGCCGTCGGTTAACCGCAGCGATGGCTCAGAGGTACAACACTCGCCTCGTACGCGGGAGGTACTGGGCTCGAATCCCAGTGTTGCCGGTATCCCATCCGTTTTTTTAATGGGTACAGGCGTCCCTGGTTGAGTGCGGACCCTTGAAAGGGAAATCCACGCCTGGAAAGCTTCATTTACCCCATCGATGTGCCCCTGACCATTGTACATCTGGCGGTGCCCCCTGCCATCATGCCGCTTTTCCTCTTTGCCGGGGGTGAAATAGCCTGGCGGCATGTCCTGCCACAGGTGTTTGCGAGTTGAGAATCCATCGTGGCTATGGAAGGGAAAATGTAAATTCGTGTACCTTGGTGACGCCGCGCACCTACCCGTAAAATAGGTACGACCGACTCCCCGGCCTGGCGCTCGGCCCTTGTGTGCGACTGGAACGCTTGGGAAGTTCACCCGGCTTTCACGGAAAATCGCCCCTATAGAAAAGGGCGGCTTCAAAAACACAGCAACTTTTACCGACGGCGATGGTCGAGTGATAAAACATTCGTATAGTAAGCGGGGAATAACAGGTTCGAATCATGGGCCGCTTAATACCCAACGGTTTCTCAAAGGGTACAAGCGTCCCCTTTGCTTAGGTCCTCTCGACGGGTGAAAAACGCTTGGATCTTGACTGACCACAAGCATCCATGGGAGACCATGTGGTAGCTCCCTCGAACCCGTTCGGGCGGTATCTGAGACATCTGGCCACCTACTAGTTCAAAGGGTACAAGCGCCTCCTGTTTCAGCAGGGGATGAAGGGCTTGGACACGCACTACCACTGCGGCAGACAAGGTAGGTTCCTCTGGAGCCGCTCGTCACCCACCATAAAAAAAATGCAAACGGGCGTCCCTCGTACGGCTGATACAGTGTACTGCAAACCGTTCCACCACGTCGGTTTGTACCGTGGGGTATGAGAATGAAGATGTAGTTTGCTACCACTGGAAACAAACCAGTAAAAATTAGTACAAGCACCCCCCGCAAAGAGGAGGTCGTACTTGGGAAGTTACCCAACTTTATCAAGAAAATGCCCTGGTGGAAGGGGTCGTAACTTTTAACCGCACGATAGCTTAGAGGTTCAGAACTCTCCTCGTATGCGGGAGGTACTGGGTTCGAATCCTGGTACCGCCGGGCGCACACAGGTTTCTTTAATGTGTACAGACGTGCCTCATTGTGTGACAGCCCTAGAAAAGGAATTTCTCGTCTGGAAAGCTGCCTTTACCCTTGCGAAGGGCCCCTGACCCTTACCCATCTGGCGGGACCCCGGACATCACTCCGCGTTGAGCCATCGCCCGGGGTGAGAGTCTGGCAGCATGTCCTGCCACAGGCGGTTGCGAGCTGAGCGTCCACCATGGCTGTGGAATGCACCATGTGCATTCGTGGACCATGGTGGCGCCGGGGACCTGCCAGTAAAATAGGTACAAGCGACTCTAGGACATGGCGCTCGGCCCTTGTGTGGAACTAATACGCTTGGGAAGTTCAACCGGCTTGCACGGGAAATGGCCCCTATGGTAAAACGGCGGCTGGACATATGCAGGAACGTTTTTTTCCCCAAAGATATCTTATTGCACGTGCGCACTCAATCCTGGACTCGTCCTACGTCCTCACCAAATAAAGTTCCGGTCAATATATCCTCTTTTTTTGCGAATGGTATTTGACAGTTACCGCACGAGGACACCCTAACTGGAGGTGAGAAGTTGAAAGTAAAACCTCTAGTACCGATACCCGCTCCCTTTTCACTAATGCGATCTGTGACACCGTACCGGCGGTAAAAACGCTTTCACAAAAACTATCTGCGCACGCTGATGAAATCCGCTGTTCATAACAAAAGCATGTTCCTCGCTTATCGCCTTTGCCCCGGTCTAATATTTTAACATTTTGTTCACGACAGGCATCTTTCCGGAACTTTCGAAAAATGCAGAGCTGCCCCCATTTTCAAACAGATGATTCTCGTAATCTATCAAACTACCACCCAATTTCTCGGCTGTGTGGCTTATGATAGGTGTTTGAAAGAAATGGGTGCAAGTGCTTCTGCGCTCATCTGTCTATGTTTTTTTCAAATCAGCAGACCGGCTTTGCGAAACGTCGCTGCGCGGAAAGTAACATCTCCTCTTTTCTCACCAACGTGTACCCTGTCGTCTCGAACAGGAGTAAAGTGGATTGCATTTACTTCTATCAGTCGGAGGCATTGGATATAGTAAATTATGAACTACTCACTTGAAAGCCAAAATGATATGGCTGCTGTCCCCGGCTCGGTAAATAAATGCTCTAGTATTTTTCAAAACGCCAAAATTATGTTCGTATTTCTGATGCACTGTCAATACCCTTTATTCCGACGTAGCTAGTGCCACAAGGGTCGGTTTTGTGCCCACGGTTGTTTCTTGTTTGTAATAATGATGTTAACTGTGTAAATTCCGGAACAATGAATTTTTACGCAGATGACATGAAACTGTTTTCCAAACTTCAATCAACTGAAGACTGTAAACCATATTTTTACATCTTCCAGTGGTGCACGAAAGATTTTTTGGCGCTCAACGCGTTTAAAATGAAAATCATTACTCTGGAAATACCGAACGTTCCCAGTTTATTTCAATACAAGTAGGGTAAGCGGGCCATTTCCCGCATAAACGTCATGGGAGATTTGGGTGAAAATTGGTGACTGTCGTTGGTGATACTTCATACGGCACGTTCCGTCGCTTCGTAACACTGGTTATATTCTTGTGGGTGTAATTTCGCGCGCTACAGTAAATTTTACATTCCATGTTTCCATCGCCTGCCGGTTCTGTTCATTTGTAAGATCACGTTTCAACTTTGTTTTTGTGGCATAAAACTGGTTCCCAGTAACGCACTACAAGTAATCGAATCGGTCGAAAAACGTCGAGTTCGAACGATCAATGAACGATATTTCGAACAAAAAGTTTAATATTTGAATTACTACTATTTTGAATACAGCCATTGACAACCTAGATTGTTCGCGATGTTGCCTTGACGCCATGGTTTTCTATCAGAAAATGTACGGTCATGTTGACGCATCTGAGTTATTGCACAGCGTTAACTTACATTTGCCTTTACACGTCAATGTAGTTTATTTTCTACAAGAACGTTTCATAGCAGATGACCTTCTAAATCCATGCACGTTCTGGCAATATAATTTCTACTAGGACTCATTTTTTTCGGCTTCCGAGTTGTTTTTATCGTATCCTAATATATATGTTTGTATTGCCAAGAATCGCGGCTCCGTTAGGCATGCCCGATGACCTTCTTGTACAATCAGTGTTTAAAATTAGGGTATCTGCTTGCAGTTTTATTAAGCGAATTTATCATAAAAGTACTGTTATCTTTTACTGTAATGGCATGTCTAACAATGTTGCAGCCCTTGTGGTTTATTGAATATGAAATGAAGAAGAATGAATGAATGAAGAAAACATGGTTTGGAAAACGTGACCATAAAGGTTCAAATCTGTTCCGTTCAACGGTGACCACCATGCCTGTAGTATGTCTCCTCTGGCCCTACCACGCATAGCTATATTTATGTCTTTTAAACACTTGTTGGGCATTGTTAAGTTTAAAAAGTACGTCTTGTGCATAAGTCCTTCGTGCACGCACAACAAACACAGACAATACAACCACCGTCACAACTTTTGTCTTGTCTAGAAGAACTTGTTGGTGGACGAGTTGGTGCATCCTCAACCTAAAGTTTTTGCAGTGTCCTACGCCGCACCTTTGACTATGAAAAGCATTTGTTAGAAGCCCGGGAGCGCCCGTCACTCGTATGACCGTCATGCATGGTAAGAGAACTGTATACAATAATACCGAAATCCGCGAGTCAAGGCATTAAATAAGCTCCCCCTATTTTACATTCGTATAAACATCACAGTACACATCTTTGTAGTGTTTTATGGCTTGGAAAATATTGCTTTAGACACACCATTTCTCGGCCCTTTTAACGTGAATCAGAAAATCCATTTGTGCACCAATACGGCGGCCAGATTAGAACGACAATCTTACTAGCATGTGGAAATCACCAGGCAATTCCAGGTGGTGTGTCATACCATGTGGGTAGCTGATAACGTAATGGCCGATCAGATACACGCAAAGTTTCTCATGAATGACAATCCCCCCTTCCTGTAAATGCCTAGGTATGGAGTCTTTGACTTTATGGTTCAAAATTACCAATTCTTAAAGGCCGCATTCGTTGACTCCTAAAATGTTCCATTTTACTACTTTCAATCTTACTGCCTCTGTCTATAAACCACGTGCTTGCACACCCTCGCCTGTGGGTTCAAGAACGCACGTATATCGTTTCCCGGAGGAGTGTAGCAAGAATACAACAGCTTCAGGCAACGTTGTCAAAGCGGGGTTGGCTAAGTGCTGGAAACGTGGGTCGTTTGATAGCATTTGTTTCAAGGTGTGAAAAAAATGTGGCACAGGTCTTTGTAAAAAAATTCAAGTGCCTTCACATTTGTTCCGGTTTCAGAGCATTCATTGAAGCTTCCTCGACAGCTAACAAGGCGTGACCATTTCGGTTACGGCTTTAGTTTTCTGAATATTACACAAACCTGAGGCTGCTTCTGTGGTAAACCAGTGTTATATAGTCGTTTTATCGCATTTGTATTCCATTGACTTGTATTGATCCATTACATTGTATGGCCTCTACTCTAGATTTTTTATCTAATACTCTGCAACAAAGACCAATTCCGATACCTAAGTTCGAAACTATAAAACACGCACAAAGGGAGAAAAGCATTACCAAATGCTTGAAAATGAACTTCTAATAACGACCCCTTCTACTTTGTATTCTACCTTCGCGCCACCCGAGTTTACCATATATAATCACATTACTGAGCAAGAGACTGTAAAACTATTCTCTGTTCTGGGTAAGTGGCTATGCTTAGTGACAGAAGAGTTGCGGTTGCTACACCCCTAGTATGAGTGAATGTGTATGATTGATTGCTCCCCGAAACGAGGGTGGTGGCTTTCAGCGCCCTTTCTTTCCTTTTCTACTGTATTGTATATTTCTGTTGTAATTTAAAACTAAGCACTTTAACAAATCCTTCGATTTTTATACGTTATTGGAGAAGCTGATTAGGGGCTCGTGTTGTCGGCTTCGCATGTCGTTGTCTCATGACATCGTCGTAGTAGTCAGGGTACGAACACACTGGAACCTCGTTTACGTCTCGAACTACTCACGGTACTACAACACCCGGACATTCTTTTACACCTCGCACTAGAACGTAGCGCGTAATAAAGTAACATACTGGGATAATTGTTTTCCAAAGCCTCGGGCGATAACGCTTCGTCTTTCAAGCAAAACCGTATGCCTGTAAACAATAGTTTCACCTCCTTGGGCAAAAACACCAAGGCACTGCGTACTTCGTAACTCATGTTTAGGGTGAGTGGAGATGGTCGGGTTGTTATTTTTTATAAGTGTTGCTTGAAGCCTGCTTCTAATAAAACTCCAGTAGCAATTGAGAGTGTAAAAACAAAGTAAAATTCAGAAAATGGCGAACTGGATTACACGCTTCGTCGGTTCACACTACTAACACAAATCCGGCACATCCTTGGCTCATTTTCCTCATTTGAACAACCGTGAAGATTAATCAGGCATCTTGGTCCTTAGTGGTCTACATTCACACCTTTTTGTGCTTTCCAATCACAAACAAGCGCTTCAGTTCTTCACAGTTCCGACATTGCGGTGGGCGATGTTTTATTTTTTTTATTTTTTCGTCTTCGCTTGCTGCACTGTAGGATCAACCGCAAAACACCAACTTTGACGGGACAAATGAAGTACAACTCATAAGTATTTTGAGGCCCTGGTCCCAGCACTACAACTTGTGACCTAGCACCTGTGATATGTGAATATTGGAGAATCAGCTGTGAAGAGTACTTTGTATTTGACTACTGCCTGCCGTTAGGGTAAGTTCTCAAATTGCGCACAAAAATAGCAGCTAGTTGTTACAGCACTTTCTTTGCAAAACATAGGTCAATAAAATATTTAGAGTTTTCTTTCCAAATACGCCTTTTAAGGCCTGCCTATTTATTTCCAATATGTACGTATGTTTTCATCTCACGGGTTTTTTTTATTTCTTTTTAAATGTAGAAAAAACACCCATTGGTCTCTTGCTAGTGCATCAGACCCCCTTAGGGTAGCGAGAAGTTAAGGTTCAGGGCGGGTATGGGTGGAAAATAACAAGGAAAAAATAGTGGGTTGCGATACGAAATGCAGGAGACTGCCCTACACTGCCTTTGCTAAATTAGGTGGGTAGGAGGGACGCCGCAGAACATTTAAGAAACTTGGTGGCAAGTTAGCGGGAAGGGTGTCTAGGAAAAACTGTATTTCAGTCTGAAATCGAGGTCATATCGAAATAATGTGTTAAGTTGTGTGCGGAATTTTACAGGGGATACACATGCATTCATTACGTGACGAATGAAAAAAAAAACTGTTGTCGTTTTGCAGAAGAAAGGTTCGTAGGTGTCATTAGCTGTTTTAGGTGCACTTGTTGAGAGCATGAATAGGACTTGGTAATGGGAGTGTGGTTGACCAGGGAGGGGACAAAGTCTTTCCGTTGCTGTTTGATGGCGGTCCGGTGCTCGTCAGGGTCATACTCGCAGTCCGAAGGCGTCCAGCTGGCTTGGGGCACGGTTGTGAAAGATGCACGTGCTGCCGAATGGGCTGCCTCATTTCTGGGGATTCTGGCTTGGCCGACCACCTACGTGATGGTGACGTTTATGTTCTGTTGGTGAAAGGTGCTCTTGAGTTCTTGGATCATCTTAGCTCGTAGACTGCATGATAGTTGATGACGACAGTCCAGGAAAGCTAACCGACTATCTGTGTGAATGTGTATGAGTTTGTACATAGAAAAAGATATGTTATGAACAATTTGACGAAGTGAGAGTATTAAACTTTCTAGTTCTGTCACTTTAATGGTGGTATCTGGTGGCAATGAATGAAAGCTATTGAAGTAAAATTGCTGTATATGCCACGCCGTAGGTGTGTTGGATTCTGTTTTAGATGCGTCAGTGTAAATGCTAAGTGTATTAGGGTGGCTTAACCGTTTATGGTGTTGTTTTGCAGACGTCGCCTGTTTTATGCTTGGGGATCTAGTTTAGGAACCGTCAATGGTTCTGGTGTGCCTGCTATATCTGGCAGCTGCGAAGTATTGTGGCCAATGGCTTCAAGGATGTGTCGTCCGTACCGTGAGCTGAGCAGTCTTTGTACATGCGAATTACGGAGTGCGTACGCCCTTCGGCTAATGTAGGCATGTTCCTGCAGTCATAAAGGTTATAAATTTTTGTGTGTGTGGGTAGGGTGGTAATGAGTCGTAGACTCTTTCTATGAAGTATTTCAAGGTTATTTTCTTGCTTTTTAGCAATATTGAGGTAAAGATAGCCATACATGACTCGCGAAATGACGAGGGTGCAAGTGAGGTGTCTAAGGTCATGTTTTTAAGGACAAACAGGTGTGTCCTGAAGCGCTTTATAATGTAAAGGATGTGTTTAATTGTTTTGATTGTGTTGGTGACCCATGTAGTAGCCTGGATGTCTTGATCAATGTGTAAGCCTAGTATCATAAAAGATGATTTGCGAGGAATAGGCTAACTAATTAGTTTCAATGAAAACAGTTCTCGAGTTTGTTGCGTTTTGAAGTTGGGGCTATGAAGTACCACGACGTACTCCGATTTTTCAGGTGAGACCTGCATACCAACAGTCCAAAGGAAATTTTTTACTGCGTCAATACCTTGCCGAAGAATATATTCTGGTTCCCCTGCTGAGCTATTCTTTGACCACAATGTTCAATCGTCTGCGTAGATAGTGAAGTTTCATCAATTATTATGGCTTAGATGGGAGAACTTTATTTAGAGAGAGAAATACGTGCTTTAATTGAGACCTGTACGAGCGCACCTTTGCTGTCTGCATGAGTGCTGTCCTCTTAGGGAGGTTGGGTCGTCAGAGTTTGGATGCGACGGCGGGAATGTCTCCGATTGTTTCGGAATACGACGTTTGGACCATCGTCGGCCTAGACAAACGCGGGAAGAGAGGTCCATAACAAAGTGAGCATGCGGATGTCCAGCGTTACCGGTAGCACCCAGTCGAAGTGAATCGTCGGACGAACGTCCTCGGGGAACCAAAAGCATGCGAGCACTGAAGAGAGCGTAATACTGACAGTCCCACACCAAAATGGGCTGTTCTTGTAGGCACGCGACACTGCAGACAGAGTCCTTTGGCGGGTTCATTGCCGTAGAGTTGGTGCGAAGCGCGGGGGCGAATGCGGTTTCGGTGGCAAGGTGGCGAACCAATGTCTGTGTGGCTTGTGGTAAACCCTCCGGCGTGGGAAGAACAGGGCGCCCAGGCTGTTTTCGTGGGGTCTTCCCTATCCTCACGAATGCCCTTGAGTATCTATCTGCGTCGCTGTTGTGCGATTGCTTTCCTGACAGTAACATCGGGAGGGCTCGCATTACTGATGGGCAATTATATAGGCAAGGTTCGTTGTCTAGCGCAGGTCGAGCACAACTGGACAGTTGCTCATAATGCTGGTGGCCACCTGTCAGAGCTCTGCGAAAGATGCAAGGGTAGCCCGTGCTAGAAAGGAAAAAGTTTTTTCTGGAGAGCGGGAGGAAAGCTTGAGCGCGAAATACTTAAAGATGCATTTATCAGACAGCCAGGAGATAACTCCGTTAGTTCAACGTCTATATCTCTTTCAGATCAAGAAGTTCCACTTTTATAAATGTGATGCATTATGACGTCACAACGCTTTTATATTTTAGTTTGTGTATATAACCAGGGTCTTTTTTCAATAACATGTGCTTGGAAGTTTGGCACTGTGTTGTGTGTTAAGTGTTTCTTTTTCATCCCGGTTTTAGCGCAGAGTAAACCTATTTACCAGGACACGGCAGGGGGCCGATGCCCGTAACTCTCATGAAGCACTTCGTTAAAAGTGAGTAGTGATGCGCTGAAAAGTTGCACGCTTTTAGTCCATTTTTATCGGAACGTGGTACGAGCCACACTCAATCCCCACAGGGGTATTGTCCCCTGCCTCAACTGACACATTGAAGGACGGAACACATTGCTAACGGAACACGTTTTCAGGGCCTAAACCCATCGTGAGGACTCCCTTAAGCTTTTAATACCTGGTTCACAGTTGTTTCGCGGACAAATAGTTGAAGGAGGTTCTGTTAATTTTGGTGCATCAGCGGAATGTCCTTGCAAGATTTTGTACTGCTTGTAACATTTTTTGGACCTAGATTAGCTCGCCTGCAATTGTCTACGATCAACGTGATGTAACACAACTCGCGAATACCCCAATACCACACTTTTTTTGGTCGTACGGCAGCAACTACAAACGTACAAAATTCAGGGCCCTGTGCTCGCACAGGTATAAATACTCCTAACACCTGAAGGGGTGAACTTTTGAATGAATGAATGAATGAATGAATGAATGAATGAAGGAAGGAAGGAAGGAAGGAAGGAATGAAGGAATGAATGAAGTCCCTCCTAACTTTATGACGAGGGGATATTGTTTCATGAATATTGTGAGTATAAATACGAAATAATGAGTAGCGGAGTTTTGGAAGTTTATCCCTAAGCGAGAGACAGCCGATATACGGAAGTACAGTATAGACAGCATTAAGCAGGCTGTAAAGAAAGAATGGAGGTAGCCTGAAAGCAGTGAAGAGGCGTCTAGTCACGTGAGAAATTCAGATGTATGCACTTAAAGGCAAGCAGACATTGTCATCACACATCGGGATAAAATAGTTTGGAACCCGAGCAGTTCTATAGAGATCTGTACAGTAGGCATGACTTCCAGGATAATAACGCCCTATGAAGTATTTCATACGAGATAGAAATCCAACCAGTACCAACAGAAAAACTAAAGAAGGCATTGAAAAAATGCAAGAGGGAAAGCTCGTGGTGAGTATGAGATAAAAACAGACCTCTTGAATGATGGCGGGCAACTTGTGCTATAAAAACAGGAAAACTGTATACCGAATGCCTATTGACCGCGAGAGTACAGGAATCTTAGAATAACGTGAACATCATCCTTATCCCTAAGAAAGGCTACATGAAGAACTTGAAAAATTACAGGCCAATAAGGTTTCTGTGAGCCGTGTACAAGGAACTCAGGAAGGTCATCTATTACAGAACTTCTACCACCTCGAATTTCCGTCAACCTGAACAAGAAACAGGTTTTCGTAATGGCTATTAAACAATGAACCATACTCGCATGAACAATCCGGTGATAGAGAAATGTACAGACTATACTCAAGCCCTACATATGGCCTTCATAGATGATGAGAAAACATTTCACTCGGTTGAGACCTCTGCAGTCATTAAGGCATTGCGGAGTCAGGGTGTAGAGGCGCATTACATGAAAATACTAGAGGATATCTACAATAGATCTTAAGCTAGCATCGTCCTTCATAAGAAAAGCAGTAACATACCTATACTGAAGTACATCAGACAATAAGACACAATCTCTCAAATGTTATCCACAGCATGTTTTCGAGAGGTACTCAGACATGGGTAATGGAGAATGCTGTTGTGATCAGGAGTTTAACTAGTATCTCGCACCAGACCTACGACTCGCTCCGTTGCACGTTGCCAGCACTTGTATTTTCAACACAAAGACAAGACCACGAATGAAAGACTGGCGAATAGTTCCCAGGACCCAACACACACAGACGGGCAGTTACGCAAAACAAGAATCTGGAGAATGTCCTCGCGGCGTCTCACCAAACCCAAGTCCCGGCTCGGACGTCAGCGTCAGTGACTGGCTGAGACTGCTGAGAAGTTGAGTTCCTCGTGCCTACGCCGCGAGGCAAGCGGGCACCAGGGCTGTTTGAGCACTCCTCCGGAACAAGGACGAGAGGTACGCCGTGTTTTATCGCCGGCCTGGAGGTCCAAGACGCAGGCCCGAACCAGTGAACGGGCAGCTTAGGATAGCCCGTCCCCTCCTTTTTTCCTCATCTTCCTCCTCTTCCCGCAGCCTGATCCAGCCATCTGACCGTCCTAGGGGTTGGCCACACACGCTTTCCGTTCACCTTACCACAATAACCCTCCTTTTAAGCAAGTTGTTATAACAACTCTTCTCAGTTCCACCAAAAAACTCTTAAAGGGTTCGTTGATTATGGGTCCAGCCGGTTTCCATGACACCTGCGCCACATCCATGCGGTGATTCTTCCTGTATGTTCGCTGACAGGTGGTACAAGATGCGACGAACCGCCGCACGTCAACGTTGACGCCAGGCCAGTAAAACTCTCTTAGCACTCGGTTAGGCGTTTGCCGTACCCCGAGATGACCGGCCGGGGTACCTTCGTGTGAGCTTCGAATGACCGATTCTCGGAGCGGCTTAGGCACAAGAATCTGGCTGTACGTTTCACCCATCACTCGGTGGTACTGCCGGTACAGAATGTTGTTTTCCTTTAGGAAGTTGCTGTAGTGGCCCATGCGGTAATAAACTCGCTTGCCGATTTTCCGCTGGCACCATTTCAATGAAGGATCGCTGCTGTGTTGTTGAGCTATCTCGTCCTACGAAAGAGAGCTCATAACTCCTAGCGTCTTGGAAAAACGGCTGTTGTTCTGCGCCTTGACAATTGCAGACATCAGCACTGGAACTGCTGGTGGCTTTTCCGCTTTCAAAGGCCCAAACTGTTTTTCGTCCCGGCTGCTTGTGCTCTCCCAGCACGGATCTGGGTTCAGTGCTGCTCGCACACCAGGCACGTTACCAAGGACGAGATCGTACGGGGGGTTTGCCATGCAAATGGCGTCCACTTTCCCTGTGAAGTAGGGCGTGTCAACGTGAATATTCGCCTCTGGTAACTGCATCGCCGACCCGTCCATAAAGAAGACTTCCTTTGTTTTTCCGGAAAACCTCTTGTCGGGAATGAGGCTGCGCCGAACAATAACGGTGTTGCTGCCCGTGTCCCTTAGAACGCGTACAGGTTCCCCGAGTACACGCCCTTCAACAACGAGTAGGCCATCCGCTAGAAATCGAGATGCCTTGTAGTCCCATTGGCTATGGAAGCCTGAGGTTTCGCCTGCGTTCCTAGAGGAAGCAGTGGAGACCCGGTTTGGATGACCCTGAGAAAACCGTGTGAAGGCGCACGAGACAAAATGTTTCGGGTCGGTTGGTTTGTTTTTGCACTCTTCAGCGCTGTGCCCTGACTTGCCGCAATTCTTGCATTTTGGTGGGTTCCTGAGAGGGACGAGAGAGTCAGGGGCAGTGTGGCCGATGCGGTTGCATAAGTACCATTTTAGCGACTTGTTTCGGGCATCACTTCCATCTCTGGGTGTTTCTTCACTGTCATTCGCAAGGTTAGTGATATTTTGGGCCTCCAGAAAGCGCTGGGTATGGTCCGCGAGAGAACTCAGTGTCTTGCAGTCTCGCACCTTCAGGAACACAATGAGCTTGGCGTGGCAACATCGAAGAAACTGCTCGGAGACGATAAGTTCCCTGAGTCACCGAATGTTTTCGGCACACCTGACATCTCGATCCAATGGTCAAAATATCCTGAGAGCCGGGCAGCCAGCTGTCGGCCAGTCTCGCCGTCCATGGCTTGCGCTCCCCTGAACTTCACCTGGTAGCCTTGGGCAGTGAAGCGGAAGCGCTGCAATAAAGCCTTTTTGACTGCGGGGTAATCCAGCTATTCTTCTGCTTTAAGACGGTTAATGGCGGTCAAAGCTTCCCCAGAGAGGCACATGCTGATGGCCGTGGCTCATTTATCTGGTGGCCATTCTTGTGCAGCAGCTACCCGCTCAAAGCGCTGTAGATACGCATGTAGGTCATCGCGGCGCTCGTCAAAGATGGGGAGAAGCTTCTGAGGATTGACCACGGCCCCGGGGGGTGTGGTGCCGACCGGTCCAACGCCGTTCTCATGGGTCCCTGCAGTTGCCGGCGTTTCCCGAAGTCGGAGCTCCAGCAACAGAAGGTCTTTGCGCCTTTCGTCCGCGGCGTTCTGCCGTTCGTCCGCGGCCTTCTTCCGTTCGTCCGCTGCCTTCTGCCGTTCTTCTGTGGCCTTCTGCCGTTCGTCCGCGGCCTTCTGTCGTTCTTCCGCGGCCATCTGCCGTTCGTCCTCCTCGTGATTTGCTTCCAGCTGAGCGACTCGTTCAGCGCGCTGGTTGGCGCGTTCTTTCTCAACCCACTCGCGGAGCTCATGCCCAGATAGGCAGTACTGGACCCCTAGCGCAGTAAGCTTCTCGAGGTCCATGGTGGTCTTTCTGTACGGTACGGAAGTCGTATCGGTCAGTATGCTAGCTGGATCCTTGCAAGCTCGCCACTTTTGTAATGATCAGGAGTCCAACTAGTATCTCGCACCAGACCTACGACTCGCTCCGTTGCACGTTGCCAGCGTTTGTATTTCCAACACAAAGACAAGACCACGACATGAAAGACTGGCGAATAGTTCCCAGTACCCAACACACACAGACGGGCAGTTACGCAAAACAAGAATCTGGAGAATGTCCTCGCGGCGTCTCACCAAACCCAAGTCCCGGCTCGGACGTCAGCGCCAGTGACTGGCTGAGACTGTTGAGAAGTTGAGTTCCTCGTGCCTACGCCGTGAGGCAAGCGGGCACCAGGGCTGTTTGAGCACTCCTCCGGAACAAGGACGAGAGGTACGCCGTGTTTTTTCGCCGGCCTGGACTTCCAAGACGCAGGCCCGAACCAGTGAACGGGCAGCTTAGGATAGCCCGTCCCCTCCTTTTTTCCTCATCTTCCTCCTCTTCCCGCAGCCTGATCCAGCCATCTGACCGTCCTAGGGGTTGGCCACACACGCTTTCCGTTCACCTTACCACAATAACCCTCCTTTTAAGCAAGTTGTTATAACAACTATTCTCAGTTCCACCAAAAAACTCTTAAAGGGTTCGTTGATTATGGGTCCAGCCGGTTTCCATGACACCTGCGCCACATCCATGCGGTGATTCTTCCTGTGAGTATGTTCGCTGACAGGTGGTACAAGATGCGACGAACCGCCGCACGTCAACGTTGACGCCAGGCCAGTAAAACTCTCTTAGCACTCGGTTAGGCGTTTGCCGTACCCCGAGATGACCGGCCGGGGTACCTTCGTGTGAGCTTCGAATGACCGATTCTCGGAGCGGCTTAGGCACAAGCATCTGGCTGTACGTTTCACCCATCACTCGGTGGTACTGCCGGTACAGAATGTTGTTTTCCTTTAGGAAGTTGCTGTAGTGGCCCCTGCGGTAATAAACTCGCTTGCCGATTTTCCGCTGGCACCATTTCAATGAAGGATCGCTGCTGTGTTGTTGAGCTATCTCGTCCTACGAAAGAGAGCTCATAACTCCTAGCGTCTTGGAAAAACGGCTGTTGTTCTGCGCCTTGACAATTGCAGACATCAGCACTGGAACTGCTGGTGGCTTTTCCGCTTTCAAAGGCCCAAACTGTTTTTCGTCCCGGCTGCTTGTGCTCTCCCAGCACGGATCTGGGTTCAGTGCTGCTCGCACACCAGGCACGTTACCAAGGACGAGATCGTACGGGGGGTTTGCCATGCAAATGGCGTCCACTTTCCCTGTGAAGTAGGGCGTGTCAACGTGAATATTCGCCTCTGGTAACTGCATCGCCGACCCGTCCATAAAGAAGACTTCCTTTGTTTTTCCAGAAAACCTCTTGTCGGGAATGAGGCTGCGCAGAACAATAACGGTGTTGCTGCCCGTGTCCCTTAGAACGCGTACAGGTTCCCCGAGTACACGCCCTTCAACAACGAGTAGGCCATCCGCTAGAAATCGAGATGCCTTGTAGTCCCATCGGCTATGGAAGCCTGAGGTTTCGTCTGCGTTCCTAGAGGAAGCAGTGGAGACCCGGTTTGGATGACCCTGAGAAAACCGTGTGAAGGCGCACGAGACAAAATGTTTCGGGTCGGTTGGTTTGTTTTTGCACTCTTCAGCACTGTGCCCTGACTTGCCGCAATTCTTGCATTTTGGTGGGTTCCTGAGAGGGACGAGAGAGTCAGGGGCAGTGTGGCCGATGCGGTTGCATAAGTACCATTTTAGCGACTTGTTTCGGGCATCACTTCCATCTCTGGGTGTTTCTTCACTGTCATTCCCAAGGTTAGTGATATTTTGGGCCTCCAGAAAGCGCTGGGTATGGTCCGCGAGAGAACTCAGTGTCTTGCAGTCTCGCACCTTCAGGAACACAATGAGCTTGGCGTGGCAACATCGAAGAAACTGCTCGGAGACGATAAGTTCCCTGAGTCCTCCGAATGTTTTCGGCACACCTGACATCTCGATCCAATGGTCAAAATATCCTGAGAGCCGGGCAGCCAGCTGTCGGCCAGTCTCGCCGTCCATGGCTTGCGCTCCCCTGAACTTCACCTGGTAGCCTTGGGCAGTGAAGCGGAAGCGCTGCAATAAAGCCTTTTTGACTGCGGGGTAATCCAGCTATTCTTCTGCTGTAAGACGGTTTATGGCGGTCAAAGCTTCCCCAGAGAGGCACATGCTGATGGCCGTGGCTCATTTATCTGGTGGCCATTCTTGTGCAGCAGCTACCCGCTCAAAGCGCTGTAGATACGCATGTAGGTCATCGCGGCGCTCGTCAAAGATGGGGAGAAGCTTCTGAGGATTGACCACGGCCCCAGGGGGTGTGGTGCCGACCGGTCCAACGCCGTTCTCATGGGTCCCTGCAGTTGCCGGCGTTTCCCGAAGTCGGAGCTCTAGCAACAGAAGGTCTTTGCGCCTTTCGTCCGCGGCGTTCTGCTGTTCGTCCGCGGCCTTCTTCCGTTCGTCCGCTGCCTTCTGCCGTTCTTCTGTGGCCTTCTGCCGTTCGTCCGCGGCCTTCTGTCGTTCTTCCGCGGCCTTCTGCCGTTCGTCCTCCTCGTGATTTGCTTCCAGCTGAGCGACTCGTTCAGCGCGCTGGGTGGCGCGTTCTTTCTCAACCCACTCGCGGAGCTCATGCCCAGATAGGCAGTACTGGACCCCTAGCGCAGTAAGCTTCTCGAGGTCCATGGTGGTCTTTCTGTACGGTACGGAAGTCGTATCGGTCAGTATGCTAGCTGGATCCTTGCAAGCTCGCCACTTTTGTAATGATCAGGAGTCCAACTAGTATCTCGCACCAGACCTACGACTCGCTCCGTTGCACGTTGCCAGCGTTTGTATTTCCAACACAAAGACAAGACCACGACATGAAAGACTGGCGAATAGTTCCCAGTACCCAACACACACAGACGGGCAGTTATGCAAAACACAAGTGTGGTGTTGCGTCGGCGACGGCCCCGAACGGCAAAGCAGGAGACAAACGCCCGGTGAAAAAGTCAAGCCAAAAAGAGAATAATTTATTCAGTGACGTCATATATATAGCTTGGGGTTAGCCCCTGGTGGTAGAACCACCGAAACGCCGAGATGCAAAAACCCCAGATACTACATACTCCTTCCCTCAAACTTTTTGTACTTTATCTTTCTCCCTTATAAAGAAAAGAATAAAACGAGCCAATGACATTTCCATACTCTACACAAACAACTGGCACAGTCCACACAGCAAAGGTAGTATCAGCCACATGTCCAAAACCAACTGTCACTTCGCTTAAATGTACTTCACTTTATTTGCACTGTGCTTCACTTCACACACTGCATTGTTTCCTTTCCCCTTTTTCTTCTTTTTTTTTCTTGTCGGCGGACACGTCGTCATACTTGACGTCCTCGATCATGGGCTTATCCTCTCCGTTGGCCTTCTCGGCTTCTTTTAAGATCGTGGGCCTTCCCTCTTCGTCGGCCTTCCCGGGGTCTCCCCCGGGCTTGTCAGCTTCGTCGGCCTTCTCGGAGTCTCCCGCGGTCTGATTAGCTGCTTCCTCTTGACCCTCATAAGGTTCACTTGTGCTCTCCAAGTTCAGACAAGACGCTCGTAGTTTCTTTCGAAGCTCTGCTAGTTGCGATTTTAGCAGCCGCATTTCTTCACCCATCTGCGATTGCCTCCGTCTGCTTTCTGCTAGCTCAGATATATGACCCTGTAATTCAAGGCGGAGCTGTTTAACCACTTCTCCCAGTTGATCAATTCCAGACTGCCTTTTGCCAGTAACGGAGCTGGTCTTCTTCACATCCGAGTAGAATTCTTGGCGTGATTAATTTTTGTGTTGGCCCAGGTGGTTGACGACTATTGCCTTATCGTCGTCGAGTGGAGTCTCGATGTTTTTCAACGGTGGCAGAGTGTGTCGTTTCACAGGCGGTGACGACAGATGCGTGGTTGCAGAACGCGGAGTACGGCAGGCGTTCTTTAAGTGGCCGATTTTGCCGCACCGGAAACACGTTTTCCCAGAGCGGGACACTGTTGCAGGCAGTGCCAAGTCCTACCACAGCGGCTGCATGTTGGAGAAGGAGAGCGTCGAGAGGTGGTCCGGGCGAAGCTAGGCCCCGAACGGGACGGTGACGAACTTCGTTTTCTGGAGATGGTGGGGCGGAACCTGCGACGTGGAAATCGGGTGGGGCGCTGTTGAAATCGAAGCGGTCGAATTCGTTGAGCCCCGTCGATCGCTTGAACTATTTCTTCCCTGGCTGCTCGATAACGTTGGAGCAGATCCTGGACTTCAGTTACGTTTTGGATGACTTGGATGGCTTTGTCAAACGTGAGAGCCTGGCCTTCTGTGAGCAGACGTTCCCTGGTGCGATCGGACGCAAGTCCCACGATGAGTTGATCCACGAGTGACGTGGCTTCGTCGGAGCCGAAGTTGCATTGTCGACCCACGTATTGCACACGGCGGGCGAAGTCGATCGCTGATTCCGCTTCTGCTTGACATAAACTTCAAAACCGTATGCGGTTCGTCCGCTGTGATGTCGAAATGTCAAAGTGAGCTGCGAGGCCCTGAACGAGATATTCATAGTCGTTGCCGGTGCTTGCGTCCGCCGGTCTGGCTGACTCAATTATGTGCACAATTCGATTCGCTTCGTCTCGCAAAAAGATCTTCAAGAGGACTGCTTTGCGCCGCGGAGAGAATTTTTCACAGCCTGCTGCGAGAAGATATGTTTCGAACGAGCGATGCCACAAGCGCCATGCGATGGCGCAAAATCCTGGCACGAAAAATACTTGGTGCTAGTTGACGATATCTTGCAGTATTACCTGAAGGGATCATGTCGCTGGACGTATTTGCTGCGTGTCGCTCGATGCACGTCGATTTCGGCAATATGCTGCTAGCCGCCCTTTCCTCGCCGGTGCGGTCATCCGCGTAGGCCTAACTCTCTATCGCTCTCGGCTGACTGTTTCAGACCTGACTACTTGAAAATAAAACTTGCGGTATGTTCGGCGGCTTACATGTTACTGCAGGAATGTCGAGCGCTTACATTTCGGACGGTTCTTGAGTCGGCTACGCCATTGTGGTGTCGCGTCGGAGACGGCCCCGAAGGACGAAGCAGGAGACAAACGCCCGGTGAAAGAGTCAAGCCAAAAAGAGAATAATTTATTCAGTCACGTCATATATATAGCTTGGGGTTAGCCCCCAGGTGGTAGAACCACCGAAACGCCGAGATGCAAAAGCCCAGATACTACAACAAGTCTCTGGAAAATGTCCTCGCGGCGTCTCACCAAACCCAAGTCCCGGCTCGGACGTCAGCGTCAGTGACTGGCCGAGACTGCTGAGAAGTTGAGTTCCTCGGGCCTACGCCGCGAGGCAAGCGGGCACCAGGGCTGTTTGAGCACTCCTCCGTAACAAGGACGAGAGGTACGCCGTGTCTTCTCGCCGGCCTGGAGGTCCAAGACGCAGGTCCGAACCAGTCATCGGGCAGCTTCGGATAGCCCGTCCCCTCCTTTTTCCTCGTCTTCCTCCTCTTCCCGCAGCCTGACCCAGGTATCTGACCGTCCTAGGGGTTGGCCACACATGCTTTCCGTTCACCTTACCACAAATACCTTATAACCCCAGATTTGGTGGTGGCGTTGCCTAGGTAAGTAAGTCGGGGGTCGAATTTAAAGGCATGCTTACCGCACCACACAAGAAGAGTAGAACCGTGAGCCTGAAACTTAATATGCAGAAAGCCGCAGTAATGATCCCAAACCTCGGGAGAGCGCAGCGGATTGACATAGGTGGTGAAGCAGAGGTCGCTGTAATCGAATATATCTACTTCGACCAAGAGGTGACGCGGCATCCCAAGCATTACGCATAGATAACAGAAGGGTATGAATGAAGTGGAGTGCAATCGGCCGGAATTAATAAATAATGAATTATTCCATTATTCCTGAAGGAGAATTTGTGGGACAGCTGCATTTTATGGGTACATATCCACTGTGAAAAATTTTGAATCTGTATAAAAGGGTTGAACTTAAATTGAGGAATGCAAAGCTAGCAATGGAACAAAATATGATAGGTGTAACAATAAGACACAAGAGAAAGCGGAGTTGGTCAGGGAACAAACTTGTTATGAGGACATATTAGTAGAAATTTAAAAGAAATAGGTGTGTCCAGGCCATGTACTGCGAAGGCAAGATAACCATTGGTAATTGAGGGTACTAGAGTGGATAACGTGAGAAATCGAAGCGTGGCAGGGGGTGGCCGAAGGTTAGATGCATGAATGAGATCAAGAATTTTGCGGGGATACATTTGTCCCAGTTAGCGCTGGACCGGCATAATTGGAGACCTATGGGAGAGGCCTTTGCCCTGCTGTGGGCGTAGATAGGGTGATGATGATGATGAGGATGAATATTGTTCTCTTGAAGACTGTATAGGTTTCCGTATTTCCCAACTAATGTTCGAGTTTTCCCTAAAGTGTAAATCATGTAGATACGTACAGTAATCGCCCTATGCGAAGTACGTTTATTTTGTCTCTACACTGTGTCTAGTGCTCTCTGTCAAACTCCTGCGATGAATTGACTTGCGGATTGGGTTGTTTGCTTTGTTTGATGCTTCACCCTGGTAATTATTATACTTTCATCGTATAATTCAATATTTTATTTAGGATTTTTAAATCAAATTTTTCGTTTTTTTTGTGCGTGTTCTTTGTTATAGCGATGTTTATTTCTGTTATTTCCCTCTGGCAGCCCAACCCGCCACCGCACGGCTCGCTGAGCCAGCAGCGGTTGTGGTGGCAACCTCTTCCGTCGGGACCGGTGCCACTGACGTCCCTGCTTCCCCATCCTCCAGTGCGTTGGAGGTTGCCATGGACACCACGCGCACCGCACCGGCTCCCGCCGCCACCGCACCACCCGTGCCACTTCTGGTGCCTCCGATACCTGCGGCGGTGGTGGGTCAAACGAAGGGCCCCCGAATGAGGGACAAGTCAGGGAGACCTGGTTCGGCGGGCCCACCCAGGACATCGGACGACGAGATGGACGTCGGGCCATTCTTGCCGGCAACGCAGCGCAAGGATCGGCCTCTGACGTCCAAGCCTACAGATAGGCCCAAAAATACCAATCCAAGTGTAACAGCCCCGAAAGAGGACACATAAACATACACACTCCAGTAGCTCTCACACTAAATAATGGGAAGAGAAATTATTGTTCAATGGAACTGCAGAGGCCTTCTGAATAACCTTGACGACGTGTATGAGATTCTGCATACCAATCAGCCAAGTGTAATGTCTTTTCAGGAAACGCATTTGAATTCTAAACACACAAATTTCTTGAATAGTTACCTGGTATACAGGAAAGACAGGGATGGCTGCACACACTATTCTGAAGGTGCGGCCATAATCGTCTGGAAATCATTAGCATGCCACCCTGTCACTTTAAACACTATCCTTGAGGCTGTAGCAATACGCTTAATAATATTTAATAGGTCGATAACGGTATGCTCCATATGCATTCCTCCTGATGTTACACTTTTGAGCTCTGACGTCGATGCGCTGGTTGACCAGCTGCCCGAACCATACATTCTAACAGGTGACCTTAATGCTTACAATTCTCTTTGGGGCTCTTCTCGTACGGATGCCCGGAGTCGCCTGATAGAGAGGTTTTTTACATCCTCTGGAGCATGCCTTTTCTACAATAAACAGCCTACATACCATAACGTAGGACACAACACATACTCAAATCTTGACTTGGCTATTGGTTCGGCAATTCTTTTTCCATGTCTTGAGTGGGGAGTGGGCACCGACCCATATGGCAGTGAATACTTGCCCACTTCACTGACATATATAGGTAAAGGCCCAAGCAGTTCATCTTCCTATAATAGGTTTAATGAGGTACGGGCTAAGTGGAACACATTTACAGAGACATCGAAACTACACCACACATCTATAGGACACCTACACGTTAAAGAAGCTACCCAACTGCTCACGGCGCACATCCTCGACGCCGCCGAAAAGTCTATTCCCCACGCCTCCAGCGCTCCGCGCAACCAAAGGAGGCCGTGGTGGAATGAGAACTGTAGGCGAGCGCGAGAGGCCCAGAAAAAGGCGTGGGGTGTCCTTCGCCGGTAAACGGGCCAATGCGTTTAAACGTGCCAAGGCGTTAGAAAAAAGCCGCCCGCATTTTCCCACGGGGGGAACTCGAGTAAATGCGTCGCATCTACTCGAGTCAAGCAAAGCGTCACGTCAAGCGAAAGCCAAGCATGGACGCCCTTGACTGAATTCCGAACCTGCGCTCCGCCGCTTATTTACGTTGAGGGGACTGCGTAAGCCGGTCCCAGTCGACGACGTTGGCGTACTTGTAAAGCGGCGTGGACTCTAGGTGTTTGAGCCAAGCGCGGATGTTGCTTCGCCGGAGAAGGGCACACCGGTTATATGCGCCGCGCTAGAAGGAGAGGAAACCGCGGAAGAGAGAGTACCGCACATGCGCCGGCCCCAGCGCGTCTGCCGCGGCTATGACGCAAGGTGCAGCGGCTATGACGCAACACAATCCAACACAATCCACTTTAATCCAATCCTAATCCAATCCAAGCCAAGCCAAGCCAATCCAAGCCAATCGAATCCAATCCAATGCCCCTCGCGAGAGTGTGTTCGGATCCAATCCAATGCCCCTCGCGAGAGAGTTCGCTATCGCCTCGACTCGACGCGCATGCGCAGTGAGCGTGCGGACTACGGACGCCAACGCGGGTGACATCGTTAGTTACTGAAATGCTCTGCATTTAAAACGTGTGCGCCGTGAGGCAAACCGAGAGAGTTGGCACACCTTCTTGACATCCATAAACTCCTACACAGACACACACAAAGTCTGGACACGAATACGCAACCTCAAAGTACAACAGACACACCACCTGCCCCTGGTCAGTACAACCGGGGACACACTAGAAGATCAGGTTAACACACGCGCATAACACTTCCAACCCGTTTCTAGTTCAGCACACTACACAAACACTTTCACTAAACACAAACCAATGGCCGAAAAGAAGCCTTTACTTGTCTATGACAGTTCAGCCATCAGCCACTTCTTATAACTCTGAGTTCACACTTCTTTTGCTGAGGGGTGCTCTGAGCACGTGTAAACCCTCAGTTCCAGGCCCAGACAACATTACATATACAATGATACAGAACTTACACACAGACACTCTTGAAACACTTCTTCACCTTTTCAACAAGATATGGCATTCGGGGCACATTCCAAAGTCTTGGACGGATGCCCTAGTTGTAGCATTTTTGAAAGAAGGGAAGGACCCTTCTTCTCTCGCTAGCTATCGACCCATTGCCCTGACCAGCTGCCTGTGCAGGCTTCTTGAGAAAATGATAAACCAGAGGCTTGTGTACTTTTTGGAGTACAACGGTCTTCTTGAGAGCTGCCAGGCAGGCTTCAGGGCAGGGAGATCCACAAACGATCAACTTGTGGCACTAGAGTCATACATTAAGGATGCCGTCATTCACAAACAATTCTGTCGTATGGGGTTTTTTTTTGGGAAAAGAGAAGGCCTATGACACCGCATGGCATTATGGCATACTTACTGACCTTAAGTCGTTCAGTGTCTCTGGTAACATGTTAAATACCGTTATTAGTTATTTGTCGGAGAGAACCTTTCGCGTCAGAGTTAGTTCTGCACTGTCAAGGGTACACGTGCTGGAAAATGGCGTTGCGCAAGGTGGAGTTCTAAGCTGCACTCTCTTCATAGTAAAAATGAACTTCCTTTGGAAGGCACTGCCACCTACAATTTCTTAGTCTATGTATGTAGATGACGTGCAGATATCGTTTAAATCTTGTAATATGTCAATATGCGAACGTCAAGTCCAGCTCGGCGTCAAGAAACTTGCCAGCTGGGCAGACCAGAATGGCTTTAAATGGAATCCTGCAAAAAGCTTCTGCGTTGTTTTCTCTAGGAAGCGCGGTATCCTTCCAGACCCAGACATTACACCTAATGGCGTGTCGCTTCCTGTGAACAGGAAGCACAAGTTTTTCAGTGTTGTGTTTGACCAGAAAATCACATTCATTCCACACATCAAGAAACCTAAACATAAATGTCTTAAAACAATGAATATCCTGAAGGTTCTCTCCCACCATTCGTATGGTTCTGACAAAGAACTCCTACTACGGCTCTATACTGCTTTGGTTGGGTCTCGTTTGGACTATGGCAGTATGGTATATGGGTCGGCCAGTAAAATAGCATTGCGAATGCTTGACCCAGTACTACACTTGGGGCCACGGGTTGCGTCGGGTGCTTTTCGCACTAGCCCTGTCGAGAGTCTATATGTTGAATGTAATAAGGGGAGCCTTGAGAACCAGCGAACGTACATGGACACTTTTTATGCTTTTAAAATTTAATCTCAGACTACCCACCCTTTTTATCCTGTCCTTAACAATACATCCACATCTGTGCTGTTTGTAAATCGCTCGTCCGTTACTCCACCTTTTTCACTTCGAGCGAGAGAGCGAGCCTCGGATCTGAGTGCTTCGTTTTTAGACGTGTACAGGTCATCCTCTTTAACCATTTTACATCCTTGGCAAGTTCGCCCTGCGTGCTGTGACCTTTCTTTTATAAAGCTTGACAAAAATCGGGTACCGCGAGCTGCAATACTGCAGCACTTTCTTTCTTTGCAGTTCAAATACCCAAGTGCTGAATTCTACAGTGACGCTTCTAAAACTCCACTATGGTGTCGTGCGCTGCTCATGGTCCAAATTTCAATGCAGCCAGAACCATGAGCGTGCACACAACATTTTTTTTAGCAGAAGCGTACAGAATTTTACTGATTGTACGACATATCCTTGAAAATCAAATTCCCAATTCTATCATCGACACAGATTCTTTGAGTGTTGTTCGCGCATTATCATCGCATAAACCCACCAAAAACCACATAATTAATTTTGTATTCAACACTATCCTGTCGGTGTATGCGGACAAGCATCGGCTGCTCCTTTGCTGGGTCCCAGGACACGCTGGGATTGCTGGGAACGAGTTGGCAGACGAGAGGGCCGGTGCTGCTGCACTCAGAAACACTGTAGACATAACAAGCGTACCCTAGACAGACCTCAAGCCACACATAAGACAACACCTGCGCAGAACATGGCAAACACACTGGGATGAACAGACAGACAACAAACTACATGTAATAAAGCCACACTTGGGACGGTACACAGCTGACTCACACAACAGACACACGGAAGTCGCCTTGGGTAGGCTGCGGATAGGGCACACCCATGCAACGCACTCGTATCTGCTGACGGGATATTCTAGACCCCAGTGCGGCAGCTGCGGAGAGGCCCTATCCATAGTGCACATACTAATAACATGCAAGGCACTTCAGACAACACGACACAAACACTTCAGAGAACTCTACAGACCACATATTCCCCTACATCCATCGCTGTTTCTTGGTGACAATGCCATGGTTTCCCTGAAACGTGTGTTTGAGTATTTGTCAGATGTTAAATTTTTAAACCTTATCTTATATCACGCATAATCAAATCTGGCCCTATACAGCAGCCATCACCATTACCTTTAATTGATTTTACTATGTTCGGTTAACATGTTTTTATACCTACATTTTTGTGGTAATCAGTTCGCTTCATTATATAACTTGTTTTCTGGCGCTCTTTGCCCTCGTTGGCCGTGCGCCATGAAACACAAACCATCATCATCATCATTTTCGTTATCTTAAACATGAGTTTACGTTCCCCACGTTCCTTTTTAATGGTGGGAAGCAACAAAACAGGCACTGCTTCCATAGGCGCTGTTCTGCTAAGAGATGTATTTTTGTAAAAAGGTTTAAGAAACCATTTGCTGCAGAAGCTTGCTCCAAGCTGCGCAGAATTTCCAGGTTTTTTTTTTGAACCTGCAAAAAATATTTTCCTGAACATGTCTGTAAAAGGTAATGAGCATCCTCTCTGAGCCCATTTTTTATATAAGCATTGCTTCTCATGATTATTTGCCATAACCTTCGCTACTTTTACATTTCAGCCAAACAGCTAAGGCTTCAATCTGCGTTCAGTGTGTATTTTATACAGATCTCTTCTCGTTCGGACATAAAAAATGAGAAAAAATCTGGAATTGCTTTCAGTGTTCCTCATAGCTTCGCAATCCCTATTTACCCAAACTACTTTTTCGGTCGTATTATGTCTTTCTTTCATAATACGTTTTACAGGGTCCTCCTCAGGCGTCTTACAAACAGTTGTACTATGTGAGTACTGTTGGGATATAACCTAATGTAACGTGACCTAGAAGTGAACAAACCTACATATGAAAATCCGTTGCACTGCCCAAAGAAGGGCCACGAAACACCGAACCCCGTGGACAAGTTAGTGCTTTTGGGGCTCTTAATTTCAAGTCTTGCTCCGTCGCACCATTGAGCGGTTTGCATTTATCAAGTCGAGCGGCTCAAAGGAAGAAGTCGAACTTGACATCGTACCAAAAAAAAACATCTCGTTAGGTCGCACGGCAAAGGCGTGCTATTCTGCTCCTACACGGAGCTGTGTGAGCAATTGCTTCCCTGCGCCTGCGCACGACTTGCGCTGCGTCTCTTGCTCTGGTTATGCGAAAGGTACATAATGACATTTTCAAACATATGCGCAGAGAGTGGGGAAATGTTAGGGGAAAAAAGAAAGGGAAAGACAGATGGAATGAAAGGGCAGTGATGGAATAAAAAAGAGGTACCGCAGATTGAAACAAATATATGGAGAGAAAAAATGAAAGTTGAAACGTCGTTAGAGATGCCCAGGGCTGAGAAATATCAGCACCTCTCACTAGGTGATGATTTCCATGACCTTGAGATTGAGTATTTTCTTCATGAGCATGTATTCCGTGACATGACTTACCTGCACCATCTCGCCTACGTCGCCCGCCATCGAGCGACTTTACAATAAATGACACCACACTGCCGCATTCTCAGAAACGAGAAACCGGGGAGGCAGCTCGCAGAGGCCTACAGCTGCAAAATGTAAAGAAGATACTTTTACAAAACATGAGGCCACTGCGCTAGCGAAGGAGCTTGCCTTAGGTGAGCGTAAACGCCTCTGAATTTTCCTGAAACGCCGCACCCCTCCCTGCATCAAGTACACCCTGGACTCAGAATTAGGTTAGCAGCATAGATTCCACGTAATCTTCAAACTCTTTATCACTGGTTGCGTCGCAATGCAGCTTTCATGAACCCTTACCACCATCGCCTCGGGCTAACTGCTAATCTCTCTTGCGATAATTGTGGATTGTCCGATACACTAGAGCACGCCCTCCTCGACTGTCAGGCATACATTCAAGAAAGAAACCACCTCACACAAAAGACTGAGTGCCTCAACTATGCATCTATATCTTTGAAAGGTCTCCTTGGAGCCTGGCCCTCTCTTTCATCTCTAAGGAAAGTGTTGGTTGCCTGATTGGACTATCTACACGAAATCGGTGTCACCGAGATAATTTAAATCTTTACAGGTGAGATCGTGTAGACTATTATATCACCACGCAAATCTTGGTGTTCACTTTTAAGATGCGGACCATCTTAGGACCGCACAATGTCCACCCGGGTTTGTCCGCATAGCATTTGTAATCCCAAAAAGCACACAGGCACCTGCAGGATTCGAGCATGTGTATGGTAGACGAGACAGAGCTTGTGTCAGTCGTCCTACCCATGGGGCTGCGACCATGAAGTGGTACCCGATAGTCAAACGGCATACTACTTTGCTATGCGCATGGCATTAAAAATTTCCAAAAGGGTCCAACAGGCACCGGCTGGATTCGAGCCTGCGTCTGGTGGACCAGAAAGAGTTAGTGTTTGTGTCAGTCATCTTACCCATTGCGCTGCGACCGTGAAGTGGTACCCGAGAGTCAAACGACTTACACTATCGGCTGTAATGTCAGTCCGGGTTCATCCGTCTGCACACCACAATCAAGAAAAAGTCAACCCAAATTCGAATTGATTCGTGAGTTGGAGATTTATTTAGAACCATGAGTGTGCACGAAACATTTTTTTCATTAGAAGCGTAAGCAATTTTACTGGTTGTACGATACCTTCTTCAAAATCAAACACGCAATACGTAATCTATACAGATTTTTTAGTGTTGTTCGCGGACTATCGTCACACAAGCACACCCAAAACAACATAGGTAATCTTGTATTTAACACTATCATATCTGTTTATGCGCCAAAGCTTGAGCTACTCCTCTGCTGGGTCCCGCGACACGGTTGGATCGCTGGAAACGAGGTCGCAGATGAAAGGTCTTCTACTACTGCACTCAGGAACACTGCAGACATATTTATAGTACCATATACAGACCTAAAAGCTACACCTAAGACAACACTTGCGTCAAACATTGCAAACACACGTTAGTGAACATACAGGTAACAAATTACTAGTCAAAACCACGCTTGGGACCATACACCACTGACACATGCAACAGACACGCTGAAGTCTCCTTGGCTAGGTTGCGGATAGGGGAAACCCATTCAAAGCGCTCGTATCTGCTCACCGGATCTTCATGACCCCAGTGCAGTAGATGCAGAGGCCCTATCAGTACATCACATACCCATTCATTACACAGCACTTTACACAACGCGACGCAAACACTTCCCGCAACTATACAGACTACACGGCTCAATACACTCAGCGTTTTTCTTGTCTGACGATCGCATGTTTTCTATGACGTGTATTTTTAATATTTCATCATCACCAGCCTATCTACGCCATCTGCAGGGGAAAGGCCTCTCTCTTTATTCTGCAATTACCACGGTCATCTGCAAACTACGGCCAATTTATCCCATTAAACTTCTTGATCTGATCTGCCCACCTAGCTTTCACACGCCCCCTGCAATGCTTGCCTTCTTTAGGGATCCGCTCTGGTACCCTCATGACCAACGGTTATCTTGCCTTTGCATTACATGCCCTGCCCACGTCTGCTTCTTCTTCTAATATATTTTTGCTTACTACATCTACGGCCTTCCCACCTATCTCAAATCGCAGTGCTGTCCCGAAATTATTGAACATTACTTTGATTTTCTGCATATATTTTTTCGGCGCACGGTTCTATGTTTGTCCAGTGCGGTGAGTATGCTCTGTAATTCCTTCCCCGTGATACATAACAAGGCAACGGCATCGGAAAATCTGAGGTTACTCAGGTATCCTCCATTAACCCTTACTCCCACCTGTTCCCAATCCAATGTTCTTAATACTTCTTGTAAACATGCTGTGAATACCATTGGAGGGAGTGTGTCTTCCTGTCTGACCCTTTGCTTATAGGTATTTTACTGCTCTCCTTATGGAGAATGATGGTAGCTGTCTACCCATTGTTGATATCCTTTAGTTTTCTTACATAATGTTCATCTGCACCCTTGTTCCGTAATGCCTCAATAGCTGCTGAGATTTGACTGGGTCGAAACCTCAGCAGTCATTCAATTTATAAACATAAAGAAGATAAAATCTTAGAACTCATCTCGTACCATGCATGAGCACTCCCTGGCCCTATACACCGGCCATGCTCATTGTCATTTTCGGATTTTACTTGTGTTTTTTGCTTAGTTATCTTAGTTTTTGTGGTTTCAACTCTCACATATAGCCATTGTTTTCGCATTCTGTGACACAGGTGGCCTTGGACCATTAACATCCAGCCATCATTCCCATCATTCCCAAACTTTGTGAAACTGGCCACCTGGATTTACTGCTGATGCGCGGTTTTGTGTTCACAATTTGGCAGTGAGAGTACATTGAAGGTTGGAGATGAAGCGCCACAGGGTACTTCTGACACAAGGGAGGTAAAGTGTGGTTACCTCTAAGGCGGAGACAGTACTCAACGGGCGAGCAGGAACCCTTGTCGCCATCCACAGGTGTGTGCGATGCCTCAATCGCCTTGTTCGTGTAATGCTTTCCTGTAATGTAATAAAGGAGGCTTTCCTCCCCAAACAATTTTGTATGACGGTATTCTTTGATCTGGAAAAAGCGTATGATACCGCGTGGTGGTATGGCATCCTAAGCGACCTGAAGTCCTTCGGCATGTCGTGTAACATGATGAACACACTTGCCAGCCACTTGTCTCGAAGAACCTTTCGTGTGCGAGTTGGAACTGCACTCTCTAGGATTCATGTGCAGGAAAATGGAGTGCCAGAAAGTGGAGTTTTAAGTTGCACCCTTTTTATTGTGAAAATGAATTCCCTTAGGAAGGCGCTGCCACCGTCGATTTCCTATTCATTCTATGTAGACGACATTCAACTCTCCTTTAAATCCTGTAACTTGTCTGTCTGTGAGCGCCAGGTCCAGCTTGGTGTTAACAAGCTAGCTGGCTGGGCAGATGGCAATGGTTTTAAATTTATTCCCGGGAAGTGCACTTGTATTTTATTTTCCAAGAGGCGTGGGATCCGGCCGGATCCAGACATTCAACTCCACGGTGTCTCTATTCCTGTAAAAAAGGAACATAAGTTCTTGGGTATTATCTTTGACGAAAAGCTGACATTCATCCCAAAAATAAAACAACTAAAACATAAATGCTTAAAAACAATGAATATCCTGAAGGTTCTGTCACACATCTCTTTTGGTGCTGACAAACAACTTCTCTTACGTGTTTTTACCAGCTTGATGGGTTCACGATTGGACTATGGTAGCGTTGTTTATGGGTCAGCAAGTAAAACATCCCTCAAAATGCTGGACCCAGTGCTCCATCTTGGGCTCCGCCTGGCGTGTGGCGCCTTCCGCACTAGCCCGGTCGAAAGCCTCTATGTGGAGTGAAACAAATGGAACCTACAACGTCAGCGAGCATACACAGATCTCCTTTATGCTTTTAAAATTTCATCCATGCCACACCATCCTTTTAAATCAGTTTTTCATGATACATCTCTGACTGAACTCCTTTTAAATCGACCATCGTTATCTGCGCCCTTCTCTTCCAGAGTTAGAGAAGAAGCGTCAGAGCTTGCTGTCTCCTTCTTAGATACAATCCAAAGTTCACTAACCAATTTTACAGCACAATGGCCTCTCCGCCTTGTATTATGCGATACATCATTGACACATGTAGATAAAAACCGAGCTCCCGCATGTGCAATTCTGCAGCACTCCTTGTATTTGCAGCAGAAGTACCAATGTTCTGAATTTTATACGGACGCCTTTAAAACTTCTACCTCGGTGTCCTGCGCGGCGCATGGGTCCGGCCTTAGTGTCACTAAAACTCTTAACAGTAATACAAGTATCTTAACGGCAGATGCTTATGGTGTACTTCTGGTTGTAATCATATCCTTCAAAGCCACATCCGACAATCCATTATATATACAGATTCTCTCAGTGTTGTGCGGGCGTTGTCGCCAACAAAGTCTTCAAAAAATCACGTTATAAATTTAACCGTCAAGGGTATTATGTCTGTGTATGTACGCAAATTTGAACTGGTTCTTGGCTGGGTCCCTGGCCACTGTGGTATAGCCGGGAACGAAGCAGCGGACCGAATGGCTGCTGCTGCTACACTCTTTAATAGTGTAGACATAACCACATTACCCTACACCGACATGGAACCACACATCAGACAACAACTTCGCAAAACATTTCAAACACACTGGAATGAACAAACAGACGAGTTACACTTAATAAAACCTCACTTGGAACCATACACCACCGAAACACGCAATAAATACTCTGAAGTCGCCTTGGCCAGATTACGGATAGGGCACACACATGCAACGCACTCGCACCTTCTCACTGCATCTCCAAGACATCTCTGCAGCAGGTGCGGAAAGGCCCTATGCGTAGTGCACATACTAATCACATTCAAAGCACTTCACACAACACGACACAAACACTTCAGAGAACTCTACAGACAACATATCCCACTACATCCATCACTGTTTCTAGGTGAAACGTGTGTTGCAGTATTTGTCAGATGTTAAGATTTCAAACCTCATTTCCTATCACGCATAATCAAATCTGGCCCTATACACCAGCCATCGCCATTATCTTTAACTGATTTGACTATGTTCGGTTGACACGTTTTTTTACCCACCTTTTTGTGGTAACCACTTCCCTTCATTAAATAAACTTTTCTTTGGCGCTCTTTGCCCTTAGTCGGCCTTGCGCTATAAAAACCCAACCATCATCATCATCATCACCTCCATCGCCTTGTTCCTGTAATAAAACACCATAAAATCTCTCCAGAAAGGGAGTCTTGTTGGCCCATTGATATCAGGTGCTGCTGGAGGGAGATGGTGAAAAAAATGGTTCTTCGTTGCCTAGACAGGGACTTGAGAAACCGGAACGTTTATGCCCAACACCCCGGGTTCAGACAGTCTCGCTGCGGCAACAACATGCTTCCCTTCTAAACGACATAAAACGCGCCAAACCCCAGCGTAGCATCCCTCTAGCAGTGCTCATTGACATTGGGAATCCTTTGAATATGTGGCACATGAGGCCATAAGATCTGCAATGGAATCGGTAGGCATAGGAGGTCACACGTAAACATAGATATGCGATTACCTCTCACACAGATATGTCTTCTTGACCACGAAGGATGCCGAAACATCCTCGTACAATGTGACAAGGGGCGCGCCCAAGAGTGGTATCTTGAACCCAACCTATTCAAATCAGCGTCATAGGAATTGAGGAGTGCGTGCCACACACTGTTGAAAATCGCTCACTGCCGAAGCAGATTTGCATGAAGAACTCCGCTTTGAAAAAAAAGCTGCACGAGAATCAGTAGAGCGAGACTTACGCTCAGATATACGGTTCTTTGAACTGAAGTCTCTCGCTAAACTCTCTCCTAACTGAACTTCAAACTGAACTCTCTGAGCATACTCGGAGCATGGAATTCATGAACGTCGTCTTTGAAGAAATGCGGAAAAACTTCGACACTGCCAAAACGGGAAATGCCGTCGTGAAAATGAAAATAGAGAGTTACAGGCTGAACTACAGGTCACCCAAAACCGCCTAAATGGCGCTCAGTCCCGCCTACTGCTTTCGGAGGAATACTCGCGAAAGACAAATATAGAAATCACGAGAACTAATGAAAGCCCGGATGAAAAGGTAACTGACATTGTTTGTACGCTGGGCACACTCACCGGAGTGCCCGTCACTGCCGAGGACATAGAAGCATTTTATCGCGTTCCGTCAAAATCTAAGCCCTACAACATAGTTGCGCAGTTCAGTAGACGGCAAAAAGAGATGCGTTGCTCGAAAAGGCGAGAAAATAGCGAATAAGCAACACAGTCTTTGGAAAAACATCTACTTTACCAGTCTTCTTTATGATCACCATTGTCCCGTTCTCCGGCACCTTTTGAGCTTGGTCATTTCCAAGAAAAAAGCTGCTGTTGGGAAGTACGTCTGGAGTAAAGGTCGAAAAATCTATGTCAAGCGGTGCGATTCAGGTACAATTGTTATAAAAAACAAAAACGATATTACAAACGTTCAGTAGACCTCGTGGATTGCCTGCGACGCCTACAAAGAAAACCGCTCGGTAAAAAATACATGACCGCCAGTGCTCGAACTGCCAGTGCTCGAAAGTGAAACACAGTCCCAGAATTAGGAAACTTTCTATAGAGTGCCAAAGGCTCAGGTTAAAGTTAACCAGCAACAATTGCCCAAACAATCATTGGACGTATAGCACAACTGATATTGATGGCACCCGTTCCGATCAATTGCCTCATTAATAACTACGTGATAAAAGGAATGCGTGCTTGCCCGCAGCACAGCTTCGTCAGTTATGGGTAGCTATCAATGACTGCGTCAATCAAAATATCTTTACTTCAACGAACTGGAATATAAAACTGAAATATATTTCCTTCCCTTTTTGTTTTCGTCATCATGGCTTCTTTGTATGGTAATTATCTAGATGTATCACAACAGAGCCGATACGCTCCCACCCGCTCTAAGGCAAGGTTAAACTGCATTCATTTTAATCTGCTGTCTTGAAGAAATAAATACGACAGTTTAGATTGTGTTTTCGCAAAGTAGTGGTCATATACGATGTAGTAATGCTTTCTGAGACATGGTTCAGTTGTCAAAATGCTGTATCTCGCATGCCTGGATACCGATCCTGTTTTATGAATCGCACTGACCGCCATGGAGGCGGCGTTTTTTCCCTGACTTTGGACAATGTCAACTGCAAACTGCAACCAGAATTCAGTATTGTCACGCCGGATTACGAAAGCCTGGTTCTAAAGTCTAGTTCAGCGATACTCTATGTTTGCTACCGTCCACCCTCTCAATCTACAAGCCAGTTTTTTTTCATTTCTGGGATCCGCTCCTGAGTTTGCAAAAAGGAACACATAGTTAATTCTGGGCGGGGACCTCAATACAAACTGACTGGCTGATAAGAGCGTAAAAATAAACCCTGAAGTACTGTTACACAGCCACCTGTGTAAGAATGGTGTAGCACCACTTGTGTAAGAATGTTATAGCATCACCCAAATGCATACAGAAAAGTCACAGGCTTTATTAGACCTGTTCATCACCAATACTATTACATCTTGTGTGAAAAGTGGAGTCACAAATTACGCGCTAAGCGATCACCTTCCCATTTTCTTTCTTGCTGAACATATCATTAACTGAAACAAACTCGCACAACGATCATTTCATTACCGCACAGTTAACTCATTAACGCTGTCGTCTTTTTACCATCGTTTACCGAGCTTGAGCTGTGTCGACATACTGCAACTGACAAACCCCGAAAAAGCTAATGATAAGCTAATGGGAAAAATTTCTTGTGCCTGCCATGAGTGTTTTCCACTAGTTTTTTTTCAAAAGACCTAAAAGAGCTCGCAAGCCATGGGTTACCTCTGACATGCTAAGTCTTATAAAAAGCGATATAAAGTCTACCTCAAGTTTCTTCAAACAAGAAAACCTCACACATAAAAGAGTATAAAGAATGCCGAAATCTCGTAAATAAGGAATTTCGTAACGCCAAGAGGCGCTACCATTTGCAGAACGAGCGCATAACGTGTGGAAGGTAGTCAGTCGTCTAACGACGCAGCCACCCGAAACTCTCTCAAAAGTAAATATAAAAAATGTGAAAATGCGAGGGGTCGAACTGGCCGATGCCTTTAACAATTACTTTCTTTCCGTTGCACAACCGCAAAACAAATCTGCCAATTACTATTATATGGAACCAAATAGGGGTCACACTTTGTTTTTAAAGCCAGTCACTGCATATGACGTTATTGCAGCGTTTGTGTCGCTCAGCAACAGTAAGCCGGAAGATTCTTTTGGCCTTCAAATCGTACCAATTAAACACGCCATCAACCTAATACCACCATTTTTGACGCATATATTTATTTCTTGCTTGTCATTCGCTGTGTTTCCGCGATACATGCAGTCCGCAAGAGTTACCATAATCTATAAAAAGGCAGCCAAGACGATCTGTCAAATTATCGCCCGATTTCTATCCTGCTCGTCTTTTCCTATGGTACCTAAAAATTGATTCTTCAACGCCTGCTAGATTCCTTCCGCAAGCAGAAACTGATAACGCCTGCCTAGTACGGCTTTCAAAAAAATATATCGACCCAACTAGCCTTGCTTGCTCAACAAGACCTGATACTAGACAATTTTCAAAACAAAAGATTGTGTTAGGCCTTTTTTAGTTTTACGAAAGCTTTCGACCTCCTCAACCGCTATATTATAAATCAGAAGGTCGAATACTATAGCTTCCATGAAAAAGCGCTTTCTTTATTATTTTTCTTACAATATCGGAAAAAATACGTCGATATTCACATATATTGATCAACCGTAAAGTAAGCAACTTCAGTGGTTCCTCATGGGAGTATTTAGGGCCGTTCTTGTTTTTAGTTTATAATAATGATATAGTTATTATTGACAAATATGCTGACTATTTTTTATACGCAGACGACCAATGTGTGTTTTTCGCAGGGCAGACAAGTGTCGTTTTAGCCGAACGAGCGAATAGGGCATTCGAGCATAGAAACAACTGGGCAAGTGAAAATGATCTAAAAGTGAACGTTCATAGGACTAGGGCTGTGGTGATTCCACCAGGTAAAAAAGTGTTTGATCTTCCGTTGCGTGTAATGAATAAGAGTGCAATTGAAGTCGTTCGCCATTTTAAAACTCTTGGAATCATTTTTGCAGAATGTATGTCGAGGGACGACCACGTTACCTCCCTTACGCCAAAACTTTCGCGTGTGGCTCCGCACTTGCGTCGCTATTGTTCATCTTTTCCCGTTTCAGTGAATACTTTTCTCTACAATTCTCTCTTTTTCTCGATTATGAGTTATGGCGCCCTGGTTTGGGCAACTACAACAGCTGAGAGCATTGATAAACTGTCATGTTTACAGGAACGTGTAATCCGCATAATAGCCAAGGCCGATTAGTCTTCCCAGACAGCAGAACTGTTTAGAAATTTTAACATAATTCGTGTGCCCTCTTCATAGAGCATAAACTGACCTGTTATTGCAAGTCGGCAATAGTTAATCTCCACAATTCATTAACTGAATTACCCGGTCTTACGACGCACAATTCTGCGTATTTTACAAAATATCCCGAAAAATGTTAAGTAATGTTTGCCGCACTAATTACAGAAAAGAGATATTAAAATTTTGCTTGCCGTCAAACCTGAACGAACTTTTCAAAATCATACTCCAGATGTGATAAATACATTATTAAAAGATTTAGGCAAAATATTTCTGTAAACCAAAGAAAAGTGCAGGTAGCAATATCCTGAGTTCGTTTTCTGTTTTGCTTCATCTGAATCGTGCCAGTGCTTTTTAACGTGCACATTTTGTACTCGCGAGTACTGTGGTTGGTGTAATGCGCGTCGTTCGTCCTAGCGTTTTCTTTTAGGCTTCTTTTATTGTTAGGCATATTCTGTAGATCAGATTGTTCTTGTACTGTCATTCTGATATTGTTTAACTCTGTTATTTATATCGCAATCTCTGTGCGTAGATTTGTGTCCACAATCAGATGCCTCTGCAAATTCAGATTTGCTAAGTGTTTTTTGTGCTCACCTTTTTTACTGTATGCCTTGTAGGAGGCACAGACCCCCGTCAAGCCTTTGTTGGAGTTTTTTGTCCGTGCCCCAAATCATCCTAGGATGTTTGAATAAGGTAATTTAATTTGGTTTGATTTGATTTGATATCTTCATCTTGAGCTCTGAAGACAACAGGCGTACTTTGCGAGCTCGCCTTCAAAAAGCCTTCAATTCAATAGCGAATATTTTGCCATGATGCGGCCTCGAAACATCGGCTGGGACTTGTGCGGCACTAGCTTTCTTCAGGCGTGCTGTCACTCGCTATCATCTTTCAGCGGCAGGGGTTCCCATGCGAGTTGTGGACTACCCCAGATTCCTCGGTGTAGCACCTGACACGTCGATGCTAAGCTCACCACACGTTCGTCGCCTGTAGAAAAAGCTTGGCTCATTTGCTCAGGTATTACGTATGCCGATCAGCGGATCAGGAGGCTATTCATTTGGACTCCTCCTACGTCACTACCTAGCACTTTGTGAAGGACTGCTCCGACGCGCCCCCCTGCATTCGGGCTCCTTTTCAGCACCAACACAAGGCTGTCAGAAAGTATTGGGACCCAAGCTCTCCCGTTTTGCCTTCACCTGCAGAAGACAACTTCTACACTGGAGATCATATGACAGTCTTGGCGCTTCTCATACAGTGTACTGGCCAAATAGGTATATATTTACAACAAACTTTCTTATATCAATATGCACCAAAGATGCCTAATTCCAAAGAAAGCTAAAGAGCAGTTTGAAATGATGACGTCGCATGAAGGTTGTTTACGTGTTACGCAAAGAAATTTCAATCTGCAATTAAAAAAAGCAAAAAATTTTAACAAATATTTCTGTCTGGAGAATATCAGTTTCGTTCAACAAGCTTTATGGATGCGAGATAAAACGTAAGGGTGAGGGTCGACAATGAGAGCGTGTAATCGAGTTGGTGATGAGATGGTATCGACCTAAGGATCATTGCCTGCAAAACGTTCTGTATTGATGATACGCAGATAAGGAATTCATTTTTTTTCGCAGACAAACTTTGTTCAGGAGCGTACGAGGGTAAGCTGAACCTTCCAGCTTTATTTTAGTTGAAATCTTTTAAGTTTTGAGATTAGGACTGTTGTGGTGCCATATTATCAAAGCATTTGCTAATGATCGTGAAACAACAAATACACAGGCGTAAAAGATAGTAATCAAATTTTCGCACCGTAATCAGTGTTTTAGGAGTCCAACTCGTTTAAGTGCATTCGTAGCTTCAGTTTCAATGATGCGAGTTCCAAAGCTCAGTTACAATAAAAGACCTAAATGGGTCAATAAAAAAGGAGTTCAACAAGCGTGCGATTTCTTATTGACCTAATAAAGATTCTATCACAACTCGTAGAAAATTTTACATGTCTTGTATTTTCGGTATTAACTTTCATTTGCCATGTAAAATCGATGCCTTCATTTTGCAACAACAGACTCTAATGTGAGTAGGTCATCCGGACAAAATATTGTTCTTTGCCCTTCAATGGCGGCGTGTGCAATTTAAACATCAAATTTAGTGCAACGTTCCGCTAGCGCCTACGCTTCAAATGAAATGGTACGTTGCGTGCGAATGGCCACTCGCCAACTTGGAGGACATATGGTGCCATCTACTGTTTTCGCGCGCAAGCTGAAGCCAAAACAACATTCATGATGGACGTTTGCAGATTTTATGAATTGACACTTCAGTATATTGCGATTGTGTTTATTAAAGACGATAGTCTTTCTTGGGCTACTTAAACCCATAAGTTTTTGTCTGTCTGTCTGTCTCTCTGTCTTTGACTTGATTCAGCGACGCGGCCAAAGTAAAATGGACAATACGCAACAGTCTTATATACTCACAGAAAAATGTAAACGTGTGAGCAAGGTTCATATGTTCATACTTGATAACTTTGTTGAACAAGAACAAGACATTACGAAACTATAGGACATGCAAGTAATACAAAAGGGATATTTACAGTGTTCATTTAATAATATTTTTAGGTGCTTGGTTTTTTGGTAGCAAATGATATTCTACATCTACTGCAGAAAACCGTCGCCTTCTGGCGGCATACGAAAAATCACGTGGCAACAGCAACGAAAGGTTCCACTAGCTTGGTTCCACGTTCTGCTTGGAATGCACGTGGATCATGGCCACGCGGTTCATAAACCTTGTAGTCGGCCGCCCCCATTCACGCGCGTATCGCCCGCACTACAGCGTTAGAATCGAGACACGCGGCCTGTGCCAGTGGAACGCAGTTAATTCAAATCGCCTTGCGCAAACCTTTAGTGTATTGACCTTATGATGAGCTCGACGATACAAGAACAACAAGAGAGGTGAGCGGGAAAGCAAAGGGGGCATTTCCTTGGCAAATGTCTACCAAAAGTACCGTCTTTTGACGACACTTGCAACGACAGGAGGAGATACGCGGCCAATTTTTTTACGGGCATATAACGCCCTTACGAACGTGTTCTTTATATCAGCCTAACTTATAATTTTGTGGCTTGTCTGTAATAGAAATTTTTGTGATTTGTGTAAATTATTGCTCTAGGTGCCGCAACAAAAACACTGTACAATTGTACACATGGCGCCTTAACGCCGCCCAGCTGTATCTTCGCCGAGAAGACGAATCTCTGAGTGAATATTCTTGTCAGATGTCAATATTAGATAATAAGAACAATATATTTTCTAATACTGAGACGCGTAGTCCCAACAATTTAGAGTGCCGTCATTCAGATTATTGAATTTAGCTTCCTTTTTATTTATTAGAGATATTGATTGGTGCTGGCGCCAAGCTCGAGGCAACAAATGCTTAACACCAATGTCGTAAAAGACACGCAAAAAAAGCTATCTACGGGGTTAAAAATGAATTCGACAATAGCAGAATAATACAAACATCGGTTAAGATCAGCAGTAACACAATATTTGCGTGTCTATGGCACTTTTTGCTCTCGTTGGCCTTGCATCATTAAACGCAAACAATCATCACCATCAATTTGTGTCTCTCATAATCTATTGCGTATGAAGCCCTGCTCCGTATCTAGAATAAGATTATTAAACTTCAAGTGAGCCATATTTGGATAATAAAGTATGTGTTTGAATACTTTATCACAAACTCACTATACGCAAATGGGTCTGTTTTACCGGGGGTTTGGCTGGTTTAGGATACTGGGATTATCCAGTGTAGAGTTATAACTCAGAGAGACAGAAACAGACAGAGAGAGATGAAACTTTATTCTGCAGCTGAAGTCCGAGCCGGGGAGTTATGAGTCCTCAGAGAAAGTGGGTGTCCCATGGTCCTCCGACGTAGGCGGGCTTGGCGGAGGTGCACCGAGAGATTCAATGTGGGCAGCGAAGAAGGGCCACAAGGCTGCCCGTAGGTTTGCAGGGTGAGCGGCCCAACTAGACCACGAGTAGGGAATATAAGGGGGGAAGGGGTTGGTGGAAAGAAATGTGGAAGACGAGGTCGCCGGTACACAGCAGCAATAAGTATATTCATTGTCCGGATAGCCACTGCATACCTCACAGTGTGGACAGCATGGAAACTTCTGTATGTAGTGGAGGAACAGATCACAGGGGAGGGACAATGTCTGCGCTTGTCTAATATAGGTGGCGTGTCTCCGTGACATGAATTTAGATGAGGAGGGTAGTACCCTTCTTGCTTTGCGGAGGTTGCCGAGATGCACGGGGATCATTTTGTGACCCATTGCTATATCCTCTTTTAGATTGTATTCCTCAGGCCGCTGCTGAGGGCTGCCCGGAAAATGAGCTTCGCGGGCCAGAGTGTGAGCTCGTTCATTACCCTCTATGCCTTGGTAGCCAGGGACCCACACGAGGAAAACTTGGGATGAGCGTGCATGTATGTGGTCAGGCTAGTGTGGACAGGGGATGGAATGTCATTCGAGGCGAAGCTTCGTAGTGCTCCCTGACTGTCTGTGCGGACTGTAATGTGGGCGGTCCGATGGTGGTGAAGTGTAATGGCTTCTGCGATGGCTTGAGTCTCTGCAGCTGTGGGCGAGGGGACGTTGACGTGATGCCGTACGTGAGTTGTGCAGGGGTCAACTGATGCCGTAGTTGACCCCTGCTGATGCCGAGGGGAGAGCCAGTGTCTTACCTTGAGCAGTTCAATCTGGTTACATTTCGGGCTTCTCCAAGTTCGCCCATGGTGGTGTTATTTTTGAAATGAAGAAAGTTGGCAGTGGATATGGCGCACAGGAGAGAGAGGGGTACAGCTGATTTAGAGGCTTGCCGAATTATCATGTGTTGTTTTTAGATTTCGGTATGGGGTTTTTAAAGCGAATTATGAGGTGTCGTATGTGATGTGGCTAGTTAACAGTACTTGAATGAGCCATACGAGCTCATTTTCTTCCAGCCCTTGCAAAGATTAGTAATGCGCATGAGGAGTAGTGCGATTTGTATTTACATTACATTTAGGACATATAATGGGAGAATGGCTTGAAGGTCCGATTGTACAGTGACTCCCAGAACGCAATTTTGGGGGGCTGGTTAGGATAGACGTCTTATTAACGCCTACTCATTAGGCCAGTGTCGTGCATTTTCGCTGCTTTTCTGTCGTTTTGAGATGACTCCTTACCTAATGACAGAAGTTTTATAAGGACGGAGTAAATGGAAGCTAGGGAGGGCTGCTAGAGAGTGTAGGTGTGTGGAATAAAAGACTGGGGAGCGTTTTTTAAGGTGGGGTGAGTGTGCGCTGAAGGTATATGGACAATACTTGGGAACGGTAAGTAATTGCGTGTAGTGTGCTTTGTGAAAAAATGGTGGTGCACGGCTGATGTGAACTGGTATATTTCATGTACATTACAAAGTCAGACGTCACGTGTTTTTGTTTCTGGTAATCCAATCGCATTTTCCAGTGTACTTGACGGAGGTTGGTAAGTTAGATTGGTTTTCGCTTTCCGACCACAAACATGTTTTGGGAGATCATGGCGGGAAGACTGTACGGCCGCTATTTGCGTCAGATTTTATATCAGCGTGTTATCAACAAATATGAAGGGTGTGATCGGTGGTAGAGTTGTCAGTGTTGCCCTAAATGCATCTATGCCATCACTAACGGTAGGCGGTGCTTTCTTTGTCAAGAGATTCGCCGTGTGGTACGTCATAAATTCGTCGAAGCCATTCGTCATCGTCGAAGCCGTTGCAAGTGAGGGCGGAGGAACACCGCAGGGCGGTGAAAATAAAGCGTTCTGAGCGCCGGATAGTGCTTGTGGTTAGCCAGCCCTGGCGATGATGTATCCTGTATAAAATATTTTTTATAAATTGTACGCTTACAAGTACAAGGTAGAAGAAACTTTCTTTATTCATCGTTTAAAAGCAGTGGCTTTTCAACTTTTTTGAGACGTATGTCCGCATTCAAATTTCTAAATTTCTTTTCATTTATAAAGTTTCAACATTGGTATACAGAAGGTACATGAGCAATTATTTTGAAAAAAAAAATATTAAGAAACTTGAGCAATTTATTGTATGCACAAACACTACCTAGTATTCTCCTAATTGAACCGACGAATTGTTGATGGGCATTCAGTGTCTTATGGCGACGAAAAACGCTTTGTGATATTCACCAGAAAGCTTTTATGCTTCTCTATTCAACGCATTCACAAATACGTTCTACTGAAATTGTTTATCTTCGTAAATTTTGATTGGAATAAATATTTAAAGTGCAAGAATTCTTACGTACCAGAAACATTCCCTGCAAAACAAGAAAAAAGTGGTTTGTCCATAAGGCTTCACAAAAGTATTTGAAACTCAAAATGTGTCATGTAGAGTACGACACATTTTTTAAAACTACATCAGTTTGGAACATTCTTTGCACTTAAAGATGGGTGGGCTGGCTATTAGAAGAAAAATCCGCTGCACAATCTAAAAGGGAAACACTCGCTCAGGTGGGCTTAGCGCAACTTCAAACACAGAATCAAACGGTTATATTGTTTGTTTGTTTCAAAACATCGATGTAATTCGATGTTTTGAAAACTACTCGCACAGAAAGATGAATGCCCTCAGAACCGCCGCCCCGGCATTCAATTCGCCGAGACTCGCCTTCGCAAGTCACTTTGTTGACTGCTGCTTCCCCACCTGTGTTTTATTGAGTTGTTAGGGGAGCACAACTTCGCTTCAATAAACTTGTTTTTTCCCTAAAACAGCAGCGTCTTCTTTGGGTACGTGACAATATCATGTTTTAACAAAATTAGAAGCCATTAACCTGACTGAACCACTTTACATTAACTAAAAAGCTACTTATGTGATAGGACACAGGTCACTTCTACATATGGAATTTCCTCTAACGCCTCTACTACAAAACGATTTGTGGCTCAAGGCTCAAATTAAAACCAGTTATATCTTTTTACATAGAGGATAAACTGAATTGCCTTTCTTAATCAAAGTGCCTTTTTGTACATGAACGACATCACTATTTTCACTTTGGACTGTAGTATTACAAGTTTACTGATAAAATATATCAGGAACATGACTAATGTAATCAATTGATGTCATTACAACATGCGACAGAATATTTCATCGAAAAAGAAAATTTTTCGCATATAACTTTAATCAACGAACACAGATTCCATTTCAGCCAGGGCATGTTTGCATTATTGGGGATGTGAACATTGATCTTCTGAAAGGCAGAAATAAGGTAGTTGTCGAAAAATTTAAACGTGCTTGCGGGAGCGGGCATCGTACAACAGTTAGTATTCTAACAAGTGTTGAGATGCTGGGCCACAAGTTGGCATCTTCCTGCCTGCATCACGTGAATGTCCGGCCAGAGCAACACGACATCCTTTCTTTTATGATCGAACAGAAAATGTCTGATCCCTTCTTCGTTGGTTGTCGTACTTTTTCGCAACTTGCACACCAAACAAGAAAAAGGGGGCCTTCTAATCAGATTCATATTACGGACCACTCGAGGCTGGGCCGATGTATTTTAGAGTATAACTGGGTGTCCTTTTTAGACGATGTACTTAAGTGCTACGTTTACGACCAGTTCGTCAACATTTTCACGCAGATGGTCAATGCATCCAAGAAAATGATTACAGTAAAGCAAAGACGGACCAGTTGTCCTTGGATTACTCAACATGTTCTTTCTGCTATTGCCGAAAGGGAATGCGCATGGACAGAAAGTCGCCGTTTACCTAAAAAGACTCAGCTAAAAGCACTTTATAAAACTGCACGTAATAGAGCGCATGCGTTGCTTCGGGAAAAAAAGCGGAAACATTTCAACTACTGCTTTCAAGAATTTAGGACTAACCCATCGAAAACATGGACTCTTTTCAATGAATTGCGCGCTCGAGCCTCCAAAAACACGGTCGACACTACCACTAAAAACTTCGAGGAATATCTGCTAAGCTGGCTGATCACTTTAATTCATCTTTTGCACTGGGGGTGACGGCTGGGCGTTCTACTGCAAGTATGGCACACGGGAACATGTCTGTCCTTGATTCCGCCTTTTTGCCGCTTTGTACTGAGGAAGATATTCGGTATACTCTGTTTAATTTTAATAGGCAAAAACCTCCCGGTTTGGATGGCATATCTGTTGATGTTCTATGTAAGCATTTTCGGCAACTCAAACACGTATTGCTTGCTATTTTACATAACGTAATCTCTACGCAAATTGTACCAATGGGTCTGAAACAAGCCTTAGTTAAACCAATGTTCAAAAGTGGGGAAAAAACAATGTCAAAAAATATACGGGTATTTCAATCCTGCCAACCAAAGATTTGATACTGGAAAAGCATGTTTGTTCAGTATAACTTAGTTTCCATTTTTCAGCACCGTAAGGGCTTCGCCTGCCCTCCTAACCTCGCTAAGCCCTATTACATCCCATTTAATGCCCTCTAATTCCTCGAACAACACCTCGAGACTAGCTAAGCTAGATAAGGTTCGCGCGTTAAACGTTGCCAGGTTCAGATTCTATTGGCGGCCTGTCCGGATCCAGGGATTCATAGCACCCTCTGCTGCGTCACAGGTCTGACCGCCGCCGTGGTCAGTTGCTTTGCAGCCGTTACTACACCCGGGTGGCCAATCCTGCTCTGGTGAGGGAGTGCACTACCGGCAATGGTCACCGGGGTCAGGCCGCACACCAAGCCCCTTTGTGCACTTTCATCAATACGTTGTACGCAATTCCATCAATACCATACGGTGTAGTGAGCACCGTATGGTAAGATCTCGAATTAGGCTAGATTTGAGGAGGGACCGCAACAAGCTAGTACGAAAGAAGCTGAGAAATGAGCTAACAGTAAGACGTAAAGTAGAAGAATTCAGGATCGCACTGCAGAACCGATATTCCGCCCTTAACGAGGAAGCCGAGCTTACAACAAAGGACAGCGACAAACTTACACGCATTATTACGGAGTGTGCAGTAGAAGTCGGGGGCACTATGGCTAGACAGGATACTGGCAAACTTTCACAGGAGACGAAAGATCTAATCAGGAAACGGCAAACCATGAGAATCTCTACCGCAGCTGACAGAATAGAACAAGCCGAGCTCTCGAGGTTAATCAATAGGCGCAAGACAGCTGACCTACAGAAGTATAATATGGAGAGGATCGAATACGCTATAAAGAACGGAGGTAACCTGAAAGCAGTGAAGAGACGTCTTGGCGGGGGCAAAAATCAGATGTATGCACTTAAGGATAAGCAAGGCAATGTCATCACAAATAGGGATAAAATAGTAACAGTGGCCGAGGAGTTCTATAGGGATAATGCCGACATACAGGATAATGCCGAACGAGACAGTAGTTCAGAGGAGATAGACATCCCACCAGTAACAACCGAAGAAGTAAGGAAGGCTTTGAAAGAAATGAAAGGGGGCAAAACACCTGGTGAGGATCAGATAACAGCAGACCTCTTGAAGGATGGCGGAGAAATTGTACTTGAAAAACTGGCAAACCTGTATACGCAATGCCTAATGTCCGCAATGGTACCGGAATCTTGGAAGAACGCGAACATCATCCTAATCCATAAGAAAGGCGACATGAAGGACTTGAAAAATTACAGGCCGATCAAATTACTTTCAGTAGTCTACAAGGTATTTACCAAGGTAATCGCTAACCGAATCTCTGCAACCTTAGATTTCAGTCAACATAAAAAAGAAGCAGGGTTCCGTAAAGGTTATTCAACAATGGACCATATTCACACGTTCAATCAGGTAATAGAGAAGTGCGCTGAGTATACTGAACCCCTATATTTAGCCTTCATAGATTATGAGAAAGCATTTGACTCGGTCGAAACCCTAGCAGTCATTCAGGCATTACGGAACCAGGGGGTAGATGATCATTATGTAAGAATACTAGAGGATATCTACAATGGGTCTACAGCTACCATCATCCTCCATAGGGAGAGCAGTAAAATACCTATAAGGAAGGGTGCCAGACAAGGAGACACAATCTCTCCAATGTTATTCACAGCATGCTTACAAGAAGTATTCAGAACGTTGGATTGGGAACAGGTGGGAATAAGGGTTAATGGAGAATACATCAGTAACCTCAGATTTGCTGATGACGTTGCCTTGCTAAGTAACTGGGGGGACGAATTGCAACGCATGCTTTCCGCACTGGGCGAACAGAGCAAAACCATGGGCCTAAAAATTAATATGCAGAAAACCAAAGTAATGATCAATAACCTCGGGACAGCACAGCAGTTTGAGATAGGTGGCGAGGCAGTGGACGTGGTAAGCGAATATATCTACTTAGGCCAAGTTGTGACCCCAGATCCCAACCATGAGGCAGAGATAATTAGAAGGATCAGAATGGGGTGGGGTGCATTTGGCAGACATTCTCAGATAATGAATAGCAGCCTACCATTGTCGCTGAAGTAGAAAGTGTATGACAGCTGCATCTTACCGGTACTCACCTACGGGGCAGAAACTTGGAGGCTCACTAAGAGGGTTCCACTTAAATTGAGAAAGACTCAGCGGGCAATTGAGCGGAAAATGATAGGTGTAACATTAAGGGACAAGAAGAGAGCGGAGTGGGTCAGGGAGCAAACTGGTGTTAAAGACATATTAGTAGAAATTAAGAAAAAGAAATGGACGTGGGCAGGGCATGTAATGCGAAGGCAAGATAACCGCTGGTCATTAAGGATAACAGAGTGGATTCCTAGAGACGGCAAGCGTTGCAGGGGGCGGCAGAAAGTTAGATGGGCAGATAAGATCAAGAAGTTTGCGGGGAATAATTAGTCACAGTTGGCACACGACCGAGGTAATTGGAAAATAATGGTAGAGGCTTTTGCCCTGCTGTGGCCGTAGACAGGCTGGTGATGATGATGACTTAGTTTTCTTCAATCTCGTGATGTCTTTTCACCTAACAAGCTCGGTTTTCTAAGTGGTCGAGGCACACAAAAAGCCTTAGAAGAAGTTTCTGATTTCCTGAATGAGGCCATTGATCAAAATGAATTCGCTTGTTCTGTCTTTTTAGATGCAACCATGACATTTGATTGTATTTATAATGGGATATTGTGTGACAAACTGCATAATTATGGAATTCGTGGACCATTTCTTTCTTTACTACCAATTATCTTGGTGACAGATCTCAGACCGTTGTCATTAGAAAAGTTAGAAGTGCACAAATTCCTTTGGGTAGTGGAGTGCCACAAGGGTCTATTCTTGCACCTGTTCTGTTCAATGTATACGTTAACGATCTGAATCATTCCATACTTTACTGTCGCGTTGTTCAGTATGGAGATGATACACTTTTGATTTCTAGACACATTGAATATGCAACAGCTGTGAAGAACTTACAATACGATTGTCAAGAACTAATGGAATGGTTTGAAAACAACGTGATAGGGATTAACTAAACTAAAACAAAACTTGTATGTTTTCACAATCCTCTCAAACCTACCTCTCAAGAAATACCAATCTTCCTACACAAGTCGTCTTGTAATATTTGCAGTTGTTCTACGGTTCATTATGTCTCGACTGTTAAGTACTTGGGAATATTTTTCGATTCTTACATCTTATGGAACAGCCAGTTGGTCTGCATTTGTTCCAATCTTCGTACAATTGCCTGCTTGTTATTTTCAATGCGCTCAATATGTCCGGTTTCACTCCGTAAACAGATCGTGCACGCTCTTGGTTACAGCGTACTCCGCTAAGGAATTAGTTGCTTTTATTTTTGCTCGGCCGTTCGGCGCAACGAAGTTGACAGTAGTTTGAAACTGGTATTGAAATTGATGTTGTATGGTACAAATATTGATGGCAATGTCTGTATTTTCTCATGGTCTAAGATGCCAAAATTCTTAGTTCTCAATAAACAAACAGTAGTTCGGAATAATGTTTGGACGAAAAAGTACTGTGTTTCGTACATTTCTGTGAGAGACCTTCATCAACGCAATCCTTTCGTTTTGCCTAGTACACGAACTTGGTATGGGGAACGTATTCGCGCTTTTTATGCACCGCACACAATGAATCAGTTACCATACGATGTTTTCTCCCTCCGTAGCCGAGAATTAGGAAATGTCTATTTGAACTTTTCTATTAACTATTTGCTCATCACTCACCACATTTGTTAATATTATTTTTTTCTCTTTTTTTGTGTGTGTCCCCAACGGCGAAGCGATTGGTCTCGGTGCCGCCAACTGCCGGGAACTGCTCTTCAAGCTTTCTGTAGGCCCGCAAATGTACCTTGTATATTGCAATACACTTAAATATTATATTGTGATTATATTCAATTCCTTCAATTTACATTGCACAGCACCCTGTAAGAGCAAACACTAGATGGAAGTACGCTCCTTCTACTGCTTACGTAAGAGAGAAAATTGCATATTACAAACGCGTAATCATAAAAGCCCGACTGTATTTGAGTCGTCAGACACTCACCACGCTTTATTATTCCTTTTTCCCTCTCATATTACTCATCGCGTGAGTTCTCTTTGCAACACGAATAAAGACATCTCGTGTAGGTCTAAACAATCCAGAATCCAGCGCTTAGAAATTTTACATCGAGCCTGTACCTTGATCCGGCCAAGCTTCTACTGCAGAATTACTGCATTCTAAGTTACGACCCTCGTGATATATAGTCCTCAAATCTTTCTCTATGGAGCTGTCCTAAACTGTCTTCCCCCATTATGTTTCTCCATCCCAACCATATCCAATCATACTTGAGACATTGCCGGCATATGGTAATATCATTCAGAATAATAAGAACAATATTAGGATGTGGCCTTATGCCACGCTGGATGGAGAAAAAAACTCAAGGGTTCTGTTCAGGATTCCCCTTGAACCTATTCTCGTCAGCCCAGATTAGAAGTTTGTTTGATTTATAGAAGTTTGTTTGATTTCAAGATTTCTAGCTGATCTCGACAACGCCGCTGCAACCCGCCACTGTACGGCAGACTCAGCTCCCACCACACACCTTCTTTTCTTCCCAATGCTGACCGACGCGTCCACCTTCTGTAATAAACTTTTGTTATGCTGTGCTTTATATTTCTTCTTCGTGATCGCAGAAGTAGACACGTTCTTTTTGGCGATTTCAAAGTAACCGTTTATACACAGCGGAAGCACGGTTTCACGCACGAGCCGTGTGTCTACAGATATTACCAGAGCTTTTCGGTTGACCAGCCGACCTATGGAGAAATGCGTTACTTTTAAAAGAGAATGCCATATTTCTCACTAAGAAAAGCTTTTGCTTTAACATTCCTGGTTGCTGTGCGCCTATCCGATAACCTAAAATTTTTCTCAAAGGAGTTTTGTCTCTTCCCTGGACTTGGCGTTGTTTGCATGCTAAGATGACGTCATTCGGGTGATCTCTCGGCAATTGGCCGACTTCCTTTCAGTCGCAGCAATGTACGCATTTGATAGCTACTTCCACAAGAGTCCACAAGCCGTTCTACGCCGGGCGGAAGACACAGTAAACGTAGCGTTTGAAGGCTGGGACACTCCCACAACATGTTTACAGCTGGCGTTGCTCCTCTGGAGCAGGAGGTGCAGGCAACTGCGGCCACAGACGGCGCATCCTGGACAGCATGCTGGGGACGTTTTGGCACATGCGCACGCCACGTGGCCAACACATCATCGGTTAGCGCAGCACCAGCCCATGCCGTGTGCAGAAGAACTTGTGCGCCACAGGGGCAATCCAATGGGCTGGGGGGGGGGGGGTGTGGTGGAACTAACTTCTGCAACGACTGTCGGGACGTGTGCCTTGCCGCCGCCTTTTCTTTTGAGGGGTCGGAGTCGTATTGTGCGAATAGGATGGGCAACGCCGGATTGGCCCGGATGTGCTCGCTTGCCCACGCGTATGCGGTCTCGCTACCGATTACGCCTGCGTGTCCAAGGAACCCAGTCTACCCGAACGACTATTTTGCGTGTGTCCCGCAGTCCGGTCTACCCGAATGACTATTTTGCGTGTGTCCCGCCGTCTGCTGCAATGGTCTTGATGAGGTCGCAGGTGGGTTGGGCATAAGGGTTTGGCCAAGTCGATTGAGAGCTTGGTGGCTGTCCGTAAATACTGCAATCTGGTGGTTGTCACCGGCGCCGTAAGTCGCCTCAATGTGGTCCGCAGCGAGAACTGCCGCAAAGCGGGCCTGACAAGGGCTTGGAGGGCGAAGAAATTGAATTGTGAGGGAAATGCGCCTTTGGCCGTCACTACACAAATGTGAAGCGCGCATTGTTGTTTCATTAAGGACTGCTGTTGTAAAGATGGCGCCGGCTTTATGGTCTGCGCGTGCAGCAACTGCGGAGCGCTCATGGTGGTTATGGGTACGGCCGCTTACGCGAGATAGAGGCTTTGACGCACGCACCAAGGCATCGTCCCAAGGGGCTCGAACAGCCGGAAGTTGCTGGGAAAGCGATTTGGGAAGAGGAATAAATAACATACCTTGTTCGCATAAACCAGATATCGGTATGCATTTAGATCGTTTGTAGATGCGTTTACTCAGTGGGCGAAAAAGTGTGGCATGGTTTCTATATTCGTTTGCAATTGGGGTCTTTCAAGGTGACGACCGATTAGATGCACTTTCAGCCAAGCTTGGACGCACTTTAGGCCAAGGTTTTGGCTTACTTTTGATGAAGCTTTGATGGGATAAATCTTTCGCGCTGCTCTCCACAATCCTTAAGAAAGTGATGGTAAAGTTTCTCTCTGCGGGGCTTCTAGACCTCTTAATATATATGCTGTATACGCCTCTAGACTACATTGTGAAAGCACTCTCGAGTTAAAAAAAAGTTAAAAAAAGTGTTGAAGGGTGTTTTGCAGTTCAAAATAAGATCGAGCCGCTTGATCTCGTTTCATCGGAGTGCACTAACATACTTTCACGTTCGCGCGCGCCCGCCCATGTGACCAAACTCAAAGCAAAAAAGTAGGTCTAAAACCGGCTCCTCCGGAAATTTTTGTTTTTCATTTTTGTACAACATTCGCAACTATGTCAGTTCATAGAAAATTAAAAAAGAAGCAATCGCCCCTCTGTCAATGCAGCGGCAGGTTCACAGCCTCTATATGACATTAACAACGTCTTCTTTATGCACAAGACTTCAGTAGAATACTGCGAACTTTTTGCGCGTAGCAGGAAAAAAGGTTTTTGCAAAGGGAGCATGCCGACGAGTTTGCATAGGCTCCGGCTTTTCCGATTAATTACGCAGTGCTCATCTACGTTAATTGCAGTTTTATTACTACCAATGTGTCCGCAGAGGTGCGGGACATCGACCGGTACAAGTTGTTGTCAAAAGGTACCGTTTGTTTCCATCTTTTTGGGACTTTTAGACCGCAGCGATGCGGTGGCATCGCTGAGCCTAGGCGTGTAGCTGGTTAGGCCAAGCTCCTCCGCGCCGAAGAATCGTCACCCCAGGGCAGCCGCTGCCCACATGAAGACGTCCGTTCGGGATTCGGTCGAATCCGGTTGCAGCCGGATGTACATATAGGTGGAAGGAGACGACATGGCACCCGAGGAGTTCTACGCAGACTCAGGATGGCAGACTAGGGGCCCTGGTACAAAGGCCCCAGCAGGACACGGCAGTCATCAGTCGACGTCCGCAACTTAGAAGCATGCCAGGAACGCGAGGGCTTCGGCAACGAAGGCTGCAAGGATTACCGACGTTTTAACAAAGGACATCATGATCGTGGTGTGGCTCTTAGGAGACCTGAACATTGCGAGGACCGGGATGACTGCCGTGGCGTCGGCTATAATGGTGGCGGCGAAGGTGCCAAGAGCAGAGGGAGCGGCGGACTCGTTCTGCCCGAACCTACAGCAGAATATGGTAGAGGTAAGTACACCCGACGACAAGCGAGCAACAATGTACAACCACATGAAGTACATTTGCATAGACGGCAAGGAGCAGGAATACGGCGTGTGCCGGACCGCTCCACAAGGAACCGTGAAAGGAGTGATCAGAGGGATACCAGTAGAAGATAATCGGCCGCAAATAGAGCAAAACATCAAAAACTAAAGACATCCGCTGTCCCTGGGAGCACCGAGGATCGGGAACGCGACCACCGTCATCGTGGCGTTCCAAGGCCAAAAGGTTCCAAACTACGTGTGCCAAGGTCCAGTGATGACCAAGTGCACCCTGCAACGGAAGCACTTTGATGTCTGCAGAGTCTGCGGGAAGGTAGGACACCCTCATGACGTGTGCCCGACGCCCAACGCCAAAGTCTGCTTCGCCTGTGGAACGGCTCACCCCAACGAAGTCACGATTGTTCGCCGAAATGCAGGCTGCGTGGGGGACTGCACGAGACAGGAGACAAAACGTGCAAGTACAAGTGCAAGACCCCGTACATCGTTCGAAAGAGTCAGTGGGAGTTCCAGATTGGGGAGGAGCAGGTGCTACTGAGGGTGTAGATCTGGTCGGGTGATTTTCCGTCGCTGACGTCATCGCTTACGTCATCGGGGAAGGCCGCCGCAGCTGGCCTGCGCACCTCGCACACCCCATTGAAGTGCAGCAACAGCGCGAGCAGACAGCGCTGCGCAAAAAGAAGGCGGTCACAGTCACGAGACAAGGTGAGGTGGGCCAACATTGCCAAGAATAAAAGCAAGAAGGTTGAGGGCAACAAAAAGAAGGAGGAGGACGAGGCAACAAGAGAAATGAGAGAAGCGAACAAAGCGCTCAGGAGTGAGAACGCCAAGCTGAAAGCAACCGTCAACAAGATGTCGAAGGAGATAGAGGACATCAAGAAGATGTTAGTGACCCGTACCACCGCCGGTACCGAAACGCCCGACATGGCACCCTGCGGGGCCGGCGTGGGCACCAGAGGCGGTACTCTAGCGACCCCGAGGCGAAAGGGAGCGGCAGCCAAGAAGCAGGCGATCGACAGTCTATGGGACAGTACGATGAGCGAGCGGATCAACGTCATCGAGGATCGTTTGAATAAAATCCATGCACGCTTTCGAGTTTCCGGGTTCGAGGAACGCATTGATGCGAACTTCACCACGCTAGAAGAGTTCATCAAGACAGCGACATCGACAATGGAGACCGAGAACGTAAAGAGGCTCACCTTCATCGAACAAACACTACGACCGATCGCGACTCACCCGACGTTTGTGTCAGTGATCGCGCAGCACCCCTACAAACAAGAGACGACGGAGCAATTCACGCTGATGCAATCATGGCCGCCCCATCAACAGTAGAGGGACTTACAGCGTGGCAATAGAATTGCCGCGAGCTCGCGAGGAAGAGGGCAGTGATTCAGCAGCATATCGCACAGTTAACGAGAAAACCAGATGTCATAATGCTACAGGAGACGCTCTTTGACGCTCCATCGCTCCCCGGATACCCAGAGTATGCAAAGGCCCCGGCGGAGGACAAAGGGAGCAGGGGGATCTGGATGATGGTTCGGAAGGGACTCACGTTCGTGGAGCACGAAATCGCGGCAAGCAACATCGAACACGCGTTCGTCAAGATAATCCCCAGGACGAAACGCTAGCGTAATGTGTACTTGCTCAACATCTATAGTAACCCGTCGCAACGGAAGCAGAAGTTCAAGACGCTACTGCGCAAGGCGTGCACCACTGCACGAAGCCACACGCTGGTATCGTGCGGCGACTCTAATGCAATGCACCCGGCGTGTGGCTACAGCAAGTACACGGCGAAAGGGCGAGATCTGTTGCAAGACGCGACGGACCTCGACTTTACACTGATAACAGACCCAGCACATCCGACGACACTTGGGGTGTCCAGGGATACTCGGTGTTCAGGGATACGACGCCGGACCTAACGTTCGTGAAGAGCGACTAGAAGGGTGAGACTACCTGGCACAACACGGTGGACGATCTCGGTAGCGACCATGCCATCGTAAAGGCCATAATACTGAGGAAAAACGAAATAAGGATTGAATATAGATGAATGGTCTGGGTGGCATTTCGCGACCGACAGCCGTCGGACGACGAGGGCGAGATCTAGGACATGGACGAGTGAAGGAGGGTGAAGGAGGCAACGAAAACGATAGAGATGGAAGCGGAGATCCTGGGGGTCGACAACCGACTGGCTCACCTTATCGAGGCCAAGCAGTCCATAATTATAAAGAAGAAGACGCTGCCGCTCAACTGCAGGTTACGTAAAAAGTGGCGGAGCTAAGCCGAGCCGTCGAAGACCACTGACGAGTGCTCTGCGCGCAGCAGTGGAACGAGATCTGCAATGCGGCGGACGGGCTGATGCACTGCGTCAAGACCTGGAACCTGCTGCGTCCCCTGCTTGACGAGACCAAAACTAAGACCCGGCAGCGCGACCGCCAGGCCAAGCTTATGCACCGGGCGGTTCGAGATCAAGGGGAAGCAGAGGTCGCCAAAAGGATCGACAACAAGTACCTGACGGTAACGCCCACGGAGCGCCATCGCGCTTACGGTGGCGAAGCAAACGAGAACCTCGACCGGGACATATACGTCGAGGAGGTGAGGACGACTCTGCACGAGCTGAACGGCAAGTCCGGGGCCGGACCGGATCGCATCACGAACAAGGTGCTCAGGAACCTGAACGACGAAGCAGTCGAAGAGCTGACCAACTACTTCAACATGTGCTGCCGAAGTCGGGGACGCTGCCGAAGGAGTGGAAGACGGCCAGGACCATCCTCCTCCCCAAGCCGGGAAAACTGCCGAGCACGGACAACCTCCGGCCCACCTCACTCACGTCATGCGTGGGCCATGTGCTGGAGCGCGTCCTGATGAACCGGTTGCAGGACTACCTGGAGCGGTCCGGGCTGTACCCCGCATCGGTCATCGGGTTCAGGCAGCACCTGAGCACGCAGGACACGATGATATTACTCAAGAACGAGATCGTCGACGACAAAGTCAACACGGAAGAAAACAAGGCAATTCTGCGGCTGGACCCGCAGAGCGCCTTCGATAAGGTGAAGCACTCTGCGATCCTGGCCCAGGTGTCGTGACTCAGCATGGGCAAACGGTCGTACAACTAAATACGAGAATTTATGACGGGTCGGGTCGCTGAGCTACGCGCCGGCGATCTGCGACTGCAAGAGAAGAGGCTTGGCAGCATGGGGACTCCGCAGAGGTCCGTCATCTCACCTCTGCTATTAAACCTGGTGATGATCGGAGTGGCCGAACGGCTAGAGAAGATCGAGGGCGTCAGGCACACCATCTACGCTGACGATATTACACTGTGGGTCCCAGGAGGCAGCGACGCTCACATTGAGGGCAAACTACAGGAAGCAGTCAATGCTATCGAGGACCACCTCGACAGTTCGGGCCTGATATGTTCATCGCGCAAGTCAGAGCTGCTAGTGCTACCACCGAAAAAGGCGAACTGAAGCAAGTAGAAGCCAAGAGAGTACTAGAAGATCAACGTCGTGACGAGGAGCGGCCAAGTGATCCCCGAGGTCAGCAAGAACGAGGTACTGGGGTTGGTGGTCGAGAAGCAGTAGAGAAACGGCGAAACCGTCGCCCGACTGAACGCCAGGGTGGCCAACGCGATGCGACTCATCAAGAGAGATGCCAACCGCCAGACAGGGATGAAGGAGGAGAGTCTGGTCAGGCTCGTCCAATTCTTTTTGATGAGTCACATCGCGTACGTCGCAGCATACCACAACTGGCTGCAGTGCGAGCGCAACAAGATTAACGCCATCATATGATGTGCCTATAAGGAAGCGCTGGGCTGTTCGAGGGCACAAATACGACCAAGTTCCTGAGCCGGGCCTGCACAACACGCTCGAGGAGATCGCAGAAGCATAATGGACCTACCGGCTAGAGCGACTATCTACGACCGAGGCAGGAAGGAAAATACTGCGAGACCTAGGGTATGAGGCGGCCGTGGGGAGCGCGAGCAGCAGAGTCCCCATCCCCCACGAGACCAGGTGCCGGATCAGGGTTGACCGTCTACCAAGGAACGTCAATCCGCAGTACAACAGCGGCAGACGAGCTGCGAAGGCCAATGCCCTCATCGATCTACACGCAAGTGACGGCCACGCGAGGTTCGTGTACGCGGCCGAGTATCAAGGAGAACGAGAAGCGTTCTGGGTTGTCGTCTAGGCATCGACTGGTGCTACGAGTAAAGGAGGCGTCCAGTAAAGGAGGCGTCCGAAGCGGAGGAGGTGGCCGTTGCCGAAGCCGGGTGCCAGATCATGCTAAGTGACGCGAAGAATGTGGTGCGAAATGTCGCCAGGGGCCGAGTATGCAAAGAACCCGATCGCGTGCTGCGGACGGCGAGGCTACAACAGGAAAACAGGCGCATACATCTGAAATGGTTTCCGGCACATCCAGGCGAAGACGCGTCGGCAACGAACGACAACCACAACGAGATGTCCCACGCGACAGCGCGAGCGCTAAGTAGCCACGCCGCCACAACCGACCGTCCGGAGTGGTGTGGGGTCAAGTACCGCATGGCTGACTATCATCATCATCATCATCATCACCAGCCTATCTACGCCCACTGCAGGGCAAAAATTATTCTCCAATTATCTCGGTCCTGTGTCAACTGTGAACAATTTATCCCCGCAAACTTCTTAATCTCATCTGCCCATCTAACTTTCTGGCGCCCCCTGCAACACTTGCCTTCTCTAGGGATCCACTCTGTTACCCTTAATGACCAGCGCTTATCCTGCCTTCCCATTACATGCCCTGCCCACGTCCATTTCTTATTCTTAATTTCTACTAATATGTCTTTAACACCAGTTTGCTTCCTGACCCACTCCGCTCTCTTCTTGTCCCTTAATGTTACACCTATCATTTTCCGCTCCATTGCCCGCTGAGTCGTTCTCAATTTAAGTTGTACCCTCTTGGTGAGCCTCCAAGTTTCTGCTCCGTAGGTGAGTACCGGTAAGATGCAGCTGTCATAAACTTTCTTCTTCAGCGACAATGGTAGGCTGCTAGTCATTATCTCAGAATGTCTGCCGTATACACCCCACCCCATTATGATCCTTCTAATTATCTCTGCCTCATGATTGGGGTCTGGGGTCACAACTTGGCCTAAGTAGATATATTCGCTTACCACTTCTACTGCCTCGCCACCTATCTCAAACCGCTGTGCTGTCCCGAGGTTATTGATCATTACATTAGTTTTCTGCACATTAATTTTCAGGCCCACGGTTCTACTCTGTTCCCCCAGTGCGGAAAGCATGCTTTGCAATTCGTCCCCCGAGTTACTTAGCAAGGCAACGTCATCGGCAAATCTGAGGATACTGAGGTATTCTCCATTAACCCTTACTCCCACCTGTTCCCAATCCAACGTTCTGAATACTTCTTGTAAGCATGCTGTGAATAACATTGGAGAGATTGTGTCTCAATGTCTGACACCCTTCCTTATAGGTATTTTACTGCTCTCCCTATGGAGGCTGACTATAACGAGGTCGCAAAGTTCCACCGCCTGACTCGAATGACTCTCCCGTCCCCTCACCCGGGGCTGAGGCGTGCAGAGGCAGTGTTGTTATGGGAGCTTCAGACAGGGCCGCTACGCACCGCGGTCTTGATGAAGCACATACATCCAGAAGCCTACCCGACCGACAACTGCCAGGTATGCCAGCGGGTTAGGATGGTTCATGCACGTGTTGTGGGACTGCGTCAAGTTTCTAGAGTGAGCGTCAACAAAGAGAGGAAGGCTGTGGTCGAGGCTAGAAGCAGCGATGGTGTGCTACGACCAAGAAGAACAATCATAGGCCGTTCAGCAGGTCCTGGAGACTCTCGAAAGGCGGAAACCGAGCGAAAACGACGGGAAGGCGCCTTCACGGGCGACGATCCGGGGGAGAAGCAGAAGCCGACGCCGAGGAGAGGGCCCCACCAGGATGACGTAGAGGCCCGCGTCGCGGCGATCTAAGGCGTCGATCTGCAGGCTATGAATTAAGTTGCCTCCATCCATCCAACAATTACGCGTAGCAGTCTTGGGCTTTCAATCTTGGATTTTGGTGGGTTGGAACAAAATTTCCAACGGCGCATTTCGTGCTTCAGTTTTTATCCTTGGTGCAAAAGACTATTACCGCCATAATTTTGGGTCTGAAGACGAGGTTTTTATAGGATAATGCAAGGAAAACACAAGCCCACAGGAAAAATCACAGCGTTAGTTCTGGTTAAAAGTAATTCACGCTCTAGGAGTAATTCGAAATAAAAATAAAAACCCGGCTTACAAAATAGTGGAGAAATGAGGTTAAATAAACAAAGAATAGAAACACAATATAAATACACCCCCTCCTCTGGTGCCGCAAGCGGTGCCAGACACCGCAGACAGAAAACACAAGAAGGCATTGCTTGTGTTTGAAGACAGGCCAGAAGAAAAGCAAAATAAACGCCAAACCAAAAAGAACTATCTAAAAGAGAATATTTTTGGCACGGTCGCTAGCGCCACCGAATACAAAAAAAGCAAAAGATGCGACTGCGTTCGCCTGGTTTCAGCCACACCAATCTGGCCAACTGTTCCCGATAAAGCCGTTTGTAATATAAATTGTACGCGATATAAGAAAATCAGACTTTCTGCTTTCAAGTACACCGAAGTGAATCTACTGCGACTGAGTCAAAAATGGAAAAAAGAAGGGCGGACACACTTAAAACTGCTCAGGTGTAGGAACGTGAAAGCGCAATAGTCCTGCGGATGCGTTTTTACCGAGTCGCCGAGCGGTGGCGTAAAGGTAGAGCATCCACCTCGCGTGCAGAAGGACTGTAGTTCGAATCTCTGGGCTGCCAAATTCCAAACTGGTTTTAAAAAATCCGCGTATTGATGGAATTGCTGAGTGTGGCTTGGGGTGGAGCCTGACCCCGTCGACCAATGCCGGTAACACACTCACTCACCAGAGTTGGACTGACCACCCTGGTGCAGTAACGGCCACAACCTCCCATGAATTCGCCAATTAACCCATGGCCCTCAGTCTCCAGTGGCTGCGAAGCAACTGACCGCGGCGGCGGTCAGACCTGTGATGCAGCAGAGGGCGCTAATACTCCCTGGACCCAGACAGGCCGCCACTGAAATCTGAACCTGGCAATGTTTAACACGGGAACCTTATCTTGTGAAGCGAGTATAGAGGTGTTGCTCCAGGAATTAAAGGGCATTAAATGAGATGTCATACAGCTTAGTGATGTTAGGAGGACAGGCGAAGCCTTTGCGGTGCTGAAAAATGGACACGTCCTGTGTTACCATGGTCTAGTGGATAGAAGAGAATTGGGAGTGGAATTTCTGGTCAATAAAACTAAAGCTGGCAATATAGAAGAATACCATAGCATTAAAGAAAGGGCAGCAGATCTTGTAATTAGGCTCAATAAAAGGTAGAAGCTCAAAGTGGTACAGGGCTATGCGCCCACATCCAGCCATGCCGACCAGGCAGTGCAACGGTTCTATGAAGATGTGGATTCGGCAATGGCTAAAGTAAAAACACAGTATACCGTAGTTATGAGATAATTCAATGCTAAAGTACGTAAGAATCAGTCTGGAGACAAGGCAGTTTGGAACTATGGTCTCGGTTGTAAAAAAAGCAGGGGGACCTACTAGTTGAGTTTGCGGAACGGAATAACCTACGCATAATGAATACCTTCTTCTGTAAAAGGAAGAGCTGGAAGTGGGCGTGGATGAGCCCGAATGGGCACCAAAAAATGAAATATACTTCGTATTATGCGATAAATCTGGCGTCATGAAGAATCTGGAAGTGCTCGGAAGGGTAATGTGTAGTGACCACTGCATGGTAAAATCTCGAATTAGGCTACAGTTGAGGAGAGAAGGTAGCAAGCTAGTACGAAAGAAGCCGATTAACGAGCTAACAGTAAGACGTACAGTATTAGAATTCAGGATCGCGCTGAAGAACCGATGTTCAGCTCTTACCGAGGAAGGCGAGCTTACAACACATGAAGCCAGCGACAACCTTACACGCATTATCACGGAGTGCGCAGTAGAACTCGGGGGCACGAAAGCTAGACAGGATAGGAGTAAACCTTCACAGGAGACGAAAGATGTAATTATGAAACGGCGAACCATGACAATCTCTACCCCAGGTGATAGACTAGAACTAGCGGAGTTTTCAAAGGTAATCAAAAGGCGTAGGAAAGCTGGCATTCGTAAAGTACAAGATGGAAAGGATCGAAACGCTGTACAGCACGGAGGTAGCCTTAAAGCAGTGAAAAGGCGTCTTAGCGGAGGGGGGGAATAGTATGTATGTACTTAAAAATGAGCAAGGCAATATCATTACAAATAGGGTTAAAATAGTCTGTAGCCGAGAAGTTCTATAAGAATCTGTACAGTAGCCGGGACATCCAGGATAATGCCAAACGAGACAGTAGTTGACAGGAGATAGAAGTCAGACTTGTAACGACCGAAGAAGTAAGGAAGGCTTTGAAAGAAATGAAAGGGGCCAAAGCAATTGGTAAGGACTATGGCGAAGAAATTGTACTTGAAAAACTAGCAAAACTGTACACGCAAAGCCTAATGACCGCAAGTGTACCAGAATCTTGAAAGAACGTGAACATAATTCTATTTCATACGAAAGGTGAGATTAAGTACATGAAAAATTACAAGCCGATTAGCTTACTGCCAGTCGACTACAAAATACTCACTAAGGTATTCGCTAACATAAATACTGCAACCTTGCATTTCATTCAACCTAAAGAACAAGCAGATATTAGTAAAGACTATTCAACAATGAACCATATTCACACGATCAATCAGGTGAGAGAGAAGTGCTCGGAGTATAATGAACCCCTATATATAGCCTTCATAGATTAAGATAAATCATTTGACTCGGTCGAAACCCTTTGAGTCATTTAGGCACTACGGAACCAGGGGGTAGATGAGCATTATGTAACAATACCAGAGGATATTTACAATGGGTACATAGCTACCATCATCCTCCATAGGGAAACCAGTAAAATACTTTTAATGAAGAGGGTCAGACAAGGAGACACAATGTCTCCAATGTTATTCATAGCATGTTTACAAGAAGTATTCAGAACGTTGGATTGGGATCTGGTGGTACTATGGGTAATGAAGAATGCATCAGTAATCTCACATTTGCTGATGACGGTACCTAGCTAAGGAACTCGGGGGACGAATTGCAAAGCATGCTTCCTCACTTGGCGAACAGAGTAGTACCGTGGGCGTGAAAATAATATGGAGAAAACCCAAGTAATGATCAATAACCTCGGGACAGCACAGAAGTTTAGGATAGGGGGTGAGGAAGGGGAAGGGGTAAGCGAATGTCTACTTAGGCTAAGCTGTGACCCCATATCCCAACCATGAGGCAGAGATAATTAGGAACATCAGTATGGGGTGGAGCGCATACCGGAGACATTCTCAAATAATGAATAGCAGCCTACCGCTACCACTGAATAAGAAAGTGTATGATAGCTGCATCTTACCGGTACTCCCCTACGAGGCAGAAACATGGAGGCTCGCTAAGAGGGTTCAACTTAAACTGAGAATGACTGAGCGGGCAATGGAGCTGGAAATGACAGGTGTAACATTAAGAGACAAGAAGAGAGCGGAGTGGGTCAGGGAACAAACGAGTGTTGACGTATTAGTAGCAATTGAGAAAAGAAAATGAACGTGGGCAGGCCTTTTTTTTGCGAAGGCAACATATCCGCTGGTCATTAGGGGTTATGGAGGGGATCCCTAGCGAAGGCACCCATTGCAGGGGCTGGCAGAAAGTTAGATGGGTAGATGAGATCAAGAAGTCTGCGTTCATAAATTGGTCACAGTTAGCATAGGACCGGGGTTATTGGGAAATATTAGAGGAGTGGGCTTAGAAAGGCTGGTGATGATGATGATGATAGCTGATTCGAATATCTTCCACGTAATCCAAGTATAAAATAGTCGGCGGCAGTGCCTTTTGAAGTGAAATATTTTGATGTTTAAAAGTGTGCAGCTGAGTACTCCGCCTGCGGTACCTCTTTATCTTAAATGTATGTTCTAGAAAGCGATGCTCCATTTCTCACGCGGGAAGTTCGTTGAGTCAGGTAGCATTGTACAGACTTGAGCATGGTTCCAGACACACCGTAAGCTTTGAAGTCACGCAGGATGATGTCGGGATACACCGTAAGCTTTTATGTCACGCAGGATGCCGTATCTCTATGCAGTATCGTTCCCCATTTTTGAAGTCATAAAAAAATAGGCATACACTGCTGCCTGCGGAAAAAAACCTCCATTCACTTACGATTCTCAAGCCATGAGCTGGTCGGTAATAGATGAACCCGCCCCTAAACCTGCCTGGCTGTTATCAAAAATACCACGGTTTTCTAAAAAGTAAAGAAGTCTGCTGTTCACAATTTTTTCGAACAGCTTACTTATATCCTTCGGGTTATTGGGTGGTGGCATTGTAACAGGAGGCATCTTTCTGTTGTTTTAGTAATGGCACACCAATTACCGCCTTCCGAGCAATTGGCAAAATACCCGGCACACTATATCTTAACAAATATGAAAAGGAGTGTTTTGGGGAAATCTTCATGCAAGTGTTCAATTATAGTATATAGGATCTAGTCTGCACCTGGTGCCTGTGACTTACACGTCGCCAAGGCAACTTGAGCTCGTGTAGAGAAAATAGACTCTTGTAAGACTCTTCTGACGGTTGCTTTATGTGCATAATAAACTTGCACTCGACATACGCTTTATTTATCAGAAATGTGTCTGAAATGTGAAGAGCTTGATACACGTTCCAAGTGTTTACCAAGTATGTTTGCCTGGTCTTCAACCGTGCTACCAGACGTATTCACAAGGGTTAAGTGGTTTGTTTGGTGTCCTTTAATTTTTATTCTGTTCCCGACTTTGCTTGTGGCTGAATCAATATTAATTGACGATACAAAATTCCTCCATGAGTTTCGTGCATGGCTCCCGGCTAACTGTATTTCCAGCTCCCTTGGCATGACTCAAAGCCATGATTATCTTTGCAATTGCATAGCAGCGAAGGTGACCCCAGGCCTTCTTTTGTGCTTTACGTGCGTCTCGACACCCTTCATTCTACCAAGAGCTCTTGAGGTTTCGTAGATTACAAGTGATCTGAGGTATAGAACTACTAGCAGCATCGATAATGTGCGTGGTAAAAATGCTACATGCTTCCCCAAACTGTAACTTTTGTATGGATGTGTAGGATAGTTGTGACTTTTGCGGGAAACAATTTAGTCTGCATGAGTATTTTTAAACATTTCATGTTAGATTGAAGTGCTGGGACTTCATCTAAGCCCTTCAGAGTTAATTGGGAAGTGGCCACTGTGATATGGGTTGGAGTCCACGTTCCACCGAAGAAAGGAAAATCAACGGGCGAACAAATTCCTAAATGAATGTTTGAGTAGGTGGTATGTGTTGTTCTATAGTATGTTTTTTTTCTTTCTATTAAAGAGACAGACTCCCGATGTCTGTAAGTATCTCTCAATTAGGCGGCCCCGGGCGTCTTCGCATTCGAAGCCGGAATGTTTAATGTGGGAGTTAAAGTCCCCCACCAATAATAATGGGTCTGGTAGCCGATTAGTGAAAATTTCAAATTGAGAACTGGATGGGCGGAAATGGGAGAATGAATATTGAATCTATGGTTAGAAATCTTTCGGGGTTACCCGTAGCGGAAGCAATGCATGGGTTGTTGTGACAGAAACCATTTGGCAGGGAACGAATTTCTGTAAGAATAGTGCCACACTACCACACGAGTGAAATCAGATATCCCTCTCTTTCCTAAACACAAAGTAGGAATTAAAAAAAAGCTATGTTTTAATTTAGGTGTGTTGCCTGAATAAAAAGGATGGGTGATGGATTTTTATGAAGACTTTTATACATATCGTCTAAGCTTTTCATTAAACCCATACCGTTTTATTGTTAAATGTTTCGTGTTGCAAACGTGTTTTACGATTAAATGCCAAAGGCACCTTTGCGCTTTTGAGAATTGCGGTATATGGGACAATTAGACTTTTCTAGGGCCAGTGATACGCGGAACTTGTTTCTTTCCATAGCCCATGTTATTGGGATTCTCGCTAGGATTAATAGGTGACCCAGCTGACGTGGGAGTCAGCTTTATCTCTACGTCTGGTGGCAAAGCGCAAGATGCCGGATCTGGCTAGGTTTCCTGGGCACTTTTAGAGTGCCAGTTGTGTTTGCCGTGCGTTCCTCTGTGGGCTATCGCGGCAGTATGGGTGGGGAATTAGATGCATGGGCCTCCACTTCCATGCTTACTGTGTCCACAGGGACCGTTGCAACAGGAACAGAAGGCAAGGCATTTTGACCAACGGTGTTCTTTGTTCTTTGGCACGTCAGCTGCTGTAGATTCCACATGCTGTGAGGCAAACGTCTTGGCAGACGAAGCCAGCCTAGTAGGGCGCCGGGATTGCACCGTGTCAGCGTCTCTGCACGGCATCGCCACTTAAACTAACGTTGCATCACCCCCCGGCGAGCAACGTCGGCGTAGCTTCATTAGGGAAGCACTGAATGCCATTTCAGAGTTTAGGAATGCGGCAGGCTTTGCGTAACTTTAATGTTAATCATTTCTTTTTTATGGTTGCATGTTTAAGAAAAACAGAAATACGCAGCGTGCTGTTGCCCTCACCCCACTGGTCATCAAGCTTTGAGCATTTTGCGCAAGTCTCTTGCAATCGGCAGTTGTTACTGTGCCCATACCTTTGACAATTGAAGCAACGTCGGGGGTTCTGGATGTACTTTCTAATCTGAGAACGAAAGAAGCGTCATTGGACTAATTGTGGGAGCATTGTACAATAAAAAATCAAGATGATATGCTTAGTTTTGATGTTCTTTTCAATACCACTAATTGCGGTGCGTCTTCCTGCATTCCTGCCTTGCTCGCAGAACCCAACAATAATTTACGCTTCATTTTTATTCATCAGTTCAGTGGATGAGATGATACCTTGGCAGCTATTAAGTGTTTTCTGGGGTCTTACGGTGCTTTGTAGGTCACCTATGTTTCTTTGCTGTAGAAGCTTAGTACACTGTTCCTTACATTTTACCCAAACAAACATGTCACCAGATGCTTGTTTTTTTGTGTCATAGTTTCTTCAGACCGCACTTTCAAACTACTTGGCGATAATGAAAACATAATTCGAAGTTATTAAGGTTGCTTTGTCGACGGTGTCCATAACTAAGAAACAGTAAAGTTGTCCGCGTTGGTGAAGACAAGGTTGGATAGGGCCTTAAAGATTGCTTCTGTGTTTCGGGGACAAACGATTTGAATGGTTAAATTTGAAAAATAGCCTAAAGCATAGTATAATACGAGGGTACGAGGTGTTATGTCCAATGAAGTTACCGTCATTCTCAGCAATGTCCCGGAGCAAAATAGAAGAGAACCCGTCCACAGCAGCGGGACAAGACTCCGACGGCAACCCTACGCGGCTTCTAACCCTTCATATTTAAACTTCTTGCCACGGTACACAAACGCTTAAGTATGTGAGATCGCGGTACGTGGTGTCACCACTCACCACCAAAAGTTTACGCAAGCTGTCCAGTGCGAAGACTTTTACAATTATGTATTGGGCATCTGGTCTTCGTTGCTACTAGTAGTTTGCACCTGGGATGCGGGAATGCAAGGCTATGGTCACATGAAGATGCCTAATGCTGGCGGCTTCTACAATCCGGACGCAGCAGGGTGTAAATTGTGCACTTTGCCCCTAGAGCTTGTCGTACGACCTTCTCAGGAGGGGGACCGGATAATAAAATTTTAAAAATATTTTAATAGTGAGGGTATGAACCCCGACCTGGAAGTTATTTTGGAGACAAAAGAATACGTGGGAGCAGAGGAAACAGACTTTTTATTGAATCAGCATGCGCCAAAAAAGATTCAGTTGTATGGTCAACGGCTGGTTCGGGTTTTTATGGAGAGAATATGTGCACACACACTTCTTCGACTTGGGGTGATACCGCTTCTCCTAAAAACAGGGCCGGCGGAGCTACTGAAAGTTAAGCACGTGGTAATACAAAACATGACCACCATTTCCCTCTTAGCTTGCGAAGTGCCGCCGCCTTTTTCGGTGCTCCTGATACCTCCAGGAAGCGCGGTTTACACACGTCACGTTTCCCTGTTGATGTCTGCGGCTTTCATGTCTTTATTTTTTTTCATGCACAGTCATACTTAGCATACTCTTTTGTTTCCAAAGAAGACTCCCGTCACCTAGTTTTGTAAAGTAGGTCAAGTACGCTGAGTGATTGACATTGGCATTCTATTCAGACTCGCACGCCCGTTTTTAAAAGCGGCGTGTATAAATGTCTTGTGCCGTGATCAGAGCTTCGGGCTGCACTCCGGCGTCTCGGGCTGCCCAGCGGCACCTTGATGGACCTGCTTTTCAAGACTGGCCTCAACTCCAATCGGCGGGAAGCATTTCCGTCTTTTCCTGCAGGCCCGCCTTACGCACTCATTTTCTCTTCCTTTCCCTTCCTTTTTCTCTGACCCCATTTTTTCTGACCAATCACCTTTCATTTCTACACCTCCTTCACTCGACCTCTGTTGTATGCTGCTTAGCTTCAAAATGAGTTTTAAATATCCCAGTCCACTCCTGTTCCGCTCCCAATATCAATAAAGCGCTCACTCGAAGCACTCACTATGATTGTCTTAGGATATAATGCATTTTTCTCTCCCTCGCTTGCCCGACCTTCACGATGCCACTGATGCTCAATCTCGCGCCCTTGTTTGTTTACAAATAAACCCGAAAGCGTGTTGAGGCTCGTTTTTTTATTTCCCGTTACCGTTAGCTTTCTGCTATCAGCTGTGCTCATCCAGCCTCAGCGGTAGTTGATCGTCGCTACCAACTGGAAGAAACGGCTCAAGACGGTGCAACCGGAGTCATTCAAAACTGAAATGTCCGCAGCAGCAACATAAATATAGACAGACAGAAAATCACGCTAAGAGGGAGACAAAAAAATTACAACATCTTTCCATGGGGAACAATGAGGAGGATGCGACGCATCATAGTGGTTCCGTGTAGGTTCCATTGGGTTGCCGTTATGTTGTTTCATTTATTGGAGCACGAATGGGAAGGTTGTGTAAACCTCCATGTAGAGACAGAGAAATGTAGATACAGCGAAGAGACCGACACCGGCGTTACCTTATCGAACAACTCCTAATTCTGGCCTTTCTTTATTGCATCCTCACGCTCCTACCCCGCTTCCCGCCCTCTTCTTCCTCTTCTTTGTGTGAGCTGCAAGGCGTGTGGCGCTTCCCGCCACAGCTTTCCCACGGAAAATTCAACAAACTCTTCTGAAGTTTTCAGTTCGCCGCTTCCGTTGACGTTCAGTTTCGCGTGCATTCGTTGCATCAGTAGCTTCTTGGCGCAGTTTGAATGAGTCAAGGACTCAGGGCGCGTTCGTAGGACCTGCTCCTGTCTCGGTTTTGTAGCGCAGTGGGAAGAGCGCCGCGTACCTCCCGTTGCGGCCAGAGAGTCGTGGGAGTGCAACCAGGCACCGCTAACGATTTCTTTTTTTAAATAGTGTAGGGGGAGAGGTGCCGACAGCGGATGGACGCAGGGCATAGCCCCGAGCAAAAGATGCTTTGAATCTGAAAAACAAACGTGAACGTATAGGGAAGGCTGGCCAGAAGACTGTCGTAAATAAACATATTACGGTGTTGTAAAGTTTCGTCTACTCACTGTCAGTAGTAAAATTTGCGGCAGACCGTAGCCGTACGTGCACGCAACCGCCTTCAACCCACAAAAGCAGCATGTTACTTCAACTAATACTGGCAGAGACGTTCTGTTGCCTAAAAAGGATGCCGTTTAATATTACCGTTGTGGTGAAAACAAAATATTCCCTAGAACATTTTAAACACAAGCTTAAATGTGTTCTGGTATGAGAGAAAACCTTTTATATGGCGCCCAATTATGGTGATTTTCATTTTAAATTTTAAATTTTCCGCGTGTCTCTCACGGCTGCAATATATGTGGGATAAATGAGTATGCAAAGCGCGGCCACGTTGCATACTCATTTGCAATATCCCTCTTGCAAGAATATCCGGCCCGAACGCACCCAAAGGTCGTTGCGCTGTTCGGACAATCGCAGCATTAACAAACTTTACAAACTAGGCTACATTGTGAACCAACTAACCACAGAAACTGCATAAGCGAACGAAAAACTGCTAATACTCGCCCAAGCACAGAATATGAGCCGGATATCGCACAGCCTTCTTTACCAATTACTTTCACCCACTGAAAAATGAAATAAACCAGTAACTAGGACCACCGATAAGGCTGCTTTCAACCTTCCTATTTTCCACGTAGCATGAAAGGCCCTCTATTAGATCCTTCATAACAGTTTTGAATGCTTAATGTAGCAACGTTATCAGCTGAGGGAAAGGGCTGGAAAAATATCGGGACGAACTATCGTATGCGAGGTAGGCGTAAGCCTCCCCCTAAAAAGAAAATGAAGGAAATCATAAACACGTCAGTAATACTGCTACTCAGCTTAAAAAAAACGTCCCCTGTCCTATACATTGGCTGCAAAATTAAAAACCGCAATTCATAAGCCACAATCACTTTTCTTCAAGGGAAATACCAAAATCATGCAAACGAAATATTCCGATTTGTGAATTTGCGAAAAACTCGGTTCGCAATCTCGGTCCTGAGACATCCCAGGAATATTTGTGACGGCGTGACCCTCACACACACAGAAACAACACAAAATGAGTTTTAGTTATCTCCTTGGAATTCCAATTATTAAAAAAAATTGTGCCAATCCACCCCGTGAGTGTGGCTGGAAATCAAGGCTGTAAATGGCACCCATAACAATTACCCATGCGACGTCACCTAAATTCACTCACATCGCTCTACAAACCGTAAAACCAGAGAGAAGTGAAATGAACTTCACCACACCCTTTATTACTTCATAGAGATATTCTTGGTAAGGTTAAATCACTGCATAATGCATGAACGGTTTTTGGTAGAGTTGTATTAGTATAGCACAAGAGTGGAAACTTTTTTATAAAACAAAAGTAAGCTCCAGCCCTGTGTTAGACTATCGGACTTCTCCGTCTCTGCGCTGCAGACGGGGGCGACGAGATTTGCGGCAGAGAAGAAGGAGGAGGAGAAAGAAATTCTTCTGTTAAGATTTCTGAACGGCCCAGAGTGCAGCCCTGGGGATTGATTCCTTCTTCTGTGGGGCCCATATGCAGTCCGCGCGGCCTGTGTTCTTTCCACCCCGCTGAAACTGGGTAGATAGAGAGGGCCTGGCAGCAGCATCTCCTATTTCTCTTGTTGGGTATTTGACGGAACGAGAAGAGGGCGATCAGGGCTAAAGTCGCACGCCCGATTACGGGGCGGAGTGTTCCTAATTCTGAGCAAAATTTACATTCTGCGTCGTAGCGATTTGGATACATTAAGTGAAGACACGTAGGGTGTGGGAAGGAGCCCGGATTGAATGAGCCGTAGGGTAGTTTGCTGTTCTCTGGAAAGGTCAGGGTAAGGCGAAGATACGGTCTGTCTCAGAAGGCGATAATGCTGGGTTATCTGTCTGAACATGACAAGCAGGTGACTGTCTTCGTGCAGCTGCATAGCACGGGACGTAAACGCGCAGGCTTGTTGGGTGGGCGTATTTGTTGCCCTCTGTTGAAGCGTGAGGGGGTGTCCAGATGAGCTGAATGGAACCGTTTGGGGAGTGGTTTTTTAGCACGCGCATTGCAGGTAAGGACACCCGACCCGGCTGGTAATTCCAGTAGGCTTGCTGGGAATCGGTGACTACCCTCCGAACCCCTGGTTGAGTGAGAGCCAAGGTGATGGCTACCTCCTCTGCTGCCGTAATTTCTTGGGTCCTAAGCGAGGTACACGCAATGAGGTTGGTTCTGGAGGTAGCCACGATGATGGCGTAATGCTGCCCTCGATGTCTGTGTAGATAACTCTCGAGGTGTCTGCGTAGATAACTGCCTGATCCCCACCGGGGGTGGTGTTGAGCGCTTGACCCAGAGCTTGTCGGTGACCCTCGTCGTGTGCGGGGTTCATATTTCTAAGCAAAGAGACCATCTTTATTTCTTGCCTCCAAGATTCCGGGAGTACATCAAGCGGAGTGACATTCTGTGCTGCGCAGCTACTCTGGTGAATGATGCGGCGACCCGCCGCAGTTCTGCTCAATCGGAGCTTCTGGTTAGAAAGATGGCCCTCTGCCAGCTCTTCCACCGTGTTGTGGAGCCCCGTGCTAAGCAGTCTCTGTGTGGACGCACTCATGAGAAGACCAATGGTCTGCTCGACCCCTTTTTTATTTATTGTATAAAGCATCTCTATGTCTTCCTTCTCGAGAAGAGAACAGACGGTTGACGTAAGTGACTCTCGAGAGGGCAAAAGCTTCAATTAGGCGGAAGGTACCGGATTCCTTTAGGCCTCGATTCTTGGTGGCAACTCGCCTGATCATGTGTATGATTTCATTATTGCTGTTTTTGAGGCGCTACAAGGAGACGTTACTCTTGGTGTTAGCCTCGAGATGTAGGCCTGGGATCTTGATGCTGGGGCTTGGAGTGATGACCTGGCCATCAAGGAGTATTTGAATGTATTCCTTGATTTGGGGTGAGGGCGGACTACAACGAGCTGCGATTTTTTACGTGAACACTGCATGACAAAGGCTTAAGCACATTGGCGTACTAGAAGTGAGATGCCATGCATGGGTCTTGTTTTCCGTTTTGTAACTCTTTTTTGTAACTCTTAGCACATGAGCAAGGTGCGGACAGGGCCGCTAGACGGGCGTGAGTGGCCACGTGACGCTTTCAAGGGGCATTCAGTGAGAACGCAGGGGGTAAACCCGTAGATGTGCTTGGTGAGTACACCACCTGTCTTCCCCGTCTACGCGTGGGCTCGTAGCTAAATCGGCAAGACAACGGGCTCTCGCTTTGTTAGACTATTAGTTCCAGGTTCGATACCCGGCGAGCCAGTAAATTCTTTTATTTGTTCGCTGGGGTTTTCTGGTGAAACCAACGGTCGCGAAAGAACCCTTGGGGGGTAGAGGTAAACAGCTTTGCTTTAAAAAAACACTAACATCAGTTAGGTATATATTGCAGCGGGAGAATATAAATTCAAATGGAACGTGTAAACTCCTCGCAAATGTGCTCCCATCAAGAACGAAGGCAGTTATGTTTACTTGGATATCTTGATGCGAAGGTCTAGAGAAGTTCAATGCTTGTAAAAACTACCCAAACCAACACACCGTGCTCCTTTCTCGTGTAGAGCGTCTCGTAATGCGATTCCAAGAAATAGAATTCTATGCGTGCCCCACGATCTTCTGAAGGGTGAAGAATTTGCACCTCTGCGCAAAATGCAAACCAATTCATCTATACACAGTGCTAAATTGAGGCTTATGTTCGGAAGTAAACATTTCATGTTACCTGAATGCTGTACTAAATGCGTGCACATGGGACATTTTCCGCCCAACCTAGCCATTTTCAACGGGGTGTTCCGTAGAGAAGGTGAGAGAGAGAGGGAGAAATTGAAGAAAACATGTCATTCATCCGTGGCAATAGCGCGAACCTATGGGAACGCAAAGAAAAAAAATGAAATAGGAATAGCGCTGAATATAAATTCGTTTTTTTTTGTTTCTGAACATGTCTGTTTTAAGTAGCGTTTCCTGCGCGCCACGCGTTCATACAGCCAATGACATACCAAGGTCTCCAAATAACACTACAATATTAAAACGCACCTTTGTTGCCACTCCACATATTGTACTGGGACTAAAGTTTAAAAGCGTATACGTCTTCACGCAGGACAACAGACGCCTTGGCAATGCCAACTACGCCACATTTTTGCGAAAACAAAACTGCCTTAAAAATTTCCTAGTTATTCCTTCATTGTGTCGGCACAATATTTTGTATCACGAAATAATATATAATACTTGTTCTAACAGGAAGAAATATACTCAGTCAGACGTGCGTATTCTTGCCTTGTGAGCATGTTACGGTGCTCCATGAGTCGAAATCTTACAGGGATACTTGTCTTACGACTATATATACTTGCGTAAAATGAAGGGATCTTGTGTACAACCGCCGCTCTGCTGGTGTAACGTGTGAAAAAAGAGTGTAATGTTCGGCAAGAATGGCTTCAGTGGCCTTGCAATAAAACGACGTCGAGATCATCACGCAAGCGCAAAGGATGTGAGTTGAAATAATCCCATTCATAACGCTTCGATTACTGCGCCGCAGATGTTTGGTGTGCAATAGCATGTTTTTAGCCACTTTCAACCAGACACATCCCACGCGGAACAAATTTCTAGCTCGTATTATCTGCGCCTTGGCAGCGCATTCGTATGGCGGACGACACCAGTTTGCGACGACTTACACGTGGCTTTGGCTCAATGACCGACGAAGAGGAAGTACGACGTGCGCTGCGGTTTTATGCGAGGGCCAGCCACCGCAAAAGCGTTGGTAGAAACAGCATCTTTGCCCGTGACCGGTTGACAGTCGGCTGCTGTATGCGCAATATGATCGCTGGATACATGATTCATGATCGCGTCTTGCTCTTTGGTGGTTTGGCCGACATGGCTTACGCGGGTTATACCTCGCGTCCATCCATCTGCAGCCGGTGTTTGCACTTTATATATCGTCTGCTCGCGAAACAGTTCCGAAGCAGACGTTGCACGACCGTGTGCCTTATTTACCGTCAGCGTTCGAGACAGTTTCGGTTCAAGCGTAGCGTGTCGCGCAATTTTTGTACTAGCGTTGCTGGCAAGATGCCCTGTACATGTGTACATATACAATCAGTGGCGGCAGTCAATTTTCAGAAGCAATCTGTCCACATTTCAAGGGGTTTTGCTCGGCGTCACCTTTGTACAGCTGGAAGCACCTCATGGAATGCGAGCAAATAGGACAGCTGAGAATATTTGTAACCGCATGTAGCAATTTGGAGATGCAATTGGAAGGGGTAAGTGCACGAAGAGAGGGGAAGGAGTGAGGGAGTGAACTCAACAAATACAAAGGACTAGCGAGAGCCTTATCGAACAAGAGTGGTGAAGAAAATTTAGAGAGCACGCCACAGTTGCGCTGAAAGGGAGGACCAGAGCATGTATCAATGCCGCTTTCATTATGAACGAGGCGCGGTCTCTATATACTGATGTCAGGGGCTCGCGAGCCCTCCGGTGGGTGAACGTGCTCGTTGGCCTACTTCACGCGGCAGCCGCTCACACTGTCGCCTGCCGCTACACGGTTGCAGTTGCAGGAAGACGAGCAGTAGGTCCGGCGTGACGGGCAAGCAGAGATGTGTTGATCTTTTTCACCTCGTCGCTGCGACGATGAGTTGCTCCAGTCATCCGTACAGGTGACGGACATTAGCAGGCGCCGCAGTCGGAACTTCGTCAGCAGTGGCGGACATTGTGCGATGCGTTGGCCGTGCAGACTTCACTGTCACAGCAGCAACAAGGTAAGCTGTGCTGGGAACTTGCGTTACTTTTCGGCTAGGGACGCGAGCTATGGCATTTCCACCGATGAAGCGGTTGCGAGAAGTGTTTGCATTTTTGCAAGCAGGCGCTGCAGGAAGAGCTTGCGCGGCAATGCGCCGTAGATGGCCTTCGTACCTAATCCGAGGGTTGGATCATGCGGCACAGGGGTTGGCCGGTCAGCATTCGCGAAGCTCTTCGGTAAAAGTAGCTGCTGTACGCACGTGCCCTAGGAGGTGCTGCTCAATCTGGAGGTGCTGCTATGATCGGATCGTCGGCCATTGCCCATGAAAGGGGCGAGAATATCCGCAAGCTTTTCCGCAGCAGTCGTGGCGCAGTTTGCGGCGCAGTAAAACTAGAGTTTCACTACAACGTAGTTTCACTTTGAAGTGGTATCACGTCGTCGTGAGACGAATAGAACTTTCTTTTTTTTATATGTGATGCTGACAGCGAGAACTGCGACTCGGCCTAGTGGGAGCAAGGAAGAGGAGGAAAACCTTTATTATGTACAAGACCGTGTTGAAGAGAGGGAGAGGCGGTTAAGCCTCATATGCGTGGGTGGTATTTCTCAGTTCGGGATCTCATTGGTCGAGGCCGGCGCCCGTGCCCGCTGAACGAGAGCCCGCTGACAATCTAGGTCCACGCAGCCGGACAGGGCCGCCTCACATCCCTCCCTCTTTGGCTTCACTTTGCCTTTTCACCTTCGATTATGCTGGCAGGCCCATACCTTATAATACCTGTCTGCCCACTAACCACAGAAGTTACACGAATCGGACAAGGACGGGTCGAAGTGTTTAAGGATTGCGGGGCCGTAAAATGAGCTCATCTGCAGCCAAGTGAAGATGGCGCTCCTCAGTTCTTTCCAGCCCCTTGGCGGGCACCGGGAACGCCTGCCTACCGAGGTGCAGGTATGTTGTGACCTGAGAGAATGAGGTTAGCAGGTAAAGTACGAGTGTACGGTCAGAGCATGGGAAGTCACAGGAACTCCAGGGGAGAGATGCTCGGGCGGCTGTGTGCGCAGCCTCCTTCCTCTCTACTCCTGGTGGACAGGTACCCAAACAATTGTTTTATGGTGTTGGATATTTCTGGATTAGATTTTGGGAGAAGTTGCCTAGATAGGAGTGCTACCCGACCCCAGATAAAATTTCGGCAAGCTGGTGGCGAGTCAGACATTATGTGCGTTGTGTCAGAGTGAGTGGCGGCCATCTTTATAGCCGTCTCTTCAGCAAACTCAATTTTACTTATTTGCACCGATAGTCCATCCACCTGTGTTCCCTCGTGCAGGACCGCAACCGAATAGATGCCCTCCGGTGTGGGCCCCGCTGCGTCTGTATATTCCACGGCTCCACGGGCGCCATAATGTATTGTTATGGCTGTTTCTCGGGCTTGCCATCTTCATGAGTTTGGGTCAGAATGCATATTACGGGGAAGATGTGTTACGATTAGCTTGAGGCACCAAACGGGAGGGTTGTCCACTTTGGTTTCATTGGTTGGGGGTAGAGCGATGCGGAGATCCTCAAGGACCTGTCTTTTAATATTTGTAATTGACAGTCGTGTCATTTGGCTCGTGTACTGAGCCTCGATGAGCTCAGTGATCGTATTGTGCATCCCGAGCTATGTTAAACGTTTGGTGGACGTTTTAAAAGGGAGTTCAAGGACTCTCTTAACAACTTATTTCATCATAATGTCAAGTTTCCTAAGATCGTTTTGTCGTATATATCACTGTTAAAAAATTTCCCCTAATTTTACGGTTAGAATGACCGCTTACTCTTGATGCCGGTAAGTATTCATCAAACGAAAAAACTCTACTCAAGCTGTGGTTGCAAGCGACGGCACAATAACTTTAACGTCAGTGCAAGGGTGAGAAGCCGTACCACACAAGTTCAATGTGAAGCCGTACTTGAGGCTTACGACAAAAGTTTCATACCAGTATTTACAGGCGCCATGCGATGGCACTTACCTACGTAAACAAAACCATGGATGAACATCTACGGTTTCGGTACCGTTCCTCTTATTTACGTCTATGTTCTGGTATCAAAGGTTAGTGGTTGTTTTTACCATAAATATAGGTGCCTTGTCATGTAGAGAGAAACATAAAAACAATCGCCACTTGAAAAGAAAACACGGTTCGCAAGTGCAAATGTGCAACCAATTTTTTTACTGCCAGTGAATTTATAACGCCCCAACCGCAGCAAAATAAAGGAGTTGGTAGTCAACCCTTGTACTGACCTTTTCTCCTCACATTGCTATCGTTGTGTCGCTATCACACGAGAATGCTCAGAAAACATACCTGGCATCTTGCTTCAGGGAGTTCTGTGTATTTGTGTGCTTGAAAAGAGTACACAAGACAAAATTGTTTTCTATGGCTATATTGTAACAGACCAAATATCAAATAAAAATCCCATCTTCAAACCATGCTGACGGCTGCAAAAATATTATTTAGCTGACACACCACAAATTCCAAAATAGAAATTAACCCCCAGGAATTTTATGTGGCTCCCTTTGTGTGATGTAATTGCAGCCATTTTTTCTTGAAGTGAAAAAGTAAAACCCGGAAAATCCAAAACATTTATTCACGATTAGGAGTACTGCTCAGTCCATACCAAGGCAGGCATTTACGCAATGTACTAAATTGGCGAAATGACCTTTAGCAGACTGTAAAATGTAGAAGTGGGATAGCTGGGTGTGATGTCAGGGTTGTGCAAGAAAACAATGTTTTGTTGGAATGCTCTCCATGCAAGTAAAATGAATAAACAGCCGTGTACTGTGTAAAAAGTGACCCCGAAAAGAGCAATAACTGGTGTACTGAAAAAAATAACAGGGCTCTAGCAAACAGCAATTCATGCTATCTAGAACAGTAAATAGAAGACTCAATGAGCTATACAGAGCTAGTCCCCGCCCTTTTTTGCAAGAGAATGTGGGCTTGTGAACAATTTTGGAAATAAATTTGTCATGGCAGAGGGTTTCATCAGCGAAACATTGCCAATCTAGCGTTTGCAACGTATCCAGTTAGCAATACAAAGTCTTGCAAAGCAAATTACTCAGTTCTAGCACAAGCAACATTTTTTCTTTTTGATTAAGTACCATTGCTATATATTTATATATCTACATATATATATGTATATATATATATATATATTTCAGAAAATATTTCTCATTGCGGGGCAGTACTGCCTAATATTCTTCATTGATGTGCCATTCAGAGCGCATCAAATGGAATGGCCTTCCACTGTACGTCATTTACACACAAAATGGCAAAATGGGCAAACTTCAAATCTGCCACTTAGCCATTCCTGTACCAAATTTTCTAGCCTAAAAATTTTTTTCTTTATATTAGTTCGGTCGCATACTTTTACATTTATTTTGTGTGTTGTTTTTCTTAACATTTCTAGTTGTGGGCCTTGGAACTTGTTTCTGTTCACTCTATAGGCCTTCGGTAACATTATGTACTTCACTGCCCCTACTGTGGAAGACGGTGAAAATGAACACCTCAGGTAAAAGTGCCTACAAAAATAGGTGCGTCATTTAGTTATGGCAGGTAGTTCTTCCTCAGATATTGTGTGTAATATCCTCTGCAAAGGTGGAAAACCCCCAGCTTTTGGTCAGTAAGGGTTCGTTTTTCCACCGTGAGGAGTCAATTTCCCCTTCAAAACAGAATGGCGTAAAGGAAGAGTGGGTGAAGTAATTTAGTTCATCAGCGAATACTTTCACAACCACAACAATGCTAGACAACACCAGCTGTGTTTTGCAAATAGTTGTTTTTTTTTTGTTCCTTAAAAAACAACTTTCTTTTTGTCTTGTCATGCTTGTTTTTGTACTTACGATTACAGCAGTGTTTTTATTTGAGTTCTAGTTCATGAATGGCACGGATGTTTTCTAGCACCCTAAGCCACATTTTCAAAACTTCGTAAGTACCCATAAAAAGCAGGTGAAGAAGGGTAGCTGGTTTTACACTTTATAAGCTTTCCATTTCTGAGAAACTCCAAGGTAAACAAAAAAAAGTTTGAAGTAGGAGAGTCAAACGGTTAGTGGTCTTGTAGACCAATTATCCACGAATACAGGTATTGAGAGGCATTCAAGGTGTCTGAGCAGCCTACTCGGAAAAGTGAATGCCCCAGCACTCACACAAAGCGCAACAGCGTTTTGTTGCCTTTACCCTGTCAAACACGATGTTGATGCAAAATATTGTCCCAACAAATTACCTGCAGTTCATGGGTTCCTTTGTACAGCTCAGCCTCAGTGCATAAAAGTACATGAAACATGAAACGCAAAGGAGGTAACAAGTGCCATACTCTTTCATAGACAACACATATTAGGTACTGACTCACCGAATAACTGAGTTACAATGCAGCCAACAAAAACCCTTGTGCGACAAATACATTTAATTACTGTTTATTTATTATTTATTTTTTACAATACCCTCAAAGCCCGTAGACGTTACAGAGAGGAGTGGTTAACATTTCATACAATATTAGTTACAGACATTTTGAATGATGTAGGATCCGGAATGCTGGCGATGGAGGCTTGGAGGCGGTTCCAGTCGTCGCAGATCTTGGGAATGAACGAGTGAAAGTATGGGTTTGCGCGACACTTAGGAACCCCTACCTTGAACCTGTGATCGTTGCGTGCGGAGTTGTAGGATGGAGAAGAAATGAGAGCCTGTTTTAGAATGGGGTTAGTAAAGTAAATCTTTAGAAAGAGGCACAAGCGCGCAATTTTCCTTTTAGCAGCAAGGTCCCTGAGTTTAAAAGAAGATGTAATTGACGTGATGCTAGCGGTTCGTAAGTAGTTTGTGACAATGTATCGAGCAGCCCGGTTCAGAACGGCTTCAAAGGGTGAAGACAACACCGCCATATAATTGGTCCCAAATTGATAATGCATACTCTAATTTTGATCTAAGAAGTGTTTTATATAGTAAGAGTTTTGAAGGCATTGGAGAAAGAGCAAAATTACGGCGCAAGAAACCAAGCTTGAGGTTAGCATTATTAGTTACATAATTATTATGTTCATGCCACTGCAGATTTGTGCTAATGTGGACGCCAAGGTACTTATAAGAAGTAACAGATGATAAATGTACATCGTTAAGTTCGTACAGACATAGCTCAGACGAGGTTATACTGCTTAACGCCAGAAGAAAATCTCAATATTTTACATTCGTTAACGTTAAGTTGCATGAGCCAATTATTGCACCAAGAAGATACGGTATTAATGTCGCGTTGGATAGAGACGGAATCTTCCTGGTTAGTTATTTCACGATTAATCCAGCAATCATCAGAAAAAAGTCTAATTGTAGAATAGCTACGGTTAGAAAGGTCATTATTTTAAATTAGGAAGAGTAAGGGACCTAACACTGAACTTTGCGGCACCCCAGCTGTTACGTGTTGCAACGGTGAGTTAGAATTGTTAGCACTTACATATTGTGTTTGGTTAGACGAAAGCGCTCTATCCACTTAAGTAAGCTGCTTTCAATGTTAAGAGCACTAAGTTTTATCAAAATAAGTTGATGGGAAACTCAATCGAACGCTTTTTGAAAATCTAGGCAAATGCAATCGACAATGGCACCCCGGTCTGTTATGGAAAATAAATCAATATTGAAGACTAAAAGTTGTGTTTCACATGAATAATACTTTCTAAAACCATGCTGGTGGTTATCGAAAAATTTGTTGTCCTCGAGGAAAGTTATCAAATTGGAATGAATTACGTGCTCAAGCAGTTTCCAGGGGATACTTGTGAGTGTAATGGGCCTATAGTTGAAAGGGTAGGAGGCATCACCTAGCTTCGGAGCTGGCACCACCCTTCCCGCCTTCTAGTCTCTCGGCAGAAAAAAAAACTGCAAGGATTGCGAAAACAACTTTGACCATATTAGTGACGAGTGTGTTTTGGTTAGCTTCAAAAACTGCGCGGTGATACCATCAGCACCGGGGGAGGATTCCTTCAGGTTCTGAAATATTTACTAATGACAACCCAATCAACAAGAAGTGGGTCAATAGGCGGGAAATGCATGTTATCAACTTCAGGTAACACAGCAGAAACACGATTACAAAAAGAAAGAACAGAAAGAAAAGAAAGAAAGAAGAATCCGGTGGTATTATACTACCGTCATGATCACACAACTGGATCGTGTCCTTTCAGAACCATTCACTGTTGACCAAAATTTACGAGGGCTAGTATTCAGCAAATAGGACAAGGTTTTATAAAAAAGTCACGTTTTGCTGTAAGATGCGCATGTTCATATTCAAGGTTTACATTTAGGTTTACAGATAACACTGCGCTACGGTACAACCGTTCAATTTTGTTGCGCAACCGTTTAAGAGAGGAGGTGAACCACGGAGAGCGGAAAGATGATCGGATTTTGCGCAGAGGAATAGATCTATTAATGAGGGATTCAACAGCATTCTGAAATACTATCCAGTTTTCATCCACAGTGCGCAAAAGAAAGCTACGCAGATAGGACTCGGTAAAACTTTCCATTACCGAATTGATTGCGGCCACGTCTGCGCATTTATAATCTGTTTTGGTTTTAGCAGAAGCTGCTTGTTTTCAAATAGTGACATCATAAGTAAAATGAAGAATGCTGTGATCGCTTAACCCAGAAAGATAATGAAAAGAAATTTTATCAGTGGTTGTGGGAAGTGTCAGGTCCAGCAAACTCGAGGAAGTAAGAGTGACACGTGTAGCTTCCTTCACTACTTGGGTGAAGTGAAAGTCATTAAAAAGATTAAAAAACAAATTTTCTTCACGTGTGCAAGAGGTATTATGGTTACCACTACCAATCCAAGAGTTGTAAGGGAATGTCAAAATCCTTTATAAAAAAATAGGGGCAGCAGGGTAGCGAACAACTTCATTGTTTAAAGCATCACACAACGTATCACAAAAATCACAAGAAGAGTTCACTGGCGACGAACGACAAGCTCTTTTTCCTCTCCTTTTTGTTGGGTAGCAACGATCAGGTTGAACATTTTGACCTCTTCGGCCAATGTTTGGTTGGCCAATACCTAGGGCGATCCTGCCACAATCATTATTGTTTTGCCGTGTACAGCAGCGACGTCCTTGTTGTCACCTTTGTTATGAATTAAGATTATGTTCGCGTTCTCCCAAAATTCTGGTACACATGCCGTCATTAGGCAGTGCGTATGAATGTTTGTCAGTTTTCAAGTAAAATTCCTCCACCATCCTTCAAGAGGTCTGCTGTTATCTGATGATTACCAGGTGTTGTGCCCCCTTTCATTTCTCTTAAAATTTTAAATATGGGAAATTGCCGTCGGCTCTCAGCACAGCTTTTTCTACGGTATAAAATGGACTCTCCCGTGTTTTTGTGCAACCATAAATTAGACTCCTTACAAATTTCACTCAGCCAATCGGCAAGGAAATATTTTAAATCGCAATTTACTAATAAACGTTGTTTCCTTCATCCACATTTTGGGCTAAGAGCAGCTCTGCTGGTAATGCTTTTCGACAGAGGAAAATGACACTGAGATATTTATTTATTTCCTGACGGTTTCTGAATCCCGAATATTTTTGTCTCATGTTAACACTGGGCAGATACTAATTACTAGACGTGGCCTGAACCACCATTCAACTGAACGTCTAAGTTTTATATTATTAAACTCTGTATATTAGCCGATGTTCATTCTTTCCTAAGCCAACACCACTCTATCATCCCTTCTGATCCTGAAGAACCAGTGAATTTCTTCCGGATAGTTAATATTCCATTATTATTTATGAGATAATACGTTTTTGTGCACGTGCCAATTTTCTATTGTCGATTTGCCATCGCTCTATATGTGCGGATTGGGTACAAAAATGCAAAAAGCCACCAAAGTTGGCGTTACAATTTGGTAGTAGAAAGGATAATTTCATACTTCAGTGAGTTCACTTGGCAACTCTCAAAATCGCCCTAGGCTTGGCCAAAAAATGGTTCAACGGCCTGCGGCAATACGAGGAGAGAAAAATTTCTAAAATTTATTTCAAGCATGGCGAAAACCCTACTCTTGGCCGCAGTCAGGCGCTCGTGCCAATTGCGCTACCCGTTACAGTACTGTATATTTGTTGCGCATCGAAGCCACTGGCGCAATTGCTGTAGCCCAACTCCTCGCCTTCGGCATGCCCCTGGTGCCAGTGGGTTTCCTTGGAGCAGAAAGACGCCTTTGCAAAAAAGGCTTTTCCGCCAATAATTAGAACCGAATAAAGCGGCACCGTTGTAGACGACTACAACAACGCTAAGACAATACAGAAACACAAAAGTGGGGTTTTTGACTAATGGCGACGCGAAAGTAAACCGGTATCCGGGCAATCGTATTAAGTTTGTCTAACTTGGTTTGAAATTTGTTTCGAGCAAAGTGTCTCCCAAATCGTAATTGAGGTAGTTTGGGTAGCACATGGCCACTTCAGGGATTTCCCGCAAATTGAAGCTTGGTTGAGCTAACGTGTACAGTTCAAAAAACCCAAAACAGTGTGAATTTGAAAAGTAAAAATTGCTAAATAGTGCGTGCCACGTGACACCATTACCTGATGTATCCGGAGTATGACAGGTGCACACCACCCTCGCAGAGCAAAGATCTTATGGAAGCTGTGGCATGATCCAGTGTGCTGGTTGATGTAATAAACGCAATTATACGAAGAAACCAATAAAACTGATGCAAACACCATAAAGAAGAAAGGTAGGCGCTAGAAATACTCAGTGCAAAAAAAAAAAAAAAAAAACGAAAGCGCAGGAAAAGACGCAAATACATTGTATCAGTAAGCAAGGTGGTAATACATATCGCCCGGCTCTCGCCTTAAAAGCACGTAGGCATACTTTAGGGAAACTTGGAATTTGCGTATCGGAAATGATGGGGGATTTCCATAACATAACAACGAGCAGCCAATATGTTGTAGGCGGCACACTTCCATCACCGTTTTCTTTTTTTGCAGTCGGCCATAGGTAAGTCGTCCAATATTTTGTCAACATTTTGTTGATAGAACACTTCCATCACCGTATTCTTTTTTTTTTCAGTCGGCCGTATCGGTGGTCTGGTGTCGCCCCCGGACCATCGATACCTTTCTCAGGTTAAAAAATTTCAAAAAAAAGCTGCTATGACCGTCTCAAATAAAATTGAAAGAACTTGTTACTCAACTGAAGATTCATCAAGTAAAATCGCAATAAAACTAAGTAGTCGAAATAACTTGCTCTTATTAGTAGGTACTGCTGCAACGGTGGAGCAAGAGAACGAACTTTTCAAATGCGTCAACCCCTTGTCCCCATTCTGGAAGCGTGCGGCGCTGGACCGGTTAGATACCTGAAAAACCAGCAAAAAGCAGGAATCCCAATTTTAAAACGTTTACATCGTGCCTCGAAATTTCCTCATGACCTTAATGTTATTACCCCAGCTCGGGTTTGCCCGAGCTTCGCTTAACATTGGCCTATCTGGAATAGCACCCGGCCAGGACAAGCACGCTGAGAACGTTCCACTCGACGTTACCGATTGTCCCGCAGCTGTGCATCTGTGCGGATAATTCAAATGGGTCACAGATTTTTCAACAGAGATGGGGATGCTCCCTTTATTACGGAGTGGTCAGCTTCCGTGTTTGGGATTGCGAGGGCATCCAAGCCATTCTTCACTAGCTGTACTTCGGATCCCGTGGAAGAGGTATTCCTCGATCCCATACAGGCGTTGTCTGGGAGAGGAGCGGAGTGCGTCGAGACGCTTGTGTGGCAGCGATCATTACAATGATGAGCGTGTCTTCGCCTTTGTAGAACAGCGGTCGTACATCCGGAGTACTGTACATGTTGGGTGATAAAGAGAGGAGTTTTGAACGGTAAATTATCTCGCGCGACATGGACTGCGGTACGGCGGGACCTTTATGTAACAAGCAAATGACACAACCAGTACGGCGAATGTTTACAGCGAAGGATTTAGGCCTTGGGGTTAGCAGAATTTCTATAATGACGAAGATATACCCAGTGCATGTTGCACTTGCCGAATCCCCTAGGTGAGAAGAATGGCTAGGTGGGAAGAATTACCCTAGGTGGGAAGAATGGAGAAAACGTGCGTCGTCAGAAAACGCTTCCTCAGCTCTTCGCGAACTGCAACGCGGATTGAGTGACGGAGACTTTTACATGTTCTCAGCGATGATGTTAGCCTATCGTTGGTCGGAAAACTTTCTTCCGTAAATTAAAAACCCCAGTAGGACGCAGCAGTTCTGAACCAATGCGCCAGGCGCATGTGCCAGACTAAGCATGAGGGCACCATATAGCTCAGTATTCGTGAAGAAAAAAAACGCAAAACACGAATCCAAACCGCATAATCCAGGATAAGGCACTGTTGAACATAGGGCCCCCTCCCATACTGAATTGTTATGGTAAAAATTAGGTTTTCAGGTTGTATCAAAAGGAGAGATGGTAGACGTTGTTGGACGAGTAGCGCATGCTTCAGGCTATGCACGACTCAGTAGTTCTCGTCAAAGACCACAAGACCATGCGTTAGGACCCGGTGCTTGCTGCAAGAGAAGTCGAGTGTGAGACCCCCACCGAGACAGCGACGAACATTTCATGCGTTCTCCATCAGCAATTTAGGATGGTTTACAACACCTGAGCTAGACATCCCCTTTCGTAGGCGAGATGGTGTCTGCTCTTTCTTGCGTTCACATCGTCTTTTTCTTGTTGCACTAATGTTATATTCTTGCACTGACAACGCGATATTTTGAGTATTTTTTTATTTTACACCCGAATGCCGAAATTCGGTGAGAGTTCTTTTTTGGACAGCAAAATAGGCCAGCGAAAATTCTTTGCTTACCCCTCACTGTAAAGCCTCAATTTCTTGTCTTTGCTTGTCTCTGGGACAGCCCGGGAAAAAAATTGCTGCACCTTTTCTAAGAACCATTGCACCTATTTTCTTGAGGTGTTTGGTGGGCGTTTAAAACAAACGCTTCTTTATTTTACTCAGTCGGTTATCAGTGAACGTATACAAGAACTCATGTTTATAGTATACATCATAGAGAAGCAATCGTGCTTCTCTCTTCCTAATAATAGAGGCACATCACGAAAAGAAAATCTTCATGCGGTAGAGCTTGTCAGTGATCCCACATGTTGCGACTCCGGACGTCTCTACATTTTATAACCAGTACTCAGGTTCTTAACAAATAAATGCTGTGAACCATAGTGGTTTTCTGTGGGGGAGCAAGAAGACACGAATGTTTGCTTCTATTACTTTGTTTTCGGAAGTGATGATCCTTCAATTTGTGGTCTCTCTCAGTCAAAAAACCCTGGCTGGTTCACCTTGCTGTTGGTGGCTCGCTGTACTTGAGGAAGCGCGTGGCCTTTCAGAGGCCGCAAGGAACATATTATGTTAGTATCTCGCACACCCCTAAGTGTCGCGCAGCTATAAAATATCTACAGTCAGTTGAGAAAACAAGGTTTATAGGAAGGAATTTACGCTACTCAAACAAATAAACAATACACCAGCGTGAAGACCTGGTAAGTGAGTGAAAGTCCCATACAGCATGGGTGAATCAAATGACGCGACGTTTGCCATTAGGGTATTTATCTTTCGGTGGTATTTTGTTTAAACCATCTAAATACATTGTGATTCATGGTGTTCAAAAAAGGATATTTTAGTATACTGACGGCAGGGTAAAACACTTTTAAATGGTAGCCGACAGTGCGTACAAGTGAGATAGAAGAAAACATGCGCTTCACTTTAGGTGCAGTCAACGCAGCCTGGCGCGGCCAACCGTTGGCACAAAAGCATTTTTAAAAGAAACAGCTGTGGTTAGGAATAAAATTAAGTGCAATATTTATTCTTAGAAAAGTTGGAAATACGCGATTAAAAAAACCGAAGCAAACATTCGGTATAAAGAGTTGGATATGCCCGAACATTATTTTTTTACAATTCTCTGAAGGGCTTGTGTTCTCGGCCTCAATTTGTATTGCGTCATATCTGCGTTAATTATATGGATGAGCTTGCTCTGGAAATGCTGCACAAGGGCATTGGATATCCAGTAAAGAGGGGTTGGTGTGTTGCATATTTGTCTTCTACGCGCCGCCCATCAAAGCTAGCCTTTCATAAATCTTCTAATTTGGGCTGTTATGTACAATCCCGTATGCGTTTTCAAAACTCGGAGTTTGTGAAAAGAGTTTGGTGTGTCGGGTTGTATTAGAGACTGATTTTTGCTGGACGTGTCAAGTTTTATAGAAAAAGCGTGTATAGTGCAGAAAAAAAAAACATGGTTGACTCTTCCGAAAGTGTGCATAATTGCTTTTCAAGTGGTTCCTCTGTTGTGCTAATAGAGGACAAGGTGCGGGTTTGTTGCATTTTGTGTTTACGTATTTGCTACCAAAATCGCTTGTGCCAGTATATGAATTTATTTAGGAGCGCAAGGAGAGCCAACTGTGTATTTTTGCCAAACGGCGCTCATGCTTTCACAGGGCTTTCGCACTTTTCAATAATACCAGGTTACCTCAGACAGAACAGCGGTGCATAATTTCGCGTAGTTTGTTCCTACCCATTACATCAAGCTGTACTCATCATACCACATGGGCCGGCTTTGGTTGTACGTTGCGACGAACAATTTCTGAATTTGTTTTTCGCTTCTGTCTAGGTGGTTTATCGTGATAAGTTAGTCGCCTCCACTGAGCATACGAGGGCTATGTATACATTGTGGAGTTTAGGACTTTTTTATATTTTTGTAGACCCTCAAAGCCCATTAGAGGAAGTCTTGAAAGGATGTGGTCATGCAACACATGATTAAAAATGAGAAGAAAAGAATCATTTTCAACCCGTAAAATTGAGAGTATATAAAGAAGAATGTCATAAGAACACAAAGGTCCCGAACAAAAAGAAGAACAAACTACAAGAAAAAACAATATTTCAAAATTTGATCAGAAGCCGAATGACAAAGAAAAAAAGTAGAGGAGCCTTAAGTTTTAAAGGTATCTAATTATAATAGCCTCTAAGATAGACAGCTGCATTGCACGCAGAAGGAGTTACCATTTGTTGGTACAACTCATTTATTGAAAAGCAAGGGTAGGGGACTTCATATTTTCTTCCATGGCAAAAAAGCGGTTGCTTTTTATGCGATGATCAACTCATAAAGAGACATGATACGCTTAACGAAATATGCCCGTGGAAGTAGTGAGACCTTTATAACAGCGAATAAATATATATTACTAAACAGTTTATAAGGTAGACTATGAACGACAAAATTAGGAAAATAAAAAAAAGATGGGCATGGGGTTTGTTAATATGAAAGCAACATGTCCTTGTAGCCTTTTCCCGGGCTGCCTCAGAGTAATTAACGGGTTCGTGGGCCTTCCAGGTTAATTTTAGGCATTACTGTGAAGACCAGATCAGGGTAGTACAAGAACGAGTTTTATTGTCAGAATTAGCTAAAACGGGCTGCATTTTCCAAAACATAACTTTGAAAAATGCCTCTTTATTCACTCTATGAAAATCGCCATGAGACATCCAAAATAAAATAAATTCATCATCGTACCCATCATCCTCATCATCAACGTACTCAGGTCTACTTCAACACAAAGGTCTCTCAAACACGAAGGCCTCTCGAAACACTCAAGTCATGGGCTACTCGAGTCCAAAGTTAACAACCGAATCTCCTAACACACCCCGCCGAAGATCTATCAAGCTTCAACTGCCTCACCCCAGCGGATGCACCGTGGGAACGCTGCAATGTCTACATCGACGCGGCGCCTGGGCTCAGCCTAACGCCTGTTCGATTTCATCGACTCCCCCCCTGCGACGCTGTCGGCTTGTCGGGAAAGCCAAGGCCCGGTTCCTCCCGATGACTATGGACGCCGTCACAGTGCAAGGTGAGGACATCTCGCCTACGGACATTACTCCCGAAAAGGGCAGGTTGGAATGCTACCGGCGCCGCGGCAATCCGGCCCTGGAATCCTTCCGTGAATCTACCCCTTCTTATACCAGGTCAACAAGCCTGTTGGTCGCGCTCTCTCACGCACGCTCCCACGCCTGCCTCCTCTCCCCCGAGAGCACATCAAGATTATTTTTCGGCCCCACGGTGGCATGAACGTTGCCCAAACGGGCTCCGCCAACCTTCGAGACGCCATTCTTACCGCTGCTAATATCTCTGCGGCCGAAGCATCGGCAGACATCTTCCGCCTCAACTCCGAAAAGAACATTCTCGTGCTGAGTACGCCCAGTATAGCCAGGGCAGGCCAGTACAATGCTATCACGGCAATTCACATCGACTCGCAGGACTTCCAGCTGTCTCCTTATGTCGCCACCCCCGAAGGTACCTCTAAAGGAGTCATACACGGCATACCCGCCTACAATACGCCGGAAGCAATCACAGCCAGTATCGTCACACCAGCCAACCCCAAAGCCCTCCAGGCGCGCCGCATGGGCACAACCAGCACCGCCATAATCGTCTTCGACGGCTACAAGGTACCTCCATACATTTATTACCGTGGTGCCGAATACAGGTGCTACATCCATCGTTAGAAGATGGAGGCATGCCTCGCCTGTGGTGACAAGGGACACCGCGCCGACGTTTGCCCACGTCCCAACCCCACGCGCTGCAGGAGGTCTGGGGACCATCACGTCGACTCCTCCCACACGTGTGAACCAAAATGCGCCCTGTGCGGCAGCGCACATCCTCTGTGAGATCGTTCGTGCAAACAACGCTTCAAGGCGACACCTCACCGTGGAAAGACCACCAGCCTTCACAAACAATGGCGAGAAGATAGCGCTGCTCTGTCATCACCGCCAGAAGTCACTACCAGGTCTCCACCTACTTCCCATGAACAGCACCCAACTGCCTCCCAAGAGCGGCGTGCCTCTTCAGCTTCTGCAGCAGCCACACCACGAGACACCACCCAAGAGAAGAAAAAGGCATCGTCCCGACCTTCCAAGTGGGTAAACTGGGCAGCAGCGGCGGCCTCCAACTCATCTTCCCCATCGAATGAATTAGTTGAGTTAAAGCAGTTACTTAATCAGGTTCTCGAAGAAAATGAGAAACTCAGAGCCGAGGTCAAACAGCTCAAAACATCTCCCCCACCATCCAGCGAATCCGATGACTCAGCAGTCATGGACAGTAATAACCCACCTTCTTTTCACTCAACCCCTCCTAACCCTCCCCAAATTGGTTCTTCTGCACCCTACATCACCAAGCAAGATTTAGAGAATTCTATTCAAAAAATCACAGAAACTATCACCTCCAAGCTCGCTACAGAATATGAACCGTTCTTCAACCTTGTCACGAAACTGACCTCCCAGGTAACTGCATTGGAAGAGCGGTTATTGACAGTAGAGTCACGCCCTAGCACCAAAAAAGCTTCGAAGCCTTACGACAGGCCGTCCACCTCCCAAATAACTGATCATGGCAAATGCTAGTTATACCATTTGGCAGTGGAATTGTCCTGGGTACCGACGCAAGCGCGGCAACCTGCAACAAACCATTGATAATCGAATTCTAGGTCCACCCCCAGGTGTATTGTGCTTTCAGGAGACAGGTGTCGTGGCCAAACTATCGGGATATAAATCCTTCCCCGACTCACATCCCATTCCTACAGAAACAACTATTTTGGTTCATCGCAATATCCCTGCTGTACAACACACTCTCGAAAGCGAGATAGACCACGTTTTTGTGTAAATCATACCCCCCAGAAAAGAAGCCCTCAGTCTTATTATTCTCAACGTTTACAGCAGCCCTCGCTTTCATAGGCATCGTTTTCATTCTCTCTTCAAAGAGGCTGCTCTTGTTTCACGGAAAAACCCAATCGTCATAACAGGTGACTTTAATGCACACCATCCAGCGTGGGGCTACAGAAAGAGCACTATCAAAGGCCGATCATTATGGGAAGCAGCACAATAGGAACCACTTACCCTCCTCACAGATCCCGCATACCCAACTAGGCTGGGCAACAGTGTTAGCGTAAACACTACCCCCGACCTAACCTTCAGCAGATATGTCAACCCCCAAGCCGAGTGGGTAAACACGCAACAGGATCTAGGCAGTGCCCACAAAATACTGCACATCAAAGTCATCCTTAAGCACATGTCCCGGCAGGTGAAACCTGCCACCATCGTTGATTGGGACGCCTTTAGACATGCCGAAAAATCTCCTCGTCTCACTAAGGACACTCTTTCTGAGTGGG